>NC_081320.1:61699823-64384823 GCF_026419965.1 Kogia breviceps | reverse complement strand
TTTGTTTTTTTGGCCTCACTGCTTGTATGCGGGATCTTAGTTCTCTGACCAGGGTTTGAACCCACGCCCCCTGCAGTGGAAGTGCAGAGTCTTAGCCACTGGACCACCAGGGAAGTCCCTGTCCTCATTTAACCTTAATCACGTCCTTAGAGGTCCCACCTTCAAAGAAAGCCTGAGGATTAGGGCTTCAGCATATGAATTTTAGGGGGACACACTCACTGGGTCCATAGCACTAAGGATCAGAACACTCAGGGGAAAACATCCTTTGTCGGGTCACCATGGAGAGCAAGTATGCCCCTGACACCTACACAGCCCTGACCTCAACACTTGAGATCATCAAGCTGAAGGATTTATCAGTGACTAAATCCAGCAATACTGTCTTGCTGGCAGGAAAAAAAATCCATTGTCTAATTATGAACCTCCACATCCCAGATTTGTGGGGCAAAGCCTTTTTTCAACTCCTTTTAACAGAGCTTCTCTTTGTGGCAATTCCAGCCAATTAAGCCTACTCTGCAGGTCCCAGGCAGAGAGGGCTCTGTGTATGGGCTATATTTAGTGCCCAGGTGGCAGATGGATATCTGCCACGCTGAGCCCAGCAGCGTCAGGATGGCTCCCGGGGCTTCTGTGGCAACACGGATCTTCCCCGCGCCTGTGTTAACCCAGGCCTCCAGCCCAGCCCCGAATGGCTTCAGAAAAGCTGACTTAGGTGGTGCAGTGCCTCTTTATGGGAACCATGCCCTGGGCCTGCTGGCTTTTTTTTTTTTTTTTTTTGGCTGCGTTGGGTCTTCATTGCTGCGCGCGGGCTCTCTCTAGTTGCAGCAAGCGGGGGCTACTCTTCGTTGCGGTGCGTGGGCTTCTCATTGCGGTGGCTTCTCTTGTTGCGGAGCACGGGCTTAGTTGCTCCACGGCATGTGGGATCTTCGCGGACCAGTGCTCGAACCCGTGTCCCCTGCATTGGCAGATGGATTCTTAGCCACTGCGCCACCAGGGAAGTCCCAGGCCTGCTGGCTTTTTAAGGGCCCCTGGAAAATACTTGAAACCTGCGTTTAAAATGCATTGGTTCCAAGAGACAAAAGTTTCTAATTTGAAATCAGTAAATGTTAATTAAATGCCCAGAATATGTCAATGGTTACCTGCAGTTCAACACTACTGTCATATAAATGGCTAATCAATAAGTAGTTATATTATTATATAATGTATTTATATTTGATAATAAGAACAATAAGATAATTTATTTTAAAAAGCTGAAAAGTATAAAAGTCCTTTCAAATTTTCTAGAGCAAAGAGATATTTAGAATGGGGTATGGGTGCCTTTTAATGTTTGCTATGATGTGGGAGTTCCCCTAAGGTCAGCAGGCCCAGGGCCTGGCCCAGGTGTTTCCTCTAATGACCAAGAGGACCCTGACATTTGGGCAAAGCTGGATTCCCAGCCCACCCGTTGCCATGTTTCTGAGGTTGCTTAGTTTGGCCCAGTTTGATCTGGGCATCACCCAGGCCCCAACACTCTACAACGAGTTTCTCACAGTGTCATCCAGGAACCACCTGCAACATTTGGGGCACTTGTGAAAATTGCAGTTTCCTGGGCCTCAGGACCTATTGGATCAGATTATCTGAGCAACGGCCCCAGGAAGCTGTACTTTGAACCAGCTCCCAGGTGATTCTGATATATGGTAAACTATAAGAACCGGAGCTCGATAAGGCCTGCTTCCTGTTTGGCAAAGAGCTGAGCAGAGCTGGTGAGAAGCAGGTCTCAGGATATGAACCAGGACTCTCGGAGGTTCATGGCAGACAACTGGGGCCAGAGCCAGGACCCAGGGAAGAGGTCTAGGACTGGAAGGGAGTTCAGGTAAGACCAACAGACTGGGACTTGTGCCCCTTCTGGCTCCTGAATTCTCCCACTTGCCCCAAGCCAGCCTGTAAGGCTCAGGGCTCAGAGCTCAGGCTCTGGCAGGAGTTCTTTGGGGCTGGATCAAAGGGAAAGGTGGGAGGAGGACCGACATGCACTCATTTATTCATTTATTCAGTGTACATTCACTCATCCAATATTAATTGAGCACCTGTTCTGCACCAGACACTGGGCTAGGCCCTGGCCATACAACAATGAACAAAAATGGATATTGTTATCTGCCTTGTGGGGCACACAGATCTGACACAGCTGCTGGGCAGATCTAACAGGGCTACTTGGGCCTGGCAAGAGCTGCTGGGAAGTGAAAATGAGATCATGTGCCCGAGGAAGGTGTCCCATTTTATTCCAGGTAGGAAAGGGCTCCAGCCAAGGCAGCCTCTGTGGAATGTCAGCTGAGGGATTCTGCATCATTAACCACTCAACCTGTAAATCTTAACCCCTGCCTTTCCCCCTTCGTCCATCCACCTCCAGTTCCTGTCCATTCTACTTTCAAAATATCTCTTGCAACTGTGTCCACTTCTCTTCATTCCCTCTGCCACTGTCCCACCCCAAGCCACTGTCCTCTCCCTCCAGGGTGATGGCAGGAGCCACTGACCATTGTCATTACACTATTTTTTTTTTATTTTATTTTTTGATTGACTGATTTTTGGCTGCATTGGGTCTTCGTTGCTGTGTGCGGGCTTTCTCTAGTTGCAGCGAGAGGGAGCTACACTTCGCTGCAGTGCATGGGCTTCTTATTGCTGTAACTTCTCTTGTTGCAGAGCACAGGTGCACGGGCTTCAGTAGTTGCAGCATGCGGGCTCAGGAGCTGTGGCTCGCGGGCTCTAGAGTGCAGGCTCAGTAGCTGTGGCGCACGGGCTTAGTTGCTCTGCAGCACGTGGGATCTTCCCTGACCAGGGATCGAACCTGTGTCCCCTGCATTGGCAGGCGGATTCTTAACCCCTGCGCCACCAGGGAAGTCCCGTCGTTACACCATTCTTAACCATCTCCAAAACATTATCCTCATAACTTCCTCCCAATGATGTGGATCCCCTGCTTGTAGACCCTCTAGTGACTGCCCAGTGCACTTAGAATAAAATCCAAGCTACCTAACATGATTCATAGAACCCCTGATGGCTGGCCCCAGGCTTCCTCGTCAGCCTTGTCACATGCCGATGTCCCCCTGGCTGGCTCTGCTTCCCACCAAAGTCTTTCAACTCCGAGGACACTCATACACCTGGAATGCCTTTCCCTGCTTCCTTTCCTGTTGCCCGAGTGATTGCTATTCATCCTTTAGGCTTCTACTTAAACATCACTTCCACAGAGAAGCCTTCCTTGACTACTCCCCACCCCCAGTGTAAATGTGGTCCCCCTGTCCGTTTTACCTTTCCTTTGTATTCATAGCATGTTCATAGTAATTACATATTTTCTTGTGATTATTATTATTTTTTTTTGGTAGGAGTTTATTAATTTTATTTATTTATCTTTGCTGTGTTGGGTCTTCGTTTCTGTGCGAGGGCTTTCTCTAGTTGTAGCAAGCGGGGACCACTCCTCATCGCGGTGTGCGGGCCTCTCTTGTTGCGGAGCACAGGCTCCAGATGTGCAGGCTCAGTAGTTGTGGCTCACGGGCCTAGTTGCTCCGCGGCATGTGGGATCTTCCCAGACCAGGGCTCGAACCCGTGTCCCCTGCATTAGCAGGCAGATTCTCAACCGCTGCGCCACCAGGGAAGCCCTCTTGTGATTATTTAATGACTGAGTCATAGGCTCCTCTAGGTAGAAAGCTGATCTATTTTGCCCCTTTTGGTACACACAGTACCTAGCACGTTGGTACTCAATAAATATTTGTTGAATGAGTGAATGAATGAACAAGTACATCCTCATGCTGTACTTGTTCCAAAGTGTCCATCTTTATGGCAAGAGTCATGGGAAATGCAAGGAGGAGGAACAAATCACAGTCCCTGCATTTTAATAGATTTGAGAAGATATTTCATGAACAAGACATTTATATTAGTTATCAGTTACTGAATAACAAATTACCCCAAAACTTAGCAACTTAAAACAATAAACATTTATAATCTCACACTGTTTCAGTAGGTCAGGTATTTGGAAGCAGTTCACTTGGGTGGTTCTGGCTCTGGGTCTCTCATGAGATTTCAGTCAGCATGTCGGCCAAGGCCACAGTCATCTGAAGGCTTGACTGGGACAGGAAGATCCACTTCCAAGGTGGCTCACTCACATGCCTGCCATTAGTACTGGTTGTTGCCTAGTAACCTCAGCTCATCACCACATGAACCTTTTCACAGGGCTGCTTAAGCATCCTCCTGACCTTGACATGGCGTTTGAATTCCTCCAGAGTAGGTGATCTAAGAGAGCACAAACCAGAATTCACACTGTCTTTTATGACCTAGCCTTGGAATTCACACTGTCATTTCTGCCACATCCTATTGGCTACACAGGTCAGCTCTACTCATGGAAGGAGAAGACTGCACAGGAGTTGAGGATCACTGGGGGCCACTGGAGAGGCCAGCTACCAAGTGCTGAAGTGTGGTCCCCTGCATATAAGTGTGAATTCAGAGAAGGGAACAATCTCTGTGATAATTAGATTTGGTTTGATGAAAGAGGTTGCTTCACTCTGTATCCTGAAGAATGACTAGCCACTGGAGAGCCCTCCATGGGTAGAGGGAAGGCAGGCCAGGTGGGAGCACAGCATGAGCAAAGGCACTGAGGCAGGGAATGGGCATCATTGTTAGAGAGTGGTCTGGCTGGAGCAGAGTGTGTGTGTAGTGAAGTAGAGGTAATAAGACAAAGTAGCTGGATGACACTGAATTAAAGAGCCTTTGGATGGTTGTAAATAGGGAACACTGTGAAGTGCTGTGATGACTGACTATGCTGACCCAGAGCTTTAAGAAGCATCACTGAAGGTCAGCATGTAGGACAGCTTGGTCTGGGGAGAGACTAAAGCAGACACAGCCTTGGCCCGGTGAGAACCTGAATTAAGATATTGGCATTAGGAGAAAAAAGGAGGAAGAATTTTAAGTATTATTACAAAGAAAGAATCAATGCTACCCAGAGAGCCCGGGAAATGGAGGATGAGGTAAGGAGATGGGTCTGGACCTCAATTTCTCCTTGTACACAATGGGACTGGGGGGTACGTGTTAGCACTTGCTCCACCCACCTGCCAGGGCTGAGATGAGCATTATGTGATATGATGGATATGAAACTACTTTGATAGGAGAGAGGTTGTAGACACTGAAGGGATTACGATTGTAGGAACACTTCACATGGTGAGCAGTGTTTATTTTAGGTCAGAGGGAGGTAAGTTTGGGAAAAGAATAGGGACTATTTGGGGCCGTGTCTGTCCAGCAAGCCATCCTTCTATCCCTTCCAGCCTGATGGATCCAAAACCCAACACATCTCTCTTCTCCTCTCTTTGTGCCCCACTGTTCTCCCAGTTACCCATCTGTAGTCTGAGCACTGACTCCATGGGTCCTGGGGAACCTGCAATCTTCCCCTTTACCTCTGCCACACTACAAGCACACAGTAGCGAGGAGACTGTGCCAGGGGAGCATAGCCACTGCTAGTGGCTGGGCAACGTGAGAGACTGCGTCTTCTGGAGCCCGAAGCTGTACCCAAAGTGGTCAGCTCAGAGGAGACGCTGACCCAGCCAGCAGACTCTGACCTGCAGTGTCAACCTCCGTGTCTAATCTCTCCTGGTCCACTTAGTTCCTTGCCCCCAAAGCGATTTGGGGAGAAAACAAAGCGGTTTCCTCTTTGCTGTGCTTATTGTACACACAGCCCTGTAGTTACTGATCCTCATTGTATTAGTAATAATGAGTTTCTGGATTTGTATTGCCATTTCCAAGGACTTTCACAAACATCATCACTAAGGGGCATATAACGAAAGATAGAGCTATTGTGGGTTAAGTATCCAGCCTCGCAAATTACCACCTGGTTACTTTCATTCCGTAGGCCTCAGTCTTCTCATCTGTTAAATGGGATAGCAGTAGAACCTACCTCCTCCAGTGACTGGGAGCATTAAATGAGGCTCAGCGCAGTGGCTGGCAGGTCCTGGTGAGAGGGCAGAAACCTCACAGGGTGCCTGCAGGCTGGTTGGAGAGACATGTGGGGAGAAAAAAAGTCTGCTTTTTTTGGGCTGCCTGGGCTTTTGTTAATAAATTTCCAGCAGGACGTTTCCGCCACTTGCCTTTTTTTAGAGACATGAAGAGAGGAGAATTGAAAACATTTCCTATGTTGAAATGAAAGGCACTATTTAATCTTGTCACCATCTGCCTGCGCTCCAGGCTGGGAGCCCACAGGCCCGGCTCCCTGTTTCCTAGCGACAGGCAGGCACACCTTCCCCATCAGAGAAAAACGCCCACTGCAAGGAATGCTTCTGCCCCAGGGAACTGGGAAAGAGGTGCCCCAGACCAGAAGGGGGCCCAGCCTTCCCTGGACGTTTGTCTTCAAACAGGCCACCCCGTTCTTCTTTCCCAGGGTCACACAGCAGCAGGGCCAGCCCTTAATTTGCGAAGTCCTTGAGGGACCCTTGGTGCCCTGAGCCCCCTCGTCGTCCTCAGCAACACTCTAAGGCTGTCTTCATTTCCAAGGGCTGCCGTAACAAAATACCACAAATTGGGTGGCTTACAACAAAAGAAATTTACTTCCTCACCGTTCTGGAGGTCAGAAGTCCAAAATGAAGGTGTGGTTAGGGTTGGTCCCTTCCAGAGGCTTCCATGCCTGCGTCTACGTTCCAGTGGCTCCCGTAAGCCATGACATTTCTTGGCTTGTAGATGCATCACTCTCCTCACGTGGCTGTCCTCTCTCTGTCTCTTATAAGGACACTTGTCATTGGGTTTAGGGCCCATCCTAATCCAGGATGATCACATCTTTCTATTTTTACCTTAATTACATCTGCAGAGACCCTCTTTTGAAATACGATCACCTCAGAAGATCTGAGGTTCCAGGTGGACATATCTTTTGGGGGGAACCACTATTCAACCCACTGCAGAAACTGTTTAGTCACCTGGGCTCCTCCTGTCCAGGTGAAAAAGTTTGATAAACTACTGTTAGAACAGTGTGTTGGGTGCCCCTTGATCCCACAGCGAAGGTGTGTATATTTTGAAAATGGAGCTTGGGACAAGGCAACACCTAAACCAAAGAGGATGAAGCCCTCTTGGTGACATAACAGGTGTAATGATTCCCCTAGGGAAATGCTTTCTGAGAAGGTGTCTTCCTGGTGACCCTGCTCAGCCCAGGGCAGCAGCCATGCCTGTGCAGCTGTACAAACGGGAGAGGCACACCTGCCCTGTCCTCCAGTTCACCAAATATCCCCCTCTGATGTTGAAACTGATGGCTGAAAACTGTCCATCTGAAACCCATCCTTTTAGCTCTTTTCCTTTTTAAAAAACATATGCAACAACCAAAAACTATCACATGCACTTTTTTTTTGAATAGGTGATGCATTCTCATAGTTTCAGCCTCCAAAGGAACAAAAGGATATTCTGTGAAGATTCTCTCCCTCCCACTCCTGTCTCCCAACCACCCAGTTCACCTCTCCAGAAGCCACTGATATTTCAGTCTCATGTATTCTCCAGAGATGCATAAATAGAGATTTTCTTTTTCCCTTTACTGCATAAGTGGTAGCTACTACACCCACTTTTGTAACTTGCTCTTTTCACCTTGCAATACATTCTGGGGATCTCTCCATAGCAGTCATACAGAGCCTGCTCATACTTTTTTAAGTGGCAGAAGTAGCCACTGTGTGGAAATACTGCAGGGCACTACCCAGTGCCCTGCTGATGGACACGGGCTGTTGCCTATGTTTCCTGCTGCTAGAAACAGCTGCCGTGAATAACTTTGCATGTGCTTCGTGTCCTACACGGGTGGGAATAAATCTCTAGGGTAAAGTGCTAGGAGTTGCCAGGCTCCCCCTCCTTCTATCACAAACCTTCTGGACTCGCAGGCCCTGGGCTGAATGGCACAGCCTCCCGAGGGCCTGGCTGGTTTATTTTAAGATGGCAAGTGCTCTGCAGGTGGAAATGTGCCATGAGCTGAAGCTTCGCCTCCAGGCACAGTCTGTGTCGAGGTCCATGGACCCAGGGTGGACTGGAGACTGCAGGCCTGCTCTCAGCCCCAGTTCTGCTCTGTGTGACTTTGGCAAATCATTCACCCTCTCTGGGACAGTGGTTACCTTAATCCCTGTCACTCCCTCTTTCCCAGGTTTGAGGATGAGATAGGCAAATGTGTTCCAGGGCTCACAGCGAGCTGCTCCAACAGCAATCACGTCCTATTTATTACTAATAACAGTGGCTGTGAAATAGAGCAAACTCCATTTCACCCCTCCTGCTTGTATGTTTCTTTCCAATCTTATGTCCTTGGATCTCTGGAAAGAAGGATAAGGTTCAGGGAACATCTTCCATTTTGGAATTACCTGGCCTGCCGGGGCAGTGTGGACCACAGACAGGCGGATCTGGGGGGTCTGGCCCCGCAGGCCCCAAGGGCAGAGGAGTGTCATGTGGGAGTTGCTATGGCCAGGTGAGGAGTGGGTGTCTGGGAGAACTTTCTGCCTGGAGGCCTTGAATACTGACAGCTAACATTTTCCTGGTACTTTACACTTTACAAAGTGCTTTCTCATATGCTTTCTCAGTTAATGTGTGATTCAGCCAGATTCTTAGTAACAGCGGATTTAAGCAGAAAAAGAATCTAGTGAATATTTTGAGTGGGAGCTCACAGAATTGCCTTCAATTTGAAGCATGCAGCTCAGAAGTCAGGTGGGAACCAGGAAAGAGGAGGTGAGGACCCCATGGCCTCAGACACTAGATGCCACCCAGGCTGGACACAGGCCACCAGAGGCTGAGGTGACCTGTTAGCACAAATTGTCACCCCTGTTGCCCAGCTCAGACACTGTCGTGGGCCCACTGGGAGTGACCTCTGTGCTGCCCTTTCAAGTCACTCCAGGATGAGCGCCCCCTTCTGCCCTGGATGCCTGATGAGTGAACCCCGGGGCAGAGCCTGTACCCTGACTACCCTGGAGGCGGAAGTGGATGGCGTTTTCAACTTTTCCAGTGGAAAGCCAGACGCTCCCATAAAGAGTTACAGAGGGGGATCCTCAGTCCTAAGGGGGGTGGGTCAGATGTAGGGCAGCAGAAGGGCGAGTGTTTATGAGTATTTGTACAACAATCTTGGGGTTTGGATTACTCTATGCATATCTTATTTATTGAGGGATGCTGGGGGCGGGGTCTTTACCTGAATCAGGGCTACTGGGATTTTTTTTTTTTTTTTTTTTTTTTTTTTGCGGTACGCAGACCTGTCACTGCTGTGGCCTCTCCCGTTGCGGAGCACAGGCTCCGGATGCTCAGGCTCAGTGGCCATGGCTCATGGGCCCAGCCGCTCCGCAGCATGTGGGATCTTCCCAGACCGGGGCACGAACCCGTGTCCCCTGCATCGGCAGGTGGACTCTCAACCACTGCGCCACCAGGGAAGCCCTACTGGGATCTTTATATCAAAATCTCTGCAAATGATCTGTCCTGACATCGTAGCTTACTGCTCACAATCAACATCCCGTTAGGGATGCAGTCCAGAGAGCCCTTCTAGAGCTTTCCTCCCCTAGAGAATTCAGAGGGATCATGACCCAGCCATCACCTTGGTTTTGGACTTCCAGCTTTCAGAACCGTGAGGCATATTTCTGTTGTTTTAAGCTGTGTTTGTAGTGATTTGTTGACAGCCTTAGGAATCTAGAGGACGGTTACTTGGTCACCCTAAAAGGTTTCCTGGCCACCACCTTTCTGGGCTCCAGCCTCATAGAGTCCCCCCCATCCGCCCCCTAACTTATGATACCTCTGCCCTCAAGGGCCTGGATCTTGCAGCCCTCTCAGGGGCCCCCTCCTGGTTGGGAGGCCCAGACTTCCCCTCTCCCAGCAGAATCTCCTCACTAAGCTGCCCCGTCAGGTAGGGGGGCCAGCAGCTGGTCCAGGCGAGACCACCTGGGTCCCTTCCTTTCCCTCTGGGCCCCTGGGTCCCTAGCGCCCATGCTAAGAGTGATGTCTGTGGCTGGCACTGCTGGTGGAGAACACAGATCTTGGAAAAAAGGGCCCTTTGTGACTCTTGGGGCATTGCTGTGGCTTCTATGAGCTGTGGAAAAAAATCGAAGAACCTGCCAGCCTAGCCTAGAAATGGTCTTCACAGGCTATGGGGCAGGGATTTCCTCCATCCGCTGGCTACTGGAGTTCTGCAGGCTGCGGTGCCCCAGGGGGTCTGCCTGGATATGGTGCCTGGGGGTTGGTTAGGGAAGGAGGCTCTGAATGAATCCTAGGGCTCCAGGAGCCAGGACACCTGTGTGACCACTAGCACATTGTTGAACTTTTCTATGCCTCAGTTGAGCCCTGCAAAATGAGAGCTTTGCCTTTGGTCACCCCTAAGTTCTCTTCTGGTAACAAAAGTCTGTAAGACCAAACCAGGTGCTGGGCTTTGGGGGTGGGGATGGCATTCATAGGGGAACAAAATTTGTCACCCCAAAATGTTTCTCTTTGGCATGAGGATTAATTTAGGCTGATTACTTTAAGGCCCAAAAGACCCAGGAAGAACCTTCGACCTTCCCCCTAACTGCCTAAAGAATGCACCTTTTGAAGGAAGGGAACTGTCCCCATGGACGACTAGGGTATGAACTAGGCGTGTAGACAGGGAGGAGCCCAGCAAATCTGTCTGTTAAAATTCCTCTCTGGGTCCTGTTGTCTCTGCAGGGCTCAGCAAACATTTGTTTACCAAACACTTGCTTTTCCTCTTTATGTCAGTTGCCTTCCTCCCCTTTGAGGTTTCGAATCACTACCCCCAACATCCTCTTTTGTCTTTAGCTGAAGATGGTATTTGAGGTGAGGGTTTCAGCAAGTTACTTAGTTTTCCTGGGTCTCTCTCATGTATACATGTTATTAAACTTTTGTTTGATTTTGCTCCTGTTAATCTGTCTCGTATCAAGTTAATTCTGAGACTAGCCACAACTTCTAAGGGTAGAGGAAAATGTCTTCCTCCCCAACAGTTTCAAAGGTAAATGAAAATCAAACCTGCCTGGAAGTACGTGCAGTCTAGTGAGGAAAGACAGACAGACAGACAGACACTCAGCTGCAAAAGACGTCCTCACAAGATGACAGGGAGAATAGGGACCCTCTCCAGCATTGGCTGTGCATCAGGATCAGCAGCCTAGACCCCAGACAAATCACTAGGGACCCTGGAGTAGAACCCGGGGGGGTCCCAGCACGCAGCCAGGGTGGAGTACCTCTCCTGGGGAGCAGGGTGCTGGAGGGCAGGGGACGGGCCTCCCAGAGGGTGGGGAAATGGTACCTAGGGGAAGACAGACTTAGCTCCACCTCGTACCTAGGTGTCTGGGCTTTTATGGTATAAATTGGAATAAAGAAGAAGTGGACACTTGGAGAGTGGCTGGATGTGATTTATATTGGAAAGGGCAGGAAGTAAGCTGGTTGAGAGCACGAAGGAGCAGGGCTGAGCCGCGGTGGACAGTGTCATCAAGCCGTCCTCTCTGCTATTATTATAATCTGCCTTTGGTATCTTATCAGATGACTGTAGTAAAGAGTTATACTGTTTTTCAGTTACTTGGGATGCCAGACTGAGGATTCCTTCAATGCTGAGACTGATGTCAAGGTAAGCAGAAGCCAGCTGAGCCTGGAGGTTGCAGGTGGGTGGAGCCTGCGTACACGGCAATGTGGGGGGCCCCAGGTGGGGAACTGGAGTAAAGGCAAAGCGATGGGCAAACACTTCGTGTTCAGGGCTGAGAAAGAGCAATCTGGCCCAAGGTGCCAGTTTGTGGTGGTGAGGAGGGGGAGGGGAGGGTGGAGGTAGCTTGGCGGCTACCTTCTGGAGCTGTTTCAATGCCAGGCTAAGGGGTGTCTACTTGGCTTTGAAGCGTGAGGAGACACTGCACGTGGAGGCACATGATGTCATCAGTGTGGCAGAAGGTTCTTCAGGTCTGTGTGCCTCCTTCCCTCCCTCCTTTCGTTGCTTCTTTCCACTGAGAATGAAACCGCCCTTCTCCTCAGATGAAACTCAAGCCCAGCCACATCTCAGACTGGGACTTGAACCCAGGGGATGGGACTCAAACCCACTGTCTTTTTAATTAAAACCGCTCACCTGGTCTGAAACTGCAGAACTCATCTCAGGACTTAATAAAGCTCAGGTTCTTTTGTCTCAGCACAGAAAGTATTCAGCGAGAGGCAAAGCCACAGGCAAGACATGATTTATTAGTACAGGATGCTTGTGAGAGATACAAGTGGGCAGGCAAGGGAGTGCCACCCTGAGAACTTAGTGGGCTACAGTTTTGTAATCAAAGGAACGTGGGGAGGGGGAGAAGACCACCTTCCTCCTCGTTCTTTGCGTCTTCCATCATTAACTCCTCCTACACATCGGGAGGGGGAGTTTTTGACCCTATGTGGCCCTGTCATGGTACTATGGAAATGAACAAAAAGGTGATGACATATATTAAAATATGGTAGATTATCTCAGGTTTCAGTATACTGTTATCTTTTCCTTATATTTTTGTTTTTAGTGCATGCAGAGAACCATGTCCTAGGAATCATTAACTTACGGACCTCATTGGGCAGGATGTGGGTCTCATTCCACCATTGTTTTGTTTGGGGACATGTCTCATGCTTCTACTGGTGGTTTTGTTGCTAAGCAAGCCCGCTTGGTTTAGCTGTTGAGCAAGCCTACTTTCTTGAGTGATCGTTAACTTCCAGGGGACTCCCATACTTTTTTCTCTACTTATAATCCCTTAGTGGGTTTAACTATTTAATCACCTACTTTGTCTCTTTACCCTGTCCCTGTCAAGAACACCTATGGGAAATCAGTCTTGATGGAGGGTGCAAGAATCACAGTGAGATCCAGCCCCACCTTCTAGGAGCTCGCCTCTGGCTGGGGAGACCAATAGACAAGAAACATCCTTTAATGTGGTCTAATGGGTGCACAGAACAAGTTGCCTGGGAGCACAGAGGAGGGATCCCCAAACACAGCCTGGCTTCTCAGAGCTGGGGTCACTTGAACTGAGTCTTAAAGAATGAGTCATTATTCCAGGCAAAGAAAGGAACAGAAAACACATCTGATGTGGGGAACGGTCATTGTTTGGGGTTGGGAGTCTGGAGTATGTGTGTGTATGTGGGGAAGAGGAGGGGGGCGGTGAGCCTAGAAATACAGAGCATGACCAGATGGAAAAGGGCCTTGAATGCCCCACAAAGGACTCTACCCTTACCTTAGAACCCTGGTAAAGGTCAAACACAGACAGAACTTTTCCCTTTTGCCCCTCACCAACTTCCAAGCTCTTTATCTCAGAATAATCAGCTAAGATTAGAACTGTTTGTCCCCCTGAAACTAGCTAGACACAGATGAGCATTACCTGTTCAGCTGATTGATACTTCTACTGATTACAAACACAAATCTAACTGTAAATCACCCCACCTTTAACTCATAGTTACAACTTGTAATGACCTCACTTGTAACGCCTCCCTATCAAAGTCTAAGGCAAACCACTGAGACACTCTGATCTTTGCATCTGGGGAGCGCTAACTTATTGTAATATCCTGAATAAGCTAATCTCCTTACAGGTTCAGTTTTTGTCTTTGACACCATGATACGCTTGCTTTTTCCAACTTCCTATCCCCTAGAAGTGTCTTCTAGGGGATAGGTGAGAAAAATATTCTTTATTCCTATTTTGTGCTTGGGGGAGAAAAATGACACTCTAGGATGTTAAAAGCAACTTTCACAAGATCACAAAACAGGAGTGGACCCGAGTCTAGAGCCTGGGTTTCCTGATTCCTGTGACGTCTAAGGCTGATGTCTGCTTCCAGCCCTGAAATCAGAGCCAGCCCAAGCCAGACTGGTAGCTTCTGCTCTTGAGATCAGGGTCTGTCAAACTGTGGCAGGGTCCTCTCCTCATCTTCCATAATCCCAAGACTGGACCATGTGTGATGATCCTAAAGCCCTGGTGCTAAAAGGGCTCCTGAGAGATGATGTGGTCCAGGCTCCATTTTTCAGAAGTGGCAACAGACTCGTGAGGTTTAGTGACTTGTCCAAGGTCACACAGCAAAACAGGTCCTCCATAGAGCAGGGGTGAGTGGTGTGAGTGGGAAAGACACTTCAGGAGGAGGTGTGACCTCTGACCTTGCAAGTTACCTCCTGGCACCTGGATCAGCAGCTGGGATACACCCTTCTTTGGGCCATGACTCAACCCATTCCTCCCAACCAGTTCTCAGGGTTTGGAGGGAAGCGTTCCCTCAAGTTTGATAGTTCAGCCCATTCAAATAAGGTGCCTAGCATCTCCCAGCCCCACAACTGCAAAGTAGAGTCTGTACATACACTGACCCCTGAGCTAGTTGATGAGATTTTGAAGGGCCAGAAATGGGTTGTTTCTAGGAAGGGGATCTGTGGTCAGCTGATAAATGGCCCCCAAAGATATCCAAAGATGTCCTCATTCCTGAAACCTGTGAATGTATTACTTTAAATGGCAGAGGGACTTTGCAGGTGTGATTTAAAGATTTTGAGACGGGGAGATTATCCTGGATGATCTGAGTGTGCCCTGAATACAATCACAAGGGTCCATGTAAGAGGAAGGACGAGGGAGATATGATGATGGAAGAGGTGGAAGAGATGTGATGGCAAAACCAAGAGGTCAGAGTAATACAAGGAAGGGGTCATGAGCCAAGGAATACAAGTAGCTTCCAGAAGCTGGAAGATGCCAGGAAACAGATTCTCCCCTTGAGCCTCTAGAAGGAACCAATCCTGCTGACATCTTCATTTTAGCCCTAAAAGGATCATTCTGGACTTTCAGCCTCCAGAACTGTAAGAGAATAAGCTGTGGTATTTTAAACCACCAAGTTTGTGGTTATTTGTTACAACAGCAGTAGGAAACTAGGGGTGCTCCAACCACATAGCACAGCTCAGAAAAGCTGGGGAGGAGAAGATGCCCCTGGCTTCCTCTACCAAGCCAGCCCTGGGGGCTCAGCAGAGGCTCAAATAGGAGCAAAGCTGTCTTTCTCCCAATCACTGGGTATTTCAGGCCTCCTGGCGTATTCCTGTATGCCAGTAATCCAGGGCATCCACCCCTGCCCAGGCCCCCTTTATACCACTCTCCTCCTTCCCAGTCCCCTGAAATCCTCTTCCCCAGCCTGTCTATCTTCTCCTTGGCCTCTGTCAGGGAGCTCCTCCTTTCTCCTCTAATGTTCAATCCCCCAAAACCCAGATTCCAATCTCATCCTTCTTGAGTTTGTAGCAGGGTGAGAAAACAGCGTGGACCATCTTAACACCACCAGAACCCTGCTTAGGGAGGAAATTGTCTTTGTGTAGGAAAATATGTCAGGGGCCATTTGGCTGTGAGAAGATAGACCCCTGGGCAGGAACTGGAAGGATGGAACTGAAGGAAGTGAGGGCCGAATTACTTTCCACAGGACGTGGCATTTGCTCACGAAAAGGAAAGAATAGAGACCCAGTGACATGGCAGGAGCCAGTTGGTAGATGCACCATTGGGACTTTTACTTTTGAACACAGGCTCTCTAAATTTAAGTTGTTTTTGTGTATATTCACCTCTTCCTGTACTTCAGTGAAGTTTTCTATGACCAAAACAGCCTTGAAGTGCTTGTGCCTTTTGCTTTTATGTTTGCCTTTGTTTTAAAATAAGCCAAGGAGAGGGGTCAGGTTCTGTGGTTGGCACAGGGTAGGACCAGCCCATTTGAGCTGGAGAGAGAATCTCTAAACGGAACCTCTGTTTAGGGAAGCTTAGAGCACTTTGCCCATAACTTCATTTAGTCCGGTCAAAGAAAAACCAGAGCTGGACAGTAGTTGAAGCAGTAAAAACACGTTTGCATTCAGAACTATTGCAATAGAGAAAAAGAGACCTCAGTATAAAACTGGCCTCAATTGTGAATACAACATAGGCAAATGGGAATTTATAGCCAAGGAGCTATGGGGTGAGGGTGGGTGTTGGAGGGGGAGTGAGTGGAAAATTACTAAGAGAAACATCAGGGGTAAGGGGGATTCTGGCTAAACTGCGACTTAAAAGTATCCTTGCAGAAGGAGGGCAGGGTGATCGCATATTACCTGGGAGATGGTGGAGGATGAGGATCCTGATCAGCTCTTGAGGGGGTTCGGATATCGAGGTAGGGGTTCTGATTAAACTGACTTAGCAGCATTCTTGCTAAAATTGGATTTTATAGGCAAGTGCACAGATGGACCTGTAAGAAGGTTCAGGAGCCTGACTAAAGTTGGGTCTCAGAAAGAATCTTTGTCAATTTTCACAATAATTCAGTGAGGTACTTGCCATTATCCTCACTTTACAGATGAGGAAACCAAGGCACAGGGAGCTTACATAACCTGCCCAAGGTCACATACTGGCAAATTAACACTCCAACCCAGACAGACTCCAAAGTCCCTGTTCCTAACCACTGGGCAATACTGCCTACTAACCCACCTCCGCCACTGCCTTGCGATTGTAAACTCTACCCCTCCCCCAAGAATACAGAGAAAGCCTGGGCAGGGTGACCCCAATTCACACTTGGGCTCACACTGTCCTTTCTGTGTCCTGAGACCTCTCCCCAACCATGTTGGGACTCCTGGAGCGTGGAGTGGCGCAATATATGGCTTTGCTAAATAATACTATACCCCACATTTGTAGAGGACTCTACTTTCTCTGTGTACTTTCCCAGGCGCAATCTAATTTTTGTTGTTGTTGTTGCATTGGGTCTTCATTGCTGCGCCTGGGCTTTCTCTAGTTGTGGCGAGCGGGGGCTACTCTTTGTTGCAGTGCGCGGGCTTCTCATTGCGGTGGCTTCTGTTGTTGCGGAGCACGGGCTCTAGGTGCGATGGCTTCAGTAGTTGTGGCTCGCAGGCTCTAGAGTGCAGGCTCGGTAGTTGTGGCGCACTGGCTTAGTTGTTCCGTGCCGTATGGAATCTTCCCGGACCAGGGATCGAACCCGTGTCCCCTGCATCGGCAGGCGGATTCAAAACCACTGCGCCACCAGGGAAGTCCCCAGTCTAATTTGATTGACACCATTGTCCCAGAAGGTAGGCAGAAATCATTGCCACCATTTAGAGACAAGGAAATTGAGATTCACAGAAGCCACGTGGCTTGCGTGGGTCACACAGCCCATAAGAGGCAGGATTCTGCACTGGAACATGAGATTTTTTCTTTCTATCTCACTGTGCTCCCTCATCGGGTTAACAACTTTTAAAAACAATACCACCACCCCTTCCAAAAGGAGCCCACTCTCTAATTTTCTTTCCATTTTGAAAGCGCAGGGCCCCATTTGCAGACAATCTTGAGCTGGAAATAGCACAGTATCAGAATGATGGTATTGGGACGATTTCCTCAGGCTTCAGGGTGGGTTCCTGGGATTCAGGACTCGCATTAACCACTAATCTTGAGCTTGTCCTTCCTGAAAAGGACTCTGGTAAGGATAATTGTTGCACATTCATCCCCAAGGCCAGTTTTATATAAATGCAGAGCCTGAAGGCCCAGCTCTCACTATTCTGATTAACACTGCTCCTTGCAAAGAAAGAAAAACGGGGCTTCCCTGGTGGCGCAGTGGTTGAGAGTCCGCCTGCCGAGGCAGGGGACACGGGTTCGTGCCTCTGTCCGGGAAGATCCCACGTGCCGCGGAGCGGCTGGGCCCGTGAGCCATGGCCTCTGAGCCTGCGCGTCCGGAGCCTGTGCTCCGCAACGGGAGAGGGCACCACAGTGAGAGGCCCGCGTACCTCAAAAAAAAAAAAAAAAAGAAAGAAAAACGGCCTTTGATTAGCTTCTGCCCCAACTCGGAGAGAGGCCAGTCCAATCCAAAACCACTTCAGCTAAGGGAGAAATGGATGTAACAGAGCCATGGTCTCCCGATCCTAATTGACTTTTCCTTTTCAATTTCTCTTTTATTTAATAACCTCTTCTTCTAAAATGACTGATGTCACTGTCCTGCATCCAGGGGCTTTCTCAGCAAAAGTATCCAAGGCTTAGAGCGAAGAGCAACTGTCCATCTATCACAAGGCGTGCCGTACCTTCCCCCAAAACCTGAATTGAGCACTTCCTGGGTACCAACGGCATGCTTCAAGCCTATCTTGATGCCCGGGGAAGCGAAGACAAGGTCCCTGCCCTCGAGGAGCTCACAGGCCTGGGGAAGAAGGGGGAACGAGAACACACAAGAAGAAATACAAGAAAAACAAATGTCTAGGCCTCCAGTACGCTCCACGTGTCAGGGCCCGGGGAAATAGCAGTATATGGACAGATCAAAATTCCTGCATCCTGGAAGTAAGAGAGATATAAGTAAACTATAGAGTCAGTTAGAAGGCAGTGAGCGTTATTGTGGGGGGCTGGGGGGCCAGATCAAGCAATGGGCAGGGTAAGGAAGTGTTGTAATTTTAAATGGGATGCTTGAGTCAAGGTCAAAGGGAGGTGAGGGAGCAAGCCCTGAAGGTACCTGGGGAAGGTGTCCTGGGAAAAGGGAACGGAGGAATGGAAGGATCTGAGCCAAGGGCAGGTGTGGAATTTCTGAGAAACAGCAAGTTTAGAAAGTGGGCACTTTTTTGGCCAGGGGTAGTGAGATGGGAAGGGCCCTTTTTAAAAGGAGTTACTCTAGGCAGCAGTACAGGTAAGCATCTCTGAACCTCCATTTCAGTTCTCTGTTCGGTGCCTGTGAGGCTGGAAGTTTGCTTGGGGAGGAGCGTGGGAGGTGGTAGGTCACAGAGGTGAGGAGGAGGGGCAAGTCACCTGGGGGTCTTAGCAGCCATTTTGCTCTTCAAGGGACACAAGTGAAAGGTTAGGCACAGGGGAGAAATGTGATCACATGTTGGTTCTAAAGGGATTACTCTGTATTAAGAATAGTCTGGACTATTCTAAGGGTAGAAGCAGGGGGAGAAGTTAGTATTGATACAATAGAGTTGATAAGTATATGCGTAATGTTCCTAGTTTCCAAAGTGGCTGTGCATTTTGCATTCCCACCAGCAATGTATGAGAGTTCACTTGTCAACATTTGGTGTTGTCAGTCTTTAATTTTAGTCATTTGAGTGGGTGTATAGTATTACCTCGTGATTTTAATTTTTTTTCCTGGATGACTAATAACATTGAGCATCTTTTCGTGTGTTTGCAGTGTAGAGTTGCTGGTGGTTTGGAGCAGGGTGGTGGCAGCAGAGATGACGGGAAGGGTCTGAGTCTGGATATGAGAGGTCTGGAAAGAATGGGGTGATGTACTTCAGATGGGAGAACCAAGGGGCTCAAGAGCTGGCATCCTTCCTGAGTCCTGTAGGAGAAGGAACCACATCCAGACAAATTATATCTCTGCTAGAATTTTTGTCCCCAATATCCCTCTTCCCCTTCTTCTGAGGTGACAGAGCCCTGATTTTGGCTGGGCACATGGCTATCCAGAATGTACTTCCCAGCCTCCCTTGCAGCTAGGAGAGGCCAGGTGACTAAGTTTTGGTCCATAAGATGTGAACAAAGCAGTTGAGGGCAGCTTCCAGAGCCTTCTTTAAAGGGCAGCTGGCAGGTACTCTTCCCTTAATGTCCTCTCCCTTCGGCCTTTTGCCTTGAACGTGAAAACCACTATAGGCCCTACCTTCAAGATGGTAGATTCCAGAACTAGAAGGACGCTGAGCCCCGGGCACCATGGAGTGCTCTGTCAGCCATAGACCACCACCTACTGACCTCTTGAATGGGAGAGACAGAGAGGAAAATACATTTCTAGTTGGTTTCAACCATCTTTATTTTATTGTTGGTGATGCTCTCAGTGAACCTAATCTAAACTGGTGTGACAGGCAACCAACAGTGCCTGTTGTCAAGAGCTTCTTGGAGGAAGGGGTACATACACTTAGCCTCCAGATGGGTAGGAGTTAGAGAATCAGTGGCCAAGGTGGTGAACACTCTAGCCTGAGGCAGGCTGAGAAGTGAGCCTGGCTTGGGGGTGAGACTACAAAGGACTTAGCAGGCGCAGAAGGCTTGGATCACCCCACTGAGACCGAGCTGGTGCTTCTAAGCCGGGAGAATCTGCACTGTGTTAAATGGCTCCTGGAGAAAGGCTATCCCCGTGTTTAACTTAAATGTATCACGTTGCAGATTAAACCCCCTTCCCTTATTCACAGGGAATGAGCCTGGCTTCACTGTTGGAAAGCTGAGCCTCTGTGTACCCTTAGACGTGATTAAATGCCACTCCATCTCTCCACACAGCCAGACAGGCAGGCAGAGCTCAGTCCTAACCTTCCTCAGTCCTAACCATCTGGTTCTCTAAATACGTTATGTTCATCCCCAAAGTCCAGCTCCCAGACCAGACAGAGTGAGCTGGCCAGGGCAGGAAGCCCATCTCCTCCCTCAGCATCCTCCTGGGCCTGGCCTGCTGGGCTCTCGCTGGTAGAATAGCTCTGTCCTTCTCCAGGCCACCTCCCAGACTCTCCCTGTTACTCTGCACCAGAGGAGCCGGGCACCAAGCACGGGACCCTCTGGCAGCTGAGCCAGGCTGAGTATGTGGCAGAGCTGCCCGGCGGGGGCCTCCTGTCTTCTCCTCCTTCCTGCCTCCCAGAAGCCTCCCTGATGTCAGTTATCTGAGATGCAGGACCACACACCACCAGAACGCCCAGTCCCAGAGCCCAGAGAACATCTTTGTTTTCTCAGACACCCAGCCTCCTGAGGCCAGATGCTGAGGATTTTCTGCACCCAGACATGCAAAACAAAAAAGTGTTCTTATTTTCATGTGGACTCCATCAGAGCGCTGTGCCGGCATTGTAGCGGGAAGAGAGGGACAGAGCTTTTCTCTCGAGGTCGATCGAGGTGCCTTGGACCCTGGTCAGGGGCGCCTGGGTGCTGGTTCTGTTCACTGTGGAGACAGTGGGAGTCAGACAGGGAGGAAGGAAGGAGGCGGAAACGAGAGGCACTGCCCTCCGCCTGGTATCTGTGGGTTCCTGTGATGAGTGTGGTTCCTTTCTTCCATCAAGGATGCCTCTAGAAGGCAAATTGGATTCTTTTCTAATAATCAAATTTTGATTACTCAGAAGTCAGTCTAGCCTCCTCTCCAAGCTTCTGGTGAGTATGAGATGAGCAAGATTGTTGCACAGATGATATAAGTCCAGCTGAAAATGAAGAAACTGGGGCTTTAGCTAGCAGTACGGCCTCGTCTCAGAGACTTTGAAGCTTTTACTTGGGCTTTTTGAAATACTGTCAGTAACCCATAACACCCCCTACCCTCACTCCCTCCCTGACTCTTGCTCAGGGCCCAGCTTGAGAACCTTCGCCAAGTCCAACAAATGCCTCTGGGACGGCAGCTCTTCGAGCAGGTGTTTCAGGGCCTCACTTGGGTCCTAGGGTCCCCCAACCATCTGCTGTGCATCGGGGTGAGTCCTGATCTGGGGCTTCCCATTCCTAGAAATTCCAGCAAAGTTCTTCGTATGCCCAGAGATGCTGATTGTGGGAAAAGTATGTGTATGTGCAGTGGAGGGTGAGGGGAGGAGCTTGGGTTTCTTGAGGAAGCTAATTTTATGACTAATTAAATCTGAGAAGATGTGGAGAATCCTAGCACTGATTTGCAACACTCCTCATGGTGCTCTTCACACCTTCAGTTTACCCAAAGGGCTGTTTTTATAGGCGGAGGAGCAAGGCAGGCATCTCAAGATTTTCTCCTTCAGTGAGAGGGACTAAGGATGCTTGGGTTTCGAGTCCCTGTCTCTCCCTTACTTACTGTGTGACCTTGGGCACATGACGCAACCTCTCAGAGCCTCATTTCCTTACCTGAAAAACAGTGTTGTTGTGAAAATCAGATGAAAAATTCACATCACGCATTTAATGTCTCTGACATATAGCAAGTGCTCAAGCCACGGTAGCTGTTGCTGCATTGTTCATCGCACATAATATTCTTTGCCCTTTTTGCATCCTCCCGCCCGCATCTCCTCCTAAGAGGTTGACTTGTGACTCCTGGGTCTGGCCAGGAACTTCCTCAACGTGGAGACAGCACCTTCCCCACTGGAGTGGGGGCTCCTGGAGGGCCAAGGGGATGTCCTCTCCTTCCTCTGGGCCACCCATCCCCCTTCCTCCCACTCCAGGCCCAGTGCCAGTCTCAGCTTGATGATGAAAGGTCCAGAAGATACCACCATTAGAGAAGAAAGAAAATTTGTCTCTTTACCCTTCTGAGTTCTTGCCTGAGACCCTTGTAATAAAAGATTAATCAGAGAGAAACAGACAGAAGTTTATGTACATGTATGCTTCATGTGTACTTGGACGATACCCAGGCCCCCCAAGATGGCTTAGTATTCAGGATTAAATACCACCTTACTAGGGAAAGGGGAGAGGGGATGTAGGCCTCTTAGAGGAGAGTAAATTTTTAGGGAAGATGAATGGGCCTCCAGAAGAGTAAATGGGAGGTATGATAATCTGTGACAAAGTTTGTCTGGGTGTGTTGTTAACTTCTAGTTTCCTCTCCTGTGATGGTTGATGAAATTCCCTGGAAGGGGATTTATGACAATTGAGTTCTTTCTGGAGGATCTGTCTTTAGGTAGATAAGGGGAGGAGTTCAGAGAAAATCCCTCCCTGCCTTTGCTGGTTTTCAAGTGCCTACAGCTCAAAATAACCAATATACCAAACCAGCATATTTTAGGGTAGCATATTCTGCTACCCATCACCACAGTGTCATAAGGATTATTTTGAGCTGAAGACATTTGAGAATTAACTGCTTCTGGAAGAAGCCTTTTTCTGAACTTCCTTTATCTTCCTAAAAGTATAGTCTCCCCAAAGAATCCCACCGTCCTAAATTCCCTCCCCAGTAGTTTCCCAATAGGGAAGACTGACTTATTACTCAAGAAGTCAGCACAGGTCAGCACCTAGATAAGAAATCACCTAAATGGACATTGTCATAAAACTATCATATCTCCCATCTATGCTCCTGAGGGCCCACTTACTTTTCGTAGAAGTCATTTGTTCTCCCAGAAGTGTCCTTATACCCCTCCCCATCCCCTATTAAGATGGTATATAAGCTCCAGATTCTACCTACCTCTTGAGTCACACTTTTCTATGAACTCCCTGATACCGGTGAGTAAAAATGTGTCTCCTTTTGCTAATCTATCTTTTGTCCATTTAACTTACAGGACCCCAATACTGAACTTAAGAGGGTAGAGGAAGAGTTTTTCCTCTCTCACCATGAGGACTCACTCACTGACTGACTGACTTACTGCCCAATATCTTATCTAAACTGCATTGAAGTTGTGAGGTTTCCCTCTAGGAACCTTAAGACAGATGGCGAGTTGAGGAAGGTCAATGCAGTTCCAACTGAGAAAAGTCCCCCAGGGACAGGGCAATGGGTGGCAAGACCTTAGTGAAGGCATCACTTTCCCATTTGGTGCTTGATTTCCTAGGCTCAGAAATTCATTGCTTGTTCACCCAGAAGTGATCAGTTTCCACAGAACGTTTCACAGTAGCCAAGCCCACAAAGATCAATGGAGAAGTCGAGCACAGTGGTCCCCAGAGGTTCCTTGGTGAGTGTTTGATGATCCTAATCGCTGGGATCAGCTGATAGCCCAATAAAAGGCCATGACATTACACAGCCCGAGGGGACGCCATTCCCATAGAGTAGCAAAGGGATCCCTCCTCCTCCCAAGTTGTGCAGTGCATCCATTCCTGGACCAGTCTAGGAGATATGTCTGTCACAATTGTGAATTTCTGGGCACCAATTCAGATCTAAGAATTGACCATCTCTGGCATTGGGCCCAGGTTATCTACAGGTTTAATTAAGTCCCCAGGTGATTCTTATAAGGCTCAGGGAAGTCTAAGGACCTCAGCTGCAGGGACACACCTGCAGGAAACATGCAGCCAGTGATTGCTTTTGCAGTTCACTCTTTGCACACAGCCCTTCCGACCTGTGGATTCCTTCTTTTGATGCGTTAATTCTTTCAATTAGGGCATTTTGGGGAAACAGGGAGCTATTTGATCTCTATAACACTTTGTATAACTCTGTTCTGATAAATATTTTATAGTTTAGCTTCAGAGGTCAATTTGATTTAGGTATATCTGGTGAAGACATTCAATTTTTTTTTTTTATCCTTTTAGCTAGAAAGGCTGCCACGGTAAAGTTGCCCCGTGCCCCTCTGTCGGTCACCCCTGCAGACCCCCACTGCCCCCTGCGCCCAAGCAGATGTAGTATGGCTGGTGCCCTTTGTTCTGGGTGAAAGGTGTATGCCGGTGTGTTTTGGTTTTTCTCTTTTTTGTTTTGCAAGACAAGAGTTTGCGCCGCCCTGTGCTTAGAGCTCTAAATCTGACTGCAGGTGAGGATGGAACGAGAGCGTACATATATATATACATATATATGTATACAATACATATATATATATATATATATAAAATTTTTTTTTAAAAAAAAGGAAGATGACACGGGGCACCCCAGGGAACTCCTTGGAAGGGAATGGGAAGGCTGCATGCAGGCCCAACGCTGGCGTGGAGCGGACCGGTTCTGGGTATTACATGGCCCTGGGGCTGCAAACCTCTCCCAGCACCCCAGCCCCACTGGCTCTGTGTGCCTGTGTGTCCTCGCTCCGTGCTCCCACTCATTCATTCATTCGTTCAGGCATGTTTACTGCACCTGTCCTGTGTCAGGCTCTGATCGCTCTGAGGGACACAGCAATGAAAAATAAATACCTTACCTTATTGGAGATTGTTTTCTAGTGAGAGTCGTAGGACATTTTTTAAAGAAGAAAGTAAAATACTGTGTCATACGGTATTAAGTGTGATCGAGGAAAACGAATCAGAGTAAAGGGGGGTGGGCAGTTATTTTACATGAAGTGGTCAGGGGAGGCCTAAGGGAAGGGAAGCTGCGGGGAGAGTTCCAGGCAGGAGGCGCAGCAGTGCAGGGGCAGGACAGGCTTCTCCGGTCACAGTGTAGCTGGAGACTGGGGGGATGCGGGCCGGGCCGGGCCTTGTAAGCAGTCGGAGAGGGAGGCAGGAAGGTAATGAAATGCTCCTTTTTATACTGTCAGGGAGGAAAAATATCTTTTTCCTCTATCCTTTGAAGTTTTTGGCTGGAACCCCTGTAATAAAAGACAGATTGAGAAAAGTATATACATTTATCTAATGTAAGTTCTACACGACTCTGGAGCCTTCTTAAGGAAATGGGAAACTGAAGAAGCAGTTAAACCTGAGTGTTTTAATGCCAGGTTTGGTGAAGAGTACAAAGTCGTGAGAAAACACGATGGGACTGATGGGGTTTAGGACACACTCCCCCAAAATATGGCACCTTGGCATCTTACATCTCTTAAGCTCAAGGAGTTTGAGAAATCGCAGGAGGAAGAAGGTCACTTTGACACCCACCCCTTCGCCCTTCTTCCCTGAGAGCAGCAAAAGGTACATGTGAAAGTTACCCTCCCTGTACCAGCGGGAAGGAAGGCATCCTTACCACCAGAGTCAGGGAATTTAGGGCTTAGAAGCTTATATAAATAAACCTTGTTTCTTCTTCACCATTACCTGCCCCCAGTCCAAGCCCCTTTGTCTTGTCAACTCTTTACAAATGTATCGTTTCCTTGTCTAAAAGGTATAAACGCTCTCTGCTCTGGTCACTTCTTTGAGTCTCCTATCTTTGTGGGGCTCTCCTATGTACACACCTAGTTAACTTTGCATTTCTCCTGTTACTCTGTCTTTTTGTTATAAGAGGGTCTCAGCTGAGAACTTAGAAAGGTAGAGGGAAAATGACTGCTCCTCCCTCACAGGACAAAGCAGGTATAAGCTCAGGGTAGTAACTGGGGGAAACTCAACAGGGCTTGTTCATTAGGATTCTTCGGGTGTCCCTCTGTCTTGGAGATTAAGCTGCTCTTTCCTCTGGGTACAGGGAGGGCACCTCACATGCAGGTCTTATGACCTGCTTCAGAAGGGAAGGGTGGGGGAAAGTCAGAGTGAACTTCCTGCATCTGCCATTTTCTCAAATTCCTTCAGCTTAAAATATTCAATACATATACCAACATGCTGTATTTTGGGGTAGCATGTTCTAAACCCTGTCAGTACTTAGGAGAAGTTTGTATACAGAAATAACATAATCTAACATGTTAAGATTTCAAAGTGGGCTTCCCTGGTGGCGCAGTGGTTGAGAGTCCGCCTGCCGATGCAGGGGACATGGGTTTGTGCCCCCGTCCGGGAAGATCCCACATGCCGCGGAGCGGCTGGGCCCGTGAGCCATGGCTGCTGAGGCTGTGCGTCTGCAGCCTGTGCCCCACAACGGGAGAGGCCACAACAGTGAGAGGCCCGCGTACCACAAAAAATAAATAAAATAAATTAATTTTTTAAAAAAGAAAGATTTCAAAGTACTTCAAAAGTAGAGAAAAAATAGTAAAATTAATTCCCATATGCTATTACCCAGATTCAACAGTTAACAGTTTCTTTGTCAGTTTCTTTGTCTCTTTCTTTTCTTTGCTGAAGTATTTTAAAGGAAATTTCAGACCTCACATTGTTTTACTCCTACTTACTTCAATGTGCATCTCAAAAAAACCACCTCATTTTCTTATAAAACCACAATGCCATTATTTCACCTGTATCAAAAGTAACGGTGATCCCTTGGTATCATATAATAGCCAGTTTGTAATAAAATCTCGCAGATTGTCTTAAACACACATTTATTTGTTTGTTTCACATTTGATGTGTTTTCATCAGTATCCAAATGAGATTCACCCAGTAGATTTGGTGGTTCTCTGACAAGTTTGAAACACTGAGTTTAACCGCTGAGTTGAGAATAAATTGCAGCAGGGCCAGAAGACTAGTTCAGAGGCCATGCTCTGATCCAATGTAGAGATGGTGGGACTCGGACCAGGGTAATAGAGGAGAAGGTAAAGAGTGGTGGATTCTGTGTACGTTTTCACCGCGGAGCACAGGCTCCAGACGCGCAGGCCCATTAGCCATGGCTCACGGCAGCTTTGAGAGCCGTGGTCCAGGTGGGCAGACTTGAGAGCCTCCGGGCACAGGCTTTTATGTCTGTATTGCTACCAGCAATCCCTCCATGACAGTCTAGGCTTTTTCTTGCATACACCTCAAAACTCTTCTGGTCTCTGCCTCTGACCAAGTTCCAAAGCTGCTTCTACAGTTTTAGGTATTTGTTACAACAGCACCCCACTTCTTTGTACCAAAGCTTGGGCTGCCATAACAATAGACCGGGCAGCTCAAACAACAGAAATTTATTTTCTCACAGTTCTGGAGGCTGGAAGTCCCAGATCAAGGTGTCAGCCAATTCTGTTCCTGGTAAGAGCTCTCTTGCTGGCCTGTAGACAGCTGCCTTCTTGTTTATCCTCACATAGCCTTTCTTCAGTATGTGGCCATGGAGAGATCTCTCTTCGTCTTGTAAGACCACCAGTCGTATCACCACCCTTATTTAACCTAAATTACCTCCTGAAGAACCTTTCTCCAAGTATAGTCATGTTGGGGGGTCAGGGCTTCAACATATGCATTTTAGAGAGGCCATAATTCAGTCCATAGCATAGGGAATCCAGAATAAAATTTTCAGGAGCCATTGGGGGTGACCTGGGTGCCAGGAACCCAGAAGGGCCCCTTCCTGGTCCTCCTCCCGCAAGCCCTCATCCCCATTCATTAGCTTAGTATTTATAGGGTATATCCCAGACATTTCCCTTGTTTGCATGCCCCTGCTCGGCTCAGAAAATTGCTTAGAAAAAGACACACAGGGACCTGGAAGAAGCGACTTGAGAACTGAGATGGCCTCATTCTGTTAAAGCTGGACTGGGGGAGGTGGGGCTCTGGGAGGCCCCATTCCACCAGCCTTAGCCCTGTGTGCATTTGTGCACTTACTGTATCTTTAGGTCAGCTGGGGATTGGGCAACCCAAAGGTACTAAAAGATACATTCTTAGGAACTCACAGTCACACCATTCGCTACCAGCAGTGCTGCCTGTGTTGGGAGAGGGGAGCAAGTGCCGAAGTAATAGGGCTTTTATTTCTTGGACAAAGAATTAGGTGGCTGAGTCCAGAGAGTGGGAGGGACTTCCAGCTCAATGATGGAACACTAAGATTCGAGAGACAGATTTTTAATTCAAAATGGGGCATGGGCTTCAATATCAAAGAAAAACCATAGGACTTGGATCTATGGCCAGGTAAAGAGTTCTTAGACTTAACACTAATAGCATGATCCATAAAGGAAAAATTGAGAAATTGGACCTCATTAAAATTTAAAAGTTTTTCTCTGTGAAAAGCCTGTTAAGAAGAAAAACATGTTAAAAAGACAAGCTACAAAGAGAAAATATGTGCAAAGCATGTGCCCCACAAAGGGCTAGTATCTAAAATATATAAAGAACTCTTGAAACTCGGTTATAAAAAAAAATACACAATCCAAGTAGAAAATGAGCACAAGACATAAAGAGACATTTCACCAAAGAGAACAGACAGATGGCAAATAAGCACATGAACAGAAGTTCAACATTATTAGTCCTTAGGGAAATGCAAACCAAGACCACAATGAGACAGCATTGCTCACCTATCTGAATGGCTAAAATAAAAAATAGTTATCACCAAATGCCAGCAAAAATGAGGAGAAAGCAAATTACTGATACATCGCTGGTGGGAATGCAAAATGGTACCAGCACTCTGGGAAAACAGTTCAGCAGTTTCTTATAAAATTAAATATGCAACTACCATACATTGCAGCGTTTGTACTTTATTTCAGAGAAACGAAAACTGACATTCGCACTAAAACCTGTACAAACTTTTAAAAATTTATTTCCTTAGTTATTTTATTTTATTTTTGGCTGCATTGGCTCTTTGTTGCTTTGCTCAGGCTTTCTCTCGTTGTGGCAAGCAGGGGCTTCTCTTCGTTGCGGTGTGCAGGCTTCTCATTGTGGTGGCTTCTCTTGTTGCAGAGCACAGGCTCTAGGTGTGTGGTCTCAGTAGTCGTGGCTCGCAGGCTCTAGAGCGCAGGCTCAGTAGTTGTGGCACATGGGCTTAGTTGCTCCTTGGCATGTGGGATCTTCCAGGACCAGGGATCGAACTCGTGTCCCCTGCATTGGCAGGCGGATTCTTAACCACTGCACCACCAGGGAAACCCCTGTACAAACTTTTATAGCAGCTTTATTTGTAGTAGTGAAAAGCTATAAGCAACTCAGATAACCTTCAAAACGTGAATGTTTAAACAAACTGGTATATCCACACCATGGACTAATACTTTGTGATAAAAAGGAACAGACTGTTAATACACGCAACAGCTTGGATGAATCTCCAGGGAATGATGCTGGTTGAAAAAAGCCAATCCCCAAGAGCTATATACTATAATTCAGATAACATTCAAAATGACAAAATTATATAGACAGAGAAGAGATTATTGGTTGCCGAAGACAAGGGTGTGGATGAGTGTGGGCGTGGCTGTAGAAGGGCAACAAGTGAGATCCTTGTGGTGACGGACAGAACTATTCTGCCTCTTGACTGTACCAGTATCAGTATCCTGGGTGTGATATTGTATCAGAGCTTTGCAAGGTGTTACCATTGGTGGAAACTGGATAAAGTACACGTGTATATCTCATGGGATCTCTCCATATTACTTATGACTACACATAAAACTATCTCAAGGGCTTCCCAGGTGGCGCAGTGGTTAAGAATCCGCCTGCCAATGCAGGGAACACGGGTTTGAGGCCTGGTCGGGAAGATCCCACGTGCTGCGGAGCAACTAACCCCTTACGCCACAACTAGTGAGCCCACATGCCACAACTACTGAAGCCCGCGCGCCTAGTGTGTGTGCTCTGCAACAAGATAAGCCACCGCAATGAGAAGCCCGCGCACCACAACGAAGAGTAGTCTCTGCTCCCTGCAACTAGAGAAAGCCTGTGTGTGTCAATGAAGACCCAATACAGGTAAAAATAAATAAAATAAATGAATTTATTAAAAAAAATTTTTTTAATGATTTTAGAAAAATCATTTTTTAAAAATTACAACCTCTTCTCTGTGTAGGGTCATCCAAACCACCTTGGAACTGTTCTGTGAAGCCACGTCATTGACTCCCTTTGTTATATAAATGTGAAACTTCTAGGCCTCTCTGACACTCTTGATTGGCTCCTGTCACCTTTTGTATGCAGAGAAATAGGAGATAATTTGCATAAGGAGCCCCAGGGCATTCTAGTAGGGAAGGTGGTAGTACCCTAACTCCTACTGTCTGATGTGACCATAGACCAAAGTCTACAGACTGCAAGGAACCCCAAGTCTCCATGAGGGTCAACAGGACCCACAGAGACTGAGGCTGGAAGGCCCTCTGGACTCAGCCACACCAGTGCAGTGATGGGCTCCAGGAACCATGAAAAGATTCGTTGGGGAGATTCTGTAATGGAGAGAGCCTGACCCGGGAGGCCAGGTGTGGGACCCTGCAAAGGCCAGCAGAGGTATGAGCCTGAGTCAGTGGACAAGTTTAGTTCTCTGTTGGTATGGGCAGGCCTGCCTTCAACAGCAAACCCCAAGTAGCATTTGTAATAATTTGAGAGAGAGAAGCCTCTAGAGGAAGATAATGGACTTTCCACTGATAAGGGCAAGTGAGAGCTGGGAAAATCAAAGAGGTATCGTTGTATTTGCACCTCATGCTCATAGAACAGATCATATTTGTTTCAAAGGAGACTGAAATTGGACCTATGAGGGATAGTCTCCATTTACCACAGCCCTGAGTTCAGCATTTCTTGACCATTGCGATTAATTTTAAACAGTCCCAACACAGAAGCCTCTCTTTTCCTCCCTGACCTTCTTCAGGGTGTTGCCTCTGTCCATTATTCTCTCTCCAACTTGCTCAGAATTCCAGGTGGAATCGATTCAGGAGCAGTCAAGGTTGCAAGCAGGCACGAAATGATCATTCTGGACCAGAATCTGCCATGCCCACCACCCCAAACCATCTAGTTACCTTAGGTCTGTGAGTTTGGAACAGTTAGGGAAGCTCTCATAGACACCAGACAGCTGTGTTCTAGATGAGCGAGGCATATAAGACATGTTTACTCTTTAGGAGACAGAAGCCTACTCTGAATGGTAAGTGCGTGGTGGTTCCCTATAAGGAGAGGGCTGTCAATCTCACAGGCATCATGGGACTAGAAAGCATGCAGCCAGGAAATCCTCATGGGGCCCCCGAACAGGGAAGCTAGGAACCATCAGGGAGGGGGAAATTTCCCCCTCTGCCCCTCTTGAGTTCCTGTGGCTGGACTAATAATAAAATCAACACAAGACAGATTAACAGGAGAAAAAGAAACACATTTTAATTCATGTGCACGGAGGTCTCACAGAAATAGGACCTAAGAAGTGGCCGAAGCAGGCAGCTTTTATACTTTTTAGACAAAAAAGACAGTAACTTCGTAAGGAGTTGACAGGACAAGGAAATGTAGGTTTTGGTGCTTAATTAGTGAAGAATCTAAACAGTTGGGGCTTGGGGTAGTAAATTAAAGTTACAAGGTTTGTTTATTCACGCTGTTGGAAGACAGAGGAAATGAAAAGTGCCCACTGAAATAAGAAGGCATCTTGAGACTGAAAAAACAAGGCAGGCAGCTCCATACCCTCATTGGATCAATTTATTATAGGGTAACTTAGAGGGTGGGGTCAGGTGGATGACAGTACAGAAGCATTTGCAGCTGCACTCCGCACTGCCGAGGGGCCATAGGGACAATTTTATAGTTAACTTAGGGTATGGGGGTACAGTCTTGGAAACAGGATGTGCATTCCTAAGTCAAGATTTATGAATGGGTAACTAACCTCGTGAGTACCGGCAATACATCAACAAAGGTCTTCATCATTGTTTGGGGACAAAAAGAGCATAGAGGCCACATGGTCCTAATGATTGTTGAACAATATCTATTAACTACAAAGCCCTTGGTACCGATAAGTGATTTACTGTACAGTCCTGAGCAGCGTCGGTAGAAGGACAGGACGAGCCATCCGGGCCCCAGACAGCATCAGTTACGCTAACAGACACACAAGGGCTTCTTGGCCCAATAAGTCCTTCTACCTTCAGGTGCAGGGAGTGCACCTTTCATGTGAGAGAGGTATTTCCTACTTCCAGGGAGACAGAGAGAAGGGTTAGTGTTCATTTTTGTTTTTTCTTCTTTTTTTGGCTGTGTTGGGTCTTCGTTGCTGTGGGGGGGCTTTCCCTAGTTGTGGCGAGCGGGGGCTACTCCTCATTGCGGTACGCAGGCTTCTCACTGCAGTGGCTTCTCTTTGCTGTGGAGCACAGGCTCTAGGTGCGCGGGCTTCAGTAATTGTGGCACGTGGGCTCTAGAGCGCAGGCTCAGTAGCTGTGGCACACAGGCTTAGTTGCTCTGCGGCATGTGGGATCTTCCCAGACCAGGGCTCGAACCCATGTCCCCTGCATTGGCAGGCAGATTTGTAACCACTGTGCCACCAGGGAAGTCCCTGTTCTTCTTGTATTGGCTGTTTTTTAAACAACTTTAATGCAGAATAATCAATACGCCGCTGAGGCATATTTTGGGGTGGCCTGCCCTGGGCCCCAACAGAACCAAAGCTTTCCCTGTCATCTCCCAGGGAGCCGCGGGGACTGGAAAAGCCTGCACCATCCTCCTGCTCTCAGCTTCTCTATGGTTTCTCTGCCCCTCAGTGACCTCACATTGTACATGACTTTGACTTAACCATAGATTGTGAAGGGGAAAATTCCAAGGAAGAAGCATGTGCTGGGTGATCACCTTGAAATCTTCCTTCTGCAGTTGAAGCCCTTTATCCACAGGCAGATTCTCTCTCTAGGGCAGGTAATCTGGATCAGGTCCTGTGCCTGCTCCAGGCTGGCCATCTCTGATGTGTATTTTGAGGGCATTGGGAAACTCACAGTTTTTCCACCTCCCTGCTCCAGAAATACTACTGTCAGAGCCTCTTTTGTGTTAAGGCCTCTCCAGGCAAGGCCTTGGTGCTGGGGAGGAGCAGGGATAGAAGACACGTCTCAGGCCCAGCTCCCTAGGTACCTATTCCCTGAAGAACTGCAATAAAAGGCAGTTTGTGATAAGTCACAGAAGAGAATCTCACTCTACAAATGTGTTTGTGTAGGGAGGTGAGTTGACAAATGTTCAGGCTGGGATGAGGGCCATCTGAACTGTAGTCTAAGAACTTTGACCACTGGGCTGGGGAGGTCAGATAAGTTGAGTTCCTGGAAGAAGTTGAACTAGAGCTCGCAGGTCGATGATGGGGCCGACTTGAGGATGCTTAGGAAGAAAGGGGGCCATTGAAGAGGGGAAATAATCCCAAAGATGTTTAAGACCCAGCTTCAAAACTTCGACTCTTCCCAGTGTCAAAGCAACTCTCAAAACAAGATTTAAAGAATTAAAAACAAGGTTCATTCAAATATAAAATGGACATGTACCAAATATTTTATTCAACTCTTTAATTAATGAGGGAAGAAGTAAGGTGGTAAGGCTGATTAAAAGAACATTTTAGGGGTCTGGGTGAGCGAGTTAGAGAGAGGAGAGGGAAATAGGTGTAAGACGGCAAGATGAGGGATTCTTATGGTGATGCTGACCATGTCAGCATCAGTATCCTGATTTGTGACAGGGTACTATAGTTTTGCAAGAAGAAGAAGGAAAATTTTTCCTCCATCCCTCTTAGGTTCAATCCTTAGGGGCCTGTGAGTTAAAGTAACAAACAACAGATTAGGAAGAAAAAAGACATTTTTATTCACGTGTGTATGTGGGAGTTCACAGAAAAATGTGACTCAAAGTGGCAGTTAGAATTTGGGGCTTATGTACCATCTTAATAGGCAAGAGTATGGGGAGAAAGGGTACTGATGGGAAAATAAATGACTTTTAGGAACGATAAATGGGCCCTCAAGAGAACAGATGGGAGATATGATAGTTTTGTGACAATGTGTGTTTAGGTGACTTCTTATCCCGGTGATATCTGGTGATAGGAACCAATCTTCCCTGATCATAAAACTCACAGAGGGGCTTCCCTGGTGGCGCAGTGGTTGAGAGTCCGCCTGCCGATGCAGGGGACGAGGGTTCGTGCCCCGGTCCGGGAAGATCCCACATGCCGCGGAGTGGCTGGGCCCGTGAGCCATGGCCACTGAGCCTGCGCGTCCGGAACCTGTGCTCCGCAACGGAAGAGGCCACAACAGTGAGAGGCCCGCGTACAGGAAAAAAAAAAAAAAAAAAAAAACAACAGAAGAGGGGATTTATGACAATTGAATTCTTTTGAGAGACTCTGCTTTTAGGCAAATAAGGGGAGTTCAGAGGGAAAAAAAACCTCTTCACAGTGATATATTCTGGATCCCTTCACAGACATCCTCTTGAACCTATTTACAGTTAAATACAGTCAGCCCTCTGTATCTGAGTGTTCCACATCCACAGATTCAACAAACCACGGATCAAAATATTTGGAAAAAAAATTCCAGAAAGTTTCAAAAGGCAAAACTCGAATTTGCCGCTCACTGGCAACTATTTCCATAGCATTTACATTGTACTCGGTATTATAAGTAATCTGGAGATGATTTAAAGAATATGGGAGGATATGTGTAAGTTATATGCAAATACTACACAATTTTATATAAAGAACTTGAGCATCCGAGGATTTTGGTATCCTTGGGGGTCCTGGAACCAGTCTCCCACCAATACAGAGGGACGACTGTATCTACACACAGTATATATACACACACACTTGGATTCCCTGTAATTCCAGCCTCCAGGACTGCCCGCCTCCTCTCTTTGCCTAGTTATTGTACGGCTACCCCTGGCCCCCAAGATGTCCAACACTCCCTTCCCACCACCATTCACCCAACCCCTGGGTTCTCATCCTATTATCTTCACTCACAGGTAACCCTCCTCATCTGAGGTTTATCTGGAGGTGGGGCTGGGGACCAGTGGCCCTTCTCACCAGAGACACCTTGGATGCTCAAGAAAGAGAAACTGAAACATTTTCCTCTTCACTTTGTCTCTCAAAAAGAAGGTAACACCAAGCCAGCAAGATATCATGCATTGCTCAGCTTCCACAGGGAAGATTATCTACACAAAAATCATTCCCTCGTTCTGCCCCCTCCCTCCAACCCTCCCTCCCCCGCTGTTTTCAGGAAAACCCAATGAGCTCTCCGTCATTGCCCCACTGGACCCTGGCATCCTCTTCCCTTCTTCCCAGACTTGCCCATGCACGGTTGACTCTACCAAACATTCATGTCCATGCCGGCAACCTTAGCCTCTGGGGCAGAGCAACAAAGGCCTAGTCTTGAAATCGAAGAGAAGCTGTTAGGGATATTAATGTGTGCAGTAACCACGGCCTCTATTTTCATTAGAACACCCTTGCTCAGGAGTGAGGAAGCTGTCCCTGTGGACAGCTTTTCTGGACAAGCATACCATCTCCGTCTTGTTTCTGAGATTAAAACTGCCTTTTTATTGGAAAAAGGGTGATTCCAGGAGAGGCTTTCTTCCTCCAGCACCACTGATATCCAAAAGGTCCCAGTTACCCCACATCTGACTCCCTTAGGCTTTGGAAGGAGGAGAGGACTCAAGGGCTGGCCTCCTGCTGGTGAGTCCTGAGCCATGGGCCTGGGTTTTGCATACCCAGGGATACAGCATCCTCCCTAGATTTTGCTCAGGGACTGGTAAGCAGTAGGTACTCACTAACGAATGAATATTTACATTTATCTGACTTGGGCCCAATCCATTTCTGGATTCTCTTCCCCACTTAAGTCTCTCAGCGTCTACCTTCTATGTGGTTCCCCCCAAAATAAATGACCACTGTCTTGTGGAGGCTCTATTACTGGTACAAGGAAACAAGACTATGTTCATTATCTTGATTATGAGGATGGCAAAGGAGAGGAAAAGTTTTCCTCAACTGTTTTAGGTCCCAGGCAGGGTCTAAACTTTTCACTGACAAAGACAGGAGAAAAAGCATACACATTTATTTAATATAAGTTTTATGTCACATGCGAGCCTTCATAAGGATGGAGACCTGAAGAAACAGTTCCATCCAAGTATTTTTATGCTGTCCACTCTTCACCCCTTAGACTTTGGAAGGAGGAGAGGGCTCAAGGGAAGGAAGAGTGGACAGTTGGGGGGGAATATGATAGGTCACATGGTATGAACTAAGTATAGTAACTGGGGGAAACTTAGCAAGGCCTGTGTGTCAGGATTCTTCTCAGCAACGCTTTGTCTTTGGGGATAAGGATGTTCCTTTACTGCAGCATAGGAAGTGCACCCTTCACCTGAGTGTTTCTGATCTGTTTCAGGGCAGAAGGGTGCTTACGCTGTTTTCTTCAACTCCTTCAGCTTAAAATATCCAATGTGCCAGGGTGTCATATTTTAGGATAGCATGTCCTGTTCTGTTCTGGTTTTTGTTCTCTCATTAAACTTTGTTTTGATGGGTCTCAAAATTCTGTGACAGATTTTTGGTCAAGCTATTTCCATTAAAAAGTACTGATATTAAAACAAATAACTTAAAACTGTAACACACACACCCCAGAAAAATGGCCCACAAAACATTCTCCTTTCCTTCTGAAGTTTCTAGAAAACATTGTTATCATAACCAGTCTTTTACTATTAAACTTTAATGGCAATTGAGACAAACACTTTTGAGACCTTTCTTCCACCACTGATTAAGCCTGGGGCAGCAGGTTTGGGGATGATATTCATTTAGCGTTCTGAGCTTTCTGGGCAGGCTTGGTGATAGCTTCAGGGGGGGATACATATGAAACTTATCAATTTGAACACTTTAAACAGACGCAGATTATTGTATGTCAATTTTACCTGAGCAAAGCAGTTAATAAAAAAGGGAGGTTTGTTGTTTTTTTTTTCTAAAAAAGAAGGGTGTTTGAGGGAGAATTCCCTGGCAGTCCAGTCGTTAGGACTCTGTGCTTCCAAGGGAGCTAAGATCCTGCATGCTGCATGGGCACAGCCAAAAAAAAAGGGGGGGCAGGTTGCGTTCGTTAGCCACCCTCAAAGGAGCCAACCACTTTGATTATACCCTTTTAAATATTGTTCCTCAACCCCCATTATAGCTTTCTTACCTTTTGGTATTAAATATTTTTACGTTTATGAATATAGTAGACGGTATACATTTTCTCTTTCCATTTTTATTTAACGTAATAAAATTTGCCAACTTTACTGAGAAAGTATAATTTTCTTTTTTTAAAAAATAAATTTATTTATTTATTTTTGGCTGCATTGGGTTTTTGTTGCTGCATGCGGGCTTGTTGCGGTACGCAGGCTTCTCATTGCAGTGGCTTCTCTTGTTGCGGAGCACAGGCTCTAGGCCTGCGGGCTTCAGTAGTTGTGGCACTCAGGCTCAGTAGTTGTGGCTTGTGGGCTCTAGAGCACAGGCTCAGTAGTTGCAGCGCATGGGCTTAGTTGCTCCACGGCATGTGGGATCTTCCCAGACCAGGGATTGAACCCGTGTCCCCTGCATTGGCAGGAAGATTCTTAACCACTGCACCACCAGGGAAGTCCCAAAAGTATAATTTTCAAAAAATTAAAAACATGAGTCTCATGCAAATAAAAAAATGAGCACATGTTAAAATCTAACTCTTTATGAGGCAACCAACAGGGTAGTAAAGCTAGTTCCCAGATAATTGGAGAGAGTGAGGTCTTTACAGTGGCAAAAAAGAAAGAATATTTACAAAAGTTTGCTAACTTAGATACAAAACTGATTTTTATCCTACATTAGCCCAGCATAACCCTAAAAGGAAAGATAGTAATAATCCCTTTTTCCTATTTCCAAGTTTTGGAACATTTTTCTTAACACAGCTTTGGTCACCTAAAGTTTTTATATATTTTAAAATTCTACTGGCCCACCTCCAAACTTTGGAACTGTTGGCTCTGGGTAATCTTTTTTTTTTTTTTTAACATAATTGGTAATTCAAGAAAAATTAAATTGTTTACAAGAGGCATTTTCCACTCATTCAACATGAAAATAACTGTACTGTATCCCAACTTCTCATAACTTTGAAAACCTGCTTCTTGGGATAGAGAGATAGTAATGAGGAAATGAGCTCTGCTTTTAACAGCTGAGTGTTTTCAAGAAGCTGCTTTTTCTAGTCTTCATCTTGAGCTGAAATCTCCAGCCCGACTTTATCCTTCTCAGCTCATGCTGGCTTGGACCCCAGTTTAAGGGATTTACTGGCAAAATTCTAGAGAAATGGGATCCCAGAGGCTGGGGTTGGGATAAGATTTGGGGAGTTAGTGGGGAAAAGGGTCCAGAAAGGAAGGTGGGATTTGGGGCATTGTAATTCTGCAGAGGTCCAGGCTAAAAGTCCAAGACTGCTTAATCAAGATCCTTAAGAGGGCAGGGGAAATTTTTTACTGAACCAGAAGCATGGAGCTTTCAAAGCAACCAGTTGGGCTTAGGGAATTTAAAAGTAAAGCATTTCATTTAAGGATCTTGTCCTTCCTAGATAACTGAGGCTAGGGAGTAAAAGGTCATAGCACCCCTTCCTCTGACTTCAAGATTTTATGGATCCAAGTGGATGGTACTAATGGTGTAGTCTCCTGGATCAATATTTTTTCCCTCTCAGATGGCACAGGTACAGGTACCTAGGGTCTTCTGAAGATAATGCTTCCATCCATAAGAGTGGCTCACAGTGGGATTTCAGACACTACATCAGGCCAGTGGTACTGATATTACTGGATAGGACAGCGAATAGCCTACCACTATTTTTACGCTGTCCGATATTTCAGCCACTCACCACGTGTCTACTGAGCATTTGAAATGCGGCTAGTCCAAAATGAATTGTGCCCTACATGTAAAATACACATCAGATTTTAAAGACTTACTGAGGAAAAAAAAAGCATGTGAAATATCTCATCAATTTTTTTATATTGATCACATGTTGAAATGATATTTTAGATATATTGAGTTTAAAATGTTATTAAGAATAAATTCCCTTGTTTCTTTTTACTTTTTAAAAAGTGTCTACCAGAAAATTTAAAAATATACCTGTGGCTTGTATCACATTTCTACTAGACAGTGCTGTCCTACCCTGTCGTTTGCCTTCCCACACAGTTCCAGAGAGGCGGCAACTCCCTAGGCTGTCATCACTTCCACCTCTCTTTTTCTTCTTTTTTTTTTTCTTTTGTGGTACGCGGGCCTCTCACTGCTGTGGCCTCTCCCGTTGCGGAGCACAGGCTCCGGACGCGCAGGCTCAGCGGCCATGGCTCACGGGCCCAGCCGCTCCGCGGCATGTGGGATCTTCCCGGAGCAGGGCACGAACCCGCGTCCCCTGCATCGGCAGGCGGGCTCTCAACCACTGCGCCACCAGGGAAGCCCAACTTCCACCTCTCTTGACAGGAGTTTGCTTTTGAGTTGCAACTCCTTTCTTCTGGTGCTCATTCATGGGATAGATGTCTCTTGTCCCCAGGTAGCAGTTACTCTATTCATGCTCCCTGAAATCAATGAAGCAGGGGCCACTGTACAGGACTGGGGAATTAGGAGACTTGCAATTTAGTCCCAGTGTTGCCCCTGATGGGTAGCAGACTATGCCACCCCAAAATATGCTACTTTGGCATAAAGATTGTTTGAGCTCAAGGCAATTGAGAAGAAGCAGATACAAGAAAAACTCTGCCCTCCCACTATCTGCCTAAAACCAGGACATAAATTTGTAGAGATGTCCTCCTCTCTTCTCTACCAGGAAGAATGGAAGTTAATCACGGGGGTTGACTCTAGACCTTTATCATCCCAGAGATGGCACCAGAGGAATGGACCTAATAAATTTTACTAACTAGCCCTTATCTTCTATTAGTTCCCACATATATTTACCTTCCCCAAATTTGCCATGCCTAGAAATTCAAAAAGTTGTTTTTTCCTCTGTCTTGTCACTCCTCTATAAATGTATTACTCTTTGGTTAAGATGCAACATAAGCCCAGTTCTAACCACCCCTTTGAGTTACTCATCACTGAGGTTTCTCTCCAGTGATGTGTTAATAAACTGCTCATTTCCTCTTGTGAATCTATCTTTTGTCAGTCTAATTTACAAGGCCACAGCCAATGAACCTACTAAGATGGGTAGAGGAAGAAGAGAATATTTCCTCCCTGATATCACTGACTTCCTGTGGGACCAGGGCAACTCCCTTAACCTCCCTGGACCCTCCCTTCCTCACTTTCTGAATGACACAGCCTGAGTGAGAGCAACACAGAAGTCCCTTCCAGCTCTATCTGCTTGAGGATGTAGGAAGATAAAGGGGCTTTTATTATATTGTTATTGTTATTTGGTGACCTTGTAGCTTTTGTTTAGAAAAACCACCACAGCAGGTGCACCAAGCCTGACCCTCTCACCCTGGTCCAGAATTGTGACTTCTAACCTTGCTGTGTTTCATCCAGGAGAAGTATTGATAGTTCCTGCCACCATGTCTTTGTCTACATTATTCCTTCTCTATTAACATTAATTCACCCAGCTTATACTGAGTGTCTAATATGTGCCAGGTACTGGGATACAAAGATGAGGACACTCGGGTCCGCTTGAGCACTTATCTTTCCATGGGATATGACCCATCCATCCACAGACGATTGTAATCCAAAGTGGATAATTTAGTGAGTGATCTGCACCTGGGAAATAGGGCAGAGAAACAAAGCGTGGGCTCGGGGGTGGGAAGGTTTCCTGGAGGAAGGACTGCCTGCTCTGGGTCTTGTGGGGTAGGTGGGAATCAGCCAGCTGAAGAGATGTGGGAGAAAGAAGGCATTCCAGGCGGTGGCAACAGCTTGAGCAAACACAGAGAAGCAAGGCGCAGCTTGGCGTGGGATGGAATTACAAATCGGCTAGTCGTTGGAGCTTAAAACTCAGTAGTGGGAGAGGAAGCTGGAGAGGTGGGTGGGAGGCTGCACCCCAGGACAGCACTAAGAATTCCTTAAGGCATCTAGGTCCCTTTCCTGTTCATTTTCCTGGCTTCCTCCCTTCCGTTTTCCTGGTTTAGTAAAGGTGCTAATTCCTCTTTGGAGCCTATTTTGGACTCCAGCTTCTGTCCTCTTGCCAAACCCCACCCATACCTCCCTAATGTCATCAGGGGTGATTCACCTGTAGGTTCTGGAATGCTGGCCGCTTCCAAAATGAGCCAGGAAGTGAGTTCTGAGTGGCTGGGAACAGTCCCCTGCTTTGAGATTTGGAGCAGGGAGCATCCATGCTGTTCTGGTGGCCCCATTCATTGTTGCTTCCTTTGGACTTGTAAGTTATTCTAGCAAACCCAGCTGCTCTGCAGTGAAATGTTCCAAATAATTAGTAGTTTTGCAGGAATTACCTTTTTAAAATATACATGCCTTTAAAAGATTGGTTACTGTGCAAGTGTTTTTGACTGCCTTTTGTAGCCCATTTTCTCCCCCAGTAGGACCCATGTATAATTTTAGGTAAAAGTAGAAAGGAAATTATGATTCTATTATCATAGTCTAGTTTTAGCAATACACCTCCTTCAGAGAATCTCAACCTCTCTGAAGCACTCCTGGGCGCAAAGAGCTCAGACATTGAATTCTGGCAGGATTTGGGCAGGATCCTCACAGGATCTGGCAGGTGACTGTCTCAGGCCTGAGACAGGTTCCACTGCTTGGAAAAGTGGAGCTGTGGACAGATCTGCTGATGTTGAAAGTGTAAGACAGGTGGGGTGCAACTAGCATAATCACTCAGACATTATTAGCCCATGACTATTCCATTTTCTGTAGCAATTCACCTCCCTTCTGTTTCTTCTCACCTGAGATACTGCTATGTCGGCTGCCAAGGCCTCAAAATGTCCAGAAACCACAAAACCATCAATATTCACAGAAACAGGTTGGTGGTCCCCCCCCCTCAGTGGTTTCCCATGATGGCAAAGGAAATGACCTGACAGTCATTCTCAACGACCATAGATTGACCTTCAGTTTCCTTTCCTTTGCTCAAGAGAAGGGAAAAGGACCTACTATGTACAGTGGGTCCTCAGTATTAGTGGGTTCCACATGCATGGAGTCAACCAACTGGGGACCAAAAATATTCATGGAAAAAAAATTCCAGAAAGCTCCAAAAAGCAAAACTTGAATTTGCTGTGTGCCATCAACTATTCACATTTATATTGTATTAGGTATTATAAGTAATCAAGAGATGATTTAAAGTATAAGGGAGGATCTGGGTTAAGTCCTGTAAGGGAGGAAGATAACTTTTTCTCTACCCTCTTAGGTTCTGTAGCTAAAGCCCTGGAACTCAAACTGACAAAAGACAATTTAACAAGAGAAAAACAGAGTTTAGTAATGCATGCAGCATGAATATGCATGGGAGAAACTCAGTGATGAGTAACTCAAAGGGATGGTTAGAACTTGCTTAGAACTTGGAATTCCCTGTCGCTCCAGTGGTTAGGACTCAGCGCTTTCACTGCTAGGGCCTGGGTTCAGTCCCTGGTCAGGGAACTAAGATCCTACAAGCTACATGGCAGGACCCAAAAGAAAGGAAAAACCAAAAAAGAACTTGGAGCTTATTTGGCATCTTAACAAAGAACAACAAATCTGTAGAGAAGGGATAAGACAAAAGAAAAGGAGTTGAGGCTTTTCGGGGTGGCAAACTGTAGGAAGGTAAATATATCAGAGGAAACTAACAGAAGACGAGTGTATTTTATTTAGTAAGGTTTGGTTTCGTAGATTCCTCTTGATGCCACGTCTGGCCTGAGTCTAGAGTTGTCTCTGGTGATTGAGTCCAATATTTGTCCTCCTCTTCCTGGCATAGAAGAGGGAGACAATTTTACAAATGAAAATTAATATCCTGCTTTTAGCCGGCTGGGGGAGGGCAGATAGCTTTTTTTCTGCATCTGCTGCTTTGTAATTGCCTTCAGCACAAAATGATCCTTATGCCAAAGTGGCATGTTTTGGGTGGCTTATTCTGGTCCCCTTCATTGCTGACTCCACCAGTTAAGTGACCTTCATCAGTTTACCCAGCCTCTCGAAGCCTCAGAGAGGCTTATAAAATGTGTTCAATAAGAGTATTTTCTTCTTCACAGAGCCGTAATGAGGATTAAATGGAATATAGCACATAAACTCTTTTTTTAATGTGCAAGTATTTATTTTAAGTACTCCTAATTGAAGGTTCTTATTTTGGGAGAACAGCAAGGCATTTTATTATTCACTTTTTCCACTCTTTTTTTTTTCTTTTTTTATGAAGTATACAGCAAAGTATTCAGTTATGTATGTGTGTGTGTGTATATGTGTGTGTGTGTGTGTGTGTGTGTGTATTCTTTTTCAGATTCTTTTCCATTATAGTTTATTACAAGAACACTCTTTCCATTCTTTAAAGGCTTCCACTGGTTATGGCAAATTCACATTTTTTTTTTTTTTTGGCTGCACTGCTTGGCTTGGAGGATCTTAGTTCCCCGACGAGGGACTGAACCCTGGGTCCTCAGCTGTGAAAGCGTGGAGTCCTAACCACTGGACCGCCAGGGAATTCCCAGCAAATTCCCATTATCCTCATGACTAAGTTTCAGAGTAATTCCAGGTGTGTCAGATTCATCATCAATCCACTTTGTATCTTTCTGTATTATTGAAGCAAATAGCACTCTGCAACTTGCATAAACAGATAGGGCAAACGTTGAGGCTCTGGCCAGCTTCTTCCAAGTGGTTGGAGCCTTGCATTGGGCAGGTCAAAGTCCAAATATGTGTCCAGTCTCATGGGTTAAAGTCTTATAGGACTGAAGCAACAAAATGCCACTTCAGAAGTGTAATAGTTAGCAAAAACCGAAAAGCCACTTGGAAGATATTTTCTGCAGCGCTTCTTCACTTTGCCTTCACAGAGTGAGATATAAAATCACTGCCATACCTGGCAAAACTAAATATCCCCACACCATCTGTCAAAGAGGCCTGTCCAGGGGCTTCCCTGGTGGCACAGTGGTTAAGAATCCACCTGCCAAGGCAGGAGACACGAGTTCGAGCCCTGGTCTGGGAAGATCCCACATGCTGCAAAGCAGCTAGGCCCGCGAGCCACAACTACTGAGCCTGTGCACCACAACTACTGAAGCCCACGTGCCTAGAGCCCATGCTTCACAACAAGAGAAGCCACCGCAGTGAGAAACCCACGCACTGCAACGAAGAGTAGCCCCTGCTGGCCACAGCTAGAGAAAGCCCGTGCGCAGCAACAAAGACCCAGCACAGCCAAAAATAAAATAAAATAAATACATTTAAAAGAAAAAAAGCAGCCTGTCCAAAGACAAAATTCCAGGAGTCTCTTGAGTAAAGATCAATCATTGTTACATCCACAGCACAGAAGGCATCTTCAGGTCCCTTCTCTTTTAAGAACTTCAGGATGTGTCCTGCATGACTTGTAGGTTTTATTTTTATTTTTATTTTGCGGTACGCGGGCCTCTCACTGCTGAGGCCTCTCTCGTTGCGGAGCACAGGCTCCAGACGCGCAGGCCCAGCGGCCATGGCTCATGGGCCCAGCCGCTCCGCGGCACGTGGGATCCTCCCGGACCGGGGCACGAACCCGTGTCCCCTGCATCGGCAGGTGGACTCTCAATCACTGTGCCACCAGGAAAGCCCGACTTGTAGGTTTTGTGTGTTCATATTGACTCTAAAGGAACACCTCATTGCAGAGATAGGAACTGGTTCTAGGGGCTTTACTCTCAAGCCATAGAAAAATGCTTTACAGTAGCCCTTGAGCCATTTAATATATTCTTCACTGATAATTCTGGTGTTTTCTAGAGATCCAATGCACTGTATATAAATACTACATTTCTCAGGAGATGGTATCTTTCTGTAAGGGTCATTGGAAAAACTCTTTAAAGTCTTGGGGAGCCTCAGGATGGGAGGTGATCCAATCTGATTGCAAATGCAAAGTAATGGGTCCAAAGAGATCACTGTCTGGCTGGAAGTCTTCTTGCATCAAATGCTGTTACACCAGCATCTAGCTTCTACTACTGTGACACAAGTGCTGGGTTCTTTGAGATGAGAGCTGTTTTTAGTTTCTGTTCAGAGTGCTGTACTGTTTGCATCTTTAGGGAGGAAGGCTCCCACTGAAGTTTTTACCTTTCAAGGACAGGCATGTCTGGGCCTGGTTGGAAAACAATTGTGTGGGGTGTCTTCACCTCTCACCCTTGGCATCAACCACAGCCTGTCGCCCGTGGCAGCCCCCGAGCCCGTGCACATAAACTCTTAGAACAGAGCCTAACATAGTTTGTTATTCTGAGGGGAAGTATGGTGCAGAAGGTAAGAGCTTGGACTTTGGAGACATGTTGCCTGGCCTTGAATCTCAGCTCTGTCACTGTGTGATCTTGGGTATATTACTTAACCTCTCTGGTCCTCAGTTTCTTCACCCATAAAATAGAAAGTATACTTCATAGGGTGTTAAGTTATTTTTAAAAATGAATGTATGTAAAGCTCTTCAAATGGGACCAGGAGTACAGGACGCTTTGTGTAAGTTTTAGCTGCTCGCGTTATCCTGGGCTCAGGAAAGGGAAAGTTAGCCAGCAGCAATGGCAGGTTGACAGATCTTCTCTGGCTGAAATCGGTGGATGGGATGAAGCCCCCTGCTGTGAGTCAGGATCCCTAAATGTATTCCCACCCACCGTGCAGGATGACCTTGAGCCGTCCCTCTATCTCCCTGGTCTCATTTCCCCTTCTGTAAAGTGTGACGGCTGGATGTGGAGGTCTCAGAGTTACGGCCCTCGCATTCAACAAGTGGGACAGAAGCAGAGGCATGGACTAACATGACAAAGCAGACATCCAGGGTGATCTTTTGGAGCACCTGAAGGTGGACCACTGAGCAGGAATACTGCTGGCCTGGAGGCAGACACCCATTCACACTGCAGGGGAAGGTTGGGTGCTCAAGTGAGGACCTAATTTCTGCTTGGATTGGAAGAAATGAGAAACCCCATCCTCTCCCATCATCTACCCACCCCAAACTCCTTGCCATCATGCAGCAGCGTGGCACCGACCATTCCTTCTTGAGCTAACACTCTAGTTTACTGCAGAAGTGTAAAATATTCATGCTTAGAAAGGCCTGGGAAGCTTCAGTAAATGCTTCCCAGGCGTTTATCTGTGCCAGGGGCTGGAATTCAGGGAGAAAATGAACTGTTTCTCCCTGCTGGGGAGCAATGCTGGAGGAGCAGGACACGGCTCTCAAGAGGACATGATGCCTCGAGAGGACAGTGAGCGGTGGTTCCCCAAAGGAGGGGCTTGGGGAAACCCTACTGAACGTCACAGTGAGGGGCTGTGGCCCCTGGGAGAAGGCTCTTCTGAGCCCACATATCCATGCTGACCCGGAGGATCCAGGAGATGAGAGGGAGGTCTCGGCTGCCTCTGAAGGGATTAACCTGCCAGTTGAATGAGGAGGAGGCGAGGATTAAGGGTCCGGGGTCACCAGCTTTCTTTGCTGGTGACCCCTTTGGGGAAGGGTCTTGGGCTAGGCCTTCCTAGGAGCAACCCTGTGGAACGGAATCCAGTTCATGACTTTTACAACATGCCAAGGACAGTGCCAGGTGCTGGATATAAAACTCAAACTAAAATGCAGCCCCTGCCCTTTCCTCCATTGAAAACATGGACACAGACAGACTATTGAAATACAAATTAGCTCAGTGGTGAAAAGCAACAAACCACACCAAACTAAAACATCCAGCTAGGGAGGAACATCCATATGGAGGAACACCAAGCAACTGTTGGAAAATGAGGCACTACCTCATTTACTCATCTGCAGAGATGTACAAGGACCACGAAGTGGAAAAAGCATTGGACACAACAGTTTGTAGAGCAGAGTCCCATCATGTAAAACCAAAAAAATATGCATGTGGTGTGTATGTGTGTGTGCACACATGCACATGCTTGCCTATGCATACAATATTTCTTGGAAAAATACTCAAGAAAATTAAAATGTCTATCTCTGGGATGGCATTAGGCTGGTGAGGGAAGAGGAGAAGTATTACTTCTCACTTGTACCCTTTTTCATTGCTTGGATATTTTAATTATATATATATTATCTTAGTCTGTTTGAGCTGCTATAAGAGAACACCCTAGACTGGATGGCTTATAAACAACAGAAATTTATTTCCCACCATTTTGGAGGCTGGGAAGTCCAAGATGAAGGCACCAGCAGATTTGGCATCTGGTGAAAGCCTGCTTCCTGGTTCATAAATGACTGTCTTCTCGGTGTGCCTTTACATGGCAGAAGGGGGAAGGCAGCCCCCTGTGATCTCTTTTATTAAGGGCACTAATCCCATTCATGAAGGCTCCACCCTCATGACATAATTACCTCCTAAAGACCCCACCTCCTAATGCCATCACACTGGAGGTTAGGATTTCTACATGGGAATTTTGAGGGGACACATTCAGTCTATAACACATGTATTGCTTTAATAATTTAAAAATAGTTTAAAAAGTTAAAGGAATGTAAATACAATCACAGAAATATACAGAGAGCACATTTTGGGGGTGCAGAAGTGGGATGTAGAGGAAGTACGAAGCTTTAGAAGAATTCTTCTATGAAATTGAAGGGGTTGGGTGAGAGCTTAAGGTGAAGAAGTTTTGTGGGGTTTTTCTATGATGTTGAAGAGGTCGGGCAGGCAATGAAGTTTTAAGAAGTCAGGGGAGGGGAGATGGAATAGGTAACCAACCCCATCAAGTAAAAGAATTCTTAAAGGCCCTAAAGCCGCAACTGAATGAGAGCAGCAGATATTTGTAGAAGCGTCAATATGCTGGGTTACAGTTAGAGTCATAGGTAAGGACCTGGAATGCTAGAGCTTTTCCCTTTAATCCTTACAACAGCCCTTAGAGATAGGTAGCACTTTTTTTTTTTTTTTTAACAGATGAGAAAACTGAGGCACAAATAAGTAATTTGCTGGTGGGTGGTAAAACTGAGTACCCCAATCAAATATGACTTCAAAACACATGCTTTTCCCAAAAAGCTCTACAGAGATGCATTGGAACCCTTCCTCTGACCATGTATACGCACAAATCCCCGATAAACAGTGACCTAGCCTCTGCTTCACTACCAGCACTACGTGTTCAGGCAGAAGTTCTGATGCACAGAGAATTCTTCTTAATATCTCTTCTGACACCTGTGCTGCTGTCCTTTCCTTTCTTGCCTTAGTTCTACCCTCTGAAGCAGCTGCCCTTCAGTATGAAAGATACCCATTGTAACCTGCCTGTATCTTCTCCAGAAAAATATCTCTACTTCTTTAAAATTTTGATATGACATAATTTTCAAATGCTTCATCATCCTGGTCTCTCATACACAATGTTCAACATACAACAAAATATTATTAGACATTCAAAGAAGGAAAATGTGAACCATAATTTAGAGGAAAATCAGTCAATAGAAATAAACCTCGAGGTGACAGAGATGATGGAATTATTAAATGTACAAACCAAGGGTCCAATCAGGAGACAGAAAGCACAGAGTAATTTGAACAGAAAATGTTTCATGTAAAGAATTATTAACTATAACAGGAGAGTAACTATAAAGGAAAAAAACGTTGGGTAGCACTCTAAAGAATACCCTAAGGCCGAGGGAGAAGGACCAAGGAAGTAACAACTTAGGAGGGAGATCTCTTCCCAAGATAGAGATCCAGACCTAATTTCAACCCACTCAAGGGTAGAAAAGTTCTCTGGGTTGCCCAGGTCAGAGCTGGTCTACAGTTGGTGGGAAAGTAGAAAACACTTGCTTCCAGGGTAGAGGTGGGCCAAAGTCTGATGGGTGGGGATGCAGAGAGAGTCAAGGCATCAGGAGCCAGCTTAGCAGCAGGGCAGTGTGAGGCCTGGGTTGTATGGTGTCCATATCAAGAGGGCCATGGGAAGCAACCACCTAGGGTACAGGGCTGAGGCTAGTAGGTGGGTGCACAAGGGAGTTGAGGTGCTGCGGGCCAGTTGCCGGTAGGGCGGCCTCAGGCCTGGGATTCATGTTGTCTACATTAGGAAGACTCTAGTGAGGAGTTACTCGGCTGGAGCCTGTCTTGCAAGCTTGCCGAGGAACTGTGTGCTTTGGACATGAGGTTGGCAGACATGCAACAGAGCAAACAAACAAAAACAGAAGCACTGGAACCAGGAGAAAACTCCCTCCTCCTGCAAAGTCTCTCCAGCTTCCTCTACTGGAGGAATTGATTTTTGACAAAGGATCCAAAGAAATTCAATAAGGAAAGGAAACTTTTTCAACATATTGTACTGAAACAACTGGATAAACATATGGGGGAGAATAAATTTACCACCACACACAAAAATTAATTTGAGCTGGTTTATGGTCCTAAAGAGAAAAGGTTAAAATACAAAAGCTTCAAGAAGAAAGCATAGGAGGACTTCCCTGGTGGAGCAGTGGTTAAGAATCCACCTGCCAATACAGGGAAGACAGTTTCGAGCCCTGATCCTTGAAGATCCCACATGCTGCGGAGCAACTAAGCACGTGCGCCACAGCTACTGAGCCCCCATGCCACAACTACTGAAGCCTACGCCCTAGAGCCCATGCTCCGCAACAAGAGAAGCCACTGCAATGAGAAGCCTGCGCACTGCAGCGAAGAGTAACCCCCGCTAGCCACAACTAGAGAAAGCCCGCGTGCAGCAACAAAGACCCAATACAGCCAATAAATAAATAAATAAATTTATAAAAAAAAAGAAGAAAGCACAGGAGAAACTCTTCATGAACTTGAGCTAGGCAAAGATTTTTTAGACTGGACTCAGAAAGCAATAACCATAAAGATTGATAAATTGGACTTCATCAAAATTTAAAACACCTGTTCATCAGAAGACACCATTAAGAAAATGAAAAGGCAGAACTTCCCTGGTGGTCCAGTGGTTGGTACTCTGAGCTCCCAATGCAGGGAGTGTGGGTTCAATTGCTGGTCGAGGAATTAGGACTCGGCATGCCACACAGCACAGCCAGAAAACAAAAAAAGAAAAGAAAATGAAAAGGCAAGCCATGGGCTAGGATATGTCTAGATCCTACTCTATGTTTGTAACTCATATTCTGCAAAGGATTTGTATCCAGATTATATAAAAATTTACACATCAATTAAAAAACAATAAATAGTGAAAGAACTTGAACAAACACTTCACAAAGAGAGATATACAAATGGCCATAAGCATGTGAAAAGCTATGTTGTGTCATTAATCATCAGAGAAATGCAAATTAAAACCAAATGATGTATATAATTTCACCACTAGAATGACTAAAACTTAAAAAACTGACAGTAACACTTGTTAGCAAAGATGTAGAGCAACTGGAATTCTCATAACTGCTCGTGGGAATGTAAAATGGTATAACCACTTTGGAAAACAGCTTGGAAGTTTCTTATACAGTTAAACATATATCTACTCTATGATCCAACAATTCCACTCCTAGGGATTTACCCAAAATAAATGAAATTTATCCAAATTTATTTATTTATTTATTTAGTTGCACCAAGTCTTAGTTGCGGCACATGGGATCTTCATTGCCGCATGTGGGATCTTCATTGTGACATGCAGGATCTTTAGTTGCAGCATGTGGGCTCTTAGTTGCAGCATACAGGATCTAGTTCCCTGACCAGGGACTGAACCCAGGCCCCCTGCTTTGGGAGCACGGAGTCTTAACTACTGAACCACCAGGGAAGTCCTTATTTATCCAAATTTGTGACCAAATGTTCATAGCTACTTTATTCCTATGAGCTAAAATCTGGAAACAACCAGCTGTCCTCCAACAGATAAACAGATTAAAAAAAAACTGTGGCATGTCCATAAAATGGAATATTATTCAACATTAAAAAGGACCAAAATGTTAATTCAAGCGACAACATGGGTAAATCTCAGAAACATTATGTTGAGTAAAAGAAGTGAGAGACAAAAGAGGACATATTGCACAATTCCATTTCTATGAAAGTCTAAAAGAGGCAAAATTAAGCCAGATGATTGAAATCATATCAGTAATTATCTGGAGGGAGTGGTCATAGATTGACCACAAAGAGGCAGGGAATAACTTTCCAGGGTGATAAAGTTCTCTACCTTGACTGGGGTAGTGATGACATGGGATTATGCATTTATCAGAATTCAATGAGTTATATACTTGAAATGCCCATTTCATTTGTAAATTATACCAGAATAAATTTGATTTTATAAAGAGATTTATTGAGCATCTACTAGATGCCAGGTTTGTGAACTGTGAAGAAAGAGTGAACATAAGTTTTCTAGAAAAAAAAAAAAAGAATGAACAAAGGGGAAGTAGTTGAAGATATACAAGAAAGGAATAAGGGAGAGGGTCCTTAAGGAGAAAGAGGGAAACTTGGAGCCCAGCTGGCCTGTGGTCAGCATGGTGGACACTGAGACACGAGAAGGAGGACAATGGAAGGAAGAACTGGTGAGAAACAAGTGGAAGGACTGTGAGGCCATGCCATTGTCCCAGCTGAGCCTGGCAATCTCAAATCTCTGATCTCCCCAAGGGTAGGATTTCTCTAGCATTGCTGGCTAACCTAGTGGAAGGGGAGGGAGAGGGTACAAATGTTGGGGCGTTTAAGAGCACGTGGCATGGAAGGGGAAAATGATAAGAGTTGGAGGCATTAAGTGGTTGAAATGATACCCAGGGGCTAAGCTGGGAGGGGAAGGAAGTGAAGCCAGGAGGGGAGCAGACGGAGAAAATTGAAGACTTGGGGGCAAGTGGAACAGGTAAGAGGGCTAGAGGCAGGGTCAGGCTGGGACTGGAGCTGACGAGTTCTGGTCTGCTCCTCTCCTACAGACAAAACACTTAGGATTTCTTTGGCACTCATCATTTCAGTGATTTCCACACTTTTGTTGAAGGCCTATTGTATAGTAGTCCAAACTGTCAAGAAAAGGAAGGTTTGTGTAGGTTGCCTCCACCTAGTAGAAGACACATTCTCCTGAGGCTGTGTTCCTACAGAGTTCTGTCTGCCCACCTCGGCAGCATACTGAACACTGTGTTTTTAAATGGAGAGCGTAAATATCTATCCAACATTAAAGTTCTCATACCCTGTAGGCAGAAATTTCACTTCTAAGAATTTATTCTTACTGGTGTGCCTGTACACGCACAGGCTATTTGTTTTAATGCCATCTGTAATGCCATTTGCAACTGTAGAAGGAATAAGGTCACCAGGAGGCTGGTTAAATGAACAAGAGTACTTCCATGTAATGAAAATGCATCCATTACAAGAAAAAGAAAGTTCTTTCAGTATCAATATGAACTGGTTTCAAATATGTATTGTTTAAAGTGAAAATGAAAATAAGGTACTGAACAGCGCGTATGATGTTTTATCATTTGTGTAAAAATAAAAGCACATGTACATCTAGAAACTGGACACAAGTCACACCTGGAACAGTTCTGCAGCTTAAGCGTGGGAGGAAGACTTACTTTTTACTGTACACCCTTTGTTCCTTTATGATTTTGTGTTATTTTACCTTTAGAATTTTGAGAATAAGAGAGAAAGAGAGATTGAGAAATGGAGAGGGAGAGAGAGGGGGGACAGGGAGAGAAATGAGAATGTGAATGAATTACTTGTTAGTGTCTGGAGGACAGAGGGAAAGTTCAACATAAGAATGAAGCCCTAAAGATGGACTTTTAGGACTTGACCGCCCAGGGTCCCTCAGTAATCACTGTGCTGCCGACCTTTCAAGCACCTCCCCAGCTCCAAACAACTGCACTTCAGAGGGCCGGCCTCTGGAAATGGGATCCACCGCTTACCTCTGTACAGACACCTCTCCATTACTCAGCTACCTGGCAACCTCACCTGCCCAGAGCACAGCTAAGAAACAGAACATATTTTTAAATGACTCTGAAGTGTCACCATAGAAGTCACTAAAGCTCATACATTTTGTTGATCCTCACTTAGAGCCCATTTCCCTTTGTAGGGACCCACTCTGGGAAGGCAGAAACAACTGTGTGTCTATATATATATATATATATATATATATATATCCTCAGAGAAGCGCAGGTCATCTGCTACTTCATATGTCTTGATGTCATGAGGGCATCTGGAGTTATCCCACAGCTCAGCCACTGGTGTCTGTAATCAAGGTCCTTGTTTTAGCACAAAGAGATAAATTCTTGTTGGGTTCTCTGATGGAGAAGACAGACAAGAGCAGTGCCTGTCAGGAAGATTTCTATATAAACCTTTTAAAACTCTCTGAGGGTTAAAGGGATAGACTCCATCACCTAGACATCTTGGCTTTTACAGAATGACTCATTCCCCCAAGGTTTCACTTCAGAGCAATGGGAGGGGGCAGGGGGAAGGTATGTTCAATGTTTAGAAGATTATAAAATCACAGAATTCAAATAGACAAAGGAAAATCGGCAGCAGTTGCCTCCGTGGGGCTCTTGAATGAGCTCAGGAGGGGAGGAGTCTGTCCTGCCCAAGAGGCAGAGGGGCTCAAAAACAGGATCCAAATTCTTACTCTGCAAAAACCTCTAGATAAACAGTCACTTAACTCTCTGAGCCTCTGTTTTATCTTCTGTACAATGGGAATAACAATCTCTAAGCTCCCAGTATTACCAAATCATTGTGATGATTTAATTCAACTCAACTCATTTCAAAAAGCATCTGTTGAGAAACTACTACATGCGCTGGCTGGTGCTAGGTAAGCCCTGTAGGGAACAGAAAAATGAATAAAACGTAATCTTTAACTTCAAAGAGCTTGTAATCTGGCAGGTCCAAATTAACTAACATATGGTGTGAGATAATAGAAAATATATGTTGGTCTCTGTTCCCCATTTTTGACACAGAGCTCCTGAAACTCTTGTAATTTCCTGGGTGATAGCAGTGAATTGTGTTCTAATGAGGAGACCCTGCTGGGTGGACTCCTACATGGCTCCTGGATGGAAGGACCAAACCATTATTAGAAGATTGGAATTTTCAGCCCTGCCTCCCATTCTCTTGAGAAGGGAGAAGGGCTGAAAATAGAGTTATTGGTGGATCGTTCAGGTGTGATGAAACCTCCATAAAAATCCCAACTGTATGGTATTTGGATCACTTCCGGGTTGGTGAACCCATGCAGATTGGGGAAGAGAGATGCACCTGGAGAGGGCATGGAAGCTCCACATCTTTTCCCCGTATCTTGTGTTATTCATCTCTTCCATCTGTCCATTCCTGAGTTACATTCTTTCATAATAAACCAGTAATCTAGTAAGTAATATGCTTCTCTGAGTTCTGTAAGCCTCTCTAGCAAATTATTAAACCCAAGGAGAGGGTCGTGGAACCTCTGATTTATAGCCAGTCAGTCAGATGTACAGGTAACAGCTGATGTCCGAAGTCCAAGGAGGTGGGCATTGGAACCTCCAATCTATAGCCAGTCGGTCAGAAACACTGGTGATAATCTGGGGATGGGGGTGGGGAATGGGGGGTGGCAGTCTTGTGGGCCTGTGGGATCTGATGCCGTCTCCAGGTAGATAGTGTCAGGATTGAAGTTGAACTGTAGGACATGCAGGTGGTGTCTCAAGAACTGCTTGTTGGTGTGGAAAGACACCCCGCTCCACACATCGAAAATTGGCCCCCGGAAAATAATTTACATAGGAAAGTGCTTCAGAAAGGAAACCCTCGTCCACAAAAGAGAAGTGTCAATACTTTTTCTGGAAGCTTGGAATTTGTAGTGACACTCTTAGGAAAGGAGCAGCATAGCATAAAACCAAGTTTAACATACAGAGGCCTGGGAGTAGCACGCTGCCCAAGCTCCAGCACCCAAGAATCCATCTTTCTTGTAAACCTTTCCAAGGAAGAGATGCAAGTCCACCCTCCAAACCAAGAGACCACTTGGTCCTGCTGATCTATCCTCTTAAAGCCTCCGGAATCAGCCCCCTGGCAAAACCGGAGTCCTGCTCACAAGTTGTTCCTATGGATAAGGTCTTAGTGGAACACAGCTATGCCCATTCATATTGTCCGTGGCTACTTCACACTTGTAACAGCAGGACCGAGTAGTTGGTAAGAGACTGGATGGTGCAAAGAGCCCAAACCATTTTCTATCTGGCCCTTTACAGTGTGGATATAAACAAGAGTTAGCCACTATCACCTGTGGTTGGCAGAGATATAAAGGCAGGATGGGAAAAGTTTATGGTGGAAAAGGTGCAGGCTTCAGGTGTGTCCTGACTGGAGGCTGCTGGCCTGGGGAAGCTGAAAATGAGGGGCTAGAAGCCGGGGGACCTATGGGACTACTTAGAGGCCCATACTGGCTTCCTCTGCTTGGTCCTAAGTTGGAAGCAGGGACAAAAATTAGGGAAACTGTCAGTTATTAATCAAATCCTAGCTGTTTGGGGCCAGTTGTTGCCAGGGTTATTTTTTGGCTCCCTGAGCTGGTGGCTATGACAGATGATGGTCTGACGCCCTGCAAGGCTTAAAGATAGCAAGCTGGCTTCCAGGGCTGGTTACTGCAGATAATGGATTGCTTTCCTGGACTGAATGCTGTAGATTATGGGTCTGGGTCCTATTTTTACACAGGGTCTGTCCATTTTCCATTTGTATATTCAGTCTCTCAACAGAAGTTTGCTTATTCCAGTGGTGATCATTTTGTAATGTATAAAGATATCAAATCACTATGTTGTATACCTGAAACTAATATAATTTTGTAAGTCAATTATGCTTCAATAAAAATAAATATAAATTTATATATCTTAAAGTTTGCCTATTCCACTATTTAAGGTGAAGTGGGTCCTAGATACCTGGGTAAGTTACTTTAGGTCTCTGTGCCTCAGTTTCTTCATCTATAAATTGGGAATCATGACAGTTCTTGCCTCATGGGGTTTTGGAAAAATTAAGTCCACATAAAATACATCCAGCAGAGTGCCTGATACACAGTGCATCTCAATGAATATTATTCACTGTATTATAATCATCCCACGAAACTCCTTCAAGGCAAGGTCTGTGCCTTTTGTCCCAATAGTCCCAGCTTCTATCAGAGGGTTTGACATATAGTAGTTATTCGATAAATATATGATAAGTAAATGAGTGAATCATAAGAAACCAGGGATGGAGGGAATCTTGGCCGCCCGTCTCAGAGAGAGGATAAACTCTTTGATTACTTTATATTTAAAAAGGCCTAAGCTTGGGGACCCCCATTCCCACCCTGAAGCTAAGGGAAGCCTGCCTTCCACCCACTCTACCCAGGGAGGCCCAGTGAGGGGGCAGTCTCTAACTCTCAATGATACTTTGACTTTACTAAATAATTCAGGTGTTTTCTGAATTACCAAAGGCTTTAAACTGCCTCTCTGTCTTTTGGGGAGCCTTCCCACTCCTGCAGTTGGTACTGTGGAAGTGGTATCAGTATTTACAATCTGACTCAGTAGTTTTCAAGGCTGCCCTGATCCTTCAATTTACTAAGAAACAACAGCCAAGCAAGGTATCTCTTCCCCCTACATCTGTAACCTTGACAGAGACTGCCTTGCAAGGAAGTGGGGCCTTGGAATCCAGTAGCTGCCACAGGTCCTCTCCCAACCTCCAGTCCCTCTGCCTGGGAGCAGCACCCTGTCCAAGCTCCACCACCCAAGAATCCATCTTTCTTGTAAACCTTTCCAAGAAAGAGATGCAACTCCACCCTCCAAAACCAAGAGACCACTTGGTCCTGCTGATCTATCCCCTTAAAGCCTCTGGAATCAGTCCCCTCCCCACCAGCCCTTCTGTATTTACCGTGCTTCAGACTCTCCTTACTCCTCCCTTGAGCTACAGCAATGTCCTTCTAACTCCAGTCTTCCTCTGCTCCATCCCAGCCCCTGGTCTAGTGAGATGACCCATGTCACTTTTCAGTTTGCAACCCTCCAAAGATTTCCCATCACCCACAGGTTAAAGTCAATGCCCTTCAAATGGCATCCATGGCTCTTCCCTGTGCTCTCCTGGCCTGCCTTGTCTCCTGTCATGTCTGCCTTGCACTTAACTGCCTAGAGCCGCCGAGCTGTCCAAGACGGTAGTCACCAGCTTCATGCAGCTCTTTAAATTTTAATTAAAATGAAATCAAATTAAAAATTTAGCTTCTTAGTTGCACTAGCCACATTTCAAGTGTTTAATCACTGGAGGCTACGAAATGGACAGCATAGAGATAGAACATTTCCATCAACACAGAAAGTTTTACTGGATTCCTCTAGAAAAAGGATTTGTGTTCCTCTGCACACATCATGAGGTTTCATCCTGCCAGGTCTTTGTTCATGCCTCTGACCAAACACCCACCCTCCCCCCTTTCCACCTGGGTGATTCTTCAAGACTCAGTTCAGGGGTCATTTCCAAGAAGGCTTATTTGAAGCCCTAAGCTAGGGTGAGTCCTAGGCTTCTGAGTTCTTCATGTTAGCTAATGCTTATCTGACCACTTACCATTTGCTGACACATCTGTCTCCTGCATGAAACTGTGAGTTCCTCCAGGGCAAAAACCATGTCTTCATGGGCCCAGTGTCCCCAGTGCCCGGCACGAAGCAGGTGTCCATTACTTTTGGCTGAACTCAGATGAACGGAACTCTCAGCAGTGCGGGACCGCGGGACAGGATTCAGCTGTGTGTCAGTGAAGACCCTCAGGTAGAAGGAAATTAGTCAAGAGGAAAGGGGACTTAATGGTTCAGTAATTGGGAAGTTTAGGGGCAGTTCTTACTCCCCACATGACCGGATCCAGGGGCTCAGAGCATGTTATCAGAGCCCTGGCCCACTTCCCAGATCTCAGCTCTATTGATTACCCTCTCTAGGCAAGATGACCACCAGTAGCCTTGGTTCTAAAATTCCCAATTTTCTAATCTCCAGGAGGAAGGAAATTCTGTCTCCCAACATCTATCTAGCGGTCTCCAGTAAGATGCTCTTTGGCCTTGCTTGGGTCGTGTGCCTTCCCTGAATGAATCACAGTGGCCTGGAGTAGTCCCCTGGCTATATCACCCTGACTCATGTGTTTGTCCTAGGGTGGGGGGTGGGATGGGATACAAGGTCATCATGATTGTGACAGCTCCCCAGGCCACTTGGAAAAGGAGGAAGTCACCCAAAGGAACCAGAAGAGGGGGGTTGAGAAATGCTGGGAGACAGGAGGGTCAGGTGGCTGGGCCGCTCACTCTAGGAGCTGGACTCCCGCTTGCTTTATGCTTCCTTTTGCACTTTCCCCGTGTAGACCAGAGCCTCAGGGGAGTCCAGCCACCCTCAGGTTTCAAGCCACCTATCAGCATCCAGCAAAGGGTCTTGAGTTTAGGTTTTTCTGGCCTGGAAATACATAGTTGATGGAGCTTCTAAGGGCATATTTCCATATTCTGGAAAGATCCCTTGTAGAATTCACCAACTCTGGTCAGCTGCTGAAACTTTCCTATTTTTTTTCCCCCATTAAAAATATTAAGGGATAATTTACATACAGTAAAATTCAGCCTTTTTAGTGCATAGTATTGTGGGTTTTGACTATAGTCATCTACCACAGTCAAGATATGGAATAGTTCCATCAGCCACAAAAAAATTCCCTGGGTCCACTTTACAGTCAACCTTTCCCCCATCCCAGTCCCTGGCAATCATTGATATGTTTTTCTGTCCCTATAGTTTTGCCTTTTCCCAAATGTCATATAAATGAAAACATGTAGTATGTAGCCTTGAATCTGGCTTCTTTCACTTAGCATAAGGCAATTGATATTCATCCGTGCTGTTCTGTATATCAATAGTTCATTCATTTTTATTACTGAATTTCGTTGTATGAATGCACCACATTTTATTTACCTATGCTCTACTTGAGGGCCATTTGGGTTGTTTCCAGTTTGGGGCAATTATGAATAAAGCTGCTATAAACAGATTTTCATTTCTCTTGGATAAACACCTAGGAGTGGGTTTTCTGGGTTGAATGGTAAATGTTTAATTTTGTACAAAACTGCCAAATTGTTTTCCAAAGAGACTATCATTTTGCATTCCTGCTAGCAATATATGAGCACTCCAGTTGCTTTGCATTTTCACCGGAACTTGGGTTTGTTGGGTTTTTAATTTTAGCCATTCTAATAGGTGTATTCTGTATCTCATTGTGGTTTAAGAATGCATTTCCCTGATAACTAATTAATTTGGACATTTTTGTATGTGCTTTTTTGCAATCTATATATCATCTTGGGGAAAGTGTCTGTTCAAATATTTTACCCATTTAGTTGAGTTGATTATTTTTATTATTATTGAGTTTTGTGAGTTCTTTATATATTCTAGATTCAGGTCCTTTATCAGATATACATTTTGCAAACATTCTCTCCCAGTTTGTGGTTTGTCTTTTCATTTTTTCAAGTGTCTTTTGAATAGCAGTTCTTAATTTTGAAGAAATGCCAGTTATTACTTTTTTCTTTTATAGGTTATGCTTTTAGTGTCATATCTAAGAAATCTCAGCCTAACCCAAAACCATAATGTTTTCCCCTAGAAGTTTTACAATTTAAGTTTTACATTTATGTCTATGACCCACTTGGAGTTCATTTTTTATAGGGTATGGAGTATGGATTGAGGTTATTTTTTTGCATATGGATATTTAATTATTCCAACACCATTCCTTGAAAAGCCTTCTCCATTGAATTATCTCTGCATCTTTGCCAAAAATCAACTGATCAAATATGTGAGGATCTATTTCTGGACTCTATTCTTTTCCACTGAAGTCTCTCCTTCCTTCTCCACCACACTGTCTTGACTACTGCAGCTTATGGTAAATCTGGAAATCAGGTAGTGTGAGTTCTCCAACACTGTTCTTTTTCAGAATTGTTTTGGCTAGTCTAGCGCTTTTGGTTGTCCATAAAATTTTAGAATCAGCTTGCTGGCTCCCCGTTTCTCTGAGGAATCCATAGGCTCACAGGGGCTGCCTGGTCAGAATCCATACCATTGTTCATGATTTATCATGAGATGGTTCTAGGGCAGGATGATGGTTAGTTGGACCAGATTGCTCAGACACGAATCCTAGCTCCAGTTCTTACTAGAACTTGGGGAAGTTACTTGATATTCCTGTGGCTCAATCTCCTCTTCTGTAAAATGAAGAAAATGGCCACACTTTATTTTATGGGATTTTTGTGAGGATGGCAATAACAGGTGGAAAACAAAACAGTACCTGGCACATAGTAAACCCCTGATAAGTGTTAGCTATTATTTATCTTATCTGTACTCATCTCAGTCTTTCCCCTTCTCTCCACACTCCCGCTAACTTTCCACAGCTGCTGAACTACTGATTTTTCTTTCAAGGACGTTTCTCAGGCTTTTAAACCACTTAATAGTCAGCTTATCACGTCGCCATGGCCCTCCTAGAAGTTCAATATATCGATATTTGCTGTTTCACCTTAGCTGTTCCTTCTCATTGTGACATTTATAGAAAATCCGCTTTGCGGGCCATATGATTTGGCTGGTAGTGAAAGGCCAGGCTGAGCTCTGCCTATTGTGTCCCTAAGGCTGAAGGCCAAGCACAATTATGACATCTGCACCTGCCAGCAAGCAAGGCCTGTGCCTCTCCTACTGAACTGGTCCATTCTTCCTCCATCAGCCTGGCATATCCCAGGGGCAGGGACTTGATCTGTCTGGTTCCAGCAGACTCTCTCAACAGTGGAATCTAATTCCCCTGTAGGACCGGGAGCTGTGCAAGAGTAAAGTCCCAGGGTCTCTGATCTACCAGGGATGCCCAGAAGTGTGCTTACCTTTCCTAGTGGAAAGGCTGGGGGCTATGTCTACTCCAATGCTGAATAACGTTTTTCTAAATATTTTAATAATTTTTACAGTTATAGTTCTAAAATGGATTGCTTTTTCACTGTCTCTTTAAAGGAAGTCACTGAGTATCATTTAACTTTTCCTTGATAATTCAAAGTCATAAGCACATACATCAATGTCTACATTGGAACTGTAGCCAAAATTCAGCCTCTGTACACTGGTACGGAATTGAATCTCAGAGGCAGAGTTTTGGGTGAAGCAGAAAAGAATAGCTTTATTGCTTTGCCAGGCAAAGGGGTCACAGCAGGCTAATGCCCTCAAAACTCACCTGGAGGGGGTAGTGAGAAGTTTTATAGTAATGATTCAGAGGAGGGTGTGATCAGCTCGTGGACATTCTTTTGATTGGTTGATGGTGAGGTAATTGGGAGTCAGCATCAACAACCTTCTGGTTCAACCGGTCTGGGGTCTAGTGCTTGTGAGAAGCGTGCAGTTAACCTCTTCCTCCTGGTGGGGTTTCAGTATCTGCAAAACAGCTCAAGGATACAGTTGTGTATATCCTTTGAGGGGGAACAAGCACCCTGCCCCAAGGCTGCACTATTGTTTCTTGACTGCTCCTCCCTTGTCTCTGCATCCCCTCCCTTCCCTGATTAGCAAACTGTTCGAACCTGCCCTTTGGAACTCAGGGAAAGTCATGGAGGCTGAATGAAGCACATTTCCTACAAACAAGAAAGGGAGGGGGACACAGAAAGGTTTTGTGGACTTCCTTGGTGGCGCAGTGGTTAAGAATCCGCCTGCCAATGCAGGGTACGTGGGTTCAAGCCCTGGTCCAGGAAGATCCCACATGATGCAGAGCAACGAAGCCCAAGCGCCACAACTACTGAAGCCCGTGCGCCTAGAGCCCGTGCTCCGCAACAAAAGAAGCCACCACAATGAGAAGCCCGGGAGCCACAACAAAAAGTAGCACCCGCTCTCCGCAACTAGAGAAAACCGCGAGCAGCAACGAAGACCCAATGCAGCCAAAAATGAAGGAAGGAAGGAAGGAAAGACTTTTGTGCCCAGGAGCCCCACAGGGTCCTGTTCAGTTTCAGGATGTCATGACTGAGGCCATTTGAGGTACATAGGCTGTTTCCACCCTGTTCTAATGTCTCTCAGACCTTCCCACATATTAAGTGCATGGGCTTCTGCCTCAGATGGTGCTTATCTGTTTCAGAGCCCATCCCTTTGGTTGTCTAAACTGAGAAATGAACCTGAACACTAGCGATGTTCCATTAGTAATGACAGAAATAATGAGAAAGAGAAAAGCAGCCCCTGGGAGCCGGGAGCTGGTGGGGCAGCTGGAGCTGGGCTGTAGTGTCCTGCTGTTGAATGTGACGGCCCCCACGTGGCATCAACACCCAACAAGACCACTGCGGGAGCCGAGTCAGAACAAGATAATGTTGGGGCCCAGGGCAGGCTGCCCCAAAATGTGCCTTGTTGGCATAGTGATTATTTTGTTTTTTGTTTTCTGGTTTTTTGTTTTGCGGTACGCGGGCCTCTCACTGTTGTAGCCTCTCCCGTTGCGGAGCACAGGCTCCGGACGCGCAGGCTCAGCGGCCATGGCTCACGGGCCCAGCCGCTCCGCGGCATGTGGGATCTTCTCGGACTGGGGCACGAACCCGTGTCGCCTGCATCGGCAGGCGGGCTCTCAACCACTGCGCCACCAGGGAAGCCCCATAGTGATTATTTTGAATTAAAGTTACCTAAGAAACAGCTAATGCAACAGAGACACCCTGACCCTCCTCTCTGTCTCCCTGGAAGCAGGAAATAAACCTTTCATGTGAAAAGTGCACTTCCTGCATCTGGAGGTAGGAGGACACCCTTATAGCCAGAGACAGGGATTATGAGAAGCCTTATGTAAACACCTTGTTACTTTTTCAGCTCACTACCCCAAGTCCAAATTCTGTTTAGGTTCTTCACTAATTAAGCACCCAAAGCCCACGTTTCTTTGTCCTGTCAATTCCTCACAAATTTATTTTTTGTCTAAAAAGTATAAAAGCTGCCTGCTTCTGCCACTTCTTAGGTCTCATTTCTTTTTTTAAAAAATAAATTTATTTATTTATTTTATTTATTTTTGGCTGCATTGAGTCTTCGTTGCTGTGAGCAGGCCTTCTCTAGTTGCGGTTGAGCAGGCTTCTCATTGCAGTGGCTTCTCTTGTTGCAGAGCAGGGGCTCTAGGCGCCTGGGCTTCAGTAGTTGTGGCACACAGGCTCAGTAGTTGTAGCTCACAGGCTCTAGAGCGTAGGCTCTGTAGTTGTGGTGCACGGGCTTTGTTGCTCTGCAGCATGTGGGCTCTTCCCGGATCAGGGCTCGAACCCGTGTACCTCTGCATTGGCAGGCGGATTCTTAACCACTGTGCCACCAGGGAAGCCTTTAGGTCTCATTTCTATGAGACCTCCATGAATGTGAATTAAAATTTGTTTCTTTTCCTCCTGTTAGTCTGTCTTGCATCAATTTTATTATTAGTCCAGAACTCAAGATGGGGAGAAGGGGGAAATTTCCCCCTCCCTGACAACATCATGGACTACTCACCCATCATCATGCCTGAACACAGACCAAACGAGAACATTGTCCAAACCACAAAAGCGACCAAACATCCCTCTTATTTATTTGTCTAATAGGAGTGACAGCTGCTTTCCTACCAATTACAGCTTTAGCCTCACTTCATTCCCCTGTCTTCTAGAGAAGAAATATTAAGATCCCCAGCGATAGAATCACCCCCACTTTCTGATACTGCTCAGTTCAGAGCAACGCCCTCCGTCTTTGAACTCTCCTCAAAATCACCTGCCACAAGCCCAAATCCTTAATAAGTCCTTAATTCAAAGAGGAGGCTCTCAGTGGAATTAAGGAAGGATGGTAGGGCCGTTGGGAAGTTTTGTGTGTCCCTCAGATCCCAAACCTTTGTAGAAACCTGGTTATGCTTAAAATGTGGGTGAAGAGTTATCCATGAATCTGTTATACATTTTGGACCAACACAAAAATCCAATTAGGAAAGTGATGTCCCCTGTTGCCCACCCACCCCTGCCCCACTCCTGACTATCCTGAGAGGGACGTGCTCAGTTCTATTGAATTAAAGAGAAGAAAAAAATTTAACCGCTCAAAAAATTATTGGTAGAGCAATGTTTGCCAACAGAGTTTGCTTCGATAATGGAGCCCAAAATAGAGTGAACAAATAAAGCTGTCGAGACGTCTGTGGGTTTAGTTTCAGCGAGTGTTCCCCGCTATTTAGAAGATATAAAAATGATCTTTGCAATGAGCAAGTAGCCTTTTTATTTCCATAGAGGAAGTATTTCTCATCTAACCCATTTCATTTCCTTTATGAAACAGGAAGCAAACGTCTCAGTCTTTTGGAAGGTGGTAGCATATTAAAATGCATCTAAGTAGTAATGTGAGGCTACTTGGTCCATTGCAATTAAAAGTTTGATGAAATCTGGGCTAATGTTTTAAATGTGAGAAAAGAGAATACATAGTCCAGATAATGTGCTTCATTTCAGTCTTCTGCTCCCAGGGTTGTTTAAGAAAGAATTTAGGGCCCTAATTTAAGCAGAAGGGAAGCTGGCGTTGCATCTCAAGTTGGAGACGGGAGCAAGTCAGGACCCACGGAAGAGGGCACTGCCCCCCTTCTCCTTCTCTTATGTTCTAAGGAACTCAGTGGATCAGGAAGAAGCCCCAGACCAGAAGCGAAGGGTAATTTTCCATTCTCCTGCAGACTGTATTCCTAGCCACTGTGCCTCTAGAGTGCCCCGTATCTGCCTACGAGCAGGAGGAAATAATTGTTTTCTCCAACATGGCAGTGTTTTCTTTTTCATTCCTTATTGAGCCGTCATTAAATCGTGGAATTCTCTGGGGAAATCACTTTAATCTCTTTGGGGTTGGCTTACAAGACCCTGAAGGTGATTCAAGTACATCCAGGCAATATTTCATGACTGAATCAGAGAATGAGCTGTTAGAAAAACTCATTTGGTATTTCACGCAGATGGCCCTCTCTCCAGAGGTGGCCCTCCACCGAATGGCCTCCTGCCACAAGCTGTTCCCCTCTGGCTGCCTTTTCAACAGCTGCATTCCCCACTTTTGCTCTCCGCTAGCTGACCCCTAGCCCCCCTGCTGTCTCAACTGCTGACTGCCTAAGGCTCTGAAAGACCACAGTGGGAGCAGGAGACCCCTTTCAGGAGGTTCTGCAATTAAAGACACAAGAAAAAACTTAAAGAATCAAAGTTACTGGGGCTTCCTTGGTGGCGTAGTGGTTAAGAATCTGCCTGCCAGTGCAGGGGACGTGGGTTCGAGCCCTCGTCCGGGAAGATCCCACATGCCGCGGAGCAACTAAGCCCGTGCGCCACAACTACTGAGCCTGCACTTTAGAGCCCATGTACCACAACTACTGAAGCCCGCGCGCCTAGAGCCCGTGCTCCCAACACAAGAAGTCACCACAATGAGAGGCGTGTGCTCCACAACGAAGAGTAGCCCCCGCTCGCCGCAAATAGAGAAAGCCCACATGCAGCAACAAAGACCCAATGCAGCCAAAAATAAAATAAAATACACAAGTTTATTAGAAAAAAGAATCAAAGTTATTGTGTTGGGATCGTAGGGGGAAAAATATCTTTTACTTTCTACCCTTCTTGGTTCTCTGCTGGAGCTCTTGTAACAAAAGACAGATTAACAGGAGAAAGGCATACACATTTATTTAATGTAAGTTTTACATGATGCGGGAGCCCTGGAGCCCTCGTAAGGAAATGACCCCAAAAAGCAGTCAAACCAGAGCATTTTGATGCTAGGTTTCATGAGGAGTGGGAAATCGTGGAAATATGTGATAGGGTATGAGCTAATGTATTAAGCTGAGGGAAACTTAGCAAGGCCTGTTCAGATTCCTCCCAGTCATCCCCCCATCTCTGGAGATAAGGATGCTCCTTTCCTTGTCTTTATCCTTATCCTTATTCCCTCATGTGAGAGGGAGGGCACCTCTCACATGAGGGTTTTATGACCTGCTTCAGGGGAAGGTCAGAGAGTCCTTCCCACAATTGCTCTTTCTCAAGTTCCTTCAACTTAAAATAGTCAATAGGCCAACGCGCCACATTTTGGAGTAGCTTGACCTGAACCCCGTCAGGATTACTGGCAGTGGGGCTGATATTCTGCAGCAGGGGACACTGCTCCAGACATTGGGGCAGTCTTTCTCTCTCTGTCTCTCTCTCTTTGGTGTCTTTTCTCTGCTTCCAATCCTGATGAGCTCACCGTTAACTTTCTGGATACACAAGGCTACCAAACACTTCTTTTAAACTTGCAGGTTTCCCACCCATCTCCACCTTCCAGAAATTTCTTCTACACAGAAGACATTTACTGAACAGAATTGTTAAAAACACTAGGCTCCCTACTACAGATTCTGTCAACAGCCAGACTTGATTGTCTTCAGGACTTTTCCTACTCTCATCTGTGAAATGGAATAAACATGGACTAGCCCGGAGTCCTTTTAGGACCATTAACTGGAGGGGGTAATGGGAGCCAGGATATTTCCAGAAGGCGGAGAAAAACTCTTTATAATTTTTTTTCTTTGAGGTCCGAGAGTTTAACTGTATACTCCTGGAAATAATTATTATATACTCTGTTTTCTCAAAGCAATATAATGGCATCTCTACCTCATTAACTTGACCCAATCAAGGTTCACAGATCATGAGAAGTGGAAGGGACCTCAAGGACTGTTTAATTCAGGGGTTCTCAACTGTGGCTGCTTTTATAATCACTGAACTTTTTAAAAAGTACTGAGCCTGGGCCTCACCCCCAGATCTATTATATCAGACTCTCCAGAGGCAGGGCCAGCGCCGCCTTCTCTTAAAACTCCCAAGGTGACTTCAGCGTCCAGCCAGAATCGAGCATCAATGATTTGTCTCTACACAAGGAAAAGACAACGTGGAGAGGTGATGTGAGTCAAACCAAAGTCTCACAGGAATGGGATCATATGGCTTGTGGGTGCTAAATGGAGGCAAAGGTCACCCAAGGACAAGGAGGATAGAGAATTGCAGGAGAGCCTTGTCACCATCAGCCAGTCAGTCACCCAGTTTTGAACCTGCTGTGTGCCAAACTCTGGACCAAGTACTGGGGTAAAAGGGTATAAAAATGAATTCCTCACACTGTTCTCAAGGAGCAATCTATTTTCTGATGGATTTCCTCCAATAACTGATGGAAGGGGACAGTGGGCATTGTGCTCAAAGATATTCATTGCACTATTATTTACAATAGTAAAAACAGGTGTCCAGTCATAGGAGAATTCTTAAGTAAACACTAGGTTATATCTACCTGGTGCAATATTTTGATGCCTTTAAGCTCAGTTTTCCAAGGAGACTTTAAGATCACAAGGAAATATCCTCATTATAAGTGGAAAAAGTAAGATATAACGTCATATATAGGCTATATGCCTGTGATTATAGGTTATATACATAAGTGAAAGGCTAAGAGGAAACACACCAAAAGTTAACAGGTGCTGGTAACAGAGTGCTTCCTCTTTTTCACTTCTTCCTTCCTTTTCTCTATTTTTTCAATTATTATTATTTTTAAATTTAGTTATTTTGGGCTGGGTTGGGTCTTCATTGCTGCATACGGGCTTTCTCTAGCTGCGGCGAACGGGGGGCTACTCTTCGTTGTGGTGCGCGGCTTCTCATTGCATTGGCTTCTCATTGCAGAGCACGGGCTCTAGGAGTGTGGGCTTCAGTAGTTGCGGCTCGTGGGCTCTAGAGTGCAGGCTCAGTAGTTGTGGCTCACGGGCTTAGTTGCTCTGCGGCATGTGGGATCTTCCCGGACCAGGAATCGAACCTGTGTCCCCTGCACTGGCAGGCAGATTCTTATCCACTGAGCCACCAGGGAAGCCCTATTTTTCAATTATTTTTAAATGAGCTGGACCAGGGTGTTGGAACTCACTGGGTGAATGGTGGGGGCCATTCCTTGCCTCTGTAATCTTCAGAGTGCCCTGCAGTTTGTATGTCATCCATGCAGGGATCCTCATCTGTGGGCATGGGCTCAGAGAGACCTGCCAGGGATCTCCCGGTGGACTATCTGGAAAGTCAGAGATAGAACCCAAGTCTCCTGCTTTGTAGTCTGGATCTTGGTGGAGCTGCACAGTCTGAACATGTGGGCAGGCCTGAGGGGTAGAAGAGAGGCTGTGATGAAGGGAGTGCCCATTCTGAGGGGATGGGCCTGTTCCCGGAGTTCTCTGGGGCTCACTCCCCAACCCCCTCACTCTCCCACACAGGAACAAAGGCCTGTGGGCAGCAGACCCTACAACCAGACCATGCAGGAAAGGCACCTGTGTGACACTGGCTCCTTGGAATGATCACCAAAACGATCCTTCAGACCAGTTGTTCTCATCATGGTGAGGCAAACCAGTCCTAGGAGCATCTTGGAGGAGGAACGGCAAAGGCTGGTTGAAGGTGGGTATTTTAATGCCGAGACTTGATTAGAATTGAGTGAGGGGACTTCCCTGGTGGCGTAGTGAATAAGAATCCGCCTGCCAATGCAGGGGACACAGGTTCGAGCCCTGGTCCGGAAAGATCCCCATGCCGTGGAGCAACTAAGCCCGTGCGCTGCAACTACTAAGCCTGCGCTCTAGAGCCTGCGAGCCACAACTACTGAAGCCCACGTGCCACAACTACTGAAGCCCGCCCGCCTAGAGCCTGTGCTCCACAACAAGAGAAGCCACTGCAATGAGAAGCCCGTGCACCACAACGAAGAGTAGCCCCCGCTTGCCGCAAGTAGGGAAAGCCTGCACACAGCAACAAAAACCCAACACAGCCAAAAATAAATAAGTCTTTTAAAAAAATAAAGAATTGGGGCTTCCCTGGTGGCGCAGTGGTTGAGAGTCCACCTGCTGATGCAGGGGACACGGGTTCGTGCCCTGGTCCGGGAAGATCCCACATGCCGCGGAGCGGCTGGGCCCGTGAGCCATGGCCGCTGAGCCTGTGCATCCAGAGCCTGTGCTCCGCAACGGGAGAGGCCACAGCAGTGAGAGGCCCGCGTACCGCAAAAAATAAAAATAAAAAATAAAAATAAAAATAAAGAATTGAGTGAGGATTGTACTATAATAGTTTAGGATTGACGGATGTATGACCAGGCCACCAAAGATGGCTGTTCTCTTGCTCTCTGCTCATCCCCTGCTCAACCAGTGCCTGCTTCACCTACATCCTACTCACCTGACAGACCTTCTCTCTTAATCACAGAGCCTAATCAGTAAATGCCTATGTACTGGCCCTTGGCCCCAGCTAGTGATTGTTCTAATCTTTAGCTCAGAACTATCTCTACTATGATAGAGTATCAAAGGGGCCGTGAGTGGCAGGGCCCTCTGCTGGTTTCCCTGGCAACCGATGAGCTAACCTGATGTCATCAATTCCCCCTATAACTGGTAACCTCCCTCTCCCCTGGGAGCGGAGACTGCCACCATGTCCTGCCTGCCTACACGGTGGGGTGTGGCTCCAGGACCTTGCTTCGACGTGTGAGCTCCCCCATCCATGAAACCACTGAATCGGGGTCACTGACTCCGGGCTCCTTCTTCAGTCTCCAGGCTGCGCAAGTACAGAGCTTGCAGGCCTACAGGGTGTAACCCAACAATGGACACAGCAAGGCAAAGGTTTGGAGACAAAGATTTTCAAGACTCTTGGAGAGTAAACTGTCTTTTGATGGTTTTGAACTGTTAAAAGATAAAATGAGGCCTATTAAAAATTTAAGAACTTATTTGAGCAAAATTCATTCCAATTATGCAGCACCAAGGCAGACTGGTTAGAAGCAAGCACTCCATGGATGGGAGCTGGAGGTGAACTTTTACAGAGGAAAAAAAAAAAAAGAAGCAAAGTAAAGAATTTACTTATTGGCTTAAAGCCTAGTTAGCTGTGATTGGTTGTCCTTAGGTTTTGGTTTGTAACCGTGAGGCATTTGCAGGCTTAGATTTTGGTTTGCTTGTGTTGAACGCCCGCAGCATTAGAGCCACTTCAGCCTAAGGGTCTCCTTGTCTAATTAATTTAACAATATTGAAGAGCTGAACAGTTTGATGTTCATTTAAGTCAAAGATTCTCAACCTCAGCACTTTGGACATTTGGGGCTGAATCATTCTTTGTGGTTGTCCTGTGTCTTGCAGGATGTTTAACAGTATCCCTTCCTCTACGCACTAGATGCCAGTAGCCTTCCCTATACAGTTGTGAAAACCAAAAATGTCTCCGTGCATTGCCAAGTGTCTGGGGGGGCATTTAAATGTAAACAAGTCTTTCAGAAAGTTCCTGGAATGGACAACAAAGTTATTTGTAACTTGTATATCTTTGGCAAGTTTCCTATAGTGGTGTTGTAGGGTTGATAAAGACAGTGGAAGAGAGCTCATCAAGTTAATGCAGTAGACTATAAGAGGTGGGAGGGTAGATGGTCTCCATTCTCACCCTTAGCCTCTAGCCTCACCTCTCCTGCCTCTTGCAGTCTCCTGTTGATAGTCAACTTTTAGCTAGAAGATATGACATCTCTGAAGTCAAAAATCAGTAGCTTCTGAGGAATGAAAAGAAAACCTGCTAAGGTTTATTGAGCTCTTGCCTGAACATGATAGACTTCATGTAACTCCATGAAGTATCATTACCCATTTTATAGATAAGGAAATCGAGGCCCAGAAAAGCAGAGAATTGCTCCTATCACTCAGTGAACGATGAGGTTGGAATCTGAATGCAAGGGTCTGTCTCCATGCTAGGATGCCAAATCTAGCAATACTATTGTGTGGGACATATTTATACTCAAAAAGTATTTGTTGTTTATCTGAAATTCAAATTTAATTACGCATCCTGTATTTTATCGGTAACTCTACTTCAATAACGCTTCTCTGACCCCACGGGACCAATTCAAGGGGTGTTGGTTGCTGACCACTAAACTGTTGCACGGGGGACAGACCCAGGAGCCCTGGGAGCATTGGCGAGAGAGGAGGGGGGTGAAAAGCCCGGCCCACCGGTCTCTGCTTTGAGAGCCTAGTGAGGAGTGACCCCTGGTGGCCAGGCGGCACCCTGCAGCCACAGGCAGTCCGGCCCCTGCGCGGAGCATTGAGCTTCAGGGGCAGACATCTGTTCTCCCCTGAGAGCTGACATCCACCCAGGGACTGTAGGAAAGGAAGCCAGGCCCAGAGCCACCTAGGAGCTTTTTCAAACCATTCAGCTGGACTGGAAGTTCATTCCCACGCTGGGTCAACCAATCTGTCGCCCCCAGGTGGCTGATCTGCAAAAAGCAGGTCCTTAAGCACCTAAAACTTCAAGGACCAAAGGAGGTGGTACCGAACCAAAGTTGGGTCCGCTCCTCGACGCGCAGCAAAGCCAATCTCTTGACAGCGGGCTGCCGGGAAGAAAAGTGCAGCGCTTATTGTAAAGCTATACGATAGTGCGGGACAGCTAGCTCTCAAAAAGCCTGAACTCCCCGAAGGGTTTCAGGAAAGCATTTTTAAAGGCCAGGTGAGGGACGGGGGGCTCTCAGGGTGTGTGATCAGCTCCTGCACGATTCTCTGATTGGTTGATGGTGAGGTGACTGGGCGGTGTCGTAGGGGTTAATACTGTGTTATCAATCCTTAGGCTCCAGTAGGCCTGGGAACTATGTGCTCAAGGTCATCAGGTAGTTACCTTCTTCCATTTGAAGAGGGTTTTCACATAAAACAACTCAGGAAATGTGCATCAGAAACAATTGACTAGGCACTTCTGAGAGGAGCTAAAGCAGAGAATAGAGGGGAGGGGTCTGTCCCAGGAAGGCCCCCTAGGGTCCTGCTCAGCTACAGGACTGCTGAGATTTGTGTCCCCCTACCCAGTGCTGCCCACAGGGCCTCCTGGGCCCTCTGCCCACTCCAGCGTCTGGGGGGTGGGGTGTCACATGCCAACTGACGGCAGCACTGGAAGGGAGGTCATTATTAAAAGTAGCATCGGGGCTTCCCTGGTGGCACAGTGGTTGAGAGTCCACCTGCCGATGCAGGGGATGCGGGTTCGTGCCTCGGTCCGGGAAGATCCCACATGCCGCGGAGCGGCTGGGCCCGTGAGCCGTGGCCGCTGGGCCTGCGCGTCCGGAGCCTGTGCTCTGCAACGGGAGAGACCACAACGGTGAGAGGCCCGTGTACCGCAAACAACAACAACAACAAAAAAAAAAACAACTAGCATCAGGAGTCCATTTCTAGCATGGAGTCTCACAAATTACCTTTGTGTAAATCTGCTCATGAGTAGAAGCCTTTGTTGTTTAAAGGTTCCATATGGCCCACTGCGAACTCTTACCTTCCCCAGACGTTTGCTGTGCCCTAACCTGTGCCAGGATATATCAAGTGCTGAAGGTCAAAAACATGATCCACGTGGGGCCCTGCTTTCTCCGGCTGTTGAGGCAACGGGCCTGGACTCAGTCCCACAGCTCAGAGAGTGCCCCCCGCCCGAGGCCCCAAGGAAACCCCCCTGCTGCCCTTTCCTCTGAGAATCCTTGGGGAGGTGGAGGGGATGTCTCCTCAGGGCCCCTTCTCCATATGGACCCAGCTGACCTTTCACACTCTCTTTCTGTGTATTTGGCCCCTCGTGTTACCCAATGAATCGGGTGATTCGGTCCTGCTGCTCTCCACTTACAAAATCAATTACAAACTCACAGATGGTAGAGGAAAAGGTGCCTTTAATCCGAACGCCGGCAATCTGGGGAGACAGTGGACTCAGCGTCCCCCAGAAACCACCTCCGAAGATTCTGCTCGGCCATGAAAGTTTTAAAGGGAAACGTAGAAGTCATCTCAGTTGATCACTGAGACAGAGGGTCAGAGTCGGCGGCATCCACCACTGTGTGCAGGCTTGTCGACTCCTCCTGAGCATCCTCCGGGTGTAATCTTGTTCAGAGTTTGGTCACACAGTTTGTTCGGAAGATTACTGAGCAAGAAGCTAGGGAAGAGATCTGGTCATCTGTTAATTACTTATTCTTCATTTCTACTTCTGTGATCTACGGAAAGAACCGACAAGTTAGGCAAGGTATTGTGTGATTAAAAGATCTGAAAGACGTGGTTGGGCCAGAGGTGAGTAGAGCATGGAGATGCCTGGGTTAAAAGTTAGTTACAATATAGCTTTGCTAAAGTGACAGGAAAAGGGGCTTCTGGCTGAGGGCAGTTTCCTGTAAAGAGTTGCTTACACTGAGGCCTCACTGAGTTTGGAAGAGGACTCAGAAGGGCACAGGTGAGATTGCAGCCCTAGCTGACACCTTGACTTCCGACGGGTGAGATCCTGCCCAGGGGACACAGCTATCCTGTACCCAGACTCCTCACAAAAACTGTGAGCTAATACATTGGTATTATTTTGAACTGCTAAGGGTGCGGTAATGTTACGCAGCAACAGGAGACTAATATACGCAGTATCTACAGGCTTCACCCTAGCCCTGGGTGCCTCCATTCTGGAACATTCCCACTACCCCCTGGCTTCCTTCATAACCAGAAAGCACAGCTAACTGAACCCACAGAAAGGCCCCCATATGGGATGTGCTAAAAGGGAGGTCCCTTTGAAACTGTACTTCTCCTGGGATGGGCCTTGAACCCAGCCACACAGCAGATAGGGACTTGAACCCACGGGATGGGATGTGAACCCACTGTCTTTTTTTTTTTTTTTTTTTTAATCTATTTATTTATTTATTTATTTATTTTATTTTTGGCTGCGTTGGGTCTTCCTTGCTGTGTGCGGGCTTTCTCTAATTGTGGTGAGCGGGTGCTACTCTTCGTTGTGGTGCACAGTCTTCTTATTGCGGTGGCTTCTCTTGTTGCGGAGCACGGGCTCTAGGCGCATAGGCTTCAGTAGTTGTGGCTCGCGGGCTCTAGAGGGCAGTCTCAGTAGTTGTGGAGCCCAGGCTTAGTTGCTCTGTAGCATGTGGGATCTTCCGGGCCCAGGGCGCGAACCCTTGTCCCCTGTATTGGCAGGCGTATTCTTAACCACTGCGCCGCCAGGGAAGCCCCCATCATCTTGTTAATTAAAATCGCTCATCTGGTCTGAAACCATAGACCTCATCTCAGGACTTAGTGAAGCTCAGGTTCTTTTGTCTTGATGCAGAAAGAATTCAGTGAGAGGCAAAGCGTGGGGCAAGAAGTGATTTATTAGTATAGGACGCTTGTGAGAGATATAGGCAGGCAGGCAAGGGAGTGCTGCCCTGAAAGCTAGGTAGGCCACATTTTTATAGTCAAAGGAGAAGTGGGGAGGGGAGAAGACCACCTTCTTCCTCATTCTTGAGTAGACATCAAACTTCCATCATGGGCTTCCCTGGTGGTGCAGTGGTTAAGAATCCGCCTGCCAGTGCAGGGGACACGGGTTCGAGCCTTGGTCCAGGAAGATCCCACATGCCGCAGAGCAGCTAAGCCCGTGCACCACAACTACTGAGCCTGTGCTCTAGAGCCCGCGAGCCACAACTACCGAAGCCAGCATGCCTAGAGCCCGTGCTCCACAACAAGAGAAGCCACCGCAATAAGAAGCCTGTGCACCACAACAAAGAGTAGCAACCGCTCACCACAATAGAGAAATCCCGCACGCAGCAACAAAGACCCAAATGCAGCCAAAAATAAATAAATTTATTTTAAAAATACAAAATTCCATTATCAGTTCCTCCTCCACATCAGGCGGGAGAGTTTTTTTGTCCCCACGTGATCAAACTGGGACTTTCATAGCACTATGGAAATGGGCAAAAAGCAGTAACATATATACTAACATATGGTAAATCATCTCAGGTTTCAGTATAACATCACCTTTCCCTATATTTTTATTTTTAGTGTGCACAGAGGAGCATGTCCTAAGAATCATTAACTTACAGACCTCACTGGGCAGGATGCAGGTCTCATTCCACCATCATTTTATAGTTTGGGGGCGTGTCTCTTGCTTCTGCTGCACAGTTTTGTTGCTAAGCAAGCCCACTTGGTTTTGCTGTTAAGCAAGCCTGCTTTCTTGAGTGATCATTAACTTACAGGAGTCTCCCATACTTTTTTTACTATTTATGATCCCCTAGTAGGATTAACTATTTAATCACCTACTTTGTCCCTTCACTCTGTCCCTATCACCTTAAGTCCAAAGAAATCTGCCATATCTCCTGCCCTGCTCTAGTGTCTAAAATTCACTAATACTCATCTAGCCAACAAATATTTGAGTGCTATATCAGTTACATTGTCACAATAATGCTGTATTACACAAAAATATAGTGAGCTAAGATAATCATTGTTGCTCATGGGTCTATAGGTTGGTTTTTTGGTTTTTCTGGTCTCAGGTGGCTTGATTAAGAGTCTACAGTCAGCTATGGGTCAGGTACGTGGCTCTACTGATCTTAGCTGGCTCTGTGGCACATCTGAGGGTCCGCTGGCTATGAATGGCCTCAGCTAGGCTGGCGTAGATCTTCTCTACTTCTTCTCACATCCCTTCAGCAGAATAGCAGGGAATATTCTCTTGGCAGTGGCAGGACCCAAAAAAGAACAAGCCCAATTGTGCAGGAGGGCAAGTGGAACTGCATGTGTGCTTTTCAAGCCTCTGCTTACAGTCATGTTTGCTAACATCTCATTGGCCAAAGCCACACAGTGAGCCCAGAGACAAAGTGGGAGGGACCTACAAAAATACAGGAAGAAAGAAGGGCATTAATGCAATCAGCTTGCCACAAGGGCCAAATATAAACACGCATTGTTCTGGGTGTTCACTGTACAGCGGTGAACAAGCTTTTAGAGCTTGGGGTACAGTGGAGAAGAAAAGCAATAAATAAATAAATAGAAAGTGTGATTGGTGCTTTGGATGAGAATAGTCAGTAGGACCTACTTTATATTATTGAAGATCTGAAGGATAAGAAGGAGCCAGCGATGGAAAGACCAGCCAATGTAGAAGCTCCGACATGGATGCTGAAGTATAGTGAGCAAGGAAAGTGATGGCATAAAATAAGATCAGAGGGAGTTCCCTGGTGGAGCAGTGGTTAAGAATCTGCCTGCCAATGCAGGGGACATGGGTTCGAGCCCTGGTCCAGGAAGGTCCCACATGCCACGGAGCAACTAAGCCAGTGCACCACAACTACTGAGCCTGCACTCTAGAGCCTGTAAGCCACAACTACTGAGCCTGTGTGTCACAACTACTGAAGCCCAACCGCCTAGAGCCCATGCTCCGCAACAAGAGAAGCCATCGCAATAAGAAGCCCACGCGCCACAACGAAGAGTAGCCCCTGCTCACAGCAACTAGAAAAAGCCCGCATGCGGCAATGAATATCCAACACAGCCATAAATAAATAAATAAATTAATTAATTAATTAATTAATTTTTAAAAAAAGATTGGAGAAGTGGCAGGACCAGGGATATGGAGTTTGGATTGTAATATAAGGGTGATGGGAACTCACTGGAAAGTTCTAATGGGGGAAGGTGACATGATGTGATATGTGCTTTTATTTTTTTTCTGGCCACACCGCGCAGCATGCAGAATCTTTTTTTTTTTCTTTTTTACTATTTATTTATTTGTTTGTTTATTTGGCTGCAGCAGATCTCAGATGCGGCATGCAGAATCTTTAGGTGCAGTATGCAAACTCTTACTTGAGGCATGTGGATCTAGCTCCTTGACCAGGGATCGAACCTGGGCCCCCTGCATTGGGAGCGTGGAGTCTTAGCCACTAGACCACCAGGGAAGTCCCGGCATGCGGAATCTTGGTTTCCCAACCAGGGATCAAACCCTCACCCCCTGCGGTGGAAATGCAGTCTTAACCACTGGACCGCCAGGGAAGTCCTGACTTGTGTTTTCAAAAGGTCACTCTGGGGCTTCCCTGGTGGCGCAGTGGTTGAGAGTTCGCCTGCCGATGCAGGGGACATGGGTTCGTGTTCCGGTCCGGGAGGATCCCACATGCCGCAGAGCGGCTGGGCCCGTGAGCCATGGCCGCTGAGCCTGTGCGTCAGGAGCCTGTGCTCCGCAATGGGAGACGCCACAACAGTGAGAGGCCTGCATACCACAAAAAAAAAAAAAAAAAAAAAAGGTCACTCTGGCTATTGCATGGAGAATGAATGAATGTTAGGGAGATAAGAGCATGTTAGGGAGATAAGAGCAAAAGCAGGGAGACAAGTTAGCAGGAGGTGTAGGGGTTCAGAATGAACCCCGCCACCCCCAACATGTGTCTGTTTTGCATGAGGATTATTTTGAGCTAAAGGCAATTGAGACCCTGTGGGTTCAAGAGAAAATACTGCCCCTCCCTTAACTACCTAGAAGCATTTAAATTGGGGATTTTTCCCAGAAAATGAGTTATTCCCAGAGATAAATTTTATCTAAGTGGCCCCATCTATATGGCAAGACAAACGTCTAATTACCAAACACTTACTCTGTTTATCGTCCTGTGAATGACCCTTGCTGTCCTTGGAAGCCTCAGGCCCCTGTCCCATTCCTTAGCTCAGGATGGAATACAGACCTCATTTTATGTTTCTTGTATGTGGGGTTCCCGTACATTTTAAATTAAGTCTGATTTTCTCCTTTTAATCTGTCTCATGTCAATTTAATTCTTAGACAAGCCAGAAGAACCTAGAAGGGTAGGGGAAAGTTTTCTTCATTCTTGACAGAGGATACTAGGAGTAGTAGAGAGATGGGAGGGGACAGTTTGTGCTGTGTTTGGAGTAGAGCTGGCAGAAGTTGCTGAGGCTTTGGATGTGGAGAGGAGGAGATATCAGGGTTTCTTTTTTAAAAAAATATTTATTTATTTATGGCTGCTTTGGGTCTTTGTTGCCGCACACAGGCTTTCTCTAGTTGTGGCGAGCGGGGGCTACTCTTTGTTGAGGTGTGCGGCCTTCTCATTGCGGTAGCTTCTCTTGTTGCGGAGCATGGACTCTAGGAGCGCAGGTTTCAGTAGTTGAGGCATGTGGGCTCAGCAGTTGTGGCTCGTGGGCTCTAGAGCGCAGGCCCAGTAGTTGTGGCACACGGGCTTAGTTGCTCCGCAACTTGTGGGATCTTCCCGGACCAGGGCTCGAACCCGTGTCCCCTGCATTGGCAGGCAGATTCTTAACCACTGTGCCACCAGGGCAGCCCCTATCAGGGTTTCCGACTTGAGCAACTGAATGACCAGAGAGGCGCCACTTGCTAAGATGGAGAAGAGGCAGAGAACAGGTTGGAAGGAGGGATCAAGAGTTCAGCTTTCAATATATTAGGAGATGCCCGTGAGACAACCAGGCAGTTGGATATATGAGGCTAGATCTCCAGAAGGAAGTCTTCTGAGGTTGGGTCCTACAAAGGAGGAAACTGGTTGGTTGGGCAGAATTTATGACTTAATGGATTGGTGGGTCCTAGAGGCAGGGGTGCTGAAAGAGTCTTAATGAGCCAGCTGTTAGTCTTGATAAGTCATCTGCTTTGTTTACAATCTTATCTTTCAGGAGCAGATATTTCCTGGAACAAGCAGCAAAATTATTTTTGCTTGGTCCTAGTATTTTTTAACACAGGGACAGGAAAATATATTCATTTCAGTTCTAATCAGAAAATTGTCCTCAGGCAAGTGCCTTAAAATAATAATCATAATAAAATAATAATAACTACTGGGGCTTCCCTGGTGGCGCAGTGGTTAAGAATCTGCCTGCCGGTGCAGGGGACGCGGGTTCGAGCCCTGGTCTGGGAAGGTCCCACATGCCACGGAGCAACTAAGCCTGTGCGCCACAACTACTGAGCCTGCACTCTAGAGCCCATGAGACACAACTACTGAGCCTGCATGCCACAACTACTGAAACCCCCATGCCTCGAGCCCGTGCTCCACAACAAGAGAAGCCACCGCAGTGAGAAGCCCGTGCGCCACAATGAAGAGTAGCCCCCCGCTCGCCGCAGCTAGAGAAAGCCCGCGCGTAGCAACGAAGACCCAACACAGCCAAAAATAAAAATTAATTAATTAATTAAAATAATAATAGCTACTATACAGTGCTTACTGTGCTGGCGAGTTCTGAGCACTTTATGGGTATTAATTCATTTAATTCTCACAACCCAGTAAGAGTACTGTTATTTGCCCCATGTTATAGATGTGCCTCTTTTAAACAAAGACAGGTTTATTAAGCTGTCTGATGTCACAGGGCTGATAAGTGGTAAATCTGGATCCCAGAGTCCAAACTCTTAATCCCTCCCCGGTTTGGCTGATTAACTTCAGTTTCTCCATATAAACAGTGAGAGGTCAGCCTAGATAAGAGCTCGGTGGGGAGGGGTGGGGAGATGTTAAAAGAAGAATCATTCATGACACTTGTTAAAGATGATAAGGCAGGGACTTCCCTGGTGGTCCAGTGGGTAAGACTCCGTGCTCCCAAGCAGGCGGCCTGGGTTTGATCCCTGGTTGGGGAACTAGATTCCACATGCATGCTGCAACTAAGAAGTCATCAGGCTGCAACTAAAAGATCCCACATGCCACAATGGAAGATCCTGCGTGCCGCAACTAAGACCCAGTGCAGACAAAGTAAATTAATCAATTAATTGAAAAAAGAAAAGATGATAAGGCAGACTTCATTCAAGAGGGACCTTTACAATGGGGTTTTGTCGTAGGGAAGAGAGAGAGTGTTCAGCTCAGAGTATAATAAGGAAAAGTGGCAATTTATAGCCAAGGAGCAAGACAGCAGGTCAGGCGATAGAAAAATACTAAGAGGTAGGGTAATTCTATGCTAAACTGACCTAATAGCATTTTTGCTGAAGGCAGGCCAGGGTGAAAAGATACCAAAGATCAGACCAACAGTGAGGGATTTTCGGTAAACTGACTCAGCAGGAATCTTGCTAAAAGTGGACAATGCAGAGAGGAACAGGAAGCCCAAAAGTCAGGGCCTAGTTGAGAAGAGAGTTCAGAGGAACCTGACTTCATGGTTTGGTCAAGCATAGAATCTTGGTCAGGAGGGAAAACTTGTCCTCTACCATCTTACATTAAGTAAATGGGGCCTGAAAATTAAACTGCCTAAAGACTGAGTAGCAAGAGAAAAAAAAGAGTTTATTTATGCATACACCATGCATACACATGGGAGTGTTCAGTGAGTAACTAAAAGGGGTGGTTAGGATTTGAGGTTGATATATTGTTGAAAACAAAATTCAACTGAATAAATTGAAAGATCTTATTGGCTTCACTCAATGATTCATGAATCAGGCAGCACCCCATTGTGGGGACTCAGAGCACGCTGCCCCCAAATACGCCAAAGTGATTATTTTGAATTACAGTTACTTTAAAAATAGCCTGTACAAGCAGGACACTCTGACTTTCCTCTCTGTCTCCCTGAAAACAGGAAATAAATCTCCCATGTAAAATGTACCCTCCCTGTACCAGGAGGTAGAGAGACCTCCTGGTCTCTCTACCTGATCACCAGAGATTTTAGGGAATTTAGGGCCAAGAAGCCTGTGTATGTCTGTTAGCATAATTGATGCCATTTTGGGCCCATAAAACAAAGACAGTTGCTTTTAATTATCCAAATAACTGGTCTGCCACCTAAAAGATATCAAATTTTGATTTGCCCAATTACATTTTCTTTAATTTTCTCTTTTATATCAGTGAGAAAATTTCCAAATAGACTGGAAATTGAGCTGTATGTTCTAGAACTTTAGAGTTCAATTTATCATGCCTTCAAAATTTGTGCAAGGCATTCAACAAAGGTCTTCTTTCTGAGTGCACAAGTCAAACCTAGACCACCCTAGGGGCAGAAAAAACCCTCCATTATTGCTTTTATTAGCCCCTGAGTATTAGCCCCCAGTTTTTATTTCATGTTGTGTAGAGGCACAGGTAAACTTATTGGTTTCCTTTAATATTAATTTAATTAATATTGCCTTAGGGGAAGATTTGTATGCCCTGTCTTATAATACAAGGCAGGGGAAGCATTCCCCAGTGAAACATACTGTCTATCTCACAATATAATCAAGCAAAAGAGATGTAACCATCTTACATAAGGCCCATTCAAATACACTAATTTTTTAAAATAAACTTTTATCTCAATTCTATCAACTATGATACCTTTAAGTTTAGCTCCCATTAGGATCCCATCAACAAACCTTGGTCTTACAAAGAGTCCCAGAAACTTTCCTTTTATCCCCCGGCCATTTTATCTATTTTTGTATAAAAGGCTTTGGGGTTCCCAGTGAGGGGTAGAACCAAGGGACTCGGGTCCTTTTCTCAATCTTTAACTTGATTAATTAACCTAACTGTAGCCCCCAAAAATTGCTTGTCAGGTATCTCACTGTAATTTTCTTTTAGCCTTTAACTTATTTTTCCAAACTGGGGTAAATAGAGCAGACTCATTTGGGACCCTTTAATGCTGGGGGGAGAGTAGAGGGTCACTTTGGCCCTACCAACCTTAGGTAGTTTTGTATCAAAACTTTTTTTAATCCTATCAACATCCATTTTATTTATCTCATTTTTCTTTTGAATTTTATTTTATCTTTTTATACAGCAGATTCTTATTAGTCATCCATTTTATACACATCAGTGTATACATGTCAATCCCAATTTCCCAGTTCATACCATCACCACCTCCGCCCCTCCACCACTTTCTCCCTTTGGTGTCCATATGTTAGTTCTCTATATCTGTGTCTCCATTTCTGCCCTGCAGACCAGTTCTTCTGTACCATTTTTTTTGTTTTTTAATTCTAGTTGTATTGTATTGTGAGATGTTTGTTTGTTTGTTTTTGGCCGTGTTGGGTCTTTGTTGCTGCGCGCGGGCTTTCTCTAGTTGCGGCGAGCAGGGGCTACTCGTTGCGGTGTGCGAGCTTCTCATTGCGGTGGCTTCTCTTGTTGCAGAGCATGGGCTCTAGGCACGTGGGCTTCAGTAGTTGTGGTATGCGGGCTCAGTAATTGCGGCACACGGGCTCTAGAGCGCAGGCTCAGTTGTGGCACACGGGCTTAGTTGCTCTGCGGCATGTGGGATCTTCCCGGACCAAGGCTTGAACCCCTGTCCCCTACATTGGAGGCGGATTCTTATCCACTGCACCACCAGGGAAGCCCTGCAAGTTTTAAATTAATGAGTGGGTTTCCCAATGGGACTGCTGCACAGTATGCAGAATCTGTCTCCACCACTCCCATAAGTTTCTGAGTTGCTTAAGAAAGCCATAACCAGCTAAGAGGAGCCTTGTCTCTTTTCTTCACAACAAAGCTCTCATGTGGTAGCTTCACTTTATCCTGACAACTTCTGTTAAGGTAGCTGAATTGAGAAAAGACATCAGGTCAGCCTCCTACCTAATCAGCCAATCCAAGCCTCCTCAGTATCTTTCAGCTGAGCAAAATCATTCCAGTGTTTTACAGCTGGGGGTAACTGCAGTGTCTTTCAACTAAGCAAATATAGGAAACTCTTCTATTTAAAAAAAAAAATTTAAGCATTTTAAATTGAAGTATAGTTGATTTACAATCTTGTGTTAATTTCAGCTTTACAGCAAAGTGATTCCGATTATATATATATATTCTTTTTCATTATGGTTTCTCATAGGATACTGAATATAGTTCTCTGTGTTATACAGTAGGACCTTGTTTATCCATTCATCCATCCATATATAATATATAATAGCTTACAACTGTTAACCCCAAACTCCCATTCCATCCCTCCCCCAATCCCCCCCACTCTGGCAACCACAAGTCTATTATCTTTGTTTCTGAGTCTGTTTCTGTTCCATAGGTAGGTTCATTTGTGTCATATTTTAGATTCCACATATAAGTGTTATCATATGGTATTTGTCTTTCTCTTTCTGACTTACTTCACTTGGTATGATAATCTCTAGTTGCATCCATGTTGCTGCAAGTGGCATTATTTCATCCCTTTTATGACTGAGTAGTATTCCACTGTATATATGTACTGCATCTTCTTTATCCATTCATCTGTTGATGGACATTTAGGTTGTTTCCATGCCTTGGTTATGGTGAATAGTGCTGCTATGAACACAGGGGTACATATATCTTTTTGGATTCGAGTTTTGTCTGGAGTGGGATTGCTGGATCATATGGTAATTCTATTTTTAGTTTTCCGAGGAGCTTCCATACTGTTTTCCATAGTGGCTGTACCAACTTACATTCCCACCAACAGTGTAGGAGAGTTCCCTTTTCTCCACATCTTCTCCAGCCTTTGTTATTTGTAGAGTTTTTAATGATGGCCATTCTGACCAGTGTGAGGTGGTACCTCATTGTAGTTTTGATTTGTATTTCTCTAATAATTAGTGATGTTGAGCATCTTTTCATGTGCCTAATGGCCATTTGTATTTCTTCTTTGGAGAAATGTCTATTTAGGTCTTCTGCCCATTTTTTGATTGGGCTGTTTGATTTTTTGTTGTTGAGGTGTATGAGCTGTTTGTATATTTTGGAAATGAAGCCTTTGTGGGTTGCCTCGTTTGCAAACATTTTCTCCCATTCTGTAGGTTGTCTTTTAGTTTTGTTTATGGTTTCCTTTGCTGTGCAAAACTTGTAAGTTTGATTAGGTCCCATTTGTTTATTTTTGTTTTCATTTCTATCGCCTTGGGAGACTGACCTAAGAAAACATTGGTACAATGTATGTATAGGTACCTCTTCTTGAACCTAAGTTCAAGAATGACCTACTCCTTATAGCGAGGAATTTAACAACCTCTGAATAAACTCAGGATCTTCAACCAGGAGTGGGAGATCAGGTATCAGGGGAGATTCACCCAAATTAATCTGGACTCACTGAGGAAGTGAACAGGCACAAGGGGTCCTGCTGGTACCAAGGCTCCAGAGTTGAGGCAAAGGAGAGAAGTCTGCTCTGGGTCCCTGAATTGTTGCCAAAACTGTCAACTTGAAAAAAAGCATACAACATTAAGGGTTCTGAGTTGAGTTTATTCAGCATCTTACTAAGGACTATAGCCCAGGAGAAAGCCTCTCAGATAGCTCTGAGAAACTGTTCTGAAGAGGTAAGGGTGGAGCCAGGACATATATAAACCTTTTTTTATTGGGGGGGGGGGGGGTGCTGGGAAAAAGTATAGTCAAGCATAAAAAGATTACTGCTAATCACAAAGAACAGACATCTCAAGTTAATGATTTTAGTGCTTTCCTATGTATGGGAAGATGCAAGAATCTGGGGTAACTGACATTTTTCCTTAGATATGTATCTTAACTATCTAGGGGCTGGTATATCCAAAGCACAGAATGCTTCTTGTTTTCTCCATCCTGGATTCCCTCAGGCACATGGTTGGTGGGCAACTGCAGTGGCTAATGGCTTCATCCTTGTAGAACTGGAATGGCAGGCAACATCTTTTTCTTTACAGTATTGTCTTGGTTTGCTGACGTCAGGGAGGAAGAATTTTTCCTTCTAGGTTCTCTGGCTATCTAAGAACTCAACTGACATGAGACAGATTAACAGGAGAAAATCAAACAAGTTTAATAACATGTATGCATGGGACAGTCCCAGGAAAACTGAGTAACTTACAACAATGGCTGAAATCACCATCTTCAGCTAATGCCAAAAGAGGATGTTGGGGTAGTGGTTTTTTTTTTTTTTTTTTTTTTTTTTTGCGGTATGCGGGCCTCTCACTGTTGTGGCCTCTCCCGTTGCGGAGCACAGGCTCCGGACGCGCAGGCCTAGCGGCCATGGCTCACGGGCTTAGTTGCTCCGCGGCATGTGGGATCTTCCCGGACCAGGGCACGAACCCGTGTCTCCTGCATCGGCAGGCGGATTCTCAACCACTGCGCCACCAGGGAAGCCCTGGGGTAGTGGTTTGGGACTTCAAAGGGGAGGAAGGCAATTCACATGACGATGCAAAAGCAAATGTTCGGTAAATAAATGTTTGCTGGGCCATGCAGAGACAACAGGACACAGAGTGGACTCTAATCTCTAGGCCCTGCAGATTTTCCCCGACCAAACCTAGCCCATATTCTTTGCAGATATCTCTGGTGACAGCCCTATTCCAGGGACAGGCCCTCTATCTAAAAAAATTTTAGGCAGTTAGGGGGAAGGTCATATTTTCTTCCTGAGTCTTTTGGACCTTGATTGTTTTCAGCTTGAAATAATCCACATGCCAAAGAGACATTTGGGGTTGGTAACTTTTGTTCCCTACACTGATGTGGGGCTTAGCACAAGTGACTCCTTTTTTTTTTTTTTTTTTTTTTTTTGCCACATCTCATGGCTTGTGGGATCCTAGTTCCCCAAACAGGGATTGAACATGAGCCCTCAGCAGTGAAAGTGATGAGTCCCAACCACTGAAGTGCCAGTGAATTCTCGTGACTCCATTTTGAGCTGGTTGTTTCTTTTTTAACAATATCTAACTTAGTAGGTGAAGGGAAGAAATATATACCACCCTAAAATGTACCTCTTTGGCATATTGATTATTTTAGGCTGATTATTTCAAAGAAACAGCAGACAAAGGAAAAGCTCCAAGAACTGAGTAGAAGTTATCCTTTTGTAAGAAACATTTACATTTTTAAGGTAAATCTATATTTGTGATGGTGTCTCCCTCCCTCTACCATGAAGAGAAGGATGACCAAATCTCTAGAAACTGTTAACAATGAAGAAGGCATACACTTAAACTTGCATAACAACCTTACCCTTGTTTACTGTGCTTTGCCTGATAACCTTCCATAATTGATATCCCTGCCCCCCACCATCTTCTTTTGTCTTTAGCTGAAGATGTATTTAAGGTGATGGCTTTGTGCATTTCAGAGACTTACTCAGTTTTCCTGGGATTCTCCCATGTATATATAAAGGAAGTATACATGTTATTAAACTTTTGTTTTTCTCTTCTTAATCTGTTTTATATCAATTTAGTTACTAGACCAGCCAAAGAACGTATAAGAGTAGAAGGGAAACCCACCCCTACACAGGGAAAAGGGAGGGATAGGAGAGGCTCCTATGAGAAAACCAGATTTCTTTTGGAAAGACAAATGGGTTTTTAGGAGAGCAAACGAGAGATAAGAAAGTCTGTGATAATGTTTGTTTATGTAGGTACCCCTGGTCTGCAGGGCCATAAAATTTCCCAGGAGAGGGGATTTATGGTACATTTCCTCTTGGTCTTTCTCCTGGGAGCAGACTCACCCCAAAGAGGGAATTTACGATGGTCCTCATTTCTCAGAAGTTCCTGCTTTTTAGATGAGAGACACTCTGAGATGGCTTTGTCTGCATCTATTGAATCTCAAATGTCTTCAGCTTAAAATAATCTTTATACCAAGTTTCGGGTTCTGGGTGGGTCCCAACAGGGCTTAGACAGTTCAATCATTGTTTGGCTCACCATGAAATGGCAAATGACAACCTGAGATGTGTCACAGGACCAAATACATACCATAGCTGTTGGGGCCGAAACCGTGTATCTCAGATTGGGACTTGAACCCAGGTGGCCGGGACTCAAACCCAGCCAAAACCCTGATTGGGACTTGAACCCACACAGCTGGGACTTGAACCCGGCCAAAACCCACAGTCTTCCAATTGAGATCACACACCTGATTTTAGGACTTAATGAAGCTCAGGTTCTTGATGTCTCATTGCAGAAAGAATTCAGTGAGAGGCAAAGTGGTAGGTAAGAAGTGGATTTATTTAGAGAGAAACACACGCCACAGACTGAGTGTAGGCCATCTCAGAAGATGAGAAAGGCACCAGGGTCTGGGGTTGTCAGTTTTTATAGTGGTGGGTAATTTCATAGGCTAATGAGAGAGAGGAGTATTCCAGCTATTTCGAGAAGGGGTGGGGATCTCCAGGAATTGGGCTACTACCCACTTTTTTTTTTTTTTTTTGGTGGTACGCGGGCCTCTCACTGTCGTGGCCTCTCCCATCGCGGAGCACAGGCTCCGGACGTGCAGGCTCAGTGGCCATGGCTCACGGGCCCAGCCGCTCCACGGCATGTGGGATCTTCCTGGACCGGGGCACGAACCCGTGTCCCCTGCATCGGCAGGCGGATTCTCAACCACTGCGCCACCAGGGAAGCCCTACCCACTTTTTGATCCTTCCGGTCGCCTTAGAATTGTCATGGAGCCTGTGGGTGTGTCAGTTAGCTTGCTGATGTGATACAATTAGTGTATTCTGAGGCTCTGAGTTCTAGTGGAAGTCGACTTGTCCACCATTTTGGACCTATTTGGTTCTAATCTATTTATGTCATGTCCTCGGGCTATGTCATCCTTTCAAAGGTTGTGCCCTGCCTCCTTCCCTCCTGTTTCAGGGCCACAGCTCTCAAATCACAGCTTTATATCTGGGAACTTAAGAGGCCACTCTTTGAAACTAAAGCTACCTGATTAGGGGATGGTGTGTTCAGAGGAGGGACTTGGCTGGGCAGGTACTTCAACTGAGCTGGCAAAGGCTTTTTGTGTTACCGAACTCAGGTCCACCTGAAAATCAGGTCCACTAACCACCTGAAAAATCAACACTCAAGAGGCAAATATTGGTAGAAACTGAAAGTGTTGCTTTCAATCAGAAAGCTGACATTCTGGAGAAAAGGTGGACTTGCATCCCAAATCCAACTCCAAAGATTCTGCTCAGCCCTGAGAGTTTTTAAACGGAAAAGGGGAAGTAATCTCAGTTAATCACAGAAATAGGGGCTCAGACTCATTTCCATCTTCCACTGCATGCAGGTTTGTGACTCCTAGTCATCTTTCTTTAGATGGTATCTCGTTTACACAGTTTGTGAGATTACTGAAGGGGAACTTAAGGAAGAGAGCTGGTCATTGGTTAATTACTTATTCTTCATTTCTATTTCTTTGATCTATGGAAAGAACCAACAGTTCAGGCAAGGTATTGTGTGATCAAAAGATTTGAAAGGTGTGCTTGGGCCAGAGGTGAATAGAGCATGGGGATGCCTGGTTTAAGGTTAGTTACAGTACAGCTTTGCTAAAGTGACAGAACAAAAGAGGCCTCCTGCAGAGAGCTCTTTCTTGCAAAGAGCTCTCTCCTGCCAAGAGCTGCTTACAAATCCCCACTTGTCAGAACATCATTCCACTTCTATGGGATTAGGGGTGAAGATCCATCTTCTATAACTTCTTCATGCTGACCTAGGGTACTGTATTCTCAGGATGGAAGATGTCAACTTGGAACGGTAGCATCTCTTTGCTGACAATTTCAGTTGCCCGCTTACATATACGGGCAGAGCAAGCTATAATTATTTTGATGTCCACCACAAAGATATAGATTATTATGAGCAATAGTGTTAATTCCATTCTCTTAAGGCCAGTTCTTAGAATTGTGCATGCCATAGATTCAGTACTGCTCAAAACGTAGCATCTTATGTCATGGCTATAGTCTGGTCATCATGCAGTTAGCTTTTTCCTCTGGTGGTAGTTACAGTATTTGTAAAACAACTCAGGAATGTGCATCAGACACTGAAAGATTCTGGGACTTTAATGTCCTAACCATTAGCTGCTTGAGCCTGCTCCTTCGTGACTCAGGGAGGCCTGGAGACTTCAGCTTCTCTCCAAACAAGAGGCAGGGGACACGGAGGTGCCTTTGTACGTGGCGGGGCAGGGGGCGCAGGGTTCTGCTGAGTTCCGTTTCTGTTGGGATTAGCGAAGGAAAAGTGAGCAATAGCATTGCGGGGGGGCAGAAACAGCATGTGGAAAGGAAGGGACTTCTCTTTACGGGGCACAGATTAAATTCTTGATAACTGTCTTCATCTCATTCCATTCTCCCAATAGCCCTGTGAGGTAGATATTAGTCCACCCCATTTATCTGATTGGGAGATCAGGGCTTCAGTGCAAATAATTTACCCAGGCTGCCATCATTTGTATGTGAGTTCTCTGGGACTGAACGCAGGTCTGTATGGCTTCAGGGGAGAAGATGATGCCAGAAGAGAAGGCAGAGGGTAGGAATGGCAGTCAGATGGGAAGGGAGACTGGGGCCAGACTTGAGAGATCAGAAGCTGAAACCACATTCAGTGCCAAAGGGTTGCTCTCGTCATTAGAAAAGTATCTGGCAATTCTACCTAGGACGGCTCTGGGAATCAGAGAAATGCCTGGGCTTGTCCTCCCCCTTGGTAGTCTGAGATAACAGGGAAGCTTCCAAGAAAGAGGAATGGTGGGATGGGGCCGGGTGGGGGGTGGGATGGGGAGTGCTCCAGGCTGTGTGCAAGGCCTCCGCCCTGTCTCCCCCTCTCTCCAGGTGGTCTAGGCCCCATCTCCTCCCTAAGCCAGTCACTCAGCCTCCACCATACCCCAGGGCGGGCGGTAGGCAATGCACAGACGCCTTTGATTTCAGTCCGCTTGCTGCCCGAAAGGCAGGATGCAGCTATTGTCTCCTTTACCTAGCCACCGCAAAGTTCTCCTCCTCCTCCTTTCCAAGACTGAGAAAGCAAAAATTAGCAATGAGAAGGAATGAGAAGTTAAAAATGTGTCCTGCCATTCATCCGGCTGGGATAACAAAGATAAAGCCAGTTGCAAAGTTGAACAGGAAACACTATTTCTCTCAAGGACAAGCTGCAGTGGCAAAAGGACTCCTGCTTTCTTACTCACTGAGAAGTCTTGTCCTCTAAAGCCAGAGACCATCAGAAACTTTGCTGTTTGAAATTTTGTCAGCAGGAATGAAACACCCGATTCTTGCCTGCACGTTCTAATTCACCCTGACACAGAAAAGCAGCTTCTATTTACAACCCAGGTGCACCTCATTAGATAAGGGATTTGGGGACACACCATGCCACATCTGTCCTAACTTTGTAGTTTCCACCTTTTAGTCTAGGTTTGACTTTACACCCTGCTCTGCTTTGAGCCTATCCAAACATGGCTTCAGGTAAATTTCTCCTAAACTCCACCCTCCCCCAAAGCACATAACTGTAGGTTTTCTTTTGTTTCCTTTGTTCGGTCCCTCCTATGCTATGGAGTCTCCTTCTGTGCAACTGGCCAAAAAAACCTGACTTTGTCAGACTATAGGCTTGTCCCTGGTGATCAAGGGCTGATTGGGCTAGGACAGGACCTCACAAAACGCTCCCTTCCTTTTCCAGACTTTATCTCCCGAGGCCTAAGACAAAGGCAAGGGCTGTTTGGTCAGTCTGATCCCGAGATGGGCGGAGCGGGAACACAGAGCCCTGCATTCTTCTGGAAAACGTTCAGAGCTTTCTTTCTTTTCCTTTTTTTTTTTTTTTTTTTGCGGTACGAGGGCCTCTCACTGCTGTGGCCTCTCCCGTTGTGGAGCACAGGCTCCGGATGCGCAGGCCCAGAGGCCACGGCTCACGGGCCCAGCCGCTCCACGGCACGTGGGATCTTTCCGGACCGGGGCGCGAACCCGCGTCCCCTGCATCGGCAGGCGGACTCTCAACCACTGCGCCACCAGGGAAGCCCCCAGAGCTTTCTTTATGTAACTGTGTCCCATTAATTGGTGTGCAGGCACTGGACTGAGGGCTTTACAAAGCCATTCCACTCAATCCTCACCACAACCCTATGAAGTAGGTCCTGTTATCATCATTCCCAATTTATAGGTGAAGAAACTGAGGCAAGGAGAGAAGTTAAGTAAATTGCCCAAAAAGTCATGCAGTCAATAAGCAGTTCAGCTGGGATTTGAACACAGGAAGTTTGAATGCAGAACCCTTAACCACTAGGCCAGAGGTTTATAAAACTAAACCCTGGTGCTTTTAATATCTCATTACCTTCTGAACCAAGCCTCCTAGGCCAAAAGAAATACTTAACAGTTCCATGTATTAAGTTTTATGCCCGTACAACTTTTTAAAAAAATACATTTATTTATTTATTTTTGGCTGCATTGGGTCTTCGTTGCTGCGCGCAGCTTTCTCTAGTTGCGGCGAGCTGGGGCTGCTCTTCGTTGCGGTGTGCAGGTTCTTCATTGCAGTGTATGCCCATACAAATTAATAAGCATTTATGTCCTAATAATTTAGTAGCTGTTTGGGAAAAAAATACGGATAAATTAAAAGGAAAAATAATATTTTTATTTCATTCTTAAATAACCTATACATAGTATTGAAATGTGTGTGCTGGTTGGGCACTGCACAACTTCCCAAACTTTAAAATCAGATTCGGACACCACCACACTCATTCTACACGGTACTTGCTTTTTACCAAAGAAAACACCAAAAACTCGGTGTCACAAAGATATGTTGTTGTGGGGACCTACTCAGAATACCAGAGTTTGTATAAAGATTATTTTAAGCTGAAGGCATTTGAGATTCACCAGATGCAGAAAGAAGACTTCTTGGAGTTTACTTTGACTAAAAGAAGCAACTTCTGAGAAATGAGTCTGCCATTAATCCTCTCTCTAGAGGGAATTCCATGGCGGTACGGTGGTTAGGACTCTGTGCTTCCACTGCAGGGGACACAGGTTCGATTCCTGGTCGATCCCACATGCTGTGGGGTGGGGCGGGGGTGGGATGGGAGAGAAAATCCTCTCTCCAGGGGAGTTTCATGGGCATGAAGAAGATAGAAAAAGAACTGGTACCTGCATAATCTATTATCACAAACTTTCTTGTCTTCTATTCTAAAAAACCCATTTGTCTTTCCTAAAGAAACTGATTTGTTCTCACTATAGAAGTCTTTTCTTTCCCCACTCTTTCCCCCAGTAAGTTAGATATATAAGCTCCCAGTTCTAACCACCCCTTTGAGTTACTCATCATGGAGCATGTCTGCATGTATTCACATTGCATGCAAAAGTAAACTCTTTCTTTTGCTAATCTCTTTTGTCAGCTTAATTTGCATACACCCAAAACTGAACCTAAGAGAGTAGAGGAAATGCTGTTTTTTTCTTCCTCAACGATATCATTAAAAGCATGAGTTTGTGTTAAAACTGCGAACTAACTGCAGTTAGTTGTCTTGTACAATGCCTGACAGGTGTTGCTGAATTTCCCTTGAAACTTAAAAATACCCCATGGTGCCCCTGTGAATTTGCTCTCATTCCCTGGGGTGCCTTGGTGTCCAGTTTGGGAACCATGGTACTAGCTTAAATTCCTTTCAAAGTGATCTAACATGATCTATGAGCCCACTGGGAATGGCATATTGTAACTGCTTGTTTTTTCAGCAGTGTCAGGGAGCAAGATATTTTCCTCTACCCTTCTAAATTCTGGCTGGTCTAAGAATTAAGTTGATGTGAGTAAGATTAACAGGAGATAATCCAATAAAAGTTAAGTAACATATATACCTGGAAGAGACCCAGGAAAACCGAGTACCTCACCAAAATGGCAGAAATTCTCACCTTAAATACCATGTTCAGCTAAAGACAAAAGAGGATGTTGGGGGTAGTGTTTTGGGACCTCAAAGGGGAGGAAGGCAATGCAAGTGGAGATGGATAATCAAATGTTTGATAAATGTTTGCTAGTCCATGCAGAGGGTGGGACAGAGTGGACTCTGATCTCTAGGCCCTGCTGAGTTTCCCCCACTACACCTAGCCTATATTCTTTGCAGACATCTCTGGTAATAGCTCTATTCCAGGAATAGGCCCTTTATCTAAATTCTTTTAGGCAGTTAAGGGGGAGGTAACAAGGAAAACTTTCCAAGTCTTCTGTTTCTTAAAAGTAATCAGGCTAAATTAATCCTCATGTCAAAGAGACACATTTTGGGGTAGAAATTTTCTCCCCTACAGCAATCTCCATACATCTCTGGATGTATCTGTCTGGTTCACAGCTGTATCTTTTGTACCAACATCAGTGCCTGGCACAAAGTAAGAATGCAGTTGAAGGAGGTGTCACATAAGTGGGGAGCACAGGTGCAGAGCACACATGGTTAACTCTTGAGGGGTATTTCACCCCCTTCTATTCATGAGTCATCGCAGAGTGAATGTGTCCAGAATTTTGGATATAAATACCACGGATGCCTGCTCTTCTGGCTCTTTCCCCCCCTAGACTTTATGCTTCCTATTTCCACACTCTTTCTTCTGTAGAGAACAATATAGCTCAATTAGGTTGCTGTTTATTAAATACAATTTATTCTCAATCTAGCAGTCTGTGTCAGATCAGGTCATTCGTCTACTCAAGACCTGCAGTGGCTCCCCAGCTCACTCAGAGTCAAAGCCAAAAGTCCCATAAGGCCTTGGATCATCTGCCCTTGCCTTTCTTCCCTGACCACACGTCCTACCGCTCCCCAACCCCAGCCCATTTCATTCTCCTCCAACCATTCGGGCCACCTTGCTATTCCCAAACTCAAAAGGTGTTGCTTTTCACTTAGAGGCTGTTGACCTCTGCCTGGAAGGCTCTGCTCTCAGACATGTGGAAATAGTTAAGACCACCCAAATGAGAACAAGCAAAGGCTATTTGCTCAGAGCTTGCTACAGCAAGGGAATCAGCTATCATTATTTGCATTTGGCAGTGAGTTGACAGGCATTGCTACAGGGGTTGTTGTTTGGCTCCCTGGACTGGTTGCTGCAGCTACGGTTGACTTCCTGAGCTCTGAGCTCGTTGCTTCAGATTGAAGCCAAATCACAACCTCTGCAGCAACCAGTCCAGAAGACAAAGACCTCTGCAGCAACCGCTCCAGAACTGTCAGTACTTGGTTGATAGCTGGTCAGCTTCTCTCTCTCTTTTTTTAAAATTTTTGGCTGTGTTGGGTCTTCGTTGCTGTGTGCGGGCTTTCTCTAGTTGCGGTGAGCGGAGGCTACTCTTTGTTGTGGTGCGTGGGCTTCTCATTTTAGTGGCTTCTCTTGTTGTGGAGCACGGGCTCTAGGTGCGCAGGCTTCAGTAGTTGTGGCACATGGGCTTAATTGCTCCGTGGCATGTGTGATCTTCCCAGACCAGGGATCCAACCTGTGTCCCCTGCGTTGGCAGGCGGATTCTTTTTTTTAAAATTAATTAATTAATTAATTAATTTAATTTTTGGCTGTGTTGGGTTTTTGTTGCTGTGCACGGGCTTTCTCTAGATGTGGCGAGCGGGGGCTGCTCTTCGTTGAGGTGCACGGCTTCTCACTGCAGTGGCTTCTCTTGTGGCAGAGCACGGGCTCTAGGACTGCGGACTTCAGTAGTTGTGGCATGTGGACTCAGTAGTTGTGGCGCCTGGGCTTAGTTGCTCCGTGGCATGTGGGATCTTCCTGGACCAGGGCTCGAACCTGAATACCCTGCGTTAGCAGGCAGATTCTTAACCACTGTGCCATCAGGGAAGTCCCCAGCTTTTCTATTTGTTTAATCCCCACTTCCAACTCAGGACCAATCAGAGGAAGCTAAGTATGCTTCCCCAAACCAATCACAGAGGATGCTCTACTTCTAGTTAGCCCACCTCCAGCTATCCCACGGCCAATCACAGCACACCCGATGCCTCTGCTTTTTCACTATGAAGCTTTTCTACTCCTCTGCCTGCCTTTAAGTCTCTGCCAGACACAAGTGGTGGTAGCAAACTCTGAACAAGTAGCTTGTTCTGTTTGTTCTGAGTTGGGTGTTCTGCATGCACAGTATGTGCCTTCTGCATGGAGAAGGCTGGGTGACTTTAAGGGATTGTGTGTTTGATGATTCTCAGTTGTGTGACTTCTTACTCGTTTTACTTGTTTGTGGGAAGCATCTAACGGGCCTCCAAAATTTGGCCCAAAGTTATTATTGTTCTCATTAATGATGAGGAAACAAGTTGAGAGAAGTAAAATTGCTGTTACCTGCCTGGTGAGTTAGGGTCAGAGGCCAGGTCTCGAGTTACCCCAAGCACTGGCTCTTAACCTCTGTCCTATAACTGGCTCATTCCCCCTGAGCCTACATTTCCTCTCTGTAAAACAAGAATAATAACATCATATTAAGTTGAACAAAATGAAACAGAATTTTTGTACTTTGAAAAAGTTTGAATATGGAATTCCCTGGTGGTCCAGTGGTTAGGACTCCATGCTCTTACTGTTGAGGGCCCTGGTTTAATCCCTGGTGGGGGAACTAAGATCCCACAAGCTGTGCAGCGTGGCCAAAAAAAAAAAAGAGATTGATTATTGGCAATTTTATACAGTTCAACCTAATATAATGTTGTGAGGATGAAATAAAATAAAACGATGTTAAACTGAAGGCAATATAACATTTCTATTAGTAACACAGGACTCCAGAAACACTTCCTAGGATTTAAATTCCTACTCCACCCTTTTCTGGCTGTTCGGTCTTGGGCCATCGGTGCCTCAGTTTCTTCAGCCATAAAAAGGAGATATAAGACAGGTCAACAAATGCCTTACTTGCAATTCTGAAATCCAAAAAGCTTTGAAAAACAAGTTTTGTGCAAACTCATTTGGTAGCAAATTTTGACCTGAGCTGACCCGAGGCTATTTATAGTCTATATTTATCCCAATTAGTGTGAAAAAGCATATGTTCTGCTGAAGGAATATTACGTTTGATTTTAGGGTGTTGCCCCAGACTCTCTGAGGGTGTCATGTATTATACTCATGTAGGGAAGAGTATTATTTCAAATACTGCTTCTGAAACAAAGCTGATTTTATTACTTGCCTAGCACAGGAGAACGGTGTGGCAGAACACAGCCTCCTGAACAAAGCAAAGAGCTGATCTTTATATGTTTGTACCAAAGCACAGCTGTTGCTGATTGGGGCTGGTTTCTGGGATTCTGGATTCCATAGTTACTTATTCACAGTTTGGGATTAGGGCCAAAGAGCTGTCAGTCTTCCAACTTGTTTCTTGAATTTGGAGAATAGGAACTTTTTATTCACACCTTGTGACTTTTCTAAAATATGAAAAATCCTGCATTCTGAGACACACCTGGCCCAAGAGGTTCAGATAAGGAACAGTGGACCTGAAGTATTGATGCTTACCTCACAGGTTATTGCGAGGATTTAATGAGTTAATCTATGTGAAATGCCTGGATTGCTTCTCGGCAGAGGAAAGCTGTGTGGTTGACAATTTTTTTTTTTTTAAATCATAAACTCATACAGGGCCAAAAACTTAGCGTTCAGTTGTAAAGTATTTATCAAGTGCCTATTACGTGCAACGCTTTGGGAATACAAAGAACAGAAGACTTGATCTTCTGCTGATTTAAGTCTGGATCCCTTTTTTCTTTTCCGTTTCCTTGGGGTAAGCGTTCTAACAGCAGGATTGTTCATGCAGGCTCTGGAAGGCGTTTCTCCGCCAGGGCTTCTTTCTGTGGCCGTTCGGTTTACCCCTTGCACCGCGGCCACTCATGCCTACGCGGTGCACGCACTCGGCACACGCCTGCCCCGCGTGATCGCACCCCCGCGACCACCAGATTCCCTTCCAAAGAGGAACGCCTTTCCGAGGGGGCCAGCCCCGCAGCAGCGCTCAGCTTCACTCGGGCCGAGGTGTTCCAGTCCTAACCAGCCCCGGGCCATTCCTGCCGCGGGGCTGGGGGGAAAAGCTGGAGGCGCCACGGGCGGAAACGCTGGAGGCGCCACGGGCAGCTACCCCGCGCGGCGTGCTGACCGCGCCCCGCCCCTCCCCTCCCCTTCCTCTCCCTTTCCCCTCCCCACGTCTCCTGGCGCCCGAGGGGGCGGGGCCGGACGCGCGCAGCCCGGGACTCTGCCCGCGAACGGCTTGCCGATTGGCCGATGGGGCCAGTGTTCCTCCGGCAGAGCGCGCCTCCCCCCCGATTTCCCGCCAGGAGGCCCCTCGCGGTACTTGCCGTGCCTCTAGTGGCTCGGTCCGACAAAGCGCTTGGGCCTCGGCGACCGTGGCCATGTCGCGACAGAGCACGCTGTACAGCTTCTTCCCCAAGTCTCCAGCCCTGAATAATGCCAGCAAAGGCCCGGTGAGGGCCTCAAGTGAAAGCGCCGCCGCCGCCGCCACCGGGGCCTCCCCTTCCCCAGGCGGGGATGCGGCCTGGAGCGAGGCCGAGCCTGGGCCGGGGCCCCTGGCGGGCTCCACTTCGCGGGCCGAGGCGAGGAACCTCAACGGAGGGCTGCGGAAGTCGGCAGCCCCTGCGGTCCCCGCCAGGTAGCGGGGTGTCGGGGCGCAGGGAGGTCGCGTCAGGGGCCTGGGGGGTGCGCGACCAGGCCCTGGACTCGGAGGTGGTGGTGCAGTGGGGGGGGGGCGCAGGGAGCCCAAGGAAGGAAGGCTCGCCTCGGGGTGGGGGGCTGGGGTGCTCGGCCAGCGCCTGGGCTCGGAGGAGGTCGGGTTGCATATTTGGCTTGAAAGAGCGCAGGGAGCCTTGGGGGGGTGTAGCTTGTAAACAGGGTAGGAGAAAATCGGCTGTGTACGAAGGGTTGAAAGGGAAAGGGAGGGTGCGCTTAGTTCGGAGGTAGAGGAGGACACGCGGTCCCGTCAGGTGGGGGAGGAGGAGTGGAAGGTGCTCGGGGCAGGGAGGAGAAATGAGAGACGGGAGCACTGAGGGTGCGGTGGGAAGAGAAAAGAGCTTGCCTGCTCGGCGTGGGGTGCGCCCCCAGGGCGAGAGAGGGGGTGGTGCCTGCCCGGGGCGGGGGAGGGGTGGCGAGAAGGAGGAAATGCCCGCCGGGGGGATGACCGCCGGCCACCTGCAGGTTGTGGGGCGCGGCGTGCTGCGAGTGGGATTCCCGGGGAACGTTTCTCCTTCACTGCTGGGACGGCGAATTACCGGTCCAGTAGTCGTTGGAGGAATATGCTCGATGTTTGGCTGAGAGCCTCGGGTTCGAAGCCTCTGGCGGGGTGGGTGGGCGGGCCCTCGGCCTGGGTATGGGGGTTGGGGGTGGACGACGAGTTTAGAGCGCGAGGGGTGTGTCCACTCGTAGATGGAGGGGCCTGATTGGTGATAGTAAGGATTGCAGGGGCGGGGGAGCAGCAAGTGCAGGGATCCAGTTGGCTCATCCTGTAGGTAGACAGCATATGCCCCCAAACAGATGAAAGTTTAGGAACAGTGTTAATTTTGACACCTGGAAGTATTGTGCCAGTTGAAAATAATGTTAGTTTAAGGAACAGTGCATCTTATTTTTTTTTTTTTTGGCCGCCCCCCTCCCCCAGGCTTTTGAGATCTCAGGCCCCGACCAGAGATTGAACCCAGGCCCCGACCAGGGATTGAACCCCGGCCCCAGCAGTGACGGCCAGTATCCTAACCACTAGACCACCAGGGAAATCCCTGATATAGTGCATCTTTTGTTGGCGATTTCAGGAGAGGTTGGGGCTGTGTAATTTTTCCGGAATTGAGAGTGAGCCTCCAAATGCCTTGATCTGACTATGGGCGGGGACGTGTGGACGCGATTATGGGGAAGCCTGCCCAGAGGTGTCTTCCTCGCTTTCTCGGCAGTTCAGTGCTGTTCCAGGGCTTGGCTGGCCTTTGTTGGAGCAGCGGGCGACATTTTGAAAAGCTCGCATTTACTGTATTCCAGGTATTGTATTAGGCATAGTTTGTAATGGTAGCCATTTGAAAGGATGAAGAAATAGTGGTACAGAAAAATAAAGAACGCATTCAAGATCAGAAACTTGAGTAGTTGATTTACAGTGTCCAGCGTTTTAGGTGTTATATAGATTTTTTCAAAGTCTACGTGGAATTACAGTGTTATTCTCCTTTAAGCGACCCTCTCAAGCAGTTTCTGTAGTTGTGTGAAGAGTAGCAGGATACGCCACCCCAGAATGTGCCTCTGGCATAGAGGTTATTTTGAACTGATAATTTTTGAGAAACGGGGGACACAGAAACTGGGGGACACTGCAGAAGCTCTGAGAGCTATAGAAGTTACTCTTCTGTAAGGGAAATTTACATTTAAAAAGGAAATCTCCATTTGTAAGGATGTCTCCGTCTCTGTACTAGGAAGAGAAGAGTGACTCTAAATCACCAGAAACTTATTAAATGGAGAAGGCACTGACTGAAATCTGCATAACAACCATACCCTTGTTTTTTGTTCTTTTCCTGGTAACCTCCCTTATTTGTCCCCTGTCCCCGCCACCCCATCTTTCTTTTGTCTTTATAAAGCTGCAGATGATGTTTTAAGTTGGTGACTCGGGCCATCTCCAGGAGTTACTTAGTTTTCCTTAGTATTTCCCACGTTTATGGGGAGGTATGGTATACATGTTAATAAACTTTTGTCTATCTTTTTCTTGTTAATCTTTTATTACGGGGCTCTTAGCCAAGAACTCAGAAGGGTAAAGGGGAAAATATTTTTCCTTCCCTACATGTGCATCCTCTGTAACAGACTATTTTTCATGGCGAGAGATGCACAATGTGTTAATAATGTTTACTTAAACATGAATTTGATTCTTCCTGCATCCATTCTAAACGGATGGAAGTATTTATTGTATGGTTGTGCTTTATGTGTTGAATAGCGTATGCTCTTTGTTGTTTTGAGGTCTGAATTTAGGAGACTTGTAAAAGCATAACATTGTTTACACTTGACCACCTACTATGGGGACTACTTCCAAAGTATTCAGGAAAAATGGGCATTTGATATTAGGCTTCTAAAGAAACCCTCCATTCAGTATATAGATTTGGTTTTCTTTTTTTCTTAATTTTTGAATTTTACTTTATTTTTTTATACATAGATTTGGCTTTCATTCAGCAAATGTTAACGTTATCTACTCTGGCAGGCACAGTATTGGGCATTGTAGATCCTCAATATAACAGTGAACGGGACAAGCAAAAAGGCAATTCTAGAGCAGGAGCAGAGTCAGTGAGCTCCGTGTGCTTTGTGGGGAGGATGGGGTATGTGTGGGTCTGGGTAGGCTTTCAGCTCTCTAGGCTGAGACGAGAGGACAAGAAGAAGTTAGCCAGGCTACTGTGGAGGTGAGGGAGTTTTAGAAGCTGGTGCAGGAAGAGGAAGGTCCTGCAAATTGAGAATGAAGAGGAGGCAGGAGCCTTAGGTATGCAGAGATCCAGTCACCAACAGGCTGATGGGCTACAAAGACACTTGGACTTTTTCTGAGGGTCGTTGAACTCTTTAAAAGAAGTTGAGCATCTTTTAATGGTCATTTGTCATTTAGTTTTTCTCTTGTGCTCCAGTGTTAAAGTGTTTTGCCTGTTATTTTCTTTTTTTCCCCCTTACTTTGTCAGTCAGGTGTGATGCAAAAGTATTTTTCCACTTGTGTTGATGAGAGAAAGGAAGGAGTCGAGGTGACATCAGTTTCAATAAATGGCTACAGGATGTATGTTTATGCACCCTAGGCCTCCTTCTCAATGCTTTATTTCTTCTGTAGTTTATTAAGACCATAATTGAAAGAGCTGTGAGCAAGGCTTCTGACAACTAAATCTGGGTTTTCTAAGCAAGTCTTAGCTAGTTTATTTTTCAGTCTTATTTCAGTGATAATTATCTGTTGATTATGAGAAATGAGGGCAGTAAAAAATTTTAAGTGTATGCCTTGTACTCATTTATAGGAGTGGTGTGTCAGACATTGACAAGTTTTTTTTTCCTAAGAGCCTTTAGTTAAAGGTAATTATCTGCCCTAGTTGTAGGTGCCTTTCTTGAGAATTTTCATACAATTAAATCTATAGTAATATATTTTCCAAATAATATCACACCTAATATAATACTACTGTAAGAAAAGTATTCAGGCTTTTAAAAAAGTATCATTGTGGACTCAGTTTCACAGACCTAATTTGATTTAATCGATATAATTAAAACTGGTATTTAAAAAGATGCTGAACTTACAATTTGGTCAGTGGAAGCCTCTTTTAAGCTGGCTTTTATGACTTTTTAACATTGCCCTCAGAACTTATTTTTTATTTTTGGCTGTGTTGGGTCTTTGTTGCTGCACACGGGCTTTCTCTAGTTGCGGCAGCGAGCAGGGGCTACTCTTTGTTGCAGTGCGTGGGCTTCTTATTGTGGTGGCTTCTCTTGTTGCAGAGCACAGGCTGTAGGCGGGTGGGCTTCAGTAGTTGTGGCGCACGGGCTTAGTTGCTCCGTGGCATGTGGGATCCTCCCGCACCAAGGCTCGAACCTGTGTCCCCTGCATCGGCAGGCGGATTCTTAACCACTGCGCCACCAGGGAAGTCCCTGCCCTCAAAACTTTTGAAAACATCTTTTCATTCTGATGACGATGGTCAATGTCCCTGCTTCTTAAGCTGCTCTCCGAACAACCCTGGTTTCTTTTAGTTTTTTATGTAGACTTCCTTTCTAATAATATTTAGGAAACAGTTTCAGAGGCCAGTTTGGATGATAATTTATTTAGGAAATAGTTTGAGAGGCCAGTTTGGATGATAATTTATATGGTCACTGTAGACCTAATGCATAAGTGATGGGTGCCATAGTTATGCAAGCTGAAGGAAAGAAAGCCAGGTATGTGGGCAGAGGTATGGGTAGATGGGCAGGTATGATGGGAGCCTTTGTTATTAATTGCTCTGATTACTCCTCTTTTCTCATTAGCTGTTTGAAGGTAAGGGAATTCTGCTCTAATGGTCCACCTTAAAGAGGTAGTTAAAAACACTGATAGTTTGATTTCTAAAGTTGGCTTGAGAGCATGTTTCACATTTGTGAAACTTGTATTTACATACACAAGTTTTTGTTAGACATACCCAGTCTATCTTTTATTGTTTATAGGAGCAAATTCTAGCAGTACATTGCTATCTACTGATTCCTTTTTAAAAAGTAGATAGCCAAAAATTTTGCTTACAAATTTGGGGCACAACTAGTAATCGACACCAAGGTAATGGGCTGAAGAGGGAGCAAAAATAATGTGATTTTTAAAGCAAAAGCTTAAAGATCTGTTCCCTGTATATTTAGTTTAAGTCATTTCTTTTTTCTTTCTTTTTCTTTCTTTTTTTTTTTTTTTTCGGTACGCGGGCCTCTCACTGTTGTGGCCTCTCCCATTGCGGAGCACAGGCTCCGGACGCGCAGGCTCAGAGGCCATGGCTCATGGGCCCAGCCGCTTTGCGGCATGTGGGATCCTCCCGGACCGGGGCACGAACCCGTGTCCCCAGCATCAGCAGGCGGACTCTCAACCACTGTGCCACCAGGGAAGCCCGCTTAAGTCATTTCTTATTTTTAGTTGTATGAAGGCTTTTACACTTGTTTTTCTGAGCTGTCACCTTTTCCTCTTACTTTTTTAAAACTGTCCTTAAAATCCCAAGAATATCAAACATTTGAGATATATTATCGTTTTTTAAAATTTATTTTTAATAACTTTATTTATTTATTTTTGGCTGCGTTGGGTCTTTGTGGCTGCACGCGGGCTTCCTCTAGTTCCAGAGAGCAGTGGCCTCTCTTGTGGAGCATGGGCTCTAGGTGCGCCGCTCAGTAGTTGTGGTGCACAACAACTCAGTAGTTGTGGGCTTAATTGCTCCGCTGCATGTGGGATCTTCCTGGACCAGGGCTTGAACCCATGTCCTGTGCATTGGCAGGTGGATTCTGAAACCGCTGTGCCGCCAGGGAAGTCCCAGCTTGTGGTTTTCTGATACCAGTGTGTGGTAGACTTTGTGGTTGAGTGGCTACCTTCCTAAGTTAAGGGAAAGCCTGCTTGACAGTTCCACACCAAGATAAGGGTCTTTGTCTCCTGTTAATTAATGGATATGTTAGGTAGGGTGAAGCACTTAAGGTAAGAAGTCTGAATGGTGCAGACACAGCTCCCTGTTTGAAGATGAGCCTTGTGTTTGACAGCAATAATTACAAAGTTGTGCAGGTCGCTATAGATTTCTAAGTTGAAAGAAGAATGTACCGTAAGGGCCCTTGATATAAGCACCAGCTGAAGCTATGCTCCTGTTCTGGTTTCTTTTCTAACTGTCCAGCATAGGGATTTCCATATTCACATTTTTTGAAGAAAGAATTTTATGATTGGGCCTGATTTTATAAGGTGGACTCAATTGATGATTCAAAAATGTCTAAAATATTCTTTTTGTAATGTGCTTATTTTATACTTGTAGTTATTCAACAAAAACCTGTAAACAGGCTTAGAAAATCTTGGTATATAGTACTTGAGCAGGGTTTATCAGTTGTTGTGCCCTCTCCGTCACTGAGGGACTCTTGTAGTCTGTTACTGGACACTGCTACCCTTCTCCCTCTCTTTTCCCCTCCTCTCCCTTTCTCAGGAAACCTTTAGGGCTAAATCAGCTTTTGTGAAGATTGAATCTTCTGTTGATTCTGTAGGCATTATGTACTCAACTGTTTGGGGTACTAGGCACTTATCTCTTAAGTTTTTCCATAAAGCTAGATTTTTAGGGTGAGGGTGGGGGTAGTAGTGTGCTATAGGTAGCTTTTGGAGTATTTGGAATACATTGGAGCAAAGTCAATAATATTGAATATAAGTAGCGAATTTACACAGTCGGTATGTTTGGTATTCATACTTTGGGTCAGATCCTGTTCCTAATTTATACCATATTTGTAGTACAGGTGTTACTCATTATAATTTGGATCACAAGTACAATGAGTTTGTCTTTTTCCTGCTATCAGTAGTCTATCAGAATTCTGCCACAGTTTTTAAACCTTGAATAATTCTGAGATAGTCTCTAACCTTAATACCATTATATTTCTGTTTGTCTTAATAAACATTGTGATATTTGCTTAAGTTTTTAAAAATAACTTGAAAATGTTTTAAAAAAATCATTAATTCTAGAATTTCTGTTCCTGAATATTAATGCCAGAAAATTTCAAAGGAGTCTTAAAGATACCTTCCTTAAAATTGCTTATTTGTAGGTAATTGCCTTTAATGTAGCTTAACAAAATATTAACCAAATTATGTATTTCCTTTTGGCAACAGTTCTTGTGACTTCTCACCAGGTGATTTGGTTTGGGCCAAGATGGAGGGTTACCCTTGGTGGCCTTGCCTGGTTTACAACCACCCTTTTGATGGAACATTCATCCGTGAGAAAGGAAAGTCTGCCCGAGTTCATGTACAGTTTTTTGATGACAGCCCAACAAGGGGCTGGGTTAGAAGAAGGCTATTAAAGCCATATACAGGTAAAAGATTCACTCTGCAGATTGTGTATGTGAGAGAGAGAGCATGCACGCACACATGAGTCTGAGTGTTAGTGTCTCCCATACAGTGGAATTAAGCATATTTTACTCGAATAAATTGCAGGAGTGGTGTGGTGAAAGCTTCTAGCATGGGAAAAGGGTAAGATGCAGCTGGTCTTAAGCCAGTTTGTTGTGCGGAGTGGAATTTTTATTTCTGTCCTTCTGAGAGACTTATAGCAATATCGTATCATTAAAGGAAAAATGATTTCATGATTGGATCTCGTGATTTGGACCAAAATGCGATACTCAGACATGAAAAGAGTAAATTAAAGTGTTCCCATCTTAAAGGTTCCAAAAGAAAATGCAGCCAACATGCATAGAATATAAATCAGTGACATTCTTTAGGACAGATGGAGATGCATGCTACCTGGCCTTCAAATTCCTCACCTTATGAGCACATCTGCGTTGAGTTTCACATCAGAAATCAGACTTCTGGAACCTTAACTTTCTCTTCCCAGGCCCAGCCTTATTTATCACAGACATCAGCAGTCCTGCATTTATAGCTTCACTTGGGCTGGGTGCACCCTATCAGTCTCTTGGATTGTACAGTGCATGTACAGTATGACTGCAGGATGCAGTGCCTGAACAGTCCAGCATGTACAGGTTTTTCTCCACTATCTTCAGACTCTCCTGGCTAGGACATTGTTGAACTCAGTGTTTTGGAATCAGAACAATGTTCAGTTTCCCAGAAGCCTCTGGGAATCATGCCTTTTGGTCATAGTGCTCCTCATCCTGTAGGGCAGGGACGGCACACTGAAGAAGGTTAAGTCCACACAGAAATCTGACATGCAGGATGGAAAGAAAATAAAGAAAACTGGTTCAGTCTTCTCCACTAATTTGCTATATAATCTTATTTTCTGATTCTGTCTGCATATATATAAAATGAGAGAGAGAGTTGGACCAGATGATAAATGAGGTCTTTTTCCAGGACTAATGTTGAGATTCTAAACAAAGCTTTGGCAAAAAAGGACTTTAAAAAGAGATCAAAAAAGTTTACATTTATGTTGTAATTATTTTATAAAACAACCCGTGTGTGTACTGCTCTCTGCCCTTTAGATATCCAAATTGTTGCAATACATGTATGTGACTAAATCAGGCATGCATGAAAAACAGGCCTTCTTTGGGGGGCAAGGTCTTAGAGCCGTAGTTTGCATCAAAGGGTTTCAAACCCCCTTTACATCTCATGCCTCACCTGAAGAGGTGTGCCTAGGTGTTTAGGGTCACAGTCCCAGGTCATTATAGAAGAGAGACTATAAGCGGTCCTGGGTGACCAACAGTTAAGGCAGCTTAAAGGAGGTAAAACAGGTAATTTCAGTTTCACTGGTAGTTTTTCCCTGAAAATTCCTTCCTTGTAGGCTTTATTGATCTATCTGTATCAATCAGAAATAATGGGAGATTAAAAATTATACTTGATTGTTGTCACTTTTGTTCCTTAGGGCAAGTGTTAAACATTGAGCCAAATATCCAGCCAACAGTTCCTATTTATAAATAAATAAATATATATGTTTTTTAGGTTCAAAGTCAAAGGAAGCCCAGAAAGGAGGTCATTTCTACAGTTCAAAGCCTGAAATACTCAGAGCAATGCAGCGTGCAGATGAAGCCTTGAATAAAGACAAGATTAAGAGGCTTGAATTGGCAGTGTGTGATGAGCCCTCAGAACCAGAGGAGGAAGAAGAGACGGAGGTGGGACAGTGCTAACAGACGGTTTTTACTTCTGTTAGGAGAGTGATGAAAAAGGGTCAGGGGCATATTAGAGGGGTATTTTCCACATATCTATTTAGTATTCATACATGCATACTTCTATACATTCCTGGACTATAGGTCATGTTATATTATTTAGAATCTCAGCAGCCTAACACCCCTTTTTACTTAAGTTCTCAAGCCTGCTAGAAAGACACATGCTGTAAAAGGCAGCACCATTTTGGTAACCAGTATATAGAGCTAGGGACAGTAAGGACATGGTGATAAAATTGGTCATGGTGTGTGGTAATAAGCTTCTGTATGAGGGTGTGGAAATTAATTATCCAGTTTTATGCTCTAATACTTTTGTTGTATTTTGGATTGGTAAGAATAGAGGTTGAGTAACCTTGAAATACAACCTTGGTTTCAAATATTAATGGTCATTTTTTTTTTTTTTTTTTAAAACGGTACGCGGGCCTCTCACCGCTGCGGCCCCTGCCGCTGCGGAGCATAGGCTCCGGACGTGCAGGCTCAGCGGCCATGGCTCACGGGCCCAGCCGCTCCCAGACCGGGGCACGAACCCGCATCCCCTGCATCGGCAGGTGGACTCTCAACCACTGCGCCACCAGGGAAGCCCGATGGTCACTATTTGAGCGAATTAAGTCTTGTTAAGGAAATGAACAAATAATTGGTATATTTAAAACAAACATAGTCATCATCCTCTAATTTAGTTAAATTAATGCCATGTGCTTAAGATTCACCTATAACTAAGCTTGATTTTGTTTTATTCTATTCTAGATGAGATAGGCAATATGTAAGTTAATATAATGAGTACTTTAAGAGAAATGAAAGAAGAGTTTCTAATCTTATTTTTGAGGTTGAGACCAGAGATCATAACGTTACTCAGATGTTTAGACCTGGATGGTAACTACAGAAATCATTTAACCTACTTTACGTATGAGGGAGGCCCATGATAATAAGTGAATGTGCCTTGCCCAAGAAGATACAGTGGTTTGTGGGAAGCAAGGATAGAACTAGGTTGATTTACTGCTTTTTTATACTAAAGAATTTATAAAATGGTAAACTTCATAACTTGTCCAAATGTAAGAGGAGAGGTGACCCTGGAAGAAGGAAAGCAGAAGACTGAAAGTTTTTTCCACAGCTATGACTGTTAATGAGGAGGACATCACCAATGGGTATTTGTGATGTGTGGTCATCCTAAGGACTTCATCAGTATTGAATAGGATAGAACTCTCATGACAGAATCACTTAATCCTATATTGTGATACTTGTTTTAATGTTAGGTGAAACTGAAATTGATATCCCTTGAGAAAGAAAATAGTTTATTTCTGGAGGTGGGTTCTTTTCTTGATAGATGAAGTTGCAGCATATTGAGAGATTCCACACCAATATTGTCATTTTCCAAATTCCACTTTGTTTTAAAATACTTTTCTTTGCCTTCCAGGCAGGTGCCACTTACGCATCAGATAAGAGTGAAGAAGAAAATGAAATTGAGAGTGAAGAGGAAGTGAGGCCAAAGGTGCAAGGATCTAGGCGAAGTAGCCGCCAGATAAAAAAACGAAGGGTCATATCAGACTCTGAGAGTGACATCGGTGGCTCTGATGTGGAATTTAAGCCAGATGCTAAGGAGGAAGGAAGCAGTGATGAAATAAGCAGTGGAGTAGGGGATAGTGACAGTGAAGGCCTGGACAGCCCTGTCAAAGTTGCTCCAAAGAGGAAGAGAATGGTAACTGGAAATGGCTCCCTCAAAAGGAAAAGTTCAAGGAAGGAAATGCCCTCAGCCACCAAACGAGCATCTGGCATTTCATCAGAAACCAAGAATACTTTGAGTGCTTTCTCTGCCCCTCAAAATTCTGAATCCCAAGCCCACATTAGTGGAGGATGTGATGACAGTAGTCGGCCCACCATCTGGTATCATGAAACTTTAGAGTGGCTTAAGGAAGAGAAGAGAAGAGATACGCACAGGAGGCGACCTGATCACCCTGATTTTGATGCATCCACACTCTATGTGCCTGAGGATTTCCTTAATTCCTGTACTCCTGGGATGAGGAAGTGGTGGCAGATTAAGTCTCAGAACTTTGATCTTGTCATATTTTATAAGGTGGGGAAGTTTTATGAGCTGTACCACATGGATGCTCTTATTGGAGTCAGTGAACTAGGGCTGGTATTCATGAAAGGCAACTGGGCCCATTCTGGTTTCCCTGAAATTGCATTTGGCAGATATTCAGATTCCCTGGTCCAGAAGGGCTATAAAGTAGCACGGGTGGAACAGACCGAGACCCCGGAAATGATGGAGGCACGATGCCGAAAGATGGCACATATATCTAAGTTTGATAGAGTGGTGAGGAGGGAGATCTGTAGGGTCATTACCAAGGGTACACAGACCTACAGTGTGCTGGAAGGTGATCCCTCAGAGAACTACAGTAAGTACCTTCTTAGCCTCAAAGAGAAAGATGATGATTCTTCTGGCCACGCTCGAGTGTATGGAGTATGTTTTGTTGATACCTCGATAGGGAAGTTCTTCATAGGTCAGTTTTCAGATGATCGCCATTGTTCCAGGTTTAGGACTTTAGTGGCACACTATTCTCCAGTACAAGTCTTGTTTGAGAAAGGAAATCTCTCAGTGGAAACTAAGATGATTCTCAAGGGTTCATTATCCTCTTCTCTTCAGGAAGGTCTGATACCAGGTTCCCAGTTTTGGGATGCAGCCAAAACTTTGAGAACTCTCCTTGAAGAAGGATATTTTACGGACAAGTTAAATGAGGACAGTGGGGTGATGTTACCCCAGGTGCTTAAAGATATGACCTCAGAGTCTGATTCTGTTGGGTTGACACCGGGAGAGAAGAGTGAATTGGCCCTCTCTGCTCTTGGTGGCTGTGTCTTCTACCTCAAAAAATGCCTTATTGATCAGGAGCTTTTATCAATGGCTAATTTTGAAGAATATATTCCCTTGGATTCTGACACGGTCCGTGCTACAAGACCTGGTGCTGTCTTTGCTAAAGCCAATCAGCGAATGGTGCTAGATGCTGTGACATTAAACAACTTGGAGATTTTTCTGAATGGAACAAATGGTTCTACTGAAGGGACCCTGTTAGAGAAGATTGATACTTGCCATACTCCCTTCGGTAAGCGGCTCCTAAAGCAATGGCTTTGTGCCCCACTCTGTAACCCTTATGTTATCAGTGATCGTCTAGATGCCATAGAGGACCTAATGGCTGTGCCTGACAAAATCTCTGAGGTTGTAGACCTTCTAAAGAAGCTTCCAGACCTTGAGAGGCTACTGAGTAAAATTCATAATGTTGGCTCTCCCCTGAAGAGCCAGAACCACCCAGATAGCAGGGCTATAATGTATGAAGAAACCACATATAGCAAAAAAAAGATTATTGATTTTCTTTCTGCTCTGGAAGGATTCAAAGTACTATGTAAAATAATAGGGGTTATGGAAGAAGTCATTGACGACTTTAAGTCTAAAATCCTTAAGCAGGTCCTTACTCTGCAGACAAAAAATCCTGAAGGCCGCTTTCCTGATTTGACTTTAGAACTAAACCGATGGGATACAGCCTTTGACCATGAAAAGGCTCGAAAGACTGGACTGATTACTCCCAAAGCAGGATTTGACTCTGATTATGATCAAGCTCTTGCTGACATAAGAGAAAATGAACAGAGCCTCCTGGAATACTTGGAGAAACAGCGTAGTCGAATTGGCTGTAGGACCATAGTCTACTGGGGAATTGGTAGGAATCGTTACCAGTTGGAAATTCCCGAGAATTTCATCACCCGTAATTTGCCAGAAGAATATGAGTTGAAATCTACCAAGAAGGGCTGTAAACGATATTGGACCAAAACAATTGAGAAAAAGTTGGCTAATCTGATAAATGCTGAAGAACGGAGAGATGTATCATTAAAGGACTGCATGCGGCGACTGTTCTATAACTTTGATAAAAATTACAAGGACTGGCAGGCTGCTGTGGAGTGCATCGCAGTGTTGGGTAAGATTTTTAGGAGGCTTGTTCCTAAAGCTTTGGTTAGTAACGTCCTGTGTTCCAATTGTATATTAAGATTGGAAAGTCCTCATTGACTCGTATCCCTAAACTCAAGTGACACATATTATTTTGATCAAATTTCATTTGAATTTATAGTATTCAATAAATGCTGTTTAAGCTATTTTTTGTCACACTAATTTAAAGCTATCCCTTGACCTATCACTCAGTTTTCGTTTACACACACACACACACACACACACACACACACACACACACACACACACACACACACACACACACACACACACACACACACACACCCTTGCATTCTTTTTTGTATTTCAGTGAATCTCTTTACATGAACGTTTCAAAAGATTTTAATCTTCCTTTTCTTTTCTTTTTTTTTTTTTTTTTTTTTTTGCGGTACGCAGGCCTCTCACTGTTGTGGCCTCTCCTGTTGCGGAGCACAGGCTCTGGACGTGCAGGCCCAGCAGCCATGGCTCAAGGGCCCAGCTGCTCTGCAGCACGTGGGATCCTCCCGGACCGGGACACGAACACGTGCCCCCTGCATTGGCAGGCAGACTCCCAACCACTACGCCACCTGGGAAAGCCCTCTTCCCTTTTTCTTTTAGCCCAAGGTGTCACACTTTCTTTTCTACAGTTGATTTCTAAGAGCCCTGATTTACGTATTTGGAATTTGGTAACCTTTTCAGCTTCATAAGTAATTTCCTTTTTCTTTAAATTTCATGGCCAGGTCATTTGGAGCCTTTGGTTGTTTTACAGTTTTGGGTTTTTTCTGTTGTAAAAATGCAGCAACCATAGTTTACCCAAATTTGTAACAAAACTATTTTAGTCTGAACACAACTGTCCAGAATAAAATGGCATCCTATTGTTTTTTTTTTTTTTTTTAATTATTTTTTATTTTTTGGCTGTGTTGGGTCTTCGTTACTGTGCGTGGGTTTTCTCTAGTTGCGGTAAGTGGGGGCTACTCGTCGTTGTAGTGCGCGGGCTTCTCGTTGTGGCTTCTCTTGTTGCGGAGCACGGGCTCTAGGCGCACAGGCTTCAGTAGCTGTGGCACGTGGGCTCAGTAGTTGTGGCTTGTAGGCTCTGGAGCTCAGGCTCAGTAGTGTGGCACATGGGCTTAGCTACTCCATGGCATGTGGGATCTTCCCGGACCAGGGCTCGAACCCATGTCCTCTGCATTGGCAGGGAGATTCTTAACCACTGTGCCACCAGGGAAGCCCCTATTTTGTTTTTGAGTTTGTATCTATCGTGGTTTTTGCGTGTGCCACATTTATTCCTTAAGCCAATACAGTTTTAAACAATTTGGTAGGTAATGTAAAATCATCCCTCAGCTCAGGTGTTCAAAATTGGTGAATATATTTTCCTCTTAAGATTGTGCCTATTGTCAGAATGTTCTGCTTCTAAGAAGTGTTAGCTCCATGATTATATCAAGGAGAGACCACTACAGCATCTCTCTGTTGTATCTTAGCTTTCCTTTGGCATACCTCTGGTTTAGATATTAGAGGACTTAAAATCTACTTTGAGGGGAAATTTTCTTGGGCTTGAAATTGGAAGTTATTTCTCATTTCAGTACAAGTGCTATAAGACATGTAAAACATTTAGGCTGATGACTTATTTTTGTGCATTTAAAACAATGTCACTAGCGTGCTTACTTTTAGAAAAAAAGCTGCCATGTCTAAAGAGCAAGTAGAGCATGCCACCTCCACTAAAAAAACATTTCTGGAAGACTTCTTATAGAAGTTGGGCCTTTGTGCTTATCAAGATACCTCAAAAATGATGAAGCTTCACTTTTGACCTCTCTTTAACAGATGTCTTATTGTGCCTGGCTAACTACAGTCGAGGGGGTGATGGTCCTATGTGTCGTCCAGTAATTCTGTTGCCAGAAGAAGATACTCCTCCCTTTCTAGACCTTAAAGGATCACGCCACCCCTGCATTACGAAGACTTTTTTTGGTGATGACTTTATTCCAAATGACATTCTAATAGGCTGTGAGGAAGAGGAAGAAAATGGCAAAGCTTACTGTGTACTTGTTACTGGACCAAATATGGGGGGCAAGTCTACACTCATGAGACAGGTAAACTTGAAGTTTTGTTACACCAAATTATTTGTAACAAAGAGTGAATATAGTACATATTTAAGCCACCGTTTCCCAAGGAGCATATGATATAATTCAGTCATTGACTTATTAGGAAGCAAAGGGAAACTCCTTGAGTCATGAAACTAAGAACTGTATTCTAATTGGTCAAATATTTGCCTGATGTTAAGTGAAGTATATTATTAAGGTGAAGGTGGTTTCAGGCCATGAGTTTTTTTTATGAACTCTTTGATTGAATTCATTCATTTCCTGTGAATGCAGAGGTATTCATAATGAATGAAAATTATACAAATGTTTTATGTTTGTTCTTAAATTAGGATCATTTCTAGGAATGCTTATACAGAACCATTGCACTTGTTATACAGGAAAGTGATTCATGACCTCTAGTTAACTGTTGGGAACTGCTTTTAGGGAAGACAATTAAGTATATTTTTCTGACCTTCTGCCAGGGGTTAGCTAGCTACTGAGCTAAATATGATTTAGATTTTAAAGGGTTGTAGAAAAAAAACAATGTGTAACAGACATTGGGCCTTTGACAAAAAATGTTTGCTGACCCCCTAACTCTGCTGTGCTGTATTATATTTCTGTACAAATTTGCTAACTAGAGAGGAGCAATAGTGTAGTAAGGTGGTTTTCAACCTCCTTTTCATTTTTAAGTCAAAAATCATCTAGAGAGCACAACAAAAAAGTACCTGGGAGTTGGGGTGTGTTCATCCTCTGAAACTGATTGTTTGGTCTGGAATTGGTTCTAGGCATCAGTAGTTTTAGGTTGAGAATCACTAATGTAGTAGGTTAGCATATAGGTGTTGAGGTTTCAAATAAAGCCAGTTAGGCCCTAAGCCTCATGCCTTCCTAAGCCTCACTTTTCCTACTTAGGTTTGTGAAGATTTTTTTTTAGAGTGCCTAACTACTAGTTAATAAATATTTATTAGGGCTTATTATCTCTGTCTTCTGGATATACATAGATATCTCTGTTCTCTAACACCAGTCATAAAAGACCTTTTTCTCCCTCATTCACAGGCTGGCCTACTAGTTGTAATGGCCCAGATGGGTTGTTACGTACCAGCTGAAGTGTGTAGGCTCACAGCAATCGATAGAGTGTTTACTAGACTTGGTGCCTCAGACAGAATAATGTCAGGTGAGTTCTTTTTCCTACCTAAGGCTCTGTTATTTGACAGTTCATTTCTATATTTTAGGTGTTAAACACATCTACCTTTAAATAGGATGTTTTATTTTTTTCCGGTGTTACGCAAGGCAGAATGCTTTCAGACACTTGAAAGCATTACTCTTAGTACCACGGTAGTTCATAATAGATTCAAAGGATATGAACCTAAAAGATGAATCTACTGTTACAATAGGATTCTTAAAATGATGACCTATTTGTGATTTTTTTTTTTTTTTTAGGTGAAAGTACATTTTTTGTTGAATTGAGTGAAACTGCCAGTATACTTACACATGCAACAGCACATTCTCTGGTGCTTGTGGATGAATTAGGTAAGATATTAAAATTTCCAAAACATTAGTACAAAGAATTATTTTTCTGGAAAATGGTCTGAAGGACACATCTCAAAGAAAAAGACTATGAATACACTCACCTTTGTCCATAGACCCCACAGTTGGCCCTAAGGAGGCAGTTTTACAGGGATAATTAGAATATTTTTATTGGATAATGAGGCTATTTAAAGAGAACTAAAAGGAAGTTTCTGAAGTACAGTGGTACTCGAGTAGTATTCCTGAACTCCAAGCAGACCTACTTAGCTAGAGAGGGCCTGTTTACAGAATGCTTTTGGATATACTAAACTGATTTTTTTCGTATATAATATGGCAGGTTGTGTAATACATATTCATGTATATTTTATTTTCATAGGAAGAGGTACTGCAACGTTTGATGGGACAGCAATAGCGAATGCAGTTGTTAAAGAACTTGCCGAGAATATAAAGTGTCGTACATTGTTTTCTACCCACTACCATTCATTAGTTGAAGACTATTCTCAAAATGTTGCAGTGCGCCTAGGACACATGGTATGTACAAGTTGTTTATTCAAAAGTTGTGTTTTTGAACGGGTACTTGTATTGCCAGCATGTAATTTTTCTTTTTTAGGCATGCATGGTAGAAAATGAATGTGAAGATCCCAGCCAGGAGACTATTACCTTCCTGTATAAATTCATTAAAGGGGCCTGTCCTAAAAGCTATGGCTTTAATGCAGCAAGGCTTGCTAATCTTCCAGAGGAGGTTATTCAAAAGGGACATAGAAAAGCAAGAGAATTTGAGAAGATGACTCAGTCACTGCGATTATTTCGGTAATTATAACTGGATATAATTATACCATGTAGTTGATTACCAAAACAGTAAAGGGATGGATGATGCACTGTGAAAACGTAAACTAAAACTTGTTCTTTTTTTTTAAATTTATTTTAAGGGAAGTTTGTCTGGCTAGTGAAAGGTCGACTGTAGATGCTGAAGCTGTCCATAAGTTGCTGACTTTGATTGAGGAACTATAGACTACATTGGAAGCTTTGAATTCACTTTTGACAAAGGTGGTAAATTCAGACAACATTATGATCTAATAAACTTTATTTTTTAAAAATGACCATTTTTCCATTTTCTTTCTAGGAAATTAAACCCTTTTAATTCTTACCTACCTTCTACATAATGGTTATTGAATACTCCACAATATATTAAGTCTAGATGTTATGGTACATGCATACACTTTCAGGCTGTTTATACCCACTGTCACCAATACACATAAATGGGGTGGGGGGGGAAGCTATGAAACTGTATAGGGCTGTATATATACTTGTCTCAGCTTAATGCGGGAAATTCTTTTAATTTCCAGCAATTTGTCTAAACTGTTCAAAAAAAAACTATGAACAGAGTTCAAATACAGGACTGTTTTGAAGAGACTTTCTAAAGTGTACTTTTAAAACATAGTAGTTTTTACCTTTCACAAAACTGAGTTACAAGAATACTTCTGTTTTATAGTGCATCCCTTCCTAGGAAGTCTCATTAAAACACTCACTTTGTCTAGGGGTGATTTTGAATGCTGCACAGGGAAGGGAAGGAAATAATAGTCTTAACTTTTCTTAAAGGATACCAGAAACATTGCTGGATATAATTTAAGATTAGTGTTTTCTCTTTCATAGAAAGAACGTACATACTGGGACATGAGTACAGTTACAGCAAGTCTAGGTGTGCTAACAAAACAGGGCACATTCAAGTACAATAAGATTTTGCTTGAAATTAAAAACAAACTACATGAGATTAAAGCATTAAAATCATATTTCTCAATCTGAATACATGTTAAAAAAATCAAAAGAAATGCAGAAGTGCTAGCTCACATTTTTACCATATTACAAAAGCAATTGGTACCCACGTCCATAAAGGCAGCAACAAAGCTGCTTGTCTATTGAAGAGTACTACTGCAAATTGGACTGCATTCAATGCTAGTTGTAAAAACACCAGCTTTTTTCAGAAGTTGGTATCTGTACAAAATTGCAGCTTATTTTCTTCACTTCTGTCCCTTCGAAAGTCTTTACACAGTAATGCTAAAACACCCAGCTTTGAGATCCTGAGTCAATATATTGCCACTTTCTTTTTGGTAGCTTGAGCTTCATAGTGTCAACTGACCTTGTGTATCCACTTTTAATACAGTCTCTTCCTGTAGCATGGGCAAATATTTTAAATCTTCTTCCAAAAAAAAAAAAATGTTTTAAGTTATGATGTTAGAATGGCAGGACTTTTTCTTTAGGGAAGGAATTCAGTTGTGCTGCAATGTGTTAGATTCTATAGGTGGAGCAGAGTCATATAGTGTATCTGTATCATGTGTAGGCTCACCAGCTAATGTACAAGGATTAGACAGTGTTCCAGCACCACAGTCACAGAAAAACCTGAAGCAAAATGAAAACCCAAAGATTAGGAAAGTGAGGGGAGGAAAATAATTGGGTAATACAGCAAGCAAGTGTGCTACATACATACCTATCATGTCTAATAAATTCTACATCATGTCCCTGATGGCACTTCTTAATGCAGTTCACACATATGGCATTTCGATCTGTGGTGTTACAAGTGTGACATCTAAAAAGCAAAAGCTTACATTATTTTCCTTGATCATGTTATTTATTCAAAATACTGCAATTTGTTTATATATTACCCTATGGCCTTTGGCTTATAAGAAAAGAGGCCCCCAATTTTTTTGGTTCTAATCTAGTCTAATTCTGAAAAGGGACTTTAATGGAATATGTGAATTTCCTATTTTGTGTCTTCTGAGGAAAACAAGTTCCTATCAAGCCTTCACTGAATCAGTATGGGGGAGAGGGAGTCAAAACCCACTTATGGTGGCTGGGATATAAGGAACACTTAATGACAGCTTTACCTTGAAACTCCTAGGAAAACCATGTTTCACATTTTCAGTGGTATCAGTAGTTACTGCAGTATTACAGTCTCAAACAGGATCCTCAAAGTAGATTGATCACAGAACTCAATGTGGCCAATTAATAAAATTTTCAGTTATATTTTTCCATTAGCAAATACCCAATTTACTTTCTTCATACATTTAAGCGAAAGCTAAATTTGTGAGTTCTTGTCAGTTTAGACAAGTAAATCTTACTACTCTCTCCCATTTCAAGACTCACAAATAATTTAGAAATATACCTGTAGAAATCATGCATGGGGTAGCTGGTGTAACTTGATATTTTATATAAACATTGGCCTCTACTAACAGCCTTTTCTATGGCGTCTTGATTGTTCATTATTTTGTTATCTGTAATAAAAAAAAGAAATTCTAGAGTATAAAGACAAGATAACAAATTACAAGATTATTTTAATAGAGTTTTTAAGAACTTTAAAAGAGGCTAACCAATGAAGTAAAAAAATCAGCTAAGAATAGAAATGAGTTTTCCTTGTACAAGATACTCCAACTATTTAGGACAAGTTGAAACAAAACTCTTTCAAAATAGTTCTCTTGAATTGCTGGTTAACTACAGTGACAGAAGGTATTAAATTACTGAATAACAATGGCTTCTATCATCTTTTCATGGCATATTTAGTGCATTATAGGCAGAACACAGACTCCAACATACCTTTCATTGTCACATTAACACCAGATGCTAAAAATAAGCCTCCAAACCGGTTGTTAAAAATCTGATTGCCTTCTAGTGTTGCAGTTGCATGATTTGTAATTTCAATACCTGAAGCAAAATTTACAAACAGCAGATGCATCACTTTATATATAGTTTCTTAAAAGAAACCTGAAATATAGCAAATATAGTGAACTACTTCTTTTACATAAAAAGTATATTAACTGTTAACATCGAAAGAAAGAAATGCAAATGTTTATTTGAATTGTTCATAGTTAACATTCAATTCACTTTCCACTGTTGATAATCCTCTATCCCTGCTAAAGAAATGATACAGATGGTTTGTAATTTACTTTTATTAATAATGACATTTAAAAATTTTGCAAACTAAGAAGAAGATAGGGCCCAGAAATATGTGTAGGTAGGAGGTAGATGGTTATTTGGAATAATTAAGAGAAATCATCTTCAGTGGCAAAAAGTTGAAATATATGCATGATACTTGGATTTCACTTACCAAGATCTTTAAAAAACATTGTTTGTGAGGCCAGAGGGCTTGCATTTATCTGAATTTATTTCTAATGGTAGTACTAGCCTGTATTTACTCTGCAATTAATGATTCATAACTACTACTGAACTACAAGAGCAATATTATAAAGTTGGCTTAGAGTGGAAGAATCCAAAACTTGGATTATTAGGTGCTCTTAATAAGCAATTGTTAACAGGCATTCAGCCAACTTCTGCAGCATACTTTTGCACACCTTAGTTATTAAGCAAAAGAGATAATATACCAAGAATCAATTTTATGTACAGAAAACAAGCTACAGGTAACAAAGGAAAATACAAACCTGCAGCAAATCCATCAAATATTCTGTTTTTCCTCAAGACTGGATGACTATTAGTGCTGATGAGAACACCTGCTTGAGCATTCCTGAAAATATCATTTTCTTCAAGGAGACCTATAATAAAATATTTCCCCAGATTAAGGCTAATGCATATAGCAAATTTTACTAGCCTTTTTGGTGGTATTTAGGTTTTCTTTTAGTTTCTTATTAACTGGATTGTGAAATTCACAGGACTAATTTTTCAACTGAAAAGAAATTTTATTAGTAATTCATAGATATTTAAAGTAGAATTTAACCAAAAATTGCTAAAATTGGCAGGTAACCATTCTAACCAAGAAACTGAAGTTCCATGGTTGCAAGGACCATTTCTAGCTTATGAATCCCTAGTGCCCTGGCACAACGCTGATTCTTACTGAACACTGCTGAATTAAAATCAATTCCTTTGAAATATTTTTAGAACCTTTGCACTCTCCATGTTTTAGTTCAAGCCCTGATTCTTTCTGGCCCGTATCGGCATTCCTTGATCCGTTTCTTTCACTCCAACCTCTCTTCTGCTGTTTTGTTTCCCACCACTCTTATCACATCCCTTATCTGTATGAAAAACTACTACCAGAATAAAGTTTGAAATTAACTTGCTATTTACAAAAAACTTGGGGACTTCCCTGGTGGCGCAGTGGTTAAGAATCTGCCTGCCAACGCAGGGGACACAGGTTCCATCCCTGGTCCAGGAAGATCCCACACACCACAGAGCAACTAAGCCAGTGCGCCCCAACTACTGAGCCTGCGCTCTAGAGCCTGCGAGCCACAACTACTGAAGCCTGCATGCCTACAAGCCCGCGCTCCACAACGAGAGAAGCCACTGTGATAAGAAGCCCATGCACCGCAACGAAGAGTAGCCCCCGCTCGCCGCAACCAGAGAAAGCCCGCGCACAGCAACGGAAGACCCAACACAGCCTGCATGCATGCATGCATGCATAAATAAATTTATAAAAAAGAAAAAAAATTCCCCCAACCTACTCCTCTGTTTCACTATATTACCTACACTCTGAATACGCTATACAGTTTTATCCCTTATGCCTTTGGTTTATATTATTTCCTCTTTCTGCAATGTCCTGTACTCTTTCTTCTTAATGACACTTCCTCTGGGAGGTTTTCAGTTTTCCTCCATCAAATTAATTATTAATTCTCTTCTGGCAGGATAACATAATGATTAAGAGTGGGCTGAGGAATGAGACTTCATGCCTTCAAATACTGACTTCACCACTTCCAAACTCTGAATGGGCAAATTACTTACCTTCTCTTTGTCTCAATTTCCTTATCTGTAAAATGGGCATAATAGCACCTACCACATAGGGATATTATGAGGGTTAAATTAGTTAACACATGCAAAAGTACACAGTACTAAATAAGTATTAGTTAATATTACTCCTATAAAATCTACTTATGTATAGTGAATCATATTTAGTTGTGTACTAGTGTTTCTCTGCTCCCTGAAGACATGAAAAATGTTTTTATTTCTGTACATATTTGATCCATCTGTAGTTCACAGTATTGACCTCTAAATTCCCTTTCCCCTAGAAAACACTATTCCAAGACCCTGCCTCTAATCTTGCATATGTCCACTATAACCTCCTCAAATGCTATTGCTAAGATCTAGTCCAAACTATACTGCATGTATACAAAGCCTTTTCATTATACTGTATATATAAACAAAGCCTCTTACAATTTGGGCGCTGCCCCCTTTTCCGGCCTCGACTTTCAGTATCCCTTGCCTTACTAAACCACTTTGTTTCCTTTAGACTTTTGCTTACAATGTGCCACTCCATTAGACTATAAACTTTCTGGATGTAGTACTGTTTTATTCACCATTTTATTTTTAGCATCTGTATCACAGTGTTTGGTACAGTGATGTTCAATTAGTAAGTATGTACAGAACAAACGAAAGAATGAAATAACTATACTTTCTACACTTGGGATGGCCTTCAACCCCCTACCCCCACAACTTACCAGTAAATACTCATTTTTCAAGACACAGCTCAAGATTTTACTCCAGAACCCTTCCCAACACCTTACAAATAAAACCAACCATTCTGTACTGTTTCCTCATTATATCTTACAAAGAATCCTATTAGAGATAATGTCACTGAATTACTAGATTATAAGCTCCTTGAGAGTCTATGTCATTAATGGAATCATCACTGTTTGGTGGTAGTAGTAAATTTTGTTGATTAAATCTTGGTATATTAAGAGTAATGACTAGCTAACCTCTACAAGATATGTATAATGCTGGGTTACTGATGTTTCAGGAATGGTGACAATTTGCATTTGACAGTCTCTCCCAGTCTCTCTTTATGAATGCCTTTGCAAGGGGCAGGGACTGTGAACTTTTGCCTCAATGTAAAGTGACTTGACCTTTATGGATACCAAACTGAGCACATCTTGGCTTAATTAATTCAATTCTCCAACGAACACAGTTGTGAACAGGTACAAAGCAATCCTTATTTACTACAGACATTTTATATATATTCACAGACCAATTAATTTTCCACACCTCGTTCTATAACTTGACTTTGAAGTTTATTATAATCATATCACTATTCTGAATAATAAAAGGTCCAGAGAGAGGGTGTAAACAAATTCTGCTACCTTAAAAAAGCCTCGCTGGGACTTCCCTGGTGGTCCAGTGGATAAGACTCTGCACTCCCAATGCAGGGGACACGGGTCTGATTCCTGGTCAGGGAACTAAGATCCCACATCCCACATGCCGCATGTCACACGGCGTGGGGAAAAAAAAAAAAAAAAAAAAAAGCCTCGCTAACAAGTGGCACCCTCAAGGTGGCTTGAAGGAAAAGGAAAATTCTGTAAACATCTGTCTCCTTTAACTCTAGGCACTAACCTCCTAAACCATCTTGAGACTTAATAAGGAAAAAGACTGTGATTCCCTCATTTATAACATATTAAATGGCAATGTCACTGATCATTAAGGATATGGAAGAATAATGGAAAACTGGGTTTTTTACTAATGCAAAATTAACAACAATACCTCGACCCCCATTAAATATACAGATGCCACCATCTCTTCCATCATGGATTTTATTTCTTCTTAGTGTAGGATTACTATCTGTCTTAATCCAGACTCCAGCCATTGCATTGTCAAATATTTCATTGTCTTCTATACAACCTAGACCTACAAATGCAAAAATTTAGGTTTTGTTATTTAGAAAGTATATTTCTAAAGACTAATAGCACCAAGAAAAAAAAAATTAAAAGATTAAACATACCAGAATTATAAACTAGAATTCCACCATTTTGTCCTCCCCAGATTTTGTTGCGTCTAATTTTGGGGTTGCTTCCAGTCCTATGGATAGAATAGAAAATAATATCATTTCAATTGCTTCTACTCCCACATTCCATGTTAGATAACAGTAGGAAAACCCACATTAAACATAGTACGAATTAGCTAAATAATTAAGCATCACCTTCAAGATGCTCTGAGAAGTCTGTCAGTAAAGAAACTGGTTTAATTTTGCTTAATTCTATTTCTCACAGAACACACTTAGCTATAGACTATGTTATTACTATAGAGTCTCCTAATATGTAAACTAAACTGAGGAGGTTAGATTAAGTAACTTTTATTATTATATGCTCCCCACATATATAAAATAAAGGACTGAATTATATGATCAGGAGTACGACAGTTCCAAACCAAAAACTGTTAAGATAAAAGAAAGAGGGGTGTAAGAACTATTAATTTTGCAGAAATAGCATAAAAACAGAAGCTCCCATTTAATAAGCCAGGTACAGCATGTCAGGTGCCATTGGCTGCTGTCCTCAGCCAGTCTAAGAAAAGTTATATTCTGACAATTTAAGCCATGCTTAATTGCTTAGCTTTGACTCTTACTGTTTTTCCTAGACACCTGACTACTATAATGGGGTACACCATGCCTACCCCACATACAACTCACTCTCCAAAGAAAGCCAAATATGAAAACATTTACCTTATCTGAACCCCTGAATACATATGATTATAGATATCATTGTCCTCTAGTACTCCATGTCCATTGTCATAAAAATAAACACCAACCTAAAATTTAAAAAAGAATTTTTCAAATTAAAAAAAGTGTTTACAAAACAATATATTTCCCGAGAGTCTAACATAATCTTACCTGCTTGCCACTGTGTATCCTGTTTCTTCTCAGTACTGGAGTGCTGCCAGTTGTCACCCAGACCCCAGCCAGAGTATTACTGTAGACTTCATTCTCTTCTATTACGCCTTGTCCTTTCTCATGCTAAATAAAAGTTACATTGATTTACAATATGTATCTTGTATAAGCCAAGTAGTTTATAGTGTATCCCCTCTTTTAAGATGGTTGTGACCAAAAAAATCTCAATTTTTGTTTTTTAATCTGAATAAGGAGATAAATGGATAGATAACTTTCTTTCACATAGCCTCTACCTAAATTTAAGCTCTCAGAGCTTTTATACTGTTCTTTATGTGGTTTTGTACTTTTAAATCTTATAGTAAGAGTAGTAGCATTCAATTTTGTTTAACAAAAAAACTTACTTTATTCTAAGATATATAACAAACTGAAGATCTCTCACTAGGAAATTAATAGTTATTTCAACTTATCACTGGTGAATCACTTCAAAACAAGGTTCAAGTTACTAAAATTTTTATTTTTAGAAGATTTAAGACATGAATATTTCTAGCACTGTGAATAAAAATTAAGAGTCACACCTGGCATTACACAAGGACCTTTCTGAAATTCCCTTACGTTTTCTTACTTGAGTAACAGTTTCAGATACCATGATGACAGAAGACATAGGACTAATACATAGGTTTTTAAACTTTGCAAGATGCTTAAATTATGTTTCAATATAAATTCAAATGTTTGGCTTTTTCAGAAAAAAATATTCAAGTCTAGTATTATTAATACTCAGTGATATTATGATTTTACTTAATACTTCTGGAAAATTTCAGAGACTCTTACAGTAGTCACATTGGCAAAATCCCAGTGTAACAAATATAACTCAGACTACCAACCAGTTGTTGTTATGAGTTCAGCCCATATTGCCAATTATAATTAGAAGCTTTTAAGTCATTCACACACTGGCAGAGAGAAAAAATTGAATATGGCCTACATAAAGATAGACATAATTCTGCCTTCACCCCCTTTTCTACCCTGATTTTGATGAATGAGATTCTAGAACTGTATTCATTAACTTACCACATAAATTCCACCATGCTGGCCATCATGAATTTTGTTATGTCGAACAATCGGACAACTGTTTGTCCTAATCTGAATTCCTGCTAATGCATTGCCTATTTAAAAATAAAAGTTACAATATCAACATATGGAGCCTAATGGAACATAGTAAGAGCACAATTCTGTGAAATATGTCATATTCAGAAAGATACTTATGATCCATGAGCATTCCAAGACAAAACTAAGGGAACTAGGAGTGTAAGAAGATGCAGAAGGACTGCAGGCAGTAATAGTTATAGTGGTTAAGACCAAAGACTCTAGAGCCAGGCTGTTAAATTTTGAATCCTGTGTAACTCTGAATAAGTTGCTTAACCTCTTGGTGCCTTTGTTTCCTGATCAGTAAGTGGGGATATTTAATAGTGTCTACTTCACAGGGTTGATGTAAATATTACATGACTTAATTCAGGTAAGGTGCTCAAACAAGTGCCTGGCGCTGAGTACGCTTTATATAAGTTATTATCCAGTAAGTATTAGCAAAAGAGGAAGCCTGGGAACATTCAGTGTCTAGCACATAGATACCTAATAACTGTTTGCTGAATTAATACCTCAGAAGTTTTAATGCGGAATAAGGGTTTTCCCTTTCTAATTAGTACTGAAGTGTGTGTATTAAACTACCACAGAAATAATTTATTAACTGTTAAACAATGGAGTGAATCTAAGGGAATTGTAGATACTCTGTGAGACTAGGGTCTTAAGTTTTATTTTTATCCCTGGTATGTAGAATACTGCTTAGTACTTAGAAGGTACTCAGTAAATGTTTGTTAAGTGAACAAATGTCACAGAATAATCTTTATTGAGAATTTAAAGAAACTGGATCAGTTCTCCTACTCAGAACGTTTCCAAGTCGTCCTTTTGCTAATGTCAGGAACACAGGCCAAGCTCTAAAATTTTATAGAACAAAACCACATGCTTACCATAAATGTCATTTCCTTCAATAAGGCCTCGTCCATCACCAAAGATGTAAACTCCACCTTGATTTCCATTAAATATAGAATTGCCCCTATAATTATGTGGAAAAAACCCCAAAACACAAAAAAGCATCTATTCAGAAAAGCTTGCTTGTTTTACACAATAATCGTAAGGCCACTCATGTTTATGTGACCTTAGAAAATTATTTAACTTCTATGGGCCTCAGTTTCCTAATCTATGAAATGAGGGACTAGGTGATTTCCCTTCCAGTTCTTTCTAAGACTTAAAGCTTTGGAAAAGCCACCTAGTATTTGAGACGAAATAGCATTCTTTAACTCGGGCTTCCCTGGTGGCACAGTGGTTGAGAAACTGCCTGCCAATGCAGGGGACATGGGTTCGAGCCCTGGTGTGGGAAGCTCCCACATGCTGCGGAGCAACTAGGCCAGTGAGCCACAACTACTGAGCCTGTGCGTCTGGAGCCTGTGCTCCGCAACAAGAGACGCCGCGATAGTGGGAGGCCCGCGCACCACGATGAAGAGTGGCCTCCTCTTGCCGCTAATAGAGAAAGCCCTTGCACAGAAACGAAGACCCAACACAGCCAAAAATAAAAATAATTTTTTTTTAAAAAAAGGTCTTCCCTGGTGGCGCAGTGGTTGAGAGTCCACCTGCCGATGCAGGGGACACGGGTTCGTGCCCCGGTCCGGGAAGATCCCACATGCCACGGAGCGGCTAGGCCCGTGAGTCATGGCCGCTGAGGCTGCGCGTCCGGAGCCTGTGCTCCGCAACGGGAGAGGCCACAAGAGTGTGAGGCCCGCGTATGGGGGTGGAAAAAAAATCCCACATCTTCCCCCAACATTGGCAAAAAAAAAAATCACCTCAAAAGAGCTAATCCAGGGAACTCCCTGGTGGTCCAGTGGTTAGGACTCTGCGCTTCCACTGCAGGGGGTCTGGATCCAATCCCTGGTCAGGGAACTAAGATCCCACAAGCTGTGCAGTCAAAAAAAAAAAAAAAAAAACAACAACAAAAACAACAACAAAAAATCCCAAACCTATTAAGATTAAAAAAAAAAAGCTAATCCATTTAAAAGAACTTTCCTTAGCTCATCTATAAACATTTGCTGTATAGTAATTAAGATGGCAATCACATAATCAACTTTTATAAAGCTAGTGGAAAAAAATTTGACAAAAATAATTCACGGTCTTTGATTAAATTATAATAGCTCTGTTCAACAGTCTCAGCCAATGCCTTTAAGACTGGATCTGTTTGTTTCCTTACTGTGGCCAGAGGACGTGGTAGGAACTATTAAAGAAAGGTGACAGCTTGAAGTTTTGACTCTGTTATTCTTGGTCTCTCTAAGTATCTTTGAGATAATTAATTTCCTGGGTTATTCTATCTGCTGACTCTCGGGGGGGAAAAAAAAAAAGGTCATTCAGATTTCAAGGGAAGATCACAGCCTTATTTACTCATCTATAATGCAGTTTGATGAATTTAAAATAAAAATCACAGCATTTTCAATTTTTCATAAAAAGTATCTTACATGGCTTAGATCACGAATAAAAAACAAACAGAACACCCCAAAATAAATGCAATAGCTATGCTCATTCAGATGCACAAACTTTTACTAGGAAAATCTATTTTATAGTAGTCACGTGTCTAGGAAAAACAGTAAGAATTAAAGCTAAGTACCTTAACTTTTCTTATAGCACAAAACAAAGTGAAAACATAATTTCCATCCATAATTATATATAAATACCTTATTGTTGGGTCACTATTTGAGGTAATCCATACACCTGCAAAGTTGTTTGCATAGATTTTATTTTCAATGAACTGTCCTCTTCCTTTTTCATGAACATATATTCCTCCAGTCTGCCCATGATGAATTTCACATCGAACCACTGTGGGGTTAGCATAAGCTTTTACTTCAAAGCCTGCTATCCTGTTTCTGTGTATGTTGCAACTTTCAAAATAACCCTGGAAAATACAGAAATTAAACCTGTAGGTAAAACTCTTTCCAAAAAGAAATGACATTAAAAAACCTTTTTAATGTATACCTCAAAATTATCAGAAATGTTCAAGAGTTAAGAATGAAACATAGACAGATATATACTAAATTTCAAATGATACATATTTTAAATGTTTTAGTAAAACAGAGAACTATAAATTCTCTAATTAATTTGAGTATATTCAAGCCCAGGAAAGAAAAATAGAGAAAGATTTGATAAATGGAAATAGCAACACCATTACCAGTAAGAATATATATCCTTCAACAAAAAGTTTAAGTACTAAAGAAAATAAACTCTCATAGCCTTAAAAATGCTCCAAGAAATCAACTTCTAAAAAGTTGACCCAAGGACATAATCAGGGACTACAGAAAAAGACACACAAAATCATGTTCATCTTAGCCCAATAATAGGGAACTAGCTCAATAAAATGTTGTGAAGGCTTATGTTCATGTTACACATACTATCAAGTTAAATGAAAAGAACAGTATATACTTCAAGATAGACGACATTCAGTATGATGTCAATTGTATTTGAAGAAAAACAACTTGAAGGATGAAACAAGAATATGAGCATGATTGAGTAGTGGTATTATGGATGCTTACTGTATCCTTTATACTACTCTAAATTTCTTAAATTTTCTATAACAGATAAATTTACTTATTTTCTAGTGAGGATAAATGTCACTGTCATACTGATATCCTAAATTCTAAGACTCAATCAGACTGAATGTTAGAGGAAAAAAATGAGACAGTTATAAGACGGCACTTCTAAAAGCCATTTTCATCCTCCTTGTCTATCTCCCTTCAAAAAGTGAACGTGTTCTCTCTTTAAATTCCCTTTAGCAGTGAGTATTTTCTTATGCTACTTCCAGGTACTGCCTTGTACTGTATTTGCCATATCCATTTTTACCTGATCATAAGCTCCTGAAGAGAAAGGACTACACTAACTTCTAGAGCATCTATATAAAACTTTACACATGGTAAGCACTCAAGTAGGACTTTTTGCCAAATTTAGTAGAGTTAAAACAGGATATAATTCTGAGTATTCTAATACACTACATAATTAACTCTTTAAGAAAATGGCTCTCTGAGAATAACATTTAGAAGTAGTTTTCAGGTTTCATTTTCCACAAATAAAGTACAAATCACTTATAACTTACCTGTTAACATATGGGTTATAATCTTATTCTTCTAAAAAAAACTGGGGGATTGCATCAAAAATGGCTTCTTTGATTTTATTCCAAATAAAAATGGACGGACACCAGGTGTATGTATATAGACTACTATGTCAAAACTGAGCATCAAAGAAAGAAAAAAATTAAAAGAGGCTAGACTGAAAGAGCTTAATGTCAGACTGGAACAATTCAACATTTCTGGTATTTTCATCATTGAGAAGGGAGTGCAACTTGTCTCTCTCTGCCAGGAGTTGCATGACATGTCTGAATGGTAAACGTGGGAAAGAATAAACTGAGTATGCTCAATACAGCTTCACCCTTTTCCTCATGGAAATGCGCTGCCCTTAGGCAGCATGCCTTCTGTTACTACCCCATGAACACTGCCTGTGAAATAAGCCTATTTCATTTTGGGATCCAGTTAAAGACTTATTTGGTTCTCATTCTATGTTGTATCTTCCGATTTAACCTCTAAGAGTAATGAAATTGATATTTCAGCCTCTTCATGGCTTTTTTTTTTTTTTTTTTAAAGAAATCCAGTTGGGATTTTTTAAAAAATTTAATTAATTAATTAATTTTTGGCTGTGTTCGGTCTTCACTGCTATTCGTGGGCTTTCTCTAGTTGTGGCAAGCGGGGGCCACTCTTCGTTGCAGTGTGTGGGCTTTTCACTGTCGTGGCTTCTCTTGTTGCAGGGCACGGGCTCTAGGCTTGCGGGCTTCGGTAGTTGTGGCACACAGGCTCAGCAGTTGTGGCTCATGGGCTCTAGAGCACAGGCTCAGTAGTTGTGGCACACAGGCTTAGTTGTTCTGCGGCATGTGGGATCTTCCTGGCCCAGGGCTCGGACACGTGTCCCCTGCATTGGCAGGCCAATTCTTAACCACTGCGCCACCAGGGAAGTCCCTTTGATTTCTTAATTTGTTCAGAATACGGCAGGAAAAGGTATGCTATCTACTGGGCTTCCATGAAGATGGCAGTAACAGGCACTGTCATGTCCTGGCTATACTAGCTCAACATAGAGTACTGCAAGTATACTTTGCTACAGTATACCTACTAAAAATTTTTCAAATGCATGGATGCTCTTTCTGTTCTCTTTCTTTTTTTTTCTTTTTTGGCCACACTGCACGGCTTGCAGGATCTTAGTTCCCTGACCAGGGACTGAACCCTCGCCCTCAGCAGTGAAAGCACAGAGTCCTTAACACTGGACCACCAGGGAATGCCCTCTCTGTTTTCTTTAGGTTTCAATTTTGCACACCTAGGAGAGTCAAATAGATCCACAAGTTTACTAAGGCAAACAGCAGTCCCCTCCTCTTCATTTTCCCTTGTGCAGAGGCCCCCATTATAAAACCTGCTCTAATCTGAACTGGTTGCTATGGTCATAGGCACATGGTCATTTTACCATACTGTAATTTAGATTAGAGGTTAAAAATGTCCCCTAGTTCCATCAGAGATGGGAGTTTTAATCCGTAATTTTTGTTTTAAGGTAACTTTCAAGAAAAGAGTAGCAAAATTTTTTCGAAAAGAAAAAAATTCTTTCCTTCATGCTCTTAAAACCAGAAGCCTCTTACATTGCTACAATGGTGATTTTATTACATTCAGAAAGGGAACAATTGATTGACTTATACAGTTTTATAATATCAGAAAAAAACCTATCTATTATGGATTAAAGGATTCAGTTAATGTAATTTTGCTTTAAAGCACATTTAATGAAATGCACCTATTTTGTTAAGAAATGCCTTTAGTGCAAAATGGTCTAATAATACAGGACTGTAAGTAGAAAACAAAACTCTACTTTGCCTTTTAAGATGCAAACCACAAAAGCTCCAACACAAATATAAAATTCCAAAGGCACAGACATTTTACTGGACTACCCCATATTATAAAATGATTTATTTCCCTACCAGAAGATACCAGATTGCTAAGAGCTTCTTCTATATTTTAAAATAAGAGGTTGTTAACTTTTCAGCACAAGCATTTCTAAATCTCTGCCATATACATTAAGTCCTTGAAAGTTATCATTCTCTCAAGTTACAAACTTCACAGTGATATAAAAATAAAAGGTGAGATTAAGTATTTTTTCATTAAGATTTTTTTGAAGTGAAATAATCTTTATTAAATACGATAGGGTGAAAGGAATTCAAGAGTTTCTCTTAAAACTCTCCAAATAAAACAAACAAACAAAACGAATGAAAAAGAGGAAAAAAATATGCTACCTTCATTGAGATAAATGTCTACAACCCCAAACTATAATCAATCAAACACTTGCCAAATACTGTGATACATGGATAAGGAAGAATAAGGTGCTGAGAACAAATGTTACCATACACCTTTAGCAGCGTATGTTTCCCCAAGTAACTGTTCTTTTTTCTTTTTAAAATAAATTTATTTTATATATTTATTTTTGGCTGCGTTGAATCTTCGTTGCTATACATGGGCTTTTCTCTAGTTGTGGAGAGCGGGGGCTACTCTTCGTTAAAGTGCGTAGGCTCGGGCTTCCCTGGTGGCGCAGTGGTTGAGAATCCGCCTGCCGATGCAGGGGACACGGGTTCATGCCCTGGTCCGGGAAGATCCCACATGCCGCGGAGCGGCTGGGCCCGTGAGCCATGGCCGCTGAGCCTGCGCGTCCGGAGCCTGTGCTCTGCAATGGGAGAGGCCACAACAGTGAGAGGCCCGCGTATCGCAAAAAAAAAAAAAAAAAAAAAAGTGCGTAGGCTCTAGGTGCACGCGCTTCAGTAGTTGTGCTTCGTGGGCTCTAGAGCACAGGCTCAGTAGTTGTGGCACACGGGCTTAGTTGCTCCGCAGCATGTGGATCTTCCTGGACCAGGGCTCGAACCCGTGTCCCTTGCATTGGCAGGCAGATTCTTTTTTTTTTTTTTTTAAATCTTTATTGGAGTATAATTGCTTTACAATGCTGTGTTAGTTTCTGCTTTATAACAAAGTGAATCAGTTATACATATACATATGTCCCCATATCTCTTCCCTCTTACGTCTCCCTCCCTCCCTGGCAGGCAGATTCTTAACCACTGCGCCACCAGGGAAGCCCGCAAGTAACTGTTGTAATAAGCAAGCCTAGCCAATGATCTTTTACTAAAGTAGTGAGATCTAGTGTCCCAAAAAGAACACAGGAGAGGAAGGAAATACTCCCATAGTAATATTTTAATAAAAATAATTTAGGCACAAGAAGTATATCTGAAGAAGAAACACACTAATGTGCAATTTCTATCATCTAAAACTTGTATTTCCTATCTAAGGGGGACTATCTGAAGTAAAGTGAAATGAAAGGAGAGGAAAACCATATTTCTACAGAGTCTGTCAACTGTCAATCTATCATGAGTTAAGCTCATAAACTTAGAATAAAGGTCTCAAAAATTTTATAGCAATTTGGCACTGCTATATTTTAATTTTACTTTATGAAAATAACGCTCTGCAATAGATTGAACATTAAACAACAAAAAACAAAGAACTGGGGAACTGTAAATACTGATAGAAAAATTACTTTTAACAGTGAGACTGGCATTGTTATGTAAAAGAAAAAGAAGGAATCCCATCTTTTTTTTTTTTTGCGGTACGCGGGCCTCTCACTGTTGTGGCCTCTCCGGTTGTGGAGCACAGGCTCTGGACGCGCAAGCTCAGCAGCCATGGCTCACGGGCCCAGCCGCTCCGCGGCATGTGGGATCCTCCCAGACCGGGACACAAACCTGCGTCCCCTGCATCGGCAGGCGGACTCTCAACCACTGCGCCACCAGGGAAGACCCCATCTTTTAAAGAAAGACATATATGCTGAAATATTTACAGATGAGATGATGATGTCTTGGATTTGCTTCAAATAATTCAGAGTAAAGAACAAAGTAAGCAATGTATGAGGAGGTACAGATGAAACAAAACTGACCATGAGCTGAAAGTTTCTGAACGTGGAGGATGGATTCATTATACTATTGTCTCTAATTTTATATATGCTAGAAGGATTCCATAAAACAAAAATGCATTAAAGAAATCAGAGATGAAAACCACATTGGAAACAGAACAGAAAAGAGACAAAACTATATAGACATAGTAAGAGACACAGATTTGAGGAAATCACACAAAATTTAAAGGAAAAGAACAAAGCAATACAAAGCAATGTAAGTAATAGAGAAAATAGCCAAGTTTCTAAAGAAACATACAGACAGAAAAACAGTAACAATTAAAACAACACAACATTAACAACAACATATGGATACTGAAGTAGAAACGCAAATCCCACCAGAAAGAAAAAAAAAAAAAACCCAGAATGATCTCAGACTTCTCAGTCACACTCAATTAAAATGACTACACAATTCTGAGGGAAAGAAAGTATAATAAAAAACTGTATACTCAGTCAAGTTAAAAGGTGAATAAATGGTAGGCATTCTCAAATGGCAAGAATTCAAGCTACAATACCCATAAGACTTTCTTTTAAAAATAAAATCAAAACGGCTAGATGACAAAGTAGCCATACCAAGAATGAACCAAAATTTAAAAATTCAGGAATGGAACAACTGTGATAAAAGGACTGAAGGTAAATAAATATAAATACAGACCAATAACTGTAGGAATGTAAATGTTATGAAGCTTTACAAAAGAAAAATAAGAATACAAATGATGGAGTAGAAATGGGTTGAAATATAAAGTATTTTCATCATTTTTCAAAGGGGGAGTTCATACTGTATTCAAAGTTTAAACATGCAGTTAACAATGACAAACTCTAGTCATACCCTTTAAAATTCTAGGGATATCTTTTATACTGGGCATATAATATTTTAACAAAAACATTAATTTCTTTAAAATAAAAAAAGTAAAAATTCTTTCATGATTCATTCTTGCCAATACAGGAGTTTATATTCTAAGTAGGTCATAGACAAGGAAAAGGAAAGACAATTTCAGAGAACAAACAATAAATATGAATATACATAAAGATAGAGAACAGTACAGAAACTAGTTTAAATGTATATTCTGACGTTCTCTGAAATTCTATAAAAAACAAAGTCAAACTTTAAAAAAGTTAACCTTAGTGATGTCATCCTACCAACCATGGGCAGCTGACACAAAGAATACTTGGAATGAAAGAACATTCTACCAAAGGATTTTAAAGGATTGTATCACAATACTAAAACAGATGAGAGGCCCAAGGTATGCTTTATTTCCATCCTTCCTTTATAAATCTATAATACCTTACAAATCTCATCAATCCTTAACATATATATATATATATATATATATATATATATATCTACAGGATTGGCTAAGATTTGCTTTTTAAAACAGTTATAAAATTTATAAACCTAAATCTATAAAAAGTAAACTGCATTGGGGGGGTGTGAAGAGTAAATTATTATAATGAATTTTAGTAACTGACCATTAGCATTAGGTCTTTTAAAAATGCAGAAATTTACTCAGGTTAGTTATTTTGGTACCTCAAATCATTTGTGAATGAGATCAGAGGCATGCATAAATATGATACTTGAATTGTAGGTAACTCTGGGGCAAAGTCTGAAGGCAACACAGGCAAAGAAATATTAGTACAGTATAGTTCCATTACAAAAATATGAGCTCCATTTAGAATTCCACTTAAGAATTATTATTATTATTATTTTTAAAATAAATTTATTTATTTTATTTATTTATTACTTTTGGCTGCGTTGGGTCTTCATTGCTGTGTGCGGGCTTTTCTCTAGTTGCGGCGAGTGGGGGCTACTCTTCTTTGCGGTGTGCGGGCTTCTCATTGCAGTGGCTTCTCTTGTTGCGGAGCACGGGCTCTAGGCACGTGGGCTTCAGTAATTGTGGCGCACAGGCTCTAGAGTGCAGGCTCAAGTAGTTGTGGCACACAGGCTTAGTTGCTCTGTGGCACGTGGGATCTTCCTGGACCAGGGCTTGAACCCATGTCCCCTTCATTGGCAGGCAGATTCTTAACCACTGTGCCACCAGGGAAGCCCCCACTTAAGAATTATTGCCAGAACTTCTCTGGTGGTCCCAGTGATTAAGACTCTGTGCTCTCAACACAGGGGCACAGGTTCAATCCCTGGTTGGGGAACTAAGATCTTGCATGCCACACAACGTGGCCAAAAAATAAATTAAAAATTAAAAAAAATTTGAAAAAGAATTATTGCCAACGTGGGCGGCCCTCAAAGGGGTAGGGAGGCAGATTCTCAAGACTCTTATGTTTTGATAACCTCCATACCTTTGCCAGACTCCCCAATTCCCCAATTCCCCTCTTCCCCACTCCTTGGAAAAAAGAGCTAACATTTGCAAAAAAATTTCAATTTTAAAATTCTAACTGGAGAAGGGCAAGTAGTCATCTCCACTGTGCTTTCTTATCTACAGGCCCAAACTATATAGCCTTAGTTTTAAGTGAACTGTTTTTCTCAGGTTACGGTTACCACAGGAATATAATAAGCTGGACAGTCTGAAACATTTACATCTAATCAGAACTTGATAAAAGGGTACTCCTCATGATCTAGTTCAGTTTAAAAAAAAAAAAAGAGTTCTGCATTAGGGTTTTAGACGCAAAAAATGAAAACAAAAAACTTCCTTCGCCAACTGACAATTTGTATATGTCAATTCAACGTTCCAAAGTTGCGTGATTAATATCATGTAATAGCAATAAAACTTCACCATACCCTTGTTTGTCACCACCTCAAACCTCCTCTCCTAGCTCTGACTTAATAAAAAATGTTGCGAATGCTGTACTAGGACTTGAAAATTACTTCAACAAAAATTAGACATAAGGGAATTCCCTGGCGGTCGAGTGGTTAGGACACTGTGCTCTCACTGCCGAGGGCCCGGGTTCAGTCCTTAGTGGGGTAACTGAGATCCCACAAGCCGTGCAGAGCGGCAAAAAAATAAAAATTAGACATTAAATGAAAAGAATACCTGAATAGGCACCGAAGAATGTTAGTTTTGGCCTAAGAGAGCTCAAAAAGTCATGTCTCTATAAAATTGTGTAAAATGACACAGTAGTAACTAAAACATAATATCATCCATATAAAGATGCCTAATTAACTGCTGCGTAAGAATTTTAGAACTGATATATTAGCATCACTGTATTTCTTATTAAAGTTCTACCAGTTAAAAAAAATTTTTTTTTTAAATTGTAAGAGGAATGAAATGGAAGTCAAACTAATGATGAAACTATTGTTTCTCCAAGTGTAGTCTCCAAACAACCGGCATTAAACTCACTTATGGTGCTTATTAAAAAATGCATATCCTGGGCACCGTCCTTAAAAATTCTGATTTATTGTATCTGGGTGATTTTTATGCACAGTTACATTTGAGAACTTCTGGATTAGACCTTACTCCCCTCAAAGATCACATCAATTCCCTAAGGACTCCATCTTCCGTACGTGTATATAATGTTGGATTCAAGAATTTATAGAAGTGATACTGCATACTGACTTTAGAATATAATGCTGAGATCTTTTAAACCTACACTTTTCAATTCAGCATTTTGGTGATGATAAAATGCTGACACCTATTTGAAATTTTAACTGATATGACATCAGTTTTTCTATTAAGAATAAATGTTCTTACCATGCCATGATCAAATGTGAACACACCAACGTCACGTCCATGATGAATATGATTCCGTCTAATAATTGGGTTTCCATGATTTTTAACCCAAATCCCAGCTAAAGCATTATTGGAAATTTCATTATCTTCGTATATTCCCTACAACAATTAACCAGAAATAAACATCAGCAGAGCTAAAAAAAGAAAAAAGAAAAAAACCCACAAAATTAAAAAATACCTGTGCATGATCTGTTATATAAAGTCCAACATTTTCACAGTCACTGATGTTACAGTGCTTGATAGTGGGACATGCTCCTTGACCACTAACACATACTGCAGAGCCAACTGTAAGACAAATAATTTATTTAAAAACCTACTGGGCAACACAGTGACTCATTTTATAATAAAACGTAACAGGAACACTAACCTGTACATGTACTTCGGATGATACAGTGATCAATAATAGGGCTACAATTTACTGTAATCTCTAAGCAGTGGTGTGCATTGTGGTGTTGAGCAGATTTGTCATCAGGGTTAAACTGAAAAGTAGAAATTTTGTTTGAAATAAACCACCACTGCCTTAATGATTTCCGTATACATCTTAAAAATTAAAAAATGCCTTACCCTTATTGTCATATATCCAACATAAGCATCCTCGGAACCTTCCATAAAAACGAAGGTTGAATCTCTAGTGTTTTCAATTATAACTTTGTCTGCTACTTTCCCAGGTGCTACAAAGAAAATATTTTAAAGCATATTAGCTTTATCAGACAGACAAAATGGATATTTAAAAATTACTTTTTTAATCAGTAAAAATACTCTGCCATAAAACTAATAATTCAGTACTGCCCTTTTTACGGTTTTTAAATTGGGTACTTTTTTTTGGAGAGGGAACTTTTAAAGAACATTAATATTGAGTAGATAGGACTAATATTCATTTTATCAGATAGATAACTATGTTTCAGTGGCCTTCATACAGGCAGTCATACTTAACATGGACATTATCTGAGTACCATTATACACAAATCCATGTAGAGTAATACTTCTAATAAGATTCAACTACAAATAGTATTTAATATCAAATGCAATGGCAAATTAAAAAGTGGGTTTCTTGTGGAAACCAAATCACAACCAGCAGCACCAGAAAACGAGGCTCAGGGAGAAGAAAGAAAGGGATGATGAGCAGGGAGAGAAAGAGAGAAATGTCTTTATTTAAACTTATTTCCAGTACTGGCTTTGACTTGGAAAGTAATGGAAATCAGTAGGCAAAATTTTTCTATACTCTCTCCTACTTTTCGTTGAGGTGGAAATGGGGGAGGGAAGAAGAAAGAGCAGTAAATGCAAATTTCATTAACTAGTAATAATTAACTAGCTATCTTAAAATGGTCTCGTACTACAGTATCCTTAAAAAAATCAGGTATACCATAAATCTTCAAATAACTGATCAGTGCTCAACAAATACTACGTTTATTCTTAGAAACCTGACCATAAAAACAGCTTTGAAACAGTACAGAAAGTATTTTAAAAGTACATTTGTTTCATTAAAAATACAGCAATAAAAACATTATCCTCTGTATTTTCAAATAAAAGATAAAATTAACCAATATTTTTCTCACCTTAATAAACAACTAAAGCAGCTGGACAAAGTACTGACATCAAGAAATATACACATCCCTCCCAAAAAGAAATAGGTATATTTCTAATTTCTAAACTCTAAAGTTTTCATTTCCATCATATAAAGTATACATGGTATTTACTATTTTTTCCTTCAATTAAAATATTATCAAGGTTCATCTAGATTTTAAGTAACTAGCATTTAAAAAACCCATCATGTGGGCTTCCCTGGTGGCGCAGTGGTTGAGAGTCCACCTGCCGATGCAGGGGACGCGAATTCGTGTCCCGGTCCGGGAAGATCCCACATGCCGCGGAGCGGCTGGGCCCGTGAGCCATGGCCGCTGAGCCTGCGCGTCCGGAGCCTGTGCTCCGCAACGGGAGAGGCCACAACAGTGAGAGGCCCAAGTAACGCAAAAAAAAAAAAAAAACAAAAAACCATCATGTAAATAAAATATTAAAATTCTAATGACAATGCATTTACACGTACCTGCACCAATCATGGTGATTGGAGATTCAATATATATCCATTCATCAGTATATATTCCAGAATGAACAAAGATAAGTCCATCAAAATGAGCTTCTTGTACCCCACCAAGAGCATCTTCAATTGTATCGTAATACTAAAAAAAAAAAAAAAAAAAAAAAAAGTCAGTATAGAACTGTAAGATCATCATTTTAAATATTAGAAAAAGACAAATCAAACATACCAACATATTTTCTCTTCCTTTGTATCTTGCAGGGTTACTGTAGAAATGTTCAGCAAATCCTGGCTTTACATGTGCACCTTTATACTAAAACATCAAAAAAACAAAAACAAATAGTGACTATTAACATAAACACTAAAGTCTAAATTAATTTAGTACTATATGAATTTTTCATTAATTATCAAAAACAATTATCAGTCCAACAAATTTTCTGTTGTATAATGCAATGTAAAATCTAGAACAGTTTATGACTCAGTAATATCCAGTAAATAGGACATGGTTTTTCAACCTCAGCACTACTGATATTTTGGAACAGATAATTCTTTGTTGTGAGGGCTATCCTGTGTAGGATATTTAGTAGCATCCCTGGACTCTAACCACCAGGTATCAGTAGCCTCTTCTCTAGCTGTGACAACCAAAAATGTCTTCAGAGATTGCCAAACATCCCCCGTGGAGCAAAATCACCCCTAGCTGGGAACCATTCATAAAGGACCATATGAAAATTAAGCTAAATGTGAAACTTTAAATAACTACTCAACAGTAATAATTTAAATGTAAGTTCAAACACATCCAGAGAAGTATAACTGCTCTCAGGCTACTGATACTTACTGCTACCGTTTAGCTACTGTTTACATGATTAATAAACATGTCAATAGTGAAAAGAATTGTTGACTTTTTTTTGGTTGATAAATGTCCACTGACTTGAAACCTATTCTATTTTTTTTTTTTTTTGCAGTGCCACGAGTCTTCTGGGATCTTAGTTCCATGACCAGGGACTGAACCCAGGCCCTCAGCAGTGAAAGCGTGGAGTCCTAACCACTGGACTGCCAGGGAATTCCCTTGAAACCTATTCTTGAGTTTAAATTTTTAAAAAGGAACTTTTATTTAAAATATATAATATAAATCAGTGTTTTCCATTTATACTTCATACCAACTGCTGGAAACTCTCTTTCCAAGGATTTGGATGTTCATATTCTTCTGGATTAATCTGGTAGAATTTGCCAGGTTCAGGATGCATCATAGGGCGGGTATATTCAAATACTTCCATGTATAATCGTTTCCTGAAGGGGGAAAGGAATGAAAGATTTCTTCATAAAATGTCCTTTAAACAACTATAAAAATTATTTGAGCCCTCAAAAACTTATAAGAATATGAAAAAGCAGAATTTTAAATGTAAAAATAAAATTGTCTAAAACAATGTAACTGCATATAAAATACAGTCCACCCAAAAGAGTAAGTGTCAATCCTTTAAAATCTGACTGTTTAGTCAGGGGAAAATAAAAGCCACCCTTACTGTAAAAGCCACATACAGTTTCAATTTAAAAGGATTATTTTAAATAATGATGAAAAATAATGAGGATGCTTCATTTATGTCCTATCAAGAACCATCAAATCTTAGAAATGGAGTGATAATAACTATTATAACTTCTTGTACAAAGCAAAATGTTTCTTCTGCTCTTCGTTCTCTTTTTCCTTTCTAACACAAATATAATTTTTTCTTAAATTTAAGGTGTACCTTATTTTTAGCATCATAGAAGTAACACATATAAGCTGTTGCAAAATACAGAAAAGTATAAAGAGATAACCTATACTTTCAATATATTCACTATTAAACAGTTTACTGTATTTCCTTACAGTCTTTTTAGGTACAGATATTTTCACTTACAACAGTTGTGACTGTAACACATAAAATTTTGTATTCTGCTTTTTACTTTTTATAACATAGCATATTCCCATGTTATTAAAAGCTGTAAAAAATCACTGTTAATGACTATATCACAACCCCCTAAGTAGACATTACATTGTTTACTTTTAGTCCCACCCCTTATTGCTAGACTTCTCCATTATTTCTAATTTCCCCCCACTGTTAACTATGCTATTATGAAAAATTTGTAAATTGGGTAAACAAATTATCAGAAGTGGGTCAAAGGGCAGGCATTTTTTTTTTTTGGCTGCACTGGGTCTTCGTTGCTGTGTGCGAGCTTTCTCTAGCTGCAGTGAGTGGGGGTTACTCTTCGTTGTGGTGCACGGGCTTCTCATTGCAGTGGCTTCTCTTGCTGCAGAGCACCGGCTCTAGGTGCGTGGGCTTCAGTCGTTGTGGCTCGCGGGCTCTAGAGCACAGGCTCAGTAGTTGTGGGACGCAGGCTTAGGTGCTCTGCGGCATGTGGGATCTTCCTGGACCAGGGATCGAACCTGTGTCCTCTGAATTGGCAGGCAGATTCTTAACCACTGCGCCACTAGGGAAGTCCCAGGGTATGCCTATTTTATGGTTCAAAAATACAAATGTCCAAACTATTTTCCAAAAGTGACATACAAAATCTACAGTCTTACCTATCAGATTTAATTAGCTGTTTTAAATTAGACTTCTTACTGTTTCTAAAAAGCAATGGAATGAAAAAAATTTCCCATAATCATTGTTGCTTTTAACTGACAAGTAGCAGGAAAAGTACTTCTTTTATTATTTTAAAAACACTGCTGGGCTTCCCTGGTGGCACAGTGGTTAAGAATCCGCCTGCCAATGCAGGGGACACGGGTTTGAGCCCTGGTCCAGGAAGATCCCACATGCTGCGGAGCAACTAAGCCCATGTGCCACAACTACCGGGCCTGCACTCTAGAGCCCGTGTGCCACAACTACTGAAGCCTATGTACCTAGAGCCCGTGCTCCCCAACAAGAGAAGCCACCGCAATGAGAAGCCTGCACATCACAACGAAGAGCAGCCCCCGCTCGCCACAACTAGAGAAAGCCCGCGCACAGCAACGAAGACCCAACGCAGCCAAAATAAATAAATAAAGTAAATAAATTTATAAAAAATATATTAAAAAAACAAAACAAAAAACACTGCCTGGACTGACAACCAACATTTGTGATAAACAACTTGGAATTTATAAGCATTCTAATTATCTTCTGACTATTTAATTGTAACCATCAACTCACACTCCAACTTTCCTACCATCTTCAGCATTTTGGGCAGCAAGTAATATATCTCAAGATAATAAGAAAATAAATTTTCACTTACCACAAAATTGGATCATTAGCAAGCTCACTGAAGCGTTTACACACACAAGCTGCTCTACAAAGATCCTGTTCCAGCAAGTAAGAGAAGATTTTTAGAACCACTTCATCTGGCAGTTTCTCCTGAAGATACTGTTCAGCAGGTGCTGCTATAAAGAGATTAACAAACAGAATATAAACAAACTATCATGCTAGCAAAGACATTCTCATTATTTAAAAAGCACAATTTCCATTTTGTCTAATGAACAGCTTTTATTTTTTATGACAATCATTTTATAAGCATTTGCTTTCATAGATGACACACATTTATTTTCTTTTATCTTGACAGTATTTTTTATTTTAGCTAGCTAGTATGCACCATTTCAAAAACTGGTTACACTAAATATACAAAAAGGATTTTTATACAACAATTACAGTCAGAGATGAGAAGGTGATGGTTCTCATGTTTATTCTGTAATAATCACTTTCTCAATCTCAAATGTACAAATAAAACTACATTTAATTTGATTTTAATTTTTTGGTATCAAAAAATAAAAATTATTTGACCCTATTTCTTAGCTTTCCCATAGGAAATACCTGATAGATCTTGTGATTTTCCAGAGACTCTGGCACGTTTTGCACGATGTCCAAAAAAGTTTTCTGTAGCTGAAGTTGAAGCACCCTTTAAAAACAAAATGAAAACTAGTTAAGCAAATATTTTTACCATAATCATTACTTCTAAAAAATGATGACGGTCTCCTTTCTGTTTGTTTCCTAACAATTCCTTCATTACACACACAAAAAAAACAGTTACACTGAACTTACCTCCATACTGCTCTTTGTAGGACACGCTGTTCTTTTTGGCAAAAGAGTTTTCCTACGAAGTTGGTATGGACTATTTTGTGCACCAGGACCCGATTCTTCTGCAACCATATCTGCAGGTACATCATCATCTGTTATAAACAAAAACAATATGAAAAATGATACCCATTTTTAAGAAAAAGCTCTATGGATTCAGTAACTTTTAAAAAACTTTATAGATTTTTTGGGGGGGAGATACAGTTTTTATACAAAATTCCAGTCAACTGGATAACCATCTGAGAAGTGCTGGATTTCTACTTCAAAATAAATTCCACAATAGACCATAGGCTTACATACAATATAAATAAATAAAAATCACTAGAAGAAAACAAAATTATTTTTTATAATGTTAAAGTGGAGAAGCTCTTTCAAGGTATGACACAAAATTGGAAGGCATTTAAAAAAAGGTGAGGAGGATGTTCACTTGATGAGTGAGTACAAGTGAGTACTGCATGGTTAGAGTCCAAATGGGGTGAGAAAGGTGTCAAAAGAGAGGGATAGTTCAGTATAGGGTATCAGATGCCAAGTAGGATAAAAAGGGAATCCATGCAGAGAGTGGTCTGGCATACAGTGTTGGAGCTCAAGAGGGGTTAAGAAGGAAGTCCATGTGGGGGAAGATGTCCTGGAATGGAGAGTCAGAGCCAGAGCAGGGAGAGAAGGGCATTGCACAGGAGAGGGGATGGTGGAACTGGAAGCTTGGTAAACAAACAACAGAGGGACTGATCAAATGGAAGTCAGGCTTCTGAAAGAGAAGAGTTAAAATATAAAAAAAGAGAAAGCTAGAGTATATCTTACAGTGTCAGACTGGAATTATCAATGTGAACTCATTGTTTTTAAAAGATAGATACAGAAATAGGTATAGATACAGACGTTTGGAAATGTGTGGATTATACACGCGTATATTCCTTAGCTCTGTTCACTGACAAAGCCTGGAAGCAATGCCACTCCAACAGCAATGAGCATGACTAGCATTTGGATCTTTGCTTCTGAATACTTCTCTATAAAGGAGTAAGGGCTCCTCGGAGAAATGGCTGATTCTAGGTTGAGGGAAATACAGAATGAGCCTGGAGTATCTTGTGGCAGAAACAAGAAAGCGCTCAGTAATGAGGACATGTCAAAAGAACACTGAAGTCAGCCTGAATGGCCACCCACTAGCAAAATTATGCTGAAGTACCAAAACTCATGATAGTAAAGGGATTATAACCCACTGAATGGACAACAACCCATAAATTCATTCTACTATAAATAAATGAATAAATGGAAAGTTTGATAAGGAGATGTTTAAAGTATCTCCCCCACAAAATACTGATTAAGTAGAAAGGGAAAAACCATTACTCTACAGTAGGGATGCCAATCAGATGCTGTCTTAATTAAAGGATCAAAGTGAACATCATCATTCATAGGACAAACTGAAACTGTGTGTCACCTGATAGCATACAAGATCACAGAATCACTTCTATGATATTCCTGACAAAGATGCATAACCTAAATCTAATTATGAGTAAACATTAGAACAAATTCTTGTTCTAATTTGTTTTGAATAATCTTCAAACTGTCAGTTATGAAAGTCAAGGAAAGCCTGAGGAACTGTTCCAGATTGAGGGACACTGAAAAGATATGTCAACTCAATGCAACATGTGGTTCTGAACTGAATCCTTTTGCTAAATGGTTGTTATTAAGACAACAGTGAAATAATTCATTCAATCAGTGAAACTTGAATGGGGTTCTAAAGACAGTAACGTGTCAATGTTAACTCTCTGATTTTAACAGGTGTAGTATGGTTATTTAAGGGAATATCCTTGTTTGTAGGAAATACACACTAAAGTATTAGGAGGTGACAGGACAAAGGCTGGGAACTTATTCTTGAAGGGTTCAGGGAGAAAAAAAAACCCACTTCTTTGTACTGTACTTCTAAACTCTTTCCTAAGTTTGGATTGTTAAAAATGAACTAATAAATTTGAGTAATATTTTAACATTTAAAAATTCTGCTTGGAAAATTAAAATCATAAACATAGTCAAAAGAAGCAACACAATTAGGAAAAAGTATTTGCAACACATGTCACGAAAGGGCAATTTCCTTATTATATCTGAGTGCTACAAATCAATATGGAAAAGGCTAACAATTCAATAGAAAATTGGACCAAGGACACGAACAGACAATTCATAATTTAGGAAATACAAATGAAATACTAATAAAAACTATAATGAGATTTTTTTTATCAAAGCAGATTATCAAAGATCAAAAAGTTTGATCACAGGACTTCCCCGGTGGTGCAGTGGTTAAGAATCCGCCTGCCAATGTAGGGGACATGGGTTCAAGCCGTGGTCCGGGAAGATCCCACATGCCTTGGAGCAACTAAGCCTGTGTGCCACAACTACTGAAGCCCACGCACCTAGAGCCCATGCTCCCACAACAAGAGAAGCCACTGCAATGAGAAGCCCGCGCACCGTAACGAAGAGCAGCCCCTGCTCGCCACAACTAGAGAAAGCCCGCATGTAACAACGAAGACCCAATGCAGCCAAAAATAAAGAAATTAATTTATATACATAAAAAAGTTTGATCACATACTAGTATTATATATCAAAGGATAGTATGAGGCAAAAAACCAGTTCTTAATTGCTTTAAGGTGAGCAATTTGACAATAGCTATTATTACTTAACAATTCCATTTCTGGGAACTGATTCTGCAGCTATATTCACACACATGGGCAAAGTAGTTAAGTACTAGGATATTCACTGCAGTACCATTTATAATACTGCTGGGTAACAATCAAAATGTTCATCAGTAAGTATTTGTTAAAAAAACTATGGTATAGCTATACTATCGATGTGGCCATTACAAAATATAAAGCAGTTCTATACAGAACAGATAAGGAACTATTTCCAATATACAGGAAGTATAAAACCCAAAATATACAGAACAATGTGTTTAGTATATGTGTGTGTTTCAAGGAAATACATACACATATGCTTATACACGCACATATTTACTAAAATATAAACTCCATGATGGAAGAGAGCCAACTTGAAGAAGCTCCCACTAGCCAAAGATGGGACAATTTGAGCATCAGTAAGAATAACTGAAAAGAACCAAAAGAAATATATTTAAATCTGTGAGTTTATGACACTTAAACAAAAGGGGGAGAAAGGTTACTTTGAAAGATGCTAGTGAAAAGCAACTCATCATTTTGAAAACTGCTGTACAACAGGAAATAACAAAACATTTACTCTTCCTCTCTTATATAAACTAAACTACCAGGTAACCAAGTATTAGATGAGGGGAAGCTTCTTTACAGAAACATTCCAGCAATAAATGAAGAAGAAATAATAAGACTAGAAAAAACAAAAATCTGCAATCTTTAAAGAGTTAATGGATTTAACCACTGAGTATCAACAGTTCTAATATCACAAAAAGAAAAACCACCAGATATTATATATCTCCTGATGAAAGAACACACCACCACCTACAAAATTTTGCCAAAACCATCAAATCTCAAGTTGATCAAACCTGTTAAAAATTCTAAAAGATCAAACTATACCAGTTTCTTCGACAAATTATATGGGAAAAAATGGGGGAAAAAATAAGCAAAACTAAAGCATACTGTAAAAATGTACACTACAGTATTAAAATTACAAAGAAAAAAGCCAGAAAATGATTATCATAAAAATGCTTTCTGTGGGGAAGGAATGGGGCACATAAAAGCCTTCTGCAGTGGCTGGTAAAGTTCTACTTCTTCATCTATTGGTATTACAATAACAACCTTAACAGTAATTCAATAAACTATATATTTGTTTTATGTGAGCTTCTCTGTCTATATTTTCTGATAATAAAGGTGTTTTTAAAAGATGGGGGGTTGTAACAGTGTATTTAAAAACAGAGGTTTTATCCCAACCACAGACCTTGGACAGATAAACTTTTAAAAATCAATCAATCAATAAATCATCTTTTTGGCCACAACCTGCAGCATGCCGGATGTTAGTTCCCCAACCAGGGATAGAACCCATGCCCCCTGCAGTGGAAGCTCGGAGTCTTAACCACTGGACTGCCAGGGAAGTCCTAGGCAGATAAACATTTTTTACACCTAAATATTCTCACTAGTAAAGATGGTAACACTATCTTATAATTCACTGGGATGCTGAAAATGTTTAAATAGAATAACATGTGCAAAACACTCAGCAGTATGCCTGGCTCACACTGTGTTCAATAATATTTTAGCTATTATTATTCCATGTAAATATTATTCAAATGAAACCTGGAAAACCTAGTAAGTTTTCTATGTACTATATATGCTGTAGTCAGAAAATATGGTCTGACTACAGGTGTTATACGCTTGGGTATTTGTGAGTCATCCCACTGTAGGTTAATATGTGGTTAATTTCTACGTTTCATGTGTGATTGAAAGGAACATCTACATTCTATTTTTTGAGAGTAAAGTTTAAACACATCTAAAATATCAAGTTTGTTAACTGTATTGATCAAATATTCTATGCCTTTACTTTTGTTGGAGGGTGGTGGTAGCAGAGGTCTGATTTATCTGTCGGCTTCTGAAGGAAATGTGCTGAAATTTCCCACTACCTGTAGGTAGTAGTCCATTTTTAGTATGTAAAATTTTGCTTTATATACTTTGACATGATATTACTTGGACATAAAGGTTCAAGATTATTATTTCTTCCTAGTGAATTATTCCTTTCCATCATTATGCAATGGCTCTCTTTATCCTTAATAATACTTTTGCCTTTAAAATCTATTTTTGCCTGATACTATTTTTCTTAGAGCTTTTTGTTTTGTTTTGTATCACCTAGCATTTTGCCAATCCTGTATTTTAAACTTTTTACTTTTGGGTCATTATATTTTATTTTAGATTTAGTTCTTCTTAACCATTTATTGCTATATTTCTTTCCTTTTCAGCCAAGCAAGAATATCTAATATGCTATTTAATCCATCTAAAGCCAAATTCCAAGATTATATTTTTAATTTCTGAATGTGATTTGATTTTCTTTTTTGAGTCTGTTTCTTTTTCATATTGGCTTGTTACTTCATCATGCTTCATTTCCTTTTTTTATCCTTTTAATCATTTCATACACACTTATTTTATATTCTCATTTAGATTGTTCTATCATTATTGGTCACTTAAAAAAAATCTATGTACAATTAGGAAAGCTCTTTCAGGTTTTAGGCTGCATGCCTGGGTCTCAGAGCTAGCTCTATTTTGAAAAGGCCCAATCTCCATTCTCCACTAAAATTCCACCCCAAATTTCTTAGGACATATATCCAGAACCAAAAGGGGCCTGTACTATTTTATACAGCAGCACCAGTTTCCACTTAAGGTTTTGATTTGATTTCTTTCATACCTGGCACCTGGGAATTTCCTTCTCTTCTTCCCTTCCTCAGAGTTTCGCTATGCATTTACTGTTTTGCATTACATTCCTATATGTTTGCAGTGTGTATGCATGTGCGGGTGATACTTCTATCATCTTGGTTTATCGTGCAGCTAGTAGTCAGTCAGTTTCTACAACACTCAGAAGAACATGCTCAAACTTTTCATCCTATACAGCCCTCTCTCTACTCCCACTCCTGTTTAAAATCTATAGATCTTACTATTACAGATACCCACCCAGACACCACCATCTTTCCTTTTCACCATCAACACAGCAAATGTTAAGGACTGAAAAGTAAGGAATGCAGAGGTAATAACAGGAAAGAGAAGGTGCTTGTTAATTCAGGTGCAAGCTTTAGTTCACATCGAATACATGAAGCTACATGATTTGAATCATGTAATGCCACAGTAACCTCAACTTCTTATTCAGAACACTATCCTGTTGTAAAGCACTCAAAGCTCAGTTCTAAAGCAACTGTATTAAACTCTTACTTGTGCTGAGATAAAGAATCTGTGCCAAATTCTATACAGCTCTCATAATAAATTACCACTGACTGTTCTGAAAATTACATACAGCGCCAGAAGGTATTTTTACAAAGGGGTCATACTGAAAAGATCACTTGGCTACTATTTTAAATACAAAGCAAAAGGAGAAAGCTTAGAAGAAACAAAAACCCAAAACACACACACAAAAAACAATCTCTAGTCACTAGTGTTCTCTTCATCTTTTGAACTCCTATAGTACTGTATATACACCATATATTCTTTACCTTATCTGTTTTTTTACTTTTTTGGCATACACCATTATTTTCCTAACAAAATTTAAGCTCTGAGGACAAGGTCCCTATTTTATATTTTTCCTCCATGTTCAGCTTAGTGCCCAATAACGCTGAATAGTTGTTGATTCTTATCCATCAAGAACTCTTTAATTTTACTCATTTCAAGGAGTTTTTCCCAGAAACCACCACTAGTGGTAGACTAAGATGACCTTACATACTACTTTACAGAAAATAAAAAGCCAGATAGGAACAGCTCACTTCTTCCTACCTCCAACTTTGCAATCTCATTTACACGCATATCCATTATTTTTTGTTCTCTCCTGAAATTATGATAGATTTGGCACATATAAAGCAAACAAAAAAATGTTAAATAAATTATACAATGACTAAAGTAAAGATCTATGATAGCTGCCAAACTGTGTCCAATCCGGGAACCAAGAAATCATGAAGGACTGGTTATGGTATTGTTCTAACAACAAAGTCTAAAAACAAGACCTCAAAATAATATTTTGTTAAAAATTTTTTAACTTTATAGCTTTTACTTTTACATCTAACATTGGAATACCAGTATTCAAATGTAAAATTGTAATCTAAGACTAATAAAAAATAACTCTCAATACCAAAAATGTTCAACTTCAACCATAAGTTACAGAAAACGTAGTTTTCAATTAGAAAAACAATTAGAAAAAAGGTTCTTGACCTGAGATGCCCAATAGAAACAGCATGTGATCCAATTTTCTAGTAGCTATATTTTTAAAAAATCAGTGAAATTAATTTTAATATAAATTTAACCCACTTGTCTAAAATTTATTATCTCAACATGTAATCAATATAAAATTGAGATATTTTACATTCTCTTTTTTCATACTAAAGCTCTGTATTTTTAATACTTACAGTATGCCTCAAATTCAGATAAGCCATACTTCAAGTGCTCAATAGCCCCATGTGGCTAGTGGCTACCCTAATTGGATAGTACACACACCTACATACAGTTTTATTAAATTCTTATCAGTTCTCTTAAAGGATAAATAGTATCATGCAGTTTAAAGGGATGCTATACCCACATATACATAATGTCAAAATTTATTTTATAATTTTTAGATTTTACTACAAATATATAAATATACTAGAGTCTTCACTATCAATAGGAACCACAGGGATAAATAAAAGCTTCTGGAGAATAAGCATGCTTATTTAACTAAAAAATAATCTTTGAAATCTTTGATAATAAGTAGCACTGAAAATTTATATTAAGATGCACCTCAACAAAAGAAGAGACTTAAGTCTATACCCCTTAAGCAGAATACCTTAATTTTTACATACCTTTTTAACTATCTCAAAGATGTACAAAAAATTATACTATTGATTGGCTGGGGTTTAAAGTCTATACGCTTTAGGTTTAAACACTAACCTAAAGATAAAGGGTAGTTTATGGAATTTAATTTCCAGAAGTGTTTTCCCCCACAAATACTATATGAGTTCCACATTACTTACCCATAGCCAGATCAGATTGGAAACTCAGGCAAATCTGTGCTAGTAACTGTGTGTTTAGAAACAGCTCCCAGTCTCACAGTGTAAAGAACCACACTTGACAACTGTTTCTAACACAGTTGGGAACTACCACAGCTTTTTTCCAACTACTAAAAAAATCCATGAATAAACTGAAATCAAGACAAAAATTTATCTTAAATGCATTTTAATTTAAATATTTTACTTAAAACTTAAATATTTTACTTTAAAAACTTAAATATTTTAAGGGAGGGAGCCCAGAAGTAAAGCTATTATAAAAAACTACTTTTTAAAAGTCTGACTTGCAATAATCAGATATTTATAATTGTATTTTATATACAGTTACAAACTAAAATATTTAACTATTCAGGATACTGTTCTATACTTCCATTAACATAGTTATTATTTATACACACACACACACACACACACACACACACACACAATTCTGCTGAATTTTCACCACAACATGAACTATAGGGATTATCTAAGACTGGTCAGAGAAAATATACTTGACCACTGAATAAATCTTTAGAAGCCACATCTTTGATATTATAAAGAACTACTGAAAACTCAAACAAGGCTTCATTTCAACAGAAGAAATTTAGACCACTCTTCATTCCAAGCTGACATAAAGTATGTTCAACAAATATTTGCTGAACGAGTGAAGAATAAATGAATGGGACTTCCCTGGTGGCACAGTGGTTAAGAATCTGGCTGCCAATGCAGGGAACACGGGTTCAAGCCCTGATCTGGGAAGATCCACATGCCACAGAGCAACTAAGCAACTGAGCCCACACACTGCAACTACTGAAGCCCATGCTCCGCAACAGAGTAACCCCCATTCGCCACAAGTAGAGAAAGCCTGCATGCAACAAAGAAGACCCAATGCAGCCAAAAAAGAAAAAAAAGAATAAATGAATGAATGTGCCATGCACTATGTGAGGTACTGGTAAAACAGAGCAACCAAACAGAATATTGTACTTACCCTCCAAGAGCTTAGACGAGACATAAATAACTAAGCAGGCAATAATAATACAGTATGTCATATGCTGTAAAAAGGATAAGCAGAAGGTACTATGGGAACACACAAGAATATCTAATCCAATTTTAGATGATGTTAGGGTATGATGCTGGAGTATTAGTGAAGGTTTCTTGAAGAAGGTCCAAGGTGAAATGATAACTACTGGGAGTTAGTTAAGCAGAAGGAACAGTGTTTGTGAAGACCTAAAGGTGCTCACCTCCAGAAGTCTCAAAGAATTGCACGTTGGTCCATATAGCTGTATCACATAGCAGGGTCCAGATTATGAAGGGTGCTACAAACACTTTAAAGAATTTAGAATTTGGGCTTCCCTGGTGGCGCAGTGGTTGAGAATCTGCCTGCCGATTGCAGGGGACACGGGTTCGTGCCCCAGTCCGGGAAGATCCCACATGCAGCGGAGTGGCTGGGCCCGTGAGCCATGGCCGCTGAGCCTGTGCATCTGGAGCCTCTGCTCCGCAACGGGAGAGGCCACAACAGTGAGAGGCCCGCGTACCACAAAAAAAAAAAAAAAAAAAATTTAGATTTTATCTCAAAGGCCAAGGATAGCCACTAAAGGGTTTTAAATATAGAACAGTGACATGTTCTGATTTGTGTTTTAGGGAGATTACCTGAACAATGTATAGATAGATAATTGGATGGCACTGGTGGCAAGAGGCCAATTAAGAAACTGTGGAGTAATACAATGGAGAGATGAACATAGCTTGAACTATGGTAATAAAAATGAAAGAACTGAATAGATTTGTGATATATGCACAAGGTAAATTCATAAAACTTGGTGACTGAATGGATATGCGTGGGGTGGAGGAGAGGATGGTGCCAAGAATAATATTGATTTGGGCAATCCAATGGATGGTGGTGCCATGTACTAATAAGGAAGGAACCTTTGTAGGTAGACACGGATGTGGAGGGAAAAAAAAAGGTTTGGATTTTTCTTTTTAATGAGAAAGTTTTTTGTTTTGTTTTGTTTTGCTGCGTTGGGTCTTTGTTGCTGCACGCAGGCTTCGTCTAGTTGTGGCGAGCAGGGGCTATTCGTCGTTCCGGTGTGTGGGTTTTTCTTTGCAGCGGCTTCTCTTGTTGCAGAGCAGGGACTCTAGGTGTGTGGGCTTCAGTAGTTGCAGCACATGGGCTCAGGAGCTGTGGCTCACGGGCTCTAGAGCACAGGCTCAGTAGTTGTGGCACATGGACTTAGTTGTTCTGCAGCATGTGGGATCTTCCCAGACCAGGGCTCGAACCTGTGTCCCCTTCATTGGCAGGCGGATTCTTAACCCCTGTGCCACCAGGGAAGTCCCCAGGTTTGGACTTTGAGTTTTGAGGAAGCTGTGGGACATTCAAGTGGATACTCTCAACAAAACTAATTGATCTCAGGCTCCAGTGAGTGATTTGGGTTGGAGATAAAAAAATTAGAGAATTTTGCCATTTTGAAAATATACTCTGGTACGAGTGAAGATTCAGAAAGTGTAGATTAGCTGTCATTATTTATATATGGTACAATACTGGTGTTTCATGGCAGATGTGTCATCCAACTCTTGAGAATTAGCCATATGATGTAAGTGGATAGTTAGCAATGTCAAAATTATCATTACTGTATATATAAAAATGTATCTGTGGGTCCTGAATTGACAAGAATTCATACTCTAGCTTGATAAAAAAATAAAAGAAAATCAACTGACAACTACTAATTCAAGGATTAATATCCTTTGGGAGTAGCTTAGCTTTATTTTCATTCTTTCCTGTTACATATTACATTTTGTTCTCCCAAGACATTTTCTCCCACTGCTTTCAGGGAAAGGAGTATTGAATAGCCTCCCCCACAAATGGAACATTTTAAAACTCTTTCTTCTAGTCTCGTTTCTTACCTCCAGTTTTGCATTTTCAATATTTCCTAAAGTGACAAAATTCATAAAATACAATCATTCTTTTCTATTTTATCAAACAAGAAAAACTATTTTAAAGTAACTTTCATAAATTTTAAGTATTTTTAAAGTTCAACTGGAAAACAACATAATTCAAAAGTATCATTACATCCAAAGTAGAAGCTGATATGACAAGAATATCAAGTGCATCATTAATTCAAGATCAGAATGACCATGGTCCCAAATCAATAATTAAGACAAACCTAATTCTAAGGCTAACATAAGATTCATGTAAGTTATTAATTAAAAGCTATTAATTTTCATCTATTTGCTAGTCACTATGAATATAAAAATCTGCCATTGAGGGACTTGATCTAGTAGGGAAGCTAGACATGTAAACAACTGAAGCAATACAATAAGTGTCATACTAAAAGCACACAAGGTGTTAGTAAAGTATAAAATAGGATACACAAATCACCATATGCACACAGCTTAAAAGGAAACAATTTAGCCTGTCCCTAGTTTTATTTTCACATGAAATTTAGACAATTTTAGAAATGCCTTTTATTAGTTTAATTTTATAGAAAAGGAGTAGGGAAAGCCAGGAGAGTAAAGTATGAAGGTCAAAATGAGAATAAGGCTATTATATTCTTACAAGCATTAAATGCTTAACCTTTGTTGTAAATTCACACAACAAACTACTTAAATGAAAGAAGGAAAATGGACCAAGAGACTAAGCATCATCAGTTCTCTTTCTTTCACAGTTCCATAGTTAGACCACAATTCTGAGACTGCATGATTTCTAGCAATATTTCACAGATCAAAAGATCAGATGACAGGAAAGGTATTATATTAGTGGTCATCTGAGGTCCACTAAGGTTCAGTGAAATGCTGAAGGTTAGAAAGCTAGTAAGTGGTAGCAAAATAATTTTTAGCTCAGTGGACTGCAAGTACAATGTTTTTATTTGTTTTCACAAAATGTAACTTGCATGTCTCAAAAAAGCTTATTATATAATCAATACAGATGATGATGATAATGATAGTAAATGGAATAATAATAGTACTATTACAAACTAGTGTACCCAGCACTGAAAACTTCCATGTGCAGGCACTATTATTTCAAGTGTTTTCTATATGAATTAACTCACTAAATTCTTATATCGACTCTTTGAGGAACATATTATTATTCCTATTTTACAAATGAGAAAACTAGGCAGAGAGAGGTTAAACATCTTGCCCAAGGCCACAAAATATTAAGAAGCAGAGACAGAATGTGAACTCAGTCTAGCTCCAGAGCCCCATACTCTTTACCACTGTGCTATCTAAATACACATTAGTCATGCGAAATACTACTGGATATACTTATCACTAGGCATATATTAGCATATAAAAGAATACCATGAAATGGAACATATACTTTTGGAAATGTTAAAGAATTTTAAAAAATGAAATCATAATTTTTCATGTCTCATTTTATTTGAAGTGTTAATGAGTTAACACTTTATATATAAAAATACCACAACATATACATCAGACCCTTTATTTTCATAATGAGTATCTCCTTAGATCTTTTTGTATTGTAAATATCAATAACATTTTGATATTTTATTTTACATATTTGACGGCATAGCACAATGTTTTACGAATACAGGCTCTGGCAAGATTGTTTAGATCTTTGTTAGAATACTGGCTTAGTGGTTGTGCAATCTTGGACAAGTTCCTTAACCTGTTTGATTTTCAGTGCATCTATAAAATGGAGATAATGGTGCGTACCTCATAAAATTTTTGTGAAGATTAATACTTAACACAGTCCCTGGCAGAGATAACATTCCAATGTTAGCTATTATCATAATTGAGATGGGATGCTGAAAGTTAGCAAGATGCACTCAAAATATATTTCAAATTCTAGCTAGAGGCCTTTATATTATCCAATTCAATCTTCAGAAAAACCTTTAAAATGTAGAAATAATGATTCTTATCACAAAATATTTTTCACGATGAGTGATCAGAATAGTTCTTGACTTGCAGAAAACACAATGTGAAATCCACAATTGCCAAGGCTGACCACTGATAAAAATGAATACTGATCATTTCATTTTAGGAGGCTATATTATTCCAACGATCCTGCCACAAATTTAAGGTATGTGTCACAATTTTTTCCCTAATTTTAAAAATGTTCACAATTGCCAAGATATGGAAGCAACCTAAGTGTCTGACAGATAAATGAATAAAGAAGATATCATCTGTGTACACACACACACACACACACACACACACACAATGGAATACTACTCAGCCATAAAAAAAGAATGAAATCTTGCCATTTGTAACAACATGGATGGACTTGGAGGGTATTATGCTAAGTGAAATGAGTCAGAGAGAGGAAGAAAAATACTGTATGCTATCACTTATATGTGAAACCTAAAAAATAAAACAAACTAGTGAATATAATAAAAAAGAAACAGACTTAGAGACAGAGAAGTAATGGTTACCAGTGGGGAGAGGGAAGGGGTGAGTGAGGGGCAAGATAAGGGTGAGGGTTTAAGAAGTATAAACTACTATGTATAAAATAAGCTACAAGGATATACAGTACAACACAGGGAATATAGCCAATATTTTATAATAACTATAAATGGAATAAAACCTTTCAAAATTGTGAATCACTATGTTGTACACCTGAAACATGTAATACTGTACATCAACTATATCCTAATTTTTAAAAAGTTCACTTAGAAAATGTGAACAAGAAAAACACAAAAGGAAAAAGTTACTAAAATCTCATCACCCAGTTTATTACCATTAATATTTTAGAATATTCAAGTTATTTTTCTCTATACAAATTACATAACTGAAACACTGTATGCACTGTTTGTATTTTGCTTTTTAATTTTCATTATATCATGAGCATATATCATGAACATATAGTTCATGATACAGGTCACAAATTTTCTTTCTGAAACATGTTTTCCAACAGCTACAGAATAAAAATGTTCCATAATTTATGTAATCAGCCCCTTATTAAATTTATTTAACCAGTCCCCTCTTATTTAAAGTTTCCTTTTCTTTTCTTGGTCATATTTGTGAACTGCTTTAATCATGACAACAATTTACCCTTTCAGGACAGATGATTTTTGACAAAGCTTTATGTCGTTCAGAGTCAAACAAGATGACTTACCAAGCTAGGAAGTAATAACAGTTATTAGTTAAATAATAAATAACTAGACTTTTATTAAAGTACCTATTATGAAGCAGGCACGTCATCAACAAACATTATTTCATCATTATTACTATCCTATAAGGTTGATACTATTATTCCCATTTTAGAAATGTGGAAACTGAGGTTTAGAGAGAGTAACTTTCTAGAAGTCAAAAAGTCAGTAAGTATTAGGGCTGGGATTTGATTCAGGAACCCAGTCTTAACTTCTGTTCCATACTACCTTCCTAACAACAACAACAAAATCAATAATACAACCAACAATACCAGCCCAACAACAACGAAGTGCAGCTAACATTTTATCAATATGCCAAGCACTGTGATCACTGTTTTACATACATTATTCTCTATATTCCTATAAAGGAGACCGAATGATTATGAGTCCAACTTGTCTATTTTGTTCTCAGAATATGTTTGTATACCCAGTTAACCCTGGAACACATGGGGTTAGGGGCACTGATCCTCCTTGCAAGGTTGAAAATCCACCTATAACTTACAGTTGGCCTTCCACATGGGCAGTTCCTGATCTGTGGATTCAACCAAGCACAAATCGTGTAGTACTGTAGTATTTACTATTTTTAAAAAACCACGTACAAATGGACACATGCAGTTCAAACCTGTTTAAGGGTCAACTGTATGTTTTTATCTTCATGCCTTTATTCACATGGTCTTCTTAGTTACAATATCCATCTCTTTTGTTTCTACATAAAGTTATATAGTTCAGTGTTCTGTCAAGTCCCTTATTCTCTATGAAGCCTTTCCTACTTTCCCATCTCGGACTGCTTTCTGATTGCAACTCATAAAAAGTCAATCAATGGGCTTCCCTGGTGGTGCAGTGGTTGAGAATCCGCCTGCCGATGCAGGGGACACGGGTTCGTGCCCCAGTCCGGGAAGATCCCACATGCTGCAGAGCGGCTGGGCCCATGAGCCATGGCCACTGAGCCTGTGCATCCAGAGCCTGTGCTCCGCAACGGGAGAGGCCACAACAGTGAGAGGGCCGCATACAGCAAAAAAAAAAAAAAAAAAAAAAAAAGTCAATCAAGTATAGAGTATTAGAAAGAAAACTCTACCTAGTTGTATGAGTTTGCACAAGCCAATTAACCTCTCTCTATATACCTCAATTCTTTGCCTGCAAAATGAAAAGGGATGGACTAGACCAGCAGTCCTCAAACTTCAGCATCAGAATCATGTGTTGGTCTTCTTAAAACACCTTGTTGAGCTGTACCCCCAATGTTTCTGAATCAGACAGAGGGGAGGGGGATTTAGAGTTTACATTGCTAACAAGTTCCCAGGGATGCTACTGCTGGGAAAGGGATGACACTTTGAGAACTACTGGGACTAAACAAAGAAAAGTCCTCAAATGCCAAGGTAAAGGGTTCGGTCTTTATTCTGTTAAGAAAACATGGAAAATTTAAATTAGTGTTGTAGCATATAAAAACTTTTGTCAAGAGGTGGCTAAAGCAGCAATAGGGCACAATAAAAAGACTCCTTCAATAATGGCAACATATCCGAAAGCCCCGGATTAGGGTGGTGGTAGCAAGAATAGGAAAAAAAAAAACCCCAAAAAGCCTCAAAACGTATGGCTCAGTCGCTCTTCCCTGCTAACGTTTTTGCCATTATCCACTGGAAAGCTACATGTATACATACTACTGTTATCTATAAAACACAACATGAAATCAGGAATCACTTTCTGGCATAGCAAAGTCACTATAATGTAATTGTTAGGGATCTAATGTTCAAGTTACTTTCTAAGTATATTTCAATTCCAAACTTAAAAAAATAAAAACCTAGGGGAAAATGACAGTATAGGTAGATTCATTTTATCTCCAAGACTCCTTAACATTATTAGTAGGGAAATAAAAAGATATAAACCCTTACAACAAAGAGAACAGGATAAAGCCATCAATACATGAGATTTCAATGGATTTCTAGAAGACACAAAAATAAAGGAATGTTGACTAGTGAGTCAAAGTAGAGGAAGCTACTGCCTAGTAAAGCATGTTAGAGGCTACAAGAGGAGGGAACTGTCAAGATCTCTCAAAACCTCAGAGAAGCTTTGAACTCTGAAAATGCAAGTACAAAAGAAAGGACAACAGTGATATGTGGATCTGAAAAACAATGGCATTCACTGCAGATCAGTAAAAGTAAGTCAAAGTCTCATCAAACTACCAAATAAGAGTGAAGGTAGAATAAAGAAATTTCCAGAATGCAGAGACTTAACAAAGTTTTTCTCCTGTACAGGAACTTACTTGAGGACATATCTCAACTGAAGCAGGGAGTGAACCCAGAAAAGGGGAAGACTTGGGATGCAGTAATTAATGAGGTAATCACAGAAAAGCAAAAAAGGGAAGATAGTCTAAGGTAAAGGGAGTCAAGGAGGCCCAAAGAAACTAAGTATAGATTGGACCAGGGCTCCAAAGAGCTATAGGAATGAAATTTCCCGGAAAAGGGGGAATTAATAGGTTAGATAGTAGGGAACTTAGAAAAAATCGAGGCTGTGATAAAGGCAATAGGTGAAATATTAAAAAGAGTCCATCAGAACAGTTAGGCATGATTTCTTTTGAATGGCCTAAGAATATATCAGATAGTAGAGAAACAGAATCTAGCATATGCTTGGCTTGACAGAGAAAATATCCCCATAAGTATAATAAGATGAACACTTATTTTTTTTCAATTTCTAGAATCAACCTACATACAAATCAATAATATTCCATTAACAATATGATAAATGTTATCAACCCTGATAATGAAAATGTAGAGCCATTAATATTCTCATCTTACAAAGGAGTCTACAGACACTGTCCATAGTTAAGGAAAAATAAAATTAAACTTTAAGTATGTTGTTTAAAGTTATATTGGGATGAGGTGGGTGGAGGGAATGCTGTAAGTAAACCATCATAGCAGAAATCAACAAGCAATGTTTAAATTTGATAGAGACAAAGCAGGATAAGCTTTGAGCAACCAAAATAAACCTCATGCTATTTATGCACAGAAATTCATCCAATTACTCAAAGTTCACTGCTCAGGATCCATCTATTTTTACTCTGCACACAATTCTCTTAATTAAGGCATCAGATTTCCAAGTCTTCACACCTAATTGTGCAGGCAGAACTGTTATTTAAAGACTACAAAATCAGTATATAAATTGTCCCAGTCAACAAAGAACATGCCATTTGTTTAGAGAGAAAAGACATACATGGCAATTAATGAGCACAACAGTGTGTGTGTGTGTGTGTGTGTGTGTGTGTGTGTGTGTGTCGCTGTACCAGAGCACCACCATATCACATGACAATTAGAGACTATGAATATGGGGAATTCCCTGGCAGTTCAGTGGTTAGGACTCATGCTTCCACTGCAGGGGTCCAGGGTTCCAGCCCTGGTAGGGGAACTAAGAATCCTGCAAGCCGTGAGGCAGGAATAAAAAATGTTATCTCTGTAGAGCAAATAATTTACATAAAAGAAAAGCAATAAAAATAAATGTAGTTCAAAATCTTAGGGGAAGATTTCACAGAATGAACAGAGGCTAGGTTTGAGGATAAGATACCGGCAGGCAATGAAACATAAAAAACAAGGTGTTCAGAAAGGAAAAGGGATACTAAAAACACAAGCAAAGATAGGAGTCCAGTGAACCTGTGTTACTAAGGAGCTTTCAAGGCAAGACAGGGAGCTGAGAGAAGGAAATCTTGAGGAATGCAGAGGCATTGAATAAAAATGCAAGTGGCAGAGGTAAGAGCATGGAAATGTTTTTAAGACAACCCTATTTCTTACCACCAAAATTACGAGCTGGAAATACAGGAATCATAAGGCAGCTCTAGCAAATTAAAAAAAAACACTCCATTATTTTTGTGCTTTATATGGATAAATATAGAAAAAACATTTGAATCCACCTACAAGTTTTACTGAAGTAGATGAAATATCACACTAATGAACAGCAGATGGCGCCAAAATATTATTTTTTCCACAACTGCCTTCCTTGGGTCACATAAACGATTAACTGAAATTAAAAACTCTTCATACCAGAACTGAAGAGTTTTTTTTAAAAAAGACAAATTATCCAGGTTTTCATGTGGTATACTAACAGATTGATTGTTAATAACAATGTCCTAGAGCGTGAATACATACAGAAAAACAAGGTTGCACCAAATGCAAAAAACTTTATCAGTTGTAAACACTTGCTTTTAACTAAAAATTTAACTATACTTCTTACAAAGGAGTTACTAGTCCAGAAAAAGTACTGATATCTACAAAACCAAAGGGATTCAGAGCAACATTTTCATAATAAACCTTTAATTAATGGCACTAACGGAACTGATCAGCAATATGGCTAATTTAAAGCTACCCTTCACAGAAATGTATTTCCTTTCTGATTCTAAGATGTGTAAGGGGGAACATTACCACAATAAAATATACCCACCAATCTCGAGATTACCCAGAGTTCAAAGTATTAAATGTAGATAAAAAAATAAATGGCGGGGGGGGGACACACTCCCCTGGTGGCATAGTGGTGAAGAATCCACCTGCCAATGCAGGGGACATGGGTTTGATTCCCGGTCCAGGAAGATCCCACATGCCTCGGAGCAACTAAGCCTGTGTGTGTGCCACAACTACTGAGCCCGCGAGCCACAACTACTGAGCCCACGTGCCACAACTACTGAAGCCCCCGCGCCTAGAGTCCTTGCTATGCAACAAGAGAAGCCACTGCAATGAGAAGCCCATGCACTGCAATGAAGAGTAGCCCCCGCTCGCTGCAACTAGAGAAAGCCTGCACGCAACGAAGACCAGATGCAACCCCAAAATAAATATAAATAAATAAATGGGGGATTTGGGAAACAATTGTGTCAACATCAGTGGTTCACTTTTATGATGTATGGGTTATGTTAAGATAAAACTAGTTTGCACTGATTGGGGTGGGGGGAGAGGGAGGAAAACTTGGTAAGACTTTAATAGGTGCTGGATGACTTACACAGAGAAAAACAGTACATTTTCACAAATTCATTAACGGATGAGACTTCAAGAAAGATTCCAGTCTGATCCCTCGCATACAAATAGCTAAACCTTTTACTGTGTCTTTCTTTTCTGTAAGCTACTTTTTCAGGATGTCTGAGGTTTTACAAACCTCTCAAGCACCAAAAATTTTTTTTAAATTTTAATCATTTTGATTGAAAATATTTCTAAAGTAAATTACCTTATTTTGCTTTTAAAGCAATATCTTAAAATATAATATAACACTTTCTTGGTTTTTATAAGATAATCATTACGATCATGAAATAAGTCTACTGTTTTATAATATGATGAGACCCTGAGGACCCACTTATCAGTACAAAGCAATTTTTTTCTTCTAGTTATTTAGTTATAATTGATACATAGCACTGTATATGTTTAAGGCGTACAGCATAATGATTTGACTTACATGCATCATGAAATGACCACCCCAATAAGTTTAGTGAACATCCAACATCTCATAGAGATACAAAGTAAAAAAGTATTTTTTCTTGTGATGAGAACTCAGGATTTATTCTCTTAACAACTTTCATAAATAATGTACAGCAGTGTTAATCAAATTAATCATGTTGTACATTACATCTCTAGTACTTATTTATCCTGTAACTGAAATTTTGTACCTTTGGACCACCTTCACCTAATTCCGCCATCCCTAAATCCCTGCTTCTGATAACCACAAATCTGATCTTTTTCTAAGAGTTTGTTTTTTGATGTATAATTGACCTACCATGTTAGTTCCTGGTGTACAGCACAGTGATTCAGTGTTTCTGTACATTACAAAATGATCTCCACAACGCTATTTTTAAAATAAGTTGTCCTAAACTGCTGGGTTTCTTGTGTTATTCCTGCAGTTTATCAATTTTTTTCTTCTTTTCTTGCTGTCATGTTGTTAGATGCCACTTCTTTTAGCTGTTCCTGAGACTAACTATAGACTCCTCTTTTCTCTGATAAACCAAAGAAATATCTTGCTAAACATATAGTTTTAGAAGTATTTAGGAGCTTAGAAGACTTTTCCAAGAATAAAGTGATGGGCTTTAGAACTATGTCAGGCTGCTCAGAAGTCATTACTGCTCCTGTTTCTTAGCGTTGTTTAAGATAAATGAGATTGCTGGACAGCTTTATTCCAAACAGTTAAAACATTTCTTTTTATCATTGTGTCCTGACTGGTTAATAACTCCTTTGCCAGACAGCACACAGCCAAAAGATCTCTAACTACAGCCACCTTATTTAAAAATTGGCTCTATTTCACGACTGATTAATACATTTAAACGACAAATATGAATATAGCTTTCAACCCTTATCCTTAACAATTATTTTACCCTGGAGCTTTAACCAAGGCTAACCAAAACTTTAGCCTCTTCAGCAGAAATCAAGAAGATAAGTTAAACCAAACTGTCCTCCTTTTGTTCCATCGGAAAAAGAAAAAGTATCTTTTTTCCTTTCCCTATTATTTTTTGAACTGGGAAGTACAGCAGTGCTCAAATTTAGTTGTGCACTGAATCACCTGCAGACCTTGTAAAAACATATATGTTTTTACTTCTTATGGACATTGTAATTGACTTTATAATATCCACTCCACCACATATGAACATGGCTATTTATGGTAATTCCATACTCCTCAAGGGTGAGCAGGCCTGAGCTAATATGGCCTAGTGAGACAGAAGCAGCTTGCTTTTTTTTTTCTTTTTAAAATTAATTAATTAATTTTTGGCTGTGCTGGGTCTTGGTTGCTGTGCATGGACTTTCTCTAGTAGCGGCGAGCAGGGGCTACTCTTTGTTGCGTTGTGTGGGTTTCTCACTGCAGTGGCTGCTCTTGTTGCGGAGCACGGGCTCTAGGTGCAGGGGCTTCAGTAGTTGTGGCACACGGGCTCAGTAGTTGTGGCTCGCGGGCTCTACAGTGCAGGCTCAGTAGTTGTGGCACACGGGCTTAGTTGCTCCGCAGCATGTGGGATCTTCCCAGACCAGCGATCCAACCCATGTCCCCTGCATCGGCAGGCGGATTCTTAACCACTGTGCCACCAGGGGAGTCCTGAAGCTTGCTGTTTTGACTTCTGGGTAAGAGAGGTCCTTCTCTCTTTTCTCCTAGTAGATACTAACAAGGATAAATGTTTCATTATTATTGTAGGCAGTCATCCTACATCCTTGAGGGGAACAAACTTGAGACAAAACATCTTGTCATGTAGGATAAGTTTTCTTGTAAGTTTTCATGTAAGCCCGTTTGAGTCAGATTTAAGTTACCTCACATCTAAAAGCATCTAGAATTTTGAATAAGCTCCACTGTTCATGATAAACAACCAGGGTTGAAAGCCACTGGACTAGAAAAGTAATAATCTGAAATTCAAAAGGAATTTAACAAACCAGACTGATTTGAAGAACTGGGAAGAAAAGGGAAAAATTAGAATCAAAATCCAATATATGGGGCAACTTCTTCATAGTAAAAATGTATGTGCAAATCTCAAAATATGCACATATGTATAATTTTTTCTTTGGATCATACTTTAACAGTGATTATCACAGCACCAAGCATACCAATGCTGTTTAATAACTGTAACAAATATAAAATAATTAATTCAACATTTATATTAGCTTTACAATGTTATCCCCCTTTGCCTTCAAATATGTTTCAATATAGAAAATAAAACCAAAACACCATTGTTAAATTAGCTCAATATGAAACTTGAGCAATATGAAACACTTTAAATGTCTCAAGTTTAAAATGTTGTAGATCTGTTGACACCATAGGAAAGCCAATGAGCTAATTATTAAATGATAATTTTATTCACACATTTTTGTCAAGAACAATCACTACCATAGTTGCTTTTATAGACAGTGTTCTGCTCTAAGGCTAATAGAGAACAGAATTAAAGAAAATATACTTTAATTTCCACAAATGTTCTTAAATAGCTCATTTGCATGGCTCTGAAATAATCCAGTTACAGAAAACTTAAGTGAAGCCTATAATCAAATCATATGAGTATTAGTTTAATAAATTGTTCAAAACTAAGGGTCTATGAACAGCTCCTACTTTATGAAGTACCTAAGTAAAAGTTATAACTTTATTTCCAAAGTTTCACACAATTTTCTACCTAGTATATTTTGGGATTGTGGTACAAAAATGTTCAAAGGTATTGGCTGACTTTGAAGAAATGCAGCGTCTTCTACGAGAACATAAAGATAAACCTAAAGCTGGATTTATGATTTTGCTTGCTGTTTTGAACAAATGGTAACCAATTTATACATTAGCATATTTGTTGGAATTTTTCATTTATTTAAATTTAAAAGTTGGTAATTTGGTCGCGTTTACAAAGGCATGTGACTGTGCTGATTTTCAGTTTGTAAGACCACTACCACAACTAAGATGGCTAAACAGAATCCATCTTAAATAAATGTTCATATTCATTTAATTTAAAAAAATTTCTTATGTACTAGTACTACCTCATGAGAAATGACATAAAGATAGTGAGACGGAGATAGAAACTACCTTTGAACTCCTCATAATTAAAGACAGTGACAGCATAAATATTAAATAAGTACCTGGATTTTCATACATCGTTTATGTAATATATAAGCAATAGGGTCTTCCGTCAAGATGAATAAAAGTTCTTCCTCATATTCACTAGGGAAATAACATGCATATCAATTAGGTGTTTTGACCCACAAGTAGAGGAAGTGAAAAGTAAAAGAGGCAAAGCCTCAAAATTTAATTCTACTTTTTAGATCCCCAAATGAATCTGCATATATTATTAATCATACTCTATTTGCTACATGAGACAAGAATGCTCTTTTCTCATTTATTTTGTCAACATTTTAAAGTAAAATATTAAGCTAACACTTTCAGACTTTTCTTCTATATGTACAAACAAAACACTGGGTACTGTTTATTTTAACCTATTCAGAGCACAATTTTTCTAACCTGTAAATGAACACAAGAATTAATAGTTTTCCATTGTATAAATTAATAAACCGCAGTGTGTGGTACATAATAAATGTTCAGTAAATACCTATGAATAAACAATTTGACACAAAACTGATTAAAATTGTGACAGAAATTTCTGTTACTCCAAATCTGTTCACCTCTTCTGTGACAGACCCTAGATTTTTAGCTGAGCAGATGACCATCTAGAATACAGCCCACATTTCTCAGCCACCCTTACTGTTGAGCTGACCATCTGACTAGGTTTTGGCCAATGGGATATAAGCATAAGTAGCTTGTATGACTTCTGGGATAGATTCTAAAGGAAAGAAAGAGGGCCCTTTCTGCTTCCTGCTAGGCAGACTGTTGGAACATGAGCAGATATTTTGAACTATAAAGTAATCTGTTTATGGATAATGGAATAATAAAATAGGAGCCTAATGTCATGGTGGAGCCTTCATACTGACCTTAGATGCTTACCTCTAGACTTTTACCACATCAGAGAATAAACTTCTTTTTAAACAACTATTGCTTTGGGCTTCCTGTCTTTCTGACAAATCCAATTTTAATTAATAATCACACAAAGTAAAAATATTCTCTACGTTTGTACAAGAATCTTAAATACATTTAAGACATAGGTGGAAACAACATGGCCTACTAGAGTCAAAAGAACTTGTTCAAATCCCAGCTCTGCAATTTAGCAATACGTCTTGGGCAGATTACTTCACCTCACTAAGCCCGTCTCCACAACTGTAAAATGACAGAAAAATATCCACTTCTTAGAATTATTGTAAGGATTAAATATAATGAAGAAGGGGGAAAATGAGGAAGCAAGAGGAAAACAAATGTCAGCAAAGAGAGCTAAGAAAAATATAAGCTGGGAAAGGGAACTCAAAAGGGTATTTCAAAACCTAAGAATAATGTACAAAGTGGGTTATTCAAACATATTCTTTATTTCATCTTTTGTAACATACAACATCTATAAAATAAGGGTGTTGTATTACATGATATCTAAGGGTTCTTCCAGCTCTAAAATTATATCACAAAATTATGTGTTATGTCACAAATATCTATAATCATCCAGCAAGGTTGTTTAAAAACTTTCAGCTCCATGCTACTCTTGAGAGAAAACACACACACACACACACACATACACACACACACCCATTGATGGCGAGCAGGATTCTCTATGATAAACCTTGATGATCATCTTCTGACTATTTTTATGTACATAACACTGTGCTGACTCTGCAAAATGTTCCATGATCTCTGACATCTCTTGTGTGTACTCCAAGTTGCAATTTCTAAGAATTCAAGCCTTTGATGACACAACTTACAAATAAAAATCACCCTAGAGACTAAAAACAATTTTCTAATAGTTGCAACTTACAGATTTTGTTTAACATAGCTGCCTTTAATTAACTGCTTTAACTAATTAATTACATCATTCTTTCTTCACTTTATTGGTACAGTGTTGTATCAGACAGGCTTGCTTAAAAGCTGCAGTAATGAACTCCAAAAATCTCTAGCTTAAAAGAACAAAGATTTATTTCTCACTCACTTTACATGTCTATCACTGGTTGGTGAAGAACTCTGCTCTGTATAGCTGTTCTCCTCTAGACTTATGGAGCACCCACTCCCTGAAACACTGCTAGTAGCAGGAGCAGCAGCAGAAGGAAAGAGCTCTGGAAGGTCTCATACTGGCAATTAAATGATTGGCCTGGAAGTGACACACTCATTTCCATACACAACTCTTTGGCTAGAACTGTTCACACGGCCCAATGACAGAGGGGTCAGAAAGTGTCAGATGGCACAGAGCCAAAAATATTTAGTAACGAGTATAAATGACTACCCCAAATGCCCAGGCTAATGACACAGAAAGATGTTAAACAAATGTTTTCTAGTGATACAGATTTGAAAAATTATTAATTTTAAAAGTCATATAATCACTTAACAAAACTAAAACCTTAACGAACCTCAGAGAATTCACCAACATTCTTCCTATAGAAACTCCCAGACTCCAGGGGAATCAACATCAAATGCTTTGAGTAAGTCAATAAAGAATGGATGTACATATCTATAAATCTGTACCTATAAAGGCAGTTATAAATATATACAAACACATATTCTCCTGAAGACAGTACAGTTCAGGGAAAAAGAGATGGCAATGCTTGCCCAAATTCAAGGCTTTAAAAAAAAAAGGCCATTTAATTTATCCCAATTAGTGTTAGTTTCCCATGCCACTTAGAAAAAAACAAAATTTTTAAAAAGACTGCCTGTATGAGTCAATAAGTTACCAACGGTTATATATATATATATATATATATATATATATATATGCATGCATTTATTTAATTTTTTTATACAGCAGGTTCGTATTAGTTATCCATTTTATACATATTAGTGTATATATGTTGATCCCAATCTCCCAATTCATCACACCACCAACCCACCCCCCACCACTTTCCCCCCTTGGTGTCCATACGTTTGTTCTCTACATCTGTGTCTCTATTTCTGCCCTGCAAACTGGTTCACCTGTACCATTTTTCTAGGTTCCACATATATACGTTAACATACGATATTTGTTTTTCTCTTTCTGACTTACTTCACTCTGTTTGACAGTCTCTAGATCCATCAACATCTCTACAAATGACCCAATTTTGTTCCTTTTTACGGCTGAGTAATATTCCATTGTATATATGTACCACATCTTCTTTACCCATTCATCTGTCGATGGGCATTTAGGTTGCGTCCATGACCTGGCTATTGTAAACAGTGCTGCAGTGAACATTGGGGTGCATGTGTCTTTTTGAATTACGGTTTTCTCTGGGTATATGCCCAGTAGTGGGATTGCTGGGTCACATGGTAATTCTATTTTTAGTTTTTTAAGGAACCTCCATACTGCTCTCCATAGTGGCTGTATCAATTTACATTCCCACCAACAGCGCAAGAGGGTTCCCTTTTCTCCACACTTTCTCTAGCAGTTCTTGTTCGTAGATTTTCTGATGATGCCCATTCTAACTGGTGTGAGGTGATACTTCCTTGTACTTTTGATTTGCATTTCTCTAATAATTAGTGATGTTGAGCAGCTTTTCATGTACCTCTTGGCCATCTGTATGTCTTCTTTGGAGAACTGTCTATTTAGGTCTTCTGCCCATTTGTTTTTCTAATATTGAGCTGCATGAGCTGTTTTGGAGATTAATCCTTCGACCATTGATTCGTTTGCAAATATTTTCTCCCATTCTGAGGGATGTCTTTTCGTCTTATCATTTCCTTTGCTGTGCAAAAGCTTTTAAGTTTCATTAGCTCCCATTTGTTTATTTTTGTTTTTATTTCCATTACTCTAAGAGGTGGATCAAACGAGATCTTGCTGTGATTTATGTCAGAGTGTTCTTCCTATGTTTTTCTGTAAGAGTTTTATAGTGTTCAGTCTTACATTTAGGTCTCTAATCCATTTTGAGTTTATTTTTGTGTATGGTGTTAGGGAGTGTTCTAATTTCATTCTTTTACATGTAGCTGTCCAGCTTTCCCAGCACCACTTATTGAAGAGAATGTCTTTTCTCCATTGCTCCCTTTACCTCCTTCTCCCTGCCTCCTTTGTCATAGATTAGTTGACCATAGGTGCGTGGGTTTATCTCTGGGCTTTCTAACCTGTTCCACTGATCTATATTTCTGTTTTTGTGCCAGTACCATATTGTCTTGATTACTGTAGCTTTGTAGTATAGTCTGAAGTCAGGGAGTCTGATTCCTCCAGCTCCGTTTTCTTACTTTAAGACTGCTTTGGCTACTCGGGGTCTTTTGTGTCTCCATACAAATGTTAAGATTTTTTTGTTCTAGTTCTGTAAAAAATGCCATTGGTAATTTGATAGGGATTGCACTGAATCTGTAGATTGCTTTGGGTAGTAGAGTCATTTTCACAATATTGATTCCTCCAATCCAAGAACATGATATATATATATCTCCATCTGTTTGTATCACCTTTAATTTCTTTCAACAGCATCTTATAGTTTTCTGCATACAGGTCTTTTGTCTCCTTAGGTAGGTTTATTCCTAGGTATTTTATTCTTTTTGTTGCAATGGTAAATGGGAGTGTTTCCGTAATTTCTCTTTCAGATTTTTCATCATTAGTGTATAGGAATGCAAGAGATTTCTGTGCATTAATTTTGTATCCTGCAACTTTACCAAATTCATTGATTAGCTCTAGTAGTTTTCTGATGGCATTTTTAGGATTCTCGATGTATAGTATCATGTCACCTGCAAACAGTGACAGTTTTACTACTTCTTTTCCAATTTGTATTGCTTTTATTTCTTTTTTTTCTCTGATTGCCTTGGCTAGGACTTCCAAATCTATGTTGAATAAGAGTGGCAAGAGTGGACAACCTTGTCTTGTTCCTGATCTTAGTGGAAATGCTTTCAGTTTTTCACCATTGAGAATGATGCTTGCTGTGGGTTTGTCATATATGGCCTTTATTATGTTGAGGTAGGTTCTCTCTATGCTCACTTTCTGGAGAATTTTTATCATAAATGGGTGTTGAATTTGGTCAAAAGCTTTTTATGCATCTTTTGAGATGATCACATGGTTTTTCTTCTTCAATTTGTTATTATGGTGCATCACATTAACTGATTTGCGTATATTGAAGAATCCTTGCATCACTGGGATAAATCCCACTTGATCATGGTATATGATCCTTTTAATGTGTTGTTGGAATCTGATTGCTAGTATTTTGTTGAGGATTTTTACATCTATATTCATCAGTGATACTTGTCTGTAATGTTCTTTTTTTGTAGTATCTTTGTCTGGTTTTGGTATCAGGGTGATGGTGGTCCCATAGAATGAGTTTGGGAGTGTTCCTTCCTCTGCAATTTTTTGCAAGAGTTTGAGAAAGACAGGTGTTAGCTCTTCTCTAAATGTTTGATAGAATTCACCTGTGAAGCCATCTATCTGGTCCTGGACTTCTGTTTGTTGGAAGATTTTTAATCATAGTTTCAATTTCATTACTTGTGATTGGTCTGTTCATATTTTCTATTTCTTCCTGGTTCACTCTTGGAAGATTATACCTTTCTAAGAATTTGTCCATTTCTTCCAGGTTGTCCATTTTATTGGCATAGAAGTTGCTCATAGTAGTTTCTTAGGATGCTCTGTATTTCTGCGGTGTCTGTTGTAACTTCTCCTTTTCCATTTCTAATTTTATTGATTTGAGTCCTCTCCCTCTTTTTCTTCATGAGTCTGGCTAATGGCTTATCAATTTAGTTTATCTTCTCAAAGAACCAGCTTTTAGTTTTATTGATCTTTGCTATTGTTTTCTTTGTTTCAATTTCATTTATTTCTGCTCTGATCTTTATTTCTTTCCTTCTACTAATTTTGGGTTTTGTTTGTTGTTCTTTCTCTAGTTCCTTTAGCTGTAAGGTTAGATTATTTCAGGTTTTTCATGTTTCTTGAGGTAGGCTTGCACTGCTATAAACCTCTCTTAGAATGGCTTTTGCTGCATCCCATAGGTTTTAGGTCATGGTGTTTTTTTCCATTGTAATTTGTGTCTAGGTATTTTTTGATGTCCTCTTTGTTTTCTTCAGTGATCTCTTGGTTATTCAGTAACTTATTGTTTAGCCTCCATGTGTCTGTGTTTTTTACATTTTTTCCCCTGTAACTGATTTATAATCTCATAGCATTGTGGTCAGAAGAGATTCCTGATACAATTTCAGTTTTCTTATATTTACTGAGGCTTGATTTGTGACCAAATCTTGATCTTTCCTGGAGAAGGTTCTGTGTGCACTTGAGAAGAAAAGTGTAATCTGCTGTTTTTGGATGGGATATCCTATAAATATCAATTAAATCTATCTTGTCTACTGTGTCATTTAAAGCTTGTGTGTCCTTATTAATTTTCTGTTTGGATGATCTGTCCATTGGTGTAAGTGAGGTGTTAAAGTCCCCCACTATTACTGTGTTACTGTCGATTTCCTCTTTTACAGCTCTTAGCAGTTGCCTTATGTATTGAGGTGCTCCTATGTTGGGTACATATATATTTATAATTGTTATATCTTCTTGGATTGATCCCTTGATCATTATGTAGTGTCCTTCCTTGTCTCTTGTAACATTCTTTATTTTAAAGGCTATTTTATCTGATATGAGTATTGCTACTCCAGCTTTCTTCTGATTTCCATTTGCATGGAATATCTTTTCCATCCCCTCACTTTCAGTCTGTATGTGTCCCTAGGTCTGAAGTGGATCTCTTGTAGACAGCATATATATGGGTCTTGTTTTTGTATCCATTCAGCAAGCCTTTGACTTTTGGTTGGAGCATTTAATCCATTCACATTTAAGGTAGTTATCGATACATATGTTCCTATTATCATTTTCTTAATTGTTATGGGTTTGTTTTTGTAGGTCCTTTTCTTCTCTCATGTTTCCCACTTAGAGAAGTTCCTTTAGCCTTTGTTGTAGAGCTGGTTTGGTGGTGCCGAATTCTCTTCGCTTTTGCTTGTCTGTAAAGCTTTTGATTTCTCTGTCGAATCTGAATGAGATCCTTGCCGGGTAGAGTAGTCTTGGGTGTAGGTTCTTCCCTTTCATCACTTTAAATATATCATGACACTCCCTTCTGGCTTGTAGAGTTTCTGCTGAGAAATCACCTGTTAACCTTATGGGAGTTTTGTATGTTATTTGTCATCTTTCCCTTGTTGCTTTCAGTAATTTTTCTTTGTCTTTAATTTTTGTTAATTTGATTATTATGTGTCTCGGTGTGTTTCTCCTTGGGTTTATCCTGCGTGGGACTCTCTGCACTTCCTGGACTTTGGTGGCTATTCCCTTTCCCACGTTAGGGAAGTTTTCTACCATAATCTCCTGAAATATTTTCTCGGGTCCTTTCTCTCTCTTCTCCTTCTGGGACCCGTATAATGCGAATATAGTTGTGTTTAATGTTGTCCCAGAGGTCTCAGGCTGTATTCATTTCTTTTCATTCTTTTTTCTTTATTGTGTTCTGAGGCAGTAAATTCCAGCATTCTGTCTCCCAGGTTACTTATGCATTACTCTGCCTCAGTTATTCTGCTATTGATTTCTTCTAGTGTATTTTTCATTTCATTTATTGTATTGTTCATCTCTGTTTCTTCTTTAATTCTTCTAGGTGTTTGTTCTTTAATTCTTCTAGGTCTTTGTTAAACTTAATTTCTTGCATCTTCTTGATCTGTGCCTCCATTCTGTTTCCGAGGTCCTGGATCATCTTCACTATCATCATTCTGAATTCTTTTTCTTGAAGGCTGCCTATCTCCACTTCATTTAGTTGTTTTTCTGGGGGTTTATCTTGTTCCTTCATCTGGTATATAGCCCCTCTGCCTTTTCATCTTGTCTGTTTTTCTGTGTATGCGGTTTTTGTTCCACAGGCTGCAGGACTTAGTTCTTCTTGCTTCTGCTGTCTGCCCTTTGCTAGGGTTATATATTTAAATGCTTATAAAGGTTGGAAGTAAAAAAGGTAGTGAAATGAAACACTAAGAAATGGGGGATACAGAGAACTGTGGAGAGTTTATGGCTCATGCAATCCTTACCGAGTGCTAAAACCCTGACCAACTGTTGCCATATTGGAATTCAAGCCAGTGATATCAAGTGATCTGAAATGCTGAAGGAACCAGAGAAACAAGATTATGTGGAATCTCACGTTTAAAATGTTGGAAACCGATATCCTGGGAGGGGCCTGAACATGAGCGCCCCTCGTGCTGGGAGGGGGCCGTGTATATGAGCGTCCTCTCTGTGCAGCGGCACAGAGTTGCTTAGCAACTTCCCTGTGGGCAGTGCTGAGATGGAATGAGCACCAGGAGATGCCACGGACCCCCTGAACCCCTGTCCATCCCGAGTGATGAGGTGGTGAGTGTGATCCAGGAAAGCTGCCCTGGTGACGTGAGGCTGAACGTGCTTCAGTGACAAGCCTTCCAGATGATTCCAGAACAGGATAGTGAGACGGATACTGTTAGAAGAACTGTGACAAACGACCACAAAGGGAGGCTCAGAGCAACAGAAACCTGTCCTCTCTCAGTCCTGGAGACCAGACGTCTGAGATCAAGGTGTCCCAGGGCCGTGCTCCCTCCGGAGGCTCCAGGGGAGGGTCCTGCCTGCCTCTTCCAGCTCCTGGGGGCTCCAGGCATCCCTGGGCTTGTGGCTGCATCCCTCCCGTCTCTGCCTCTGTCTTCAGATGGTGTCTCCTGTGTGTCTGTGTCTCTCCTCTGGTCTCTTAGAAGGACACTGTCACTGATTTAGGGCCACCCTGATCCAAGATGACCTCATCTTCAGACCTGTAACTAATTATACCTGCAACGACCCTACTTCCAAAAAATAAATAAATTTTTAAAAAAGTAAAATAAAATAAAATGTTGGAAACTAACTGAATTTATTTTTTAGGAACATTGTTTAGAACAAATAAGACATTCCATTGACCAGATAAGTCTGCTGGCTGCAAATCTGAACCCTCTAGGATAGGGTGAAGTGAAAAATTTTTTGTTCACACATCTTTCTGGAAGCATCTTTCTGCCCAATTCCTGACTGTTGTCTTAGACATCTTAAAAAAAAAATAAACCCTTATTTTATGGGGGTGAGGAAAGAATCTTCAGGTAAACTAGGAGTCTGACAGAACAGGCCTAAAATACATTTTACAATTCTGCTTTTTAAGTTATTTAAAATATATAAATATAAAAATTACCTTAGGAAGAAGCACTTTTAGCAGAAGTTCCTAGTTAAAGCAGTATTTTAATGAAGTCAAGGCAGGAGAGTTTAGTTCTTTTACAGGGATTAAACAAAGGGATCCAACAGGCATATCCAAGAAGATCTCCCAAAATCCAATTAAATAGTTCAGATTTTTCTGAAATAACTGTTGTGCTTTATATCATATACAGTGTTACCCATAAACAAGATGAAAAGACAACCCTCAGAATGGGAGAAAATATTTGCAAATGAAGCAACTGACAAAGGATTAATCTCCAAAATATACAAGCAGCTCATGCAGCTCAATATCAAAGAAGCAAACAACCCAATCCAAAAATGGGCAGAAAACCTAAATAGACACTTCTCTGGAGAAGATATACAGATTGCCAACAAACACATGAAAGAATGCTCAACATCATTAATCAATAGAGAAATGCAAATCAAAACTACAATGAGGTATCACCTCACACCAGTCAGAATGGCCATCATCAAAAATTCTACAAACAATAAATGCTGGAGAGGGTGTGGAGAAAGGGAACCCTCTTGCACTGTTGGTGGGAATGTAAATTGATACAGCCACTATGGAGAACAATATGGAGGTTCCTCAAAAAACTACAAATAGAACTACCATACGACCCAGCAATCCCACTACTGGGCATATACCGTGAGAAAACCATAATTCAAAAAGAGTCATGTACCACAATGTTCACTGCAGCTCTATTTACAATAGCCAGGACATGGAAGCAACCTAAGTGTCCACTGACAGATGAATGGATAAAGAAGATGTGGCACATATATACAATGGAATATTACTCAGCCATAAAAAGAAATGAAATTGAGTTATTTGTAGTGAGGTGGATGGACCTAGACAGTCATACAGAGTGAAGTCAGAAAGAGCAAAACAAATACCGTATGCTAACACATATACATGAAATCTAAAAAAAAAAAAAAAAAACAAAACATAAAATGGTTCTGAAGAATCTAGGGGCAGGACAGGAATAAAGACACAGACATAGAGAATGGACCTGGGGACACGGGGAGGGGGAAGGGTAAGCTGGGACAAAGTGACAGAGTGGCATGGACATATATACACTACCAAATGTAAAATAGATAGCTAGTGGGAAGCAGCCGCATAGCACAGGGAGATCAGCTTGGTGCTTTGTGTCCACCTAAAAGGGTGGGATAGGGAGGGTGAGATAGGGAGACTCAGAGGGAGGGGATATGGGGATATATGTATATGTATAGCTGATTCACTTTGTTATAAAGCAGAAACTAACACACCATTGTAAAGCAATTATACTCCAATAAAAATGTTTTTTTAAAAACCCAAAAAAACAAATAAAGTGCTAGACTACGGAACCCTAATACACCTTAGGGTTGTTTTGGGAGTATATAAAAATTTTTAATAAAGCAATAGATATTCACCTAATAATGACCTATAGGGATGCATTTGTGAGACTGCTTATCTGGAACTAAAAATAGATCTTTTTGTGAAATTAATTTATATGGCTTTTGCTTCATTTAGCACTGTGTTCAAATTAAACTTAACTCCCAGATGTATGCTTATCACAACTTTAAAACTATGCTAAAAACACTGTGCTACTGTATTTAATTAATAAACTAGGGAAACAGCTTTTTTTCCCTTTAATCCTTCCATGAGAAATAAGTAAAACTGTTCTATGCAAAAAAAATTACATATATGGGCAGTCTTTGAATGTCAAGTTTATAACTAAGAAACACAACTCCCATGTCTTTATATCATTCCCTAGACAGGTATTTCAAACTCTGAAACTTCAACTGATAAAGACAGAGTTACCTGCTTTATCTGCTGGCCAGTAGTCATTTTCAGCAATTGTCACAATATCTTCTGTACAGGAGTATTTACTTAATTATCTGATTATTTTATTTTATTTTTATTATTATTATTTTTTTGTTTATTTTAGAGTAGAGGTCTTCAAATTGTGCTGAGGGAAATGTAAATACCAAAGAGATTAAAGCAGAACAGAGAAGGAAAGAAAGAGGAGACTGAGGGTTTATATTTAATGTGTGAATGAATATTATTAAAAATTATCACTCTCTGCCCCTGTTACCTGATACTTGTTTCTTTATAGCATTTACCATATCATCTATTGTCATTTGTCTTACACTAGACTTTAAGTTCCACTAAAACAGGACTCCTGGTTTGTACATTGCTACAAACTATTGACAATGCGCCTAGTTTCTGGCAGATGCTCAATATCTGCTCAATGAATATATATTTTTTTCTCTTTTAATTTGTTAGAAGTGACAGGTTACATTAAGAGGTTTTCTGTAAATAAACAAACTTTGCATTTCTGGGATTAACCCCACTTGACTGTGATGTATTCTTTTTTTGTGTGTGTGTGATGTATTCTTTTGTTAATGTAAGTTGAGTTTACCTGCTAATGTCTTAAGATTTTTGCATCCCTGCTCATAAGATTGTTACATCTTTCCTTGTACTATCATAACTTGCTTTAGGTATCAAATAGTTTTATATTATTTAACTAATGTACATAGTACAGATAGATGCTCATGAAATGATCACCCTAATAAGTTTAGTGAACACCCATCATCTCATGTAGGTACAAAAATAAAAGAAAAAAAATGTTTTCCTTGTAATGAAAACTCTCAGGATTTACTCTTAACAACTTTCATATGTAAGGTACAGCAATATTTATCAAATTAATCATGTTGTAAATTGCATCCCTAATACTTATTTGCCTTATAACTGGGAAGTTTGTACCTTTTGACCACATTCATCCAATTCCCCATTCCCCCAATACCTGCCTCTTATAACCATAAATCTGATCTGTTTTTCTTGAAGTTTGCTTGTTTTAAGTATCACTGACCTACAACACTATGTTAGTTTCTGGTGCACAGCATAGTGATTTGATATTTCTGTACATAACAAAATGATCACGACGATTACTCTAGTTACCATCTGTCACCATACAAAGATATTATTATTGACTAAGTATCCTTAAAATTCTTACCCTATCTGTGATCATATTCCTTTCTGTCTTAATATTGCTTATTTGTACCTTTTTCCCTTAATACCTCTTGTTGGAAATTTGCTTACTTGTCCATATATTGATCTCATTATTTGTCTTGTCATTAATTTCTACTTTATATTCAGTCTTTAAAAATTCAGTATTTTTAAGCTAACAAACATCCATTCACCACATTAGCTGCAACCTACAAGTTCTGACATGTGGTGTTTCTGTGTCAAAGAGTTTCAAATATTTTGTAATTTCATATGTGATATTCTCTTATCTCATAAGCTATCTACATTTAGTTTCCAAATGTAATTTTTAAAACTCACTATTGCTGTTCAAAAGTTGTTTAAATATAATTTTTAAACTCACTATTAATTTCTCAATTAAACTGAGGTCCAAGAATATGCCCTATAACACTGACTGCATGAAATCTGATGAAATTTCCACTGTGAGTTACACAAATTTTACTTTCGTAACTTGAAATTTGTGTACTGAAAAATAATTCATATGCTCTACTAGTGTGTCGATGTTTATGTATGTATACAGGGTTCTATAACTTTTAAATCAAGCTTGTCAATTGTATTGTTTAATCTTCTATATCCTAAGTTTGTGAGGTATGGTTATAACTGTAGACTTGTCCATTTTTCTGTACTTTTAGGCTTTATATTTTTCTTTATACATTTCAAGGGTATTACTTTATTCTATTCCATATCTGATTGACAGTGTGCCTAAGTAATGAATTCTAAGGTAGAAATCATTTTTCCTCATAAATGTGAAGACATGATGCTCAGATGTCTTTCAGGTTTGTTTTTGAGAGTTCAGTGATATTCTGGCTGAAGATCATTGGTATGTGAGTCTCTCCTCCCCTCTCCAGAAGCTTTTAGGTTTTTCTCTTTATCTTTGGATGCCCTGTAACTTCATCATGATATTCCACAACGTGGGCCTTTTATCATTCACTGTCATGAATGTTTGATGAACCCTTCCAATCTGCAAATTCATGTTATTTTTGAGAAAAATTTTTGAAATATTTGTTTGAATTACTTCCTCTCAATTTTATATATCTGAAACTTCTAGTATTTGAGAGCTGAGCCTCCCAGACGGATAATTCTTTTCTTTTCTTACCCATCTTCCATATTATTGATCTTCTGATTCTAGATTCTGGGAGACTTCGACTTTAACAATTTTATTTGTATACCTTAAGTTCTATTTGTATTTATTTTACCCTCATTTTCATTCCCCTCCTTATACTAACGCAACTATTCTAAAACATTTAATATGACTATTGCCAAATACGGATTAGTCTGTATACATGGTGTGATGAGAGACCATTTTTTCCTTTTTAATTTTTAAAATAATTTTAAAATAATTTAAAAATAAATTTTATTTTAAAATAAAAACTATTACAAGAGGGCTTCCCTGGTGGCGCAGTGGTTGAGAATCCGCCTGCCGATGCAGGAGACACGGGTTCGTGCCCTGGTCCGGGAAGATCCCACATGCCGCGGACCGCGGAGCAACTAAGCCCGTGAGCCATGGCCGCTAGGCCTGCGTGTCCGGAGCCTGTGCTCCGCAACGGGAGAGGCCACAACAGTGAGAGGCCCGCATACCGCAAAAAAAAAAAAAAAAAAAAAAAAAAAAAAAACTATTACAAGAGACAAAGAAGGACACTACATAATGATCAAGGGATCGATCCATGAAGAAGATATAACAATTGTAACTATTTATGCACCAAACATAGGAGCACCTCAATACATAAGGCAAATACTAACAGCCTTAAAGGGGGATATCGACAGTAACACAATCATAGTAGGGGACATTAACACCCCACTTTCAACAATGGACAGATCATCCAAAATGAAAATAAATAAGGAAACACAAGCTTTATCTTTTTTTTTTTTCTTTTGCGGTACGCGGGCCTCTCGCTGTTGTGGCCTCTCCCGTTGTGGAGCACAGGCTCCGGGCGCACAGGCTGAGTGGCCATGGCTCACGGGCCTAGCCGCTCCGCGGCATGTGGGATCTTCCCGCACCGGGGCACAAACCTGTGTCCCCTGCATCGGAAGGCAGATTCTCAACCACTGCGCCACCAGGGAAGCCCAGGAAACACAAGCTTTAAATGATACATTACACAAGATGGATTTAATTGATATTTATAGGACATTCCATCCAAAAACAACAGAATACACATTTTTCTCAAGTGCTCATGGAACATTCTCCAGGATCGATCATATATTGGGTCACAAATCTAGCCTTGGCAAATTTAAGAAAATTGAAATCGTATCAAGTATCTTTTCTGACCACAACGCTATGAGACTAGATATCAATTACAGGAAAAGATCTGTAAAAAATACAAACACATGGAGGCTAAACAATACACTACTTAATAACGAAGTGATCACTGAAGAAATCAAAGAGGAAATCAAAAATACTTAGAAACAAATGACAATGGAGACACGACGACCCAAAACCTATGGGATACAGCAAAAGCAGTTCTAAGAGGGAAGTTTATAGCAATACAATCATACCTTAAGAAACAGGAAACATCTCGAATAAACAACCTAACTTCGCACTTAAAGCAATTAGAGAAAGAAGAACAAAAAACCCCCAAATTTAGCAGAAGGAAAGAAATCATAAAGATCAGATCAGAAATAAAGGAATAAGAAATGAAGGAAACAATAGCAAAGATCAATAAAACTAAAAGCTGGTTCTTTGAGAAGATAAATAAAATTGATAAACCATTAGCCAGACTCATCAAGAATAAAAGGGAGAAGACTCAAATCAATAGAATTAGAAATGAAAAAGGAGAAGTAACAACTGACACTGCAGAAATACAAAAGATTATGAGAGATTACTACAAGTAACTCTATGCCAATAAAATGGACAACCTGGAAGAAATGGACAAATTCTTAGAAATGCACAACCTGCTGAGACTGAGCCAGGAAGAAATAGAAAATATAAACAGACCAATCACAAGCACTGAAATTGAAACTGTGATTAAAAATCTTCCAACAAACAAAAGCCCAGGACCAGATGGCTTCACAGGCGAATTCTATCAAATATTTAGAGGAGAGCTAACACCTATCCTTCTCAAACAAAAGATAGCAGAGGGAGGAACACCCCCAAACTCATTCTATGAGGCCACCATCACCCTGATACCAAAACGAGACAAAGACGTCACAAAGAAAGAAAACTACAGGCCAATATCACTGATGAACATAGATGCAAAAATCCTCAACAAAATATTAGCAAACAGAATCCAACAGCACATTAAAAGGATCATACACCATGATGAAGTGGGGTTTATTCCAGGAATGCAAGGATTCTCCAATATACGCAAATCAATCAATGTGATACACCATATCAACAAACTGAAGGAGAAAAACCATATGATCATCTCAATAGATGCAGAGAAAGCTTCTGACAAAATTCAACACCCATTTATTATAAAAACCCTGCAGCAAGTAGGCATAGAGGGAACTTTCCTCAACATAATAAAGGCCATATATGACAAACCCACAGCCAGCATCATTCTCAATGGTGAAAAACTGAAACCATTTCTACTAAGATCAGAAACAAGACAAGATTGCCCACTCTCACCACTCTTATTCAACATAGTTTTGGAAGTTCTAGCCACAACAATCAGAGAAGAAAAATAAAAGGAATCCAAATAGGAAAAGAAGAAGTAAAGCTGTCACTGTTTGCAGATGACATGATACTATACATAGAGAATCCTAAGGATGCTACCAGAAAACTACTAGAGCTAATCAATGAATTTGGTAAAGCTGCAGGATACAAAATTAATGCACAGAAATCTCTGGCATTCTTATACACTAATGATGAAAAATCTGAGAGTGAAATTAAGAAAACACTCGCATTTACCATTGTAACAAAAAGAATAAAATATCTAGGAATAAACCTACCTAAGGACACAAAAGACTTGTATGCAGAAAACTATAAGACACTGATGAAAGAAATTAAAGATGATACAAATAGGTGGAGAAATATACCATGTTCTTGGATTGGAAGCATCAACATTGTGAAAATGACTCTACTACCCAAAGCAATCTACAGATTCAATGCTATCCCTATCAAATTACCACTGGCATTTTTTACAGAACTAGAACAAAACATTTCACAATTTGTATGGAAACACAAAAGACCCCGAATAGCCAAAGCAATCTTGAGAACGAAAAATGGAGCTGGAGGAATCAGGCTCTCTGACTTCAGACTATACTACAAGGCTACAGTAATCAAGACAGTATGGTACTGGCACAAAAACAGAAATATAGATCAATGGAACAGGATAGAAAGCCCAGAGATAAACCCACACACATATGGTCACCTTATCTTTGATAAAGGAGGGAAGGATATACAGTGGAGAAAAGACAGCCTCTTCAGTAAGTGGTGCTGGGAAAACTGGACAGCTACATGTAAAAGTAGGAAATTAGAACACTCCCTAACACCACACACAAAAATAAACTCAAAATGGGTTAAAGACCTAAATGTAAGGCCAGACACTATCAAACTCTTAGAGGAAAACATAGGCAGAACACTCTATGACATAAATCACAGCAAGATCCTTTTTGACCCACCTCGTAAAGAAATGGAAATAAAAACAAAAATAAACAAATGGGACCTAATGAAACTTAAAAGCTCTTGCACAGCAAAGGATACCATAAACAAGACCAAAAGACAACCCTCAGAATGGGAGAAAATATTTGCAAATGAAGCAACTGACAAAGGATTAATCTCCAAAATTTATAAGCAACTCATGCAGCTCAGTAACAAAAAAACGAACAACCCAATCCAAAAATGGGCAGAAGAACTAAATAGACATTTCTCCAAAGAAGATATACAGATTGCCAACAAACACATGAAAGAATGCTCAACATCATTAATCATTAGAGAAATGCAAATCAAAACTACAATGAGATATCATCTCACACCAGTCAGATTGGCCATATGTATAACTGATTCACTTTGTTGTAAAGGAGAAACTAACACACACTATTGTAAAACAGTTATACTCAAATAAAGATGTTAAAAAAAAAAACAAAACTCTAGAAACATTAAATGCTGGAGAGGGTGTGGAGAAAAGGGAACCCTCTTGCACTGTTGGTGGGAATGTAAATTGATACAGTCACTATGGAGAACAGTATGGGGGTTCCTTAAAAAACTACAAATAGAACTACCATATGACCCAGCAATCCCACTACTGGGCATATACCCTGAGAAAACCATAATTCAAAAAGAGTCATGTACCAAAATGTTCATTGCAGCTCTATTTACGATAGCCAGGACATGGAAGCAACCTAAGTGTCCACTGACAGATGAATGGATAAAGAAGATGTGGCACATATATACAATGGAATATTACTCAGCCATCAAAAGAAATGAAACTGAGTTATTTGTAATGAGGTGGATAGACCTGGAGTCTGTCATACAGAGTGAAGTAAGTCAGAAGGAGAAAAACAAGTACCATATGCTAACACATATATATGCATCTAAGGAAAAAAAAATGTCATGAAGAGATTAGTGGTAGGATGGGAATAAAACACAGACCTACTAGACCATGGACTTGAGGATATTGGGAGGGGGAAGGGTAAGCTGTGACGATATGAGAGAGTGGCAGGGACATATACACACTACCAAAAGTAAATTAGATAGCTAGTGGGAAGCTGCAGCATAGCACAGGGAGTTCACCTCTGTGCTTTGTGATCACCTAGAGGGGTGGGATAGGGAGGGTGGGAGGGAGGGTAACGCAAGAGGGAAGAGATATGGGAACATATGTATATGTATAACTGATTCACTTTGTTGTAAAGGAAAAACTAACACACTATTGTAAAACAGTTATATTCCAATAAAGATGTTTAAAAAAATTTCTCAATTGAAGTATAGTTGACTTACAATGTTGTGTTAATTTCTGGTGTACAGCAAAGTGATTCAGTTTTACATACATACATACATGTTCTTTTCCATTATGGTTTATTACAGGATACTGAATATAGTTCCCTGTGCTATACAGTAGGACCTTGTTGTTTATCTACTTTATATATAGTATAGGTTGTTAATCCCAAACTCCTAATTTATCCTCCCCCATCACCTTTCCCCTTTGGGAAACCATAAATTTGCTTTTTATGTCTGAGAGTCTGTTTCAGTTTTGTCAATATTAAGTTCATTTGTGTCATAGATTCCACATATAAGTGTGATAGCATAGTATTTATCCTTCTCTGACTTACTTCACTTAGTATGATAATCTCTAGGTCCATCCATGTTGTTGCAAATGACATTATTTCATTCCTGTTTTATGGCTGAGTAGTATTCCACTGTGTATATATGCCACATCTTCTTTACCCATTCATCTGTTGATGGACATGGACATGCAGGTTGTTTCCAAGTCTTGGTTACTGTAAATAGTGCTTCTATGAACACTGGGGCACATATATCTTTTAGAATTGGAGTGTTCTCCAGATATAGGCCCAGGAGTAGGATTGCTGAATCATATGGCAACTCTACTTTTAGTTTTTTAAGGAACCTCTATACTGTTTTCCATAGTGGCTGCACCAATTTACATTCCCACCAATAGTGTAGGAGGGTCCCCTTTTCTCCACACCCTCTCCAACTTTTGTTATATGTAGACTTTTAAATTATGGCCATTTTGACTGGTGTGAGATAACACCTCACCGTAGTTTTGATTTGCATTTCTCTAATAATTAGTGATGTTGAGCATCTTTTCATGTTCCTGCTGGCCAGCTGTACATCTTCTTTGGAGAAATGTCTGTTTAGGTCTTCTGCACATTTTTTGATTGGGTTTTTGTTTTTTTTGTTATTGAGTTGTATGAACTTTTTGTATATTTTGGAAATTAAGCCCTTTCAATGTTTGCAAACATTTTCTCCCAGTCTGTAGGATGTCTTTTCGTTTTGTTTATGGTTTCCTCTGCTGTGCAAAAGCTTCTAAGTTTGATTAGGTTCCGTTTGTTTATTTTTGCTTTTATTTTTATTGCCTTGGAAGACTGACCTAAGAAAACATTGGTACAATTTATGTTGGAAAATGTTTTGCCTATGATCTCTTCTAGGAGTTTTATGGTGTCATGTTTTTTTTTTTAAATTAATTAATTTATGGCTGCATTGGGTCTTCACTGCCACACATGGGCATTTCTCTAGTTGTGTCGAGCGGGGGCTACTCTTCGTCACAGAACTCAGGCTTCTCATTGTGGTGGCTTCACTTGTTGTGGAGCACAGGCTCTAGGCATGCGGGTTTCAGTAGCTGTGGCACGTGGGCTCAGTAGTTATGGCTTGCGGGCTCTAGAGTGCAGGCCCAGTAGTTGTGGTGCACGGGCTTAGTTGCTCTGCAGCATGCAGGATCCTCCCGGACCAGGGATCAAACCTGTGTCCCCTGCACTGGCAGGTGATTATTAACCACTGTGCCACCTGGGAAGTCCCTATGGTGTCATATCTTATATTTAAGTCTTTAAGCCATTTTGAGTTTCGTGTATGATGTGAGGGAGTGTTCTAACTTCACTGACTTACATGCAGCTGTCCAGCTTTCCCAACACCACTTGCTGAAGGTGACAAGGGATCCTGACCACTTTTCTCTTTCGAAAGATATCAGACTGGCCCATTACATTGGTGATATATCACTTGATTGCACCTGGTGAGTAAGAAGTAGCAACTACTCTAGACTTACTGATAAGACATTTACATACCAGGAAGTGGGAACTAATCCAACAAAAATTCAGGGAACTTTTTCAGTGAAATTTCTATAGGTCCAGTGATGTGGGACATGTTGAGATATGCCCAAGGTGAAAGATAAGTTGTTGCATCTGGCCCTTCCCACAATTAAAAAAGAAAAACAAAAAAGCCCAATGCCTAGTAACACAACACCTTTGGATTCCGGCAGTAACATATTCCTCATCTGGGTGTGTTATTCTGGTCCATTTACTGAGTGACCCCCAAACCTGCTAATTTTGAGTGGGGCCCAGAAAATAGATGTCTCTGCAATAGATCCAAGCTGCCGTGTAAGCTGCTCTGATGCAAACCATATGAACCAGCAGATGCAATGGTGCTTGAAATGCCAGTGGCAGACAGGGATGCTGTTTGGAACTTTTGGCAGGCCACTATGGAAGAACTGCAGCACAGGCCCTTAGGCATTTGGAGTGAAGCCCCACCATCCTCTGCACCTAAGTATTCCCCTTTAAGAAACAGCTCTTGGCCCACTACTGGGCTTCAGTAGAGACTAAATGCTTAACCATGGGCCATCAGGTTACCATGCTACCTGAGCTGCTGTTCATCATGAACTGGGCATTATCTGACCCACAAAGCCATGAAGTTGGGCATGCACGGCCGCACTTCATCATCAAATGGAAGCTGTACATAGGAGATGGTGCCGAGCAGGTCCTGAAGGCATAAGTAAGCATCCAATATATGGTACAATTTCTTCTATAACCAGGACTCACAGATCTAGGAATCATGGGGTGGAAATGGAAGCAGCATCACTATTACCCCCAGTGAGTCACTAGGAAAATTTTTGCTTCCTGTCCCCATGACCTTATGCTCCTTACTGACCTACAGGTCTTAGTTCCAAAGGAAGGAATGCTTCCACAGGGAGACATAACAATGATTCCACTGAACTGGAAGTTAAAACTGCCACCTAGACATTTTGTACTCTTCACACTTCTGAACCAACAAGCCAAGAAGGAAGTCACTATGCTGCTGAAATGATTAGATCAAGGAGAAACTGGACTGCTACTCCACAATGGAGGTAAAGAAGAGTATGTCTGGAATACTAGAGATCCCTAGGGGCATCATTTAGTATTACTATGCCCTGTCATTAAAATCAATAGAAAACGACAATAACCCAAGTCAGGCAGGACTACAAATAGCCCAGACCCTTCAGGAATGCAGGTTTTGGGTTACCACACCAGGTAAAGAACGATGACCAGCTGAGTTTCTTGCTGAAGGCAAATGTAATACGGAATGGGTAGTGCACAAAAGTAGTGCACTTTTGCCATATGACCAGTTACAGAAATGAGGACTCTGTCCTGACTATTTCTTCCTTATTTTGTTATGAATATGCTTGTGTGTGTATAAAGTAAACATCTTTGTTTTTCTTCCCTCTCTTATCCCTTCTTCATTCAACATAACATATACTGACTTTATATTATAGTATATAAAGTATATATACAAATAACATCACAGTATTTAAATTATGAGAAATCAGGGAGAAGAGTAAACATCATCCAAATAATTTGTATACTCCTCTGGGGAAAGGATTAGTGTGTTTTTGGTTGCATGCAGGATAGCTGTATCATGTCAGGTGGTAGTATGACCTCGTAATTGTCTTTATTTGGAGACTCAGTGTGGTTTAAGGAGACGTCTACAGGTGTCAGTTTGACAAGAGGGGGACTTGCAATGGTTTATTCTAAGTATTAACTTGGAGGGTGTTTTGGACAAGATCAACATTAAATCAGCTAACTTTGTATAAGCAGAATGCCCTCCATAATGTTGGTGGGACTCTTCCAATCAATTGAAGGTTTGATTAGAACAAAAAGAACAGCTTCACCAAGCAAGAGGAAATTCTCCAGCATACTATCTTTGGACTTCATCTACACCATCTGCTCCCCTGAGTCTGGCTGCTGGCCTTCATACTGAAACCGTAATCATCAGCTCTCCTTGATCTCCACCCTGCCAGACGACACTGCAGACTTTGACTTCCCAGACTCCATAATCATGTAAGCCAAGCCCCTAAAATTTTTGAATCTCTCTTCCAGTGTGTGCGCGTGTATCTCCACTGGTTTTCTCTGCAGAACCCTGATGAAAACACATAGATTTTTCATTTACATAAATGTTTTTGTTACTACCTCCTCGTTCTAGTTTCTTACATTTTCCACTACTTTTTTAAAAAAATTTATTTTAATTTATTTATTTTGGGCTGTTTTGGGTCTTCGTTGCTGCACATGGGCTTTTTCTAGTTGTGGCAAGTGGTGCATGGGCTTCAGGAGTTGTGGCTCGTGGGCTCTAGGGCGCAGGCTCAGTAGTTGTGGCACAAGGGCTTAGTTGTTCCATAGCATGCAGGATCTTCCCGGACCAGGGATCGAACCCATGTCCCCTGCATTGGCAGGCGGGTTCTTAACCACTGTACCACCATGGAAGTCCCTGTATATTTTTAAAGAAAAAACTTTTTTTCTCCTTTAAATTTATCTACCTACCTACCTACCAACATACCTATCTATCTTGCTGTGTTGGGTCTTAGTTGAGGCACATGAAATCTTTGTTGCGGCATGGGGGATCTTTAGTTGATCCATGCAGGATCTTTAGTTGTGGCATGCAGGATTTTTGGTTGCAGCATACAAACTCTTAGTTGCAGTATGTGGTATCTAGTTCCCTGACCAGGGATGGAACCAGGGCCCCCTCCACTGGGAGCACAGTGTTTTAGCCACTGGAGCAGCAGGGAAGTCCCTCCACTATGTATTATGTGCATGTGTACAACTAATCAATTGCTTCTGACTGCTGTATAAAATGTGTGTATGGGTTGACCTGTGTCCCTTAAAGATATGCTAAAGTTCAAACCTCTGGTACCTGTAAATGTGACCTTATTTGGAAATAGAGTCTTTATAGATGTAATCAAGTTAAGATGAGGTCAACAGGGTGGGCCCAACTCCAATATGACTGATATCCTTATAAGAAGAGGAAAACACCATGTAAAAACATATAGGGAGATACTCAAAAACAAACTCAAAATGGATCAAAGACCTAAATGTAAGGCCAGACACTACAAAACTCTTAGAGGAAAACATAGGAAAACACTCTTTAACATAAATCACATCTTTTTGGATCTATCTCCTATAGTAATGAAAATAAAAACAAAAATAAACAAATGGGACCTGTTAAACTTAAAAGCTTCTGCACAGCAAAGGAAACCATAAACAAAAGGAAAAGATAACTCACAGAATGGGAGAAAATATTTGCAAATGAAGCAACTGACGAGGGATTAATCTCCAAAATATACAAACAGCTCATGTAGCTCTATGTCAAAAAAATAAACAACCCCATCAAAAAATGGGCAGAAGATATAAATAGACATGGCCTAAAAGCACATGAAAAGATGCTCAACTCATTAATTATCAGAGAAACGCAAAGCAAAACTACAATTAGGTATCACCTCACACTGGTCAGAATGGCTATCATCAAAAAGTCTACAAAAAATAAATGCTGGAGATGGTGTAGAGAAAAGGGAACCCTCCTACACTGTTTGTGAGAATGTAAATTGGTATAACCACTATGGAGAACAGTATGGAAGTTCCTTAAAAAACTAAAAATAGAACTACCATATATGGTCCAGCAATCCCACTCCTGGGCAAATATCCAGAGAAAACCATTATCCAAAAAGATACATGCACCCCCAAAGTTCACTGCAGCACTATTTATGATAGCCAAGACATGGAAACAACCTAAGTGTCCATTGAAAGAGAAATGGATAAAGATATGGTACATACATACAATGGAATATTACTCAGCCATAAAAAATAATGAAATAATGCCATTTGCAGCAACATGGATAGACCTGGAGATTACCATACTAAGTGAAGTAAGTCAGACAGAGAAAGACAAATATCATATGATATTACTCTCATGTGGAATCTAACTTTAAAAAGATACAAATGAACTTATTTATAAAAGAGAAACAGACTTAGAGATACTTAAAACAAACCTAAGGTTACCAAAGGGGAAACATGGGGGTGGAATGAGGGATAAATCAGAAGCTTGGGACGAACACACACACACACACACACACACACACACACACACACACACACACTACTATATGTAAGACAGATAACCAACAAGGACCTACTATATAGCACAAGGAACTCTACTCAATATTCTGTGATAACCTATGTTAGAAAAGAATCTAAAAAGAAAGAATATGTGTATAACTGAATCACTTTGCTATATACCTGGAACTAATACAGCACTGTAAATTAACTATACTCCAATACAAACACACACACAAAAACCGACATAGAGGGAGAATGCCATGACAATGGAGGCAAAGATTGGAGTGACATACCTGTAAGACAAAGGGTGCCAAGGATAAACAGCCACCACCATAATCTAGCAATGGGTAAGGAGGATTCTACCCAGAGTCATGGGGGGAGCATAATCCTGCTCACATCTTGATTTGGGAATTCTAACCTCCAGAACTGTAAGAAATTTATTTTAAGCCACCTGGTTTGTAGTACTTGGTACTTGGTTATGGCAGTCCTAGGAAACTAATACAATGTGCATTCACAAATTTCACCTATCTACATTCAGATGGTAAATGGGATACCTAGACTGCCTCCAACTTCCTGCTGCTACAAATAATACAGCAATTAACATCCGTGTACATATCCCCTATGAAACTCTTACAAAAGTCTACACTCCTATTAACACACTTGGCATTATCCAGTGTAGTAATTTTAGAAAGTCCACAAATGTCTCCCTTTATAAGTGGAGCCTTATTGCTCTCCCTCTAAGTATTGGCTGGACTTAGTGACTTACCTCTAATGAATAGAAACGTGATAGTACGTAATTTGGGAGAAGAGATCATAAAAGGCATAGTGGCTTCTTGTCTGCTCCCTCTTAGATTACTTGCTCTGGGGGAAGCCAGATGCCATGTATCTTAGCTAAGGCTTATATAACAAAATACTATAAACTGAGTGGCTTATCAACAAAAGAAATTTATTTCTTACAGTTCTGTAGGCTGGAAGTCCAAGATCATTAATGTCAGCATAGTTGTGTTCTGGTGAGGACCTTCTTCTGGGTTGCAGATGGCTGACTTCTCTTTGTATTCTTACATGGTGGAAAAAAGAGTGAGCAAACTCTCTGGCCTCTTCTTCTAATCCCAATCATGAGGGCTCCACTCTTGTGAGGTAATCATCTCCCAAAGGCCCCACCGCCAAATAGCATCACATTGGGGATTAGATTTCAACATATAAGCTTTCAACATATAAACTGGGGGACGGGGGGCGGGAGCACAACATTCAGTCTATAATACCATGTCATTAGGAGCAAGAAGTCTTATGGATCCACTCAAGCAGCCCTGTGGATAGGCCCATGCGGTAGAGAACTAAGACCTTTTGCCAGCAACCAGCAAGAAACTGAGTCTTTCTGCCAACAGCTGTGTGAATGAACCATCCCGGAAGCAAATATTCCAGCCCCAGTCAAACCTTCAAATGACTGTGCCCTGGGCTGACAGCTTGACTACAACCTCATGAGAGATGCTGAGCTAGAACCATCCAGCTACAATGCTACCAGATTCCTGATCCTTGGCATCTGTGAGAAAATGTTTATTGTTTTAAGATGCTAAATTTGGGGGATAAACTGTTATGAGGAAATAGATAACTAATGCATTCAGTTTTCTAGTTTTGTCCAAATTAATATGTATAAAGTGACAGCTCATTTGTTTTAATTTACACTTTCTGACAAGTAATTTTGAGCATCTCTTTATAGTCTTATTAGCTTTGGGGTTCCTCCTATAAATTGCCTCTTTAGAAACTGTATGTATTTTTATATTAGGGTGGTTGTCTTTTTCCTTTTGATTTTTAGGAGTTCCTTGCATTTTCTAGATGTTAGATCCCTTGTTAGTTTTACATTTTACAAATATCTTCTCCTATCCTATCATGATGCCCCTTCAATACACAGAACTCTTTAATCCTGATGTAAACAAATTCATTCCACTTTTTGACTTATGCAGTGTACTTTTAAGTTTTGTATACAAAGTCCTTCCCCATTCCTATGTTAAAAACAAAACCTGTCATCATTTCCTTCTATTACTTTAGAGTTATATCTTTCATATTTCATATCTGCTCATATTTTAAATTTAGAGCTCATTTTTGCTCTATGATGCTCCTTATTTATAACCTCTAGTTATGGTTTCACAAATAGAATAGCTTCTTTTAGCCTTCTGAAGCTATAACTGTCTTTCAAGTTTTCTTCCTCCCAGTACCATTGCTGATTCTTCCAACTTACTTGTTTCCATCCTTCTACTTTGGCTTCCATCTTTCATGTTACAGGTTTTCCTCAACTGTCTGGTAAATCTCTAGTTGTCCATTCATATATTAGAGCTAAGGCATTAAATGCTGTTTAGAAACTCAGTGTGGGGTTATGACTGGTGAGTTTAGTGTAGAGCAGTTGTTCTCAGAGTGTGGTCTAGGAATTATTGGGAGTCATCAAACAATGACTTTCAAGGAGTCTTAAGGTCAAAACTATCTTCATTATTAATACTGAGACATTATATGCCTTTTCCACTCTTATTTTCTCACCAGTACACAGTGTTTTTTGCAGAGGCTACATACATGACATGGAATATCACATCTGGTCAAATACGGAAGCTGATATTAAAATCCAGCTGATTTTTTATTAAGCTGGACATCAGACTTGCAAAAAAGTGAAACAATGCTACACTATGATTTTTGTTTTGGAAAATAGTTATTTTTCATACATGTATATGATGTTAACATATAATGGGTTTATCATTTTTTAAAGGAGTATCTAAAAATTTTGTTTTAATTTATATAATAAATAGCTATAACTCACATTTTAAAAAGTTCTTATGGAGTCCTCAAACCAAAATATTTGAGAACCACTGCTTCAGAGTAATAAAGTAGGAACATAAGTTTCAGTGTCAGTGCTGGTCAAGTCCATAATTTTAGACAGGATAGTTTTCCAAGACAGTACCCTTCTAACCTCTTCCCTGAAGGGCATATATCTACAAATCAAGGAGTCAGAGTGTTACAGCACTGAGATTTTCAACTTTGCATACGCAGACTTACCATTTAATCACCATTTCAGGTTTGATGGCCCCACTTTCACCTGTATCTGGTATATTTTCTCCCATTAACAGCTTTTTGCCTTGATGATAAAGAGGCAAATATCTAATTGTACAGGATACAAGAAGAGAGGTGAAGTCTAACTGCACTTTTTAAGGCTTTAAAACCAGCACTGAGTACTCTGGGTTTTAGCCTTGTCCTACACTCAGCCTTCACAGATACCATTGCTGCTAATTCCTGAGTCTTTGGGAAGGGGTGGGTGTTGGCATGATTTGGCTTGTCTCTTATAGCTTCCATTCCTGCAGACTTACTTTCAACTTCAGTGGGTATGCTAGGTTGGTTACACACCCATTCACTTATTTTTCAGTTTCCAAAATATTAATTTCTTTTGTCTCTTTTCCCCTTTTCTGTTTTTGAAGGTTTATGCCTTTTAAAAATTATTTTGCTGTAACATCACAGTGTTTTGAGAGGAAACAAAGATAATCCATGGGTTCAATTCACCACATTTCCATCCCTTTACCTGTAATCTATGTTCCTTGGCTTTAAGTCTATCTCTTGTATGTAGCAGTTAACTTGATTGGTTTTTAAACACATATAGCACTTAAACACATATACTCCATCCATTAATTGTAAATTAACTATATTTCTACTTTTTCTAGTTATCATATTTATTCTTTTTCTTTACTTCCCACCTTGCCCTTTCCTGCCTTTTCTCACACTTTAACCTTCAGTATACCATTTCAACCTGGGTACAACGGACTCCTTTAAAAAAATTTTTTAAGGCCATTTCACAAATAATTTATAGAATTAATGGATAATGAAAGGTAACTTTATTAGAAATTTTAATAAGAATTTAGGGAGGGTGGGAGGGAGGGAGACGCAAGAAGGAAGAGATATGGGAATATGTGTATATGTATAACTGATTCACTTTGTTGTAAAGCAGAAACTAACACACCATTGTAAGGCAATTATACTCCAATAAAGATGTTAAAAAAAAGAAATTTTAATAAGAATTTAAACATCACAAGACTCTTTGTTCTAAGTAATTTTTTACACACAAACGTAAGAGATGAAAGAACACTACCACAGGACCTTTTTTTTAGCAAAAGGGAATGGTCCATGTTTGTGCTGCAAAATATTCCTACTGAATGACTAACTGGAAGAGAATACCCTATTTCGTTTTGTCCTTAGACATATACTGTGCATTCATCAGAAATATATTGTGTGTGTCAGGAGTTCCCTGGTGGCCTTGTGCTTAGGATTACGGGCTTTCACTGCCATGGCTCAGGTTCAATCCCTGGTCAGGGAACTGAGATCCTGCAAGCTGCATGGTGTGGCCAAAAAAAAGAGAACTATATTGTGTGTTCATCAATTCTTGAGTTTGAAATAATTTGAAATATATTTTCATATAGGATATGATCATCTCAAGTCTCATAATCTGAGATTTCATGTACATGATCAATTTCACTAATACATATGATCAATTTCACTATCGTAGTAGAGTTCAGAGAAGTGATATCCAACAGAACTTTCTGCAATGATGAAAATGTTCTATATCTCTGCAGTCCAATATGGTAGCCAGAGAGAAATGAGGCTAACAGTTACATTCTCTCTACATAACCACTTCATGATTAGTGTGACTGAGAAACTGAATTTTAAATTCTATTAATCTTAGTATAAATATGGTAGCCATGTGGCAAGTGGCTACCATACTGGACAACTCAGGTCTAGAGTGCTATTTCTCTTTCTGCACTGATCTTTTTTTTTGGGGGGGGGGCATGCCTTGCAGCTTGTGGGATCTTAGTTCCCTGACCAGGGATTGAACCTGGGCCCTGGGCACTGAGAGCACGGAGTCCTAACCACTGGACCACCAGGGAATTCCCTGCACTTATCTTTTGATCTGTATGTCTCCTTTTTTTTTTTTTTTTTTTTTTTTTGCGGTATGCAGGCCTCTCACCGTTGTGGAGCACAGGCTCCGGACGCGCAGGCCCAGCGGCCATGGCTCACGGGCCCAGCCGCTCTGCGGCACGTGGGATCCTCCCGGACCAGGGCACGAACCCGAGTCTCCTGCATCGGCAGGCGGACTCCCAACCACCGCGCCACCAGGGAAGCCCCTGTATGTCTCCCATTTTATTTTATGCCTTTCCGAAGGAGGATGCAATTCTTGACCAATGTAATAAAAAAAAACTGAAAAGTGATGATTTCACTATTGCATCTTCTATTCAGGACATTCCACCATCCTTGCTTTATTATTGTTTTAGTCTACTTTAGCACAGTAGGAAATAATTAATGGTAATGATGAAATCCTAGATTTAAGTAGCAAAATATTTCAAGATACAGGAACAGTAAGATAACCTGATGTCCCATAATGTACCTTAGATTTATACAAAGGGTCTGATGGACCCAAATGGTAACTGCAAGACAGAATGATATTTTAAAAAACAAGTAAAACTTCTCTGTTCTTTGGAAGATCTTGAAGAAAGAATAAAAGTCATAAAATACCAACCCTGATAAGTAGTTAGAACTGCTCAAAAAAGAAAATAAAAAACTAAAATTAGGACCCCTAATCCTGATGGTATACTGAAGGTTAAGCTTTCTTCATTCTCTTATTTTAGTTCTGCTGGCCTGGAAGCCATGGATTTTATTTTTCTTTACATGGGTACTCCTAAGTTAAAAAAGAAATAAAAGCAGCAGCAGCAGCAGCAGCAAACATGTATTAAGGGCTTATATGTACTAAGTAGTGTTCTAATGGCTTTATATGTATTTCACTTAACCCTCCCTGCAACATTATGAGCAAGTGTAACTGTCATTTTCACTTACAGATGAGAAAATTTAGGCACAGGAATGTGAAGTAACCTTAATATCATACAGCCAGTGAAGGATAAGCTAGAATTTCATCCGGGTAGTCTGGCGGCAGAACCACAAAAATAGCTATTCATTTTTGTAAGATGCCCTAAAGTTTGTCAGTATCTCTGTACTCACTTCTTGAGAACAAGATAACAATAGTAGCATTCTTGACTCAATGTAATCCCCCTTCTTCCAACTTTCTTGTTATTGTCTAGTATTTTGGTCCTACTTTAAAAAATATTATACATATTTACAATCAATACTCAACTTGATTAACATTTTACTAATTCATTGCTCACAACGTATTCTTTTATTCAATTCCTCCCTCTAGTTTACTATTCTTCCTGCTCAACTACATCCTTCAGTTCTTGCATCAAGTTTTTTGTTTTTGTTTTTGTTTTTTTTTTGCGGTATGCGGGCCTCTCACTGTTGTGGCCTCTCCCGTTGCGGAGCACGCTCCAGATGCGCAAGCTCAGCGGCCATGGCTCACGGGCCCCGTCGCTCCGCGGCATGTGTGATTTTCCCTACTGAGGCACGAAACCGTGTCCCCTGCATCGGCAGGCGGACTCTCAACCACCGTGCCACCAGGGAAGCCCCCTTGCATCAAGTTTTTATAAGTGATGAACTCTTAGGGGTCTCATTCTTGCTGATACTTTAGATGGGTACAGAAGTCAAGATTAACAGTTATATTCCCTGTACATTTTGAGGAAAAAGTATCCCGAAAGTATCATTTTCTTCTGGAAATTATTGTTCTGATAAATATACCGTTAGTATGACTGATATTTTGGTGCAGGTACTCTGGCTTTTTTCATCATTTTAAAGAACTCCTTATTTTTTATGTTCTGTAATTTCACTATTGAGCATTTAGAAGTAAATTTTTTGCAGTATTTATCCTGCTAAGCCATTGTTAATTAATGTACAATTTCAATATGGAAACTTAGGTTTTACTTCAATTCTAAAAACTGTCTCATTAAATATTGTTTCTCTACTACTTTATCTAATCTCTCCTAAAATTTCTTTTGGACAGATGTTTAAACCTTTCTATCAATCCTCTTATTTTTTTTTTTTTTTTTTTAGTATGCGGGCCTCTCACTATTGTGGCCTCTCCCTTTGCGGAGCACAGGCTCCGGACGCACAGGCTCAGCAGTCACGGCTCACGGGCCCAGCCGCTCTGCGGCATGTGGGATCTTCCCGGACCGGGGCGCGAACCCGTGTTCCCTGCTTCGGCAGGCGGATTCTCAACCACTGCGCCACCAGGGAAGCCCCCAATCCTCTTAATTAAAAAAAAAATTTTCACTTTGCTACCTTCTGGGTGAATTCTTATGTTCCAAGATTATGTGATTATGTTCCAAATCACTAATTATTTTATTGATTGTATTCAGTATAATACATCTTATCTACTGAGTTTAGTTAAATGATTTCTATAGCGTTCTCTTTTTATATCTATTTGTTAATTGGTATGTATTTAATTTTGGTTTTCTTTTATGGGTATTACTCATTCCTTTATCTCCTTGAGGATCTTTCTTCACAGACTAAGGATTTACTTGAAAGAGAATATCAATTATTCCCCTACTCTAGCACAAAAGGAAACATACTATAAACACTGTACTATGATTTCCTTTTTTCCCACTAAGCAAACAAATCTTGAAAATAATTCTTTATCAGTATACAAAGAGTATTTTCTTTTCTTTTTTAGTAAAGATGTTGACCTGTTTTGTTTCTTTTTTAGGGTTAACTTTTCTTGTGTGTTTTTGAATTTTTGTTTGCAGGTTTATCACAAGTCAAAGCTGCATGTGTGTGTGGTAGTGGTGGGGGGCGGTGTTGGATATGTTTATGTGCTTACCTCACCTTAACAGCTTTTCATGTGCCGCCACCTCTCACTCAAGACTCCCATCCCAGAATGAGGTTTGTAACTGCTACAGTTGGCTCTTCCTGAAGATGCAGTCACTACATCATGGGCAGGCTAGCTCAGATCTTATCTAGGAGGTTTCATTGTTTCCTTCCACCACTGTGGATGTGCAATTTACATAAGCCCTATCCCTAAGCAGTCCTTTTCAACTCTTTCTTGACTAAACCCCCTAGTTTCTTGAGTAGTGAACAAGCAAGTACTGCACCTCCCTTATCCAATCTGTCCACCAATATAGTTTTGGTCTCTATCCTGAAAAAAAAAAAAAAAACTTTCAGGGCATCAGCCTGCTTCTAAATCAGATTCAGGTAGACCCACGTATTTAGTTCCCTACTTAACACATTGTTTTTTATTCTTTTAAGTCCAAAGATGTTTACTTTTATTTTGTTATTAAGCACAAGTATATTTTCATTCTGAGGCAGTGCCCAACTGAATTCCACAGAGGGTATCTCAATTGTATCCTAAATAGCCATGTATGAGAAAGCACCATGAGTATGTTATCCAACTTTTAGGTTTTTGCCTAATAGGTGAACAATATCATTTTGCTTTGATTTGGATTTCTCTTACTTTGAGGTTAGCAACTTCTCATATGCTTACAAGCTATTTGCATTTAATTTTCTGTGAATTATCTATTCACATCTTTGCCCACTTTTTATTAGGTTGCAGGAGCTTTTAAAATTGAGTTTGCTGGCTTCCCTGGTGGCACAGTGGTTAAGAATCCGCCTGCCAATGCAGGGGACACGGGTTCAAGCCCTTGTCCAGGAAGATCCCACATGCCACAGAGCAACTAAGCCCGTGCACAACTACTGAGCCTGTGCTCTAGAGCCCGCGAACCACAACAACTGAAGCCTGTGTGCCTAGAGCCCGTTCTCAGCAACAAGGGAAGCCACCACAATGATAAGCCCGCACACCGCAATGAAGAGTAGCCCCTGCTCGACACAACTAGAGAAAGCCCACGCAGCAACTAAGACCCAACACAGCCAAAAATAAATAAATTACTTTTTAAAAATTGAGTTTGCAGGGTTTATATATAAGAAAGACCACCCTTTGTGATATGAAGTGCAGATAAGTTTTGCTAGTTATTAATCTGTATTCTGATTGTCGTATTATGATGTTTTTTGGCATTCAGAGTGCTTTTTTAAAATTGTAGTAAAGAAAACACACAACATAAAACATCTTAATCATTTTTTAAGTGTACAGTATAATTGTGTTAACTATACGGATCTTGTTGTGCAACGGATCTCTAGAACTTTTTAATCTTGCAATACTGAAACTCTATAACCACTGAACAACTCCCCCTTTCCCGCTCCCCTTAGCCCCCATTCTGGCAACCACCATTTTGACTAGTTTAAGATACCTCATATAAGTAGGATTATGCAGTATTTGTGACTGGTTTATTTCATCTAGCATAATGTCCTCAAGGTTTATCCATGTTGTAACATACGACAGGATTTCCTTTCCTATTTTTTTTTAAGGCTGAACAGTATTTCATTGTATGTATATATCACATTTTTCTTTATCCATTCAGAGAATGCTTTTTTAATGCAGTAAAAATTAACCATTATTTTATGAATTCTGGATTCAATTTAAAGACTTCCCCACACCAAAATTATAAAAAGACTTCTTTAATCTTTTCTTCTATTACTTTCATGGCTTTATTTTTCATTGATTCATTTGATATATGTGTGAAATACAGATGCAAGTTCTTTCATATGACTATACAGCTGTCCCTAGTTAACTGAACAGTTTAGCTTTTCCCACAGATTTGAGATGACACCTTTATGATATTCTTACCTGGACTTCCTATTCTGTTCCACTGATCCATGTGTTTGTTGGCTGGTACTGTGCCTGTTTTGTGTATTTTACCTTTATATCTTAATTTCTGGAAAGGTGAGTTCTCCCTCAGTTCTCTTTATTTTTTCCATTCTCCTGGCTATTCTTGCTTATTTTTCCTTACTAACTTTGGAATCAGCACGTCTAGTTTAAAAAATTTTTAATTAATTTTACCTCAGTGGGAATTGTTACTGTTATTCTTTCTATCCAAAAACATGATGTCTTTTTATTTGTTCAAGGTTTGTTTTGTGTCTTTCAATTAAATATTTCCTACTACTGACATGTTACCACTTTTCCTCATATTTTCTATAATTTCCGCTTAACCTAGGTTGCTATTTTAGTTGATATACAGATATTCACAACTATTAAACTTTCACTGTACTGTTTAAGAATACATACTCTTTACCTATTGCTTTTTAGTATGAACTCCACCTTGTATGTTAAGATCATGATGCCCCTAAATTCCTTTCACTTTGCCATCTTTTATTTATTTTTTAAAATTAATTTTTATCAGAGTATAGTTGCTTTACAATGTTGTGTTAGTTTCTACTGTACAGCAAAATGAATCAGCCATACATATATGTATATCCCCTCCCTTTTGGACTTCCTTCCCATTCAGGTCACAACAGTGCATTAAATAGAGTTTCCTGTGCTATACGGTATGTTGTCATTAGTTATCTATCTTATACTCAATAGCGTATATGTGTCAATCCCAATCTCCCAATTCCTCCCACACCCCATCCCCCTTGGTATCCATACATTTCTTCTCTACGTCAGTGTCTCTATTTCTGCTTTGCAAATAGGATCATCTATACCATTTTTCTAGATTCCACATACATGCATTAATATACAATATTTGTTTTTCTCTTTCTAACTTACTTCACTCTGTATGACAGTCTCTAGGTCCATCCACACCCCTACAAATGACCCAATTTCGTTCCTGTTTATGGCTGAGTAATATGCCATTGTATATATGTACCACATATATGAACACTGGGGTGCATGTAACTTTTTTTTTTAATAAAGGAAATTTAAAAAATTAACTAATGAATTTTATTTTTGGCTGCATTGGGTCTTTGTTACTGCACAGGTTTCCTCTAGTTGCAGTGAGCAGGGGCTACTCTTTGTTGCAGTGCTTGGGTTTCTCATTGTGGTGGCTTCTCTTGTTGCGGAGCACGGGCTCTAGGTGTCCAGGCTTCAGTAGTTGTGGTACACGGGCTCAGTAGTTGAAGCTCGTGGGCTTTACAGCACAGGGTCAGTAGTTGTGGTACATGGGCTTAGCTGCTCTGTGGCATGTGGGATCTTCCTGGACAAGGGCTCAAACCCGTGTCCCCTACATTGGCAGGCGGATTCTTAACCACTGAGCCACCAGGGAAGTCCCTGCATGTATCTTTTAAAAAAAATTTATTTATTTATTTATTTTTGGCTGTGTTGGGTCGTTTCTGTGCGAGGGCTTTCTCTAGTTGCAGCAAGTAGGGGCCACTCTTCATGGCAGTGCGCAGGCCTCTCACTATCGCGGTCTCTCTTGCTGCAGAGCACAGGCTCCAGATGTGCAGGCTCAGTAGCTGTGGCTCACGGGCCTAGTTGCTCTGTGGCATGTGGGATGTTCCCAGACCAGGGCTCGAACCCATGTCCCCTGCATTGGCAGGAAGATTCTCAACCACTGCACCACCAGGGAAGTCCGTGAATGTATCTTTTTGAATTATGGTTTTCTCTGGGTATATGCCCAGTAGTGGGATTGCTGGGTCATACAGTAGTTCTATTTTTAGTTTTTTAAGGAACCTCCATCTTTTAAAATGTTAACCTTTCACAATCATTTTCTTGTAAGTATATACCTTGTATAAGCTACAGAATTCGTTTTGCCTCAAATCCAATCTGAAAATCTTTTTAAGGTGAGTTAAGCCTATCTATCTATCTATCTATTTATTTATTTTACACAGGCCTCTCACTGTTGTGGCCTCTCCCGTTGCAGAGCACAGGCTCTGGACGCACAGGCTCAGTGGCCACGGCTCAGGGGCCCAGCCGCTCTGCAGCATGAGTGATCTTCCCGGACTGGGGCACGAACCCGTGTCCCCTGCATTGGAAGGCGGATTCTCAACCACTGCGCCACCAGGGAAGCCCTATTTATATATTTTTTAATATAAAAGATATGTTTGGTCTTAGTACTGCCATGTTTTGTTACATGTGTGGCTGTATGTGGCTGTATATGAATATCCTTTCAACAGATGATGTTTTCTTTTTGATAGGTTTGTAGTTCTTTCAGTATTTAGTAAGGTTTTATTTTTGTTCTAAGGGTTAACTTTCATATTATGACTTAGAATTCCACTAGATTTTTATATTTTTAAGGTAATACCTATTAGTTCCTTAATAAGAACAATGTTAAACATGTTTCCTCTTCCTCCCCTTACCTAATTCAATCAATAGTATTATCTTTAGCATTTCCTTTGAAGTGTTAAACATGTTTATACTTCTACTTGATTTATGATCTTTAAATACTGTTTTGACTACCAGTAATTACAATGAGGTAATCTATAAACTTCCTTCTCTCAAATTTTATTAGTTTTTATCATTTCTACATCATCAAGGTATATAACATTAACATTATGTTCTGTCATCATAATCTCCACATTTGTAGTCTTTAGGGTTATTTTATATATATATATATATATATATATATATATATATATATATATATATATATATTTAATGGTTACAACCAATCCTTTCCCCAGATGTCTCTTGGCTGGCTGAAGTTTATGCTTTAACAGTTTTCTCAAGAAGGGCTCATGTATATACACTATTCCCTGAGTTCTGTTTACACCTTTCATACTTGATGAATGGCATAACTGGATATGAAATCTTTGGCTCTCACTCTGCTTCCTTATCTTGTAAACGTTGCTCTACCATCTTCTGGTATTGAATGTTGTACAGAAATCTGAGGCCAGCCTAACATCAAACCCTTGTAAAGAACTTTGTAGGGGGGATGAGGAGGGTAGTTGGCTGTCCAAAGGAATCTTTATCTTTATGACCATTCTGATCAGTTTTCCCTGGCACAGGTGCCCTTTCAATAGGTACATTTCAGTTCAGCTACGTTTTAACTGTACCTATAACAATTTGTTCCATTGCACTGTTTTGGTTTTCTTATATAGGAGTTTTAATTTAAGTGTGTTGGATCTATTGTCTTTTCTGTCATTTTCTGAAAATTTCTCTCACATTTAATCACCTCCTGTTGCCTTCCTGTCTTTTTTCCCTGAGTTCCTGCATTTCTGATTTGTGGTTTTTTTTTTTTTTTGTAGAAGAACTTTTAAACGTTTTTCCAGCTCTAGAAAAGTATGGTTAAATGGTGGGTCACAATTTTCATGTGCTCTGTAGCAATATTTTTCTAGTGAGGGTCCTTTGTTCTTTGGAAGTTCTGCTGCCATGTCAGCCTCTTTTGTATTTGTTATCAAAAGATAAATTGGATTTTTCCTTAACCAGCTATTTACATAGCTTCCAGGAGTAACAGTGGGGAGAGGGTGTGTGGAGTGAAGGACAGACCTCAAAGTCCATAGACTCTCTCCTCCTTTGATGCTAGAGAGAATAGGGAGAAAAGCTGGTTCCTGTACATACTGCTCTGTGTAAATGTAGCTCTACCTTTTCTTCTTTTCTGAATCAAACCAGGTATTTCTGTCACCAACCCTGTCATCACAAGAGATTTAGCTTTTGAACTTCAAGGTGAACCCTTAACTTCAATAAATATATGTAAGCTCGCATCTTCTGCTCCTTCTCAAGATACTTTTGATAGCCTTTAAACATAATTTGGAGTCTACATTTTATGTCTTTCAGTTCACTGAAAATAAAAGTCGAAGCATTTTTAAATTCTTTTTCTCCTTCTTATTCTTAATTTTTATGACTTCTAGAGGGAAAAAATGTAGAGTTATGCAGCTATAATCATGCCAGAAGTCTGACTATTAACTATGTGTGCATGTTTAATCTATCACTGGTGTCTTTGGAAAGATGGGGAATCTCAATGCTGGAACTCATAGGGCCGATCCTGATGATTTCTCCTTACAGTGTAACTTATAATAGAAAAAAATTAGAAGTAACCTGCCTGTCTAATAGTAGAGGAATGATCAAATAAATTCAAGTATACATAAAATACAGCCTGTAGCCATTAAAGAATATATACATACATGCAGACATATTCATAGTGGGAAAATAATGATATGTTGAGGGCTTCCCTGGTGGCGCAGTGGTTGAGAATCCGCCTGCCAATGCAGGGGACACGGGTTCGTGCCCTGATCTGGGAACATCCCACATGCCGCGGAGCAGCCAGGCCCACGAGCCATGGCCGCTGAGCCTGCGCGTCCAGAGCGTGCTCCGCAACGGGAGAGGCCACAACAGTGAGAGGCCCACGTACCACAAAAAAAATAAAATTAAAAACAAAATGCAAGCAAATATTCTTTTGACTCAGTAACCCACTTTTACAAAACTACTGAAATTGTGACATAAACATATAAAGACATTTGTACAACACTGAAATCCTATAATAGCAAAAAAAAGTACCTAAATGTTAATCAATAGAGGTACATTTAATATAAATTGTGGTACATTCACATAATGGACTATTCAACGAAAAAAGAATGAGGTAACTCTTTACATTGTTATTTTAAAAGAAATAAAAGCTCAGGATATATTTAAGTAAAAAGAAAAAATTTAGGGCTTCCCTGGTGGCGCAGTGGTTTAAAGTCCGCCTGCTGATGCAGGGGATATGGGTTCGTGCCCTGGTCTGGGAGGATCCCACATGCCGCAGAGCGGCTGGGCCCGTGAGCCATGGCCGCTGAGCCTGCGCATCCGGAGCCTGTGCTCCACTACGCGAGAGGCCATAACAGTGAGAGGCCTGCGTACCGCGAAAAAAAAAAAAGAAAGAAAAAAATTACAAGTTAACACATACAGTGTCGTTTCTTTTTAATGAAAAAAGTATGTGGGGCTCCCCTGGTGGCACAGTGGTTGAGAATCTGCCTGCCAATGCAGGGGTTCTGGGTTTGAGCCTTGGTCCAGGAAGATCCCACATGCCGTGGAGCAAGTAAGCCTGTGCACCACAACTACTGAGCCTGCACTCTAGAGCCCGCGAACCACAACTACTGAGCCCACGTGCCACAACTACTGAAGCCCGTGCCTAGGACCGTGCTCTGCAACAAGAGAAATCACCGCAATGAGAAGCTTGCATAATGCAACAGAGTAGCCCCTGCTCGCCGCAACTAGAGAAAACCTGCACACAGTAACAAAGACCCAATGTAGCCAAAAATAAATAAATAAATTTATTTTTTTTAAAGTACGTGTATTTATATACACATGCATTAAACAAACTCAAAAGTAAACACAAACACACACACAAACACAATTAACAGTTACCTCTGGGGAGTAGGATAGAGGAAGAGAAAAGAACTGACTTCTCCTTTAAGTTTCAAATACTTCTGTATTCATTAATTCATTTAGCAACCATTTAAAAATTTCTAGAGTGCCAGGCACTCATGATTTATACCACTCACTTGGCACACATTAAATGTCTTTTGAGAGAATATTTCATATTTGTGTTTATCCACTGAGCCATAAACATCCTGAAGGCAAGCTCTTACTTTCCCACAGCAACAACCATAACCATGAATGTTTACAGATGCACACATACATGTAAAAATATTTTTAAAAAGGAATGAACAAGTTCTTATCAAATTCATGACAGTGGTTTCTAAGAAGGGTGACAGTGAGGAGGGGAATGGGATGGCACATAGTTTTTAAAAGAGGATTCAGGGGCTTCCCTGGTGGCACAGTGGTTGAGAATCTGCCTGCCGATGCAGGGGATTACAGGTTCGTGCCCCGGTCCGGGAAGATCCCACATGCCGCGGAGCGGCTGGGCCCGTGAGCCATGGCCGCTGAGCCTGTGCGTCTGGAGCCTGTGCTCCGCAACGGGAGAGGCCACAACAGTGAGAGGCCCGCGTACCACCAAAAAAAAAAAAAAAAAAAAAAAAAAAAGAGGATTCAGCTCAATAAGTTATATTTTATCTCTAAATTTTTTTTCATAAAGATTCATATATATTAATTATTTGTATGTTGGATAGGTATAGATTTTTTTTTTCCCAGTCTTTCCTTTGCCTTAACTTTGTTTTTTCACCTTTTTTTTTTTTTTTTTTTTTTTTGCGGTATGCAGGCTGCTCACTGTTGTGGCCTCTCCCGCTGCGGAGCACAGGCTCTGGATGCGGCCGCGCAGGCTTAGCGGCCATGGCTCACAGGCCCAGCCGCTCCGCGGCATGTGGGATCTTTCCCGGACCAGGGCACGAACCTGTGTCCCCTGCATTGGCAGGCGGACTCTCAACCACTGTGCCACCAGGGAAGCCCTTTTTCACCTTTCTTGCATAGACCTTTCAATTTATTTTGTATAGTCAATTTCCTGATGTTTCTTTAATGACTTTTGGATTTTTTTTGGCCTACTTTCTTCTCAGATTTTTAAAAAACACTGAGCTCTTACTAGGAGAACATAATCCTAAGTGAAATAAGCCTGTTACAGAAGGACAAATACTATATGATTCCACTTATATGAAGTATCTAAAATAGTCAAACTCACAGAAGCAGAGAGTAGAATCGTGGTTGCCAAGGCCTAGGGGGAAGGGGAAATGAAGAGTTGCTATTCAATGCATATAGAGTTTCAGTTATGAAAGATAAATAAGTTCTCGAGATCTGATGTACAACATCTTGCCTATAGTTAACAATACTGTATTGTACACTTAAAAATTTGTTAAAAGAGTAGATCTCACGTTAGATGTTTTTACTACAAAAAATTTTTTTAATTAAAAAAAATTTTGAGCTCTTTAATCATTTGGAATGTATTTCTTGTTATTGTACAAACTAGGAAATTAACTGAATGTTTTTCCAAATGAATAATCAATGGTCTCAGTATCATTTAGTGAATAGTAAATCACTTCCTTATTGACTGAAATACCACCAGTATCATAAATGGACACTTTAATTCATAGTGGAAAAAAAAATGCTTTACCTCTTCAAAAGCATTAACCAGTTTTTAATAATCTGAAATCAGTTACACTGGGAATCACCATATTAATCTATTGTCAAACATGGTTTACCTTACACTGAATAATATCAATATAATTGCCTTTTTTTCCAACCAGTCACAGCCAAAACAAAACAACAACAAAAAAATTAAGTCAACCAATAAATGAAAAACTATAATCTTACTTGCATATTCTTTTTAAGTTACTAAGAGAAGTAGTCTAAAAAAATTAATTTTGTTTAGTTCAACTAAGGAATTACAGAGAAGTTTATCAGATCAATAGGTTTAACAAATCTCTAAACTGAAAAATGAACAGAATGATAATGAAACTCCAGAACAAGAATAACACTGGGACTTCCCTGGTGGTGCAGTGGTTGAGAATCTGCCTGCCAATGCAGGGGACACAGGTTTGAGCCCTGGTCTGGGAAGATCCCACATGCCGCAGAGCAACTAAGCCCGTGTGCCACAACTACTGAGCCTGTGTGCCACAACTGCTGAAGCCCACACCCTAGAGCCTGTGCTCCACAAGAAGAAAAGCCACTGCAATGAGAAGCCTGCCCACCACAAAAAAGAGTATCCCCTGCTCACCACAACTAGAGAAAGCCCACGCGCAGCAACAAAGACCCAACGCAGCCAATAAATAAATAAATAAAAAATCTATATTAAAAAAAAAAAAACAGATAACACCATCATCACTGATTGGGAGTGGGAAACCTGTGTTCTAATTCCAACCTGAGCAAGTGAATAAACCTCAAGAACTGGCACTATGGTTCTATTTCCAACATTCTATAATTTCTAATTTACTATCTCTAAGATAATTAAAAGATCTAATAATAATAGCTGCCACCAAAGAAAAGTACATAGTCTTCTTTAGTAAGATGTTTTTTCCACCAGTATAGATAATCAATCTAATGTAAATTCATTTTCTCTAGCCATCTTCTGAAAATATAGAAAAATAACTGAGCAACATTTTTCTTTTAAGGCTTACTTTCAACAAGGTGAAAGTAATTTTTTTTTAACTGAAGTATAGTTGATTTACAATGTTTTGCTAGTTTCTGGTGTACAACAAAGTGATTCAGTTATACATGTATATATTCTTTTTCATATTCTTTTCCATTATGGTTTACAATAGGATATTGAATATAGTTAGTTCCCTGTGCTCTACAGTAGGACCTTGCTGTTTGTGTATTTTATATATAGTAGTTTGTATCTGCTAATCCTAAACTCCTGATTTATCCCTCCCCACCGTCTTTCCCCTTTGGTAACCATAAAATTGTTTTCTATGTCTGTGAGTCTGTTTCTGTTTTGTAAATAAGCTCATTTGTGTCATACTTCAGATTCCACATGTAAGTGATAACATAGGATATTTACCTTTTTCTCTTACTTCACTTAGTATGATAATCTCTAAGTCTATCCATGTTGCTGCAAATGACATTATTTCATTCTTTTTAGTCTGAATAGTATTCCATTGTGTATACATGCCACAACTTCTTTATTTGTTCATCTGCTGATGGACATTTAGGTTGCTTCCAAGTCTTAGCTATTGAGAATAGTGCTGCTATGAACACTGGGGTGCATGTATCTTTTCGAATTAGAGTTTTCTCTAGATATATGCCCATGAGTGGGATTACTGAATCATATGGCAACTCTATTTTTAGTTTTTTTAAGGAACTTCCGTACTGTTTTCCATAGTGGCTGCACCAATTTACATTCCCACCAACAGTGTAGGAGGGTTCCCTTTTCTCCACATCCTCTCCAGCTTTTATTTGTAGACTTTTAAATGATGGCCATTCTGACCGGTGTGAGGTGGTACTTCATTGTAGTTCTGATTTGTATTTCTCTAATAATTAGTGATGTTGAGCATCTTTTCATGTGCCTGTTGGCCTTCTTTCTGTATGTCTTCTTTGGAGAAACGCCTATTTAGGTCTTCTCCCCATTTTCTGACTGGCCTGTTTTTTTTAATTGAGTTTTATGAGCTGTTTGTGTAGTTCAGAAATTAAGCCCTGTGGGTCATTTGAAAATATTCTCTCCCAGTCTGTAGGCTGTCTTTTCATTTTATAGTTTCTTTTGCTGTGCAAAAGCTTCTAAGTTTGATTAGGTCCCATTTATTTATTTTTGCTTTTATTTCTATCACCTTGGGAGACTGACCTAAGAAAACATTGGTACAATTTATGTCAGAGAATGTTTGCCTATGTCCTTCCTCTTCTAGGAGTTTTATGGCATCATGCCTTATATTTAAGTCTTTAAGCCATTTTGAGTTTATTTTTGTGTATGATATAAGGGAGTGTTCTAACTTCAGTGATTTACATGCAGCTGTCCAGTTTTCCCAACACCACTTTCTGAACAGACTGTCTTTTCTCCATTGTATATTCTTGCCCCCTTTGTCGAAGATTGACTGTAGATATGTGGGTTTATTTCTGGGCTCTCTATTCTGTTCCACTAATCCATATGTCTGTTTTTGTGCCAATACCACTCTGTTTTGATTACTGTAGCTTTGTAGTATCATCTGATGTCTGGGAGAGTTATGCCTCCAGCTTTGTTCTTTTTCCTCAGGATTGCTTTGGCAATTCTGGGTCCCTTTACAGTTCCATATAAATTTTAGGATTACTTGTTCTAGTTCTGTGAAAAAGGTCATGGGTAATTTGATAGAGATCACATTAAATCTGTAGACTGCTTTGGGAAGTAGGGCCATTTTAACAAAATTCATTCTTCCAATTGGAGAATATGAGATATCTTTCCATTTCTTTGAATCATTTTCAATTCCTTTATCAATGTTACACAGTTCTCAGCATAGAAGTTTTTCACCTCCTTGATCAGGTTTATTCCTAATTTTTTTTTTGATGCAATTTTAAAAGTGACTGTTTTTTTACTTGCCCTGCAAGTTCTTAATTTGCCCTTTAGCTTATTACTCTTTAGAATAACACTTAAATTTTTCTAATAGACATATCTTTTTTTCAACCACTCCAACATCGCTACGATACAAGTTCATGTGTTTACACGCACACACACTCTTTAGGATGATTCAATCAACTACAAACCAAATCACTTTCTGCTATAGTTACTTCTGGCTCAACATTTCTAAGCTACTGCTCATTTTTTGGTTATTTCTACAAAGATTAAAGCACGTTTGTTTGTTCATTTTTTCTTAACAGACTATTCAAAGTAATTTGATGTCTATTTTTGGTTTTTCAAGTACTCAACCTCATCACATTTTAAAAAATTATCAATGAAGTTAATATGCTCGGTCATTTAAATCAGTGATTATGTGAACAAATTTGAGTCCAGGAAAGGAAGGTGAAAGTTAAAAGAAACAACCATTTAGTAAATATCTATTTGCAAATGTCTAGCACTATTTTTACAAGTTGTAGCTTCCATATAATACAACTTAAAAGTTCCCCCAACTGTCACAACATCAGTATGACTGCTTCATAAAAGAATAAAATGTTTTATTTAAACCTGGCTCTGTTGTTCTTGTTCCCTCTTCAGCTACCAAGTCACTACTTCAGAAAAACACTTTAAATATATCTGTAATCAGTTCTTCATAAAACTATGTTGATCACTATCTAGAATCTACATTTAATGACTGATTTGCCCTAAACCATATTAATAGCCCCTACTTAAAAAAAAAAAAAAAAAAAAAAAAAAAGCCTAACAGTTCACCTCATTCAATGAAAGTTTTAGTGTATTTTGTAAGAGGAAATGATTGTTTTCTCCTGGTTTGGGTTTATAAAGATAATGAGAAGACTAGTCAGGTGAGTGTGAGATAAGTTAATTCTCAATCTTATTACTAAATTTAACTTCAAAGGCCCCTATTTTTTGAAAGACATTGCCAGGTTCTTATTTATTTCCAAACACTTTAGATCCCACAGTCCAAAACTTCGTAGAATATAATATCTTAGAAAGGGAGGAATGTGGCTTTTTAAAAAACTGATAATGATGAAACAGCTTCCCTTAGCAACCCCTGTCTGAACTTAATAAACTGATAGCCATTAATTTCTTCAGAGCTAACACCAGTTTTATGAAAAGAAAATAGTCCCCCCATACAAAATTATCAAATAGACATGAATTCATACCACCAGGGTACAGAGGAAGTAGCCATCTGTTGTGAACAATAATAAATCTTTTTTCCCCTAATTATCCAGTTCATTTGCAACACTAAATTTCCATCTTCAATCATTCAGCCAGGAATGTAATTAAAATATTATTTGTATGTATTTACTACCATAATCTATAGTCAGAAACTTATCCTGGGAAGACAGTATCACTAGCTCAAAGTTTCAAATATCAAATTTTGTTTCTAATTCTGAATTCCTGATCATCAGTTACCCTCATTTCCTATATATGATGTTAGCCACTTACTATCCTAAAGTTATAATGAATACAAAACCCAAAAATGTCCATAAATTAGTAAGTACTTAAAACACACTTACAGCATTGAAAAATGTAGAGTTTTAAGCTTTTATTCATATTTAAAATGACCCACGTGGGGACTATGTCATCAAACCAAGCAGAATGAGTTCACATCACAATCAGAACTATTATATTCTTTAAAATAAATACAAACCTCCCTCCTTCCAGATTCCATATACAGTCTTCGAAAAACAAAGAATTATAGAAAGAATTTAAAAAATCATCTCACCTCCACCATCCTAAGGCACTACTGTTAAGATTTTACCAAAAAATTTTAGACACTTCACAATATCAAGAGTGCCTATTCCCAGTTTCACTGTGTGTATGTGTGTGTTATCGAAGTATGTCTATGATTGGTATGTGAACTTTACAGACCCTGGACAAGTTCACTACATCCAGATCTCCCAGCTCAGTTTTTCAGCTTTAAAGACTTCAGCTAAGAGGTTCTCAAACCAAGTAACTCAGAAATAGAGAACAGGTTCCCCATGAGATGTGGCAATAGAGATACTAAGACAGAATCAGAAAAATCTATGAAGGCATCTTGAGAGTTACGACTACTAGTTACGTGGGATTACAGTCGCTATGAAGAACCCAAAAGTGTTGTTTTATTTCTGCAGTTGAACTTAAATTCTAGCAACATAATCTAACTTTAACCTACTCTCAGTTTCTGCATATACGGGCAAAACAATGAATGTAATGAGGAAGGACGAATACTATGAAAACAAGATGAATGATCCCAACTCTGTGGGTAATTTCCTTCACTAGGCCCATGTTTCTTTCTCAGTTACGTAGAAACGCTATAACTTGGCTTAATGTTTGAGCTGCAACAACTTTCTAAGTGTGGCACAAAGGTAATTCAATGAGTGATTAAACGGTAAAACATATACCGAAGAGTAGGGAGTCATAACAAAACTTCATCTTAATAGCATTTAACTGAAAACTCTAAGAGAGTATGGTCTCGGCAAACAGTCTAAAGATAAGGTTACAAATGAAACTCCAGATACACACACCTACACACACACACACACACACACACACACACACACACACACACTCATTCTTAAAAAATATGTACCAGAAGACAATGAAAATGATACCAACACGCTTATTTCAAGTCATCTTGATCGCAGATGTTATTTATATTCAGGCTCTAGCTCAACTTTAAGTTCCATCAAGGCAAGAAATATATATGTATAGTAATACCCAAATTCAGACCTCACTTATTTATACTGGTTAACTCAAATGACACAGAAAGAGTTTCACACCATCTCAAAAGTCAGCTTATTTAAACTCTCCTAATTTAGAAATGAGATTAGGAAACAACTGCAGAAAAAAGAATAAGCAACTTTGAAAAAGCTCAGGCTCCTTATCCCTCCCAAACCTAACAAGCAACATTTACTGACTGTGGCTATGGTTAAAAATAATAATAATTTTAAAAATGTAAAGGAAGGTGACAGTCTTCTCCACAGTGCTTGTTGTAGACAAGAAAGAACAACTGTTAGTACTAACACTGGACTGTTAAGTGCTGAAAGAGCAGACATGAAATAATGAAATCTTACTCCTTTGGTATCTGAGGCTACTGTATCATCAGTTTCAAGCAAGTAGTTCTTTACGAACAGAGCCCATCTGTCATTCTCAGGGGATACTTGTATCTTAGGGTATACAAGCTTATACATCACTAGCACTTCAGCACAAGCTTTCACTTGAGGAAGAACTTATCCATGATGCTGGCAGAGGCACTTTTACACCTTCTTCCTATATGAAAAGAACGAAGAGATGTAGACAAGGACTAAGAAAACAACTCTGAGAGCAAAATGTGCCCCAATTTTTCTGTGAAAGTTTTATAATTTATAAATAAGCTGAATGTAAGATAACAAAGGATAATCAATATATGCAGAAAAACAAGAAATAAAATGAAACTGGACCAAACAATAGCAAAATATTTTCACAGGAGTTAAAAGGATAAGTTTAAAAAAGTAGTAAGAAACAGGGTCCCAAACAAAAAAGGATGAACAAAATATGGCAGCAGCAGAAAGAAACAACAGTTTTTGGACTTAAGAGTCAGAATTACATATTAAGGTCCACAATAGTTTTAAAAATCCCTGAATATAAAAAAGATTTCCCCTCTCCTCAAAATAACCCAACCTATGATCTCTGGGGAAAATTAAAGCATATTAAGTTGATGGGTAAACTGCCTAACACCAGACTGTTAAAGGATACATAAGTGGAAATATTAAAAAATTTAAGAAAAACACTAATATTTGAAATAAAATAGTTTCAACAACATAATTATAAGAGGCCATATTCATATGTCTTAAAGCTGTTTTATCTTCCATTTCTTGCAAAGTAAATGGAAGTTTTGCCCTTGGAAAAGATAAGCAATGGCATATGCTGAGGTATAAAACTTAAAGGGAACGTGTATATGTGCTCATGAAGATAAATATAAAATGCTCATAGCAGCACTATTCCTGACAGCCAAATACAGAAACAACTCTACTATATCCATCAGTTGTAGAATGGATAAATTGTAGTTTATTCATATAATGTAATCTTATTCAGCAACAAGAATGAACTATTGCTACAAGCAACAACATGGATGAAACTGACATACAAATATTAAGCAAAATAAGTCAAACAGGAATACATACTAGATGATTACTTTTTTGGTATTTTATTTTATTATTACTTTTTAAAACATTTTCATTGGAGTATAACTGCTTTACAATGGTGTGTTAGTTTCCGCTTTATAACAAAATGAATCAGCTATACATATACATATATTAGATGATTACATTTAAAGTTCAAAAACAGGTAAAACTAATTCAAGCAGTTAGAAAGACAGGGTTGGGGGTAGTGACTGGGAAGGCACTGGTGGGGGTGGGGGATACTTCTGGGATGCAGGTAGTATTTTATTTCTTGATCTAGGTATTACTGATTACACAGATATGTTCACTTTGTGAAAAGTCATCAAGCTGTACATCAGTGATTTGTGTGCACTTGTATACTTCCACCAAAACCTTAAGTTGGAAAAAACTAATAGAGTCTTCCCTGGTGGTCCAGTGGTAAATGCAGGGGACGTGGTTCGATCCCTGGTCAGGGAACTAAGAGCCCACGTACCACAACTACTGAGCTCACACGCCTCAACTAGAGAGCCTGCATGCCGAAAACTACAGTCTGTGCACCCTGAAGTCCGGGCGCAACAACTAGAGAGAGAAAACCCACACACCACAACTAGAGAGAGAAGCCTGCATGCTGCAACTAAAGAGCCCGTGTGCCTCAAAGAAGATTCCGCATGCCTCAACGAAGACCCAATGCAGCCAAAAAACATCAATCAATCTTAAAAAAAACTAATAAAAATTATTTCTACAATTTAAATAACTATATGTAGTTATATATATATAGTACATACACATATAAAGTTACATATAAACGGTTTCTAGTCAAATGACCATTGTTAATGTAAATGACCCATACATACTGTCAATTGTACCTGCTCAAATTCTTTCTCTTCTCTCCAAACCATCAACTCAAAATTACTCTTTTGGGGGGAAGAAAAAGTGAAACTTTAAGACAAATTTTAGGTTCAGAAGTAGTAGATTAGGAAAAATAAATATGTAAGGTAAGTGATTCTTGCAATAATCTTCCACTCTCCCCCTCCTCTGATGTGCTCATTTTGCCTCTGAGGGAGCACTCCTCCCCAAAAAGTATTTCTCCAAATTGCTTATTTCTCCTACTTTTACTGAGCTTAAAATACGACAATTTGACCAAATATAAAATGCAAATACATTTCAAAGGATTACAAAGATATCAGTCATTCGCACACAACTGTGAATTAGTTCTGTGTCTACGTTTTTAAATTGAGGCATAGTTGATGTACAGTATTATATAAGTTTCAAGTGTACACCATAGTGATTCAAAGTTCTGTGTCTACTTTTAACAAATAACTGTAAATAAGAAATTTCTTCTATATAAAGAAGGAAAATGAGCAATTCCACAATTTCTTTTATAATACAATTGGTTTGCCAAAAATACTAGATTTCAAAATATAGTGTCTTCACCCATCCCCATTTATTTTATTTTATTTTTATTTTTATTTTTTTTGCGGTACGCGGGCCTCTCACTGTTGTGGCCTCTCCCATTGCGGAGCAGGCTCAGCGGCCATGGCTCATGGGCCCAGCCGCTCCACGGCCTGTGGGATCTTCCCGGACCAGGGCAAGAACTCGTGTCCCCGGCATCGGCAGGCGGACTCTCAACCACTGCGCCACCAGGGAAGCCCCCCATTTATTTTGAACAAGTCTTCTTTGATCTTCTCTGCCATTATACAAACTTGAGTGACTCCTACTTACCATTGTTGAATTCTACTCACTTCTAATTTTCCTTAAAGCCTGTTACTTTTTTTCTTTTTTCAAAAAAGTAGATCAATTACTAATGACATATATATACACACCAACCCTCAAAACTGTAACAGGTGACTATGCCTTTCCTTTTCCCCACTCCTTTCCTAAGTGTTAAGAGTCATAAAGCCACGTGTTCTTACGCATACATACATATGTGTGTATACACACATTATATATATATTTATATATTATGGATGCAAGATACAAAATCAATACTTGAGTGCAAAAAGAATTCTCATATCTAAACCCAAGTAGAGTCAGCAAATCAGTAAAGGCGAAACTCTTGCAAGTCAGTTATCAACACATGGTACTAAAGAAACCAATGCCAAAGGTTGAATCCACATAGTAGCCAGTTAATTCCACACAAACTTGCAGCAAAGATTCTGACACAACCCAACTCAACCATCTGAGTGCTGAATGTACACTATGGAAAAACTGTGAAACTAAGATTTTCACTGTTACCAGAAAAATAATTTTAAAGCACAGTTTCTTACTCCATTTCTATCACTAGAATTATTTCTAAGTTTTGAGAAAAAAGTAGGCTCTCTTCACAAAAAAGATGAATGGCACCTCATCTCTAATGATACTTGAAAGTATACATTAATGTTTTTTGGATTTGGGGCCACACCACGTAGTATGCGGAACTTCCCAGACCAGGGATCGAACCCATGCCACCTGCCCTGGAAGCGCAGTCTTAACCGCTGGACCACCAGGGAATTCCCATTAATGCCTTTTAAGGTTTAGCCACCAGTTGAGAGAATAATGTTTTCTCCTTTTTTGAACAGTCATACAATTTTCCATCTGTTAGAAGGGCAGAACATTTGACAACTAGATTTTTAAAAATTGGGAGAATAAACAACTAACTTAAATGATTTGCATTTGCTTTTAACTATGCTATCTTATTTGGGGTGTTTTAAAATAAAAAAATATACAGCGCATTCATTTTCAAAGTAAAGTAAATATTTTCAATATTTGCCTTCAATTAAAATAAATTATGTAAAGGAAGTCACTTAGTTTCATTTTTCTATTTTCTAAGGATTAAGTTTAAGCACATTTTTTTTGTGTTAACCAAACTTATATAAAAACCCAAAGCTATGCATGTAAAGACACCAAGCTATGGTAAGAAAAGGACATTTAGTCTACAAACCTGTTGAAATTCCTACTGAAGTCTAATTTAACTTACATTTTTTTCCTTCCTGAAACAGTCCAGTCTATAACTATGAACTAAAAAATGACTTAACACCCTTTATTCATAACTTATGTGTAATTCAAGGGAAATCTACCCTTCTATGCACAATGAGTGCTTAGTGATCTCATCAACAAACTGGAAAAACATGTGGGCCAATCAGTGCAATCTCATCTGGAGACAAATCTACATGAGGTAAAATTATGATCAGAAAGCTACTCAGAAAACGTGAAACCAAATGATTTAACAATCATTGGCATCGTACTACCGTATCTGCCTCTGACAGGAAAGATGGGATAGGACAGGGGACTGACGTGCTGCAAGGGCTAGGTTATTCCTTTCTGTAAAAGTGATGGAGATATTTTGCCAAATGTATTTCAGTATCTTTCTTCCCTGTTTATGGAAACACTAGGTGATATAAATCAATTTTGAAATTCTTCTCTGCTGCTTACCAAGCATATTCACTGCTATGTTAACAGCCATCATACAGAATTGCTAAGAGGGACAGTATATAAGAAAACTGTCTGGCACAGACTCTAGTACATAAGAAACAGAGTCAATGTTTATTATTATTCCAAATACCCATTTCTTCCATTTTCTTATTCTTTTTTCAAAGAATATTTCAATTCATTAGATATAAGATTAGTGATTTATAATTGCAGATCAGTTTCTCTGAGGTGATACCACATCACCCAGACCGCATTTTGGGATATGACGGAAACTCTTTAGTGACTCATACACATTTTATCTCTTAGGTTTAGTTTTATAAATGGCTGCTTCAATTCCTTACTATTATTTTTAATATTTAAAAGAGCTGCCATTTATTGAGCATCTACCAGATGCTAGGTAGTTTACTAGGTACTTTACTATCTCTTATCTTTACAATTACTGTTAAGACAAGTGTTACCGTCCCTATTTTAAAGATAATAAAGTAAGGCTCAGAGAGGTTCCATTGTTTGCCCCATATCAAATAGCTCACTAGTAGTATAGCTAGGATTAGAACCCACATTTAGCTAGCTTTAACTCTGAACTGTAGCCATCATACCACCCCCAACTGTCTCATCCCTTATATTTTGCTTCTTTATAATTTTATTTTCAGAGGGTAACAACTGCAATTTGGGGGTACCTTGCTTACAACCTCACATATTAACCAGAGTTCTCTGGAAGACAAGAATGTAATTTAAATGAATGATAAATCTGAGAAATGGAAGGTCTGAAACAGAGTAACCCTTCAGAGACCAATGGGACAAGATAGATACAAAATAAGGTAACTTGTTAGGAATAAAAGAGGGAACAATAAGAGACCTCAAGCTGAAATAACTCATTACTATAGATTGTTTATTTTCAAAATTAAAACAAATAGAAAAAAAAGACTGAGAAAATATTCACTAGCCTTGAATTCTGCCAAATTTAAGTTCAAGGTCCTCACTAACTGGGTCTTTCTTGCCTTACCTGGTAGATCTCCAAGCTGGTTGGCCTTTCCTTGGGTTTGCCAGAATTTCCAGTAATGAAAGAGACAATCAGTATAGGGACAACCCTTAGGCCTTATCAGCAGAACTCTAACAACAGTATTGTCACTATCCCATTTCTATTCCTCAAATAATTTCTAAGTGTTGAGAAACAGGCCACACACACACATGCACACACGCATACAGACACAGTTGAGTGGCATCTCTCTTCTCAGGCCATGTAAATATTTTGAAGGTTTAGCCACAAGATGGGAGAGCAGTGACCCACAGTACATAATTCCTAAAAGGAAAAATCAGGTTCCTTGTCCAGAACTCTTCTATCTAAAAAGGTTGCAGCAATTTCCTTATTCTGTAAGCAGTAGGAAGAACCCGAAGGTAAAATATAATGGGCTAAAACCCCACAGAAAAGTATAATTAGCATGCATGAATAGAACACTAAGGAGTTTCCTGACTGCTGCATATAATAGATATGTAGCTACATCAGGAATATTTTATGTAATACTATATATACTGAACTACTTCAAAAGTTCACTTAAAAAAACAACAACAACAACTATAATTCCAGGATAATAGGTGAGATTTTAATCCCACAAATATGGGATTAAAGAGACTGATTACATTTTTACTCTATATAATTATTTCAGACTAGAAGTTAATAGCAAAATCCATTAATATATTGTATTCATTGACTTTCTCGAACTATAAACGATCACATAGTTAAAATTCAGCACTTCAATCTTATGAATTTCCCAATAACTAGAAAATTACACTTATTTTCCAAAACTTCCATATCAAGATTTTCAGAAGTCAAATTTCATCCTTTATTAAAACATAATAAATGAGAAATTAATAGCAAACATAATAATCAATCAATAGACTGATTCCAGGTAGAATTTGGTAGCTGAAGGCAGGTTTAGGAAAGGGACTTTTGAATTTTAAATCACGTGCATTTAATACCTATTCAAAGTAATCAATTTTAACAACTAGAAACTGAAAATGCTCAGAATACATAGCACTTCTGCAGACTTGTAAGCTTTCCTCATACATACTTCTAAAAAAAGACTACCAAATAGATTTCAAGATAAATTCAGCAGAACAAGATGCAAAAACTAAATCCTTTTAGGATTTTAAAAGAAAACGAATATATAAAATCCAACCCCACACTACTTTCAGTTTCACTGAATCTGCAATATATTATCAAAGGGTCCCTATGTGGAACACAAATTATTTTCTACCAGCTTAAAGTGGTACGTGAAACCCTAAACGCAGGATTTTAAACTAACAGCCTAAAAATGCTCATGATTTGTATTCCTTCTTTAGACAGTGGACCATTTCGGGTAAAATGAATGAAGAAAGCATTCCATGAAACACGGAGACTGATTATTTCTCAATGTGGGGTGTAAGAAAATCTCCCTCAAGAAAGGCTTTGAAAAGTCCTCATAAGATTTCACTCCATAAGGCTGTTTCTTTCTTCTTTAAACATTGGTCATTACAAACATTCAAATACAAAGGAGGTGTCAAAGAAGTTTTTAGACTAATTAACACGAGGGCAAAGAAGCAACTAAAAACCAGTTCTGACAGAATTTTTGCTTGAAAAAAAACACTATCCTATAACTTTTATTACTATAAAAGCCTTAAGTCCACCCTTTACATTAAATAAGTGATTCTTTTATATAGATTGAATTAACTTGCCTTGAAACAGTCTCACTTCAATTCCCTACTTGGAAAGCTGTCTGATCCACTATTATGTAACTCTATCCAAGACTCTACTGCAAGAGTTACATATCCATTAAAAGTTAGTAAAAAGTAAAACATGCACACGCACAACGTTAGCTGTAGTTCCTTCATTACCTTGACAAAATTATGAAACCCAGCATATTTTCAAACAAACAAAAAACCTTTCCTATTTAAACCAGAAATAGTGATACTTTGCATACTCCATAAAACTGTTAAAATGAAAAGCATTCTTCTTGGCTAGCTTCTGATCATTATGCGAACTGTACATTTAAAATATAATCAAAATGCCAATTTTCAAAGAATGACATATCTTTTACATAAAACTAGCAAAATCTTTTTAATTTTAGTCTTTTAATTCATCTTAATGTTTCATTCATTTTGAGGCCATTTGCCTTCCAAAAGACCCATAGCATTTTCCCTGAAGGCTAATCAGCAAGTTCTTTCCCCCTCTGTGCCAACATAGAATCTCCAGAACAGTTCCTACTAGCAACAGCAAAGTAACAACTCTACAGTGAATATGATTTACCATTTGGTTGGGTACATACTGAAATTCTGATTCATGAACATCTTAGTCAGTTTATGGATATCAATGAAAAGAAAAATGACACTCCGGCATGTGACTGCCAACTACGAAGTCACTTTGTTTCAAAAGGAAATAGACTTTAGTAGCTAATAATTTCAAACAAATGAAGAAAAGTGACCACGATATAAGGATCTCAACTAAGTTTGAAAACACACACAAATCGTGAAAAGGAGATTCAGAATTAACATTTAAAAATACACAATGGGACTAAGTTTGGCTGAAAGGATCTGAACCACTGTTAATGCAATTAACAAATCAGTACATCTTGGAAAAGCTTACTTCTAGCAATAGAATCCTTATTATGATTTCAATCCAGTGTCATCGTTTTCTCAAAAAACAGTCAACTCTATTACATATAGCACCAATTCTGGAAGGAGACTTGAATATTGTTTGAATGGAACACAGGAGAACCCTGATATGCAAATGTAAAAGGAAATGTTGAAACTACAAATATTTTTAGTTTACAAAAAATCTGTAAATATATCCAAGAATCATTAAAATACATTACCAATAATGTTGCACAAGACCTCTAATTGACTTGAAACATCACATTCTTTCAAGCAACATATAGACAACTGCTTTCACAAGGACTATCCGTAGCAGTGACTAGTGAAAACCCTTTAAACTATTTTTCAGATTATCATCTCGCTCTTTCATTTGCTAAGTATTCTGATCAAGTACAACAATAAAACAATTTTTAAGGAAAGAATGTATAATTTTAAAAAGGCATTTAATCTTAATTCCCTTAATCAAAGGAGGTGTGACAACCAACGCATATAAAATTAACCTTAATCCGCCAACGAAAACACGCAAAATGTCTCCTAACAATTCCCCTCCTCCTTAAAACAACCGTATACATAAATATGGTACTGACCTCCACCCCCACTGAGAGCAGCTAATAAAGAGAATAGTTGCATTTGGAGACCAAGGTCCAACACCCCACCTCCTGAACCTCCCCAAATAACCACATCTTCAAAGTAGAACTGAACATTATTTTTGCTAAAGCAAGAATCCAACCCTACGGAGCCTCAGCCCTTAGACAATGGTGGTTACCAGACAGAGCTGCACAGTTGAGTCCAAATGACACATTTCACTAGGCCTTGGACACAACACACACACACACAAACACACACACACTCTCTCCCAAGGGGCCAGTTCTAAGGAAAGGGAGTTTAAATCCCACTGGGAGATGGAGGGGTAGCACAGTGGCCTGGGGGTACGCCGCGGGGGGGGACAGGCGAGAGGGGTGTAGATAGAGCGGAAGGGTAACTGCACTGCACGCGAGGGAGGGGGCTGGAAATGGCCGATGGATTCTACATTTACTTAAAGGTCTTGATTTAACGGGTCCTTCCCGGGGGTTCTGTAACTAAAGCCAAACTGCGCAGCAAACATCGTGGGGTTGGGAGAAGAGAAGCTGCTCCCCCTACCCCGTGACTTAGGGAGGGGGGCGGGGGAAACAAGTTCCCCGGCCAACACCACCGACCACTCCGAGTCCCCCTCTCCCCTCCTCCACAGGAAGGGGGAGGCTAACAGAGAAAAGGGGGAAAAACAAGTTCCCCAGCCAGCCCCAACCACCCGATCACTCCCAGCCGCTCCCCCCACCTCCTATTAGAAACGAGAGATCAAACCGTGGAAGACTGCCGAGAAGGGGGAAATCCCACCCTTCGCTCTTCCCCCACCCACCAACAGACTCCTGCGGGGTCCGTGAGCGAGCCGAGAAGCCAGAAGGATGGGTGGGGGGAGAGGGTGCCGAGCCCCCGAAACCAAACAAAGCGCGGCCTGAGCTAGAGCCCGGGCGAGTCGGGAAGCCGCGGCTTTTCCTGCCGGCCAGGGCCCAAGCCGGGCTTGACACTGCGGCACCGGGGGACCCGCCTCCGCTCAGCCTCCGTCTCCCACCCCCGGGCGCACAAGCCGCCCCCGCCCCAGCTTCCCTTCCCGCAGGTCCCGGCCGGCCGGGAGGCGGAGAGGGAACGCGGCCTTACCCCGCTCGCCGGCGTTGTTCCGCTCCTGGGGCAGCGGCGGAGGCGGCGGTGGCGGCGGCGGAGGCTGCTGCTGCTGCTGCGGCGGCGGCGGAGGCTGCTGCTGCGGCGGCTGCTGCTGGGGCGGCTGCGGCGGCGGCTGCTGCGGGGGTTGCTGCTGCTGCTGCTGCTGCTGTTGCTGCACCGGGCGCGGCCGCGACACTCGCCTGGGTCTCCGGTTGGCGGCTCGGACGGAGTTCATTTGCCGGGCTGAGGTGGCGGCGTCGGCGGAGGGACACACACACGCACACGCACCGCGAGCTCCGGGGCAGGAGAAGGGGGTGGGGAGAGGGGGGAGGAAGGAAAAGGGGTGAGAGGAAGGGGAGATGGTAAGGGCGGAGGAGCGAGCGAGACCCCGAGTCAAGAGAAAGGCCCGCGGAGACAGACAGAGACCGAGCGAGGCCCGGCGGGCGGGCCTGACGCACGGGGAAGGCCGAGGCCGCCGGGCGGGGCGGCGGCGAGGGACAGAGACAGAAAGACGGGCAGAGCGAGAGAAAGAAAGGGCGTCCGCCCGCCTGGGGATCCCGAGGCGAAGCGCGGCGTCGGCGGCTGAGGAGACAGACCCCGGTCCCGCCGACTCCCGAGCGGCGTCTCCGGCGGCGGGGGGAGTGGGCGGGCGGGTGAGGAAGGGGGAAGGAGAAGAAGAGAGGGAGAGAAGGGAGGGAGGGAGCAGGGGGCGCCCGGCTCTTTTTTTTTTTTCCTCTTCCTCCCCCCCACACCCCCAGAAAGAGATTTCTGAGAGGAATTTTTTCTCTCTTTCTTCGGCCTCTTCTCTCTCCTCCCCCCCTTCTCTCCTCGGCGAAGGGGAAATGAGTGTGAAGGGAGGAGATAGGGGGAAAAAGAGGCGTCGTCGTAACTCCTCCTTAAAGGAGCCTTTCCTTCTCCTCCTCAGCTCCGTCGCCGCTGCTTCTGCTGCTGCTCCGTGGCAGGAGGAGCCATTGACACCGCCGGAGCCGCCACTCGCCCAGTCGGTCCCTCCCCGCCGCGGGGCTGGCTAGGGGCGCGGGGGAGGGCCGCGGGGCGTCGGGGGAGGGGCGAATGGGCGGGGAAGTAGATGGGCGGGGATTTCGGCAAAGCAGCCAATGGAAGGCGCTCATACAACCTTCGGGCCAATGGAGCCCCTGCTCTTATCGCCAAGTCCCTTCCTTCAACGCCCTGTTTCCTCTCTCGGGTTTCCTCCCTCCCCAGCCAAGGAGGGGGGAAGGAGGAGATGGGGAGTGTGGTGGGGCGGGTGATAATGGGGAGGTATCAGGGCATATAATAGAGCGGGGGTTGGGTGAAGAGAGCGCTGGTGCGTAGCGACGATTCTGGGAGAGGAGGTGCTCGGAGGAAAGGGCGGGGGTTGCTGATGTAATGGGGAGAAGTGATTAATCCTTCGGTTCGCCGTTTCAACCTCGCCCCCCCCGCCCCCCGCTCGATTTTTTAAAGCGGAAAAAAGAAGTAGAGCGAGGTAGCCAATCTTTGTAACTTGGGTTTTTGTGGTAGGTAGGTCCAAAGTCTGAGCTGTAGGGAGCGCTAGAGATTCTGTGCCCTTTAGTCCAGCTGAGGGTATTTGAAAACCTTGGAGATCCACTTTACCGAGCTTGGAGCTTGGTAACCGAAGTTTGGAGTCGGTTCCTAATCGTAGTCTAAGAGGAGTCACCTAAATCTTGAAAAGGTTTTGGTCAATAGGCAATAGACCTTTGGTCAGTTTACTTTGGAGACGTGGTCTATATAATTGTTTGGGAAAATAATATGTGAGAAAAGGAGAGAAGTAAATGTGTTGAGGTTGTGTTTGGTTTTTGTGTTTTTTTTTTTTTTTTTTTTTTTTTAGATCTCACAAACTCAGAAAAAGAAGAAACCCCAAGGGGAATTATCTTTTGTATCTGTATCTGGTCCCCTCAGCATAATCTCTCCCCAAGGAAAACGTGTTTTTATTCCCTAGCTGCTGTTGTGATGACTGAAAAAGTATCATTTCTTAATTCTCTCCGCTCTCTTTTGTTTATCACTTTATGGAAATGATAAAACCGGTAGTTTACTGATTTTCGACCTTTGGGTGATTTCTCTGTCGTTTGAGTTTGATCAGTTGCTGTCTTAGGTTTGAGATGGACGGCTAAGTGGTTACAAAGTACGATAAGCGAAGTAAGGGTGAGGGGGGAAAGTGTGTATTTTGGGAGTGGGGAGAGGGGTTAGGGAGAGCCAGTATTATTGTGTAGGATGTTTGAGTTCCGGATTTGACATGTGCCTCTAGGCAAAATACTTTACCTTTCTAGGTATCGGGGTCCCCTCACCTTTTAATAAGAATTTACTTTGGATTACATAATCCTGTTTTCAATTTTTTTTAATTCTGTAATTTTGAGATGAGCTCTCTTTGGTGCTGAAAATGGAGAAACTTAGATCTAAGTTTCCTTCTCAAGAAAGAGTTCGAGGAGGGAGACTTAGAAAACAACTGAAGAACACATTTTTATGGTTGTTAGCAAGGTGCAAATGGGTAAAATTTTAGATTTGGTTCAAATACCTGTAGGGGAAGAAAGGAAAATTACATGCTATCATACGTATTATAAATGGATCCATAATTCTGATTTTTTCTAAAAATTTACTTTTTTATCAGAAAGCATTTAGTAGTTCCTTATGTGTATCCATTGCTATATAAGGTGCTATGGGAGATAGCAAAAAGTAAAATAAAATAAAATAAAATAAAATGCAAAATTTGGGGCGTAGTTTGTATTTTGGTATGGCAGAGTTGATTTAGTTAATTCAGATGTACAAAGAAAACATAGCTTATTTTCTGTAATTTTTATCCTTCTTGAGTCCCCAGCATCTACCTATAAAAGAAAAGAGATATCTTTTCTTTTATAGGTAGGTGCTGAATCTTACAGATTTTGTTTCCCCACCTCTCTCCCATTCCAAGATTTATGTGGGAGTTGAGGGATGCTGTATAAGGTATACAGAGATGGAGTGTCTTTCACATCTTTGGCATCCTAGATTTCTAAGTTTATTACGACAGTTCTTAGGCATGTGGCAGTAGGATGCCTTATTTTAACAAAACCAGTATATTATGACAATTTTCTGATAGGTGGAAGTAAAGTGTCAGGATAAAAGGAGTGCCTTTTTCTAATTCACACAGTAACTAGGGGGCTGGTAGAAGCCTGAGCGATGGGAAAGCTGACATGACCTCAGGGAAAGGCCCTGCGCCATGCATGCCAGTCCTTGTGTTGTCCTTTGGTATGGAGTGTCTGGTATACTCTAAAAGCAGAACTGTTAGCCTCAGAGATAAAACTGCTCATTTTGTCCTTTTGAGAAGTTGTGCTGCTTCCTTTACTGAAGTCCACACTGAACCATTTGCCTTATACACTGTAACCTCTGTACTGACCCCAGGCCTCTGCAGGTCCATTGATCCTCATGATGCTATTCCGTCTTCTCACTGAGACATAATGGGAACTTCTGGATTCCCAGAATATCCCATGTAGGCCTTGATGAGCCAGGAGCTTTGCTTCAGGCTCATCTGTTGAGCCACCGCCCCCCACCAATGTTGCATTATTCTCCCTATGTCATGTTGAACATCCCATAAGCTGAAAGCAGAGTACCTGGAAGACTCAGCCTCTCACAGGCATCCCCGGAGAAGCAAACCACTATCCCCATTTTTCTTGAATTACCCTATGTCTATAATATGTGAATACTTCAACTGTATACCTCCAATTCTAGTTTTCACGCTGAGAAGGGACAGGAAGTAAGCACACCGGATCTGATTACCTTTTTCTGTCCTCCTTTCCATCATTTTTTAGGGCTGCAAGAGATGGATTTTTCTAACCCAACATTGTAAATCAACTATACTTCAATAAAAACGTTTTAAAAAAGAGGTGGATTTTTATTCTTGTATGACAAGAGCTTTCCTTATGTACCATATCTTCTTCATTCTTGTGATGGCATCTGCTCTGCTCCCTTTTTCGGAGCTGTGATAGCTGATGGAGTGCAACAGAGAAGCTAGTTTAACAATAGTGGAATATCTATTGGGAGATATTAAATATCCTATCCCCATATCACTGGTTCCTCCATATTTTTAGTTTATCTTACAGGATTAAATGTTAAAGACTTCTTTGTGAAAAAGTGTTCAAAGCCATCTTAAAATTGTGGAACTTGGGAGTTGTTAGAACAGGCCTTGGAGATCATTTAATTCTCATTTTTGTATTTGATAGATTAGGAAACAAATTCAAAGAAATGAGGTGACAGAACCAAATCCCATAACTACTTGGTGGCAAAGTTAATACCTGCCAGTCTAGTGCCCTTTCCATTCACAGATATTATAGACTCTTAATTCTTCCAGTGAAAACCTAAAATATTCCGGATGGTTTTAGCCATCGCCTGGTCCACCTGTGTTAGCAGATAATCCTGTCAATTAGCTGACACAGAAATTATGTGTGAGAGAGAAAACAGGAGAAAAACTTAAAAGGGATTTTTATTTAGGGTAGGAGTCTTCCAGAATGATTTCAATATACACTTAGCATAATTTCAGGGGACTAAACTTCCTCAGGGTTTTCTCTCTCTTCAAGAATATTTGTGTTTGTTTTTTCTCAACTAATTACTGGTGCTTAACAGGTTAGTGTACTTAAAATTATGTTTATAAAACCTATCACAATAGGAGTGTGGAAAAAATAAGCCCTTTCATCATTTTAATACCTGGCAGGTGATATTTACTGTGATTTTTAAATGATAATTTTTACCATTTCAAAGATTCAGCTTCCCCTTTCTCTGTCATTCCGTCATCTAGTCCTAAGCCATCAGCTCTCAGTCAGTTACATAAGACACCTGAAAACTGCTCACTCCTTTTATGTCATTTAGGAAATTAGTCTGATCTGAATATAGTTTTCCTGGAGGAATAACCAGCTGTTTAAAATATCCTTGTTAGAGTATGAATGACTTATCTCACTAAGCTGCAAAAATTCATTCTTTAGTACATGCTCAGATAATATTTTATCAGGAAGTGAAAATTAACTTGGAACTAAGGATTTAAATGTAATGTATATGTGGGAAAACCTGGTAAGCATGCAATCAAATGATCCTCATAATAGAGGTTATCTTTAAAAAAAATTATAGAATCTAACTTTAATACCTTTCCCTGTGGAATAATAGAGACGTAGCCCTATTAAAAGAAATTAATTATGTTCAAGATTTAGGATGGGCTGTGATAGACTGTTGTAAATCTTTATTTTTGCTTTTTAAAAGGAGAACCCAATTTCAAAGCATTGAGAGATGACTAGGCCAAACAATAAAAGGGTTGTATTATGAAAGGACTGGTAAGTGACTGAAGGGTGGGCAGATATGAGTGAAAGACCGTGACGGGGCTCTGCCACTTACTGGCTGTCTGATCTTGGGCAAATTACTTAACCTCTCTGTGCTTCAGTTTCTACATCTGAAAAATGGGTGTGATAATAGTCTTCATCTCATGGAATTGTTGTGAGGATTATCAGATGCTTAGAACAGTGCTTGGTGTGTAGTAGGAGCTCAGTAAACTATTAGCTGTTATTGTCATTGCTGTTGGTATTGATGTTATTTCAGGCCCTACTTGATGATTTTCAAGATTACACAGACATTATATGTAGGGAAGTAGGTATGGCTCTTGTTATAAGAAAGTATGTCTAGAAAATGACTGGTATTAGAAAAATATTTTAAAGGTACAGGGAAGACAACACCAAAAGGAAAGAGTCAGGCAGAGCAACAATAGGTAGAGATCAGGCATGGGTGGAAACTGATGGAAGAAGACCTATGCAGGATTGTCTCCACTCAAGCAATATTTGAACTGAGGATCTTGCGGCAGATGCAGAATATTCTGACATTTTTTCACTACAGGAGCCTCTCAAGAGAGAGTCTATGGAGTATGTCAGGAAACAAATGCATGGGCCTAGAAAGAGAAAGAAAGGAAGGAAAGGAGGGAGGGAGGGAGGAGGGAAGGAAGCAAAGATAAAAGAATGCAGCTGGAGGTTTATCTGTGTTACTGAAAGAACTGGACCCATTTAAGTAGTATGTTAAAATTTAAAAACTCAGGCCTCGGGACTTCCCTGGTGGTACAGTGGTTAAGAATCCACCTTCCAGTGCAGGGGACACGGGTTCGATCCCTGGAGCCCACACGCCACAACTTAGAGAGAAGCCTGCGCGGCAACGAAAGATCCTGCGTGCTGCAATGAAGATCCTGCGTGCCACAACTAAGACTCAATGCAGCCAAATAAATAAATATTTAAAAAACACAAACAAACCAGCAACTCAGGCCTCCATGAGAGGAGTAGGAATTATAGAAAGAAATGGAACAGAAGTGGAAAAAGAAATGGCAGAAAGTAATACATGAAGTGGCACAAGTCACTCAAGGACTAAAGAATTTGAAAGGTAAGGGAAGAGGGCTTTAGAGGAGCACATGTCAGAGGATATATTAGACCCTCTATGATCCTGAGATTATGGCCTATGCAGGCATCAATAGAAGCTTCGGATTCAGGACTTTGTTGAGTGATAATCCAGCTAAGATACATTTCAGGAAAGAGGATCTTGGAAGCAAGGTTAATACACCTAAGGGGTTCTAGAACAGGATACAGTGACAGCAGCTGTGTCATACAGTTTAAAAAGACTTGGGGTCCTACTGGAGATGGACAAATACCCTGAGAAGATCAGATATAAGGCTATAAGCATGGACTGCAGGGATGCCTATTATCAAATGTGCCATGCTGCATTCACTATGGAAAAGGAAGCTATGTCACTCAGCAGAGACCAGGCTCAATGTAACACTGGACTTCCAGGCCAGAAACACCAGATTCCAAAGGGAAATGGAAACAGAAGTGTTCAAAACATGGGAAGGATATCAAGAGAAAGAAAGAAGGTTTGGGTGTGATCTAGTAGACACTGAAGATGCTACCACTATAAACCTCCCCATGTCTCTGTACCCAGTTGGACCCTATGCCCATTCTTGAGTTAATCTCTGACAAGCATAAGGGGATTACTCTTAGGCCAATCAGAATTGCCCCTGAAGCTTCAGATGTGGTCAGCTGGACAGAGGAGATGTGGGTCCCTTTTTGGGAGAAGGAGGAAGATGTTATGTAGAAAGTCAACCCTGTCCTTATTAAAAGCAGCTATGTCCTATGTCACGGTTAACCTTTTGATGGGAAATTTATCCCATCTGAATTTAAATTCACATGTAGTAGTTGGAAAATTGACGTGATCTAATAGGCATCCTGGCATGGCAAAAACCAAAATGATGTTCTCCATTTTTTGTTCCCTGTGAGTTATTCCCCTTCTCCCAGATAACACGAAGTCTGCTGCAATCTCTAACAGGCAACAGCAACGAGGGTCCATACGCTGGGTTCTAGGAATATCATTTTGTTTGCAAAATGCTGTTACTGCAAGAGTCACATTTGCATTTACATTTATGGGATACAAGATATTCGGGTGGATTACATTAATTTTGATGGTACTGAAGGTGCTACACCCATGGTAATGGAAGAAGGCTCAGAGTGCAGTGGCTGCTGAGGGAATCCAAACCCTAAGGCATTTGAGGGAGAAACTTCTGACAGAAACTGAAAAGATCAGGAAACTAGGGAGAAGAGTAATTGCACTTTACAGTCTTTGGAGTTTAATTTACACTAGGAAGAAGAATTCATTTGGGGCTTGACTTTCTGTGGTAATTTAATAATGGGGAGGGCTTCACATTATTCCATTTTCAACCATTCTTTGTTGTTTTATTTGGACTTTTAAAAGTATCTTCTCTGTTGACCAGTTTTGGACAATATTATTAGGCAGAATTTCAGATGGGAAATAAACTAGGGAGTGAATTTTTTATTTTTGATAGGGAAGAAGTGGATTTATTTACAGAGAAACACACTCCACAGAGAGTGTGGGCCATCTCAGAAGGTGAGAAACACTGGGAGTGAGTATTTAGCCTCGGGTACGGGACAGCCCTGAAGCTAAATTGATAAATGACCTGTTATGACCCATTACAGAAACTCTTTGGAGAACTAACTTAGCTGTGCATCTCATTGGTCCCAGGAAGTCACAGAGAGGAGCAGTGGTAGTAAATGAAGGAGCTGCTAATCTCTCCTAGTTGGACAATCCTGGCTGAACTGCGGTTTGATTATTAAGGCCCTTTGTTAAGGAGAGAATAAATAATGGGGTATGCGGGGTGTTGTGTAGCATCTCTCCTTGCATTTCTGCCAGAGCTCATGAAGGAGGAAACTTCCATCTAAGCTTCTGCCTCTGTCTACCTTCTTTTTTTTTTTTTTTTTTCCCGGTATGCGGGCCTCTCACTGTTGTGGCCTCTCCCGTTGCGGAGCACAGGCTCCGGACGCGCAGGCCTAGCGGCCATGGCTCACGGGCTTAGTTGCTCCGCGGCATGTGGGATCTTCCCGGACCGGGGCACGAACCCGTGTCCCCTGCATCGGCAGGCGGATTCTCAACCACTGCGCCACCAGGGAAGCCCTGTCTACCTTCTTATTAGATGTTCCATAATGGAAGAAGTGACTAGTCTGGTCAGAGACTCTGGGGACACTTCCCTAGAGGGAGGGATCGTGACACTGAAAGACACTTTCCTTTCGTATAGATCCTAATGCCTGCTATTTCATTTCCTACCCCAGGAGCAGCAGGCTGTTTTGCATATACTTTCTCCATGTAGTAAGCAAATCAAAAGGCGGGGTGGGGGCAAAGGAGTGAGGGTGGACTACTCTGCTAAGGAGGCTTAATCTTCCTCCTTTTCCCTCTTGATTCCTAAGTTCGTGGGTCTGGCAGTCCAATCTCATCCTGGCACCTGGTCAGGTAGGTGGACTTAAGCTCAGCTATTAATACCTAAGAACTTGAGTCTTATTCTTATCCTTAGTCTTACTCTTCTCTCTTCTGGCACACTTGAGGAGGTCACAGGACTTAGATTTGGGATTGGAAAAGCAAGAGGCCTCACTTAGATCTCTTGGCCTCCACCCAGCCTTGACTCAAGCTTCACTTTAAGTTGCATACTTCCTGCTTACTAATAAAATGGTTCTGGGGTTCTCACTGGGACATAGTACAGATGTGCATACTCCCTCAGGTAAGCCAGCCAGAAGAAAGGGTGGGGGTAGGATTTGAGTTTGGTATTCTACTCCAAATTTCTAACACAATTTTTGGGGACAGATGGTTATTTTCTACATTTTAAAGCCATGGACATGTCTTACAAGAGGTTGTCTAGCTCAGAAATTCCCAAAAGAAAAATGAAGAAAGAATAAGAACTTCAGAAAAGTTAGAACTGTTTTTCTGATATATAAACTAGAAAAAAAAGCAAAAACAAAAGAACTTGTAAATATTCAGTATATTTTGAGTAAGACGTTGTGGCTGTAATTTACCTCTATGCTTGATGAGTAATATTGCTATTCAAGTTCCAGGTGATGTAAAAAATGTAAAATGAAAGACAATTCCAAATAAGTGGAAATATTATTATATTCAATGCATGTAATAAGTTCTTTATTTTAACCATAATGAGCTCTACATTTTATATTAATAGAAAATGAAATTTTTTCTGCCCTCAGCTATTTAAAGAATATTAGCTTGGGCTTCCCTGGTGGCGCAGTGGTTGAGAATCCGCCTGCCGATGCAGGGGACACGGGTTCGTGCCCCGGTCCGGGAAGATCCCACATGCCGCAGAGCGGCTGGGCCCGTGAGCCATGGCCGCTGAGCCTGTGCGTCCGGAGCCTGTGCTCCGCAACGGGAGAGGCCACAACAGTGAGAGGCCCACGTACCACACAAAATAATAATAATAATAATAAATAAATAAATAAATAAATAAAGAATATTAGCTTGAGGGGGTGCCAGCTTGCTCCTTTTCCCAGGTCTCCCACATGACTTGAGCCAGTCCTTTCTCAGTCTTTCCCTCTATCATGTGTCTAGTGTTGCTTAGTTTGTGCCACCTACTGCCCAGCTCTCAAATTCCATGGCTCTTTCTGAAAAACATAAGCTATTGTAAGGAATAATGAGGGTGGAGAGGTGGAAAAGGGTAAAACCTGCAAAGATAAGTAGACCCACTACATACCTATGAGAATGGCCAAAATGCAGAACACTGTCAGCACCAAATGCTGGTGAGGATGTGGAGCAAAAGGAATTCTTATTCATTGCTGGTGGGAATGCAAAATGGTACAGCTTCTTTGAAAGACGGTTTCGCAGTTTTTTACAAAACTAACTATACTGTTACCATATATATGATCCAGCAATCACACTCCTTGGTATTTACCCAAGGGAATTGAAAACCTATGTCCACACAAAAACCTGCACACAGATGTTTATAGCAGCTTTACCCATAATTGACAATACTTGGAAGCAATCAAGATATCCTTCAGTAGGTGAACGCATAAATATGTGGTATATCCAGGTAATGGAATATTATTCAGCACTAAAAAGAAATGACCTATCAAGCTGTGAAAAGACATAGAGGAACTTTAAATGTACATTAGTAAGTGAAAGAAGCCAATATGGGGACTTCCCTGGCGGTCCAGTGGTTAAGACTCCGTGCTTCCAATGCAGGGGGCATGGGTTCGATCCCTCGTCAGAGAACCAAGATCCCACATGCTGTGTGGTGCAGACAAAAAGAAAAAAATAAAAGAAGCCAATATGAAAAGACTACACACTATGTGATTCCAACTTTATAACATTCTGAAAAAGTTAAAACTATGGCGATGGTAAGAAGATTAATGGTTGCCAGGAGATAGGGTGGAGGGAGGGATGAATGGGCAGAGCACATATGATTTTTAGGGCAGTGAAACTACTCTGTATGATACTGTGATGGTGGATTCATGTCATTATATATTTGTCCAAACACATAGAATGTGCAATACCAAGAGTGAACCCTAATGTAAACTATGGACTTTGGGTGATAATGATGGGTCAATGTAGGTTCATCACTTGTAACAAATGTATCACTCTGATGGGGAGTGTTAATAATGGAGGAGGCTATGCACGTGTGGAGATGGGGGTAATGGGAAATAGCTATACTTTTTGTTCAATTTTGCTGTGAATCCAAAACCACTCTAAAGAAGTAAAGTACTAGAAAAAACTGCAAAAAGCAATCTTTTTTTCTAAAGGAGAAAAAAAAATTCAGTTTTCTGTTTTATTTTCCAAAAAAGCTATATTGCCAAACAGATTATCCACACATATGATGGACATTCACACTCCAAATGCTGCTCTAGAGAGAAAAGGGTGATAAGCCTCATACATGTGTCAATAATGTCTCCTGCCACTGTCATTTCTATTTAGTGAATCATTAAGGTCAGCACTTAGATTTATTTATAAAATAACTGTTGAGAAAATGTTAGTGTTTTTGTTTACTACCCAGCTGGAGAAGGGGCCTTGGTGTGGAGGTCAAAGTTTGGGGATATGAAAACATTGGGGAGTCTTACCCAATCCATTCTCATAACTTCCCCACCCCCATTTCAAGACAGTCTCTGACACTAGAAATTTACACTTACAGAAATTGAAAATTAGTGAACTGATCTTTTTGCATAAGTAAAACCCTCCAAGCTACTACTTACCTAGGATCACAAATGAAAGGAGTCAGACTTTTGAAAACAAAGAGATCAACAGATTAAACACCCTCTGGAGTTCTAATAGCCCTAGTTAAAAACCCTTAGTTAAAAAGTAAACAATTAAGAGATACTCATCAAAGGTGGATAGCTTTTAGCATAGAAGCTTGTAATTTGGGGGGGCGGGGTGAGAGGCTGCGGAACACTACTTGCAATCCCTCTTGTCCTAACAAGAAGGTAATAGAGCTCTCCAGTCATTTCAGAACTCATTTAAAGGGCCACGCTTCACCACAGGCTATGTATTCTTTTGATACAGATCATCTTTATTATGTGACTTATTTTAACGGACGCTTAACATAAAATTGAGGGTATTTTTGTTTTAAAATATAGTTCGTTATATTCATTAAAGGTCAGAATCCTTTTGGGAAGTAGGCAGGGCAAGGATTGCTCACCTACAAACCAGGTTAGGGTGAATAAATACAACCAGATATTCTTGAAGTCTCCACTGATAAGCCTCTTTTCAAACGCTACTTCTTGCACCTAAATGTTTTCCCCTATTCCCTTTGACTCCAACCTCTAGTGTCCTACCTTTGATGACTTGGGTTCTGATCTCTTTTTGTTCCTTACCTGGTTTCCTGTTTGCTGGATCTGCTTCTCCCAAGGTCCTAATCTCTATGTTGTGGACCCTGGGCCGGAAATTTGGCCAAGATTTCCTGTTTCCTTGATTGATAATTTATTTTGGCACTGTAATGAAGTAGAAAAAAACATGAACTTTGCAGTCCAGAAGACGTGGGTTTAAATCCTGACTATACCACTAACAGGTGGTCTGCTTTGGGTAATGCACCTCTCTGAGGATCAGTTTCCTTTTCGGTAAAATGAGGATATTAATGCCCACCTTAAACTATGGTTGTGATTGGAAGTAGATAGTGGAGATGGTTGCACAACATTATGTCACTGAATTGTGCAGTTAAAAATGGTTAAAATGTGATATTTCATGTTATGTATATTTTACCACAATTTTTAAAAAAGAAAAAAACATGGTTGTGAGTATTAGTCTCTGTGGAACCTCCATTACAATGCCTGGCACATAGTGGGCTCTCAACCAGTAACAGCTGTACAGCATAGAATATTTTACGTTGCAAGTAACAAAAAAGCACAACTCAAACTGTTTTAAACAATAAAGAAATGTACTGATTCATGAAATTGAAAGTCCAGAGGTAAGGTAGGCTTTTGGGTTAGTTTGTCATTCAGGACCGTTTCTCTAGGTCTTCAGTCACTACAGGCGCAGCTGTATCACTAAGGGCTCAGATTCTTTCCATCTTTCTCTGTCTTCCACAGTGACAGCTTTATCCTAAAGCCAGCAACTCTCCTGATCACAAGATGGCTGCAAACAGACCCCCAAAGTACATGTTCCCTCATCCACATCTAGAGAGAATGATTCCCATCAGTCCAGCAAGTAGCCTGATATTCACTTGTTTAAATCTGAAAGATGTGCATGGGAAGATGGAATGTGATGGTTGGCTTGAACTAACCAGGGAGTAGGTCAGCTTCTCTGGAAGCACATAGGCTGCATGGGGAGGGGTGGATTCCTCAAATGAAGATCAAGGTACCGTGGAGGAAAAAAAGGCAGGGGTAAGACACTGAGCAGGCAACCAACAAAAGTCCACTTTCATAACTATTATTATTATTGGCTTTCTTGGCCCATAGCCCTTGGCTCTTGGCTATTTCTTTAAAAATCATTACAAAACCAAAAACTAAGAGAGCTCTTATTTTGAGTAAGTGTATTCTTTCTAGCAAAGGAAAATCAATACATATAAAACTAAGTTTCATTTAACTGGGTGTTAGGCATCTGGAACACTAGCAAACAAGCAGCAAAATGCACTGAATGAAAGGGTTTAACAGGAATGAACGTCAGGGATAGAAAGTAGAAGGGAGCTAAAAAGATGGTGACTTGTCAAAGTGTCAAACCCAGAAGGGTGAGGTTAATTATTGGAGCCAGGTTAGAAGCCATGACCTGGGTCAGGACAAAGGGGACCAATTAACAAGGGGCGGGGGCATTACCCAAAGCAGAGTTGACAGAAGAAAAATCTGATGGAAACTTGATTTTGACTGCTCTGCCTACACCTTTGTGGCTTCTACCTGCCCATCTATGAGATTCTTCTTTCTCTTTTTGATCCAGTCCCCATCCAATGACTTGCCAATTTCTGCCAATTTTATTTCTGTGCCTTCTGCCAAGAAGGTTCTTCAGTATTCCTTTGCTGCACTTCATCTGGCTAATTCCTGCTCTTTGGTTGAGACTTTACATTCTAGTACACCATTGCTGTCCTACCTCCCACCCCCAAGACACACACCACAGGCTGATTTAAATAATCCTGTTTGGTATCTAACAATACCCATAATCAATACCAAGTAGCCTACTGATTTGTTTCCTTGTCTGGTCTCAATCCCTGACTGCTGTCCCCCCATCACATGAAAGCTTCTGAAGAGCAGGAACTTTACCTTAGTTACCTTTGGTTCCATGACACCCAGAACAGTGTCTGACACATAGTAGGAGCTCAATGAATGAAGGAGGCAATTCCTTTGTTTACCATCTGACATCCTCTTACCCGGGGCTTAAGAAATAGACCAACACATAAAAACCAAAATGTTCTCTACCTAGAAAAGAGGTGGGAATGAGGAAGACAGACGTTAAAGATGTTTTGTAGCAGTCTGTCCCTCTTAGATTTTGGAAGTGCTGAAGACAGGTTCAAAACTGCCAAGAAGGTCCAGAATGCCTCTTTTCCTTTTCTAGTCTCCATTTTCAAACACTGTTCCTATTCCCAAACTGTTAAAGAATATTTATTTTCCCTATTTAGTCACAGAGAATTCATGATTTTTATGTTGGTTTTTCCAGCTAGAGAATCAGGATGCGATTATTACATGAAAGTGACCATTATAATAGTTCAGACTTACAAACACTAGTTATTGGCATTTACAGAGTGAAGCAATCCACCTGGACTAAATACCAGGTGCTCAGTAAATGTGCTATAATACCTCATTCCTGGTTACAAAGAGCTCATATGACCTTTATGTAGGGAATTTGTTTTTTGTTTAATTTATTTTTTCATTCTGAAAACAGAGATTCATCTATTATAGGAAAGGAGCCAATTACTGGGTAAACGCAATAACACCTAATGACTATACCCGCTGGTATTTAGTCTCAAAACATTTTGCATTTCTTAGCACATAAAATTAACAATATTTTAATATTCCACTATAATGAGATTAAATATAATTTTAAATGTTCCAGGAGATAGAATACTCAGCCCTGTTTCTCAAGAAGGCTAACTGAAAGGCCCTGTGTTGCCTGGTGGTTAGGTTTCGATAATAAGCTAAGGGAAGGAAGTTACAGAAGTGAGGGCTCACCTTAATCACCTTCTGTAGTTTTCTGGTTTTTTATGATTATTTGGAAGCAGAGCCAGCCGCAGGCAAATTTCCTGATGTAATGTGTCTTTAAGGCCAACCCCTGCCAGACCCTTGATGACTGCTCTCAAGCTCCTTTCTCCCCACTTTTGGTGTCCTTCCTGTTAGGTCCTCATCCTCTCATGCTATGCCTTTATGACCAGAGCTGGGGCCACCATGCTGTTTCTACATAATGACCCACATGTACACCTTTCTCTGGCTCCTGTCGCTCCCCACAGCCTCCCATGAGAATTGTAATAACTTTCTTAATTCTAAAGTGCTCTTTCAGAAAATCCTAGTTAAGTGTTTTCTCAATTCCAAGACATACTCCTCACCTCCCCCCCACACACCCATTTCAATGTTTCTGAAATTTGAATTAATTTTACAGTCTTTTTTTTTTTTCTCCTAAAAAAGTACTTACTACATTTTTGGTTAATCCTAAATCAAAAGTGTCTTAGAATTGGAGAGATGTAGTATGAATGTACCTTACTGGAAAGAAGTTTTTTCAAGAGTCTGAAAATATTGCTACAAGTGGAGATTTGAGCTATCACACAGTTAATTCAAACAGACAAAGGGCTTTGGGGTAGGAATATATGAATAGTTTAGACAAAACAAACTAATTGTTAGTTGGTTATGTGGACTAACTCTTCTTGACCAGATAGTTATTCCCTCACCTTTTTACATTTTCTAGTTTGGGGATTGGATGTAAAGGAAATAGGAAGCTAAATGTCTCCATCATATAAAAGATAGAGGATCTTAAACTTCCTTTCTACACAAGTTGTCCTAAAGCCTAATATTTGTATTGAACAAAAAACTAGGCTTATAAACAGAAGTCTATACAGAATAAACTTGATATGGATGACCAATTATCTCCAACCACCCCTAAGGTTTTCCCTGAAAAGATTGTAACTTGATCTCGTCTATTCTTGCTAAAGAGATGATGGCTGTTTTGGTCACTGGTCTGTGGAGAGGGGAAGAGTGTCAATACAATCATGAATGCACGGGGTTCCTGCTTTGGGTAAAATGTTCTGAGATATTTGAGCTCCATTTGTGATGTCCAGCATAATTATACAATGTTTTTCTAAAATATATGGGGAAAGACAATTACAAGTTGAATCAAAGCAGTATTCCAGTTATCCCCATCTAAACACTTAGTTGTTAAAATTAAGAATAAAATGGAAATTTTGAGAACATGCTTGTCCCTAACATTTCTAGTACCAGGAGTACAAGTAGAGGGCTACAAATAATAGGTCTAAATCATTAAAAATTATAAATCAAGCTAAAAATAAATAAATTAAATAATTTAATAAATGTGTTCTATCCACTTTCCTTGACAAAAAAATTTTAATGTATAAAGCAATGTTTTTTATATGACTGAAAATTAAACAGCAAAAATGACTGGACTTAATATTGTGTATTTGCATGTTCTATTGATGGACTGGTGACGTCTGGATGAGGTATAAGATAAAGATGTACATAATTATAAATTATCCTACACTTATTCTATATTTTTTTTTCAGGAAAATCATTAATTATAATGTTATAATGTATTTAATTTGTATTCTGTTGACACGAATAGCAAAAGAGACAAATTCTCTTGAATCAATGTATTTAGTTTTTTGTTTAAATTTTTATCATGGAAAAACCCAAATGTTTACAAATGCAAATATAAAGAATACCATGGGGCTTCCCTGGTGGCGCAGTGGTTGAGAATCCGCCTGCCGATGCAGGGGACACGGGTTCGTGCCCTGGTCCAGGAAGATCCCACATGCCGCGGAGCAGCTGGGCCCGTGAGCCATGGCCGCTGAGCTTGCGCGTCCGGAGCCTGTGCTCTGCAACGGGAGAGGCCACAACAGTGAGAGGCCCGCGTACCGCAAAAAAAAAAAAAAAAAAAAAAAAGAATACCATGTACCTATCATCCAGCTTCAACAAGTATTAACTCTTGGTCACTGTTGATTTATCTATACTCCCCAACTCTATCCAATTATATTGAAGCAAATCCTAGACATATCACTTTATTCATGAATGTATCAATATGTATCTTTAGAAAAGAGGACATCTTAAAAATTAACCTTAATACTATTTTCATGTGAAAAATAGTTCCTTAATAGTAGATGTTTTTAAAATTTGGTTCAGTAGAATTGGAGAAATTTTATTCTGCTGAGGTAGTAGCAACTGAAATTGTCAATAAAATTTCTAAATCAATATTTATATTTGGAAATGAACCATGAATTTTACATATTACGTTCAAACATTTCAATGCGGTTGCAATGATAATCATTATTACAGAAGATAATAGAAATTTTTAATTTTATCGATAAATCTTATTACATGATTTTCTTCACCAGCCTTTAAGCAATATCTATATCCATAAAGTGCTAAGTTCCTCTTTCAAATTTTTAAATGTTGGGATATAATTTAAAAAACAGAAAGAAAAATATGTGGTTCAATTTGTTCAAATCTCTCTTCATAGGAGACTATACCTCACTTAGAATGTTTAGGAAGTAGTATATATATGCGTATATATACACACACATATAAACTTATATATTTATACATGTGATTATTATATAGATATATATATATTTGAATTTGAATGTCTTCATAATCATGTAAACATTTTTATTTCCATGTTCCAATTTTCTTTTATTTTACTGGATTATCACTTCTGTTGTATGTGTCACAATTAGTATCTTTCTATTTAGGAAAATCATTTTCCCTAAAATTTTTTTTTTTTTTTTTTTTCCTGTACGCAGGCCTCTCACTGTTGTGGCCTCTCCCGTTGCAGAGCACAGGCTCCGGACACGCAGGCTCAGCGGCCATGGCTCACAGGCCCAGCCGCTCCGCGGCATGTGGGATCTTCCCGGACCGGGGCACGAACCCATGTCTCCTGCATCGACAGGCAGACTCTCAACCACTGCGCCACCAGGGAAGCCCCTTAAAAATTTTTTAAGTATTTTAAATTATTTAAAAAGTAAAGTAGGCAAACTTAGATCTGTTTGTATCTTTTGTAAATGTTTGCTAACATCATTAATAGCAAGCAACAGTCCATACCAAATAACTGTGGTTAGCACAAAATAAAAAATATTTTCCACCATAAACCATAAATCCTTATTTATCTGAGGAACTTCTGTTGTTTCACTTAGCTATCCTAGTACAGCTCACTCTCTTGTCTAAATTAAATCTAACTGCTCTAACAGTATTTAAATGGCATCTCCATTTTTAACTCAGAGCGGCTGTGAGGTCAAATTTGATATGTTTAATCAGGATGATCCATTTTGGTTCAGATCCAGAAAATATTGTATTTAATCTCTGAATCACTCCGAAGAATGTTGTTGCTATTGTCAGAGATGAGGCCATATCTTCTAGGAACATGTTGATAGATATTTAATAAACTTGTATGCATTTGTGTTTATGATATGCAGGGCCCTCTGAAGCAAGGGCTCCTCTTGCTTGAGTCTAATATTGGCATTGCAGACTAATAATAAATGTATGTATTAGTATGTTATAATATGCATGTGCTAGATTTTTTGAAGTGCTTTCACATTTATGATGTCTTTTGATCTGCACAATAACCTATGGACTAGATAGAGCAATTAGAGATGAGAAACAGAAGTCTGGAGAGGTTAAGTGATTTATCTAAAATTACACATCTAATTAGTGGTAGAGCTAGAGCTAAGAGTAGCACCTAGGTCTCCATGCACAGGTCTTTCTATTGCACTATGTTATACCATGTTGCCTCCTTAATGTTTCTAAAACAAAGAGACCTGGCAGTTGGACAAGTTACACTGCAACACTTTTCATTCCTTAAAACCCTTTGGATTTTAGAAGAGAAAACAAATATAGGACGATAAATGAAAAAAAAGCCATGTGCTCTTTCATATCTGATAAGTCCATGTGGGATCAATATATATTTATTGACCAATGTTTCAGAAACTAGAGATTTATCTTCTTCCAGGCAAACGTTCGCTTGAGTAATACACACTAAATCTTTGGAAGGGTGAGGATCATATTCCTTAACCTACCCATAAGGTACTAAGGACAGCTCGGAGAACATAAACTTTGGGAACATCTTCTGAGAGCCAGGAATTTTTGGAATGCTACTTCTTAATGCAATATACAGCACCTAGAGGTACAAAACATTAGTAGAAAAATGAACGTAATCCTCTTTTAATCATGCAAGCCAGATTTCCTGCTGATTTTCCTGTACAGTTTGCTTAGGACTGCCTTGGTGCCTCTGCCCTCTGCTCATATTGACCCAAGACTTCAAGTGCTTTAAAAAAAAAAAAAAATTATTTATTTATTTAATTTTGGCTGCTTTGGGTCTTCATTGCTGTGTGTGGGCTTTCTCTTGTTGTGGCAGGCGGGGGTTATTCTTTGTGGCGGTGCATGGGCTTCTCATTGTGGTGGCTTCTCTTGTTGCGGAGCACGGGCTCTAGGCGCACGGGCTTCAGTAGTTGCAGCATATGGGTTCAGTAGTTGTGGCTCGCCGACATTAGAGTACAGGCTCAGTAGTTGTGGCGCACTGGCTTAGTTGTTCCATAGCATGTGGGATCTTCCCAGACCAGGGCTCAAACCTGTGTTCCCTGCATTGGCAGGTGAATTCTTAACCACTGTGCCAACAGGGAAGTCCTTGAAATCCTTTTTTTCTCTCTAATTCTTAGCACTTTTGAATTTAGGATGCATCTTACAGTCAATAGCATCTTTTTTTTTTTTTTTGCGGTATGCGGGCCTCTCACTGTTGTGGCCTCTCCCATTGCGGAGCGCAGGCTCAGTGGCCAAGGCTCACGGGCCCAGCCGCTGCACGGCATGTGGGATCTTCCCGGACCGGTGCACGAACCCGTGTCCCCTGCATTGGCAGGCGGATTCTCAACCACTGCGCCACCAGGGAAGCCCCAATAGCATCTTTGATGAAATAGAACATAGCGAACTGTTAATGATGGTTACCTCTGGTGAGTTCTGTATTGTTTGCACTCCCTACAATAAGAATGCATAATTTTTATAATGAAAACAAATTAAAAAAATTTTAGACCCCAAATCCTATGTGGTTTATACACCCTATCTCTAATACTTAAAAAATACCAAGGATGTAATAACAGTAATTAACATTTCTAAGGTTTTATATTCATAATGGATTTTGTAAGCCCTTACATGTGAGCAGTGGGCTTGACACTTCTGAGATATTCCTCACAGCAGTCAACTGTGAATTATCCACGATGCAAACACTCCTTAGAGCTCCCTGGGACTCACCATACTGTATTGTAGTTGTCTGTTTCTTGGTCATTTTTTCCACCCAGGTGAGAGCTCCTTGAGGGCAAGAACAGTGTCCATTCATTTTTGTGTCTCCAGCACCTAACACAGAGCTGAGACTATCAAGTTAGTAAAAAACATGATTGAATGAAAGACCTGTATGTACTCAATATTTTTTTGAATGTTATTTCCACCTACACAATTTTACAGTTTACCTCTGGAGATGGTAATGATTCTCTGCTAGGATATGGCTTGTTCTTTTTTCCTTTGTGGCTGGTGAATGCAAGGCACAAGCAGGAAGTGTTGTTTTTTAAAAGTGTCTCTATATTCTCTCCTCAGGCATATACAGCTTTAGCTTTCTGTTATCAAATTTGTTAATCTACCTAATTCTTGTGTAAGCAAGTAAAGAAAATTACTTTCCAACTTGCTACTAAATTAAATATATTACTGAGACAGGTTGTGAGTAGGGGAAGTTTACAATATTTTTTCTTATTACTTAAATAAGAAAAAAAAAATTTACCAATGAAAATTTCCTATCTGGTCTCTAAATTATGGTATCATGTTTATATAGAGGAAGTCTATTTGGGAGAGCGTTCTCAGTTCCTAAAGCTCAGTAATGAAGGACTGAGCATTTTTTTAATATAAAATTTGGTACATGAATAAAAATAAAAATATTTGGCAACTCATGCAATGGGAGAAAACATGCAAATCATATCTTTGACAGGGATTTACTTCCAGAATATATAAAGAACACATACAGCTCAATACTATCAAAAACCCAGACAACCCAATTAAAAAATGGGCAAAGGACTTGAATAAACATTTTTCTAAAGAGGATAAAACAGATGGCCAATAGGCACATAAAAAATGCTCATTATCACTAATAGCAGGAAAATACGAATCAAAACCACAATGAGATACCACTTCACAACCATTAGAATGGTTCTTATATACGTATAGTATATAAGAAAATAAAAAGTGTTGGTGAGCATGTAAGAGAAATTAGAACGTTTTTGCACTGTTGGTAGGAATGTAAAATGGTGCAGCCTCTGTGGTAAAAAGTATGGAAATCCCTCAAAAAATTAAACATGGAATTACAATATGATCCAGGAATTCCACTACTCGGTGTATACCCAGAAGAATTGAAAGGGGGGGACTTGAACAGATATTTGTACACCAATGTTCATAGCAGCATTATTTACAATAGCCAAATGTCCACTAACAGATGAATGGATAAACAAAATATGGTTTATATATACAATGAAATATTATTCAGTCTTAAAAAGGAAGGAGATTCCAATACATGCTACCAAATGGATGAACCTTGAAAATGTCATGCTAAGTAAAATAAGCCAGACACAAAAGGACAAATATTGTGTGAGTCACTTGTATCACTATTTAGAGTAGACAAATTCATAGAGACAGAAAATAGACTGGTGGTTGCCAGGGGTGGAGAAGAGGGAGGTATGAGGAGTTATTATTTAATGGGTAGAGTTTAAATTTTGGGAAGATGAAAAAATTCTGGAGGATCATGTTGATGGTTGCACAACATTGTGAATGTACTTAATGCCACTGAACTGTATACCTAAATTGGTTGAAATGGTAAATTATTATATATTTTTATACATAATATATATTTATATATATAACAACACACACAAAAACTTGACATTTACTTAGCATTTTTTAAAAAGCACTTTCACTTGCAGTAACCTCACAACAACCTTGAGAGATAGGCAGGGCAGTTATTATTCTCATTTTACAGATAAGGAAATAAACTTTATTTGGTTTAAGTAAATAGCTAAGGGACACAAAACTAATAGGTGTCAGAGTCAGAATTAGGACCTGGAACCCCAGTCCCTTGTTCTTTCTTCTATACAAAACTGCCTTTCACAGAAGTGTTCTTGAACCCTGGTAATTGACACTGACATTGAATTCACTGGCAAAGGCCCAACTTTCACTTGGAATGCACATATAAAGCCTGATTCCAAAGAACAGTCTCGAAAGGGCTTTCTGGAGAATGTGGGCAAAACAACAGGCACAGAAATCCTTAACAACATGTACCTTTCCCCCATCATAACAATAATATTGTGAAGGGAAAGACAGAAATATGAGAACTGAAACAACAGCCAGGAAATGCTCAATTGTTAATTTATTATCATAGCTACGGTTCCTTTCTAAACAATTCTTAAGGGGCAATGCCTTGTTAGACTGGGATTTTTATTTTGTCAAATATTCTTTAAAGTCATTTGTAGGCTGTAAGATAATTCTTGAGAATGTTTTTAGTGTGGTTAAAAGGAGTTTTATAGTTGTCACGTAATATAATTTGACCTGTATCTGATAGCCTCTTTGAAAAATAGTAATGATTTAAAAAAATACAGACGTGAAGAATAACAGACTTTTATTATACAACTGTGTGTTTGCACTGTTAATTCAGTCCCATTCAATCTTTCCAGTAAATTAATTACGGCTAAGAATCAGAAGGGACCGCAAAGCAAAAACTGCAGAGGAGTCACAGCCAGCTGTTCTTTAAAAATGGAATGCTGGGGGCTTCCCTGGTGGCGCAGTGGTCGAGAATCTGCCTGCCAATGCAGGGGACATGGGTTCGAGCCCTGGTCTGAGAAGATCCCACATGCCGCGGAGCAACTGGGCCCGCGAGCCACACTTACTGAGCCTGCGCGCCTGGAGCCTGTGCTCCGCAACAAGAGAGGCCAGGATAATGAGAGGCCCGCGCACCGCGATGAAGAGTGGACCCCACTTGCCACAACTAGAGAAAGCCCTCGCACAGAAACGAAGACCCAACACAACCATAAATAAGTAATAAAATGAATTTTTTAAAAAATGGAATGCTGACTTTTATTTTTAAGTATTCAACAAAGAGTCCTGAAGCACATCCTCAAGAATCTTAATCATAGGGACTTCCCTGGTGGTGCAATGGTTAAGAATCCGCCTGCCAATGCAGGGGACGAGGGTTCAAGCCCTGGTCTGGGTAGATCCCACATGCCGCAGAGCAACTAAACCCATGTGCCACAACTACTGAGCCTGCACTTTAGAGCCTGCGAACCACAACTACTGAAGCCCAGGCACCTAGTGCCCGTGCTCCGCAAGAAGAGAAGCCACCGCAATGAGAAGCCCGTGCACCACAATGAAGAGTAGCACCCGCTAGCTGCAACTAGAGAAAGCCCGCGCACAGCAATGAAGACCCAACTGCAGCCAAAAAATAAATTAATTAAAATAAATAAATTAAAACAAAACAAAATAATGTGAATGTTCTTAATGCCACTGAACTGTACACTTAAAAATTATTTGAAGAAAAAAAGAATCTTAATCATATATTGTTGGTGGACTATGAAGTTTTGTGTACTGGAGAAGAAAAATGTCTCATAATATTAATATATTCTAGTGTTTTCAGGTTGTTTTTATGGCAGGCTGAGAGCTGAAATTCTGTGGTGGAAAAAAAGTTTGGAAATTTTAAATATAATAATAATTATAGAAAGACACTCCCCCACAAATTCAAAATTTTAATAGTGATTTCCATGGAATATAGGGGTGATTCTCCACTCCCATGTGACCATACTACTCCTTCTCAGTATTTTCCATATTGTCTACTATGAAGATGTCTTATATCTATAGTGGAGTAAAATAAAATTTATTTTAAAATAATGGTAATCTTGCAGGCCAGGTGACTGGGCAGTTGTCTTTTTGATTAAAATTAACTGAAAGGAATCAAGAGTTAAACATGTGTTCCCTGGCTTTCAAAGGGACAAATATAATATTAGAAGAGAAGAGTGAGGCCCAATAGAGTTAAGGGCTTGGGTTTAAGTTCACCCAACTGGCCAGGAACAGAACAACAAATAAACCCAACCTGCCCTGCTAGTAGGGAGGTGGTTTAGTGGAGAGGATTGGTAGTTCTACACAGCCTATATTCTGCCTGGGGTTTCTGATATACTGGTACACCATATTTATCTATGGTTTGATAAGCTTGCTTGTAATTAAAGAAACTCCTATATCACAGAAATATAGTTCATTCACTCTGAAGCATCTTTTGCACTAATGATTTAAGATCTTAATTCATGGACTGCAAATGAATCATGGCTGCAACCACAATGAGTTTCCACAAGCATTTTGTAAAATTAAAGTATCATTACATCTTATCATCCATGTGTGCGTTTTCACAGTACCTATCACCAAGGATGTCTTACTGGTACATTTGGGACCCCTCCACTCATCCCCAATTGCATTTCAGTTATGGCCTCATTTAGCCTCTTCCTTCTCTTGGTTTAGTTATTGCTAAATCCTGTGATTGTAGGTCTTAGTTTTGACTGTAACTCTCACTTCCTTAAAGTTGGCTGCTAGTTCCCTTTACATGACACATCAGATCAATAACGATATCTACCATTTATTGAGTTCATACCATGTACCAGTCACTTTATACCTAATATTTCTCATCCATGACGTAAATTCTGACTACTTCTGCAATTTCATTGTCAACTGTCCCCTGATTGCACCCTATATTGTAACTCAGAAGTCGATAAACTATAGTATGAGGACTAAATCTGGCCTGCTACCTGTTTTTGTATGGTCTGTGAGCTAAGAATGTTTTTTACGTATTTAAATGGGTGAAAAGAATAAAAAGATGAGTAATACTTTGTGACTCATGAAAATTATGTTAAGTTCAACTTCTAGTGTCCATAAATAAATTTTCATTTGAACCCAGCCACTCTCATTCATTTAGGTGTTGTCTATGGCTGCTTTTGTGCTATGATGGCAGAGTTGAGTAGTTGTGACAGAGACCATATGACCCACAAAATATTTATCTAAATATATGTCTAAATGTTTAAAATATTTATCTGGCTCTTTACAGAAAAGTTTGTCAACTCCTGTCTAACTTAACCAAACTACTTTCTGTCCTTACCTTCTTGTCCTCATGTATGTTTTCCCCTCCATCTGGAATGTTTTCTTTTATTTCTTTATTCCTCTTTAGTCCCTTTTATATCCTCATTCTCTTTGGGTGATTTTATCCAGACTCATGGTGTTAAATTCAATCTATATGTTGACAGTGCCCAAATTTATGCCTCCATACCCAACCTCTGTCCTGAACTCCAGACCCAAATATGCAACTGTTTGATATCTCTAGTTAGATAGCATAAACATCTCAAACCAAACATGTTCAAAGTTGAATTCTAGATCTATTCTCCTAAACCAACTCCTTCTAGTCTGCCCCATTTCAGTTGATGGCAACTCCATCTTTGGAGTTGGTCAGGCCAAAAACTTTCGTGCTTTTCTGATTTCTTTGTTTGTCTCACATTTCACATCCAATCTATCAACAAATCATGTTGGCTGTACCTTCAAAATATATCCAGAATTTGACTATTTCTCGCCTCCCCACTTGCCAGCATGCTGGTCCACACTACCACCTTTCATCTGGACTACTGCAGTGACCTCCAATTGATCTTGTCTGCTCTTGCCCCTGTGATCATTATCATGCAGTGTCACCTTCTCAGTTCCTTGTTCAGAACCTTCCAATCACTTCCTGTTCCAAGTCAGCCCTCTTTCTCACCGGTTGTCTCTCAAATCTCATTTCCCACTACTCTTCCTCTCACTCACTCTACTCTAGAGACACTGGCCTTGCTCTTCCTTAAAAGATCCAGAGACTTGGCTACTTCAGGGCCTTTGTGCTTACTGTTCTCTCTGCCTTATCATTGCATGGTATCCGTAGGGCTTGTTCTTACACCTTAGTTGCTTTCTCAGTGAGACCTTCCATGGCGTTCTCATCTACAATTTCAAATTTGCATTTGTGGTTTAATTTTTCTTCCTTAGCACTTTTCATTAGTTAGATAAAGAAGTCATGTATTTACTTGTCTTCATTATTGTCTACACAAGAATGTAAGTTCATGAGGGTAGGGATTTTTAGCTGTTTTGTTCAGTACTGTATTCCCAGTACCTAGAACAATGCCTGACACATAGAGAGTGCAGTAAGTATCTGTGGCATGAGTGCATGAATGAAAACTTCCACCTCAAGGGCCGCTTCCATGAAATCTTACCTGCAGCACCCATCTTGAGTGCTCTGGGTCCTCCTTCCCTTTGGCCAGTGAAGATCTATGATTTACTTACTTATAGTGTAGAACAATTGTTTGACACATCTGTTTCCCCTACTAAACTGAGCTTGATTCATTTTTGTATCCCAGGACCTAGCACAGCTCCTGGCACATAACAAATATTTCTTAATGTTTCCTAACTGAAAGAATAATTGTTCAACATTTTAAAATAGTCCTTACTTTTCAAGAAGATACTTCTCAGAGATCTGTATAAATAGTGAATGGTACTTAAATTGGAATTTGATTTAAAAAAACAACAACAAAGAATTATTCAGGATCATGCTTGCTTTAGATTCTAAAACCACTGGAGGCAAAGCTGGGGGTTTCTTGAGGATCCAGAACCATATACCACATAACACAGGACATGACACTGGAGGCCTCCTGGTCATGAATCAAGGTGCAGTGCCTTGCCTGGTGAAGTCCTGGCTACACAGCTTACTTAGGCTATTAGTTAAGACTATTGGTGGGCTTCCCTGGTGGTGCAGTGGTTAAGAATCTGCCTGCCAATGCAGGGGACATGGGTTCGAGCTCTGGTCCAGGAAGATCCCACATGCAGCGGAGCAACAAAGCCTGTGTGCTACAACTACTGAGCCTGCACTATAGAGCCCACAAGCCACAACTACTGAACCTGCATGCTGCAACTACTGAGGCCCGCACTCCTAGAGACTGTGCTCTGCAACAAGAGAAGCCACCTCAATGAGAAGCCTGCGTACCACAACGAAGAGTAGCCCTCTCTCACCACAACCAAAGAAAGCCCATGCACAGCAACGAAGACCCAATGCAGCCAAAAATAAATAAAATAAAATAAATTTAGAAAAAGAAAATGCATGGTATTAAAAGAAAAAAAGACTATTGGTGTGTGGAGAAAATCCTTACTCTTACTTGTGTGTTTTCAGTCAAGACCTGTAAGACCTGCTAATTGGTGAAGTGGAAAGAATTAACGATCTTTAATCACTGTTAGAATAAAAAATGCCCTTATCATTTTCCTGTCTCTAAATAACTTTTTCCATCTGTGTCCAGGAAACAGTCACTAGTCAGCTAAGTAAAAATCTTTCAGGGCTTCCTTGGTGGCGCAGTGGTTGAGAGTCCGCCTGCCAATGCGGGGGATACGGGTTCGTGCCCCAGTCCGGGAAGATCCCACATGCCGCGGAGCGGCTGGCCCGTGAGCCATGGCCGCTGAGCCTGTGCTCCGCAACGGGAGAGGCCACAACAATGAGAGGCCCGCGTACCCAAAAAAAACCCCCCGAAAACAGGTATTTACCGGGAGATCGACTCCAGTTTGGCTCCTGCAGTCAGAGAACATCCAATGGCGGTGGGGGTAAGGGGTAAGGGGTAAGGGGTAGGGGGTAGGGGGGAACGCCACTGCAGCAATGGATTTGGAGGCAGGTAGTGGGAGGAGACAAGCCAGCAAAGAAAGCCTTATCTCAGGCACTTTGGTATTCTAGTCCGTGGTCACTAGTAAAATCAGATTTGGATTAAACGTTGTATTTTATCATTTTGCATTCTCTTCCTAGCGGTTAAGTGTACATTTCTTTATTTGAGTCTCATACATGCATGTAAAGTAGTGAAGGCATTATCTCCCATTTAGGGTTTAAAGGTGGAGAAAATGAGGGCAAGAAGTAAAGTGACTTGCCTAGTCAGTGACTGATCAGGACAGGATCTCAGATAGTCGTTCAATGCTCTTCCTACTGGCCCTTTCTTCTAAACTATCTCTTGCTTCACGATTTTTTTTTTTAATTGCATGCCTGTAGGGACAGACTAGAAGTGTTTTAGGTTGGCAGTGACATGGAGTGTCTGCTTTTTGCTCAGCACTGAGGTAGATACAAAGAAATAAAAAACAACATTCTGTCCTCAAGCTATTTATAGCTACCTGGGGGAAAGAAAATGTAATAAACAACAAAAAACCCTAATATTGTAAAGTGAAAAACATCAGGTTACAAAAGCATGTATGCTAAACATACTTACAGACTTTTATTCATTTTCAATCATTCCATTTTGCCTAACATATTTATAAGATCTAGAGTGGGAACACTGCTCTACTCAGAGGCATGTGGCTTCTTTACTTTTCTTAACGAATCTAATCTCACACACTCCCACCCTTCCAATTAAAGTTATCTCAGCCTCCTCCAGATTAAATAGTCTCTTGTGTTTTAAGTCTATTTTGATGTAAAATGCTCTCTATCAGGTAAATATTCATTAATTCAAAGTTCAATTCCCTAACAAGGCTGGTTGGTTCCCTCCTACCCTCCGCCAGGCCAAGATGGCATCTATGCATGGGGATACTCACCCATCCTTACGGCATTGGGTGGGGTTTGTTTTCCACTGCAGGACAGCTGGTCTGGTCGTTGCACACTAGCGGCTCCTCAATTAATGTCCTGCTAATTTTTGGATTCCCCCTGGGAGAGGTCCCTTCCGCATCACAGTGGAGCCAAGATCAGTTTGAGTTTGCCATTCTGCAGCTAGTCACTGTTGTTCTGCTATTGCTTACCCCCGACCAATACTAGTGTGGGATATCCCTGAGCTGCAATCTCCTCCTAGGTTTTTTTGCTGGGGGCAGGGCAAAGGCTCCTTTGCCTTTCACTTACCACTCAATCTGTCCAACATGCTTTCCCCTCCAGGGATTCAGTCCAGAAAGTAGCAATCAGAATACACCTGTCTCACTGCCTACTTCCCCTTCCCCTAGTTTCTTCTTTTTTCCTCTGTAATGCTCTGAGCTAAAGTTCCCCTCCCACCCCCCTCCCCCTGCGCCATAGGTACACTTCCCTCATTCTGAGATTTCTCTATTCCTGGCTTTTAGTAAAACTCTATGATTTAGTTGATTGGCTCTGTCTCTTCTTGTGTTAATGAGAAATAAAATCATTAAAAAAACTTTTTCTCTGTTGTCAAAGTTCAGCTTTCAAAACTCTTAATGTTGGGGCTTCCCTGGTGGTGCAGTGGTTAAGAATCCGCCTGCCAATGCAGGGGACAAGGGTTCGAGCCCTGGTCCAGGAAGATCCCACATGCTGTGGAGCAGCTAGGCCCGCGAGCCACAACTACTGAGCCTGTGAGCCACAGCTACTGAAGCCCGTGAGCCACAACTACTGAAGCCTGCGCACCTAGAGCCCATGCTCGGCAACAAGAGAAGGCACCACAGGGAGAAGCCTGCGCACTGCAACAAAGAGTAGCCTCCTCTTGCCACAACTAGAGAAAGCCCATGCACAGCAACAGCAATGAAGACCCAACACAGCCAAAAATGAAAATAAATAAATTGAAAAAAACCACAAAACTCTTCATGTCTGATCAGAAATCTTATTTTACAGATAAAAAAACTGAACATTGACTCTTTTTCCACTTTTTGCATTCCTGCTGCAAGAATCCTAATGATTTAGAGAAAAGGATGCTTCACACAGAATGAGGGGTGGTGACATACAAGGAAGTGCAAAAGAGAAAAACACACTGATATACTTCTAAAATCCTGTTACATATGCATGGAAAAATATACACCAAAATGTTAGTAGTGACACACTTTGGGTGGTGGTTTTTCAAGTTATCTTATTCTTTATGTCCTCTTGTATTTTCAGAATTTTAAATAGTGCATATGTATTGTTTTTGTAAACAGAAAAGCCAATAAAAAGATTTCCATTGGGATGAGGGAGAGGTTAAACAGCATAGAACTATACATATAATAAATATCTCAAGACTATGCCTCCAAATTAATTGTCAAATAAGTGATTTAGTCATAGTTGTGATGAATCTTTACTGAGTCACATCTTTTCTTTTTTCTTCTTTTTAAAATTGGGATATAATTTATATACCATAAAATCCACTCTTTTAATGTGTGCAACTCAGTGGTTTTAGTATATTCACAAAGTTGTGCAACTATCACAACTATCTAATCCCAAAAACATTTTTATCACCCCTGAAAGAACCTCCATACCCATTAGCAGTCACTCCCCATTCCCCCTTCCCTCAGCCCCTGGCAACCACTGATCTATTTTCTGTTTCTGTGGATTTGCCTATTCTCAACATTTCATGTAAATAGAACCATACAAAATGTGGCCTTTTGTGTTTGGTTTCTTTCACTTAGCATGTTTTCAATGTTCACCCATGTTGAGTCATATTTTTCTTGGTCTCCTTTTCTGAAAAATTTTTCCCTCAGTGTTGCAGTGATACTCATACTGGTCCCTCAATTCTTGCTGTACAGTCTATACAATGCAAAAAAGTCAGACTACCTTTTGTTCCAAAGTTGCATTACCTACTTTATGGATAGACTCAGTGGTGTAGAAAAATTGATCACAGTTAACCATCAAAAAATTATATTTGACTTTGGAATACATTTTAATATGAGAGTGGAATGTGGGTTGGGGAGGGGGAAGCAGGGATAGGGTTAGGCTCACTTTTCCTCGGAATCTAAGGTAATATTATTAAAAGCTTATAGAAAAAGTAGTCCAAGGCCTTCCCTGGTGGTTCAATGGTTAAGAATCTGCCTGCCAATGCAGGGGACAGGGGTTCAAGCCCTGGTCCAGGAAGATCCCACATGCCATGGAGCAACTAAGCCTGCAAGCCAAAACTACTGAGCCTGCAAGCCACAACTACTGAGCCCGTATGCCACAACTACTGAAGCCCGTGTGCCTAGAGCCCATACTCCGCAACAAGAGAAGCCACTGCAATGAGAAGCCCGCGCACAGCAACGAAGAGTAGCCCCCTCTTGCCACAACTAAAGAAAGTCCACATGCAGCAACAAAGACCCAACGCAGCCATAAATAAATAAATAAATTTATTAATTAAAAAAAAAAGAAAAAGTAGCCCAAGTATATGTTAATGATTGCAAACAGATTTGACTCTATGTTTTATTGTGAATAATAAACTTTCTCAGGTGGACATTAACAATATTGGATAAAGAAAGTGTGTGTGTATTCCCTTGAGCTTTCTCATTTTATCATATTTGTTAGTACTCCTGAGTACTGGTCATGCCTTCAAGTTGGAATGAAGGCCAAGACTGAGAACCCAATCCTGAAGTTTCCTATAATTGTACAGGATCAAAACAAGGGACACTCTAAGTCAGTAGACTTTAATCTTTTGGGGCTCACAGATTTAGTCCTTTGAATCTCTGGTAAAAGGTAGACCCTTTTCTTTTATTTTTTTCTTTTTGAATTTTCTTTTATTTATTTTTTATACAGCAGGTTATTAGTTATCTATTTTATACATATTAGTGTATATATGTCAATCCCAATCTACCAATTCATCCTACCACCACCCCCACCCCCTCCCCCACCACCACTTTCCCCCCTTGGTGTCCATACGTTTGTTTCTCTACAACTGTGTCTCTATTTCTGCCCTGCAAACCGGTTCATCTGTACCATTTTTCTAGGCTCCACATGTATGCTTTAATATATGATATTTGTTTTTCTCTTTCTGACTTACTTCACTCTGTATGACAGTCTCTAGATCCATCCACGTCTCAACAAATGACCCAATTTTGTTCCTTTTTATGGCTGAGTAATATTCCATTGTATATATGTACCACATCTTCTTTACCCATTTGTCTGTTGATGGGCATTTAGGTTGCTTCCATGTCCCAGCTATTGTAAAGAGTGCTGCACTGAACATTGGCATGCATGTGTCTTTTTGAATTATGGTTTTCTCTGGGTATATGCCCAGTAGTGGGATTGCTGGGTCACATGGTAATTCTATTTTTAGTTTTTTAAGGAACGTCCATACTGTTCTCCATAGAGGCTGTATCAATTTACATTCCCACCAACAGTGCAAAAGGGTTCCCTTTTCTCCACACCCTCTCCAGCATTTGTTGTTTGTAGATTTTCTGATGATGCCCATTCTAACTGGTGTGAGGTGATACCTCATTGTAGTTTTGATTTGCATTTCTCTAATAATTAGTGATGTTAAGCAGCTTTTCATGTGCTTCTTGGCCATCTGTATGTCTTCTTTGGAGAAATGGGGTAGACCCTTTTCTGAGAACTGTTACTTATAATTTCGAAGGGTGTGTGAGTCCCATGAACCATCCAAGGTATTCAGTTTCTTGGTCAGCTCAGGATACTATCACAAAATACCTCAGACTGGGTGGCTTAAACAACAAATATTTATTTCTCATTGTTCTGGAGGCTGGAAAGTCCAAGGTCAAGGTGCGGCAGATTTGGTGTCTGATAAAGGCCTTCTTCCTATTTTGCAGATGGCCACCATCTTTCTGTGTCTGCATATTGGGAGGAGAAAGCTCTCTTGTGTCTCTTCTTATAAGGTCACTAATCCAATCATGAGGGCTCCACTACCATGACCTAATCTAATTCTAATTACTGTACCTCCCAAAGTCTCCATCTCCAAATACCATCCCACTAGGGATTAGAGCTGCAACATATGAATTTTGGAAGGACACAAACATTTAGTCCATACCACAGAGATAGTCCCCAGATTGAGAATATCTGGTCTAGGAAAATTCCCCTCTTCATTACCCACTAAGGTTTCAGCCCCAAGTCCAAACCTTTATTATTTTTATTTTTTAAATTTATTTATTTTTGGTTGCATTGGGTCTTCGTTGCTGCGCACAGACTTTCTCTAGTTGTGTCGAGCACGGGCTACTCTTCATTGCGGTGTGCGGGCTTCTTATTGCGGTGGCTTCTCTTGTTGTGGAGCATGAGCCCTAGGTGTGCGGACTTCAGTATTTGTGGCACACGGGCTCAGTAGCTGTGGCTTGCAGACTCTAGAGTGCAGGCTCAGTAGTTGTGGCACACGGACTTAGTTGCTCCGTGGCACGTGGGATCTTCCTGGACCAGGGATTGAGCCCATGTCCACTGCATTGGCAGGCGGATTCTTAACCACTGTGCCACGAGGGAAGTCCCCCAGGTCCCAATCCTATCTCCTGTTTTGATGAACTGGGTGGGGCAGAATCGCTGTTGAAGACCTCTTGACCCTATAGAGAAGTCTATATGTCTCCTCCTGAATCCTATTCCAGAAGCAGGAAGCACCCCTAGGTGCCTGTTTGATATACAGCATGCAGATGAGGTAAAGAAGAAGTGAGTGAATAACACAGAGGATAAGAATTTTGACATCACCTCCTTATATGGTCCCCACATTATGTTCTACATGTATCATTGATTTCATCCCTGTTCCTCATCAGAGCTTCTGTCCCTTGGGAATGGAAGTAAGGTGGGAAGAAGCATTAGCTCCTTAGCATGGGTTGGAGAAAGGCTCTTGATAATTGGTGGATGCCTCCAACCAGATTCATGAATAAATTGAGGGCAGATTCAGGGTCAGCAAGAAGGAAGTGACTCTGGAGGACAGGAGGAAACATCTGGAAGACATGGACTTGAGCTTGAGCAGCAGATATTTCTCAATGGACAGCTCAAGTCTTTGAATTCTTTTTGTTTCAGAGTCTGTCATAGCTCAAATTAGTTAACTTTTAAAGCATTATGTAAGTTAAGCATTTGTTTGGTGTTGTTGAGGGAAGAGATGAGGGAATTTTCTCAAATAAAAAAAGAGGAAGTGCTCTGTTTTCTTAGTGACTGTTTTGGTTTGTCCTATTTATACTTAGTACTCTTTTGCCTTACTTTGGCTTGGCTCCTAGGAGTGGCTGGGTGAGTTTTTTATCCCATCTCTTTGGTAATCAAGTTGAAGGATTCCTTTTTCATTCTAGCTCAGAGAATATGCTGGTCCATATCATCTGCAGGAGACTCAGACTGGGACCAAATTACCAACTGACCCTGTCCTGACTATTAAGTCATGGGTGAAGCATGAGCAAGACATATCAGGGTTGAAAACTTCTAATGGGCTTTGATGTCAAAAGGTGCTATTTTCAACTACCAGACATTATTTTTAATATAAATAAATATGATATGATGGTGCCTATCAGTATAAAATCTCCCTTTAACTCACCCCAAGAGGAGTTATCAAGGAAAATGGTTATCTACATTTTGCTAAGTTTAAAGATTTTTCTTCAGTTCTCATATTATTTTTGACCTATCAGTAGTGCCTGGCACAGTTTATCATTACCATCTTCTTCTTTTTTAAAAAAATCAATCAATTAATTAATTTTTGGCTGTGTTGGGTCTTCATTGCTGTGCGCGGGCTTTCTCTAGTTGCGGCGAGAGGGGGCTACTCTTTGTTGCGGTGTGTGGGCTTCTCATTGCGGTGGCTTTTCTTGCTGCGGAGCACAAGCTCTATAGGTGTGTAGGCTTCAGTAGTTGTGGCACATGGGCTCAGTAGTTGTGGCTTGTGGGCTCTAGAGAGCAGTCTCAGTAGTTGTGGCACACGGGCTTAGTTGCTCCGAGGCACCTGGGATCTTCCTAGGCTAGGGCTCGAACTCATGTCCCCTGCATTGGCAGATGGATTCTTAACCACTGCACCACCAGGGAAGTTCCTCATTACCATTTTCTTGAAATACTTTTTGTACTTGACTTTGAGGACATATCCACTTGCCTGGTTTGCTCCCATTTCATAGGTTGTTCCTTTTCTATTTCCTTTATGGTTTCTTCTTATTTTCCCAAGTCTAAACACTTGGTATACTTGTTAAAAATATGGTAGCCAGTCCCTTCCCCAAGAAATTTTCATTCCATTGATCTGGGTTGGAGTCTAGGTATTTTTTTAAAAAGATGGTTAATGTGATGAATTTTATGTTACATGCATTTTACCATAATTAAAACAATTTTTAAAAAAGACTCCTTGGGTGATTCTCTCTCTCTTTTTTAAACATCTTTATTGGAGTATAATTGCTTTACAATGTTGTGCTAGTTTCTGCTGTATAACAAAGTGAATCCTCTATACATATACATATATCCCCATATCCCCTCCCTTTTGCATCTCCCTCCCACCCTCCCTATTCCACCCCTCTAGGTGGTCACAAAGCACCAAGCTGATCTCCCTGTGCTTATGCGGCTGCTTCCCACTAGCTATCCTTGGTTGATTCTTATTAGCAGCCTGGACAGAAACTTCTGACTTATCTGTTGACAATACTCAAATTTATATCTCTAGCCTGTACATCTCCCATGAATGCTAGAATTGTCTATCCCACTTACAGCTTGACATCTCTCCTTGGATGTCAAGTAGGCTTCTCAAATTTAACTGGACCAAAAGCAAATTTGTGATTCCAGCATCCTATACCTGCTCCTCCCACATTTCTCCCCCCAATCCTTGGAGTCATCATTGACTCTTCTTTTCCCCTCACATTCCCCACCCAAACATCAGCAAATCTTGTTGGCTATGTCTTCAAAACATATTCAGAATCTGACAATCTTTTACCACCTCTGTTACTACTAATCTGGCCTTAGCCACCATCATCTCCCACCTGGATTACTTCAGTAGCCTCCTAACTGGTCTCTCTGCCTCTGTTCTTGCCCTTAAGCAGTCTTTGTAAAACTTAAAACAGATGTTATTCCTTTATATCATACCCTCTGATTGACTTCTCATTCAGAGCAAAACTCAATCCTTAAAATATCTCACCAAGCCTACACAATCTGCCCGTCAACTTTTATCTGTCTAATTTCTTACCATGTTCTGCCTTCTCTCTGTGCTGCACTATGCTGGCCACCCTGCCTTGACTAGCAAGCTCCAATCTCAGGACTGTTGCTCTTCCTGCAGCCTCTGAGTCTTCAAGTGGTTAGCTTGTCCAAGGTCACACATCTAGTAAGTGGCTGAGCTGGGATTCCAACCCACCTCTGATTCTAAATCTAATGCTTTTACTATTGTACCATGTGGCCTTTCTACTGCAAACAGTATTCATTCAGCCATTCAACAAGAGCTGTTCTAGGTGCTGAGGATAGAGTAGCAAACACAACAAAGCACCTAACTTTGTGGCACTTACATCCTAACTGGGGGAGATAAAAAATAAATACATTCAACATATAGTATGTAAGATGGTGTTAAATGCAGTGGAGAAAAATAAAGCAAGGCAAGAGACATAGGAAATGCTGGGCAGGTATTGCTATTTTATTAATCTATTGGTGGTCAGGAAGGCTTCACAATAAAGCAACAATTGTGCAGAGACCTGAAGGGAGAAGGAAGTGTGGGAATAAGCCATAGGGATAGAAAAAGGGAAAGTTTCAAGTTACAGGGAAGCCAAAGGAATTCACATTTCCTTTTGATTTAAGTTATTCTCAATGTAACAATTAACGTACTGAAATATTTCTAAAGAACTATGCTCACCTGTGTTTTGAATATTTTTGGAAACCGTATGAATGGATTTCCCTTGCCAGACATGCTGTGACTAAGAAATTGGAAAAGATTGCAACTTTCAGTTTCACTGAAAGTCCCTCTGGCCTGTAGAAGCATATATCAAGTGTGGTTTCTGGAGTCAGATCACATGTAAGAAAACCCTAGCTCTACTATGTGTACTGTTTGTATAATCTAGGACAATTTACTACCCTTTTCTAAGCCCCAGTTCCCAAATCTCTAATGTAAGGGTGATCATAGCAGGTGGGTTTTCAACTAGTATACACCAATGCTCTGTCTGTTCTGACTGGCTGGCCATATCAGTTGTTAATTGTTTTCAATATCATCCTTAGATAAAATTATTTACCTTATGGGAGTCATTGTGATAAGGAAATGAGGTAAGCACTCATCCTTGTTATATTTATTATTATTATATTTATCATTATTATAGCCTAAATCAAGGGTCAGCAAAATGTGACCTGTAGGCCAAACCTAGGCCTTCCATCTTTATAATCTTTGTAAATAAAGTTTTACTGGGACACGACCATACCCACTTATTTATGTATTGTCTATGGCTGTTTTCACACTACAAAGTCAGAGTTTATTAGTGGAGATGGACTGGTCCTTTCCAGAACAAATTTGGTGACTCCTGGCCTAAATGGGGATGGAATCCTACTTTAGCTTTTTCAAAACTTGGTCTAAACAGCTCTGCTTTGTACCAAGATATTAACATTTACAACCAGTTCTTTATAGTCAAGAAAGGAGTTGTGTTTTGCCAAACTTATCAGGACAAGTTGCTAGGGATCTACTTGGAAGTGAAGCAACTTCCCTCCCAATCCCGAGATGAGGGTGTTGAGGATAGGGGTCCCCAATGAGTTCTGAGATCAAATTCCCAGAAAGAGAAAGTTACATATGGCCCCATGATGTTCAGGTATGCAATGTTATGTACTAGTCCGTCCACTTTCTCTTTTCTTTTTTCCCTCTAGTCTCCTATCCTGAGTGTCAGCCTTTTCCTTGCAATACTGGATCAAGGCAGGGGACAGAGCTGTGTTTCCTGGGAAGGCAGATGGAGAAGACATTTTCTTTGTTAACTTGAGTGGGGCTCAGTGTCAGATTTACTCTTCAAAGCATCCTGATTCTTCAAAAAGTTATTTGAAAGTTAGTTTTGTCTTTAGAACCAGTAAGTACTTCAGGAATTTTAGTCTTTTTAGAAAGAGTTAATTTATTTCATTTCGTCCTCATTTCTTTAAAAAGTGGGCATAGTTCCAAGTCCTTGAATAAATCAGACTTGGTCACAAAGGAAGTCAGGCAGGGGTCAGAATAGAAATCAAAACCCCCAAATGCTAGAGGTTTACATACTCCTTTCTGTTCTTCTTTAGTTTGAGTTGATTCTTGTGGGGACTGTGTCTCTGGGAAAGCTGAGGCTGTAACAGTGCTTGGTAATGGTCACATTTGACTTCAGAAACACACAGCAAAATAAGAGGGAATGGAGCAATAGATGTGTTTAATTGATTAAGGCTGAGTGAATACATACTACGCACAAAGCATTGTGTTCATCTAGGTATTTTATATGGACTCAAGGAGTTTCTGAACCTACATGCAAAACTGTATTGACTTTGTGTCCATAATTCAGCTTTAAAAAAAAATCATGAATTTAGTGTTTTGTTTTGTTTTGTGGTACGCGGGCCTCTCATTGTTGTGGCCTCTCCCGTTGCGGAGCACAGGCTCCGGACGCGCAGGCTCAGCAGCCATGGCTCACGGGCCCAGCCGCTCCGAGGCATGTAGGATCCTTCCGGACCGGGGCACGAACCCAGGTCCCCTGAATCGGCAGGCGGACTCTCAAACACTGCACCACCAGGGAAGCCCCGAATTTACTGTTTTGAAAAGAGAATCTTGAAACGTTTCTTAGTTCATTAATATTTATTTGGTTTCAGGAGAAGAACAAATGTATTTTCCTCTTATTTAGGATATAATTAACTAAACACCTTTAACCTAGTTTATAAATATTCTTGTAATCTGGGTTTTCTAGGAAAGATCCGATTAGAAATCAGTTGTTTCTTACAGAAGATCAATTGTTTCATAGAAGTTCAGAGTGAGTCAGATGTATGAAAACTTCTCTCATATCTGTAGAAGTGATATGACTTTTCCCTTTGCCTAGATCCAAAGATGAACTAGGTCCAAACACTTGAAGAGCTGACTGGCTGAGCAGCTGGGTAGAGTGAGGTCTTAACACAATCTCTGAAAGCCTTTGGCTCCCTCTGTAGAGCCAGCGCAAGATGACTTCTCAGTCTTGAGGTACCCTGAGTGTGTTACTCCTCCCCAGGAGATGCCTCCTTGTCTCCCATTTTCCTAGTCTTTCCCTTTCCAAAATATGGTTTTCAATCCTTACCCCAACTTTATCCTTACTGAGAAAAAGTTCACTTATCTTGTTAGAAAAAGAAAGGAAGCATAAAACAAAGGTGTGTTTTTGAAGGGGTGTGCGTTAGGCTGCATTGTGCCTGTTTTCTGGTTGCGTGAAAGTTCTTTCTGTACCTTCTCCCTGCTCCTTCCATCTCCCTCCTCAGCCCACCTCAGTTGAGACTGGCTCCTGGCAGAGCATGTAACTTCTTCCTGTGAAACCTAGCTCTGGAGAGAAGGTAAAGTCATTTGTGCTGAGGTAATAATTAGTATCAACCTTTAAGAGTAATCGTATTTTGTCCCAGGAAAATCTCATTAAAAGGTGAAACTCCAGTATGAACTTTGAGGTTTTAGACAGTAGATGGGGAGCTCACCTAAGGGCAGTAGAGCTCCCTCTGTACAGTGCAAACAACAGTCTATAGAGGCTGCAGTTTATTGCAGTTAATCTCAAATATGAGATTGTAGGTGAATACAGGAACATAATTTAATATCATTTTAAAAAGAAGGAAAAAAGCTGTCACCATCTAAACTGGTTTATTCTAGCTTTTTCGAAAGCTAGAGATTTAAAGTCAAACAGGAGAGCCAAAGAAGATAATCATCTTTTAGTGTTTCAGAAGATTTTAATCCCTTTTGGCTTTCCTCCAAGGATATCTGAACAGAACATTAAGTAGCTGAAAAGCAAAAGTTTTCAATGTTTCATAACTGCAATCAGTCCTATGCATTAATTTTGAGGAAGGACAAATTATAAAAAATTAATTATAGTAAGGCAAGCAGCTCTATGGCTCTGCGGGTTTTTCATTTTATTTTTCCCTTCTTCTTCTTCTTCTTGTTCTTCTTGTTCTTGTTCTTGTTTTGTTCTTGTTCTTGTTCTTCTCCTTCTCCTTCTCCTTCTTCTTTTTGTGGGAGGAGATGAGAGATTTTGTTTTAGTTAATGTTTTTGTTTTTTAAATGATGAAAGAGAAAATGCTTCACTGGCCCACAGCAAACTTTCCCATAAAACTCTGTTTGGCCACAGACTAAGTACAACACACATAGTGCCAAGAGGGATTTTATGGCTTCCCCTTTTTTCCCCTGCAGACAAAAAAATGAGCACAGGATCAAAATAAAGCTAGAATGAAAACCATATTTCCACCTCATTGGTTGGGCTTCTACTCTCTCTTAATAATCACTACAATGGTTTGGTTTTGTCAAAAAGAAATCAAATAACCAGACTACCTTCTTTCTCCTTGTGCTTCCAGAAGAGACAGTAAACACAGGGAATTCTGTGAGCTGATCTGCCATTGCTGTTTTGGTCAGGCATATTTACAAACCTCGCTGATTTGGCCAGTAGCTCCCAGTCAGCCTCCTGTGAGCCATAGGGTTGAGACTGTCCTTCTGAAGGCAAGGATAGTGCCTGTCCAGCAAGCTCTTAATTATGAGGGCCGATCACTTCTGGAGCAGGGTGATCCTGGCTAGCAGTCAGCTTCAGCTCCAGCCCTTGGAACCCAGACCCACCAGCTCCTCATAACACTAACATAGCAATCCACTCTGCTGATTGGGTCAGTAACCTGCCCAGAGAAATCAGATGAAATAGGAGCAACAGTTTTTTTCTACCAAGGGTAACTGACCCATGCAGATGCGATTCAGGGAAGTAAGCCAATGCTTTCTTGGAATTCTCATTTTCTAATTTTAAGCAGTACTGACTCCCCTCTTTCCCTCCTTGAACCTCATCTTCCTACTCTAGAAAGTAAAGAGGACAACTGATTATTTTAAGCAGAAGATATTTGTTTTTGTGTAGTCACACATGCTCCATATTTTGAATATAAATGTTACATTTAAATTTCATGGGGATTGGGGAAAAACTTTGTAAGTGTAAAAATAGTTGGGGGGTAAAAACCACAAACTATCAATAGACTTTAGTTTGTAAGAATTTAATACTACACTATGGCAAGAGAAACTATAAATAAAATCAAAAGTCAAATGACAACTGGGAAGATATTTATATTATATATAACAGGCAAGGATGAACACATTTTATAAGTAAGAAATTTTTACATAGCAATAAGAAAAAATTCCCTAGTATCCCATTATAAAAGTGGGCAAACAAGGCAATCTTGAAAACAAGCTGAAGAACTTAAACTGCCAGATATTCTAGTAATTAAGACATTATTATGTTGGTTCAAGAATACACAAACCGGGCTTCCCTGGTGGCGCAGTGGTTGAGAGTCCGCCTGCCGATGCAGGAGACACGGGTTCGTGCCCTGGTCCGGGAGGATCCCACATGCCGCGGAGCGGCTAAGCCCGTGAGCCATGGCCGCTGAGCCTGTGCGTCCGGAGCCTGTGCTCCGCGACGGGAGAGGCCGCAACGGTGAGAGGCCCGCATACCACAAAAAAAAAAAAAAAAAAAAAAAAGAATACACAAACCAATCAACCACTGGAACAGAATGGACAAAGAGAACCACATATGCATGGTCACCTGATTTATAACAAAGGCAATAAATAATGTAAGGCAGAGGGTAAAAGACGGTTTTTCAATTAAATGGTGCTGAGTGAATTGACAATTTGTATGGAATAAAATGTATCTGAACCCTTACCTCACACCATACATATTAAACAACTCCAGATGGATTCCAAATCTAAATATGAAGGAGAAAAAAAAAAAAAAAACGTTCAGAGGAAAATATAGAAGAATATCTTCATGATCTTGGAATGGGCAAAGATTATTTAAATAGTCACGAAAAGCACTAACCATTAAAGAAAAAATTGATAAATTAACCATATTAAAATTAAAAACTTCTGTTCATGCAAAGATACCATTGAGAAAGCAAAAGGAGAACCCATAGAGTGGGAAAAGATATTTGCATGCATGTATCCAACTTACTGGATAGAAAAAAAAGAGCAAAAATTTGAACAATTACTTCACAAGAATATATCTAAATGGCTAATAAACATATGAAAAGGCACTCAATATTAGTCACCAGGAAAACTCAAATTAAAACCACAATGAGATAGTGTTACATACCCACCAGAATGAGGTATCACTTCACACTGGTCAGAATGGCCATCATCAAAAATTCTACAAAAAATAAATGCTGGAGAGGGTGTGGAGAAAAGGGAACCCTCTTGCACTGTTGGTGGGCATGTAAATTGATACAGCCACTATGGAGAACAGTATGGAGGTTCCTTAAAATACTACAAATAGAACTACCATATGACCCAGCAATCCCACTACTGGGCATATACCCTGAGAAAAACATAATTCAAAAAGAGTCATGTACCACAATGTTCACTGCAGCACTATTTATAATAGCCAGGACATGGAAGCAATCTAAGTGTCCATCAACAGATGAATGGATAAAGAAGATGTGGCACATATATACAATGGAATATTACTCAGCCATAAAAAGAAATGAAATTAAGTTATTTTAGTGAGGTGGATGGACCTAGAGTCTGTCATACAGAGTGAAGTAAGTCAGAAAGAGAAAAACAAATACTGTATGCTAGCACATATATATGGAATCTAAAAAAAAAGAAGGTTCTGATGAACCTAGGGGCAGGACAGGAATAGAGACACAGATGTAGAGAATGGACTTGAGGATATGGAGAGGGGGAAGGGTAAGCTGGGACAAAGTGAGAGAGTGGCATGGACATATATACACTACCAAATGTAAAATAGATAGCTAGTGGGAAGCAGCACAGGGAGATCAGCTCGCTGCTTTGTGACCACCTAGAGGTGTGGGATAGGGAGTGTGGGAGTGAGATGCAAGAGGGAGGGGATATATGTATACATATAGCTGATTTTCTTTGTTATACAGAAGAAGCTAACACAATATTGTAAAGAAATTATACTCCAATAAAGATGTTTCAAAAAAAACCCACTAACAATACTAAACATTGTAAGGATGTGAAGCAACTGTAACTCTTGCACCTTGCTGATGGGATGTAAATTGGTTATGACCACTTCAGAAACAATTTTGACACTATCTATTAAAGTTAAATATGTGTATACTCAGCAATTCTACTTCTAGGTAACTAAACACAGAAAAGTGGACATGTATTCTCCAAAAGACACATCAGAGCAGCACTATTCATAATAATGCCGAATGGGAAAATGCCCAAATGCTCGTCAATGGATAAATAAATTGTGGTATAGTCACACAATGGAACTCTAGCAGCAATAAGAAGAAACAATCTGCAACTGTATGCAACAGTATGAATGAATCTCACAAACATGTATTGTGGAAAAGAAACCAGACTCAAAAGAGAACACACCTGTGATTTCATTTATATAAACTACAAAAACAGGTGAAAATAATCTTTCTGTTGTTGTGCTAGTGACAGTGTAAATCACGCACTTTGAAAGGTGTTTTGGCAAAATGGCAGAACAGATCAAGAGTCAAAAAGTTTCATGTTGGGCTTCCCTGGTGGCGCAGTGGTTGAGAATCCACCTGCCGATGCAGGGGACACGGGTTCGTGCCCTGGTCTGGGAAGATCCCACATGCTGCGGAGCGGGTGGGCCCGTGAGCCATGGCCGCTGAGCCTGCGCGTCCGGAGCCTGTGCTTCGCAACGGGAGAGGCCACAACAGTGAGAGGCCCGCATATCACCAAAAAAAAAAAAAAAGTTTCATGCCCTTTGACTGGCTAAACTAGACCCTAAGGAAAGAATTATAGATGCCCATGTAGATTTACATGAAAAGATATTCATGCTAGAGTTCTTGTAATAATAAAAAGTTGGAAACTGATAAATATCTATAATAGAGATGTAATGAAATAACTTTGGTATATCTGTATTGATGAACTCTTATGCAGGCACTAAATATCATGTTTTTGAAGAATATTTAATAATATTCAATAGTTATGATTTAATGTAAGGTAAAAACTGTAGAACAGAAAACTATTTATACAATGCAGTCCCAATTTTATTGCATATGTATACTCACAAACATATATATACATACATATGCAAAAGAAGGTAAGAAACATACCACAAGGTCAATAAAGGTCATTGTTGTGAAGTGGAATTAGAGCATTTACATTTTCTTCTTCTAAGATTTTTCCGTGTTAGTCCCTATGGCTAATATGGTTCTGTCATAGCCTGCAACCTATTGCTAAATAGGACTCAATATATCTTTTGTTCCCCAGGAGGAATCCATTAGGACCAAGTGTTGATTTGTACTCAAGATTTTATAAGAAGATAGAGGAGAGTTTTACACTGTACAGTTCACAACCCTTCATATATTTCCTTCAGGTGTGCCTTGTGATGGCTAATTTTATGTGTCAACTTGACTGGGCCATGGGATGTCCAGATATCCAGTTAAAATTATTTCTAGGTGTGTCTGCGAAGGTGTTTCTGGAAGAGATTAGCATTTGAATCCCTAGACTGAATAAAGCAGATTCCCTTTTCAATTATGTAATCTGTTGAGGGTCTGAATAGAACAAAAAGGTGAAGGAAGAGAGAATTTGCTCTCTCTCCCTGACTACTTGAGCTGGACATAGGTAGTCTCCTGCCCTGGCACTGGAACTTACTCCATTGGCTCTCTGGTTTAGGCCTTTGAGCTGTACTAAAAGGTATACCATCAGTTCTCCTGGTTCTCAGGCCTTTTGACTTGGACTGGAACTACATCACCAGCTTTCCTGGGTCTCCAGCTTACAGATGGCAAATAAGACTTCTCAGCCTCCATAATTGTGTGAGGCAATTCCTCCTAATAAGTCAATTTATATATCTCCCATTGGTTCTGATTTTCTGGAGAACCCTGACTAATATATGCTTCATCTCTCCCTTCTCTCCAGCTACAAGCCAAACAAGGTTTCCTTTTTGTTGTCCTTTCCTGGGTAGCACTTAATCAAGCTGGTACCTAGATAGGCTGATTTCTGGTTTCCTCAATTCCAGATCTTCCCCATCTCAGACCTCAGAATCTCTCTCCTTTTTTATACAGAAAAAATTGCTTCTCCAAATATGCATACATCCACCACCAACTCAGCAAAACAAGCAAAAGTTCTTGTCAATTTTCAAATTTTCTACAGTAAGTTCATATTAGTTTCAGAATCAAAAAAATTTGAATTGGGGCTTCCCTGGTGGCGCAGTGGTTGAGAATCCGCCTGCCGATTCAGGAGACGCGGGTTCGTGCCCCGGTCCGGGAAGATCCCACGTGCCGCGGAGCGGCTGGGTCCGTGAGCCATGGCCGCTGAGCCTGCGCGTCCGGAGCCTGTGCTCCGCAGCGGGAGAGGCCACAACAGTGAGAGGCCCGCGTACCGCAAAAAAAAAAAAAAAAAAAAAAATTTGAATTACTCATAGCAACTCAATAGAGGGAAATTTTTCTCTAGGCAGCAACAGTGTTAATGAAAATATGTAATGTGTAAGACCAAGTCTGACTGCTTAAAATTAACCTTAACGCCAGAAATTCCTCAACCTAAAAACATATGCACATCAGGAACACATTTATCTGATCATTTGAATTATATGTGTAGCAGTTCCCCTTGGTGAGGGCAGAGATTGAAGAATTATTTGTGTTAGCATTAGCTTTTTGTAACATTGATCAATAACTAGATGAAACAGTTAATTCTGGACTCAGAGAAAATAGTGGCATGAGCAAACAAAACAATTAGGTGATTTGAAACTCATTTCTGCTTAGTTTTTTATTAGCAGCATAATTTTCTTCCTAAATTTAGTCACACTGAACTAATGCAGGATGCAGTTGTACCCCATTCATTCACCCGTCCACCCAGGAAACTTGTATGCCCTTCTTATATGCCATGAACTATTTTAGGAGGTCGGGTGCAGAAGTAAAAAAGGTGTACAAGGTCTTTCTTTTATGGAGCGTATGGGGAAGAGAGAGTATAAAACAGGGGAAATATATATATAGATATAGATATTGTCATATACATTTTTATATTCTCTAAATCTTGCTCTCATGGGACTTGCCATCCACTGTAGCAATAGGTTTCAGAGCTTCAGGAGAAGGATGGATACCTGCTTAAAAAAATCATTACTCAGCTATTTTTCCAGTAAAAAAAAATTGTGGTGAAAACCTGGTGTCATGAAAAGATAAAAGACTTTCTAAATTACTTTACACATCAATGACTAACCTGAGGGACTCAGACCATACTATTTCTTTCTTTCTTTTATTATTATTATTTATTTTATCTATTTATTTTTGGCTGCATTGGGTCTTTGTTGCTGTGCCCCGGCTTTCTCTAGTTGCGGCGAGTGGGGGTTACTCTTCGTTGTGGTGCCTGGACTTCTCATTGCGGTGGCTTTTCCTGTTGTGGAACACAGGCTCTAGGCACGCAGGCTTCAGTAGTTGTGGCACGAGGGCTCAGTAGTTGTGGCTCGCAGGCTCAGCAGTTCTGGAGCACAGGCTTAGTTGCTCCGTGGCACGTGGAATCTTCCTGGGCAGGCGGATTCTTAACCACTGCACCACCAGGGAAGTCCAGACTATACTATTTCTTCCATAATGTGAAGTATACTTCTACCCAAAACTTGCTGCCCTAGGTGAAGAAGCCCAGGGACCATCAGTGCCACCATGTTGGGAGGTAAAGGAGAGGGCTAGGGCTAGGAGCTTCAGCGGACTGGGAAAGAATGGGGGATAGAATAAAGAGAAATTCAGAGGTGGGGAACATTAGGACCAAGAACACATAGTTGTGATGTTGGGGTTCCAGTTATGGTCGCCAGCATATCAACCACAATAGTTAGACAGGACTAGCTTTTCTTCAGTTGTCTCCAGTTCAGAAAACTGTCTGATTGAATCACTTTACAACCAAGGCCAGTAAGGAGCCAGAGGACATCATATGGGTCCAAGTGCCTCCACTGCCATGTGGTCATGTAAGTGATACTCCTCCTCTGTAAGTCAGTTCACCATCTCAGAAGAGAACAGAGGGAGGGAGGAAAAAAATATGAAATATTGGACATTTTATCCCCTAAAGAGTGAACACTTACCAAAAGAACACTGGCTAGGAGAGATTTGGCCCTAACGATCTTTCCCCTTCTTGATCTGACCCTGCAAAAGTGGGCCTGGTTGTGTCCATTGTGCTCCTGATGTCCCATCTATCACCTTTCCCATGATATGCCCTCTACCCCAAAATTTCCTCTCTTTTCCACCTGACCTCCATTCTTAAGCAAAATTCTCATTTTATTTTTGCCCTGATGTCAATTAACAGTCAACAGGAAAAATAGCCAACAAGTTAATCCAAAAGTTTATGAATTCTACTAACATAAAAATTATACATATACCTAAAGGCTGGATCATAGTCAAAACTTAATTGGAGTAAAACTAAAAAATCGTAAGTGGAAAGAAGTAACAGAAATTAAAAATTATAAAGAATCCCATGATGGGGCTTCCCTGGTGGTGCAGTGGTTAAGAATCTGCCTGCCAATGCAGGGGACACAGGTTCGAGCCCTGGTCCGGGAAGATCCCACATGCTGCAGAGCAACTAAGCCTGTGTGCCACAACTACTTAGCCTGCGCTCTAGAGCCCATGAGCCACAACTACAGAAGCCCGCATGCCTAGAGCCTGTGCTCTGCAACAAGAGAAGCCACTGCAATGAGAAGCCCGTGCACCACAACGAAGAGTAGCCCCTGCTCGCCACAACTAGAGAAAGCCTGCATGCAGCAACGAAGACCCAACGCAGCCAAATAAATAAATTAATTAATTTAAAAAAGAAGGATCCCATGATGGAAGTGTTCTAAATCTGGATTGTGGTGATGGTTGCACAACTGAATTAACTAAAACTCATCTAATTTTGTGCTCTCCAATATGGTTGCCACTAGGCACATGTGGCTATTTAAAGTTATTAAAATTGTATTATTCAGAGGAATAGAATTGAGTGTCCAGAAATAAATCCATAAACCTATGGTCAATTAAATGGTGCCAAGACCTTTCAATAAGGAAAGAATAATCTCTTCAACAAATCATTCTGGGACAACTGAATAGCCACATGCAAAAGAGTGAAGTTGGATCCCTACCTTACACCATATATGAATATTAACTCAAAATAAACCAAAGACCAACATGTAAGGGCTAAAACTATAAAACTCTTAGAAGAAAATATATGAGTAAATCTTTATAACCTTTGCTTTGGCAATAGAGTTTGCCAAACAATAACATCAAAAGTACAAGTAACAAAAGAAAAAATAGATAAATTTGGCATAAAAATTAAAAATGTTTGTGAACAAAAGGACACCATCAAAAGTGAAAAAACAACAAACAGGATGGGAGAAAATATTTGCAAATCATATATTTGATAAGGAATATCCAGAACACATAAGGAATTCTTACAACTGAATAACAAAAAGACAAACAACCCAATTCCAAAACGGGCAAAGAACCAAATAGACACTTCTCCAAAGATGACATACAACTGGCCAATAAGCACATGAAATGTGCTCAGCATAATTAGTCACCAGAGAAATGCACATTAGAACCACAATGAGATGCTACTTCACACTCACTAGGATAGCTATAATTTAAAAAAAGAAAAGAACAAGTGTTGATGAGGATGCAGAGAAACTGGAATCATTGTACATTGCTCCTGGGAATGTAAAGTAATAGAGCTGCTGAGGAAAACATGTTGGCAGTTTCTTAAAAAAGTTAAACATAGAATTACCACATGTCCAAACAATTCCACTCCTAGATATATACCCAAAAGAACTGAAAACAGATATTCAAACAAAAGTTGGTATGAATTTTCATACCAGCACTATTTACAATAATCAAAAGGTGGAAACAACCCAAATGTCCATCAACTGATGAATGGATAAACAAACTGTGGTACATCTATAAAAAAGAATAGAATACTGGCACACGCTGCAACATGGATGAACCTTGAAAACATTATGCTAAGTGAAAGAAGTCAGATGCAAAGAGTCACACATTGTATGACTCCATTTATATGAAATATCCAGAATAGGCAAATCTAAAGAGACAGAAAGAAGATTACAGGTTGCTAAGGGGTGGGAGAAGGGATAGGAGGAGTTACTGCTTGATGGGTGTGGAGTTTTCTTTTGGGGTGATGAAATATTTTGGAACTAGATAGAGATGGTTATGTAACACTGTGAAAATAATAAATGCCAGTGAATTGTACACTTTAAAATGGCCAATTTTATATAGCATGAATTTTACCTCAATAAAAAAATTTAAAAATATATTTTCTAGGTTACACTAGCCACATTTTGGGTGGCTAGTGCTGCTGATTAGACTTTGCTTATCACAGAACATTTCTACCATGTACAAATTCTATTGGAAGTACTGATATAACTGTACACTTACAATGGGTAAGTTTATGGTATATAAATTGTCCTTTGGTAAAGAGACAGGACCGTTTTAAAAAGAAACATTCCCAAGGCAAATATATTTTTAAACCATTTTAAAAAATTGAATTATAGTTAATTTACAATGTTGTATTAGTTTTAGGTGTACAGCAAAGTGATTCAGTTATATATATAATTGAATATATACATATTCTTTTTCAGATTCTTTTCCATTATAAGTTATTGCAAGATATTGAATATAGTTCCTTGTGCTTTGCAGTAGGTCCTTGTTGTTTATCTATACTATATGTAGTAGTGTGTATACATTAATCCCAAACTCCTAATTTATCTCTCCCCTGCCCCCTGCCAACCCCCCACAACCATATGGTATGGTTTTGTAACCGTAAGTTTGTTTTCTATGTCTGTGAGTCTGTTTCTGTTTTGTAAATTAGTTCATTTATATCACTTTTTAGATTCCACTTGTAAGTGATATTGTATGATTGTCTTTGTCTGACTTACTTCACTTAATATGATAATCTAGGTCCCTCCATGTTGCTGCAAATGGCAAGATTTCCTTCTTTTTTATGGCTAATATTCCAGTGTGTGTGTGTGTGTGTGTGTTTATTTATATATATATATATATTTTAAAATTAATTAATTTATTTTTGGCTGTGTTGGGTCTTCATTGCTGAGCGTGGGCTTTTCTCTAGTTGTGGCGAGTGGGGGCTTCTCTTGTTGCCAGTGCACGGGCTTCTCATTGCGGTGGCTTCTCTTGTTGTGGAGCATGTGCTCTAGGTGCAGGTTTCAGTAGTTGTGGGACGAGGGCTCAGTAGTTCTGGCTTGAGGGCTCTGGAGCGCAGGCTCAGTAGTTGTGGCGCATGGGCTTAGCTGCTCCGCGGCATGTGGGATCTTCCCGGACCAGGGCTGGAATCCGTGTCCCTTGCATTGGCAGGTGGATTCTTAACCACTGCGCCACCAGGGAAGTCCAATTTTTTTTATTGTATTTATTTGGTTACTCCAGGTCTTGGTTGTGCCGGCATGCTCCATAGTTGTGGCATTTGTACTCCTTAGTTGTGGCTCACAGGCTCCTTAGTTGTGGCAGGCTGCTCCTTAGTTGTGACATGCAAACTCTTAGTTGCAGCATGCATGTGGGATCTAGTTCCCTGAGCAGGGATTGAACCTGGGACCCCTGCATTGAGAGTACAGAGTTTTAACCACTGCGCCACCAGGGAAGTCCATATGTATGTGAGTGTGAGTGTGTGTGTGTGTGTGTGTGTGAGTATACCACATCTTCTTTATCCATTTATCTGTTGATGAATACTTAGGTTGCTTCCATGTCTTGGCCATTGTAAATAGTGCTGCTATGAATATTGGGGTATGTGTATCTTTTCGAGTTAGCGTGTTCTCCAGATATAGGCCTAGGAGTGCAGGATCATACAGTAACTCTATCTCTATTTTTAGTTTTTTAAGGAACCTCCATACTGTTTTCCAGAGTGGTTGCACCAATTTACATTCCCACCAACAGTGTAGAAGGGTTCCCTTTTCTCCACACCCTCTCCAGCATTTATTATTTGTAGACTTTTCAATGATGGCAATTCTGACTGGTGTGAAGTGATACCTCATTGTAGTTTTGATTCACATTTCTCTAACAATTAATGATGTTGAGCATTTTTCATGTGCCTATTGTCCATCTGTGTGTCTTCTTAGGAGATCCAAAGGCAAATAGTGATCTTTTCAAAGAACCAGCTTTTGATTTCACTGATTTTCTCTAGTCTGCTTGCTTTAGGTTTATATTGTTTTTCTTTCTCTAACTGTCCTAAATTGGAGGCTTAGATTACTATTTTTAAATCTTTCTCTGTTTCTAATATATGAATTCAATGCTATAAATTTCTCTGTTAGCATTGCTTTCACTGCATCCCACAGATTTTGATAAGTTGTATTTTCATTTAGTTCAAAATATTTAAAACATTTTTTGAGATAGTCTTTGACTGATGTGTTATTTAGAAGTGTGTTGTTTAACCTCCAAATATTTTGGGATTTCTATTTATCTTTCTGTTATTGATTTCTAGCTTAATTCCACTGTGTGAGAGATTTCTATTCTTTTAAATTTGTTAATGTGTGTTTTATGGCACTGAATGTGGGCTATCTTGGTGTATGTCCCATGTAAGCTTGAGAAGAATGTGTATTCTGATGTTTCTGGATAAAGTATTCTATAAATGTCAGTTAAATCCAGTTGATTAATGATGCTGTTCAGTTTAACTGTATCCTTACTGATTTTCTGCCTATTGGATCCATCAGTTACTAATAGAGGGGTGTTCATATCTCCAACTATAATAGTGGCTTCCTCTACTTCTCCTTGCAGTCTATCAGTTTTTGCCTCACATATTTTGATGCCCTGTTGTTAGGCACCCACACATTCAGGATTTTTGTTTCCTTGGAGAATTGACCCCTTTATCATTAATAATTCTCCTTGATATTATTGATATTTATATCAAGAATATTATTGTTAATATTATTGATAGTGCCACGATAATTTTCCTCTTTCTGAAGTCAGCTTTGTCTGAAACTAATACAGCTACTCCAGTTTTCTTTAGATTAGTGTCACCATAGTATATCTTTCTCTACTCCTTTACTTTCAATCTGTATGTGCCTTTACAATTAAAGTGGGCTTCTTAGAGACAACATGGCTTTTATATACCCTCTCAGTCTGTCTTTTAATTGGTGTATTTAGATCATTCATATTTAAAATGATTATTGATATAATTGGATTAATATCTACCATATTTGCAACTGTTTTCTAGTCATTGCACTTGTCCCTTGTTTCTTGTCTTCCCCTTTTTTTCTGCCTTCTCTGTTTGTTTTTTTTTTTTCTAGTTAGACAATGATTTTATTGCTTGAGTACATGGACAAATTTATGCAACCAGGGCAGAGGCTGTGGATAACTAGTATTTCCAAATTGGGAGGAGCGTGAGGGGAGGACTGGTTTGGTCTTACAGTATTGAGCCAACCTGTGAATGAAGCTCTTAATCAGAATCAGAAGGAATTTAGCATCTTTATCCTTTCTGTTTCTCTGAAGATGCTTCCAAACAGCAACAACTTTCTTAATTAAATGCTAGAGGTACTCAGGACTATCAGGAGGAAGTCCTTTGGACTTAAGAATTCTCAAGATTTTATTGCCTGTCATAAAACAACACCATGTGAGACTCTCAGGATCACCCTGAGGCAGGCCCTTCTTGGCCAGTTGGTAGATCTGCTCTTTCTTGTTGTCAGAAGTTAACTTCAGCCAGGTGGGATTGCTGCGGTGGTAGGCCAGAGCTGACTGGGACAGGCCCTTCCCAGGGGCCTGCATGCAACCACGAGGGCAGCCAAAAAGAAAGCAAGGGTGGGAGTGCAGGAAGCCACCCTGCACACAGGAAGTGACCTCACACAGTCCTGCTTCTTCCCATTCTGCCTTCTCTGTTTTTAATTGAGCATTTTATATTATTCCATTTTCTCTTAGCACATTAATTATACTTCTTTAAAATTTTTAAAAATGTTTGCCCTAGGGTTTGCAATACACATTTACAACCAATTTAAGTCTACTTTATTTTTTAAATTTTTTTAAAAGGATTTTATTTATTTATTTATTTATTTAGCTGTGTTGGGTCTTGGTTGCTGTGTGCAGGCTTTCTCTAGTTGCGGTGAGAGGGGGCTACTCTTCCTTGTGGTGCGCGGGCTTCTCATTGCAGTGGCTTCTCTTATTGCGGAGCACGGGTTCTAAGCGTGCGGACTTCAGTAGTTGTGGCACATGGGCTCAGTAGTTGTGGCTCACGGGCTCTAGAGAGCAGGCTCAGTAGCTGAGGTGCATGGGCTTAGTTGCTCCACGGCATGTGGGATCTTCCCGGACCAAGGCTCAAACCCGTGTTCCCTGCACTGGCAGGTGGATTCTTAACAACTGTGCCACCTGGGAAGTCCTTAAGTCTATTTTAAAATAACATTGTACTGCTTCATAGGTAGGACAGGTACCTTATAACAGAGTATTCCCAATTTTTCCCTCTTGTCCCTTATAATATTGCTGTCATTCATTTCACTTATTCATAAGCTATAATCAACCAATACATTATTACTATTGCTATTTTTGAACAAGCAGTTATCTATTAGATCAATTAAGAATAACAAAAATATAAGATTTTATTTTACTTTCATTGATTTCTTCTCTAATATTCTTCTTTCTTCAAATGTAGATCTGAGTTTCTGATCTATATATTCTATAGTTCTGTATATATGATCTATATATTCTTCTCTCTGAAGAGCTTCTTTTAACATTCCTTGAAAGGGCAAGATGACTGGTGATAAATTCCCTTGCTTTTCTTTGTCTGAAAAAGTCTTTATTTCTCCTTCACTTTTTAAAAACATTAATTAATTAATTAATTAATTTTTATTATTTTTTTATTGGGGTACAGTTGTTTTACAATGTTGTGTTAGTTTCTACTTCTTCACTTTTGAAGGATAATTTCACTGGATACAGTATTCTAGTTTGGTGGCTTTTGTTTTTGGTTCAACACTTTAAATATTTCACTCTATTCTCTTCTCACTTGCGTGGTTTTTAAGGAGAAGTCTGATGTAATTCTTATCTTTGTTTCCTATAATTAAGGTGATGTTTTCCTCTGGCTTCTTTCAGGACTTTTTCTTCTAAAGGCAAGTATCAGATAGACTTGTCTTAACCAAAATAAAAAAATTTTATGATCAAGAAAGACAAAGCAAAGTGAATGCCACAATGATAAAGACAAAGGACAGGGGTCTGGCAGAATGGAAGGCCACAGGGTAGGGAAGGTGCCAGGAAGCTTCCAGGACACTGGGAATTGCTGTGTTGGGGCTGGGTGGGACCACAAGGCACTATGGCCTAGCCTGCTCTGGTAATCATAACATTTGATGATGTGGCCTCATATTTTTTGGAGCAAGAGTGAGAGATCTTGGAGACTTAGCAGAAGGAAATATATCAGCAAGTAATGAAGATCCATTACGAGACTCTGATTCTCTGGGTTATGTTTTTCCCAAGCCAGATTTGATCACTTGGTTGGAATAAGGGAGAATGTCATTAATCAGAGACCAGGGGGGAGAAAGAAAGACAAAGGACAAACTGGAAAAATACTTTCACTGGTGGGCAAAGGGTTAATAGTCTTAATATATAAAGAGCTCTTACTGATAAATAAGATAAAGCTAAATGTTGTGAAAGAAAAATAAACAAAGAACAGGAAAAGGAAACTCATAAAAAGAAGAAGTTAAAATGGCAAATAAACATAAGTAACAAAAAAACTTTGGTAACTGAAAATGAAATTAATTCAAAAAGGAGACATATTTTTAACCTTTCAGGATTAGCAAAGATTTGAAAATGTTTGTTGCATATGGAGAAAGGGTACTGTCATAATTGATTGATGGCATGTACATTGTTACATTTCTGGAGGGTAATTTAGCAAATTTTATTAAATTCCTCCAAAACATCAACTTCTTTTGATTCAACAATTTTACTTCCAGGAATTTTTCCTCAGGAAATAGTTAAACAAATATACAAAGATGTATGTATAAAGCTGTTTATCATGGTAGTGTTTATAATAGTAAAAAATTGGCAACAGCCTGACTGTTCAAAAAGTGTTCTTTAAAGTTGATTTTAAAAATAAAAGAATGAGAAATCAGAGACAAGAGGGAAAAAAATAGTTTGAAATAAGCAAACAATCCTTATAATAAAGACTTGTCTTCGAAAGTAGCAGCTCCCTTCACAGATAAAGAATGGAAGGGGCAGAGTACAATGTGACATCCTGTATATATGACACCCTTACCTCTCTGAAGACCCAGAAGTTTGCACTCCTGACAAAATGGGGCCTAGTTCCTTGGTTCCACAAACACACATTACCCTCTCCCTTTCTTTACATAACATTACCTATTGTTCCCTTTGATGACTGGAAATGTAGCTCCTCCATTCAAAAACATCTAGTTGAGACAGTGGGAGAATGTCTCCAGGTGCATCAGTCTGACCCTGGGAAAACTGGTAACAGCAGAATGTTGCTTCTCTGGGAAAGGGAGCTGGGCAAGGGAAATCAGATAGTAGAGTAGGTACTCAATAAATCCGGGGATGCAGCCAAGGCAGCCAGGATTAGACCTCAGTATGCCAGAGTTCTGTCTTGTCCCCCTTTAGTGGAACTGACTACCTACAGAAACAGGGAATAGAAATTCAGGGCAAAGCCTATCCACCTGGAATTTTCTCATATCACTTCTCATTTTGTACTGACTCCACTACTCATGGCTGTCACATTCCCAAATCCTCTGACCTTCAATTATCTCCAGACTTTGGCTCCTAGGCCTCACATCAGGTGCCTGTGGCTATGAAGAACCTTTTCAGATAAGCCACTCCAGCCTGGCTGGACCACTTGGCCTCCTGGCACTCCCTCCACAGCATTAACCAGGGAAACTACAATGTGCCACTCCCATGTTTCTCCCCAGTGTTTGTGGGTCCACATACCCCATCTCAACCTCTCTTCCACCTCAGGATAGAGGGATCAGAAACAAAGGGATACATTTACTAGGTCAAAGAATGTTAGACTTAGAAGGGATAGTGTTCATCATTTAGCAAAATCAACCTTATTTAAAGTGAAATAGGGCTTCCCTGGTGGCGCACTGGTTGAGAGTCCGCCTGCCGATGCAGGGGACACGGGTTCGTGCCCTGGTCCGGGAAGATCCCACATGCCGCGGAGCGGTTGGGCCCGTGAGCCATGGCCGCTGAGCCTGCGCGTCCGGAGCCTGTGCTCCTCAGTGGGAGAGGCCACAGCAGTGAGAGGCCCGCGTACTGCAAAAAAATGAACTAAAATAATAAAATAAAGTGAAATGACTTGCTTACAATCACACAGCTAATTCCAATGTAATATGGTACCTGGGTGCCAGGGTGTTCCTTTTAATTTTAATTTATTAAAAAATTTTAAAGCAATTCCTAATATTCCATAGGAAAGATGACATTCTATTTGATCTATAAGTATACCCAGGTATGATTCACCCTGAATGGAAGTGGACCACAGGACTAGTTCAGGTCTTTGTTCCTCTTATAAGGAGGATGGAAATGTCCCATTTCTTTTTCAAAGCTGTTACATGCTTTTGTGACCCTCCTTTTGGGGAGAATGAAGCAAGTGTAGTGGGGTCCCAGCCTGGAAGCTGATGTCCAGGGTGTCCAGGAGCAGAGAGAGGCAGAATGAAAGTACAAAAACATTTCTGAGAGGACGCTCAGGGTCCAGCCTGCAAAAGCTCCGTCTCTTTGTGAAAGGGAAGCAGAACCCAAAGGGCAAGGGCCAAGTAAACATAGGAGCAGACTGTGGTTATTGGGGTTGGGAGCTGTGGAGAAGAGGGCTGTGACAGATGTAAAAGGGGATTTGAGGTGAGAAGAGCTAGGGTGTAGTTGGATGAATGGGTGAATATTGCTGGAGTACGAACTGCTTCATGGATGCTGACAGAAGGTGTTGGGGGAGCTGACCTAATTAAAAGCTACAAAGGGGGAGATGTAGAAAACAGCCTAGTTGTGAAACTCCCACCTGCAGTCAGAGAACACAGCAAGACCTGGTGACCCAACTGAATGTCTCACAGAGCCCAATATTGTAGATAGTTATATAGAGACTTCAAACAGTGAAAACATTCTCCAGACTTCTTCTTCCCGGTACTGTCCTAGCCACAATGCCCTAAAGTGGTGTAGGCACAACTTTCCCCATAATCCCTAAAGCATTGAACATCTCACCATTCTTTCTGACTCAACCATGGAAAATCCGTCCCATTATTTTTCCTGAAACCAGATTCCCTAAATGTCTGTACGATCAGTGTTAAGTTACCCTACTCAGACCCCTGGGGTCAGCTTTGCCTTTCTCTTTTTCATTCATTCATTCATTCATTCATTCAGTTAATATTATTGAGCCTTTACCACATCAGGTACACTGTGCAAGGTTCTGGGATACATAGTAGTCAGTAAAACAGGCTGATATTTGCCTCATGGGATGTACAGTATAGTCAAGCACTCACCAAATCATATTGATTCCACCTTCATAATGATGGACATGTTGATTCTTTTCTTTCTACCACCATTCCAGTTCAGTGCTGCAGCACCCTGTACCGGAACTTTTCCGGAAACTTCTGTCTTTCTCCCTGTTTACATTATTTCCTGCACTCTAATCTATCCTATATTCCACCCATTCCTAAATATGATAGGCCATCAGAAACACATGAGGTTTATAAATGTAGATTCTTGGACCTTAGCCCAAACCTACTGAATAAGAAAGGTGGTAGGTCCCAGAATCTCTATATTTTTTAAAGCTAACTCTATGATTTTGATGCACAGCCAGGTTTGGGAACCATATCACTACCAAATACAATTCCACTTGGTCAGAATTCTTCAGGAAATCCTCATTGTTTGCAGAATAAACTAAAATATTAGCCTGGCATTCAACATTCCAATCTATCTATTCCAGTTTTCTTTTACTAAAATTCTCGTCTACCTTTAATATGTGACCTTGAGAAAATCACTGAAATAGGCAAGTACAAAATCAAGGCACAGTCTTTATTTGTTATCCTGTGCTACAAAAACTTTTCTGCACTAGTTTTAAAATAATTGAAGTAATAATATATTTACTTCCCTTTCCAAACGCCGTTTTGGAGATGAGTTTTGTCCCCCGTCCTTTGTTCCTTTTCCCTCCTGTTTCCCCTTCCTTCTGCTTAGTGGTTCTCTTCCTGATCTTTTTCTCATTTAAATAGTCATGCTCACATTTGCTAAAGCAAACTAGTTGATTCTTATGTTGTTAATTACAAAGTATTTACATGTATTTACAATGAACAAATACATGTTCCTTGTAAAAAAATTTTAATAACAAGGAAGAAAAATACAATAAAAAGTGACAGTGCCCTCTCTCCTTCCACTCTGAGCCACTCCGCAGAGATAACCTCTATTAGCAGTTCAGTGATGCAAAGCTCTCAAACATTTCTTATATTCCCATTTTCTGTAGGTATTTTGTACCTACTCTCTGCCTTGGTCCTAACTTCCCAATCTCATCTGTCTCTGTGTTGGCTCAGATCAGGTTTTCTCCCTGGCTTCGGCATTCATCCACGTCTTGCAACCCACCTGAGGACATCCAGGACAATTGCTCCTCTCCCTTTACCTTCTTTCTGACTACAAGAAAGAAGCTGACTAGTCATGCACTATTATTTTCCCAACTTCCTCTCAAAAAGTATTTTAACTGCTGTTAAAACTCTTCCTTCTGCTGTCACCTATTTTAAGGTCCCCTGTTGTTTTGGGGAACATGCCTTTCTGCAGTGCACTTTACCAACAGGCAGAGAAGGTAGCTGACTGCTGAGATGATTTTCTGAGTCCTAGAAAGATTCTCCATCACTCTTCTTCCCAAATATTTCCTCTGCCAGAGGCCAAGCTTTGAGATCCTTCCAAATTTTTTTTTTAATAACAGCCTTACTAAGATACAATTCCCATAGCATATCTTTAAAGTGTACAGTTCAATGGTTTTTAGTATATTCACAAACTTGTGCAACTATGACTACAATAAATTTTAGAACACCTTTCTCATCCCCAAAAGAAGCCCCATACCCATTAGCAGCCACACTTCATTTTCCCTCAAACCTCTCTGCCCTAGAAAACCACTGATCAACTTTCTCTCTTTATAGACTTGCGTATTCTGCATATGTGGTTTTTTGGAGACTGGCTGCTTTCAGTTACCATAATGTTTTCAAGGTTTATCCATGCTATAATGTGTATTAGTATTTCGTTCATTTTTATTGTTGAATACTATTCTATTGTATGAATAAATCACTTTGTATTTATCCACTCATCAGTTGATGGACATTTGGGTTTTTTCCACTTTTTGGCTACTATGAATAATGCTGCTATGACCATTCATGTACAAGTTTTTATATGGACATGTTTTCTTTTCTCATGGATATGTACTTAGGAGTGGAATTGCTGGGTCATATGGTAACATTTATGATTAACATTTTGAGGAACTGTACTACAGTCCCACCAGTAGCGTATAAGGGTTCCAATTTCTCCACATTTTTACCAACACTTGTTATTTTCCATTTTTTAAGTAGTCATCCCAGTGGGTAGGAAGTGGTATCTTATTGTGATTTTGATTTGCATTTCCCTAATGACTAATGATGTTAAATTTCTTTTTATGTGTTAGTGGCTATTTTTACATATTCTTTGGAGAAATGTCTATTCAGATCCTTTACCCATTTTTAATTAGGTTATTTGATTTTTTATTATTGAGTTGCAGGATTTCTTTTTGTTTGTTTTGTTTTTCTTTAAGAGTATGTATCTAGATACAACTCACTTATCAGATATCTGATTTGCAAAATTTTCTTCCATCCTGTCAGTTGTCTTTTTACTTCCTTGATGATGTCCTTTATTAAGGCACAAAGGTTTTAAATTTTGATGATATCCCATTGATCTCTTTTTTTCTCTTGCTGTTTTTGCTTTTGGTGTCATATGAAAGAAATCAGTGACAAATCCAAGGTAATGAAGATTTACATCTATTTTAGAGGGCCAAGAAATAAACCCACACACTTATGGTCAATTAATCCTTAACAAAAGTGGCAAGAATATACAATGGAGAAAAGACAGTCTCCTCAGCAAGTGGTATTGAGAAAGCTGGACAGCCTCAAGTAAATTAGTGAAGTTAGAACACTCCCTTACACCATATACAAAAGTAAACTCAAAATGGTTTAAAGACCTAAATATAAGATATGACACCATAAAACTCCTAGAAGAGAACATAGGCAAAACATTCTCTAACATAAATTGTAGCAATGTTTTCTTAGATCAGTCTCCCAAGGCAAAAGAAATAAAAGCAAAAATAAACAAATGGGACCTAATCAAACTTAAAAGTGTTTGCACAGCAAAGGAAACCATCAAGAAAACAAAAAGACAACCTACAGAATGGGAGAAAATATTAATGTGAAAGACAAGGGGTTAATTTCCAAAATATACGAACAGCTCATACAACTCAGTATCAAAAAACCAAACAACCCAATCAGAAAATGGGCAGAAGACCTAAACAGACACTTCTCCAAAGAAGACATACAGCTGGACAACAGGAACATGAAAAGATGCTCAACATCACTAATTATTAGAGAATTGCAAATCAAAACCACAAGGAGGTATCACCTCACACTGGTCAGAATGGTTATCATCAAAATGTCTACAAATAATAAATGCTGGAGAGGGTGTGGAGAAAAGGGAAACATTCTATACTGTTGGTGGGAACATAAATTGGTACAGCCACCATGGAAGTTTATGGAGGTTCATTTAAAAACTAAAAATAGAGCTACCACATGATTTAGCAATGCCACTTGTAGGCAGATATCTGAAAAAGACAAAAACTAATTTGAAAAGATACATGTACCCCAATATTCATAGCAGCACTATTTATAATAGCCAAGAAATGGAAGCAACCTAAGGGTCCATCAACAGAAGAATGGATAAAGAAGATGTGGCATATATATAAAATAAAATATTACTCAGGCATAAAAAAAGGGTAAAATGTTGCCATTTGCAGCAATATGGATGGACTTAGAGAATATCATACTAAGTGAAGTAAGTCAGACAGAGAAAGACAAATATTATATAATACCACTTATAAAGACAAATATTATATGTGGAATCTAAAAAATGATACAAATGACGTTATCTACAAAACAGAAATAGACTTGCAGACATAGAAAACAAACTTATGGTTACCGAAGGGGAAAGGGAGGTGGGGAGGGATAAATTAGGAGTATGGGATTTACAGGTACACACTACTATATATAAAATTGGTAAGCAGCAAAGATTTACTGTAATACAGGGAACAATATTCAATATTTTGTAATAACATATAATGGAAAATAATCTGAAAAAATATATAACTGAATCACTTTGCTGTACATGTGAAACTAACATAATATTGTAAATCAACTATACTTCAATTTAAAAAAGATTTACGTCTATTTTTTCTTCTAAGAGTTTTAGACTCTTAGTTCTTACATTTAGGTATTTTATCCACTTTGGGTTAATTTTTGTATATGGTGTGAGGTAGGGTTCCATCTTAATTTTTTTGCATGTGGCTATTCAGTTGTCTCAGCATCATTTGTTGAAGAAATTATTTTTCTCCATTGAATTGTCTTGGTACCCTTCCAACAAGTTAAAAAAGCAGAACACCATAAAATTATATATTTTCAGAATTGGAAAGGATATTAGGAATCTGTACTGGTCAGGCTTCTTAGTTGTAGAACATAGAATGCATTTTAGCTATTTTAATTGGGAAGGCATTTATTAAATTATTGTTGGAAGGAAAAGAGGCAGGAGCTCAAGGTCAGAGGTTCTCAAACTTGGTTGCACATTTAATCACCTGGGAGCTAATGCCCATGTTATACCCTGTACCATATAACAGACTGTCTGGAGTAGAATCCAGGAGTCAATTTAAAAAAAAAAATCGGGCTTACCTGGTGGCGCAGTGGTTGAGAATCCGCCTGCCGATGCAGGGGACACGGGTTCGTGCCCCAATTCGGGAGGATCCCATATGCCGTGGAGCGGCTGGGCCCCGTGAGCCATGGCTGCTGAGCCTGCGCGTCCGGAGCCTGTGCTCCGCAGCGGGAGAGGCCACAACAATGAGAGGCCCGCATACTGAAAAAAAAAAAAAAACTCCTCATGTGATTCCAATGCATGGTGATTGAGAATCAGTACTCTAGACTGAGCTCCTAGAAATAACATCTAGAACCACACTGCGGAATTTGCCTGGTGGAGGAGCTGCTGCCATTACAGACCTCAGAACAACACAGCTTCTTCCATAATCTGCAAGCTGCAGCACCACTGACAATCTCAGGAAGTCACCTGTACTAGTACCAGCAAAAATGGCCTCTCAGTGCCCAGGCTGTTTCTTTAGGTAGCTCTTTTTTAATAAAAGACTCACACAAGTGCGTTTGAATGTTAGAACCTGTCACACGGTCACATCTAGCAGCAAAGAAATCTAGGAAAATTTTTTATTTAGACTTTTCAGTGTGAAGATGGGATTCGCAATGTGTAGAACTATTCAAATATGATGTAAATGTTAAAAAAAGTTTTGGAGTAACCAAGAAAGGCAAATGTCTACTACAGGGTCAATTGATTGGTTACAAATCTGGACATGAGTCAGAGACACATGGGGGGAACTTTGCAATAATAAAGATTCTCAGGCCACAACCCTGGAGAAGCTGATTCAATAGGCTTGTGTGGGTTCTGGATTCTGTCAGGTTTGGGACTTTTGAGAGTCCAACCTCCCTCTTCGAATGTTTGCACTCCAATCAGAAGCCTTTCACTTCCAATTTGAGATAAGGCTTAATCTGTGCATGTCTCCAGAGAAGCAACAGAGTGATGCAGACTCACAATAAAGTGTCAAAGACCAAATAGAGCCTTTGGCTAGGATCTTAATCATAGGAATGGTGTGAGGAAAGGGTTCTAGACTGGTAAGTATTAGGGATATGGTATTTCTTGATTCTGTAGGATGACCATTATCCACCCTTGAGAGAACTGTATAGTTTGAAAAGTCATTCTCAATATCTGAAGGCAAATAAAAACAATCCCTTATTATTTTCTTAATGAAAATAACTGCAAGTAAAGCTAGGTAAAATTTCCCAGGTTGGTGGGGTTATGTAGAAGGTAATAATTTCTAAGTGGGAGTATGTGTATGTGATTTTTATATTTATCTGAATAAGGCATGTGTTCAAAAAAGTTGGGTAACACTACCCTAAACCATCTGGCCCTTCCTTTTTGGTGAAGAGGTGTGAGTGAATTCAAAGCAAAGTGGGAGGGGAGCCCTCTGATGGCCATGTACTCCAACAGCTGCCCCTTGCACCCAGCAAATGAAGTGCTTCTTCTAAAAGATTATAATTTTAAAGTACTCTCTAGAGTCTTCAACGTACATCTTTTAAAAATTACTAGAGCCACCTAGCTCTAGTAGCCCAGGTGACCATCACATCTTATTTAATGTGCTGTATATTCATCATGTCCTGGGTCAGGGCCACTACAAATCACACCTTCCTGGAAAGCACATTGTTTTTTATCAACAGCTTGATTTACAACCAGCAAAAATCCATAGCCCGCTGTGACCCTTCTAAAAAGCCTGCTTTTCACACCTTGTCCTATTCAGCGGGAATAAAACACCCTCATTTCTTCTATCAGTGCATTGGCTAGAAACACTGCTTGGACCATTTATTTGAGAGAGGCTTGTGTGCAGGGGAAAAGGCCCTGAAGATAGAGAGCTGATCGCACAGTGCAGCTGAGACCAATATGTAGCAGCCTATTCTCTGCAGTGAAAACGGGAATGGGGATGTGTACGCATTCATAAAGGCAGCATTCTGAACCTTACTCCTTCTTCTAACCTCTCCCCATATGTTTTCATAACCTCATGGCTGTTATGTCATGAGGGTGGGGGTACAGGGAGGGAAGATTGGCCAGAAGAATGAATCAGTTACATATTAAATTTCCTGGAAAAAAGAATCCCTAGCAATTTGATAGGTCCTTGACAACACCTATAAAACTGAATCTTTTAAGAAAAACAGAGTTACCTATGGTGTGTTGTTTCCTCTGTGTTTGGCTAACTGTGAATCTGGCAGCAGCAGAAAATTATAATTGAAAGGAATCCAAATCAAACCAGATCTCCTCTATCACTCATGGCTGCTTCAGTAAAGCTCACATTATACCAAAAAAAATCAAGTGTTCATTGCAGAATCAGGGTGCAGGACAGCTTTTCTTTATGTAGTCTAAACAGTAGCTGTGATGAATTAACTTTTAGTTGCTTGTGATTAAATAGGGAGTCTGGATGAATACCTCCTGGAGCTGGAAGCATGGTGTTGAAGTGGAAAGCAGTTTACTATAGCTGTAGGATAAAGAAAAGGAGAAGCTGCGGCAGCCTACACACTCCCGACTGTTGCTCTGAGAGCTAGGAGGTTCAGGTGACTGTGATAGATTCCTGTTCTCTCAGAAGCGGAGGAAAGAAGCTGCCACCTCTGTATAAACTTACAACAGCATTATAGCATGACTCAGGTATAGAAATGCAAACACAGCATTATAGGAGACCCTGTAAAATGTCAGGAAGTATTGATTGGCAAAGACTGAAATGAATGCTAACACTCACATTGGGTAGGATGTAGTGACACAGACATATTCATATAGTGCTAGTGGGAATATAAATTGCTACAGTCTTTCTGGAGGGCATTTAAGCAGTTTTGTAAAAACTTTAAATGTGCATTTCCTTTGACCCAGAAATTTCATTCTAGGATTTTCTTGAACAACTAAAGAAAGATGTGTGTACAAGGATGTTCCTCCCAGTGTTTTTATAATAGGAAACTACCTAAGTAGAGAATTGTTAAGTACACCATAATGCATCCACACAAAAGCACACTATGTAACCATTACAAATAATGCCTGAAAAGACATCCAGAAAAATGTTAAGAGGGTTCTCTGCTTGGTAAAATTTCAGAATTTTTTTTTAGTGAAGGGAAAGGAAACAAATTCAAGAACTACTCGCCCTTCAATAATTGCAAAATAAAGCTGTTTCCTTCTTCAATATTAGGACCCCACCTATGAGGTACCTATGATTATGGATAAAGAAAGATATTTGCTGCATTTTTCCTATTTAAAAGAGAAGCCTTGTGTAATTAGCTCTCAACCCATGAAGTTTAGAGGACAACAGAGAGGTTTTTTTTTAAATATAAATTTATTTATTTTTGGCTGCGTTGGGTGTTCGTTGCCGTGCGCAGGCTTTCTCTAGTTGTGGCGAGTGGGGGCTACTCTTCGTTGCGATACGTGGGCTTCTCATTGCAGTGGCTTCTCTTGTCGCGGAGCTCGGGCTCTAGGCACGTGAGCTTCAGTAGTTGGGGCACGCGGGATCAGTTGTTGTGGCTTGCGGGCTCTAGAGTGCAGGCTCAGTAGTTGTGGCGCATGGGCTTAGTTGCTCTGTGGCATGTGGGATCTTCCCAGACCAGGGCTCAAACCCGTGTCCCCTGCATTGGCAGGTGGATTCTTAACCACTGTGGCCACCAGGGAAGTCCCAATAGAGAGTTTTGTTAAGGGAAAACTTTCTAGAGATTTTGTGTTTATTCATAGAATAAATGTTCATGCAATGAATGAATGAATGAAGGGAATGCTTTGTAGAGATAAAAGAGACAAGAGAAACCATCCAAATTCTCATTCTGCAAATGGAGTGCTTGAAGTCGGCAACTAGAGACTTACATAGCTAGAGATAGATGTACACACCTGGCAATTAGTAGTGTACCAGTGCACCCAAAAATGCCAAGGTCCATTGTGACTTCACAAGATCAAGAGAGATCTGTGATTTCTCAGGTCCCTTCCACCTCTGGGTCACCAAGTTCTGTAAGGGCTACTTGGATGTGATGACTAACTATTGGCAAGATGCTGTTTAAGGCTGTGGTTTAACATGGAGCTACTGATAACCATAGTACTTTATGCATGGGTGGTGCCAATAAATTCTTGGCCACTGGTAATTAGGATGAGAATGCTGTTTCTTCTGCCCTGGGAAGGGACACACTGAGTGTCCTTTACCCCATGTCCAGGCCCCCTGTGACTGTAGTTACTGAAAGTACAGTCAGGATGAGGTTGTAGTTTGTAGCTTAGAAAGCAGTTCTCTCTTTCTTGCTAAAGGACCTAGCCCCAGCAAAGTTGTGGGATATGTGGTTTTAGACTCTGTTAGTGTTTTCTTCAGTGCTCCTCTTCTCCACCTGTTGCTTTTCCTACATCCTTCTCTTCCTATGTTTGCCAAAAACCTCCCAGACACCTATCCTATGTCCATCTCAAAGGACCATAAATGGCATTAAATAAATCTATGGTTTCTATACCACATTAAAAAGTGTTTCATTATAGAAAATCTCAAATATACACAAAACTAGCAATAATGCCTATGTCCCCATTACTTGGTCTCATCAATTGTCAAAATTTTGCCAGCCTTATTTCAACTATTCCTTCTCTCAACATTTTTTGGGGGGAGTATTTTAAAGCACACCCCAGACATCATATTATTTCCCCTTTAAAATGAATCCCTAACTGAGAAGGAATTTCTAAAAACACAATCACTATGCTATTAGTTCACAAACAAATTAATAATAATTCCTTAATGTCATCTAATACTCAATTCGTGTTCAAGATTCACCAATTGTCTCAAAAATGTATTTTTATAATCAATTTGATTGACTCAGGATCAAAACAAGGTCTATACATTGCATTTGGTTGGTGTATTTCCCAAGTGTTTTAAAAATCTATCTATCTATCTATCTGTCTATCTATCTATCTATCTATCTTTGAGGTGAAACTCACCTAACATAAAATTAATCATTTTTTTAATAGGGTCTTGGGGTCATGAGACCAAGGACATGTAAATTTATTTTATTTTTTAAATTTTTGGCTGCGAAGCTTGTGGTATCTTAGTTCCCCTACCAGGGATCGAACCTGCGCCCTCTGCATTGGCAGTGTGATGTCTTAACCACTGGACCACCAGGGAAGTCCCTAAAAATTAATCATTTTAAAGCAAACAAATCAGTGGTATTTAGTGCAGCCACAATTTTTTGTAACCACCATCTCTATCTAGTTCTAAAACATTTTCATCATCCCAGAAGGAAACCCAGAACCCCCTTAAGCAGTTGCTCTCTTTTTCCGCCTCCTACCAGCACCTGGCAACCATCAATCTGCATTCTATTGCTATGAATCTCCTTGTCCTGAATATTTCATAAGATGGAATCATACAACATGTGACCCTTTGTGTCTGACTTTTTTCCCCTTGAGCATATTGTTTTCCAGGTTCATCCATGTTGTGGCATGTGTAAGTACTTCATTCCTTTTTACAGTCGAATAATATTTCATTGTGTGAATATACCACAATTTGTTTATCCATTCATTTGTTGATGGGCATTTGGGCTGTTTTCATCTTTGGCTATTTTGAACAATGCTGCTGTGAACATGCTTGTGCATGTATCTGTTTGAGTACCAGTTTTCAATTCTTTTGAATATATACCCAGAAGTGTAATTGCTGGGTCGTATAACAAATTTATGCTTAACTTTTTGAGGAACTGCCAAACTGGTTTCCCAGGGACTGTACCATTTTACATTCCCACCAGCAATGTATGAGAGTACCAATTTCTCCACATCTTGCCAACACTTTCTATTTTTTACCTTTTTTATTATAGCCTTCCTAGTGGGTGTGAAGTGGTATCTCATCATGGGTTTGATTTGCTTTTCCCTAATGACTAATGACTTTGAGCTTCATTTCATGTGCCTCTAGACCATTTGTACATCTTACTTGGAAAAATGTCTATTCAAGTCTTTTGTCCATTTTAAAATTGGTTTGTCTTTTTGTTATAGTTGTAAATTTAAAAAAATCTAGTATTTTCCCTGCCCCCAACCTCCTTTCCATGCTATGTATTTGTTGAACAAACCAGGTCATTTGTCCTGTAGAATTTCCCTCATTCTGTATTTGGCTGACTATTTTCACATGGTGCAATTTAACTTGTTTCTCTATCCCCTTATTTCCTGTAAACAGATACTTTGGAACTAGTGGCTTGATTAGATTCATTTTGTTGTGGTTGTTGTTGTTTTGTGGAGATATTTCATATGTGGTCTTATGTCCTTCCTACTGCATTACATGGAGGAGCACATAATGCCGCATTGTCCAGTTTTTAGTTATCCAAACTGTATATTGAGGAACTCTAAGGTTCTACAGTGTTACTTATGGGGCCTTGCACATGTTTAATTCAAATTTCATTAAAAATATACAATCGAGGGCTTCCCTGGTGGCGCAGTGGTTGAGAGTCCGCCTGCCGATGCAGGAGACACGGGTTCGTGCCCCGGTCTGGGAAGATCCCACATGCCGCGGAGCGGCTGGGCCCGTGAGCCATGGCCGCTGAGCCTGCGCGTCCAGAGCCTGCGCTCCGCAACGGGAGAGGCCACAACAGTGAGAGGCCCGCGTACCGAAAAAAAAAAAAAAAAAAAAAAAAAAAAAAAAAAATATATATATATATATATATATATATATATATATATATATATGTAATCGACTATTGTTTTTCTGGATTTCTTCAGATTGAAGAGGAAGCCAAGTAGGTAAGCCCTAGTCCTCCACACAGCTTCAGCCAGAGTCGCTTTAGTTTTATATATTGGAGTTCTAGGTAAGATTTAATTAGAAAAACACATTAATTTTTAAAAATATGGAATAAAATGAACATGGTAATAAAATGAATCCCTTCTAAAATGTTAGCTGATTGTGTGACCCTTTCCAGAGGTATTTATGTCATAACTGGGGACTTTGGAAGCCAGAAAAGCCTTAAGTCTCAATGGAAAAATAAAAAGTTCTTTAATGCAAGTAATGGGTGCATCTGGAGGGAGACAGCAGAGTCTTCCTGGTGACCCTTGAATTATACATCATTATAATTATACATTACTGTTGTAATGTCCCCAAATCTAAGGGTGCCTCCCATTCAGCTATGTTTTTGCCTCATTAAATGAAAATGGATTTGAATAACGGCAATTCACATTTTAAAAAAATTTATTTATTTATTTTTGGCAGTGTTGGGTCTTTGTTGCTGCGTGCAGGCTTTCTCTAGTTGCGGCGAGCAGGGCTACTCTTCATTGTGGTGTGCGGGCTTCTCATTATGGTGGCTTCCCTCGTTGAGGAGCACAGGCTCTAGGTGTGGGGATTCAGTAGTTGTGGTTCGTGACCTCTAGAGTGAAGGCTCAGTAGTTGTGGCGCATGGGCTTAGCTGCTCCACGGCATGTGGGATCTTCCCAGACCAGGACTCGAACCCGTGTACCCTGCATTGGCAGGAGGATTCTTAACCACTGTGCCACCAGGGAAGTCCCTAGAAACTCACATTTTAAAGTCGAGCCTAAAGCTTTATGAGAGGACTATGGTTCAAAATGGAAGGTGTGTGAGGTGGGAATGGCTGAGAACCTGGCAATTGCCCCTGGTGTGGTATATAGATGTCGTTTGGGTGTCTTTTGCCGAAAAGATCTCTAATTCTGGTCACAAGAAAAAAATCCTCCATCTTTCTGACACAGAACATACACATTCTCTGCGATACCTTAAATCAATTCCTGATCATCCACCAGATGCTTTTCCTAGCATTCTATTAAAATCGAGCTCCTTTCTATAACTGGGTGTTGAACACATCAAGGTGATGGATAGCCCATCAGTCCCTTATCCCCAGGATTTTGGAGGCAAAGTCTTCAGTCTTCTTGTGGTTAAAAGGAGATTTATGAAACTTTGCCTCAATTCTAGTTTAATCCCCAAGTGTCTTGCTTTTTAATCATCAAAGAATTGTAAAGTCTGCCCTTCACGGAACTAGGAACAGCAGGATGGACACACAGCTGGATCCCTTTGCAGGCAGATGGGGAGAGCACTGAGACCACATATTTCCTCTGAGATGAGAAGACTCCAGTTCCGATTATCCTGTTCCTCTGCTCTGTAGTATTGTTTCTGGAATAGAAGATCTTGCCAGTAGAACAAATGCTTTAGCTAGAGTCTACTTATGTTATCATTACTATCATCATTATCATCATGCCTATATTCCAACATAATGTTGGAAAAGAAGGGCAATTACTTCCCCTCTTTACCTTCTGAAGCTGATTTTGAAAGGGCTACAGAAACAAGAGAAGAAAAGCAGCCAATCCAAGACTTGGATCAGCTGCTGTCCCCACAAGCTCCAAATTTACTGTAGAAACTTAATGACCTTTCTGATTGCCCTGACAGAATTCTCATGAATTGTCCAGGAAGATTTGGATTAAATTTTACCAGCTTTTATCCAAACTGATAAAAAGAATATATATAATAACAGTGACTTTTTAGACACAAAGGTCAAGGTTTATCAACTCCCAAGCCCTGTCCCCAACTAATAGGTTTCCGGGTGATGATTGCAAGCCAAGGACAGAGATACTGTTGGAAGGAAGGTTGAACCCAATCACACACAGAAATGAAGCTGCACAAGAGGCCTTCTAGAGGGCCTCCTCCCTGTTCATCAGGCCATATCCCTTTTGGTATAGAAACCATACCTGTATGTATGGGTTTAGATATAAAATGTTCATTATGGTGAACAATTGGAGAGAACCTACATGTTCAACAGTGGGAAGACAGGAAAGTATAACTGCATTTTGAAACATTAAAAAAGATGCTGCATAAAATTGATTGATGTGGGAAGATGCTCATGATAAATTAGTTGAAAAATAAGGCAGGGGAAATTTTACATATTTATAATTTTTCTTTTAGTTTTGGATATTTTTAGTCTTGAAGGAATTATGTGTGCTTTATTTGGGAGGAGAAGGGAGGTTCTATTCTAAGCCTTTTTGTATATTTGCATGGATTGGCTTAGCGGATTAGCTCCCTGTGGAAGGCACAGACATCTTGGACCAATGGGAATAGACAGAGAGTGAAAATGTTTCAACTTGGGAAGAAGAGAGGAAGGACAAGCCAAGATGACCTTGGAGTGGCCTGAGTACTGCCAGAGAAAAGGGGTAGGTGGCAGATGGACCAGTGAATAGAATAAATGAAGGTTGATTTGATGCACCAGACTCCAAGCTTTGAGCTATTCACAGTTTGGTTACATACCACCAACATGAGTGTGAGTGGAATAATGTCAGGGCCCAGCCCTGACATAAGGTGAGATAGGAGTGGTGTTGTAATGTTTCTGGTTTTGTTGTTGTTATTTTAGCCTTTTAATCTTCTTTCTTTACCTGCATGGTTCTGAGTGAGGAGAATTGACAGTCCTCTGCATATCCCAGGAGTGAGATTTTAAACATCAGTTTGACGGAAATAAATGGGTTCATGTAGACAGAGGATGATGATGGGGACACCAAACATATGGATCTTCTTTTCAAGTGGCAGCTCACCGCCCTAAATGCACTGCCCCAGGTAGAAACACAGGTTAAGATTCAGAGGCTAACATCAAAGATAGGGTGCTTCTTTTCTACAGGTTAAAAAGCAACTTGCGGTGTTACTGCAAATATATCTGAAAGGTGTTGGCAACTTCAAAGGAATTCATTAGGAGATTTCCCCACTAAAGCTCCTGGAAGTTTACTAAATGCATAAAGGTGCTTTTATAAAAGTAGGACCAGGAGGCATTTTAGTACAGACCTCCGATTAGGTAACTAGAGGAGAGTTGTGTTAAAGGTCAGGAATGGAGAGCAGTTTCTTGTGATGCATCTACTGGGGCAAAGTTCCTAACCCTTTTCATCTGTTTCCTCTTCTTTAAAATGGTAATAATAATACCCAAGCTTACAGGGGCGTTGAGAGGATTAAATAATATTGTTTGTGTACAATATTATTGTTCAATATTATTGAACAATATTATTGTTCCAATATTATTGGAATTAAATAATGTTAATTCTTTTACAGGTAAAACAAAATGCTCAAAATTAATATTTGAATCAAAATCTGCAATATTTGCTTTGGAAGGATTCTAGGTTCTTCCCAAGTGAATCATACCTAAAAGACAAGCCATGGGAGAGGAAGGCAAACTCAACCCACTCCTTGAGGTTCAGAAAGAACATAATGGTGGGATGTTGAAGGAAGGAGGTTGTTGGAAGGCCAGAATTTGAATAAGAATTGAAAGAAATAGTCTCTCATCCCCCTAGTGTTCAAATGATCTCACTCGGTCTTAAGAAGTGAAACATATAGGGCCTGGTAAAATTTTGAAGCTTTCTGAAAGGTTGCTCAAAAAAGATAAGAAAAAAGGGAACAGCCATTTTTGGAAAGATGAAGTGATGTACACGCACTCACTATTGAATCTTGGACAGGAAGATCCACCACAATTACAATCTAGCTTCCAGTCCAGAGGCCAGTTCAGCCAAATATTTTGTTCATGCTTTTTAAAACTCAGTGGCAAGTACATAAAAATGTCTACAACCCAGATGAGGTTGTTAAATTCTTTCTTAAGAACAGACAGAAAGGAGAAGTGATTTACTGGAGAATGTTGCTGGGTTTGTTTTTTATTTTTATTTTTGCTCTTCTAATCCCCAAGCCCATAGTAGCTCGTCTAGTTGAATCTTGATTTGTTTTGTCTCATATGAATGTGAACATCTATCCTCTCAGCAGAAATGGTAAATAGCTGTACACATCTATGTCATGAAGTGGTCATAAATAACAATCATTTATAGGGCTGGTGAGAGGGCAAACTTTGGGCTTAGAGAACTGCCTGCAGCTACATGGTTTTATGAAGTTTTCTGTAACTAAAGGAGCAAAAATATTGTTCTTTGTTATTGTTGTTTAAAATTATTATTTTAAAATAATACATACATGCACATAGTAGAAAAAAAAGAAATTGATATGTTAAAGAATGGTATTAAATGAAAAAGCTCTATGTCTGCCACAGTGGTAACCACTTAAAAGTGATCAGTTTTAAGCTACACAAATCATGCACAAACATGTTCTTGTAAAAATTTTAAACTACACAGATAAAGCTAGAGTCCTTCTTGACTATCACCCCAATTACATTCCCCTCCTCAGAAGTCACCACCATGGTTAATAGTGGTGGGTTTCCTCTCAGATCTTTATAATCTTTATTGGTATGCTTATTTTGATTCTTATTTTGCACAAATGGTATACTGCATTTATTACCCAACCACTTGCTTTTTTGACTTAATAATATATCTTGACATTCTTCCATGTCACTGCATATATGTCTATTTCACTTCTTTAAACTGTAGTGTAACATCACTCTGCCATAATTTATTTATGCACCATGGACACTTAGATATTTCACTATTACAACACAGCTGCACTGAGCTTCATTGTCCCTACTACCTGGTACACATATGGAAGTGTTTCTCTAGAACACATGGGAAGTATCCATTTTTAGCCATTTCCATTTTAAGTTCTTCTGTTTTTCACCATGATCATTCAAAATTATATGCTAATCACTTAATTTTTGATTTACCAAGTTTAGATTTTACCAATTGACTCCTTACTATGAAAGAAGATGGAGAATTTAGCTCACTTCTATAACCTTTCACCTCCTTTCTACTCCCAAGTTTTGTTAGTTATATTTTTATCATTGGCTCTTCTATTGATTACTTTTACAACTTTATATAACACACTTCAATGTCCAGTTCTTTTTTTTTTTTTTTTTTTTTTTTTTTTTTTTTTTTTGTGATATGCGGGCCTCTCACTGCTGTGGCCTCTCCCGCTGCGAGGCACAGGCTCCGGACGCGCAGGCCCAGCGGCCATGGCTCACGGGCCCAGCCGCTCCGCGGCACGTGGGATCCTCCCGGACCGGGGCGCGAACCCGCGCCCCCCGCGTCGGCAGGCGGACTCCCAACCACTGCGCCACCAGGGAAGCCCGTCCAGTTCTTTTTTAAACAGCTTTAGACAATATCTTTCGATTCCCTATCGTGAACATATTAGCACTGCTTCTTCATCCTCTTCTCCTCTCCTCCCAGCTTCTGTCAGCTACAGTATTACTTTTATCTTGTCCAGGTTTACAGTCTTTACATTCTATTCTGCAACTGTACAATCCTCCATGGTTTCTCTGTCAACTAATTCTAAAAACTGGAAACCTTTTGGCAATGTCTTAATATTATGACTCTTTAAATAATATTCTTGATATACCCAAATGTTGTTGAACCCTTGGAGAAGGAGCAGAACTGTTCAAAGAAAACTGCTCATGCATCAAGGTCAAGTTTTTTGTTTTTGTTTTTTTTACTTACTTAATTAATTTTATTTTTGTCTGTGTTGGGTCTTCATTGCTGCACGCGGGCTTCCTCTAGTTGCGGCGAGTGGGGGCTACTCTTTGTTGTGGTGCATGGGCTTCTCATTGTGGTGGCTCCTCTTGTTGTGGAGCACGGGCTCTAGGCGTGCGGGCTTCAGTAGTTGTAGCACGTGGGCTCAGTAGTTGTGGCTCACGGGCTTACAGCGCAGGCTCAGTAGTTGTGGCGCACGGGCTTTGTTGCTCCGTGGCATGTGGGATCTTCCCGAACCAGGGCTTGAACCCATGTCCCCTGACTTGGCAGGAAGATTCTTAACCACTGCCCCACCAGGGAAGTCCCTCAAGGTCAAGTTTATTACATTTTCTTACCCTCCATCATATGCTGGAAATCATGTTTAGTTTGCTTCGTAGATGGAGCATAACTTCCTAAGAAAGTTCTTCTACTTCTGACATTTCTAATTTTCCTTTCTTCCTTCCTTTTTCTCCTCCATTATTTCTTATCCATCTCTGCCTTCATCCTTTATGTGCATTTGGGGCTCTATTTTACCTGTAAATAAGGTCTTATCCAGTTTTCATTTTCCAGAAAGTCATCAAATTCTCTGGTCCCTCTCTCCTATTCTCTTTTGTAGATCTTTACTCTTGTTTTAGTGAGAGTTTGGAGGAAGGGAATTGAAATTTATCAGTTCAGACATCTCAAACCAGACAAAGCAGGAATTTTTAAAAAGTTTTCTTCAAACTTCACTGTTTCTTTGAAGGCATTTTCAACATATGGATGCCAGTTTCAACAAACTAGGCAACTCTTAGTTTTCTAATTAGCCAGAGATAGGTGAGAGTGGTTTATTACCCAAATCATAAAACCAAACCCTAACATTTGTCAGAAATGGTGTTCATCACTGACTCTGTTAAAAGGCACCTAGTCTATAATCTTGACCTCTACATCGTATCTGTCAGTTCTGGCTAAGAAGGGGAGGGACTGAAGGAAGTCTCAGTGTCCTTGGCAGTGCTACAGGGCTAGGCTTTTTAATGGCTCATCCTTTTTCAGTGCTGTCCCAGAGAATTGGCACTGCCAGTAGCCCAGGGAAAAGCAGGATAACAAAGTGGGTAAAAATTTGGGATCCAGGGATTCTGACACTTTATAGCTGTTTGATTTTTTTAGTACTTCATTTCTTAAGCTTCAACTTCCTTATCTACAAGGCAGGGGTGATAATAGTGCCCCCCTCATAGGATTGTTATTGGAGTTAAACGACGTAATACATATAAAGCACTTGGTGCCAATGCACAGTAAGCATCCAATAAATGTTAGCTATTTTTATAATGAACCTTGCATTCTGTATATTTACTGTCCTCTATGGGAAATTTCAGAGCAAAGAGGGAATGTGGTTCCCACCTTTGTGGAGTTCCTGGACTAAGGAATGGCCAATATTTTCTCTCTGTAGTGCTTCACATATGGCAAGAGTTTAATGGATATCTGTTGGATAAATAACTGAATAACCTTTGGTCCTGACGGAAGACATGGCTCCTCCTCTCAGGGAATACTCAAATAAAGAGAATAAGATACATATTATATAAACAAGTACTGAGTATCTACTCATATATGATAATTTATTCAACCAATATTTGATACTCATTGGCTATATGAAGAAATTATATTAGGACATTTAACAAGATACAGCTCCTTCTTCAAGAGGTTTAAAGCTTAGTAGATAAGATTTGTACACAGAGCTAAATACATTAGAGTGAGGGTATTACTGACCAACTGGGAGAAGGCAATTTTCAAGTTGCCTCATTCCCATGTCCAAGTCCTCTCTCCCCTGCCTGGTTACCATCCATCTCTCATGTGTCTGTGGCAATGTTTATTTCCAAGGTAATAATTTAAAAAATCATGTGGACTGTGTCTGAAAAAAAAAAAATGGAGATAGGTACATAGCTCCTTAACTGCCCGAATAAACCCATAGATTCAATCTCCCTGAAGTCAAATGAGCTTCCCAGAGCAACACATTGTTCCCACCAGCTTTCTAACCCTAGTCATCATGGACTTCTCTCTGTGATCGAAACCCTTCACCACATTAGTCATCTTATAAGTACATACCTACAGGGAAGTTGGAAAAATCTTTTACTTGCAAATTCCATATTACCTCACACTCAGTGTGTTATATTTCTGGAAGTAGAGAATGGAGTGGAGGAAAAAAAATTGAAGCTAGACAAACATGAGTTCAAATCTCATCTTCTTAGATGAGTGACTCTTGGACAAGTTAATTTAAGCTCTCTGAGTCTCAATGTCCTCTTATAAAATGAAAATAATAGTGCTATGTCAGAGACTGTTAGATTTTTTTCCCCAAAACCAGCCTATCCTTTACCATAGTGAAAGAATTTTTAGCTGGTCGTGAGGCTGCCTAGATAGAACAAGTCTTCCTTGGCCATGTGAATAAATTCTGGTTAAAGGGATGCTGGTGGAAGCAATGTGTAGGTAAGTGTTTAACTAACTCTACACCAACCACCCCCCTGCCCCATACACACTCACAAAGTATTACATATAAGCACATACATTTATTATTAATTTTAATAATATTGAAGACATAATTTACAAATAATAATAGAGTATTCAGTACTGTATCATAAGCTCTTTATAGCCAATTGAATATTACAGGGTGCTTTGGTTGATTGTTGCTGAACTCTCATATCTGCATGCAACCTATGATTGAAGTTCAACCATGATTTGTCAAATGGAGTTCCATTCCATTTCACTCTTTTCGCAATGAATTTATTGTCATTAAATCTGAAATGTGATCTACTATTAAACTATTTTTATCCTTATATAAACTATACTCATTAAAGTGAAATTTCTTTCAATTTTAGCACTACACATTTCAGAACCTCATCATATGTCAATGAAGTGAGTGACTATTGTGCTGAATTGCATAATAGTTTTCAAATACTGGAAGAATATTTCCTTAATGTTCTGTGCTATTCATAATGTGATGGCCACAGACACACCACACTTTTAGTTTATTCTGCATTTTTTGCATTTTTCTCAATTATTTTCTTAAGTTTAGACAAGTAACAAAATAATAAATCAAACTCTGATTTGTAGCATTTCCATGATGTAAATATTCTCATCATGGCTGAGTTCAAACTACCACCATTAGGTCACTGAACACAGAGTTGGGAGGAAATATGCAGTATTTTCACTATGTAAATGTGATAGACAAAATTTCATATGTTATGGTTATTTGGAATTCTTTGAATTATCTCTTTATATTTTCTTACCACTCTTACCATTGGGTTTTCTCTCTCTCTCTCTTTCTTACTTGTAAGATCTCTTTGTATGTTATCTGTCATATCTATCATCTCTCACTAGAACATAAGCTCCATGAATACAGGAATATTGTATACACAAATAACAAAATAATAAATCAAACCCTGGCTTGTAGTATTTGCTAAATGTTTTATTCAGCATGGCATCCAGTAGTACCTATTGCATAAAAGGTGTTCAAATGAATGTTTATTAAGTGAATGAATGTGTTGCAAATATTTCCCCAGACTACAATTTTTCTTTTTATTTTATTTATGCTTATTATTTTCTGCCTTTTCATTTACTGAGTCTGAGTTTTCTGTCCTATTTAAGAATGTCTCTCTCATCCCAAGGTTGATTACTCTCCTAAATTTTTCTAAAAGTTTTATTTTTTTGGTTACATTTAAATCTGGAATCCATCTGGAATTTATTTTTGTATATGACATGCATTTCTTCCAGATGGCCAGCCTACTGTGCCTCTTCTGTAAATAAATTATTTTTTTTTACTAAACTGAAATTCTACCTTTATGGTACATTAATTTCCTATGTATTCTGGACTCAATTTCCAATATTCTAATTTGTTTCATTATGTATATTTATGGACATTTATCATACTCTTTGATACAATGACTTTATAGTAATTATAATATAATAACAGAGCACAGTTGTAGTATTCACTATATACTGTTCTAAGCAATTTAGATTTAATCCTCACAAAACCCCTTTCAGGTAGGTACTGTTAACATTCTTATTTCAAACATGCTCTGTGCCTCATCACCAGTAAGTAGCAGAGCCTGGGTTTGAAACCAGGAAGTATAGCTCCAGAGCCCATGTTCTTAAACATTAGGTCAAACTGCCCATCTCAGCAACTCTTCTTTTTAAAAATAAACTCCTTAGCTATTTTCAGTACTTATTCTTCTATAGTTTTCTTTAAAATAAGTTAATTCAGTTCCCAAACAAAATCAAAACCCCCTTTTTGGGATTCTAATTAGAATTGCATTAACTTTATTTAATAATTCTGGAACGTATATGTTTTTATGACTTGTCTTCCCATTTAGGAACATGATAAATTTCTCTGTGTCTTTGGGTCTTATTTCATGTATTCTTCATTAAGATTTTATAGTTTCCCTTAAATAGGTCCTGTACCTTGTAAAATTTACCCCAAGTATTTTATAAGTTTTGTCATTGTTGTGAAATGTTTTCTCCCACTGTTGAAAGTAAAGAGAAAAACCTTTTGATTTTTTTTTGAATTTTATTTTATTTATTTTTTTATATAGCAGGTTCTTATTAGTTATCTATTTTATATATATTAGTGTATGTATGTCAATCCCAATCTCCCAATTCATCCCACCACTGCCACCACCACCCCTCTGCTTTCCCCCCGTAGTGTCCATACGTTTGTTCTCTACATCTGTGTCTCTATTTCTGCCCTACAAACAAGTTCATCTGTACCATTTTTCTAGGTTCCACATATATGTGTTAATATACAATATTTGTTTTTCTCTTTCTGACTTACTTCATTGGTAGAGATCCATCCACGTCACTACAAATGACCCAATTTCATTCCTTTTTATGGCTGAGTAATATTCCATTGCATATGTACCACATCTTCTTTATCCATTCATCTGTTGATGGGCATTTAGGTTGCTTCCATAACCTGGCTATTGTAAATAGTGCTGCAATGAACATTGGGGTGCATGTGTCTTTTTGAATTATGGTTTTCTCTGGGTATATGCCCAGTAGTGGGATTGCTGGATCATATGGTAATTCTATTTTTAGTTTTTTAAGGAACCTCCATACTGTTCTCCATAGAGGCTGTATAAATTTACATTCCCACCAACAGTGTAAGAGGGTTCCCTTTTCTCCACACCCTCTCCAGCATTTGTTGTTTGTAGATTTTCTGATGATGCCCATTCTAACTGGTGTGAGATGATACCTCACTGTAGTATTGATTTGCATTTCTCTAATACTTAGTGATGTTGAGCAGCTTTTTGTGTGCTTCTTGGCCACCTGTATGTCTTCTGTGGAGAAATGTCTATTTAGGTCTTCTGCCTATTTTTTTTTTTTTTTTCTGTATGCAGGCCTCTCACTGTTGTGGCCTCCCCCATTGCGGAGCACAGGCTCAGGACATGCAGGCTCAGCGGCCATGGCTCATGGATCCAGACGCTCAGCGGCACATGGGATCATCCCAGACTGGGGCATGAATCCGTGTCCCATGCATCAGCAGGCAGACTCACAACCACTGCGCCACCAGAGAAGCTCATTTGCCAATTTTTTGATTGGGTCGTTTGTTTTTTAATATCGAGCTGCATGAGCTATTTATATATTTTGGAGATTAATCCTTTGTGCATTGATTCATTTGTAAAAATTTTCTCCTATTTTGAGGGTTGTCTTTTCATCTTGTTTTTAGTTTCCTTTGCTTTGCAAAAGCTTTTAAGTTTCATTAGGTCCCATTTGTTTATTTTTGTTTTTATTTCCATTACTCTAAGAGGTGGATCAAAAAAGATCTTGCTGTGATTTATGTCAAAGAGTGTTCTTCCTATGTTTTCCTCTAAGAGTTTCATAGTGTCTGGTCTTACATTTAGGTCTCTAATCCATTTTGAGTTTATTTTTGTGTATGGTGTTAGGGAGTGTTCCAATTTCATTCTTTTACATGTAGCTGTCCAGTATTCCCAGCACCACTTATTGAAGAGACTGTGTTTTCTCCATTGTATATCCTTGCCTCCTTTGTCATAGATTAGTTGGCCATAGGTGCGTGGGTTTATCTCTGGGCTTTCTATGTTATTCCATTGATCTATATTTCTGATTTTGTGGCAGTACCATACTGTCTTGATTACTGTAGCTTTGTAGTATAGTCTGAAGTCAGGGAGTCTGATTCCTCTAGCTCCGTTTTTTTCCCTCAAGACTGCTTTTGCTATTCAGAGTCTTTTGTGTTTCCATACAAATTTTAAGATATTTTGTTCTAGTTCTGTAAAAACTGCCACGGGTGATTTGATAGGGATTGTGTTGAATCTGTAGATTGCTTTGGGTATTATAGTCATTTTCAAAATATTGATTCTTCCAATCCAAGAACATGGTATATCTCTCCATCTGTGTGTGTCATCTTTGATTTCTTTCATCAGTGTCTTATAGTTTTCTGAGTACAGGTCTTTTACCTCCTTAGGTAGGTTTATTCCTCGGTATTTTATTCTTTTTGTTGCAATGGTAAATGGGAGTGTTTCCTTAATTTCTCTTTCTGATCTTTCATTGTTAGTGTATAAGAATGCAAGAGATTTCTGTGCGTTAATTTTGTATCCTGCAGCTTTACCAAATTCATTGATTAGCTCTAGTAGTTTTCTTGTAGCATCTTTAGGATTCTCTATGTATAGCATCATGTCATCTGCAGACAGTGACAGTTTTACTTCTTCTTTTCCAATTTATATTCTTTTTTTTCTTTTTCTTCTCTGATTGCCGTGGCTAGGACTTCCAAAACTATGTTGGATGGTGGTGAGGGTGGACATCCTTGTCTTGTGCCTGATCTTAGAGGAAATGCTTTCAGTTTTTCACCATTGAGAATGATGTTTGCTGTGGGCTTGTCGTATATGACCTTTATTAGGTTCAGGTAGCTTCCCTCTATGACCACTTTCTGGAGAGTTTTTTTTATCATAAATGCATGTTGAATTTTGTCAAAAGTTTTTCTGCATCTATTGAGATGATCATATGGTTTTTATTCTTCAATTTTTTAATATGGTGTATCACATTGATTGATTTGTGTATATTGAAGAATCCCTGTATCCCTGGGATAAATCCCACTTGATCATGGTGTGTGATCCTTTTCATGTGTTGTTGGATTCTGATTGCTAGTATTTTGTTGAGGATTTTTGCATCTATATTCATCAGTGATACTGGTCTGTAATTTCTTTTTTTGTAGTACCTTTGTCTGGTTTTGGTATCAGGGTGATGGTGGCCTCATAGAATGAGTTTGGGAGCGTTCCTTCCTCTGCAATTTTTTGGAAGAGTTTGAGAAGGATGGGTGTTAGCTCTTCTCCAAGTGTTTGATAGAATTCACCTGTGAAGCCATCTGGTCCTGGACTTTTGTTTGTTGGAAGATTTTTAATCACAGTTTCAAATTCATTACTTGTGATTGGTCTGTTCATAAATTCTATTTCTTCCTGGTTCACTCTTGGAAGGTTATGACTTTCTAAGAATTTGTCCATTTCTTCCAGGTTGGGCATTTTATTCGAAAAGAGTTGCTCATAGTAGTCTCTTAGGATGCTTTGTATTTCTGCGGTGTCTGTTGTAACATCTCCTTTTTCATTTCTAATTTTATTGATTTGAGTCCTCTCCCTCTTTTTCTTGATGAGTCTGGCTAATGGTTTATCAATTTGGTTTATCTTCTCAGAGAAGATAGTTTTATTGATCTTTGCTATTGTTTTCTTTGTTTCTATTTCATTTATTTCTGCCCTGATCTTTATGATTTTTTTCCTTCTACTAACTCTGGGTTTTGTTTGTTCTTCTTTATCTAGTTCCTTTAGGTGTAAGGTTAGATTGTTTATTTGAGATTTTTCTTCTTTCTTGAGGTAGGCTTGTATTGCTATAAACTTCCCTCTTAGAACTGATTTTCTGCATCCCATAGGTTTTGGATCATCGTGTTTTCATTGTAATTTGTCTGTAGGTACTTTTTGATTTCCTCTTTGATTTCTTCAGTGATTTCCTGGTTATTTAGTAGTGTATTGTTTAGCCTCCATGTGTTCGTGCTTTTTACTTTTTTTCCCTTGTAATTGATTTCTAATCTCATAGCATTGTGGTAGGAAAAGGTGCTTGATATGATTTCAGCTTTCTTAAATTTACCAAGGCTTGATTTGTGACCCAAGATGTGATCTAACCCAGAGAATGTTCCATGTGCACTGGAGAAGAAAGTGTAATCTGCTGTTTTTGGATGGAATGTCCTATAAATATCAAATAAATCTATCTGGTCTATTGTGTTATTTAAAGCTTGTGTTTCCTTATTAATTTTTTTGTCTGGATGATTTGTCCATTGGTGTGAGTTTTTGTCCAGTGGTGTAATTAACACTATTATCGTGTTACTGTAGATTTCCTCTTTTATAGCTGTTAGCAGTGGCCTTATGTATTGAGGTGCTCCTATGTTGGGTGCATATATATTTATAATTGTTATGTCTTCTTCTTGGATTGATCCATTGATCATTATGTACTGTCCTTCCTTGTCTCTTGTAACATTCTTTATTTTAAAGTCTATTATATCTGCTATGAGTATTGCTACTCCAGCTTTCTTTTGATTTCCACTTGCATGGAATATCTTTTTCCATCCCCTCACTTTCAGTCTGTATGTGTCCCTAGTTCTGAAGCGGATCTCTTTTAGACAGCATATATATGGGTCTTGTTTTTGTATCCATTCAGCGAGCCTGTGTCTTTTGGTTGCAGCATTTAATCCACTCACATTTAAGGTAATTATCTATATGGATGTTCCTATTACAATTTCCTTAATTGTTATGGGTTTGTTTTTGTAGGTCCTTTTCTTCTCTTGCATTTCTCACTTAGAGAAGTTCCTTTAGCCTTTGTTGTAGAGCTGGTTTGGTGGTGCTGAATTCTCTTATCTTTTGCTTGTCTGTAAAGCTTTTGATTTCTCTGTCGAATCTGAATGAGATCCTCACTGGGTAGAGTAATCTTGGTTGTAGGTTCTTCCCTTTCATCACTTTAAATATATGGTGCCATTCCCTTCTTGCTTGTACAGTTTCTGCTGAGAAATCAGCTGTTAACCTTATGGGAGTTCCCCTGTATGTTATTTGTCATTTTTCCCTTGTTGCTTTCAATAATTTTTCTTTGTGTTTAATTTTTGTCAATTTGATTACTATGTGTCTCGGTGTGTTTCTCCTTGGTTTATCTTGCCTGGGACTCTCTACATTTCCTGGACTTGGGTGGCTATTTCCTTTCCCATGTTAAGGAAGTTTTTGACTATAATCTCTTCAAATATTTTCTCAGGTCTTTTCTCTCTCTCTTCTCCTTCTGGGACCCCTGTAATGCGAATGTTGTTGCATTTAATGTTGTCCCAGAGGTCTCTTAGGCTGTCTTCATTTCTTTTCATTCTTTTTTCTTTATTCTGTTCCACGGCAGTGAATCCCACCATTCTGTCTTCCAGGTCACTTATCCGTTATTCTGCCTCAGTTATTCTGCTATTGATTCCTTCTAGTGTATTTTTCATTTCAGTCATTGTATTGTTCAACTCTGTTTATTTGTTCTTTAATTCCTCTAGGTGTTTTTTCTTTAATTCTTCTAGGTCTTTGTGAAACATTTCTTGCATCTTCTCGATCTTTACCTCCATTCTGTTTCTGAGGTCCTCAATCATCTTCACTATCATTATTCTGAATTGCTTTTTTGGAAGGTTGCCTATCTCCACTTCATTTAGTTGTTTTTCTGGGGTTTTATCTTGTTCCTTCATCTGGTACAAAGTCCTCTGCCTTTTCATTTTGTCTATCTTTCTCTGAATGTGGTTTTCTTTCCACACGCTGCAGAATTGTAGTTCTTCTTGCTTCTGCTGTCTGCCCTCTGATGGATGAGGCTATCTAAGAGGCTTGTGCAAGCTTCCTGAGGGGAGGGATTGGTTGTGGGTAGAGCTGGGTGTTGCCCTGGTGTGCAGAGCTCAGTAAAACTTTAATCTCCTTGTCTGCTGATGGGTGGGGCTGGGTTCCCTCCCTGTTGGTTGTTTGGCCTGAGACGACCTAGCACTGGAGCCTACCTGGCTCTTTGGTGGGGCTAATGGCGGACTCTGGGAGGGCTCATGCCAAGGAGTACTTCTCAGAACTTCTGCTGCCAGTGTCCTTGTCCCCATGGTGAGCCACAGCCAACCCCTGTCTCTGCAGGAGACCCTCCAACACTAGCAGGGAGGTGTGGTTCTGTCTCCTATGGGGTCACTGCTTCTTCCCCCAGGTCCTGATGCACACACTACTTTGTGTGTGCCCTCCAAGAGTGGAGTCTCTGTTATCCCCAGTCCTGTCGAAGTCCTGCAATCAAATCCTGCTAGCTATCAAAGTCTGATTCTCTAGGAATTCCTCCTCCCATTGCCAGACCCACAGGTTGGGAAGCCTGATGTGGGGCTGAGAACCTTCACTCCAGTGGGTGGACTTCTGTGGTATAGTGTTCTCCAGTTTGTGAGTCACCCACCTAGCAGTTATGGGATTTGATTTTATTGTGCTTGTGCCACTGCTACTGTCTCATTGCAGCTTCTCCTTTGTCTTTGGATGTGGGGTATCTTTTTTGGTGAGTTCCAGTGTCTTCCTGTTGATGACTGTTCAGCAGTTAGTTGTGATTTTGGTGCTGTCACAAGAGGGAGTGAGCGCATGTCCTTCTACTCTGCCATCTTGAACCAATCTGCCTATTGATTTTTTGATGAGTGTGTGTGTGTGAGTGTGTGTATGTATATATGTATATTTCAGTCACTGGATCAAATTCTTTTATTAATTCTAGGGGTTTTTTGGGTCACGAGTTTTCTAGGAACACAATTATATCACTTGTGATCTGAGATAATATTGCTCTTTCCTACTATAGTCAGCCCTCCATATCCACAGGTTCCACATTTGTGGATTCAACCAACCTCGGATCAAAAATATTCAGGAAAAGATATTCCAGAAAGTTCCAAAAAGCAAAACTTGAATTTGCCACACACTGGCAACTATTTAGATAGCATTTGCATTGTATTTACAACTATTTACATAGCATTTAGAATGTATTAGATATTATAAGTAATTGAGAGATGAGTTAAAGTATATGGGAAGAGGGAGGATGTGCGTTGGTTATATGCAAATACTACACCATTTTATATAAAGGACTTGAGCATCCTTGGATTTTGGTATCTGAAGGGGGTCTTGGAACCAATCTCCTGAGGATACCCAGGGATGATTGTATTCCTTTGTATTACAGGATAGTCTAGGCTTTTCTTGTATGTTTCTTGCTGCAGACCTGGAGTCATCCATTTCTCTAAGAAACGCAGGTTTCTTTTAGTGAGAAATGGTATTTCAAGACCACATTTTTGAGTACTAGATTAGTACATTGCTATTGGGTTGGTATTTGTTTCTAGGCCTTTTCAGTGGACAACACTGAGTAGTATATATGTCTAAATCTATATTTGTATTTTCTAAGGTAAAATACCTCACGAGTTTACAGTGATATTTTCAATTCAAATTCAGGCCTACAGATTTTTACTTAGCTTCTTCTATATTACAATTGTATCTCCTTTCTTCCATACTGTGAATCTTGGTTCTCAAGGGAACAGGGGATGATAGAAGTAGAACATCTCTTGACTCCTCATTTGTTTTATCATATGTATCACACACACCATAGTCTCAGTTAAACAATACTACGTACTGAGAATAACTATAATTTTTTTTTGCATTATGCTCTCCCTATTCTCCCTCATCATTTTTTTATCATTGTGCTATATCTATATTGCTTAAGAGTGTAAGCATTATACACTAGACTCTCTTCCTTTTAACCTTCATTTAGCCTTAGTTCTATTAAAATTATATATTCTATATATTTTTTTGAATATTTATTTATTTATTTTGGCTGCACCAGGTCTTAGTTGCAGCACACAAGATCTTTGTTGTGGCATTCATAATCTTTAGTTGTGGCATGTGGACTTCTTAGTTGTGGCAGGCATGTGAGATCTAGTTCCCCGACCAGTGATTTAATCTGGGCCCCCTGCATTGGGAATGCAGACTCTTACCCACTGGACCACCAGGGAAGTCCCTTAAATGTTCACTAATAGTCCTTATGTCAATGTCTTTCTAGTTCTTTCAATTGTTTGAGGTTCATTCTCTAGTAGATTTCTTAGGAAGGGCTCACGGATACAATATACCCTGAATTACTGCATATTGATAATCATATATCTGTGCCTTTTATACTTGAAAGGCAATTTTTCTGAATATAAAATTCTTGGCCTACATTTTATTTTTTTGAGTATCTTAAATACCTTACTTCTCTTTCTTCTGTTATATGGTGGTGGTTTTGAAAAGTTTGATGCTAATCTAATTTTCTTAACCTTACACATCACTTTCTGTTTTGGCTTAGATGACCAGGGCGTGTTTTCTTTCTTCCTGTTTATACAATTCTCGAATAAGTCTTAGTTTTGTTTGTTTTGAGTTGATATTCTCAGGAACAGATATGATCCATAGTTCAAATCTTTTTTTTTTTCACTTCAGGAAAGTTTTCTTCAATTAGTTTTTAAATATTTCTTCTGTTCTCTTGATATGGTTTTCTTCCCTAGAATCTATATTGTCTATATGTTGGATCTTCATTGTCTGTCTTTAATATATGTCACATTCTCTCAAATCCTTTTTATCTCTCCATTTATCTTTTATTTTTAAAAAATTAAAAAATTTTTCCTCTTCTTCACCTTCTGTTCCTCTCAAGGCATAATCTACTGTGTTTATTGGTTTGTTGGCTCTAGGTTAGTCTTCAATTTTGAAGTTATTTTTTCTTTCTTTTCTTTTTTTTTCTTTGCCACGTCACACGGCATTTGGGATATTAGTTCCCAGACCAGGGATCGAACCCATGCCCCCTGCAGTGCAAGCATGGAGTTCTTAACCACTGGACTGTCAGCAAATTTTCTCTTCTTTCTTTTCTGAGCTCTGTTACATCATTTCTGATTTTTTCTAAGTTTGATTTATATTATTTTTTCAAATATTTTATTATTTTCTTGATGTCCCTTAGCTCATTTTTCAAATAGTTCTGACAGTTTTGATATGTTCTGTGAGCATATCTGAGTGCTTTCATTGTCTATAAAATGGACTTCAATGTGTGGTTCAAGACCCTTTTAGACACACTGAAAGGTAAAAGCTATTTCTATTTTCATGATATTACAAAGATGTTATTTCTCTCTTTCACTATGTTGACTTTTGCACTGATAGTTCAAAGCAAGGATAGGTAAAATTGCTAGCATTTTATCATGAATCAAAGCAGTGGCACCAAAATGTACTAGTGGTCATTTTAAATACATTTTTTAAAAGCCAGTTTCACTTAAGAATGTTCTTGATGAAACAGGAAAAATTATTAATTTTATTAAATCTTGTCCCTTGAGTACACATTTTTTTTAATGTTCTGTGTGTGACAAAATGGGAAGTACACACAAAACACTAGCTGCATACTAAAGTGTGATGGTTGTTTCCAGGAAAAGTATTAAATTGTTTGAATTGCTAACTGAACTAATAATTTTTTTTTTTTAATTGGAATACCATCTTTACTTGAAAGAATGACTCACAGGTAAACTGTGATTATTCAGAATTGGGTGTCTTATAGACATATTTTGAATATGAACTAAATAAGGCTGAAACTTCAAGGAAAATAACTGACATATTTGTTGCCAATGATAAAATTTGAGTTTTCAAGTGAAAACTTGAATTTTGGAAAACTTATATTTGCCACTGACTTTACAGTTTCCTAATGCTTAAATACTTTTCAGGTGAGATTGATGGTGAGATTTACAAGTGTGACTTTTTGCTATTGTTTAGTGAGTGTGTCAAGCTTTGGAAGATCCACATAATTCAATGAACTGATGGTAATCAAATGATCAATGTATTGTTACAAAGTTACATGTGGGTAAAAGAATCATTCAAAAATCAATCATGCCAAAGAAATCTTGAGAAAAAAGAACAAAGCTGGAGGTAACACACCAAATTCATCATATACTACAAAGCTACAGTAATCAAAACAGCATGGTACTGGCACAAAAACAGACACATAAATCAATAGAGCAGAATACAGAGTCCAGAACTAAACCCACCCATTTATGATCAATTAATCTACAACAAAGGAGGCAAGAACATACAGTAGAGAAGAGACAGCTTCTTCAATAATAGGTGTGGGAAAACTGGATAACTATATGTAAAAGAATAAAAATAGAATTTTTTTCACACCATATACAAAAAAACCCCCTCAAAATTTAGGATTAAAGACCTAAATGTAAGATCTGAAAACACAGAACTCCTAGAAGAGAACATAGGCAGAACACTCTTTGACACAGCAATATTATTTTGGCTCTGTGTCCCAAGGCAAAAGAAACAAAAGCAAAAATAAACAAATGGGACCTAATTAAACTTAAAAGCTTTTGCACAGCAAAGGAAACCACTGACAAAATGAAAAGACAACTTATTGAATGGGAGAAAATGTTTGTAAACAATATGACCAATAAGGGGTTAATATCCAAAATTTATAAACAGCTCATACAACTCAATATAGAAAAAACAAACAACCTGATTAAAAAAAATAGGCAGAAGACCTGAATAGAGATTTCTCCCAAGAAGATATACAGATGCCCAACAGGCACATGAAAAAATGCTCAACATCACGAATCAGAGAAATGCAAATCAAAACCACGATTATATATCACCTCACATCTGTCAAAATGACTATCATTAAAAAGTCTGCAAATAACAAATGCTGGCAAGGAGGTGGAAAAAAGGGAAACTTCCTACACCGTTGGTGGGAATGTAAATTGGTGCAGCCACTATGGAAAACAGTATGAAATTTCCTCAAAAAACTAAAAATAGAACTACCATATGATTCATCAATCCACTCCTGAGTATGTATCCAAAGAAAATGAAAACATTTAATTTGAAAAGATTCATAAACTCCAATGTTCATAGCAGCATTATTTATAATAGCAAAGATATGGAAGTGATCTAAGTGTCCATCAACAGATGAATGGATAAAGAAGATGTGGCATACACACACACACACACACACACACACACACACACACACACACTGGAATACTACTCAACCATAAAAAAGAATGAAATAATGCCATTTGCAACAACATGGATGGACCTAGAGGGTGTTATGCTTAGTGAAATAAGTCAGACAGAGAAAGACAAATACTCTATGTTATCACTTGTATGTGTGACCTAAAAAATAAAACAAATGAATGTATGTAATAAAGCAGAAACAAAACAGACTCACAGATATAGAGAACAAACTAGTGGTTACCAGTGGGGAGAATGAAGTGGGGAGGGGCAAGATAAGGGTATGGGATTAAGAGATATAAACTACTATGTATAAAATACATAAGCAACAAGGATATATTGTACAGTGTAGGGAAATATCACCATTATTTTGTAATAACTTTTAATGGAGTATAATCTATAAAAATATTGAATCATTATGTTGTACACCTGAAACCAATATAATATTGTAAATCAACCCTACTTTAATAAAAAATTAAAAAACAAAAACAAAAAACAAAGATAAACCAATAGATTTAATAGAACAAAATTTGAAAAGTTCATTGACAATGTTTCATATTCCATGTTGCAACTAACCTTCCAGAAATTATCACTTGTGAAGGTTTGGTGTAATATCAAAGAAGAATATCCACAATTATCTGAAAAAAGTTATTAATATAATTCTTTCTTTTCCAACTACATATCTGTTTAAGGCAAGGTTTTTTTTTTTCATATATTTCAACTAAAATAGCACATCACATCAGATGGAATGTGGAAGCAGATATGAGAATCTGGCTGTCTTCTGTTAAACCCAACAGTAAAGAGATCTGTACATATGTAAAACAATGCTATTCTTCTCATTAAATTACTTTTTTTTTTGTTTGGAAAAATGTACTGATTTTTCATAAATATGTTATTAACATTAACATATAATGGGTGCATTATTATTTTTAAATGAATAAATATTTTAAATATTGCTTAGTTTTAATTTTGAATAGGATAAATATCAAATGATATAACCCACATAAGCAAAAGCTTTTGGGGAGTCCTCACCATTTTTTAAGAGTATAGAGGGATGCTGAGAACAAATGTTTGAGAAGCAATGGACCATGGAGTTGTTATTCTGCAACTTATTTTTTTTTATCATATAATAACTTGGTGTGGGATTTGACATCAACCTTTTATATTGTTCATTTTTTAAAATGAAACCAGTTTTTCTGAACTTTTGGAAGGAGGCATGGTTCTGGGTAACTTCACAGAGCTCTCTCTTGTGTTTCATGTGGCTTTAAAAAACGTGGCAGCTTGTTCTCTGAGATTTCCTGGCTCTGTAGCTTTACCTGCACTTGTTCTGGACCTTCTTTTTCCTTTCTCCTCTGTTGACCCCATCTTGCTCAATTTTGATTCTATTTTCAGCAGTTTTTCCTCAGTGTGAGGATTGTCCTGGAAGGGAGTCCTAATATGTTCACAGGGGTCAGATTGTTCCAGCTTCTAAAGTTCCCTCCATGAGCCCGTGGCACTTCCCTGCTTTTTGATTAGGCAAAACTCCTCTTAGTTTCACCTGCTCCTCTTTAACTGTCCTTCCATACTTTCTAGTAAATATCTGTTGGCTGTTTTGAGGTCATCTGTTTTCATATCTATCAGATGCTCCATTGCTTCCCTCTGCTTTCTCCTAGGCAAGGTCTATAATATCGTGCAGGTTATATGCTTCTTAATGGTTTGTCCTCACCTGATTATATTTTGGGACTTGTGTGGATACCTTGTCAACAAGTTTCATTGTATTGATACTACGTTTTATCCATGCCTGGGTTTCTAATTTTGCTATCTATTGCACTGTTTTTAAGTTGAGGTTCAGAGATATTAAAGAATTACACTGCAACCACTATCACCACATGAAAGAAATATTTTCTCTCTTTTATTTACCTCCACTCAATTATTAGTTGCTTTTTCCAATCCCTTTGGAGCTGGAGTGTGCCCAAAGGATGGAGAGAAAAGATGAGTTGAAAGTTCAGTTTTGACGTATACTGTTATAAGCTGGCTTCACATTCCCTAGGCCTGTTTTATTTTGTATTTCCTCTCATGGTCACTTGTGTAATTTTTAAAGAGTTTTCCAGCTGAGTCCTTCTGACAGCAAATCTAGTGATGGACAATGAAGTCTATACAGCCTCTGTATCCTTGGTCTCTAGTTTTCCATTACACTCTCTCTGTTTGTTTCTGGTAACCCTCTCAAACTGCGCTCTTGGCAATAATCAAAAAAGCTGATTCTCTCTCTGTCAAGGCTTATGTCTGGTCCAAGGGAAGAGATTCTCACCCTCTGTCTCATCAAACACTGGAGGGCAGCTCAATCTCAATACAGCTGCCTATGTTATGCCACTGGAGCAGCTAATCTCTTGCCCATGAGATTTCTTAGATGGGACTAAGACCCCAGACAGTTGTGCCCTTCTCCCTCATTCCCAACCCCTCCCAACAATAGCAGGGAACACAAGTCAAGCTCTTTGGGTCATCTGAGTGAAATCTCTAGGACTAGATTTGGGATTAGGAGGTAACATTCATCTCTTCTTTGGTGGAGAAACAGGGTAGGAATCATAGTTCAGCTATTTCCAAAAAGCCTCCTGACAAATTTCTCTCTTTAGTTTTCCAAATTTTGTGCCCTCAAAGTGGGTGAAAGCTTAAAAAGTTATTAATAATTATTGCTTTTTGCCATGTAAATTTTGCACATACTTTGGTCCTTCTTTTGAAATACAGAATGTAGAGTCTGATCATCTTTCAGCTTGAGGTGAAACTTCAATTTTAATGTAGTGTTACATTTTAATAGGAAAACATTCATTTCCTCTATATTCTCAAGTTATAGCTATAGAGTTCAATTTAATATTCACTCACAATATTTTCCTATAATATCTCCTTTCTTATTCCCAATCTTGTGGTTCTCTTTTCTATATTTTTCCCTTCATTAGGTTTGACAGACATTTATCCATTTTATTGGTTCTTTTCAAATATTAAACTTTGAGGGTATATTTATATTTCTATAACTTTTTTTATATTTCAATAATCTCAAATCTTTTCTTTATTAATTACCTTTTATTATTTTATTTTGGTTTCCTTGTTGTCTTTTACTACTTTCTTAAAAGTAAATTCATTTATTTTTGGTACTCAGGCTATATATTTTCCTCAGAGTACAGTTTTAGCTGTGACTCATTGGTTTTCTTATAAAGTAATCTTTTTAAAATTTTCTATATAATTTGTAATTTCAGATTTAATTTTCTCTTTGATCCTTAAAATTTCATATAAAAATTAATGGAATATGAAATAAAAGCAATGGAGATAATCAAAGACAACAAGAAGTGAATTTGAGCCTCCACATTTCAGATCTTACACAAAGCAATAATTCACTAAATGGAAGAGGTAAATTTTGAAGACAAGTAATGAATAAACTTTTGGATTGTTTGACAATCCAATTAATGAAAATGATAAAATCATACAAACATACTGGAAAAGGATTTATATTACTTTGTGATTTGGCAGAAAATACTGGACAAAAAATAATTATATAAATTCATGTAAGCTTTACAATGAGAGCATTGATGACAAACTGGTTAATGATTATCATCAATTCAAAAAGGATTTAAGGTTAATCACTGAACAAGAAAAATTGAAATGACCTGAAATCTCCATAGAGATTCGACAACAATCCTACAAAGTTATGTGACACCACCACTAACACACTTAATGTTGAAGGAAATTTTCTAAACCATCATTAATAAAAGCAAATTTTGATCAAACATGCTAGGGGAATAACTGAATTATTTTTCTATTTTCTTTATGGAAAATAATAGTATAAAATTATTGTCATATGAAGAGGAAATCAAAGAATATACAGTCAAAATATTATAGAGGAGTGTCAGGCAGTTAATAAACATACTATTATGTTATTTTTCTATATTTTCTAACATTTGCAGAATGTATTCACTTTTTTTTTTTTTTTTCCAGTTTCAGTACATGGGCACTTTCCCATTTCTCTCTTTATTTTATAAAGTACTTCATTTAGCCACTCTGGAAGAATTTATTTTTTTGATATCAACTTGGCTCAGAATCAGTGTCCCACTTTTGAATTTTCCAACCTGTCCAATCCGTCCACTTGACAAAATACTGGGAGCGGATTTCTTCTTTTTGGATTTCCTGTCTTCCTGTCCTTTCCTCTTCTTTTTCTTGAAAATATCTGTGTCCTGGGCCGTTCTCTTTTCTTTTTCCTTTGCTGACTTTTTTTCTTTGATTTGCTCCTGCAAAACCTTGTAATTCACATAACTATTTTGGGGAGGCTTAGAGCCCAGCATAATGGCACGTCCCTGCTCCAGGACTCTCTCCTTTTCTTTTCCATAACCTGTGATCCCAAACAGGTGCACTTCCAAACGAGCCTTTTCTAAGTTGAATTCTTGTAAATCCACATCTTTCTCGAGGATACTAGTTTTGGTCTTTGTGTTCCCGTCTTGATCGGGCTTCTGTTTTCTTTTTCTACTTCTGCTGTGAAATTCCACCACTTCTACTGGTTCCCTGTTGTTCCTCAGGGGAGAGGGGGCTACTACAGCACTAGAGACTACAGGTCCTGAAGGGAAACCGCCAGGGGTCACGGCGGCAACACCCTACAGCTCTTCCTGGAGTTCCTGGAAGAAGCTGGAAGCACTCTTCCTCTGGCCTCTGACAAGAGATCCAGGTTGGAGATCTGGCTCTGCTACCAAGGCCACTGGGGTCCCCATATCTCTTTTCTTCTCTCTTTTCTTTCTGATCTTTTTCTGCTCTGCTTCATCTTCCGTCTGTCCAAAGTCGTAGAGGTTCTGGAGCAGAATGTCCAGAAGGGCCTGAGAACCAGGAGGCGTGGAGGCGGCTAGCCCTGGCTCCTGCGCCATTGTGGGGCTCAGCCGGGCGTAGAGGGACAGCCTGTATTCACTTTTAAACATTTCTCCTTTCATTCTAAATAAATATTGATGTTATATTTATTTTATATTTATAATTTTATATATATATAGTTATATATATAGTTAAACTATAGTTAAATAATATATAATAATAATAATATAATAATATATATATAATATAATATAATAATATAATAATATATAAATAATATATAGTTAAACTATAGTTAATATAGTTAACTATAAACTATATATATAGTTAATATAGTTAATGCCTTTTCCCCTCCCCTCCCCAAATTTATATGCTTTAGGCCTCACAAAACTTGTTTGCCCAAAATTGGACTAATTTCAGTTGTCTTGCTTCTCATTCAGATACATTCTACTTATGCCAGATTACATCTTAAGGGAAGTAGTGATTGTGCTGTCCACGTACTATGTGGGATGGGTTTTCCAAGGGATCTAAGACTGAAGGTAACACCAATTTCTAGGTTTCTTAGTGTGCTCCCAAGCATTATATAGAAAAGATGAAATGCAAAATGGTTTCAGGGACACTTGGCAGCCATTTGGATGCTGAAATCAAAATGAATCACTTCCTTACTCCTTGCATGCAGTATATTCCAGATGGATCAAAGATTGAAACATGAAAAATGAGGTCATAAAATACATAGGAGAATTCCTATACAATATTAATGTGGGAAAAGGCATTTTAAGTTTGATAAAAATCCCAGAGGCTATAGAAGAAAGAATTGCTATATTTTAATGAATAAAAATGAAAAAAATTCTGCTTGCCAAGAAATAATAAAGTCAAAAGACAAGCGACAAATTGAGAAAAAAAGCTGTTTATAACACATATCCCACAGTTTATTTCCTTAATATAAAGAGAGTTCCTACACATTAATAAGAAAAAGTATCAATAGCCTAATAGAAAAATAGGCAAAGGGTATTAACAGATAATTTATAGAAAAAGAAATACAGATGACTTGTGAACATATGAAAAGTTGTTCAATCACCTTTAAAATAAGAGAAACACAAATTAAAACTGACAATTAGATTGGCAAAGATCCAAAAGTTTTTTAACACATTGTGTAGGTGAAGATATTAGGAAGCAGGAAATTGATGGTGCAAGTGGAAATTGGTACAACTTCTAGAAAGGGCAGATTAAATTAGACACAGCAACTTCATTTCTAGAAATTAATCATATAGATATGTCAAATTTGTAAATTGTTACAAGTAGAAAGACATTCACTGTAGTATTTTTTCTAATAGCAAAATGTTGGAAACAACCTATCAAAAGGGACTGGTTAAGTACTGTGCAGCCGTAAAAACAAGAAAGCAGCTCTATGCAGATATGAAACCATCTTAAAGACACATCATTAAAAATGTAATGTTCAGGGCTTCTCTGCTGGTACAGTGGTTAAGAATCTGCCTACCAATACAGGGGACACAGGTTTGGGCCCTGGTCCGGGAAGATTTCACATGCCGTGGCGCAACTAAGCCCGTGCACCACAATTACTGAGTCTGCACTCTAGAGCCCGTGTGCCACAACTACTGAAGCCCGTGCACTTAGAGCTTGTGCTCCACCACAAGAGAAGCCACTGCAGTGAGAAACCTGTGCACCGCAACGAAGAGTAGCCCCCCTTCGCTGCAAATAGAGGAAGTCTGCTCACAGCAACAAAGACTCAATGCAGCCAAAAATAAATAAATAAAATAAATTTATTTTTAAAAATGTAATTTTCAGGGTGGGACACTGATATTTAAATGGATATATTCAATGCTTATGTTTTCATGGAATATCTCTTAAAGATAGTGGTTGCCTCTAAGTAGAGAAGTAGGATGTGCGTGGGTAGGTGGGTGGAAGACTTACTTTCATTACAAATCCTTTTGCCCTTTTGGAATGTTCTTCCATGTACATATCTTATCTATTAAAATGCTGCAATTATTTATTAAAAATAAGAGATGTCCTATAACTAGGCTAGTGAATATCTGAGAATTAGTAGTTCTTTCCCGAAAAGGACATTATTGGGTACATGGAGAAAAAGCAAGGTAGTCCAAGGCTTAAATATAAGGTTATCCTCCGGGAATAAGATTATCACTCTAACAGTGATCTATGAATGGTTGCCGAAAAGTTTCTGAACTATCCAAATCCAAGTCAGGGTCTAACCTCAGGAGAACCCAAAAATCTAAAGTCGAAGCCTATTTAGCTGTATTGCAGTTATCTGTTCAAAGGAAGACTGAGCTGATAGATGGGGCCTGGTCAGCATAAGGTCTAGAAAAGGGAGGCCAAAGAGTAGAATTTGACACTATTCATCTAGTACTTACTAAGGGAGAAGATGTTCTCTGGAGTGTATGGTTGTATCTTTTAGTTTTCCTATAAAACTAGTAACTGTCATTTAAATGATCTTTGAGTAGTGGCTACATGGCCTTTGAAGATAAGCAGACCTGGGTTCAAATATGGTTCTTTTTTATCATCTGAGTGATTTTAGGAAAATGCCAATTCTCTGAGCCTCAGTTTATGTACAGGTAAAATGGAGATAATAATTTTTACCTGAATGCTGCTGTGGATTAAAGAAAATAACAGAAAAATCCAGTACAGTGGCCAGTATGTAGTTGGTGCTCACTGAATAGTAACTATTATTTTCATTAACCTGCCTTTATAATCTCTAAAACTTAAGGCCCTAAAGATCGATTAACAATTGAAACAAATAAAATTGAGTCAAATGTATAGGATATTGTCATTAACAAGATAAACATAGTCTTCTAGGCAGGGTCTCTCAGAAGCTTAGAGAGGCTCCAGGCCATTTCTCTCTCTCTTTTGTTCATTTATTTATTTATTTTTTTGAGGCTCTTGGTATATATAAAATAAATGAAAAATTCCAAAACTGGGTTTCAAAAATTGTTTTAAATGCTGTTTATGTTAAATGTAGTGAAATGTATTTGTGTTATTCACATAATAATAATATTTGAAACATTAATATACAGTGCACCACAGGCAGGACATGTGGTAGATGAAAGTTTTACGATGAATGTCTTCCTCTTCTGGTCACTGTGCATCTCTGGAACTAGATGGATGACCTCCTTTGATGAGAACATCAAACATCTGTAGTTGAAGCTCTTCATGAATGTGAGAACCAGCCAAATGGCTGTCCTGAATCCCCAGCCCCAGTGAAAGGCCCTGTTCTAAGGAGTAGGCAGAATAGGCAGGCAAACCCCTCTAAGGGGCTGCAAAAGACAGACACATTTCTCTCTTCCAGTTGCTCAGCGTTTCTAACTTGCCAATGACAAAACCCAGCGTTTGTGTCTTGTGACTTCATCTCAGCTGGCGTGACAGTCTTTAACACTAATTTGGGCAGGCTGCCATACTTGGAGACCTGGATAATACCCTTGTAACGCAGGGAAAACTCAATTCACTCACATTTCCCTGTATCATGGGGAGCCGCTTCAGGCCAGTTTAAATCAAGAAATGATACAGTTAAAAGACTTTTTAAGAATCAGGAAATAGCTCCTAAGTGGGGTCTTCAGTTGGATACCAAAGAGAAATGGCCCATTTTCTCCCTGGTTGAGTGAGCTTTTGCTGCTGACCTATAAATTCTACACTATTTCAAAGTTACTAGCTAGGAAATTAATGGAAACTGAGCTGGGAATTTTTTCTTTCTTACTCTTATGTATGATGCCTTATTTAAAATAATTCAGACTCAAAGTGAATTTCTAGCAAACGGTGCTCTGGCTGCTATTGAATTTACTGATGGTGAATCCATGATCCCTGCTTTTTATGTATGATATCGCTGATGTGATTTTTTTTTTTTTTTAAGCTCCACGGTGAGACTTTCTTAAAATGCACCTCTTCCATTTGCCCCATAATGCTCTCAGGGATTTCAGGCTAAGATACTATTTAGCAAATTAATTTACCATGTTGAGATTTTACAACAAAGTTTTGCAAAACCATTAAGTAAACCACATTTATTTCTTATATATTGGGATTTTTTGATGTGCTAAGATTTTACATAAAGTTTTATTTATCTTGATGAAAGTCAGATAAATAAATGCTCCTATTGTGCCTAATAACTCAACTCTTTGCTTTCACAAGGCCAGAGCAAGGCTGAAAGGAAATTCATCTCAAAGCTATTAAGAAAAGTCAGATAGAAAGGGAGCATAAAAATAAAATGAACTCTGGTGAAAGGGCCAGACCCTCTTCCAGACTGCTCTACATCATCTCAGCTACCCAGATGGAACAAAGATTTAGAGTTCTAAACAGAACTCAAGAATAGAAAGAAATGCTGTGGGATGGTCTGAGAAAGGGATCAATCTATCCTGTGTTCACAGGAGACACAGGGAGAAAAAGAAATTATTTGGCAAAAAAGTCTCAACAGATTAAACCAGAAATAACATGTCCCACCCCAAACTGCCACCATGGTCCCATTTGAATACACCTCAAAAGCAGCCCTTGTTTCCACTGCTCAGTTTCCTGCCCAGGCTTGCAAGGGGACAAAACAAAGGAAGTGAAGAAACCACCTGGGTGCCTCCTCCCTGATACTCAGGGGATTGGTTGGTTCTAACTTTTAACTTGTCACTGAAGCCCCTGGTGGCCAGACTATGAAAAAATTCTGACCAGTGATTTGGACCTTGAGGGTTTCCTCTAATAACCCACCTTCAGTGACTTTTAAAGTTCCTACAACTGCACAGCCCAGAGCTTGATGTCAGTCTGCCTTCTGTATCATTTTTTTAAATGCCTGCATGTCTTACCTTTCCATCCAGTTGAAAGACCTTGTGAACTCCTGAAAAACCTAGGTTTTTATTCCTACCTACCTAATGCAATTTCCTTCGCTGCAATGTTTTTCTCATTTTTGTGGGTCCAAATCCTGTCCATCCCTCAACGACCAGCTAAAGCTATTTCCAATTTGAGAAACTTTCTGTAGCAGCCTTAGTCATTCTTTGTGGTCACCCTCTTCCTATGTTTGGAGAATCACCCTTATAAGGCACTGTCCACTGTCTACTACAACCCTGACAATGCTGGGTGCACACTTTCCCAGCCTCCTTTGTAGATGAGGTGTGGCCACGTGACCTAGGCTCTTCCAGTGAAATGCCACCACCCCAAACTAGCCATGAGAAGAAGCAGGGACCATTCAGAATACATTCTGGTGGCCACTGGGGGCTGCAGCAGTGGCAGATACCGGCTTCCAGAGGCAGTAATGTCTGTGCTCCTTGTAGGTGAATTCTGCATTGGTCGTGTCCTCTGGGCAAGCAAAATAGTCTGTCCCCAGTAGCAATGGTCGTGATGTATTTGCCATTACAGTTACCTGAATAATTTGGAGCATTTTTTTTTTCCTGCCTCTACAACCTCTAAACCTAATTCTGCACTCTCCCAGAGATTCTGTAAGCTACCCACTAATTTTTTTTTTTTTTTTTTTTTTTTTTTTTTTTTTTTTTTTTTTTTTTTAGCCACTTTACATGGCTTGCAGGATCTCAGTTCCCCGACCAGGGATTGAACCTGGGCCACGGCAGTGAAAGCCCAGAATCCTAACCACTAGGCCACTAGGAAACTCCCCCAACTAGTTTTTGTTTTTGTTTTTACAGTTTTATTGAGATATAACTCACATATCATACAAGTTACCCATTTAAAACGTACAATTAAATGCTTTAAAGTAAATTCACAGGACTGTGCAATGATCACCACAATCTAATTTTAGAACATTTTTCTCCTCCAAAAAACCCTCATATCCATTATCAGTCACTTTCTATTCCTCCCCCTACTTTGAGATGTAGGCAACTACTAATCTATTTTATATGTTTATAGATTTCCCTATTCTGGGCATTTCATATAAATGGAATCATACAACATGTGATTTTGAGGACTGGCTTTTTTCACTTGGTATTACGTTTTCAAGATTCATCCATGTTGTAATGGATGAATCCACGTATAGGTAGTTCATTCCTTTTTATTGTTGAATAATACTCCATTGTATGGATAACCCACGTTTTATTTATTCACTCGTCTGTTGATGGATATTTGAATTGTTTCTACTTTTTGGCTATTATGAATGATGCTTTTATGAACATTCATGTGCAAGTTTTTGTGTAGATGTTATATCTTCATTTCTCTTGGGTATATTCCTAGGAGTGGAATTGCTGGTATGGTAACTATGGTAGCTACGATTAACCTTTTGAGGAACTGCTAAACTGTTTTCTAGAGTGGCTGCACCATTTTGCAATGTGTGAAAGTTCCAATTTCTCCACATCTTTGCCAAATAATCTTTGTTATTATCTGTCTTTTTGATCACAGCCATTCCAGTGAGTATAAAATGATATGTCACTGCAGTTTTGCCCACTACCTCTTAGCTAAATTCTTTTGCTTAAATCTAGTTTCTTGCAAGTAGAACCCTGACTGATCCATTCCTTATTTGGCCTACGCTGGCCTGTCCTATCTCTGAGCTGTACTACACAATTGAGCATTTGTCCTTTTTCTGGATGCAAGATCCTTTTCTCCTCTCCTAGGTTGTAATCTCCTGGAGGTCAGAGAGCCCATCACCTACTTCTGTGTCTCTCCTGTAGTGACTAGCCTGGAGCTCAGCACTTATGAATCTTTAAGTAAATACTTGTTATTTGGAAGATTGTTTATTTGTTCATTATAAGTTCCTTGCTTACCATACAATTCCAGAAACGTGTCTTTCATTCTCTCATTAAGGAGACTCAGTTAAGGAGACGTATAGCAGGTGCTGGGGACATGGATTTTGGAGATTGGTCAGATTTGGGTTCTAATTCTATTTTTGCTGAGTACTAGCTGTGGGACCCAAGGGCCAGTTAATTAACCTCTCTGAGCTTTGGCTTTCCTATTTACAAAGAGAGATAATAACAGATATCAGATAAGTGTTATGAGGGTTAAATTACATCCTGTTTGTAAAACAATAGAACAGTGGTACATGGAAACTGTTCAATAAATATTAGTTTCATCTGTACCCATGCATTACCTTCCAAATCCCTCCCCCAGTAATCTGGTTTAGAGATGCATCTAGTTATGTTTGCTGTTTTATAATTTGACCAGGAAGATGGAGCAAGCCTGCTGCTTACATGTCTTAAGTCATGTTCTTACAAATGAGTATTATGCTGCTAGGCTAAGGCAATGGAAATCAGGAAAGAAGCGAAAGATGTTGCCCAAACTCCATTTTGAGAGTAGAGAGCTGTTGATTTTAGAGAGGTCAATTATGAAGTTGCCACTGAGAAGGCAGGAACAGGATGCAAGAGATGCCTGGGCTCTGCTGTTTACATGTCCTGTTTCCCCAAAGGACTCTTTTTTTGGATTATGACCACATAGGCATAGAATCTTTTTGAAGCGAAGTTGATGTTTATTTCAGATGACCTATTTCTAGGGGCATTCTCGGCTCTGACTGGAAGAAGCCATGTGTACACCACAGGCTGACGGATTAATCATGGGGGAGGCTGGCATGAATGTTGGTGTGTTATGGGAAGATCGTTGTCTGTGGCAGCTGTCTTTATCCTTAGTACATTCAAAGAAAGCTTCCATCCTGAAGGGCTTAAAATAAAGCACCTAACTGAGTGAAACACTTTGTAACATAGTTGTGAGGGGTTGCGCTGACATCTGTATGATAAACTAATGGGAGGTGAATCTGTTTTTTGCATGAACTTTACCTGGAGGAGAATATAACTTGCCATTTATTCAGCCAGTTATTCAGAATATAACTTTCCATTTATTAATTTTTAAAATCTTTTACTAGGTGATTTAAATTACTTTAGCAGAGGTCAAAGTCCTGCTACAGATTCCTTAGTGGGAGCTCAGATGCCAAATAAATCTGGAAGGGTTAAAAGACTGATATTTTCTATAAATGTGTAAATTGCTGAGTGCATGGCCTTTGTGAGAGTGAGTTTTAGTAGTGATCAGAGGGAGGTGATCACAAGGGAACCAGATTCCTAAACAAGACACAGTATAGAGGAGAAAATGACATATATAAAGGGGTGGCTGCAGACACAGAAATTAACTTCTTGGTTTTCCCAAAGTGAACTTTATCTGGCTTCATTCAGTCATTCAACAAACACTTAGTGAGCATTTACTATAGATTAGGTTCTGTGCTGGGAACTTGGATGATAAGGCAGGGCCTTTATTGGAAGATCCTTTATGCTGTGTATAGTTCTGAGCCTAATATACCTCCTTCGGATTGGATCTTGGAGCTCAGGAGCCTGAATTCTAACCTAGTTCAGCTTAGTTGCAGCCAAATGATAGACTCATGAGCATGAGAATAGGGAATATTATTGTAAGCGTCTGATTTGGGGGATAGTTTCTTACATGGTATCATTGTGACAATAGCTAACTAATACATCATGATAAGTTTGGGCTGTCTTCTAAGAGCATTAGAGAGCCACTGAAGAATTTTAATCAAGGGAGAGGTTGATAACCTTTGGATTTTAGAATGATCTCTCTGGCTACAGCAGATTCAAAGGTGGCCATTGCTCCTTTAGCTTGGGCAGCAGAATGAGACACTTGGAGCAGTAGTCAAGCCTTAAGCAGCTGCTGAGAGCCAACTAGAGCATATCTGAACCAACCTATAGCTTCAAGCCTAAAGAATGGATTAAAGGTAGCAAGACTAGACTCAGGGAGACCAACAAGAAGACTCTTGCAATCATGTAGGCTTGAACTTGGGAAGTGACAGTAAAGGAGAGTGAGTTAAGTGGTAGAATTGATTGGTCTTGGTGACTGTTTGATTGCACATGAGAATTTCAGGAGACTAATGTTAAGGGTGATTTGGTTGGTCAACAGGGTAGATGAGACTATCTTTCACTCAGAAGAAAAAACATTTTTTCGGGGGAGATGGCAGCAGAGGCAGACAGGCAGGTTCATTTAAAATATACTGAATTTGGGCTTCCCTGGTGGCGCAGTGGTTGAGAATCCGCCTGCCGATGCAGGGGACACGGGTTTGTGCCCCGGTCCGGGAAGATCCCACATGCCGCGGAGCGGCTGGGCCCGTGAGCCATGGCCGCTGAGCCTGCGCATCCGGAGCCTGTGCTTCGCAACGGTAGAGGCCACAACAGTGAGAGGCCCGCGTAACACACACACACACACACACACACACACACACACACACATAAATAAAATAAAAAAATAAAATATACTGAATTTGTGTGTTCAAGTTATGTCCAGGAAAATACAAATAGAACTCCAAGAATGGGTGGTGTAAGAAGGCTTCAATTAATGAAAACAAAAACAAAAACAAACAAACAAAATCCTTAAACCAGCCTTTCCACTGAAAATGGAAGTAAAGAAAAGTTTCAAAAAAGTTGAGTACAATGAGATGTTGAAAATTTTATTTTCCAGAATCCCAAAGAACTGGAAACTGGGCAGACTGGCCAGAGTCACCTCAAGAAGGAAGCATTAGGAAGTGAGTTACATTTCACTGGCCCATGGTGTTGAAGGTCATAGGTCAAGAACAGGGGCTTTGGATGGCTCTGAGATAGGACATCGGGTATAAGATCACTGTACTGGTAAAAAGCAGTATGTGATACCTCCCCATAACTCCTCAGGCCTTCAGTGAAGTTATGAAATTCGCAAAACCACAACTATAATAGGATTTCCTGTGGAAAACAGTGAAGGGGCCAAGGTGAGCATCCTGGCTGTCAAAGACTCCTTAGAGACAAAACACAGAGTGCAAAAGGAATAGATAAGGCAAAAGCAATTAAGTGTTGCATTTGCATAATCCTTAAGGATGGTCTCTAGGCTCATACAGGTAGAAAAATTGAGGGTTTAGCGTTTAGGTCAAGTTACTTAAGTCTCTGATGGCCAAAGGGACACCCAAAGTCACATCTTAATTACATAAGTTTCTTGAGGAGGGGATTTGGGTGGGGTTGAACAGAGCAATTTTGTTGAGGTTGTTATCATCTTATGACACACACACACATATTTGTATATATATATATATGTATGTGTGTGTATATATGTGTATGTATGTATGTATATGTGTGTATATATATATATATATATATATTTTTTTTTTTTTTTCCAGCTAAGTGGGAGGCAAAGTCATTTACTATGAGTTCTGGGGGTGGTAGAAATGCTGGGGGTTTGAGGAGATTGGTGATGGTGAAATCTATAGGGCTGTGTGATTAATTATCCTCAGAGGAGCTCCATATTTAAGGTGCAGGGGCCCTGGAGGCAGAAGGTTGGCTTACTGAATTTGGAGTTTCACCAGGTGGGTTTAGCAGAGAATAAACAAGAATGGGGATTGGGCAAATCAGAAAAAGAGGCATTTGATCGATGGATCACTGATGAACCTTCTCCATGTTGGGGGAGAGTGCAAGGGAAATTCTAGATTTATAAATATATAAATTAGAACAGGGTCTTTATTTCAAGTCAAGTTTATCTGACCAAGAGTTCTTTTTTTTTTTTAAGTCCCTACTGGATATTTAATTTCACAACCTACAAACTCATATCAAACTTTAAATGATGAAGTCAAACGATAAGTCAGTGAAATCTCATTTTTCTCTAATTTTTGTAACTATGTGATTTGTGCAAAGTGAGGCACACCTGTGCCCAGACTTTACAGAAAGCTTATAGAGACATTATGTCAGGGACTTTCCTGGTGGCACAGTGGTTAAGAATCCACCTGCCAATGCAGGGGACACGGGTTCAATCCCTGGTCTGGGAAGTTCCCACATGCCGCAGAGCAACTAAGCCTGTGTGCCACAACTACAGAGTCTGAGCTCTAGAGCCCGTAAGCCACAACTACTGAGCTCACGTGCCACAACTACTGAAGCCCACGGGCCTAGAGCCTGTCCTCCACAAGAGAAGCCACCACAATGAGAAGCCCATGCACTGCAAGGAAGAGTAGCCCCCGCTCACCACAACTAGAGAAAGCCCGCATGCGATAACAAAGACCCAATGAAGCCAAAAAAATAAAATAAATAAATAAATTTTTAAAAAGACATTATGTCACATAATTTAAAAAAATAATAATAACAACAACCTTCTTATCTACCAGTGAAGCAGAGAGCAGCAGGTATTGTCATCTCCATATTGCAGGTGGGAAACTGAAGCATGGTGAGACTGCACAACTTCTTCAAGGGTTCTTTGTATTCCAGAGCATCCCAGTTTCTGAATATGTGGTATATCATATAAACTTCCAAACAGGAGCAGTGAATAAATAAGCTATCATTTATTAATATTTATGGAGCCCTTGTGTCATGCTCAGCCTATGGGGAATGCTATAAATTATTAAAATGAAGATGTGCAATCTACACTCCTGGACTTAAACTACTATAATCTGGTTAGAGAGATCAAAACTCAACATACTAAAAGTTTGCAAAGAATATTAGAGATAAATAACAACTTGAGACAATGACAGGAAAAATACTGACGCATGTGTGAGGTGACCAGTGAATGAAATAGACAGTAAATTGGAGGGAAGAGAAAAGCAGAAGTTAGAATGGGCTGGAGTTGACAGAGAATACTTCGTGTAGGGGTGGGAATTTAACTGGACCTTGAGGAATGGGTAGTGGTTGGAGAGTCATCATTATCATCCTGCTTATATAAGAGCAGTTGTATAAATATGAACCCTCACGAATCTCCTTTTGAAAGGGCACTTTCAGACAGAAACCTGAAAAGAATTCCTTTTTTAAAAATATATATTTATTTATTTATTTTTGTCTGGGTTGAGTGTTCGTTGCTGGGTGCAGGCTTTCTCTAGTTGCGGCAAGTGGGGACTACTCCTCGTTGGTGTGTGTGAGCTGCTTATTGCAGTGGCTTCTCTTGTTGTGGAGCACAGGCTCTAGGCATGGGCTTCAGTAATTGTGGTGCACGGGCTCAGTTGCTCCGCGGCATGTGGGATAATCCCAGACCAGGGCTCGAACCAGTGTCCCCTACAATGGCAGGTATATTCTTAATCACTGCACCACCAGGGAAGTCCTGAAAAGGATTCCTTTTGAGTAAGTGGCAAGAGGAGTAGGAGAGGGGAGAAAATAAACTGAAGACTAACTTTATTAAAATCCCATTTCTCCTGCCTCCCTGGGAACTGGCTCTGCTAGATTAGATTGAGTTTCCTTAGGATTCTTACTACCTCGTATCTCATCTGTGCCTAAAATCTCTGCACTTATGAGATTCATGGGTGAACCCTCCATCTGCCTTCGTTTCTGATGCTCTATTATGCTTTGTTCCTCCATGAAGAAAAAGTAAGAGAACTCTTTTCCAAAGCTTAGTGGTTTTCCAGAATGTTCACTTCAGTTTTCTGAAGCATTCTCCTTGGGTTGGCAAACACTGTGGCCTGGATAGAATCATAGCAGGGCAAGGTGCTGCTACTCCTCACTTCTCAGTTAGAAAGCTGGTGGTCAAGGGTTCTGAGAATACAGAACCCTCCATCTGAAGACTGGATGGTCAATTGATGGGGATAAAGAGGTCATTGAATAGTGACTATCACTAGAATCCTGTGAACTCTTACTGGGTACTTTCCAGGCAGCAGACTCACATTGGAACAACTCTTCAAGAATGTGTCTTTATAGCACAGGGAACTATATTCAGTATCATGTAATAACCTATAATGGAAAAGAACCTGAAAAAGAATCTATCTATATCTATCTATCTATCTATCTATCTATCTATCTATCTATCTATCTATCTATCTATATCTGAATCACTTTGTAGTGTACCTGAAACTAATAACAATATTGTAAATCCACTATACCTCAATAAAATTTTAAAATAGATAGATAGATAAATAAATAGAATGGGCCCTTGACATCTGTGACCTGAATCTAGCAAGCTCTGAACTTGTCCATTCCCTTTATAGGTTTCCCCCAAATACACACCCACACCTTTATTCCTTTGCACAAAAACCTCATTCTCTTATTTTCTCCTACAATGAAGTTAGGGGAACCATAAAGGAGAGCATATTTGTTCATTAAATGCAAGCATTCAGCAATCTAAAGCTCTATACTTAGAAACACAGTTGACTTTTGGTCAAGAAGAGGACCTAGAAAACATGGGAAATCCTCATTCCACTCCTAACACATAAAATTTCTAGATATGAAAAACATTTTTTTTGAGTCCATAGCTGAACTTGTAAAAAATAGAAATTTCCAGGTGTCAGAAATTAAGGGAGAATCCACAGAGGTCAGTGCTACTTATGTTTTAGGAGCAATTCCAGCACTTTAGAGTATGGATTTTTACAGGTGGAAAGGGTGGCGGTCCAGTCTTTAGGTCTCCTGTGCATTGTATAAGTTGTAGCTGGGCTCCTCACAGAGAATGGGCCAGGCTCCCTTTTTTTATTTTTTAATAAATTTATTTATTTTTATTTTTGGCTCCGTTGGGTTTTTGTTGTTGTGTGTGGGCTTTCTGTAGTTGCAGTGAGTGAGGGCTACTCTTTGATATGGTGTGCGGGCTTCTCATTGTGGTGGCTTCCCTTGTTGCGGAGCACGGGCTCTGGGCATGTGGTTTCAGTAGTTGTGGCTCGTGGACTCTAGAGCGCAAGCTCAGTAGTTGTGGTGCATGGGCTTAGTTGCTCCACGTCATGTGGGATCTTTCGGGACCAGGGATTGAACCTGTGTCCTCTGCATTGGCAGGCGGATTCTTAACCACTGACCCACCAGGGAAGTCCCGAGGCTCCCATTTTTTGCCATGAATGTCAAAAGAGTCAGCTAAGAGAAATAAAGATCCTTATCCTGTGCTGCCTATTCAGGATCAAATTCTCACAATAACCTCATCATAGAGAAGCTTTGTGCCAAGAATTTAAACTAAATATTTATGTGAAATCAGTGAATCCCATAGAACCCCCAGCAAATGCAGCCATGGAAAAGCTTGATGGGGTCTTATCCACAATCCAGGAGACAATGCAAAAGAGACTTTAAATATGCTTTCAAATGTTCAAAAAAAGAGAGGAAGGAATAGAACTTGTAAGGTAAGAACAGGACATTTTTTTTTAAAAAAAAAATGGGATTTGAAAAAAAATCATGTAGTATAGTAGCTTGTATTTTCCAAAATCATTGGCCATAGATGCCTCAACAATATTTCCCATCCCACATGCTTTTCTCTTACAATGTGTCTTTTATACTCCATCCATCGAGAGATGGGGTTTATGTCCCTTTCCTTGAGGGATGTGATTGTGACTCACTTGTAACTAATAGAATGTGGTATAGGTGGTGCTGTGTGACTTCTTGAGGCTACATCAGAAATGTGAGGCAGTTTTTGCTTTGTTGACTGGATCATTTGTGCTTAGTCCTGAGCTGCCATGTAAGGAGTTCAACTGCCCAGGAATTGTCAGGCTTATACAAAATGACTATATGCAGAGGTCCTGAGACAACATGAAGAAAGAGAGCTATCTGGCTATCCACAACTTCTCCAGCCTTCTGCTCTTCTAGCTCTAATCAGTGTCTGAATGCAATTGCCTAAGAGACCCTAAGCCAGAACCTCTAACTGAGCCCTATCTGAATTCCTAATCCACAAAATCATGAGCAAAATAAAAGGTTGTTTTAAGATGCTAAGTTTTGAGATAATTTGTTATGTAGCAATAAATAATTGGAACATACAGATATTCTAGAAGTCGAAATATCAAGAAAACATTGAGAAAACCAGATTAAATAGCAGTTTAGATTAGCTGAAGAGAAATTTACAGAATTAGAAGATAAATGTAAAGAAATCATACAGAATGCACAACACAGAGAGGAAAAACAGAAAAACCAAAAGGGAAATTAGAAGACATGGAGGTTGAAATAAGAGGTTATACCATATATCTAGTAGGGATTGCAGAGACAGAAAATAGAAAAAGGAGAGGAGCAAATATGTGAAGTGATAGTGGTTGAAAATTTTCCAGAATTGAAGATAGACATGAGCCCTCAGGTAGAGAGAGAGAGAGAGAGAGAGAGAGAGAGAGAGAGAGAGAGAGAGAGAGAGAGAGAGAGAGAGAGAGAAAGAAGGATTGATTTATCTTTAAAAACTTGGCTTACATGGTAAGTCTAAAATCTGCAGAGTAGGATGGCAGGCTGGAGACCCAGGGGAGTTGCAGTTTGATCCATCTACTGGCAGAATTCCTTCTTGCTCAGGTGAGCTCAGTCTTTGTTCCATTAAGACCTTCAACTTATTTGGGTAAGGCTCACCTACATTATGAAAATTAATCTGCTTAACTCAAAGTCCTTCAATTTAAATGTCAATCTCATCCAAAAACACCTTCACAGGAATATCCAGAATAATGTTCAACCAAAAATCTGGACACTATGGTCCAGCCAAGTTGACACATAAAATTAACAATCACACTATCCTTTTACGTGCAATTCATTTGTGTCTTGGAATCTAAACTGTTTCTTTTAGACTACATATTGTTGCTTTTTCTCCGAGTCTCACACTCTGCTTTTGGACTGGAGCATTTAGTCTATTCACATTTAACATACTATTTGACATGGTTGGATTTACATACCTGCCTTTAATATATCTCATGGCTTTTTTGTTCCTGTGTTCCTTTATTGTATTTTTTTGTGTCAAACAAACATTTTGGTATATGACTTTCATTTCTCTTTTGATTTTTTTAACACTATTTTAAAAGCTTTTGTTGTTGCTCTAGGGATTATAGTGTACATCTTAATCATCACAATCTACTTCAGGTTAATACTGACTTAATTCCAGGAAATTATATCAACTTTCCTCCAATATAACTCCATTTCTATCTCCTTCCTATATCATTGTCATATATATTTTTTCTGCATCCTTTGCACTACTTATAGAACAAAATAAAGGACACATACTAATTATTTGTGTATTCCTCATTGTTATGTATTTTAATATATGTATTATAAACCCAATAATATAGAGTTATAATTTTATACAATCATGTTTTAAAACAAATTAAGAGAAGAAAAGAGAAAATATATTCATGAACTATATTTTATATATTTATAAATATATATTTCTTAAATATTATACTTATTTATCTGTTCTATTTACCCACATATTTATCATTTCTGTGCTCATTTCTCCCTATGGACTTGATTTACTATTAGTATTATTTCCTTTCAGCCTGAAGGACTTCCTTTAGTATTTCTTGTATGACAGTTTGACTAGTAACACATTCTCTGAATTGTTGATCATTGGAAATGTCCTTATTTTTAGTTTTGATTGATATAGACGCAGAGAATGGACTTGAGGACATGGGGAGGGGGAATGGTAAGCTGAGAGGAAGTGAGAGAGTGGCATTGACATATATACACTACCAAATGTAAAATAGATAGCTAGTGGGAAACAACCACTTAGCACAGGGAGATCAGCTCGGTGCTTTGTGATCACCTAGAGGAATGGGATAGGGAGGGTGGGAGGGAGACGCAAGGGGATATATGTATAAGTATAGCTAATTCACTTTGTTATACAGCAGCAACTAACACAACAATGTAAAGCAATTATACCTCAATAAAGATGTTAAAAAAATAGAATTCTTGATTAAAAGGTTTTTCTTGCAGCATTTCGAATATGTCACTCTGCTGCTTTCTGGCCTCTATTATTTCTGATGCAAAATCAGCTATTATATTATTCACATTTTTATTCCCTTGTATAAGATGAGTCATTTTTCTCTTACTGATTTCAAGAATTTCCTTTTTTTTTTTGGCTTTCAACTTTTTGACTATGTGTCTAGGAGTGGATTTCTTTAAGTTTATCACACTTGGGGTTTGTTGAATTTCTTGGATTTGAAGATTAATGTTTGTTATCAAATTTGGAGAATTTTTAGCTATTATTTCTTCAAGTGTTTTTTCTAATTCTTTGTCTTCTCAACTTCTGGTGCTCCTATATTATGGCTAGTGGGTATGCTTGATGCTGTCCCACAGGTCTTTGAAGCTTTCTATATTTTTATTTTTCTTCCTTCTTTTTTTTCTCTACTATTCAGATTGGAAAATTTCTAATAATCTATCATCCAGTTCACTGATTTGCTCTTTTGCCGACTCATATCTGATGCTGAGCCCATTAAGGTCACACTTTTCATTTTAGTTCTTGTAGTTTTCAACTCTAGAATTTCCATTTGGATCTTTTATATGGTTTCCATTTCTTTATTGAAATTCCTTGTTTATTAGCTATGTTAATATTTTCTTTTAATTCTTTGACCATAGTTTCTTTAATTATTTGCATATATTTATAATAGCTGCTTTGAAGTCTTGTCTGCTCAATCCAACATCTGGGCTCATTGAGTTAGTTTCTATTACTGACTTTTCCTGAATGTAAATCACACTTTACTGTTTCTTGGCATTTCTCATAACTTTTGGTTGACAGGCATTTTCAGTAATACATGGTAGCAAGTCTGTAGTCCAGTTTTTTTTCCCCTGAGTTTTAAAAAATCTGTCTGAACTTAAATGGTGGAATCTTTCACCCCCAGGGGTTGCAGGCCACTGCTAATGTCTCTGCCCAGATTCTTATTCTTGTTTTTATTTTTTATCCTAGCTTAACTAGAGGTCATCCCTGTATCAGCATAGCTTAGTCAACAGCCAATAATTTGAGCAGAGATTTTGCTTTAACACCTTGGGCTTTAACCCGCCCCTCTGCTGGACTATCTATGTGTAGATTGAAGAGTGAGTTCATTCAAAGTTTAGCTAGTTCTCCTACACTGTTGGTGGGAATGTAAATTGGTACAGCCACTGTGGAGAATAGTATGGAGGTTCCTTAAAAAACTAAAAATAGAGCTACTATATAACCCAGCAATCCTACTCCTAGGCATATATCCATGGAAAACCATAATTCGAAAGGATGCATGCAACCTGATGTTCATTGCAGCACTATTTATAATAGCCAGGACATGGAAGCAACCTAAATATCCATCGAGAGAGGAATGGATAAAGAAGATGTGGTACATACATACAATGGAATATTATTCAGCCATAAAAAGGAATGAAATAGTGCCATTTGCAGAGATGTGGATGGACCTAGGGACTGTCATACAGAGTGAAGTAAGTCAGAAAGAGAAAAACAAATATTGTATAATATCGCTTATATGTGGAATCTAGAAAAATGGTAGAGATGAACTTATTTGCAAAGCAGAAATAGAGTCACAGATATAGGGAATAACTTTATGGTTACCAAGGGGGGAAAAGCAGGTGGGATGAACTGGGAGATTGGAATTGACATAAATATACTACTGTGTATAAAATAGGTAACTAATGAGAACCCACTGTACAGCACAGGGAACTCTACTCAATTCTCTGCGGTGACCTAAATGGGAAGGAAATCTCAAAAAGAGTGGATATATGTATATGTATGACTGATTCAGTTTGCTGTACAGCAAGAAAATAATACAACATTATAAATCAAATATACTCCAATAAAAATTAATTTTAAAAATACACACCGAAACAAAACAAAACAAAGTTTAGCTAGTTCTCAAGTATGTCTAGGATTTTACTTTCCACTTACTACCTCTAGGCAGTAAGTTCATGCAAGTAGCAAAGCTGCTGGTTTTTACAACTAGCCTTATCTTTTAAAATCTACCATTCTCAATAACTAACCTGGGGGTGGTAGGATGGGAATGGATCCAAGCAAGAAAGCCACAGACTCTAGCTGTTCCTACCTGTCTGAAAAATCATTTTATGTATATATATAGTAAATAAATTTGTCCATTTTTCTAATTGCTTAGGGAAGGAGGACAGATCTAGTCTCTGTTATTCCATCTTGGCTGAAAATGAAAGCTGAAGGATTTTAATCAGAAGACATGATTTTATTCATAATTTAAGATTATTGTACTTGCTTTGTATTAAATGAGAATAAGATTGGAAAAAGATCAGTTAAGATGTTTTAGCAGTTGTGTAGGACAGAGATGATGGTTTTCTGGTCTGAAGAAGTAGTGGTTATTGAAATTTGAAAGAATAGATCTGAGATATATTTTGGACATAAAATGGATAAAATCTGCTGATTACTTGGATGTGGGAGATAGGGGAAAGTGAAGAGACAAGCAAGCCCAACCAGTTTTCATTTCCTTTGTCCTTTTCTAAGTCCATAATTTTGGTTTTCTTTCTGCCCTTACCACACTGTCCTTTGAGACCAATCTCCTTCCCCATTTCTTACTTCCTTCCCTGAAAACAGAAAAATATGTAATGGTCAATCCTGTGACTATGGAAAAGAGAATTTATTTGTTATATAACTGGTGGGTATTGAAGCCCCAATAGAGACACCTAATTTAGTGGCCCATGTCAAAGAGGTCCTAAGAGTAGAGGAGGACTCGGCAGAACCAAATCAGGCAGGCTGTGTAGGATCCACTGTTATTATCCAATCAGCAAGATTTCAGGCAAAGGAATGAAGATTTAAAACAGGTCTCATAAGACAGAATTCTCCTGTTGGTTGAGGCTCTGGTTGGGGGAAGCTCAGAGCCACATTGTTGGTCCCATCCTGGAGCTGACAGTCACAGCAAGCATAACTTTCCTAGATGTGAGGACTTGTCCTGTTTATCTTTGGAGACTATGGCATTTGTGTTCAAAAGAAGAGTCTCTTCCTCCAGGAAGACTGACCTTTAGCTGGAGGCTTTCTCTTGTGATATCTTGAAGCATGGGACGGAAAAGGCCAAGGAGAGGTAAACCTCTTTGTGTTAAAATTGTGAATGAATTAACCCGGTGGCCCTTGAGGACTCCTTTTGCAAATCTCCTTAGTGCCACACAGTTTAACACTGCATTATTCTATAACTGCTTTGTGATATCTGAGTTTTTGAATTTTTAATTGACTACTGTATTAATTTCCCAGGGCTGCTGTTACAAAGTACAACAAACTGGGTGATTTAACAATGGACATTTATTTTCTCATAGTTCTGGAGGCCAGGTTCAAAATCAAGGTGCTTGACAGGGCTATGCTCCATGTTGTTTCATCAAATGAGGAAAGGCTATTCAGGGACTGGCATATTTACCTTATAGAAGCAATTATGAGACATCCTCAAATATATTTTCTTATGAAATCTGTAGAGGAGACCCCTTCTTGCCTCTTTTAGCTTCTGGTGTTTGCTGGCAATCCTGGGTGTTTCTTGGCTTGTAGATGCATCACTCCAATATCTGCCTTTGTCGTCACATGCTAATTTTTTTCTGTGTGTCTCGCTCTCTGTATCTCTTCTCTTCTTATAAGGACACCAGTATGACCTATTCTTTTTTTATTTTTGTCTGCGTTGGGTCTTTGTTGCTGCACGTGGGCTTTCTTTAGCTGCAGTGAGCAGGGGCTACTCTTTGTTGCAGTGCGCGGTCTTCTCATTGCGGTGGCTTCTCTTGCTGCGGAGCACAGGCTCTAGGTGCGCAGGCTTCAGTAGTTGTGGCAGGCAGTCTCAGTAGTTGTGGTGCACGGGCTTAGTTGCCCTGTGGCATGTGGGATATTCTGGAACCAGGGCTTGAATCCACGTCCCCTCCATTGTCAGGCGGATTCTTCACCACTGCGCCACCAAGGAAGTCCCAGTACGAACTATTCTTAACTAATTGCTTTTGCAACAATCCTATTTCCAAATAAAGTCACATTCTGAAGTGCTGGGAGTTAGGATTTCAACATATCTTCTTGGGGGACACAATTCAACCCATAACAACCACTCTTAAGGAAAGGAACTGTGTCTCATACTTTTTTTAAGTGTCCAAGGACACTTAGGACATTCAGCAGAGTTTCCTGATTTGGGTGGATGTGATAGAAAATAAAGGACTATGATTTTAAAAGAAATGACACAGATTTTTTTGTAAGGCAGGAAAATGTGTTTATTTGTAATAATATTGAAATATTTTCGTATTAATTGATATGTATTCTCCCATAATTCTTATTTATCCTATGGCTTTTCCCCCATTCTTGAGTTATAGATTGTCTTCAGAAAAACCAGAGAACAAGAGTGAAATAGTTCTTTTTCAGTTTTAAAATCTTAGGTCCAGGACTTCCCTGATGGCGCAGTGGTTAGGAATCTGCCTGCCGATGCAGGGGACACGGGTTTGAGTCCTGGTTCGGGAAGATCCCACATGTTGTGGAGCAACTAAGCCTGTGCACCACAACTACTGAGCCTGCGCTCTAGAGCCCATGAGCCACAACTACTGAGTCCGCCTGCCACAACTACTGAAGCCCCACACCTACAGCCTGTGCTCCACAATGAGAGAAGCCACTGCAGTGAGAAGCCCGCGCACTGCAAGGAAAAGTAGCCCCTGCTCGCTGCAACTAGAGAAAAGCCCATACACAGCAACAAAGACCAAAATGCAGCCAAAAAAAGAAAAAAAACAACTTAGGTTGAGGAAGAAGACAAAAGAACTTAGAGTAATATTTGGTTAATCAAAGCCAGTTTGTCCCCCTCACCTCCTTTCTACCTGGGATTAGACTACAGAACTGGAGGAGGAAGAAGAAGTGTGTTTGAGAGGAAGCGAGACATTATTTGTCCCTGAGCAGGGGTTCTGTGGCTTGCCCCCCAAACCCCAGGGCCAATTTTGGGGGGAGTGAAGGAAGTGGAACTTTCATCAGACAGGCATAGGGATTTAGAAGAAGAGGAAGGCTGTATCTTTCTTCCAAGGAGGTCACAAGACTTGTACGATTCTCCTAACCAGATGGGATAGAAGTACAGCTGAATGTTTCTGTACCTCAGAGAGGAGCACAGAGGTACCTGAGATAGAGCCAGCCTGGAGGAGCCTGCGATCCAGTCCCACAAGGGACTGGAAATGGCTCTAAGATTAGAGACCAACTGAATGATAGACATCTCAACAGATACAGGTATAGACAGATGACAACTAAAGGCCAGAGTCCCCCTCCCCTGTCTTCCCCACTCATCCTCCCCCCACCCACCCTGCACCTCAAGTCAACTCTAAAGATGGATTCCTCAATTGATGTACTAGGTTTCTACTTCTATGTGGAATGAGGCTCATAAAATAAATTGTTCGGTTATTAAACAATAAAGTTTATTTCTTTCAACCTTTAATTTGTGGTATGAGATTTATTTCAGCTACATGAAGAAAATGATCATTCTAAACATGCAAGTTGTTTCTTATTTGTAGGTAAGCAGTGGGAACTGAAACTGTCCTCTGAGCAGCCCAGTACTCCCTAGCGTGACCTTGGCATTTTCCCGAACTACAGAAATTATTGCTGAAATCTCACTGGTTGGGCCTCCAGGAAGGAGGGAAAGGGAAGTGGAAGGAGTGGGTGGGGATGGGAGTGTATGCTTATACCACTCAAGTTATATTTTAAACTCTGGATTCATTGTTCTGAGAGTGACTCTGGCCCTTTTAGAGGGGAAGTTCTGAGCAGCTCTGAAACTTGAGGTACCTGCAAAGACAACTCAGCTGTTGTTGCTAAGGAACAAGTGTGCTGAAATTGTGGTATCAATATCACCAGCTCCAGCTCAGAAGTCAAAATGTACAGGAAAGATGTAAAATCATCAGAGGAGAAGAGACAGTTCAGTGTGATAGGCCATGGATTATTGTTTAAAGTGGTCACTTCTCTGTAAAAAATATGACCTCACATTTGAGGTTGTCTTAGTAGGTCCAATAAGGTAAATATGCCATTCCCTGAATAATCTTTTTCTTCGATGGAAGAGAAGTGGAGAAAAAAGTAGGAAGAAAGAGACGAGAAGGAACAAAAGAACAGAGCTATCTGGAATAAATGACCTCATTAAAGGACTTTAGGGAGGAGAGGTTAGAGTCAGAATGAGCCTTTGGAATTAGACTGAGATTTGAGTGTCAGTTTTGGCACTAACTAAATTATCTTGGGCACATATTTTTAACCATTCTATGCCTTGAATTTCCAATCTGTAAAATGGGATGTGTTGTGTGAAGACCTGAGGAATTTTGCTATTTGATCCTTTAATGTTCATTTCTAAATCAATTGTTTGTCATTTTTGTTTTTTTGTCTTTTAAAAATTATTTTTATTTATTTATTTAAAAATTTTTAATTTATTATTTTGGCTGCATTGGGTCTTTGTTGCTGAGCATGGGCTTTCTCTAGTGAGCAGGGGCTACTCTTTGTTGTGGTGTGAGGGTTTCTCATTGTGGTGGTTTCTCTAATTGTGGAGAATGGACTCTAGGTGCACGGGCTGCAGTAGTTGTAGTGCGTGGGCTCAGTAGTTGTGGCTCATGGGCTTATGTGCTCTGTGGCATTCATTTTCATTTTTATTTCAATAATCTAATGTGGTTGGCAGCCTCTAATGTGGTCCCCCAATGATCCCCGTTTCCTGGTATTCACACCGTTGTGTAATCCCTTCTACTTGAGTATGGGTTGGACCTAGTGACTTGCTTCTAATGAATAGAATAAGGAAGAAATAATGAGATAACACTTCCTCTATTAGGGTATAAAATGACTACGGCTTTTGTCTTTGGTTCGTTCTCTTTCTGTCTTTCCCTCTCTTTCTCTCAGATCACTTGCACTGCGGGAAGCATACTGCCATATTGTAAGCAACTCTACGGACATGCCCATGTAGCATGGTGAGGAACTGAGGCCCTCAGTGCAACAACACAGAGAAACTGAACCCTGCTAACAACCAGGAGAGTGATCTTGGGAATGGATCCTTCATGCCCAATCAAGTCTTGAGATGACTGCAGCCCCAGGCAAGAGCTTGGCTGTAATCTTATAAGAGACCTTGCACTAGGGGCATCCAGCTAAGCTGTGCCCAGATTCCTGACCAATAGGAACTGTGAGATAATAAGTGTTTGTTGTTTTCAGCTTCTAAGTTTTGAAATGATTTGTTAGGCAGCAATGTATATCTAATACATGGCTCAGGTCCATCTTACAGTGGGCTCAGTGTGCACCCAAACCCACTTTGTGGTTATTTTTCCAGTTCTAGAATGTATAATTAGAATAGACACATCCAGAAACTGGCAGAGTCAGAGCAAAAAGTAGCAACTATTCTAGACATATTGAAAAGGCATTTGTGTGCCAGAGGGTGGGAGATAAATCCCACAGAAATTCAAGCACCTGCCACTTTAGTGAAAAATTCTAGGCGTCCAATTATCTGAGATATGAAGACATTTCTATTCTAAGGTGAAGGGCAAGTTTCTGCATCTGTCTCCTCCTACCATTAAGAAAGAGGCACAATGCCTACTGGGCCTCTTTGGATTTCAGAGGCAACATATATCTCATTTGGGCATGCTACTCTGACCCATTTACTGAGTGACCTGAAAAGCTGCCTGTTTTGAGTGAATCCCAGAATAAGAGTAGGCTCTGTAACAGGTTAAGCTGCTATGCAAGCTGTTCTGCTAATTGGGCCATATGACTCAGAAGATATGATAGTACTTGAAGTATCAGTGGTACATAGGGAAGCTGTTTGGAGCCTTTGGTAGGCCCCATCCTATAGGTGAATCACAGTACAAACACTTACAATTTTTTAGCAAAGCCATACTTTCCCCTTTTGAGAAACAACTTTTGGCTTGTTACTGGGCCTTAGTAGAGACTAAATGCTTGACCATGAGCTACCAAATTACCATACAACCTGAGATGCTCATCATGAACTGGGCATGTCTGGCCCACAAAACCATAAAGTTGGGCTCGCCCAGCATCACTCCCTCATCAAAAGGAAGAGATATCTATGATATTGGACTTAAACAGGTCCTGAAGGCACAAATAAATTGCACAATGAAGCAGCCCAGATGTCCATGACCCCTCTTCTAGCTACAGTTCCTTCTTTCTTTCAACAACATCTATGGCTTCCCTATGATTAGTTGACTGAAGATAAAAATACTTGAAGTTTGTTTACAGGTAATTCTTCATGATGTGCAGAAACCACCTAAAAGTGGATAGGTAGAGCACTGCAACCCTACTTTGGGACTGCTCTGAAAGACAGTGGTGAAGGGAAATTCCTCCTGTGGGCAAGACTTTGAACAGAGCATATAGTTATCCATTTTGCCTAGAGTGATAGATGGCCATACAAATGATTCTACAGCAATTCATGGGCTGGGGCTAATGATTCGGCTGGATGGTCAGGGATTTGGAAGGAACACAATTGGAAAATCAGTGAGAAGGAAGCCTGGGGAAGAGGTATGTGGATAAGCCTCTCCAGATGGGCACAAAATATAAAAATATTTGTGTCCCATGTGAACGCTCACTAAGGAGGACTTTAATAATCAGGTGAACAGAATGACCTGTTCTGTGGATGTCAGTCAGCTTTCCCCTCTAGTCACTCCTGTTGTTGCCCAGAGGGTTCATGAACCAGTGGCCATGGAATCAGGATGGAGGTTATGCTGGGATCAGCAACAGGAACTTTCACTATTTAGGGTCTATTTGGATATAGCCGTTGTTGAATGCCCAATCTGCCAATAGTAGAGACTAACACTGAACCCACAACATGGCACTATTACCTGGTGGAATCAGCCAGTTACCTGATGGCAGGTTGATTACATTGGTCAACTTCCATCATGGAAGGGATAGCACTTTGTCGTTATTGGATATGGATGTGTCTTTTTTGCTTGTCTGCTTGCAATGCTTCTACCAAAACTTCTATTTGTGAACCGACCAAATACTTTATCCAAAAACATGGTATTCTGTACAGCATCACTTTTGACCAAGGAACTCACTTCATAACAAATGAAGTGAGGCAATGGGCTCATCCTCATGGAATTCACTGGTCTTACCTGCAATTCTGATGCAACAGATATGATAGAATGATGTAATCACCTTGTGAAGGCTCAGTTATGGGACCAGGTAGGTGGCAACACCTTGGGGGTCTGAAGTAAGGTCCTCCAGATTGTGGTAAATGCTCTAAATGGATATTCATTATATTGCTATTTTTCCCATAGGATTTCCCATAGGATTTACAAGTCTAGAAATCAAGGGGGTTAAAATGGAAATAGTTTCATTATTATTCCTGGTGATCCACTAGTACAATTTTTGTTTCCAGCCCCGCAATTTCAGGTGCTGTTGCTCTAGAAGTCTTAGTTCCATGCTGTTGAATTGGATATAGAGTCTGCTACCTGGCCACTTTGGGCTCCTAAGGCTACTGAATCAACAGGCAAAGAAAGGATTTAATATACTGGCTGTGGTGATTGTGCTTGAATATTAAGCAGAAATTGAGTTGCTATTACACAATGAGTATTTCTGGAACTCGGGAGGTCGTCTAGGACAACTTTTAGTATACCTGTGTTTTGTGATTATTAAGTCAGTGGAAAACTACAACTACCTCCAATTCAGGTAGAACTGCTAATGGCCTGAACCCTTTACGAAGAAGATTAACCAGACAAGGAACCTCAATAAGTTGCAGAAAAGAGTTCTGTAATAGTTATATTATTTTTCCTTATTTTGATATGTATATGTTTCATATATAGTAACCAAACATTTTTGTTTTCTTCCTTCTCTCTTATCTCCTTATCTAATATAAGATGTGCTAAGTGTAATTAACATTATATCTCAATGTTTAAGCTATGGTGTATCAAAAGGTGACGTGTGAATTAAATACGAGGAAAATAAAGATCACTTAAATCCAAAAACGGATGTTTTATTCTCCCTTGGTGAAAGGATTAACACAGGGGTCAGCAAACTATAGCCCAAGGGCTGGCCATCTGTTTTTGTAAATAATGTTTTATTGGAACACAGCCATATTCGTTTGGTTACATATTTGTGGCTGCTTTCATGCTATAATGCTAACATTGACTAGTTACAACAAAAACCGTGTGGCCTGCAAAACCTAAAATATTTACTATCTGGCTTTTTAAAAAAAGTTTTCTGACCCCTGGGTTAGCATGTTTCTCATTGTCTGGGGATAGTTGTATTATGTCAGGCAGAAGCATGACTTTGTTACTATCTTTATTTGGAGATAAAGTATGGAGATATGCATGGGTGCCAAGTTGGCAAGGGATAGATTGTGGTGGCTTTGTAAAGTATCAGCTTTGCTGGGCTGAACTACATTTCCCAGAATTCCCCTTCTTGCGTATTTCCAGTTAGATTGGACCACAAGAGAGATTCTCACGGGCAATCTGGAGAGTATAAGTGAGGTAATAGTCATTGTATATTTCACATACATTGTCTGCTGGTTCTTCCTGTTGGTGTGGGACAGTAGTCAAGACTGGAACTGCTCCATCTTCTCCTGGATCCTCCTTCAGCTTCTCTGACTCCTCATTCGGAGGTGTCATTAGATGTCCTCATTCCTGTTGTGATGTTCACTATTGATTGCTAACATGTATTCAGTGTGTGTATGTGTATGTGTGTGTGTGTGTTTGTGCATGTGCATGTATGCGTGTGTGTGTGTGTGTGTGTGTGTGTGTGTGTGTGTGTTTAGCTCCATGACAAAAGGGCCCAGACTTCTGCATGACTAAGGTCAGAGCCAGGAACTGTCCTCATGTGCTCCAGCTTGTGCTTGTGGGTTCCAGCCTGTTCTTGCTCCTCCCACTTTGCACTCTGCCTGCCTGCCCTAAGGACTTCAAGCTCCAGTATTAGATGCAGTGACAGCAGCGTTACGGAGACTGTTTAACCATCCCCCACAACTGCATAATGTCAAACCAAGATATTTCTCAGGGGACCAGTCTTTCTGATTAAACCTTGACTGACACACCCAATAATCTATTGTAAAGGTGTTTAAATTTTTCAAGTAGGTAGATTTTTATTTTTGTTATCCTTTTGCTCTTAATTTCTAAGTCTTACTGCATTTTGATCAATGAATATGCTTGGGTGAATACTGCTTCTTAGAGTTTGTGAATATTTTTTTTTTTTTTGCGGTACGCGGGCCTCTCACCGCCGCGGCCTCTCCCGCTGTGGAGCACAGGCTGCGGAGCACAGTCTCTGGACGCGCAGGCCCAGCGGCCACGGCTCAAGGGCTCAGCCGCTCCGCGGCACGCGGGATCCTCCCGGACCAGGGCACGAACCCTCATCCCCCGCATTGGCAGGGGGACTCCCAACCACTGCGCCACCAGGGAAGCCCCTGTGAAGATTTTTTTTAGGATCTAATACATGTTCAATTATTGTAACTGTTTCCACATATGTTTCAGAACAATGTGCAATCTCTGTTGAGTGCAAAGTTCTATATAATTTGTTACTATGCTGTATACTATGCCATATAAATTCTTCATGTACTTAATTTTGTCTATTTGATCTATTTCAGAGGGAAGTGTATATTAACATCTTATATATAATGATTCTGTCAATTCTTGTATTCTAGAATTTTTGCTTTATACATTTTTGGAACTATATTGTTAGGTGTAAAAGTTCATGGCTGGTATAGCTTCTTGGTGGACTGTTTTTATTTCATTTTTATCAATATGAAATACTCATTTTTATCCCTTTTAATGTTTTTATACTATAGTAATATTTGCCATCCCTACCTAATTAGTTATTGAGATAATATATAAAGTTCTTAGTCTCATACCTGAGCAATAGTAAGCTGGCAAAAACGGTAGTTCCTGCTATTATTATTATCATTATAATTATTATTATTCTGTGTTCTTCTATGTGCAGGTTGTCTAGACTCTTTGGGGGACAAAGAAGGAAAGAAAGGACTGAAAGAAAAGAAAGAGAGCAACTGCCTCTTAGACACTGCATGTTGATGCTTAGAGCTTCTTCTCCCCTGAACAAGGTGATGGAAACTCCATGGAAGAGAGGTCCCAGGCTTGGACAAAGCACCAGAAAGCCTGCCAGGAGAGGTCTCCTAAGCAGCCAAGAGAATATAACAGAAACAGATTTTCTAGTTGGATTTTGGCCTTTCTGCTTTTGACGCCTGGCTGAAACTAGGAAGGGAAAAAAGCAGAACAAGGTCAGACTTAGTAGTAGATGTGTTCCTATGTTTGGAAGGTCAGAATGATCCCTTCAGAGATCCCCTTGAATTTTGGCTCATCTAGGCGTATAAAAGCAATGTCCACAGCAGTGATGATTTTCCACCCTCACTGGAATTCTTAGCTCTGCCAAATTGGACATGTTTAAGGATGTGGTCTCATTGCCTCAACACCCTACACCTGCATCCTTCAGGCCTGCTTTGTAGTTGTGTCCATCTCTCTCTCTCTTTTTTTTTCGGTACGCAAGCCTCTCACTGTTGTGGCCTCTCCCGTTGCAGAGCACAGGCTCCGGACACGCAGGCTCAGCTGCCATGGCTCACGGGCCTAGTCGCTCCACGGCATGTGGGATCTTCCCGGACCAGGGCACGAACCCGTGTCCCCTGCATCGGCAGGCGGACTCTCAACCACTGCACCACCAGGAAAGCCCCCACCTCTGTTTTATTAGATGCCCTCATTCCGGTTGTAATGTTCACTATTGATTGCTAACAGGTACTCTGTGTGTGTGCGCGCGCGCTTGTGCATGTCCGTGTGTGCACACGTGTGTTTGTGTCTGTCTGTCTGTCTTTGGAACTTCCAAATCAAAGTAGCCTTGCTAACTGGCTACTTGTTGCTTAAAATCTCTTGACCCCAAATCCCTTCCTCTACCTGCCTGAAATTCTTCACTTCTCTTTGCCTCACTGCCTGAAATTCATAGAATCATAAAAGTTAAATCTTGAAGGTGCCTTAGAGGTTAATTAGTCCAAGCATCTCACTTCACTGAAGAAGGAAGTGGAGTCCAGAGAGGTGAAGTGTTTTGCTCCAAATCACAAAATTAGTGAAAGGCAAAGTGAGACTAGAGCCCAGCTCAAAGCAACTAGGAAATGAGATTTGATGGTGGAATGGTTGCAAGGTGGGAAGTTATATGGGAATCCAAGATGCTAGATGTCAGGATGAGCCTGGGTAGAATACTCAGGAAGAGGTTACTTTGGGCAGCATGGGGGTGGGAGAGAGTGAGTTCTAGGAGTTGGGAATGAATGAAATGGAGGTTGGCAGGCACCAAAGACACATGGTCTCTGTTCTTCTGACCCTGCTACTAACAGTACAACATAATTTGAAGAGTACATCTCAAACTACAACAGCAGCACAGCAACAATATCTACAACTTTTATTTGTATACTGTTAAAAATTCTTCCATATCCATCACCATGTAAGCTCACTCCATGAGAAGCAGCTATTAGTATTATCCCTAGTGTAGGGAAGATTAAATCAGGGCCCAGAAAAATAGGAAAATACTTGGAAATAGGTAATGTGCCCTTGGGTGTATACTGGATATATTGGTTGTCCATCACTATTCCCCTCCTTTCTTCTTCCTAGCAGGATCTCGATTTTGTTCAGGTTTCCCTATTCCCCTCACATCCATGTGCCTTGGGGAAGATGACCACATCCCCAAGTTCTAGGAATGGGCTTGACTGGCTTAAGGGTAATTCCATCTCCATTTCCAGTGACTGGTTTGGGAATGGGCATGGGATGCTACCTGGGCCACTGAGATGAGGAGAATATATGTGGGGGGTGTAGTGTTCAGGAAACCCTTTCTTTTTTTTTTTTTTTTTTTTTTTTTTTTTGCGGTATGCGGGCCTCTCACTGTTGTGGCCTCTCCCGTTGCGGAGCACAGGCTCCGGACGCACAGGCTCAGCGGCCATGGCTCACGGGCTCAGTTGCTCCGCGGCATGTGGGATCCTCCCGGACCAGGGCACGAACCCGTGTCTCCTGCATCGGCAGGCGGATTCTCAACCACTGCGCCACCAGGGAAGCCCAGGAAACCCTTTCTTTACGCTTATGGGTGAGCATTGGAAACTCTTTTCCTTCCCACTGGATGGGAATGAGGAATCATGCAGTTCCAATTGCTACAGGACCACAAGGCAAGCAGGCTTCAGGATGGAGCCAACAGAAAATAACACGCCAGAAAAGTAGAAATAATCTGAATCTTTTAAGATCTCATTGAGCTGCTGGAGCAACCAACCTGAGAGCTTGCCTTACTTTTGGTCTGGTGGTTAAGTGAGCCATTATGCTCCTTTAGAGACCAACGGGGGGGAATTTCCTATTACCTGTAGCTGAAAACTTCCTCCAGCAGGGACAAGGAGGGGTTGAACTTCATGGCTGAGAATAAATTGAGCTTACTTCTGTAGAGAGTGACTCTTCTGGTCTTTTTGGTTCATTTAAACACCTCATTCTTCAATAAATATAAAGTACAATATGAAGAATCTATGGATCCTTAAATATACTGTTAGAGCCAGCATTCCTATATGGCCTCTAAAGGGTACCAGTTTTGAGCTACACTGATTCAAACCCTGGATCCATCACTTTCCAGTACGTGACCTTAGGTAAGTTAAAAGCCTCTTTGTGCCTCAGTGTCCTCAACTGCAATATTGGGTTAGTAATAGTACCCACCTTATGGAGTTGTTGAGAGGATTAAATAAATTAGAGTTTAGAAATGTGTCTATATAGTAAAGATTCAAAACATTTTAATATGAAGAGTAGAAAAGTAATTCAAAGAGACTTAATTATTATTAATAATATATACTAATGTGGTTCTGGTGTATTTATTAATATATTACATGTCATGTGCCAAGCATATGAGTAAGTTCTTTACATATATTTTCTTTAATTCTGATAATGACCCTCTGAAATAGGATTGATTCACTTCATTTCCAGATGAGGAAACTGGTGTTCACAGAGTCTAGTTGATGTGGCCAAAGTTATACAGCCAGTAAGTGCAGAGCTGGGATTTAAACCCAGGTGTAATCCCAGAACCCACCATCTTTCCATTCTACCATGCAGTTTCCAAGAGCATCTCTTAGTGAATCGTCTTGGTGGGGGGCAGTGAATTTAGGGTCAGAAGCAACCTTAAATAAGAGCAGGGAGAAAGGGGTTTAAAACAGAAAGTGTGTCACAAAAGCAACAGAAGTGTTTGGAAATGTTGGAGAAAGGCTCAGACCCATATCAAAGCTATCCCCTGAACTCCATGCTCTTTTCCGAATGGATAGAATTATAATAGGAGACTGAGCGGTGTTTCCTCTGAGTATTGTTTCACAGGTCTGAGAAGATGAATTGCACAAGGGATTCTTTCAGCCCTGCCATCTGAGAATGGAGAAGCAGGGAAGAAGAAAAGAGGTGGAATTAGAAATTCAAATGGCATCTGATGAAATCACTTTTGACTCCATAGTTATTAGCCCCAACTTGTCTCATTCCTTTAAATCTTGAGTTCCCTCTCGAGTGTACTATACATTAAGTGCCAGAAATTATTGATTTCTTCTTTCATACAGCAAGTACCTCTCCCACCACTGAAATGGGAAGAAGCAGTAAATGCTGAGTAAGATGTTTCTCAGGAAAGACCGATACTGAACACATTGTAAAGATGAGGCAGAGTGATGAATATCTTTCCAAAAAATGGACACCTGCTGTAGGAAGGTTGCTCTGGAGGATCTGCTAGGGAATTTTTTTACTAGGGGAGTTTGCTCCGGCACATTCACTCAAATAATAAAATGAGAATGGTGTTTGCAGAAACTTAAAAAGGTCTCGAAACTCCTTTCCAGTCAAAATAGAGTGTTGCAAAATGTTCCAGACAGCTCTTTAGAGCTTCATTTGAAGATGTTGATATAAATCCAAAGCAAATCTCTGCCTTAAAAGTTGTATTGGTAGAATGATTAAGAGTTATGTGGTGTTCTTTGCAGAGAGGTGTTCAGTTGATGAGGAACTGGGGAAAAGGTTTTTCATAACAGTATTATGGCAGCTTTTTGCAAGGACTTTAGTAAATTTTGCCTTCTGTCTTGGGTCAGGTTAACCACCTCTAGTTAAGATAATTAGTATTATATAAGATAAAGTTTGAGGCTTAAATCAACAAATTAAGTAGTGCTAGCAAGAAAAATTAAGTTAAACAACATATAAGTAATTTGGGATTTCCACAAGGGAGGTTACATGTCCCAGTCATTCTATGATGGTGGTTCAGAGCCAAATATACATTGGCTCCCTTTGAAATGATTATCCCTGCCCTAGATTGCCTTAGTCCAGCAGACAAAGATTCCTCACTCCAACTCTACTACCACCATCTTGGTATACCTATTATTCTCTCTTGCCTAAACAACTACAATATCCTACCAATTGGTCCCCTAGTTCCACTCTTAACCTCCCTACGACTCATTTTCACATTGCAACCATTCCAGTGTAATGAAAATCTAACTGTGTCATTCTCCTAAATGAAAATCCTCCATTGTCTCTCCATTACCAATGCCTGCCAATGTCTCCATGTTTTTTCAATGATCCTTTTTATTCTGTAAATCTCTCTTCAGATGACTGTGCTAAGAGAGTAGCATACTCTAAGTACTGAACATAGCTTTAGAGAGTGTATTGTTCCTAGTGAGAAACAACATTGACAAAATTGATCTGACACCCATTTAATGAAAATATATACTAGTTACTGTGCAGTATGGCAATTAAATATAATCAGTGTATGAGTGTATCAGCGTATCAGGGCTCAATCAGGAAAGTAGACCATCTCGAGTATTATGGAATAAAGAATGTATTCTAGGAATAAGACCTTTCACAATTATGGGGAAATTTGGGGAGGTAAAATTCAAGATGAGGAGTTGGAGGATGAGAGAAAATCACTTATCAACTCTCCTGACACATTGGCATGACTGGACAAATTACAGCATGCTAGGGAACTTGGGAAGCCAGGCATACGCAGCTGCTGGAGTGGGACTGGAGAGAGCTGATGGAGAAATCTATGGAAAATTATGGACTTGGCATTTAATTGTGAGCCTGGGATTGTTAGTCAGCAGGGCCAGCAGCTAGGAGGAAGAGCTAGAGGTCGGAAGAGCCAGACTAATCTAGAATGCATCAGCACCTGGATATCTCTCATTGCATCCAACCACAACAACTTTCAGAGAGTACCGCTGCTTCATTTCTGCCTTGTAATTCTTATTTAAAATTTTCTTTTGGGAAACTTTAATGTGGGACCATCAGGGAAAGAAGCTGTGGAAAAAGTTGTTCTAGCTTTGCTTGGTCAATACAGTACAAACTCATCACACTTAATAAACATTTAGATAAATTACTAAATTATATTTCTTTTAAACCATTTAACCAAATGACTAGGTTTTGTCTTCTCACTCTGTTGATTCATGGACACTTTAAGCAGGAACATTTTTATAGTTTTCCCTTATTTTATATATTCTTTCATCATCACCACAATCACACTCACACACACTTAGCTCAAGCTGCTATAACAAAATACCATAGACTAGGTGGCTTAAACGACAAACATTTACTTCACACAGTCTGGAGGCTGGGAAGTTCAAGATCAAGGTGCTGGTAGATTTGGTGTCTGATGAGAGTTCTCTTCCTGGTTTGCAGATGTCCACCTTTTTGCTCTATCCTACACGGTGGAGAGAGAGGGGGACTCTGGTCTCTTTCTTTTTTTTTAAGGATACTATTCCTATCATCGGGGGCCCTACCCTCATGACCTCATTGAACCTAATTACCTGTCAAAGGCTCCAATTCCAAATACTTTCACATTGAGGATCAGGGTTTCAATATGAATTTTAGGGGTACACACACACACACACACATCAGAAACTACTAAATGCCTTTAAGGTGTGTTGTAGATTGGGTTCCCTAGAAGCAAACCCTGCTTCTTATTCAAGTGATTCATTGTAGGAGTATTCTCAGGAAAGAGGAGTGAGGGAAGCAGGATAGGGTAGGGGAATAATGTGGTCTCAACTGGATGCTAGGTTACGCCTGATCTCATAGAGAAGTCTGGAGCATAAATTGCACCAGAGTTAGTCTCATTTCAAAGCAAGGGCACTGGCTTTTTGAACCCTATGACAGTTAGTCATTGGTTGAGGGCTGGGGTGGGGGTGGGGGTGGGTACAAAGCATTTGGCTGAGGGCAATTTTCCAGAGACCAGACAGCTGTGAGTGTTACCAGCCAACACTTAGTTGGCAAAGCACATGAGGTGGGGCCCAACAGCATCCACTTCAAGGTACTTTAGGAGCAGAAATGTCTAAATATGGAGTGTGTGGGGACTCAGAAGCTGGAGCAGAAGGTAGATGGCAGATTTCTCTGTTTTAACACCCTGTCTGTCTCTGTTGTGACCTCAGGTGTGTCACTAATTCTGAGCAGTTTGGTGTCCTGGCTCCCACTTCTAGATATCCCTCTGTGGTTCAGTGCTTGGTTATAGATGCTACATTTGCCACCATTTTGCCTCATAGTTCCTATCTCCTTTCTTGTGTTACTGGCCTCCGGTTGTCTGGGGCTCATGTTTGGATGCTCACTTCTATTTTGCTGCCCAGCACGGTTCTCAGACTCCCTTCTGCTCTAGTACCTCACCTCCCACCTCAGCATTGTAAGGTGCAACATAACATAATTATATCCACTCAAGACAAAGGGTTTCTACACAGTAGAAAGCTGTTCTTTTCTTTCATTCCCAAGAACTGCCTCTATGGTTTGCTTATTTGCTCTTATCCCACCATCTTTCTCTTTTAAAATCTGTGTTAGTTATTTATCGCTGCATAACAAGTGATCCCCAAGTGAGACAGCTGAAAATAACAAACACTATCTCACAGTTTCTGTGGGTTGGGAATTTAGGAGCAGCTTAGCTTGGTGGTTGTGGTTCAGAGGGTCTCATAAGATTGTAGTCAAGATATTAGCCATGACTGAAGTCAGCTAAAGGCTTGACTCAGCTAGAAGATCTAATTCCAAGATGACTCAGTCACACAGTTCATTTGGCAGAAGGATTCAGTTCCTTGCTGGCTGTTGGTGGGAGGACTTAATTTCTCACCATACGGACTTCTCCATAGGGCTACTTGAGAGTCCTCGTGACGTGGCAGCTGGCTTCTCCAGGCGAATGATCCAAAAGAATGCAAAGTGGAAGGTGCAGTGTCTTTTATGATCTAGTCTCAGAGGGTACAGATGATCACTTTTGTCAAAATTATTTGTTTGAAGTGAGTCACTAAATCTAGTCCATAGTCAAGAGGGAGGGAATTATGCTTCATTTCTTGAAAGGAAGAGTATTAAAGAATTTGTGGACATATTTTAAAACCAACACATGTCTCACCACACTATTGGGTTCCCTAAGCAGCTGCTCCCTGGTCCTCACCTACCTGGGATACTTGCAGGACCAGGAGAGAAAATTCTGAACCAACGGACTGAAATTTACCTCCACTAAGGGATGGTCACATGACCACCATTCCCAGGCCTCTTATAACTGGTGGGAGGAGAGAGATACACAGTGAAGAAAGAAAGTAAGAGAAAATGGGCTCTGGGATCAGATAGATTGGGGTTCATGCTTTCACTTTGACATTCTAACCTGGCTTAGGCAAGTCACTTAATTCAAGCCAATAAATGTTTTTTTTAGTATTAATTGTGTGTTAAACACTGTGCTAGATATTGGGGACAGGGTGCTGAAAAAAATTCACTCTTGTGGTACTTAGAGTCTAGCTAAGCAGACAGATATTTAAATAAATCATTTCAATTGTGATGATGGTTATGTGCTATCAGAGCATATCCCAAGGGGATTTAGACTTTTCTAAATGGGAAGACCTCCTTGGGGAAGTAACATTTTAAGTTGAGATTTGAAAGATGATTAAAAGTTAACCAAGTGAGGGCTTCCCTGATGGCGCAGTGGTTGGGAGTCCGCCTGCCGATGCAGGGGACACGGGTTCGTGCCCTGGTCTGGGAAGATCCCACATGCTGCAGAGCGGCTAGGCCTGTGAGCCATGGCCGCTAAGCCTGTGCGTCCGGAGCCTGTGCTCCGCAACGGGAGAGGCCACAACAGTGAGAGGCCTGCGTACCGCAAAAAAAAAAAAAAAAAAAAAAAAAAAGTTAACCAAGTGAGAGAACAGATGTTCAAAGGTCCTGAGGTACCAAGACCCCTGAACTTCCAAGGAGACAAAAGGAAGCTAGAGGGGCAGGAATGTTGATGGTGAGGGGACAGTGGGATGAGACAAGTCTGGAAACCTGGGTAGAGACCATACTGCCCTGAGTTTCAGAGGCCACATTAAGGTTGGGGACCCATATCTTTAAGTTCCCAACAAAAGTCAAGCCAACTACTACTGTTTTCAGCAGAGGTATGCCTTGGTGAAATTTGTATTTTACAAAAACTTCTCAGCTTACACTACGGAGAATGAGTTAAAGAGGGACAAAGTGGATGTGGGGGCCTATTTGCAGGAGCACTGTAGGAGTGTAAGTGGAGAGGTGATGATGGTAGTGGAGGTGAGAGACCATTAGGAGAGTAACAGGACTTGGCTAAGGACAGTGGGCTGGAGGCAGAGGAATCAGTGAACACTGTCTAAGGGGTGGATTTTTCAGTGGTGATGGTGGGTGCTGGGTGGGTGTTGGGTAGATTAGGCATTCTGTTTTAGACACATGGAGTTTTAGGGACTTGTGAGATATTTGAGCAGAAGTGTTGAAAGGCCTGGAGCTCGGAGAGCGGGCTGCGCTCTGACAGTTGCTGTGAGAATCTAGACATACGTGCTGTAATTTAAGTTCCTGAATGACTGTGACGGCCAGGGTTAGAGGGGAGCAAAAGTCCAGGGAACCCCAACATTTAAGGGCCAGGGAGAAATGGAGCTAGCAAAGGTCCCTGAGGAGAAATAGTGGGGGGAGGGAGAAGGAAGAAAACCTGGAGAGTGTAGCATCACTGAGCCAAGGAAACAGTGTTTCAAGAAGAAGCATTGGGGCTTCCCTGGTGGCGCAGTGGTTGAGAATCTGCCTGCTGAGGCAGGGGACACGGGTTCGTGCCCCGGTCTGGGAAGATCCCACGTGCCGCGGAGTGGCTGGGCCCGTGAGCCATGGCCGCTGAGCCTACGTGTCCAGAGCCTGTGCTCCGCAACTGGAGAAGCCACAATAGTGAAAGGCCCGCGTACCGCAAAAAAAAAAATAAAGCATTAAGTGGAATTACTGTTTTAATTAGGTTAATTATAATCCATATCTCATAGGACTCTTGTGAGGATTGAATGAGATAACATATGCAGAAAATATTTTAGGAATTCATAGAAGCTTGTAAATGTTGGGTATTCTCTTTAGCAGAGGAATGGGAGTGTACAGGGGGAAGGGCTGGGAGAAAAGGGCCAGGATGTTCCTTCTGAAGTAACTTCCCAGCACCTAATGCATCTAAAGCAAACCTAACAGTCAATTATTGACATTTGGGGCCAGCCAGCCTTTGATATAGTGCAGTGTAATTTTGGAAACCAAGAAAAATTCCCTTGCTCTTAAAAAAAAGTCTCTCTACCTGCTTAATATTGCTTAAAAATCCCTTCCAGGGAAGACCTAGAAACCATTTCATTCTATAATAAAAGGTTTTAAAATGCAAATACCTGAAGCAGTTACCAGAGTAATGTGAAAGAGATAGTTAAGTATAATTATGTTCAAATCCGGTTTTTTTTTTTTTTTTGAGCTTCAGGAAGGCACCCAGAACCAGGAAGGAGCAAGGTGGGAGGGAGGGCTTGGACAATGATGGGAAACAAAAGAGCGGGGAGACACCCAAGGCAAATTTCACTGACTTCTCAGTCTCAACGATTTTGCTTCAGGAAGGATCTGTTTATCTTCATATCTGTCCAGAAATAATACAACTTTTGTGCAAATGTCTATTTTGTTCATCTGGGTGGCTGGTACCAGCCCTCAACTTAGGCAGAAACTATGCATCTCTCCTGTATTCTTCTCTGGCAGGTGTAGGTAACCTAATAATGTCTAGAATCTAAAATAGAACACATGCCCAACCCTGCCTAATTTAGGGTGCTGGACTGGACCCAGGGGTTACTGTGTTGATCCATCATTGCAGGAATCACTAGAGCTGGTCCTCTAGGAATTGTGGACCTGGGAACTGAATCTGGGAAACTGACCTCCTCTTCACATTCCCAGTGAGCACTCAGGAATGTGCTGGGTTCTTAGGTTACTTGTACCTGGTGGGCAGGCAGGTCCTAAGCTAGAGTCTCCATAACAGAACAGAGAACTAAGAAAGTAATGAGCCCTGTTCCCCTCCTATGAGAATGGAAAGGGAGATACTGAAGACACTGATGGGCTCTCAGACAATCTGGTGGTATCACTGCATAGGCAACAGGCCACTGAGGGTCAGGGAAGCCCCTCTGAAGGCTGGAAAGGTGCTGAGTTTGCATCTGTGTAATCTGTAATCAGCAGTGTCCTGTGTCGGGGCCGATGAGGACATATCTGTCAATCACCATCATCTGCACAATCAGGCTTTTATTATATGCAACTGTTCCTATTCTGGGGCCCATCTATGCCCTTGCAGTACATTAAATCCATGAAGCTATTTGTTACAGTGGGGAGCTGAATAATTAACTGAAGCTGGCCCTTTAATTCAACTCAACTGTATTTGCAGCTATTAAGCACCCAGGATGTGCGCTCCAATTGGAGGCCAGAGAAGCAGAACGGTCCTTGCCCTGAAGGGGGCTTGTCACAGTCCAGTTGGGAGATGTCAGGCTCAACTGATGACCCCTCCCCAGTGGTACACTTCTCCCTCCCCCATCATGCCTCTCTTCCCCACTGCCCACCCTACCCCAGCTCCTGGACTTGAGGCAGATCTGCTGAAGAAGCTCCAGGCGGCCTCAGGCTCATGTTGGCTGCTGGTCTGCTTCCTGCCTGAGCCCAGCTCTGGTAACCAGATGCTGCTGCCGTCTCCTCCATGCCTCAGTACTGCCTTGGACTCTGTACAGTGTCTTCAAGGCAAGCCTCTGATTTCTCCTTGTCAGAAGCAATGCCATCATCTCCCCATACTACTCTGGTATGAACTGCCCCCAACAAATGTTACATTCTATGGTGCCAATGTCAACCTGGCCCACCCTATTTGTCACACCCTTGCTTTGCCTGCAGACTGAAATTCCCACACCTGTAGCTGGGTCTAGACTCCCCCACTATATGTACCTGTCCTCCTGTCCCCAATTCCAGTGAATAGACATAATTCCAGAATTTTCTCCCTTAATAATCAGTCCTACACCATTTCAGTTAATCACAGATGTGCAGCTGTATCTTGAGCTATGTCAGGAGGAAAGGAGTAAGAAAAAAGAAAACAAATGTAAGACAGTGTGCATGTGAATGTGCAATGGAGGAACACAGGAAACTGAATAATTCCAAATGGGAATACAGTGGGTATTCAGCTGGACCAGACCTGCATATTCCTATAGAAGAGTTCATCATTCAATCACAAAGCCATATTATTTCTCAAGATGCAGCAGTAAGGTAAGAAAAAAGGGAGGAAGAACAGCAAAAAGCTGAGGCATTCAACTAAAGATCCCCAAACAAAGTGTTTGGCTAACTGTGCACCAAATTCCATACAAGTGAAGGAGAGAACTTCACCCACTGGTTGGAAGAATTCTGGTCTCATAAACACTTGAAATGCAAGGTCAAAATCAGAATTCATGAGACTTTCTCCAAGTTTCTTCATGTGATTGGCTGTACCATCCAGTCATCCAGACTAGAAATCTGGTGTTAAAACAATAATGAACAAAAAGACTTCAAAAACTGAGCATAGAGTGGAAGGCATTATTGCCATTTCCTTCATGTCATTCATATATCTGAATAAATAGAGTGTGTCTTTAACTGAGATCTCCCCCAAATCAGTGATCTCCTATGTTTGACTCAGCCCGTCATTGATCCTGGACAGTGATGGTGGAAAGAGTCTGTCATAGAGTGAATACAGATTTTTTTTCCTCTTTAGCCCTATTTCAGTTTGTCCTCTTTATCAAATACTTGGGCATTCGATTCTTGTAACTCAAGAGTTTATCTTCTGGGAAAATTCACAGATCATATTTACAAATGGAAACTAATTTGCCGGTATTTTTTCCCCCTTTTTGGCATGCAAATAAACTGAATGTTCTGACAAACTCAGTATCTCTTGCTTTGCTGACTGTCTTGCCCAATATTTGTCTTCAGCAATTTCACTGCAGTTATTTTTTTCCCACAAAGAAATACGTCTCTCCACATTTAAGAGGCACAAATTGTTGCTCCCACTTTTCAAAGGAGCTGTGGTGTTTCCAGATTTAGAAAGACACTTCCAGCTGCCAAGCTCTGTCAGGCCCTGCCTTGGCTCCATGAGGAATGTTTCTGTTTTCCTTAGGCAAAGAAAAAAAAGTAAAGCTCCCAAGTTATTTAAGCATTTTTTTAGTTTCATTTAGAGGCCGAGAGAGGCAGTTATGTGAAAATCTGGAGGAATGAGCTTGGGTTGAGGATTTGGACTCAACTATCAAGTGTTGTACCTGGCTTTGCACAGTCTGGTTAAGCCTCTGAGCCTCTGTTTCCTTGTTGGTATAATGGGGAGGTTGAACTATGACCATTTTTGGAGTCTGTTCTAATCCTATAGTTCTATGATTTGATGTATTATTCTCCTTTATTGTTACCTGTGTATACCCTCTCCTTTTTGTATGTGTATACCCTCTCCAAAGGAGGGAGACAATGTTTTATTGTAACGAAGTGGCCAGGGACAATAGGAAGGTACTATTAGACAATGCTTGTCTCTCTGTTGAGGCCATGGGGAATGACAAGTGGTTAATACTGGGACAGGAAAAGAAGCAGGCTTGGACTGAAGAGGGAAGAACTTCCTCTCCTCTTTGGAAACCTGATCTGATTCTTCATGGAAGAGGTCTGATTCTGGATATATCTTGTGGGTACTTTGGAACCTCTAGTGCCACGGTCACTCAGGTTGCACAGCATTCCTTAGCAGGGGAGGATTTTTGGTATGTGGATGTTTCCCTACAGATCTGTAACACTGGTGCCTCATGCACCCGAAGTGGACGAGGTACTGGGAGAGAGAATGTTCTCATCCACGCTGTATTCTGAGAAACTGCTGCCAAGTTGGTAGTAAACCTCGGATTCAATGGTGAGTCCTCAAGTCACAGTGCTAGAATTGAACCACTGGCTTTGGTGGCAAGGTGGCCACACTAACTTCAACTTTTTTGCCATGGACCTCAGCCTCTGTAGCACTTCTTTTGGTGAAAAGAATTCGATGGACTCCCTGTTTTCAGCAGCTCTACAGTGAAGCCATGGCTGGAGCAACAGTGGTGGAGAATGGTTTCTTCTGGCAGTCGAATGGATTTTCTTTGATGTGATCTGGGCAAGCATCTGCGGGTTTCTTGAATGTATCACAGACAGGAAACCCTAGGAGAGGAGAATGAATTTCCTGCCATTCTGGGAGTGCAGAATTGTATTGATTTGAAAAGAGATACCATCTTATTTTGAGCTGCAAATGGGTGAAGTAGGACATTTCAATTATACCATATTTTTTACTTTCTCCTACAGATAACAATTACTCAATAAATGTGGACTGACTGAATGAATAAATGAAACTGGTGTCAAATAGAAACTGAAGATAAAGAAATTCTGCTTGGAACTTCCCTGGTGGTCCAGTGGTTAAGATGTTGTTCTTCCACTGCATGGGGCGCAGGTTCGATCCCTGGTCAGGGAACTAAGATCCCACATGCCGCACAGCACGACCAAAAAAATAAAAATAAATAAATAAAGTAAAACGAATTTGTTTTAAAAAGTGAAATTTTTAAAAAATGTTCTGCTTGGCCATTAGCTGTTTGTCTTGATTGATCCTCTAGGTGTGGTTGGTGTTGAACAATGAATGGGTGGAGTGAGAATTGGCCCATTTCTTCCCTCAGAGGTTTTGAATTTACTCCATTTCTGAGCAGATGTCAATCAATCTGAGAATTCCTCTTCCTTTTCTTTCCACTTTCTCCCATTTCTATTTCTATTCTTTCACCTTCTCCTCTCTACCATCTTAGTCTTCCACTTTTAAAAACAATGGTCAAGAGGACAGAAGGTTAGGGTTGAAGGAAATGAATCAATTTCTAGACTGAGCCTGGGAGAATTCCTTTGCGTATCCCCCCTACATACACCTTCAGCCCCAAGATGGTGAACAGACAACACATTCGAAGATGCTTGAAATCTCAGTCTGGTATGTTCAGGGCGCCGAGTTATTTCAACCCCTTAGGATTGTGCCATACTAAGGGAGTTCCAAATGCAGACTGTTTCTTCAGGGTTATCTATTTTTGTATAATAAACTACTGAAAAATTTCATGGCTTCAAACAACCACCATTTTATTAGATTTCACTATTTTGTTGGTTGGAAATTTGGCAGTTCTCAGTCAGGTGAATCTTCTGCTCCACCTGGGGTTGCCTGGAATTGCTCAGGGTATTTAGCTGCAGCTGGTCTGATGTGGAGGGTCCAATGTGGCTTTCCTCACATTCCTGGCCCCTTAGTGGGAATGGCTCTGGCTGGAAAGCTTGCTTGGCTGTCCCCTCCCTGCATAACCTCAGGGCCTTTCCACATGGTCTCTCTAGCAGGGCAGCCAGACTTCTTATGTGGCTACTCAGGGCTCCAAAAGAGCAAGAAGGAAGCTGCCTGTTTTCTTAAAAGCCAGCCCCAGAACTAGCATAGCTTCCCTTTTGCTGTTCTCAGATGGTTAATTTTATGTATCTACTCGACTGGGTCATGGTATGGCCAAATATTTGGTTAAACAGTATTTTGGGGTGCGTCTGTGAAGGTGTCTCTGGATGAGATTAGCATTTGTATTAGTAGACTGTGTATAAAGCAGTTCACCCTTCCCAGTGTGGGCACCATCCAATCTGTTGAAGGCCTGAATAGATCAAAAGGACAGAAGAAGGGAGAACTCACTCTCTATGCCTAACTGCTTGAGCTGGGACATTGGTCTTTCCCTGCTCTTGGATTGGGACTTATACCATTAATGCTCCTGATCCTCAGGTCTTTGGATTCAGACTGGAACTTACACCAGTGGCTTTCCTGGGTCACCAGCTTACAGATGTTGACACTTCTCCGGCTCCATAATCATGTGAGTCAGTTCCTTATAATAAATCTCTCTCTCTCTCCCCACATATATATATCTCCTATTGGTTCTGTTTCTCTGAGAACCCTAATACAACTGTGCCATCTGAGCATCAAGGAGAAAGGAAATGGAGCCCACCTCTCTATGGAAGGAATGCCAAAGAATTTGCAGCCATCTTTAACCCACGACGCACAGCTGGAATTGCCCTCTGCTGGGACTCAGAAGAATGAATCTACGATTCTATGTGCCAAGAGATACCTGGCATGGAAACATCTAGGTCCACTGAATCAACACTGTGGCTACCCTAATGGAATGAAGCAGTGACTTGTGTGCCATTAGATACTACACACATATCTACAAAAGGTTCTGGTTCTAAAAGCCCAAATTAAGAATTTTTAAAGGGCAATCCCTAGTATTAGGCTGTTGGAAGATTTTCATTTTGACCTCTGAGCTGTGTTTCCTCTTGTTGGCAGTGATAGAGAGAAACATCGATCCTTAGCCTGAAACATTCTCCAGTGTGACCTCGACCCTTCATTCCATTCTATACTGCTAAACTCAACCCCACTTTTTGATAAAACCAGCAGGCATAAGAACTCCCAATTATAGAGTGTCTGGCATGCTAGACTTTTTCTCCAGTCCTCCAAGTAACTGTGCATGTTCCATGTGCTAGCCCCATTTTGCAGATGAGGGAACAGCAGCTCAGAAAGGTTATGGAACCAGTTTGAGGTTATGTAGAAAGTGGTACATTTGCTGTTTAAACCAAGGCCTGCTTGGCTCCAAAGCCTCTTTCCTCTACCCTGTGTGATTTTTGGAAAATCAGAGCAACTTATAAAACATCCATCATGTACTGCCCGAGAAAGCACAGAGCCAACGAGGCCTGACTGAGCAGCCAGCAAAAATTCCGCAGCTCAGTATTGTGCTCAGTTGTCATCCCACTGAGCCTATTGCTGGGCTACCAACATGTTTTCATTCCAGCTGCACCCCTCTTGAAGAAATATCGATATACACAAAAGCATCAAGGTGCAGAGTGATTTGTCCTTTATCAGAAATGTTTTCTTTTTATAAAATATCTTTCTGCTAAATGCCTTTGAACAGAGAGACCTCCTAGGGTTATTTAAGGAATAATTCAGTATTCAATGAACTGTGAAAAAGACTTCACCTGGATATTATTCCCCCTCACAATACCTATCTGGCTTAATCTGATCTTGGAAAAGCTGGTATGAAAGGAAATGGGAAGGTTTCTGGTAAGGCTGGGAGAGTCGCCAGGCTCCAATGTTACCAGACCCTAAGTGAAAGCAGGTGAAGGGAGGGTGGGTGGAAGGGTCCTAGATGATTCTGTCGTCTTAGGAAGGTTTGCCATGGCTGCTGGGGAGTCCTCAAGCCAAAACTGGCCATCAGATGAGTATGTATCTTCTAGAAATGGGCTTCTCTCAGAATCCCTGAGATCCAGTCCCTGGCTGAGAGCGGCCTGGGGAATATGTGGCCTCCATGCCGAGGCAGTGATGGATTTCAGTGTGTGGCAGTTGGGCCCTTGGTCAGTTGAGCTCCCCATAACTGGACGCCTATCAGGTTCATTCTCATGGCTGCCACACTACCACTGTACTGAGCATACATAATTCATAAATGCATGTGGGAATACGGTGTCCAAAGCAGTCTTCTAATACTCTGTGCATTTCCTACTTCTGGGCTTTTGCTCAAATTTTCCTCTGCCTTGCTTGCTTTTCTCTTCATATCTACATTCAGGAACCAGCTCAGATCTCACCTCCAAACAGCCTTCTCCAATCCCCACTTCCAGAATCAATCTTATGAATTCTTCTTCTAGGCACACATGGCACTATCTCTATATGTTTATCATTGGATCTAACATAGACTAATGTACACTAGAATTACTCATTTGCATATATGAGGTTCTGGGGACCTAGGGTAATGTCTTACTTTTTTGTGCTGCCCCCCAGCATAAGGTTTTGCACGTAGTAGGTACTTAATAATTAATTGTTGAATTTGTTGAGATTCTTGCAACAGGATGTACCTGAATATATCTTTAGGAAGAAGTGGTGGTACAGTTCTGCCCAGAATCTCTTACGAGAACCTCATATAATATGTCACAAACTGAACCTCTTATCTGCTCCCCAAATCTACCTCGTATCTGCTCTGTTGGTGCCCAGCACTCATGCTCTAGTCCCTAAGCCAGACAACCTCAGCATGCTCCTGGGCTGCTGCCCTGGGTCACGCCCAGTCTTATGGGGGCTACTTTGGAAGGGTCTCTCTGATCTTCTCTCCATCCCTGAGGCCTCCATCCTCTCTCACCTAGACTGCTGTCCTGGCTTCCTACTGGTCTGTTCTGATATCTGTCCTCCCTCCCAGGAGCCTCTCCATTGTCCCTTGAGTCAGGGCTGGGATTAGGGTGCAGTGAGTGAGGTGCCAAAGGCATGAAATTTAAGGATACACTACTCTCAGGATTCTGCAAGTGCTGAGAATGAAGTCTTCCTTAAATTTTGCTTCATAGGTGACTCATTGCCCTCACTCTAGTCTCAGGCCTGCCCAGAGTCCAACTATAGTAATGACTGCCTTTACTGAAAGTCCTTCTAGCGATCCTCACTGCAGTGTGTCCCAGACATGGCTGTGCATTACTTGCAGACCCTGGTGAAGATACAGACTCTTTGACCCTACCCCAGATTGAATCAGATTGGTAGTAGATAGGACTCAGGAATCTGTACAGCCAGATTTGGGAATCACTGGCTTATAGTACCATGTCCAGACTCTTGGACTAATATTTACAGTTCTCCCCAATCTGGCACCTGCCTGCTTCTGGCTTCACTTTCAGTCCGTTTCCTTCCTCTAGGCAGGCACCCCATGAGCAGATCCCACCAAACCGCTCACTGGACCCAGGTGTGCCCTTTGCCTTTGTGCCCTTCCTGGGGTTGCTCCCTTTGCCTAGCATGCTCCTCTCACCCTTGCCTGCCCCCCTAGGCACAATTCCACTCATTCTTCAGGATCCACTTCAAATGCCATCTTATCTCTGAAAACTTTTTGGATCTTCACTTCTTTAATAGAATTCAGACCTTTAATAGAATTAGTTCTCCATCTCTGCTGTTGTGTAGATGTACATCAGCAGCGCATCTCATGCTGTGTCACATTGGTTCCATGAGGGCCCCCTGTCCCTGCCCTGGTTCTGGGCTTAGGATCTGCTTATTTATGTTGGATTTGCAGCACCTCATACCTTGCCTGGAGCACAGTGAGCATCTATTAGTTGTTTGTTGAATTGAATGGAGATAGGTACTAACTAGTTAAATTCAACTTTCCACAGCACCTAGCATAATGCCTTGAACGTAAGTATTTAAAAATATTTTTGAGTGAATAAATGGACAAAGGAATGAATATGGGCCAGAGTTTACTATCACCATTTAGCCACTTCCAGGGAACTTGTGTGTGTTTCAGTAACACAGAGTAGAGCTCAAATGTCAGTGTGCATAAATAAGAGTCATCTGGGATATTATTAAAAATACAAATTCCTGGCCACACTCCTAGAGATGTCCATTCAGTAGGTCTGGGTTGGGTCTAGGAATTTACATTTGTAACAAGCATCTTGGGTAATTCTGAGACAGGTGTTTGGTCCACAGGTCACATTTTGAGAAACACTGCAGGAGGCATTTGGTGTTCAGCAGGTGGTATTCACTCTCTGGAGGGATTCTCAGATAATCTATCTTGAAGTTCAACCCTTAACATTAGAGACTGTGAAGTCTTGTCAGGAGGACATGGTAAAAGCAGCAAGTCTGATCTGGCATCTGATGGGCATACAGACTCTGAGAAGGCTATTCTTGGGACACTCTTTGGATCCTGCAATAGCAAGAAGAATAGCAGGCCCTGTGAGCTTGGCTGCAGAGACCCTGGTTTTGGTCTCATGGCTGCTCTCCCCTGCTCTGATGCACATCTCTGTTCGGAAGCTCTCATTCTCAACACTGGCTGGGTCTGGCTGATTCCCTGGCTTGCTCCTATTCTCTAGGCACAGCTTCTGTGGTGGTTCCCACAGGGCTATTGCCTTTTTCACCATCATACTTCCTCCAGTCTCACCTCCAAAGTGTGAATCAGGTAGGTCTGGTGGAAGGAGGTCAGGAAGCCAAGTCTATAGCTCTAAGTCCTGGTCTGAACTCTGCCACTAACGACCTACCAGACTTACCACAGGTCACTTAACCAAAGTCAGCAGGCACTTAATGAGCACCTGCTATTCACAAAGCAGCATCTACAGAACCTCTAGGGCTCCAAATTTCAGGTGTGACATCCCTTGCAATTCTAGCTGCTCCAAATTGAGCGTACAGCCAAGCAACCCAATGAAGTCTTTTTCAGTTTAAACTTCCCTTGAGGACGAGGGACAGAAATGTCCTCTCGGAATAAAACAGTAAACAGAATGTCGTTGTTGGGAATGGGAAGTCCATGTCCCCTCTGCAAGATCCCTTGAGAGAGTTAATGATTAGCCCTCATCCTCTCTTCTCAATCTTAATCATATTATTAACAAATAGAATCCAATAGTCCATTAAAAAATACACTGTGACAAAGTGGAGCTCATTTCAAGGTGATTCAATTTTAGAAAATCTATTAGTGTAACTCACCCTATTAATAGTCAAGGGAGAAAAGTCACAATTACCTTCGAAAATACAGAAAAAGAATGTAATAAAATTGAACATACATTTAGAGTAAAACAATAACAATAATAAAAGCTAACATTTATTTTGCCCTTGTTACATCCTGGACACTGTCTGACATGCTCTGTGTGTGTTTTGTCATTGAGTCCTCACCATCACTCAGTGATGAAGGTACTATCTATCAGGCTCCTTTTATAGATCGGGGAAACTAAATTTTAGCAAGTTTAAGGATCTTGTCTCAGGTCACATAGCTAGGAAGTGGACTGTATAGAGCTAGGAAGTGGCATTCTTAACCACTGTGTCAAAATAGGAAGATAGGTATCCTTCCATAATACAATAGATATATGGTTCCAAATCATAATTCAACATCGTGATTAACAGGAAAACAATGGAAACATTTCCACTAAAATCAGGAACAAGACAAGTGTGTCCACTGCCATTGCTATTACCTAACATTTTTCTAGAAGAGCTAGCTAATGCAATTACATAAGAGAACAAATTAAAGGTATAAATACTGTTAGAAAGGAGGCAAAATTCTACTTACTGCAGATGATATGACAATATACCTGAAACCCTAAGAGAAACAACAAAAAGCACTAGATGTGAGACAATGGGAGAAACAATGTGAGAATTCAGGGAGGTAGCCACTCACATATTTAATATTAAAAAAAAATTAGTAACATTCCTGCATGCAAAAGGCAACCAGGTAGAAAATTTACTGGAAGAAAAAAATCTTATTCACAAAAACAATGAAAAACTGAAATACTTAAGAATAAGTTGACAGGGACTTCCCTGGTGGCGCAGTGGTTAGGAATCTGCCTCCCAGTTCAGGGGACACAGGTTCGATCCCTGGTGCAGGAAGATCCCACATGCCGCGGAGCAACTAAGCCCGTGTGCCACAACTACTGAGCCTGCGCTCTAGAGCCCGTGAGCCACTACTACTGAAGCCCGCACGCCTAGAGCCCGTGCTCCGCAGCAAGAAAAGCCATCACAATGAGAAGCCCGCGCACCACAATGAAGAGTAGCCCCTGCTCGCCACAACTAGAGAAAGCCCACACGCAGCAGTGAAGACCCAACACACAGCCATAAATAAATAAATACATACATAAATAAGAATAAGTTGACAAAATTGTATCTACTATATTATATGAAGAAAAAGCATAATACTGAGTGGCTTGAAAGAAACCTTGAATTCATCAAGAAACAGTTCCATTTTTGAGTGGCAAAACAAAAGAATACACAGTGCCAATTCCATCTTCATTATGAACTCAATGCCATTCCAGCAAAGTACTAACCGAATTTGTAAAAGAACTTGATGAAATTTAAACTTTATCTAGAGGAATAAACTTGTAAGAATAATCAGGAAAATTATGAAAAGTAAAGGAGGGAAATAAGCCCTTTGAGATATTAGGATATATTATAAAGTATAGTAACTATAATAGAGTGGGTCCGATTTAACAAGAGACTGGCAAGACAATGAAACCAAATAGGATGGCCCAGAAATAGATCCCCAAACATGCAGCAATTTACACATAATGCAGTAAGTGATATAGGTATCATTTCCCATCTATGGGGAAAATAGAGCAACAGATAGTCTTGACAGCCATTTGGAAAAATAATAATATTAGATGCTCACCTCAGTCCTTGTACTAAAGTGTATGTCAAAGGGATCAAAAATATAAATGTACAAATGAAGCCATAACTGTATTAGAAGAAAATATGGGTATGTATTTTTATAATCTTGGGATGGTTAAGGCCTTTCCAAGCATGAAATTTCCTAGATTATAGAAAGGGAAAAGTAACTACATGAAATAATAAGCTTCTGTGTTTAAAGGCTACCAACTTCCAGTTATAAGATAAGTAAGTCCTGGGGATGTAATGTATAGCATGGTGACTATAGTTAGCCACTGTATTGTATATTGAAAGTTGCTATGGAGTAGATCTTAAAAGTTTACATCACAAGAAATAAAGTTGTAACTATGTGTGGTGATGGATGTTAACTAAACATATTGTGGTAATGGTTTCACAATATATACATATAACAGATCATTGGGTTACACCTAAAGCAAATACAATGTATATGTCAATTATATCTCAACAAAAAAGCTACCGTGCAAAGACGGAAGTAAAGGACAAGTTGGAGGGAAAGTACAACATATATAACAAGCAAAGAATTTATTGATTTCTCTAGTAAGCAAAAAACACTTAACAAGAAAAAGGTGAACAATGAAATAGAAAAACAGACAAAAGATGATAGAGGCAAATCACAGAAAAAATGCAAATAATCAGTAAAGCAAGGGGAAATTTGCTCATTTCACTAGTAATTAGAGAAATGCAAAATAAAATAATGAGTTGCAGATTTTTATTTATCACATTAGGACATAATTACAAATTGATAATATCCACTGTGGGTGAGAAGATGAGAAACTGACACTCTCATAAATTACTGATGAGAATCTAAATTGTCATAATATTTCTGGAAGAAAATTTGGCAGCATCTACTAAAATTTTGAAAGCCTTTAGGATGTTATAGGTTAAATTGTGTCATTCTCCACCCAAGCCCCCAAAAAGAGATATGTTCAAGTCCTAACCCTAGCACCTCAGAATGTGATCTTATTTGCAAATAAAGTGGTTGCCGATGTAATTAGCTGAGATTAGGTTATACTGGGGTGGGGTTGGCCCCTAATCTGATATGACCAGAGTCTTGTGAGATGGTAGCCATGTGAAGACAGAGACACAGAGGGAGAACGCTACATGCTGCTGAAGGCACAGATTGGAGTTATGTAGCTACAAGGCAAGGAACACCAAAGATTGCCAGCAAACTACCAGAGGCTAGTATGAGGCAAGGAAGGGCTACCCTACAGGTTTTAGAGGGAGCGTGGCCCTGACATCTTGATTTTGGATTTCTATCCTTCAGAGCTATGAGACAATACATTTCTGTTGTTTTAAGTCACCCAATTTGTGGTACTTTGTTACATCAGCCTTAACAAACTAATACAAAAGTCACATTCCACACCAAAAAATTTATTCTACCCCAATACTCAATTATACCTATGTAAGATATCCATTTCATTGTTGACTGTAATGTTGAAAAACTGGATACTATCCAAATATCCATCAGTAGAGAACTGTTTAAATAAATTATGATGCTTCCTTAATGGAATACTAAACTGGTTAAAAGCAATAAAGTAACTAAAAATGTATGCATTCACAAGACATTTAAAATTAATTGGTAAGTTGAAAGATAAAGCTGTAAGACACTTGAGTAGTGTATGATACTAAATTTATCTTTTAAAAAGTCTTAATAACAGAGTAGTATGTGGATAGAAAAAACATTAATGTACTTTTCATAAGTAGTTATTTCATGGCGAAGGTGGAGATAAAAGGAGGGGCTCTCATTTTCCACATTGCATGTATCTATAAGATTTAAATATTTTAAAATTGGCATGTATTGCTTTTGTCTTCAGAAAAATCATGTTATTATAAATACTGTGTGGGAAATTCATATCTCACCTTAACATTCTTCTGAATTTTCAAATCAACTTCCTTGGAGCAGTTACAATAATTTCTCACCTTTCCAAAATTCAGCTGACAATCTCCCAACATAGAAAGTAATACAGAAAGTTGGCCTGAATGAAGAAATTTGGTAGGACTCAATAAAGTCCTATTTGCTGTCCCTTATGTCCTCTGTCAGAGCCTTTTTACCTTTACTTTACATCCTAGTTATTGTAATTTCCAGAATGTAGCAGTTTAAAAGAGAGAGAAGGGACTGCTAGTGTTAAGTACACTGACAATAGAGAGGGAGGTTTTCAGGAAAACTATAAAAAGCCATTACACGAACTTACATATAATCTAAATCTGGGTCATTTAATATAGGAATCAACCATCTTACTTGTCTCAGCAACCTCTGAGGTCATCTTTCTATTGAATTTCTATTACAAGTCAATGTAATGGATTATAATATTGTGACTCAGTCAAGAAAATGTTAACTTGTGTCCATTGTTTAAGAACTCAAGGAATAGTACAAAATATTTGGTGTAGATTTCCATTTGAATTGGTTAAAATAAAAAGTTTGGGGGCTTCCCTGGTGGCACAGTGGTTGAGAATCCGCCTACCGATGCAGGGGACACGGGTTCGTGCCCCGGTCCGGGAAGATACCACATGCCGCGGAGCGGCTGGGCCCGTTGAGCCATGGCCGCTGAGCCTGCGCGTCCGGAGCCTGTGCTCCGCAACGGGAGAGGCCACAGCAGAGAGAGGCCCGCGTACCGCAAAATAAATAAATAAATAAATAAAATAAAAAGTTTGGGGCTTAAAGAAGTAAATTCTCAGTTATCTGGGAAGTGTCCACCACCAAGAAAGACTCATTATCCAAGCTTTCTGGATATTCAAAATTTTCCTCTCTTTTGAGCTTTTAATCAAGGCCACACACAGCTTAGCGGCTTTAGAAGTCTCCAGCTGGGCCATTTTCTCACCAGCAGAGTAAACAGGGAAGAGACCACTGGGAGGATAGGGTGCTAGGTGCGGCTTCACTTGGGGCCCTCCCCTGAGATAATGGGCAGTGAAGGGGCTGCAGGGGTTGGGGCTTGCAATGGGAATTCTCCACCCCACTCTTAGACTCCCCTCCTCTAGCTAAGCCCAGAAATGATTGGTTAGGCTCTAAAATAAATAATGCTTATTAAGCCTAACTTGCATGTAGTACAAAAACAATTATGCAAATCATTAAGACAGATCAACTTTGCTATAAGTGTTTCTTAATTTCAGAAATGACTCTTCATTCCTCTCAACTTTCAGAATTCCTTGTTTTCTAGTCATCTAGGCTGCTTTAACCACCTCCCTCCACGGCAGCATGGTTGCAGTTGCTGTAATTAGGCCAAAATGTATGTGCTACATTCCCCATAACCTCCTTGTTCTAGAATTAGAGCTAAGATTTGTCAGGCTGAAACTCAGCGTATGATTCACTTTTTGTTTCTTCTCTTTCTCTCATCTCTTTTTAAAAAGCTGGTAACCAGCATTAAAGACAATGTGGTCGGTATCCTTACAACTAAAATATAGCTTCATTTCTGCTCATGGAAATATGTAGTCAATTAGCCATAATGTGGTCCAGACTCCCTTTGATATTCTAAAATAAAAACATTCCAAGTTATTTACTTGAGAAGAGCTGTTTCTAAGCACGCCCAGTAGCTGCTGTTTTTAATAATGCTGCTTTTAATGGGTGTGGGCACTCTGGGTGGAGGGAGGATGTGTGGCTTAAAGTTCTGAACTATTATCACTGGATTTTTTGGAGCAATAAACATGAGTGCTTACACCTAGATAGAACTATTACCGAATAGTATTCATTCACACATATTTAACAATTTTTGTACTCCTTTCTCTTTTCAGGCCAGGGTAGAGAAGCAGGTGGAGGTGATCCATTGCAAAGATGCCTTGACCTGGAAATTCTCCCCACAGGAGCAGAGAAGAGAGCTGCCTTTTATGTACCATTGTCTGAGGAGTACTTCCCAAATGCTTATTCTTGGACATGGCAGGACCAGATGCTGAATAATCTCCTGGAGAATATTAATTATAAAAACCAAGCAAAACAAAACCCCTGGTTCTACTCTAATTTGGAGGGAGTAAGGCTTGGATGTAAGAGAGGTACAGGTGGAAACCACTGATTTGGAAAGCAAGGTCTCTCATTTGTACTTAGATGTTTGGGATCTTTAGCATTTCCCCAATTTCTAGAAAATCAATCAACTTTTCTGAGCCTCACATTGACCATTTATAAGGTGACAATGGTATCAGTAAGTCCTATGTCAAAGGATTGTCTTGAGAATCAAGTGAGACTAGGGAAGCAAAAGCCCCTGCCAAGTATTAATCTATCAAGTACTTTGCAATTTTGGCCAAACTTAGGTATTTAAATCCTAGTAGAATTTGTGCTAAGTGATTTGGGAGATAAAAAAGAATCACCATATGGTTTGGGAGGAATTTTAAATCTAACTGGAGCAACAAGGTACAAATAAAATGGCATAAAAACTACATCTAATAGCATATTAAGTCACTAAAAAGCATTTTTAGTATGTACTATGGTCTCTGTGCTAGGCTAGATGGTATGGGTGACTAAGAAGTATAATATACAATATGGATATTTTTCTGAAAGGGCTCCAAGTTTTGATGGAGAGAAGAATTTCCTCTATAACAGTAAATAATAGGAAGACAATAGAATCAAAGTAACTTCTAAATTTTAGAAGTTAACTATTTTCTGCCCGTAAATAATTACTGTAGAAAGTTCTGAAGAAAGAGCAGTGGGAACTACTGTAGTCCAGGAAGAGATGGAATGTAGCTGGGCTGGGAGTTAGAACAGAAAAGGGAAAAGAGAGAAGGTCATTGGCTAGAGGAACAGCAAATTTCAAGCATAGAGGCAGGAATGAACATGGAGTAACAAGTACCAACAAGGAGATCAGCCTGATTGCAATGGTGGGGTACATTACAGAGGGCCTTAAAAGCTCAGCTGAGAAGTTTGTACTTGATACATCTGTGCATATTTTGTATACATGACAGGGGCCTGTTTACAAACCTATACTTGAAACTCTAGGACTGTGCTGTCCAATATGACAGCGACTAGTCACCTATGGCTATGGAGCACTTGAAATGTGGCTTGTCTGAATTGAGATGTGCTGTAAGTGTAAAGTGCATACTAGATTTCAAAGATTTAGTACCCAAACTCATCTCATTTAAATGTTTTATATTGATCATTTGTTGAAATAATAGTATTTTTAATATAGAATTAAGTATTATTAGAATTAATTTCATTTGTTTAGTTTCTTTTTTTTAAAAAAATGTGGCTGCTAGTTTCTATTAGATGGCACTGTTCTAGAATGTCAGAATTCTTTAAAGAATCTTATTTGCATAAAGAGCCAACAGACACAGGAATCCTGGGAGAAACAGAGAGGTTTTGAGGTGGATGGCTGGGGAGATGCCCAGGAAGCCAGAATTAACAGTATTGCATTCCCCATCACCCCACACACATCAGAAAGAGGCATGGATACACAGTGAAGTAGGAGAGAGGCAAGCCTGCGGGACTTGGCCCTGAAATAGTGCATAAGGTTGGTATTAAGGGGGTTTTTTGTGTGCAACACTAAGGCGTATCCTTCAAAGAGAAGAACCACTTAGAAATTGAGAGATCAAGTAACATAGAAGAGTTGTAACAGGAGGACTTATGTTTAAGGACCAGAGCAGTAAAAGTCATAAGGCTGAATGAGTGATGGAGACCTCCCCCACCTTAGGAAAACATCACTGGTGGCTACATGGGACACAAGGTCTACCACTGGGCAGGGCCTGGGGAGTAGGATAGCCCCTGGTGAGAAGAAACAGGGGTAGCAGTGGCTCCAGTTACCAGGAGGCAGAGAGATGAGCAACAGCTCTGCCCAAAAACATCAATTTTCTCCAAAGAGAACGAGCAAGATCTCAAGAGGAAAGAGGGAGGTTTCTAACAGTTTGTTTAGGCCTGGAGTCAAAAGTGATTTCTATTGTTACATAGATAGGTAGAAAGATAGATAGATAGATAGATGATTGACAGATAGATAGGCTGATAGATATAAACGTATGGGTATCTAGCTATCTATCTACCTACCTACCTATAAATGTCTGGGTAACAATAGAAATCTATATCTATATCCCATCTATACATCTGATATCAGGGAAAATGTTTTGCTATCTGTAATATGACTGTGCCCCAAAGAAAGTGAATTATGTTAATGAAGAGGCTTTTGTTTTCCTGAACATTTTTTTAACACCTTTATTGGAGTATAATTGCTTTACAATGGTGTGCTAGTTTCTGCTTTATAACAAAGTGAACCAGTTATACATATACATATGTTCCCATATCTCTTCCCTCTTTGTGTCTCCCTCCCTTCCACCCTCCCTATCCCACCCCTCTAGGTGGTCACAAAGCACTGAGCTGATCTCCCTGTGTTATGCAGCTGCTTCCCACTAGCTATCTATTTTACGTTTGGTAGTGTATATATGTCCATGCCACTCTCTCACTTTGTCACAGCTTACCCTTCCCCCTCTCCATATCCTCAAATCCATTCTCTAGTAGGTCTGTGTCTTTATTCCCGTCTTACACCTAGGTTCTTCATGACATTTTTTTTCTTAGAGTCCATATATATGTGTTAGCATACAGTATTTGTCTTTCTCTTTCTGACTTACTTCACTCTGCAGGACAGACTCTAGGTCCATCCACCTCACTACAAATAACTCAATTTCATTTCTTTTTATGGCCGAGTAATATTCCATTGTATATATGTGCCACATCTTCTTATCCATTCATCTGATGATGGACACTTAAGTTGCTTCCATCTCCTGGCTATTGTAAATAGAGCTGCAATGAACATTGTGGTACATGATTCTTTTTGAATTATGGTTTTCTCAGGGCATATGCCCAGTAGTGGGATTGCTGGGTCATACGGTAGTTCTATCTGTAGTTTTTTAAGGAACCTCCATACTGTTCTCCATAGTGGCTGTACCAATTCACATTCCCACCAGCAGTGCAAGACGGTTTCCTTTTCTCCACACCCTCTCCAACATTTATTGTTTACAGATTTTTTGATGATGGCCATTCTGACCAGTGTGAAATGATATCTTATTGTAGTTTTGATTTGCATTTCTCTAATGATTAATGATGTTGAGCATTCCTTCATGTGTTTGTTGGCAATCCATATATCTTCTTTGGAGAAATGTCTATTTAGGTCTTCTGCTCATTTTTGGATTGGGTTGTTTGTTTTTTTGTTATTGAGCTGCATGAGCTGCTTGTAAATTTTGGAGATTAATCCTTTGTCAGTTGCTTCATTTGCAAATATTATCTCCCATTCTGAGGGTGGTCTTTTGGTCTTGTTTATGGTTTCCTTTGCTGTGCAAAAGCTTTTAAGTTTCATTAGGTCCCATTTGTTTATTTTTGTTTTTATTTCCATTTCTTTACGAGGTGGGTCCAAAAGGATCTTGCTGTGATTTAAGTCATAGAGTGTTCTGCCTATGTTTTCCTCTAAGAGTTTGATCGTTTCTGGCATTACATTTAGGTCTTTAATCCATTTTGAGCTTATTTTTATGTGGTGTTAGGGAGCGTTCTAATCTCATACTTTTACATGTACCTGTCCAGTTTTCCCAGCATCGCTTATAGAAGAGGCTGTCCTTTCTCCACTGTACATTCCTGCCTCCTTTATCAAAGATAAGGTGACCATATGTGGGTGGGTTTATCTCTGGGCTTTCTGTCCTGTTCCATTGATCTATATTTCTGTTTTTGTGCCAGTACCATACTGTCTTGATTACTGTAGGTTTGTAGTATAGTCTGAAGTCAGGGAGCCTGATTCCTCCAGCTCTGTTTTTCACTCTCAAGATTGCTTTGGCTATTCAGGGTCTTTTGTGTTTCCATACAAATTGTGAAATTTTTTGTTCTAGTTCTCTGAAAAATGCCAGTGGTAGTTTGATAGGGATTGCATTGAATCTGTAGATTGCTTTGGGTAGTAGAGTCATTTTCACAATGTTGATTTTTCCAATCCAAGAACATGGTATATCTCTCCATCTATTTGTATCATCTTTAATTTCTTTCATCAGTGTCTTATAATTTTCTGCATACAGGTCTTTTGTCTCCTTAGGTAGGTTTATTCCTAGATATTATATTTTTTTTGTTGCAATGGTAAATGGGAGTGTTTTCTTAATTTCACTCTCAGATTTTTTATCATTAGTGTATAAGAATGTCAGAGATTTCTGTGCATTAATTTTGAATCCTGCTACTTTACCAAATTCATTGATTAGTTCTAGTAGTTTTCTGGTAGCATCTTTAGGATTCTCTATGTATAGTATCATGTCATCTGCAAACACTGACAGCTTTACTTCTTCTTTTCCGATTTGGATTTCTTTTATTTCTTTTTCTTCTCTGATTGCTGTCCTTAGAACTTCCAAAACTATGTTGAATAAGAGTGGTGAGAGTGGGCAACCTTGTCTTGTTCCTGATCTTAGTGGAAATGGTTTCAGTTTTTCACCATTGAGGATGATGGTGGCTGTGGGTTTGTCATATGTGGCCTTTATTATGTTGAGGAAACTTCTCTCTATGCCTACTTCCTGCAGGGTTTTTATCATAAATGGGTGTTGAATTTTGTCAAAAGCTTTCTCTGAATCTATTGAGATGATCATATGGTTTTTCTCCTTCAGTTTGTTGATATGGTATATCACATTGATTGATTTCCATATATTGAAGAATCCTTGCATTCCTGGGATAAACCCCACTTGATCATGGTGTATGATCCTTTTAATGTGCTGTTGGATTCTGTTTGCTAGTATTTTGTTGAGGATTTTGGCATCTATGTTCATCAGTGATATTGGCCTGTAGTTTTCTTTCTTTGTGACATCTTTGTCTGGTTTTGGTATCAGGGTGATGATGGCCTCATAGAATGAGTGTGGGAGTGTTCCTCCCTCTGCTGTCTTTTGGAAGAGTTTGAGAAGGATAGGTGTTAGCTCTTCTCTAAATGTTTGATAGAATTCGCCTTTCAAGTCATCTGGTCCTAGGCTTTTGTTTGTTGGAAGATTTTTAATCACAGTTTCAATTTCAGTGCTTGTGATTGGTCTGTTCATATTTTCTATTTCTTCCTGGCTCAGTCTCGGCAGCTTGTGCATTTCTAAGAATTTGTCCATTTCTTCCAAGTTGCCCATTTTATTGACATAGAGTTACTTGTAGTAATCTCTCATAATCTTTTGTACTTCTGCAGTGTCAGTTGTTACTTCTCCTTTTTCATTTCTAATTCTATTGATTTGAGTCTTCTCCCTTTTTTTCTTGATGAATCTGGCTCATGGTTTTTCAATTTGTTTATCTTCTCAAAGAACCAGCTTTTAGTTTTATTGATCTTTGTTTTCATTTCCTTCTTTTCTTTTTCATTTATTTCTGATCTGATCTTTATGATTTCTTTCCTTCTGATAAATTTGGGGTTTTTTTGTTCTTCTTTCTCTAATTGCTTTAGGTGCAAGGTTAGGTTGTTTATTTGAGATGTTTCCTGTTTCTTAAGGTAGGATTTTATTGCTATAAACTTCCCTCTTAGAACTGCTTTTGCTGCATCCCATAGGTTTTGGGTCATCATGTCTCCATTGTCATTTGTTTCTAGGTATTTTTTGATTTCCTCTTTGATTTCTTCAGTGATCACTTCGTTATTAAGTAGTGTATTGTTTAGCCTCTATGTGTTTGTATATTTTACAATTACAGATCTTTTCCTGTAATTGATATCTAGTCTCATAGCATTGTTGTCAGAAAAGATACTTGATACAATTTCAGTTTTCTTAAATTTACCAAGGCTTGGTTTGTGACCCAAGATATGATCTATCCTGGAGAATGTTCCATGAGCACTTGAGAAAGATGTGTATTCTGTTGTTTCTGGATGGAATGTCCTATAGATATTAATTAAGTCCATCTTGTTTAATGTATCATTTAAAGCTTGTGTTTCCTTATTTATTTTCATTTTGGATGATCTGTCCATTGGTGAAAGTGGGGTGTTAAAGTCCCCTACTATGAATGTGTTACTGTCGATTTCCCCTTTTATGGCTGTTAGTATTTGCCTTATGTATTGAGGTGTTCCTATGTTGGGTGCATAAATATTTACAATTGTTATATCTTCTTCATGGATTGAGCCCTTGATCATTATGTAGTGTCCTTCTTTGTCTCTTGTAATAGTCTTTATTTTAAAGTCTATTTTGTCTGATATGAGAATTGCTACTCCAGTTTTCTTTTGATTTCCATTTGCATGGAATATCTTTTTCCATCCCCTCACTTTCAGTCTGTATGTGTCCCTAGGTCTGAAGTGGGTCTCTTGTAGACAGCATATATATGGGTCTTGTTTTTTTTTATCCATTCAGCCAGTCTGTGTCTTTTGGTGGGAACATTTAATCCATTTACATTTAAGGTAATTATTGATATGTATGTTCCTATTCCCATTTTCTTAATGAAGGGGTTTGTTATTGTAGGTCTTTTCCTTCTCTTGTGTTTCTTGCCTAGAGAAGTTCCTTTAGCATTTGTTGTAAAGCTGGTTTGGTGGTGCTGAACTCTCTCAGCTTTTGCTTGTCTGTAAAGGTTTTAACTTCTTCATCAAATCTTAATGAGATCCTTGCTGGGTAGAGTAATCTTGCTTGCAGGTTTTTCTTCTTCATCACTTTAAATATGTCCTGCCACTCCCTTCTGGCTTGCAGAGTTTCTGCTGAAAGGTCAGCTCTTAACCTTATGGGGATTCCCTTGTGTGTTATTTTTGTTTTTCCCTTGCTGCTTTTAATATGTTTTCTTTGTGTTTAATTTTTGATAGTTTGATTAATATGTGTCTTGGTGTGTTTCTCCTTGGATTATCCTGTATGGGACTCTCTGTGCTTCCTGGACTTGATTAACTATTTCCTTTCCCATATTAGGGAAGCTTTCAACTATAATCTCTTCAAATATTTTCTCAGTCCCTTTCTTTTTCTCTTCCTCTTCTGGGACCCCTATAATTGGAATGTTGGTGCATTTAATGTTGTCCCAGAGGTCTCTGAGACTGTCCTCAGTTCTTTTCATTCTTCTTTCTTTATTCTGCTCTGCAGTACTTATTTCCACTATTTTATCTTCCAGGTCACTTATCCGTTCTTCTGCCTCAGTTATTCTGCTATTAATCCCTTCTAGAGTATTTTTAATTTCATTTATTCTGTTGTTCATCATTGATGTTTCCTCTTTAGTTCTTCTAGGTCCTCATTAAATGTTTCTTGTGTTTTCTCTATTCTATTTCCAAAATTTTGGATCATCTTTACTATCATTATTCTGAATTCTTTTTCAGGTAGGCTGCCAATTTCCTCTTCATTTGTTAGGTCTGGTGGGTTTTTATCTTGCTCCTTCATCTGCTATGTGTTTTTCTGTCTTCTCATTTTGCTTATCTTACTGTGTTTGGGGTCTCGTTTTTGCAGGCTGCAGGTTCGTAGTTCCCGTTGTTTTTGGTGTCTGTCCCCAGTGGCTAAAGTTGGTTCAGTGGGTTGTGTAGGCTTCCTGGTGGAGGGGACTTGTGCCTGTGTTCTTGTGGATGAGGCTGGATCTTGCCTTTTGGGTGGGCAGGTCCATGTCTGGTGGTGTGTTTGGGGGTGTCTGTGGCCTTATTATGATTTTAGGCAGCCTGTCTGCTAATGAGTGGGGTTGTGTTCCTGTCTTGCTAGTAGTTTGGCAATAGGGTGCCCAGCACTGTAGCTTGCTGGTCGTTGAGTGAAGCTGGGTGTTGGTGTTGAGATGGAGATCTCTGGGAGATTTTCGCCGTTTGATATTACGTGGTGCTTGGAGGTCTCTTTTGGACCAGTGTCCTGAAGTTGGCTGTCCCACGTCAGAGGCACAGCACTGACTCCTGGCTGCAGCACCAAGAGCCTTTCATCCACACGGCTCAGAATAAAAGGGAGAAAAAGTGGAAAGAAAGAAAGAAAAAGGATAAAATAAAGTAAGATAAAATAAAATAAAGTTTTTAAAATAAAAAATAATTATTAAGAAAAAAATTTTTAAGTAAAACAAACAACAACAAAAAAACGTATGGATGGAACCCTAGGACAAATGGTGAAAGCAAAGCTTTACAGACAAAATCTCACACAGAAGCATACATATACACACTCACAAAAAAGAGGAAAAGGGGAAAAATATATATATTTTTGCTCCCAAAGTCCACCTCCTCAATTTGGGATGATTCGTTGTCTATTCAGGTTTTCCACAGATGCAGGGTACATCAAGTTGATTGTGGAGATTTAATCCACTGCTCCTGAGGCTGCTGGGAGAAATTTCCCTTTCTCTTCTTTGTTCGCACAGCTCCCGGGATTCAGCTTTGGATTTGGCCCCGCCTCTGCGTGTAGGTCGCCTGAGGGCGTCTATTCTTTGCTCAGACAGGACGGGGTTAAAGGAGCAGCTGATCCGGGGGCTCTGGCTCACTCAGGCCAGGGGGAGGGAGGGGTACAGAGTGCGGGGCAAGCCTGCGGCGGCAGAGGCCAGTGTGACATTGCACCAGCCTGAGGCACGCCGTGCGTTCTAGCGGGGAAGTTGTCCCTGGATCCCGGGACCCTGGCAGTCGCGGGCTGCACAGGCTCCGGGGAGGGGAGGTGTGGAGAGTGACCTGTGCTCGCACACAGGCTTCTTGGTGGCGGCAGCAGTGGCCTTATCGTCTTATGCCCGTCTCTGGGGTCCGCGCTGATAGCCGTGGCTCGCACCCATCTCTGGAACTCCTTTAAGCAGTATGCTTAATGCCCTCTCCTCACACACCAGGAAACAAAGAGGGAAGAAAAAGTCTCTTGCCTCTTCGGCAGCTCCAGACTTTTTCCCGGACTCCCTCCCGGCTACCCGTGGTGCACTAACCCCTTCAGGCTGTGTTCACGCCCCCAGTCCTCTCCCTGCGATCCGACCGAAGCCTGAGCCTCAGCTCCCAGCCGCCCCCACCCTGGCGGGTGAGCAGACAAGCCTCTTGGGCTGGTGAGTGTCGGTCGGCACCGATCCTCTGTGCGGGAATCTCTCCACTTTGCCCTCCGCACCCCTGTTGCTGTGCTCTCCTCCGTGGCTCCAAAGCTTCCCCCCTCGGCCACCTGCAGTCTCCACCCGCGAAGGGGCTTCCTAGTGTGTGGAAACCTTTCCTCCTTCACAGCTCCCTCTCACTGGTGCAGGTCCCGTCCCTATTCTTTTGTCTCTGTTTTTTCTTTTCTCTTTTGCCTTACCCAGGTACGTGGGGAGTTTCTTGCCTTTTGGGAGGTCTGAGGTCTCTTGCCAGCATTCAGTAGGTGTTCTGTAGGAGTTGTTCCATGTGTAGATGTATTTCTGATGTATCTGTGGGGAGGAAGGTGATCTCTGCGTCTTACTCTTCCGCCATCTCCCCCTCCTCCCACTGAACATTCTGATGAATATGCTAATGCAAAGTTAGGGTAGAATCTAAGCCCTACTTCCTACTTCCCCAACCACTCTACCCTCATGTAGGGTCTGGATATCAGTGTTACAGTTTCAGAGAGAGGGAAAACTACTATGCCCAATCAAGTGAGAAATTTAGAGGGGTGGGGGTGCTGGGCAGAGAGGAGGGAGAGCAGTGGGGAGGAGGACTGGAGAGAGGGGAAAAGGTTCTTTATTTTGTGGTGAGATCCTCTTCTTGTAATTCCACCAAAGCTTAAGTAAATTTGACTAAAGTCACCAAAATTTGGCATGAGTGGATTTCCTGGAAAAACTAGCAAAGAGACTGAGTTTTGCCTCTAGGGAAATGTGGGGAGAAGCATACAGTATATTCAAAGGCCCAGCCAGATCTCAAAATATAAGTCCTTCTGTTCCATTTCATATTAGGGAGCAAGACAGAGAAAATATTTTTTTAAAAAGAACAAATTAAAAATTTGGAGTTTAGAGACATAAAAATTGTGTCCAGGGTTAACATGTGGCCCTATTGGCTTACGCTCTTTTACTGACCACCTGAGCCAAACCAGAAGGGCTCAAAGGGAGGCCCTGGCTTTGTAGGTTGTGCCATTTTAAGGCACTGCTGTCCTCCTGGAAGGAGTACTGAACTTTTCCAAAGATCTTTTATCTCATCCTTTAAAAAAAAAAAAAAAAAAAAAAAAAACTTTCAGTTTTAGTATAGCCTTAGTTGGCTCAAGGACTGTAATATTGAATATAACGAGAAGTGAAAGATGTTGGGTCTTCAGACAAGTATCAGAGTTGTTTCGGATGCAGGAATTGGGGGAAGAGTGGAAGGCTAGAATGGCCAGAGGAGGGAGCCAGGGAAAATGGGAGGGGTGGGATCATGACACTTGCTTTCCTATTCTCTTACTCATCTGTTAGTATTGGAATGAGTAGGCTTCTGGAATTCAGCTGAGCTTTGAGGGTTTTTTTCCTGTTTCTTTTTGGGCTCCATATGTTAACTGAGGATTCCCACACAGAGCTCTTCAGACCTTGAGCTAGCTATGCAGCTGGCAGTGTGCATTTCTGCCTGGTGTTGGTAAGGGAATGGGCAGGAAGAAAGACCTCAGGAAAGGGGAGGATTCCTCAATGGAGGACTTGAAATGTCCTAAATGAAGCTCTCTCTGTCTGAGTCAACCAGCAAAATTGTGTTTACTCCTGTAAGAGTGACCTTGGCAACCAGCAGAGCCAAAGGAGTCTTAAGTTTTTAGGAGTGTCTTATGAAAGGGCAACTTAGAGATAACCCTACAACCCAGGCTCTTCCCAGAAAGAAGGAAAGTGAGAACTAACAGTCATTCCAGGAAATTCTTTGATAAGCACAGGATAAAAGGATATGAGTTACCCAAGAAATACTGATATTTTGCTATAACAACCATCTCGCTATTAAAAGACACCAGCCAAATGGCCAGGAGCATTCCTATCGGGACATTTTTGCTCTTGGTCAGTACTGAGACAGAAAGGCAAGTGCTCACTTTGAGATTTCCCCCCCTTTGATTACAGTCGCTTTTTTTGAGTGATCAAGGAGGAGGGCCAGATATAAAGTAGTATTTGTGGGTATGTATGCAGGAGATATTTAGAATATAACAATCATTTAGACTAGATGAGCAATTGGATGAGAATTTAGAGGAATTTAGAGTGACATACTGATTTCTGGCAGGTGAAAAGATGGGAAATAATTGAGATGGAAATTATATAAGGACTCAAAGACAAAGAGGAGAGGAGACATCAGCACACAACAGATTCCAACAATCTTTTGCAGGTTAGAAAGCTAGTGGGGGAGAGAAAATGGACTTCAGAGTGGAGAAAGTTATGAACCACAGAGTGCAACAGTGAGAGGTGGACAAAAACTTGGAAATCCACAAGGACCATGAAGGGCAGGGATGAGGTGTGACAATGAAAAAAAAGGACAGGTTGAAAGAGTATCTGAATCCTCAGTTCCACTCCTTCTTTCCACGTTCAAAACTCTGATAGTTGGCATAATGCCACCTCAGTGGGAGACTGGAGAATTATTTTCTGGAGAAGCTGACTATAGAGACAACGCTCCACGTACAGATCTTCCTTGATTTACAGTGGGGTTATGTCCTGCTAAACCATCACAAGTTGAAAATGTTGTTGGTCGAAAATGCATTTAATTCGCCTAACATACCCAACATCATAGCTTAGCCTAACCTACCTTAAACATGCTCAAAACACTTACATTAGCCTACAGTTGGGCAAAATCATCTAACAAAGCCTATTTTAAAGTGTTGAATATCTCTGGTAATTTATTTAATACTGTACTGAATGTGAAAAACAGAATGACTGTATGGGTACAGAATGGTCGTAAGTGTATTGGTTGTTACCCTTGTGATTGCATGGCTGACTGGGAACTTCCACTCGCTGCCCTGTCCAGTGGAATGTAAGAGTATGGTACTGCATATCACTAGCCCTGGAAAAGATCAAAATTCAAAATTCGAGGTATGATTTCTACTAAGTGTGTATTGTTTTCACACCATCATAATGTTGAAAAATTGTAGGTTGAACCATCATAAGTTGGGGATTTTCTGTATTGATATGTGGGAGATTCTCCATGAAACAGCTGGCTCCCCACATGATCCATGTACAGTGAAGCCTATGAATTCATTAAGTGTGATATGTGCAAAATACACTTTATGTTTTAGAATAGTTTTAGACTCACAGCAAAACTGAACAGAAGGTACATAGATTTCCCATTTACTCCCTGCCCCCAAATATGCATAGCCTCCCCAGTTACCAACATCCCACAACAGAATGGCACATTTGTTGCAGTTGATTAACCTACATGGACACATCATAATCACCCAAAGTCCATAGTTTGTGTCACGGTTCACTCTTGGTGTCATACATTCTATAGGCTTGGACAAATGTATAATGACACATATCTACCATTATAGTATCACACAGAGTAGTACCACTGCCCTAAGATTTTTCTATGCTCCACCTATTCATCCCTCCTTCTCCCCAAACTCCTGGAAACCACTGATATTTTAGTACCTCCATAGTTTTGCCTTTCCCAGGATGTATTATAGTTGGAATCATACAGCATGTAGCCTTTTCAGGTTGGCTTCTTTCACTTAGTAATATACATTTAAGCTTCCTCCTTGTCTTTTCATGGCTTGGTAGTTCATTTCTTTCTAGCCTGAATAATATTGCATTGCCTGGATGTACCACGGTTACTTATCCATTCACCTACTAAGGGACATTTTGGTTGCTTCCAAGTTTTGGCAATAATGAATAAATCTGCTGTGAACATCCATGTGCAGGTTTTTGTGTGGACATAAGTTTTTAACTCCTCTGGGTTACTACCAATAAGCATGATTGCTGGATTATATGGTAAGAGGATGTTTAATTTTGTAAGAAATCACGAAACTAAACTGTCTTCCAAAGTGGCTGTACAATTTTCCATTTCCATCAGTAATGAATGAGAATTCCTACTATTCCAAATCCTTGCCAGCATTTAGTTTCAGTGTTCTATTGGCCATTCTTCTTTTTTTGTTGTTGTTCTACTCATTTCACCCATCATCCCACTCTTTGCCTCTGGTAACCACCAAACTGTTCTCTGTATCTCTGAGTTCAGTTTTGTTTTTTAAGAGTCCATATTTAAGTGAGATCGTATGGTATTCATCTTTCTCTGTCTGACTTAGTTCACTTAGCATAATGCCCTCAAGGTCCATCCATGTTGTTGCAAATAACAAGATTTCATTCTTTCTTATAGCTGAGTAGTAATATTCCATTATATATGTTTATATATCCATCACATTTTCTTTATTCATTTACCACAGGTGGACACTTAGTTTGCTTCAATATATTGCTACTGTAAATAATGCTGCAATGAACATAAAGGTGCAGATATCATTTGGAGATAGTGATTTCATTTCCTTTGGATAAATACCCAGAAGTGGAATTGTTGGATCATATGATAGTTCTATTCTTAATTTTTTGAGGAAACTCTATACTGTCTTCCATAGTGGCTGCACCAATTTACATCCTCACCAACACTTGTTATTTGCTGTCTTCTTGATAACATTCATTCTGACAGGTGTAAGGAAATATCTCATTGTGGCTTTGATTCACATTTCCCTGAAAATCAGTGATGTTAAGCACCTTGTCATGTATCTGTTGCCTATCTGTATGCCTTCTTTGGAAAAAATGTCTATCAAGTCTCCAGCCCATTTTTAGTTGATTTGTTTATTTTTTTGATGTTGAGATTATGAGTTTTTTGTATAATTTGGATATTAATCTCTTATCAAATGTATTGTTTGCCAATATCTTCTTCCACTCAGTAGGCTGCCTTGTCATTTTGTTGATAGTTTCCTTTGCTGTGCAAAAGCTTTTTAGTTTGATGTAGTCTCATTTGTTTATTTCTGCTTTTGTTTCCCTTGCCTGAGGAGACATATACAAAAAAATATTGCTAAGACCAATGTCAAAGAGCATACTGCTTATGCTTTCTTCTACGAGTTTTATGGTTTCAGGTCTTATATTTAAGTCTTTAATTCATTTGGAGTTGGTTTTTGTGTATGGTGTGAGAATGTAGTACAGTTTGATTCTTTTGCACACATCTGTCTAGTTTTCCCAATACAATTTACTGAAGAGGCTGTCTTTTCCCCATTCCATATTCTTGTTTCCTTTGTCGTTGAATAAATGACCATGTAAATGTAGGTTTATTTCTGAGATTTCTCTTCTATTCCATTGATCTGTGTGTGTGTATTTATACCAGTAACATACTGTTTTGATCACTAAACTTTGTAGTGTAGTTTGAAATGAGGAGTGTGATACCTCCAGCTTTGTTTTTCTTTCTCAAGATTGTTTTGATTATTCAAAACAATTTCCATACAAAGTTTACAAACTTCCATACAAATGTCCATACAAAGTTTAGAATTATTTATTCTAGTTCTGTGAAAAATGCCACTGATATTTTGATAGGAATTGCAGTGAATCTGTAGATTGCCTTGTACAAGGGAGTACGGTCATTTTAACATATTAATTCTTCCAATCCATGAGCATGGTATATCTTTCCATTTGTCTATGTCATCTTCAGTTTCTTTCATCAATGTCTTATAGTTTTCTGAGTACAGGTATTTTACCTCTTAGATTTATTCCTAGGTATTTTGTTATTTTTGATGCAATTGTAAATGGGATTGCTTTTGTAATTTCTCTTTCTGATAGTTTGTTGTTAGTGTAGAGAAACACAACAGATTTCTATATATTAATTTTGTATCCAGCTCTTAGTTTCTTTGATCTTTTCTGTTGTTTTTCACTTCTATTTCTTTTATTTCTGCCATGATCTTTATTATTCCTTTCCTCCTACTAACTTGTGTTTTGTCCATTCTTCTTTTTCTAGTTCCGTTATGTATAAGGTTAGATTGTTTATTTGGATTGTTCTTGTTTCCTTAGGTAGGCTTGTATTGCTATAAATGTTCCTCTTAGAACTGCTTTTGCAAATTTTCATAGATTTTGGGTTGCTATCTTTCCATTTTCATTTGTCTCCAGGTATTTTTAAAAAATTTCCTCTTTGATTTCTTGGAAGGCAGCTATGCTCACCACTATACCACCAATGCCTCTTTGATTTCTTTAGTGACCCATTGGTTGTTTAGTAACAAATTTTTAGCTTCCACATGTTTGTGTATTTTGCAGTTTTTTTCTTATAGTTGATTTCTAGTCTTGTACTGTTGTGATCAGAAAAGAAGCTTGATATGATTTTGATACTCTGAAATTAATTAGACTTGTTTTGTGGCCTACCATGTGATCCATCCTAGCGAATATTCCATGTGCACTTAAAAACAATGTGCTTTTTAAAATTTATTTATTTATTTTTGGCTGCATCAGGTCTTAGTTGCGGTGCACGGGCTTCTCTGTAGTTGCGGCATGCGGGCTCAGTATAGCTTGTGGGCTTAGTTGCCCTGTTGCATGTGGGATCCTAGTTCCCCAACCAGGGATCAAATCCATGTCCCCTACATTGGAAGGTGGATTCTTAACCACTGGACAACCAGGGAAGTCCCCAAAACAATATGCTTTTGGATGGAATGTTGTATCTATATCAGTTAGTTCCACCTGGCCTAATGTGTCATTTAAAGTCAGTTTTTCTTCATGATTTTCTGTCTGGATGATTTGTCCATTGATATAAATGAGATGTTAAAGTTCCCTTATATCAATTTCGTTACATCAGTTTCTCCCTTGGTGTTTGTTAATATTTTCCTCATGTATTTAAGTGCTCTTATGTTGGGCGCATAGATATATACTTACAATTGTTATAACTTCTTGTTGGGTTAATCCCTTGGTCATTATATAATGTCCTTCTTTCTCTTGTTACAGTCTTTGTTTTAAAGTCAGTTTTGTCTGATATAATTATTGCTATCCCAGCTTTCTTTTCGTTTCCATTTGCATGGGATACCTTTTTCCATTCCCCTCACTTTAGATCTGATGTGAGTCTCTTGCAGACAGCATATATACAGGCCTTGTTTTCATATCCTTTCAGCCACTCTATGTCTTTTGACTAGAGCATTTAGTTCATTTACATTTAAAGTAATTATTGACAGATATGTACTTACTGCCATTTTGTCAGTTGTTTTCCAGTTGTTTTTATCATTCTTTTTTGTTCCTTTCTTCTTTTGCTCTCTTCCTTTGTGATTTGATGATGACATTTAGTGTTATGTTTGGAATTCCTTCTCTTTTTTGTGTGTCTTGATTTTTGGTTACCATGAAATTCGTATATATATATATATATATATATATGGAATTATTTAAGTTGATGACCTCTTAAGTTTGAACACATTCTAACAACCCCCTCATTTTTACACCCCCCCCACACACGTTTTATGTTTTTGACATCACATTTTACATCTGTTTGTTTTGTGTGTCCCTTAATTACTTGTTGTGGATATAGGTGATTTTACTACTTTTGTCTTTTAACCTTCCTACCAGCTTTATAAGTCATGGATCTACTACCGTTATGGTATGTTTGTCTTTACCAGTAAGATTTTTTCCTCCTGTAATTTTCATATTTCTAATTGTGGTCTTCTCTTTTTTGCTTAGAGAAATCCCTTTAACATTTTTTGTAAAGTTGATTTAGTATTGCTATATTCTTTCAGCTTTTGATTATCTGTAAAATTCTCTACCCCTCCTTCAAATCTGAAGGATAGTTTTGCTGGGTAGAGGATTCTTGGTTGTAGGTTTTCCCCTCTCATAACTTTGAATATATCATGCCACTCCCTTTGGGTCTGCAGAGTTTCTTTTGAAAAGTCAGCTAATGGTCTTATGGGATTTCCCTTGTATGTAGCTAATTGCTTTTTCTTGCTGCTTTTAAGATTCTCTCTTTATTTTTAATTGTTGCCATTTTAATTACAATGTTTCTTCATGTGAACCTCTTTGAGTTCATCTTCTTTGTGATTCTCTGTGCTTCTTGGACCTGGATGTCTGTTTCCTTTCCCAAGTTAGGAAAATTTTCAGCTATTATTTCTTCAAATAAGTTCTCTTCCTCTTTCTTTTTCTTTTCTCTTTCTGGGACCCCTATAATGCAAATGTTAGTATGCTTATGTTGTCCCAGAAGACTCTTAAACTAGCCTCATTTTTTAAAAATTCTTTTTTTCTGTTTAGATTGAGTGATTTTCACTATTCTGTCTTCCAGTTTGCTGATCTGTTCCTCTGTATTTTCTAATACACTGTTCATTTCTTCTAGTGTTTTTTTTTTTTTTTCAGTTTTGTAGTCTTCACCTCTGTTTGATTCTTCTTTATATTTTCTAACTCTTTGTTAAACTTCTCACTGTGTTCACCCATTCTTCTCCTGAGTTCATTGAGCATCTTTATGATCATTACCTCAAACTCTATCAGGTAGATTACTTATCTCCACTTGGCTTAGTTCTTTGGGGTTTTATTTTGATCCTTTGTTTGTAATTTATTCCTCTGTATCCTCATTTTACCTAATTCCATGTGTTGATTTCTATGCATTAAGTAGGTCAGTTACACTTCCAAATCTTGTAGAAGTGGCCTTATGTAGCAGATGTCCTATGGGGTCCAGCAGCACATTCCCCTCTGGTCACCAGAGCTCTATGCTCTATGCGTGTGCCCATACGAGCATATGCTCTATGTGGGCTGCATGGGCCCTTCTATTATGGCAGGATCAACTACTGTGGACATGCTGGTAAGTGGGGCTGGCCCCCAGCTCAGTTGGCTGCCAGGCCCTGCCTTGTGTGGTGGCTGCCAGCTGACTGGTGAGTTGGGGCTGGGTCCCAGGGCAGCTGACTGTGGGTCTGGTAGGCCCTGGGGCTGATGCCAGCCTCTTGGTGGGTAGTAAGCCTCCAGTACTAATAGGCTAGAGGGAGGGCTCCAAAATGGCTCTTTCCAGTACAAGTAGAACAAGATCCCCAAAATGGTTGCTGCCAGCATCTATGTCCCCAGGGAAGTCTCAGTTGTCTCCTGCCTCTCTGGGATGCTTTCCAAGATCAGCAGGTGGATCTAACCCAGGGTCCTTTCAAATTACTGCCTCTGCACTAGGACTTGGAGTGTGTGAAATTTTGCACATGCCATTTAAGAGCAGAGTTTCTGTTTTCTGCAACCTTATAGCTCTCCATGGATGCAAGCCCCCACTGGCCTTCAAAGCCAGCCATTCTGGGGGCTCATCTTCCCAGTGCAGGACCTCCTGGGCTGGGGTTTTGACCCCTTGCTTCTTGGGGAGAACCTCTGAAGTTTTGATTATTCTCTCATTTGTGAATCGCCTACCCAGACGTGTGGGTCTTGACTACACCCTATCTCTACCCCTCCTACCCATCTTGGTGTGGTTCCTTCATTATATCTTTAGTTGTGGAAAATCTTTTCTGCTAGTTTTCAGGCTGTTCTCATAGATAGTTGCTCTGTAACTAGTTGTAATTTTGATGTGCTTGTGGGAGGAGGTGCGCTCAGGGTCTTCCTACTCCATCATGGCCACCAATTGATAAAATCTATCAATTCTTTCTTTCATAGAGTACACTTTTGGAGTTGTATTCAAAAAATCATTGCCAAACCCTAGGTCCTATGCTATTTTCCAGGAGTTTTATAGTTTTGTGTTTTATATTTAGGTCTGTGATTCATATTGAGTTAATTTTTATGAATGGTGTAAAGTCTGCATCTAGATTCATTTTGTGTGTGTGTGCGGACTTCCAGTTTTTCCTACACCATTTATTGAGGAGACTATCTTTGCTCCATTGTATTGTCTTTGCTCTTTGTCAAAGATCAATTGACTACGTTTGTGTGGGTCTATTTCTGGGCTCTCTATTCTGTTCTGTTGAAAAACTTGTCTATTCTTTCACCAATACCATACTGTCTTGATTACTGTAGCTTTATATTTAGTCTTGAAGTTGGGCCATGGAAGTCTTCCAACTTTGTTTTTCTACTTCAGTGTTGTGTTGGCCACTCTGGGTCTTTTGTCTTTCCATATAAACTTTAGAATGTCTTTGTCAATATCCACAAAATAACTTGGGGGGTTTTGATTGGGCTTGCATTGAATCTATAGATCAAGTTGGGAAGAAATGATGACTTGACAATATTGAGTCTTCTAACCCACAGATATGTAATATCTCTCCATTTATTGAGTTCTTCTTTGATTTCTTTCACCAGAGTTCTATAGTTTTCCTCATATAGATCTTACACATATTTTGTTAGATTTTGCAAAACGAAATATATTTCATTTTCATGTGTGTTAATATAAATGGTATCACATTTTAAATTTCAAATTTCACTTGTTCATTGCTGGTATATAGGAAAGCTATTGACTTTTGTAAGTTAATCTTATATCCTAAAATCTTGCTATAATTGCTTATTAGTTCCAGATGTTTTTGCAGATTCTTTCAGATTTTCTACATAGGTGATCATGTCATCTGCAAACAAAGACAGTTTTATTTCTCCCTTCCCAATCTATAGACCTTTTCTTTTCTTGCCTTGCTGCATTAGCCAGGACTTGTAGTGTGATGCTGGAAATGAGTGGGTGAGAGGGGATGCCCTTGCTTTGTTCCTGATCTTTGTGAGAAAGTTTATTTTCAGTTTCTTGCCAGTAAGTATGATGTTAGCTATAGACTTTTCGTCTGTATTTTTCAAGTTGAGGGAGTAGCTTGAGTCATTCTTCTGTTATAGTTTTTTGTATCTGGCATTCTTTTTGGTTCTTTCTTAGGATTCCCATCTCTCTGCTAACACTGCCCATTTGTTCTTGCATGCCATCTATTTTATCCATTAGTCTCTTAGCATATTAATCATAGTTGTTTTAAATTTCCAGTTCAATAATCTCAACATCCTGCCATATCTGAGTCTTGTTCTGATGCTTGCTTTGTCTCTTCAAACTATGTTTTTTGCATTTTAGTATGTCTTGCAATTTTTTTTGATAGCTGGAAATAATGTACTGAGTAAAATAAACTTGCAAATAAGCCTTTAATAATGAAGTGGTAAGGTATGGGGGGAGGGAAAGTGTTCTTTAGTCTCTTATTTAGGTCTCAGTAATCTATTGAGCCTGTAACTGGGTTGTGGAATTTCACCTGTGCTTTTCAGTGCCTCCCACCCCTTAGGTGGGATGAGGTTGCATATTTCCCTCTCCCCAGGTCAGTTAGGCTCTAATAAAACCCAATATGTTAGTCTCTGGTTAATTAGTTTCTCCTTAGAGCAGAACTTGTTAAGAAAAACAGAATGCTCTGGCATATTTCAAAATGGCTCATTTTTCCCCCTTCCTGCTGGAAGCATGAGGGAATTTTTCCTCCAATATTCAGTTTGAGGTCCTAGAGGTAAAACAGGTACGGGGTCTCCACTATGACTGGCTCCCCCTAGAGTTTTTATTTCTCAGACTTGTCCACTCTGAGCCTCCAACAATTTGTCAATTACAGCTCAGGTTTCCCTACCTCAGCACTGATTCCTGTGGAGACTGCTGCTCATGGGTTTCTGCTACAGTAAGTTGTAATTCTCAATATTTATCTGTTGATCTCTCCAATTTGGGGAGCAGCAGTTTGCCCTGTGACCTCACTTCTTTTATGGATCTAAGAAGAGTTGTTAATTTTTCAGTTTGCTCAGGTTTTTATTTGTTATCAGGATGGAGTGGTGTCTTCCAAGCTTTTTACATGCTGGACTGGAAAACAACAGTCATTAAGTTTTCTACATACAGTTGCTGTCATAATTTCATTACTTTTTAATCCTAAGTATGAACAAGTAATCAATGATAATCTGACATTTGAAGAAAACCTTTTGTTGCTCCTTTTTTAAATTAAAGTATAGTTAATTTACAATATCATGTTGGTTTCAGGTGTATAGCACAGTGATTCAGTTTTATATATATTCTATATATGTGTATATATATTATATATATATATATTCCATTTCAGATTCTTTTCCCTTATACGCTATTACAAAATATTGAGTATAGTTCCCTGTGCTATACAGTTGGTCCTTGTTGGTTATCTATTTTATATATAGTAGTGTGTATATGTTAATCCCAACCTCTTAATTTATCACTCCCCCCCCTTTCTCCTTTGGTAATCATAAATTTGTTTTCTATGCCTGTGAGTCTCTTTCTGTTTCATAAATAAGTGCACTTGTATCACATTTTTAGATTCCACATATAAGTGATATCATATGATATTTGTCTTTATCTGGCTTACTACACAGTATGATAATCTCTAGGTCCATCCCTGTTGCTGCACAAAAGGTCTTGAAATTAACTGAAAAAATTTAGGAAACAGAAAGTTTTAAAAAGATAAACTTGAATTAATGTGCTTAGAAAGATAAGAAAATCTCATACTTTTAAAAAAGGTTGTGAAGGTGCGTCTTCCCTGGTGGCACAGTGATTAAGAATCCACCTGCCAATGCAGGGGACACGAGTTCGATCCCTGGTCCAGGAAGATCCCACATGCCGCAGAGCAACTAAGCCAGTGTGCCATAACTACTGAGCCTGCGCTCTAGAGCCAATGAGTTACAACTACTGAAGTCCATGCGTCTAGAGCCCATGTTCCACAACAAGAGAAGCCACCACAATGAGAAGCCCGTGTACCGCGACGAAGAATAGCCCCCGCTCGCCACAGCTAGAGAAAGCCCACACTTAGCAACAAAGACCAGAAGCAGCCAAAAATAAATCAATTAGTTAATTTTTTAAAATGTAATGCTTTTAAAAAATAAAGAAGGTTGGGCTTCCCTGGTGGCGCAGTGGTTGAGAGTCCGCCTGCCGATGCAGGGGACACGGGTTCGTGCCCCGGTCTGGGAAGATCCCACATGCCGCGGAGAGGCTGGGCCCGTGAGCCATGGCCACTGAGCCTGTGTGTCCGAAGCCTGTGCTTTGCAACGGGAGAGGCCACAACAGTGAGAGGCCCGCTTACCACCAAAAAAAAATAAAAAATAAAAATGGTTGTGATGGCATGTTACAAAATAGAAATAAGCAGAGAACAGGTAAGTTTTAGGAAGCTGATATCATTGATATCTCCCCCCAAAATAGAGTAGGCTATAAAAAAAAAGTAGTAAATAATACGAAAGAAATTTGGAGGATCAATCTGGAATGTCCAAGTTGTGAATAAGAGTTCAAAAACAAGCACCCTTTAAATGAAAGAAGATACATCATTTTGAGATTTCAGCATCATAGATAAAGAGAAGACAGAAAAGCTCTGAGAGAAAATTAGGTGACAAAAGAAACAAGATATAGAATAATAATAGATTTTTTAATAGCTTCATTGGATAGCATCACAAAAATCAATGGTGACTCAAACTCATTATTGATGGTAGAAATTTACATTAAAACAAGATATCTCTTGTTGGTCAGAGTAGCAAAAAATAGAAAGGTAGATAATAGCAAATGTTGAAGACAGTGTGGGGAGACAAGAACTCTCTCGCACTGATGATGGTATGATTGAAATGAGCAGAGTTATTCTGATAAGCAGTCTGTCAGCACTTACTGAAATTAGGAAACCACATATTCAACCCTTAACACAGACCATACACAAAAATGAACTTTAGGGCTTCCCTGGTGGCACAGTGGTTGAGAGTCCGCCTGCCGATGCAGGGGACACGGGTTTGTGCCCCGGTCTGGGAAGATCCCACATGCCGCAGAGCGGGTAGGCCCGTGAGCCATGGCCGCTGAGCCTGCGCGTCCGGAGCCCCTGCTCCGCAACAGGAGAGACCATGTCAGTGAGAGGCCCGTGTACCGCAAAAAAAAAAAAAGAACTTTAGTTGACTCATAGACCTACCACAAGGTGAAACAAAAACATCAACCATGTAAGAAAAGATTGAAACATTTGACTACATTAAAATTAGAAACTTTCTGTTTACTGAAAGATACTATAAAGAAAGAGAAATCATAAGTCATAGAATAGGAGAAGATATTCCCAACATGTTCTACTGACAAGGGACCTGGATCCAGAATATATAAGGAACTTATTCAAAAGATCAATAAGAAATGGACTATAGGGAGTTCTCTGGTGGTCCAGTGGTTAGGACTTGGCACTTTCACTGCCAGGACCCAGGTTCAATCCCTGGTCGAGGAACTAAGATCCCACAAGCTATGTGGTGAATCAAAAAAAAAAAAAAAAAAAGGATAATAGAAAGAGGAAAGGACTTTGGCATCTCAAAAATGGGAGTACAAATAGTTAATAAATATATTAAAAAACAGTGATTCCATTAATAAACAAGGAGATACAAATTAAAATCACAATGGAAATATACCACAGAAGCATCAGTTTGGCAAAAATTAAGAGGTCTGACAATACAAAGTATTTGCAAGGATATGAAGTAATGGGAACTTTTGTATATTGCTTATGGGAGTGTAAATTGGTAGGACTTTAAAGACACTTTGGTAGAGTATAGTAAAGTTGAAGATATGCATATATTATGAACCAGCCATTTCACTTCTAAATGTATATGCTAGAGAAATGTTTAAACATATATATCAGGAAATGTGTATAGGAATGGCTGTACTGGCAACATTATTCAAAATCAGCCTAAACTGGAATCAACCTAAAATATCCAACAGCAATTGAATAAATAAATAAATTGTGACATATTTGCAGATTGAAATACTATATGGCAATGAAAATGAATGAACTATAGCTACATGAAATAGCATGGTTTGATCACAAAACAATACTGAGTGAAAAAAACAAGACAGAAAAGAATACTGGTATTTATATAAAACTCAAAACAGTCAAGACTAAACTATATTTTTAAAAGATGCGTATTTGGGGCTTCCCTGGTGGCGCAGTGGTTGGGAGTCTGCCTGCCGATGCAGGGGACACGGGTTCGTGCCCTGGTCCGGGAAGATCCCACATGCCGCGGAGCGGCTGGGCCCGTGAGCCATGGCCACTGAGCCTGTGCGTCCGGAGCCCTTGCTCCGCAACGGGAGAGGCCACAACAGTGAGAGGCCCGCATACCGCAAAAAAAAAAAAAAAAAAAAAAAAAACGTATTTGACAGAACTATAAAGACAAGGAAAAAATTACTATAAAAGTCAGGATAATAATTATCTCTGGAGGGAAAGAGGGAGGGAGTTGTGATCAGGAAGAGACACATAGCATAAATGCTTTTGGGATGCCAGCGATGTTTTCTCTCTGGAACTGCATGGTGATTACATAATTGTTCACTAATTATTCACTATATTGCATCTATGTGTTTTGTTTTGTTTTGTTTTGTGGTACGCGGGCTTCACACTGTTGTGGCCTCTCCCGCTGCGGAGCACAGGCTCTGGACGCGCAGGCTCAGTGGCCATGGTTCACGGGCCCAGCTGCTCCGCAGCATGTGGGATCTTCCCGGACCGGGGCACGAACCCGTGTCCCATGCATCGGCAGGCGGACTCTCAACCACTGCGCCACCAGGGAAGCCCCCCCAAGTGAGTCTTTTGCCAAGACTTGCAGAAAAGAGACTTTTGCCCTTTTTCAGGGCCCTTTCCCACTCCAGAATAATTCGGAGCTCCTATCGTGGCAATTCTTCCTCCACTGGCTGGTCTAGTCTAATCTATTCTAGTGTGGGCCAACGTAATGGGTTTAATATGAAAATAATCAGTTGAATATCCATCCATTTTGTCCCAACCTCAGGTCAGCTCTGTGGGAGGTATAAGACAAGGGAAAGATATGGTCCTTTTTGTCCAATGATCTGAAAATCTAATTTTGGAAACAGGATTAAAACACATGAAATGGGCTATGATGGTTTGTGCAGGACTGAAATGCAGCTACACACCTGTTAAAGGAAGTACATTTAGGAGCTAGCAAAATTCTCTCAGCCCCAGTCTTCTCAAATTCCTTCATAGCCAGACTACCAGGAAAGGATGTGCTTGTCACCCAAATCCAGATGCTTTAACCTGTGCAAATTCAAATTTACTTGAAAGTGGCACAAAAAGGGAAATATTAGAAATTAGAGGGAATTCTCTGGTGGTCTAGTGGTTAGGGCTCCGTGCTCCCACTGCAGGGGGCATGGGTTCGATCCCTGGTCAGGGAACTAAGATCCCACATGCCACAAGGCACAGCCAAAAAGAAAAAAAAAAGAAATTAGAGTCTTGTGTCAAACAGAAATGAGTATAAATGTTCACCAAAAGATATATAGTAGACCACTTACATGAGGTACTTAGAGTAATCAGAATCACAGAGACAGAAAATAGAATGGTGGTTTCCAGGGGCTGGGAGGAGGGGGAATGGGGAATTTGTATTTACTGAGTACAGAATTTCAGTTTTATAAGATGGAAAGAGTTATAGCGATGGATGGTGGTGATGGCTGCACAAAATTATGCGTTTAATACTACTGAAATACATCCTAAAAAATGGTCAAGATGATGGATGTTAACTAGACTTATTGTGGTGATCCTTTTGCAATAAATACAAATATTGAATCATGTTGTACATCTGAAACCAGTATAATGTTTATATGTCAATTATATCTTAATTTTGAAAAATGGTTAAGATAGTAATATTTATGTTATATGTATTTTATCACAATAAAAAAATATTAGGAAAAAGATACTAGGAAGTTCAGAGAAACACTATTCATAATGCCTCACCACTTTGCCCCTCCCCTCCCCCCAACAATGACCCAAATGGCCAACAAATATAGAATGGATAAATTGTTGTATAGTCACACCGTGGAATTTGTTACAGCATATAGAATAAACAAACCATTATTGCTGCATGTAAAAACATGATGTTTAATGAGAGAAGCCAGAGATGAAAGAGTACATATTGTATGATTCCATTTATATTAAGTATAAAATTAGGCAAAAATGAATTTGTGCTCTTAAAAGTTGGGCTGGTATGCACCCTGATGGGAGTAGGGGAGGTTATTGACTCGCGGAAGGCACGAGAGTCTCTGTGATACTGGCAGTATTTGGTTCTCAGTCTCAGTATTTGGATGTTTGGCCTGAAAATTCAATGGACTGTGCACTGATGTGCACTTTGCAGGATGTCAATTACACCTCAGTAAAAAGTTACTACAATAAGAAATTTTTTTTAAAAAAAGAGTTTCTATATAGCTTCTACTTCATTTTACAGATGTGAAAATTGAGGCTCAGAAAGGTTAAATGACATCACACTGTCACATGGCTGTCAAGAAAGGGAACTGAAAATGACCAAGGTGTGAGGGCTGCAAGTTCTGTGCACTTTCACCTAGCTTCAGAGTAATTGCTGAAAGTTCACAAGGTTTCAGTTTGTTTGTGTTGTTTTTCCAGGGCTGAGTGGGAGTGGGGAGTGGGAACCAGGGCAGAGGAAGTGGACTCCGGAGCAATACATGCAAAGCACCTAGCCCAGAGTTTGGCACATAGGAGAGCGCCTTCATACATGCTACGGTTCCCTTCCACACACCCCCTTTTGCAGAGAAATGAAATGGAGAGAACGTTGAAGAGTTCTGGTAGCTCTGGGGTGGACACTGCTCACCTCAGGACAAAGTGACCGGATTGGAGCCTCTCCTTCTCCATGGGAGAAGGAAGCTCTCCTGGAGGTGGGCATGTGGAGGGAGGGCTTCTGACTCAGGCTCAAATTCCCTGCTATTTGTAGGGCAAGTGAGAATCAGGACAAGAAAGTGGGGGTAGAGACCTAGTGTGGGAAGGGGGGTTCCCTACACCTTGATGGCCAAAAAGGGGTGTGTGTGAGAAGGTGGGCTCTTTCGTGTGCTCTCTGCTGACATTCTTGCCAGTTGCTTCTTTCATGTCAGCCGAGCAGGGCAGAATGTATGCACTGAACTGATTCCTGCTTAGACACAAGATGACCCTGAGCTCTGAATTCCTCAGCATCTTAGAAACCCGTGTTTCTAACGTCTGGAAGCCAGTATTGTCCCTTTAGCCAGAGGGGCAGCAAAGGTTTTCCCTTGAAGCTTCGCTGGCAGCCATGGATTTCACATCAGGACAGCGCCACCTAGTGGCCACGTCTGGAAGTCCAGCCCGGGCTCCCTCCCCTCAGCCCACTATTGGCTCTGGGAGCGAGTTTAGTTAGGGAGGAGGAGTTTAGGGAGGTTCCAGACACTTCCCTTTACACACAGCTTCCAGGAGTCCTTGATCCCTACGCTGCCAGTTCCGCACAAGTCGGCCCTTAATCACATCCTGTCCTGGGTTGCCCTCTGTTTCATGTGTAATCATTTAAAATTGTTTTGTCTATTCAATTAGACTAAGGTTTTGAGGCTAGGGCTACTAGAATCACATCTCTTTAGATTTGGATGGGAATTTAGTATTCTCTAATCTGACCCACTCGTTTTTCAGACGGGAAAGGAAGATGTTGAGGGGTGAGGGGAATTGCCCAGCTACTTAAAAATGTGGTTTGGACCAGAGCCCAGATCTCCTGATGACTCCCAGATCAGTGCTTTCCAACATACCATGCTATATCTTTCTTTGTGTCATCCACAGTGCTTGCACACAGTAGGCGCCTGATACATATAGGTGCTCCATAGATACGGCCTGTTGTTGCCCTCACAACCCTGCCTGCTACCAAAGTGAGTTTTCAATTGTCATCTGGGCCACCTCCCAGTTCTGTGCATCTTGCGGGTTATGATCAATTAAAGTGGCCACTCTCACCATAGTAAGCCACTGTCTTCTCCATTTATAAGGCACACAGTGTGGGTTCAAAGGAAGAGGAAACAAAGAGGAGACACACACTTTAAAGCAGAGGCCCCAGTCCCAGCATCCATACAGACCAAGTGGCTACTGTGGGCTTCGTGGGCTCTACCTCAGTGCTTCTCAAACTGCGATGTGCATCAAAATCTCCCGAGAATCTTGTTAAAACAATATTCTCATTCAGTAGGTCTTGAGTGGGACCTGAGATTCTGCATTTCTAACAGGACCCTGGATGCTCCTGATGCTGCCCTTTGAAGAGCAAGGGGCAAGGGTGCTCTGGACCCCTACCTGGTCCAGGGTGTCGTAGAGTGCCAGAAACCCACCCTGAGCCTCTCCCTCCACCTCAGCCCTGCTGCAGTCCCTCAGACCTCAACTTCAAGGAAAAAGGAAAGGGGCTGAAGCAATGGTGAGCATGGTGACCCCTGGGTGAGTCATTCCAAGTCCCTTTCCTCACCCCATCCCCTACTTCTCCCAAAGATCCTGCCTCCAGACAGTCTGAAGAGGAAGGCAAGGTTGAACCCCACCAAAACACTGCACAGAAAGAGGGGGATAGGCTTGCTGTTGACATGCCCCACAGTTTTCCAGAGGAACAGGCCTGCTTGGCTGCCATTTTATGTCTGGGTGCTATGACATCCCTACAGCCACAGAGTTGTCTTTATTTTTTATTTTTTTAAGCTTTATTTATTTATTGGCTGCTTTGGGTCTTAGTTGGGGCACGTGGGATCCTTCATTGCAGCGCAAAGGCTTCTCTCTAGCTATGGTGCTCCGGCTTCCTGTGGGCTCCAGAGCGCGTGGGCTCAGTAGTTGTGGCCCGCGGGCTTAGTTGCCCCGTGGCATGTGGGATCTTAGTTCCCCAACCAGGGATGGAACCAGCATCCCCTGCATTGCAAGATGGATTCTCAACCACTGGACCACCAGGGAAGTCCCCAGAGTTATCTTTTTAACATAAAAGATATCTTAATTTATATATTTTAATTATGAGATATATTTATAGTTTACGTATATTTTCATTTTTACTATTCTCTTGCTACCACTAAACATACCCCCAAAAGTTCATTAATATTAAAGAAAGGAAGGAAAGGGGAATTTATTGAGCTACTACTATGTGACCAATACTGTGGTATTTTCATGCATGTTATCTCACTCCTTACAATGCCCCTGCCTACATAGGTGTTATTTCCCTATTTTATAGTTGAGAACACTGAAGCTCAATGATGTTGGGTAACTTATCCAGGACTACCTAGCAGGGATAGGAGCCCAGATGAGTTTGACTGAAAAGTTTCTCTCCACCATAATGATAATAAATATGAATATTTGCATTGTGTTTACCATGGACCAGACACTGCTCTTAGCACATATATTAACTCATATAATCTTCACATTAACCTTATGAGGCAGGTACTATAATCACTCCTATTTTACAGATGAAGAAACTGAGGCACAGATAGGCCAAATTACTGGCCCAAGGTCATACAGCTAATAAGTGATGGAGCTGGGATTTCAATCCAGTCAGTCTGGTTCCAGACAAGTACTCTCAAACACTGTTCCACATTGCCTGTCAATTTCCTATCAATTTCTTAAATCTCACAGTTGAGTGGAAATCACCGCCCCCATTGTAACGTTACCCTTTCCTTATTCAGTGTATACCATACTGCCTGGAAAAGTTCGCATTTGCCACACTAGTAAACACCTACATATTTGTTTTCTAACTAGGACTGCCTGGGGCTTTGGACCTTCTTCATACCCTGTGAAGGCTGGGATTTCCTTGGAGAACCCTCTTCCCCATTGGCTGGAAGTTGAAGGAGTCTGAAAAAGTTTGGAGAGTCATGTGCTTCTCCATCAACCCATCACCCTATCCCACCGTGTGTAGCTGGCCTAAGACAGAGACAAAAGGATGAGGCTTGTCGGGAATGTTTTGTCACTCTGTATTATTTTTCAATTCATTTCCTATTTACCTATCACACTCCTGAGTCTTGTTTTCCTACCTGAAGGAATCCAGAGGGTGAAGGGAGCTTCATATTTCTGAGTACACAGAAGTTGCAACCTTATGTTCCTATCCCAGCTCTCCCTCTGGCTGTGTGACTATAAGCAGGTTTTTTGAGATTTTTTTTTAAAAACTTTAGTTTTCTCACCTGTAAAGTGGGGATAATGAGAATCTGCTTCAAAGGACTGCTGCATAGGAATAATGAATTTGAGTGCCTTGCTTATCATAAGCCCATCAAGAGTAGCTATTTACTAATGCAATTTATAAATACATCCCTTCTGAGTGAATGAGTGAGTTGAATGAATATAAGGGAAGGTTGAGAAGTCTAGCCTGACTCCCCCACAAACCAGCAAACAACTCCTTTAACTTCTTTAAACAGGTACATTTAGAAATTTATTATTTGGGGTGAGAACTGTGTAAAAACAGAACACTAAAGGTTGTATGGGAAACCTCCAAGGACAAACTTCCTCAACTTTATAGCTTTGCTGGGGGCTAAGCTAACTCAGCAACTGGGGATAGGACAAGCCTCTCAAACCTTCCTTTGCCTCATCCCCGACCCAACTCCACATTCAAGCCCAAGGCTTTCCACTGGAGACTTCCAGAATGACAGGATATATTTCTTTTGCGGGGGAGGGAGGATGAAGAGGGAGAAGTGGAGTGCATTATGTGACCGCTTTCTATGAGCAGAGCAAACCAATTAATTTTGTTGTTGCTTTTGGAAAGAAAAAAGTTATTGAAGAAACTTAAAGCCCTCTGGTAATATGAGTGCACCTACTCATAAGACTGAAAACTTTTTTGAAAAGAAGAAAGTCTGAAAGCAGAAAGTAGTTTTTCTTGTCTCTAAGAAGATAATAGACTTAAAATAAGATGGTCGGTTTTTTATTGGTCTTTTTAAATGTTTGTTATGTCTAATGAATGGGGTATTTTCATAATGAATGAATGGCTTGAAAACCAATTTATCCTCCAAATCAAGGTATATCTGGTCTACTGATTGTAACATCCTTGCTTTTTTACCTTAATGGGTTGTGTTTGACTTGTAAAAATAAAATAAAATGCAATTAACATCACCCATATGTTCAATGCAATGAACACATGACTCATAAGGTTTAAAACTTCTGGGATTGGGTTTCTAATGTATTTATAATGGGTCGTAAAAGTGGGTGAGAGAAACTAGTTTCCCAAGTTGGGGTGTCTATTTACCATCTACTGGCATCTATGACACTTCGGAGTAAGACAGTAATCATCCAGGAAGAAACGACTACTGTTGACTCATCAATCCATGAACTTGGCACTAATTACAGTGTCTCAGTTTCCCTATTATATAAACTGAAGTTGTCACCTGCCTGCCTCTCTGAAGTGTTTGGAAAGCCCAAGGAGATAACAGCCGGAGTGTTTTGAAACTACAGAATACATTTTACGTGCTAAATAATAACAGGGGGTCTTTAATAACGGGTCCTTTAATAATACTCATCAAGCAGAATAACATTACTAAGCAGTAGGAGCAGGACTCTGCCTTCTTAATCATTAGTTTGTATCGTGGGAAATTGGTGGGGGATGGGCACCTCGTTCAGGTGGGTTCTTGTGCCTGAGGAGGCAGAGCCCCTCAGTAAGGCTGGTCTCTCCAGCTAACACTTGGCTGCCTTTAGGAAGACACCGTTCGTGCAGTTGAGCGAGGAGGGGACAGACACCTCATAGTTCAACTCCTGTGCCCAGGGAACATGATTTAAATTCTTCTATTCCTAGCTGGTTGGGGGAAAGAAGGAAAGGTACTTCTGGGACCTAAAAGAGTCGTAGACAGGATGGTCTGGCCGATGCGCCAGTGTGGCCACCCAATCCTGCCACAAGATGGCGACAATCCAGCTGGAAACACCTGCCCGGGCTGGCCCTGTGGGTTTCCAGGCGGGGAAGGCTTTCCTCTCTCAGACACAAAGAAGGGATCTTTCGAGCCGGGAAGGGTGTCCGAGCATTTGGGTGCTCGTAGAGAGGGGATTGGGAGCCTTTGCCGCGAGAAAGTCGGCCCCGAGAAGAAGCAGGCGACTTCCTTCTCACACTCGTGGGCTTCAACTTCGCTGGGCTGAAAAGCCTGAGGGGAATTTGTGCAAAAGCACCCGAGAAATTCCAGGTTTGACCCCTCCCTCTGCCTAGAGGCCGTCCAGATGCTTCCCGTACCGGCGACATTCCCGGGATTCCGGCAGGGGGAGCGGGTGCTTCCCGGGGCAGGGCGCGTTCAGCCCGGCGGTGCTCCCGCCCACCGCGGCCCGGGACCCGGCTGGGAGAGCGGCTCGGACCGGCGTTGGGCGGGACGAGCTTCACCCGCCCCGCCTCTGGGGCCGCGGTGCCTTTGAGCCACGGGACCCCGGAGTTGAGACCCCGAGAGGGCTGCGCTCCTAGGCTCTAAATCCGGGCAGCAGCCACAAAGGCGCTCCCTCCTCTTTCGCTGCATATTTTGCCTGGGAAAAGGTCTGCAGGCCTTCCGGGGCTTGGGGGCGGGGGTTCTCTTTGTTTCCTTCTGTTTCGTTTTGAATGCAAGGAACCGCCACACCCGCGTTTGTTTCTGTCGCGAGTAAACTTGCTTTGAAACATAGAGCTGTTAGGAAACACACAGATTCCCATCTCCAAGTCGCAGTGAGGTTCCCAGTGCCGTGTATGGGAGCCTCCGGGGCTGCCGAGCCTGGGCCTGGCCAGCCTGGCCTCCATCTTGCAACCCTTGGCCTGACTGTAGCAGTCCTGGGCAGATCCCTGCTCCTCCAGCCCGGGTCTCGGCCAGCACTGGAGAGCAGGGAGGGGAAGCCCAGAACAACGACGGGTTCACTGGCCCCAGCCTGGCCTCAGTTGGCTATTTATCTGACCACCCTTCTGGCGTGTCGGGTGGGAGTAACAGTGAGCGCTGATTGAACATGTGCCACAAAAAACTGTTACCTTGTTTAAGCCTTACACACTATTATTCTCTCAGTTTTATAGAGGAGGAAACCAAGCCTTAGAGATGTTGAGTAATTTGCCCAAGGCCACACAACTCAAATAGTTGGTCCGGCTTTGAATCCAGATCATTTCTCCAAAGCACCAGGCCGTAGTACCTCCTTAGGCAGCTCCCACAGCAGCACTGGGAGACAACCGGGTCAAGTATGAAGACATACTCCATGCTGTGATTGTGCTTACACTGGGGGTTGGGGGAGTGGAGACCAAGGATATTTTGGACTCTTCTTGCCTTTGAATGTGTGCTGGGCTATTCTGGCCTGCCTTCTTCCCTTCCACAATTGTTTACTGAGTGCATACTATATACCAGGGACTTGCCTAGGCCCTGAAATACCAAGGGAACAAGGCAGATGACACATACTATGTGACCTTTGGCAAGTCCCTTAATGTGCTAGTTTTTAAGCTATTGTCTCTCACCCCCACCCATCTTCTGTATCTGGCTTTAAACGCTGCAGCTGGGGACTCTGCAAACCACATTTCTCCATTGCCGCTGCTCCCTGTTAAGCTCTGCCAATAGGGGCACTTGAGGGAGACTCAAGGCAGGAGGAGGAGGAAGGACACGCTCCTTTCTGCTGGCTTGCTATCCCTATCAGATTCACCCCAGCATCAGTGGTAGGTTGTGGCCTCCATGCCCCTTCAGCACCCCTATGCAGTATCATTGTGCCCCTCAGCTGTATCAGCACCACGGGAGCAGCCACTCCTCTGCAGTCTGAGCCCAGGCTCTGGGGGCCCCTCCTCTGACCTCCTAGGTTTTCGTAACCTAACCTCTTTCCTTCGTGTTCTTGTCCTGGGATGGTAACTGCTTTCTCCAGTTACTAGCTCTGTTACGTCAATGTTCCCTTTTTTCCCAGTCCTCTAATACCTATAACCAGTGATGTGCTGGTAAATATTTAATAACCAACTCTCCAGGAAAACAAAAACAAAAAGAAACCTGATTTGTAATATATATGATTTTTGTAATATAGATCATTCACCATGTATAATTTTCAACTATCAAGATGGCATCTCTGAATTTCACAAGCTGGTGTGCAAATGCCTGCAACCAATCCCCTATAATGAATTCTCTCTCTTGAAGGACCTAATATGCTTTCTGTTTTCATGACTGGGCCCTGACAGATAACACTTAAGCTTCTGGGAATTGATTTTTTTACTGTAAAATGGAACTACTACCATTTCTTCCATCTAACTCACAAAGTTGTTGGGACTATATGACATAACACAAATAAAACACTCTGAAAACTACTTTTTAAAATTGGGGGCTATAACACAATTCTTGGACATTTCTTCTAGAAGAATATAAAGCTGGGATGATGAAAGTAGGCAAAATATTTTAATGACAGCTCACAGAGGTGTTCCAGGTGCCTTTAGAACCCAGGGTGACCTCAGACCAGGTGTGGAGTCTGGTGACTCGGAATCAGGGCTGTGGTCATGGCAGTAGCTGGACTATGATGTTACTATGTGTGTGTAGATTGTTTTTCAAGGATTCTAGGACTAAATATTGTGCAAATCAAGAAAGCACGCAAAACCAAGGGGTAAACAATTGATATCATCCAACTAACAGCACATATGTGGAGCAGCATTGGACTTTTACACATTGCACTACTCAGTTGTACAAAGGAAATAAAACTTCTTTATCTTTCCATAACTGATCTAATTTCCCCCTCAAATTCCCAACCCATGAGTAGTGAGAGACGGAAAAGTTTCAAATCATCCGTATCTCCATTTGTTCAATTTAAATAATCTCTTTTGAATGATCCAGAGTTTGCAAAAATGCTCAGTTCTCTCCATTTCCTCTCCCACTCCATTTTTTTTTTTTTTTTTTTTTTTTTTGTGCTAGGCGGGCCTCTCACTGCTGTGGCCTCTCCCGTTGCGGAGCACAGGCTCCCGACGCTCAGGCTCAGCAGCCATGGCCCACGAGCCCAGCCGCTCCGCGGCATGTGGGATCCTCCCGGACCGGGGCACGAACCCGTGTCCCCTGCATCGGCAGGCGGACTCTCAACCACTCAGCCACCAGGGAAGCCCTCCCACTCCTTTTAAAAAGACATTTGGGGTAAGTGGGAGCTTATATGACCTCGCAGCACCAGGAGAGAGGAGGACTCAGATCCACATGTTTCCTGCTTCCTAGCCTGGCCTCTGGACTGGCCTCATCCAATCTTTTGTTTCTCACTGGCACACATACCTGGAGCCTGAGTTCTCAGACACATTCCTTCTGATTTAAAAAAGCATCTATATACTGGCGTTTTTTTCATCCTGACTCCAGATTGGCTATTCCATCAGGCTTAAGCCCCTTTGTGTTACCTTACTAAGGCCGTTGGGAATTCCTAGATACTCTGCCACACACAGGCTATAGAGAACTGCCTCTGCTCTCCTGCCTTCTCTGAGACCACACCATCATTCTTTCCAGGTTGGATATAGAGAAGCTAAAGTCTGGGCTCCTAGAGGCCTGCAGCCTCTCCAGATCATGCCCTGGGAATGGAGTCACCAAATCCAATTAACTGGCTGGGATCCCCAATGCCCAGCCAGATGTCTCTACAGTCTCCTCACCTTGAGGTTCAGCCAGGAAGGGGGGCCTAGAACCCCAGCATTGGCATTTGACCATCTCTATCTCCCTCTGGATCTACTGTCTCTCCGTTCCCACACATCTCCATCTTCAGAATGAACAATCCTCACCATAGCCTCCTATCCTGTGGGACACCAGGCCTCATGGATAACAGCTAAAGGAGTATCTTCTCTATTCTGGTCTGGGTTGATATGGGAGCCTCAGTAACGCTAAGAACTATGAGTTACAGAGGATGAAAATAACATTGGTTTAGTACTCTCAAAATATTGTCCCTACTATATATGTATACTTCAAAACAACAATCAACAAAAACAGAATACAATAAAAATTCTGACCAATGTTCTACCAATAATAAAGTATTTTTATAGTTAAATAAAAATCCTTGGTTCCTCTGCTTACTAAAGTCATGCATACTTATTATAAAACCAACAAAACAACCTAAAATACAGTTCTAAATGTTCAATGAAGGGAGGAGAGTTCCTCAGTTCTGGTTTGGCCAAGGCCCACTGCTCATGGAACAGCACAGCTTACAAGAGATTTCTCCTTTAGAAGGTGCCGGGGTCTGTTCAGGGGCTAGGAGCATTGTCCTTTCTAAGCCACTGGCAATCTTCTCTCTTCCTTTTGAGAGTCAGAGCCCAGCAAGGATATTTTCCCTTGAGTTTGGGGATTATGAGCTAGAGAAAAAGAATATGGCCCGGGGACTGAGCTGAAAGGTGGGATGTGTATGAGAAGTAGGGGGAATCATGGATGCAAAATTCAGTATAAAATGTGTTTCTGGAACCAACCTGGATTGGATTTCCAACTGAGCTTCTGCCATATCTTTCTTTATGAGCACAAATGCATTCTGGTTTATTTGGGTATGTTCTACCGTGTTTGATGATGTTTATAGAATGGGGTGAAGATAGAAGTACTGTGGTGCCCCTTCTCAGTTACAATATTCTGAAAGGACAGTGGGCTCCTGGGCCCCAGTATAAAATATATACTTTGATAAGCACCATGTGCTTTCACTTCCAATCTCCCATTTGATCCTCCAAACACGCCCATGCCATAGCTAACTCTATTTAACAAATGAGGGAACAAGAAGGCCCATAAAGGCGAAATGACTGCCCCAAATCTCATAGAAGGTGGAAAGTAGAACTGGGACCACACCATCAAGCCATCAGCCACTGTAGCCGCCCCTGACCGTGCACCCTGAGGGGAATTCAGGATGGAGAAAAACAGGATACTAGCCCTAGATAGTTAAGATGCCTTTCAAAGGAATAATTTCAATGAGCCAAGACTCTTGCATCTTTCCATACATAGAAAAGCACTGAAGTCATTAACTTGAGAAGTCTGTTTTTTTGTGACTAGCAGCAATCTTTTGATATTTGACTACATGTTTTCAGCAAAACTCCTACATAAGCTGGCTCCTTTCTTACCTTTTTGGAACAGTCCTCCGAGCTATCTGAGAAGCTGTGTCCCAGGCTATAGTCCTCTGTAAGGTCCCAGAATAAAACACTCAACTTTTAGGCTGTGCGGGTTTTTTTGTTTGTTGGTTGGTTTCTTTTTAGGTGATACCTAGGACGCCTAATTCTCAGTCCAGGTCTCTTTTCTGTACACCTGGTTGACCCCATAAGGCAATTAAGGAAGAACGAACTCACTTCCCTTCAGTCCCTTTCTGAGGCTGGGTGTTCCAGAGCGAAGCTGAGGTTTGCCAGCCTTTGTACTACTCTGCCCCAAAGCTAGGGAATTAGTGTAGAAATCACAGTGACCAAATATCCAAGTTGGCCTCTGTGTTGTTCCCTCATCCTCCTTTCCCCACTTGACAGATGACACCGCTGAAACCCAGAGAGGCAAAATGTGTTGATCAAAGAGGAACTTGAACAGGAGAACAAAATAGGTTGCAGTACTTAGTCAGTCTGGGAGGTTAGGGTATGATTCGTGCTGGGGTGGGGACAAGTGGAGATAAGGAACAGAACAGCCAGTGACTAAAGACAGGATTCCTGGGCTGTCAGGAATCAAAACCCTGAGGGTCAAAACCCAGGCAGTTCTCAGTGGATATTAAATCAGTAATTTTGCATGTCCCCATCCTAGTCTGCCTTCACTATCTTCTTTCTCCCCCCTGAGCCCAGGGTTCTATTTCCTCCAAGGAGGAAATCTGCATTATATGTAATATTTGTGTTAAAGGCCTTGATAAGCTTTTAATAGCCAAAAAAGTGAATTAGTAATTACCAGATAACTTTTTCCATTTCTCTTCAAATCATACTACCACTGCAAATTCTTTTGGGGGAAGTATGAGGGCATATATTAAAATATTTAAAATATGTAGTAAGAGTACACTACTCATAAGTCCATCCCTGGGGCCAATTATGAAGTTAATAAGAGAAAGGAAGAGTGGGTTGTTCACAGCTGAATGTGATCTCTCTTTCTAGTCTATTCTATTCTGGGCCAGCAACATCAGCATCACCTGGGATCTGGTTAAAAACGCACATTCTGGGGCTTCCCTGGTGGCGCAGTGGTTGAGAGTCCGCCTGCCGAGGCAGGGGACACGGGTTCGTGCCCCGGTCTGGGAAGTTCCCACATGCCGCGGAGCGGCTGGGCCCGTGAGCCATGGCCACTGAGCCTGTGCGTCCGGAGCCTGTGCTCCGCAACGGGAGGGGCCACAGCAGTGAGAGGCCCGCGTACAGCCAAAAAAAAAAAAAAAAAAGCACATTCTTGGGCCCCAAACCTACTGAATCAGACACTCCGGGGGTGAAGCCCAGCAATCCGTGTTTTAACAAGCCCTCCAAGGGATTCGGATGCTCCCTCGAGTGCTTCTTAGTCTGGACTGTATACTGGAAAGCAGGTTTCCCCTGCTTTCGGGAAGTAGAACGTTCCTATGAAACCTTTTGAAGCCAAGATGGTGTAAATCAAAAAAGCAATTACCTTAGGATGCATCTTGCTTGCGGGTGCACTAAATAAATCAAGATAAAGCACAGATACTCACAGACACAGTTCAGAGCTATGGCAGCTTGATGCTGAGATGCTGAATACGGTTCCCGGAGAGGGGGCTTGGTGGTGCCACTCTCACTGCTCGGGGTGAAACTCTGCCTCTTTAACTGCTCCCTGCAAAACAAATGCTTAACGCTATTTTAGCTTTTCACCATTCTCTGTAAAAGCGAAAATCCTCCCTGGATTTTTGTTGTTTTTAGCCAAAACAGGAACTAACGTAGTCTTTTGTAAAAGTGATGTGGTGGAAAGGGAACTTTCAAAAATTGGGGAATACCTATATTACCGTCACCTGGCAATATTTTAAAAATCCTCATGTCCAGGCCTTACCCAAGAACATCCAAATTAGAAATTCTGAGAGTGAGACCTAGGCTTCTGCATTTTCCTGCGGTTTCCCTAGTGGTTCCAATGTGCAGACAAGGTTAAGAATCACTGCCACAGAGATTTCTCCAGAAAGTGGTAATATCACTTGTGACTGTTTTACTTATTTATTCCACAAATAGTGAGAGCATCTACTCTCTGCCAGACCCTATACTTCTTACTATACAAAGATGAATAAGTAGTCATTGGCCTCAAGAGAGACATAGAAACATGTATTTCAGTGCAGCAGTGGGCGCTCCAGAGGAAGGGGTGGGTATAATCTTGTCTACTATCTACTCCCTTCTCTATTCTTTGACATCAAACGCTGACAAGAATGTGGAGCCACAAGAACTCTCATTCATTGCTGGTAGGAATGCAAAATGGTACAGGCACTTTGGAAGATAGGGTAAAACTAAACATACTCTCACCATATGATTCAGCAATCATGCTCCTTGAAATTTACCAAAATGAGTTGAAAATTTATGTCCATGCAAAAACTTGCACACAATTGTTATGGAGGCATTATTCATAATTGCCAAAACTTGAAAGCAACCAAGATGTCCTTTAATATATGAATGGATAAATAAACTGTACGTAGTACATCAATACAATGGAATATTATCCAGTGATAAAAAGAATTGAGCTATTGACATTTCTGTAAGGAAGATATACAAATGGACAGCAAGTATGAAAAGATATTCGACATCATTAATTATTAAGGAAATGCAAATCAAAACCGTAATGAGAAATCACCACACTCACCCATTAGGATGGTTACTATTTAAAAAAAAAAAACACAACAACACAGAAAATAACAAGTGTTGGTGAGGTTGTGAAGAAACTGGAACCCTTGTGCACTGTTGGTGAGAATGTAAAACAGTCCAACTGCTATGGAAAGCAGTATGGAAGTTCCTCAAGAAATTAAAAATAAAATTACCATATGATCCAACAGTTACACTTCTAGGTATATACCCCCCAAAATTGAAAGCAAGGTCTCAAAGAAATATTTGTACACCCATGTTCAGAGCAGCATTATTCACAATAGCAAAAAGGTGGAAGCAACTCAGTTGTCTACTGATGGATGAATGGATAAACAAAATGTTGTATATATATGCAATGGAGTATTATTCAGTATTCAGTATTATTATTAAAAAGGAAGGAAATTCTAACACATGCTACAACATGCATAAACTTTAAGGACATTATACTAAGTGAAATAAATCAGTCACAGGAAGACAAATACTATAGGTTTCCACTTATCTGAGGTACTTAGAGTTGTCAAATTCAAAGAGACAGAAAGTAGAATGATCATTGCTAGAGGCTAGAAAGAGGGGCAAATGAGTTGTTTAATGGGTACAGAGTTTCAGTTTTGCAAGATGAAAAGAGTTCTGGATATTGATTGCACACCATTGTAAATGTACTTAACGCTACTGAACTGTACACCCAAAAATAGTTAGAATAGTAAATTTTGTGTTTGTGTATTTAACACGGTTTTTAAAACTTAGAAGCAATGTCAAGGCGGTGGATACACTAGGGATCATAAGCCTCTAGGCTTTGTTTAAGAAATAAAAAAGGAAACTGAGATCAGGCTGACAGAAATGTAATTTATTAACCACGCCATTTGTTATTTAGGTTTTTTATACCTGTAGACCGTTTTTGCTGGCTTCTGAGTTTGCCTAGGGTGACAAGAATAAGATCATCCATATCACATTGTCTACGTTAAAGGAGAAAGCCTTTAGAAAGAGCTAAAACACAGAAGCTGATATGGGCCATATAACAAGAAAGGACTTGCATAGATGTCATGGAAGTGGTGAAAGGCCAGAGGACCAAAATTCTAGAGAAAAAATGGACTCTAAACTCTACAGTTAGGGAGTATATCATGATAAGAGAAAGTAGCAAGAACACCCACCTTGGGAAGGGAGAAGTTATTAGCCAGCTCTGGGGTACTTTCCAAGGATTTACTCATTCCTTTGTATTACTTTTGAACAACTTATGAATAAGCCATAATACTTAGTTGAACTAAAATGAAACCAACAACAGCAAAAACAAAAAGATCTTTAAACTTGAGAACCAGAAGGGGAAATGATGTAAATAGAAGGAGTGGTTATAAAATAATATGACTTGTCTTCCCCCCACCTCCAACCCCCATAAAGACATTAAAATGTTACACACCCAAATGAACATTTGTCCTTTTTTAAAGAAGTCAATCTGAACTTCTTGGAAGCATTTGCCACTCATTCCAAAGAATCTGCCCTTGTGTCTAGCACTTTGGGGAACTCATATACTGGCATTTGCTTTTGACTGCTTTCAATGGTGGCAAACCATCCCTTGGGGGGTCAAGCTTGAGTTTTAAAACTGTGCCTGTATTGTGTGTCAGCAATGTAGTCAGATGAACTACATTTCCCAGAACACCCTTCCATGTACACAGCTGGCTTAGGGTTGGTCGTGAGAGAATTTTTAGGTTGGTATAGGGTACAAGGTGTCACTGCAGCTTGCACACACTGTTGTTGATCCAGGGGCCTCCCCTTGTGGGCCTGATGCTGCAGCAAGGCTTAGAGGAGCTACCACTGCATTGCCTGCTCCAGCTTCTCTGACTCCAGGGTCAGATACCAGACACAGGTTACATTTTATTCCTAGCTGATGATCTAAAGAGACCTCACACCCATTCCAGATGCAGTGTCAACATGCATCTTCACCAGCTCCCACAACTGTGTAAAGTCTAATCCATAAAATAAATCCCTTGTTCTGTATCATTCACAGTGACTCTGCTTTTCTGATTGAACATTTACAGTTACATATAAAAGTCATTTGGAGTCAAGTCTGAAAAATAAGGTAAATGAACAAGCTAAGCAAATATGATTTGGGGTCAAAAATTCAGGGTCACAATAAAGAACAATTCTATTTCTTTTACAGTGCATAAAATGGATTTGATGCCCATTCCCAAAGATGAGTTCCAAAATGATTTCACATGAGGATTATTTGGAGGGATAATATTCATTTGGACACACTTTGCAATGTTTATTTTAATCTCCTCTTTTATTTGCTTATAGTCACTCTCCCCTATATCCTGTTTTTCAGAGGACAATGTGACACACAGTAAATGATGGCAGGCAGAATGCAATCAAGTAACAGATTGTGTAGTGCTGGCTTGGAATGTTGTAGAATCTTAGGGAGATAAGAAGAGTCTGGAGAGTCAGCGAAAATTTCAGAGACCAGGTGAGATGTGATTGAAACAAAGAATGGACTTTTAGACAGGAGATCAGCAGAAGCCAAATAACAGAGGTGATGTGGAGCAGGGAGATAGAGTGACAGGCCATCTTGAGGTATGTGAATTCAGGGAGTAAAATTTGTCAGTCTCCTCACTGACAGAACCAAAATCAAACTTTTTCCTGAAATATGATCTCCTCCATATCTGGGCTCTGCTCATTCTTCAGTCTCATTTCCCCTCCCCCATCCCTAACTTGCCTTCTATATTAAGGAAACTGAAGTGCTCCAATATTCATTTGTTCATTCAACAAACAACAAAATCCCTACTATGTGCCAGGCACTGTGCTAGAAGGTAAGGGTACAGGCCTTCATAAAGCTTATTATCTAATGGGAGAGGTAAGTAGGTAAATAGACAACTATAACGCAGCATGACAGCGTTATGGAGCAAATAGGGGGTGAGGGTCTAGGAAGACTTCCACAGAAGAGACTTTAAACCTGAGACCTGAATGATGAGTTAGAGTTACCCACACTAAGAAGCGGGTAGGGAGGTCTTACGAAGAAGAATGATGGGACAATGGGAGCAGCCCGTGCAAAGGCACCAAAGACTGAGAGAGAGTGTACTTTGGAAGAACTGAAAGTAGTTTCCTATGATTGGAGGCTGAGAATGGAGAGAGCCAAGGCTGCAGAGCAAGCAGGGGGCAAGTCACGCAGGGCCTTGTAAACGGTGTTAAAGAGTCTAGGATTTAACACCAGGAAAATGGGGACATGGGAAGCAAGGAATAGTGCATCCCATTTTTGTTTTAGAGAGATCATTCTGGCTGTAAAGCAGAGAGTGGTTTGGGGTTGGTGGGGAGAATGAAGGAACGCTGGAAGTAGATGACCAAGATGCAGAGAGAGAATGACCTCAACTAACCTAGAGGCAGTGGAAACAGGATTCCAGCCCCTACCCTGAAGATGTGGATTCAGCAGAGGCTGAGGGTGGGGTCCAGGCTCATAATTTGTGGGGCCCAGTGCAAAATGAAAATACAGGCCCCTTTGTTTAAAAAGCAGGAAACGTGTTTTTTCTTGCTTCTATGGTCTGTCTTTCCATCTGTCATTGTGTTTTTTTAGTTGTTCTTAATGTTTCAGTCCCTTAGGCATAGGGATACTATCTGGGAAGGTACAGATCTCATAATGCCCCAAGTGCCAGTCCCAACACCTGAAAAGTGCTTAATATCATTAGTCACCAGGAATATGCAAATAGGCTAAAATTTAAAAGAAGACACACAGATGGCCAACAAGCGCATGAAAAGATGCTCAACATTTCTAATTATTAGAGAAATGCAGCTCAGAACGACGATGAGGTATCACCTCACACCTGTCAGAATGGCCATCATCAAAAAGTCTACAATTAATAAATGCTGGAGAGGGTGTGGAGAAAAAGGAACATTCCTATACTGTTGGTGGGAATGTAAGTTGGTGCAGCCACTATGGAGAATAGTATGGAGGTTTCTTACAAAACTAAAAATAGAGGAAGAAGATGTGAGGATGCAAGTGGAGGCTGGAGCGATGCAAGGTCAGGAACCAAGGAATGTGGGAAACCTCTAGAAGCTGGAAAAGGCTCTGAAATGGACTCTCCCCTAGAACCTCCAAAAGAACAAGCCTTCGACTTTCGTTGTGCAAGACCCATTTTGGACTCTGACCTCCAGAACTCTGCTATAGACTCCTTACCCTGCATGTGTGATGAAATGCTGTGAGGTCGGCCATAAATCTTCAAGAACTAAGGCTCCCACCCAGGTGGAGGATGGAATGATGATGTTGACCCTCCTGACTTCAATCAACTAAGGCTTGGACTCTGTTGACCTTTGCCACAATTCTATGCTGAATTCTCCTCTGCTCAAGCACCCTCATGAATATGCATTTACCGTTAGCTTAAAAATTCCCCAATTTTGCTTTTCAGGGAGACACTGCTTTGGGAAAATCCCTAGTGTTCTTACTTGCTGCAAGTAATAATAAATCTTTCCTTCTCCTCCCCTCCCTGCAAAAAAAAAAAAAAGAAACTAAACTAAACAAAAAATAGAGTTATCATATGATTCAACAATGCCACTCTTGGGTATATATCCAGAACAGATAAAACTCTAATTTGAAAAGATACACGCACCTCAGTGTTCACTGCAGCACTATTTACAGTAGCCAAGACATGGAAGCAACCTAAGTGTCATGGAAGCAACCTAAGTGTTCATCAACAGATGAATGGATAAAGAAGATATGGTGTATATATATATATATACAATGGAATATTATTCAGCCATCAAAAAGAATGAAGTAATGCCATTTGCAGCAACATGGATGGACCTAGAGATTATCATACTAAGTGAAATAAGTCACACAGAGAAAGATAAATATCATATGATATCACTTATATATGGAATCTTAAAAATGATACAAATGAAATTTTCTACAAAACAGAAATAGAATCACAGACATAGAAAACAAACTTATGGTTACCAAAGGGAAAAGTGAGGGTAAATTAAGAGTTTGGGGGCCTTCCTTGGTGGTGCAGTGGTTAAAAATATGCCTGCCAATGCAGGGGACACGAGTTCGAGCCCTGGTCCAGGAAGATCCCACATGCCTTGGAGCAACTAAGCCCACGAGCCACAGCTACTGAGCCTACGCTCTGGAGCCCGTGAGCCACAACTACTGGGCCTGCATGCCACAACTACTGAAGCTCATGCACCTAGAGCCCATGCTCCACAACAAGAGAAGCCACTTCAATGAGAAGCCCACGCACCACAACGAAGAACAGCCTCCACTAGCTGCAACTAGAGAAAACCCGTGCGCAGCAATGAAGACCTAACACAGCCAAAAATAAATAAATAAACAAACAAACAAATAAATAAAGTTATTACTGTTTAAAAAGAAAAAAAGAGTTTGGGATTAACAGATACACAACTATACATAAAATAGATGAACAACAAGGACCTACTATATAGCACAGGGAACTATGTTCAATATCTTATAATAGCCTGTAATTAAAAGTAATCTGAAAAAGAATATATATCTATATCTATATAAATCACTTTTCTGTACACCTTAAGCTAACACAACATTGTAAATTAACTATACTTTAATTTAAAAAAATAGACTAACCATACCAAGTGTTGCCAAGGACGTATTTAAGAATGTAAATGGGCTCAGTCATTTTGGGAACATTGACAGTAGCTACTAAACTTAAACCTACCTTATGACTCAGCAATTCAACTCTATTCAACTGTGCATGCTCATCAACAGAGATGTATACGAATATTCATAGATTTTTATTCATAATAACTGAAACCCAGATGTTTTCTATGGCATGGAGATGACCACCAGTCCATCTTTGATCTAAAAACTCTAAATTCTATACCTTCAAGGAAAAGTGGAGAATGGGGAAAATTATGCAGACCCTTCATAAAATGTCTATTCCATACAGGGTACTTCAGGCAAGGTTGGGGCTGCTTACTGGCTGGTAAGATTTTTTAAGGTTCCACATTGTCCTCCACAGGCCAACAGGCTCACAGACTTGGCCTTGGCTTCCTCCCTGGACTGGACTTTTCTTCTGAATTTTTCAGATCGAGTGAAATAACAAATTGTCACCAGACTTAGAATGCTCACTCCTTTTAGGAGTGGGGAGTTGGTTCCAGCCAGTTATGAAGTCTGGGTAGAGAATGTGAATGTTTCCTTTGAGAAGCAATATTAGCCTTAGGTTTGCTTCCAGCATGTGTTTTGGGTTTTTTCCCAGAGGTTTCAGTGAGGAATCACATGTCTCAGAGGTGAAAGTAAAAAAAAAATTTGAGTCTTAAAAATCACACTGGGTTGGAAACTATGTAGTTAGCTTTTTGTGCTAAAAACAATTTTTTAAAAAAATTTCAAGTGTTTTTGTTTTTTCTCTCATTAAAAAAGTATGTGGCTTTATATACACGTACACACTGAGGGGCGGTGCAGGGAGGTGTTCAGAACAAGATGTTTCTCATTCCATTTGTTTCAAGCAATAACTCAAAAGGCTCTGGAGAAAATAAACCATACATAAATAGTAGAAAACAGACTGCATCTTGTTGCTATGGCAACGCCCTACTTATATCACATTAAGCTGATTCATGTCTTTTCTCACCTCACTGTTAATAAATTATGGTGGCTGATGAGAATTAAACTGGCTGGAAGAGTTGGCATGGGCAAGTTGCATATTAATTTGTCATCCAATCCTGGATATCCCTTAATCTTTTTTTTGAGGAGAAAGCTACCTTTTATCTAACAATATTTTTTAAAAATTATTTTTATTGTCTTTTTTTTCTCTAAAAACAATGTAAACAGGAGTTTCAGGTTTAGATAATGGTTGCTTCCTGGCTGTTCCAGTAAGGCTTATGACTCTTGTGGAAGGAGAAAATGCACATGTGCAACAGAGCTGGGAAAGTTCCCTTGTTTCTTTTCCTGCTCCTTAACCCTCTTCACTTCTCTGTGCTTAGGGGCTTTAAACAAGCCTCTTCTCTTTTCAGCTGCCTTAATTCATATACATTCACACACACCCCAAAAGTAACAAAGTTAAAAGACAAAAAACTAGGTTGATAGATAACAAAACAGGGAAAATATTGGCAACACACATAACAGGTAATGGACTAATTTCATTAATATGCCAAAAAATAAAACAACAAACAAACCATAAATTAAATTAAACAGAAAACCAAACCATAACAACAAGTGAATGGACAACCCACTAGAAATTGAGCAAAGGATATGAAAATCAGTTCATTGCAAAAGAGAGGCCAAAAAATATCTAAAAATCTGCTCAATTTCAATCTTTATTAGAGAAATTAAAATAGCAAAGATGTGCAAATTTTCCTCCATGTTAGATAAGGGAATATTGAAAAGCTCCATGATTTGGCAAAGGATATGATGGGGGGAAACAGACCCTTTTAGACACTGTTTATAGTAGTATAATTGGGCATAACTTTCATGGAAATAAATGTAGCTGTACTTATCACAATTTTAAATGCATGTACTCTTTAACCCAGAAGTCCCACTTCAATGAATTTATTTATAAATATACTTGCATAAGTGATTAAAATGTTTTTACAACATTCATTGCAACACTGATTGTACTAGCAAACAAAAACAACAAAAAATCCCAACCTAGACAGGACTTAAATGCCCATCAATAGATGACTGGTTAATAAAATTGATTCATTCATCCTACACAGCTGTTTAAAAAGGGAAGAATTTGCAGCTACAAATTGCCAAGTTTTTGAACTGCATTTATAACATGATCCCATTTATGTTAAAACATATAGATGTGTGTATATATATATATATATATATATACATGCTACTATATACACAGAAGATTTCTGGAAAGAGTCACGTAAGTAATCATTGTTGTTTCTGTGGAGTGGAAATAGTGAGAAGAAGGCAGGAGATGAAAGGAGTAGGTTGGGAGACTCACAAGAATTGAGAAAATTTAACTTTCATTTTCCACTCTTTTGCACTGTTTTAATTTTTTTAAAACATGAAGACATATTACCTTTATGATAAAAAGTCTTTAAGCAGCATGTACACACACACACACACACACACACACACACACACACTTGTGTGTGCATATACATTTTCAAATATATGTCATCTGTCACCATGAAGAATTAGAAGATATATAAAATAGTTTTGCCCACAGTATAGCTGGGAAGACATAAAATTAACAAAAAATACACAGAATACCACAAAATGGAATTGATCATGTGCCAGTGGTATTCTAGGAAGTAAGAGAAGGAAAGTTACTATGACTGCAGTTAAGCATAGAAGATAAAGGCATGAGCATTTGGCAGCATCTGGGTACAAGACACTCCAAGATGTCACAAAGAGGAGTGTTCTCTACAGAGAAGAGTGGTGCTGGGTCAGCCTTACAGATGAGTCACCCTCTGCAAGGCTCCTCTTTGGCTATAAGTGGTGTAAGACTGTGATGAAAATTATACCTGTCCTGCCTTTGGAAACTCCCTGCCTGCTGGCTGTAAAAAAGCACTGCTGGCTGGTTTCTGTTAGGAAATGTCCAAGGTCCTGTAGACAGAGAGAAACTGTTTCATAATTAGTGTTGACCTGTGCCATCAGTCAGGAACCCAAACTTTGTGTGGTGTTAATCCCTACTATTTGGACCTACTGCTTGAAACTCTGCATTAGTGGGAAATCCTTTTGGTTACTTTTACCTTTCTGGAGAAGCTAAGAATAATGATTAGGAGCATGGACTGCAGAACTGAACTGGATATAAATCCTGGGTGCATCAACTACTAGCTGTGTGTCCTTGGGAAAATCACCTAAACTCTCTGTGTCATGGGTTTCTATTTTGTCAAATGGGACTAATTATAGTTATCAACAACCTCATAGAGTCGTTTGAGGATCAAATGGCTGAATCACATACAAAGCAGGAAGAATAGTCTCTGGATACACAGTAGTTATTCACAATATTACTCACTCTCACTAGAGACAACAAGAATATCCTAACAACAAGTTTCCATAGAGAAAAAAGAAAAATCTCACCAACACATAGGGAATAAGAAAATAAAGACCGTGATAAGAAAATAATGTATAAGTAGTAACATTGGAAGCCAGAAGAAAAGGAATGATGCCCACAAAATTAATTTCCACTTAGAATGTCATGCCCTGGCAAATCGAGCCTGAGGACATGATAAAGATAGTTTCAGACATGCAAAGTCCCAAACTTTTTACTCTCAAGTGGTCTTTCTCAGGAAGCTGCTGGTATATATGTTTCATCAAAAAGAGGGACTAAATCAAAAAGGAAGTTGTGGAAACCTGAAGCAGAGGACCCAGGGCAGGAAAGCAGTAAAGGAATTCCCAGGTTGAGAGCTGTGCTGCAGGCCAGGAGGACACCAGAGCAGACTGCAGGAGAGACATGAGAAGGAGGTTATCTAACGGGTTTGACTGTGTGGGAAATTGTACTGAAAGGCCCTCTTCAGAGCTATTGGGGGATATTGGAAGACCTAGCAGTAGGTTCAGGGAAAAGGAAGCAAATGAAAAGATAGGCAATGAATAAAGACAAGAAAATCAAAGTACATTGCAAGAAAGGAAATGTAATAAGAGTATGCCACTCAGCAGTGTGCAAGATTTATTTAACACAAAAATGAGTATGGATTTTTTTAAAAAGATATATTAGAGAATGGGGAAAAGAGTAGAAAGTGTTTGAAAGTTAAAATATTCAGCTACCATAATAGGAAAACAGTGGATTATACATAAATCACCAAAACAAGAGAGCGTAGTATATGTTCATTATTTGGAAACATGGTGACAAATGACAGAAGAAATATCAAGTGGATGCCTTTAGGGTGGGGACAGCAGGGGCAGTGAGGACAGTGATTGGTGTTTTCTTTATTATATCACTGTGAGTACCATTTGAGTTTATAAGTTTACATAAATTTTTAAGTATTCTGCAAATCTAAGGTTTTGACACTTCCAAAATGACAATGTTTCAACTTTAGTTCAGTGACTACGAGGCCGTAAGAAACTGATGTCTTAAAATCAGTGGATATGTTTAAAGATTCTGTTCTAACAAAAAGAGACAAGTAGAGGAAATGTAAGTCTTTTATTATCATTACTTTTCATCTAACTTTCTAGATTTCACCTTCAAGAGGTTCATTAATGCCTCAAAACTTTATCATCTTATATTCTTATTTTATTTAAAATCTGTTTAAGGGCACAGTAAAAGATGGGAAGTTTACATATCTGTGACACTAAAACCAGGATATTGGGGGAAAAAAGAAGCCATAGCTCAAACTCACATAAGATATAGATATAAAAATCCTAACTCATTACAACAAATTAAATGTAATAAGAGTACGTTAAAAAGATAAATATGTGGTGAGCAATTAGCATTATTCCCAGAATGTAAAGTTGGCTAAAAATTAGGAAATTTATAACTCAACATCAAAAAAACACACAACCCGATTAAAAAATGGACGGAAGACCTTAAGAAACACTTTTCCAGAGATGTACAGATGGTCAATGAAACGGTGTTCATGAAAAAGAGGCCTCAACGTTGTTAAGCATCAGAGAAATGCAAATTAAAACTGCAATGAGATATCACCTCACACCTGTCAGAATGGCTATCATCAAAAAGAACACAGGGCTTCCCTGGTGGCGTAGTGGTTGAGAGTCCGCCTACCGATGCAGGGGACGCGGGTTTGTGCCCCAGTCCGGGAGGATCCCACGTGCCGTGGAGCGGCTGGGCCCGTGAGCCATGGCCGCTGGGCCTGCGCGTCCGGAGCCTGTGCTCCACGGCGGGAGGGGCCACAGCAGTGAGAGGCCCGCGTACCGAAAAAAAAAAAAAAAAAAAAAGAACACAAATAACAAGTGTTGGCAGGAATGTAGAGAAAAGGGAACCCTCATACACTGTTGGTGGGAATGTAAATTGGTGCATCTACTGAGGAAAACAGTATGGAGGTTTCTCAAAAAACTAAAAATAGAACTGTATGACCCAGCAATTCTACTCCTGGGTATACATCCACAAAAAACAAAAAGACTAATTCAAAAAGATACATGCACTCCAATGTTCATAGCAGCATTATTTATAGTTGCCAAGATATGGAAGCAACCTAAATGTCCATCAACGGATTAATGGATAAAGAAGATGTGGCATATATATACAATGAATTACTACTCAGCCTTAAAAAAAAGAATTACTTTTGCCATTTGCAACAACATGGATGGATTTGAGGGTATTATGCTTAGTGAAATAAGTCAGACAGAGAAAGACAAATACTGTATGATATCACTTATATGTGCAACCTAAAAAATAAAACAAACTAGTGAATATACCAAAAAAAACCCAGACTCATAGATATAGAAAACAAACTTGTGGTTACCAGTGGGGAGAGGGAAGTAGGGAGGGGCAAGAAAGGGGTAGGGGATTAAGAGGTACAAACTTCTATACTATGTATAAAATAAATAAACTACAAGGACATATAGTACAACACAGGGAATATAGCCAATATTTTAGAGTAACTATAAATGGAGTATAACCTTTAAAAATTGTGAATCCCTACTTTGTACACCTGAAACTTATATAATATTGTATACCACAATTAAAAAAAAATTTTTTTTTTAATTTTTTTTTTTTTGTGCTAGGCGGGCCTCTCACTGTTGTGGCCTCTCCCGTTGCGGAGCACAGGCTTCGGACGCGCAGTCTCAGCAGCCATGGCTCACGGGCCCAGCCGCTCCGCGGCATGTGGGATCTTCCCAGACCAGGGCACGAACCCGTGTCCCCTGCATTGGCAGGCGGACTCTCAACCACTGCACCACCAGGGAAGCCCTCAATTTTTAAAAATTAGGAAATTCACTATATTAATAGATTACATGAGAAAAACTATGTGATCCTTATAAGTACAGAAAAGAAGTTTGATAAAATTTAACATCTATTATTAATCAAAACTCAAACTAGAACTGCATGGAACTTAACTTGAGAAGGGACATTTTTCAAAAACTAATAGCAAATATCTTGCTTTTTGGTGAACTACAAAGTGACATTCCCCAATTTCTTGGGAAAGCCCATTAAGATCAGGAACAAGACCAGGAAGATAACAGATGTTATTTAACATTATTCTGAAGGCCCATGGCAAAATAATAACATAAGAAGAGGAAGCAGGAGGTTCAATTATAGAAAAGACAGATATAAAATTGTCATTACTTGCTGCTGATATGATCATCTATTGAGAAAATATGAAAGAATTAACTGAAAAACCTAGGATTAATAGGAAAGTTTAATAAAAAGTCAGATTACTAGATAGCTATCCCCCCATCAACTTTCACATATGCCAAACATGACCAATTAGAAAATGTAATGAAAAAAATTGCATTCTTTATAGCATCAAATACTATAAACTACCTATGAATAAATGGAAATTCAAAATATGATTCCCCATTAAAGAATTTCACAGAAAATGGGGCAAAATGTAAATAATTGGTAAAGGTATATCTTATACTATTCTTGCAAATTTTCTGTCCTTTAAAAACCATATCAAAATAAAAAGTTACCCGCAAATTCAAGAGAGGTGAAAAAGAAAATGGACAATGTTGAAAGGGAAATGAGTAATCTGAACATATAAATAGAGACACTATCTCACAGCCTTAAGGAAAATTATCAAAAAAAAGAGGAGGGGGAGGTTAGGAGTAAAAAGGTGATCCATGGAAGGCATATCTGAAAGTCCCAAAATGGTAATCATAGAAGTTCCAGATTTAAGAAAAAGAATAGATGGAAAAAATGTAATTATGAAAGAAGAAATAGAAAAAAAAAATTTCCTGGACTACAGCTAGTTTTCAGATTGAAAAGGCTCACAAAGTAGCAGGCAGAATTCAGGAAAAAAGAAACAAACCTGACCACATCCTAGTGAAATGTCTAAACCCCAGGGATTAAAAGGAAATCTCAACAAGCTTTCAGGCAGTGATGTGGTGCCTAAATGAAAAGATAATCAGGCCAGGTTCAGATTCTCACGTGCATTACTTGACTCTATATATAGTGAAACAACATATACAGACACTTGAAAGAAAGGACCACAAGTCAAGATTCCTATTCTGAGCCTATTCCTATGCCTATTATCATTATATATGAAAGTAACAACAGATTTTTTTCAGACAAGCAATGGCACAGAAAATATACAGACATATGCTCTTTCTAAAGAAATTGCTTGGGAAGTACTCCGACCAAATAAAAGTTAAATTCAGAACAAAGATCTCAAAATGGGGAAGGGAGAGGGAGAGAATAAAAGAAGTGAAAAATTAAAAGTGTTCAAATAATCTCATCTTAGTGGTGGGAAGCATAGTTACCAGCTGATCAATCAGCTGGTAAAATTAAGGAAAGGGAAAAAGAGAAATCATAATAAATTATCTTAGTAGGTGTAAAATAAGATGAAAGTATTAAAACTCGTATAAATGAGTTAAATTCCCTATAAAGACTCAAGTATTTTCTGTCTAAAATAAATGTGCCAGGAACAAAATGATCAAGGTTGAAAATAAAGAGCCAAATAGATCATGCAAACACAAATGAAGTGTTATGGCTTGTATCATGACTCCCCAAAAAGGTACGTTGAAGTCCTAACCCTCAGCACGTACCTCATTGGGTACTTCACAATGTGACCTTATTTGGAAATAAGGCATTTATTTATTGATAGATTGATTGATTTCAGAGGCAATCAAATTAAAATGAGGTCATTAGGGTGGGCCCTAATCCAATGTGACTGGTGTCCTTATAAAAAGTTAAAATTCGGACACAAATGCAGACCTGCACAGAGGGAAGACAGTGTGAAGATGCACAGGGAGAAGATGGCCATGTGATTAGAGTGATGCATCTACAAGCCAAGGAATGCCAAGGACTGCCAACAAACACTAGAAGCTGGAAGAGGTGAGGAAGGAGTCCTCCCTAGAGACCTCAGAAGGAACATGGCCTGATGACACCTTGATTTCAGGCTTCTAGCTTCTAGAACTGTGAGACAATAAATTTCTGTAGTCTTAAGTCATCAAGTTTTGGGGTTTTTTTGGCTGCCTTAGGAAACTAATACACAAAGTAGCAGAAATGCCTAAGTTATCATCAGATAATGTAGATTTCAAAGTCAAAAACATTAACTGTGACAGAATAAACAATTTATGAGGATAAACAATAGAACTCATCAAAGAAGATGTAACATTTTTTTAACCAAACATCAACACAACAAAACATTTATGGCAAAATTGCTCAGAAAGTAAAGAACTTGATAAAGTACCATCAAATGGGAAGGGTATAAAATTCCTCTTTAAGAATTTGGCAGCCCAAGTTGACAAGAAGTGGATAAGGGATGAACAGGACTTGAATAAGATAAGCAACAAATTTGATGTGAGACAGACAGACAGGTTGCTAAGGAAGTCACACATTTACACCCAGAGCTATTTGGATATGTAAAAAACCCTGTAGCTTCTTAATTTCTTATAATGATCTAATCATCTTCACGAGCTCTTCCTGACTGGGCACTAAAAAGGAGTAGTACTTACCGTGGCTAATTAATGGTATTTCAGTCTCTCTGGGATCTTTTGTCTCTTTTGGGTATATACCCAAGTTTCAGACTTCTTTTTCCACTCCCTATCACTCTTAAGAAGTTATCTATTATGTAGCAGAGGAGGGCTTGGATCTGTGTGGGCAGGATCTGGTGCTGTCTTCAGAGCCATCAGCTTTCTGTAACGATGTCCCTGGCTAGGTGGAACCATTGCTTATGTCTGTAGCTGGTGGCTTCATTATCCTTCCTTGGGCCTAGACAGGCCCTAGTGGCCCTGCTTGGGATTTTGCAGTCACTGTGTGTTCACTCCTCCAATCATGCTGGCATCAGACCCCTAGCTTTGGCTTTGGCTGACCACTGGCAGCCTCTGTGGAGGGGTCAGTGGGGTCAGCTCAACCCTCACTCTAGAAGACAGCCACTCACCCTGGTGGGGGCATAGGGAAATTTCTGACTCCCTCCCAGACCATACAGATGGTGAGGGAGGCCAAGGATCCAACTTGTACCCTTTCTCTGCCTAGCTTCATCATGCAATCATGCTTATATTGTCACAGTCAGGCTTTTCCCCACATGATGGTGAGGAGGCCAGTCTGTGTGGCAGACATTCCCAAGAGTTCTAAATGGAGGGACAGGCACAAGTCCACTCTGATTCCAGATTTTCTGACTTCCTATTACTTGGAGCCACTCTACTCCAACACCAATACCAGTATCACCCTCTAAACCACTCCATCTGAGATTTCAGCCTGGAGAAAGGTGGTCAAGACATGGATCTTTCCCCCTTTCCAATATAGAGAACAAGACCAAGAAAGGAAAAAAAATGTGATCTCCTAGCAAGGATTTCAGAAACTAAGCTCTAGCTACCCATGGTTTACTTTAAACTCAGCATGCAAATCCTTGAAGCCTGGGTTTGGATGTGCTAACGAAGCATAAGAAATTTAGAAAATCCTTTTCTCTCCAGGAAAAGCGTGATTTCTAAAGAATATTGTTTTATTTTAGATTTTTTAAAACCCTATTTTGGTGATCAGAAAGATGAACATATACTACCACTTTCTCTTTTTATCCCTGCTGTAACTGTCCAAATTCCTACCTAAGATAAAAGATTACTCTGGGGAATGGGAGAAAAACACACAAATGGAAATATAAAAGAGAAAAGCACATTCATTTAAAGCATAAATGTTATCCTTAGTTACATATGGGTTTCTATAAACAGAGAAAACACATTCTTTTAAATTGCTTATGGAATATCCATATAAATTGATCATGTACTTGGCCCAATGAAAACCTTAATAGGTTCCAGAACACAAAGATTTTACAGGCCAAATTCTCTGCCCACAATTCAATTAAGCTAGAAATCAACAGAAGAATATAGAAACATAACAAAATAGAAACACTTAACCACTTCAAAATTAAAGAATGTTTTCCAAAATAGCCCCTGAATCATAGAGGAAATAAAACCTGAGATTACAATTTATTTAGACATTAACAAAAGGAAAAAAATTTATAATAAAGCTTACGGGAAATGGCTAAGGTTGTATTCCAAAGAAATTTTATAACCTTAAATGTCTTTATTATTTTATAAAAGGATGAAAACAAAGATGATAATTGATAAAGTTAAATATCCATTTATGATTAAAAGAAAAAAATAACTCTCAGCAAAATAGGACAAGAAAGTAATTTTCTTAATCTGACTGTTCTGTTAATCTATATGCTGCATAACAAATCTTGTGCACCATCTGTGGTAAAGTATTCAGGTGTGGTTCAGGGCCTCATAATGGCTCAGGGTCTCATAATGGCTCAGGGTCTCATGATGGTGCAGTCAGTTGGTAGCTGAGGCTGTGCTCATCTCAGAGCCTTCTTCTCTCACATATTTGGTGGGTGCCTGGGCTGGGAAGATTCAGACATCAGGTGTTGGAACAGCTGGGGTACTTCAAGCATCTCTATTTATATGGGGTCTCTCCATATGGTTTGTACGTTTTGATTATCGATTATTGTGTAACATCACCCCAAAATTTACTGGCTTAAAACAACAAAACTTATTTATTATTTCTCATGGACTCTGTAGGTCAAGGAATTCATGAACATCTCAGCTGAGTGATTCTGGGGTCTCATAACATTGCAAACAGATGGTTAGGGCCAGGGTCGTCTTTAAGTGTTCTTTGCTCACATGTTTGGTGCCTGTCCGGGAAAGTCTGAACATCTGGAGTCTGAAACAGTTCCTTGGGCATCTCTAACTCTGTTTGTTCTCTCTACATGATCTTTCCAGCATGGTGGCTTCAAGGTATCTGGACTTCTTACATGGCGGGTCAGGTCACCAATGGCACATGTCCCAGGAAAGAGAATTAGGCAGAAGTTGTACCATCTTTTATGATCTAGGCTTAGAAGTCTATAGAGCTATAGACCTTCACATTCATTGTACTCTATCAGTTAATTCAGTCACAAAGCCCTCTCTGTCCCCATTCAAGGAGAGGGTATATAGACTTCACCTCCTCATGGGGGAGTGGCAAAGTTCTAGAAGAACATGTGGAACTGGAAATATTATTGCAGTCATGTTTGGAAAATGCTATCTGCCATAGTGACCAAGATACCCCCCCCAAAAAACTCCCTTCAACAACCAGGATGCTTAATTTTGAGACACTGAAACTATTTGCTCTATGATTGGGAATTATATAAAGATACACCTTATCATTACTTTTATTCAGCATTGTACTAGAGGTCCTAGCCTATAGAGTAAGAAGACAATGAAATAAAAAATATGAGTTGAAAAAAAAAACACTGAAATTATTTGGAGACAATATTGTTGTATAGCAGACAATCCAAAAGAACATCCTAATAAATTATTAGAATTAATAAAAGAATTTAGCAAGATTGCTAAATACACCAATATACAAAAACCAATTACATGTCTATGCATCAGCAATAAGAGTCAAAATATAGAGAAGCTGGGAAAAAATAAAGCAGGGTAAGAAAGAAAAAAACCTATATACCAGCAAAGAAATAGACAGAGCCTAGAAAATAACATGTAACTAAAAATCATTGATGAATGAGCCAAATACATGAAACTAAATAGGGAAAAAAAACTCAGGCATTTATGGAAATTTAGTGTATGATAAAGGTAGCATTCAAAGAGGAGATGTACTCAATAAATAGTCTTGACACAAATGGCTTAATATTTCAAAAAATATGAAGTTAAATGACTATTCATTTTTTTACACCAAAATAAAATCCAGAGGATCTAAAACATAAATTAAAAATTAATAAATAAAGCCATAAAAGCAGTAATGAAAGCAAAACTAAAGGAAATATGTCATTTACAAAAGCATCAAAAGTTTAAAACATTTAGGAATAAATCTAAGAAGACATAATGACCTCTACCCAGAAAAATATAAAACATTACTATTAAAGAGAATTGAAATGGTCATGTTAATGAACTGGTAGATTCGATATTGTAAAGATGTAAATTCTTTCTAACTTGTTCTATAGATGTACTATAAACCAATTCAAGATCCCAAGAGGTTTTTACAGAAATCAACAAATGTTTATTGAAGGGCAAAGGACCAAAAATAGCCAAGACATTCCTGAACAAAGACGGTAGACTTGATTTACCAGCTATGAAGACTTACTATAGTAATAAGATAATATGGTTTGGAAACAGGGAGAAAGAGATTGAAGAAAATGAGAGTACACAGAAACAGACCCAAAGATATGCAGAATCCTTGTTTTTAAACAAAGCTGGCATTGCAATCCTTGAGGAAAGAAGGACTTTTCTGCACATCACAGTAAGACACTTGGACATAATATGGAGAAAAAATTGAAAGAAGAACTTTGTAAATTATATTTGAATGCTTTCCTGTTAGAGGATTATATACTCCTACCCTTTGCCATATAATTTATAGTGCCTTCCTTTGGGAGGAGTATAATTCCCCATCTCATTGAGTCTGGCTTATACACTTGCATATGCCACATCTACACAGATTAAGTGTAGTAGGGTCTTGCTCTTTCCTTCTGCTACAAGAATGGTATGTCCCACAAAAGGGCTATTCTTTCAGTCTGGGTCTCAGAATGAGAAGACACATGGGACTTGGAATGAGAAGACACCTGAGGTAGAGGTGAAGCAGCAGACCTGCAGTTGCTGACATTAATATGAGCAAAAAATAATGTACATTCCCACTAAAATTTTGAGGGGTGGGTTTTTTGTTACTGCAGCAAAGCTGACTAATAGAGACATCTATGTCACACCTTATACAAAAATAAATTCCAGGGAGATTAAATATGAAGGGAAAAACAATAAGCATTTAAGAAGATGATTTAATAAGATTTAAGAAGATGATACATGTCTTTATGAACCTAGGAGAGGGAAGACATCTTGTTTTTGTTCATGTGTTAGTCTTCTTGTCTTGAATCCTATAATGTTATTACTGTTTTATGCAGTCAATTGCTTGTTTACATTTACCTACATATTTATCACTTCCATTGATTTCATTGGTGATTAAGCTACAGCTTTTTTGACTTTTGGGCAAATATTTATTAGATTTCCAGTTACTTCTTCCTTTTGACTTGGGAAGCAATCTCTTTTAACCCAACTTCTTCAGAACTTCAATGATGTGTATTTTCTTTACAAGATTAACTCTCAAACAGTGACTTAATTTCTAAGTCCCTCATGTTCTGTTAGGCTTAGGGGCACACAGCAACACAGCTGAGTTACACTTGATTTATATTGATTTTTTCTCTCCTTGCATCTTTGTAAATCTTTTTGTTACTTGAAAATTATACATTATATAAACTGAGAATGGTTTTTAAAATACACAGAGTGAAGCAAAATACCTATGTATAAATGGTTAATTGTATAAACAGAAAACACAGGCCCTTGATATCTGTTGGGACATATAAAGTCATGACTTTGCTGTAAGTAACCAAATTTCCAAATACCACAAGATACAATTTCCCCCATAAGTTGTAGTTATTACTGTAGTTTTAAGTTCTTTCAAACTTTGAAGAGTTTCTAAATATAGCATTAGTCTTTTATAAACCTATTAAAATAAAGTAAACCTATCCAACCTTATACAATGACTGAAGTAACAGTAACTATAAATACGGTCTGAAGCTGCAAAATTCAGTCTTTGCTGATGTAATTGTGGTTGCTCAAAAGTGTTGTGAACTGGGCTTCCCTGGTGGCGCACTGGTTGAGAATCCGCCTGCCGATGAAGGGGACACGGGTTCGTGCCCCTGTCCGGGAAGATCCCACATGCCGCGAAGCGGCTGGGCCCGTGAGCCATGGCCACTGGGCCTGCGCATCCGGAGCCTGTGCTCCACAACGGAAGAGGCCACAACAGTGAGAGGCCCACATACCACACACACACACACACACACACAAAAGTGTTGTGAACAAAGAATAAGTCACAGATCAGAAGGGTCCTCCTGTCCTTCTGAGTGATTAGGCAGCATTGGGGTTGGGAGAAGTGTGGGAAGGGGATGATAGAGGAAGATACAATATGCAAGCAGAAACCCAAGGACTCATCTCAGAAGGCATTCTTTTTTAAAAAATTTATTTATTATTTATTTCTGGCTGCATCGCAGCACACAGGAACTTCGTTGAGGCATGTGGGATATTTTGTTGTGGCATGCGGGCTTCTCTCTAGTTGTGGCATGCGGGTTTTCTCTCTCTAGCTGTGGCACTCGGGCTTAGCTGCCCCGCAGCATGTGGGAACCTTAGTTCCCTGACCAGGAATCGAACCCATGTCCCCTGCATTGGAAGAAGGATTCTTTACCACTAGACCGCCAGGGAAGTCCCTCAGAAGGCATTCTTAATGGTGTAAGTGCTTCATTTAAGAACAATATGACTGACAACTACCTTTTGTCTCCTTTGTAACTCTATCCATTTCTTGGCATAAAGATAACACTAAATGTATTGCTGAAACAAAGTAATTGTCTTTGAAGATAGGCAGACTCCCTGTAAGTTGAACACTTCTGTGCTAGGACATGTTTCCTGTATGAATTTTTTTTTTGGGGGGGTGCCACATGGCATGCGGATCTTAGTTCCCCAACCAGGGATCGAACCTGTACCCCCTGCATTGGGAGCATGGAGTCTTAACCACTGGACTGCCAGGGAAGTCCCCTGTATGAATTTCTTTAGCTTGAGAGGAGGGTCAGCTGAAGCCACCTTCCCTATTATCATCACATTATGCAGATTGTTGAACCAATTTTTATTTTTGGTGCTTCGATTGCAGCAGTAGAAACTATACCACTATTGCTTCATAGAGAAGCCTCTACAGACCTCCAAATCTTCTCCTGAGTCCCATTTTTGTGAAAGGAAATTATTTTCCATGCATTTCTTCAGCTACAAGTTAAAGGCTTTTCATATGTCACTGAAGTTTTATTGTTTTGCTTCTCACTTGAAAAGTTGCTAAACAGTTTCATAAACCAAATTTATTCCCTCTCTCTCTCTCTTTCTCTCTGGAGACTATATGGGAGACTCATCACATCATTTATCAACCTCAAACAATAGAGATATTGACAAGGGGCTACAGTTACCCCCAAATTATTTTCTGCCTCAGAACAGCCACTTCCCTAAATTTGTCACCTTTTCTTCAACAACATTAGGACTAAAGACTATTTTTCTTTGCAGGACTCTTTTCACAGGCACAAAAAGATAATTTTTTTTTTTTTCTTCAGTATGCGGGCCTCTCACTGTTGTGGCCTCTTCCGTTGTGGAGCACAGGCTCTGGACACGCAGGCTCAGCGGCCATGGCTCACAGGCCCAGCCGCTCCGCGGCATGTGGGATCTTCTCAGACGAGGACACGAACCCGTGTCCCCTGCATCGGCAGGCGGACTCCCAACCACTGCGCCACCAGGGAAGCCCCCCAAAGAGAATTTTTATACCTCTTGGGATTTACTGCATATGCAGCTGATAAAGAACAGCAAGATTGCATTGAGGCGAGGCTGCTGGGCAGCAGGCTGGGCACACCTGCTGGATTAGTACAGTGACTTTGGATACTCCAAACTTGTGGCAATCTATTCACATTTGAGCTCTCACAAAATTGCGAGTTTCTGCCTGTAATGAAACTTCAGGATCACCTGAAGATAGTCAAGCCAGAAAACATTAAGCCTAAAAATGCTAATGACCAGGTATTTCCAAAAATATTGAGTTTACTTGGAATTCTCTGAGCTTTCAAATAACTGAATCTCAGAGTTAGCATTTTACATAGTGCAGTATATTTCTTTTCCCCCTGTTAAAGTCAAGAGAGAGCAGATTTCATATCTGCTCTAAGAAAGAAATTGGAGACTTAGTTCACTGAAGTTTATCTGACATCAAATACCAAGACCGACATGGGAATTATTAATTTGCTGCTCAGACTTTTGAACTCACTGGCTTTTCCTCTCCTCAGAGCATTAATTCTGAATACAAAAGAATCCATTAGATATCTCTGATGCCAGTTTTTATAGTTGCTTTAAAACAAGTTTTCCATGTTCTATCCTTCTTCTAAATAGCTCTCTCCAGTGATGGAGTATGTTAACTTCCAGAGATCAGAGAAAGAAGAGGAGTTTAATATGAATTGTAAAATCATCATACATGCTATATCTTTGGGAAAATTTCAGGTATATAGAGTTACTTGGGTCCTGGTTGTCCAGGTTTTTGTTTTTCTTTGCATCCTTTTTGAGGAAAATACCACTCCTGATCATGCCACTACTGGAGGTAAGGCAAAGGAAAAGATTCAGTAGAGTTATTATCTTTTCTATTCATCAAAGTTTGCTAAAAAGAAAAGGCTTTGCCCAGTGGCATGAATTATGGACTTTGAGATATTACAGTGACTCTGGACTATCAGTGGAGATCCCAGGATACAAAGGAAAATTATGTTCTCCCTTTAGAACTTTACCTTTGTATTTTGCCTTTTAAGCAATGCACATATAAAAATTAATGATGATTAAATACTCAACAAATACCTACAAAATGTACCAAGGGTAATTTCTAGAAAAAAACTGAGTTACCTTTTTATTTTATTTTACTTAAAAAAAATTCTTTTTGGCCATGCCACACCTATGCGGGGATCTTAGTTCTCCGACCACGGATCAAACCCGTACCCCCGGCAGTGGAAGGGAGGAGTCTTTAACCACTGGACCACCAGGGAAGTCCCCTGAGTTACCTTGTGAAAAAGCTATAGATTTTGTTTTTTTAATATACATTTTATGGTTATTCCAAAGATAATTTTAAGTTATGGTATAGCAATGAATGCTGTATTCTAGAAGTGGAAGAAAAAGAACGAGTAATGACACTATCAGTCTGGGCAATAGCAAGCAGCCCCTGAATCTTTATAATAAATGTTTATTTCTTGCTCTTGCTATATGTCCACTCTGGGTTGGTGGGAGGGATGTGGGTGGGTAGGGGTTCTGCTTCACATTGTTCTCACTCAAGGACCCAGGCTGATGGAGATTCCACCATCTGGATAGTATTGGCCACTGTAGTGGAGGAAAGTGAAATAAAAATTAATTACACACCAGCTCTTACATGCTTATGCCCAGAAGAGGCATACACCACTTTACACACACCTTATTAACCAGAGTTTCATGGACATCCTTCAAGATGGATTGAGCCTAGGAGAAGAGAACTGGATATTGGTGAACAGTAGTAAGGCCTACTGTAGCTGTTTCCACTAACACATCCAAAGAAGAGAGTACTTGCCTATCAAAATGTTCACGCTCCACTCCCACCCACAGGATCAGATTCTGGATGTGCAGCTTGTGAATTTGTACAGAGTCCTTGCTCAGGAGGGCCCCACACTTGGGCTCTAATGCTTTACTGATGCTCTTTTGAAATTCTTAATAATTTTATCCTTGAATTTTTATTCTTTTTTTTTTTTCTTTTGTGGTATGCGGGCCTCTCACTGTTGTGGCCTCTCCCGTTGCGGAGCACAGGCTCTGGACGCACAGGCTCATCGGCCATGGCTCACGGGCCCAGCCGCTCCGCGGCATGTGGGATCTTCCCAGACCGGGGCACGAACCCATGTCCACTGCATCAGCAGGCAGACTCTCAACCACTGCGCCACCAGGGAAGGCCAAATTTTTATTCTTAATTGGTCCAATAGGATAATGGATCATGTGTTTGAACAGAGGCGATATATACAGTATGCATGTCCACTGCTGTTCCTCACCACCTCCTCCGCATATAGCATTCACAATGCCTCATGAGCACAGAATTTCAGTGGATCCACAATGCATGGGAGTTCAGTGAGACTCAAAGAAAGGTTATGTCTACAACTGAGTAAGCAGGGGTACTGACAGCCTCAAGATGCTATCAGAACTTGATCTGAACACATAAAGAAAGTAATGGTGTCCTAAGAAACACCAGCCACTGAGGAATCCAATCATATTCTTTCTTACTCCTGTTACTTCTCTGTTTTAGCTAACCAATACTGATAAAAATTATGACATAGAAGGAAAGGAAAAAATAGGGCAATCCACAGCTTCTTTTTTTTTTTCCAGTTCTTTCTTATTTATCAGTATAAGGTAGAGAGTGTTGGTAGAATGTGTGCATATCAAGATGTGAAATAAAAACAGTTGATTTAGTTCTGGGCAGTGTTTCCATGTTCTGGTCAGAACAAAATACATATGCATGTGTATATGAGTTAGATGGTCTTATATTTGCATCTGAAACTGGCATTGCCCAATGTAAAGATGAATGGTAAATTTTATGCTAATAATTTAAAATTTTACTTTCTCTTTACTTAGAATGACATAAAATAGCAAATAAAAACACTGTAACAAGTCAAGAGAAAGACCACAAAAGACAGGAAGAGGTTTTACTGCCTTTAATGGCATTTGGCAGGGCAGGGGGTGGGGGGTTGCTGCTTTATGAACAAGAGGCACTGCATTTTCATTTTGCTCCGGGCCCTGCAAATTTCGTGGCTGACCCTGCCCACTCACAAGTCCCAGAGGTGCGATGTACAGGAAGTTAGAATGAATAAAAGAGTGTTAGGTATAAAGAGTGAGCTCAGAGGGATCTTAGAGATAATCTAATCCAGTAATTTTCAGATTTCTTTTAGCAGCAGAACCCATTCTTCAGAGTGAAAATCCAAAATGGAAAACAGAAAAATGCAAACTGCTTTGGTTCGGAGGGGATGGATGGCAGGCTTTAGCCCTGTCCACTTGACCTCTCTATTCCTACCCTTAGATGGCTTTTTGAGTGGGAATGAGGGGGTCTCTATGAAACCCCTAGAGTTCCTCAATGCACAGTGGGGAAATCTCTGATTCAGAGGGGCTCATTAAGTGACATCTCCAATCTCCTAATTGCTAATTTAACCCTCTTTCTATTGCCACCCCAATCAGATAGCAACCCTAAAGTATGGGGAGACCATTTGATGGCCCTGGCACAACTGTGAATATGCTTATCTTAAAATGGGGATGGTAATGCCTACCTCAGGGAGTTAAGGACTGAATTAGATACTGTAACTAAGTAAATGCTCAATAATTAATAGCTGCAACTTAATCATTATTATAGTTATTATTCAAACCTAGAGTCCTAACTTCCACAGAAATTAATGGAGGCTAGTAAAACATTTGTCTTGTTTTTCAACCTTTAAAAAATTTTTATTTTTAATTGTGGTAAATTACACATAACAAAAAATTTACCTTCTTAACCATTTCTAAGTGTACAGTCCAGTAGTGTTAAGTGTATTCACATTGTTGTGCAACCAACCCCAGAATTTTTTTCCTCCTGCAACACTGAAACTGAATATTCATTAAACAACAACGTCCCTTTCCCCTCACTCCCCAGGCCCTGGAAAATACCACTCCACTCTCTGTTTCTAGGAATTCGACCACTTTAGGACCTCATATAAGTGGAATTACCTATTCTAAGCAACAGATAAAAGGAATAAGAAACTGTGAAATGCATATATATACATATATATATGTGGAAAAGGCATGTATTCCTTCTTTCCACAAAAAAGAAAGGCAATTCAGAGACTACAGAAAAAAAAAAAAGGAGAAATTCAAATTTTAAAAAAGAACAAAACTGTACCAACAAAACAAAACCAAAAAATATGGTCTTAAAGTGAAGCAAATGGGATAGGTGTGAGTGACAGGCTTTTCACCATATGACTGTTATATCATTTTCATTTTTGAATCATATGAATATATTAGCTATACAAAAACAATCTGAGGGCTTCCCTGGTGGCGCAGTAGTTGAGAGTCCTCCTGCCAATGCAGCGGACACGCGTTCGTGCCCCAGTCCAAGAAGATCCCACATGCCGCGGAGCGGCTGGGCCCGTGAGCCATGGCCGCTGAGCCTGCGCGTCCGGAGCCTGTGCTCCGCAACGGGAGAGACCACAACAGTGGGAGGCCCGGGTACTGCAAAAACAAACAAACAAACAACCAAAAAAACAATCTGAAACAAACTAAGAGGTAGCATGGGTTTGAGAAAGAAGAATGCAAGTGGACTTCTCACTAGGAAACTTCTCCAAAGGATTATGACATTGAAACCATAGTGTGGTGTAGTAAAAAATATATTTGCTTTTCTATCTTCATGTGAATTGCCTTCCTCTCCTTTCTAGTCCCAAGCCCCTAACCCCAACATTCTCTTTTGCCTTTAGCTGAAGATGGTATTTAAGTTGAAGGCTTTGGCCATTTTGGTGAATTACTCAGTTTTCCTGGGTCTCTCCCATTTATACATGTTATTAAACTTTTGTTTGATTTTCTCCTGTTAATCTGTCTCATGTCAATTTAATTCTAGACCAGCCAGAAGAACCGAGAAAGGTAGAGGAAAACTTCTTTCTCCCTGACAAATGTATTTAATTCATGGCAGAGAAACTTAGAGAGAACCTCATCATACCTAGCAGTGACAGGTGGTGCTTACAGGGAGAGGAAAAGTTCCTGGAAGGCAAGCTGGTTCTAAGCTTACCAGACAATTACTTATTTCTTTAAATTTTAGGTCTTTTCATCAAAGGCCCCTTTGACCAAAAACTTTCTCTCGTGGGTTTACAGGATACTCATAATTACTATTTTTCAAGGTACAACCGTAACTCATCCTGCTCCTCTTAATGTAGAGATTGTGGTCTTAACAAAAGACTCATGTGTTAAAGAAATGTCTATTTCTTTATTTTCTTCCAATACAATTATATCAGATTGTGGGCATGGCTCACAGTGGGTTTGCATGGCAATTGCAGTCAGAGACAGAGACCTGTGTTCTGGCTGGAAAATGTGGTCCTATGAAGTTCAGTGGCTTTCTGCTTCTATGGCAGGAGTACAGGACTCTGCCCAGTGTGAGGACCCTGGTACTCAGGACCCAGTCGACCTAGGGGCACCACCAGTAACCCTCTGCATTTCTGGCTTTCCTTCTTCCTCAAGGCCAGAGGGATTCTTTGTTCCCCATCCCTGCAGCATCTAACCTTTGATCTCTTGACCTCATCTTATTCTGGAAGAAACCACTTCCCACCCCCCTTGTTTTATTGCCATTAAAGGCACTTTGCAAAGTCTCTTCAATTCATTTAAGCCTTTACAAAAGACAGGAAAAGCCCTTGTCTTGGAGCAGCTCCTGCTTTCCACTCTCCTTTCTCCACAAGTTTCCTGTGTCCGTTCTCTTCTCCTCTTTCAGAAATCTCTTGAAAACTCTCATCTGTGGGTGACTTGCCCCTCCCATTCTCTTTGCTCTTATTTTTCTTTTTGTAAGAGCTCATTTGACTTGGGTTTCGAGAGGAACAAGAAGCAAACTTGGTACTTATTCCAGCAACAAGAATTTTCATTGTTAAAATGATTCCTTTGCTCTACAAAAGATGTACAGGCAGGGTTCTTTGTAGGCAGTCCTCTCCATGTACAGAGATCATGCCTAAAATCTGTATACACAAGTTGAATATTCGGAAGTTGAATCATCTTGTATGTTATAGGGGAAGATTTGTTTGCAGAAAGCCAGAAAAATGATAAAATATTTAATTGTATATTTTCTTCAAATATAGTCTTCAAATTATTTCCAGCTTTCATGCATGTTGTTTAACTCTTTTTTTATAAATTTATTTATTTTTGGCTGCGTTGGGTCTTCGTTGTTGTGTGCCGGCTTTCTCTAGTTGCGTTGAGCGGGGGCCTACTCTTCATTGCGGTGCGTGGGCTTCTCATTGTGGTGGCTTCTCTTGTTGCGGAGCACAGGCTCTAGGCACGCAGGCTCAGCAGTTGTGGCTCACAGGCTCTAGAGCACAGGCTCAGTAGTTGTGGCGCACGGTCTTAGTTGCTCTGCAGCATGTGGGATCTTCCCGGACCAGGGCTCGGACCCATCTCCCCTGCATTGGCAGGCGGATTCTTAACCACTGCACCACCAGGGAAGTCCGTATGTTGTTTAATCTTGTTCTTCTCATTGAAACACACAAAATATTGGCTTAAGATCAATGGACATAAGATTGAAGCTAAAAATGTTTTGCTTTTAGCATTCCTAATAATTTCCATCTTTCTCCATTTTGTTGTTTTTGAGCTCTACTTTTCTTTTCACTCTTTTTTTTCCACTTAGCACTTAATTTATAAAATAAGAGCAAAATGCAAAATAAGTATTCAAATAATTGCAAAACAGCATTGGACAAGCAAAGACAGAGGCTGTGTCAGAATTAAGCCACGGATAGGCTAGCAGTGCATGCAGAAATTTAAATGCTCATGTTACTGAGTCCAAGCTCGCTCTGCTCACTGCACAACAGACCAATAAATCGGGAGACAGGTGTTGAGGCAAGGAATAGAGACTATTTGGAAAGCCGGCAGACCGAGAAGATGGCAGGCTAGTGTCTCAAAAGAACCATCTTATCGGGGTCTGGATGCCGGTTTCTTTTATAGAACAGAGAGGAGGAGGAGGTGAGGAAGTAAAGTAAAAAGGCCATAAATCTTGAAAATATCTCCTGGAATGGCCAGCCTCAGGGAGGGGGTGTTAATTTCTTCTTTCTTGCAGCCATTCACTGGTGGACAGTGTCAGGATGTTTCCCTGAACAAAGACACTTTGGCAAAGGGCAGGGTTCCCCCCAAGGCAGACCATTATGTTCCTTTTAGTGAACAAAAGCAATGGGAAGCAAAGGTTAAAGTAAAAAAAACAGATCCAACATGTAGTCAGATTTTGTTCTTCCTTGTAACACTCATTCATCAGGTAATGAAGGAAGGTTTGAATTTAATGTATAATACAGGTGGTTTAGCGATATCAATGTAAACAAAATCAAAGGGTGGGTTATATAAAAGTTGAATGTTCTGAAATCAAGGACAGCCCAAATATACTGAGTTGTAGAAGTGTTTAAGAATAATCACTTGACACCTACAGCAAGGAGCTATACACAAAGCAGATTAATTTAAAGTATTAAGACATACCTTCCATTAAACATGTATGAAGAATGAGGAAAATACACCTCTGAAAGTACAATATAATTCATTTAGTATAGGACTTTGCACCCAGTAGGTGCTCAGTAAATATTTGCTTTAACTGATTTGCACCAAAGAAAGATTAGTCTACCCAGAACTTGGGAGGAGTTTACTGTCATGTCTACTGACAAAGTGCCTCTATACTGTAGTAGATCTGCTGAGACAGTGAGCCTTCTCTCTCACCAGGCTTTTGCTCCCTTCCTTCTGACACATGAGAATACATAAGTCAAGCCCTCCTGTTGACCATGATTGTTATTGCTGTATGTTGGCTTTTTCAAAACACTGACATGAAGGATTTTTGTCTTAGCAAACAAATGCTCCTCTAGCAACCCGAGCCTCTGCAGGATTAATCCCTTTGCAGAGAAGCTTTATACTGGCAAGAATTTACACTGTCAGCTACAGGCACTGGGCCTGCAGGAACCTGGCTTTGTAAGCGCCGATATTTTTGGTGCAGCAGTTCGTGCTCCTCTAGTGTGTAAGCGCTTTACCCCCCTTTGGTTCAGAGTGGCACTGAACTGCATCTTCTCAAATAATGTAATATGCTGATGTAATAGAAATTGGGTTCGGGAAAAAAAGTGATGGAGGCATTTAAAGTTTTTTAAGTGACACAATCTGTTGTTGTTGGGTGTTTGGCTGGGGGAGTGGGGGCATTGAAAGGGGATTGTCTTTTAACAAAAAGAAAGAAAGAAAAAACGATTCACCCTCAGCTATCTGCAAAGCCAAAAACTTAACCTATGACTCTAGGAAAAATGAAGAAAAGGCAAACTCTGGTAACTGAATTAATCTCATTCTTCTAAGGAATATGGATAAAAAGCACACATGTCATCTGGAGTTAGCTGTTTATTGGACAGGAAAGAATTTTCTCTTCAGGAAAATAAGATAACGAACACCAGGGATGGAGTTCTTCACTTTACAAAAGGATTTATCACTGGATCTTTATGTAATGGAGAGGTTTCTGTACAATAAGGGAGTTAAACCTAATGATCTCAGAAGTGGAAGCAGATATCAAACATCAGGCATTCAGTATTGAGTTGAATTTTTTTAAGTTTTTAACTTTTCAGGAGCCCATCCATTATATAAAGCAAGATGTCTTTTAACCTTCGCTTTGTGAGTTTGTTGTGAAAAATGGAAAGACAGTACAAAGTGTGCATCAGACACTCTGTCCTTTAGTTTTTCTGGAATCACAATGAGGGCATAGCTCTCAAAATTCCCCTGGGCAGTTATTTGGGACTAGGCTTGTGGCTATAGGGTAGTGGGGTAATTTGACTTGCAGGTGTCTTGGATTTTCTGGATGAAGTTTTAACATGGTATCATCAGTCTTTCCTGGCCCACTAGGCTGGCATAGAGACAATAATCACGATGCTGATAATGATAATGATAACGATAGTTAAGGCTTATTGAAGATTTACTCTGTGCCAGGCACTATTCTAAGTACTTTATAAGCAATTTCTCCTTGGTCTTCATAACAACCCTGTGAAGCAAGTATGATTTTTTTAATCCCATTTTACTGATGAGGAAATTGAGGCTTAGACATGTTGGTGACTTACTTGTGGTTACACAGCTGATAACAGAATTCAAACCCAGAGCTTGCACTTTGGGGAAAATTTTGTCTTCCTGTCCATCTTCCTTGAACTCATACTCCCTTTCTCCATTAAAAAGAAAAGATAAGATGAAATAAAATGAATCATTTCCAGTGTGGCAGGATCATATTTCTATATATTTCTGAATATTTCCCTTTTTGTTTTGCACTCTCACTGGTACCCAAAGGGTAGTTTTCCCTCCTTGAGTCACACAGAGGCAGAAACAAAGACTCAAAGATGCTATTGATCAAAGTGGAGAAATAAAGAGTTGGACGCCTGTTTAAATCAGAGGGATGTTCCAATCCCACAGACTGGGAAGTGCGGGGATGCTGGAGGATGGAAGAGAGGAGGTGGATGGGAGACTCAGGAGATGGGAAGAAGCACCCCAGGAACTAGCATGTGGAGGAGTCTCAGGACCAGGCTCTTCTCTCATTACCAACGTCACCCACCCATCCCCCGGGGCTATATCACCTGCATCCAATAGCCTAGACCTGGAGTGAGGGACTTGGACACATTGTGTAGGATGGTTGTACCAAGAGAAGGCCAAAGTGAAAGTGAAGGGAATCAGGTGAGAATTGCCCTGAGGTAGGGCAGTAGTAAATATACATCATTTTATGTAGGCAAAGCTAAAACGGTAAAAGTAGGTGGCTCCTTTTAATAAACGTGTGTCTGAAAGAAAAATACTACAGAAGACCAGGCAAAGTCTGAGTTAGCTTTATCTCAATCCGAAATAACTAAAATTATAAAACATACTCCACTTGGCAAGCCAGAAGGCACTCAGGAAGGATGAAAGTAAAACTATTTTCAAAGGCTGGATTCCTCTAATAATAAAGGCCTTAGGTGACCATGATCCTGATGGAGAAACCTATGGGCTCTTCACAGTTTGGCTCTTCTATAGGTGAGGAGAGAGCAGTTTCTGCCTCTGCTGAGACAAAATGGGCACGCAGGCAGGGGTCGCCAGCCACACCTGAAGCCTCCCACTGGCAGTAGCACCAACTGGTTATTAGCAAGGAGACCACTTCTGTAAATGTGGGGTTTCAGGGTCTCTAAGAATGGCTTTTGAGCACCAAAAAGATTACACAAAAGTTACTTTATTTTTAAAAATTAATATTCAAGTTATTAAGTTTGCAAAGTTTAAAACCTAGTTATTAAACTTTAAGTTCAAATTACAGATTGTAATATTCTGTGTCTTACTCTAACAAACTTCAATAGTCACTCTGGGGCTTCCCTGGTGGCTCAGTGGTTGAGAATCCGCCTGCTGATGCAGGGCGGGTTCGTGCCCCGGTCTGGGAAGATCCCACGTGCCGCAGAGTGGGCCCGTGAGCCATGGCCGCTGAGCCTGCGCGTCCGGAGCCTGTGCTCCGCAACGGGAGAGGCCACAGCAGTAAGAGGCCCGCGTACCACAAAAAAAAAAAAAATCACTCTGAAGTGGCCTTTAATTGTAATGTTTTATATTATTTACAAGCATAGTAAATTAAATCGCTTTAAATATTTCAAATGCATTGATACATCTAATTTATTCCACTTCCTTTAAAGAGCTACAATTCTCTAACAAATAAAACTTAAGTCTTATAAATAAGACCTTAAGCCTTATAAATCTAATAATAAATTAAACGTAAATATGATGAATCTTATGTTCTTTTGACTATTCTAATATTGTTTACAAACTTAGTAAAATTTCTACCTAAAATCACATCTAAATTCATTTTGCATTAGACCTATAGAATTAATCTGTGAGATAGTTTAAAGCCCCCAATCCTCTTAAATATGACTAATACTTAAAATACCAAAATTGACAGATTATTTCTAATATTTTATTTGATATATTTCATATCTATACATATAAATCTCTGTTTTCGAGCCAGTAAGGAAATATGTCATCCTAAACAATTTTGGCCTCCCTTCCTTGCAAATTTTGACAAGTTGTTCACAGACTGGAGATATTGGTGAGGTCTGAGGGCTGGAGCTGCAGGCTCCAGGTGAATTTTTGTCATGGCCTTAATTGCCAGTCTGAGCCTGTTAATTTAGTTCTGCCTACAGAATTTAAAGAAGGGTGTGGTCAAGTTACTATTCCCTAATGCTCCAATCTGCCTGGGAAAATCTATTACATTTTGTATTCCTTTGGCTCTTTAGATATGTAAATATCTTTCTAGCCAGTCTAAGGACCTTTGGACTTCATGGAATTCTTCTCCTGCATTTCCTATTTCATGGAGCCACACCTTATACAGATATTAAAATCTGTTTGAATTCTGGCTCTACCTCAAGCCTAGATCTGACTGCATGGTTACAATTTCTAAGGTCATTCTTGACCACCTTCATGAAAAGAAAACAAACAGCCCAAGTACAATATTATAAAGACATCAGCAGGAAAGAGGAGCCTAGAGACTGTAGGGAACAGTATGGGATCTAAAATTTTTATTTAATTTTTGGCAAACATGATAACTGAATATAACATGTGACCCTGGATTGGATTCTGGATAGGGGTGGGATATGGGGGGAAAAGGGATAGGAGGGAGGAGAGATTGGCACCAAGAATATTATCAGGATACTTGGCAAAATTTTAATACACACTGTTTATTAAGCAATAGTGAAACAGGAGGGAAGGGGGCAGGGCACAACCTTTAAAAGAATGATATAGCCATTGAGGACACAACAAAAACTGGTTAGAAACGATTAGGACCAAGATGCCGGGAGACTCAACTTCCGTAGACCTTGAGTCTCATCATACGCTCATTGTAATATATTAGCATATGCTAAATGACAAACCCACAGGCGCCATGACAGTTCTGAGGCTAACTTTAAAAGGCCAAAAAGTGGGCAGTGCCCCAATTCCTGGAAATCTCTGCCCCTTCCCTGAAATAGTTGGAATAATCCTCCCACTCATTAGCCTATGAAATTATCCAACCCATAAAAACTAACCACCCCATATTTTGGGGCCTGTCACCTTCTGAGACGGCCCACACTCTCTGGGGTGTATATCTCTCTAAATAAAGACCAGGTGTGTGATCTCAAATAAAAGACAGTGGTTTCAAGTCCCAGTCTGATTTGTGTGGTTCCAATAGTATTGTATCAATGTTTCTGTGCTTATTTAAGGGAATGTCCTTGTTCTTAGGAAATGCACCCTGAAGCATCTGGAGGTAAGAGAGCATTATGTCTGTAATTGTCAAATAATTCAGGAAAATAAATGCATACAATAGAGAATAATGAAGCAAATGTGGAAAAATGTTTATAGTTGCTTAATTTTTGCAGTTTGTAGAACTGACCTGGGGATGAGTTAATTTTTATTTGATTCTCCATTATTATCTTAAAGATAACTATCTTTAGAGTAAGACAGGCAGAAATATTTGGATGAAGCATTAATAATTCTGTTACTTGGACAATAAGATCAGCTAGATTATCTAGAGATTTTCAACTTTTTAAAAAACCATAACCCACGATATCAGGACTCAGCACTTACATATGCAGTGCTTTGTAGTGGAGATATAAAATAGGGTTTACTGGGGGAAAACTTACACAGAGAGAAGGAGAAGAATGCTTATGATCCCCAGGCCCTCATCTATCCACTGAAAGGCTTGCTTAGGTGGAATTGCTGGACTAAGCTGAAGTCACTGGATTTTGAGCAGAAGTGATATTTGCCTCATGATATGGCTTGCCCTCGCTTTGTTTTTTACCCCTTCAAACAGACTGGAATGAAGATGTAGTGGCCTAGATCCAGCTTCAACCAGGTGGATAAGGACATTATCAAGGAGACAGAGGAACAACCAGATAGAAGGGACCTGGGTGCCTGCGTGGCTGTGTGGAACAGAGCTGCCTACTTACTGCTCTGGACAACCTAAAAGCTCAGACTTAACTTGAAAGTGAAACAAACCTTTTTTCTCTAAGCCGTCACTATTTGGTCTTTGTTAAAGCATCCAAATCAATATTCTAAATGATATGATACATGTACACATTACTGAAAGAAATGGTTCACAAAACAATATCTATTCTTACAACAAGAAGCCCTCTGATATTTTCTAGTCTATATCATTTTTTTTAAATGTTGATCCCAATCTATTAAATTGATTTCATTATCTATTAATGGGTGGCAACTTGCAGTATAAAAACCATGAAGATGAACCACATGAAATTGCTCGTTTTAAAGTTCAGAAATGCTCAAATATTGGCAACTTCATACATTTGAATCAAATAGCTATCTATGAATCAAATAGTTAATGCTTGCTTTGTTCATGTTTGTAGTCTCAAATGGACAATAATAACAAACTAGTAAATGTGTATACACAAGTGATTCTGTAATTCATAGGCACAGACTTGTATATGTTGTGCATGTGTACACACACACACACACACACACACACACACGGAAGGAGGGCCCTTGGTACTAGTGTTCATTACCCTGGTCCCTAAATTTACACGAATGCTTTGGGAGGCAAAAGTGATCAAAACATGAAAATATTCACTAATAAAGTGAGCATTTATAAAATTAGACTCTACTCCAAACATTATTCCCTTTTTACTGGTAATGTCTAACTACATACACTTTTTTGGTCAGTTTCTCATGCATTATTAGATATATACTTGATAATGCAATCCAAATACAATGGAAATTAATTGCAAAGTAAAGCTGCAAGTCTTACAGAAATACAGAACTTCATTAAATGAAAGTGAAATATAACTACTTGAACCACATGCAAAGCCATTGTCAGAGTTTGAGCAAGTATCAGTTGAGAAAATCCACAAAGGCGATAACAGAATGAGCCTTTTGAAATATAAGAGAAGTCTTTGGAGTACTATTAAGGAATAAAAAGAAATGAGCTGCAGATACATGCAACAACATACATGGATGTCAAAGGAGCCTGACATGAAAAAACTATATACTGTATGAACCCATTTATTTGCAGTTCTATGATAGGGAAAGGTAACCTATGGTGATAGGAATCAGATCAATGATTGCTTCGGGAGGGAGTGGAAAGGTGTATGAAGGAACTTTCTGAGGTGAAGGAAATGTTCTGTCTTGATATGAATTCCTGCAACTAATTGAATGGTACACTTAAGATTTGAGCATTTTGGGCTTCCTTGGTGGTGCAGTGGTTAAGAATCTGCCTGCCAAGGCAGGGGACACAGGTTCGAGCCCTGGTCCGGGAAGATCCCACATGCCACGGAACAACTAAGCATATGCGCCACAACAACTGAGCCTGAGCTCTAGAGCCTGCGAGCCACAACTACTGAGCCTGCGTGCCACAACTACTGAAGTCTGCATGCCTAGAGTCCATGCTCCACAACAAGAGAAGCCACCGCAGTGAGAAGCCCACACACCGCAACGAAGAGTAGCCCTCGCTCGCCTCAACTAGAGAAAGCCCACGCACAGCAATGAAGACCCAATACAGCCAAAAATAAATAAATTAAAAAGAAAAGATATGAGCATTTCACTGTACATAAATTATATCTCCATTAAAAATTTATTTATTTATTTATTATAAACTGAGAGAAGTATTCGGGAAAAATTGATAAAGCCTCAAATATCTTTGCAAAAGATAACCCTTTTTTAGGTCATACCACAAAAGTCAAATAAGAATTGGTCTAAGTTATATTATATAATCAAATAATTTTGTCAGAAAAAGTATACGCCCTCCCAAATATGAAACATTTGGTTCATTCTTTGCTCTAAGAATTAAAATAGCTGTAATTATAAACCACATTTTGTGAAATATACATTAAAATACTCATATTTTTGTTTCTGTTTTTAAAGATAAATTCGCCATCAAATTTTGGTTCTCATTTTTAGTGGACTAACTTTAAGATTCATTTATTTAACAAATATTTATTGAAAGCTTATCATGTGCCTGGCATGGTTCTAAGCACTTAAAATATATCAGTGAACAAGGATCCCTGCCCTGTGGAGTATATGTTCTCACAGGGAAACAAGCAACACACAAGAAGTACATAAAATAAGAAAACAGAGAAGAATGAGGTGGAACAGCTAAGGAGCTGAGCCCCTGATATGGGAGGGTGCTTGGCATATTCAAGAGACAGCAAGGAGGGCAGTGTGGCTGGAGCAGAGAGAGCTGCAAGGGTGGAACAGGAGAGAAGTCTGAGGGGGACCAGGGGCTGTAACATAGGAGGGTTTGCCGTGTTTCCCTGGTATGGGTTCCTAGTACTTCTTATCCAGTTATTCTTAGTAGGGGTCCTGTGTATTTGTGTGTGTGTGTGTGTGTGTCTGTGTGTATGGGAGTATAAATTCCTTTTACGCCACTCTAGACTAGAAGTATTTACCTGGCTGTCCTGCAGTCACCTCAAAGCAATATGTCCAAAACATGACTCTCCAACCACTCAGAGCCACTTCTCCTCCTGAATTTTCTGTCTCTTTCAGGAGCATAAACTTCTACCTAACTAATCAAGCTAGACACCCGAGTCATCTGTTTCTTCTTTCTCTCTTATGCTCCAAAGTCCTACCAATTCTACTCCCACAGGCTCCTGAATTCACTTTGCCTTCTTCTTTCCATCTCCACTGCCTCAGCCACCATCATCTCCTGCCTGGCTACCTGCAACAACCTTCTTCCAGCCCTCCTCTTCCAGACTGTCCCCTCTTGGCTGTCAGACTGACCTCTCTCAAACCTAAGTTTGATTTCATAACTCCCCTGCTTAAAACCTTTGGTGGCTCTCCACTGGCCACAGGATAAAGGCCTCCTCATTCATGAGGGCTGCTCATCGACCTGTCTCCATCAGACTCCCACCCTAATTTCTGGTGTCATCTCCATCACTGTAAGCTCCGGCCATGCCAGACATCTCACCATCACCAGGACATACCTTGCATTTTCTTGCCTTTGTAGATGCCATTTCTAAATCTTGAAGTGCTTTCCCTCACGCCTGTGATCACTCGTGCATCCTTCAAGATCAGGTCAAGGGAACTCCACCATGACTCCCTCTTCCTGACCTTCCCAGTCAGTTAGGCTCCTCTCCCTCTGTGCCCCCAACAAACTCACACACACTCTGGCCTTGCCCTTATAACTGTGAGTGTAACCTTACTCGCCCCCATATGCCCTCATCTGCTAGCTCAGGCCTCCAACCTTCTGCTACCTCCCTTCATGTTCCTACCATACCACACCCATAATTCTGGTTCTCCCCAGGAAAGTCAAGTCCAGCCAATGTCAATAAGGTCTGAGGATTGTTTTATTCCACTTTTCCTACTATTATGTGTACAACCTTCCCATGAGTATGACCATGGATGTGTGGGGTGGCAGAATTGAGACTTAACTAATTCCCAAGTAGTGAGTTCTAGATGCTATCTCTCACCTCAGGCAGGTGCAGCTCCATATTTATTTATTTTTAAACATCCTTATTGGGGTATAATTGCTTTACAATGATGTGTTAGTTTCTGCTGTATAACAAAGTGAATAAGCTATACATACACATATATCCCCATATCTCCTCCCTCATGTGTCTCCCTCCCACCCTCCCTATCCCACCCCTCTAGGTGGTCACAAAGCACCAATCTGATCTCCCCGTGCTGTGTGGCTGCTTCCTACTTGTAGCTCCATATTTATGTATACATTTTTGCATATTTAAAGTTCAAAAAACCTCAAACTATACATACTGCATAGGTATGTATAAATACATACTTACGTATCCTAGAGCTGTTTTACAGCTTATTCAGGGACATACCCACATATATAAAGTAAAAGTTTTATCCTTTGAAGGCTGTTTATACATGACAAGATTTCTGCCAACAGGTATTTATAGACCTTGATATCATTGCTAACATAGGTAATTGTGTATTTATTGCTATATGTATATACCATAAATAATTTTAGGATCTCAGTTGCTACTACTAATCAGGGACTAATATACCTAGACTCATAAGTACAATTTTAGAGTTTCAGTAAGAACTGATAATCTAAAAATTGCCAATCCCATTACCTCTAGTCACCTAGTCTCCAAAGGAAAGTCACTTCTCAAGCAAATGGTGTGTCTGTCTCCCTATGGACACAGAGAGTATCATTGTTTCCACAGACTCCTGTCCCCTGTCCAGCTCCTCTCTGAATGGGTGACAGCCGTGCCTCAGTGGGGAGACCTCTAGCTCGTTTTCCCTGGGGTCCTGGGAGATGAGGGGCTGTGCTGAGCGCTGGGCCAGTTCCCTTCAGGCATCAGTGTCCAGGAGAGGAGTGGGGAGGGGCCCAGCGGCCTGAGGCACCTCCTCACACCTCCATTTCTGCTGTTTTCATAGAGCTTCCTGGATTCCTTTTGTGATCCAGGGGTCCTGCAAAGGCTGCAGCAGATGGTTAATTACCATAATGCGCAGAGCTTTTGAGGGTCCTGGGTGCAAACCCAGGCGTGACCAAGCCAAGAGCAGCTGCATCTACTGCAGCATGTGGAGCCAACATTAAGCTCTACCCACACACCCATTCTGACCTTTCCAGTGGGAAGCCGATGGCACAGCTCAGAACAGATGGCCAAGAGACACACAAGGGAAAAGCCCTCCCGGCAGCTGTAGTGTCACTTTTCCAGTCTCCTAGCCTAACAGCTCTGAACTGACATGAAGCTTATTATCCCCATTGTGTCTTTCTCTCATGGTGTTTATTCTCAGGGCAAGCACAAACCCTGATGGTTCCGTGTTTAGCAATCCTAGCTATTGGGAAATGTGGTTTCTAAACCAAATGATGCTTGCAACAGTTTAGGTCTGTCAGTCCCTGCCTGGTTTCTACCCTTGGCAAGCATCTTTCCCCACAGGTAAGACTCAGGACCTTCTACCAGCTGATTTAGCCCTCCCTGGTCACTAGAACCAATCCTAAACTTGGAGGGATGTAAGAAGCTCTTGCCCAAACTCAGGATTTATCATCAAATCATACTAGCTACTCATCTGGTGTTGACCTTGAATGTTTAGAGCTGTAAAAGAAATATATTATTGTAGCAGAGTGAAACAAAATTTTTAAAATCAGGATTCTTCTTCAAGACAGAACAAAATTTTTGCTTAGGAAAACCACTTGACATGAGTATGGGGGCGGTGTTTGGGTAAAAGGACAAAGGAGGCCCATATGCTATATGTCTTAAGATTTAAAGTTATAAATCAAGTTAACAAACTGCTAATGTGTTCTACTCTCCTAACTTGACAAATAGTCCTTCTTAATGAGCTGGAAAGCCAGGTTTGAATTTGGACTTTATGGACTCCTCAGAGTTCTGAAACCAAATGTGGTAGGCTAGGGAGAAGCTGGGCTCCAGCCCTGGCTCCTGGCTCCTGAGCCACGCCCACTCCTGGCCTTTCTTCCTAACCCTATTCCATCCCACACCGAGGGAGCCTCTGGCACACAAGTGCGAACACCCCAGCCTTCACAGCCAAGCTCTGAACACACCCCTGCCTACAGCTGACATAGAGACCATACGTCCATAAAACCTAAAATATTTACTATCTCATCTAGAAGGTAGGAAGGAGGGCAAAGTCTGGGTATATATGAAACCCTTGGCCAACTGTGTACCTCAGACTATAGGTCAGGGCACAGGCTCCTCAAGCACAGTGCCCAGAGCTGGGGCCCCTCTTATCTGGACTTAAGAGCAGTACTGCTTCTGGAAGTCCTCTTGTGGTGAAAAGTATCTCATCCTCTGAGAGCATGAAAAATTAATGGCACTTTGGGAGTCAGAGAGCAGAGAAGGGAAGGCATAGAGCACTGGTGCCTTCTCCAAAGTAGTGGAGAACTTTTAAAAACAGGGATGATCCTTTTTTACCATAAGTTTCATGCACTGCTGCAGTATAACCCCCTTGCCACCCCAAATTTTCACTAAAGTTCTGCTATCCACATAGTGGCCTTGTTTGATTTAGTGGTGAGTCATAGTAGGGGTGCAGGGGTGACGGGAATCAAGGAGAGGGGATGATTCCAAGTCTGGATCTATATAGTCATAGAGGCAGCATGCACAGGGAGGCAAAATGGTCCCCAAACAATTAATTCTGCAGAAGCAGGAGATGAGAACTAAAACTGACTAGGAACTTGCCCTTGGGAACTTTGCAGAAAATTTGAGGAGGACACTGAACTTTAAACAAATTGAGGAATAAGTCAATCTTCTGTAGCTCTAAAAAGCAGGGTGACCCTACTATACATTTTTATAGCTTGATATTAAAAAGTATGTCTTTCTAAAATATGTAATATGTATTTGACATATTAAAAAATACAAATCTTTTAAATAATATGTTGTCTTTGGTGACCCATCTAATATTCTTATCCTCTCTATCCAGGAAGTTCCCTTGCTCTTTCCAGACTAGGTCCTGCTACCAGATGACCTTTATATTTATTTGAGAGTCCTGATTTTACTTTTTTCTCAAACTTATCTCTAACACTTGGGAAACTCACTTCTGAATGGGAGTGAAGGTTGTTCTAACAGGGAAACTATATGATTGCACACAGAGTCTGCAGTTCAAATCCAAACAGCCTGTGTTCAACTCTTACCCACATCCTCAGCCTCATCATCCTTGAGGATCCTTCTCATTACTGTAGGCTCCTCCTTTACTTCTGGTCTTATAGAGACTTCCCTTTCTTGTTTTCAGAGTTGGCTACACAGTTGACTAGTATTTCTCATGTTTGGATTGGAGAAGAGGGACTTCTGGCATTAGCTCAGCCCACCATTTTTTATTAGACCTCTATTCAATTACATATTTTAAATACTTAAAGAAAAAAATGTATGGAAAAAGCAACATGCAAAAAGCAATAGCACTATTTATAGCAGTGCAAACTTGGAAACCACTCAAATGTCTAAAAATAGGGTAATAGATAACTTGTGAAATTTACTCACGGGTATACTTTGCAGTCATTCCAAGTGGTAATTATAAAAGCCATTTAGTAACATGAGGAAGTGGTTTAGTAGAAAAATAAAGGCCCAAATTATTTATATGTGATAATTACAATTATATAAAAGAAAGGTACACAAAAAAGACTAGAAGGAAATACCCCAAAACAATAATTTTAGGGTTATGGGATTTCGAGTGACTTTTTCCTCAATTTTCCATTTAAAAAATTTACTGGGCTTCCCTGGTGGCGCAGTGGTTGAGAATCCGCCTGCTGATGCAGGGGACACGGATTCGTGCCCCGGTCCGGGAAGATCCCACATGCCGCGGAGCGGCTGGGCCCGTGAGCCCTGGCCGCTGAGCCTGCGTGTCCAGAGCCCGTGCTCTGCAATGGGAGAGGCCCAAGTACCGCAAAAAAAAAAAAAAAAATTACTATACTAATTTAATTAACAATTAAAATTCAATTGATTTAGTTTTAAAAACTGTTAAAAGTAAAGGTTTATAAGGAGAATCAAATTTAAACTGGAGATATTAAGCAAACTTAGAAAAACAGGCTTCACTAATTAAAATTGCACCCCTCTACATGTTTCTGTATAATTTTTAATTGTTAATGAGTTTTAATGAAAACATTGATGAATTTGCTTCCATTAAAGTAGAGAAAGTAAAATGATAATAAATTCTGGTTTTGGTATAAGTAAAATACTTAAAATTAAAATAATGGAGTTTTAGTACACCTACTTTTTAATTTTCCAATATTTTTCCAACTCTTTTAGTGTTCTGGGGAAAAAAGTTAGCCATTAAAATAAATACATAAGAACTACTATAGAGATTCACAATTTTCCTTCTGCCTCAGGTAATATGAGTTAGCTCAGCACTGTTGGATTCTGTCTTTTCAAACATTTTTATGTTTTGCTCATCAGAGATTTTTTGAATTAATTTTGATTTTTAAAAATATTATATTTAAATATTATTTATTTTGATTACTGAATTTTAGGAGCATCCTTAAATGTGCATTAGAAGCGAGTACCTTATTTTTTCTCACTCTAGTTCTAGCCCTGAATCACAGAAGTCCAGGATCTGCTCTGGTAAAAATGAACCCTTCAGAGTTGAGTTGGGGAATTAAGTAGGAAAAAGTATGTTTTCAATCAGACTGGCAGTGAAGAGGGAAGAGAGTCTGGATACACATCAATAAAATTTTCTCTGTCACATGTTTACTAGCATTCCAGGTAAGAGTTCATTAGCAAAGAGTCCAAAAGTTAAAACAAAATGTTGAAAAACTACTGATTCCATCTCAACTCCCTCATTTATAGGTAAGAAAGTCAGACACACGGGTCACATAGGAAATTAAAGGGAGAGCTGGAACTAGAACCCAGGTATCCTAATTGAGATGAGCAAAACCTATGAAAAATAATATTCCTTCACAGTAGTAACTACAACTAACAGCATCTCAGTTATCCCTCCCTCATCCCATGCCCGACCCTCACCAGTGAAGTAAAAGACAATTGTGCAAACACTTTTAGTATCAGAGCTGTAACTCAGAAGCCAATGCCCAATTCAGAGAACACGTAACACCTGGAAATCTTTTGACCCTAAGTAAAGGTATAAAAAAATGCTGCTTTCTCTTTAACCCTAGCAAGGGGAAGCAGAGTAAAATGAAGTACAGCAGCCCCTTTATCCATGGTTTTGCTTTCCTTGGTTTCAGTTACCCATGATCAACTTCGGTCTGAAAATATTAAATGGAAAATTCCAGAAGTAAATAATTTTTAAGTTTTAAATTGCATGCCATGATGAAGTCTCCCACTGTCCTGCCTGGGATCCCCACCCATCAACACCATGTGCTCTGGACATTGAATCATCAGCATCATCATGGCTCCATGATCCAGGATCACCCAAAGCAGATGATCCCCCTTCTGACATATCATTAGATCAGTAGTAGCCTAATGGTACGACACAATGCCTACCTCATTCACCTTACTTCACCTCATCACATAGACATTTTGTCATCTCACATCATCATAAGAAAAAGGGTGAGTAGCGTACAATAAGATGTTTTGAGAGAGAGAGAGATACCACATTTACATAACTTTCATTATAGTATTTTATTATAATTGTCCTATTTTATTATTAGTTATTGTTGTTAATCTCTTACTGGGCCTCATTTGTAAATTAAACTTTACTATATATATATATATATATATATATATATATATGAAAAAACATAGAACACATAGGGTTCAGTCCTATCTGTGGTTCCAGACATCCACTGGGGGTCTTAAAACATATCCCTTGTGGCTAAGGGGGAGTACCTTAGTGATTTCAACAGACACTGCTTCTGGAATCAATTTACCCCAATCCCAATTATAGCTCTTTGGGTATCAAAGTTTCCCCATCTTGATTCATGGACTTCAGGACCTCTCCTTAGCCCCTCCCAATGACCGGAATAGAACCAATAAGTGTATCATATACTCTACCTTGGATTATAGATTCAAGTGTGGTCACATGACCCAATCAGAGCCAATGAGAAAAAAAATAAGGCTTTTGCTGGGACTTTTGAGAAACAAAATCTGGCTCTCTCAGATGGGATTTGAATCTGAGAGAATGTGTGATCTGGAGTTTCTTCAGCCCTCAAATAACTATAAAAAGAGCATGTTGTGGAAACTGAAGCCAACCTAGAGGAGAGCCAACTCAAGGGATAGAGTAAGGGAGAAACGAAGTCTTGGTGACACACTGAGCCCCTGCACTGAGCCACCTCCAGTGCCAGCATTACAGTAGAATTCTTCAGTCACATGAACCAAAGCTTCCCCTTTTTGCTTAAGTTACTTTGGGTTGGATCTTCTGTCATTTGTAATCCAAAGAGCTCTAACTCATATGATTGGCAAGATTTAAAGTTTCTTAAATAAAATATGATTGCTCCAGTTGTATATCTCTTTGAACTTTGTTCTATGTTTACTTTGTTTTGTAAATGTTCAAAATTAAAGAATAGTTGATATTCATGCTGTTATTTTCATTACAAGTTCACAGTTTTAATAGAAAAATACATGATTAAATCATGTGCTAGATTATCAACTATTTGCATATTTAGCTATTTGCATCCAAGGGAAAGTCTAATCCATTGACCTATTATAAGCCAGAAATAATAAGCCAGAAAATACCTTCATTCCAAAAACAAATGGAATCGCATCCTGAAGAGAATGTGTTTAATTGAAAAGTAGCTAGAGAAACAAAAATGGATTTAAAAAATCAAGTAATCTTTTTTTTTTTTTTTTTTTTTTTTTTTTTTGCGGTATGCGGGCCTCTCACTGTTGTGGCCTCTCCCGTTGCGGAGCACAGGCTCCGGACGCGCAGGCCTGGCGGCCATGGCTCACGGGCTTAGTTGCTCCGCGGCATGTGGGATCTTCCCGGACCAGGGCACGAACCCGTGTCTCCTGCATCGGCAGGCGGATTCTCAACCACTGCGCCACCAGGGAAGCCCAAAAAATCAAGTAATCTTAAAGAAGGCAGCAAAAAGGAAAGGAAATTTAAAAGGTGAGGCAAATAGCACAAAATAAAATGGTAGACATAATTCCAAGAAATCAGTTATCGTAAGTGAAGTAAACAGTCTAATTTAGCTCAAGTTAGTCTAGTGAAGTCAGAGGACAGAGATTATCACAATAAAAGTAAACCGACTCTATGCTTATTATAAGACACAAACGTAAATCATAGAGACACTAAAAGATTGAAAATGAAAGCTCAGAAAAATTGAAACAAGACAAATATTTAGCTATATGCAGCTACACTGGTATCAGCCTAAAAGGTTTGTTACCTATGAAAACGATGTTACAACTAGGAGGTGTCAGGCAGGGCTTCACATGGTGAATAGTGGACATTCCGTGATTCAGGGTGTGGTTCTTACTTTCCTAATCACTCATTCAATTCATTCAACTTATTAAAAAAATAATAATTCAAAAAGTTGACTATGTGGTAAGCTGTCAAAGTCAAACATGGTCCTTGCTTTCAAATATGCAATCTGGTAGGTGGCACAGATAAATAACTACACCAACAATTAAAGTACAATGTGGTCAGTGCTGTGATAGAGGGATGCAAACAGAGCCTTGAGAACACACTGACAGGGAGGGAGGTGTGTGTGACTGGAGTTTTGAAGGGTATTCCATTCATTCACCTATTGGATAAATTTCCCTGATAATCCAGGCTGGCCTCCTGCTATTGATTCCTGACACTTAGCTCCAGTACTCCTGTGACAATGAGGGGGAGGAAAAAGTTTATTACAGGCACAACTCATTTTGTTGTGCTTTGCTTTACCGTGTTTCGCAGATATCACATTTTCTTACAAATTGAAGGTTTGTGGTGACCCTGTGTTGTCAGATGATGATTAGCATTTCTTAGCAATAAAGTATTTTTCAATTAACGTATGCACATTGCTTTTCTTAGATATAATGCTATTGCATACTTAATAAACTACGGTATAGTGTAAACATAACTTTTATATGTACTGGGTAACCAAAAAATTCGTGTGACTTACTTTATTGTGATATTTGCTTTATAGCAGTTGTCTGGAACCAAACCTGCAATATCTCCAAGGTACGCCTGCAGAGGGAAGTGAGGTGAACCTAGGACCTAGAACCATCACTTTCATTGAATTGGGGCAGCACGAGGAAATCCAGTTGGATGGGTGGCAAGTCATAGACCAGGTTCAGGCCAGCCTCAGGGAAGTCCAGTAAGAGATAAAGGATAGGAGGAGAAGGAGCAGGGGAGTAAGGAACACTTGGAAATCCAGGAAGATGGCTAGAAAGCTCGTAGTTCATGTAAGTGGTGGGAAGGGGAGGATTAGAGAGAGTTTAAAGGCAGAACTGGCAATGTCAAGGCAAGGATTCATTTTTAGAAGGCCTGAGATCCTCGGTAGGCCAGGTATCAATGGCAAGGAAACTGGTTGCTCCTACATATTCAATATCCAGTCACTAAGGTAGGGCACTGAACAAAGCAGGACAGGTGATAGGGAAGGGTTGAGGGTCACCTGAGGGTCCTACTAGAGTTTCTTTAATTTCTCCAAACTGAGGCCAGGTTGGTCCTGCAGGGCCTGCAAGGAGAAACCACCTGACCCAATTATGGGGAGAAGGGAGAATCTGAGCTGAGTAACCAGGCAGGCTCTGGACACCACCATGAGCACTTCATCCCTCCAAGTTCCATGGCTCCCAATCCAAGCTCTTTTTCTGAACTGCAACTACTCTTGGAAGGGGTAACCCATTAAACCACTCTGTGTGAATGAGTTTATCAGATGTCTTTCTGCCTGCTGGAAAGAACCTAATAATTTGAGAGCACTGGGTGCCTGGGAAAGAGTGAACATAAAGGATGGGTGGGGAAGGAAAGACAGTGAAAGGGAAAAATCACAGGCCCCAGAGATAAGTTTATTGACTTCCGTTTTGCTGACGACCAGCTCTGCCTGTGGTGTCTTGGCACCACTCAGGAGTTCAAAGACAGGGTCCACCCAGCTGAGAGCTGGGTATAGCTGTCCTGTATATATAATGCCATGTAATGACTGGTTGGGGTTAATCAAATATAATGCCCAACCCAGACCTATTAAATTTCACCACAAAAGAGGCTTTAATCAGTCTTTTATCAGCTTGGTGCTCTGGCCTAAGAAGACTGCTTTTGTTTGTCATATAAGAGACAATGGGAGAGCCAGGATCAGCCTGCTCTCTGGAGTACAACAAGCGAATTGTCCACATACAACAGATCATTCAAGGCCATGGGAGAGGAAAGGCAGGAGAGGCTGCATGAATCTACAAAAGTGTTCACTGTTAATGGTCACGGCCTCGAGTGTTTAAATTCAGGCCACATTCCCACTGGAGCTTCCAAAATATAGGGAGGATGGGAACAAAAAGACTCCAGTGTGCTCCATGCAAGTCTATCTGGCCTTGGCCCTCTACAGGACATTCTTGCTTGCTGCTTGCTGAAAAGGGAAAGGAAAACTGACATTTGGTTCTCTCACTAAGCAAAGCCCAGGTCTCCTGGTGGTTAGATGTGCTTCACAGGCTAGGGATTAAAGTACTGAGTGTAGTTCTATGCCAAACTGCACCTGTCCCACTGCCCAAGCACCTCTTGGACTATGGAAGGGATGGGAGGAGAAGGGAGATAAAAGGCAGTGAAGAGGGGAGAGAAAAGAGGGGATCTTCCCTGACCCAAAAGAGAGGATGATATTTAAGCCACCCAATCAAATCTGTTCCACAAATATTTGAATACTTCTAGGAGGCAGGCTGAGACACACCCAGGTACAGAAACAAGGACACAAATTAAAAATCTACCTTTTCTGCTTGCAATTGGAGGATGTTAGAGTTGGAAGGGTCCCAGATCATCTTTATTTATATTGTTTTGGTCTTCAAAAGATGCCTTGGGTTAAAAACAAAAATCCATGCTGAGAAACACAGCCCCACACATTGGAGTAACCTCAAACTCTGGGGCTGCTGTAGGAGTGTGTCATGTGTCACTGGGGGGAGAAAGGTTGAGAATTATTGATCTAGTCTGCTGCAGAAATGGAAGTTCCAAGAAACAAACTGGATTGTCCAAGGCCACTTAGCTATTTAGTAAGAGAGAGGGGATTAAAATACATATCTTCCAATGCTCAATGCAGAACCCAATCCGTTATACCACAAAGCCTCTCCACTCAGGCTTCCTGGAAGATGCAAGTCCTGAAGACCTTAAGCAAATTATTGAGTATCTTGGGTCTAGTATCCTCACTTATATGTGGCCCATTAGCTACCAAAACTTTGTGCCATCACTTCTGGTCATCAGAGTTTAGACTTTTTTTGTGAACAAAGATTTTCCCTTCTGCTCTAGATGGAACTTTGCTTGGAATTGAGAATCTATAAAGAACTAGGAGGAAGAACAGAAGGAATTAGACTAACAGCAAAGAAAAAAGAGTAAACCTTTGCTCATAGCACCAAATCTGTGGCCCCTCAGCTCCAGATTATTGTGAAGGCAGGGGAGGCATCTGCCTAACCTGGTCTTGATTCGAACTACATTCAGATATGTTTTGGGGTTGATAATGATAGGAGGAATTCCCATGACCAGGTGGACGAGAGATCTGGGAGTGATTCTATTTATGGAAGGTTTACTGGATATATGCGTCTGAAGATGAAATGAACAGCGCCCAGTCTAGACGGCCTTTAGGGAGTGGGATGAAAGAGAGATGAGAAAGGGACCAGGGGAAAATGAAAGTTGTTCTGTGAATTGTGAGGGGTGCCAGTGGTCAGAAGTCTTTGGCCATTTTCATTTGTCATCCAGTGTGGCTGACCTGTGCTTTGTGCTTTGAAATCATTCAGCTTCCCTAAAGACATTTTGAGCTGTAATTGCAGATTTCCATTTTAGGTTCTTGCTCTCTCCCATTCTGCTCTAGACCAATTCAAAATCTTTCCTCAGGCACTGTGCAAAATGCCTTTGCAGAGTCGATGAAGGATCGTGGTGAGGCCCGTGTGAATTTATCAATTTTTTTCTGCCTGTAATGGGAGTGGTTATGGCAAAGTGGTTATTAGCTAAATTAGATCAACACTTTGGGCTGGTGGGGTTTGGTGACATACCCCCTTTGATAATAACTTCTTTATTAATTATATTAATTATGAGTTTGCCTTGCACTGCAGTAATGGGACTGGAAGCTTTCTATTTTCTTTCAGATTTCAAAAGTAATACTGCTTCAGTTTCTTTACTTATGTTCCTGGCAATTAAGTGGTATCCCAAAACATAAACACAATTTCCTCTTTTGAAATTATGCAAGAAGTATCATGTGAAAGCGCTATTACTTAAAATATGATCTTGTAAAATAAAGGGGAGCTCTCCTATTTATCAGACTAGCAAGGAGCTGTTATTAAAAATCTTAATAGAAAAAACTATGGGGCTTCCCTGGTGGCGCAGTGGTTGAGAATCCGCCTGCCGATGCAGGGGATACGGGTTCGTGCCCCGGTCCGGGAAGATCCCACATGCCGCGGAGCGGCTGGGCCCGTGAGCCATGGCCGCTGAGCCTGCGCGTCCGGAGCCTGTGCTCCGCAACGGGAGAGGCCACAACAGTGAGAGGCCCGCATACCACAAAAAAAAAAAACTATGCTGTCCATTCTGTTTTCCTTTTTTTGTCCCCTCTTTCCAAAAAAAAAAAAAAAAATGACCTTTGGGATATTTTTAACTAAAAAGGAAGAAAAACCAAACAAATGAACAAATATTTTTATTGTTTTGACTATGGTTGTTGAAATATGGCCTATAGGAAAAGTAGAAATAAAAAGAATTATCACACGCACTTCTCCTCACATGATGAGCTGTGAGCTGTCAGGGTTAACCCTGCAGCCACAGCTCTAAGCTGTCTCCTCTTTACCTCAACCAGCCATGATGGTTCTTCTTTACAGGAAAGATTGACCTTGGAGTCAGACTGACCTGGTTTAAATCCATTAGGTTGAACCACAGGAAATTGCTGTTTATATACACCAAAGATGGCCAAATAATGGCAATTTCATGGGGGTTGACCTAATATCATCTTCTCATTGGTCAAGCTTCGGATTACTGTGAGGACTACAGATGATGTATTTTAAATGCTTTACTTATTCCATGGCACTCGGTATGCTCACAATACATGTGACTAATACGAATTGCAAGAAGCAGCAGGGACATTTCAAGTCAGTTCAACAAGTCCTATTTGAGACCCTCTTTTTCATCCCAGGCACTGCTTTTGTGCTGGGAATACGTGGATTCATAGCTGCCAGGTGGCATGATGCATGCAGGAATTTAGCAGTATACCCATGATAGAGGGTAGCATGGTGACGGGGTATGAACTTTTGTGGGGATAGGGAGATGAGGGCAGCCTTTCCTCAGGTGTGATGCCTCATCAGGGTGCTGCAGAACAGACAGCTTGGTGGGGAATGTTCCAGGCTGGGTGTTCAGAGAACCTCAGGCTGGAGAGAGAGAGAGAGATGCTATAAAATGAGGTTGGAGAGATGGGTATGGCCCATAGGGTAGAGTTAGGTTTTGTGAGGCCTGGAAATTTTACAACCTGGGGGGACCCTCTTTACAAAACAGCCAAGTAAACACATCTCTGGGGACTCCTAGGTCCTGAAGCTGGGAAGCCTTGACATTTCAGCTTTATTATCTTCCTCAAACATCTGCCCCTGGCAGGGCCACAATGTGAGGAGCCTTGTTAAAGAGCAGGGGGAAGACAATGCTACTGAAGGATCTTAAGCAGGAAAGTGATATTATCAGATTTGACTTTGAGAAAAAGCACCCCAAGGGCTGTCTGGAAGATGGATCAGAGGAGCTTGTGTTAGACAGCTGAAAAACCAATTAAAAAGCTATTTTAATAATCCAGAGGGCCAAGAGTCTGAACATGGCAGAATTCATGAAGAAGGAATTAACTCAGCATCACCCAGCAAAAGTCACTGGGGGATAGTCATCCCAGGAGGCCTGGTCCTCCTGTCCCTGAACACATCCTGAATAGGTAACAGATGCTTTTTTTTTTTTTTTTGCGGTATGCGGGCCTCCCACTGTTGTGGCCCCTCCCGCTGCAGAGCACAGGCTCCGGACGCGCAGGCCCAGCGGCCATGGCTCACGGGCCTAGCTGCTCCGCGGCATGTGGGATCCTCCCGGACCAGGGCACGAACCCGTGTCTCCTGCATCGGCAGACGGATTCTCAACCACTGCGCCACCAGGGAAGCCCAACAGATGCTTTTAAAATCAGATTCTCCACCTCGGAAGGTCTTGAATTAGTCACATGACCAGAGGCCTGTCATTCTACACACAGGTGGTCAGCCATGGCACTGTCATGCCCACTGAGGCCTGGTTATTCCTCGCTCCTGCCCTGCCCTGTCACGTGGCTAGGTTCTGCCTCAGTTTTCTCTTCAATATTTCAATTCTCTGTCAGGTTCAGGTCTGACTCTGAATGCTGGACTGCTTGGCCAGGGCTCCGTCACCTGCTAAATCTCTGCCATGCTCTTTCTGCCCTCCAAACATGAAACTGGGCCATGTACTCCACCCACTGCATCTTCCTAGGAAAACCCCTGTTTCTCTTGTTGGTCCTTTGAAATGCTGTGAATGGGTCTGCTCCGCAGTGATCCTTCTCTGGCTACCTCTCACTGTTTCCCCTAGATTCAATGACTCACTCACCTTATCTATATCTTGCATGTACCTTTATTATTATATGTCTTATGCTCTATAATATTTATTTGTATATCTTTGAGGTTGGGAAACATGTCTTATACTGTCATTTCCCCAGTAGCTCACACAGTCCTTAGTAGATAGTAGACACTTAATAAGTGTTGGGTCAACAGACTTGAACTGAATTCACTCCTCCCCTTTTAAAATAATACTACACAATAATAACCCATCCAGGGTCTAGCTGTTCCTCCTTCTAAGGATCACAGTACCCCAGTCTACCTGGATTTGCATATATCATACTATCTGTGCCTCTTGCTTCAAGGCCTCCATTCAATGAGTTGAACTGCTTTTCACCCAGAATCAACCCTGAATTCATCACACACTCCTCCCAATTTCACATCTTTCCTGGGTACCCTCCTACAGCTGGGCCTGATTTCTTCTGGTCAGTCCTTGCTCAGTCCTCACTTCTTCCCAGCCCATCTCTGAGGTGAACATGCTTTGTGACCTCTCTGGTTGTGCTGTCTGGACAAGAGGGGGGGTTACTTAGTCGAAAAGCAGCCAATTCATGGGCTAGACCATACCTGTAAGGTAGCCCATTGGGAAAAGCTTTAACCAAAGGGACTGTCTTGGTCAGTTTGGGCTGCTATAATAAAGTACCATAGACTAAGTGGCTTATAAACAATAGAAGTTTATTTCTTACAGTTCTGGAGGCTGGAAGTCTGAGATCAGGGTGTGAGCATGGTGGAGCTCTGGTTAACAGTGGTCGTTTTCTTACTGTGTCCTCACATGGTGGGAAGGCCAAGGGAGCACTCTGAGGTCTCTTTTATAAGGGCACTAATCCCATTCATGAGAGTTCTACCCTCATGACCTAATTACTTCCCAAAGGCCCTACTTCTTAATACCATCACATTGGGGTTTAGTATTTCAACATATGAATTTGAGGGGAACACAAACATTCAGTCTATAGTAGGGATTTTTATGAGCCAATCAGACTGACAGATCATGTAGTGGAAAAAATCACTTTGAGGAGCCTTCCCTTAGCAGGAGAGCTGTGGATGGGGTAGTTTCTCTTAGAAGGGGACTGTTGGTTGGGCAGTCATCATGAATGAGATCTTGAGTACACTGCTCCAATCTCTATCTGCCTAAGTTTTTCTACTCTCAGTATTGTCCACTCTTGACTAGAGTCACCTGAAACCCAGAACCCTGTGTAGTGTTCCTTCTATAAGAGCTCATCATCTAACTTTCCAGAACTGTGAAGGGGTCTAAGATTTTACCAAACTTACAGGCTAACAAATTATCTTGACACAATTTCACTGATGCTAGCAGAAGGCAAGAGACTTTTGGGTTAGAGACAAAGGACTTTATCACTCACAGCACAGCAAGTAGAATGACCATTAGCATATTTACATCAGTTCCTCTTGCTCCCTAGTCCCATGGGAACAATGTGGATGGGGACCAAATGGATGCTTGTGTAAGCTGTGGGTTGTGTTACAGTAGAGGAACTCTGAGCTTAGGGAACCTAAATCTTTTATAATGGGCAGTAAACACGCCTGCTCTTTGTTCTGGAGAAAGACATTATGACACTGGACAGTAAGCATATCTGGCCTTTTCTCTAGATGGAGGCATTATCTCTATCTTCCATGGCTATTTGTTATACAAACACATCCCTGAAAAGATATTTTGAATGAAGGGTAGTAAGTACCTCACTTATAAGATGTGCAGAAATGTGAGATGCTCGTGGGGAGTTGTCTTAAAACACTAACTAGCAGCTCCCATCCATCCACATTCTTGTATTGGCATGTTTATTCCTCAGGTGACAGGAACTTTACTTTTCCAACCCTAATCCCTTGCCTAAACTCTAATCACAAATTTCCTGCTCCAAGTGAACATCCCATTCAGATAACATCAATAATTAAATTTAAAATGTTTATATACATCTTCCTTTCCTAACCTTCCAGTTTTATTACCACCATTCTCCTTGTCTCACTAGTTCCAACCTTAGGAGTCATTTTTAAATTCCATCTTCTTCTTTGTCACTGATCACCAATCAATCACAAAGTTCTATCAGCTCTCCTTTGAAATATCTCATTCTCACCCTCTTCTCTTCCTGGCCATTTATACGGTCATTAATTTAATTCTGAATCTTATTTCATCCCTAGAATGCTCAAGAAATGTACTCACTAGTTTTCTAGATTCCTATTCTCCTCGTCAATACCTCTTAATCCCCTTAAGGCACTGTTTTGATCATATTGCACTCTTATTTTTAAAGTTTCAGCAGTTTCCCATGGCCTGTTCAATAGAACAGTCTAAGCTTCATCTCTCACTCAAGGCCCACCCACTCTGACCTGGGCCTTATCGCCTGCCACTCTGTTCCGGCTGTGCAGGCATTGCCTCTTTTCTCTACCTGCCAAACCCTTCCATGCCTGGTCTACTTCCCTACCCTTCCCCAGTCCTCAAAGTTCTGAATCCTGTACCTTTGCAAAACCACTTCATCCTTCAGCACCTAGAAGTTCTTCTTTTACTGGTCCAGTCTACACTAATTTCTTTTGTCCAATTATACTTACTTTAATATTTAGCCTCATTCTGTCCCATGTGGCTACTTAATTATCTTATGTACCCAACTAAGTTTTAAGTTCCTGGAGGATGAGTACTATCATTTGTATATCTTTTATACCACTCAGTGTCTACTTAGCACTGACTTGGCCAAACTGTAGAAACCCAACTCTCCCACTTGCTAGCCATATGACTGGAAAGGTAACATCTATGCCTCAGTTTCCTCATTTAAAAAATGAGATATAGGGAATTCCCTGGTGGTCCACTGGTTAGGATTCCATGCTCTCACTGCTGAGGGCCCAGGTTAGATCCTTGGTTAAGGGAATAAAATCCCACAAGCCATGTGGCACGGCCAAAAAATAAATAAATAAAATAATAAAAATAAAATTTAAATAAAATTTAAAAAGTAAAATGAAATAAAAACTGAGATATAAATAGTACCTATATCACAGGGTTGTTGGGATAATTAGATCAGATAATATGAGAAAACCTTAGCAGATTATCTGGTATATAGGAAGAACTCAATCAATATTGACTACTATTATTAATCTTATAGTGATGAATGAATAAATACAAAAATGAATGAATAAATAAATGAATACATGAAATACACAGTCCTCTTTTTGGGGGGGGGCTCCAGTCTTATGAAGATAACCTTGAAAAATATTTATAATCCCAAACCAGTGACACATGGGAGAAGTTGGATGGAAGATGAGAAGTAGCATCTTCCAAAGGCCTGACAATCCTTGAAAAGATGGATTGTTCAGAGATAAGAGAGAACCCAGTAATAGAGAAGAACCAATAAAGGAACAGTCCAGGTAATGTTTGCTTGTCTCCTTTCTGTTTCCATGTTTCTCTCTGCCTCTTAGGTAAGTCTAAGGCTCTTGAAACATAGGTGGGGGCACTGGAGAAGCAATAGTATGGCAACTGGTCAAAGAGATGGAGCCTGTTCCCTGGCTGGGGGTTGGCAAAATTTTCCAGAGAGGACACATCATGTCTTTCTGCCAGGGCATCTCTGCCTCCTTAGATCTGCCTACAGGCAAGCTTGATATGAGCTAGTTCTATGGAAAGTTGTCATGGCTGTCAGAACCATAATGCTGCTTGAGAAGAAGCATTAACTTTCTGGAGAAGAAGGTAAAGGAATTCTCTCTTAAAAAGTAGAGCAGCCTCAATCCTCTTCCATTAACAAATTACTATGATTGTCTTTTCAATGCCTTTCTATATGTCACATACTGTGCTACCCAACAAATAGTCCTCAAAATAATCTGGTAAAGTAAGTATTACAATATCTACTTTAAAGAAAAGAAACTTAGGAGCACCAGGATTAAGTACGCGTCTTTGGTCATACAGCTAATAAGTAATGGAGCAAGGATTTAAACCCAGGCATTCCTGCCTCCAAAAGTCTGGGAGCGTTTTCCCTCAATACCAGCATATAAAAGAATCCAAACAAGCCAGGCCTCGGATTCCTACTCACATGTGCTTTCAGCCACACTTCACTAATTTCCTTTTACCATTTATCAGCTATTAACACAACTGTGCAAGTGAGACTATCAAATACTTTTCTGAGGGTGGGTTTTCAAAGCCAAGAAGGGGAAGGGGAGACACTGAGCCCTTCAGTAGGGGTGAGGGAAGAAACTAGCCATGGGCAGCTGAAGGCAAATGAAAACAAATTTGTTGGCTGAGGGCTAGCTCTTTGCGTAGCAACTAAAATGTTTTTTACATCTCCTGCCAGATAGAACTTCTGTTACAGTGCTTCTTGTCACCAGTAGGAAAATATTGGCTCCTCCTAGAGTTCTTAATTCTGAATCTATTACTACACTTAAAAAAAAATAATGTTAATAGAGATAATAAAATGGAATCCTAACCACAGTCACTTTGCTGTCTGCATGAAAATATTGGCTCTGGAAAAGGGACAGCCTGGTAGGAAACCAAAGACATAGAAATATGTTTTGAGAATCACATTCTTGGCCTGAAACAGATCTCACAGTAAGGAAGTTTGGCTGAGGCCAAGGTTCCTGAGGTCAGGAAGGGGGAGAAGCTGAGTAGCTTGTTTTTCTGCAGTCTCAGTGGAATAGGGCAGTCAAGGAGGGTGTATTTTGGTTTCTACTAGCTCTTCCAAGGGAAAAAGCAGCCCAAGTTTGTGTCTCCTCCACAGAAGTTGGGGTCGTTTGCCTTAACAAGGGCAGACCACAGACCCTCCATGAAATTGTGGAGACTTTTCTTGTTGGCCCCATTCCAGTTCCCCTTCCAAAGGGTCTCTCTCTCCTGGGTATCCCAAATCCCACTATTCCTGACAACCCAAGCCACCAGCTTGGTTAATGCAGCTTCTGTATACAGTAAGACGATCTGGGTTAATGGGAGGTCCAATAAATTTGATGATTTCACTACTTCCTATTCCCATTGTCTTCATTCCTATTTGATTGAATGAAATAGTTAATCAGGCAATTATTTTAAAATTATGTTTTAAAACTAACTTGATCAATTAAGTGGGTCTGATTAATATAGATATTATTTCTGCTTTATATTTTGATAAGTGCTATTGTGTCCCCCAAAAGATGTTAATGTCTTAACTCCTGATAATTATGAATATGACCGTATTTGGAAATAGGGTTGCTGCAGATATAATTAAGTCAATATGAGATCATACTAGATTAAAGTGGGCCCTAGAACCAACGACTAGTGTCCTTAAAAGTAGGTTGTGAAAAAAAAAAAAAAAGTAGGTTGTGAAGAGACATAGACACATACAGAGGGAAGGCAATCATGTGAAGATGGAGGCAGAGACTGGAGTGATGCAGCTGTAAGCTAAGGAATGTCAAGGATTGCAGACAACCAAGGATTGCAGAAGCTCCGGAGAGGCAAGGAAGCATTTTTCCCCTGGAGCCTTCAGAGGGAGCAAGGCCTTGCTGATACCTTGATTTTGGACTTCTAGCCTCCATAATTGCAGGAGAATAAATTTCTGTTTTTTAAAGCCGCCCAGTTCATGGTATGTTGCTATAGCGTTCTTAGGAAACTAATACAACTTTTTTCGTTCGCATTCATTTTTTTCTTACCTATTGTACCCTAGCACTTTTCAAACTACTTCACAGTATAATGGGAGCTCAATTAACCCATGTTGAAGGGATGAGTGAATTGAGTGTGTATGTGTACAATCTGTGTATGTAGAAGCATATTGATATACTTTCTGATCTACTTCACTCGTTTTCTACTGCAATGAGTCCATGAGTCTATAAATCCACACATGTGGACTGAATGAACAATGCCTATTATGTAAATGTACTTCTTATTTTAACTTAAGAGCCATACAAATAAACAAAACTAACAACTGGCAAGAATTCCTACCAAAAAAGTCAAAGTGAAGTTACATTTGTTAATAAGAAAGAGGAAAACAGGAAAACAGATGGATTCAGCTTGAATTAAGAAATCTTCATTTTTTTTCCCCAAATGCCATTCTTGGTAGCCTTCCTTTCCTAGTATGAGTTGAAATCAACTCATAATCCTACTCTGCACAGGGCTTATACTACGCCAGCCCCTAGGCCAGTGTTTTTTAAAGTGTACTCCATGGATCACCTGCATTAGAACTACCTTATAAAGCTAGAATAATTAAACAGTGTGGTATCGGTGCATGAAGAGACCGATATACAGTTGACCCTTGAACAACATGTGTATTAGGGGTGCTGACCCTCCATGGAGTTGAAAATCTCCATATAACTTATAGCTGGCCCTCCATATACACAGTTCCTTCGTATCCACAGTTCCTCCCTGTTCACGGTTCCACATCTGAGGATTCAAATAAAACCGGTGCATAAGTAGACCTGAACAGTTCAAACCCATGTTATTCAAGGGTCAACTGTAGTAGTGTCACAGAAGAGAAAGTTCAGAGTTAAACACAAATTCATATAGAAATCTAGAATATGATAAAATGGGCAATTCAAGTCATTGGCAGTGATGAACTAAGGAATGGATTATTCAATAAATGTTATTGGGGAAACTGCATAGCCATCTGGGAAAAATAAATAAGTTGCAAACAAATTCTACATATTATTCTAGAACAAAGTCTATATGACTTAAAGATTAAAATTTTTAAAAAAAATCTGTAAAGGTACTAGATGAATTTGTGGAATAAGTTTTCACAGTCTTGGAGTGGGAAAAGCCTTTCAAAGTATAACTTAAAACCCAGAAGTCATGAATAAAATATTAATTAATTCAGTAACAGTTACACTTTCATAAAAAGCTGTCCCGCAGAAGTCACCAAAAGGAATTCAAAAGATAAATGACAAACTGAGAAAAATATTTGCAACTCATATCACAGCCTAAGGATTTATTTCCCTAATGTATAAAGAGTTTCTAAAACCCAATAAAATAAAGATCAAAAGATACAGTAGAAAAATAGTGAAAGGAAATGAACAGACTTTACAAAAAGAAAATACAAATGACTCAAACATATTAAAATACTCTCATCCTCTTCTCTTATGGTAAAGGAACTGTAAACTTAAACACCAGTGAGGGACTTCCCTGGTGGTGCAGTGGTTAAGAATCCTCCTGCCAATGCAAGGGACACCGGTTTGATCCCTGGTCTGGGAAGATCCCACATGCCGCAGAGCAACTAAGCCCGTGTGCCACAACTACTGAGCCTCTGCTCTAGAGCCCGCGAGCCACAACTACTGAGCTTGTGTGCCACAACTACTGAAGCCCACGTGCCTAGAGCCTGTGCTCCGCAACAAGAGAAACCACTGCAATGAAAAGCCAGAGCACTGCAGCGAAGACTAGCCCCCCACTTGCCACAACTAAAGAAAGCCCACATGCAGCAATGAAGACCCAATGCAGCCAAAAATAAATTTAAAAAAACAACACCACCAATGAGATACTATTTTGATGTACCATATTGGCAAAGTCAAAAAATTTGATAATATACTTTGTTGACTAGAGGTCATGAAGAAATGGTGCTAATGCTGGTAAGAGTGTAAACTGATATAACTTCTGTGAAGAGTGATTTGGCAGTATCTATCAAAATCACAAAATCACTTATTATTTGGCCCAGTAATTCCACTTCTAAGAATTTATCTAGATATAATCACTTATGTGTGAAATGACATATGTACATGGTACTTGTTGCTACATTGTTTACAGTTGGGAGAGATTAGAAACAACCTGCATGTCCATTGGCAGTAGATTGTAAAACAAACTATGGTTACTCCCACACTGAAATACTATGTAGTCATCAAAAAGGATAAGGAAACTATATACAGGAATGGCAAGATCTCAAAGAAACATTGTTAAGTGAAAAACAAAACAAAACAAAACAAAAACAAGGTTCAGAACAGTGTGTATGGCATGCTACTGTGTGAATGAAAAGGAGAATATTCATACATAGTTTTTGTTTAATATGCATAAAATATTTCTGGAAAATATACAAGGAAAATTACAGCTTCCTAGAATGTAATCCCTATCCCAGACTTATGGAGGCAAAATCTGCACAGGCATTAGTTCTAAAGCTTACTAAAGATTGATAAACACTGACCTTAGGGGGTAAAAATTTGAGAATCACTTTGAGATTTGCTTGCTCATTTCCAACACATAGCATTTTGCCCTTTTTCTCAAATCCAGTCTATTTACTCCCGGGACCTTAGTTCTACTAACTAGCTTCCTATCCCTATGACCTCATCACTGTCCCAGAAAACTACTTAGATCCATCATGTCAAACTTCTTCTTCTAGGTATGTAGGAGTCCTGAGCCACTGACCAGGGTCAACATATCCAGAACCAGGATCAACCTAAACATGCACAAAGCTGACAATAGCTCCTTTTTGATTAAGTACATTCTCGGAAGAGAGAAAAACTCAATGGAGTAAGCAGAGAGCCAAACCAGGGCCTTAGATTTGGGTTGATATCAGAGGGCAGAGATGATAGAGGAACAGGCTGAGAGGAGGAAGGATTATACATGTCCCCGAAGGTGACAGGACTGAAGATGCCTTTTAAAGAGAGCCATTAACTCTGCCTCTGGTTGGGAAAAATTTCAGACCCCTTGTTCTTCCTGAACCAAAGCTCTGCCTTCCCTTTCTAAGCATTACTGCCATCATCAACACTCACCCCTGAACTGAATCATGTGGCTAGGTCTCTGTTATCTAATTCCAGACTTCCCTGAGCTGCCTGCCCACCTGCCTAAATTTCTAAACACCTCCTGTTCCCACCAATCATGAAGTATGTGTTTATACATCCAATCTCTCCAGATACATTCTTAGGACTGAGCTTGCTCTTAGAACCTGAAGCTGTGTTTGTTCTCCAGTGACCTGTCCCCCATTGGTCTGATCTGATTCCTAGATCCCAGATCTCCAGGTCAGCACTGTTATCCCAAAGGGAACTAAGCCCCATGGGGTCTATATACTAGTTGCTGGTTGAAATTCATATCACAAGTTAGATAGGAGCTCTGCCTTGAATGATGTGGTCTGTGAACACAACTACCTGCAACCACATGAAAAGTGAATAATCATATTGATACAGATTCAATTCTAGGTATGGACACCAAAGGAGCAAAGATTTGGCTGGTCTCATACTGGTACAAGTACAGGCCCTTAGTCATCAGATGTCAGAAAAATAGAAGGGCAGGTAGGTTAATGGATAATGGCTAGCAGAGGTTAGAACCAATTAAAGATATGTCAGGTCAGGCAATCAGAGTCCTGTGATATATAAATCTGATTCTGAGGCAACGTCTGCCTCAGACCACTCTTTGCCAAGGCAGGTTTGGTATAGGAGTGTGCTCAAAACTTCTCACTTAGGTAAGCAATCATAGGTGGCCAAGGAGGGAGCAAGAGAGTGACGGAAGGTTCTAAACTGTATATAGGTAAATATGCAGCTTGACGTGGTGGGGAGAGCACTGGACTAGATACCAGTAGACCTGAGTACTGCTCCTGAGTCCTCTCCATGCTCCTTTTTCCAGTGATCTCCACCCCAACCCCAAATCTTGCCCAGTTGGGCCTTCTTTCTTTCAATTCAGCATCCCTGGTTCCAGGAAACTGTTCTACATCCATCCTCCCCACCTGACTCTGATTGCCTAGAGCAGGTACTTGGCTCTTTATGTCTGTTTGGTAATGAAGCACTCCCAGCAAGAGCTATCACCATCAGCAATCTTGGCAACACTTTGATCCCCGAATGTGACAAACTTGTATCCTTATCAGCTGAGGACCCTGTCTATGAAGTGTTTAATTTCCAAAGGAAATGTTGGGCCTACAGAAACTTCTAGCTAAGAACAGGGAACCAGTTCTCTTTACATGAAATGTCCTAATTCTATTAGTATAAAGAGATTTTTAACAACAAAAAATATATATATGTATATATATATATTTTTTTAATGAAGCAGAAACTTTTTTTTTTTTTTTTTTTTTTTGTGGTATGCGGGCCTCTCACTGCTGTGGCCTCTCCCGTTGCGGAGCACAGGCTCCGGACGCGCAGGCCTAGCGGCCATGGCTCACGGGCTTAGTTGCTCCGCGGCATGTGGGATCTTCCCGGACCAGGGCACGAACCCGTGACCCCTGCATCGGCAGGCGGATTCTCAACCACTGTGCCACCAGGGAAGCCCTGAAGCAGAAACATTTTAAAAGAGGAAGAAACATCACACTGGCCTTCGAGGGATTTATTTGTCTTCAGTTTTGAAGGTCCTCCATCTTCCCACATTCAATCTGTGGACTGAGAACTGGTCAGGAAGTGACCTCTGCCACAGTTGTCCCCAAAATGTCAGCAATGAAGGTAAATGTTAGCAAAGTATCTGTCTTTTGCTTTAGATAAAATTCTGCCTGCTCAGATATGGGAACATATATATATGTATAACTGATTCACTTTGTTATAAAGCAGAAACTAACACACCATTGTAAAGCAATTATACTCCAATAAAGATGTTAAAAACAAAAAAAAAATTCTGCCTGCTCTTTTCCCTCCTTTCTCCTGGACACAAGTCAGCAGTTAGCATAAGGAAAAAAGAATTTCACATTTCCTAAATATTTGACACATTAAAAAATCTCCTGAAAACTCATTTACTGTTGAAACATTGAGGTTTTTCTACCACAATGTCTTAACCTATCTCCCTACTGACCAGCCATCCTAAAAAGTAACCTTCATTGTCTCACTGCCTGTCTCAAACATCTTTGAGAGTATCTCATATTCCACAGGGTGAAGTAAAGCTCCTCACCTTGGCATTCAAAGCCCTCCGTCAGGCCTTACCTCCTATAAGTCCCTTAAAGAAACTCTTAATTCAAGCCAGAAAGGCCACTATTAAATATCTTACATATTCCTGGTACCTTATTTCCACTCCTGACATTTCCCCTTCCTTTCCACTATCCAACATTTATAATTTTTTAAATATCTAGCTGAAGTCCTTCCTCCTTTTCAGTGGAAGATCACCTAGTCCAGTGAGTTCTCTCTCCTTGTCATACCTACAGAACCTGTTTACTAACTGTTTCTTTCATTTGGGATGTTGCTTTGTGACAGGGCTTGTATTTTCAACTTGTTTTTCAAATCCACTTATGCACATATTTACCTTTTCATCTTTGATGTTTGACTTTGAGGGCAAGGATCATATCTAGATTAGATTAGCACACAGCAGACTCACAATAAATATTTACCAATTTTAACTGATTGACAGTTAAAAGATGACAACCCTTTGCTTTGATCTTTTCCCATAACCCTCCCTACTTGCTTTTTATCATGAACCACTCCAGTTCCAAAAGGCCAACATTTTCTTTCTGTCTAAAACCTGTCTAAAATTCTAGATTTTAACACTGGAAGGGAATTCTCCAGAAGAGACAGGGCAGCTCTTCAGATAGTAGGAGGGCTATCTCCACGACTTTCACCTTTTTTTTTTTTTTTTTTTTTGTCAAGGAGGTCTCTTCCTCCATGAGCATGCTGCTACCCCTTAAGCACTCTGTTTCAAGGTGAACAAACTAAAAAGATCTTCTCTAGGGTCACCTAGCACAAAATGGACCTGCTTTATTAAGCAAAAGGAAAGGGACGCTAAAAGGAAAACAAACACAAAGAAGAAAATGTAAAAGACTTACACATTATAAATTCTGAATCATTCTAACATGAGCTCAATTCCAAGGTGCTCAAGACCTGTCCCATTCCACAAGGCATCTACAGTATCTACACTTTATCTCCAGATAAAGACAGCCAAATTTTAAGCATAAACAGTTGAATTCTTGTCTCTTAGTCCTCAAATGCTCTAAAGCTGAAGAGTGACATTTTATAACCTACTACTCACTTGTTGGCTATATGTCCTAAATTCTTTCTTTGCTCAATGTGCTCTTCTGTAAAATGAGGATAATAATAGTAAAGCAAAATTGTCATAAAGTTGATGTGTGGATTGAATGAGATAATCTAGGTAAGGCAGTTAGCAAATGGAAAGCACTCAGTAAATACTATTATTTCACAAGCAAGACTGACAGATTAGGCGAGATAAAGGGGAGGGTGGGTTGGAGAGAGGGAAAGAGAGGGAGTGAGATTTCAATTTCAACTCTACTACCTAAACCACCCATATAGGGCCCCTCCATCTCCTCTTTCTGGTTTCTTCTGAGGAAGACATGCCTCTCAGTCACAATGACCATCTTTAAGAACACAGGTTCACTCTTTCAGTCCCAAACAACAATTATATCTTAATACAGTGCAATAATTGTTACACTTAGCATGGTAACAGAAGAGTCCGCTCTTTATGTTCTTTTCTACCTGCCCAATAGTTTCAATGTTTTTCTTGGTATGATGTAAGCATGCTCATTCTCCCTACTTACAACTATTCCACTCCACTGTCCTTACCTCAAGATGAAAGATCACAGGCATCTCTTTGCCTTCCTCTTGAAGCACGTGTAATAACCACAAAATTGTTCAAACAGATCACATATGTGACCTTGATAAAACCCTTTTTCCTCTCTGGGCCTCCATTTTCTTATTTGTAGGTAAGTGGGTCTGACCAGATGATCTCTAAGGTCCCTTCTCACTCTACCATTCTCCACTACCAAAATAGGGAGACATTAAACCATAAAAGTTAGTCTGGAGCCTTACTGTGGAGAGCTTTGAATGCTGGATTATGGGTCCACCTAATCTCATAGACAGGGAAATTATGTGATTGGAATTTATTAACAATGATGTTTAGGAATAGGGAGTCCAGGGGAGAATTAATGAAGCTTGAACAGGAGAAATGGGTGTATCGTGGAGGCAGAAACCTTCCAGCTTGGTAAACAATTGGATATAGGGAGCAAGGGAGGACATGTCAAAGGAGCTGGTTATTGGGATGTTACTAACAGAATTAGGAGGCTGGTTTTGCAGGTTACATAAAGAATTCTGTTTAGACATACTCTACAACTCAGCAATTCCACTCCTAGGCATAAACTCCAAAGAAACTCTGGGACCTGTATAAAAAGATACATGTGGGGCTTCCCTGGTGGTGCAGTGGTTGAGAATCCACCTGCCGATGCTGGGGACACGGGTTCATGCCCTGGTCCAGGAAGATCCCACATGCCGCGGAGCAGCTGGGCCCGTGAGCCATGGCCACTGAGCCTGTGCGTCAGGAGCCTGTGCTCCACAATGGGAGAAAGGGAGAGACCACAACAGTGAGAGGCCTGCGTACCACAAAAAAAAAAAAAAAAAAAAAAGATACATGTGGAAGAATATTCATTGAAACATTGCTTGCGTAACAATAACCTGGAAATAATTCAAATGCCCATGAACAGGAAAGTAGATAAATGAATTTTGGTATAGTCACGCCCTGGAATATTATACAATAGCCAAAATGGACTGCAATGACACACTGTAACATGTATGGATAACAGCAATATAAGTTAAAAAGTAAGTCCCTTACATACAACATGGTATCCTATTTATACAGTTATAAACAACGAACATAAAGAATATTGTATTATATTATACTTATAATATATATGATTATAATACATATATAATCCTTTGAAGGAATACATATTGACACAATATCACAATATACAAATAAAATTAAAAAATGATGAACGTAGGATTCAGGACAATGCTTACTTTGGATGTGGAGAGGCATTTTGATGCAATAAGGGAGCCACATAGATATAGATTATTTTCAAGGAACTAATTTTCATGTTAGATTTTCAGGTGTTTATTACATTATTTAAAATAAACTAATCAAATAAACAAATACATAAGTAATCAGAAGGAAAAATGTATTAAACATAAATTATTGCTGTAAAAATAGGTCTCAAAGAATATTACAGGGGTTTAAAAAAATATAACAGAAGATAAAAGCACATTGGTAGAGAAAGAAATAAAAGAGAAAATAAAAACATCTCAGAAGTGAATGCTACATTAGAAACAACCAAGAATAGGGGGAAAATGTGATAAAAGCTTGTTAAGACATGAGGGACAGGCTAGAGTGAAAGACATTAAAAGAGCAAAAATATAAAAATTTTATAGATAAGGTATAAAAAGGAGAATCAACTTCTTGAAAAATAGAGATGTGATAGAAATACTATTTAAAGAAATAATGAAAGAAATGTTTCCTGAAATAAAGACTTTAATCTGCAGATCAAAAAGTTACACCATGTATTTGGAAAAAATGATATAGAAAGGTGAACCCAAGAAACATTCAGCAGAAGCCATTCATCTTCAAAGATAAAGAACTAATCATATGAAAATCCAAGCAGAAAAGGCAGGTTACTTCCAAGGAGGAAAGACTTAGGTTGACTTCAGACGTCTCCTCAGTGATATTCAAATGCTTGAAGATAATGGTCCATGTCTACACAGTTTTGAGAGCATGGAAGCATAACCCCAAACTCTATATTCAAGTGTGGCAGGCAAAGGTTGCTGGCTATTTCTCCATATTCATTTTCTTCCTTCTTAACACTGAGAACACAGATTTTGAGCTAGACAATTGCCATCAGCTAAAAGACTATATATCCCATAGTCATGTAATTAAGTTTTATCTAGTAAAATACATGCAGAAATGTTGTGTGCCACTTCAGAGAAATCTCCTTAAAGGTGGGGGGCCTATCCTTCTTGACTCCTTCCTTCATTCTGCTGCCTGAAATCTGAATATGATGGCTGGCACTCAAGCAGCATTCTTAGACCATGAGGACAAGGACTATTCTCTAAGAAATGGTAGAGCAGTAAGCTGGAAGGACTCCGGGTTCCTGACGAGTTTATGGTGCTCTGGACTTCTTTTATGTGAGAAAGCAATAAACTTACAACTTGTTAAAATCTCTTATGTGTATGTTTGTTGGAAGACAAAGATAATTTTAGTCAGCCAAACTTAACTCAGAATGATTACAACAGGCAGATGCTCCTCAGATATAAAGAAAAAGGACAGGATGTATCAAGCTTGGAAATAAAATTAGGTGATGAAACTCAGCCAACAAAAATCAAATCAAAATAATATAGGAATAGGGAATATGGAAGCCATTGTAAAAGGATTAATAAAGAAATTTTAATTCATTTAAATATAAAACTGAGATTAAATAACTGGGAATTATGGTCACAGAACAGAACGTAAGTAATAACACAAAAATCAAGAGTATGGTGGAAGAGTAAATGTGCTAATTTTCTCATCTTGCATCACATGGGATCCATAGATATAGTCTAGAAGATAATTTAAAAAACCTTTTGGCCTTCTCTGGCGGAGCAGTGGTTGAGAATCCGCCTGCCGATGCAGGGGACACGGGTTCGTGCCCCGGTCCGGGAAGATCCCACATGCCGCGGAGCTGCTAGGCCCATGAGCCATGGCTGCTGAGCCTGAGCGTCCGGAAACTTTTACGTAATGATTCCAACCTCTTATTGTTTTTCATAACTTCAAAAAAATTTAGGAACTAATAACTTTCATAGTGAAGAAACATTTGCCTAAAATTCAGCTATTCTTACAGTTTCACTTCAATTTCCTTTAACTTCGTTAAATAAAAAGTTATTTTTTTTTAAAAAATAATGTGTAGTGTATGATTCCCATTTTTGTTCACCAATTAGTCTCATTTTCACCCTACCTATATTTACCTATCTACCTACTTACTGTCTTTCTGTCTGTATCTTAGATGTATACTGAATATCTTAAAATGTCACTTGTTGTAAGTCTAGATGGGGGAATCTCTTTTTATATTTCTGTATTTTAATAAGGATTATCCATTAATTTGATAAACTATCAACTCTAAAAACCAAGTTTGTTTTTTTTTTTTAAATAAAGGAATTCTCCCACTTTCTCCTGGAAAAATCTTGTAACTACGCACAAATGAAAATGAATACTTACCCCTATGCCAGGCACTAATAGAACTTATATTTCAAGCTTTTAATTTTATTATAATTATAATATAAACAGAGGTAGTAACGTACAGCAGAGACTTCGGCATAAAAAATCTATATCCACACCTCTAGTCATATAACTTCCTGAAGGCAATACCTTACAATTGTACTTTAATTTTTGTCAAAGGGAAATTTTAACTTCACAAGAAAATGTATTTTAAAATAAAGTAGGTAGAGAATGTTTTATCCTCATTTTATAGATGGGCAACAGCATCCAAGGTAACAAACCTAAATAGCAGCAAAGCTGGGATTGGAACTAAAGTGTTCTAATTTCCAGACCAGATGTTCCCAGAAAAAGACAGTTACTGTTATTTTCCCCTTGTTGAATACAACTGGTTTTCATGGCAATAAGATAACCAACACATACTCAACAGAGCCATTAGTTCAAAGAATTTTCGACTTGCAAGGGACCTTAGAGGTCTTACGTGGGCATTCAGCAGAGGGCCTTGGCAATCCTCCTTTCTAGACCCAAGCTAGAGCACAGCTGATGTGCCTCTGGGCTCCCATTTCAGCGATCACCATTTTGGTTTTTTTTAAAATCTTATCTGATTTACATACTAATGTTTCACGTAAGATTCCATTTGAAAAAGAGGCTGGTTTCTACAAATAGGTTTTAAACCACTGATAGCCTAATCTTACAGAAATAGAGAAGTGATTTAATATAATCATTGCAAAGTGAGGAAGTTTCAAGAAGTACCAACCAATTCACAGGAGAATAAGCAATCTTGGACCAAGCTTATTTTGAGACTGCCTGACATCATTCCATTTAGAAGCAGCTGCTTTTCTGAATTCACACTTCTCCTTTTTTCTAAGCCGCTAGTTAACTAACTCAAGTGTACAGACTGTACAAATCTTACGTGGTCAAGAAATTATAGATTTGATGCATGAACAAGAACTGGAGAAAAATTCCAAATGTCTTGCCTTGAAATGTTCCATGGTCTAACTTTGAAAATTGTCTAACCAGAAGCAGCTGTCTGCTGTTAAAAATGTGGATCCATTTTAAAGGTAGCAGGAATGTTCTTTATTAGATATAAATATCACTATGCTTCTGAGGTTGATGAAGTCAATTAAATGGGGGATATAGGTAATTTAATAATTTACATTTATCAAGTGCTTTACAGATTATAATCGGTAAAATAGCATTTGGTACACTAGGAATAACTCAGGCTTTAGAATGAGACATACCCAGCCTCACTGCTTAGTAGATGGGAAACCCCAGTCTAGACTATTTACCCAACTGATGTTTGGTTTTATCATCTGTGAAATGGAACTAATATGAGGATTAAATGTAATGACACATAATGAGTGCCTAACACTTCCTCAAGTAACTTTAATTTCCTTTCTTCCTTTTTCCTGGAATGTTGAATATAAGTGACATTTTTATTAATTGGACCCTATTTTAAATATACAGGAGTATAAGCTGTAATATATGGTAAATTATTTTTTAATGCAGAATAATTTTGCAATCTGAATCATAACCAGTAGTCAGTATATTGCAGTGAAAAGAGTACTGGGTCAAAAATCAGAAGACTTTCATTCTTATCTCCATTCTGCCGCTTTTAGGTTGAACCCATATGAAATGACCATTTTTACCAGTCACAAATGGTTGAATAAATTTGTGGTGCTGGATTAACAATAATCTCTCTAAGATTGTTTCTTCATTAGATGAAGTTTAGATAACTACATTCATTCATTGATTAAATATTTATCATTTGCCTATTATCTGGCAGACATTATTTTAGCTTTAGCTTATGACAATATAGTGAGGAATATAACAATGTCCCTTTCCTTTTGGTAGTCTATTCAATAAGGGAGACATAATAAACAAGAAAATAAGCTTACAAATCATAAATTTTTCAGGTATTGATAAAATATTCAGTAACTCGTGGATTGCTAAGGTTTGATTCAGCTTGAAAATTGTAAAATACCAGGTCATTTTTGTAATAAATTATACTCTTTTCTTACTGAATTAGTTTAATAGAAGATGTATCTGTAGATAAATTTGTGCTTCTTAAAAATAGAAAGAAGTACCAAAATTGTAGGAAATCTGAAAGGGAATCTTTCAAAAACCTCAAATAAAAGGATTTAGGAGATTATATTAGGAAATAGGTTTGGCTGCATGTAACAGTAAGAAATGTCAAATAATAGTGGCTTAAAGAATAAGGGTTTTTTTCATGAATCAGGAAGTCCAAATCTAGTTGCTCCAAAGCTAGCATGGTACCACAGTGCTTATCGGGTGGCTGCTCTTAGCCATCTTTACCATAGGCTTTCTTCCTCACCCTTGTTGCTTCATGGTTGCAAGATGGCAGATGGAAATTCCTCTGCAACACTATACCAATGCGACAGGCAGAAAGAACATAAGGGTCAAAGGGTAAAGCTTAAGTGCTAGCTTAGTTTGCCTCCTTATAAAGAGTTTTCCCAGAAGCCTCACTTAGCAATTCCCACTTACAACTCATTAGCAGGAACTGGACTTCACTTAAATTTTCAGTTGAGCACTTGGCTACCCTAAACAAAATCAGAATTATGTTAATGAGGAGTGTTCACATGAACACTTGCTAGAGAACTGGCAGCATCTACCAGAGGGATGTACCAAACTTCACTAAGAAATATGATTCTGAACATCTGTGAAACAAACATATAACAAGAAAAATTACTACTAAAAGGAAACTTTGATATGTGTCTTCTTATATATCAAATACTGTTTGACATACAAATAATTTCCAGTTGCCTTCTCCAAGTTCTACCTCCCATGGGTCTGTAAGTAAAAGTAAGTTTTACTTTTTATTATTTACTAAAGTAATGCCTATCTGTAATATTTACCCAAGGGCTTGGTTTGAATAAAGAACTCTATCTTAAATGATTTTGTTTTCTTCCTTCCACATAAAATTTAAGAAGACTTATAAACAAATCCAAGTGATGAACTACTAAATAGCTAAGGGGTTTGAAAAAAAGATCAAGAAAACGAAATCCAAGAGGGTGACAGGCATACAAGGATACAGAGGTCCCTAGGATTCTGGTAGGGTTCCACAAGTTGGGTGTCCCTTACCATCTGAATTCTAGCAATCTAAATATGTGTATAAAATCTGGTAAAAATGTTTACCAAAGTTCACTATCCAAATAAAAAATCAGCTAAAATGAACCCATGGGTGTATATCAACTAAAACGTTGTAGGTGAATGCTGAGTGGTTCCTTCAGGCATCCCTCACCCTGCTGTTCAGAGAAGCTCTGGATCAGAAAGTGAGAAGTACAGGTACAGCAAAGATAATGGGACGTCACATTTGACATTAGGGTACAGAGGGACTGTGACTTCTGTCCTGCTTGCCCACTCTAGCTCTCTCTTGTTTGCTTGCTCCGAGGGAAGCCTGCTGCCATGTTGTGAGCTGCCTGTAGAGAGGTTCATGGGGCAAGGAACTGAGGGAGGCCTCTGACCAACATGAAGTGAGGAACTGAAATCCTCAGGCCAACAACCCACAAGGAACTGAATTCTGCCAACAACCCATGAGTGAGCATGTTATCAGATGCGTCAACAGCCCCACTGGCACCTTGACTGGGGCCTTGTAAGAGACCTTGAGACTGAGGTGCTCTGCTAACTTGCACCCAGATTCCTGATCTACAGAAGCTGTAAGATAATAAGTGTTTGCTGTTTTAAGCCTCAAATTTTGGGGTAATTTGTTACCTAGCTAAGGATAATTAGTACAGGAAAGCAAAAATCTTTACCAGTTTTTAATATTCTGGCATATAAAAGAACATGTCTTGGTCATATGGGATTCTCTTTTATATATATGGAACATCATACTCCTTGATATTATCAATAAATAAAAAACTTACTGGGGGGACTTACCTGGTAGTGTAGTGGTTAAGAATCCGCCTGCCAATGCAGCAGACACGGGTTCGATCCCACATGCTGCAGAGCAACTAAGCCTGTGAGCCACAACTACTGAAGCCTGCGCACCCTAGAGCCTGAGCGCTGCAACTACTGAGCCCATGTGCTGCAAGTACTGAAGCATGCACCCCTAGAAACCGTGCTTGGCAACAAGAGAAGCCAAGGCAATGAGAAACCCGCACACCGCAACAAAGAGTAGCCCCCGCTTGCCGCAACTAGAGAAAGCCCGTGCGCAGCAACAAAGACCCAATGCATGGGCTTCCCTGGCAGCACAGTGGTTAAGAATCCGCCTGCCAATGCAAGGGACACAGGTTTAAACCCTGGTCTGGGAAGATCCCACATGCTGTGGAGCAACTAAGCCCGTGCGCCACAACTACTGATCCTGTGCTCTAGAGCCTGCGAGCCACAACTACTGAGCCCACATGCCACAACTACTGAAGCCCATGTGCCTAGAGCCCATGCTCTGCAACAAGAGAAGCCACCGCAATGAGAAGCCCATGCACCGCGACGAAGACCCAACACAGCCAAAAAATAAATGAATAAATTAAATTAAAAAAAAAAACACAAAAGACCCAATGCAGCCAAAAATAAATACATAAATGAATAATACATTTATTTTTTAAAAAAACTTGCTGGGCAATACAAAGTATGACAAATTAGGGTTCAAGCTAGCCAGAGAGCAAATGTAAATCCCCAACCCAGAATCTTTGTTTACTAAATATCAACAGAACTGAATCGATAGACCAGAGTAGATGACTGAACCTTGAAGATAGAAAGGGTTCCCACTTGATCCAATAGGCTAGTGGTTCTCAACCCTTAGCAGGAGTCAGAATCACCTGCGGGGTTTGATAAGCCACAGATTGTGGGGCCCACCTTTAGAGTTTCTGATTCAGTATGCCTGAGGTTGGAACAAAGAATTTGCATTTCTAAGAAGTTCCCAGGTGATGTTGTTGCTGCTGTTTCAGGGGTCACACTGTGAAAACCACTGCAATAGGCGAGAGTTTCTGTTGTTTCCTGTTGGGAGGCAGTGACATGTGAATAGCCCTCCCAGACAACACATAATGTATGAGAGAAAGAGCAAGGCTGAAGGGCACCAACTTAGAGCAACTGTGAGGCTCTTGCTGAGATAATAAGGTGCTGGTATTGGGGAGCAAGGAGCTTCACAGCCAAGGGAAATTTTAAAGGAAATACTGAAAGTGCTTGCTGACTTCAGTTCTCCTCCAAATACTGAAGTTTAAACAGTCACAGTAGCTACAAAGGGAGAAAATCATATTGCTGTCATTACTAATGAAAGTCACACAACCAGGTTCACCTGTCTTCCCATGAGAGACATGAAGTACCATTCAGCATAGCTCCTACGAATCAGGTGCTCTGAACTCTATTTACTGCTATAATTAACTCTACCCATTCTATTTACCTGATAGAACTGTCTTTGGGCTTCCAGATGGCCCTAGCTTCCTCTAGGATCATCAGCTGGAGACCCTGAAAGCCATTCAGACCCTTCAGATTTGTGCCTGATCTGATTTACTCAGTTTCAGAACACAGGGTGCAATTTTCCCTATTGGCATCCATTGTCTCTATTTCCAAGTTGAATACGATTCAAACAGCCAAAAGAACACATGGTTGTATTTATTCATGGGCTGTTTTTGAAATGCATTTATTTCATCGATATTCTAGAGACAGTGGTGTTACTAGAGTGTTTTCCAAAACACACAGCCCTTGAGGGTGCCAGTTTCCAGGTCTGTGGCATCTGTTAGCGGATGTCATAAGCAGTGGTGGAGGGGTGGCAAAGAAGGCCTTCTTTGCATCTGTACCTTGGCATGTGCCCCTAAACACTTAGTTACCTTGCATTTTTCTTATAATTCCTTGCAAAGGGTTCAAGAGTTACAGAGTGATGAGAATAATGTCTAAGTGACGATTTCAGATGCTGTCTTATTTTTGCTCTTTGGGAAATTGTCTACCTTCCAGCAATTTCTAATCCCAATGTCTCCAAAACTGGCAGCATCAAACACTGTCCCAAGATATCCATATCCATGGTTGATTTACAAGGAAAGGAAAAAGCAAAGCATCTTGAGGGTTGAGAGGGTGGAAATTTATCCCCAAGGAGCTTCCAGTCTAGCAAGTACAGAGACATTTGTGAACAACTGAACAAGCCAGCTGGTATAAATAAAATATCAGGGCAAAAATAAAGCATCTCAAATGGAAAAATCACACATTTTAAATATTTTTAAAATTCATTGAACATAATTAATTTCCAGTATTATCAATAGGCATTTCCAAACAGAAATGAGTAGAGGCCCCTGGACCTGAAAAGTGAGCAAAAACTGAAGGAATTCTTTTCTGCCTCCCCTTTCCATGATTTGTTTATTAAACTTATTTCTTGAGTAAACTTTTTAACAAGCAAGTGCCCTGGTTTCCCTCAGTCTCTTCTCTGCCCCACCTCCTTGGCACAGGGCTTGGCGCTAAACTTACATGCACATGTACTATGAGCAAAGCATCCACATAGATACATACAGCAATTACAATTGTCTTTTGTTTTGATTTCACCACTTTTAATAAAACCTCTATTTAAAGGTGCTAACTTTTTTTGTGTGTGGTATGCGGGCCTCACTGTTGTGGCCTCTCCCGTTGTGGAGCACAGGCTCCGGACGCTCAGGCTCAGCGGCCATGGCTCACGGGCCCAGCCGCTCCGCGGCACGTGGGATCTTCCCAGACCGGGGCACGAACCCGCGTCCCCTGCATCGGCAGGCGGACTCTCAACCACTGCGCCACCAGGGAAGCCCATAAAGGTGCTAACTTTTAAGTTGAACTAAAGAAAATACTTTTTAAAAAAAAAAATTGCAGTGATATCTCTTAGACCAAGATAATAGGGAATACTTACTGGCGGAATCACAATACAGTAAAACAGGGTTCCCATCTCACTATGCAGATAGGCTAATATTAATATGTCTCCATTCTAATGGCAAGTTTCAGAGTGAACCTTCTCTGTATTCAGTTTCTCTGAGGCCGACCTTCCCTGCAAGGTTTAAAGATTACAAAACGACCAGCCCCTTTCCAAAAGCATGGATTTCTCTGGTCTTTTAAATTCTTAAACTGTCCAATTTCTCACATTCATCAGACATTCACCTCATGGCAACCCAAACCCACAAGTACACTTACTCCTATCGGGTTGTTGACATCGCTTGGAAGGTGTTTTTGGTTAAGCTTTTTCCTGACCACTCCACAATTTCCTCTGGTTTGTTATTTGACAGACCATCCAAATACTATTTTAAAATATATTTATTTATTTATTTATTTTTAGCTGTGTTGGGTCTTCATTTCTGTGCGAGGGCTTTCTCTAGTTGTGGTGAGCAGGGGCCACTCTTCATTGCCATGCGCGGGCCTCTCACTATCGCAGCCTCTCGTTGTGTAGCACAGGCTCCAGATGCACAGGCTCAGTAGTTGTGGCTCACGGGCCCAGTTGCTCCGTGGCATGTGGGATCTTCCCAGACCAGGGCTTGAACCCGTGTCCCCTGCATTGGCAGGCAGATTCTCAACCACTGCACCATCAGGGAAGCCCCAAATACTTTTACCTAAGTCATTTGCTTCCTTCCTAGTGAAAGCTTTTTACTGCTGCCAGCAGCCCCTTTCTTCCTGAGCAAAGATCATGTTTTCTTCAGTCCAGGTTCTGTGGCAAACAGTCTCATTTCATAACTTTGAGTAAAATTCCACTTTTTGAACTGCTCGTTTGGGGACAGGGGCAGGTATGAATTATAAACTCAGTCATAGAGCTGTAATATAATTAATTGTGAGCGCCTAGAGTAAGTACATTTAAAACTCATAAAACGTTTCAAGGGAAGGGCCTTCTAGGTCCTTCCTATAATTAATTAACAGGTAAACAGCATTCATTTTAATTAGCATATCAATTTTTTCTGCATGAAAAGAGTTCATTCTCTAACATGTTTTCATTATTTCCCTCTGAAAACTTTTCTTTCTAGTTAGTTGTTTAATAAATCTTATTCTCATAGATAGCACAAAGGCCGAGTCAAGAGCAAGAACTCTAAATTAGTGGTACTAAATCTCAGGGCTGGAGGCATCCTTTGACTTATTGGAGGCAGAGGTTGGTGTGTGCATATTTTAGCTCTCCTGAGAAGTACCAAAGGCTTCCCCTATCTCCTTCTCCTAAAGAAAACCTTAAGTAATCCTTTTACACTTTACCACTCCTTCTCTGGGCCCTGGAGTCTAAGACATTACTTAATATTTGCCTGTTTCTCCCCTGGAAAATCCCCAATTTAACACAGGCTACTTCATGCCTAAAATACACTGGTTTCTCCACTCGACCTTGCTGAAGAGTTTCCCAGTGTAAAAACAGCACCAAGAAGTGGTTTTAGATTTCCAGATAAGTGGGACCTGGAAACATTACAATTGGTTCCCAAGCTAATGCTCCTAGTGACCAGGTATGAATTTGGAAGATGGCTGGATAGCCTGAGCTATAACCTGTGTTGACAAACTAGAGCTCTATGGTCTAAACATCCAAGCTAATCATTACACACATACTCTGAACTTGAAAATAATAAAACTATAAATTAATAAAGCCACTTTTGAGCTCAACGACAATAGGGTTGGAATGTGGGCTAGATATCAGGAGACATGGATATAACCCTGTCCTCAGCACTAATTATAAGCTATATTACAGATCAATTCAGTGAAATGGTTTTATAGGCTAGTGGAACCTTCTGCTCAAAATCAGGTGGGAGTAGTGCAGATTAATCCCATCATCTGTTATTCTATCAGTAAGGTTCTACTCTTTAATTTCTAAACATTTTCATTTTGATGAATACTCTATTGAAATGCAAATAACTTTTGAAGGGGTCATACCAATCTTTTATCAGAGGACTTATTATAAACAGTTAATATTTTAGCAGAGCTTGGGACAAATGCAACACAGGCCAGGGAGAGAAGAAAAAGCTGAGGCTAATGAAGGAGGAAGGAGGGCACCAAAACAAATTTTATTACCCTCCCAAACTGCTCTTTGGGGACTACCTTAATTCTCCCCTGCTGACCATCTCTTCATTGAGGCTGGTGGTCTCCTTGAACACAAGGTCAGGCTTCACAATTGGATGATGAACAATGGCAACCTTGATACTTGCTAGCCTTCAATCTAAGTCATGTCCATCTTCCTTACGTTGGTAAATGAATCAATTTTTCCTTAACTTTCTAAAACTAATCAGCTGTCAAACTGAGACTCTTATCTACACAGAAAGTGCAACACATGACCCTTGTTTGCTTTTCTCTTTTCATAGGAATCAATAATATCAAACTATCCCTGCAATGCCAGAAGGCTGAATATTTGCATTTTGAAAATAACAAACAATAAGGGAGGACCCATCTAAAATTTTCTTGTTGGCAGTCCAAAATATCTAGCCCTGCCACCAATGGAATTAACAGAGAAAATGAACCCAAATAACTGAACTGCTTGTAGAAGGGAAGGAGATTATAAATACCAAATGTGGCTTTGTGACCAGTTTCAGAAACAATGACTGTAGCAACCTCCCCTATTTTCTTCCTAACAAATTATATTAATAGATAATAACTGGTACCCCTTCTTCCTTACTATTTCATATAGGTATGTTGGTGGTAGTTAATAACTTAGTTCTTAGGTGACAGATTGTTCCTAAACTAGAAGAATAAACATTACCCAGAGAGAGGTCCAAGGAAGGGGATTTTAAAATTTCCCCTTCAGAGAGATACTAAGAATGTTTTCATTTGCACAAAGGATCATAGCATTTTGTTAGGTGAAAACATGTCCAGATTGTTACTGTTGTTTAGAAATTAAAGCACAGGAAGAAGGGTATGTATAGATGTTGAATGGTCAAAGGTGAACCCTCACAGCTTTGGTGAGTCACTTTCAGCAACTATTCCAAATGCCTTATAGGAGCCTTCCTCTACTGAAGAAGCTGGAGAATTAAAAAGCACATTTCTGATTTCCTGACTCCTGAGTTAAGATAGTTGATTGAATATACACATCTAACTTTGCTTCCTCTTGAAACCCTAAAGAGATGTATTTTTTTTAAAAAAGACGTAAATCCTCTGGAGCTGGGAAAACAAGAGGCAAGAACAGTAATATTTTGGAAGCTGGACTGTGGCAATGAGGAAGCAGAGAAACAAACCAATTTATACTGTAGGATTCTCAAAAGGTTCAAGAACTCATGGTACTGGGTAATACAGGAGCTGGGGTGAACAGGCATCATGTTGAAATAAGGAGGATTGGCTAAAAATGTCTGAGTAGCAGTTAGACCCTTACAAACCCTTCCCTGTACCACAGGGGTAAGTGCCCTCTTTTATCCTAGCAGATCCTGGGGGGTTACTACCTTTGGAGGTAAAGGAGAGTGTTAGGACTGGGGAATGCTAGGCTCCTCTGAGGGCTGGATCCTGTACCCACAAATGGTCCACCCAGATGTCCCAAAGGTAAACGTCTAGCTTGGTAAGTCCTACCCATTTACTCAGAGCTTCCAGTGTTTTCATTCCTCACTTGGTTTTAGTATTTTTTTTTTTAAATAGGAATTTTTGGGGAGAGGTATAATTTATACATAATATTGAAATGCACAGATCTTAAATGTACTTGAGCAGTTTTGGCAAATGCACATATCTGTGTAACTCACACCCCTAACACAATATGGAACATTTCCAACTCCCCAGAAAATGAGTCCCTCACTTTAAATCATGAACAGACAACTAAGGATTACCAGACATCTGAGGAAAAACTCCAAAATGGAAGATAAAGACCAAAGCAAACAAATAGAGAAAAAGGAACTTAGAGGAAAAAGCCCTTTTAGGAAAAATAAAACATTAAAAAAAACCAACTATATTAATATCCTTAGGGAGATGAGAAGAGTCTGCACAGTGAATGCTATGAAAAAAATTCAAAGAACAAAAATAGAGCTCTTAGAAATTGAAAGCATGATAACAGTAATAAAAAAAAACACAACTCAGAAAAACTCAGTAGAAATTTTGGAAGATAAAGTTGGGAAAATTTCCCAGAAAATAGAGCAAAAAGACCAAAAGAAGGAAAATCAGAGAGAAATGATAAGAAAAGTGGAACCCAGTCAGGATATCCAACATCTAAATAACTGGGGAAGAAAGTAGCAACGAATAATTCAAGAGAATACCTAGGGTTTTCAGACTGAATGGGCCTACTGGATGCCCAAAAGAATGGAAGAAATTAGACTCACACAGAGGCATGTCATTATGAAATTTCACTGGAAACAAAGAAAAAATACTATTTAAAAAATTGGCCACATAGCAGGAATCTGAAGAGCTTCAGATTTTTCAACAGCGGCATGTAAAACTAGAAGTCAATGGAGCAAAGCCTTCAAAACTGAAGAAAAAAAGATTCCTAATCTAGAATTCTATATCCAGTCACTTTATCAATCAAGCAGAAAGATAGAATAAAAACATTTTCAGACATCCAAGATCTCAAAAAAATTTACCCTCCACATACCCTTTTTCAGAAAACTGCTGGAAAATATGCTCCATTAAATGAAGGGAATAAAGTAAGAAAGAATATATGGACCACATGAAAAAGGAGATTCACAGGGGGGAGGCGAAGGGAATCTGTCAGATGATGGAGATGATGGACCCCACATGCCTGCACTACACAAAGCACAGAAGATCTTGTTAGAAAATCTGAGGCCAAGGACTGTGGAGAGCCCAGATGCATAGCTGTCCTTGCCTCCAGAGTACCTACACAGGCATAGTGAAGCCCATGTGTGGACAGTATAGATGAAGAGACAGTAATGAAGGATGTTTCTAACACAATGGTACACTGAAGCCTGGGGTCTCTCTATGTCTTGGTAAAACTCTCCTGACCCCCATAGACTATAATGCAAAAAATAATAAAAATCTGCCCAGAGAAATTCTGCATATCAATTTAAACTTTCAGGGACTTCCCTGTTGGCGCAGTAGTTAAGAATCCGCCTGCCAATGCAGGGGACACGGGTTCGATCCCTGGTCCGGGAAGATCCCACATGCCGTGGAGCAGCTAAGGCCATGTGCCACAACTACAGAAGCCCACGCACCTAGAGCCTGTGCTCTGCAACAGAGAAGCCACCGCAATGAGAAGCCCACGCACCGCAACGAAGAGAAAGCCCGTGCACAGCAACGAAGACCCAATGCAGCCATAAATAAATAAATAAATAAATAAATGTTCATATGTTGGGTGTGGGTGTATATGTATATCTATGTGCTTGTATATACATAGACTATCTCTGGATGGATTGTGAAGGAAATTTACTTTCTACTATCTACATTTTTGCTCCTTTTTAATACATCTTTTTACCCTGTGCATGTATTAACTATTCATAAAATGAACTAATGAATAAAACAAAATTTTCTTTTAAAAATTACAAACAACATGTCCATTGACTGAGTAATTCTACGCTTAGGAATTTATTCTGTGAATACACCTGTCCACATGTGAAGTTACATAAATACAAGGCCGTTTACTGCAGCATTGTTTGTGATAGTAAAGGACTGGATATTGCCTACATGTCCATTGAGAGGGGAACGGTAAGATAAATTACATACACCTATGTTGTAGAATGTTTTGCATTCATGAAAAAAGAATGTAAAAGCTCATTATGTGTTGATATAGAATAATATCCAGGATATTCTATTAAATGAAAAGGCAAGGTATAGAAGAAAGTGTATCATTTGTTATAAAAATACAGCAGAAAAATGTCTCTGACCCCCACAACTTAAGTCAGATCACCCTGTTATATGTTATCATTATATTCTCTGCTTTGCCTTTGTGATACTTTTTTTTAAGCCTTTATTTTTTTAATGTAAATTTAGTTATTTATCTATGTTTGACTGCGTTGGGTCTTCGTTGTTGCATGCGGGCTTTCTCTAGCTGCTGCACTTGGGCTTCTAATTGAGGTGGTTTTTCTTGTTGCGGAGCACGGGCTCTAGGGCGCAGGCTCAGTAGTTGTGGTGCACAGGCTTAGTTGCTCCGCGGCATGTGGGATCATCCCGGACCAGGGATCAAACCAGTGTCCCCTGCACTGACAGGCGGATTCTTAACCACTGCACCACCAAGGATGTCCACCTTTGTGATAATTATGACAATAATAATTAATGATTATTTGTGCTAACAAAAAAATCTCACACTCCTACTCCTTGCAGCTGGTTCTGGGTGTGAAATTGATTGCATCAATCCAGTGCATTAAACAATATTTGGAAAACAGAAAGGGCAGGCACCACCTTCTCATGTTCTTAGCTGTTGCTGCTGACAATCATGGTCATTGCAACAGCATCCTAGTGTCCAGAGATTCGCTTCACAGATTTGAAGAGGCAATTGCAGTGGCAGCTTTCTGATCCCTGGGATCAGTCTCGGTGGTGTGTTCTGTTCTTAAACTCAACACTTCCAGAGGGAGCTCCTGAATCCCCACCTTCCGACTGTGGTATTCCTCTGGCAGGACAGTTCAGTGGTGATGTTCTGGGGGTCACTGGAAAGGACCTGGCTTATTCCACTCTTATCAGCCTCCCCAACAATTCTGTAGACACCCGATTTCCTGTATTAAATGCTTTTGTGGCAGTGGTTTGTTTCCTGCAGCTAAACTTTACTGATATAATTGATAATATGGACTTTTAACATAGAGAAACTGCAAATCTTATTTTAGAATCATAAAAGTAATTTTATTTACTTTATTTGATCTATCCTATATACTGTGTGCTACCAAAGTAAGTGTTAAAGGGTTTAAAAATTGAGGAACATCTATGAGCTTCTCTTCCACATGTGCTAACAACTACTGGCACGTCAAAACATACACAGCAAACCAGGGACAGCATGTTTAACTTTGTTTTTAAGGTTTATCCAGAACATAGAATGAGTGAATGAATAGGTATTGGGGATTATTTTCAATAACTAATATTGTTTTTTAACTGATGAAAGTGAACGTGCCTGGCAGGTGGGTAGTGGCTTATTCTACTCTCTAAGAAATGCCTGGGGACATCAATTACAAGGTCTGACAGAAACAACTGGGAGATTCCATGTTTCACTCTCCTAAACTCAGCAACCTGAAATGATTCTCAACAGTCTGGGAAACCCATTAAAACATCTCCTGGCACATAACAATAACAGGATCATTACCTTTCAATCATGGTGATACTGTGGGAGATGACAATTCTGGCTTTTGTCTCTTTTTATGTTGTTTGCAATGTGAATTTGACAGTGAGTGAGTAAAAGGGAACGCCACACGAGCAATTATAGCCTTTGAGTACCACCGAGCACACACTTGATATAATATGTTTGTTTCTGAGGCAGCATTTTATATTTATTTAATCCAGTGACATTTTTGTGTGTGCTTTTAGAAAAGAAACATTTGGAGGTGGTGGTGGATAAGAGGGCAAATGACTGAGAAGTCACAGCTCTCTGCAGAGACACACAAATTTCCAGTTACGTGGCAGACAACAAACAGCAACAAACATCTAATTCTGAGTTTTCAGAGATTTACTCAATATTAATTGGGTTGCCATTGAAGGCAGAATAAGGCAGAATTGCTTTGACTCTCAGGTCTATTAAAAACTGGTTGGAGCCTTCCAGTTCTTGACCATATGTGAATTATCCACTTGGTAGATTATTGTTTCCTTGAAATTCAGCCAGCATAGCCCCAAGTGACCTATTCTGCCTAAGTTATATTTAGGAAACACTAACTTATTTACCCAAGATTTTATATATATATATATATATATATATATATATATATATATATATATATATATATATATATATATGTATGTATGTATATCTGTGTGTATAACATTTTTAAAACTAAAGGAAATGTTTTTTGGATCATCAAAAGTTTTGGAATTAAAATTTTTTTGAGCTACCAGGGCCCTTAAAGACTTCTTGTCCAAAAATTTCTTTTCTTAGCTGAGAAAACAGGCATAGTGAGGTTTACTGACTTGCCCAGAGTAACAGTCAATTGTGAAATTAAAATGTTTAAATCATATCTTCCCTTCCATTAGCCTGCACATAAGTTTTTGGAAATATTTTTAGAATTCTCTGCAATATGGGGGAAATGATCCACACAGAAGCTACCCTAAGAGCAGAGCTGGACTCCATGGGTGATGGGTTAATGGAGTGTGTGGCTGGGGGAAAGGGCCTGCCAGGTGTTCCTTCATTCAGCTTTGTTGCCAGTACGACAACAAGTCTTCAGAATCTGTCCTCACTCTCTTACTCTACAGATCGCGCAGATTGCTTATTACTTTTGTGCTATCTCTTTCCTGCAAGTAAACCTTGTATAGCTCCCCTCAGTTGCCTTTTGTGAACTATGGAATCTTAGGGAGAAGCTGGACCTACAAGGAGTCTAGAGAGACAATGGCAGGCTAGCAGAGAGAATGCACTGCAGCTCCAGAAGGGGGGTGTAGAGTAAGGTTTGCAGTGTATATTTAATGCTGCTGAGCAGCTGGGTGCCAGGGATTGTGAGAATTTACACCACTAAAGCTGCTCAACAGTGGTTGGTGGGGCTCTCCTAGGAGTTAGCAGATGGAGAGAGAGGAATAACTGTCTATGCAGCTGGTGAATGAATTCCAGAAGCTCACCTCAGTACCGCTGGCTGCCTTTCAGACTAAAGACCCACAACTGGGGACTTCAATGTATTTGCAGATGTACTTAGATTTTAAAAGGAAGTCTGCAGCACCTCACATCCAGTAGGATGGCTACTATCCAAAAAAAGAAAAACAGAAAAAGAGAAAGGAAGGAAGAAAGAGAGAGAGAAAGAAAATAAGTGTGTTAGTGAGGATGTGGAGAACCTATGACCCTTGTGCACAGCTGTGGGAGTATAAAATGACACATCCACATTGAAAACAGTGTGGTAGTTCCCCCAAAATTTTAAAATAAAATTACCACATGACCCATCATTTCTGGGTATATACCCAAAAGAAGTGAAAGCAAGGACTTGAACCTATGTTCATAGCAACATTACTCACAATAGCTAAAATGTGGAAACAATCCAAGTGTCCATCGACAGATGAATTGACAAACAAATGTGGTATATACATACAATGGAATATTATCCAGCCTTAGAAAGGAATTAAATTCTGACACATGCTATAACATGGATGAACCTTGAGGACATTAGGATAAATAAAATACACCAGTCATAAAAGGACAAATACTGTGTGATTCCACTTATATGAGGTACCTAGAATACTCAAATTTTTAGAGACAGAAAGTAGAATGGTGATGGCCCAAAGGGCTAGGGTAAATAGGGAGTTAGCATTTAATAGGTACAGAGATTCAGTTTTACAATATGAAAACAGTTCTGAAGATGGTTGCACAAAATTGTGAATGTACTTAATGCCACTGAACTGTTAAGATGGTAAGTTTTTGGTTTTATGTATTTTACAACAATTTTTTTTAAAAAGGAAGTCTGCAGTATTCCTGTGTTGTGTAAATTGAATTTGCAAATAATTTTTAAAATTAGAAATGAAAATTGCAGCTTATCTGTCATTCATTCTCTTCTTTATTTCTCCCTTCTTTCCCTTCTTTTTGATGTCTTCTTCCTTCCTTCCTGCAAACATCTGTAGGCTACTTAACATGTGCTAAACATTGTTTGAGGCCCTGGGGGGCTCAGACAAAAGATACCATGCCCTGATCACAGTGCAGCAGTGGGGAAGTGCCCCAGGTAAACAGACATTATCATGTGACCAAGGCTCGGATAGAGACATGCTCAGATTGCCATGGGAGCTCAAAGGAGGGACACCTAACACATCCTTGGAGATGAAGAGAAAGCTTCCTGGAATTTGGAATTCCTAAGTAGCATCTTGAAGGGTAAATAGAAGTGGCCAGCTAAAGAAGGAAAAATCTGATCTATCATGACAATATTAGTTATAGCATATGCTACAGTGAAAAAGCTACAATTCATGTATTATTTATCAAATTGGTGTTTATTAAATACTAGGTGCCAGGCACAGTTCTATGTGCTGGAAATATGGAGGTGAACAAGATAAAGTCCCTCTGTCACGAAGCTTAGGGGAGATAGTCAATGAATATATAGACAGGTAAATACATAGTATATCAGAGTATGGTAAATGTTCTGGGGAACAACAGGGCAGGGGAAAAAGAAGGGGAGGTTTGGGATGAGGGAAAGAATGTCACTAATTTTTATATGGTGGCTGGAGAAGCCATCACGAATAGATTGGCATGTGAGCAGAGGACTAAAAGCAAGGGGGGAAGGAGCCCTGTGGGAAGATGTGGAGGCCAAGGGAATAGCAAGTGCTAAGTTCTTGAGGTAAGAACACGCCACATGTGTTAGGAAGACAGTGTGGCTGAAGTAGGAGGAGGGAGGGGAAGAATATTGGGAGAGGAAAGGATGGGTGTTGGAAGGAGGACAGTGTTTCCATTATATAGGGCATTTGAGGCCATGATAAAGATGTTGGCATGTACAGTATGTAAGGTGGAATCCATTAGAGGGTTCTGAATAGAGGAATGACATGACCTTACTCAGGTCTTAAAGGGATCATTTTGTCTGCTCTGTTGAGAAGACTGGAAGAGGCAAGGGTGGAAATGGTGTCACCAATTAGAAGACTATGGCAATAATCCAGGAGAAATTGATTGGCTTGGACTGGATAGCAGAAGGTGAAACTGTCATATTCTAGATATATTTTATATATATATATATATATATATATATATAAATAAATGGCCATATTCTAGATATATTCTATTCTAGATAGATTGGATATCAGGTGCGAAAGAAAGCAAAATAGTCATGAATGACTCCCAAGTTGTTGGCCTGAACAAGTAGAAGCATAGAGCTGCTATTTACTAAGGTTGGAAAACTGCTGGAGGAGCAGGTTTGGGGTGGGAGTAGGTGAGGAATCAGACATTTGGTTTTGGACACATCAAGTTCAAGTTTCTTGTTAGGCATATGTGGAAATATCAACTAGCTGTTACATATAAAGATCCAGAGTTCAGGGGAGAAATACAGCTAAAGATGTAATTGGAAGTTCTTGGCTTGTATCAGTTCAAAGCCATGATGCTGGATGACATTCCCCAGGGAGTTAGTGTAGATGTAGAAGATGTCTAATAACTGAGCCATGGGGTACTTAGGGGTATTCCAATAGTCAAAGATTAAGGAAATGAGGCAGAACCAGCAGAAAAGACTGAAAAGAAACAGGCACAGAGATAAAAGGAGAACTGAGATACTCTTCGAAGTCTAGTGAAAAGATTTGTTTTGAGGAGGAGGGAGTGAGCAATTGTGTCATGCTGATGACAGGTCAAGATTGATGAGGGCTGAGATTGGACCATTGGACTTAGCAGCATGGAGGTCAGTAGTGACCTTTTCAAGAGCTGCTTTGGTGTAGTGGTGGGGGTGAGTGCTTGGTTGGAGTGCAGCTGAGAGAAAACAGCTTTTAACTACTTGAATTTTCTATGCCTTGATTTCTTTATCTATAAAAAGGGTATGTTAGTACTTTCCATATGGAGTTGTAAAAATTAAAGGAAATAACATATCTGAAGTACCTAGTAACAGTCTAGCATATATAAGTACTTAATAAGTACAGTTGCCCCTTGGTTCCAGGACCCTCTGCAGCTTCCAAACTCCATGAATGTTGAAGTCCTTTATGTAAAATGGTGTAGTATTCACATATAATCTAGGCATATCCTCCCATATACTATAAGTAATCGCTAGATTACTTATAATACCTAATACAATGTAAATGCTATGTAAATGGTTGCCAGCATGCAGCAAATTCAAGTTTTGCTTTTTGGAACTTTCTGGAATTAAAAAAAATTTTTTTGACCTATGGTTGGCTGAATCTGCAGATGCAGAACACGCAGATATGGAGGGGTGACTATATTAGCTATTTTTATTATTTGAATTATTATTTGTATTTATTTTATTTAATTTTTTAAAGATTTTTTTATGTGGACTATTTTTTTTAAAGAATTTATTGAATTTGTTACAATATTGCTTCTGTTTTCTGTTTTGGTTTTTTGGCCACGAGGCATGTGGGATCTTAGTTCCCCAACCAGGGATCGAACCCGCACCCCCTGCATTGGAAGGCGAAGTCTTAACCACTGGACCACCAGGGAAGTCCCTATATTATTATTTTTAGATTTTAGCTATTCCGGGGGAAAAATAGACATTTACTTATCATCATGTTAAGTTAATCATCTTATTTTAAAAACTTAGATAAGAATTGACATAGTTAACTGACCATTTTTCTCTTTTTAATATTTATTTTCTTTAAATATAGAGATAAAATGAGAGTATGTAGGCAAATTCAAGAAAAGGGTGGGGGAGAAGGAGAGGAATTGCAGAAAGATACAAATAAAGGAGAGAGAAACACCTGAATGTTATTGGTGGGTATTTTTGTTTGTTTGTTTTTTAAGATGAGAGAAATAACTATGGATGGCAGAGTAAATTATCCAGTCGAGAGGGAAAAATTAATGATACAAGAAAGGGAGGGGATGTCTTTCAGAGGAAAAGAGGAATGGGATCTGGCACCCAAGTACAGAACTTGGCCTTAGGAATGTAGCCAATTGATCCATAACCAAAGGAGAAGCAGGATCTACAGGTATAGATGAAGGTGACTGAATAGATGTAGACACTGGGTGTATATGGAATTTTTCTTCTTATGGCTTCTTTCTGCTTTTCCAGTAAGACATGAAGCAAGATCCTCATCTGAGAATGAGAAGGGTATCAGAGGTTTGAGAAGAAATGTGAAACATAAGATAGTCATCTTAGAGATGAAGAAAAGGAATATAATAAGGAAGGGCTAACTGGAAGTACTGAGGGCCTAATTAAGGTTGATGGTGAAAAATTTAAAGTGAAACCAGTCAGCATATTTCCATGTTGTGTTTATGTGTGGATGGTGGTTCAGAGAAGGTGGGAAGTTGACATTATCAGGGTTAGGGTTTTGTCAGGTGAATCCAATGGAAGGAGAGAGGAGTAAGAGACTAGATGGATATGCAAAGGGTGATTGTAGGGCGGAACTCTGTAACAAGGGTGGAGAGCAGGGAAGTGAGGCCATGAGGAGGTGAGGGATCAGGAAATCATGGTAGAATCCTGACAGAGTACTAGAGGGAGGGCATGGGAAAGTTGGCAGGTGGGCTCAGAGAGTAGGTTTCTTGAAATAGAGATGAGAGAGAGGTTGTGGTTATTGGTAGCGACAAGACATGCTCGTGGAGGGGATGACTCAGGAAGTGTGGAGGACTAGACCATTGGAGGAAAAGAGAAGCAGAGATAAAAGGTTTGGAGAGGATCAAAGGCTCTGAGCTCTGTTGTGGATGGTGAGGAAGAGGATGGGGGAGGTGTAGTGCTACCAGAAGCATGGGGCTATTACAGGAACCCAGACAAGGGATGATCATGGCTTGGGTTGTGGTAGTGGTTGTGGTAGTAACAAGTAGCTAAAAAGAAATGTATTTTTGAGACAGAATTCAGAGGAGTAGCTAATGGATTGGATTGATGGGGTGGGGTGGGGGAGGAGACTGAGAGAAAGAGAAACAAGGATGGTTCCTATGTCTTGATCTGAAAGAGGTGGTATCATCTACTAAAATGTGGAAGACTTGGAAGGAGGAATGACATTAGGTGAATAAAGAAATCACTTTTCGATATGTTAAGTTTGAGTTGCCTATTTGACATTTAGATAGAAATGGTGAGGAAGCTATTGGATATATGCCTGAAGATGTGGGCAGTGGAGCTTGGTGACCTTGAACAAGTTATTTAATTTCTCTAAGCCTGTTTCTCAGCTGGAAAATAGAAGTATCTATTATTATTATCTATGTGATGTGAGGGTTAAATATGGTAATACCATAAAGTGCTTAGGCTAGAGATCAGCATTTGCAGTAATGCTCAGGAAATATTTAATTATCCCCATTGAGAGAAAATGGAGGTCCTTTGAACTTAAAGTAAATTTTCCAAAGCTGCTGAGTAGTGAGCCTTAGAGCTGGGACTTGAATACCAGTCCACGCTCTTCCTATTCCACCAGTGACTCAATTAGATGTAATATTCATTGTCAAGCCTCTGCAGCTAGGGGTTAGAAGATTTTAGCATAGTATTGAGGCAGGAGATAGATGGGCCCCAGACTGAACAGTTTCTCCCCTGTGGACAGAAACTCCAAAATAGCAGAAACGCCATAAAAGCAGGATGATGGAGGAGGCTGGGCCCTGCCCAGATAAAAAAGACCACATATTCCTCATTCTCAACATCAAGGAGACTTTCCCAACTACACATGTGCAGAACGGCTCCTTGGAGGTCAAAAAGGGAGGGGGCATCACCTCATAGTAAGTGATGTCAACCCATAGGCCTCTTCACTAGAATCCATCTTGGCTAAGAGATGTGCATGCACGCAGGGGAGGACCCTGAGATAAACCAAATACAGACTCAGAACCAGGCAAAGCAACATGATTGGTCAAAGGAAACCTGGAAGAAATGCCCCATAAAAGTGATTCAAACTACCACAAGGGCACGAATCTCTCTCTGAGCCCTCCGTGTGTCTATCCACAGGTACTCCTTTCCTCCTAATAAGCACTTTACTTGCTTCACTACTTTCCATCTCTATGTGGAAATTCATTTCTACACAGCTGACAGGCCAGGGCCTTGTCACTGGCCTCTGGCCCCTGGTGGTCTGGTGGCTAGGATTCAGCACTCTCACTGCCATGGCCTGACCACTATCTCTGGTGGGGAACCGAAATCTTGCTTCAAGCTGCTGCAGGCGGAGGCCACCCAAGATCAGTATCAAATCCGATAAAGGGATATACCCCATTCTTACACTGCTTTCATACGAGGTGTCCCACTCTTTTCTCCATAGAGTTATGATATAGGGAGGGGAAAGCATAGACTGTGGAATCAGACAGACCTGGTTCAATCTCACTTTATAAAATCAACTATACTCCAATAATTTTTTAAAAATCTCACATAATTTTGCTCTTAGATTATTCAACACAATGGCAGATTTGGGGGGGGTCATTTTTTTTAAAAAAGAGGAAATTTATTAAGTGTTTATTCCTCAGCTTTCAGTACCACCAAATTCCATCTGCATCAGTACATACAGATGTGTAAGTATAAACTACTCTTTTTAAAAATGTTCTTAAGTAACTAAAGCATCTACTTTTCCAGTTAGATAATTACCTCCTTGGTAATTACCATTTTCTAATACTAGTTCTAGACTATTCGCCTTTATATGTCAACTTTAGAAATCCTAGAGTCTTGATAATTTTCTCTACCAAAGAGAAGGAAAACAATCCTCTCAATGAGACTCACCACCACTACTCAACCAACCATCAGAGAGAATCTGCCTCATTTTCCTGTGAAATAAGGCTTAGATCTCCAAAGATGACAGAGTTTGCTCAGAACAGGAAATGAGCTCTTAGAGACCTTTGGGAATACTAATTGCAATGGATGAATAATTTATCTCTAACAGTCTTCAACAAATATTCATTGAGGGAAATCTTATCAAAATACTATAAATTCTTGCTTCTGGTTAATCCTGCCTACAGCTTGTTTAATAAATTGATTCAGCTTTAATAACTTCAGGAAAAGGAAGCTTATTTATTTAACCACTATCTCTTGACTCTAGGATGCAAAGATGCAGGGATCTTGCGCTCAAGGCATACTCTGTCTAGTGGGGGATACAGCCAAGAAAACAAAAAGATACAGTAGAGACTGATACATGGCATAACAGACGCTTAAGATGTAATAGGGGCAAGACACAGAAGTGGGACCAGCCTCTGTGGGAATGAGGTTGCTGTCAGGGATCAATGAAGGCTTTCGGAGAATGGCATACCTATGTTGTAAAGGAAAGGCCTTAAAAACCTAACCTGACAAAACTTCCATTTTTAAACTCTTTTATTTAATAGAAACGTCTTTTTATAACTTTATTCACTACTCAACATTTACTGGTGACCTACTCTGTGCCAGGCAGTGGCCTGAGAATACAGCAGTGAACTGGGCAGAACTTTGCTCAGTCTGGCAGAGACTGACACTAAGGAAATAACTAAGTGTGAAGAATGTTGTGAGAGAGAAAGAGCAAGATATGTGGCAGAGGGGAACTGCCCCAACCCAGGTGAGAGACATGAGTACACAGCTGAGCACCTGGGTGTTTGCCTAGCTGGTGTGAGCCCTGTCTTCTCTTCAAAAGTAGAGTCATTCTCATGGTTTTTCTGAATCCTCAGCAGGACCTAGACCAGGGCCAGGGGGTTGTAGTTAGCAGCTCAAAACCCACTTCTGGATCTTCACCATTCTGAAAATAATCTATAGTTTTGTATTTAAGTGCTAGAGAGAGTTCTGATTAAATTCTACCAAATAGTTTTTACTAAGTGTTTATTAAAGTCTTGTCTGGTTAAGAAGAACATGAGACTATAGGTCCTGAGATGACTTAATTTCACATTGAGAAAAGTTCTGTGTTTGAAACTCTAACTCTAGCCAGCAATCTTACAAATGCCCATCACTGGTCAGGACACGATAATTATTCAGTGGAATTTTTAACGAAGGTGGGTAAGAGGTGCCATCACCAGATGTCAAGGATGGTATTGATATATTACAGAAGTTCTTCAACTTACCAACTTCCACTTTACAAATCAGACAGATAATAATCAAAGCCTGAGCCAGAGTATAAGCTGGTTAACTCTGCTCCTAGAAGAGATGGCATTAATAGTAGCTAATATACGGTGGGCCTTTCAGGGCCTGCTAAAGTTGTACACTTAGTAAGTGCTTGTGAAATTCATTGAAAACAAAGTTAGCTTTCCAAACCCCAGAAACAAAGATATAACATCAGAGCTGGAAGAGATCTCAGAGGTCATCTTGTGTAGGATTTGCCAACCAGTAGATCATAAAGCTTTGTCTGGTATCTTTAACCAAGATATTACCAAGATGAACTTTCACACTTTGTCAATGTCTCTGATTTTCCTGGAACCTCCATCAAGGAGGGTAGCTGGGCTGACAGCCCCACACCCACAACCCACTCTTACTCATCCCTACGCTCATGATATGACTTCATTGTCAGCCCCCCAGTCCCGTCGGGACTTTAGGGTTACAAAGACACTAAAAAGTGGCAGAATAATGAGGGAACATTCTGGGGTGATGATAATGTTCTATATTGAACATAAATATTCTATACTGAAAAGAGTGTGGGTTTTACATTTGCATATGTAAAGGCGAATGGTTTTGTCAAAACTCTGGAATGATACACTATAGATTTGTGAATTCCATTGTATGCAGATTTTATCCAAAAGAACTGTAAAAAAAAAAACTCTAGTAAATGATATACATGCTGCTGAAGTGTTTCAAGATGAAGTATATGGATGTCTGTCAGTTTATCAAAAATATCAGATAGATTGGTGGATGGACAGAGGGATAGGTAGACGGATAATTATGCAAGGAGGCAAATAAGGTAAAAATGTTAATTGTAGAATCTAGGTAATTACATGGATGGTCAATGTATAATTTGATTTTTCTGAAAATTTTTCATAGTAAATTTAAATAATTTATAATTATTTAATGATATGTAATAAATACTAGTAAAATAAATAAAAAATTTAAATTACTAACTAATAAAACATTTGAAATTTTTCATACTAAAATGTTGAGTGAGGAAAAAGTGGCAGAATAGTCCGTCTTAGGCCAACACAGTCTAGGAAACTAATGCTCAGAGAGTATGTCTGATCTATTATTCCATTATTTAAGATCCCCAAGGGCTCTCCATTCCCTGTACAATAAAATTAGAGATCTTTGGCTTCGCACACAAGGCATTTCATAACCTGTCCGCTGACCAGCTCTCTGACCACATTTTCAATCCTCCAAGCATAAGAGCAGAGCTGTAATGACACATGTAGGCAACCGAGCCAGCTAATAATTTGGTGCTCCTTCAGTATGATATTTTTAAGCTAAGTTTTACTTATCAAAGCAATATAAGTGCCTAATTCAAAAGGTCAAGTAGCACCAAAACGCTTATTAAAAAAACCAACACAGCAGTATTTTCACACAGTTCTGTCCCCCCCGCCACCATCCTATTATCCAGAGACAATTTTTTTTCAGCTTTTATATTGTTTCTATTTGCCTCCAAGTTTCTGGGTATGTGATTCTCTCTATTAATCAAGTTAGAGATTATCTATCGATTTCCTTTTTTCTTTCCACGTAATTTTTTTTCTTTTTCTTTTTAAAATGTTTATTTATTTGTCTGTGCCAAGTCTTAGTTGTGGCATGCAGGATCTAGTTCCATGACCAGGGATCGAACCCAGGTCCCCTGCATCGGGAGTGCGGAGTCTTAACCACTGGACCACCAGGCAAGTCCCTTGATTTCCTTTCACTGTGTGATTACCACTCTTACTCTTCCCCTGCCCCTTCCTCCACCCTCCCAACACAGTTGTATTTTTTGGTTAAACTCATATTCGGTGTTAATTAATATGACTGTACATATTGTTTTCTAATGAGTCAAGAAGTGTATGATGATTGAATTTTCTTTCTTGTATATCTTTCAGTTTCTCTTGAAGTTGATAACTGCCTCTGTTTTTTCATTTGCCTAGATTTCATTGAACCAATCGTAAGTGTTCCCATAGCAACCAACAGTTCTATAATATGCTTCTCACTAAAAATTTTCACATGACCAAACCTGTTAGATCATCTGGTTGTTCTGTTTTGTTTCCCCAACAGCATCCTTCCTGGAGCCCTCTACGCCACTTAATTTACTCAGGTTACTTCTAGACCTACCACATCACCTAGCCTATCTGAGGTCTTCTGGGATGTCCTTTTGCTGTCATCCTGGAGATACCCTTTGCCTCAATCCTGTGTTGGATCCTCTGTTCCTTGGATACACTATGTTCTTTCCTGGTTTATTTCCGCATTTGGTGGAACATATCATCCAGTAATGTCTTGAGAAAGGATATGTGAAAGGAAAATCTTTTTGAGATTTCGCATGTATGAAAATGCATATATATTATCCTCGCACATAATCAATGGTTTGCTTGGGTGGCTGGATGTAGAAGTCTAGGTTTGAAAATAACTTTTATTCAAACTTCTAATGGTATTCCTCCATTACCTTCTAGCTGTCAATGTTGTTGTTGAGAAGTTCAATGTTATTCTTTTACCCAGTCCTTTGGAATGATTTTTTTTTTCTCTCTGAAAAGATTTTTCCCCTTCTATTATTTTGTTCTGGTTTCTAACTTCCATATTGGAGGTTCTCCTCAGATCTCCAGTGATCTTTGTCTATCTATTTGTAACTTAAAATGAGATACTTTAAAGCTGTTTGGAACTGTTCATACGAGGGTGAACTGTAAAATGAGAAGATGGCTAGCCAACTTTTTCATTTGTTATCCCTAAATTTTAGCATAGGTAGGTCTCTTTTTGTATGGTGCTCATTTTCTCCCATGGGAAGAGGGAAGAGTGGGAATGCTGCTAGAACCTGGTAGTAGGTCCTTCCCTCTTTTCAGATTCTAGCATCTCACTGCCAGCTCTCCTCTGTACCTGGTTTCCTGAGACTAGTTCAGCTTCTCGAGAGACCCTACTCTCATTTTTGAGGGTGGGGGAAACATAGCCCCTGTAGAGTGGGTGGGAACTTAGAGGTCTAGCCATTCCTCATACACTCTTTTTTTTTTAAGATTTTTGGGGGGGGGGGCTTCCCTGGTGGCGCAGTGGTTGAGAGTCCACCTGCCGATGCAGGGGACACGGGTTCGTGCCCCGGTCTGGGAAGATCCCACATGCCGCGGAGCGGCTGGGCCCATGAGCCATGGCCGCTGAGCCTGCGTGTCCGGAGCCCGTGCTCTGCAACGGGAGAGGCCACACCAGTGAGAGGCCTGCGTACCCCCCCGAAAAACAAAAATATTTTTTTTTGTATGGACCATTTTAAAAGTCTTTATTGAATTTGTTACAGTATTTCTTCTGTTTTATGTTCTTTGGTTTTCGGCTGCGAGGCATGTGGTATCTTAGCTCCCCAACCAGGGATCGAATCCACACCCCTGTGTTGGAAGGCGAAGTCTTAACCATCGGATCGCCAGGGAAGTCTTCCTCACATATTCTTAAACAGTCCCTGCTCCACTCCTTTGCCTCACCTCTGCCTCACAGGCACCTGGTGCCAGCATCCCTGAGCCTTCCTGAAGTTGTGGGGAGTGAATCAGCTGCTTCTGGTTAACATGGCCCTGCACAGGAACTTCAGTTTGACTTGCTTCCTCTTTGGTTCAGAGTCACAGTTGTGTCCTAGTTTTACCAAAGATAAACTGTATGTTCCTTATTCTTGTTTTTCTTATTGTTTTAGGGGAATTTTTGAGAGAAAAGTACGGGGGGCAGAACCATCTTTATTCTGTCATCTTAAAACTAGAAGTCTTCCAACTGGATATTTAGTGGGAAAAAAGCAAGTTTTTCCTTTACTCTCACACTGCTACCACACTCACACTTCTGATGCCAGGTGTGTGGGGTTCCCCTCACTCCACACACCAAGCAATTCTGTGATACTAGCTGGGTGTCCTACAATTTAACTCAATTCTGACACTATCTACCTGGGATAGTATCAAATCCCACAGGTTAAGGGCTCAGTCCCACGGGACTGCCCCCCCCACTTCAGATGCTAATCACAAGTAGTAAGTATACATGATACCCACAATTTCTGTCCAATTTGGCTACAAATTGGAAATTCCCATGACCTTCTCTCCCTTGGATTCCATTATTTGCTAGAGTGGCTTACAGAACTCAGAGAAACACTAACTTATGTTTAACATTGTATTAAAGGATATGATAAAAAGATACAGATGAAGAGACATTCAATACATAGGGTCTGGGAGGGTCCTCTGTCCTAAGACAGAGCAGGAGCTTCTGTCTTCATGGACTTGGGGTATGCCACCTTCCTGGTACATGGATGTGTTCACTGACCTGGAAGTTCTCAGAACCCCATACTTTTGGGGTTTTTATGGAGACTTCATCACATAGGTATGATCAGTCATTAACTCCATTTCTAGACTCTCTCCTCTCTGGAGAATGGGAGGTAGGGCTGAAAATTCCAAGCTTCTAATCATGACTTGGTCTTTCTGGTAACCAGTCCCTATCCAGGAGCCCATAAAGAGTTACCGTTACTACCCAGAAAATTCCAAGGGATATAGGAACTCTCTGTCAGGAACCAGGGTCAGAGACCAAATATTAGAACAAAAGATGCTCCTAGTACTATTATCACCTAGGAAATTACTAGGGTTTTATGAGCTCTGTGCCAGAAACTGGAGGCAGAGACTAATATACATATTTTCTATTACCTCACAGGTATTCTTTATTATTTATTCAAGAAATTATTAGAGGAGAGGCTGGGGGGCTGCATGGGAAAAGAGGACCAACAGTGGAAGAGATGCTGAGCTCTGCCTCTGTTAGTAAGTCTTACAACTGGAACTAATTTAGGCCAAAGGGGAATGTTCTAACTTATATAACCAAACCACTGAAAGGACAATGATGGATGGATCTTACTAGAACTAGGCACTTGATCCTTTCAGGACTCTCTCTAGAGATGGCTACATTCAACAAGTGGTGGTGAATGACTTGTGCTCATACCTTGATATTAGCACCCTCAGAGAGGGAAGAACTGCTATCTATCACTTAGCTATTGGAAGAAAATATCTAGAAAAATTCTTTGACTGTCTCTGCTTGCATCATGAACTTGCCCCACGGTGGCCTGGGAAGCTCCATTTGGGAGAAATGAGTAGAAAAGTGGCAAGGGTCTAAAAGAAGGGGAAGCAACACCAATGTTCCCTGGAGGCATCATTGGTGTCCTGTATATTCACTGAACTGTTGACCTACAGCTCACCACTGCCCCTAAATGGGATTCTCCTTTGACAAGGTAACTAGAAAACACAAGATCCATTTATTATCTCACTTCCTTCCCAAATGTCTATGAGCACCTACTATATGCCAGTGGATACTGGGAATTAAAAGATGAATAAGACCCAGTTGCTGACCTCAAGGAGCTCACAGTCTAATTGTCAAGAGACTTATGTAAACAAACAATTGCAGGACAGTGCTGTGAGTGCAGCAATCCGGATGATTAGAAGACGTAAAGAGAAAGAAGGCTGTAACTTCCTCTGCAGGAGCAGTATTTTGGAGTGGTGATACAAATTGGGTTTTGAAAAAACATAAATATGAGATCACCAGCAAAATAGGAAGAGGGAAGACATTCTAAGCAGAGAAAAAAGAATCATTTATTCATTTGTTCCAAAATATTTTTTGATTACCACTAGATATCTTGTACTAGGTAGGCACTGGGGATACATTTCTGAACAAAATGGTTCTTGAAGTTTGTCCCTGCTCTTGAAGTTTGCGGTATGATTAAGTCAAACAATCAAATTATCAAACGAATAAATATCAAATTACAAACTGTGTTAATCACCATGGAAGAAAAGTATAAGGTGCCATAAGAACCCAACAGGGTTAAGAGTGGGACAGGAATGTGGGGGGAGGGGTCACAGGATGGAGTATCAATGACCCGTAACCACTTCCATGTGGCTGGATAGAAACGGAAGGTCTAGCTGTCTTGGACAAGGCAACAAGTCCATTGCTCCCATTTTGCCCTTAGGCTGTTCCATACTCATAAACAGTTCTTCAAAACTCATGGAAAAAGAATTAGGAATTCTAGAGTTTTTCTCTTCTTTCACCAAATTTATCTTATCTGAGAATTTCAACCTTCCATTTGAAAATTATGGATATTCAAGTCAGACCCAAGCTATCATATTGCTGCCTGCTGCCTCCATCAACATGTCTGAGTCCATCTGGAGTTTCTCAAAATCCTTCAGTGGGTTTTCTTTTTTAGTTTTGTTTTGTTTTTTGTTCTTTACTTTCTCCAAACAATTGTGTCATCAGCTGCCTTCTCCAATGTATGTTTTTTTTTTAATTTAAGATTAATTTTTTATTTAAATATACATATCATACAAAAGTTTTATCTCATAAAAAATATGCCCCATATTAAATAACTTTAAAGATACATAATTATTTATACATAATGCTTTCAATTTAGTTTATCCATTATTGTGAATCCTTTTGCTCCCTGAACTTAACTTTCGGGGTTTTTTTAGGTTTTTTGTTTTGTTTTGTTTTTGCCTGCACAGCTTGTGGGATCTTAGTTCCCCAACCAGGGATTGAATCAAGGTCCTCAGCAGTGAAAGCACAGTGTTCTAACCACTGAACCACCAGGGAATTCCCCTGGAATTTACCATTGTTTCCTCTCCTAAGGCTGGATGCAGCATATAACTGCCCCCATGGGGAGGAGCAAGAAATCAAGGGTACTAAGGAGACCAGTCTGAGTTATCATTGATGATGTCAAGAGGCACTCAGAAGAACTCATTTATGTTATTCAAACGTAAACGAGAAAATAAGCAATATGAGCAACCTTCAATAGGTTGTTCACATAAAGTATTTTTCATATCATGAAAGATTTAAGTACACCTAAGTTACTTAACTACTTCTGAGTCCTTTGAAGTAACATCAATATTCCAATTTCCATATTTTGTTAAACTTTCTTTTGAATGTGTTAAGCATTCAACAATTGGAGATATTTTTAAAGAGTTAACTTTGGATGCACTCTCTCTTCTACTATAAAACATAATTCGTATTTTTGATTTCCATTTAGCAAATCAAAGCTGCCCATTTTTGTCCTTGTATGTTATATTATCAAGCTGTGGTGAGTCACTGGTTTATTCTGCAGAGCACTGGCTTCCTGGTTACACGAGGTTGAATTCCTCTGATTCATACTCTTTAACATCTGCAGTGTCCAGACTCACATTTAAAAGAGAACACTCAGAACAGCCTATCAAATGCTTCCCTTACAGATGATGTCCTAGGAGCACCCAGACCAGCTACCAAAGGTCCTCAGCCAAGTTGCTATGGTATGTCTTTGGTGCCTTCCCGAAGCCTACAGCTTTGCCTCTCCCCATGTCCCTTCTCCTCATTTGCAGTTTTCATGCTCTTAGTTCTAGTGAAACTCCTGAGGTGGCATGAAGGAGTCATTGAGAGAAATGAAGAGAAGCATCTTGGAGTGACACTGACAGTAAATGATTCTTTGGCTCTGGGAGTACTTGAAAGTCTACATGTCCACATCCAACTGTACTTACACATCTTGAAAGACAGGCCCTCAGGGAAGGAGGGGTGGGTCTGTGGAAAAAGATAAGGGAGGGAAGAGGTCCAGAAAGGAGGAGCTCAGATGAGAGCTCCACGCTCAGGAGCAGAAGGGGAGCCATCAACACTTCTGATTAGCAGATAAGGGTAAAGTTGGACAACATGTAAGGTTTTTGGATACTTCATAACTTCCTCATGTTGTTAAATTTTTTTCTCCTTCTGTTTCCCCATGGTGACCCCAAGAAAACCCTTAAAACTGAAAGGGTCTGTGTACTTATTTTGGTGCACAGCAACACAGGGATACATCCAACTCCGCATCCACTCTTGGAGAAAAATGAGAACCAAGAAATAGAGTAGTTGCTAACAGCTCAGAAAAGAAAAGCAATCAAGCTGAATTTCTCAGATCTATGGTAAGGAGAAAAGAGGTTCAAGGGGTTGGGTCATAGAGTCTAACTGGGAAGAGAGCCGTAGAGTCCCCAGTAAGCCTCCTCCTCCCAGTGCTTGTCCCCCTCTAGTACTCTATGTTTTCAAATGTCCTTTCCTTCCTCATCCTTAATCCAAACTCCCATTTGGGCAAAAGAGGAAAAAGGAGTGCCTGGACCACCATGGCAAAATCGAGGAAGGCTTTGCAGAAGAGGAAGCCACATATGAGCTTCTTAATTTGGCATCATCTCTAACAGAATTCTTGTATGATTGCACTCTTCTGGGTCAGCATCCATGGGCTATCCAGGGAAAATATCATTTTTCAAAAGGAATAGCTACTTTCTATTTAGAGCTTAAAAGGAGAAGGTAGGGTAGAGCCAGTCCCAAGAGAAATATCCAGTGGAAGAATTCTTAGTGTCTCCTAGCTGCATTTCAGAAACCATGATTTCCTTGAACGTATTCCTGAATGTGATTATATTAGCTAGACACAGATGGCAAACATTTCATGTTAATGACTGTAATTTGTGTTCCTTTTACCTTGCCACTTATATGCATTATTAGAAAATGAAGACCTCAATCAGCCCATTATAAGCAGGAGATCCTTTTTTTCAACCCTCTAAAACCATCTCCAGACCTGGGTGTTCTTCTGATCTAACCACACATGTTCCTACCAATCTTCTAGGATGCCCTGTCATATGCATCCTCAAGGGAATCTTGAGCAGCACTCTGGCTGCATGCCATTTCCTAGCTCCTCTTCTCCTTGAGTTTGGGCTGATGGCTAAAAGGACCTACCCTCAAAGGGTAGGTCCTACCTACCTACCTTAGACCTACCCTTATGGAGTTCTGGCTATGAAGGTGGCCTCTGCAGTCTGACAGCCTGCATTAGAACACTTGCCCCCTTGACTAATAGTATTACCTTGAGCAAGTGTCTCAATTCCCAAAGCCTATAAAATAGGGATCACAAACTTTTGACGTGGCCAGCTGACAGTGGTACAGACTTGACTTCTGCTAAAATAATAACTGATACAATAATCCCTAGTTGGTATCTCATTTACACAGCAAAGACAACTGACAGTCCTCATCCTGAGTGCTCACTTCACCTAAGTGGGCAGAGTGCACTTCCAGCCAGCCCAGCACTTATACAACACCTAATTGTTAAAGCCAGATAGTGCCCGCCAACCAGCCACACTTCAGGCTTTGTTTTCTTAATATGGAAGAAAGCTGGTTTGTGGTATTTAGTCTTAAAAGATGTGGTAGTCAACCCCCAAATGGCTCCCCAATGATCCACACCTCCAGGTATTCATGCCCTGTGTAATTCTTTCCTACTTTGCATCAGAGTTGGTCTATGTGATGAATTGACAGCAGAAGTGATACAATGTCACTCTTGAGGCTAGGTTATAAAAAAACCATGTGGCTTTTGCCTTGCTCTCTCTTGGATCAGTGGATGCCAGCCACCATGGCTTGAGGCAGCCATGTGAAGAGACTGATGAGGCAAGGAACTGAGGCTTCTTGCCAAGAGCCATGTATGTCAGCCACCTTGGAAGTGGATCCTCCAATCCTGGTCAAGCCTTGAGATGACTGCAGCCCCAGCCAACATCTAGACTGCAACCTCATGAGAGACCCTAATCAGAACCATCCCTCGAAGCTGCCCAGATTCCTGACCCTCAGAAAGTATGAGATAATAAATGTTTATTGTTTTCAGCTGCTAAGTTTGAGGTAACTTGGGGTATGTGGTATATAGCAATACATAACTAATACCATATGTTTTCTCTCTCTTGAACCTGAGCCCCCATAGTCAAAACTCTGTGCTATATTCCTGCCCAGCAGTAAAAAGAAACATCCACTTAGAGCTTACTCTGTGGTATTAACAGTACCTATATGATCAGGTTGGGAGGACTGAGCAGGGTAATACATATAAAGTGCTTAGTGTGAGCCTAGCATGTGGTAAGAACTCAACCAATCTAGTTAGCACTATTCTGCAGAAACATAGGGTAGTTGCTGTAGATCTTGGTGTCTGGGACACTTAGGGCTTAGCATAATGAATGAAGACTTAAAGTTAAGGGTGCAGGGAAGGAACCCCTGAGGCACCTTTTCCTACTCCTAGTAGCTCTTAGGGGTCAGTCCTTAAACTGCTGCAGCCAGGGTTCCTTCTGTGAGAGCAGGAGGGACAGATCAGAGAAGAGACATTCTTTTTGGCTGGCTCCTAAAGTGACTAAAGCAGTATGTTAAAAGATAGAAAAAGTTTACTAAGTGGAAAAAGGGAAAGAAAACAGGAGTGTAGGGGAGTGGATTCATCTTTTTCTGCTTCTTAATTTTGCTCGGGTACTACCTCGTTTATTTTCAGTTTCCACTGGGTTAAGTAGAAGCTCTGCTCAGAAATATTCCTTACTGTGCACAACTATGCACTCTGTAACTTAGAACAAAACACAGGTCTGCTGTCTAGTATCTGCTCATGGCCCAGGCCATCTCTGGTATGAGCTGTACACAAATGTGATGGGCTCTGGGAGTTGCACACCAGGAGGCTTATCCCTGGGTCATTTGTTCTCAGGGGAGACACATCAGAAGGGAAAGACAGTTTTTGAAAGACTAAGAACAAAGTGAAGAATATGAAGGACAAAGTGGAAGTTTGTCAATCAATGTGCCAAACAGAAGTGATTAGGCAGAAAAGAAACTGAAGAACAATTGAGAGCCAAGAGTGGTCAGAGACAGACTAAAATAAAATGGGTCAGTTGGAGCAATCTTGGAACTAATTCTGTAAATGCAGCTCATACACTGAATCATTATCCTGAAATACCCTAGAGTATAAGCTTCATGGTTTTTATCTGTTTCAATTACTATGATGTTCCTAGTGCCTATATCAGAGCTCAGCACATAGAAGGAGCTTGATAAATATTTGTTAAATAAATGAATGAATATGACTAAACATAGCTCAACAAGTAGGGGTAAATATAGAGAAACCTATTATTTAAGTATACACACAGATTTATTTCTCAAGTTAAACACTTTTGATTTACACAGTATTTCACTGATTTGCCTGATATTTCAGTCGTCAATGTGCATTATGCAGCTCACCAGGCTGCAAATTCTTGTCCTCAAACTTTGAGCTCCACTCACTTGTTAGACAAATTAGAAAGAATATTTTAGCTTTGCGGGTTATGGAAATAGACAAGCTGGCTGTTTCAAATATGTTATATGAGAAAATTATAGCTTAAGTTCATAGGTCAGTAACAACATATTAACATAGAATTAATTGTCCTATACTTACTTCGAGGATTGTAAGCTATATCTTTCAGGGGTAGAAATACACTCCCCTGCTCCCCGTGACCTACTGTTAGACCAACTGCTTTGATAAGACAAACTGCTTCACTCAGCCTAAGGCTCTACAGGGTCACTGTATTACTGTCATTCCATTTGTACAAATAAAGAGGAAACCTAAAGAATTTTGATATCTTTTCTGTCACTTCTGGTATGAAAAAGGGACACAAACTGTACTTATTTGACTAGAATCCTTTAGTCCTTCAGGACTTTGAATCATTTCAAAAGTCTCTTGAGAGGTAAACAAATCTCTCTACACGGAGATACTGGCAGCATAAAGTTCAGGTCAGAGTACATGTAGGAGAGACTCTCCACAGTTACCCACAAGTTTCATTGATTGTCTGTCCACAGCCAAATTGGTCTGAGCTTCCTCATAGCTCAACTTGGGAACAGTACAGTTATCTGGAGCCATTCTGTGCCAATGACAACCATCTGCTTCCCACGTGCCCTTTTTACTTGGACAAACAATCACCCCACATGAAAACCCATTAATTCATATTTCTTCAAAGACACTTAGCCCCACCTCGGAACAGTAACACATCTGACAACCTTGGAAGTATTTAGAATGTCTGTGCATTTTCACAAGAAAAATACTCCTGGTTCCTTTTTTGGAGACTTTTATCTTCCCATCTGTCTGTAATTGGATTACTCAAATGATGTACAAAGAGTGGGTAAACAACTATTTACATGAGCCCTGGCTTACAGCACTAAGTTTTGACCATAGAGATACTGGTTTAAAAGGACACAGAATTTGTTATAATCCTATTATTATTTATATTCATAACAGGTTTCCTTATCCTCATAGATAATCCACTCTTTAAGTATTAGGGATCTGAGAGTGGTAGATAAAAGAAGTGAACTGAATTCACTCATTCAACAAGTATTATTGTGCTTACTATATGTTGGCTTGGTAGTAGCACTGGGATACAGGGGTGATTTTATATTTATTGAAGTTAGACACTGTGACTTTTTCACTTTTTCCCTCCTTCAGAAAGTACTTGTATCTATGTATCTACCTATCTATTAATTATTTTTTACCATTATCTGCAGCGTGGCACCAATTTGCACTATAATTATTTTTTAAGGGCAGAGTTTTATCATTTTTATGCTTTACGCATTATAAATCTTGGACAGTTGGCCTGAGGCAAATGTATTTAGTTCTCTTTTCAGTCCAAGATTATTTATCAAAACAAATAAAGCCAGGAAAATACCTTCTTTGAGAATCAATGTTACTGTTGTCACAGTACTATAAAATTTGCCACTTTAACACTATTGATGAAATAAATAACAATTGTTAAGTAGTAGCCAAATTCCCAGAATTATAGAAGCCTGGGAATTGCTTAGACAAAAAGAGCAGGTGGTGAGAAAGCTCTAACATCAAAAAGAGAACCACAAAGGCAAGGCAAAGGTTTACAGCTTTGGCACTGCCCTGCCTTTGAGAAATCACTCTAGAGGGCAAAAGGCACTAGGGTGATTACTACTTTAAAATTAAAAGTATCTCTGGAGAAGGCGGGATGAGAGACAAACCTTATTATTAGGCACATACACACACGTGTACATACATATATACACATACACATATGTGTATATGCCTACATATGTACCTAAATATATAAAATAGTGTATATCTGTGGGAAAGTAATGGGGAAAAGTACAGGAGTCAAAGAGAAACTATGTGAAACCCCTCCCACCCCAGGATTTTGAAAGGTTCTACTTGGCTTTTGAAGAATGCACCTCTGAAGGGGAGAGCAATCAGAAAGAACTCACACGTGCTGAACCTGCTTTGTTTTTTCCTTTCTTTTAGTTTGCCTACCACTAAGCAGCAGAATGGGCTGGGAATTCTTTTTGGACAAATGGGAGTTTAGCCCCTGCTACTGCTGGAAAGTTAGTCATTTTAGAGTCCAAAAGACTTTGGACTTTGAGGGAAAAAAGTACCTCGGGTTTTCCTTATGCCAACTATTAAAATGGAAGTTTCATAAGAGCACAAACTTGCTCATAGCTATAAACCTGGCAGAAAGGACAGCACATAGTTGGCCCTCAAAAAATATTGTTAATTGAATAAATGGATGAATTAAAGGATCAGTGAATGAGATCAATGAGTATTGAGTGTTTTCTATATGCAGTGGAGAATACAGGAAATTATAAGACATAATTGCTGCCTTTAGGAAGCCTTGTAACCAGATAGGGACACAAAATTAACAATCATAAAATAGTTGGAGGACAATACGCAATAGTAGCAATAAAACCACTATTGTTTTGACAAAATAATCTTGAAAGTTAGGTTATGAGTGGTTCAGTCTATAATGCTCTTAAATGGCTTGGAAAACAGAGAGACGATGCTGAGCTGGGCCTCAAATAATTGATAGGATTTAAATAACTGCCTGCTTACTAACCCCCCCAACTCCATTGGCATCTTGGGGGGTTTTGAGGCACATCCGCAGAACCTCTTGGGCTGGTTCGTTTATTTATTTATTCATTCATTCATTCATTTATTTGCCATGCTGCACAGCTTGTGGGATCCTAGTTCCCCAACCAGGGATCGAACCCATGCCCCCTGCAGTGGAAGCATGGAGTCTTAACCACTGGACCGCCAGGGAACTCCCTTGGGCTGGTTAAAATAACTTAAATTTGTAAGAATGTGTTAAATTCATCTGTCAGGTGTACTTGCAAGTACAGCCCTGTTTTCATTAAGATTAGAGGAAAGAACATTACCCTGCTTTATATACATCACAGGCTCAGAAAAATACAAATAGAATATTTGTATCTGAGAACAGATAAAATTTTTCCCATATTCCTCTCCCCATTCTCCTCCCAGTTTTAATAGTTGTACTGTATCTACATTGTCAGGAAGCAATTACATACCATACTCTCCCTTTTAATCCTTATTTAATCCTAGTCATACACATAATTATTTGTTTAATGCTCATTAGCAGGCCTAATAGCAATGTCTCTTTAGTCAGTTTGATTGTCCAAAGCTTGTTGTCTAATACACTCCTCAGTGAGAAAATGAGAGTGATATTCTCAGAGTTCTTGCATGTTGATAAACACTTGTCTGTGCTTTTTATACTTGATGGTCAGCTTTGCAGTTTATCCTTGATTCTCATTTGTTTTCTTTGAATGCCTTTAATATGTTACTCCATTTCTGTCTGGCATAAAGTGTTGACAAGTCTGATGATAATCTCATTGTGTTTGTCATATAAATCCCATGTTCCTTTTGCCTATATACCTAAAGGATTTTTTTCCTTTTTTCTTTAAAGTCCAATAATTTTACTAAATTATGTCTTGGGGTTGTCCTGGTGAATACTCTCAGATACATGGTGTACTCTTTCAACATGTAATTTAAGTTCTTTTTTCTTTATTATTTCAGCAAAGTTTTCTTGAATTATGTTTTTTAGTATTTGACTTGTTCCTTCACTTTGATTTCTTTTTTGAGGACTTCCTTTTATCTATATGTTGGATCTTTGTTGCCTTTAATTTGTCACTTTCTCTTGAATTGTTTCCAAATCTTTTAACTTCTTTTTCATTTGAAAAATTCTTACTTTTCATCTTTTATTTCCCTTAAGATATTATTTATATGCTCTCTTGTGTTCTTTTTAGTTAAGACTTCATTTCTAAAATGATTTTTCTTTTATTTTTAATTTTATGTTTAAAATAAAATGTGATTTTTTTAATGTCAATATCATTTAGATTATTTTTCTTAATACCTTTTAGATTACTGTGAAATTAAAGGTTATGGTCTCGATGTATTCTATTGGACACATGTTTCTGATGTCCTTTCACTGTTTGAAGCGATGTCATTCTGCTCCTTATTTTCCCCTCCCCCTTTTATGGTATAGTAACAAATATATTGTCGATTTTTATGTGAAAGGAGATTTCTGAAGTTTTAGAAAGAGGTATGGTTCAGGGTAGCTTTGTTAACCTCACAGAGCTCCCTCTTTTGTTTCTATGAAGGGTTAAAAAGTGTTAACTGCTTGCTTCCTGAGAGTTCCTGCTTGTGGTTCTTCTCTTTCCTTTGTCTATATTGTCTTTATCTTGATTAATTTTGATTCTACTCTCAGAAGGCTGGGTCAGGCTCTATTCTGGAAGGGAGCCCTAGCTGGTAATTTCATAAGTTTATTGAGACCAATCTGTTCTAGTCCCTTCCATCCTCCCTGTAGGCCTCTCACATTCATCTACCATTGGAGTAGGGGAAACACCTCCTAATTTCAGCAGCTATTCACAAATTGGTCTTTTGCCTTTCCGGTAAATATCTATTGGCTATTTTTTCTACTCTGTTTTCAGGTGCATCAGAGGCCCTATTGCTTTCCTATGCTTTCTCCCACACAAATGGAAGGTCTTGTGGATTTTGGTGGCTTGTTCTCATTTGCTTGTAGTTTGGGTTTTCTGGGGATACCTTATCACCTATTTTATGGCAAATGTTTTTGGTTTTGCTATCTAGTGGCTCTAGGTATTATAATATGGGGATTTGGAAAGATTAGAAAACTATGTCACTGCTGCCATCATCCCAGAATCTTCTCACTCTTAAAACATTTTAAAATGTATATTTAAAGCACAACAATATTGTCCAGCACACAGCCCATAATAAGATGATGTCCTGACCCAGCATGTTGCATCAGAGATCTTAGAGCTAGACAGAGCTTCAAGGAATCATCTGGTCCAGCACCCTGTGGTCAGGCAAAAAAAGCATCATCCTAAATTCAGAATAGGTAGCAGTAGCACTCCAAAATTAAGCACAAAGTGGAACCTACTATTTAGTAGTTTTAAATTTTGATGTTTTCTTATAGTGTTCATATAAAAATCTAAATATATAAATATCTACCACAGAATATTATTCATTCAAACTAAAATAAACTTCAACATACAAACAATTCAACAGTGCAAACAGCAGGTTTATGTTACATTGGGTATGGATGAGTGTTAAAATGTCTGTTGGTTATAGTCGTGAATTGGAAATATTAATTTAAAATAGCTATTTAAACCAAATCTGAAAATCAGCTAAGAGTAACATCCAATTCAATCAGTTCATGAATAGATTTTTGAGTGATTCAGAATATTTTAATGCAAATTCTTGTGAATTAATAAAATCTCTGGTGATGGTAAAATATTGAACTAATGATAGAAGGATCTTTTTTTAAAAAGAAAGACAGCTCTCCATAATAACAAAAAGAAGTAACTATAATACAAGATGAAAATAACCTAAAAGCAAACAGAACATGCCATTAATAGAGTCCTTCATTATCTAGCATAGCCTGTAATGGAGAAAATGGCAAGTATAATTCTGTTATTTTACCATAGGCAGTACACACACACACTGTAAAATCCATCTCTTCATTTTCTGGTTGAAAAGATCATTGTAGAAAAGGAGTACCAGGGAGTGGAGGTCATGCTGATTTATTGGCAATTAAACCTGCAGGATTTCTGCACTCCCTTCAAAACAAAGTATCTGAGCCTGTTCAGCCAGGAGGATTATATAGTGGGCTATCTACTAAAACCCAGGAGTCTTTCTGTTAGCGCACAACAAATACAATTGACTTGTCTGTACTTAGAAGATTACTGCTATTTTCTGTGCAGATTCATGTTGTATCTTCCTCAAATAGTCTAAGCCCAAAGAATTACCTTGTTCATCAGTTTTAATAAGCAGACTCTTACCAAGTGGTATATAATTCTGCTTGGGTGTATAAGAACTTTGGTACAAATAAAAATATGGACTCATTTAAAGCAAGGGAATGTATTACTGAATCCATATAATCTCTCTATGGTGCCTCAGCCCCAGCTTAATGAAATATTTGAGATAATATTTTGAGGGTTTGATGCTTATTATGGACTGAATGTTTGTGTCCCCCCAAAATTCATGTTGAAATTCTAACTCCTAAAGTGACAACATTAGCCGGTGGGACCTTTGGGAGATAATTAGGTCATGAGGGTGGAGCTTTCATGAATGGGATCAGTGCCCTTATAAAAGGGACCCCAAAGAGCTCCCTTGCCCCTTCTGCTGTATGAAGATACAATAAGAAGTCAGCAGTCTGCAACCCAGAAGAGGGCTCTCACCAGAACCTGTCCACACTGGCACCCTGATCTTGGAGTTCCAACCTCCAAAACTGTGAGAAATAAATTTCTGTTGTTTACAAGCCACCCAATCCTTGATACTTTGTTATAGCAGCCCAAACTAAGACAATACTAGTGCAAATTAACTGGCTTTTATCCATTCCATGTCTAGATACAACCCAGGTTACCTAGGCTATCTGTTTAGACCGTGGATGCCATTTATATACAAACATTCCCACTTGTCCTACAGATGGTGATAGGCTTAGGTGCTAGGAATGAATCTCAGCAACACAGGTAGGTGAGAAAGAGAAGGAAGGTAGGAATAGTTAGTTGAGAGTGGGGAAAAGTGATCAGGTTAACATTTCTGCCTCTGCCCAACCTCATTATACCTGAATTGCTTCTACTCCTTAGGAATAGGAATATGGCCACTGTATGTTGTACCATATAGGATCTGCCTCAGGCACTTGCCTGCCTCCACCATTCCTACTTTCTCTTCCTCCCTACTGGCCTGTATTGCTAAGGTCTCAATTATTCATTCATTCATTTCATTCATTCATTCATTCAGTAAATATTTATTGAGACTTTAATATACACCAGTTACTATTCTAGGCCCTTGCATAATAGCATGGCTCTGTAATGCACTCTGTTTTTAAACGTTGTTTTCATTTATAAAACTTCAAATAAAAATGATATATTTATTTCAAAAAATATAGAAAATGAAAGAGAAAATTTAACCTGCATTATAATCTCAACAAATACTATTAAGCATTTCACTGTGTATCTTTTGGGTCTTCTTTTTACCTCTTCTAATGTTTTTAAGTTGAAACATTACAGGCATACAAAATGTTAGAGATCAACAAAATAAGCACCCATGGACCTATTACACAATTTAAAAAATAAATTATTACACAAATTGTTGAAGGCCCTTTCCCAGTTGTATTAAACTTTGTCACTGTCAGGGGTTACCACTATCACGAAGGTTATTTTTATTTTTTACCACACTGACAGGTAGTATTGAAGTATATTTTTATTACATATATGTGACATATAGGACTGTTTTGCATGTTTTTAAAACTTTATATGAATATCATTCTGAATATACTCTGCAATTTGCTTTTATCCCTTATTATTGTTTTTGAGTTTTATTCATGTTTGTGTATATAGCTCCATTTCATTGATTTTAACTGTTATATCATAGATATTCCAGTGGATGAATATGTTGCATTCTTTTTACTCATTTTCCTGTAAACTGATATGTAAGTTGGCTCTAATATCTTGTTGTTAAAAACATGCAATGACCATTCTATTCATATCCCCTTGAGCACATAAGGGGGAATTTCTCTGGGATATATACCTAGGAATAAAATTGTTGGAACAAAGGCTGCAAATTATCTGGATATTACCAAATGGCTCTTCAGAGTGGTTGTATTAACTTATACCTACCACTAATATAAGTGTAATGTACTCTTAAATTGTAAAGAAATATAGCCATACTCACACTCATGCACATATTGTATATATATGGGTATGGATGTCATATGTATGTATCAGGACTCAGAAGATCCAAGCCTGGATATTCCCACCTGGTTCTCTTTCCTTCTCTTCTTTGCCCTGACCCAATTTCTCTCACCTCCCTGGCCTTCAAGGCCCTGCTCCAGTCCCTCAGGAGGCCTTCCTTATCAACACCCCTCTCCAACCCCTGACTTCCCGAAGCAGCCCCTCACATATACTCAGCATCTATGATGGGTATTTAGTGTTTCAGAGGTCTATGCTCTAGCTCCACATCATATAATCAGCTCCTCAAAGGGAGGAGCCATTCTGAAGATTTATCGGCACCTTCCGGAATCCAGTGCCACATTCATAATGGGTTCTTGAAGAGATTGGTGAATTATTGTTAGACTGAAGTCAGTTTCCTTTTGAAACCAAGCAGGACCCTGTGGGGCCCTCCCTGTGTCCAACATTTCTTGTTTGTGGGAAAAAGGCTTCCAGCCTCCTAGACCTTCCCCGTTCCAAAAGGCAGATTCAAATGGTTACTAATTAGGAAAGTGAGGGAATGCAGAAATAAAAGAAAGGCAATCAAGAAACAATAGTGCAGCTATGGGGCAGGGTTCTGGTTCCTCCTCAGGGGATATGTATAGCAATCTGATATTTATCTCTGAGTTCCTATAGGAACTAAGGCCCCCAGGTGGAGGACGGTAACTTCAGGCTGAGCATAAGCACAGGGAATCCAGACTGGTTGGAATCAGAAGGCTGATGATTGAGATTCCTGGAACACCACCCTGTTAACTTACCACCAACCAGAGGAAGGTCATACACCCTGTAGCCCTCCCCTCAAATTTTGCCTATAAAAACTCCCCCAAAGACCATCATGGAGTTTGGGCTTTTTGAGCACAAGCAGACCGTTCCCCTTGCAATAAAACTTTCTCTGCTCCAAACTTTGATGCTTTGGTTGGTTTGGCCTCACCATATGTTGGGCACATGAACTTGGGTTGAATAACACTTTTCCTCCCCTAGAGAGGTCAGATTATATTCTTGGAGTGACTTTCTAGGAACAGCTATCCTCCCCAACTTTGGTAATATCCAGTTAAGATGCAGATCCACACACCTATGGCTCCAATAATTTCATTCCCCTGTGTATATCTTAGAGAAATGACCTCATTTTTCTTACATTCCTCCTCTTAATAAATTCTCAATGACAGCAACAAATATAGGCTAATCTTCTTGAATCCACTACAAGTGATAAACTATTCTTTGAAAACCATAGCTACATAGAGGTAAGCATATAGAGGTTCACAGTTCATCTTTGTTCAACTTAGGAGAAATCTATACTGAGAGTTTTTACCCTGGTCAGTCACCCATGCACATTCGATTCTTAGTCCTGGGTCCTTGAAAAGTCTTCACTCTCCTTCTGTTCTCTATTTCTAGTTATCTTCTAGTCTTCTCCTCCCATATCCTGAGCAATATGCCTTTTTTGCCATATCTACTCCCCAAACTTGTTGTGTTTCCCTCCACAGGGTATCAAATTTTTAGATTTGTTTTTTTAATCATAATTTACTGAAACTTCTTTGTTTTTTTTTGTTTTTGTTTTGTTTTTACTTTTTTTGGCTGCATCATGCAGCACGTGGGATCTTAATTCCCCTACCAGTGGTCGAACCTGTGCCCCCCTGTGGTGGAACTGAAGAGTCTTAACTGCTGGACTGCCAGAAGAGTCCCTGAACCTTCTTTCATTCTGACAGCAGCATGATGTAGTGAAAAGAAAGCAGACTTTGAAGTGGATAGAACCCTTCAAATTCTTTGTACAAGTGAATCTCCACTCTATCACTTTATTGTGTTCAGCAAGTTACTAAACCTCCACCATTTTTCAGGTGGGGAAGTTGGTACCTCTGTCTCACAGTTGCTGAGAGGATGAAATATGACATCATAGGTTAAGTGTGTTTACCATAGTGTCCTGCATATAGTAGGTGCTTGGTAACTCTTAGTGTCATTCTTCTTATTCTCCTTCCTCCCTCTTGTCTGCATTCCAGAAATTCTATCACTACTAATTAATTATTTTAGACTCCTGACAGATATTTTAAGTCCCTTGTCCACTGTAAAGAAGTGTATTAGGCATTTTGTCCCAGGAGAGAGAAATCTGATGCAAGCCTGCTACCCAGGTATATAGTGGGGCACTGAAATGGACACTCTTTCATCTAACCAAGACAATCTTACCAGCTGGACTAAGGGACCTAATGAATATTTGCTTGTCTCCTAAAAGGAAAGAAATGTTTCTCTCCATGTATATTTTATACATATGTATTATATATACAATTTCCAATAAATATATACAATTGTCCAATAAATACACCTATATATATCTATACCTACATCTATATATCTACATCTATATCTATCTCATTATACTGGTTTTCTTGTACACATACTGTCTTAGTCCATTCAAGCAGCTATAACAGAATACCATAGATTGGGTAGCTTGAACAACAGAAATTTATTTCTCATGGTTCTGAAGGCTGGGAATTCCAAAATCTAGGTGGTAGCAGATTCAGTGTCTGGTAAGAGCCCACTTCCTGTCTCATAGACCACCATATTATTATTGCTGTGTCCTCACATGGCCAAAGAGGGTAGGCAGCCCTCTGGAGGTCTCTTTTATAAGGGCACTAATCCCATCAATGAGGGCTTCACTCTCATGACCTAATTACCTCCCTGAGTCCCCAGTTCCAAAATACCATCATACTGGAGGTTAGGTTTCAGTGTATGAATTTTCAGGGGACACAAACATTCAGTCTTTAGCACATACAAAAAGCAATGGAATCATTACACCAGATATCCGGCCTCTCTCTACAGTTAATGTGCTTTTTACTACAGGCCTTCTAAAATATTTTTAGACTATTTTAGAATAACATGTTATTACTTAGAATATTTAATTACTTTTTTAAATAATAAAAATCTCGAGGGACTTCCCTGGTGGCGCAGTGGTTAAGAATCCACCTGCCAATACGAGGGACACGGGTTCGAGCCCTAGTCTGGAAAGCTCCCACAGGCCATGGAGCAACTAAGCCCGTGCATCACAACGATTGAGCCTGTGCTCTAGAGCCCACGAGCCACAGCTACCAAGCCAACATGCTGCAACTACTGAAGCCCGCGCTCCTAGAGCTCATGTTCCGCAACAAGAGAAGCCACTGCAATGAGAAGCCCACGCACCACAGTGAAGAGTAGCCCCTGCTCACCTCAACTAGAGGAAGCCCATGCGCAGCAATGAAGACCCAATGCAGCCAAAAGTAAATAAATAAATAAAAAATAAATTTATTTTTTTAAAAAACCTTGATACCAGTAAGATTGCCTCAACACAGTGCAGTTAATTTCCTTCCTATGTGTATCCACAAAGTAAATTCTTTGAAGGGTAAGCAGCTAGAAAAGAGCTAGTTCATTCTGAATTAGTTACCTGAAAAAGCTATTGGAAAGTCTCAGCCACACTTTTACTTATCAAAGTAAAAGAGCTATCCTAGATCACCACAGGACTAGATAACTTGAGACTAAGAAAAAAATAATCATTCATTAGGAAGCGTAAGAAATGTCTTAGGGTTGATTTTGTTTAAATGCCAATGTGAATTGATCATTAGCATTAGCGAGAGCCATGCAAATAACACCACCTAAGAGGCTAAACCAACATGGAATTGTTTCAGAGCAATTAATTCACTTCCAAGCTTCTTGTATTAACACCACTTTATTTCCCTAGTGTAGATAGACAATTTGTTTTAAAAGTCAACCAAAAACTGTGATATTCTGCCAACAAGATTACAAGAGTGAAAAAACAACCCCCTAGTCAAATGCAAATTTTAGTCATATTAGTATGCTAATGAGCTAAGTGATAAACTGTGGGTCAAATTTCCTCTTCTTCAGCTTAAATAGCACTTGAAAAGGCTTATTTTCTAAATGTTTCTGAAACCTAGGAGAAGCAACAATTGAGGTTTATTACATGAATATTATCTGTTCAGCGATATGAAAAATTAATAGATGGGACAAAATTAAAATGAGACATAATTCTTTCTAGTGATTTACAGGTTACTGAGAAGCATGGCTTAAAGGAAGCTATGTAACTATTAAAAATTTGGAGTGAAGTCTTTTCAAAATTTCTTATTTAACAATTAAAATAAAAAGGTCTGTTTTGTCTGTTTTGAAAGGAGATATGTTATCATGAGAAGGAATGTCTAGAGATGTAAATTTCTCTTTCTTGACCACTTATCAAAGAAGACTTTCTGGATTGAACCTACTCCCATCACCAGATTTCACCCTCTCACAAAGCAGTTATGTGCTTTTATACAATTTTTCTATAAATATTCACGACTTTTTATATATTTGTGTTCATTTTATAAGTTCCTTAAAATCCACAGCAAGTCTGATTGTATTTTGCAGCATCCAACTCAGCTCCTTGTCTGAAGACCACGCTCGGGAAAGCCAGGTGAAGACCCAAGCGGGCCAGAAGGTGAGGTGGTAAGAGCCTGAAAATGGGGTCACATGGATGCCGCTTCTTTTCTGTGTACCCATGTCCATCTACCCTCTCTTCCACTTTAGCAAGCTGGGCAAGTTACAAAATCTCTCTGGGCCTCAACTTTTACGATTCTAAGAGGGAGATGATAAAGCTTTATGTCCAAGGCGGTGGTCTGAACCTTGGCTGCACAATGGAATCACCTGGAGAACTTTAAAAATATTGATGATGGGGTCCAATCCCCAGAGCTTTTAACTTCATCAGTGTGGTTTTTGCCAGGGTATAGGGAGTTTTAAAACTCCCTAGGTGATTGTAATGTACAGATGAGGTCAAGAACCACTGCTCCAAGTGTGTTAAAAGAATTAAATAAAACAAAGAAAAATGGTACCTGATAAGTAATAGATCAAAAATCTTTTGTTTTCTTTTTTCTTCTGTTGGTTTTTGTTTGTACTGGTAATTGTATTTGATCCTGGCTGGAAGCTAAGGGACAGAGGGAGAATTTCATTCAAAGAGTTGTTTTATTTTTTTAAACTTTTTATTTTGAAATAATTTAAAATTTACAAAAGAGTTGCAAGAACACTACAGAGAATTCTCATGTACCCTTCACCCAGATTCACCAATTGTTAACAATTTAATTACATTTGCTCTCATTTAAAAAAAAATTTATTTATTTATTTTTGGCTGCGTTGGCTGCTCGTTGCTGCCATGGGCCTTCTCTAGTTGCGGTGGGGGCTACTCTTTGTTGTGGTGTGCAGGTTTCTCATTGCGGTGGCTTCCCTTGTGGCAGAGCACGGGATCTTGGCGTGCAGGCTTCAGTAGCTGTGGCTCGTGGGCTCTAGAGTGCAGGTTCAGTCACTGTGGTGCACAGGTTTAGTTGCCCCGTGGCACGTGGGATCTTCCTGGATCAGGGATCGAACCTGTGTCCCCTGCATTGGCAGGCAGATTCTTAACCACTGTGCCACCAGGAAAGCCCCTGCTCTCACTCTTCCACATTCTCTTTATACATACAATTTTTTTCCTGAACCAGTTGAGAAGTAGTTGCAGAAAACATGCAACTTCACCCTAAAGAGCATATATTTATTAAGAACAAGGGCATTCTCCTATATAACCACAGGACAATTATTTGGAACATTTAATATTGATATAATACTCTTATCTAATCTACAGGCCATATGTAATTTCTCCAATTTTCCTTATGTCCTTATGGCATCTCTCCCATGCCCTCCACTGCCACATTCAGGATCCAATCCAGGATCATGCATTACAGTTGGTTGTCATGCCTTTTTAGTTTCTTTTAATCTGACATAATACCTTCTGCCCTTCATGATATTGACATTTTTGGAAATGTACAGGCTAGTTGTTTTGTATCCCATGCCATCTTTTTTGTAAGTATTTATTTAATGATTTTTAGTAAATATATAGAGTTGTGTAGCCATCACTACAATCCATTTTTTTTTTTTTTTTTTTTTGCGGTATGCGGGCCTCTCACTGTTGTGGCCTCTCCCGTTGCGGAGCACAGGCTCCGGACGCGCAGGCTCAGCGGCCATGGCTCACGGGCTTAGTTGCTCCGCGGCATGTGGGATCTTCCCGGACCAGGGCACGAACCCGTGTCTCCTGCATCGGCAGGCGGATTCTCAACCACTGCGCCACCAGGGAAGCCCTACAATCCATTTTTATAACATGTCCATCGCCCACCAAAAATTCCCTTTTCCCCACCCCCACAGCCTTAAGTAACCACTAACCTACTTTCTGTTTCTATAATTTTTGTTTTCAGAATGTCAAATAATAGAAACATACAGAATGTGGTCTTTTATGCCTGACTTCTTATACTTAGCCTAAAGTGTTTGAGGTTCATCCATTTGCAGCATATCCCTGTAGTTTGTTCCTTTTTATTGCTGAATAGTACCACTGTATGGATGTACCACATTGGTTGCAGCTTCTAAGATGGCCCTCAATGATCCCTGCCTCCTGGGTTTCATGCCCCTGTGTAATTCTTTCCCACTGAGTATGGGCTGGACCTAGTGACTCACTCCTAATGAACAGAATGTAGTGGGCTGTCACTACTGAGATTAGGTTAAAATCTAATTAGGTTAGAATTTAAAATAAAAAGACTATGGTTTCCATCTTGGGGGCTCTCATTCTCTCTCTCTTTCTTGAATCCCTCATTCTGACCTGCCACGTTGTGAGCAGCCCTATAGAGAGGTCCACATAGCAAGGAACTGATGTTTCTGGCCAATAGCCAATGAGAACCTGAGGCCTGCTAACACCACATGAGTGAGCATGGAAGCAGATACCCCTCCTCTGCAGCTGAGTCTTCAGATGAGACTGCAGTCCTGGCCAGCACCTTGACTGCAACCTTAGGAGAGACTAAGCTAGAGTTACCAACAAAGCAAGATCCAGATTCCTGACCCTTTGATTTCTCACAAGAATAGTGAGAAAATAAACATTTGTTGTTTTTAGCCACTATGTTTTGGGGTGATTTGGTCATAGCAATAGATAAACAATATATCACATTTTGTTTATCCATTCACCAGTTGATGGACATTTGGATTGTTTCTAGGTTTTGGCTCTTATGAATAATATTGTCATGAACATTCACATGCATGTCTCAAAGGACTTTTCTTAGGGACTTCCCTGGAGGTCCAGTGGTGAAGACCTTGCACTTCCACTGCAAGGGGCACAGGTTCGATTCCTGGTCAGGGAACTAAGATCCTGCATGCCATATGGAACAGCCAAAAAATTTTAAAAATAAAAATAATAAATAAAAAGGACTTTTCTTATGGCACCAATTTCACCTGGCTTGTACTATTCCTACAGTTCCAAATACAACTTTGTTTTTTTAAAAATTTCCTTGCTTAAAGCAGTTTCTTATCTTATCAAATAAAATTGTGCAATTTATCACCTATGCCCTTCAGTAATATTTTAAGTCAGAACACAGTATGTTGGAGAAATGAATTGACTTAATTTTAAAAACCATTAGGGTCCAATCTATACTAACTACCTCTTGATAATCAGAGAATTAATGTTTCAGGAATTAAAATATAATTTAGGGATAACAGTGACTATTTGTTTACTTTTATTTTATGCTAGATATGTGTATAGAATAAAGGATAGTTTTGTGTCCTGGAAGAATTAGGGTCATACTTCCTTTTGCCACTTACTTGCTCTCCAAAGCACACGTCTCTTAAAAAAAATTTTTTTTAATCTACTACACCTGCACGGTGGTACCTGAACTCCTTTAATTCTTAACTAAAGATACAGTTACCATGACAATGTGTTCAGTATTTTCTTTGCATAGCCAAGATGTGGACCATTTTCTAACAGTTAGTACTTAATGAATCCTTACCATGTGCTGGCACTGTTCTAAACCCTTCATATGCATTCCACTTCTTTTAATCCTCACAATGATCTTAATCATCACAACTCCATGAGGTAAGTACTCCTAACAGGATGACCCCTTTGCACAATTCTAGGTGATGCTATTCATGTTGTAGTCTATATGAATGGGATTCCTGGAATTGTATAGTGTTAGGCTGTCTACTGGTATTATCTATTAGACTATCTACTTTACAGAGGAAGAGGCAGAGAAAGGTTAAGTATCTTGCCCAAGTTTACCCACTATGTAAGTGGCAGAGCCAGGATTTGCATCTAGGTTATCTGGCTTCATCCAGGGTATGAACTCATAACTATTGCACTCTTCTGAAGAATCTTAATTTTTGGTTTAAAAAAAAAAGTCATGTTAGCTATGGTCATCTTAGATGATTATTTCTAGGGCATTGTTTCTCAAGGAGTGGTCCTTGGACCAGGAATATCAGCATCATCTGGGAGCTTGTTAGAAATATGAATTATAATGCCCCACCCCCATCCCAGATATATTGAATCAGAAATTCTGGGATGGGACCCAGAAATCTGTGCTTTAACAAGCCTCCAGCTGATTCTGATGCATGCTCAAATTTGAGAACTACTGTTTTAGGAAATAACTTAGTTTTTTTAAAAGGAAAAAGTATTTTAAATTTTTTTCTATTTGTTTTAGAACAAGTTTTATTTCAAGTAACCTACTCAAATTAGTTCAAGTGTTTATTATACTCTTGATCTGTGATTTAAGAAATACTGATCTCACAGAATTCAAGGAGAAAGCAAGGGTGAGAACAGGGCAGTCACCTTTTCCAGCTCCCCTATGAAAATGATGCAGCTAACCACTCCCTAGGTTTCTGTGTCTCCTCTCTCAAATGTTCAAAAAGGAGGATTTGACTGGTTTAGCTACAAAATAGGGTGCATCTCCTTGGGCCAGCCAAGTGTCCACCCTTTGCTTACTTGCCTAAGTCCAGGGGAGGGGTGGGATCACATTGTACAAACAGGCCAGCAAGGGCTCTATTGTGATGGAGGCAAGAGTCAGAATCTTTTAGAAATAGAGGATGGCTAGAATCAATGATCTGCATCTCTAATACACAATTTATGTTTAAAATTATGTGATACAAAGAAAAGAATGCATTTAATTCCATCACATTTGTTATTGAACAGGTGGCATTTGATATTCTTAAATCATTTGGGAAAAGAAGAAGATATGGGCCTGGCTAGAGAGCACAAGCCCAATGCAGAGCAGCGGTGGGTGAGATTCAATGAATTTCTCCATTAAGGGGCAACACAGACACCCAAGAAACATCTAGTAATAATTAAATAAAATAATAAGAAGGAAAATTATTTCCTATGCCCAATTAACAGAACTAAGGTTAGCATTTTTTTCTCTTAGAGATCTGAAGATATTTTATAACAGAATGTGAAATACAGTATTTATTGATGAGAAAATAAAACCAATGGTAGTTCAGACTTGTTTAAAGTGACATCAGGACTTCCCTGGTGGTACAGTGGTCAAGAATCTGCCTGCCAATGCAGGGGACACAAGTTCAATACCCGGTGCAGGAAGACCCCACGTGCCGCGGAGCAATTAAACCCATGTGCCACAGCTACTGAGCCTGTGCTCTAGAGCTCACGAGCCACGACTACTGAAGCCCACACACCCTAGAGCCCACGCACTGCAACTACTGAGCCTGTATGCTGTGACTACTGATGCCTGTGCGCCTAGAGCCTGTGCTCCGCAACAAGAGGAGCCACTGCAATGAGAAGACCACGCACTGCAACGAAGAGTAGCCTCGGCTTGCTGCAACTAGAGAAAGCCCGCGCACAGCAATGAAGACCCAACACAGGCAAAAAATAAATAATAAATAAATAAATAAAGTGACATCATCATTGACTGAATTATTCATTGTACCTAGCTATTTCCTGAACAGTGTATATAACCTTTGAATAAATGACTGGGAATATTGTGGCTGCCCTTTTTCTACTATGTTGCCGTCTCCCCAGCCACAGTTGATTGGATCAGAGGTAGACATCTGACTAAGGAGAAAAAAGCCATTTCAGCCAATAAGATTTTCTATCTCAATACTTTAATAGCTGAGGCACATTAATTGGTAGAGCACTAGAACAAAGGTCTCTAAATCTTGATACTGAGAGTGCCAAAATGTATTGATTCCTGTCCTTCCTATGGCTTAGTTGTTCCTGGTTTCTTTGGGAACTGGACCAAAAAATGTTATTTTTATAATACAACTCTTTTAGAAATAACATATGATTTAACAACACCTATATAGATGGTAAAATCTGTAAAGAATAACAAGATAATGATTTTCTTAAAAAAGCAGTATAACAGTTACCTCTTCAGGGGAGGGAGAGAGATGTGTTCAGAGAGATGCAAACAAGGGGCTTCTAAGATATGGCAGTTTTCTATTTCTTAGTCTGGGTGGTGGTTACTTTATAGTTATTTTTAATATATATTCATACATGTATATTTTTTACATTCCTGTTCTACATGACACAACTTCTCAAACAGAAAAAAGAATTTTTACTTGAGTAAATTCAGTACATTTCTATTCATTTCATGCAAATATGCTCCAAGACCCATAGTTATTAAAAGTTTAGGGGCTTCCCTGGTGGCGCAGTGGTTGAGAATCGGCCTGCCGATGCAGGGGATACGGGTTCGTGCCCCGGTCCGGGAAGATCCCACATGCCGCGGAGCGGCTGGGCCCGTGAGCCATGGCCGCTGAGCCTGTGCGTCCGCAGCCTGTGCTCCGCAACGGGAGAGGCCACAACAGTGAGAGGCCCGCGTACCACAAAAAAAAAAAAAAAAAAAAAAAAAGTTTAATAGTAGTAGTATTCATTCAAATAAATAAAGTGTGTGTGTGTGTTTGTATGTGTGTATTTAAAGTATGCTATTCAAACTTCATTGGATTCCAGGGTTGGAAGAAACCTGAGAAATTTTCTAGTTACTTGAAGGTCTTTATTTAACAAAGATAAAACTAAGAACCAGAAAAGTTAAATAACTTGTCCATTTTCTTCTTCTATCTCAGAATCCTGGGTTCTTTCTACTAAGCTATACCACTTCCCTAACAAAAGAAGAGACAGCAAATGCATATTTCAAAGATTCAATTTTTTTTTTTTTTTTTTTTTTCCCGCTGCGTTGGGTCTGTTGCTGAACGTGGATTTTCTCTAGTTGCACCGAGCAGGGGCTACTCTTCATTCTGGGGGGTGGGCTTCTTATTGCGGTGGCTTCTCCTGTTGCAGAGCATGGGCTCTAGTGTGCGGGCTTCAGTAGTTGTGGTGCACGGACTCAGTAGTTGTGGTTCGTGGGCTTAGTTGCTCTGCATCATGTGGGATCCTCCCAGACCAGGGATCGAAACTGTGTCCCCTGCATTGGCAAGCAGACTCCTAACCACTGCTCCACCTGGGAAGGCCCCTCAATAATTTTTAATGCTTATTTTATTCTTAGAAGACTTGTATGCCTCAGAACTGAAAATAAATTCTACTATGTCATATAATATCTATACAGAAGCAACATTTTATATCATGGTTGCTGGATATCAAGAACATCCAGAAAAGAAATTACTGCAATTTAAAATGAAATATTACTGACAACTACTAAATTTTCTTCCCTGCTTATTAATTTTAAATCATACAATAAAGTGAATTTAACTATACGGCGATTCTTATGGGTATGGGATAAACTGATTCCCCTTCGCTAAACCCATCAAAGGTAACTGAAGATTAATAATATGTGTTGTAAAAATTGGCTTATTTTCATGAATGAAAGACACATCACCATGTGTGATGTTAAACGTGTTACTTAGAAAGGAAAAGAAGTGGAATGCATACAGACAGGACTGGCCACATTATCTGCAGGGCCCAGTAAAAAATAAAAATATAGTGCCTTGTTCAAAAAGCAGAAAAATTGCCAAAGTACTGTAATATTAAAGATACCAAAATATAAAACATTCTTCTTTCTTCTTCTCTCTCAACTCATCATGGTGTTTTGTATTTGCTACTTAACGTCCTGTTTCCTTGCACGGGGATACTTTCAAGGTGCCTCTCAAAGGCACTCCGGGGCACCATTCCACATATGTGTGCACTCACCATCCACCAGCTGCCAAGTTCACCTCTTTTTTTTTTTAACATCTTTATTGGAGTATAATTGCTTTACAATGGTGTGTTAGTTTCTGCTTTATAACAAAGTGAATCAGCTATACATATACATATATCCCCATATCTCTTCCCTCTTGCGTCTCTCTCCCTCCCACCCTCCCTATCCCACCCCTCTAGGTGGTCACAAAGCACCGAGTTGATCTCCCTGTGCTATGCGGCTGCTTCCCACTAGCTAGCTATTTTACATTTGGTAGTGTATATATGTCCATGCCACTCTCTCACTTTGTCCCAGCTTACCCTTCCCCCTCCCCAAGTCTTCAAGTCCATTCTCTTGTAGGTGTGTGTCTTTATTCCCGTCTTGCCCCTAGGTTCATCATGACCATTTTTCTTTTTTAGATTGCATACATATGTGTTAGCATACGGTATTTGTTTTTCTCTTTCTTACTTCACTCTGTATGACAGACCCGAGGTCCATCCACCTCACTACAAATAACTCAATTTCGTTTCTCTTTATGGCTGAGTAATATCCCATTGTATCTATGTGCCACATCTTCTTTATCCATTCATCTGCCGATGGACACTTAGGTTGCTTCCATGTCCTGGCTATTGTAAATAGTGCTGCAATGAACATTTTGGTACACGACTCTTTTTGAATTATGGTTTTCTCAGGGTATATGCCCAATAGTGGGATTGTTGGGTCGTATGGTAGTTCTATTTTTAGGTTTTTAAGGAACCTCCATACTGATCTCCATAGTGGCTGTATCAATTTACATTCCCACCAACAGTGCAAGAGGGTTCCCTTTTCTCCACACCCTCTCCAGCATTTATTGTTTGTAGATTTTTTGATGATGGCCATTCTGACAGGTGTGAGGTGATATCTCATTGTAGTTTTGATTTGCATTTCTCTAATGATTAATGATGTTGAGCATTCTTTCATGTGTTTGTTGGCAATCTGTATATCTTCTTTGGAGAAATGTCTATTTAGGTTTTCTGCCCATTTTTGGATTGGGTTGTTTGTTTTTTTGATGTTGAGCTGCATGAGCTGCTTGTAAATTTTGGAGATGAATCCTTTGTCAGTTGCTTCATTTGCAACTATTTTCTCCCATTTTTAGGGTTGTCTTTTCTTCTTGTTTATGGTTTCCTTTGCTGTGCAAAAGCTTTTAAGTTTCATTACATCCCATTTGTTTATTTTTGTTTTTATTTCCATTTCTCTAGGAGGTGGGTCAAAAAGGATCTTGCTGTGATTTATGTCGTAGAGTGTTCTGCCTATGTTTTTCTCTAAGAGCAAGTTTACCTCTTGCCAGCTGCAGGACCTATGCACTGTGCCCTGGACAGGGGCAAGAAGTCAACCTCCCTTCCCATGGTCCACCACCTTAACCCGTGGCATATGGGCAATCCCCAAAGGATTGCAACCTCCACTCCAAGAGGCACTTGGTACCTTGATGGGGGTACTGAGAGCTTGCCCCTGCCAACACATCCACCAGATGCACTGTGGTGCTGCCAGCCTGGAGCAGGGGTGGCCACTGTCATGCCTGCCCCAAGATGCTGCAGGTGTATGCTGGTAGAATGCAACCTCCATCATTTCCCCATGACCCAGTTGCCACTCTAGGTAAGGGCAAAGAGGAGGGCAGGTCATCATAACTATGAATATTTTCCTTTTGCCTTTTCTTTCAAGGCTCTGTTCACTTTTTATCAAAGAAGCTAATTAACCTCAACAAGTGTGTTAATGAAAAATGGGATGGCCCCTACCAAAATCTCCCTGCCGAGGCAACATTTAGACATTTAAAACAGATATTTTGGGGAGACAGACTCTTAAACCAAAAGGAGGGCTCTAATTGTATGAATTTTTGCCATTTTTATGGTTCTTTTCCTAACACTTCTCTTGGTTACTTGAATAGGTCTTTATTAGTTCTGCTAATCCTACACCTAAAAGTTTCCTTATGTAGCCCTGCCATGGAAGCCTCCATTTTAGCCCCATGTCAACCTTGAAGTAGGAATTAGAACATATTCAAGTCCCTTCCAAGAAAAACCCACACTTCAAATACTTATAAGCAACATAGATTCTACTGAAAATTTTGTAAAGGTGCCAAGGAAGGGCTTTATATACCACGGTATATAGCACACAATTTTATTAATGTCCCCATTGCAATTTGTCTTCTTTCCCTTGTCCCATGGGGTAAGGGGTAACAGAGAGTCAACCTTTTCACATGAAGGGCCAACACCCAGATCTTCCTCTATGCACCATTGCTCTTATTCTCTCCGTTCTTTACAGCAATAATCCCAACCCAGACCATTGGCCTCAGGGTGAGCGTCTCTCAGCCAATACATAAGACTAGGCAGCCCTAAAAATAATGAATTTTGGACATATACGTTCTGTTCTGTGCATAGATAGGGTATGTCTGAGTACTAGAAAGGAAATGGAAATGGCATAGATATATATTAAATGACATGAGGAACATGGGTTCTTAGGTGAGGAAATATGAATGTCAGCTTAAAATAGAGTTGTATTGAGATATTTGGGGATTTTATCGTAGCATGAAGAAGAAATTGAAAACAAAGAGAAGTAAAAAGAAAACGGGAAACCTGCAACTCATGCAATTAGATTTATTAAATTATTGTCAATTTAGTTTAGTCTTTGTCCAAATAAGACAGTGCAACAAACACACACAAAACTAGTAACCACAAAACAAATTAATTCAACAAATATTTGTTGAGAGTGTACTATGCCAAGCAGTGTTCTAGATGCTTAAAATACATCAGTGAACAAAACAGAGACTGCTGCCCCTCTGAAGCTTACATTCTGGTATGTGTGGGGGTGGGGGGGGGTGCAGACTTAAGCAAAATAAAATAAATCAGCTATCTAGTGTGTTGTAAAATAAAGTACAAGGGAAAGAGGATTGGGATTCCTGGGATATGGTTGGGGGAATTTTCAGTATAAAATTAGGAGGTCAAGGGCTTCCCTGGTGGCGCAGTGGTTGGGAGTCCGCCTGCCGATGCAGGGGATATGGGTTCGTGCCCCGGTCCGGGAGGATCCCACATGCCGCAGAGCGGCTGGGCCCGTGAGCCATGGCCGCTGAGCCTGCGCGTCCGGAGCCTGTGCCCCGCAACGGGAGAGGCCACAGCAGTGAGAGGCCCACGTACCACAAAAAAAAAAAAAAAAAAAAAAAAAATTAGGAGGTCAAGGGCAAGCCTCACTGAGAAAGTAAAATTTAAGCAAAAACTTTTTTTTTTTTTTTGCGGTACACGGGCCTCTCGCTGTTGTGGCCTCTCTCGTTGCGGAGCATAGGCTCCGGACGCGCAGGCTCAGCGGCCATGGCTCACAGGACCAGCCGCTCAGCAGCATGTGGGATCTTCCCGGACCAGGGCACGAACCCGTGTCCCCTGCATCGGCAGGTGGACTCTCAACCACTGCGCCACCAGGGAAGCCCTAAGCAAAAACTTAAAGGAGGTCGGAGAGTTAGCTAAGCAGATATCTGGGAGAAGAATATTCCAGACAAAGAGCAATGGTCATAGGGCAGGGGTGTACCTGGAATTGTAAAGAAAGAGCAGGGAGGCCAATGATGGTGGTAGTGGTAGGGTTAGATTATGAAAGACTTTGTGGGCTGTAAGGACTTCAGCATTATTCTGAGTGAAATGGGGAATTAGTTTTGAGCTGAGGAGTAACATAAACTGGCAGATTTTAAGAGGATCACTCTGACTGCTGTGGTAAGAAAATACTGTATGGGGGCAAGAGTAGATGCAGGGAGTTGGGAGGCTATTAAAGTCATTCGGTGAGAGATGACTGAGGTCTTGATCAAGGTGGTGGCAGTAGAGGTAAGAGAAGGGGTCAGATTCTAGACATATTTTGAAGTTATGAGAGAAACAGAGGTGCCAAGGATGACTCCAAGGTTTGGGAGTTGAACAATCAGAAAGATAGAGTGAGGCAACGGACCATAGTTACTAAAAATGCCTGACTCCAAATACAACACTACTGTGGATCAAAAAGTTGCATTTGCTATAATATAATTTGGAATCTCTTTAATACTCTCTACCTTCCCTAAACATTTGCCTCATTTATCAAGAACCATTTTCACAACTGCAGTATTTAATTTTGAAGAAACTATTAGATAGCCTGTTGCTGCAGATAAATTTGTTTTACTCTTCTAGCAGTGGCAAAGAAAAGTTTTCTCTAGCTTCACACGTGCAATCCTTTTAGGCAATTTCTAAAATTGAAGTAGGTTGACTTTTCAGTTGTTTATTTAAAAATAATTAGACATGAAGAGGTTTAGAAAATGTTGACCTATTTTGCGTGGGTTGGGAAGTAGCAGAGCCAGGATTCAAACCTGAGCCTGTCTAAATCTAGGGCTTTTAAAAACTGCACACACTGTCTCTCCACTTCACTGCTAAATAAAAAGGAAAATGGCATTTTAGCACTTCCTTGTTCCTGAGAATTACTGAAGCTTTAGATTTGCCTCTGTCTTAGTTCATTTCAGCTGCAACAACAAAATATGATAGACTGGGTGGCTTACAAAACAACATTTATTTCTCACGGTTCTGGAGTCTGGGAAGTCACACAGTTCGGTGTCTGGTAAGAATCCTGGTTCACAGACTACCATTTTCTCACTGTAATCTGACATGGCAGAAGGGGCAAGGGAGCTCTGAGGGGTCTTTTATATGGGTATTTAATCCCATTCCTTAGGGTTCTACTCTCATGACCTAATCACGTGTCAAATTTCTCACCTCCTAAAACCATCACATTGGGCATTAGGGGTCAAATAGTTGAATTAGTGGGGACACAGACATCAGCCCATAGCAGCCTCTTTTGTTAGCAATCAGTGTAGCTTTAAATGTGGCCATATTTTAATGGAGTTTCATTGGTCACATCCTGAGCCTGAGTATCCCCATCTTTAAGCTGAGAGAAGGGATCTAGATCAGTGATTTTCAAGTCTTTAAAAATTCCAGCTCTCTCAAGGCAGGACATATCCTATCACTAACAGGGATTCATTGTAGTAGACGTTCTCAGTGGTGGATAAGGGCCTGGGAGTTTGACAGAGACCGGCACTGAAGATTCTAATTTTACTTCCACTCATTCTGTTAAATCAGTGGTTTTCAAACTGTGTTCTGGAGGAACATTGGATGGAAATGCCTGGGCTTTTCCAGTGCTTCTCTGCATGTCAGTATCCACCCATCTTCAATCAGAGAAGGTCCACTTTGATTGATAGAGTTGAGCTCCATATAAGATTTCACTAAAATAAAAGAAAACCACAACTGTTCTACTTAGAATGGTCTGAAAACTACTGTTCTAATTCAGTGCTTCTCATACTTTAATGTGTGGATGAATCATCTGTGCAATCTTTAAAAATGCAGATTCTTAATCAGTGGGTCTGGGGTGGGGCCTGAGAGTCTGAATTTCTAATAAACTCCCTGGTGATGCCAGTGCTGCTGAGTGAGCTCAGCTCACATTTTGAGTAGCAAGGCCTAGAATGAGCTCTAAGATTGTTTAAACTTTAATAGTTTTTTCTACTCAACCCAAAAGACTGCTTATGAAAGGTCTTCCCCACAGTGATCTACCTGTCTCATTCTCTCAGTGCCTCTTCTCTCTCTCCCTCTTTTGAAAGGTAAATGTTTAACCTTCTGGACACCATTTAAAAATCTTTGTTTGTACAGTGTACATTGTGCCTCAGCCAGTTCATCTCAGCAAGAGCTAACTATGGAGGGTCAGGGAAATTTGCCACAAGCAAGTTATTTATAGGTAGTTTCTGTGACATGCTCTCCTAAATTTAGCATCTTAATGAACTTCTCCAGATTAAGGAGTAACTGTCTTGCACTCTCCCACCCTTTGTGTAAAAAACTTAGCTTATACTTAGACTGATTATCTTCTTTCCTGTGTTAGAACATTCAAACAGTTCTTTTCTCAAAATACTTCCTAGGCTGCCTTTGCTCCACATTATCCTTTTTCTGCAGGGGGGCGGGGCATGGTTATCCACTCTCAGAACTTTGTTACCAGAGCTGACCATCTGCCCTGCCCTTCTCAAGCCTCTACACAGCCTTATGACTCCACATCCAACTGTCTGATGCAGGGGTCAGCAAATTTTTCCTTGAAAGATCTAGATAGTACATGTTTTGGGATTTGTGGTCCATAGGTTCTCAGCTGCAACTACTCAACTCTGTCCTTGTAAATGCCAAAGCAGCCATAGACAATATGTAAATGAATGTGTTTGGCTGTGTTCTGTTATAACTTTATTCATAGAAGTGGAAGTCAGGCCAGATTCCCCTCACACCACCCTGCCCCCAGGCTGTAGTTTGCTGACCCCTGATCTACATGCTTGTTGAAATAATACCAGTCAGACTACAACCCCTGGGAATTTGGAATTACGACCATGAGGCTGAGTTAAGTAGTAACTGTGGGTTGCTAAGCAGGAAAGTTGGGCAAACTGGGTGGGGGCCAGTGGTAGATAGCTGGGATCACTATTTGGGACAGTCATAGGCCACATGCAAGCAGAAAACAAGCAGAAAAGTCAATCTGCAGAGAGAATGAAGCAGGCATATGAAGAAACACCAAGACTAGAGACCATGAGATGAGAGAGAGAAGGGGGGGAAGGGGAGTTCTTGTAAAGTTGGCTGTGCTTCCCACAGTTGTGTCTCAAGTAATCCCTGCCTATTTTTACATTCGTTCCTCCTTCCCTTTAGCCAGCAGGCATGAATTCTGTTTCTTGCAACTAGATAACCCTGAACTCGATCAACCTTTTATACTCTAGGCATTCCAAATAACTGGCAATTCTCGGACTTGAACAGTCACCTTTCACACAACCAGGCTTTGCTAGGTGCAGGACCACTGCCCACTCCCACACTGCCACTTCTATTCTATAGTCTTTTCTTTTGTCATATTTTGCTCAGGCATCATCTGTGGCTCAGTTAGGACTCAGTTCCCACTGCTCCTTATGTAAAGCTCTATCACTGCACTTACTTACTTATATAATGTGGTAACATTATATTTTCTGATTTGCTGGTCTGTAATTTTTTTTTTTGCCATCCTCTCAAAATGTATTTATTCATTTTTTTCTTATTAGTCATCCATTTTATACACATCAGTATATACATGTCAATCCCAATCACCCAATTCATCACACCACCACCTCCACCCCTCCACCACTTTCCCCCCTTGGTGGCCATTTATTTGTTCTCTACTTCTGTGTCTCAATTTCTGCTCTGCAAACCAGTTCATCTGTACCATTTTCTAGGTTCCACATATATGCACTAATATACGATATTTGTTTTTCTCTTTCTGACTTACTTCACTCTGTATGACAGACTCTAGGTCCATCCACATCTCAACAAATGACCCAATTTCGTTCATTTTTATGGCTGAGTAATATTCCATTGTATATATGTACCACATCTTCTTTATCCATTCATCTGTCAATGGGCATTTATGTTGCTTCCATGACCTGGCTATTGTAAATAGTGCTGCAATGAACTTTGGGATGCATGTGTCTTTTTGAATTATGGTTTTTCTCTGGGTATATGCCCAGTAGTGGGATTGATGGGTCATATGGTAATTCTATTTTCAGTTTTTTAGGGAACCTCCATATTGTTCTCCATAGTGGCTGTAGCAATTTACATAACCACCAACAGGGCAAGAGGGTTCCCTTTTCTCCATACTCTCTCCAGCATTTGTTGTTTGTAGATTTTCTGATGATGCCCATTCTAAACTGGTGTGAGGTGATAACCTCATTGTAGTTTTGATTTGCATTTCTCTAATAATTAGTGATGCTGAGCAGCTTTTCATGTGCTTCTTCGCTATCTGTATGTCCTCTTTGGAGAAATGTCTATTTAGGTCTTCTGCCCATTTTTGATTGGGTTGTTTGTTTTTTAAATATTGAGCTGCATGAGCTGTTTATATATTTTGGAGATTAATCCTTTGTCTGTTGATTCATTTGCAAATATTTTTTCCCATTCTGAGGGTTGTCTTATCGTCTTGTTTGTAGTTTACTTCGCTTTGCAAAAGCTTTTAAGTTTCATTACGTCCCATTTGTTTATTTTTGTTTTTATTTCCATTACTCTAGGAGGTGGATCAAAAAAGATCTTGCTGTGATTTATGTCAAAGAGTGTTCTTCCTATGTTTTCCTCTAAGAGTTTTACGGTGTCTGGTCTTACATTTAGGTCTCTAATCAATTTTGAGTTTATTTTTGTGTATAATGTTAGGGAGTGTTCTAATTTCATTCTTTTACATTTGCTGTCCAGTTTTCCCAGCACCACTTATTGAAGAGACTGTCTTTTCTGCATTGTATATCCTTGCCTCCTCTGTCATAGATTAGTTAACCATATGTGTGTGGGTTTCTTTCTGGGATTTCTATCCTTTTCCTTTGATCTATATTTCTATTTTTGTGCCAGTACCATATTGTCTTGATTACTGTAGCTTTGTAGTATAGTCTGAAGTCAGGGAGCCTGATTCCTCCAGCACCGTATTTTTCCCTCAAGACTGCTTTTGCTATTCGGGGTCTTTTGTGTTTCCACACAAATTTTAAAATTTTTTGTTGTAGTTCTGTAAAAAATGCCATTGGTAATTTGATAGGGATTGCATTGAATCTGTAGATTACTTTGGGTAGTATAGTCATTTTCAAAATATTGATTCTTCAACTCCAAGAACATGGTATATCTCTCCATCTGTTGGTTGGTATCATCTTTAATTTCTTTCATCAGTGTCTTATAATTTTCTGCATACAGGTCTTTTGTCTCCCTAGGTAGGTTCATTCCTAGGTATTTTATTCTTTTTGTTGCAATGGTAAATTGGAGTGTTTCCTTAATTTCTCTTTCTGATTTTTCATCATTAGTATATAGAAATGCAAGAGATTTCTGTGCATTAATTTTGTATCCTGTAACTGTACCAAAGTCATTGATTAGCTCTACAGTTTGCTGGTGGCATCTTTAGCATTCTCTATGTATAGTATCATGTCATCTGCAAACAATGACAGTTTTACTTCTTCTTTTCCAATTTGTACTCCTTTTATTTCTTTTTCTTCTCTGGTTGCCGTGGCGAGGACTTCCAAAACTATGCTGAATAATAGTGGCAAGAGTGGACATCCTTGGGGGCTTCCCTGGTGGCGCAGTGGTTGAGAATCCGCCTGCAGATGCAGGGGACACGGGTTCGTGCCCCGGTCCGGGAAGATCCCACATGCCACGGAGTGGCTGGGCCCGTGAGCCATGGCCACTGAGCCTGCGCGTCCAGAGCCTGTGCTCCGCAGTGGGAGAGGCCACAACAGTGAGAGGCCCACGTACCACAAAAAAAAAAAAAAAAAAAAAAAAAAGATTTTTCGGCATCTATGGAGATGATCATACTGTTTTTATTCTTCAGTTTGTTAATATGGTGTATCACATCTATTGATTTGCATACATTGAAGAATCTTTGCATCCCTGGGATAAATCCCACTTGATCATGGTGTATGATCCTTTTAATGTGTTGTTGGATTCTGTTTGCTAGTATTTTGTTGAGGATTTTTGCATCTATATTCATCAGTGATATTGGTCTGTAATTTTCTTTTTTTGTAGTTTCTTTGTCTGATTTGGGTATCAGGGTGATGGTAGCCTCATAGAATGAGTTTGGGAGTGACCTTCCTCTGCAATTTTTTGGAAGAGTTTGAGAAGGATGGGTGTTAGCTCTTCTCCAAATGTTTGATAGAATTCACCTGTGAAGCCATCTGGTCCTGGACTTTTGTTTGTTGGAAGATTTTAAATCTCAGTTTCAATTTCATTACTTGCGATTGGTCTGTTCATATTTTGTATTTCTTCCTGGTTCGGTCTTGGAAGGTTACACCTTTCTAAGAATTTGTCCATTTCTTCCAGGTTGTCCATTTTATTGGCATAGAGTTGCTTGTAGTAGTCTCTTAGGATGCTTTGTATTTCTGCCATGTCTGTTGTAACTTCCCCTTTATCATTTCTAATTTTATTGATTTCAGTTCTCTCCCTCTTTTTCTTGATGAGTCTGGCTAATGGTTTATCAATTTTATCTTCTCAATGAACCAGCTTTTAGTTTTATTGATCTTTGCTATTGTTTTCTTTATTTCTATTTCATTTATTTCTGCTCTGATCTTTATGATTTCTTTCCTTCTGCTAACTTTGGGTTTTGTTTGTTTTCCTTTCTCTAGTTCTTTTAGGTGTAAGGTTAGATTGTTTAAGATTTTTCTTGTTTCTTGAGGTAGGCTTGTATAGCTATAAACTTCCCTCTTAGAACTGCTTTTGCTGCATACCATAGGGTTTGGATCATCCTGTTTTCATTGTCATTTGTCTCTAGGTATTGTTTGATTTCCTCTTTGATTTCTTCAGTGATCTCTTGGTTATTTAGTAGCATATTGTTTCGCCTCCATGTGTTTGTGTTTTTACGGTTTTTTTTTCCCGTGTAATAGATTTCTAATCTCATAGCGTTTTGGTCAGAAAAGATGCTTGATATGACTTCAATTTTCTTAAATTTACTGAGGCTTGATTTGTGACCCAAGATGTGATCTTTCCTGGAGAATGTGAGGTGTTAAATCCCCCACTATGATTGTGTTACTGTTGATTTCCTCTTTCAGAGCTGTTAGCAGTTGCCTTATGTATTGAGGTGCTCCTATGTTGGGTGCATATATATTTATAATCGTTATATCTTCTTCTTGATCTCTTGATTATTATGTGGTGTCCTTCCTTGTCTCTTGTAACATTCTTTATAATAAAGTCTATTTTATCTGATATGAGTATTGCTACTCCAGCTTTCTTTTGATTTCCATTTGCATGGAATATGTTTTTCCATCCCCTCACTTTCAGTCCATATGTGTCCCTAGGTCTGAAGAGGGTCTCTTGTAGACAGCATATATATATGGGTCTTGTTTTTGTATCCATTCAGCACGCCTGTGTCTTTTGGTTGAAGCATTTAATCCATTCACATTTAAGGTAATTATTGATACGTATGTTCCTATTATCATTTTCTTAATTGTTTTGGGTTTGTTTTTGTAGGTTCTTTTCTTCTTTTGTGTTTCCCACTTAGAGAAGTTCCTTTAGCATTTGTTGTGCAGCTGGTTTGGTGGTGCTGAATTCTCTTAGCTCTTGATTGTCTGTAAAGCTTTTGATTTCTCCATCGAATCTGAATGAGATCCTTGCTGGGTAGAGTAATCTTTGTTGTAGGTTCTTCCCTTTCATCACTTTAAGTATATCATGCCACTCCCTTCTGGCTTGTAGAGTTTCTGCTGAGAAATCACCTGTTAACCTTATGGGAGTTCCCTTGTATGTTATTTGTTGTCCTTCCCTTGCTGCTTTCAATAATTTTTCTTTGTCTTTAATTTTTGCCAATTTGATTACTATGTGTCTCGGCATGTTTCTCCTTGCGTTTAACCTGTATGGGACTCTCTGCATTTCCTGGACTTGGGTGGCTATTTCCCTTCCCATGTTAGAGAAGTTTTCGACTATAATCTCTTCAAATATTTTCTCTGGTCCTTTCTCTCTCTCTTCTCCTTCTGGGACCCCTATAATGTGAATGTTGTAGTGTTTAATGTTGTCCCAGAGGTTTCTTAGGCTGTCTTCATTTCTTTTCATTCTTTTTTCTTTATTCTGTTCTGCAGCAGTGAATTCCACCATTCTGTCTTCCAGGTCACTTATCCATTCTCTGCCTCAGTTATTCTGCAATTAATTCCTTCTAGTGTAGTTTTCATTTCAGTTATTGTATTGTTCATCTCTGTTTGTTTGTTCTTTAATTCTTCTAGATCTTTGTTAAACATTTCTTGCATCTTCTCGATCTTTGCCTCCATTCTTTTTCCGAGGTCCTGGATCATCTTCACTATCATTATTGTGAATTCTTTTTCTGGAAGATTGCCTATCTCCATTTCATTTAGTTGTTTATCTGGGGTTTTATCTTGTTCCTTCATCTGGTACATAGCCTTCTGCCTTTTCATCTTGTCTATCTTTCTATGAATGTGGTTTTTGTTCCACAGCCTGCAGGACTGTAGTTCTTATTGCTTCTGCTCTCTGCCTTCTCTGTTCTGTAATTGTAACTATAGCTTTCATCTCTGTGCTAAGTACAGTGCCTGGCACATAGTTGGAACTGAATATGCTTACTTAATGAACGAGGTAAAGGAACACATTGGTAAACAGATCTGTAAAATAGATATGTTCCAAACAGGTGATATGTTCCAAAAGGCATCCCTAGATGTCTCTTCCAGCTTCATGAGCCCAAACAGAAATAAAATAAGTGATGAATTTGTTCATATGTAAAGGATTATAGAAATTGACTCAATATGCCGCTATATTCAACTTTGCTAAAAGTGTTGTTCAAATCTATATCCTTACTGAAATTTTTGTCTGCCTATTTTATCAGTAACTGAATATGTTAACATCTCCCACTAAAATTTTGTCAATTTTTATTCTTCCTTGTGATTCGGTAATTTTTGCTTTATGTACCATGAGGTTATGTTATTACAATACAAATTTAGAATTTAAAAAATCTTCCTGGCCATTTAAATCTTTACCATTATGAAGAGTCCCCCTTTATCTCTAGCACTACTTTTTGTTTTAGTGTCTACTTAATCTATTCCAGCTTTCTTTTTGTAGTATTGCATGGTTTCGTTTTTTCCATCCCTTTTCTTTTGAACTTTTTGCATTTTTATAGTTTAGATATATCCCTTATAAACAGCATGTAGTTGGATTTTGAATTTTTGTCCAGTCTGACAGTCTGTGCTAGCTGGTTACATGGACCAGTGGCCCCAGGTTCATCACACCTCCTAATATTTATGTCCTTAAATAGTTTCCTCTCCTTGACTCTGGAATGGACCTGTAATTTGCTATCCAGTAGAATGTGGCAGAAGTGACAATGTGCTAGTACCAAGCCTAACCCTTCTGGAAGCCCTGAGTTTGTATATAAGTAGTCTGCCTATCTCCCTGGAGAGACTACATTGAGAGGCACATGGAAAGGATGAAGTCATGAAACTATTTGTACAAAAATCAAAGAATCCAATCAACGGTGAGAACCAATGCCCTATACATACGATCTCAGTCAAGCTGGTCCAGCTAACACTCACCATTGGAGCCATGCTAACTGAGGTGCCAGACATGAGTAAAGCTATCTGGGATGCTTTAGCCCCAGCAGAAAATCACCCAGAGATGAGATAAGCCATTCTCTTTGTGTCCTATCCAAGTTCCTGACCCATAGAATCATGAAATATGGGTAAAATGGTGGTAAAGTTACTAAGTTTCAGGGTAGTTTGTTGCACAGCAATAGGTAACCAAGGGAGACCTTCAAGATGGTGGAGGAGTAGTTCGTGGAGATCACCTTCCTCCCCACAAATACATGAGAAAAACATCTACATGTGGAACAACTCCTACAGAACACCTACTGAATGCTGGCAGAAGACCTGAGACTTCCCAAAAGGCAAGAAACTCCCCATGTACCTGGGCAGGGCAAAAGAGAAAACAGAGACAAAAGAATAGGGATGGGACCTGAACCTCTGGGAGGGAGCTGTGAAGGAGGAAAAGTTTCCACAAACTAGGAAGCCCCTTCACTGCTGGAGATGAGGGGTGGCAGTGGGGAAGCTTCGGAGCCACAGAGGAGAGCACAGCAGTAGAGGTGCAGAGGGCAAAGGAGCGAGATTCCTTCACAGAGGATTGGTGCCGACCAGCACTCACGAGCCTGAGAAGCTTGTCTGCTCACCCACCAGGATGGGTGGTGGCTGGGAGCTGAGGCTCCAGCTTCGGAGGTCAGATGCCAGGGAGAGGACTGGGGTTGGCTACGTCAACACAGCCTGAAGGGGGCTGGTGCACCACAGTTAGCTGGGAGAGAGTCCGGGAAAAAGTCTGGACCTGCCTAAGAGGCAAGAGACCATTGTTTAGGGTGCACGAGGAGAGGGGATTCAGAGCACCACTTAAACGAGCTCCAGAGATGGGCATGAGCCACAGCTATCAGCACAGACCCCAGAGACAGGCATGAAATGCTAAGGCTGCTGGTGCAGTCACCAAGAAGCCTGTGTGCAAGCACAGGTCACTCTCCACACCTACCCTCCCAGGAGCCTGTGCAGCCCACCACTGCCAGGGTCCTGTTATCCAGGGACAACTTCCCCAGGAGAACACAAGGCGCACCTCAGCCTGCTGCAATGTCACGTTTGCATCTGCCACTGCAGGCTCACCCCGCATTCCATATCCCTCCCTCCCCCCAGACTGAGTGAGCCAGAGCCCCCTAATCAGCTGCTCCTTTAACCCTGTCCTGTCTGAGCGAACAACAGATGCCCTCAGGAGACCTACACACAGAGGTGGGGCCAAATCCAAAGCTGAACCCCAGGAGCTGTGCGAACAAAGAAGAGAAAGGAAATGTCTCCCAGCAGCCTCATGAGCAGCAGATTAAATCCCCACAATCAACATGATGTACCCAGCATCTCTGGAATACCTGAATAGACAATGAATCATCCCAAAATTGAGGTGGTGGACTTTGGGAGCAGCTGTAGACGTGGGGTTTGCTTTCTGCAACTAATTTGTTTTTGGTTTTATGTTTATCTTACTTTAGTATTTAGAGTTTACTATCATTTGTAGGTTTATTTATTGATTTGGTTGCTCTCTTTTTTTCTTTATGTATAGATATATGTATATTTTCCTGTTTCTCTTTTTGTGAGTGTGTATGTGTATGCTTCTTTGTGTGATTTTGTCTGTAAAACTTTGCTTTTACCATTTCTCCTAGGGTTCTGTCTGTCAGGTTTTTTGTGTTCTTATTTGTTTGTTTGTCTTAGTATAGTTTTAGTGCTGTTTATCATTGGTGGATTTCTTTTTTGGTTTGGTTGCTCTTTTTTTTTCTTTGTTTTCTTTTTATTACTTTTTAATTTTTTAATTTAAAAAATATTTAAAATAACTTTATTTTATTTTTTTCTTTCTTTCTTTTTTTCCCTTTTCTTCTGAGCCATGTGGCTGACAGGGTCTTGGTGCTCCAGCTGGGTGTCAGGCCTGTGCCTCTGAGGTGGGAGAGCTGAGTTCAGGACACTGGTGCACCAAAGACCACCAGGCCCCACCAGTTCAGGACACTGGTCCACCAAAGACCTCAAACAGCAAAAGCTCTCCCACGGATCTCCATCTCAATGCTAAGACCCAGCTCCACTCAGCGACCAGCAAGCTACAGTGCTGGACACCCTATGCCAAACAACTAGCAAGACAGGAACACAACCCCACCCATTAGCAGACAGGCTGCCTAAAATCATAATAAGGTCACAGACACACCAAAATACACCACCGGATGCAGTCTTGCCCACCAGAAAGAAAAGATCCAGCCTCATCCCACAAAACACAGGCACCAGTCCTCTCCACCAGGAAGCCTACACAACCCACTGAACCAACGTTAGCCACTGGGGCAGAGAGGAAAAAACAACAGGAACTACAAACCTGCAGCTTGTGAAAAGGAGACCCCAAACACAGTAAGTTAAGCAAAATGAGAAGACAGAGAAGCACACAGCAGATGAAGGACCAAGGTAAAAACCCACCAGACCAAACAAGTGAAGAGGAAATAGGCAGTATACCTGAAAAAGAATTCAGAGTAATGATAGTAAAGGTGATCCAACATCTTATAAACAGAATGGAGAAAATATAGGAAACGTTTAACAAGGACCTAGAAGAACTAAAGAGCAAATAAACAATGATGAACAACACAATAAATGTAATTTAAAATTCTCTAGAAGGAATCAATAGCAGAATAACTGAAGCAGAAGAATGGCTGAGTGGCCTGGAAGATAAAATAGCGGAAATAACTACTGCAGAGCAGAATAAGGAAAAAAGAATAAAAAGAATTGAGGACAGTCTCAGAGACCTCTGGGACAACATTAAATGCACCAACGTTCAAATTATAGGGGTCCCAGAAGAAGAAAAGAAAAAGAAAGGGACTGAGAAAATATTTGAAGAGATTATAGTTGAAAACTTCCCTAATATGAGAAAGGAAGTAGTCAATCAAGTCCAGGAAGTGCAGCGAGTCCCATACAGGATAAATCCAGGGAGAAACATGCCAAGACACATATTAATCAAACAACCAAAAATTAAATTCAAAGAAAAAATATCAAAAGCAGCAAGGGAAAAACAACAAATAACATACAAGGGAATCCCCATAAGGTTAACAGCTGATTTTTCAGCAGAAAGTCTGCAAGCCAGAAGGGAGTGGCAGGACATACTTAAAGTGATGAAAGGGAGAAACCTACAGCCAAGATCACTGGACTCAGCAAGGATCTCATTCAGATTCGACGGAGAAATTAAAACCTTTAGAGACAAGCAAAAGCTAAGAGAATTCAGCATCACCAAACCAGCTTTACAACAAATGCTAAAGGAACTTCTCACGGAGAAATTAAAACCTTTAGAGACAAGCAAAAGCTAAGAGAATTCAGCATCACCAAACCAGCTTTACAACAAATGCTAAAGGAACTTCTCTAGGCAGGAAACACAAAGTAAGGGAAAGACTTACAATAACAAGCCTAAAACAATTAAGAAAATGGTTATATGAATATACATATCAATAACTACCTTAAATGTAAATGGATTAAATGTTCCAACCAAAAGACGTAGAATGGCTGAATGGATACAAAAATAAGACCCAGATATATGCTGTCTACAAGAGACTCACTTCAGACCTAGGGACACATACAGACTGAAAGTGAGGGGATGGAAAAAGACAATCCATGCAAATGGAAATCAAAAGAAAGCTGGAGTAGCAATTCTCATATCAGACAAAATAGACTTTAAAATAAAGACTATTATAAGAGACAAAGAAGGACACTACATAATGATCAAGGGATCAATCCAAGAAGAAGATATAACAATTATAAATATTTATGCACCCAACATAGGAGCACCTCAATACATAAGGCAAATGCTAACAGCCATAAAAGAGAAATTGACAGTAACACAATCATAGTAGGGGACTTTAACACCCACTTTCACCAATGGACAGATCATCCAAAATGAAAATAAATAAGGAAACATAATAAGCTTTAAGTGATACATTAAACAAAATGGATTTAATTCATATTTATAGGACATTCCATCCAAAAACCACAGAATACACTTTCTTTTCAAGTGCTCATGGAACATTTTCCAGGATAGATCATATCTTGGGTCACAAATCAAGCTTTGGTAAATTTAAGAAAATTGAAATTGTATCAAGTATGTTTTCTGACCACAGCGTTATGAGACTAGATATCAATTACAGGAAAAAATCTGTAAAAAACACAAATACATGGAGGCTAAACAATACATTACTAAATAACCAAGAGATCACTGAAGAAATCAAAGAGGAAATCAAAAAATACCTAGAAACAAATGACAATAAAAACACGACGACCCAAAACCTATGGGATGCAGCAAAAGCAGTTCTAAGAGGGAAGTTTATAGCAATACAATCCTGCCTCAAGAAACAAGAAACATCTCAAATAAACAACATAACCTTACACCTAAAGCAATTAGAGAAAGAAGAACAAAAATCCCCAAAGTTAGAGGAAGGAAAGAAATCATAAAGATCAAATCAGAAATGAAGGAAAAAGAATTGAAAGTAACACTAGCAAAGATCAATAAAACTAAAAGCTGGTTCTTTGAAAAGATAAACAAAATTGATAAACCATTAGCCAGACTCATCAAGAAAAAAAGGGAGAAGACTCAAATCAATAGAATTAGAAATGAAAAAGGAGAAGTAACAACTGACACTGCAGAAATACAAAGGATCATGATTAGATTACTACAAGCAACTATATGCCAATAAAATAGACAACCTGGAAGAAATGGCCAAATTCTTAGAAAAGGACAAGCTTCTGAGACTGAACCAGGAAGAAATAGAAAATGTAAACAGACCAATCACAAGCACTGACATTGAAACTGTGATTAAAAATCTTCCCACAAACCAAAGCCAAGGACCAGACGGCTTCACAGGTGAATTCTATCAAACATTTAGAGAAGAGCTAACACCTATCCTTCTCAAACTCTTCCAAAATATAGCAGAGGGAGGCACACTCCCAAACTCATTCTATGAGGCCACCATCACGCTGATACCAAAACCAGACAAAGATGTCACAAAGAAAACTATAGGCCAATATCACTGATGAACATGGATGTAAAAATCCTCAACAAAATACTAGCAAACAATCCAACAGCACATTAAACGGATCATACACCATGATCAAGTGGGGTTTATCCCAGGAATGCAAGGATTCTTCAATATATGCAAATCAATCAATGTGATAAACCATTATTAACAAACTGAAGGAGAAAAATCATATGATCATCTCAATAGATGCAGAAAAAGCTTTCGACAAAATTCAACACCCATTTATGATGAAAACACTTCAGAAAGTAGGCATAGATGGAACTTACCTCAAAATAATAAAACCCGTATATGACAAACCCACAGCCAACATCATTCTCAATGGTGAAAAACTGAAACCTCTTCTAAGATTAGGAACAAAATAAGTTTGTCCACTCTCATCACTATTATTCAACATAGTTTTGGAAGTTTTAGCCACAGCAATCAGAGAAGAAAAAGAAATAAAAGGAATGCAAATAGGAAAAGAAGAAGAAAGCTGTCACTGTTTGCAGATGACATGATACTATACATAGAGATTCCTAAAGATGCCACCAGAAAACTACTAGAGCTAATCAATGACTTTGGTAAAGTAGCAGGATACAAAATTAATGCACAGAAATCTCTTGCCTTCCTATACATTAATGATTAAAAACCTGAAAGAGAAATTAAGGAAACACTCCCATTTACCACTGTAACAAAAAGAATAAAATACCTAGTAATAAACCTACCTAAGGAGACATGCAGAAAACTATAAGACACTGATGAAAAAAATTAAAGATGATACAAACAGATGGAGAGATATATCATGTTCTTGGAGTGGAAGAATCAACATTGTGAAAATGACTATACTACTCAAAGCCATCTACAGATTCAATGCAAACCCTATCAAACTACCAATGGCATTTTTCACAGGAGCAGACCAAAAAAATTTCACAATTTGTATGGAAACACAAAAGACCCCAAAGAGCCAAAGCAATCTTGAGAAAGAAAAACGTAGCTGGAGGAAACAGACTCCCTGACTTCAGACTATACTACAAAGCTACAGTAATCAAGACAGTATGGTATTGGCACAAAAACAGAAATATAGATCAATGGAATAGGATAGAAAGCCCAGAGATAAACCCACACACCTATGGTCACCTTATTTTTTTTTTTTTTTTTTTTTTTGCTGTACGCGGGCCTCTCACCGCTGTGGCCTCTCCCGCTGCGGAGCGCAGGCTCCGGACGCGCAGGCCCAGCGGCCACGGCCCACGGGCCCAGCCGCTCCGCGGCACGCGGGATCCTCCCGGACCGGGGCACGAACCCGCGTCGCCCACATCGGCAGACGGACTCCCAACCACTGCGCCACCAGGGAAGTCCTGGTCACCTTATTTTTGATAAAGGAGGCAAGAATATACAATGGAGAAAAGACAGCCTCTTCAATAAGTGGTGCTGTGAAAACTGGACAGCTATATGTAAAAGAATGAAATTAGAACACTCCCTAACATCATACACAAAAATAAACTCAAAATGGATTAAAGACCTAAATGTACGTCCAGACACTATAAAACTCTTAGAGGAAAACATAGGCAGAACACTCTGACATAAATCACAGCAAGATCCTTTTTGACCCACCTCCTAGAGAAATGGAAATAAAACAAAAATAAACAAATGGGACATAATGAAACTTAAAAGCTTTTGCACAGCAAAGGAAAACATAAACAAGACAAAAAGACAACCCTCAGAATGGGAGAAAATAGTTGCAAATGAAGCAACTGACAAAGGATTCATCTCCAAAATTTACAAGCAGCTCATGCAGCTCAATATCAAAAAAAGAAACAACCCAATCCAAACATGGGCAGAAGACCTAAATAGACATTTCTTCAAGAAGATATACAGATTGCCAACAAACACATGAAAGGATGTTCAACATCACTAATCATTAGAGAAACACAAATCAAAACTACAATGAGGTATCACCTCACACCTGTCAGAATGGCCATCATCAAAAACTCTACAAACAATAAATGCTGGAAAGGGTGTGGAGAAAAGGGAACCTTCTTGCACTGTTGGTGGGAATGTAAATTGATACAGCCACTATGGAGAACAGTATGGAGGTTCCTTAAAAACCTAAAAATAGAACTACCATACGGCCCAACAATCCCACTACTGGGCATATACCCTGAGAAAAACCATAATTCAAAAAGAGTCATGTACCACAATGTTCATTGCAGCACTATTTACAATAGCCAGGACATGGAAGCAACCTAAGTGTCCATCGGCAGATGAATGGATAAAGAAGATGTGGCACATAGATACAATGGGATATTACTCAGCCATAAAAAGAAACGAAAATGAGTTATTTGTAGTGAGGTGGATGGATAGAGTCTGTCCTGCAGAGTGAAGTAAGTCAGAAAGAGAAAAACAAATACCGTATGCTGACACATATATTTGGAGTCTAAAAAAAGAAAAATGGTTCTGAAGAACCTAGGGGCAGGACAGGAATAAAGATGCAGACATAGAGAGTGGACTTGAGGACACTGGGTGGGGGAAGGGTAAGCTGGGACGAAGTGAGAGAATGGCATGGACATGTATACACTACCAAATGTGAAATAGATATCTAGTGGGAAGCAGCCACATAGCACAGGGAGATCAGCTTGGTGCTTTGTGACCACCTAGAGGAGTGGGATATGTAGGGTGTGAGGGAGATGCAAGAGGGAGGAGATATGGGTATATATGTATATGTATAGCTGATTCACTTTGTTATAAAGCAGAAACTAACACACCACTGTAAAGCAATTATACTCCAATAAAGGTGTTAAAAAATAGGTAACCAAAAAAATCTTTTTCATTAAATTAGCATCTGTTTTCACTTAATGTAATTAGCGATATATTTGGATTTAAATCTACCATCTTATTAAGTACTTCCTATTTGTCTTGTCTGTTATATACTGTTAGTTTTGTCCTATCTTATACTTAGATTGATTACCTTTTATTACTCCATTACTTCTCTCCTTTTAGGTTGGAAATTGTATGATGTGATGGTTAATTTTATATGTCATTTGGCTGTGCTACAGTGCCCCAATATTTAGTCAAACATTATTCTAGATGTTTCTGTGAAAATGTTTATTGGATGCGATCGACATTAAAATTAGTGCACTGTGAGTAAAGCCAATTACCCTCCATTACATGGGTGAGCTTCATCCATTCAGTTGAAGGCCTTAATAAAACAAAGACTGATATCCCCTGAGCAAGAAGGAATTCTGCCAGCTGACTGATTTTGGACTCAAACTGCAATTCTTCCTTGGGCTTCCAGCTTGTCAGACTACCCTGTAGACTTTGGACTTCCAAGCCCCTCCATAATCACTTGAGCCAATTCCTTAAAATAAGTGTCTCTCTCTCTCTCTCTCTCTCTCTCTCTCTCTCTCTCTCTCTCTCTCTCTCTCGGTCTCGCTCTCGCTCTCGCTCTCACTCTACACACACACACACACACACACACACACACACACACACACACACACACACGCTGTTAGTTCTTTTTCTCTGGAGAACCTTGACTAATACACATAGTCTTATATCATTCCTTTAGTGATTTTTGCAGAGATTACAAAATGTATTCTTGACTTAGAGTCTATTATTAATTGTAACTTTTTCCATTCTCCTAGACAATGCAGACTTTAGAACACTTGATTCCTTTTCCCCTCTCCTGACATATATACAGTTGTGTATTTTTAAATACAGAAGACATTACTACTATTGACTTAAATAGGTAATATCAATATTCATGTGGAATTATCCACATATTTATTATGTTGATTGATATTTATTTCCTGTCTTTTTAAAAAATAAATTTATTTATTTATTTATGGCCGCGTTGGGTCTTTGTTGCTGCATGTGGGCTTTCTCTAGCTGCGGAGAGCATGGGTTTCTCGTTGTGGTGGCTTCTCTTGCTGCAGAGCATGGGGTCTAAGCACGCGGGCTTCAGTAGTTGTGGCATGTGGGCTCAGCAGTTGTGGCTCGTGGGCTCTAGAGTGCAGGCTCAGTAGTTGTGGCTCATGGGCTCTTGAGCACAGGCTCAGTAGTTGTGGTGCATGTGTTTATAGTTTCTCCACGATATGTGGGATCTTCCCGGACTAGGGCTTGAACATGTGTCCCCTGCACTGGCAGGAGGATTCTTAACCACTGCACAACCAGGGAAGCCCTCCTCATGTATCTCTGATTTAACAATTAGGATAATTTCCTTCTGCCTAAAGAATGCCACTATCAATATGCTGGTGACAAATACTCTATTTTGAAAATTTTACCTTCATTCTTAAAATATTTGCTTTTAGTCCTTTGAAGTTATCATTCTATCATTTTCTGGCTTAAGATAGTTCTGTTATAAAGTAAGTTGTGGGACTTCCCTGGTGGTCCAGTGGTTAAGACTCCACACTCCCAAAGCAAGGGGCCAAGTTCAATCTCTGGTCAGGGAACTAGAGCCCGCATACTGCAACTAAAAGATCCTGCATGCTGCAATGAGGATCCCACAACTAAGACTCAGCACAGCCAAATAAATAAATAAATAAATATTTTTTAAAAAAATTAGTTGTAAGTCTAATTTTTGTTTCTCTAAAGATCAATTCTTATTTTCTCTAGCTGCTCTTAAAATTTTTCTTTGTCTTTGGATTTAAGCAGTTTTTTCATGATGTGTTTGTGTCAATTGTGTTGACTAAAAGAATTTTTTTTATCCTGCTACGGATTCATTCATTCAAATATTATTTCTGCCCAATACTGTCTTTTCTTTCTTTCTGGAATTCCATTCACGTGCATATTAAACTTTATCACTGTATCTTCTACATGCTTTCCCTGTGTTCTGTATTTTCCATCCTTTTTATTCTTTGTGCTTCATTCTGAGTATTTTTTTCTGACTTATCTTCTAGTTCCCTAATTTTATATGTGTGTCTAATATGTTATTATACCCATCACTGAGTTATTTTCAGTTAGTGAACTTTTTGGTTCTAAAATTTTCATCTGATTCTTTTTTCAAGTTTCTAGTTATCTGCCTAAATTATTAATCTTGTGTTTTATTTATTTATGTATAGTAAGCATTGTTATTTTTAAATCTATGTTTGATAATTTCACTCTCTGAACTCCTTTTGGGTCTGTATTTTTTCTCTGTTGTTTCTGCTGATTTTCTTTCCTTGTATGACTTACTTTTAATTGTACACTAGACTTTGTATTTGCAAGATTGTTAGTAGAAATGACTTCAGGGCTAGCATGATATTACTTTACTCCAGGAAGGATTTCAGTTTGCCTCCACCAAGGGCTTGTGGGTATTAGCTCAAGGGAATTATCCTAATCCACTCTCAGGGTTGAGATGTTTTGAAAATGAGATGTCACCCATTTACTTCTAGGATGTAGCCATTTGGATTCCTAGTACAAAGCAAGGGAGTTTCAACAAAGCTCTCCTCCTGCCTCCTTAGCACACCCTGAATTCCAATCACTGTCCCTCATCCCTGCTCATCCTTTTAGCAACCTTCTGTGGAATGGATAAATGGACGTCCCTGGGCCTCCATCATTCCTCAGATCCATGGTCTGGTAATTCCTATCTTGTTAGCTCTCTGATGCCTTTGAATTGATTTTTAAATATTTTGTTGAGTTTTTCTAGTCTCCTCAATAGGACGATTGGTCCAAATTAACCCCAATACCAGGGCTTATACAAATGTAGCTATGATTAAACATAGGTAGTTGTTTTTAAGAAGGACTTTGAAAAAGATCCTTAAAGGAAAAAAGAATTAAGACTTTCATTCACAATCTTTTGAGTCCAAGTGGCAGCTCAGTATTTAGGAATGTTGTATCCTAGTTCTGATATCATTTGAAGAAAGTTACTTCTTTTATTGACAAATACTATTGAACATCATCTTTGTTCTGAAAGCTATTCTAAGAAATTACATTATAAGGATGAAAAAGACATGATCACTGACCTCAGGGGGCTTGAAGTCTAGATTCTGTGTTGGTAAACTGGTTACTTTTGGACGCATCAATTCATGATCAAAAAGTCTTTTGTTAAATACACATGATACAATGATAAATACATTTAAAATTTAAACATGTATATTTGAGTTCCTATCACTTTTCAACCTAAACATGAGGGCATTTTAAACAATATATTTTCTAATGCATTTGTCTTCTAGTAAAGTTTACTAATGAGTACGTTTTTTAAAAGTATTTTGGAGAAAGAAGAATACAAGCTTCGGGACTTCCCTGGTGGTGCAGTGGTTAAGAATCCACCTGCCAATGCAGGGCACACAGGTTCCTGCCCTGGTCTGGGAAGATCCCACATGCTGTGGAGCAATTAAGCCCATGTGCCACAACTACTGAACCTGTGCCCTAGAGCCCACGAGCCACAACTACTGAGCCCGCCTGCCTCAACTACTGAAGCCCACGTGCTTAGAGCCCATCCTTGGCAAAAAGAGAAGCCACCGCAATGAGAAGCCCGCACACCACAACAAAGAGTAACCCTCGCTCGCCACAACTAGTGAAAGCCCGTGCGCAGCAATTAAAACCCAATGCAGCCAAAAACAAATAATAAATAAATAAATATATATATATATATTTTTTAAAAGATACAAGTTTTGCAGGAGATCTTAAATGCCAGGATCCTTTTTTTCCTAAAGAGTTAGGCTCTGGTTTCCTAGACTTTTTACTCTTGTGAACTCCTGGAAAAAAGCTACTCACTCTGAAACATCATTATTTTTAATCAGAGCTTTTCCTTGGTAGGTATTCAAAGCCCTCAAAATAGCCTCTAAGTATAAAAGTGTCCCTGGACTCTGAACTGTGTGACAGATTTTCTAAGAGACCTGCCTGAGCCTTACCCACAGAGATTATTTAAATGTGCCAGCCTCTCTGGGGTGAATCAGTCGGTAGAGAGGACCAGCAGAGAAAGCTTAGTGGATGCGGCTGCAGTAGATTCATTATTTGACCATGGACAAGTTACATCACTTTTCTGGACTTGTTTTCCCATCAATGATAGATTGGGCTCCTAGATGATATATCTCTGAAGTATATATAACTTCCAGTTCTCAAATTCTGCAATTCTTCTGGAATTGAGGAGGACAGTTTTGTCACCTGAGTTTAAAATAGATTAGAAGGAAAAACAGAAACTAAAGTTCCATATATCAAGTAAGACACTAGTGCAATAATCTATACGGAGATGAAGACCTATGTTAGTGGCCACCATGACAATGACCAGCAGAGATAAAACAAGACTGAGGTATGAGGAGACTGTCACTCTCCAGAAGCCATCTTCTCTCAAACTGTCTTCCTTCTTATCTCTTCTCCCTTTCTGCTACACTGTTCCTCTAGAAACTTCCTTGACTTTGTTCACATGAGGGGGTAACAGTGATTGAGCTTAAGGGAGAAAGTGAAGCAACTCTTGCTTCAACTGAAGCACATTGTACATTTGCCTTGTGGTCTCTTACTCTGAATGCAGCTACGAGGCCCTCCAGGACAGTGTAATGAAAAACAAATGGAACTAGTAGATTACTGGACAAATCGTATAAACAGTGTTTTCATCTGTGGAATGAGGGGATGAAACTTCCATTTTTGTTATTATATATTGTGATTCCTATAATTCTTCTGTATCTCTGTCACCCCCACAGCTTGACTTGTTTAACTGTCAGTAGGCAGCTTGTTTCATATTCTGCCCACTTTATACTTAGAGCCTGGCCACATATACAGTTAACATTCATTTTTCAGGAAGGAAATGAACTTCTGTTAGCACCTACTATGCCTCAGTCACTGTCCAGGTCTCTTTCATATACCCTTAAAAAAAAATCCATTCAACACATTTGTGAGATAGGTATCATTACTCTAGTTTTTGAAGATGTAGATATAGGAATTCAGAGATTTAATTATCAGGATCAAAATGACAGTAAAATGGAGACTTAGTTTTGTCACTTACCCTCTATATGACAGGTTATTTTTCTATGCCTCAGTTTCCTTATCTGTAAAGTTGGAATTAGTAAGAGTTAGGATAGGGTTGGCAGATTTAGCAAGAAAAAAAAAAAAAAACCAAAATAAACTAGGAAGTATTTCCCAAATGGAACATTCTTATGTTGAAATTCAGATTTAGCTGGGCACACCTGTATTTTATCTGGCAATGCTATTTTAGCACTATGGTTACGACAATGCATGTAAAGAACTTAGCCCAGCCCATATCACTTAGTGAGCGCTCAGTAAATGCTTATTAAATTTTGGATCTGATTCTTAAGTCTTCTTTTTTTTCTTTTTTACCTCAGACACGTTGAGCTTAGTTTCCACATAAAATTTCAGTCAAGCGAGGGTGATACTACTTTAAGTTTCTATTAGTTCTTTATGGTTCCTAAAGCTCTTTCAAAGCCTGGCCAATGGCGGAAAGCTCCTGAGGAAACCCACAACAGCTCGGGTTTCTGAGGGCCATCGCTGCAGTCCCGGCACAGGCTCCGCGGACGGACCAGCCGGGCGGCCACACGTCGCTCCGCCCAGCCGCGCCCCGCCTCCGCCCCATCTCGGCCACTCAGCGGCCGTGCCGCGCCCCGCCGCATTCCTATAGGTCCTTCCCGGGGCAAGCGAGGCCTTTCCATTTTCCCGCCTTCCCCAGCCCCTCCTCAGCCCGAAACCCGACTGGCCCACTACGTCTCCGCCCTGCTTTCCGTGCGAGCCCCGCCCTTCCGGACACCGCATCCCCCTTCCTCCCCAACCCGCCGCCTGGGCAGCCTGCCGGGTCCCAGGCCTGGCCCCCCGGTAGGAGGTGGGAGGGGACAGGGAGGGACGGGCGGAGCCCCCCTCCCAAGGGGTCGCTGGAGGCGGGGACCGGAGGGAGGGGCGGGGCTCATCTCCTTGGCGCCGCGTTGCCATGGCAGCGGGGGAGGGCGGAGGAAGGGGAGGAAGAGAGCCGTAGGGGGATGTGGTACTGCCGCGGCCGCCACCGCAGCTGCCGCTGCCTGCTCGTTGCCGCGTCTTCCCGGAGGCGGCTACTGGAAGCCGCCGGGAGCAGCTGCGGTGCTCTGCCATATTGTGTCTTCCCCTGCTCGTTCCTCACCCCTCCGCTGCGGCGGCCGAGCTGACGGTGAGTCCCGGGAGGAGCGGCGCCCTCCCCAGCCGGCGCCGCCCGGCGTCCGCGCTCCGGTCAGCGCGTGCGGCGGGCGCCGGGCGTGGGGCGCGGAGGCGGCTGTCCCGTGACGGGCCCGGACATTTTTGTCCCGTGAGGGATTGGCGCTGGCGCGGGGGTCTCCCCTGCGCGCGCCTTGGGTGGCGTGTGGGCTCCCGGGGGGATGGCGAACTGAGGGTAGTGCGGCCCCGTGAGGAGTTAGGAGTTTTTCCTGAGGGTTGTAATGACCGCCCGGGAGCGGGTGTCGCGCGGCGAGGGGTGCCGGCTCTTCAGAAAGGCTCGGAGGTGGCCCCGAGGACGCTTAGGGCTCAACTCGGGACGAATCTGCTGTTGGGGGAAGCGCCCCAAGCCCGTCAGGAGTCTTTGCAGCACACACGCACCCCCTTCCCCCGCCCCCGGCATAAAGTGCAGCGAGACGTGCGGGGTGTGGAGCCCTCGCCCGGCCCCGGGCGGACTGGCTGGGCCCGGCCAAATAGTGCCCGGGGTGGCTCCGGGCGCGGCCGGCAGTGAACTTCGAGCAGCGGGGCGGCTGGGCGTTGGGGGTGCGCAGGGGCGGGTCCCGGATGTGGGGGTGGCCAACCCCGGCACCCCCGGCCCCTCCTCCAGCGGGCGCCCGGGGGGCCTCCGAGGGTGACTGTCTTGGTGGGATGGGAGTTAGTGTTTCAGCGCTGCAATATGGACACTTCCTGTTCGCCGCTTCTCTTGGGCCCTTGGTTATCTCTGCCCTTACCGGGAAGGTGAGAGGTCGTGTGGGCGTGTGCGAGGCCCTTCAGCCTTCTGAGTTCGCCCCATCGCAACAGCAGCGAGGCTGGAACCCGGGAGGACGGTGGGCGTCAGGGGAAGGCGGCCCATGTGCGTAGTGCTCCATCTTACTCAACTCCACCCCATTGCCCCTTTGCAGAATGCCTCTGTTCCCATCGCAGCTCACGGGAGTTGGCGTGTCTTAATTCACTGGGGGCACACTCTCGGGATCTTCCTGGACCTGATTTCTGCTTTAAAGCCTTTTAAAGCAGCCTCTGTACTTGGTTTTCTCCTTACAGAGAGAAGTCTTAGCGTGCAAAGAAATGACACATACTTTATTTCTTCTACCCCAACTCCGAGGTAGTGGGAGGAGGTTATTATTTCCAGGTTAGGTTACGCTGTTAATCTTGTCTCTGATTGTGACAGCCACGTGGCCGGTTGAATGTAACTGAGTGCCCTAGCGCAGCTAGGGCTGAGGCTTCACTGGTAGCCAGGGGGCTTTGTAACCATGCAGTAGCTTTGCATCCACATTTATTTTGGTGTTTTCTGAGATGAGGAAGTGGAAAAAGCTGAACCGTTCGTGTCTATCTCTGTTCCAACCGAATGGGAGACTTTGTTTTCTAGCAGTCCTTGTAAGGTATATATTGACATTTTTGCTTTCTGCTGTTTTGATGATTTATCTTTAAAATCTAAGCGGCAGTGTTAGCTACCATTAAGGATTGATGGGGAATAGAAGAGTACATTATGGAGTTTCTCAACTTTGGAAAAAAATCGTTTGAATTTCATAGTCGTTAATGAGAGTTTCTAATGTAATCAGAAATAATCACATTTTACAGGATTTCTTTTTGATAGTTTCATAAAAATCTCAGTTTTTCTCTTTTTACATAAAAATTGTGCTCTGGAAAGATATAAATATATTACCAGTGAAAATACTTGTTTAGGGATAAAATAAATACTTGTTTGATTTGTGCATGGGCACTTTCTTAAGCTTTTTTAAGGAAAAGTATTAACAGTTCATATAAATGTAAACATCAACAGATATTAAGGGAATGAAATTAAAGTTTTAGAGTATATAAAAGTAAAAGGTCAAGGGCTGAAGATCAAAAAATTAAAAAGTAAGATAAATAAAATGAAATAATTTAAAATAAATTATTCTAAAGTAAGATAAAAAAGGCTGAACATAAACTTTTGGCGAGTTTGGAATTTTTAGAATTTAAGAATTACATACAATCCTTGGTTACTAGTACATCATGTTTCATTTTGTAAATGTTTTGGTGAGTTTGAATTATTTCTGTAACATGTTTTTATTCGAATCAGTTTTACTTGAAGAGTGCTAAACCACAGAAAACATTTAGAATGTTTAAAAGAACTGTGTGGAGAAGTTACAGTAGCACCATTTACTAGAATTTTAATTATGTCGTAATAGTGGTTTTCAGTCAGTGAAGCATAGTTAAAAAGATTGGAGAGGCTTAGGTGCAGAAAAAATAATGCAATTGAGAAATGAATATGTGTGTTGACCACTGAGAGCAGTGCATAGTTGAGAAAGAATAAATGAGGTGAAGAAATACTTATATAAAGCAGGAAGCACTGAAAACATATGCTGGGAGATAGCTACATTATTAGTTATGGGATCTGGCTATCAAATAAAACTTTAAAAAGTGCCATCCAAACAAGGATTAATCTTGTTCTTATGGCAGCTTGTATGTGTGTGCCTTGCTTTTAGATTGTTGTCATTTTAGTAAGTGGGTTTTGCATAAATCCAAAAAGCTCCTCCAAAAACAAAGTTTTGAGGGCCCAATTCTTTGCTGATTTTTTTTTTTTTTTAATTTTTAATTTTTGGCTGTGTGGGGTCTTCGTTGCTGCCTGCAAGCTTCTCTCTAGTTGTGGTGTTCGGGTTTTCTCTCTCTAGTTGTGGCGCACTGGCTTACTTACCCCACGGCATGTGGGATCTTAGTTCCCTGACCATAGATCAAACCTGGGTCCCCTGCAATGGAAGGTGGATTCTTTACCACTGGACCACCAGGGAAGTCCCTTTGCTGATTTCTTAGGGAAGAAAAAGTGTTCTAATATTTGATCCCTATTCTTGGGTTGAAGAGACATGATTAATATATGTGAAAAATAGTTTACAATGTGAGATGATATAATTCGGAGTTAAATTGTATGATGCAGGCAGATGCTGTAACAGTTGAGAACGAAACTAGAGAGTTTGAGTAGATAGGGGAGGCTTCTTGAAGAAAGTAAGTCTTCTGTTTTCCAAAGTCTAACCTTCATGTTACTCCCATTAGATTAATTTTCCTAAAGGTTATATCACTCTAACAACCAAAACACCTTATATCAAGGATAATACTAAATTTCTTCTCAAGATTTTTCAAACTTTGGTCCCAGTCTTCTCCCTTCTTACCTTCCACTGACATATAGGAACTGTTCATTATTCACTACTTCAACATGGTATATCAATTTACTACTTTTTACATTTGCTGATACAACATTTTTCTGTTGGAAATGCACCTGCACACATCCTCTTAACTGTTGAAGATCTTCTCAAACTTGAGGCTTGGTTAAAATCTTGATTGCCCTGCGAGCCTTAGAATCATAGAATTTTAGACCTGTCTTCCACCTCTCCAGCTGAAATTCTTTTCTCTAATAGCATATTATTCTGTTGGGTTGTAGCATTCTATACTGCCTTGTTTTTATTTAATAAATATTTTTTGAGCACCTACCATGCACCAGGCACTGTTATAGTAACTGAGGCTACAGCCTTGAATAAGACAAATTCCCATATTCTTTGTTATCTTTTTAGGTTTTATCACTCCAAGAAAATTATAGTCTTTGACCACCCAGAGGAGTCTTTTTCCCCCCACCTCAGGTATATGTTATATGCTTAGTGATCATTTGATTATTATCTGAGTAAAGGAAAGGCAGCACTTATGAGGTGGAGAGATGGATGGAAAAGTCTTTCTTTATAAGTTCAGGGTACAAAGGAATACCAATTATGGATGGGCTTGAAAACATCACTTTTGAATTTAAACATGGTTTAATGCCAAAAAAAGAAAAAAGTGGCATTTAAGCTTGTGAATGATAGGATAAAATCCTTATTTGAGGAAGGTTCATTTGACAGTAGTGTGCAGGACTAATTATTGACTATGGGAAGGAAAGAGATTTATTAAAGGACAAATCAATAACTTTGAGAAGGAGGTTTGGAAGGGGAGCATAATCAAGAAGATGGTGAGTTTAGTTGGAGTGTTAGGTGAGTGGGAGATATCAAGGTGAATATAACCTTTAATGACTAGAGATTAGAGCTGTGAGATAATCCATTTAATATAGAGGTGACAGCTAATGTTACAATTTTTTGTTATAGAGTTAGTAATTGAAGTATTGAGGCCTAAGAATGATGCTTTGGGAAACAAGAATAAGGGGCATCCGCTTTGGTCATATGTGACTTCATAATACCGTAGACTTGTTCAATAACTTAATTTCCACTCTATGAGAATGCTACCAAATATATAGGAACCAAAATAGTGTTTATCATCATTCACTTCCAAAGGATTTTGATTCATATATTTCTTATTCCCCTTACCCTAACTTTTTAAATTTAAATAAACATTTAATTTTATTTTTTTGTGTGTGCGGTATGCGAGACTCTCACTGTTGTGGCCTCTCCCGTTGCAGAGCACAGGCTCCGGACACGCAGGCTCAGCGGCCATGGCTCATGGGCCCAGCCGCTCCGCGGCATGTGGGATCTTCCCAAACCGGGGCATGAACCCGTGTCCCCAGCATCGGCAGGCGGACTCTCAACCACTGCGCCACCAGGGAAGCCCCTAAACATTTAATTTTAGAATCGTTTTACAGTTAGAGAAAAGTAGCAAGATAGTAGAGTATACCTCACCCAGTTTACCCTATTGTTAACATCTTACATTACAGTGGTACAGTTGTCACAACTAAGGAAACAAAATTGCTACTTTACTATTAACTAAATTGCATACTTTATTCAGATTTCATTAGTTTTTCCCTAGTGTCCTTTTTCTGTTCCAGAATTCTAGTTTCTCAAATTTTTCTTATTTCTGATGATTGTGACAGTTTTTAGGAGTACTAGTCAGAAATCTTATAGAATGTCCCTCAGTTGAGATTTATCTAACATTTTCCTCATGATTAGACTGGGGTTAGAGTTTTAGGGAGGAAGACAACAGAGGTGAAGTGCCATTTTCTTCACAGCGTATTAAAGGTATATACTAAGAACATAAAATCGATATAATGTTAACAAACGTTGATCACCTGTTTGAGGTCTTTGTCAGGTTTCACTCCCCACCCATTCATACTCTTTGGAATCAAGTTACCAAGCACAGCTTATGCTCAAGGCCTTGACCTAATTTTAATTCATGTATTTTTTTTTATTTCCCTCAACCTAATTTTCTTGTCCATAAATAAACATTAAACTTGGACAAATATTCATTGAGCATCTTCTGTATTTAAGTGCGAAGGATATTGTGGTGAGCAGGAGACATCATTTCTACTCTTTTGGAGTCTGCCTGATGTGAACATAAAATAAATAGAATTTATCCCCTCACCTACATAGGTCTTATTTCACTGACAGTTGTAAGCATATGTAAGCCTGAAAGGCTAAATAAAGTTCTTAAGTAGCCATTTAGAAAATATGCTGTTATCAAAAAGATAAAATATATGTACCATTAAAATAACCATCTTTTTGCTACCAACATGGATAAGGGAAAATTACTTTGATTCTCTCCAAGTAGTTATATTACTGTTTAATTAGCAGAATAGTTTAATTATTGTTAATTATCTTCGTATCTTATAAAGTTTGCAGGTTGTATAAGAAAATTCTTGGCTTCTTGATTGTATTTCAGAGGCATTTGGTGCTTTTGCTACTTAGAGGTTTTTTGGTAAGAAGTGATTTGAAAGATGTGTTGAATAAGAATTTCAGTTAATTTTTTCTACTTAAGTGGGTTAACTAAAAGCACTGTTACTTTTGGACTCTTATTGAAATTCTCCCTAAAATGTATTATTAATACATTTACACTTTTCACATTTTATAGTGTTCAGCCCACTGAGCATAATTTAATATTTAAATTAGAATTTTGACACAGAGAACAGTTATTTTGAGTTTTTATATAACCTTGGAGGTAGAGAATTGAAATTGATGAACTTACATCCTTGTGGTTTGTTTATCTTAAAAGAGGAAATACAGGAAAAAAGGAAGAGATTTCTTGTAAATTGAGATTTTACTGTTCCTTCTGCCTGCCCTATGCCTCTGTCCAACTCCTCCATCCTTAAAGTTCAATTTAAATTCTACCTCTATGCTGATTGAGCAACATTTATTAATAATCATGGCAACAATTACTACCTTTTATCAGGTGCCTACTATGTTCTGGCATGGCATTATACTAGATACATGAGTATATAATTTAATTCTCCAAAACAACTGTGCAGGACATGTTTTATTATAAAGAAACAGAAGTTATGTAAATGCAGACCTGGGTGTTTGAGCCCAGGTCTGTCAGATTTTTAAATTTCATATTCTTTGTGCTGTGACCTGAAGTCTTTGAAAAATGGATATTTGCCAGGATGAGATACTTCTCTCCCAGGAAAAAGTAAGGAAGAATACAGGGTAAAGAGAGCAAACTAATATTTATAGAATGTGTATTCTGTGACATGAATGCCACTACTTTATTGTCATAGTGAATTAAGTAAGTGGTATTCCTTGGGATGTAAGGGGGTTAAGTCATTTGTCAGAGATTGCATAAGGAAGTTGGTAGGTGATGGGTCTGCTTGACTTCAAAGCCTTATTAGTCTTTTACTTTTCTAGTACAGGATGCTGCTATTTTTATTCATTCATTTAAACATTTGCTTACTAAATATTATGGTCTGCGGTAGAGCATACAAATGAATGTATTTTTGTTCTGCCTACAAGGATTTATATTCTAGTACAATATTTCTTAAATGGATGATAGAGAATCAATATAGTAAATTGTGACCAACATCTCTTAAATACAATTAAATAGAAAATTTCAGTGTGTTGTATGTGGTAAGGATAAAAGTGCTATTTCATTTTGTTTCTGTTATACATGTAAGTGTATCATGGATCTCTTATAAAACTATATTTCTTATTGTGGGATAGCATCAAAAGTTTGAAAACTACTGGTCTAGTGGCTGAGTTAGAAAGATAAGCAAATAATTATGAATAATCAGAAATAGCAAGTAGGGCTCTAAATAGGATGCTAAGGAAGCATGATTGGAAAAAATTGTATAATTCAAGGAAGGCTCGTAGAGAGATGACTGAGTCTCTCTGAAACATGGGGTGGAGAGCCTAAAATACACCTAAAAGCATGAAGAAGTTAAAGAGCATTGTATATTCAGGAAGCTTGGGGTGGTGTAAAATAGGTACAAACAGGAGCCAGATTTTTTATGGAATTTGTAGGCCACCGTACTAAAGATTGTAGATTTTATTAGGCCCATGGTTTTTCTGGAGTCTCATGGCATTCTTTTGCTAAAGAACAGATACATTTGTGTATTTGATTCTATCATACAATCAAGAAACAATTTTAGGAATAGAAAATTTGACCATATAACACGTTGTGTAGTATAAAATGTTGGGTATGAGCACAACCTTTTATTTTATTTTATTTTTGTGCGGTACGCGGGCCTCTCACTGCTGTGGCCTCTCCCGCCGCGGAGCACAGGCTCCGGACGCTCAGGCTCAGCGGCCATGGCTCACAGGCCTAGCCGCTCCGCGGCATGTGGGATCTTCCCGGACCGGGGCACGAACCCGTGTCCCCTGCATCGGTAGGTCGACTCTCAACCATTGCGCTACCAGGGAAGCCCTGAACACAACTTTTGATAAAAACAATCACAACCAAAAAAAGATTAAGCCGTTTTGAGGCTACAATCAAATGTTCCTTTTCTACTTTTTCTTGCATTTTTGCTATTGCTAGCAGACTAATGGTAGCAGGTGCCAAAGTTTGAAGAAAACTTTATAAGAGAAAATTGTTCATTTTTTTCCTTTGATTTGGAAGACAGCCATTATTCAATTTTGAGGACAGTAGGGACCCTCTATTGGAATATTAACATCAGACCCATTTCTGTAAGCCACAGTTTGCAACCTTTACCTACAGCTGTGTTTTGTTTGGCCTGGAGTATTAAAAAATTTTTTTTGCAAATTTGCCAACATTTAAATATTGGTACATTTCACACAAAAATCTAGAGTTCTTTTGTCCCTTGAAAAATTGAACATCGTGGCATGGTTTCATGGGTTGATTGGGTGAAGCTTATAAGCAGCTGCCCTCTTTTGGCAGTCTCCATCATTCTCTGTTGTCTTACAGCAGACCAGCTTCACTTGTTTGTTGCCTGCTTGGTTCTTGTAAGGCTTTTGAATTGCCTGCTGTGTACTGTTATTTTGTGAAGTGTTTTAAAAGGGAGATTTTGGGTCTTTGGAAGATCATTCTGCCAGTATTGTAGAAGATGGATTGGAGGAATATGAGGTGCGTCTGGTTAGAATTTTAATGCAGGTGGGATGCCCTTTTCTTCTTCTGAACCCATATTACTTTGTACTTTTCTCAAAGCACTTACTATATATACCTTTCTCTTATATGTGTTACATATCTCTTCAACTAAATTGTAAACACCTCATACATAACATGTGCTGAGTGAATGCTTGTTGAATTTAATTATATTTATTTTTAAGAAGACCATGTTTGTTTGTCTCAAAGGTGATTTTTCTTGGCAGTTTTAGAGTACCTCTTAACTGAAAAAATCTTTTACAAATTTTAAGTATTGCAGTTTATTCTAAGAATGAGTAAATGTCAAACAGTTTTAAACCGTGTGTTACATGTGCAAAACAGAACAGGTAGGTTCTGTATAATAAGATGGTGGACTTTTAACTCATTGTCCTGTTTGCCAAACATCAGGATGAAACACTGTGGGAAACTTGTCTCTTGGTTTGCCGTGTAATTTTTTTAAGTCATTTTGAAGATTATTCCAAGAGTTTTTTGTTACTATGTTTTCTACTGATAGTTAGAAGTAGTTTTAAATTAATACCATTTATGGTTTTTTATTTTCTAAATTATTAAAATGCTTTTTACTGTAAAATAAAATGTAGATGCAGAAAACCGCACAAGAAATGTGCAGCTTAGTGAATTATTCTAAGGCCAACCCTCATGTAACCATCTTCCTGGTAAGGAATAGAATTTTGCCAGCCACCTTAGAAGCCCTTTTGAGTGCCTCTTCCAAAATATAACTCCCTTCCTTCAAAAACTAACCACTATTCTAACTTTTTTGAAAATCCCTTAAGTTTCTTTTTGGTTTTATTACCCAAGTATGTGTCCTTAGACAGTGTGGTTAGCTTGCTTGCACCCTTCCTCTCTTCCCTTCCTCTTTATTTCTTTCTGTTTAAGTTTTCTTCCTTTTTACCCTTTGTTTCTCTTAAGGCTTTATCTTATATGTTTATTTTTTCTTGTATTGCTTTAACTTAAGTCTTCATTTCTGAAATGGTTTTTTTTTCTTTTATTTCACATTCTTTGTTGAGCTCTGTCACTTTATTTCTGAGCTTTTTTTTAATTTTTAAATTTTATTTATTTTTTTTATAGCAGGTTCTTATTATCTATTTTATACATATTAGTGTATACATGTCAATCCCAATCTCCCAATTCATCACACCACCACCACCACACACACACCCCGCCACTTTCCTGAGCTTTCCTAATTCTGATTTTTTTTTCATGCCTTACATAATTTTTTTAAGCTCTTTTTGAAATAGATGCTCATTTTTGTCTCTCCTGTGAGCATGTCTTTCTGGCATGCTTTCATTGTAGGATATCATTTTATTCCCTGTTTTTTCTTTTATATCTTTATTTTATTTACTTATTTATTTTTACTGTGGTAAGTACATTTAACACGAGATCTACCCTCTTAAAATTTTAAGTGTACAATACAGTATTGGTGACTATAGGAAATGTGTTGTACAGCAGATCTCTAAAACATATTCACCTTGTGAAATGGAAACTTTTACCCATGGAACAACTCCCATTTCCCCCTCTGCCCTGCTTCTCTGAGTTTAACTATTTTTCTTATATATATATATATATATATATATATATATATATATATATATATATATAATTTATTTATTTAGGCTGTGCTAGGTCTTAGCTGTAGCACGTGGGATCCTTGTTGCAACATGCAGGCTTCTTCAGTTGTGGCATGCGGACTTCTTAGTTGCGGCATGCGGGCTTCTTAGTTGTAGCATGAGAACTTAGTTGCGGCATGCATGTAGGATCTAGTTCCCTGGCCAGGGAATGAACCCAGGCCCCCTGCATTGGGAGCGTGGGGTCGTATCCACTGGACCACTGGGGAAGTCCTGAGTTTTAACTATTTTTCTGTTTCTCTTTCCTTATTGTAACTTTGTATGATATTCAACCCTCAACACTTTTCATCATTTCTTTATATGAAACTAGTTTTCTTGAACTTGTAGGAGGAGGCTTGGTTCCAATAGCTCTTTTAACTTCACAGTCCTCTGTTTTTTGTTTTTATCCATCATTTAAAAAATGGTGGATGCTTTCAGAGATTTTCTGGCTCTTTCTACTCTGGCACTTATGTCTGGACCCTCTTTCCTTAATCTTGATTTTCCCTATCCTGCTCAATTTTGTTCTATTCCCAGTACTTCCTCTTAAGTCTAGGGTCTGTCTTGGAAGAGAGCCCCAAAGGTCAAGTTTTGAGAGCTCAAAGGGACTAGATTGTTTCATGTCTGTAGGCCTTACTGTAGACCCCTTGCACTTACCCACTTTTGGAATAGCTTCAGCTTCTGTTCAAAAACTGTCTCTCAGTACTTTCCAGGGAATACCTTTTGGCTGTTTTGTGCTTCTGTTCTCAAGTCCCTCAGACACCTCATTGCTTCCCTCTATTTTCTCTCACTTAGACACTGATAGAAAATAAGTCTGTGAGCTGGTGGTTTGTTTATATGTCCTTGTATTTTGAGGTTTGCAGGGAGACTTTGTTAAATTGTTTTATTGTAGTTATTACCCATGGGTTTGGGGTTTGCTCTGTAGCTGCTCTGCCTGTTTTTATGTGAAGATTTGCAAGGAATCAAAAATTTGCTGCCACAACAGCTGTCATCTTCCCCAAATCATCTTCCTGATAATTTTAATTCAGGGAGTGGTCATGTCTTTTTTTCCTAAAATCTTGACAAAAAACTTTCATTTCTTCTGAAATTATTGCCACTTAATGCCGTCCACTGGTTGTATATAGATGTCACAAAATTCTGAACCTGTTGTTTTGCCCTGATTATTTCTTCATAGTTAAGAGAGCGTTTAAGAATCTATTAAAGATCCTTTGGGAAATTGTGAAAGGGTCATGGGATTGTCTTTCTGTTGCAAATATACAAGTGTTAGTGCTTTGACTTTTAATGCTTTAGCTTTTTCCAATATTTAAAAGCTAACTTATATCGTGTATACCTAGGACCATTCTTAAATTACAGAGAAAAAATTGGGTTTAATAACAAGAATCAGATGCATGAAAGTAAATAATTGCAGTGTGAGACATACCCTTCTAGACATGGATTCTAGTACTGTGGGAACATAGAGTAGGAACTTTCCCCAATGAGTGGGATTGAGTGAGGTGGATTTTATAGTCATAATGGAGGCTTATTAATGGTGTGTCAGTACCTTTAACAGCTCATTATCTCTGTTTTTTTCAAACTTTTTCTTTAGTAGTTCTTCATACACATGGATTAGCATTAGGCTTTCTTTAATTGCAACTTCATAAGAGTGTGTTGTTCAGATGGAATTAAAATAATTGATGTTTAAAAGTTTCCTTTTGGGCTTCCCTGGTGGCGCAGTGGTTGAGAGTCCGCCTGCCAATGCAGGGGACACGGGTTCGTGCCCCGATCCGGGAAGATCCCACATGCCGCGGAGCGGTTAGGCCTGTGAACCATGGCCGCTGAGCTTGTGCGTCTGGAGCTTGTGCTCCGCAACGGGAGAGGCCACAACAGTGAGAGGCCCGTGTACGGAAGTTGCCTTTTGTGATAAAACTATTTTCCAAATATTTCTTAAGTAGAGAACTGAAATTTAGGAAGTGAAATGATCACAGAGCAGAATGGAGCATAGTATCTAACATAATATTCTTTACTTGAAAGTTAATAGCTCAGTAAATAGTTTTTTAATGAATATCATATTTCACCCTTCAACTTTTTGTTCCATATAGTTTGATTAAAATGTCTCCTTTGTTTAATTGAAAAACACTTATCATGCAGTATAATTTGAGTATAATTTTACCTTTGTGTTTCTCATCTAGTTGGCAGCAAGTTAGAGCCAGGTTGTACTTGCTTGAAGTATTCTGCTTATGTGTGTTGAACCCATTGTTTCCTAGTCTCCTCTGGTTTTTTATTTAGTCTGGATTAAATACTTTATAATATAGAACTTTAGTGTTTATAAAGTGATTTCATGTCAGTTGTTTCTTTTGAGCTGTTGACACAAATAACTACTGTAAAAAGAGGACATATAAATGCAATTGGAACATTGTGAGAGATTGAAAATCCCTAAGAGAAGTTCAGGTGGGAATTACATGGAGGAGTTGTCATTAAATGAGGCCTTAAATATTAGGGTTTTGACTGTTTGGTGGTAGGGAGGGTAGACAATCCTGAATAGCAGGAGCAAGCATATAGAGAAATGTACAGGAAGTATTTGAACAGGTTTGTCTAGTTTGGACTAACTTCATATGGAAGAGCATTAGGGTGAGGATGTATTGATAGATACTGAGTCAGATATATTGATGATAGTATGTAGCTTTCTTTGTTGTTGTTCTTATGAAGCAATCTGGGTAGGGTGACAGCTAGTATACTAGTGAAGAGCATGAGCTCTGGAGTCACATTATTCCCTGAGCTTATATCCCAGTTGTGCCACTTCAAGATTTGTGATGTGGGTACACTATTTAATCTCTCTGCATCTGTTGCCACATAAAATGGACACTGATAATAGCAGTTGCCTGATAGAGTTGTTACAAAGATTAAAAGAGTTAATACTAGTAAAACACCTGGTATCAATAAGCATTCAATGAATTTTTTTATGTAACAAAGTACTAGCTCTCATTATGTGTACATAATTTATACACACACTCACACATGTTGGAAATGTACATACAAGTAGGAAAGGTACGTCTTACCATGTATATATCTACAGGAAAGCTAGTAATATTTGAATTTCAGTTTTTAATAGCACTTAGATTATTGTAGAACAAAAGTTCAACCATCTCATTTTATAGATGTCACAATTATGTAGTAGCAGAGCTGGAACCAAGATCTGTCAGACAATAAATATTTGAGCAGTAAACAAAACAGACAACTGTTTTGTCTGCCATTATGGAGCTTTCAGTCAGTTAGGAAAGATGTGTATTGAGCCATCTCAGGTGTGCCAAATGTTATTAAAAAGTATAGGCAATTATGGAAGAAAAGACCTTTGGGCCCTCTGTAGTTTGGGATGTTAGAGAAAGTCTCTCAAGATTTTTAAGCTGAAATACGAATGATAGCTGTTAGCCAGGGCTAGGTGAAATGTACATACAAGTAAGAATGAAATGAAGAGTATTTTAGGCAAAGATAGTAGCATTTGTGAAGACCCTGAGGGAGGAGAAAGCATGGCCTATTCAGACATCTCAAGTGGGGAGAACAAGGGAGAGTGGCAAAAGATAAGGCCAGAAATGTTAGACAGGGGCTAAGTTAGGCAGAATCTCGTACACCATGTTAAGGCCTTTGGACTTTGACCTAAGGGTCCCTTTGATGAATTAAGCAAGAAAGGGACATTTTCAGTTTTGCATTTTATAAGATTATGCTATATGATAGAGAACAAATTAGGAGCATCAGGCATAGATGCAGGGGGACTAATTTAGGAAGATATTATTAGAGCCACTATGTATGTTTGTGCAGAACACAAACTGTAGGGGGTACCATTCATGTAGACTGCCATTGTAGTGGTCTAGATGAGAGATGATGTTGACCTGGACTATAGTTGTGACTGAAGGTGGAGAAATATGGGCAGATTTCAGGTTTAACGACTCCAAAATCTATCTCTGGACCAAACCTCTCTCCTGAACTTTAGATCACATATATCCCAAATGCCCACTCTACTTGAGTATCTCACAAGTATCTCAAACTCAACAGGTCAAAACAAAAAGTACACACACACACACACACACACACACACACACACACACACACACATCACCAGAAACATTGATATGCCTCCAAGAAGAAAAACAGCCATATTCTCTTTCATTATTCTCTATATAGTATTATCAAATGGAAATAACATCCACTCAGTTGCTGATTCTATCTACTAGTAGTGCAAACTAGCTGTAAATAGCTGCAGTTGATATGGCTACTTAGAATTCGGGTTTTATATTTCATGTAAGTTTATTTAGAAACTTGAATGATTATTACAGTTAAGTATTACTACTTTCTAAAATGCTCTGGAGATAATCTATTTAATAACATATACTTTTAAAAAAATAAATTTATTTATTTATTTATTTTTGGCTGTATTTGGTCTTTGCTGCGGGTGGGCTTTCTCTAGTTACGGTGAGCGGGGACTTCTCTTGTTGCGGTGGCTTCTCTTGTTGCAGAGCATGGGCTGTAGGTGCATGGTCTTCAGTAGTTGTGGCACGTGGGCTCAGTAGTTGTGGCTTGCAGGTTCTAGAGTGCAGGCTTAGTAGTTGTGGCACACGGGCTTAGTTGCTCTGCGCCATGTAGGGTCTTCCTAGACCAGGGCTCGAACCCATGTTCCCTGCATTGGCAGGCAGATTCTTAATCACTGTGCCACCAGGGAAATACCAATAATATATACCTTTAATAATTGTTAGCATAAATATATTTTACTTAAGTAAGTGTTCATATAGGGTTAGTTTAGTCCTGTTTTAAAGAGGACTTAATTCTGTGTTAAGTTAATCATGCTTTTGTATTGTTTTTAGAATTACATATAAAATCAGTATATTAAGTCAACCAGTATACAGTCTTAAGTTTTAATCTTGGTTTCCAAATTTGATATGGGTTATATTAGTAAGGTAAGATATCATTGTCTGCCTTTATTATTTATTTTGATCATGAATTTGCTTTTAAAAGATGCTATTTTCAGTGGAACAATTCACTGTAGATTTACTGCATGGCTGACTAATTATAGCTTATATTCAAGGCACTGAAAATCATATTACACATAAATTTTGGTGATAAAGAATGCCACCTGTTTGTATTCACATGCCAACCAAATTTATCTTTGTACTTTAGGACATTAGATCTGTTGAATTTCAGGTTTCTGTAACTTTGTTTCTTTCAAAATAACTTTTCAAGTACAGTTACAAGGCTATCAAAAAACCAAAGTGCTGCTTGGCTAACTGGTCACTACATGGTTTGTAGCACAGGTGACATTACTTCTAATTCTAGATGGTAAGGATACTTCTCTCCATTTGTGGTTTGTTTGTTTGTTTTTCTGTACTGTCAGTTTTTTTCAGCCTTTAACGCATTTTGGTTCAGATATGGCATTGATTGCAATCCCAAAGATTGAGAAGATGGGTTTTCTCAGCTAGATTTATTCTGAAAGCTAGTAGTGCTTTTTTTCTATCACTATGTTTAATAACATGTAAGGTAAACTAGTGCTATGTTTTAGATACTAATAGAAGTTTACAAATTATTTTGTCATCAACTTTTAAAAAACATTTATTAGAAATAGCTATTTTTCTCGAGAGAGAAAACAATTTTCACTCAATTTCTATCTCTTGTGGTACTATTTTTTGAAACCAGTATTTCTCTGTGTGAAAGGCAGGGTTATGTGCTAGGGATTCATTGTTTAAAAAAAATAAAGTATTTGGTCTTTATACAGAAAATATCATGTTTGTTTACTGGTTAGAAGCAATTTTTTTTTTAACTTATAAAGCTATTGCTTCATTTTAACTTTTCCAAGAAACAAATGAACAACTGAGACTTTTTTGGGGGGTGGGGGGAGACAAGTGCTGTAACAATGTGTAGGGACCCTCTATATACTGTATGTATACAAGTAGCACAAAATTGTTTAGGTAGACATGGCATTTGAACCATGGTTTACATAATGTATTTGGGCAAGTTAACTTAGGAGAAAAGTGGATTCAGTGGAAGATAACCACAACAGATCCCACTCCCCTCCCCAATTTTAGTGTTTTCTGCTTTTAGCACAAGTTGGGGAAAGGTTTTTTCCCCCCACTCAATTTTATTTCTTTTTTTACCCCTATTTGAAAAACTTTCTCTATGAGACAAATCTTTGACCCTTTTGTATTCTGCGTCCTTCCCTCCCTTTCCCTTTCTTGACTGGAAAATGTGCAGCTGCACACATTTTTTTGTTTAGAGACAATGGATCACATGCTGTGTCACCTAAATCTATGACCAAGAGGCAGTTTTATCCCTAAGAGATCATAATGCTTCAGTTGTCCTGGATACATGACATCATGTAGCATTATAATCAAACATACGTCTTTTTGCAGTAGTCCTTTTGGGATTTGAATCTACCGTCTAATCTCAATATTGGATTTTATGCGATGGACAGTATTTATAGTAGAGAACCTTAAAACAAAGAATGTATTGTAGGAAAGGTTGTGAGTTCCTTTTATATGGCTTAATTTTCTTACCTGAGGGTTACCAAAGTTATCAGATAATTTGAGTTAATAGAATATCTTTAAAGTTCTAGCGTTAAATTTGTTAGCCTTGCAAATAGTATGTGCTCAATAAGTGTTACACTATTATCACTACCAATGTGATAAATTAACAAGAAAATTGTTTTCCTTATTTAAAAATGGGGAACTCTTAAGATTTTAAAAATAATTAGTATCTGTAAACTGCTAAAATATTTTATGTTGAGCTTATTATAAGCTTATTATACTGCTGAATAAATCTAGGAAATATAGTACTGTGGCTTCCAGTCTTGAGTTATGGTACGTTTTATAATTAATTAATAAAAATGGTTTATTCCTAAGGAGGTGAAGGTGAGGAAAGGAGGGGGAAATTGAATGGAAATTCCTTTTATTATATAGTAAATCTTAATCAGAGACAAAGCTTAAATTACAGTAAAGAATTGAAGTAATTGCCAGGCAGTTCTTATAAAATTCACAAACATTTTGGATTTCTATGTATGCCTTAACTCTGTAGTAGATTTTTTTTTCCTATGGAAAACATTGTTTAGTCATGTGAGCTAAGTGAATGACAGCCTGTTTCCCCTTGCTAGGGTTGTCTTAGCCTGTCAAATGGTTTTTTATATTGGTTACTTTAAAGTGATTGGATGGGAAAGCCACAAATCTGAGAAGGGGCCTACTCTCTGGTTACTCTTTTCACACTTCTAAGATTGTTTAATTTACTGATGACATTAAGTTCTTGGTGAGAGGTAAAATAGCAAGTCAATAGAAATAAAGTTTCCAGATGTCTTAAGACCATGTAAAAAAGCATAATTAGAAATTGTAAATATATATAATTAAATACAACCAAATATCATACTCATTTGTCACACACTTCAGGAATTTAGATGTTTAAAGTATTTATAATGAGATTGATTTTAAATAGGAAGCTAGACTAGTAGGGTGAAGATGGTGAGAAACAACTGTATCTGTAGGTCAGGTGCTGCCATATAGTTCCAGATTAATCATCCCGTGCTTTAAGTCTTCTTCGGGGCTTCTCAGTACGATTGCTCAAGAGCTGGTTTCAACTTCTTTCCAGTTCTAGTAGGACATAACAGATGGCATGCTTCCTTTTTAGTCCAGTGTAGTAAAATTTTTTTAGAAACAGCAAAATTGATTTTCCTCATTTATCCTTTCTGTGTAATGAGGACAGAAATATTCAATGATTGGCTCAGGGGTGCAGGGAAGAGATAAATTGGAATAAATTTCCTTTGGAATATCAAAAATTAACTTATTTTATTTTGATGTATTTTTTCAGTGCTATTTTTCATTTCCTAAAAGGAATTCTTAAATAATATTATGGATTAAATCTAAATTTGAAACAAAAAATTATCTTACAAGAACTTACGGATTTAGGGTTCTAAGAACTATGATATAGGTAAGATAAAAACTTAATTAAAGTTGAAAAGTGTAACATGAAGAAATTCAGTAATATAATTTGAAAAGCATTTAAAAAGTATTAAACACATTAGTAGAACTGAATTAATTGCAATTATTTATTTGCTATGAATTTGTATTACTAAGGTACACATTAAAAAACTTTTATGTTCATGAGAATTGCTGGACTGAGAGCCTGATTTTTGGGGGTTGTTAAATTTTATATACATGAGTCTATTTTTAAGGTACTGTAGATGTTATCCTGAAATTTACAGTATAAGTAATATGAGTGATATCTTAAAGAAATTATTTTGAATATTTTTAACTTGGTAAGAATTCTGTAGATTCATGATAGATTCTGAACTAGTCACATACAAATAAATATAACTATATATGTAGATGTTTATATTCTTGTCCTGTTTTGATTATAGCATATTTGCCACTGTATCTTTTTGTTATTGAGAATGTCATTACTAGTGAAAACTCAACATATTTTATTTCAGAGGTAATGTAGTTATTTTTTTTAATATAAATTCTATTGTTAGAATGTTAGCATTAGGCAGCTGTTAATAAAGGAACTTAAAATCTTTTGGGGCCATTAATAACAAAAAACGTTTTGAAAGTTTATATGGTTTAAATGCTTTTAGATTATTAAACTAGAAAGATTTGAAGAAAGGTTCTGTCATGTGGTATGATTGGTAAAAGACTGACATACATAAAGTTCATGGAAACAATAAGGAAGTGAAAGTCGCATCATAAAGAAAATGATGAAACTGTTATTGCAACACTCTTCTGAGAAGTCCTAATTTCTGTCTCACCAGAGGGTGTCGTTGGTCATAAAGAAGGCCCATCCTTAATACTAGAATTTTTTAAAAAATTTCTTCAAAACACAAGTATAGTTACTGATTTTATACCCTAATTTTTTTGTATTCGAGAGATATAATATTTATAAATCTACTACTTTAGGAAGAAAGCTAATAATAATTTTTAAATTAATAAGAGTAATAATAATTACCATCTCTATAGCTAGTATTTATTGTGTACTTACTCTCTATCTTTGTTATAAGTCCTTTATATTTATTCTCATTTAATTTGTACTAACAATCTTATGAAAGTAGGTACTGTTAGAATTCTTCGTTGATAGGTCTTATAGCCTGTTGAATTGCAGACCTGGGATTTGAACCCAGGCAATATCTCTTCACAGCTCATGCTCTTTAACCCTCTGCTTCACTGCCACCAGATGTGATTCTAATGTTAATAATAATGATTTAGATTTCACTTTTATGACTTTATAATATAAAATTGCCTTACCTTTCACAAATTTAACTTCAAATGTACTGCCTCCCCAACTTTCTGTTTAGTACCTTCTAGTATTACATGTATATATTCCTTTCTCAAGGAAGAAGCCTTTCATTTTATAGTTGTACACTGTTTTACCATAGAATCTAACACCTATGACAACGGAGCCATGAGTGTAGTAGGAGTAAAAGGTTTCTTCTTAAAGCGTCTTAGAAAAGGACAAGGAGAGATTATTCTGAATAGTGTATCTCTTATACTTAGCTTTTTCTATCTTTTATCCACATTACCAGATGTAGAGATATTATAGTCATAATCCAATATAGCTTATATGTTAGCTTTGGGATATATTTTAAATTCCTTATACATTTAGATATTTCTGACATTTTAGAATTTATAATATAATACATTTCCCAGTTATCAGGAGATTGCTTATTCTGTATCCTCAGCTATTAAACTACAAGTAGACAAAAAGGGGTTCCTAAGTATTTGGGGAAAAAAATTACAAAGTTGATGCATTTAATTCATGCACTTTAAGGTGAACTCTTTACCATTATCAGATCTTACATGAAATTCTAAGGAAATTTATCTGGCTTTCCAATCTATAGCAGATAATGCTTCTATAATTGTATTTCCATGTTTCAGAAATCCAAAATGCTCAGAAAGCCAAAAGTTTTCTCTTAACCCATGTAATGTTAAAACATGATCTGAACTGATGTAAGACTATTGATGGTCTTTATTTACTCCCTTCTTACTGTGAATATCCATTTTTCTGCAGAAACATTAACATTTTTATTATGGGGTCCTGCCTCAGACCTCACTGACACACTGTATGACATATCACATGTGCATTGTAGTCCCTTTCTAACATCCAAAATATTCTGAATTCTGAAATATATCTGCTCTCAAGGATTTTAAGTAAGGGATCATATACCTGTATAATCAGGTACAGTTACAGTACAACTGAGGACTAGGATATAGAACTAGGAAGATTAATCCAGTAACTCAAGCATAGCAAATGTGAGACCTCTGAGTGTGAAGCAGTATTTGTAACTGGAATAATATATGGATCCCTTTTAAAGAAAATAATTATATATCCCATTTTTAGAATCACTGACTTTAGTTTCTGAAGTAAGTTTATTTTTAAGTCTTTCATTTTTTTTCTTTATATTGAAATGAAAACACAAAATGAAAATTTGCAAAACTTGTGGCCCCCAGAGTTTATCCATGGCACACACTTATTGAGAAACACTGAGAAGGTGGCAAATAGTCCTATATACTTGAGCAATCCCTGTAAGTATTATTCTTTACCAAATCTTTGTTTATAATAGCCTGAATCATAGTTAAGGGGTTAAAATACCTTTCCTATATTTAAAGTATGATTTTTTAAAGGGATGAGAAGAAGTACCCTCTTAAAAATAATGTACACATAATTTTTGATTACCACCTTTCACCTCCAAGGTAATGTCTTCTACCTACTGCCAGTTGGGAATCACTGTCATAACAAGCAACTCTTCGTGATAGGAATAAGTGAAATTCCTCAAGTGTGTGGAGGCAGAAGAAATTTAAGAACCAGTGCTCTAAAATACGGATAATGTACGTTAGAGAAGAACCAGTGCTCTAAAATATGGGATAATGTACATTAGAGATACTGCCATCAGAAACTAATGTAAACATGTTTCCAGTGGCATGGGGAACTACGTACCTGGACTAGCCTTTCTGCTGAAAACAACCTAAAATGCTGGACAAAATGCATCAGTGCTCTGGCACAAAAGTAAAGAATATTTAGACTGAACACTAATTGGAAACCCAGTGAGGTAAGCTGAGTACTGAAACTGGCTATTGCCTTGAGGGTATTTACCAAATCAAGTGAGCTTCTGTTTTCCTGGCCTTTTGGGGGCTTAGGGATCAGGAAGCAAAAGCCCAGACCCACCAAAGTAAAACATTTAGCAGTCTTCTCCAGTAATAGCCCTTTTCCATAGGGGTATATACCTTCTAGGTGTAAGAGTGGTCTAGAAATTCTTTCCCAACGAAGAAAATTATCTTTTTATAATATTTCTGCTAACAGGAAAAATAAAAAATCTCTACTGAAAATTTACCACAAACCAGCCCTCATACTGGTTTGCAGCCTGAATTCACACTAGACCTCAAGCTAAGAATTTTATTTTAGTTTTGTTTTAATATTTATTTATTTATTTTTGTCTGCTTTGGGTCTTAGTTGCAGCATGGGGGATCCTTTGTTGCAGCGAGCAGGCTTCTCTCTAATTGTGGCACGTGGGTTCCAGAGCACATGGATTCTATAGTTGCAGCACACAGGCTCTCCAGTTGTGGCACACAGGCTTAGTTGCCTCGCGGTATATAGAATCTTAGTTCCCTGACCAGGGATTGAACCCACATCCCCTGCATTGGAAGGCGGATTTTTAACCATTGGACCACAAGCAAAGTCCCCTCTGCCCTATTCTTTTCTCTGTTTGCTTTTCTTTTTCCACTTCCTCACCTTCTATACTTTGCATTTGAATTCTGTTCTAAGAATTTTAAATGATCCTGGATTGTTACTACTCCCAGGGGCCTGACAGAAGCAGCACAAATCATCATTGTCAAAGAATTCCTGTCGGTAAAGTTATAATGAAAATGAGTTGCTTAAAATAAAAATTTACAAGCCATCTAAGGAAACAGGGCACAGTGTAAGAGAATCAGACCTACAAATGGTTCACATCTTGGAACTATCAGATGTAAAATATAAAATAATTATATTTAATATGTTCAATGAAAGCTTAAAATGAGGAAAAGAGCAAACAAACATTTTGTAGAAGAATCAGAAGTTCTAGAAATGAAAATATATACAGTAACTGAAATTAGAATTCAAGGAATAGGTAAAAGCAAATAGACCCCATTGAAGAAAAAAATGATACAATAAAAGATAAACATGGGACTTCCCTGGTGACGCAGTGGTTAAGAATCCACCTGCCAATGCAGGGGACATGGGTTTGAGCCCCGGTCTGGGAAGATCCCACATGCTGCAGAGCAACTAAGCTCATGCGCCACAACTGCTGAGCCTGTACTCTAGAGCCCGCGAGCTACAACTACTGAAGCCCGTGTGCCTAGAGCCCGTGTCACAACAAGAGAAGCCACTGCAATGAGAAGCCTGTGCACCGTAACCAAGAGTAGCCCCTGCTCGCCGCAAAAAGAGAAAGCCTGCGCAGCAACGAGGACCCAACGCAGCCATAAATAAATATATACATACATACATACATTCCGATTACATCATTAAAAAAAAGATAAACCTGAAGAAATCCAGAATGCCGTACAGAGAGACAATAAAGTGGAAAATATAAAAGAGGTTAATAAAGGGGAAATTTTTAAGAGAAAACACAAAACACTTTCAAAGGATTATCAGGTTTCAATAACAATAATGGAAATAGAGACCATGAAATGATATACTCGGTGAAAATAAATCTAGAAGCTGTGACCTACTCTAGTTCAACCCAGAATTCTATAGCTAGCAAAAAATAACTTTCAAGAACAAGAGCAAAATAAAGACATGCTCAGAGAAATCTGAAAGTTCACTAGCAGACCACTTTTTTTTTTTAACTGAAGTATAGTTGATTTACAGTGTTGTGTTAATTTCTGCATTTTAGCAAAGTGATTCAGTTACATGCATTCTTTTTCATATTCTTTTCCATTATGGTTTATCACAGGATATTGAATATAGTTCCCTGTGCTATATAGTAGGACCTTGTTGTTTATCCATTCTGTATATAATACTTTGCATCTGCTAACCCCAAACTCCCACTCCATCGCTCCCCCATCCCCCTAGCAGACCATTTTAAGTAGAAGGAAAATGGTCATTGAAAGTCTGAGATTCAAAAAGGAATGATGATCAAAGACAGTGGTAAGTGTATGTTAATAAAGTGTCAGTTAATTTTTTAAAAACTGTTTAAACAATAATAGTGCCTTATGGGATTAAAAAAACTGAAATAGTTGTTTTAGTTTTTTACTAATTGTTAGTTTATTTCATAAACTGGAGGGAGGTGATTGGAGCTAGTATCCAAAAGATCTTTTTATTACTCAGGAGAAGATTAAAAGTAACTTTGGATTTTGATGGGTATGTGTGATAAAAATGTTATGGTAACACTTTAGTAATAGAAATAAATATATAACTTGCAAACTAGTAGATGATAAAAAATGGAACCAGAAAAAAATAATCCCAAAGGAGGCAAGAAAAGAGAGAAAGACACAGTGGGGAACAACAGATAAGATGATAGAAGTAAATCCAAATATATCTATGCCTTATATTTTAAAATGTTCAGCTATATGGGGTTTAGTCCAGACTACAAAGAAACAAAAGGAACACATGTTGTAAGTAAAATGATGGAAAAAGATATACCAGGTAAATGTTAATGGAATGAAAGCTGGGATATCATTTGAAATAGATTTTAAGACAAGTAGAATTACTAGAGATAAAAAAAGAATTGGTACGTAATGGTAAATGTTTCATTTCGCCACGAATGTTTAGAAGTTTTAATTGTATGCAACTAATAACCAAAACCACAAATAAAGCAAAAATTTATAGAACTACCAGGAAAAATTGATAAATTTCACCAGGATAGTGGGAGATTGTAATATATCTTCCTCATTAATTGGTAAAGAGAGCAGACCCAAAAAAAGAAAAATCAGGAATATAGAAAACTTAATAATAATTAACAAGTGTGATCCAACGGACATGTATTACATCCAGTCACTGTGGAAACATCAGCTGAATCATCATGAAAATCAGCCACATACTGGACCATCTAGTAACTTTCAACAGATTTCAAAGGATTAGTATCCTATAGATCAATTCATTTAAGTTAGAAATCAGTAAGAAGAAAAATCACATGGAAATTAAGATATATTCTTCTAAATAACTCATGTATGAAGGAAGAAATGTTAATGGAGCTTGGATTGCCCTTTGTCTGGGAGCTGTTAGGTCATCCTTCAATTTTGTTTGTGGCAAACACAACCCTGAGGAATGGCCTTTCAGTCTTGGCATACCTGGTGAGAATGTTAGAGATGCTAAGGGCCAATAATGAATTGGTTCTCCCAGCAGGAAAGAGAAAATTTTTAACAAATAATGCTGGAACAGTTGTGTATCCATATGTAAAAAAATGAAATTGAGTAAAAAATACATACATAACCTTTTTTTATGAATTGAAGACCTAATGTAAAAGGTAAAAACTATAGTACATTTAGAAGACAGTGTGGGATAAAAGCTCTATGAATTTGGTGTACAGAAGGAATTCTTTTTTTAAAAATAAATTTTATTTATTTTTGGCTGTGTTGGGTCTTCGTTGCTGCGCGCAGGCTTTCTCTAGTCGCGGTGAGTGGGGGCTAGTATTCGTTGCAGTGCGTGGGCTTCTCATTGCGGTGGCTTCTCTTGTTGCGGAGCATGGGCTCTAGGCATGCGGGCTCAGTAGTTACGGCTTGTGGGCTCTAGAGCGCAGGCTCAGCAGTTGTGGTGCACGGGCTTAGTTGCTCTGCAGCATGTGGGATCTTCCCGGACCAGTGCTCGAACCTGTGTCCCCTGTACTGGCAGGCAGATTCTTAATCACTGCGCCACCAGGGAAGTCCCCAGAAGGAATTCTTAAATGAGAAACAAACTATGGTAACCATAAAGAAAAGGGTTAATCCACCCTATTAAAGTTAAGAACTTTTTCATTAATAGGCAACTAATAAAAAGACAAGCCACCTAAATAGGGAAAGATATTTGCATCACATATAAGGATTGGTATCCAAACAATACAAATGACTTCAATAGACACTTAATAGAAGAGGGAATCTAAATGGCAAATATATATATATGTTTGCCATATATATATACTTGACCTTTAGGTTTCTTTTGTATATGAGAGATATTCAACCCCATTACTCATATGGGAGATGCAAATTAAACCACAAGGAGTTACAATTTCATAGTCATCAGGTTGGCAAAAAAAAATTTTTTGATGAGTACATGGAGCAAACAAAATACACATACATTCCTGGTAGCAATTTGTCATTATCAGTTAAAATTGAAGAAAAGAATACTCTGTGACCCAGTAAGTCCACTCCTTCACATATATTCTGCTTTTAGAATTTCAGAAAACTTATTGACAGTTGTGTTCCAAGGGATATGAACAAGGATGTCCATAACAATACTACTTGTAATAGCCCCAAACATAAACATAAATGTTCTTAAGAGTATAATAAATTGTGGTATGTTCATAAAGTAGAATATGAGTCATCTGTAAAAAGAATGACTTGCTGCAATAATGTTAATGAATTTGGTGGGGGGGAAACAAGTTTCAGTACAACTCAATTTGACATAATGTGTGAAAAACTTAGCTAAATAATATAATATTTAAGGATTCTAACTATAAAGGAAAAATTTGTTTGCTTAATCTTTGATACAATCAGTTTAAAATGTGGATAAATTAAGTAAATCTATAAAACTACATAAAATCTATGTGGTTTTACCCAACATTTTGTGTTTAGGAGGTTCCTTAGTTATTTCGGGTTAAAAAAAGCTATCACTGTGACACCTCTAATACCTTGTAATTTGGCACCTTGTACCTTAGATGACACTGAAAATTCTCTGCCTTAGTTTCCCTTCTCTTACTTACTCTCTGTCACGCATTTCCTCTCAGACCAGTGTTAATACAAACCTAAGCAAAAGTGCTCTCCTCTAACCTTTTGAGAAGTGATCTGAGAATTCCAATATGGAATCTTATTATATTTTTCTTGCCCTGGAGTTGAGTGTCATTGTAGCATTGAACATAATATGCAGACATGCAGTTCTCTGTTAGACAGCTTCGGAGATGCATGAGCTGCATAGCTGTGGGAAAAAAATGGTGCATTTTAATCCTGAGCTGTCTTCTCAAGATGCTGCCATGGCCGTCATACAGTGAAGCTCTAGACAGGGGCTCCAGAGTGATTGTACTGGGTTTATTTGAACTCTCCACTTTGAAAATTCTCCTTGTGAGAGGAAATTCTGTCCTTTCCTGAAATGTAGATTTGGAGTCTTAACACAAATGTGTACTTTGCTAAATGGTCTTGTACATTTACATGCCTTTTTTTTTGTAGCAATGTCTTGGTTTTGGAAATCTATTTGTAGTGGATGTATTCATTATTTGGGTTATGTTATTTATACACCTAAGAAATTAGGATACATTTTCATATCCCACATTTTATTTTCTAGGCCTTAAGTGCCTATTTTGAGTGACATTTATTATGTGTAACAGTTATATTTGGTTTGTTGAAGTATTGTGCTTAAAAGATTACTAAAAGGAGGGGCTTCCCTGGTGGCGCAGTGGTTGAGAATCCGCCTGCTGATGCCGGGGACACGGGTTCGTGCCCCGGTCCGGGAAGATCCCACATGCCATGGAGCCGTTGGGCCCGTGAGCCGTGGCTGCTGAGCCTGCGCGTCCGGAGCCTGTGCTCCACAACGGAAGAGGCCACAACAGTGAGAGGCCCGTGTACAGCAAAAAAAAAAAAAAAAAAAAAAAAAGATTACTAAAAGGAAATGTTATCAATACATCAGTAGCCTAGATTTCCTTTTATTTCTTTACTTATTTTGCTTTATGAAGCAAACTTCCATGCACATTATTAATTATCTGCTATTGAATGCTTTCAGTTCATTTTAAGAAGTAGTTTCATAAAAATTTAAAACTAAAAGTTTTCTTGATTTTGGTGTAAAATATACAGACCTTTCTGTTGTAATGTTACATATTATGTATTTCTGAAAACACTGAAATTGTGCATAACTGATGGGTCGCACCCAAAACATGCAAAGCTTTGTAATCAGAACACTAATAAAAATAAATCTTAATAAGAATACTAGAATATTTTAAAAGATATAGTAACTCTGTTACATATAAAGAAATACTACAGTCGACTTAAGGTTAAAAAAAAAAGAGATGAAGATAGCCTGGTGGAAGGGTGTGCAAGGAAGGGTTGAAGCTACAGGGTTATGGAGGCCAGAGTAAAATGCATAAAGATTTGCAGAGAAGAGTTCATTAAGTATTTTCAAGACAATGCGTGTGACCAGGCTGTGCCAAGAGGAAGAACATGGGTTGCATGAGAATTGTGTACAGTACTGTATTTTCAGCAGCTTGCTGCTTTCCACTGTGTTAGCTTGTTTGGGGTTCAGCTCTTATTATTTAGTAGTGCAAAGACATAGGCTGGAAAAATCATGTACAAACCAGTGTGACTTTCACATTGTACTAAAATCTTTCCCCTACTTACCAGTGAACTAATTTGTGTTACAGAAAAGCTTAATAACAAAATAAACTAAGAATGAGAGGTGGCTTCTGTTTTTGACTAGAGGTCTTTGATCAGTCTGTGAACTTTTTGTGATTTTGTTTCTTGTGAAATGGAAATACTACAACTAAAAAATAGTCTAACACAGTCTTTTCCCCCTTGAGTATATTGTTTTAACTTTAAACTATAAAAATAATAAACACCTTAAAGAAAAACCAGAAAATATAACAAAGAAAAAAATTACTAAGTTACTAATATAAGGCACTGTTAGCTTTTTGTAGATTTTCTACTTTTTCGCCAGTTTTTTTTTTTTTTTTTTAGCTATTTCTCTATAATAAAATATGTAAGCTGTTTATAGTTTTACTATTATCGTTCATAATTCTTAGATGAACGGGTGTCTGTGTGTGTGTGTGTGTGTGTGTGTGTGTGTGTGTGTGTGTGTAAAAGAGAGAAAGAGGAGAGAGGAAGAGAATCTTCCCCAACATAGGATTATTTCACTGAATTATTGGGTCAAAGAATATGACATTTTTAATGATTCTTGGTGCATATTGCCAGCTTGCTTTCCAAAATGGCCCTAGGTCCTTGCCCAAAATTGTGTATTATATATTTTTTAAACTGTTGATAATGGGCAACAATAGATATTATTATTTGTATTACTAGTATCTGTGCTTATCAGACACTATGCTAAGTACATTATCGTATTTAATGTCACATTTTTGTTTTGGTTTGCATTTCTTTAATCATCAGTGAAGTTGAATATTTTCTAATATATTTGTTTACTATTTACATACTTATTTGTAAGAAAAGATCATTTGCCTATTTATTATGGTGGACTTAGTGTTCTAAGTGGATGGTGTTCTAAAGTATTCTACAAGGATAGTTTAGAAACAGCTATTTTTCTTTCATTGAAAATATAGTAACCATTAAAACCTTACTAAGAGAATGTCAGCCTTTCATCGTCAATATTTGATTTTTTAACTTTGCTTGACTGTACACTTTGTGTAATCTTTGGCACATTTGCTGCCATAGTATTGTCTTACATCAAAGTAATGGGATTTTATTCTAAACTTGTAATTCAGAGGAATAGTATATTTGCAGCCATTTGAATTAGTTTCTGATGAGACTATTTGTCAACAGTATCTGTTTTAAGTAGTATTGCTAAAAATATATGTTCCTTAAGAAATAGTGTGTATTCTAATGGATAAAAAAGCTTGAATCTTGAATTCAGCCTGGCTTGTAATTTTGGCTCCACTTTTTATTAGCTTTAGAATGGTAGGCAAAGTACTTACTGCATGCACTTCCATTTCCTCATTCATAACAGTGATTTCAGTTTTCCGATTGTTACTGGTGAGGATATTTCCTAGCATTAATGATTCATTTCTAAAATAAAATAGCTCTTAAAAGTAGATAGCACAGCACTTGGTATATGTTAATTATAAGTTCATTTCAGTTTGAAATAATTATAATTTGAGTCCCTGCTCATGCCCAACATTTTGTTATGATGTATTAAGAATACAAAAGTAAAAGACTCTTACCTCTTAAGGGATTCACAGTCAAGAAAGGACCATACATAGAACTAAGTAGTAGTGTAAGTAGAGATGATGCATTTTAAAGCCCATAACATAGTGCCTGTAATATAACAAAATCTCAGTAAATGTTAGCCACTGCTATTTGGTTACTCTCTAATTTCTATATGTAATTGAAGATAAATGAATATAGGTGAAAAGGCAGAAGTGGACCATCAGAAATTAGTTATTCCTCTTTGAACACTGAGTGCTGAGAGTGTTTTCTGTTTGTTTGTTTTTTGTTGTTTAAAGGAAGCAAGACTTTCCTTAACCAATGAATTCTCATCCACTACATTTTAAAAATTCTCTATGGTCAGAGAGACTCTGATGGAAAAAATGAATAATTTGGTCAGTTACATAGAACAGAATATCATCTCTGAAATATGTTGTGTACACATATGTGCACATGTGCATATGTTTATGTGTGGTTTTCTTAATTGATTAAAATAGAAACCAAATTTATTGTAATTTGAACTTTTCTTTTTTACAGTGTCTTAGCATATCAAGTTATAGGTATAGGTGAGAGAGATAGGAACTGGATAGGGAGAGAACAGTGAAAAGATTTTAAATGGATAGGATTGGGTCATTGGTATTCATAGGTGATATGTATATATATACTGTTACCAGGATAATATAGTGGCTAGAGTTTTGTTTCTGAGGTTAGTCTGCCTGGGCTTAAGTTCTGGTGCTTCCAGTTACCAGCCAGGCAGTCTCAAACAGGATGCTTAACCTCTGCATCATTTTCCGAAGCAATACTATTGGGTTAATAGTAGTGCCTACTTTATAGGGTTTAATTGATAGTTAATTGAGTTGTAATATGTGGTATTTAGTACAATGGCTTACTCCCAAAATATTAACTGTTGGATGCTATTGATAATTGTGTGTTCTGAGACTACATCTAATAGCTAACAGAATCCAGATAGACTGTTATGCATCCAAAATTGACCAGTGTTCATAATTCATAGAGTAACCTGCCAGCTATGTTTAAAATAAAATAAAATCTTGGGGGTACTTCTGTTATTTCACTTATGTAAGTATAAGAAGTGTGAATAGAATAATAGAAGATATAGAGGGTTTTTCACAGAATTCAGAAATGGAGGAAATGAGGTACCTTGAGGAACCATTGAAAATAAATTAAATGGCACATTAGTTCTGTCACTTTCCTTTCTGGTCAGTTATTCTCCCATAATAAGATTTTGAATTGAAGTACATTTCAAAAGCAAAACAAAAGTCATTGATAAAATGGAAATAAAAAAGGATAGTTTAGAAACAGCTTTTTTTCTCCCCTTGAAAATATAGTGACAGTTCAGACTTTACTAAGAGAATGTCAACCTCTCACTGTCAGTACTTGATGACATAATATAGAAGGAAGAGTTAAAAATACTGGAATTTACAAATAAATAATAAATTTATAGTAAATATAATTTTGCTAGTAATGAATTTAGTAATTAAGGAATGTTATCTTTTTAGTATGATATACTATAAAAATATTAGAAATCATTTATTTATGGTAAGTATTTCAGATTTGAGGAAAGGGTTTATTTGGAATTATTATTTGAGCTTTATGTTAAATTTGGTTATTGTTTGTATTGAGCCATATGTATGACTGTTAATTACAGTGAAGTCATAGATCCATAAGATGAATAGATTATAGAGCTTTATAATTCAAAGAAATAATCTATTCATTTTTAGTAACAGCAAACATTACTTATTAGGCAGTTACTATGGCCTAGGAACTTTAATAAGTATTCAAAATACATTATTTAATTTTGTTAATATCATCTGTACATATTGTGCTATAGTGTTGCATTTTATTTGCAGTCATTTCAAATAACATGAAATAAGTTCTGTTCCTTGTATAGTAACCTTTAGCATCTTTGTTATACAAATATTGTGCTTAAATATTATGTGGGATATTGATTGCAAAATTTCTCTGATTTGGGGATGTTTAAATATGTATTTCCTTCTTCCATGAGTTTATGAATCTTAAATATTACACTAACTGATAATTGTTTCTTTTGTTGCAGAACTGTAAGAGTAAATGGGTCCAATAATTGGAATGACTCCAGAAAAGAGAGCTGAAACTCCAGGAGCTGAAAAGGTTGCAGGATTAAGCCAGATTTACAAAATGGGAAGCTTGCCTGAAGCTGTTGATGCTGCCAGGCCAAAGGCCACTCTAGTGAACAGTGAGTCAGCAGATGATGAACTCACAAACTTGAACTGGCTTCACGAAAGTACTAATCTCCTAACAAACTTCAGCTTTGGAAGTGAGGGTCTTCCAATTGTTAGTCCATTGTATGACATAGAGGGAGATGATGTGCCATCCTTAGGACCGTCGTGCTATCAGAACCCAGAAAAAAAATCAGCAACTTCAAAACCCCCATACTCCTTTAGTCTTCTCATTTATATGGCTATTGAACACTCTCCAAATAAATGTTTGCCTGTCAAAGAAATTTATAGCTGGATACTGAACCGCTTCCCATATTTTGCAACTGCACCAACAGGCTGGAAGAATTCTGTTCGACATAATCTGTCCCTGAATAAATGTTTTCAGAAAGTGGAAAGAAGCCATGGCAAGGTCAGTGTTTATGAACATTGCTATATTTAGGGAGGTGGGGGAGAATTAACATGGACATCTTAACATATGAGGAAATCAAAGGAAGACAAAAAAAATAGTCAATCAGATTACTTCAGGGCTTCCCTGGTGGCACAGTGGTTGAGAGCCTGCCTGCCGATGCAGGGGACACGGGTTCGTGCCCTGGTCCGGGAGGATCCCACATGCCAAGGAGTGGCTAGGCCCGTGAGCCATGGCCACTGAGCCTGCGTGTCTGGAGCCTGTGCTCCACAACAGGAAAGGCCACGGCAGTGAGAGGCCCGTGTACCAAAGGAAAAAAAAAAAAAAAGATTACTTCAGACTGAGGTTAATTATATTCACCGTTTGCTTTCATTTGAGAAGTTTTAAAATTTCTTCAGTATTGATATAAACCTAGCAGAATTATTTCCATTCTACTATAGGTACATAAATTAGGGTTTATTTATTATTATTTTCTCTTTTTTAAAAAACTTTTAATAATTGAAGTATAGTTAATTTACAGTGTTGTGTTAGTTTCAGGTGTACAGCAAAGTGATTCAGTTATAATTAGTTTTTTTAATGTTCTAACTTTCTATTCTTAGTTTCTGTAATGTTCTTGTCACTATATTTATGTATTATTCTTATTTATTCAACATGACCATCTCTGCCTTATAATTGGAGTGTGGATCATTTACATTAATGTAATTGATATGGTTGGATTTAAATCTGTCATTACGTTATTTTTTTTCTATTTGCTGTATCTGTTCTTTTTTCCTTTTCTTCACTTTTCTTGCCTTTTTGTCAATTGAGTATTTTTTTATGATTCAATTTTATCTCTTCTATTGGCTTACTAGCTACTCTTTTTTTTTAAACTAATTGCTATACAGTTTTCAGTATATATTTTTTATTTATCACAGTCTGCCTTCAAATAATTTTAATTCACTTATTATCTGGCCTTTTACAGAAAAAGTTGACTAATCCTGATGCCCTGTCCAGATAAATTCCTTTTCCCAAGAAGTTGATTTAACATTTCTTATAGTTTGGGTCTACTAGCAATGAAATATTTTTTTAACCTTTTTGTGGAGGATGGGTATGGAATTCTAGGTTGACAGGTTTTTTTTTTTTAAGTACTTTAAAGACATTACTATCGGGCTTCCCTGGTGGCGCAGTTGTTGAGAATCCGCCTGCCGATGTAGGTGACACGGGTTCGTGCCCCAGTCCGGGAAGATCCCACATGCCGCGGAGCGGCTGGGCCCATGAGTCATGGCCGCTGAGCCTGCTGTCTGGAGTCTGTGCTCCGCAACGGGAGAGGCCACAACAGTGAGAGGCCCGCGTACCACAAAAAAAAAAAAAAAAAAAGACATTACTGTCTTCTGGCTTGCATAGTTTCTGAAGAGAGGTCTGTTATGATTCTTATTTTTATTCTGTTTGTAATTTTTTTTTCTTACTTTCTGTCTTCAAGATTTTTCTCTTTATCACTACTTTTTAGCAGTTTGACTATGATGTGCTTTGGTGTGTTATTTTTATCCTGCATTGTTTTTTCAGAGGTTCTTGGATCTGTGGTTTGTTGACATTCATTAAACTTAGAAATTTTTTTCCTCATTATCTCTTCAAATATTTCTTGTGGTTCACCACCTACTTCTGGGCTCCAAGTAAAAATATATTAGACCATTTGCTATTGTCTCACCTCTTGGTTGCTCTGTCCCTCTTCCTACTCTTTTCTTTCTTTGTTTCAGTTTGGATAATTTCTATTGATCTTTCTATAGTTTGTGGGGGTTTTTTGAATATTTGAATTTTATTTTATTTTTTATACAGCAGGTTCTTATTAGTTATCTATTTTATACATATTAGTGTATATATGTCAGTCCCAATCTCCTGATCTTTCTATAGTTTTATTCTTTCCTCTGTTGTGTTCATTCTGCTGATTAGCCTGATAAAGTTGTCTTCATATTTTTAAAGTATTTTCATTTGCCTTTTAAAAAATAGTTGCCATCTTTTTGTTAAAATTTCCCACCATCTTTTTGTTAAAATTTCCCACTGGATCTTTAAGCATATTAATCACAGTTATAGTGTCTGTCTGATAACTTCAATATCTGGTCCATCTCTGGGTCTGGTTTTGTTGATTGTTTTATCTCCTGCTTTTGTGTGTTGAATAATTTTGGATTAAGTGGCAGCCATTGCTTGTTAAAGAATGGTAGAATCTGAGGTAAATAATATTTCTATCCAGAAATAGGTATTCCTCTACTTCTGTCACGTTGTTAGTATGAACGGGTATTGGTCAATCTAGTAAATAATTGAGCTGGGTTTGGGTTTTGTGGCTGTCATAGTTACCTTCAGTGTACCATAGTCTTCACATTCCTACAGAGATAGACTGTTGATACTTTGTACTTAGTGTGTGGCCTGGAATGTCAGGTGATTTTTCTCAGCATTTCTGCTCCAACTCCATCTTTCAGTTTGTGACACATTTAGAGGTGAGAGGAGTTGAATATTTCTCTCTGTACTCTTGCCCCTTCATTAGCAATAGATTGCTCTTGCTTGTTACTTGGTACAAAGTTCTTAGTGTGAACAGGGTGGGTTTCTCAGTTCTTCTGCTCCAGTTTTAGTCTTAAGCAGACTCTGTATGCCTGTGCCTCAAGAGTGGGACTTTCCTTGTCTCCTCCACGAGTGGACAGTCTCTCCCATTTACTCAGAGTGGAGTCTAGAGCTGCACTCATCAATAGCCAATTACCTACATATGGCTAGTGGTTGGCATATTGGATAGCACAAAATGGGATATTTCTGTCATTGTATAAATTCCTACTGGACACCACTGTTCCAGCACTCAGGCCAATTTCTTGCTTATTCCCATCATGGTGAGTAGATGTTGCCTAATATCAGTGGGAAGTTCTAGGTACAAGTGAGTGACCACTTCCCAGCAGCAGCAGATCTCTCCTTTGTATCTTTGAAGGATTTGGGCATGAACAGATTTCCTGCCCTTCTAATGGCATGTAGTATTGAATACATTGCCTAGTGTCAGTAAAATGTGAGGATAGCTGGGTTTTGTACTTTTCTCCCAACAGCAGCCATCCTTTCCCGGGGACTGGGGTGAGGAGTGTATTTTGCCTCTTTCTCAGTGGCAGACTGCTTTTGCTTCGTATGGAGCTTTGTCCAGGGTTTAGGCAGGTTTTGTGCCTCTGCCACAGTGATACCTGATTTCACCTTACGCTCATTCAGGGCCTGGAGCATGAATGGGCTTTGCCTGATATCTTTGCTCCAGCCTCAGACCATGGTAGGTTCTGCACATCTATCTCCATCTCCAAGGTGTCTGTCTTCCTTCAGTCTCCTGCCTGCCTACAGTTTTGAGTATTTTTTTTTCTTGCCTTTTATTGTGACTGCCACTTCTTCCATGCTCTACCAAATGTGAAACTGTTCATATGTTTCATCTCACAGGACCTGTCATACTTCAAAATTCAATTATTTCTGTTGTCTTGCAGCCTTAGATCTCAGATAGGCTCATAAAAAATTATGGTTATGTAGGCTATTTTGTTTTCTAATTTTTTTAAAAAAAACTAATTTTTTAAAAATTTATTTTTGGCTGTTTTGGGTCTTCCTTGCTACACACGGTCTTTATCTAGTTGCAGCAAGTGGGGGCTACTCTTTGTTGCAGTGCACAGACTTCTTGTTGCGGTGGCTTCTCTTGTTGCAGAGCACAGGCTCTAGGTGCGCGGGCTTCAGTAGTTGTGGCTTGTGGGCTCTAGAGCGCAGGCTCGGTACTTGCAGCGCACGGGCTTAGTTGCTCCACAGCATGTGGGATCTTCCCAGACCAGGGCTCAAACCCATGTCCCCTGCATTGGCAGGCGGATTCTTAACCACTGCACCACCAGGGAAGTCCTGTTTTTCTCCTGTTAGGCTGGGAGTGATGTTCTTTTATGACTTTCTATACCCCAAGTGTCCTATTCTTATTTAGAATAAAAGTTAAAAGGGTAAGTACTTATATTTTTTGGTAACTGAAGAATTTTATAGGACAGTGCTATTCAAACTTGAATGTACCTACTGATCATCTGGGAATCTTATTAAAATACTGATTCTGCTTCAGCAAATCTAGGATGGGGACTGAGGCTCTTTCATTTCTAACAGGCTCCCAGGTGATCCTGATGCCTCTGATTCATGGACACACCCTGGGTAGCAAGACATTTGGACACATCATCGTCTTATAACTAACTTAAAGGAGCTTATTAGTTACCTTTTGCTGTGTAACACATTCTCTACTACACATGGAATATTTATAAAGGCCAACTATGTGGTTAGGCCATTGAACAAAGCCTTAGCGATTTTAAAGGATCAGTCTCTGTTATAGCCAGCCTCCAAGATGGCCCCCAAATGAGCCCCACCTTCCGGTATTCGTGCCCTTGTGGAGTCCCCTCCAATACTGCATAGGGCTGACTCATGTAACCAAGAGGATATTATGGAAACGATGGAGTGTGCTTTTTGAGTCCAGGTTATAAAAGACATTATGGTTTCCATCTTGGATTCTTGGCTAATTAGCTCTATGGGAAGTCAGCTGTTATGATCATACAGACACTTAAATAGCCCTGTGGAGAGGCCCTGTGGCATGGAAATGAGGCCTCCTTCCAACAGCCATATGAGTGAGCCATTTTGGAAGCAGATCCCCCTGCCCCAGTCAAACTTTCCTTTCAGATGACTGAAAGCATTGGAAATTTTGGATGTATCCTTTCCACCGTGCATTATTAGATTTTAATTTTTGAACTGTATCCTTAATTCTTTTCTAGTTTTAGACCTATTGTGTTTATGCTTATGATGGGATGTAAAAGGAGAAATGTCTACTAGATATTTAGAAATATGATACAAGAATGGTAGTGATGTTATGGTATTAAAGCTCTAAGTTTAAAGCCCTCAGCATTGATTTTCAGTAGAAGAGTCTAGGAAAAGTATGGTATAATGGAAGCCAGGGAGAGTCAGTTTAAGTGTGAATGAGCAACAGTGTCAAATGCTGAAAAAAAAAAAAAAAAAAAAAACTTGAAAATGATTAGCTAAGAAGTGATTGAGACAAGTAGCAGCCAAAAGATAAGAATTAAAAATATATGAACAGTGGTTATTTCTATTGTGGCCACTTTCGAGCTACCAACATTATGTCATTAAATGCGAAGTGGATAGGGGATGTTTATAGTCAGCAGCACACCACTGTATGTAAGGAACACATACAATCCAATAAGAAAAAGAAAACCTGATAGGAAAATTGACAAGAATATGAACAGGGGATTCACAGAGGAGGAAATACACATGGCCATAAACATATGCAGAGATGTTCATCCTCTCTAGCAATCAAATCAGGGACATACAAATTAAAAGAACAAAAAAACAGTTTTTACCCATTAGATTGCAAAATTTTAAAATTTTTTTTAGTTGAAGATATGGGGAAATGAAAATCAATATCAGTATTTTCTCACCATTAATAGGAGTGTAAATTAGTATGACCATTCATGAGGGCAACTTGGCAGTAGATATTAGAATTAGAAACGTGCATATCCTTTGATCTAATGGATCAGATTCTGATTTCTCCCCTTAAGTAAAACTCATACTTGCACACAAAGAGATGCATTCAATATATAAGAATATTCATTGTGGTAAAGTTCTAGAACAATATGTCTAGTGTGGTATAATTTGTGTTAGTGATCAAAAGGGATTTGTTCTTGTCCCTAATTTTTAATTGTATGCATTATTTATATAATTAACCTGAGCATTTTTGAATCTTTAGAGAAAGAAAGGAATTAAGGAAGTGAAAGCTAGTGAATTGGAAAACATACAGTCCAGATTTCAGGGAGAGTGTGATAAAGAGAAAGAAATTATCTTATGAGCTAATAAAGAGTATGCGAGTAAATATAGAAATTGTAATACATTGGCACAAAAATTAGCCAGCTATTGCCACAAGTCAATGTGGGAGGGAAGGAACTGGTAGGTGATGGTCTTCACGAAAATCAATGGATCACTTTTCTTAAATGTCTGAAATTTGGACAGAAAGTGATACATTCAAGTGGGATTGGGAAGGCTTGTGAATTCTTTTTTTTTTTTTTAATTTATAAAATACTTCTTGAATCAATGCCTCAAAATGACAGTATTTCTCTTCCAATCGGCAAAAGGCAAGCAAGTTATACTTAGTTCCATTAGATGCTGGAACTGAATTTGGCAACCTTGAAAGCACTTTTCTGATGAAAGCTGTTATCTAGAGATGGTAATCTCAAAAAAGAAGACAAGATTGACAAAGGTCCAGGTCAAACTACAAATTGATATTGATACCCAGCCAGCTGGTATAACTGTTGATTAGTTTCCTACCCTCATCCATACCATAGTTACCACTCTCAAAAGATGCGTCTAAAAATCTTGGCTTGGCATTTATCTGTCTCAATTTTAAAATTACAAAAGCTAGACATGGTGTCTTTTTGTTTTGATTTGTTTTTATGTTTTAAATGTTAACACTGAAGTCTTAAATCTGCTTTTCTAACTTTTTGTAAACGCCAAACTAAAACAGTTAATGGAGATTTTAACTGGGAAACATGAAATTAGACGTTTTGCCTGGTTTAGTACAATTTTAGTCTGTACATTTTCGTAGTCATGATTTGCTTCAATAGCTAAATCCCAAGAAAGGAAGTCATGCAAGCCACCATAGAAGTTCACACTACAAGCAAGAGTTATGAATGCCCTTTTAAATTTAGTGGTTCCAAAAACCCCTGAAAAAGGTAGTCAAGGGGGGGAACTATTAAAATGTACAGGGCAGGTACATAAAAACATTTCAGGAATAGGGAACATTGTTTCTTCTCTCAGTTTTCTTTACAACTTCCATTAAGATAAATCTTTTTAAAGTTCAATTCTTAATATATTCCTCATTTCTTCAAAAGCTTCTGTGGTTCTTTACCAAATAAGTCCAGAAGCCTTAGAGTTCCAAAATGCAAAATAGTACATGAGAGAATGCACATTTCCTGTTTCCATTGCACAAAAAATGTGTCTTGTAATAGGCAAATTTATTTTAAAACAATACTTAACTTCTAAAACTCTTTATTACTTGAGTTCCATCGTCTAAGCACAACTTAATAAAGAAGCAAAGTTTTTAAGTGAGACTTAGATTACAAATAAGTTTTTTGCTCTAAACTCTAAAACATAAATTAGCAAATACATAATTTTATCTTGTTACTGATAGTTTGTGAACAGACCCAGTGAACGGAAGTGCTGCCATGGTAACATAAACCAGACTGTTATTTGGAGAACTTACTCAAGACACTTAACTGCCCTGAACTACAAGTTTTCAGTACCAGTTCTTCCAGTTTGCTGTTTCAAAGAAATAGCAGTTCTTAAAAGATCAAAATAATTTGCAGTTCTCTTACAAGAGAATTTTAAAAGTAGATTTGAAGTACACAGCTTCTAGGAGTATAATCTCAGGGATACCAAGATAGAACATAGTTAGAATTATTAAAATAATTGTCTTAGTCAATATGAAAAATAATTCATGCATATCTTTTCTATATGAAACTGAAGTGGTTTTGAGGCAAAGGATGTTGTGGGTGCTAACATTTTAAAGTTTTATTTCCCAATCTTCAAAACACATTTACCACTTAGGCCAAGCGACTGAAATATATCTAATTTAAGATATTCCATCACTTAATTCAGAACTACATTTGTAAAATTTGACTTCCTTTGGAAAAAAATTAAAATTTCAAATACTTGTTTAGTGTACTTCATGTGATATCTTGCTGCTGTAGGCCAGAAAAAGTTTCACCTGATAGTATGGTATGTTTCTTACTATATTACAGTGTGATTTGACACCCATGGTTTTTCTTTTCCAATATATTTAAGTTGCTAGGATGTTAAAAACTGCCTTATACTCAATTACCATACTTTTCCTCAGACAAGAATGTTTTTCCTTTATCAATTTAATTCATCTCTTTTTTTTTCTAACTTTTGTCTCTTCAGCATTAATTGATTTTTGTTCTTATTGTTGATGTTTTTAAAAACTCCCTCAACTCTTAGGAGTAGGAATATATTGTTATTAAGCCATATAAACTTACTATTGATATATGCCAATTTCAGTATAATCTCTTAGTATTCACTTAATTTGCAGCTCTATGTCGCTTACATATAAATTACCTTATTTGACTGTCATCACAACTCAGTGAAGTGGCCTGTTTTTTTAATTTTACAGATAAAATATGAGAGGACAGACTTAAGAGATTAAGTGATTTGTCCACTATCAAGTAGCCAATCAATAAGCAATGATTACCACCTCAGTCTGAAAACATGTGAAACACTATTCTTTCATTATGCCGTTCTGCTATAATAGTTATGACATGATATTTAGAGATAAAAAAGCCTCAGTAATAGACTAATGTTACCTTGAAAAAGATTTCAGGAAATGGAAGCGCCCTGGAATTTATCACAATAAATCTTCAGCAATGATAATAGCTTACATCATATAGGATTTTATACAAGCAAAAAGGAGCAGGGGAATAGGACACAGGTCAGTTTTATTGTTGTCTATATAATTGTTAATGTTGTGAAGTGTAATTCAAATTTTAAGAAAGGGTTTTTGAAATAGAAAAGGTGTAATATAAAAACAAAAATTAGTAACAGTTTGAATCTCACTAATCTTGTGAGTTAGTTCTGAGGAAGTTTTGTACATCATGGTGGGAGGGGGTCAGGTTATACCTTATATTTAATTTTTTGACATTTGTATCTTCAAAAGATTAAATATCTTCAAAAATATTTATTAAAATTTAGTATCAATAACTAGCAGAATAGAAACAAAAACAAATTTGCATGCTATTAGACTGCAAGAAACAGGAACAATTTTTAAAACTACAAAGAAAATGAACATAAAATATAACAATAGTAGTAGCCAATGTTTGAGTGTTTTTGTGTCTGATAGGTACTGTTTTATATATATTTTGAGCATACTAATACACAGAGAACATAGACATTTTTCTAAAGGTTACACAGCTGTTAAGTGACAGAGCCAGGATTCCAAAATAGGTATTCTTCCTCCAAGGCTTGTACTTTTAACTTCTGTACAAGTAGTGTTTAGCTCTGGGGCAGTGTGGGATGAATTTGCAGTTGGACCTCCTCTTTGCATGGCTGTAGGGTTTTGTATGTAAGCTGTAGGTAGATGTGGTACATTTGTAGGGATGTGCATCTAGTCAGACTGTTCAGGATGTGTAGGTAGGGGTAGATGTTCAGCTAAAGAAGTAGGAAAGATACATCCTGAAGGAAGAGTTTGCAGGTGATCTTACAGCTCCTGAAGTCCTTCAGTTATTTAGTTTGACTAGCTTGACTAGTGTGTGTGGCATTTGACCACACCCACTTAGTTTTTATATAACTGTGTTTTTTATACCTTTTATTTACTAGATAATCTGTAATTGTAGTTTGGATATCTTTTTTTTTTTTTTTTTTTTTTTTTTGCGGTACGCGGGCCTCTCACTGTTGTGGCCTCTCCCGTTGCGGAGCACAGGCTCCGGACGCGCAGGCTCAGCGGCCATGGCTCACGGGCCCAGCCGCTCTGCGGCATGTGGGATCTTCCCGGACCGGGGCACGAACCCGTGTCCCCTGCATCGGCAGGCGGATTCTCAACCACTGCGCCACCAGGGAAGCCCTGGATATCTTTTTAATACAGGAGTGTTTATAAATTTCCAAGTGGTCAGAGAATTTTGTTGTTGGGTTTTTTTTTTTTTTTCTTTTTGCGCTACAGTGATCTTTAAAGGGTCATTTATTTTTCTTCATGGTCTAATCAATGTTTGTAGTTTTTTCTGTTAATATTTGGAAAGTATACTCTCCAAGAATTCATTAATTACATCAGTGTTTTTCATAGGTGTTCCACAGAACACTAGCTTCCTCATATGTTTCCTGGGAGAAAGAGGTTCTGTGTCAAATAACTTTGGGAAACTTCTTAAAACAGGTTTAATTGAAGCAGGACTGTTTAGGACCCTTAAGCTGCTAATATGTAATGTAACCTTCTAAGAAGGAAAGAGGTAAAATACTCAGCATTTTTCAAACCTATTTGAAGGAATTATCTCATAGCGTGGCCTTTCCCCTTGCACATTAGATCATTTCCGTGAGATTCTTCAGCTATGTTGTCTACTTACCTTCCTGGTAAGCTCTTCCTTCATATTAGGAGAATTGTGGAGCAGGCAAGCCAGTCTTTCAGGCACCTCCCATTTGCAATTTAGCGGGCATTTCTGTTATATTTTCTCTAGTTCCAGAAATCATACAAATTGTATTATTTTTAGATTCTAGTGACTATTTCCATGAAATCTGGGCATGTGTGCCCATTACCATATTATCCAGAAGTTCCTCAAATGTTGTAACTTAACCATCTTGAGGGAAGAGTTGATACTTCTTCCTCTTTTTTATCTTTTACAGGAGTCTTTTCCATGCCTCAGTTTTTGACTTAACTACTCTTTGAGACTTTTGCCATCTTTTCATTAAATTGTTTGCCTTGAATTGAAACAGTTTAAATGGGAAACTAAACATTAGTGTTAATGCCATAAAAAATAAAGTTATTTTTATATGCATCACCTAATATATTGTTTAGCACTTTTGGGAGAATGACACTAATCTTTTCTTTCTTTAACAGTAGTGATAAGGGGTAACATTTGTTGACATCTTAGCATGTGGAGGGCCACCTTGTACAGCCCTTCATGCTGTTCTCTGCACAGTTTGGTGTTGTATCATTCTCACAGAATGTGATGTAAATGCCGTGTCCTAGAGTTGTGCAGTCCTGTGGCCCTATGTGCTATGCAGTGTGCAGAGTACTTTATGCATAATGTAATCCATAGAACAAACCTATGAAGTAGGTACTGTTACTATCCATACCTTACAAATAAGGGAATAATGGCCCAGAGAAATAGAGGTTAGTTAACCTTCCTAAAATTACACAGTGGGTCAATGGCAGGGTAGGGGATAGGAACCCAGGCAGTCTGCCTCCGGGGCTTTTAGTCACACAGTCCATTCCTAGCAAATTTACTTCAACTTTTGCATTGTATTCAAAAGGTACTATTGGGGTTTTTTTCCCCCACACACATTTATTAAAAACATTCAGACACTGATTTTGTGTGTCTTAAAGTTCCAGGTTACTAATTCTTATATATTTTATTCTAGGTTAATGGAAAAGGCTCCTTATGGTGTGTTGATCCAGAATATAAACCCAACCTTATGCAAGCACTGAAGAAGCAACCTTTTCCCTCAAAATCAACATTTTACATCCCTCCTGCATCACCACAAAGGTACAGAATCTAACATGTAAATGTCAGTGGTGATATATAAGATTTCATTAGATGAGATGGAGAAACTTCGAGTTGTAGTGGTTTTTTGTTTTTTAATTATATAGAGATTTATGAATAAGACATTAGCATAAGGCATTTTTACTTATAGTCTAACTTATTAGGAAACAGGATGTTGGATAAGTGAGAACATAAATTCTGGAAATGTAGTTAATAATATTCTAACTAAACTCTAAAGACAGTGATAATATGATTTCAGGTATAACCTGAAACCTTTTTGTAAAGGTTAAATCATTTAAATTGTCTGCAGTGCTAATGCTGACCTGAAGACATGGGAAAGTAAAAAAGTATATTTAAAAAATTTTAAATAAGGTGATTAATTTTGTCATTGCAGCATTTTTATATACATATTTATATTTCTTTTTCTATTTTAAGTTTTTTTCCTTCACTACATGTTTAATATTTGAAAATTATGTTCAAGTCTAAAATTTTTAAATGTCAAGTTATTAAAATAATGCTTTGGAGTTCTTTATTTGTTTTGTTTCTGCTGGTAAATATTATGATTTTCCTTGGCTTCTGTTTTCTAACTCAGTGATCAATAAATTGATCTTATAGCTATCCAATTTTAAGTTAAATCTGAAAATGATATGATGTCCTTAAATCTGATCGTTTCCTTTTCTTAAAGAAACCTTCAGAATCTTTTTTTAAAATTCTATTACATATATTCATTTGAGTTAAAAATGACAGATTTTGTCAAGATACTTTTAAGGGTAGTCTATAAAAAGTTTTTTAAGCTTTTTAATAAAATAATACATGGAAATTTTGAAACATACACAAAAGTAGGGAGAAAGAGTGAACTCCCATCTGCAACAGTTATCAACATTTCATGTGTTTAATTTCTTTAAGTATTTTTAGATGACTTTTAGAGGAGTGGTTATAGCTGAGATACAGTTTAAAAAATTAGTAAGACTAAAGTTGAAATGTCAGCAATATATGTACATATATACTCATTGAGATTTAAGCTTACTTACCATATTAGTAGATTAGAAGGATCATTGTAACAAGAACTGGTGTATCCTTATGAAATGAAACCTGGAAAAGACGTTATCAGAGTTTATATTCTCATTGTTTGGGAGTTGATACCTTCTTTAATGTTGGTGCTTACGAGATGTCCTAGTTAAAAAAAATAATAGCTTAGAAACTAATGGTAAGTTCTGCTGATGGTCCTTTCATGTTTTATTTAGCAATGTTATTTTTTATTAAAAATTAAATGGGAGAATTGGCATGCTTTTTTGTATACCATCAAAAATACACTTTACTTTGCCTTTGATATGATGCATTTTCATGTTTATATTTTTTAGCTTTATCATATGTTTATATGTTAAATAAAGCTGATTTTGTGGTGTAAAAACAGGTAGATAAAACAACAGCATAAAGATTATAATCTCTGACTTTAAAACATTACCTTAATATTTTTAAAAACATTTTCTCCTTATCATTGTTTGGCAAAATGACAGTTCCATCTGACACAACTTTGTGTAGCCCTTTCATGTCATAATTGGTAAGTCTGAGGAAGAGAATGATCTACAGAGTATGTAAAACTGTGGCTAAGAAATAGACTTTTAATTTGGTTAGCAAAACAGATTTTTTTTAAATACTGTCAAAAATTCCAAAGAAGAGAAATAGTTTGTCCCCAAAATGTCTTACTTTTTGGAACTAAAAAAACAAAAACAAAAACAAAAACAAGAAAAAAACTACTGGTCTCTTTTCATGAATATAGAAAGTTTAATTTGATACCGATATTTATTGATTAAATCAGGAACTTATCTGTTTTTTGTCATCACCATACAGTCTTCCTTAAACATTGTTTTAATAAACACTTTTTATTTCTATAGTAACACCTGTATTAATATCATATCAATCTTAGGCATCCAGTACAAAATCAAACCGTAACTATTACGTATTGTCTGTTGTTCCAGGCATTTTAAATTCATTATTCTTATTTAATTATCACAGCAACCCTATGTGGGAGGTTTAATTATTCCTGTTTTACAGATGAAGAAACTAAAAGATTAATTATTTTGCCTAAGAACACCCAAATAGTTGTGATTTAAACTTGGATCTTATGCTCTTTCTGCTTTGGCAGACTCTTCCTAAACTGAATAGTATTAGCAAAGAAAACAAGGTAAAAATAGTTTGTGTTTTTTATTGTACAAATTAGTTGTATTTGTAACTAAGTTCTATAAAATGTGAAATAAAGATCTTTTATAAGTATGCTTGTCTTATCTCTTTATTTTTCAGTGGTTCTTTATCACCTCACTATTTAAGCTCTGTACTCAAGCAGAACCAGGTGCAAACCTTCAAAGGTATGTGGAAGATCAGTATTTTAAATCAAAAACTCAGATCAAAAATCAGAATTTTTGTTTAATTATTTTTTAATTATAAAAGTATTAAATGTTCATTGTAGAAGTTTTGGAAAATAAAAACATTTATAAAAACGAAATGAAAACTTACCCTTTATTCTGCTGTTAACTTTTTAATTGGGGTATACTTGATGGTATACTTGATATTATATGTTTCAGGTGTACAACATAGTGATTCACAATTTTTTAAGGTATACTCCATTGATAGTTATTATAAAATATTGACTCTATTCCGTGTTGTACAATATATCCTTAAAGCTTATTTCTTTTATGCATAGTAGTTTGTACCTCTTAATCCCCTACCCCTATCTATCTTGCACCTCTGCTGTTCACATTTTAATATAATTGCTTTGGTCCTTTTTATGCCTTTCACCTGAGTAGATATGTTTGCATGCATGCACATACATGCACATACACCCCCCACCTCCCACACACACTTTTTCTCCACTGGGATTATACTGTGTATACTGTTTTATATTCCTGTTTTCATTTCCTTTTATGTATACTTTTCCTTGAAAATAGGGAAGTATTTCTTAGTAATGCCTGCAATAGAGAATTATCTTTTTAAGTCTTTCTAGAATAGAGGTTGACATACTATGTCCCATGGGCCAAATCTGGCCTGCCACCTGTTTTTGTACAGCCTTTGAGTTAGGGATGGTTTTACATATTTCTTTTATAGGTTAAGTGTAAAGAACTATAATTTAGGAAGAAAGCAATAAGTTAACGTTTAGAATTTTGTAGACTTTTTAAAAGTAGGTCAAAATTCTGAAATTGCAGTTCCCCCCCCCCACTCATAGTTAGTATTACAGGTTAGTGATATATATATATATATATATATTTTTTTTTTTTTTTTTTTTTTTTTTTTTTTTTTTTTTGCGGTACGCGGGCCTCTCACTGTTGTGGGCTCTCCTGTTGCGGAGCACAGGCTCCGGACGCGCAGGCTTAGTGGCCGTGGCTCACGGGCCCAGCCGCTCCACAGCATGTGGTGGGATCTTCCCGGACTGGGGCACGAACCCGTGTCCCCTGCATCAGCAGGCAGACTCTCAACCACTGCGCCACCAGGGAAGACCTTAGTGATATATTAACATAAGTTTTCCTAGCATTGTTGCTTTGGAGCCTACAGGTGTTTCTATGACCTTTAAAAATAGAAATTCTCAGTCTAAAAGCCTTTCTGTGTATCAGAGTTATTTAGGCTCTTTAGAACTACACTAAGCCAAGCCTAGGAAACAATATGATGGTGGTCTGTAAAAATAAGGGAGGGAAAGAGTGTGAAAAAGCTTAAGAGGACTCTGCAGAGAAGTTAAGCAGATTGGGAGTCTGCTTCAGATATGTTGTAACTTAACATAAGGCAAGTATCCATTTTCGTGTTACCTGCATGAGTAAATGTGCTCTCTTTACATTTAGGTATCGCTGAAACTTCCTTTATCTTTTTATTGCCTCAGTGAGTTCTGACCCTTAGTCTTTTAAGCTTAGTTAATATATGCATTTTGAGAACATTTTCTCTTTTGAATTCTGGGGTTTATTTAGAATTTCTTCTTGCTCTTGTTCTATTCCATCCAAATTCTTCTTCTTCCTTGGGGGAGCAGCTTCCACAACTAGAGCATAGGTAATTCTCCTTCATCTTATGAGTTTACATCTCTCCATGACTGCTAACACCTTACTTCCCTCCATCTCTATCATTGTGAGTCTTAGGCCTATTCCCCTTCTAGTAATTCACTTGGTGGGGAGGGTGGTTGGCATTCTGTCAACCAATGCAAGTCTGTCCTGGAATAGAATACACAATTCTCATGAGTTTTAACAGAAAAACATAATACCACACAAAAACTTAAGAAAATTTATAATTAAATCAGGTTGCTCTAGCACATATTCATAGACTTCTGAGGAAATTTGCTTTTTCATAACTCTTGATATTATTTCTAAGGTAAAGTTTGAAAAATACAATGATAAATTGATTAAACATTCAACTGTTTATTCTACAAGTACTTGTTGAATTCCTCCATTGTGCCAAGCATTGAACTGGGTGCTTTGGGATATGCAGAGATGAAAGAGACCCAGGCCCTACTCTCAGAAAACATACAGTTTAGTTGAAGAAGGTTGACTAGAATTATGCATAGTACATTGGGAGAAAAGGAAGTGGGTGGCAAATTAAGCTTAGAGGTGGGTCAGGAAAGGCCTCTTAGAGAAGAAACTGATGCTTGAGCTCTGGGCCTCAGAAGTTGGGAGGATATTTTTGGGTAGAGGTTTGGTGGAGGACAGTTGCTGAGAACTGCAGGTCGGTAAGTATGGCTGAAACCTAAGAGCATAGAAGAGGACAAGGTAGCCTCGGTCCAGTGGCTGTAGATGTGATCGTTTAGTGTGGGCGAGGCAAATGAAGAAGTTTAAGCAGGCATTAGCCAAATCAAGGAGAGCTTATTTAGCATAATGAGTTTGAACTTCTTCCTATAACTATAACATTAGTTCGCATTGAGTTTCTGACTGTGGTGTTTTGCATGCATTACAGCAACTCTTTGAGGTATTGTTACCCTCTCTTACAAATAAGGAAACTGAACTTTGGAGAGATTAAGTAACTTTCTCAAAGTCACACAACTAGTAAATGGTATAGAAGGAACTCTGATTTCGGAGCCTGCACTCCTACCACATACGAGGCGTTGAAAGAACTGCTGAAGGTCTTTAAAGAATGAGATGACATTGTCAGTTTTGTGTTTTGTAAAGATCACTGAAGTTTCATTGTTGGCTCCAGTATTAGAATCCAATATAAGATTCATCTGTCACTTCACAGAATCATCTTTTTTAAAGTCTAATCTTTTTTGCTCACCTTGCCAATAGCTATTTTACAGTATTGTATAGTGGGCAGCAGGAGGCACAGGAATCTCATACTGAGATAGCAAAACAAAGCCTGTTTTTGTCAATATTTGGTGTGGGTTTGGAGTAATTCATCTGTTTAAAAATATTTATCGGGCTTCCCTGGTGGCGCAGTGGTTGAGAGTCCGCCTGCCGATGCAGGGGACACGGGTTCGTGCCCTGGTCCGGGAAGATCCCACATGCCGCGGAGCAACTAAGCCCGTGAGCCATGGCCGCTAGGCCTGCGCGTCCGGAGCCTGTGCTCCGCAACGGGAGAGGCCACAGCAGTGAGAGGCCCGCATACCGCAAAAAAAAAAAAAAAAAAAATATTTATCGAGTGCACTTGTATGCTGGACACTGTTCTAGGCACCACGGATATATCTGAACAAAGAAGACAAAAACGGAACTATATTCTAGTTAGTAAATTTTAGTATTTATACTTAAGCAGTAGCATACTACAAAGAAATATGAAATTTAGACAGTTAATGATGAAGTTAGGGGTTAAGTGCATATCTAAGTTCAAATTTAAGGTTACAAATTAGAATAATTTTTATCTTAATTGAAATGAAAGTAAACTGGTGGTCCAAGCAGCTTAAAGTCTTAGTAATTTTTTGAAATCGCTCTCCTACTTCTTTAAAGAATCACGAGAAACAGCTTCTCTGTTTGGATGCTCTGTAAATGTGTATATTGGTTTTGATAAAGGCAGCAAATCCTATTATAGTTATTACTTAGCTTATAACCATTTAAATTCTGCCTCTAGTTCTCATATCATTCCTTAAGCAAATAGACTGAGAATCAGATGATAAGAACTTATTTGTCTTATTATAACCCTCACTTTCACATAGTTAAGACTGATGTCTTTAAAAATTTTTTCTCAATTATTGTTAATAATTTCTTAGCATCAAGGCTAAGAAAATATAAACCAGGAGGCATAAATTAACACTTTTTACAGAGATTTATTTGAACCAGTTATTAAATCAGTAGCATATTTTGAACTCCAGTCAGAAGTATGAAGGATAAAAAGGGAAATAATATGACTTTTAACTAAGTTGTTGTTGTCGTTATTGTTTAACTCACTGTTTTGATGGCTCATGGCTCTAATGACAAATGACTGTAAACTGGAAGTGAATTATAGGATTAAACTAAATAGTATCAGAGAAAATATATTAAAAAGACTTTATAAATGAACCAAATTTTCATTCTTCATGAACTGAATTTGTTAAATAATATAGCTAATAGTATGTTTATTAAAACCACAGTGCCATCTTTAAAACAGCATGAAGTAATTACTAATGAAAAAAAGCATTATGAAGTGTGTTCAGTTGTGACAATAAACAAGTCTTAAGTTTAATTTTAATACCAAAACTGATTTGGTACTATAAATAAATATTGTTTGTAAAATCTACACAGACAGTTTTTGCTCCAAGAAGTTCAAGATTGTATTGATAATCAGGTGTTCTTGATTACTGAATGTCTGCGATCATTTCTCTGGTGCTTATTTTAACACTGAAGTTAAACTTTTTTTTAGTTAATGGGCAAGGCATTGTGGGAAGCATTCTTAGCAAATGTTCTAAACCAAACAAATCAGATGTAGATAAAAATCCTTTTGCAAAGAAGTAATTTCATATGGGAAAATTCAAATTAATTTGCCTGTAACAAATTCCTCCAAGAAATAAGGGTATTTAAGGAGCACTTTTCCTATCATTCTACTGTTATAGAAACAGTACCTAATTTTGTTATTATTTTAAGAAAGGAAATCGTATTCATGCAGCTTTCTTATTTTGTCAGGATAAGTCTCTTAATCAATTTTATTTAGTTTTACGTATTGTATTTCAGAAATTAAGAATGTTTTATAGGTGCTTCATTTATAAGATTAATAAATTTCCTGAAATTGTTTCTTCATTATAATGCATTTCAGTATTAGATTCTCTCCCTCACTACCACTCCCTTTTTTTTCTTTAATAAAGTTGGAAACAAGGTAGATATTTAATTATTTCATGGAGCAGGAGTCTGAGCTGTTAGTATAATGCCATGCAAGTTGTGCCCTGCACAAGGACACCTGGCTGAGGCAGTGAATGGGCTTTGAAATCAGCCCACACTCCAGTCCCCAAGCTGTGTGCCTTGGTATAGGGAAACATTCACCTGGAGGCTTTTTTTTTTTTTTTTCCGGTTCACACAGAGATACAATATGGGCTATAAGCTGTACCTTTTTTTCTTCAAAGACATGTTAGAATACTGAACTCTATCATTGTAGTCAGGTCTCATTCCGAAAGATAGGAATTGGAGAGGTCTTTGTTTTGCTAGCTTCTGTGGCTGTGGCATGTGGGAATCACTGATTCAAATTCTTTTTAACTTGCTGTTTTTTTCTGCCTGAAATGCTTTTCCTTTGGATGTCTTCATGGTTTCATTCTCTCACCTCCCTGAGGTTTTTGCTCAACTGTTACCTCTCCTTGAGGCCTTCCCTAACCTCTACTTAACATTGCAACCACCTTTCCCCTCATTCTCTGTCTTCCTTCCCCCTAATTCTTCTCCCTAGTGTTTTTCACTCTGATATACTGTATTTCTTTGTGTTCTGAGAGGTTAGGGATTTTCCTGTTTTGTTTTCTGCTATATTCTCACATCCTGGAATGATGTCAGCCTCATAACAGAACACTCTATTCAACGAATAACAGAATAGATAATTTCCAGTATACTCGGTAATTTTCTACAAAATTTCATACTCTAATTATAGATGCTTGGTAAGTATTAAGGGATGATGATAGAGTACAAATTGAAGGCCTGGGTTCTGGAGGTAGACTGCACAGGTTTAAATCCCACCTCTATTGTTCTTAGAGGCCCATCTTTGTCCATTTTCTAAGTTAATAATACTTAGAACATGCCAAGGACTCTGTAATTTGGTGATAATCAGCTTAATCTAAGGAAAGGAGGGAGGGCGAAGATGTAATATATTCTTTACACATTTATCAAGGAACCACTATTTGTTCCAGGCATTATGGAGCATAAAGAGGATAAGACATGATTCCTATCTTAAGGAAGCTGACAGTCTAATTGGAAAGACATTCATCTAGAGAGTCTGATTCATGAGATCACATTTTTGTTTCTTTGTTTTTGCGGTACGCGGGCCTCTCACCGCTGTGGCCTCTCCCGTTGCGGAGCACAGGCTCCGGATGCGCAGGCTCAGTGGCCATGGCTCACGGGCCCAGCCGCTCCTCGGCATGTGGGATCTTCCCAGACTGGGGCACGAACCCGTGTCCCCCGCATCGGCAGGCGGACCCCATGAGATCACATTTTATTCAAGGGAAGAGTATGGTATTATGTGCTCCTTCATAGCAACAATCTTCTGATTTACTTAAGCCTGTTTATTAAGGTCAAAAACATTTCCTGCCTTCACAGAGTTTATAGTCAAGATGAGGAGAAAGCAAGTCACTATCCTCATGAATTTATTATCAAAAATAACTTTATAATTAGATATTACAAGTAAAATGCAAAACTTCAGGGTAATTAAAATTTTCCAGCTTTGAGATAGAAATGGGGGGGGGTTCATATCAGTCTTGTTTTAAACTTATTCTTTATAATCTAAAATTTATAAACATTTTCTAACTTTTCCTCCACATTTTAGATAGTACCATTTTACTTTTATTCAGTCACAATTGTTCAGACTAACAGAGATGGCCAAGATGGAGAGGGGTGAACTTTTAGTACAGAAGTAGGTATGAGAGCATAATGACCTCTGGAATAAAACCTGCTGATTTTACCAGCCTTTTAAAACCCATTTTTCTTATGGAATATCCATAATTATGTTTGAGCTCTTGAGTATTATATAAATCTGTAGTACTTGTAGGCTTGTATATAATTATGACTAAAGGCAGTATTAATACTTTTGTGTTTTCTTGGCTAATTTAATCTGTTTAAGGGCAGTCCTTATTGAAATGCATGTCAGGTTCTTATTTTCATTGTGAATAATTAAAGAAGAGAACTTTCATTATCTCTAGTACCTCTTAATTCTCCTTTATAGACTCTTTTATAAAGAACATGAATATTATCATTCTTTTCCTTTTTCAGAATCTGATATTGATGCTGCCACTGCAATGATGCTTTTAAATACTTCTATAGAACAAGGAATTTTGGAATGTAAGCAATCATGCATTTCTTTTTAAAATACATTTTTTGTGAGTACCTTTCAAATGTCATTAAAAAACAAATTTATTTATTTGGCTGCTCCAGGTCTTAGTTGCGGCACATGGGATCTTCACTGTGGCATGAAGACTCTTTTAGTTACAGCATGTGGGCTCTTTAGTTGTGACACGTGGCGTCTTTTAGTTGCGGCATGTAGGATCTGGTTCCCTGAACAGAGATAGAACCCGGGCCCCCTGCATTGGGAGCTCAGAGTCTTAACCACTGGACCACCAGGGAAGTCCCTCAGATGTCATTTAGAATGCAAAATATTTCATTGTTACAGGCAGAATTACTTCTTTCTAACTAGATTGTGTTTTCATCTGAATAACTTAGTTTCTGTTTTATTATATTTCTTTTAATTTATGTGAGCAATTGAGAGATCGAGGTTAATACTGTGATAGATCTTGTTACTTTGACCAAGAAATGAAGAAATAAATAGCATACTTAGAAATTAAGCTTGAAGATTTAAAAGTAAAAATGAAAGCTATGAATAAGAAAACATAGAAAAGTATGTTTATAACCTTGAAATGGAAAAAGCCTTTTTTGAGATGAGATGCAAAATGCAAAATCCATAAAAGCTGTGTAAATTTAATTAAACATCAATTTTAGAGTTCTGACAACAGCAGATATCTTTAAGCATAACACTGGGACAACATATTTCTTCACTTTATATAACAGACAAAGGAATAATATTGAGTATACATGTGTATATAAAAAAGATTTTATAAGTAAGAAATAAGGAAACAGTTCAACAGAAAAGTAAGCAAAATATATGAATAGGTGGGCCTCAGAGGAGGAAATATATAGATGGACAACACATGTTTGAAAAGATGCAGCTTCTCTAGAAATCAGGGAGATGCAAAATGAAATGATATTGAGATACTATCTTTTTATCCATGAGATTATGAAAAATTAAAATGATTGATAATATTAGGGGTTAAGTATAGGAAGTGGGTATTGTCATAAACTGTAGAATATAAATTGGTACAACCATTTTGGAAGGCAGTTTGGAAATACCAATTAAAACTTAAAATGTGTATATTCTTTTACTTATTAATTGTATTTCTTGTTATCTCTCTTAGAAAAATACTGCGTATGTGTAAGAAAAGGCATGTGGATGGATTTTCATTGCAGTATTATTTGTGATAGTGGAAAACTGGCAACAACCTAAATATCAATAAGTAAATGGTTAGCTAACCAGTGGCACATTGATATTGAGGCATTCTGTGCAAGCAGCTCAAAGTAATAATATTGTCCATGGAAAGGTCAAGACATACCATTTTTAAAAGTGTTTCACATTAATACCTACAGGATGATATGGTATGCATAAAATTTAAAAATCCACAAAACATTACCAATCTAAAGCACTTATTCAGGAGTGATATAGTAGTTTTAAATGGCCTGTTTCTGCAATCAAATGCATTTGATTTATTGATGGAAGCTTTATTTTCCACAGGTGAGAAGCCTCTTCCTCTTAAAACAGCAGTGCAAAAAAAAAGGAGTTATAGCAATGCATTTAATCATTCCAGTGCTATGCGATTACACGAGAGTGATTCTTTAGCCACCAGCATTGATCCAAAAGAAGACCACAATTACAGTGCAAGTAGCATGACAGCACAGCGTTGTGCATCCAGGTCTAGTGTGTCTTCCCTGTCTTCTGTGGATGAGGTATATGAATTTATCCCAAAGAGTAGCCATGTAGGAAGTGATGGCAGTGAAGGATTTCACAGTGAAGAAGATACGGACGTCGATTATGAAGATGATCCTCTTGGAGACAGTGGCTATGCATCACAGGCTTGTGCAGATACCTCTGAAAAAGGGCCAGACAAAAAGATGCGAAAACAGTCATGTCAAGAAATTGATGAGGAGCTCAAAGAGGCAGCTGGATCTCTGCTCCACCTTGCTGGAATTCGTACATGTCTAGGTTCCCTAATAAGTACTGCAAAGACACAAAATCAAAAGCAGCGGAAAAAATAGAAACACTTATTAGTGTGAAATTATTTTTAAATGTGGCAATACTCTTCTACTTAATTCTTTACAAGGGATATCAAAGCCATAATGGACTTCTTTTGTTTTAGGGTGGGGGAGGGGTGCTAATTACCTGTTTATTTTGAAACATTTTTGTTTTTTAAATTTTTATTAAATAGTTGCTGTTAAGATCATGCCCAATCATAAATATGTTGTGAAGTCCTAAAAGCATAATTTCTGTGTTAAGTGTGATAAGATTTGGAAATATTATGTAAAAAAAAAATCCCCAGCCTCTGTCTTAAACTTGTAGGGGAAATCTTTTATTCTATTAATGTGTCCAAATGTAAGAATTGGCAACTCCGTAACATATTTTTTTCATTTCTCTTCCAATCTGTAATTAATTATAGTTGCTGATCCAGCTAAAAATTTTGCTGCTTTCTTTCTCACATACTCCTCTCTTGACACAATGCAATCCAGTAGGATGAGATTTCAATTTTTTATTTTGTCTTAATTTTTGTTTTTAATTATTTTTTGTTGACACATGAACAAAGTTGAATATAAATTGGAAAAGATCCTAGATGTCTAGAAAGTTCCTTTTGGATACATAGGCAGTATAACAAAAATTCTAAGATTTAGAAAAGGCAATTTTGTGATGTTTCATTTAAGAACACTCTAATTCCTATTACAATTTTTTTTTTTTTTTTTGGTACGCGGGCCTCTCCCTGTTGTGGCCTGTCCCGTTGCGGAGCACAGGCTCCGGACGCGCAGGCTCAGCGGCCATGGCTCACGGGCCCAGCCGCTCCGCTGCATGTGGGATCTTCCCGGACCGGGGCACGAACCCGTGACCCCTGCATCGGCAGGCGGATTCTCAACCACTGCGCCACCAGGGAAGCCCTACAATATTATCTTTGAAATTTTTTAACTTCCCAGATATTGCATAGCATTTATTGGAGCCATTTGTTCTTTCCCAAAGTGCTTTGCAACCATTGTTTAAATTTTAGCCACTAACTGTCTTTGTTGAGGAGAAACTATCCAATGAGTGGATATAGCCACAGAGTGTATTAGGAAGTTAACACCCATTTTGGCACACTTCTTCAATAAGAGGATCTTTCATTTGCTTGTTAAATATGCTGCATTCTGAGAATCTTGTAGTACGAATGGAGTGTAATCTAATATAAACATTTTGAATACGTATTACTTATGTTATCATAAATAAAGGTAGATCATTTAGGAAAAAACTTCTGCCCGTATATGCACCCAGTTACGTTAAAGGATTTAACAAAACTATAGAGACAAAATGCCTTCGTGGATTTCAAAATTCGTATAAAATTAAATCTTATATAATACATCCTTTTGAGGAGGCAGTGTAATACCTGTTATGTGCCATTAAATCCATGCTAAAAGATTTTGTTACTGTTTGAAATGTGTATTGACCAAGGCCTTTTTCAGTATTTGAACAAATCTGCTTGTATGATACATTTTTTCATATCATTTATATAATGTGATTATATCATTCAAAAGGAATAAGGGATACTAATAAAACTAAACTTATTCACTGTATATTTTTTTTACAACGGCAGAAACAACTTTCCAAAAGTTCAGTCTTATCTCATGCTACATCCTGTCTCATAGACAATGACCTTGTTTTCATTTTCTGATAATTTCATATATACATATACATACAGATATATACATACATACACACGTAAGCTCACGATTTTGGTTTGTTACTTTCAGCTACTTCTATGACGATAAAGCATTTTCTTGGATTTTTTTTTTAAACAAACATTTTTAACTTGTAGAGTTTATTTGGACAAAACTGAAACAAGAAGCATAATGAAAATGTCTTTTTCAGTTGGCAAGACTTTAAGCCAGGGATAACAACATTAATATTATCTGTCCTGTTCCCATGTTAATTGTAATTGAACCTGGATAGCCACATTAATAGAATCGGTGCTGTTGAAAAGTAGTAATCTTTCAATTTGTTGATAATAAGTGTGCAGGATGAGGTATTGGATTTTTTTATTCTTCATATATGTCACATCTGCTACAGAAAATGGCTAACCCAAGTTAACATCTTTTACTGTAGACAATGACTATAACACCAAAAATTGTTTTTACCATGGTATAAGTAGTACACAGATTATAAAAATCATTTTAATAACAAAATGTTTTTAAGCTATTTACTGTAGCCCTCTGGATAGGCCTTATTAACAGTGTTTTAATGGTCTGGTTCCAATTTATCTTGTTCAACTGAAATTCTGTACCACAAATGTTCTGTCTGGTTTCTGTCCATTAGATAATTAGTATTTGTGAAGTAAAGGAAAATAAGATAAGGAGGGGGAAAGTCCTTCCCAGTTCAAATAGAGACATTCAAAGTTATTTTTGTCTTAATATAAATAACAATAACTCTTTAAACTTGATTTTCTCTCCCTCTTCATTGTACTCTTCCCACAAATTTAGAAGTTAAAAGTTCTGTTCATCACTAGCAAGGTCAATAAACTTTCACACTAAAACCTAACAGGAAGAAGTTATAGGATATTTTATATTGAATTCTTATATAAAATTCAGTGCATCACTTTCCATGCGCTGATTTACCAACGCAGTTATTTTTAAGGTGAAGAACCTTTTTAGTTATGGTCCCCCGTTAGTACTTCCGTAGACATCCCATTCCTCAGGTTTGTTGAGATAAAAACATGGCTAATAACCACCCAGTTAAGGAAAGTCATTTCAAGTCCTGTGGACTGGAAATTGTATTTCTAAGAATATATTACTAGCAAATTTTACTATAATAAAAACAACTTGGCAATCCTGGAGAGATTTTATATTTTAAAACTGTGATTTAAACTAACATATAATTTGCCTTGCATCAATATAAATTGTTAACAACCAATTCCAGTTTATAATAGATCCCTAGTAGAAGTTTTAACAGTTAATCTTCATCTTTCACATCCCAAATAGAATCAGTGTTTCATGAATTATGTATTTTTGAAATTTATTTGTGCAATATATTACTAAGTTCATGTTTTATTTTACTTTTCAAATTCAGAGAAAGAAAGTATTACATGGAGAAGCTAATTATTGGTGGATCACCTCCTTTTTCCACCTTTGAGCCTTTCATGTCCTCCTTGTAACCAATGTGACTTCTCTTAACTCAGATTCCTTTGTATATAGTAAAGTTTAGAATATATATATATTTTTTCTTTTGCTACTTTCTGAGGCATTATGTAAAGGGTCATACTAGGTCATCAGTTAAATATATGTTAGCACGAATTCAAAACTAGAGAAAGTTTTAAGGTGGGAATGTGTGTGTCTTGGTAGACCAGGAGGCCTTTCCCAGCAATTTAAGCAACAGATGTGAATGCTTCACAAAGCTGTGAAGACTATTGTCTTAAATACTACAGTAACTTAACAACCTTTTGTGAAGACCATAGCATTTAATTAAGAAACTTAGAGGCTTTCTAGTTTACATATATTTTATAGTTTTTTGTTAGTTTGAAATGTTATATAAGCTTTGATTTAAACAAAGTTTGCTTTAGTATGTTAATGATGTAGTCAAAATATTTATTGAAAGGCAAAGTAGAATATTTTAATGTTATACCTGCCATTTTTTTAAAAGCACATTTTTTGCATCTGCCAGTGCCATTGTCAAAACTTGTTTTTAAAATTATACATTTCTTATTAAACTAAGTGCTTAATTTTAAAGTATTATGTTGCCATTATATAGTGTATAAAAATGTATAATTGCCAATTCATTGTAACTATTATTTATTTTTAAGTGAAAGAATGCTTTCTGAGTCAAGAAATTTGAGTTATTAAACTGTCCTTATCCTTTTTCTAATGTAGCATAAAAATTACCCTGAGTTTGAGTTATAATTGCCAGTAAGTAGATGAACAGTCCAAGTGAACCACTTCTCAGTTGCCAGTCTTTGCTCATATTAAAAACAACTTAACAAATGTTTAGTTTTTGTATCTAATCTCTGATTATTAAATTGTTTATAAAGTTTATTTTTACCAAAGAGATGCAGTTCACTATGATAAAGTATTACAGAATAAACCTTGTTTTATAACATACTTGTACTTTCTCTGTCCTTTGGGGGTTGGTAGTATAGATGTAGGTGGTTCATACTCCTACACACACACACACACTCACACACTCTTTCTATTCCATTGTTACAAAGTTGGAGTCATGCAGATGAAGAATAAAAGTTTTAATTTCAGAATTTTTTAAAGGCTATTTTTTGAAAGTATTCTTTTTCCTGATTTTTATATGTCATCTTAATCATTGAAAGCTAAAATAGTGTGCATTACATTCTCTTCCTGAAGTTGAACTTTTCCTGTTTGTATATATAATGAGATATTTTGAAATATAACTAAGAAAAATTGAGTAGAATATGTAATTATTAAGGCTATTTCTGAGAATTCCCTGGCGGTCCAGTGGTTAGGACTGTGCACTCTCACTGCTGAGGGCCTGGGTTCAATGCCTGGTCAGGAAACTAAGATCCTACAAGCCACACGGCACGGCCAAAAAAAGACTATTTCTAAATACAGTTGACCCTTGAACAACGTGGATGTTAATTCACATATAACTTATAGTCAGCTCTCTGTATCTTCAGTTCCTCTGCAAAGGCAGATTAACCAACCTTGGACTGTGTAGTATTGTAGTACTTACTATTGAAAAATATCCAAGTATGAGTAGACTCTCGAAGGTCAAACCCACTTTACTCAAGGGTCAACTGTACAGTAGTTTTACTTCAAAAATACCCATAATAACCACCTGTTAAAAATTGGGCATCCATTGTAAAATGGAATAATCTACAACCAATACTTTTATTTTAATTCCCCCTGTCACTTCTTTGAAGTTCTGTGCTGGTCATTTAAATGGTAGTATCTACCTAGAGTTGTGTATTCAAAATGAGTTGGTGAGACAGCCATATTGACTTTAAACTCCCTTTGAAATCCATATTCATTTAAAAATAGCCATTTGGGATTAATGTATTTGTCCCTTTAAAGAGAGAATCATTCTCACTATTAGATTCACCACTTTCTCGCTCATACAAGTTCTGAGCTAGTATTTTTATACACCATTTTTAGAAAAATATTAAAATATAGGTTAAAACATGTTTGGTCTTATCCTCAAGAATTTCAGGACATGGATCTTTTTTTTTTTTTTTTGGAAATGAAGCTAGCAAAAAGTACAAAAATTTAGATATAAAAGTGTTGAGAATCTTTAAGAATGAAAATAATTACTAATCTTAGAAATAGCCATATTAATATGCTCCATGAAATTTTACGTAGAGGAATGTTTAGACTCTGTCATCCTCTAAATTAAAATAGCCATGTGCTACACAGAGAATATAACATATTTAAGGATAGTTTGTATTCCAAAAGATTGTTGGAAAACTAGAAACACTCTTCAGTGAACTTCAAGGCAAGGTATGTACCTCATAATATAATGGATAAACAACAATCCTTCCTTAACTGAAAGTGATTCTTACACAGAAATTTTGTTTAGGTGGATTTTCTTCGTTATAGATTTTCCTTAACCGTGAGGTTTTGGTTCAAGTAAATACTTAACAAATCCACCTTGTTGGGAAATTTTAATAATAGAGGAAACTAGGAGTTGTGCAGGAAAGAAGGATTGTAAAAATTATTAATTTAGGGGAGATTTAAGAATCTGAAGCAAAATTGCTATCTGCTGGTTGAGAATTTGAAATGGAGACTGCAGCCAGATTAAAGTACTCTACAGTTGGGAATTCCCTGGCAGTCCAGTGGTTAGGACTTGGTGTTTTAAGCGAGGCTAAAAAATAAAGTTCTCTGCCATGGAACTAAATTCGTATGATAATCCTGTATATTGAGACGAATTGACAAAAAGTTACACACCCTTTGTGAACTGAACATCTTTTCACTGAAGTATTTCAGTGCTTAATCCCAAGCACTGGGTTTTAAGTGTTGGACATACAATACACACTAAGAAGAAAAATAGACAATCCCTCTCTTAAAAATGTAAACACAATTGTGAATTGTGATTGCCATGAAAGAAGAAAATAAGGAGCTCTCAAAGTATATAACATTTAGTCGGGGGTTTCAGGGGAGGTTACCCTGAGGAATGTAATTTAAGCTGAAATCTGAAAGAAGCAGGTAATTTGGGAATGAAAGCACGGCAAATTCTTCTGGGCAAGGATAACAGCATTCATTAAGAGCCCTGTGATTGGAGGAAACATGAGATTTTCAGTGAACTAACAGGCTAGTCTTACAAAACAAAAGAGCTGGGGCCAAACTTTGCAAAGCCATGTGAATCAAATTAAAGATTTAGGCTTTTATTTTAAGTACCTAGGGAAGCTGATGAAGGTGTATGTGGTTTAAGAAATCACCCTAACACTGTTTATGGGTTTCTTCCCCCAATTTTATTCCATGACTTGGTTTTCTCCTCCCCCCCTTTTTTTTTATTGGAATATAGTTGATTTACAATGTTTCAGGTGTATAGCAAAGAGATTCAATTATATGTATATAACTGAATATATATATATATACATATATACACTTTACAGATTCTTTTCCATTATAGGTTATTACAATATTTTGAGTATAGTTCCCTGTGCTATACAGTAGGTCCTCGTTGTTTCACCCTGACACTTTGACTTGCAGCCATAATGAAGTAACAGGGTTAGATTTAAGCTCCTCTGTAAACAACCAGAAAACTGGGCAAAATATATGAAATATTTTTGACGCAATCAATAAGAGTGATATAATTCTAGCCAGATTAATTAATGGGGAACAAAAAAGAGGACACAAATTAGCAAAATCATAAATGAAATGAGACATAAGGACAGATCCTACAGGTATTAAAAGGATAATAAAAGAGTACTATTGGGCTTCCCTGGTGGCGCAGTGGTTGAGAGTGCCTGCCGATGCAGGGGACAGGGGTTCGTGCCCCGATCTGGGAGGATCCCACATACCGCGGAGTGGCTAGGCCCGTGAGCCATGGCCGCTGAGCCTGCACGTCCAGAGCCTGTGCTCCGCAATGGGAGAGGCCACGACAGTGAGAGGCCCGCGTACTGAAAAAAAAAAAAAAAAAAAGTACTATTAAGACCGTTAAGCCAATACATTCAAGTTAGATGAACAAATTTTTCTGAAGTATAATTGACTTACAATATTATATTAGTTTCAAGTGTACAGCATAGCATGCTGATTCAATATTTTTATACATTACAAAATGATTACCACAATGTCTAGTTACTATCTGTCACCATACAAAGTTATTACGATATTACTATATTCCCTATGCTATACATGACACCCCTGTGACTTACTTATTTTACATCTAAAGTTTGTACCTCTTAATCTCCCTCATCTATTTCACTCATTTCTCCCATCCCACCTCCCATCTGGCAACAACCAGTTTGTTCTATATACATATCTATGAATCTGTTTCTGTTTTGTTACATTTGTTTTGATTTTTAGATTCCACATATAAGTGAAATCATACTGTATTTGTCTTTGTCTTATTTCATTTAGCATAATACACTTTAGGTCCACCCGTATTGTTACAGGTTGCAAGATTTCATTTTTTATGGCATATATAGATAGGTAGATAAATATGTGTGTGTGTGTATGTATGTATATATTCCACATCTTTATTCATCTATCAGTGGACACTTAGGTTGCTTCCATATCTTGGCTATTTTAAATAATGCTGCAATGAAAATAGAGATTAATATATGTTTTTGAATTCGTGTTTTTGTTTTCTTCAGATAAATACCCAGAAGTGGAAATGCTGGATCATGGTAGTTCTAGTTTTAATATTTTGAGGAATCTCCATACTGTTTTCCATATTGGCTGTACCAATTTACATGCCCACAAATAGCACAAGGGTTCTCTTTCATCTACATCCTTCCGAGCACCTGTTATTTATTGTCTTTTTGATAGTAGCTTTTCTGACATGTGTAATGTGGTATCTCTCTGTGGTTTTGATTTGCATTTCCATTATGATATTGATGTTGAGCACCTTTTCATGTGTCTGTTGCCATCTGTATGTCTTCTCTGGGAAAGTGTCTGTTCAGGTCCTCTACCCATTTTTCAATCAGGTTGTTTGTTTTTTTGATGTTGACTTGTATGAGTCCTCTACATTTTGGATAGTAACCCCTTATCAGTTATATCATTTGCAAATATTTTCTTCTATTCAGAAGGCTGTTTTCTCATTTGTTAATAGTCTTCACTATGCAAAAGCTTTTTAGTTTGATGTAGTCCCTTTTGTTTATTTTTGTGCTTATTTCCCTTGCCTGAGGGGAAAAATATTGCTAAGACAAATGTCAAAGAGCATACTACTAAGCTTTCTTCTAAGAATTTTATGGCTTCAGGTCTTACATTTAAGTCTTTAATCCATTTTGAGTTTATCTTTGTATATCGTGTGAGAAAGTAGTCCAGTTTGATTCTTTTGCATGTAGCTGCCCAGTTTACCCAACACTATTTATTGAGGAGGCTGTCTTTTCCCCATTGTGTGTTCTCGATTCTTTGTCATAGATTAATTGATATTATAAGCATGGGTTTATTTCTGAGCTCTCTGTTCTCTTCCACTGATGTATATGTCTGTTTTTGTTCTAGTACTATACTGTTTTGTTTACTGTAACTTTGTAGTATACCTTGAAATCAAATAGCATAATACTTCCAGTTTTGTTCTTCTTTCTCAAGATTATTTTGGTAATACAGGGTCTTTTGTGTTTCAGTTCAAAGTACTTGTTTTAGTTCTGAGAAAAATGCATTGGTATTTTGATAGGATTGCATAGAATCTGAAAGATTGCCTGGGGAATTCAATCATTTTAGCAATATTAATTCTTCCAGTTCATGAGCATGGAATATTTGTTTGTGTTATGTTCAGTTTCTTTCATCAATGTCTCATAGTTCTCCCAGTACAGGTCTTTTACCTCCTTAGTTAGCTTTTTTCCTAGGTACTTTATTCTTTTTGATGTAGTTGTAAGTGTTGGCTGTAGGTTTCTCTTATATGACTTAATAAAAATCATATGTTCAGTTATGTTCCTTCTATACCCACTTCACTGAGAGTTTTTATCATAAATGATATTGAACTTTGTCAAAAGTTTTTCTGCATCTATTGAGATAATCATATATTTTTTATTCTTCAATTTGTTAATATGGTGTATCACATTGATTGATTTGAGTTATTGAACCATCCTTTCATTCCTGGGATAAATCCCACTTGATCATGGTGTAGGATCCTTTTTGTGTGTGTGTGTGTGGTACGCAGGCCTCTCACTGTTGTGGCCTCTCCCATTGCAGAGCACAGGCTCCGGACGCACGTGGCTCAGTGGCCATGGCTCACGGGCCCAGCCACTCCACGGCATGTGGGATCTTCCCGGACCGGGGCACGAACCTGTGTCCCCTGCATTGGCAGGTTGATTCTCAACCACTGCACCACCAGGGAAGCCCTAGGATCCTTTTAATGTATTGTTGAATTCAGTTTGTTAATACTTTGTTGAGGATTTTTGAATGTATGTTCTTGCGTTGGCCTGTAATTTTCTTTTTTGGTAGTACCTTTGTCTGGTTTTGGTATCAGAGTGATGTTGGCCTCAAAGAATGAGTTTGGAAGCATTCCTTTCTCTGCAATTTTTTGGAATAGTTTGACAAGCATAGGTGTTAATTTCTTTAAATATTTGGTAGAATTCACCTGTGAAGCCATCTGAAACGTCCTGGACGTTTGCTTGTTGGGAGTGTTTAAATTACTGATTCACTTTCATTAGTGATAATCAGTCTGTTCATATTTTCTATTTCTTCCAGATTCAGTCTTGGGAGGTTATACATTTCTAGGAATCTGTTCATTTCTTCTAGGTTGTCCATTTTATTGGTGTATAATTGTTTATAGTAATCTCTTATGATCCTTTATATTTCTGTGGTGTCAGTTGTAAGTTCCCTTTCATTTCTGATTTTATTTATTTGAGACTGTTCTCTTTTTTTCTTGATAAGTCTGGCTAAAAGTTTATCTATTTTGTTTATCTTTTCAAAGAACCAGATCTTAGTTTTCTTCATCTTTTCTATTGTTTTTTAGTCTCTATTTCACTGATTTGTGCTATGATCTTTATTACTTCTTTTCTTCTAACTTTGGGTTTTGTTTGTTCTTTTTCTGGTTCCTTTAGGTGTAAGTTTAGGTTATATGAGATTTTTTGTTTGTTTATTGAGGTAGGCTTGTAGCACTATAAACTTACCATAAATAATATATAATATAATATACATACAATGTATATACATACCATAATGCATACCATATTTTGTTTACCTATTCATCTGTTGATGAACATTTGAGTTGTTTCTACCTGTTGGGTCTTATGCATAAGGCTCCTGTGAACATTGGTGCACAAGTATCTGTTTAAATACCTACTTTCACTTTTGGGGGGTATATACCTAGAAGTAGAATTACCAGATGATATGATAATTCTGTGTTCAGTTTTTTGTGGAACCATGATACTGTTTTCTACAGCATCTGTACCCTTTTACATTCCCACAGCAATGCTCAAATGGTCCAATTTTTCCATATCCCCTCCAACACTTGTTCTTTTCTTCCTTTCTCCCTCTCTCTCCCTCTCTCTCATAATAGTAATCCTAAATCATCCTAATGGAGGTGAAGTAGGGTGTCTCACACTTTCCCATGTCTTGCAAACAGAGGCACTGACAATCTTTTCTTCCAGACTATATTTTCAAGGATATTTTTATAGTGAATGACTGTGGAAGATGGATATAGTGTCTCCCTTCAGAGTAGAGGACAGGTTTGTTAGCGGTCCAGCATAATAAAGAGAATGGCTCCCTTTGGGGCAAAGGTCAGACACATTTGCTTGCAGCCTTTATAAAATATTAGGGTTTCCTAAGCAGCATCCACCTGGGCTGCTCTGTACAGCCCCATGGGAAAACTGAGACCCAAAGTGACTGTGAAGCTCATGTTGCTTGCTGTACTGTAAGTAATAAATTTCTTTGTCTCTGACCCAGGGGTCTCATGTTTTCTGCCAGCATCCATGAAACTGTAGCAGGTAAGCTTGTTAGCTTGAAAGTACTATAAAAGCTCACATCCTTCACAGTTCTTGACATTCTTCTGCGTGATAAAAGGCATCTCTGAAAAATCTACAGCAAACATCATATCGAATGGTGAGAGGCTGACCACTTCCCCTTTAATTATGAAGAAGCCAAGGGTGTCCCCTCTCATTACTTCTATATTCTACTGGACCTCCTCACCACTTTGGTAAGGCCAAAAAATAAAATAGAGGGAGGAGGGGTGGGGTGGGATAACTAAAGGACATAGAGCTTGGAAAGGTAGAAATGAAGTCACCTTTATTTACAGACAACATGATTGTGTATATAAAAAATCCTAAGAAATCTACAAAAGGCTACTAGAACTAATAAATTAAACAAGGCCACAGGATACTAGGTCTAATGATTTATAAAAATCTATTGTACTCCAATATAGTAGCAGCAAACTTCTGGAAGATGATATATTTTAAAATACTATTTACATTAGTATTCAAGAAATGAAATACAAAGGAGAAAATTTAACAAAACATGTGCAAGACCTGTGCAATGAAAACTATAAACCCTAGCTGAGAGAACTTAAGAACATCTAAATAAATGGACAGATACACTGTGTTCATGGATCCAAAGACTTAAATATTGTTAAGATGTCAATTCTCTCCAAATTTATCTACACATTCAATTCAGTCCCAATCAAAATCTAGCAGCGTCTTTTGAGGAAATTGGCATGCTGATTCTAAAATTTATATGGAAATGCAAATGACTTAGAATAACCAAAAGCATTTTTTAAAAAGAGTTGAATGGCTTATACTACCTGATTTCAAATTTTACTATAAAGTTATAATAAACACAGTATAGTTTAATATATATATTTCAATGAAACAGAATAGTCCAGAAAGAAAATCCACACATATATGAGCAGTTGATTTTTGACAAAGGTGCCAAGTTAATTCAAAGGACTAAGGATAATTTTTTTTTTAATGGTGCTGGACAATTGTATATACATGTGGAAAATGTTGAATCTTGACTTATCTCTCACCATACATGAAAATTTATTTAAAATCAATATCATTGACCTAAATGTTAAAGCTAACAGTGTACAACTTTTAGAAGAAAACACAGAGGAAAACCTTTCTGACTTCAGAGCAAGCAAAGATTTCTTAGATAAAACACACGAAACACAAACCATAAGAGAAAAAAATTTATAAACTGATCCTCATCAAAATTAAAAACTCTTGCTCTCCAAAAGACACCATTAAGAAAATGAAAGAGCAAACAACATACTGGGAGAAAGTATTCACAACATGTATATCTGACAAAGGATTGTATTCAGAATATTTAAAAAACTCCTACAAGTCAATATTAAAGAGACATAAACCAAGTAAAAAACAGGTAAAGATTTGAACAGACTGTTAACCAAAAATATATAAGAATAGCAGATGAGACCACAGAAAGATGCTCAACATCATTAGTCATCAGAGAAATGCATACTAAAACCCTAATGAGATACTACTACACATCCAATAGACTGTCTAAAATTAGAAGGATTGACAATACAAGTGAATTTTAAAATGTGAAGCAATTATCAATCTCATGGTTGCTGGTGGGAATATAAAGTAACACAGACACTTTGAAAAACAGTTTGGCAGTTTCTTAAAGTTAAACATACACTTATTATATAGCTGGGTGTACTAGTCTATTGGGGCTGTTTGCTACAATAAACTGCCACTGACTGGATGTCTTAAGAAACAAACATTTATTTTCTCACAGTTCTGGAGGCAAGAAGTCCAAGATAGAGGTGTGGTTAGGGTGGGTGGAGTGAGAGCTAAAACACATAGAATTGGGGAGAAAAGCTCCTTGACCTTCTAACTCGTTTTAGCAAACCAAAAATAAGTTGTTCTATTTGAACTGCAGAGTAAAGGAGTTAATAAAAAGTTGTTAGTTAGGAACAGATGAGAAGCTGAAATACATTCAACAGCCTCTATTACTTTCAGAGCTGAGAGTTGAATAAAGACACTTCAAGTCAGATGGATGGCTCCCATACAAAGTATGAGATGGATCGGAGAGAAAGAAATATTCTCTGAGGGTTGGGTGGGTGTGGAAAATCAGTTGCTGGGAGTTCAATGGTTTTTAAATTTTAATTAAATTAAGAACTGAATCTGATTTAGTCATCTATGAAGGGTATTATCTGGAATGCTATAACTACTACTTAATGAGTGTTTTCTACTTTACGTGCATGGCAAGTACTAAGCCAAGCATTTAGATATTGTTTGTTATTTCATTTAATCCTCACATAAACTCTTTGAGGTTAATGAGGTAAATGTTATTTATAGACAAAGAAATCCACACTCAAGGAGCTTAAATTGCCAAGTTACACCATCTAGTAAATGGTTAAAAACAAGCCTGGTTCCTAAATTTGTGCTTTAACTACCCAGCTTTTCTGCCTCTAGTTTATAGGACCAACCAAGCACAAGAAAAATGATTGGCGTTTTATTCAGTTATTCAACAAATCTTTGCTGAGGCCCTCATGGTTCTGCAGTGAGCAAAACAGATGAAAGTCTCTGCCCTCATGGAGCTTACATTCTAGTGGGAGGAGACTGGCAAAATAAAAATTTGAAACAAAATACTGGATGTGATAGTGCTAGGAAGAAAAACAGGGGAGGAAGGGAAGAGGTGACAGCTGCTGTGTGGTCAGGCCACCCAAGATGGCTGTTCTCTTGCTCTCTGCACATCCCCTGCTCAAGCAGTGTGTTCTTCACCTATATCGTAGTCACATGACTGGCCTTCCTACATACTTGTCCCCGGCCCAGCTAGTGATTGTTCTAACTTTAGATCAGACCATCTCCACTGGGATAACTTATCAAAGGGGTGATGAGGGGCATCCCCCTCTGCTAGTTTCCCTAGTAACCAATGAGCCAACATGATGTCATTTCCCCTATAACTGATAACCTCCCCCTCCCACCAAGAGGGGAGACTGCCGCCATGTCCTGCCAACTGTCTGCTGCACACGGTGGGGCATTGCTCCAGGAACTTGTTTCAGACGTGTAAGCTCCCCAATCCATTAAACCATAGATGTTTCTGTTGCTAACTCCAGGCTCTTTCTCTGATCTTGAAACTAGGCAAGTACAGGGCTTGCAGGCTTGCGGGGTGCAGCCCAACAGCTGCTATTTTAGATGGGGAGGACCTCTTATGTAGGTGGCTCTGAGAAGGGATTAGAATGATGTGCAGGAGCAACACACACAAATAACTAGAGGAAGGGAACAGTGAAGGCTAAAGTAGAGGTTGCAGCTATTTGATAGTTTTACAGCCTTAGCAAGAGGAATAGCTATTGGCCTGGAGCATGCAGTGCAAAGGAAAGACTGGTAGGAGCTAAGACCTGTGAAGTATTCAGGTACCAGGGGCCATATCTTGCAGAATTCTGAGGCTACCACAGTAAGAACTTAGAATCCAAGATCTGCGAGTAATGTAATCATATTATTGATATTTTTCTAAGGATCGCTACCACACCTTGAGATTTAGAGATTGTCCCTAGCAAAGCTTAAATCCAAAATCTTAATTAAATACCTTCTGAAAAAACAGGACATCCTCTACATTATCACCTGTTACAGTTACCCTTCAAGCCAAAATAACTCCAAAACCAAGAAATGTATGTAAATCCAGGAAGTTAAGATAGTAGTGGTGTTTCTCTAAACTGGCACATAGATTACTGTATCTTATTAACAAGTTGTTTCATAGGGTAAAAATCTTACCTCTTCTCATTATTATAAGGCTACATTACTCAAAGTCTATTAAAATACATCATTATTACTTTTAAATATATTTAGATCTAAGCCAAGCAAGTTTTTTATGGCATTAAGGGAATAGAGAGGAATAATTTTATAATTAGCCTATCTGAGAGGTTTCATTAAGTAATTCAAGCATTCCCTTAAGATCTTGTTTACAGTATTAAATCTGTTAATAGGTAGGGTAAAAGTAAATATAAAACTGAATCTTGATCAAATTATAGCACTGTCAGTTCTACAACAGCCTAATTCACTGTTACCAAGCAAACACTTTAAGAACCGAGATGTTTAGTATCTTTCTAGTCAAATGAGCAAGAACCATGTTGCAGCAGAATTTGCCCCTCACATCTATTAAGATTTCATTTAAAAGAACTCCCACCCACTTTCTGCTTTCACTTACACACCAATCTGAATTCTTAAAGGAAATTGTATTACAAATGAAATTGGTTTTTCCTGAAAATAAGTTTTTGATGATAATTCTGAGACTAAATATTTCCTTGTAACTTGATTCTGTGTAAATACTATCTCTCCCTTCTTTTAGATGAATTCTCCCCAGGAAATGTATGGTCAGCTTGAATTCACTTTAAGAAAAATGTTGATTATTCAAATGAGAAATTGCAATATTCAAACACTTGCAGCCAGCTCTTTGCAGAGGCAGTGGTGTATTTACACATTTCATCTGACACACTACAGGTTCTTTACCAGTGCAGGTAAAAGCAGGACCATATATAATTTATTAGTACTCTCTCTCTCTAATTGCTTTCCAGTAGAATTGCAGAAAGGAATTTGCACTCTCTTCTGTTTCCCCTTGGGGGTTTCCTTTGTTACAGCTTAACTCTAAGCTTTATATGGAGTTGCAGCTTTGGAAATAGAGCATTAATTGGAAGCAATTATCCAATTATACCAGCTGTGACTATGCTGTATACCCAATTTTTACCAAGAAAAGAGCACATTCAACAGATGATTTAATATAGCAGCCTGGCATAATGAGCCTGCAACGGACACTCCAATCACGTAGCTAATGTCTTCAATGGCTGAAATATTCAAGAGTACACGTGTAGCTGAAGTCAGGGCAAAAAATGAACAAACAAAACAAAAAATAAAGACTATCAGGCTTGACTTTCAAAGCAGGGCAACCATGTGTGATGTAAATTTTAAAAGTAATCAAAGAGCTTATGTTTGTTTATTATCTAAAATGCGTGAGATTTTTCCAACTACTTGATTTTAAAAGTAGGTGTGCTTTCAATTTTAATCAATTTTTAAAAAACTTTTTTGATGCCTTATGTATGTGTGCTGAAGGCTTATTACAGTGCTGTCCTTGAAACTGATGCTTTGGAACCACTTTAGGTACTTCTCAGATAAGCACCCAGAAGAACCTGCCTTGTATGAAATTCTACTCTGCAACCAGTAGTGTGATAATGAGCTCTGGGGTAGTCATTTTCTGCCTGTAATCTATTCAACTTCTGAAGTGCTGACCAAGTGCTTGAGGGGGAAAAGGCTTTGGCAAGGATAGTGTTGATTAAATGGGTGGGAAGATAATCCATATGCTGTCAAGGAATATTTTTATGGGCAAAAATTCACTACTAACACCTGCAAAATTGGCCCGGCAAGGAAAGAAGAAAATGTTTCAGCAAATTTGTTAGCTCTATATTAAAGAAACAAAACAAAGGAACCAAAACACTTGGCCACCAACCCTTGAGTCATCTTATCGGTGCTGTCTTGACAAAGAGATGCCATTCCTCTCCGTGCTATGATGTCACCTTTGTCCAATCATAACCTTCCTTATGAGAGTGTGGGATAACTCTCTGGAGAAAAGGTGAGTGACAGCAGCAAGCAACGTAGCAGTCACTAGGCAACAAGATCAGCCTTCAGTGGAAGAGAATTTTCAAACATTTAACCCTCACACTGTCAGGGTTTTTTGTTGCTGATATGGCAATAATCTCTAGACAAAAGGCTTAATATGAATAATGCAGCTTGTTTTTTTTAAGCTATCTTTCTAAAGGCCATGAGAGGAAACTTTTTATTTAGACTAAGGACCTTACTTGGTTTGAAAAGACTGGTAAATTTGGAAATTTTTAAAACCTCTTTTTCACAAGGGTCACGATTTAGCTCACATGATTATCTCCTTGGTGTCTTTAGACCCATTATTCTCTTGCTCCCCATAAGCTGGGCTGTCACACAGGTGTATGGTCTGTGCCTAACACAGAGTTAGTGGGTGAGTGAAGCTGAAATCAGCCTATGCTCCATATGTCCGCACACACCCTCGTTCAGGTATTCTCAAGAAATGTGTCTTTATCTGATTTGTCGCCCTGACGCCATTTTGTAATTTGTCTGCCTGGAGTAGTGCTTTTTCCTAATTTGCACAAAATTGTTGTATGAGTTCTCAGGTAGGGGGCCTTGCAAGTGTATCTTATTTTTCCAACCAGTCAGAAAGTTCTGCAAGATTGTCCCTCCTCTTTTGCACTTGACTCTGCTAGAGAATTTAGCACAGGGCTGGACAGACCCAGGTGTGGACTGGTGGTATTGTTTCCAAACTGGATTTCCAGAATCATCTTGCTCGGACTGTTTGGTTTGTTTCCCCAAAAGCACATTCTTTTAGAATTTCTCTCATGAAACTGATTTTTTGTTAATTTGAGAGCCCTAATTATTTACCATTTTTTTCTGCCCCCAGTTTTACAGTATAACAATTTCCTTAAGAAGAGAAATCTTTTTTTAAATTGCAGTATAGTTGATTTACAATGTTGTATGATTTACAATGTTATAGTTTCTGCTATATAGCAAAGTGATTCATTTATACATATATATCAATATACTCTTTTCCATTATGGTTTATCACAGGATATTGAATATAGTTCCCTCTTCTGTGCAATAGGACCTTGTTGTTTATCCATCCTATATGTAATAGTTTGCATCTGCTAACCCCAAACTCCCACTCCAACTCTTCCCCACAACATACCCTTGGCAACCACAAGTCTGTTCTCTATGTCTGTGAGTAAGTTTTTGTTTCATAGATAAGTTCATTTGTGTTGTATTTTAGATTCCACATGTAAGTGATATCATATGGTATTTGTCTTTCGCTTTTTGACTTACTTCACTTAGTATGATAATCTCTAGGTCCATCCATGTAGCTACAAATGGCATTATTCCATTCTTCTTTATGGCCGAGTAATATTCCATTGTATATATATATACCTAATCTTCTTGATCTGTCGATGGACATTTAGGTTGTTTCCATGCCTTGGTTATTGTAAATAGTGCTGCTATGAACATAGGGGTGCATACATCTTTTCGAATTATAGTTTTGTCCAGATATATGCCCAGGAGTGGGACTGCTGGATCATATGGCAACTCTCTTTTTATTTTTTTGAGAAACCTCCATACTGTTGTCCATAGTGGCTGCACCAATTTTCATTCCCACCAACAGTGTAGGAGGGTTCCCTTTTCGCCATACCCTCTCCAGCATTTGTTTTTTGTAGACTTTTTAATGGTGGCCATTCTGACTGGTATGAGGTGGTACCTCATTGTAGTTTTGATGTGCATTTCTCTAATAATTAGTGATGTTGAGCATCTTTTCATGTGCCTATTGGCCATCTGTATGTCTTCTTTGGAGAAATGTCTATTTAGGTCTTCTGCCCATTTTTGGATTGGGTTGTTTGTGTTTTTTGTTATTGAGTTGTATGAGCTCTTTGTATATTTTGGAAATTAAGCCCTTGTCGGTCACATCATTTGCAAGTATTTTCTCCCAGGCTGCATGTTGTCTTTTAGTTTTGTTTATGATTTCCTTTGCTGTGCAAGAACTTGTAAGTTTGATTAGGTCCCACTTGTTTATTTTTGCTTTTATGTCTATTGCCTTGGGAGACTGATCTAAGAAAACATTGGTATAATTTATGTCAGAGAATGTTTAGCCTAGATTCTCTTCTAGGAATTTTATGGTGTCATGTCTTATATTTAAGTTTTTAAGCCATTTGGAATTTATTTTTGTGTATGCTGTGAGTGTGTGTTGTAACTTCTTTGATTCACATGCAGCTGTCTAACTTTCCCAACACCACTTGCTGAAGAGACTGTCTTTTCCCCATTGTATATTCTTGCCTCCTTTGTTGAAGATTAATTGACCGCAGGTGAATGGGTTTAAAGAACAGAAATCTTTATTATTATTTTAATCAGATAATAAATCAATTAGCAGACACTTATTAAATGAGTTTCATGAGGACAGTCGGTACCATGTTTTCTCTCTCAGTGCCTGGCACATAGTAAATGCACATATATCTTTGCATAATTAATTAATGGTATTCACTTGGGGGACTCCAATAGGAGAATTATATATAATCCATTAGAATTGTAAGAAGCTTACAAGTTAACTATTACAAGACTCAGTTGAGGAAACTGAGACTCAAATAACTAACCAATTCATAATCTAGTTAAAAGTGTGACCAGACTTCCCTATAATTAAGTCAATGTGAAGTTAATTTAGATCGCAAACATGTAGGGGGCAAAGATCATTTCCACTGACTTGTTATATGCCTTATCTAGTATTGTTAAATCTGTCCTCAAAAAAAAAAACTTCTGTCTTCAACATGTTGGTGCTCATATATTTGAGGACTATACTGAGGTTAAAAAAATAAAGTCAGATCCGGTTCAGAAGTAAACAGGTTCATCAGGGCCACAAACCCCAAACCGTCTTTTATATATATATATAAATTTATTTATTTATGTATTTATTTATTTTTGGCTGTGTTGGGTCTTCGTTGCTGTGCGCGGGCTTTCTCTAGCTGCGGTGAGCAAGGACTACTCTTTGTTGCGGTGCGCAGGCTTCTCATAGTCCTGGCTTCTCTTGTTGCGGAGCACGGGCTCTAGGCGCACAGGCTACAGTAGTTATGGCACGTGGGCTCATAGTTGTGGCTTGCGGGCTCTAGAGCTCAGGCTCAGTAGTTGTGGCACATGGGCTTAGTTGCTCCGTGGCATGTGGGATCTTCCCAGGCTAGGGCTTGAACCCATGTCCCTTGCATTGGCAGGCAGATTCTTAACCACTGCACCACCAGGGAAGCCCCCAAAACTGTCTTAAGACTTTTGTGTCTCTAGAGATTGGTGCAATATTTGGCTTATGACAGGTGCTCTATAAATTTTTGTTGATAGAATAAAAGGGTAAAATAAAAGAATACGTTTTTAAAGCTCTTGTTATAGGGGAGATTTGCCTATATTTTAAGTTCTGAAGAAGTAGCTGGCTATAGCCATGTGAACCAGTGAACAGAAGGGCCTTTGAAGCCCTGAGAGCAATTTAAAGCAGCAACTGGATATGTAAAACAGCACTCACTGTTCAAACCAATCCCAAGGGGAGCCTCAACAGCCAAAATATCATGGCAGGGTAGAACACTGTCTAAAGGGCATTACAGGTTGGATTGAATATAGAATATCCTCCAGTTTCATTAATTTGAGTCTGATAAACTAAACACTCTTAAAAGTGAAATTTATAAGAAAAGTAGGAAAATAAATGCATAAAACAAAAATTCAATGTACCAAAACTTATGGGATGCAGCTACAGCAGTACTAAGAGAAAAATTTATAGCTAAATGCCTATTTTAGAAATGAATAAAGATCTCAAATCAATAACCTAAACTTCTCCCTTAAGAAACTAGAAAAAGAAGAGAAAACTAAATCCAAATGAAGCAGGAGAAAAGAAATAATAAAGATAAAAGTGGAAATAAATAAAATAGAAAACTAATAAAGAAAACTAATGAAATAAAAAGTTGGTTCTTTGAAAAGATCAAGAAAACAGACAAATTTTAGCTCAACTGACCAAGAAAAAAAAGAGAGAGAGAGAGAAGACACAAATTACTGATATCAGGAATAAAATAGGGACATTGCTACCAATCTTACATAAATTAAAAGAATTTTAAAGAAATACTTGAGCAACAGCATGCCCGTAAATTAGATAACTTAGATGAAATGGATGCATTCCTAGGAAGACCCCAGACCAGAACTGATTCAAGAAGAAAATAGAAAACAAATGTGTGTACATTTTTTTTTCAGGAAGAATATTTTCCCTTTTTTAAAAACTGCTTTTAGAGCAGTTTTAGGTTCACTGCAAAATTGAGAGGAAGTGACAGTGATTTCCCATATACCTCCTGCCCTGGCATAGGCATAGCCTCCCCCATTATCAACATCCCCCAGAGTGGTATATTTGTTACAGTTGATGAACTTACATTGACACATCATAATCACCCAAAGTCCATGGTTTACCTTGGGGTTTACTCCTGGTGTTGTACTTTCTATGGGTTTGGACAAATTTATCATGACATATCTCCATAATTATAGAATCATAGAGAGTTTCTTCACTGCCCTTAAAATCCTCTGCACTCTGCCTATCAATGCCTTACTCCAACACCAAACCCTGCCAACCACCAATCTTTTTATTGTCTCCATAGTTTTGCCTTTTCCAGAAAGTATTATAGTTGGAATCGTAGGATACGTAGCCTTTTCAGATTGGCTTCTTTCACTTAGCAGTATGCATTTAAACATCCTCCATGTCTTTTCATAGGTTGAGAGCTCATTTCTTTTTAGCGCTGAATAATATTCCACTGTCTAGATGTACCACAGTTTACTTACCCATTTACCTATTGAAGGACATCTTGGTTGCTTCTAAATTTTGGCAATTATGAATAAAGCTGCTATAAACATCTGTGTGCAGTTTTTTGTGGACATAAGTTTTCAGCTCCTTTGGGTAAATATCAAGGAGCTCAACTGCTGGATTGTATGGCAAGAGTACATTTAGTTTTGTAAGAAACTGCCAACTGTCTTCTGAAGTTGCTGTATCACTTTACATTTCCAATAGCAATGACTGAGTGTTTCTGTAGCTCAATATCCTCACTAGCATTTGGTATTGTCAGTGTTCTGGATTTTGTCCATGCTAAGAGGAGTGTAGTGGTACGTCTTTGTTTTAATTTACATTTTCCTGATGATATATGATGTGGAGCATCTTTTCATATGCTTATTTACCATCTGTATATCTTCTTTGGTGCAGTGTCTGTTAAAGTCTTTGACCCATTTTTAAATTGGGTTGTTTGTTTTCTTATTTTTGAGCTTTAAGAGTTCTTTGCATATTTTGCATAACTGTCTTTTATCAGTTGTGTCTTTTGCAAATATTTTCTCCCAGCCTATGGCTTGTCTTCTCATTTTCTCACCGTTGTCTTTTGCAGGGCAGAAAGTTTTAATTTTAACAAAGTCCAGTTTATCAATTATTTCATGGATCATGCCTTTGGTTTTGTATCTGAAAAGTCATCACCACGCCCAAGGTCATCTAGATTTTCTCCTGTTATTTTCTAGGAGTTAACAGTTTTGTGCTTTACATTTAGGTCTGTGACCCTTTTTGTGAAGGGTGTAAGGTCTGTGTCCAGATCCTGTTTTTTTTTACATGTGGAAGAATATTTTCCTTTTAAGAATCATTTTTCTTCTAGATGTGGTATATATATACAATGGAATATTACTCAGCATCAAAAAGAATGAAATAATTCCACTTGCAGCAACATGGATGGACCTAGAGTTTATTATAGTAAGTGAAGTCAGAGAAAGACAAATACCATATTATATCACTTATATGTGGAATCTAAAACACAATACAAATCAACATATCTACAAAATATAAACAGACTCACAGACATAGAGACCAGACTTGTGGTTGCCAAGGGAGAGAGGGGGTAGAGGGGGGAAGGAGTGGGAGTTTGGGGTTAGCAGAGGCAAACTGTTACATATGGGGTGGATAAACAACAAGGGCCTACTGTACAACACAGGGAACTATATTAAATATCCTGTGACAAGCCACAATGGAGAAAAATATGAAGGGCTTCCCTGGTGGCGCAGTGGTTACGAATCTGCCTGCCAATGCAGGGGACATGGGTTCGAGCCCTGGTCCGGGAAGATCCCACATGCTGCAGAGCAACTAAGCCCGTGCACCACAACTACTGAGCCTGCGCTCTAGAGCCTGTGAGCCACAACTACTGAGCCCGTGCACCACAACTACTGAAGCCTGTGCTCTGCAACAAAGAGAAGCCACCAAAATGAGAAGTCTGCACACCGCAACAAAGAGTATCCCCCGCTCGCCACAACTAGAGAAAGCCTGAGCAGAGCAACGAATTCCCAACACAGCCAAAAATAAATAAATAAATATTTTTTAAAAATGAAAAAAATATATATGTATAACTGAGTCACTTTGCCATACAGAAGAAATTAATACAACGTTGTAAATCAACTATACTCCAATAAAATTTTTGAAAAAATCATTTTTCTTCTAATGTTCAAAGTAGGTATAGATAAAGTACAGATAAACAAAAAAGAGGAAAATAACTCCATGATCCGAAGAGAATTGATAGTATTTTGAAGTAAACATTCAAATATGTGCACTTATATATGTACATAACAGGATGTTAAAAAGGGACTCTTTCTGCTTACTTTTGGCTGAAGCCCTACAGGTTGATAACAATACAATAGGTACAATAGGTACCCAAGAATCCCACATCCTAAATATTCAAATTAAGGTGCTGTGATGCCTAGACAAGGGTAGACTGAGAGATTATGAAACAGGTTCTGCCAGAATTGAGCAATCACCCCACCAGCCTAAAAAGTAGGAGTTGAAGAGTAGTGAGAGAAAATGTCATGGAGAGCCTTGTTGGTGGACTGGGTCCCACCCCACCTTCCAGCGGGGAGAGAAGTACATCCCCCTCCTCTGAAGCCAAGCGAGAGGGGCTTCCAATACCCACTCAGAGAGCTAGACACGTCCTTCTGGAGCCTGGGAACTGGTGTCTGCCTTTTGTCAAGAAAAGCCGGCAGATGAGAGACTGTGGCTGGACCTAAGCCTACCCAACAGCAAGAGAGAGAAGGGCACTTCTCTGCCATGGTGGCAGGCCAAGATGTGTGAGCTTCACCAGGGCCATGTGGATCCGAGGAGGGATCTAGCCTGAGTTATTTAAAAAGGGGACCACAGGGACTTCCCTGGCCGTCCGGTGGTTAAGACTCCAAGCTTCCTCTGCAGGGGTCGCGGGTTCGATCCCTGGTGGGGGAAATAAGATCCCACATGCTGTGGGTCATGGCCAACATTGAAAAAAAAAAAAATTAAAAGGGGACCACTTAAGAGGATACCTGAGTGGGAGGGCAAAGGGCCCAAAGGATAGTGTAAGGGAGATGGCTGGAAACCCCATGGGTGGAGGGGAGAACTGGAAGCTTCCACCTGGAAGAGAGACAGCGTCCTTAACAGTGAATTTTGGGAGCAACCTGCAAAGACCTGTGCCAGAGAAAGAGGCTGCAAGGTGCATCTACCACACACGCAGGAGCCAATGATGGATATGGATGAGCCTGCCAGGGTAGAGTGCCCTTCCCCCAGTGCCATCCCAAGGGCCCTGCCTTGGATGGGGTTGGAGCTGAAGGGAAGATGAGGCGCTATGAGAGGGAAGACAGCACTACTAAGCTTTCCAGGAGTCCAAGTTCGCAGCAGGTTGGCCTGGAGAAGATTACCTTTAAGTGGAAAAGTTCAGATTGGACTGAATTATTGAATTAAGACCGCCCAGCTGACTGAAAGGGACCATAAAAGCTTTGAGACCTGCCTGAGACTTCATCCAGGCACAGGAAAAGGACAAATCCAGAAAGTAGGTTTGAAGTAAATGTGGGAGAAGGAAAACAGTTGCTTTGTTATCACACTTGTGCCCATCTTAATCAACAAAATAGTAACAAATATAAGAAATATTTTAAAACAAATATTGGATCATACTGGGTTCTTATGTAAATTAAATGTTTGATGTTTGTCATATAATAGCATAATGCTTGGCACATAATAAATACCAAATAAGTGTTAGCTATTATTTTTCTTAATAAGAATACTAACATTCTAACCTGCCTTTTTAATTTAACAATATATCCTAAATATATTTGCATGTTAATAAGTACAATTATGGCACATAACCAGAATGAGATCCACAATGTCTGTTTTATTCACTAATGTATCCTATTTACAACAGTGCCTAGCACATAGCAGGTAATCAATTGCTAAATGAATCATTTCAAGTGGCTATAATGTGTTGTTGTATGGAATGTACTATATTTATTCATTGATCTCCTGTTATTGGTTAGAAAACATTGGAAACAACCACATCTAGGTTGTTTCCAATCTTTCATGATGATAAACAAAACTCTAACAAATATCCATAGTTTTGGATCTTCATGTATCTCCTTCATTATTTTCTTGGTATAAGTTCTTAGAAGAGGAATTGCTGTTAAAGGGTATGAATGTTTTATTAAAACTTTGAAAATTACCAAATTGCCCTCTGGAGGGATTTTGAGGCTATGGAAGAATTAGGAATTTCCAAGTACAGAGATTATTTTTATTATCTTTGCATAGCTCTGATATTTCCCAGTTCCAAGAGTTTTGGCATGGCTTCAACCAAGCAGGCTTTCTGCAAGGTTGAAAATTAAAACACATTTTGGGAACTTTTTCTAGGATATAGTTGACTGAATGAAATGGAAGGGAAAACAAAGCAATTCAGCCGTGGTGAGTAACTCCTCAGCCCAGGAAGCCTCAGCTTGGAAGAGAACAGATTCCTCTCCAAGCATCACAGAGAAGAATTATAAGTCAAGAATACAACTAACTGCTTACTGAGCACCCACGAGGAATGGCACTGTGCTGGCTGTTGCGGACACACGAAGCCCAGTATGTGCTATTCCACAGCATTGACCACTTCAGCACACGGTGGCCTCTCTCTGCTACCCCCTCCCTTCCCCTCTTTCCCTGCCTTCCAGCCCCAATGCCCAGAATGTAAACTTTCCAGGGAACGGCCTTTGTTTATTTCATCTTGCATCCCTGGCACACAGCAGGAAAAATGCAGTAGATGCAGTGCATGTTTGTAAAACTGAACAGAACTCCCCCTAGGAAAATTCTAGAGGGGCTGGCACAAAGTCTGGAAAACATACACATGTACACACATTTGAATGGCTAATGCCAAATGTGAGAAGCTCAACCGCTGTCATTTTGAGTTCTCACACTAGAAGCTCAGGCAGATATTGAGTTTTGAGCCCCTTCTCAGATTGGTCTTCTGACCCAGATTTGTTCAGTAACAGGATCTAGTTAGACTAGATCACTGTGATGAAGCTTCACTCTGCTTCCTTATGTGGAATAGCAGACAAATATTGAAGCCCACATAAGCTTGAGACCATGAGCCAAGCAACTCAAAAGATTGCATACCTCCCTTAGCATTTGTGTGTTGAATCTGCATTCGGGGCTTTGGCACGTTCTCTGGACATTGTCAGTGGGTGAAGCTATATGGTGGAGATGACTGGCTGCCTACCCAGTGTCCATTCACTCCTGCTTCTTCACTATGGAACCCATTATTATTAGAGATAGCAAAGTACCTAATTTAAAAATTACATTTCTAGGCCTGCTTTCAGGACAGGGGTAGCCAGTGATATATAAAGGGAGTTGTTGGGTGAGACTTCCAGGAACACTCTTAAAGGAGCCCTATTCGTCTACTATGTGGCTTTGTTCTTCCTGACTTCCTCCCTTCTCTCTTCTTGTTACCTAGGTCACAGATACAGTAGCTGGAGCTCCAGCAGCCACCTTGTGACCATGAACTTAAGGATGGAAATCAGTACTAGGCATGTTAGAGCAGAAAGGATAGGAGATTTGGAAAAACCAGCCCAAGCCTGCCTGCTTCCAGATTTATTTTACTTGAGAGAAAAACAAACCCCTATCTTGTTTAATTACTATCACTTGACTCTGTTAGAGGCTAACTGTAATTGCTATGCGGATGACCTTCTATGGGATGAAGGACACGGTAAGCATTTGGAATTTTTTTTTGGGGGGGTGGTTGTACTTTTTTGCTGTCACAATAAATGACACTACTTGTATTTAGTAGATAAGAGCCTGGGATGTACTGTCATAGATGTTCATGCAGAATTAAAATGACAACAACGTTTATAATTACCTGTGCCTCAAACATAACTATATTTTACGTATAAATAAAATGTATCATTTGCATGGTTTCAGTTACACTTAATTTTCCAGGAACGCAACTGCCATGTGAAACAAAGAAATCTTGTACTTTGTTTTTTGGACCTTTACTAGGATTTGTTCACAGCACTAATTATATGCAACATGACACAACTGTATTGATCTACGTTTATAGCTGTCCCGTCCATGGTGAATGTAGGAATAATTACATTTGTCTCCTTCATCTTATCTTCTAAGGTAGTTGGGCCCAAGCTTTTCCATATTGAAATACATATTACTTTATTACAAATGACCTCCCTTTTATTTCTCCTCTGAATCTTTCCCGTCAAGGCAGTATGCTGATCTTATTTTAGAGAAGGTACGTATGGGTAGGTTATATTATCTATACATTGCATCTCAGGGTCATAACATTTGTTTCATAAAAGAAGGAGAAATGCATTGGTCTTGACGTTGTGTCCATTGTCCTAATTGATCAGACTATCACACATTCAGCCTTTGTCTGCCTTCTTCGCTTTCATGCTAAGAGGCAGAAAGGACTGGCAATAGAGAGCTGAGTGGGGTTTGTATGTCAAAGCAAAACAGGCATGATTTTTACATTCATCAGTGGCAAGCCTGGCTTTGGGCATAAATAACAGAAGATGCCTCGTGTGCAATGTCATTGGAGAGTTAATTATTTCTGAGAGTTAAGTATCAATATTAATCTGTGATCTACCACGACAACTCTATACACATTAGTTTATCAGAGGACACAGAATTAGGACAGAACTCTCTATTGATAGAAGGGGAGCCAGGGCAAGGCACAGTTCTGGAACTCCAGGGACTCAGAAAGGAAGGGGTGGGGTGGGGAGTTGAAGAAACCACAGAGGTCATCTGGGGGTAGGGAGAGTGCCAGGGTAAGCAGCACGGCCAGGGGCATCGAGGGGACTTGCAGCCTGCACGGCCAGCCCACCGTTCGCCCTGGTCACCCCGCTGGTGTGACTAAATTAACCACATCTCACACGCCTTAATTGGAGCAGATAATTGGCGAGCTGGCTTTGTACGCAGGAAATGTATTCGGATAAACTTGGCCGGGTGGAACAGGAAGAATGGGGAACACCTGATTTCATCTTGTGCCAAAAGGAGGGAGATACAAAGCGGCAGTGTCTCCTGTGGAGCCTGGCCCAGGCAAAGCAAGGGGACAGAGAACCTGTGCAAACCGCAGGCCAGTGGGATCTCCCTGGACCAGATGATGGTCAGGAACTCTGGGACTGGGCTCAGTAATTAAGCTGCTTTGTGACTTTGGGCAAGTAATTTAACCTTTCTGTGTCTGTTTCCTCATCTGTAAAACAACTGAGGGAAAAAAAATGTTATGACCTCCTTAAAAATCATGTCACTTCATTCCATATAATCACAGACGTGGCTTGATTGCCTCCTCTGTGGGTAGAACTATGCCAGGGGCTGTGTCTGCTTCCTTGAACGCCCATAGGAGTGAGAGGGGTGTAAAACAAACACATGTAAACAATATTTGCAGGGAAGTGAACATCTTTACCCTTACCACAGATAAATCTCAACCAACTTGCACTTCAGATTGGGCTATATATCTTGATCAAAACTCCTGCTCCAGCCCTTTGGCCATCTTGTTTCAGAGGCGCCTGGGAGAAGGACTGTTCAGAGATGGCATGTTGCCAGGACAACAGAAACCAAACACGGGCGAAGGTGTCATCATTTTTGAGGACGTGGTGAGTGATGTGTTTGCCTGATGACCACCCCATGACTGTCTGGGGCTCTTTTCCCACTACGTTTTAGAATCTTCATTCTTAGAAAACCCTTTGTTTTGAAATGTGTTCAGGTCCAGAAAGGAAGTGAGGATCAGTCAGTAATGTCCCCAGTGTGAGCTCTGGAATAGCACCTTCTTTTGAAAGATTCACCCTCTTTTGCTCTTGGCTTAGGGTTGGTTTACGATGACTGTTTCCTGGGGGTTTCCAACCTGAACTGCAAGGATCCCATGCCCCAGCTCGTGCCCACATGGAGAGCAGGGACGCCTGTATTTCTTGCATGACTTTCTCTGTCCAGCAAGAGGTAGATGAAGGCGTTCAGAGACTGAGCTTGTGTGACCCTGAGCAAGTTTCTTTACTCCTCTGAGTATCAGTATAGCAGCTGAGGCACTTAGTAACTTGTGTTCTTAAGGAAACAATTAGAACAAGTTACCAAAGCACACCCAGTACCCGTTTGTAACAGACATTATTATTATTTTGCTTTTTGCTCAAGATTTATTTTTCATGATCTAACAGTTACTTGAGTATTTTCTCTTAGTAAAATCATTTGACTTAGAACTGTTCACGAGTAATACTACCATTTGTTAAAAATGTTTAAATGCAGAAATGCATTTTTATTTTTCTTATTAAACTTGGTTATCATGCATAACAGTCTGAATTATAGACAGTGTAATCCCATAAAAGTGGTAAAGTGGAAAAAAATTGACCTAGCTGTAAAAATCATCAAACATCTCCAAAGAGAAAATAAATCAGAAAGTCTCATGTCATTCTCAGGACTAGCTTGTGATGGATTTATTAATCACAGATTCCATAATAACATTTTCCTCACTGGGCTGTTGTGAGGATTCAATGAGAATATTAAGTTCTTGGTTCCCAGTGGGCATCTAATAAATGATAATTATTAATATGTTTATACTCTCAAAAATGGACACACACCTACAATCAGGCACACGTGCACATGCATGTACGTGCGCGCACACAGACACACACACACACACTCTTCTGGTCCTTTTAGAGAGAATCCAAATCTGGTGGAGGTGAATGGATACATTCCTTACAGTCTGAACCCGAAAGGTGGCCATCTATCGTTTCCTTTTTGGGGTGTGGGTCATTATCTGAGAACAGTAAATATCCTTGAGAGCCTGTGGGAGTCCAGCCCTGGCTAGGTCAGCCCCTGAACTCACACTTGCAGGCTAACTGAGAAAACAAACCCTATAAGAATGAAAAACAATCCACGACTGCACTTGAGAAAGTGATAACTGGTTCTGTGGAGTAGGTGGGGTTTTGGCTTCGTAATCCGTCTGGAACAGTCTACGGGTCTGTGGCTGCACGTGCTGTGCAGAAAGGCCTTGTGGGAGAGATACGTGTGCGTCCTGGTCATGGAGAAGAGAAGCTATTTGTGGGCTGGGAAGAGATTTGAAGGACGGAAAAAGTCAGTTTCCTCCCAGATAGATGGACCAAGGGCCTGATGATGGAGCTTTTACAATGCTATAAAAAATGATGTCTTGGGATCGTCCCACACAGCCTTGCTAAGGGGCAAATTTGGGCCCTGTGTGTCTTGTGTTGTTGTGTCAGCCACCAAGTACTGACCTGTCCTTTCTCCCCCATCACACCACCTTAACTAAAGTCTGACATCAGGTGAAAGATATGGATTTACAGATAAACCTGGCCACATGAATTTTCAACAGCAAACACATGGGCAAAGGTTATAGTCTCTTATGCTCTGTCTACACCTTCTTTCCCCTCTCTCTACCTTCTGTCCTCGCCCAATACTCCTGGCTTCTTTTCCTTCCTGGAAACGAGGGCTCGGTCTAAGGAAGGGCTCTGTGTTCTGTCATTTACGTGGTAGAGTGAGTCATGGCCAGCCAATACGCATGTACACACATCCAGTGAGTGTGCAAGCCTGCTTTGTACAGCCTGAGGAACACCCATGCAGCCAACCCACTGGATTGACAGTGAGAACTTTCCAGCTCCCTCACAGGGGCATGTGCATTTAAACTATATTTCTAATATAATAAATTTATTTGTCCACTGGAAAAGACATTTTCTTTTGGGAGATGAGTGCAGGGATGGGAGGAAGTTTATAAAGACAAGACACATCAATCAGCTGATTAGTGAATTTATTGAACAAACAGGTACGGAGTGCCCACTGTGCTCCGTGGTCCATGTGCAACGTTGGCCTTGGAACCGGTGCCAGGCCATCAGACGCTTTCTTCTCTTCCTCTTCTCTCCAGCCTCACCACCACTGTCTGGGTGAGAATCCTGCTCCCTCTCCTGGAACGATCGATGCTGCAGTTTCCTAACTGGTCTCACTGCCTCCAGCTTCTCCAGTTATTTCTTCTTCTAATGAACTTAAGCACATATTTCTCTGCTAAAACCCCGTTAGTGGCTGTCCCCTGGCTACAGCTGGAGTCCTGGCTCTCTCTGGGGTGCACTCTCTTCTCTAGCCCCGTCTGCAGCCTCTGCCCATGTAACGGGCTCACTAGCCACACCCCCTCCTTGTTTCTTTTTCCCAAATACAATGTGTGCTTACAACATGGCTCTCACATGCTGTTCCCTGTGCCTGGAATGCCTCATTCCCCTCCAAGCCTTCCATTAAACCGCAGGGCCATCCTGTATCGCTGTCTTTCTCTCACACCCCACACCCAGTCTGCCAAGAAGCCACATGGATTTCAATATACTTCCTTCAGAATACACCCAGAAGAATCTGTCTAGGACTCTTGTCTCTGCTGCTGCTGACCTCCGAGACAATCCTCTCTCACCTTGATCTCGGCACGCGCTTCCAAAGTGGCCCCCTGCGGGCTTCCCTGGTGGCGCAGTGGTTGAGAGTCCGCCTGCTGATGCAGGGGACACGGGTTCGTGCCCCGGTCCGGGAAGATCCCACATGCCGCGGAGCGGCTAGGCCTGTGAGCCATGGCCACTGAGTCTGCGCGTCTGGCGCCTGTGCTCCGCAACGGGAGAGGCCACAACAGTGAGAGGCCCGCGTACCACAAAAAAAAAAAAAAATGTGGCCCCCTGCTTTGGCCCTTGCCCTCCCCCCCACACCCATGGGTGCTCTCAACACAGCAGCCAGAGTGGCCTTCTTAAGACACCAGTCAGATCACGTCGCACCTCTGCTCAAAACCCTCCAAAACAATGGTGGGCTGTAGGAGCTCGTCCCAGCTGGTGAGATGCCACGCCCACACATCTCCCCTACTGTGTCACATTGGTAGCTTAGAATAAGCTGTGGTGGGAGTATTTATACCACAGAAATAGGCAGATGCTAAAAAACCAGGGCTTCTTTTTTTTGAGACTCAATTTACCAGCACACCACTGCTCTGAAGGTGACCCACTTCTCTCAGAGTAAAAGCCAGAGTTGTTACAACTGCCTGCAAGACCCCCTGTAAATGACTCCTTCTCCAATTCCCTCCCCTTTGCTCCAGCCACATGGGCCTCCTGCCTTTCCTCAAATGCACCAGCACATTCTCACTTCAGGGACCAGCCCTGCCTGCTCCTTGTGCCTGGAACACTCCCTCCAGATACCTGCACCCAGGGCGTCTGCTTGTTCCTGCTCTTCCTGGAAGTCCTTGCTCAAGTCTCACCTTCTCAGTGAGGCTCACCTGACCACCTCACCATAAACTCTACCCCCTCCCCAGCTGTCCTGAGGGCGTTCTAGCCTGTAGGTATTGGCTGTATTTATTATTCATGCTCTGTGTCCCCACGACAGCACCACCTCCACAGAGGGTAGGGATTCGGGACTGTTTCTTTCCTAATGCGTCCTGGTGCCTGGAACTGTGCCCAACACACTGGACACTCAGTAAGCGTTTATTGGCTGATGGGCCAACTGAATCCCCAAATGCCCACCTCCTCTGTAAACCCTCCCTAACCTCGGTACTTTCCTCCTTTCCATTCGCAAAATGTCCAGATTCTTTTCCTCTGTGTTAGCGCAGAGCCTCTTTGTACCTGTAGCTGCTGAAGTGCTTTTGCTGTATCAGTATGATTTTATGACCTGCCTCCCCTGCCAGATGGCTGTTTGTGGGCTCTTGAAGGCGCTTCCATCACCTTTCCTAGGGCCTGGCACCCCCACCCCCAACCCCACTGGTACCTGTTCAATGAACGCATGAAGGTGTAAATGAATGGTGGCCAGAATGTAATTCTTTGGTGCAGTCCTATTCTCACCCAGGGGCCCCCTCTGGTGATGGCTCTGCTGGGAAGGCCTGCAGCTGAGAGAGAGCGAGCCCTCCTTTTCTCATCCTCTGCCTCAAGCCCCGCGTCTTCTGAGGCCTTGCTCACGGAGCAGGAATTTGGCCCGGAAGAGGGACCAGGATGTGCTGGGGAATCCCCTCCCAGGGTTGGCAGAGCAGATGGCATGACCTCTTCGGGGTCTTCTCCAGCCCAGAGGCTTCCGAAGGCCGCCTCTCATGGCTCAGGAGGCTGTGAGCCACAGGGATCCCTCATCTGTCCCAGGGAAGCTCTGTCCACCAAGGCCTGCTTCCTTCCTGCTCTGTCTGCCCAGCCTACCCAGGACAAAGGAAGGGCTGCGCCCTGCGGAGACATGTGACTTGTCTCCTTTCCCAGCCACCAGGTGAAGAAGGGTCCACACCCTGACTCTAAGCCCCAAGGGAATACAGGATGTCCCATCGCATCCTGTAGAATGACTAATTTTCCAGTTACTAATTTGCCTTGCCGGTTCTGTTCAAACAGGCTAATTGTTTCCCCAAAAAGACTCAGGTGTAGTGGGATGAGGTCACTAGGGACGTGCCTAAACAATTACAAACACTGGTCATAGGCGCACTGAAAGACCCATAATCAGCCAGTCGGACTGTCGTCTGATTTTTATCTTTCCTAAACAAATTCGGTGAGTGCGCGCCCCCTGCTGGCAACAAGAGATTATACCAGGCAGAAAGAACCACTGCGGAGCCAGTGACGCCTTATCTGGGGAGAGTAATCGAGCGTTAGGTTATGCTTTTGGAACACTCTCAGCGGGGCGTATTAATGGTTATTTCTCAATAACTGTTGATGGAAATATGAAATAAAAGTGATTATAATAATCCATTCGTAACTATGATCTTGGAATGTGTGAATTTTAATCAACAGTGAAAAATCCTGCCAAGGCAGAAAAAAGGGGAAAATTGATCCTTGGTCTGATAATGAAAGAAAACATAACTTTGAGAGTTTCCATATATTTTCTGCTTTTACACTGTGGGTATTATATTCTGTCTTTGTTCACCTAGGACAGTTCAATTTTTTATTACAAAAGTTTTCAAATATACACAAAAATAGGGAGAAGAGAACAATATTTCCATATACTCACCTCCCAGGTTCTGGAATTATCAAGATTTTGTCATTCTTGCTTTCTGTATCCCATTCATTTTTTAGTTGCCTTTTTTTCCCCTTAACTATTATAATCCAGACATCATGTCACTTTATCCTGAATACTGAAGTATGTGTTTCTAAAAACTGGGCATTTTCTTACCTAACAATACACAATTATTACACCTAAAAATCCCTTGGAGTCATCTAAATGCCCATACAAGCAGTCTACATTCAAGTTTCCTTGAATATAAAACTTGTTTTGCAGTTGTTTGCTTTCTCTCTCTCTCTCTCCTCCTGTTTCCTTCCCTCTTAATTGACTTATCCTTATATATAGTGAAATGCACAGGTATTAAGCATACAGTTCGGTGAGTTTTGATAAATGTATACACCTGGTAACCCATATCCTTATCAAGATAGTTTTTTAAATTGAAGTATAGTTGATTTACAATGTTGTTTCAAGTGTACAGCAAAGTGATTCAGTTATACATACGTACACATATCCTTTTTTGGATTCTTTTCCATTATAGGTTATTATAAGACATTGAACATAGTTCCCTGTGCTATACAGTAGGACCTTGTAAGAAAGAGAACAGTTCTATCACCTCAGAAAGTTTCCTCCTGTGCCTTCACAGTAAACTCTCCCCTCACCCCCAACCACTGCTCTGATTTCTTTCATTGTGAATAAGCTCTGCCTGTTCCAGAAGTTCATATAAGATGGAAATGTACAGTATGTACTTATTTTGTGTACAGCTTTTTGCACTCAGCATAATGTTTTTGAAGTTCATCCATGTTGTTGCATGTTCCCTTTATCGTAAGTTGCAGTCCATAACATGCGCGTACCACAATTTGCTTAGGCACACTCCTGTGTGTTAGACATCTGTTGCTAGACATCTAAATTGTTTCCAATTTGGGTTACTAAGAAAAAAGCTGCTGTGAATACTTTTGTATAACTCTTTTTTGTGGACGTGTTTTCATTTCTCTTGGGTAAATACCCTGGAGTGAAATAACTAGTCACAGCGAATGTGTATGTTTAACTTTCTAAGAAAACCCCAAGTCTCTTCTCAGAAGCACCCCTGCTCTTCCTTTTCTTTTGGTCCAATAGTTCTACACTCTGCATATGTCCATTAGCTCCTCTGTGGTGTTGCTTAACTTTTCCCTCTAACTCCTGGGCTTCTTATAAACTAGAAGTTTGGTCTAAAATCCGGATGAGATGCAGTTTAAATACTTTGGCAAGTATGCTTCAGAAGTGGTGCTGTATAGTTCATCCTATACTGCATTGGAAAGTCCATAAGTGGCATGGTTGCCCCACTGTTAATTAAGACACTATGCAGTAGCTCCAGGTGATTGTGACCTGATCCCCTCAGTGTAAACTTCCCCATCAACTCTTCATCCAGTGGTATCAAATGATCTTTGCCTTGAGTCTTGTTAGGAATTGCAAACTGGTGATTATTTTTTTTTAAAGAATGCTTCCTCCTCCTTCCCCTTCATTTTATTTTATTTTATTTTTTACACACTTATATATTTATTTATTTGGCTGCATTGGGTCGTAGTTGCTGCGCAGGGGCTTTCTCTAGTTGCGACAGCGGGGGCTGCTCTTCGTTGTGGTGCGCAGGCTTCTCATTGCAGTGGCTTCTCTTGCTGCGGAGCACAGGCTCTAGGCACGTGGGCTTCAGTAGTTGTGGCTTGCTGGCTCTAGAGCGCAGCCTCAGTAGTTGTGGCACATGGGGTTAGTTGCTCCGCGGCATGTGGGATCTTCCCGGACCAGGGCTCGAACCTGTGTGCCCTGCGTTGGCAGGTGGATTCCCAACCACTGTGCCAGCAGGGAAGTCCCTAGAATTTTTAAAAATCGCCATTTTAGGGACTTCCTTGGTGGCACAATGGTTAAGAATCCGCCTGTCAGTGCAGGGGGTCACAGGTTCCATCCCCGCTCCGGGAAGATCTCACATGCCTCAGAGCAACTAAGCCAGTGCACCACAACTACTGAGCCTGTGCTCTAGAGCCTGTGAGCCACAACTTCTGGAGCCCGCGTGCCACAACAATAATTGATTTACAATATTGTGTTAGTTTCAAATGTACAGCATAGTAATTCAGTTTTTGCCGATTATATTTTATTATAGGTTATTATAAGATATTGGGGGGCTTCATGCCATGGAGCGGCTGGGCCCGTGAGCCATGGCCACTGAGCCTGCACATCTAGAGCCTGTGCTCTGCAACAGGAGAGGCCACAACAGTGAGAGGCCCGCGTACTGAAAAAAAAAAAAAAAAAAAAAAAGATATTGGGTATAATTCCCTGTGCTATATAGTAAATCCATATTGCTTATCTGTTTTATGTATAGTAGTTTGTTAATCCTATACCCCTAATTTGTCCCTCCCTCTTTCCCTCTCCCTTTTGGTAACCATATATTTGTTTTCTATGTCTGTGACTCTGTTTCTACTTTGTATATGCATTTATTTGTATTATTTTTTAGATTTCCCATATGAGTGATATCACATAGTATTTGTCTTTCTCTGTCTGACTTAGCCCTAGGCATAATATTCTCTAGGTCCATCCACATTGCTGCAAATGGCAGTATTTCATTCTGTTTTTATAGCTGAGTAACAGTCTATAATGTATATACACACTTATATACACTGACCTAAGAAAATATTGCCATGATTTATGTGAATGTTTTGCTTATGTTTACTTCTGGGAGTTTTATGGTGTCATGTCTTCCACTTAGGTTTTTAAACCGTTTTGAGTTTACTTTTGTATTTAGTAAATGAGGGAATATTCTAATTTTATTTTACACGTAGCTCTCCAGTTTTCCCAGCTCTGATTGTTAGAAACTTTTTAAAAGGCTAAGGCAAGAAAAGCTCTCATAATCAAGTATTATTCAAAAGGTAAATATAAGAATTTGCTCACCTGGCTTTAAGAAAAAAGATACCTAACATAGAAGAACATTGATATGTTAATGGACTTGGATAGAATGTGGGCTAAAAGTAATAATTGTAATGATAGCAGCTACTAACATTTATGAAACATTTCCTATTGATTTAAATTAATTACCTAATAATGATAACTCATTAATTATAGAGCAAATAAGAGTGCTAGTCATTCTGTGATCAAAGTTAGGTGTCACTTTTCACCTTGAAAAAACTATGGATTCTTCTCTCTATTCAGTTGTCATTTCTTGAGCACTCACTGCATTAAGAAAATAAAGATGAATTAGACCCAGACTCTGTGAGACCTCAGGGGCCTAGCAGATGAATTTTGCCTCAGTATTTCCTGGGTTTTGCCTCGCACAGATGTTCATGGCCTTTGTTGTGTAAAATACAAAGAGCACCCTGAAGTTGTAGGTAACACTCCAAAGTCAGGTATCAAATGTCCTATACACAGGTGGCAAATGTGTAACTGGCTCTGGGGTGGAGGGACCCCAGATTTGTAGCATTTGCCTATTTCCACGGTGTAAATCCTCCCATGATGGCCAGTTTCAAGCTACCAACATGATGTCACTGAATGCAGAGTTGCAAAGATATGCATAGCACACCACTGTATAGTATTGTATAGACACAACAAAAGTAATTTCAAGAGCTTAGATCAGAGTTAAATATAGTAAATATAGTAAAATAAGGAAGTGATGAGTTTTGAATATTTATCTTTGTAATATAACTTATTTAACGTTCATATAATTTAATCTTTAATGATGGCTGCATTTAATAACTAACTTACACAACTCCTGAAAATTTAACAATTGGCTCTCTCAAGCCAGTATGAGCCTGCTCCCATGCACCACTGTTTTACCTGTCACAATATTGCAGTGTAGCCATGGTAATATACAGTATGTGACTGGGGACTGGGAATAATGTGTCTAGGATGACTCTGAGCCATGGATGATCAATGACCTCAGGTCGCAGTAGAAGAAAGGATCTGGGTGTAGCCCTATGAGTTACCTCAACTATAGGGGTTATTTACTTTCCTGTTACTGGTGTAGCAAATTCCTCCAAACTTAGTGGTTTAAAATAATGCAAATTTGTCATCTCACAGTTTTGGAGGTTAGCAGTCAGAAAGGGGTCTCACTGAGCTAAAATCAGTCTCTTGGCAGGGCTGTGTTCCTTTTGGAGGTTCTAGGGGAGAATTCTTTTTCTTTCTTTCACCAGCTTCTAGAGACCACCTGCATTCCTTGGCTTGTGGCCTCCTTTCTCTATCCTCAAAGCCAGCAACGTTGGGCTGATTCCTTTCCATGCTGCCATCTCTTTGGTTCTCCGTTTGGAAAGCTGATTAGCAACCTTAATTCCATGTGCAACCTTAATTGTATGTACCTGAACATAGGTGCCAGAGACTAGAACGTGGATATCTTTGAGAGGCCTATTTTCTGTCTAACCTAGCATGTTAGGTCTGCAGGTAGCTCTGCACAGACAGGGCCCCCAGAGCCCTTCTGGAGAAGTTGCTTAGAGTCCTAGAAGATGAGATACATGGAGGGTTGCACAAAAGCTGCTGATTCGCCTCAGGTGATTTCAAGTGGCAATAACTTTTATGGTGAAAATAAAACAATAGAGCCCAGAGAGATGGGAAAGGGAAGTATTTAAGCAGATGCTCGGGGAATGTCTCTCTCAAGTGGTGATGGGTGGGCTAAGATCTGAATGATGAGGATGCAATCATATCCAGATCCAGGAAAGGCCAGGCCAAGTATAAGGAGCAGCAGCACCAAGGAAAGGCTGGTGGTGTCTGGGGTTTAGCTCCCTCGAACCACCTTGAATAAGTTCAGTGAGTTCCCTATCCAAACTCAGCTCTAAATGTCTCCTACCCAGTTCCCTCTTCCAACTAGATCTATCCTCCTGAATTCCTCCTGCAGAGAAATTCTGGAATGCCACTGGAGAAAAACAGGTACAAAGTTTCTGAAGACTGAGGAACAGAAAGAAGGGTAGTGTAGGAGGTGAAGGGTGGTAGATTGTTCTGGTAATGTACCCCAGTGAATCAGGGTTCTCTGTGTTCACACCCTTTACAATTGATCTTTGTGCTCCTTCTATCAAGAGGCAGTGTGTATTTCTCCACTCCCATCAATCTTGTCTGGCTGTGTGATTTGCTTTGATCAGTAGAATATGGCAGCAGTGATGTACAAATTCTAGAGCCTAGACCTTAAGAAGGCTTGAGGCTTTGCTATCGCCCTTTTGGAACATGAACTGGGGAGGTCACAGCAACCAGACTATGTAAAGGCTTATTAACATGGTAAGGAATATGGACTTTGTTCCAAGTGCTCTGTGGGTTCTAGAAGGTTTTAAATAATAAGTGTTATGCTTCAGAAGATCACAGTGGGTGCTCTGTGGAGGAAAGATTGCAGTTGGGCAAGGATGGAAGCTGCGAGGCCAGTGGGAGTCTTTTTGAGGCATCCAGGCAGGAGATGGTAGCAATGGAGGTGGAAAATAGTGGACAGATTCGGGTCCTGCTAATGGATTGGCTTGGGAAGAAAATAGTGAATAACAGTCTTCTTTCTAAAAATGCAAGGCTAAATAAATACATGTAGAATACAGTTATAAACTTTAAAAAATCTAATAGATTAATGTACATAAATCTGTATGTTGGATGTGACCATTTCCTCCTGTAAGACTGGGCAGCAGAGAAAACCAGGAGGGAAAAAACAACTATGAAGTGAAAACACAGAGGAGAGCAGGGGTCAGAAATGAAGTGTGAGCAGTAAAATGTTACTGCTTCTCACCTGCACCCCACCCACCTCCTGGACCTTTCCCCTGGGTTATGAGAGAGACACCTGGATACTTAGACCAGCCCCACCCCCTTCCCTTTAAACAGCTCTAAAGGTATCTATTTCATGAAGGTACAAGTCCAAATAAATACCAAGGAACATAACATACCCTTTGGCATCCTTACCCCTAATCTAGGACTCATTCACCTTATTGTTTAAACTAAATAGTAAAGGGCTTACCACATGTGGGCACTAAACCTAACAGAGAAAATACAGCCTGCAGTGGAGGCGAAGGACCTGGGTTCTAGTTTTGCTTCTGCCAGTGTCTTTCATGTGAGTTTGGACAAGGTATGTCAGGGCTCTGGGCTTATTCTGTCATTCTTCTGTCTTGCTGTGACTGAGATAGGCAAAGCATTAGGGCATGGCCAAAGGAAAAAGTTACAAAATTTCAAGCCCAGAATTCCCATATTTTGTAGCGCTCCTTAAAGTTGCAAGTCTTCAGATTTTGTCTCACTGAGTACTCGTTACAAAAATGTAAACTTTGGAGCTAACTGCTAGGAAAAACTCATGTGGAGGAAAGTTCCTTTCTTTCTTTTATTCCTTCCCTACCTTCTTTTAATTTCATTGTAGAGTGACATGTATTTTACCACTGGATTACAAAAATAAATAACAAAGACAATATGTCAGAATAAAAGGCCTACAAGTTGCCTTCTTTAATCCTTTCCTTATATCCATCCATATAAGCACTCTTCGTTGTCCATTATCTCAATAATCAAGTGTGGTGACCGGCCATGGGGATGTGAAACCAGGCCAGAGAAAATCTTTACTTAGTTATCTTAACGACTGTATGGGGAGGTATTGGTGGGGCTAGCTGGTCTCCCAATGTCACTTTAATCGCTGCTGCACTAGCATGTTATTATGAAGTAGAATGTATGATTTCCAAGGACAGAGCTTCGAAGGTTGAAAGAAATTCTTGACTTTCAGTTGTATGCAAAGATAGAGAACATATGACTCTACTGCACCAAGAAATGATGTTCAATCAGAGACTGACAATAACATCTAAGTAACCCAATGTCATAACTGGTCATTATCTGTACAACCATAGGAAGTTCCACACGGTTCTCAGTCTATAGATTCCTAACTTTAATGTATTCAGATTTATTAGTTGAGATCTGGAAACAATGCATCTGACAGAACAACCAGATTAAGCAGTGGAAACATAAATTTCTCAGTTCAGTAAAATAAACTTACACAGGCTCTATAGCCAAAGTTGCACATTCTTTCTTTGGAATGTTAGTTCTGAAATGGCATTTTATTTTTAAATAATTGAAAATTCCATTACCTTACAAACCACAGAAATACACTTACAATATGTAATTCTGCCGCTTGGTGGTGCCATGGATAACTAATAATAATAATTTTAAAAAAATTCTGCAAGTTTGCTGGACAGCAGGACTTGGCTATTAGCAAATTGAAAAATATAATTAACATTTTTAAAAGTCTGTAATTCTTTTACACATTATAATGGCTGAAAAGTGCATATGGGCTCAGGCTTTCACTATAAAATCCCAGGCTTACTCATAGTCAAAGAAACCAGGATAGCAGTTTTTTTAATCATGGAAAATTTCAAGCATTCTAAAATGCCAAAATAACTAACATCCCTGTACCTATTACCTGGATAATAAATGTTAACATCCTGTCACATTTACTTGAAAAAAATTAAATGAAAATGAAGTTTATGCTCCTTTGTTCTTTTTCATTCCCTTCTTTTTTCTCACTAGAGGCAATCACAACCCAGAATTTGATATGTATCCTTCCAGTTCTTATCTATTTTTAGTACCAGTTCATGTGTCCATGAGCAGTACAAATGTTGTTTCATATTTTTTAAATGTATCTTTTCATGCTGTAGTATACTGCAATTTGCTTTTTACATTTAACAGTGTTTTGTCATGTTGATATATACAGATATATGAGGGATATATACAGATCTAGGTTATGAGGAGTTTTAAACTGCTGTGTTGTAATTTATGGCAAACATATTCTGAATTTATTTATTCATTCCTCTATGAACATTTCAATGTTGCAATAAATGCAATGCTTAAAATATCTAACATATAATACGTCCTCAAAACATATTTAATGAATGAACTGGCATAAAATGTTTCAGGCAGACTATTTTTTGCTTCAATCGTCCAGTTATTTGTCCTTAACGTCCACTCTCTCTGCATGCGCGGCAGGGGTCATTCCCTGAAATTTCCTAAAGGTTTGTTTCCCAGTCCACTGACAAAAGGCTCTGATGTAGTCCTCGTATGGTGGCAAGGGTGGGCGAATGGCGTGGGTACAGAATGGACACAAAGACATCTCAGTGTCAAAATATAAGACAATGGAGGTTTGTCTGGTCTGGAGCAGGGGAGGGTGGCAGCAGCGAGCGTTATGTATTTGGGGGAGGTCTGAGAGTTTACAATGCAGGGCATGTCCGGGGCTACCATATCCGGAAAACGAGGTAGCGGAATATAGAGGTCTTTCTCTTAGTGCACCTTCTGAAAGACGTAACCATCAAACGCCAGACGGTTGCCATGGGAACCAGCGGGGGAGGGCGGTGCGTCCGGCCAGAATTCTTGATGCGCTTAGAATGTTTCTTCTTCCGGTCCTCGGTTCTTCACAACCACCGCCCCTCTCCACCGTCTCCCGCCCATTCTGTGGGCTCTCATCTTTCTCTTCCCCTGTTCATTCTGTCCTTCCCTGTTCTAGGCCGCCATCTTGAACCATGCGTCAAGATGGCGCCCCCCGGTCCCAGAGGCAGTGCCCAGGAGCGCCGGGGAGCCTGCGCGTGCACGTGCTCGGGCGCGGAAGGGTGGGGGCCATGATGTCAAGACGTTGCCCCGCCCTCGGTGGTCGCTCCGCCCCCGGCCCCACTCCGCCTTCCTCTCACCGGGCGAACCCGGAAGTGGAGGAGGAGGTGCGGCGGCGGTGGCAGAGCGGGCAGGCTCTGGCTGAACCGTACCAGGCAGCGTGTCTGGGGTTGGGGGCGAGGGGGCGGGGCTGAGCGGCCTGGGCATCCTGGCCTGGACGGGGCGGGGGAGGCCATGGCCTCGGCAGAGTTGCAGGGGAAGTACCAGAAGCTGGCTCAGGAGTATTCGAAGGTACCCGTCGTATGCGGGGAGTAGGGGGTCCCTGGCCCTGCGGCCTCGGGTTGCCTTGGCAGCGACTTGTCGGGACACAGGGGGACGGCGGAGGGGGGAACGTGAGCGCGCCCCTTCTCTCTCCTCCGCCTCTTCTGTCCACCATTACCGTGCCTCCACCTGCAGCTCTCAGGAGATGGGGCCGGGCGGGGTCTGGGTCCGTGTGCGTTTCTGCGGGAAGGAGCAGTTTGATTCTTCCTTCTCAGTGAACTAGCGGGCTTGGACTGGGATGTCAGAAATCCTGGCTTCCGCCTCTGGTGCTGGTCGGGAGGGGACGGGGAAAGGTGAGGACCATCCCTCCACGGCTGCTTCCTCAATTTTCCTAGCCCAGCGATGGGAAGGATCAAGCTTTCTCCTTTCCCACAGGGATGATATGAGGATAAAGAGATTTATCTGCCCCCAGTCAAGTCAGGAGTGTAAATAGAGTCATGCGTGTAAACTACTTCACCAGAGATGGGGGGTTATGAATGGATTCAGTGCTTTGGCAAGATGTCTGAAAATGATTTTGAAAGTTTGAGTGCTAGGGCTGTGTCCTTTTATCTCTCTTTTTCTTGGATCACCTGGACTGGGGAAGACCACCCAGTAGGTGCTCAATACATGTTGAATTAAGCAAAGTAGGGACCTGTCCCTTTGCTGTATTTATGGCATCAGTCTTTTAAACGATGGAACCCTTTTCTCAGAGAAGGGTGGTGCTGCCTCAGGAATATTCTAATGAAGTACTGAAAGCAGAATCTTACATTTTTGGAAATTGATTCATTAGTCATTCAACTTAGTTTTCAATGATCTTGGCATTCATGGGAGCAACTGTAAGACTTAGTCCCCTTTTTACAATTTGGAGAAACTGAGACACATTTTTTAATTTCATGAGACAAACGTGCAGTGGGAAAAATGAAATATTTGAAAAATAAAACCTGTGCCTAAACATACACACTTAAGTCTTTTGACCATCAAATGGGAGCCTTTTGGGATGCTACACTTATTCCATGGGTGCTACCATTGGCAAAACTTATTGTGTTTCCATTTGAATTTGCCTTTAGGACCTGTGGCATGATGTTAGTGACAGCAAGTTTTTATCCTTTGAAGGAATACTTTTTTGTTTGAAAGAGCCAGAACTTATTTGGAACAAATCCATGTGATGCAGTGTGGTGGGTGGAGGATGACAGTACTCAAACTTGGCTCTACTATTTTTGGGTGAAAATGTTTCATGAGTATAAAGTAAGGGGACTGATTTTCTCTTCTGGAGAGTAAACAAGCTCACAAGGCAATTCCAAATGGCAGAAGAGAGTTCCAGAAATATTTTGCACAGTGACTGCATTGCTGAAATAATTGTATAGCCTCCCCAAAGTAATAAAAACTTGGAAAGATTTTATTATTTTGGATTTGTAAGCTCTTTTGTTCAGCAGACAATTAGTGCCGCCTGTGAACAATCTGCCGGGCCCTGTTGAGTGAGGCAGAGTTCCACCTTAAGGAGAACCCTTTAATAGAATGTTCAACTGTTGTACATAATTATGATACAGGATGACAAGTGTTAGCTCAGTGGGAGCACAGAAGAAATGGTGGGTGAGGGTAGAAGTTACTTAGATTGGGGAGTAGGGAATAGGGAGGAAGGGATGGATGGTAGTACTCCAGGCAAAGGAGACAGTCTCTGCTGACGTGAAGGCACGTTCAGATACACGACAGAGAGTGGTGAAATATGGTTGGAGGGGTAATTTGGACCCGATCATGAAGGGTTGTGGATGTTAAATAAAAAGTTTGAACTTTTGAGTAATGGAGAGATGTTAAAGGTTTTCGAACAGGAGAGTGACATTGCTTTTAGAAAGAAAACTGGTAGCTGTGTGTGTGGAGGATGGACTGAAATGGGGAAAGAGTGGAGAAAAGAAGACCAGACTATAGGCTCTTTGAATAATTTTGGGGAGTGTAATTTAGGCTTAAATAAAGTTTTGTGACTGTTGAGATGGAGAGGGGGGCTTAGATATAGGAATTATGGTTACAAAATATGGTTTAGTTTACCTCTTTTTTGTGTGCCTGCTTTGCACATAGCAGCAAACTTATGAAGGATATAAAGGTGTCAAGGCAGTCATCCTTGTGTCTCATTCATTCTGTGGGACGTGATGAGTGAGGGAGGACTGAGAGTTGACCCTGAAGGTGACCCATGGACTGCTCTGAGTGAACACCACTGCCACTGGAAGAGGAAGGTGAGCCAGTTTGGAGCGAAGTTGAGGTGCAATCATAGTATTTATGGTTGGAAGGTACATTGAAGCTATCTTATTCACGTAGTAGCTTGAGATGATGTTGGGGTAATTGCCGAAAATTTCTAGTGGAGAGGGACTGGCTGAAAGTCAGGACAAAAGCCAAAGCTTTTGTAATAATTCCCATATAGACAATAGTTCCCATAAAGACAGTAGTTGAACTTTGAGAGTTAATCACTTTAGGTAGATTCTTTGGGGAACACCTGTGGGAAGGATGTGACAATAGGAGGAAATGCTAAGGAGACTATAGGAGGTCTGCCAGACTTCAGGATATCTCCCGTATTGGGCCAGACCATTTTTCATCCTTTTAATTGCAATGTGATGGAAATTTCAGTATGTGAGAACACAGATTGGTCAAAAGATTTCATGTGCTTTTCATTCCCTGTCAGTTCTAGTGCCAAGCAATTTCTAGATGAGATCTATGCTATCGATACCTTCAGCCCTGTGCCTATGGAAGGGGGTATTCTACCTTTTTGATAGCTTCCCTGGTGCAGAAATTGTGGGCTGATGTTGAAATCCAGTTACATCTTTCTTTTTCCTTATTTAGGATACAAAGAAAAGAGATTTCCTTTTAATATGTAGAAGGAGGCGTACAAATCGAGAGAGCAGCAAGCATGATCCCTAAACCAAGGACATTTGCAGAATCTTCTCATTCTTATTTAATGCAGATCTTGGCCTGTGTTCCGGGAAGGGGCCCATTTCTTCCTTTGTAACTTCTATCATCATCTTTTTTCCCCCTGAGAAGGAAAAAAAGCAGTATGAGGAGCTTGCATTAAAGAGACTGAGAGTTTCGTTAGATAAAAGATGAACCGTGGAGGCCGAAGCAGGTGAGGATTTCTGAGATGGACAAGTTACTAAAACAGTGTTATGGAAAGGTCAGTAAAAGTGGAGATTAAGACCCTCTGGTTTGGGCAATTAGGCGATCACTGGAGGCTTTAAACATTTCTGGTTTAACAGAGTTTGGGGGAGGGGAATGGTATGTAGAAGCTGGTTTTCAGAGATTTATGAAGTTAATAGGTAATAGACGGAGGCTGCCCCTTTGAGACGTGAGGGAAAGTTAATCAAGCCTTCATTTTTCAAAGACCATTTCTTACTTGGTGTTTCTTCCATGGCCTGCTCTGCTTCTGATGCTCTGGTATGTCTCATTCTGGAGATGAGGCTGAGAGCATGCAGTCCTGGCTCATTTGATTTCAGCCTGCTTTCTCTGAACGGGCTTCTGCACTCTTGCCTGGCACCATGTTAATGTGTAGGCAAGTTTGAAGTTCTGATCTTTCCAGTGTTTGTGTTACTCTGGGTTCTCAAAGTGTAGACCCTGGATCAGCATCACCAGTGGCTGGAAATGGGTTAGAAATACAAATTCTTGGGTCTACCCAGGACTTACTGAATCTGAAACTGGTGGTCAGACCCAGCAGTTTGTGTTGTAACAAACCTCTCCAGTCATTTGGATGCATACCAGAACCATTGCTCAGGAAATGGTATCAGTATAGTAGCTTTTGCTCAGATAATCTTTTTAAAGCTCTTTTCAAGGCAATAAAAGCCAGTGGGGGGACTTCGCTGGTGGTCCAGTGAGTAAGACTCCACGCTCCCAATGCAGGTGGCCCGGGTTCGATCCCTGGTCAGGGAACGAGATCCCACATGCTGCAACTAAAGATCCCGAGTGCCGCAAGGAAGATCCCGCATGCGACAACGAAGATCCCACGTGCCATAACTAAGACCTGGCACAGCCAAGTAAATAAATAAATATTTTAAAAAACCCTACAGTAATCAAAACATTGTGATACTGGCAAAAAAAAAAAGCCAATGGGAAAGGTAAACATCCATTATTTCTCTAACAGTTGACTTTGCAATTGATGCTTCTTTTAGTTACAAAGGAGATTGCCTTTTGAAACTTTCTAGACTTATACTCTTATAGATGCTCATTTTGGGAAAGGATCAGTCTTGATTTGGTGTGTTTGCTTTCCAGATAGCAGGGCTTGGCTGAACCTGATTGATCGCCCTCTCTTGTAAGAGAAATAGACTCTGGGGCTGGATTGGATTATAATGGAGTATCAGCTTTTTTCTACCCTAATGTGTAGGGTTCACTACTAAAGGTGGATTGGAAAATTGTCTGTGTTCAGTGCTGTCCAGTGGAACTTTCAGGATAATGAGAACGTTCTGCATATTTGCTGTCCAATAGGGTGACCACTAGCATGTGGGGCTATTGAGTACTTGAGATGTGGCTAGCTGAGCTGAGGAAATGAATTTTGGATTTTATTTACATAATTTAAGTTTAAATAGGCACATGTGGATATGGCTACCCTGTTGAGCTGTGCTAGCTTAGCCCTTAGATCATCACAAACATAAGTGTCTATGTGACTCACCTGAAGACCTTGTTAAACTGCAGATCCTTTCTCAGTAGGTCTGGGGTGGGGCCTGAGATTCTGCTCCTAGGTGATGTTGCTGCAGCTGTCCGCAAACAGTACTTTGAATAGCAAGGCTTTAGAAAGACCGGGGTGTCCTACTCTCCGTCTCTAATTCAGTTGAATTTCCAACTAGTCCCTGGTGAGGTAGCTAGATTACAGGATTGGGAGTGGGGGTTTTGTCCTAAAGAATTTCCTCGCATGGGAGCAGGAGCTAGAGAAAGGGTCTCATTTGAGGGCAGCTCTGAAAAAAGGTTTTCTTCCCAACTCAGTGACAAAATGACCCCAGCCATTAGTACATAGTATGTAGCCTTCAGTTACTTTATCCTTTTCCATGGCGAGGAGCAAGTTAGTAGGCAGAGAGAAAGACTAAGTGGTATTCCCAGCACTGTAGAGTACCTGAAATGTTAGAACTGGGAGTTTTTTTAAGGATCATCCAGGCCAGAGATACTGAAACTGTGGTTTGCAGATGACTCAAGTGTGCTGAAATCAGGGTTTTGGTGAGGCTTCGGGATGGGCTTCAGGTTATCTGTTGCATACATTACTTTGTAATGGAGAAAAGCTATACATCTAAATATTTGTTTCATAGGATCATAAAACATGTATAAATGTCAGAATGTCCACTGTATGGAAACAGTTATGTAAGAGTGATTCTAACACAGAAGATTCTAGCTATCTCTTATAGTTGTTTAATGTGTTACATTTAAACATCTTTTATTTACAGCATTTAATTTGATTAATTAACTAAAAATTTATTGAGTGCCTTCTCTATCCATAGCATTGATCTTTCATTGTAGGCAGGAGATACAAGGAAGTATACTGTAGTCTCTATTGTGAAGGACAGTTTAATTGGCAGATGGGACTTGAGTATAGAAATCGTACATAAATTAGTAAACATAAAATGTACTGCTTTAAAAAGTAAAATTAGGGGCTTCCCTGGTGGCGCAGTGGTTGAGAATCCGCCTGCCGATGCAGGAGACACGGGTTCGTGCCCTGGTCCGGGAAGATCCCACATGCCGCGGAGCAACTAAGCCCGTGAGCCATGGCCGCTAGGCCTGTGCGTCCGGAGCCTGTGCTCCGCAACGGGAGAGGCCACAACAGTGAGAGGCCCGCATACCGAAAAAAAAAAAAAAAAAGTAAAATTAAAACTGAACAGTTTAAATAAGAGATGTCTTGTTACTAGCAAGTGCCCAGGGAACTGGGGGCAAGGTCACTGTGGACCATAGGGGCACTATAGAGAATGGTTAGGGAAAATATGGAAGAAGTAGGATCAGAGTAGGAAGTAGGCTCTAGAAGAACAGTTGGGGTTTGGTTGGTCAAAATGAGAAAAGGCTGTGTTTTCAGAGTAAAGGTAAAGCTAATCAAAAGATTACAACACAATGAAAAATGAGGTTTGAAAGGACTAAGAGGGTTTCTGAGTTGGGATTCAGAGGACTGTTTCTCTACTGAATGGAACAAAAGTGCATGGCACAGCTGCTGGAAATAGGCTATGTCCCCTTCTGGAGAATTTTTCTGTCCTAGTGGAGACTTCAGGGCAGTTGTTTCTCAGTTACATCCACATCCACTGGAGTCTCCACACTAGTCTCCTAGAGTCATTAGTGACCATCGGTACCTGTTTCTGAAACAAACACTGCATTTGCCTCCCACTGTGGTGAATGCTGGTGAGGAGAAAGATAAGATTCTAAAAGACCAGGCTGGTCACAGCAGTATCCGCATTTGACAAGATGTTGGTCAGTAATGCAGAGATGTGGCAGTAGTGATGATGAAATGCAGGAAGATGCCAAATGCCAAGTGCAGGTAACAAGGCAGTGGAGTAGGCCAAGCTTATCCTTTTCTACCTACCAAATAATAGAAAGAGATTTTCGATAAATATTTCTAAAAGCTGCATTATCTGTTGAATGTTTCCATTGAAACTGTGTTTGAAATGTTACCAATTTAGCAAACTATATTTTCCAAAGGAAAATCAAAATCATTTTTCATTATAATCAGATTAAGTTCCAAACAGCAGTAATTTGAAAAATTTGATTTTGCTTTTATGACACGGTAGGCTGTTCAGTTTGCTTTATGTAGCTTATAATTGTGCCTTAAAAATTAAAGGTGAGGTTTTTTTTGTTTGTTTGAAAACTGATGTAGTTCTGATCCTACAGAAAATTGTCAGTTCAGCAGATTTCAAGCTTCATCCCTAGTCCTTGAGCCAGTCATTAGGACCTTCTAAATACCACACAAAGAAGAAGATCAGAGAGCAAAGTTAGAACAGGGGTATGAAATGAAACATAAAGACTGAAGTAGTATTGCTGTCCTTTGGCTATATGGATTTGAAAGTATTTATTGAATTCTCTTACCTAGGTAGTACATTATCCAATAATATGTTGATATTGCTTAAAAGGTAAAATACTACACAATGGAAGTCAACATTAAAGTGGTATTTATTTCTCTCTTCTGAACTTCTAGAGCAGAGTGTAAAGAGCCTAATAGCAAATATTTTAGGCTTGGGGCCATACGGTTTCTGTTGCATCTACTCATCTCTGTCATTGTCTGTCACACAAAAACAATCATAGATAATTCATAAATATTCAAATATTCCTACTCTTCTGGCATAGAAAAAGGTCATTTTTGTTCTCAGGAGACAGATGTGAGCTATGCAGAACTAGAAGTAGATTTTTTTTTTTAAGCTCACAGATAAAATTGTCCTATTCATTTAGTTTCTCAGAGAAGAACCTGGTCTTTCATGGTCTCTGTACTGAGTCCTCAGAAAATTAGTCTGTAACCCTTTTGCTTCAGCTACACTGGGCTGGTATATTTATACTCACATGCTGTGTTGTGCTTGCTGATAACTACAGAAGGTTTATCTTTCAAAACCCTGCTGGTGGTGGTGATATAGATGTATACCTAAGTAGAAATTCGTCAAGCTGTATAATTTCTGTTTTGTATATTTTATTTAAAATAAAGTTAGACCTCAATTAAAAAAAACTATGAAAGAAGCCCAAGTCCTACCTCTTCAAAGGCTTCTGCTACCTCTCCAGCACGCTACTTTTCTCATTTTTATGTAGCTTTATAAAATAGTAGCCAATATTGTCTAATGACATTATGCCTGGAGTCAAAACTGCTGGTGTCTGAATCTCAGCATTGCTACTGAACTTCTCTGCACCTTGGTTTCATCTGTAAAATGGCGATAATTATAGCACTTATTTCATAGGGGTGTGAGGATTAATGAGGTAGTGTATGTAAAGTATTTAGGACAGTGCCTGGTATGTAACGAGCATTCAAATGCTAGCTGCTATTATTATCAATTTCTAAATTGAGCTTCTTAGTTGCTTTTGTACACTGCTTCCACTGATGCCTGATTAAAAGTCCTCCATTCCTGAGGCTATTGTGGGTGATGATATTTGTATGACTAATATTCATATTACAGATGACTGGTGTGTCAGAGTTTCAAGGAAAATGATATACTCACTACCCTATTATCTATTGTATTAGTTTTTATTTAGGGATGTGATTGGTTTCATAGAAAGAACCATGTACGGGAAGTCGAGAGACCTGGATTTTAGTCTCAATTTTGCACTGATTAGTTTTATGTCATTGGGCAGCTCAGCCTCTGTGTCCTTATTTGTAAAATGGCAGACTGATGGTCTCTACTATTCTCTTCCGGGCTAGTATTCTTGTTTTCATATATATGTGCGCAGATAGTTACTCAGCGTACTGATTCCTGTAAAGTTATGGTAAGTGATTTCCTTGTGGTAAGTGATTGCTTTATATTAAAAATTAATTATTACCTCCTCTGTTTTCAGCTTCGGGCTCAGAATCAGGTCTTGAAAAAAGGTGTTGTGGATGAACAAGCGAATTCTGCTGCTTTAAAGGTAGGCTGTAGGGTATTGTGTGTTGTGAGGGTTAGGTTAGTGTTTGGTGAAGCTCACAGCAGGGAATTCAGCTCAGTTTTCTGGGTTAAATTCCCAACTCTGACAGTGACTCACTAGGAATAGGGGAGGGTAATACAGTTTTTTTGTGTTTAACTTTTCTACTTGCTTAGGTATGAATGTGATGTTCTTTGACTTGCTTAGCTAGAAATTACAAAAATGTATTATTGATGGTATGTAATGCATTTCTCTCATACCTGCTTCTCTCATAGCTAAATTCATCAGGATTAATGGGGCTTCTTATCTGGCTTCATCTGATAGCACTCTGTGGGGCTGTGTCATATTCATGTTTGTATCGCCAGCATTCAGCCGATGGTTGTCCCCTACTAAATGGATTTGAAAGTGTGAATCATTTAGTCCATTAATCTTGCTTTGAGGTCGAGCTGTTTAATAGTAATAACCTGTGTTAATGAGGACTGTTTGAGTGATACATCTTAACATCAGCACCTTTAACTGAGAGGAGAAATATGGTGGGACTTGCAGGAATATGTTTCTGCCTCATTTTAGTAGGCATATAATAAGTACTGCTTAGTGATATTTTTAATTGGAAAAATTAATTCGAGGATATGGATTCCTTCTTGGCCAAGTTTCAGTTAAATATACGGCCTACTTCATTCTTTCACTCTCTCCCTTACTTCCTCTTTAGAGAAAAGGGCTTAAGATTCCTTTTACTCTTCTCTCTTTCTGGAGTAGGCCCCAACCAGTGACATATCCTGAGAATTTCCACTCAGGTCTCCAAGACCCAGAGATATGTCCTTTCACTTGGCTGGTGTTGGATCCTCCACTAGAGAAGTCTGTCTCTTGAGGGCGCTCCCTCCTCAGGTGCTGTTCCACAGACTCAGGGCTGAGATAGTTCAGAGCATCTTACCCATACTCCCAAAGCTCTCTGCGCCAAAGCTGAGATGATTAAAAATAAGCTTTAAAGTCAGGATATGTTAGCCAAGTTATTATTTTGCCTAAATCACTGAAGAAATGATTATTATCTCTCCTCATGATGTTTAAAACCTAATTACTGGGGAAGGTATTTCCTAACTCATCTTAGTAGTCCACTCTGGTGTTTGACACCCTCCTGTTGCTGGTTGTGTTCAATTAACTCTGTGATAGTGGCTGTGGTGGCAACAGCAGGCTCTGTTTATTGAGCACCCACTGTGTGTCAGGCATTATGCTAGCACATTACATCCGTTATCTCAGTTTTCACAACAGCTCCGTGAGGGCAGACGCCACTATTATCGTCCTCATTGCAGAAACTAGGGTTTACAGAGAGGTTGGGATGGATGTCTTCTGAAATTAATGATTGGTTAATGGAGTTGGAACATTAGTCAACTAGTGATTAACTAACTATAAGGATGTAAAGAAATTACTTTATGTTTTACTATTCATCACAGTGGTCATTAAAATTATAGTGAGAATAACAGTTTGCCAGTTTGCTCAGTGAGAATGTTAGGATGTCTCTGTTAGAGTAGGCATTTGATTATACTGGGTTTGTCTCTTCAGTGAGTTGTTAGATACAGTAAGCATTCATTGATTTGAATTTCTATAATTTGAAATATATAGTAATTTGGACATGGGCTGGGCCTAAGTTTACCATTGAACTTCAAGTAAAAATAAAGGACTTACTAAACAAACAACAGAAAAGGAAAATGTTTTTCTCTTTAATGAAAACATATTCTATCCCTCTAGCTGTGCCCTCAACATGCAACTAATGTCAATAGATTGCAGACACCAGCCTCTGGTTTTTAGGTTGCTGTTTCAATATCCTTAAACCTCCTATTCATTAAAAGTTGACCTCTTAGCTTTATAGTGGTTTTTCAATGAAAGTAATAAAAGCACAAATCTTTCAATATACGGTAGTATATGGCCATCTGTGTTTGATTACCAGTGAACACAAAGTTGTCAGAACGTCGTAAGGAAAATATAGTTAGAATAATTTTTTTTTTTTTTTTTTGGCCACACTGCGTGGCATGTGGGATTTTAATTCCCTGACCAGGGATTGAGCCCATGCCCCCTGCATTGGAAGCACAGAGTCTTAACCACTGGTCTGCCAGGGAAGCCCCAGAATAATATTTTTTTAAAAAAATAGAGTGAAACTAAATATTTCTCTTGTTTCCCATTGTCTTACCCTTACCATGGTATAAACAGTACAGAATGGTCAGTAGAAGATGTGTTGTTTAGATTTTAGATTTTGTTTCTATTTTCATTTTAAAGCATCTGAAACTGTTCTTGTGTTAGGATAATATTGATTTTTATCTTTGACAAATCAGAATAATTTTAGTGTATTAAAAAGACATCATTTTGACTGACTTAAATTCAAGGAGGATTTATAGGAAATAGTGAATACAAATATATTTCTTCCATTCTTGCTTACTGAAGGGCATCATCAGTGAGTCTGAGGTTCTCTTTAAACTTTCAAGTTTATAAAATTGTAGCCTCAGACTTTGTGTCTCCTCACTGCCAGACACAAGTATAATAACATTATATAACAACACATAGCTGTGGATATTTTCCTCTAAGTCGATGACTGTTACTTCAGTATATATACTCTTTTAGTTTTATTTTTAAATATGCTTGGTTTGGCCAGAAAATGATTTTGTCACAAAACAGAGCTAAAAACATAGGAACAGTAATGATAAACATACAACTTGAATTCCTTAAAGCAAGAGGTTTTGATTATATTCTGGTGAAAGAAAAAATATTTTTTTTCATTATTTTTAAATGTTAAGGCTAAATTACAAGGAATGGTCTCTTTTCACTTTGATGTAGGAACAACTGAAAATGAAGGATCAATCACTGAGAAAACTGCAGCAGGAAATGGACAGTTTGACATTCCGAAATCTGCAGCTTGCCAAGAGGGTAGAGCTACTTCAAGATGAACTGGCTCTAAGTGAACCCCGAGGCAAGAAAAACAAGGTAGGTCAAGTAAAAGCAAGTTAGTGTGACCTTGTCTTTAGGCACAGACATCTCCAGGCCATCCTGGTTTTAACAGAAGACCTCACCTCCAAATACTCTAAAGTTCCATTATTACACCTGGATATTGGGTCAAGAAAGCAGACATTTATTATTAATATATACCAAGTATTAGAGGCATTTTCATATGGAAGTGAGTTTTCAAGAATTTATTAGGAGCCAACATGCACATAGTTGATTTAGTGACTGATAAAAGTGAAGGGAGTATCTCATATTGGTCAAAATTATTGATATTTTTTAGTTGTACTGAGTTGCCATTAACCCAAGGTAGGGCAGATAGAATGAGAAACATTGTCAAAGTGTAACTGCTGTCTGTGAAAGTAGCCGTTGAAGTACTCATACATTAGGCTTGTAAGTTTGTTGCAGATGTATTTTCTTCGGGTGTTTATTCTTAGGAGTTCAATTTGGTATTTTTGTCCTGAGATGTAAATATAATTTTTTCCCTTCTGGTTTTATGTAGTGAGGTGAGATTCTGATTACTCTAAGATGGATGATCCAGTACTTCTGATCATCCTGTGATTTAGAAGTTGCTTCTTTTTTAAGGGCAGGAGCTAGTGATTGAGTCTTTAAAAGTTTTGTATGGGCTTCCCTGGTGGCGCAGTGGTTGAGAGTCCGCCTGCCGATGCAGGGGACACGGGTTCGTGCCCCGGTCCGGGAAGATCCCACATGCTGCGGAGCGGCTGGGCCCTTGAGCCGTGGCTGCTGAGCCTGCGCATCCGGAGCCTGTGCTCCGCAACGGGAGAGACCACAACAGTTGAGAGGCCCGCGTACTGCAAAAAAAAAAAAAAGAAAAAGAAAAAAAGTCTTGTATGTTTGTAGAACAGCACCCCACAAATGTGTGCATTGAGGCAATAGTAATAGAATGGTTGGAGGGAAGAAGGCCCACAGTAACTCTGAAGCAGCATGGTGTGGAGGGAAGAGTGCTGGCTTTGGAGTTGAGCCCAGGCTTGAATTCTTTGTCTGCCATTTATAGTTCTATGACTTTAGGCAAATTTTTTAGCCTTGCAACTTCAGTCGTGGGGAAGATACTCTCAGGTGTGTTGTCAGAATTAAATGGGATCATGTAAAAGTACCCAGGACTGTATTTGCCATATGATGGGCAGTTGACATAATTATGTGTTAGTACATTTCCATATGCATTTCCCCTACATGGAAGAATTCTCTGGAGTGGTAATTTTCAAATAAATGGGGAAGAGAGAGGGCAAAACAGATATGTATTAGAATCACTTGGGAAACTGTCAAAATACACATCCTCTGGAAATTCTGAAAAACCCTTGGGGAGGGAATAGCCATCTGTATTTCAAACATGCTCCCCAGGCTAGGGAGATCCTCTCCCAGGGCTTTTTTAGCAGAGATTTGGGTATAATTTCTTCTGAATTAATTTTAATAAGAGCTTTCCACATTTGGAAGCACTAAGGACCCAGAATATGTCATTCAACAGAGTTCCTTGTGTGCACATACCTCTTGTGTTCGTATTTAATGTTTATTTGTTTGTCTGTTTGTTACATAGCTGCTCCATTTTCAAAGGGCTTTCTAATCACTGGTTCACATTGGATCAGTAAATGACTTCATTTAAAGTGAGGAGTGAAGCACAAGAAAGGCAGAGGAGGGTGGTGACTGATGTCTGAGCAGTTCAGTGTTAGGCTGTCCCTTGAATAGTCTCACTTCTGCATGTATTCCATGAAAACAGATGTTCATTATTGGCTCTTAAATAGTGCTGTTCTATGTAGAAAATGTTAATATTGGTAAAAAGGCAAAAGGCAAGTATTTTTCATAATCTTTGAGCTTTTTCCTTCTGTTTATTTATAATAGCTTTATCTTATGTTTTTTTTAAATTAGAACTTTATGTGAACTGGTGTATAAATGTGTTTTTGTGAATGCTGTTAATTTCTTAAAGGAGTTTTAACAACTCAGACTCATGGAATTGGTAAAACTGTCATTTGCCAAACCAAAAGATCAATTGAAATGATATTTATTTGTATATTTGTATTGCTAGCTTTCTGGGTCTGCTCTGTCTTCCAACAGAACTACTCCTAAATTCATCTGCAAAGAATAGTGAGCCTTATCTGTTATTTTCTCTCTCTTTTTTAAGCTTTCCTGCTCGTTGCAATATTTGCAGTTCCAACTTGTGTCACATAGGAAAAGTTAAATGATGGACTGTATACCTTTTGCAGGATTGTTTGAGAATGGTGAACACGTAGAAGAGACAAGCTACTAAGGTGATAGAGAATCTGTGTACCTTAGGATGTTTCTCTAAAGGATGAAAGTTATGTGGACATAACTTATTCTTTCCATCAGAAAAGTGGAGAATCTTCTTCTCAGTTGAGTCAAGAGCAGAAGAGTGTCTTTGATGAAGACCTGCAAAAGAAGATAGAAGAGAATGAACGGTTGCATATACAAGTGAGAAAATCTTTGTTTTTCCATATGAATTTAAAAATGGGTTGTATGATCTGCAATGTGGAAAAACCAGTGCAAGATAGAGTGTTTTGTGTATGGGTGGGTGTTTTAATGTTTCCTGTGGTCCTTAGGTACATACGTCATGTCATTCATTCATTTCTTAGATCTCATTCATGTTTTAATATGGATGTGTGCTTTCAATATGCACTTGTTCAGAGGACAGCAGAATAACTTCATAAGTTAACAATAAAGAAGTATACTGGGCACTCTTCATTTTATATAGGAGATGGTTGGATGGATCATTTAGATGGGGACTTATCAATAAGTAGTGTTTGCTTTTAAATTTATGACAGCTTAGTTGGTTTTTATCTGTTTCCCTGTTAGTCTCTAAGGTCTCATTAGGGTATAGGCCATGTCGGTTTTGTCTGCCCAGCCTCAGGACAGGGCCTCACTCATGGCAGGCCCTCAAATATTTGTGGAATGTTGAGTAATCAGTGTCTGCTCCAAACCATTCAACATATTTTAAGAGTCATAGGGTGGTATATTCAACCATGCCTCCTGATTTTTTGTGTGGAATTGTGAGCATAGTCAAACAGTGGAAAATAAATATGCATTCTCAGTCTTTGAAAATGTTTACAAAATGAACTTTTGACTTCATGAATTTTGTGTTAAGTATTCATCATTCTTAATTACTACTGGCTTCTCATTAAGGAAAGGAGCCTTACCTGCTTCAGGAGTAACATCTGTTTGATTTTGATTATTTAATTGCAGAAGTTGGCCTAACAGAAAAGTTATACCCTGGTCAGTTGAGTTCTCTGTGTGCCAGAAATGTTTTGAAATAGAAATCCACGAGCCTGGGAGGAAGGAGGTACAGGCTTTGGAGTCAGTCTGTGACTGTGAGACATTTGACAAGTTAGGTCATCCCTTGAAGCTTCTGTTTCCCCATCTGTAAAGGAGGGATTACAAGTACAGCACCTCTGACCTGCCGTGAGGCTCCACCGAGCTCATGCCTGTGTGATTTTGCACAGTGAGCATATGGAACCTTATGGAAGTTGCTCAATGATTAGTCGCTGCAGTTGTTTTCTCTTCATTTGTATATATTGGGATGTTGTGAGAAGACACCATGATCTTTTCTTTTCAGTTTTTTGAAGCCGATGAGCAGCACAAGCACGTGGAAGCAGAGCTGAGGAGTCGGCTGGCCAGTCTGGAGACGGAAGCGGCCCAGCACCAAGCTGTGGTCGATGGCCTGACCCGGAAGTACATGGAAACCATCGAGAAGCTGCAGAACGACAAGGCTAAACTAGAGGTAAGACCCGCCATTTGTGAGAGCGTGTGAAAAAATAGTCCAGGCTTTTGGAAATCATCCGCCTGCTTTATAGAACAAAAGTTAGCCATTCAAGGCAGGACTGCTGCCTGCAGCGTCTCCTCAGTGAGCTCACACCTGTGGCCTGAGCTGTCTGCTCTTCTTTTTTTTGACAGACCAATATGCATATAATTTTGGTTAGTTATATTTGTCACACCACATTTCTAGCAAATTGAACACAATTTCAAGTAAATAGCTATATAAAATTTATAGGGGAAAACCAGAAAATAAAAAAAAGAGTAGAAAAATTTTTTCTCTACCTGCAGGATTTCAAAATGGAAAGCCAAACAATATGGTTTGGCATAGTTTTTTTTTTTTTTTTTTTTTTTTTCGGTACTTGGGCCTCTCGCTGTTGTGGCCTCTCGCATTGCGGAGCACAGGCTCCAGATGCGCAGGCTCAGCGGTCATGGCTCACGGTCCCAGCCGCTCCGCGGCATGTGGGATCTTCCCGGACCAGGGCACGAACCCGTGTCCCCTGCATCGGCAGGCGGATTCTCAACCACTGCGCCACCAGGGAAGCCCTGGCATAGTTTATTTTTTAAAATTTTTTATTTTTTAAAATTTTATTGGAGTGTAGTTGATTTACAGTGTTATGTTAGTTTCAGGTATACAGCAAAATGATTCAGTTACACATACACATATATTCATTCTTTTTCAGATTTTTTTCCCATATAGGTTTATTACAGAATATTGAGTAGAGTTCCCTGTGCTTTTTTTTTTCCTTCTAAAATTCAGGTAAAATCTCAGACTCTAGAAAAGGAGGCCAAGGAATGTCGACTTCGGACAGAAGAATGGTATGTGGAAACGTGAATTCCAAGGGGCCCTGAAGTGAGAACCAGAAGAGCCGAGTTTTGGTGTAGTAGCTCCTCTGTCTTAATTTTCTCACATTTGCAATGAGATAGGAGTAGATCATCTCCAGGGTCCTTTTCAGTTCTGTTATCTCTGGGACCTTATGAATTCTTTGTAGAGTGGCCTGTGCATTAGTCCTCAGCCTGCAGATGTTTTGGACTCTGACAGATGGCATTCTGGGGCTCCAGTACTGAGGACTGGATCCTTTCTGTTTTAGACTACTCTAAAGAGAAGGCCTTCTGAGAGTCCCAGGCAGGAAAACTGACTAGTGATCATGGTGTCAGCCTTTTAATGGTACATTTTAAATAAAATGAGGTTATATAATCTATTGATAATTTGGAGATATTTACATCTTAAAATATTACTTATCTCTAGGTATTAAGAGCATGTACCAACATTTATTTGATAAATGACATACTTTAAGTTTTAATAGGATCAATCAAGTGAATTTTTTCAGTTTAGTTGCATTGAACATGCATGGTGTATCTATGCTCTTAATTGAATCAAAACCAAAAATGATCAGATTTTGAGCTCAAGGAGAAAAAAACACTTTAATACATTAAAGACGTTTACCGTAATACTTGGTATTGTAAAGAGAAATTTTGTTGTAAAGAGAAAATTTGTGTTGTAAAGAGAAAATTTATGAGTTTGAAATGGCTCTAAGATTATTTTGAGCTTGGGGAGATAAACTTAAAATTGTGTAAGATATTGGAACTGTGATAAGTTCTTTGAAACTTCCAGTCATTCAACAGGTGTCTCAGGAGCTTTAGAATCAAGGCTTAGTATTTTTCTTATCTTCATTTTTTTAAACAACTCTCTACTACCAAGGGTATCCCACATGTCAATACCATCCTCTGAAAGCCTGATACCAGCTGTTGAGGTAACAAGCAAATGATGATCTACTGTCTATTGATAATGTGGTTTTGTATTTTTTCTTTCAGTCAGTTACAGTTAAAGAATCTTCATGAAGATTTGTCAAGTAGATTAGAGGAATCCTTATCAATCATCAATGAAAAAGTACCTTTTAATGATACAAGTAGGTATTATGTACAGTTTTCCGTTATTTGCAACTCTGAACCTCTTTATGATAGCCAACTAATTAAAATAATTTGTAATCTATTTGGCAGAAAATCTCATTGGCCTAACAGAGGGTTGCTTTCTTTTTGTCCTTTTGATCAGCTTTGGCCTTTATGTTTCAAAGGGAGATTTTAATTTATCACATAACTATTCTGAAGCTAGGCTTCTTGGAAAAAGCCCAAAGCCACATATTTTAATTGCATGTATGTAACATATCCCAAGGTGAAAACCAACCTGCACATAAACTACCTGAATATTTGTACAAGAAAATTTGATCATGGTGGGGAGCAAGGTGGGAGAGGAGTAGGGGGATGGGTGGGAGGTGAATCTTCTTAGCCTGGTATCTCCTTCCCTTTGGACAATCCCCAGAGATAGTTAGGGAGTTGACTTGAGTAAGCCCTGCTTCCTGTTCATCCTGGGAATGGTCTGGTAATTTACACAGCCAAGAGCAACAAAGAGAAGTTAAAAAAAGAAAAATCAACTTACATATATAACAGATGCCAAATTTGTAACCTTTAGACAGGTATTAAATCTAAACCTTGAAGACAAAGAAAACAATTGTTTTGATGCAGAAACTTAAATTTAAATTAGCACACATTTCCTTTTTTTACAATTATATCAATGAAATTAATTTTTGACTTCTTCTCAGTTTTTCTTAGGGAAGACCTAAAAACAGAGGGAAGAAAAGACACCAAAGAAAAATAGCAGTTTGCTCTAACACTGAAATCAGCATATGTCATTATTATATCAAAAACCTAAATTCATCTGAAAACAACACCTGTTCCTGCTTTCTACATTAATGTAAATAGCACCAGTGTACTTTGATCCACTAGGCTTAAAACCTTGGCATTTCATTTTCCCCTTAATCCTTAGTCATCAGGTTCTAATCATTTCCTTCTGAGTCTCTTTGGGTTTATTGTTTCTTTTCCAGTAGTGGTTGTCACCCTATTTTAGGTTCTTACCATGTCACAAGTAGGCTACTACTTTTAGTTCCGAAATATTTAGAGATTATTTACTGAAAGTCTAAATGGGTGGAGAGCACAGGATATGCAAAAACGTATAAGACAAAAATCTCTACCTAACCTCAAGGAATTTATAGTCCAGTAGGGGAGAAATAAGGTAGAGAAATATCTAAAATATAAGCTAAGCTATTCTATGAAGAACCTCTTGGGATTTCAGAATAAGGATGATTACTACTGGTGGGGTTGTTTGGGGAAGGCTTTTGGAAGAAGTGTGCTTTGAGCTGGGCCAGGATGCAAAAGTAGGTTTTATTGGTCAGAGAGGTGAGGGAGAATGAGCCAGGGAATTGCATGGAGTGTGGTATGTAGGATAAAGGTGCTGTCAGGGCCTGACATCAGTAGTTAGCTAATTAGTTAAGTATAACTGGAGGCTAGAGTGGGTGGGATGTGGAGGCCAATGATGGGTAAGTTCTGAAAGGGAGGGTAGTGCTGGACCCTCAGGTTCTGGGCAAAGGACTCGGGACTTAATTTGCAAGGCAGTAGGTTGTTGCAGAAGCTTTTGGAAATGTCTCGGTGAAATTTGTGCACTCACCAAGTTAATCTGGCAACAGAGTATAGACTACCCTGGAATGGGAGAAGGGGACTGATGCTGTTGTGATGATAGTCCTGGTGTGCTGTGATGGGGGCTGGAGCCTGAGTTGTCAGGGAGATGCAAGGAGGCAAGGGAGCAAGAGGAGGCAGTGTGGTGGAAAGATGTGGTGCAGTTGACAGAAATCAAAGAGGCAGACGGGGAGCAGGTTTATGGGAAAGATGTTGAGGGTAACTTTGTTGTGGCTTAATATTCTAACAGATTGGTGTGCATCTCTTTAGCTACTGGTGTGTACATTTGTGAATAAAAGCCTAGATCTGGGGAGAGAAACTGATGTTGATCCATCTGGGATGGATGAGCCCGCCTGTTGGGAGTGGTGGGAATGAGGGGTACAGAGTACAAAGAGGCCTGTGCAGAGTGCACTGCAGTGATCAGGAAGGGAAGGGGCTGAGGGGGAGAGAAGCTGGGAAATGGGGTGAGCATTTATTATTTCTCAGTTAAGCTCTTTTTTCGTAAATGTAAAATGACTTAATGAACAGCCATTTTTGTTTTGTAGAATATAGTCAATATAATGCTCTGAACGTTCCAGTCCACAATAGGAGACATCAGGTAAAGATGAAGTTTTTATTTTCAGTGATGTGTGTGTCAGTCTTTTCAGAAACACCAATTAGTTGTTTGGGCCTCTGTTTAGTGCACCAAACCATTGTGTTTAACTTTTACTTTCTTTTCTCATACATTCTTAAAAATTGTGTAACTTGCTGCTTTTTGAATTTGTAAATAATATAGATTTTTGCTGTCTCTTGTCCGATAACATTAGAACTGAATTGTTGGGATACACTGATTTTTGAGTCATACCTTTCTTTTAGGTTTTGCACTTAAACAGTCTAGGTTAAGTGGAGAGGTATATTTACCAAAACTGGCGGCTTTCTATTGTAATTTACTTAGACGGTAGTATTTAAATTTAAGTGGGAGCAGATGAATTTAAATTAAGGAATAATTATACTAGAGTTCAAATGTTTCTCCAAAAGCAGACTTAATAAAGTTGTTTGGGAGTAATAACTTGATAGTTGACTTTAACTGTACCCTTTTCATTTTAAAGCTGAAGATGCGGGATATCGCTGGGCAGGCCCTGGCTTTTGTTCAAGATCTTGTCAAGGGTCTTCTGAACTTTCACACCTATACAGAACAGAGGATTCAGATTTTTCCTGTTGATTCTGCCATTGACACTATATCTCCATTGAATCAGAAGGTACATTTAACTAAGGATACCTTTTGTTTGCTCTGAACAAACGTAGAGACTTGTATTATCAGACCACTTCTGTGCCTCCGCCATGTACTGTGGAGGACATGGGAAAAGCTACAAGTTGTAGTCTTTACCCTCAAGGTAAAATACGGCAAACCTGGGGATTCTTAAGAAATGAAATAGTAAGGGAGTTGTTAAAGACCTTACTTAGTGTGAGTGAGTGTTATGGGCAGTAAGTGATATGAGGTCATCAAGGAGGGGAGATTGCTGTCGGTGGTAGTGTTTGGAAAGGTTCTTTGGTGATTTAACTGGACTTTGAAAAATGAACATGATTTGCATAGGAGGAGCGAAGCGGGGTGGGTGTTTTTTCACCACAGAAGAGGGAAAGACGTGAGCAAAACCATGGAGTAGGAAACCATAGGAAGTATGCACAGAGTCACATACCACTACTTTTGCCATATTGTACTGGTAACACAGACTGGCCCTGACACAGTGTGTGAGAGTGGGTGTTACTCAGAGCCAAGAATAGCAGGAGGTGGGGATTATTGGGGCTATCTTGAAGGGAGGAAATTAGGGGGCTTGCAATAAATGAACTCTAAGTGCCCCATACTGTGGTGTCTGAAGTGAGTCATGCCACTCTCTACTTACCTGATTCTTCTCATCAGCTTTTTTTTGGTGTCTGTGTGTGCATCATGCAGTATTTCCAGGGTTTGAATAGTGTTTATGTCCACAGATCCTGTTAGTATAGCAAAGGCTAAGATTCTGGGGTGGCAGCCCAGTTCTGCCACTTTCTGTGTCCCCTTGGTCAGTTTATTTAACCTCTCTGTGCATCTTGAAAATGGAGGATAAATTACCTACCCCACAGGTATGTATGTTTGAGGATTTAATGAGATACTACATGTACAGTGCTAAGAACAGTGCTTGGCACATAGTAAGTACTCAGTAAAGGCTAGCACTTACCATCATCATCATGCTGCCATACTCATAGGAAGCCCTTAGCAGATGCTTGCTTTTCATTAGTTTATATCTGACTCCACAAATCTTTTGAAGTTCATAAAAATTAAACTTTAGGCATTTGAAATGCTCTTTAATATCACCGTGGGAAAAAGCTTTCAGATGACCTCGGTAAGGAAAATGGAACTGCAGTATTTTAATGTAGTTATATTTTCTTTTATACTTCCTATAATATAAAAACATTTTTTTCCATTGATTCTTTGTCCATTATTTTATTTTATTTACGTTTAATTTTAATTATTTGTTTATTTATTTGTTTGTTTGGCTTTTGGGGTTTTTTGGCCATACCGCCTGGCTTGTGGGATCTTAGTTCCTCAACTAGGGATTGAACCCGGACCCCAGCAGTGAAAGTGCTGAGCCTTAACTACTGGACCACCAGGGAATTCCCGCCATTACTTTATTTTAGCTTGTTGCCATATTATGCCCACACAGTGAGAATCAAATATGTTAATCTTAACAGAAACATTTCATTACTTTGAAGAATTCATATTTTTCTCAATATTTTACCCTTGGTGCTTTGGCCTCTGAAAGGCCCTATGTGATTTTCTATTAAGTCTGTATTACTGAAGATTCAGAAACCATTTGTTAAAAGATGACCAAAGTGTTTAGACTTGTTCATAGAATCATAAAGTAGACATTTATACCTGAGCTTAGAGTTCAACTTATTTACAGCTCTAAAGATCGAAGCCCAGAGATACTGAATTTCCCAGGGCCATATATCTGTGTAGTTTGCAGTAGAGCCAATTGAATCCCCTATCTGCAAAATGAGACCTTACATTTCTATACTGAGAAAATGAAATTTGAGCTATTATACAGTATTTAGAAAACTGAGGTATATCACAAGTGAAAAATTAACTTCTTGCTTCTCAGTTGTCTAAATGCCTGGGGGATCTTTTTCTGAATCTATTCTTCATATTGAATTAGTCCTTTGTAAATATTACAGTATCCATAACAGTTATAAAAGTTTTTATATTCTCATTTTGATGACAATTACATTCCTGGAATTTGTTAACTTTGAACATTGTTTACAGTGAAAATAAGAAACTGTACTTAAAAGTCTTTTGCTTCTAAAAAATGAGTTAAATGAGTTATATAACACAAAAATCTGTCATACAGTTTTGATTATCAAATCTTTTTTTTCCTTTTAACTGGGACCCCTATGAAGAAGCAGTTGTTTAGAGAAGAAGACCTGTTGGTGCTGTGTTGTAAATAGTATCCCCTCCCCATTTGCTTCATGCCTGGTCATTAATTATGTCATCCCTCTTCTAGTTCCTCATTTTGCAATGGAATGGGGACTTGGGGATAATATCTAGGATTTTAGAGGGGAGCTCTGTGTAAAAGCCTGATTTCCCAAAAAAATTTTGCAAAAGAATTTAGGATTAAAAGTCAGTGAGTCCATTTACAAATGTTTTGCTATTCTTTACTTTCCAGTGACTTAACTCACAATTCTTTCCCTTCTATTTAGTTCTCACAGTATCTTCATGAAAATGCATCCTATGTCCGCCCTCTTGAGGAAGGAATGCTTCATTTATTTGAAAGTATTACTGAGGATACTGTGACCGTCCTGGTAATTTTCTTCTATGTTTTACTTCTGGAAATGGGAGCTTTTCTTTTTCAAATGACACTATTAACCTTGAAATTTTTTCTTTTCCAGGAGACAACTGTGAAATTGAAAACTTTTTCAGAGCATTTAACATCTTACATATGTTTTCTTAGGAAGATTCTTCCTTATCAGTTAAAAAGGTACTTACCCTCTGGCCCAGGGAGCTTGGGGAATTGTGAGGTGACATCTGAGCTGTGCTGGAGTTAATAAAGTAATAACATGTGCTTCTTGTGATCTGCCTGACCTTTCTGCACCACAACCAATTTGGACTTCTGTGAAAAAGGAAAGTCATGGTTTGAGCAGCACAAACTTATATTTAAGAAAATTGAATTGTAGTTTGTCAGCTAGGGTTTTTGCAGTATTCTGTACTGAGATTACTACTTTAACCACATACTGCATTATGAACCAGTATTTTTAATGATTGTGAATGACACATTTATTGAAGGAAATATTTCATTTTGGGGTATTTTTTATCCTTTTACTATAAACATCTAGATGGGGATTATAATATTTAACCTCTACACTGCAATTTATAATCCTTAGGTTTCTTTGGAATAGTATATTGTTTTTATTATTGGCGATTTATTTAAATTATAAAGTAAAAACTTTGTTTATATACTTCAGCCCTCATAGGATATGTCATTAAGTAACCTTAAATGCTTCATCTTAAACATTTCTGGAAAGGCAAGAGAAAATAATTTACGTAATTGGAAATTTGAGTATACTGCTTGTACATTTTGATACTTTTGGTCTAAAACTACCAAGAGTCCTAATTCATCTAAATCTTTTCATCCTAAGATTTAGTCTTTAAAAAAAGTAATCAAAGAATAATACAACTGGAACATAGGAGAAATAAGAGCATATATGTAGTATAGTATATTGCAAAATAAGGTTTAGGAAATACATAGATGAATAACTTACAGATGTTGAAAATATACAAGTAATTATAGTTTTTAAGTCCTTGTAAAACTAAAGTAGTAGGTTTTAGCTTTTCAATAATATGAAATTTTATCATTAAAATTAATTAACCTCTTTTTAATTAAAATTAAAAATTAATGTGTTAAGAGCCATCTTATTTCCTAATTCTAACCTAACAAGGTATTTCAGTAACTGAATTCTATGATTTGTGCACATGACAGAATTTTAGGAATCAGGGAGTTATGACAAACTAATAATTGTGAATTACAGTTTCAGATCCTTAAATGTTTTAGTTCAGTATAATTAAAGTTTTTTTTGAAAATTGACTCTGGAAGTTTAACATTAAATTGAATACACTTTATTGATTTGGCTTACATTGAAAAGACTCTAAGAACCATTGCAAAACTTCTAATTGCCAAACGTCTGCTCTTCTTATCATCCTGTGACTTCCCCTTCTCCATACTCCTATCACAGGATGGCATATATAAGCCTCAATTGCCCCACTTGCCCTTGAGTCTCATTGTCTTTGTGGACTCCCCTACATATGTAATTAAATTTGTTTTTCTCCTATTAAAAAAAAGAACCATTGCAAAAGTGGTATTTACTACTTGAAACAGTTAAGCATTGTTATTTTATCTTAGTTTATTTTTTCACTGTTACATTTTTAGAAACACTGGGTAAGTCCTTTCTTGATTTAAGTTTCCTATTCTTGGAATGTTCTGTTCCATGTGCCTTCAGCCGTTATCTTATCAGGTATTCATGTTTTTAGGCAATTTTTTGGTCATTGGTTTAAATACCACTTTAGTTGACAAGATGACATGTTCATTAGTAGTAAATGGACTTACTATTGAATGAAGCTGTTTGCTATAAATAAGTAGAAGAGAAGAGGCAAGGTCGAGGGAATGGATATGATTATCATTCTGTGCTAATAACTTTCGTAGCTTTGTGTAAAAAGAATTTTACTTGATTACTGCACATTTTAAATAAACACTCTTAAGAGCCAATATAGTTTTTTTAACCTTATAATTAAGTTTTCCAAAGCACCATTTAAAATTGAAAATGGTAAAATGTATTTTATGAATGTTAAGCATTTATTTTTGTATTGAGCCTATAGATTGTTTTTTTCCAATCTGTTTGACTTTTGAACCTACATACACTGAAAAAGGTTCTCAATGATTTTCTCTCCTAGTTCCTGTGTAATTAATTATCTTTAGGAATTCAGTCTATGAAATATTTTTCTCCTGAAAATATTTTTAAGGGAAACATGTTTTTGCTGCTCTCAGGATGGAAAGATAATGGGTATCTCCCTTTATTTTTTCTTCCATTTAGTCATCTTTTGCTGCATTGGTGTTTGCAGCAAGCAGGTGTATGTATTATGGTATAAAAAATGGAACCTTGTAAATGAGATCAAATTCCTTTTTTTGGTAAATTCTCTATTTGGGTATAGATGTTTGAGAATTTAGGTGGTTTCTTATAGCTAGTTGAAAATCGTTCAGGATGCTCACTTTTATAAAATCTGCCCATTCTTAGTTTAGAAGAAGAATGTGAAGCTTCCCTTTGCACGTCTGCATTACGAGCCAGGAATCTAGAGCTGTCCCAGGACATGAAAAAGATGACAGCTGTGTTTGAGAAGCTGCAGACTTATATTGGTCTTCTCGCCTTGCCAAGTAAGCATGTTTGTTACTCATGGTTCAATTTGAAGAACTTAGAGTACAAGAAGCTTGAGAAGGGAGGTGCTTTGGCATGTCTGAGTGAGAAGAGCCTAGGACCTGGGGTCAGAAAAACTTGAATTCAAATCCTCCAGCTCCATGTACATTTATGGTCTTGGGCGAATCACTTCTCTGCTTCTGTTTTCCCACTTATAAAATGGAGGTAAATGTGATTATTAAGTTAAATTAAGAATATACAATAGCAGGCATTGAAGACATACATTAAATATTAAATCTCTTTCCTTCCTCTTTTTTAAATGGAGAGGGGCAAAGCGTAAGAATTCATAGCAACTTTCCAACAAGTAGCATAGGGGAAGGTTAATAGTAAAAATGCTATTTTTAGAGGAACTGTATCATAACAAAGCCCCAAAATGTAAAGGTTGAAAGTCTTGGGAAAAAAAATGCTGTTTGTTGCCCTTTGTTTTAATTTGAAAAAAGTATTTTCAGGTCATTGAATGGACCTCAGTTTAAATGATGTTTGTAAGAAAACCATGATTTTTGTAGTAGTGATTTATTTGTTTTTTGTAACAGCTTAATGTGATATAATTTACATACCATACAATTTACCCATTTAAAGTGTAGAGTTCGGTAGTTTTTACTATAGTCACAGACATGTGCATCAACACTACAGTCAGTTTTAGAATATTTTCATCACCTTAAGAAGAAACCCTGTATACTTTAGCTGTCACCCTCTTATTCCCCTGTTCTGTCCCCGCCCAGTACCAAGCAACCACTGATCTACTTTCTGTCTACAGATTTGCCTGTTCTGAACATTTCATATAAATGCAATCATATAATCTGCGGTCTTTTGTTACTGCATTCTTTCACTTAGCATAATATTTTCAAGATTCATCTAAGTTATAGCATGTATAGGTATTTCATTCCTTTTTATTGCAGAATAATATTCCATTGGATGGATATATCACATTTTATTTATCTACCTATCAGTTGATGGACATTTGGGTTGTTTCCACCTTTTGGCTATTGTGAATAATGATGCTATAGACATTTGTGAACAAGTTTTTGAGTAGACATATCTTTTCATTTCTCTTGGGTATATACCTCAGAGTGGAATTGCTGGGTCATATGGTAACTTTATGTTTAATTGTTGGGGGAACTGCTACCTTGCATCCCAAGGCATGTGTACCATTTTATATTCCCACCAGTAGCAGGGTTCCAATTTTTCCACATCCACACCAACACTTATGTGAATTTTAAAAAAATTTCTTCTGTTTTTTAAATTGAAGTATAGTTATTTTACAACATTGTGTTAGTTTCAAGTGTACAGCATGTGTGTGTGTATGTGTGTGTGTATCCTTTTGTTCAACTCTTTTCCATTATTGGTTATTATAAGATATTGAATATAGTCCCTGTGCTATACAGTAAATACTAGTTGTTTATTTTATATATAGTGGTGTGTATCAGTTAATTCCATACTCCTAATCTATCCCTCCCCTGCTTCCCTTTTGATAACCATAAATTTGTTTTCTAAGTCTGTGAGTCTATTTCTGTTTTATAAATGAGTTCATTTGTATTATTTTTTAGATTCCACATATAAGTGATATCATATAATATTTATCCTTCTCTGTCTGACTTACTTCATTTAGTATAATAATCTCTATGTCCATCTGTGCTGCTGCAAATGGCATTATTTCATTCTTTTTTATGGCTGAGTAACATTCCATTGTATAAATATACCACATCTTCTTTATCCATTTATCTGTCAATGGACACTTAGGTTGCTTCCATGTGTTTGCTATTGTAAATAGTGCTGCTGTTAACATTGGGGTGCATGTATCTTTTTGAATTAGAGTTTTTGTCTTTTCCATATATATATGCCCAGGAGTGGGATCACTGGAGCATTCCATAGTGGATGTACCAATCTATATTCCCACCAGCAGTGTAGGAGGGTTCCGTTTTCTCTACACCCTCTTCAGCATTTATTATTTGTAGACTTTTTGATGATGACCATTATGACCAGTGTGAGGTGATAGCTCATTGTAGGTTTGATTTTCATTTCTCTAATAATTAGCAATGTGGAGCATCTTTTCATGTGCATGTTAGCTATCTGTGTGTCTTCTTTGGAGAAATGTCTGTTTTGGTCTTCTACCCATTTTTTTTTGGCTGTGCCACATGGCTCGCGGGATCTTAGTTCCCCCATCAGTGGGTTGAATCTTCACCCTCGGCAGTGAAAGCACAGAGTCCTAATCACTGGACTGCCAGAGAATTCCCTTTACCCATTTTTTTGATTGGGTTGTTTGTGTTTTTGATATTGAGCTGTAGGAGCAGTTTGTATATTTTGGACATTAAGCCCTTGTTGCTTGCATCATTTGCAAATATTTTCTCCCAGTCTGTAGGTTGTCTTCATTTTGTTTATGGTTTCCTTTCCTGTTCAAAAGCTTATAAATTTGATTAGGTTCCATTTGTTTATTTTTGCTTTTATTTCTTTTGCCTTGGGAGACTGATCTAAGAAAATATTGCTACAATGTATGTCAAAGAATGTTTTACCTGTGTTCTCTTTTAGGAGTTTTATGGTGTCATGTCTTATATTTAAGTCTTTAAGCCGTTTTGAGTTTATTTTTGTGTATGGTGTAAGGGAGTGTTCTAACTTCATTGATTTATACGTGGCTGTCCAGCTTTCCCGTACCACTTGCTGAAAAGACTGTCTTTTCCCCATTGTATATTATTGCCTCCTTTGTTGAAGATTAATGCACTGTAGGTGTGTGGGTTTATTTCTGGGCTCTCTATTCTGTTCCATTGATTCATATGTCTGTTTTTGTGCAGTACCATACTCTTTTGATTATGGTAGCTTTGTAGTATTATCTGAAGTCTAGAAGGGTTATGCCTCTAGCTTTGTTCTTTTTCCTCGGGATTGCTTTGGCAATTTTGGATATTTTGTGGTTCCATGTAAACTTTAGGATTATTCCAGTTTTGTGAAAAGTGTCATGGGTAATTTGATAGGGATTGCATTAAATCTGTAGATTCCTTTGGCTAGTATGGGCATTTTAACAATATTATTTCTTCCAGTCCAAGAGCATAAGGTAACTTTCTGTTTTCTTGAATCATCTTTGATTTCCTTTATCAATGTTTAATAGTTCTCAGCATATAAGTCTTTCACCACCTTGGTTAGGCTTATTCCTAGGTTTGTTTTTTTTTTTGATATGATTTTAAACAAAATTGTTTTTTACTTTCTCTTGTATTTCATTGTTAGTGTAAAGAAATGTAACAGATTTCTCTATATTAATCTTATATCCTGCTACCTTACTGAATTAATTTATGAGTTCTAATAGTTTTGTGTGGAGTCTTTAGGGTTTTCTATATAGAGTATTATGTTATCTGCACATAATGACAATTTTACCTCTTCCCTTCCAATTTGGATATTTTTGTTTCTTTTTTTTTTGTCTGATTGCTGTGGCTAGGCCTTCCAATACTATGTTGAATAGAAGTGATGAAAGTGGGCATCCTTGTCTTGTTCCAGAATTCAGCTTTTCATCACTTAATATTACGTTGGCTGTGGGTTTGTCATAAATGACTTTTATTATGTTGAAATTTGTTCCCTCTGTACACACTTTGATGAGAGTTTTTATCATGAATGGATGTTGAATTTTGTCAAATGCGTTTTCTGCATCTGTTGATATGATCACGTGTTTCTTGTCTTTTCTTTTGTTCATGTGGTGTATCGCATTGATTGATGTGCATATGTTGAACCATCCTTGTGACCCTGGAATGAATCCAGCTTGATTATGGTGTGTGATCCTATTTATGTGTTCTTGGATTTGGTTTGCTAAACTTTTTATGACAATCTTTGCTTCTATATGCATCAAAGATATTGGCCTGTAATTTTCTTTTTTGGTAGTGTCTTTTTCTGGTTTTGGTATCAGTGTGATAGTGGCTTCATAGAATTACTTTGAGAGTGTTCTTTCCTCTTCAGTCTTTTGGAAGACTTTGAGAAGTATAGGTGTAAGTTTTTCTTTGTATGTTTGGTAGAATTCCCCAATGAAGCTATTGGGTCCAGGACTTTTGTTTGCAGGGAGATTTTTTTTTTAAATTACAGATTCTGTTTTACTTCTAGTGATCAGTCTGTTCAGATTATCTGTTTCTTCTTGATTCCGTTTTGGCAGTCTGTATGTTTCTAGAAACTTGTCCATTTCTTCTAGGTTGTTCTTTTTTTTTTTTTTTGGCATATAACTGTTCATAATATTTTCTTAAGTTTTTTTATATTTCTGTAGTATTGGTTGTTATTTCTCCTCTTTTATTTCTTATTTTGTTTATTTGGGCCCTCTCTATTTTCTTCTTGGTGAGCCTGGCCAATGGTTTGTTGATTTTGTTTATCCTTTCAAAAAACCAGCTCTTGGTTTTATTGATTTTTTTCTGTTGTTTTTAAAATCTCTATTTTATTTATTTACTCTCTGATCTTTATTATTTCCTTCCTTCTGCTGACTTTAGATTTTGTTTGTTCTTTTTCTTATTGTTTCAGATGGTAGTTTAGGTTTATTTGAGATAGGCCTGTATCACTATGAACTTCCCTCTTAGGATTGCTTTTGCTGCATCCTATAGGTTTTGTATGGTTGTGTTTTCATTGTTGTTTGTCTCAAGGTATTTTAAAATTTCCTCTTTGACTTCATTGTTGACCTATTGGTTTTTTAGTAGCATGTTGTTTAGTCGCCATATAATCATTTTTTTCTCGTTTATCTTTCTGTGGTTGATTTCTTGTTTCATGCCTTTGTGGTCAGAAAAGGTGCTTGAAATAATTTTTATCCTTTTAAGTTTTTTGAGGCTTGTTTTGGGTCTTAGGTTGTGGTCTATTCTAGAGAATGTCCTATGTGCTCTTGGAAAAAGAATGTGTATTCTATTTTTTTTTTTTTGATATAGTGTCCTGTAGATATCAATTAAGTCTAACTGTTCTATTGTGTCATTTAGGAACTCTGTTGCCTTATTGATTTTCTCTCTGGAAGGTCTGTCCATTGATGTCACTGTGGTGTTAAAGTCTCCTACTATTATTGTATTATAGTCAGTTTCTCCCTTTATGTCTGTTAGTATTTGTATTTAGGAGCTCCTATATTGGATGCATGTATGTTAACGATTGTGATATCCTCTTCTTGTGTTGATCTTTTTATCATTATACAGTGTCCTTCTTTGTCTTTCTTTATGGCCTTTGTTTTAAAGCCTGTTTTGTCTGATAGGAGTATTACTACTCCTGCTTTCTTGTCATTTCCACTTGCATGAAATATCTTTCTTCATCTCCTCACTTTCAATCTTTGTGTGTCTTTTGCCTTTAAGTGGGTCTCTTATAGGCAGCATATTGTAGGTTCTTGTTTTATTATTCAATCTACCACTCTTTGTCTTTTGAGAGGAGCATTTAATCCACTGACATTTAAAGTAATTATTGATAAGTACATATTTATTGCCATTTTAAACCTTGCTTTCCAGATGATTTTGTATTTCTTCATTCTTCTTTTATTTTTGCTTTTGTGGTTTGATGGTTTTCTTTTGTATTATGCTTGATTTCCTTTCCTTTTGGTTTTTGTGAATCTGTTTTATGTTTTTGATTTGTGGTTACCCTGGTTTTCAAGTATGTTAACCCATAACTATATCTACTTGCTTTGGACTGGTAGTCATATAAGCTCAAACACATTCTAAAAGATCTACATTTTTTTACTTGCCTCCTCCACATTTTGTGATTTTGATGTCCTGTTTTACATCTGCATGTTTATCCTTTTGCTTTCATCATAGTTATAATTGCTTTCACAGAATTTTTTTTAATTAAAAAAATTTTTTTTAATCTATGTACTGCTTTATGTAAGTTATCTTCAATCTTTTTATATATTTGCCTTTCCTGTTGTGATTTTCTCTTTCCTATACATTCTTGCTTCTTTTCTAGTTAGAGAAGACCTTTCAGTATTTCTTTTAGGACAGTTTCAGTATTGCTGTATTCTTTTAGTTTTTGCTTGCCTGAGAAATTCTTTATCTCTCCTGTTCTAAATGATAATCTTGCTGAGTAGAATATCCTAGGTTGCAGGTTTTTCCCTATCAGGACTTTAAATGTATCTAGCTACTCCCTTCTGGCCTGCAAAGTTCCTGTAGAGAAATCAGTTGCTAGCCTTATGGGGGTTCCCTTGTAACTGACTCTGTTTTTTCTCTTGCTTCCTTTGGAATCCTCTCTTTATCTTTTGCTTTTGCCATTTTAATTATTATATGTCTTGGTGTTGATCTGTTTGGGTTTATCTTGTTTGGGACCCTCTGTGCTTCCTGTACCTGGATATCTGTTTCCTTCTTTAGGTTTGGTAAGTTTTCAGCCATAATTTCTTCAAATAATTTTTGATCCCCTTTTCTCTTCTTCTTCAGGGATTCCTATTATGCATAGATCGGCATGCTTTATATTATCCCATAGATTTCATATGTTGCTTTCATTTTTTTCATTTGTCTTTCTGTCTTCTGATAGGTTGATTTCCATTATTCTGTCTTCCAGATCACTTATGCATTTTTTTGCATTATTTAGTTTGCTGTTTATTTTCTTTATCTCGACTTTTATCTTGGCAATTGAGGTGTCTGATTTGATTGACTCCTTTTTATAGTTTCTAGTTCCTTATTACAGTAATCTGCATTTCTATCAATAGTCTTTCTTAATTCCTTCAGCATTTTTTATTGCCTCCTTTTTGAACCTGGGGTCTTGTAGACTGGAGAGGTCTGTTTCATTGTTTGTTCTTTCAGGGGATTTCTCTTGTCCTTTTAATTGGGAGTAGTACCTCTGCTTTTTCACTTGATTTATATTTCTCTGATTCTATGAATTTAGGAGAAACAGTTATCTACTGTTGTCTTGAAGGTCTGTTTTTATGAGGGAGCAATCCTGTATAGACTGTGTGAGTCCAGTATTTTTGGTGCGAGGGCTATTTTTGGTATGGATGCTTGCCACATCTTTCTTCAGAGTGTACTGGCCCTTGTCCCCTTGCTAAGTGGTGTATTTTGTGTTGTGGTGACCAGAGCCTGCACTGGATGTTGGGTGGTGTCCTCTTTGCTCTGTGCTCGTCACAACCCTGTCAGGGGGCAGGGTCTGCTCCCTAGTTGTTGGAGTAGAAGACCCCAGATCTGGTTCTAAGCTGTGGTATGCAGTAGGTGGAACTGGAGTGTTCCCTCTGGAAAAGGAGCCACTGCGTGTTCTTCCCCAGGAGCTGTCTGCCAGTATGTGCTACTCTGTGACACTGCCTGCCACCTGATGTGCACTCCCACAAAGTACACTGTTGCTGGCATTGTGCTCAGAGGCTGCCTCCACTGCGGGAGCACCTGTAGTTGGCTCAGATTTCAGCCCCACCTCCTTGTGGGCATGCCTACAAAATTCGCAAAACCCATAGCGGCTGGAGCCTTGCCCCACTGTGAACACACTGATGATGAGGCTGCTACGGTGGGATCCATGTCCCTCCCTGCCTGTGTTGACAGTGGGCTTCCTGTGGCAGGCTCATGTTCTGTCTGCATGCACCCCTATTTGTGGCCCCAGGCCACACTCTGGGCCCTTTGGGCTATGTCCATGCAGCCAAACCGAGTCCTCTCCCTGGGTCTGTCTGCTGAGCCTGAGTTTCAGCACCCAGCTGCTGCACACGCCAGCAGCTGTGTCTGTGGCTAGGAAGTGCGGCAACATGGCAAGGACCATCTATTTTGGTCTCTCTCTACCCTACAGGGCTGCAGGCCAGCTCCTGCATTCTCCTCTAGAACTTTTGAAGCTCCCTATCTGTCTTGGTGGACCTCCCAGCTGTTGAAGGAGGTTCCTAGGGTGAGGGAACCTTTCCTCTTGCACAGCTCCCTCCCAGGTGTTTGGGTCCCATCTTGCTTCCTCTTCTTCTCCCTTTTCCCTTTGTCCTACCCAGTTACACAGGGATCTTTTTTGCAGCTTTGGTTGTATGAGAGCTTCTGCCAGCTTTCAGTAGGTATTCTATGAAAATTGTTCCACATGTGGATGTATTTTTGATGTATGTGTGGGAGGAGCTGAGCTCCATGTGCCTCTACTCTGCCATCTGGATCTCCCCCCATATTATATGACTTTTTTATTTTTGCCATCCTCATGTTATTATCTGACTTTTTGAAGTAGTATCTCATTGTGGGTTTGATTTGCATAACCCTGGTGTCTAATAATGTTGAATATCCTTTGTGTCCTTATTGGCCATTTGTATATCTTCTTTGGAGATATGTCTGCTCAGATCCTTTCTCCATTTTCCAACTGGGTTGTCTTTTTATTATTGAGTTATAAGAGTTCTTTATATATTCTAGGTACAAATCCCTTATTGGATATGTGATTTGCAAGATTTTCTTCCATTTTTGTGGGTTATCTTTTCATTTTCTTAATGGTGTCCTTTGAAGTACAAAAGTTTTAAATTTTGATGAAGTCAAATTTATTTTTCTTTTGTTGCTCAGGCTTTTGGTGTCATATCTAAGAAACTGTTGTCAAATATGAGGTTGAGAAGACTTACCCTTATGTTTTTTTCTAAGAGTTTTATAGTTTTAGCTCTTACATTTAGGTCTTTGATCCATTTTGAGTTAATTTTTGTATATGGTGTGAGGTAAGGCTCTAACTTCATCTTTTGCATATGGATATCTAGTTGTCCCAGCACCATTTATTGAAAAGACTATTCCTTCACTATTGAATGGTCTTGGCACCCTTGTTAAGAATTGGTTGACTGTAGGTATCAGTCTACCTTATATCTCCAATGAATCCACCAATTTCCTCTGAATTACCTTCAGCACAAGTGCCATTATTTTTGAGAGCATCCCTAGGCTTGAACTTCTCCACAGTCTGTTGTGAATTAAGTCAATTCCTTTGGGAAGAGATTCAGAGCTTTCTGTTTTAAGAACTGTTTCTCCCTTGGATTAAATCTCTGAGCCATGGTTCTGTGCAGGGGGTGATGACAGTGATGCACTTCTCTCAGAGTGACACCCCTGCATTAGTAGCTGAGCACTCCATGGAGAGGGTAGGGCAGCAGCTGCTGGTCTCCTCAGCTTGCCTCTTTCAGCATGGAACTCTCCTGTTAATGTGCTGGGGCCAGAGTGATCAGGGCCACAGATTCTCAGCAGCACCATGCCCACGTAGAGCCTCCATCCCACAAGTTAGGGCTAGGTAAAAGAAGAGAACCCCCCACCTCTGAGTCATACTTACCTAGAACTTAGCCTCAGCAACAGGTAGCTGAGAGCGAGATAAGGAATGCAGCCCTCCAGCTGAGTTAGGGGAGAAGGAGTCTTGTGTTCTTGGCTGCACCCTCTGGACTGAGATTTCTAGCTCATTGACTGGTGAGAGGATGGAGTGGGTTCTGGTTCACATACCACAGATTCTTGCTATTCTTACTGAGTTAATATAGATTTTCTTGATTAAATGTTTCTTCACTTGCTGTATGCCCTTAGATAATTTCCAGAGTTTAAAGTGGTTATTTTTAAATCATTTTCACCAGTTGTGCTGTTGAGTGGATATGTGGAGCTTGCTTACGCTGTCATGCCAGAATTGGAATTGTGATGTTTGACTAATAGTGTTTTTAGTGATGTTCAGCAAACAGTAATATGTAGGGAAAGCACAAAATGAGAAATGTGTTCTGTAGTAACAAGGTGAAATTCACAAAGGCTTTCATTTCAAAAAGAATCATGAAAGACATAATCCTGCTTAGCAATTTAATTTTGATTCTTGTAACCATTAATATCTGTGGACATGGGGGATGCAAATCAGTTTAGATCCCTGTAATTATCACCATTCTATCTGAATGTGTCTACAATGATTTTAAGAGCCATTATTTTCAGCATATCACAATCAGTATTCATTCTCTCTCTTCCCAAGAGTAGAGGGGAGATGGTGGGCTGTCAATTTTTCAGGTGAATTCTTCTGGGAAAATGCTTAGGTTTGTGATCTTGGTTTCCTAGGTACGGAGCCAGATGGACTCCTTCGGACAAACTACAGTTCTGTCTTAGCAAATGTTGGTGCTGCTCTGCATGGATTTCATGATGTCATGAAAGGTGAGGCTTGGAAAAGAACGTAAATAAGCTTTGTCCCATTTTCTCAGATCTGCCTGAATGAGATTTAAACAAATACTGCCAAGGCTAATAGACCCCAGATAAAGGTTTAGTAGCATTTGGCTTACGTTGAAGTGCACAGCTTACTGCCTTCTGCTTTTCCCATCTGCTTCTTTCCTGAAGGCAAACAAAGTGCTGAAGAGAAACCCTTGTGCACGGAACTTTAGCCAAAAATACATTACACTGACTTAAGGCAGGTGTATGAATTTTATCGAGCCGGACATGCTATTCAGAGGCATTTAGCAAAATACTGCACTTGTTAGAGCCCAAACATGAAGGAACTGAGGAAATGAAGGTTTAAAGATCCCAGAAAGAATGCAGTGGTTTTCTACCCTCCTGTGTGTTTTTGTGTTTAGAGTACCCATTATAAGTCCTGTTTTGTTCAGGAGAGCCTTAAGGAATGAAGGTCTGTTTTCAAGCTTTGGTCAGTTTTTAGTTGCTATGTGCTCCTAAGAATATGGAGCACATATTGTCGATGGTCATTTCATTTGCTTCCTAGCATGTGATTCTGAGTCCTGACTTTTTAATCTATATTTCAGTGTGGCTTCTAGGTTTTTTTCCTCTGTTCTTTTCCTTTTGAAGACTGTTGGAGTAGGGGGAGGAGAGGAGGGCAGGAGCAATTATTAAGGACTATTGGAAATAGCCCAGGTGCCTAGATTTTTCACTGTGGTGTTTAGTGTGCAATTAGTGACCAATTACTGGTTTCACAGAAAATACTTTTTTAAAAACTTAAAACTTTGTTGGATGGCATGTATAAGATGGGTATATTTGGAGCCTCTCTATAGATTGACACATAACCACATAACCTATGTTACTGGGAATCATTCTTAGTTTCAGTGGAATTACCCAGTACTACCTTACCATTCAGTCTGGAAAATGGTCCTTCCTGTGGCTTGTCTTCAATTATAAGGAACTTTAAAAGTCATTGTACTTCTGGAGCTAACACTGGTTGCAGGAATCACAGCTTGCATAGAGAGTCTTGGTGGCAGGTGACAACAGGCAGCCCCAACCCTGCAGAACCTAGTCTGGTACATAAAAAACCCAAGGGACTGGTACCTTTCTCCTGTGCAGCTTTTGGTTTGGGGAGCTCAGACTTAACCATTGTCCTCTATTCCAGAACTTTACATAACATAGAACTAGGCCATTGAAACCACAAGTAGCTCTGTGGCTACAGGTTTTTTGGTTTTGTTTCCTAAGTTTTCCTATGCTAATGTGATGATTTGTTCCTGCTAGTGTTTTCTCTAGAATTTTGATAAAACAGAGGCTAGAACAATGGAGGGTAGCTGTCCATTGAGGATCTTAAAGCTTCCTTTACATTTTAAAAAAATCTTGATTTTATTTGTATTTCTATAAATAATAATGTACTTCTGAGTTTTCTAAAAATGCTTTTGTTCATATATGACATAAGATGCCAAGTGGTCCAAATCAAAGAATGTTACTATTATTATTCGCTATGAACTGGTGGAGATTATCAGAGGAGGATCAGAGGTTCCCTTAGCCCCCTTTGTGCCTCTGCTTGTTTCTGTCCTTGAAAGTGAACATAATATAAAGAGAGAATATTGGGAAACATGAAGGATGGTTGGCAAGCAGATTATGGCCTCTTGTTGCTAGTTTTACGGTTCAAATCTGTCTTCTTACCCAGTTGGAAGACTATTGTGTATCTCTCATGAAAACTCAGAGTGAGCATTAGCTGGCATTACCAGAATATACTTTGTTTTTAAGAGAACTTTTATTTCATATCTTTTCCCTTGATGCTTTGCCCTTAATTGCTTGGTCCAAGTTGGAAAGAAGAAAGGAAGGAAGGCAATCAAGAAGGCAGGCTGGGGTTTCCCTGGTGGCACAGTGGTTAAGAATCTGCCTGCCAATGCAGGAGACACAGGTTCGAGCCCTGGTCTGGGAAGATCCCACATGCCATGGAGCAACTAAGCCTGTGCACCACAACTACTGAGTTTGTGCTCTAGAGCCTGTGAGCCACAACTACTGAGCCCATGTGCCACAACTACTGAAGCCCGCACGCCCTAGTACCTGTGCTCTGCAACAAGAGAAGCCACCACAAGGAGAAGCTCGCGCACTGCAACGAAGAGTAGCCCCCGCTCGCCACAACTAGAAACAGCCCACACGTGGCAACGAAGACCCAATGCAGCCAAAAATAAATTAAATAAACAAATAAATAAAGTTATATATAAAAAAAGAAGGCAGGCTGGTCTTAGTATAAAAAGAGAGAGATTTATAAAAATGTGTATCCTACAAGGAATTAAAATGGAAGTGAATTAATCTTTTAACAAGTGGCATTCTAAGTGAGAATTGTTTGATCTTTGGTCTCAAGTCTAAAGCAGGTAGACTCATAGGAAACATAAAAGGAAATAAATCTCTTGTCTAGGTCACATGATTTCCTTGTACTTTTTGGAGTTAAACTTTAATGTCGAGGAACACCCTAAATAATGAAAATATTTGGACTTGATAAAGAGTAAACAGTTGGATTGGGAGAATTATTATAGTCAAACTACAGTACCTCTGATCCACTAGAAGCCATGGGAGGATTCTTAGTATTGTACATCTTTTATAAGTATTTCAATCACCTACACCAATCAACCAAGATTGCCTACCAACCCATTTGTATTATAGCATTGTATACAGACAATAAAATATTGAATAAAATATATAGAAAGAAAATGTCTACTCTAGGGGCTAGCAAGTTCAGTATACAAAAAAATGTTCCATGTTCCAATTGAATTTTCATTCACTTGGATATCTTATGAATATATAGAGGATAATCATTTATTTTTAAGAAATATTAAACATAATAGTAATTACCAATTAGTTGGTTCCTTCACTGTGACAACTGTACCATAGTAATGTAGGATGTTAACAATAGTGAAAACTGGCTAAGGGTATCCAAAAAGTCTCTGTAATTTTTCTATAACTCTAAGACTATCTTAAATTAAAGGTTTATGTATGTGAAAGTTTATATATATGTGTATATAACACAATATATATAAGTAATGCAATTTCCTAGTTTTAAATTTCAGTAAAAGTAATCTTATTCATAAAACAGTAATTTTGTTAAATATCATTATCATACTCGGTTAAATCTCAAATACCCTTTCTTTTTGAATAGTTTTATTCCCTTTTAATTATCTATAATCAACTAAATTTCTTGATTTTGAATAAATGAAATTCTTTGTATACACACCTGCTATAAAAGTTAGTTTCCGGGCTTCCCTGGTGGTGCAGTGGTTGAGAGTCCGCCTGCCGATGCAGGGGACGCGGGTTCGTGCCCCGGTCTGGGAAGATCCCGCATGCCGTGGAGCGGCTAGGTCCGTGAGCCATGGCCGCTGGGCCTGTGCGTCCGGATCCTGTGCTCCGCAACGGGAGAAGCCATAACAGTGAGAGAGGCCCGTGTACCGCAAAAAAAAAAAAAGTTTGTTTCCATGTTTTGTGATTTATTTTCTGCTTTGTTGGTAATGATCATTAATGCTGTTGTAACTGAAGTACTGTAAAAAATTCAAAGGAGGCTGTATCATAAACACCTTTTTATTTAAAAATATAATTTCCCTTCCTTGTAAATCAGTGTTGTCTTGGTAATTCTCCCATTTTCCCTTATTTCCAGGATGAAATTACTTTATTTCTCAGAGACCCAGAAAACCCCAAGCTTAGCTGTTTGGCCAATTTCACCTACTGCTGTTTCTGTCAACATATTTATATCTAAGCCTCTCTTCTATGCTTCCATAACCACAGGCCTTTGTTATAACTTTCTTGGACTAGAGGCAATAGAATGTGAAGCCAGATGCTGGAGTATCCAGTCCTTATTTGGCCATGCAGAACTTTCTTATTGTTAAAGTATGTACTGGCAAACCAGCTAAGATCCAATAAGGATTGTGGGACATTGTGCCTGTGTTGGCTGTTCTTTTCCAGCCTCATGGTTTGTTTGTATAAGCACAATGTAACTCTCATTTGTGCCTGCTGGACTATCGAAACAAGGTTTTTAACTGGTAAATATTGCTCAGGGTCCTTTACCCGGAGCTAGAATAAGGGCTTACACTCAAATGAAGGAGAATGAGACCCACCTGCTGGGGGCTGTAATAGACACTAGGATGGTGTTAAGAGACCCTCACTACTCTCTATTTTTTCCATGAGAACTTGAGACCTAATTGATATTCAGCACAATCCTCATATTTGGGACCATATTTTGTCAGATTTGTCTTGTAAATTTGTAAGAGTAGATATAAGAAGTTAACGAGCTGGTTATCTGTATACAACTTGTATATAGATAGTAATGAGTTTTCATTTGATTGGGTTTATAGATATTTCCAAACATTATAGTCAAAAGGCTACAATAGAGCATGAACTTCCAACAGCAACACAGAAGCTCATAACAACTAATGATTGCATCCTGTCATCAGTAGTGGCATTGACAAATGGAGCAGGAAAGGTAATTTTTCTCTGGTTTATATTGACATTAAATTCAACTCTTAAATGTGCTCCTTTTTTTTTTTTTTTTTTTTTTTCTTTTTTGAGTGACCTAGTAGGAAAATGGATCTGTGAAAGGATTTTTGATTACCAGGCTTTTTTGTAAAATAAAGTTGTCTCCCTTTTCCTCCTTCCTACCTAATATTTGAAACAATATGGTAGTTACTGTTAAGCATTTGTGATGAGGAAGTGGGTCACTCACTTCTGATGTTTTAATGAGATGTTTGATGATTGAAAGATTCCAGGTGGTCTCACTATAGATCCTTGTGTGTATTAAAGGTCTGCTATACAGAAATTGAGATAGAGAAAAAGAAAAAGAATTATAAGACTTTTGTTAATATTTTGTTTTTTCCCCTCCAAGCTTTTTGTTTGTTTTTTTGGCAACACTTGTGATAATGCTACTTCTGTGGTTTTGTACGCTAATAAGTACTTTTAATGTGACTTCAACATGTATCTTCTCATTGAATTCTTAATATTAGATAATGATCATTTGGATTAGTAAATACTTAATTGTTATTATAAGCTGAGCAGAGCGCAGTTTCTTTAAAAATTGTTCTGTCTTGGATAACTGGTTTCAGTAGGTCACATTCTAAGAGCACATGTTCATGTGGCTGTCATCAAAGCCTTTAGTGACTAAGATTTCTCTGAGAACTACCCAGACGTATAAAACCAAAAGTACTGTATTCAGGACTATCTTAGCCCGTTTATTTCAGCAGACTCAACATAGTTTCTCAAGAAAGTGCTAATCTCTATCTGTGTTATATACCTTTATTTTTCTGACAGGTGGACCTTAGTAGGAGCACACTTTTTTCAAGTGTTTTAAGTTAATCAGAAATGATCATAGGTTATGTTGGGTATTCAGTGTCATCTTCCCCAAAGTCAGACCAGTCTTCCTGACAGTCTGCTAAGTTTGGGGCTGTAATTAAAAGGTGTTGCCTTTCGGATCTGTCAGCTCGCAGGTCAGTGCCTACAGGATTCCTTAGCCAGAAGACCATCCCCACTGCCTCCTCTTTAGTGCTTTTACCCACAGGCATTCTGGAAACTTTCTGAGGATGATTCTAACTTTGATTCAATTGTGAACAGTTCTGGAAAAAGAGAATGTTGACATTTTACAAGAGTCTCTGCATTTGTCACTTTTTTAGGAGAACTCTGGAATATTAAATACTTATATACTTCATAGCTTATTTTACATTTGCTTGCCTGAAACCTTAAGAGTTGTCTCAAGGAAAGGTACTTGATCTTCACTCTGAAATTTTTATAAATGGTTTTTAGCTGAAGTAAGTATCTGAACTAAGTATTAGTTGGTGGCAGCTTAATACTTAGCTAATGTGATTTAATTAAACTAAATTTTATCATTTGTAATTTTTAAAAACCCACTAGGAAAGTATAACATATGCATGTTAAAGAACATTTGGGAAATGTAGAAATATTAGAGGAAAGAAAGTAAACCTCACCATATACTACCATGACTGAAATGCAAACACTGTACTATCTATGTCATACACAAGGAATATACAGCTCAAGATTTTTAGAGTTTTCATTTTCTTGAATACTACCATGGAATTTCATTTGACACAGTAAAATATTAATGAAAAAGATAATCTTTTAGACCATTAGTGAGTGATTGCTTACTTTTTGAACAGTTTTTGCCAAGGCAAAGTACTCTTGTTTCACAAGTTACTTTTTCTTATTTATTGAAATAGAATACTCTTTAATGTATCGAAGACTTTAATTTTTCTGGCTAATAACTTTCATGGACATTTTTATTTATATCACCATTTCATATAGCACTGTAGATTCAGAATCATGGCTCAGCAAAATTACAGCTATGGATCTTTGTTTTTGCTTACATAGATTAAGCAAATGTTAAATCTGTAAATGACAAGGGTCTGCTGAATTTTCAGACTTTTTCTTTCCTGTTATATTTGTAATGCACAGATTGAGATTTACAGAATGAAATTAAAGTAGAGAGCATATATTTAATATGCTTGTGTCATGTCTTATGTTGGAATATGAAGCATTAAAGTTAAAATGCAAATGGAATGTGTAAACCCAAACGTATATATTTTGAGAGCAGGGGCAGACTTAGTAAGGTAAACAGCTCATAAGCATTGTCTACAGAATAAATCAGAATCAGCGTTGGTTTTTAGAAACAGTAGAATTTGTCTAGATTAAGACATGTCACAAGTCTGGTCTCAAAATTTATACTTTATTGTGTTTATTATAAATCATTCCCTATGTATTCTTTTCAAATAAATAAATGTGGGCTTTTGAGCATGTGTTGAAATTTCATTTCCATTCTCAGTATCCTTAACTTTGCTCTGAAAACTATTAGATATATATTTTAGATACATTATTGGAAAACAAAATTTATCTTCTTGTCACACTTGGTTTAGATTGCATCTTTCTTCAGCAACAACGTGGACTACTTCATTGCTTCTCTGAGCTATGGGCCTAAGACAGCGAGTGGATTCATCAGTCCTCTCTCAGCTGAATGCATGCTGCAATACAAGAAAAAAGCTGCTGCCTATATGAAGGTTTTGAGAAAGGTTTGTGAGCTGCTGTTAACATTTAAATCAGAGGGAAAATCTGGAATAATTCCAGAGAATGGCAAAAGTTTTCCTACAGTTCATATTGTTTAGGTATTATACAATTTTGAGGGACAGGTGGTTGGTGGGTGTTGCGAGGTGGTAATGGTGGGGTCTTTGGAGAGGAGGATGGGACAGAGACCTGAATCTCATTTCCTAGGCCGTATTAGACTTCACATTTCCAGTGGCTGGTAGAGTGTTTAGGGTGAGATAGCCAGGCAGCCAGTAAGTGTCAAACTTTAGAAAATCTTAAACTTGTAGAAATAAAAAAAATTGAAATACATTTATAATTTTTTTCTCAATATAATAAGAATACATGATCATTGCAAAAAGAAATCAGAAGAAATAGCAGTACATGAAGAAGAAAATCCCACAACCCAAAGGAAGCTCCTCTTAACCATAAAATTTTAATGTGTATACATGCATGCACGCACACACACATTATAAAAAGCACTGTATCTGGATGCATAGACTGTTTTAGAATCTGTTTCTTTTCCTCTTTAATGCATTGTGGATATCTTTATATAACAAAAATATATATAAGTATAAATTGCTATCATTTTAATGCATCTAGTATTTCATCTATAGTATTTCATTCTATAAATGTGTGATAATTTAATTAAGCCATCCATTGCTAGTGGATTTTTAGGTTGCTTCCTATTTTTCACTGTTACACGCAATACTACAGGGGATATTCTTGCGCATGCAACTTTGTGTATTTACTTTTCTCTCTTTCTTTCTTTCTAACTTTTAGTTACACATAATGCATAAATACATTCTTATATTACATGAGAACATTATAGGTAAATTACAATCCCTAATTCCAGTTCCTCTCCAGAGGTAACTATAGTTATCAGTTTGGTGTGTAACCTTCCAGACTCTTTTGGAGCATTTGTACTCATCTCTGTAAACTTTGAACTATATGCAAAATATGAAGACTATAAAGACTTTCCTAATTTTTTTTAACTTAAATGCATGTTTCATTGTGTAGCTTCCTTTTTCCATTTAAAATATGTTCTAGAGACCTGTCTATATCAATACACATGATGGCTCCTTTATTCATTTTAAACACAGCATTGAAATCTATGATATAGGTATTCCGTGGTTCATTTAGGTAGTCTCTTTTTGGTGGGCATTTAGGTTGATTCCAGTTTTTCACTGTTAGATAGCTTTGTAAATGCCTCCTTGGGCATATGTGTGGATTACTGAGAGGTGGAATGTTCTGGATAATGTGGTTTTAAGTTTTAATATTTACTGCCAGATTACCTGTAAGAGTGGTTGTACACTCCTAGCAACGTATAAGGCTACCTAATTGTTTTAATTATATCTTTATGATTAATTCCTAAAAATAGAATTGCTCACTCAAAGTCTGTGAATGTTTCAAAGGTTACCTATTTATAGTTTACAAGCAATAGAAGTATAAATTTAACCCATAAATTTAATTTGTAAATCTTGGAAACAAGAGGTTCCATGTTATTGTTCTAATTTTCATTTCTTTGCTTATTATTGAAATAGAACATCCTTTCATAATTTACTGTTTATATTTTTTCAATTTCCTGTTCAAGTTGTTTACCTGTTTTTAAATAAATGTTCCTAATTAGAGTTGAAGGAGCTCTATGTTAAGGATTTTAGTCCTTTGTTTATGTCGGAAATATTTTTCCTCAGTTTGCTGTAGTAATTTTTCAAAATTTATAAGTTTTAATTTTTATATCATCAAACCAGGCTCTTTCTTTACGGTGGTGATTCTCAGGTGACTCTTGGAAAGTCAGTTCACCTACATTTTCTTCCAGTATTTTTGTGGTCAAAACTTTTTAGATTGAAATCTTCAGCCCATGTTGAATTTATTTATTCTGATATAGGTATGAAATTGAGGCCTAAATAGTTATTTTTCTAAATTATTAACTGATTGTCCTTCATGACTTATCCTTTCTCCATTGACTTAAAAATGCAACATTTGTCACATAATACATTTTTATATGTGCTTTTGTCTGTTTCTAGATTTTTCTATGCCATTCCTTCATCTGTCTATTTTGGTGCAAGTCTTATGGTTTTAGATAGTGTCTTTTATAACTGGTATGACATGTTCCCCTTCATTCTTTTTTTTTTTTAAGTTCCTTTTTTATGTGTATTAAAGGAACTAGTGTATGTTGACATGCATCTGAATTTTATTATCAAACCTCATTTAGCATTCTTATTTGTAAGATCAGGGAAATGATGCGACCTTTTACTTTTATTTCTTTTGATGCTTTTTCCATAGCCCCTTTTGGAGTCTGTGCCTTATGAAGAAGCACTGGCAAACCGCCGGGTCCTTCTCAGCTCTACTGAAAGTCGAGAAGGCCTTGCACAACAGGTATGGCATTGGGAAAATCATGGTACTTGTTAAAGAGCATGAATATAAAATCCCCTATAAAAGGTTTTCATACACATAGAGCAATTTAAAAGGCTATGTAAGTAAGCATGTAAAGTTAATTAACACATGCTAAAAAACACCATAAGCATAATTCATTGAAAACCGTTTGTTGATACTCTAAATAAGTCATCCTGATTCAGTTGGTGTTATGATTGCCAATAAAGTAATATCAGCATACTCTGGCCATGCTGATTAATTATTTAGGTAGTAGATTTAAATGTCTGAAATAATAAGGCAAAGAAGGGGGTGTGTGGCTAGAGACTCAGTGAGTTATTTTTATTTCCTAAATGGACAGGAATGAAAAATTTCCAACGTTCAATTGATCAATTGAATTTGGGGGGTAGGTGGAGGTAGGTGGTACTAATTTTTTCAGAAGTTGGTACAAACTGACCCCAGTTTAGCATTCGCCAGAGATTTATTTACTTTAACACCTGGCTTGCTTGAGTTTTGGAAATATTTATTTTAAAGAGAGCACAGATTCATCTGAGACAGTATTTTGCCCATGCCGACCTTATTTTCACTGGACACATATCACTTATCTTTTCAACATTAATTCAAGAGGATGTTGAAACTAAAAATCTAATCCACATAATAATTCCTAAAAAATAAAATTCCTGAGACAAACAGTGAAATGTGGAGTATCTTAAAAATTTATTTTAGATTTCCTTCTTATTTTATGTGAGGAAAGTAAGGCTCAGAGAAATTAAACAGCTTTTATCCATAGTAGCTAGTAAGTAGCAGAATGGTCTGACTTCAGAGCTATTGCTTTTCCCACTCTGCCATTGACCAGCTGCAGGCTAGTCTGATAAGCACTCCGGGTCTCACATCCTGCCTCTCTAAAGCGAGGATAATATCTACCTTTCAGGGTCCCGTAAGCATTAATTGAGCCAATGGGAAGCAGTGTGATACGGTGAAAAGAATCAGACTTATGAGCCAGACACACGAGGTCCCACATTCTGGCTCTGTTTGTTAGCTTTGCAGGTGGTCGAGCTGCTGGGACTTCGAGTTCTCCTCTTTGAGACGTGAGAATTGTAGGACTGTTAGGAGGCTTCAGTAGGATACTGGCAGGAAAATATCATGAACAGTGGTACGTGGTAATTGTTCAATGATGATAGTTGGTAAAGCATTTGGAATTCACTCTAAGATTGTTTTTATTTTTATTTAATTCTCAAGCTTTCATTTGCCTTGAAAATTAGCTGTTTTTAAACTTCTTATTGAAGTATAACATACTTAAAGAAAAGTATATAAATTATTAATATATTTCAGTGAATTTTCGCAAGTAAACACATTAATGTAACCGGTAGCTAGATAAAATTGTTAAAAAAGAACATTTCTTCATGTAAGGTATATACCTGTAAAAAAAAAGATTGCCAGGACCTCAGAAACCTTCCTCATGCCCCTTTCCAGTTATTACTCTCCTCTTTCCCCAGAGGTAACCATTATCCTGCATTCTTTGTTCTGTTGCCTGATGCTGAACTTTATATTAAATGAGAATTATGTAGCATCTCTTTCAGATCTGGCTTCTTTTGTTCAATATTATATTTATAATATTCATCCATGTTATGTGTAGTTGTAATTGGTCCATTTTCATTCCTGTTGAGTATTCTGTCGTGTGAAAATACATAATTTATTTATCCTTTCTTACAACTTATGACTATTTGGGTAGTTTTCAAGTGTTTGACTCTCATAGGGCTGCTATGGGCGTTCTTATACTTGTCTTTTGATAAACGTGCATGTTTTTCCCTTGGGCGTGTACTTAGAAGTAGAACTGCTAAGTTATAGGATACAAGTTCAATTTTCAAAGATCCTGCCAAACAGTTTTCAAAGTGTCCCAAATTCCACTCCCCCAAGCACTCTATGATAGTTCCAATTGCTCCATAAACATGTCCATACTTGTATTTTCTGTCTTTCATTTTAGTCATTTGGGTGTTTTTGTTTTGTTTTGTTTTTATTCATTTGGGTGGTTTTAAATTGCTTTTCCTTGGTTAATAGTGACATTGGATACCTTCTTTTTTATGTTTATAGTAACGTTCAGGTGCCTATTCAAGTCTTCTTTTCTCCTGTTTCTCTATTGGGTTGACTATCTTTTTATCATTGATTTATAGAAGTTCTTTATATGTTATGGGTATTAGTCCACTGTTGGATACATGCATCTTCCACTTTTTGGCTTTCCTGTTTATTCTCTTTATTATACCTTGTGATAGAGATTTTTAAAATTTCATTCTAGTTCAATTTCTCAATTTATGGTTGTGCTTTTTGTATCCTGTTTAATAAAACGTTCCCTATTCCAGGATCAAGCTTTTTTGTTTTCACACCTGTGAAGTAGTTTTGGTCTACATTCCATAAAGTATTTTTTTTGGCTGGTAAGTTTTGTCTGCATCATCCTCTAAGGTGCAGAACTCTCTGTTGCTTTTAAGGTTCAGCAGAGTTTGGAGAAGATTTCTAAACTGGAGCAGGAAAAAGAACATTGGATGTTAGAAGCACAGTTAGCTAAAATCAAGCTGGAGAAAGAAAACCAGCGAACTGCAGATAAACTGAAGAGCACAAGTAATGGGCAGGCGGTTGGGGTAGCCCAGGAAGGGGCCACCGTGGTGACCGCTGCGGGCCAGGAAGACGCGTCCGCCAAGCTTGTGCCGGAGCCTGTTCACAGCACTAGTCTGGTAAGTGTCTTCTTTTTTTAAATGGTAATTGGTGGGGATCCATCTTAGTGTTCAGTGTTAACCATCTAAAGTACATGTCACTTGATAACAGGAATAATCCATGTGCTCTAGAAAAAGCAGATTGGTAAGCAGGATGCCCCCTTCAAAAAAGCAACTTTATTAAATTCTCTTTGATTTTACATGCGAGACTTCCCCGTGGTAAGGGCTGTGTTCTTGGAGAAGATATAGTAAGTCAAATTTAAGATGATTCTGTTTCTCCACTGAAACATTGGTGATATGGGGATTATGTTTTTGACAAAGGACTAACTGCCTAACTCTTTATAGAGATGATGGCAAATACCATTTTTAACAAATTACCATTTTTAACCATATACCATTTTTAACCATTTTTAACCAATGATATATTCCTAGGTAGTATAAAGCTTTATGACATACATATAATATAGAAACCCATCAGGTTAGCTAAACTTCATAAGACAATATACTGACAAGTTATTTTGCAACTTTATATTTCTTGCCTTATATTTAATTGCAGTGATTTAGAAGGTGAAGAAACATCTCTTTTGGAATTATAAAATTCAACTACCTTGAGAAAAGTTTTCTGATTATATTTTTCTGCCCACTGTAAAAAAAAAAAAAAAAAAAAAACTAGAAAAATCTAGAAAATGAGAAATCAGGAAGGGAAGGGAAAAAAAACCCTCAAAATTAGAAGGATCTCATTAAATATATTTTTGTTAGCATTTTTTGAGAAATTTGAGGAGAGCCATGGCACTTCTTGACAGCCCTGTCCTAAGGCTACCCCTGTAGCTCACTGATGCTGTTAAAGAGCAAGTCATGGTCCTTCTCACATCTCCCTTGCATCTGATTCAGAACATACCTGATAGTAATATATACAAATTAACTTCTATTTTAAAGATGTATACAGACCTTACTGCACCTCAACAGTGTCAGAAACATGGATTATTACTAGTTTTCTTAGGTGTGATAATGATATTTTGATTATTTAGGAGAATACCTTTATTTTTTGGAGATAAATGCCAAAGTACTCAGGATAAGGTATCATCATATCTGCAGCTTACTCTCAGATTGTTCAGGAAATCTATACATACACAGATAAATTAAGCAAATGAGCAAATTGTTAATTACTGAATGTAGATGGTGGCTGCATATGATTATTATACTTTTTTCCCCAACTTTTCTGTATGTTTGAAAATTTTCATAATAAAATGTAGGGGAGGAAAAAAGAATGAAAATATTTTAGAAAAGTAAAAAACATAAAGCAGACTTCTCAGAGCAGTGATTTGAATGGCTGCTATGCTCACTGGATGATCCTATGTGACCCCTGATGGCAAGTCTGAGTCTCAGCCACAAGTGTTGCACATTGCCTGTGATAGGGGAAGATGACTGCCTAGAAGAACATTTAACAAACAGAGCAGAATTCTGACATGAGTCCGGGTACCATTTGGGGAAGTGCAACACTGCCAGCGCTCATCTTTGGACTTCCCTTCAGAGTCTGTCTTATTGATCAGGTCAGACTGTTCTCCATTGGGTCTGATTTCTTCTTTCTCCTGTCTTCTCTCCCTGCTTCCCTGCATCTGCTCCTTCTGTTTTCTCCCATTTGCACTAACAGTAATTGGTGCTGTCAGGGAGTAACTATGGGACCAGACCAGGGAGGGCACTGATGACAGTGATAGTAATTGCAGTAATCATGTGCCAGCCACGGTTCTAAGGACTTTTCAGTGTGTTAACTCAGTCAGTCCTCACACAGATCCTATGAGATTGTAGGTACTATCGTATCTTCATTTTATAGATGAGGAAACTGGGGGACAGAAAGGTAGAGTAACTCATCTGAAGTCACACTTGGTAAGTGATGGATCTAGGGTTCAAACCCAGAACATCTAGGTCCACACCCTGTCCTTTTAATCAACGTGGCCTTGTGCTCTGATGGGTGTCAGAAAATAGATCAGCGGACAAATGTATTTGTTTATGGCGTGCCTTTCTGAAGAACTGGAAGTTGGCAACACTGGTGTATTTGAGTCATTAATGTCAGTTGCTGAAACTTGAGAACTGTCTTTTTATTTGAACATTTTCAAAGGAGAGCACACTATTATTACATAAGTAAGTGAGAAAGATTTCTAGGGACATGGGAAACCTTTAGTACCAAACACTATTGGGCTGTGAGTGATGATGACTTTATTTGGGTTTGGTGAGTTTGGAAGTTGCTATAACTTTGTCTGTCTGGTTAGCATGTTTGTGCTATTTCTGTCTGCATCTGTTAAGGATCTCTTTCCTCCCACCCACTTCATAAGGTGCTAGCAGAGTAATTTTCCTGGAGTATGTTACTGATTATGCACTCTATTGCTTCTAGACTTTTAGTGGCTCCCTATTATCTATAGGATACAGTCCACTCATTTGTTTGGCATTCAAGGTCTGTGAACACCTATTCCAAACTACCTTTCTTCAGCATTTCCCTGTACAAACTCAAACCAAGCTCTCTTTCCTGATAATGTTTTTTGTGTTTTTGCTTCCCTGTCATTGTTCAAGCTGTTTCTTTTGCCTGGATGCCTGTTTATTCATAACTCCTGTCACCTACAAACTCAAATACTTTGCCTTCCAACTCCTCGACTTTCTTGAATTCAAAACTCTTCCCATCATTAAGATACAGTTGAGTTGCCACATTTTCCATGAACCCCAGTTTGGGGCATTGTCTTTGACAGTCAGGATCAGAGAATCAAGACCTGGTTGGCCTCCTTGCATTTTTCACAGTCTAGTCTATATGGTGAATCTGTTCCTGTCCCTTGGTTGCTTTCAGTCTAATGGAATGAGAGCCTGGATAGACATCTGTCCAGAGTGCTGGGGTATCACAGAGAAGTCGCCTGGAGGGCTTGGGGAGGACATCCCAAAGGAGGTAACATGGGTGGGTTTCATAAATGAGCAGGAGGCCAAGGCAGGAAAAGAGTATTTCAGGCTGAGAGAAGGGTCTCCCCACGTAACTCTCTTTCTCTTCTTCATGTGGCAGATTCCTGCCAAAAATAACCTGGAGACAATGGAGAGAAAAAGCGATGGCTTTTATTTATTTATTTATTTTTTTGCCTTCCCTGATGTTTCCTTTTCAGCCTTTCTTTTTATCACCCCACCCCCACAACCTCCCATCCTGCCTTAAGTGAACTAAGTGTGTGTGTCTCCTTCTGTTGTCTTCCTCTTGGGTGTTGGAGCAAAGTCTGTGTCCATTTTAAAGTTAATTGATTAACAAAGGAAACTCACAAGTCCGCAGAAGATTCCTTTGGTTCAAGCACTTTGGGGCTGAAAAAGTTACATCAGATAGAAACTTATTTCTAACCCTATAGCATTGCAGAAGTTAAATGCTTATTATGTTTCATTAACATATCTAGGACTGTAATTTGAACATTCAGCCCTCTGTTAATTATTGTAATAAAAGATAGGGACTTCCCTGGTGGCGCAGTGGTTAAGAATCTGCCTGCCGATGCAGGGGTCACAGATTCCATCCCTGGTCCAGGAAGATCCCACATGCCATGGAGCAACTAAGCCCGTGCGCCACAGCTACTGAGCCTGCGTTCTAGAGCCCGTGAGCCACAACTACTGAGCCCGTGAGCCACAACTACTGAGGCCTGCATGCCTAGAGCCCATGATCCGCAACAAGAGATACCACGACAATGAAGAGTAGCCCCCGCTCGCCTCAACTAGAGAAAGCCCATGCTTAGCAAAGAAGACACAACGCAGCCAAAAAAAAAAAAAAAAAATATATAACAGTAACCTCAAGAAAGAAAAAGCGCAGAAAACTACGAGCTTCCATTTTTTTGCTGAAATTAAAAAGCACTGCTTAAATTCACAGAATTTTTAAATATATATATTTCAAGTATAAAAACAATACATGTACATTGTAGATAATTTTAAAATACAGAAGAGTAAAAGAAGAAAAAAAAGTTGACATTTTCCTGAATACCCAACAACCACACTGTTAACATTTTTTTCTACAAAATTTCGTACTTGGTTGACATTATACTACATAAAATTTAAAATCTTTTAGCATAATGTTAATACGCAAACATTTATCCTGTTATTAGAAACTCTGTGTAAACTTAGTTATTGATTCCACAGTATTCTATATAGAATATACATTAGTTTACCTATGATTGGACATTGGTTATTATTATTTTAAATAACATCTCATTTTTATGCATAAGAGTTATTGGGTCAAAAGGCATGATTATTTTTAAGTTCCTTGATCTTTATTGCCAAATTATTTTCTCAAAGGACTGTATTAGTTTAAACTCTCATCAGCAGCATATGAGAAAATGTTGAAATTATAAATTTTGTAACTTTTTCTTGAAGTTATATGATTCCATTCCTTTTCAGGACTGTGTGCTGTACCACATTCTCAAACCATAACCCAGGAGTAAAGGGGATAAGGGATAAATCCCGTGCTTGTGATTTATTTTGCCAAATGTACTCATATTTGAATGTATAAAATTAAAAAGATGAGTGTGTTACTGGAAACGGTTTTTCACTGAAAGACTAATTGCTATTCCTGCTTTAGTGTGTAGAAAATTATGGCTCCTCTATAAGAAAAGGTCTTATAAAAGATCCTTTTACAGCTAGGTGGGCATAACATTCATATACTGCTCACAATTCAGAGTAGTACTCTTGAGGATATTATTTAGAATCCATGAAAACTGTTTGTTGGGTGTCATCTCTGATTAACAGAATCCATCAAAACTGAGTTTCCAATAGTTTCCTTAACTTATTGAGCCCAAGCACATGCCCTTCTTCCACTTCGAACAATAAAATGAATTCAAGAACCATGACTACGATCTGTTTTTGAACTCTGAATCTGCAAAAGCAAGCTTTAAAAAACCTGGCAGCACTTCAATATGTCTATAATACATATACTTTTTTATTAGTTTAAATCTGAAATTAATACTTATTAATGTCATAATGATATTTCTTCTTTATCCTTTTGACCTTTCAGCCAGAGAGTTTGCGATTTTTGTTTTGCATGTGGAATGTTTAGTTATTATGGTCACCATGAAACTGTCTTTAGGTCTCCTTGGCCGCTGCTTTGGAAATAAGCGTAGCAATGACAAGAGGAGTTAAAAAACTGTTCTTCCTCTCTCTCTTCCCACACAATTTGTTGGGTTTCAGTGAAAACGACTAACAGCATTCTGATAGAGGAAATAGTGATGGTCACTATCCGTTACTGCCTCATGACAGAAATCATGACTGTGGTTACTTATCTGTAGGTCCAGCTTCTTTGTATTGAAAGATGATTGATTTGAGGGTAATCATCTAGAACTCCACTGCTAGTATGCTTGGTATTTTGTTGCTTTGTTTGTTCATTTTGTTTTATTTTTTAAAAATGTTGCTTATTTTATTTTTTTGGCCATGTCATGTAGCCTGTGGGATCTTAGTTCCCCAACCAGGGATCGAAGCCCAGGCCCACAGCAGTGAAAGCTCTGAGTCCTAACCACTGGACTGCCAGGGAATTCCCGCAAGTGTGCTTTGAAACAGTGTGAACTGAGAAGAGAAAAGCATTACAAGTGTTTAAGCTATGGCGTTTGAAGTGTAAGCAGTCTGTTCTAAAGCTTTTTTCCCTTATGTTCTAGATTGGGATTTTAACCAGGACGTCTGACAGTGAGGTAATGTGTGCTTAACATCATGTTGTTTGTTAGTAAACATCTTGCCACATGTTTGTTGACAAAATCCAGCAAAAGTCAGCTTCATCTAATTGCGTTTCTGACAATTCTAGCAAATGTGGATCCATGTTGCTTTTCTCTCTGGGTCAGTTTTAACTGTCACCAATAAATTACAGCCTGTCTGTAATTGCCTCCTTGAATGACTTGACTTGGCAGTTTGACAAGCTCGCTGGCATGTGGCAGGAGGCTGCGAGCCATTACTCTCCCAGTGGGCCGGCTGGCAGAGCAGGGCTTTTCAGGGCCTTGACCATCAGTGGGCTTGGTAGTTCTTTTCAGCCCTCAAGTGACTGAACCCGGGTCAGATTTGACTTGTCAGATAGGTTTGCACATTTTAGTTTTGAAATATTACAAGATGTAAGCTCACAAATAACCATTAAAAGAACACTGAAGTCACTCAGCTTTCCAGTCAGTATGGTAAACTGGTAAATATAGTTCAAGTAAATTCTTTGATTTCCTTATTGGCCTTATACTTTAGGTAACCTTGAACTTCTGCATATATTTTTAAACTAAACTGAGTGGTGTGCCATTGCTAGAGTAACTAGTGGAAAACTAGTCTGGGACAAGGGCCGTAAATTGTTCATTATAGAAATAGTTTAATTTGTTAGTATGTTTAAGAGTATTAGAGCTATTTTAAGATAATTTTGGGGAAAAAAGAATGTTCAGATTTTTAGGAGTTCCAATAAATGCTCCCCTTTCACCTGTTCTCTTCCAGTTAGAGAAGGGCATAGGAGTCAGACATATTGAGATTTTGAAAGTTAGGTGTGTGGCAAATAAAAACTGAGTGGAGAGACATGGCCCCATTGGTGGTGGGCCTCCCAAGACTTCACTTCTGCTTTGTTCTCTTGAAGGCTCAGCTTCATTGTGAGATAGGCAGGGTGCTGAATAAAAGAAATTTGCAATATATATTTACCTGCCCTGTCTGGGAAAACTATGATTTCCCATCAAATTTCAAAGGAAAATGTAGGAAAAGTCTTTTTTTTTTTTTTTTTTTTTTTTTTTTGCTAAAGTGATATTAATTTATTTTTCCCTCTCTCTCTCTCAGAACTGCTTCATCCCACTAGCATTTATTTATTGAGTTATGTGTGCTCTGTTTAGACTCCAGATGTGGAATCTCGGGAAGACTTAATTAGAAATCACTACATGGCAAGGATAGTGGAACTGACGTCTCAGCTACAGCTGGCTGATAGCAAGTCAGTGCATTTTTATGCTGAGGTGAGTGGAGAGTTAATTGGATCAGGTGGATTTTTCTAACCCCCTCAGGACTTAGTGACTGTTCTGGCCTCCTGCTGTTCACTAGAAGAGAGAGGTCAGAGTCTGTGTGTCCGCAATATGGATTTGGTTAGAGTTCGTATAGACTGGTCCACGTACCAACCAAAAATCTTTATTGCAGTGAATATAACAGGTAGCCTTTCTTATGGTTATGTAACATGTTTTGGAGCATTATAATTATAGATTATAATTATAATCTTGTTTTAGAGAGTTATAGGCAGGTAACATTCATAGGTCAAGGAATTTTCGTTTAGGGAAATTCAAAGCAAAGTATTCCTGGTTCTTTTTTTTTTTTCTTTTTTTTACTCTCTAGTTTCTAAATGACAGCTTGTGGAAGTCAGTTTTTGTAAATGATAAAATGCAAAATGTAACCTCTTTCAACCTTTAAAAAATATAAAATCTTTCTTTTTGTTACATTTTCTTCTTCCCTCACGAAATAATTCATTTTCTTAAGAGGATTGGAAAAACACTATACAGGATAATAAAATTATACAAATTCATTGATGAGAAGGGGAGAAAATGAAGGAAGAAATTACAGATAACAAAAAGTGAGAAACAAATGATAAGATAGAATGGATGTCACTCAATATATAAGAATACCTGTAAGGTCTCTGATGGGAAGCTTTTTATTAAAAGGTTAGTTATAGATGTTAGACGGAGAATTATAATGCTTTAAACTGTTAAAGAAATTGACAAAGGAAAGACAACACCCTTCATTGGGATGCGACTTTGTGATTTTCTCCTATTTTACAAAGACGGAGAAGTTGATAGGAAGCCAGTTGCTAAGAGTGGAGGGGGGCTGTGCTTCTTTTCTCCTGCTGAAATATATGATGTGCCTAGCTTAGTGATGCATACCTGTCTGATAAGATGATCAGTAGTGGTAGCTGTTGAGCTGTAAAAAACGGGGAGGACGGCACGCTGGACGACCCACCATAGAACGGCTGCAGTGCTCACCATCCCAGCCACTCAGTGCACGCAGCACATCATGGTGGCCGGGTTTGGATCCCTAACTGCCTTCTGAGTTACTCTCTTAGACTTGATTGTCATCCTCGTGAGGACCCGTGCTTTGCAAAACTCTCTCCCTCTTTTTCAGGTTCAGTGCTGGGCACACAGATAGATGTGTGGTTAAAGGAGGGTGGTTGATTTGGTTGGCTGAACTTTCCTGAAATTCTCTTGTGAGGAATGAAATGAGTGACCGTGGAATTTCTGAGGCTGTTTTATTTCCAAGAGATTTGCTTATCTTAGTAAATTCTTTCAGCACAATTGTGATGCAAGAATTGTTAAATTGTTCTAGTTTTTCCTTGTCTGTAAACAGGAAGTGGTAACCCTCTGTACTTCTTTACTGGAATGGTCAGTCTGAGCATCTGATGTTGACATAACATTCGAACATGTCTTAACAGATCCTCCTTGTCAATCTCATGGTTTATCAGAAAATTTAGTGATCCTTTTAATGGCACGCCCTCTTTGAACAATAGTATGAAATAGAATTTTTCTTTTTTCTTCTTGACCTACTCTGTCTCTGGATAGCCTTGGTTAGAATCCCCAAAGAAAGCAAGTGGGATCTTTAAAGTTCTGCACTCACTTTTTTTTTTCATTTGTAGAGTGGAGCTGTAAAGCTTTAATTGTTCTTGTGATATGGTCTCCAATAAAGGACTTAAAACACAAGAAAAGTATCTTAGGATTCATATTGCATGATGCCGTTGATCACTTTTGAAATAACCACTTCCATTCTTATCCAGCATGGGTGTAAATGAATCCTGGGTAAATGTAGAAACTTCTGGTGGTTTTGTAGCCACTGGTCATCAGGCTAGAGGTAGGAAAAAACATCAATGAGCTTGGGTTAGTAGACTTTTTTTCCCTTATTCAAATGATGAGAGTGAGGACCACATCTTTCTTTTGTGTACTCCAGTGTGTGGTACAAGGCCTGTAGATATTCAGTAGATATTTGTGGAAGGAAGGGAGGAAGTACTTTCGGTTTTGGGGGATTGTTTTCTGGTAACCTTCGCCGAAGTAAATTTGGTTTGGGGAAATGGTCCCCGGGATAATTGAATGTTTTCTGACTTAACAGTGCCGAGCACTCTCTAAAAGACTGGCCTTGGCTGAAAAGTCTAAAGAGGCACTGGCAGAAGAGATGAAAGTAGCCAGTCAGAACATTAGCAGACTTCAGGTGAGTTCATGCTACCTAACTAGTGTTAGTATGTTTTTTCATTGAAAGTTCTTGGGCCAAAAAAATCAGCATTTCCTTTCTCAAATGGTGGCATTTGACCTCTAGACATAACATTTTTCTAACCATTTTATTTCTAACTCATTTTAAGGTAACATCTCATTTATGTCAGGCAAGAAGTAGTTGTATTATTTATTGCTCTGACTTGATTTTAATTATAAATAGTTTTGCAGTCAGCATTTCTCTGAATAGTACTTATTTACCCAAAGTCCTTCCTTTTTCTCCTTCTCCCAGTTAATCCTTGTCATGGTGGGTGGGAGGCTTGTTCTGTTCACGTGACTCTGTTCCTTCTCTTTACTGTTTCATAAAACTGACGTAAACTGAAAGGTAGGGCTGCAAAATATTCCTCCTTACTCACTGCTTTGTTTTAAAGCCTAGCTTCCAGAAAGCCCCTATTAAATATAGAAGTGATACAGGCAAAGAAATAATTCATGCACTTCCTCCTGGTTTCAAGTTCGTTTATCAGATTAGCTAGGAGCACAGGATTAGATTTTAAAAGGTCAAAGAGAGCCCGAGAGCTGGAAAGAGAGAGGAAGGTGCTTCTTCCAGGGAGGGCCCTGCCCAGAGGGCCGGCAAGGTGTGGGGTAGTGGGAATGTGCCAGAGATCACCTTCCCCACCTCACCTAAGGTTCAGGAAAACCTAAGAGACTTGAGAAAGATCGTATAGCCCTCTTGTTTTATTTGTGACATTTTTATACCTGGCATAGAAGGAAACTTTTTCATTTTTGCAAAGAAATTCCGAACATGTTTTGAAGGCTGAGAAAAACCTCTGCCCTGTTTCTTTTAACTTTGCTCTCTTGTTAGGCCTGTGGCTTAACCTTCATATTAATTGATCAGATAGGTCATCTTGATAGGTTACTTTTCAAACATTTTTTTCCTAAATTAAAAAAGCTTTAGAGTGGTATGACTAGTGGGGTTTTGCTTTCTCTTTTCTTTTTTCCCTGACCATTTAGGATGAGCTGACAACTACCAAGAGGAGTTATGAGGATCAGTTAAGTATGATGAGCGACCACTTGTGCAGCATGAACGAGACATTATCTAAACAGAGAGAAGAGATTGACACACTAAAGATGTCTAGTAAGGTAAGGGAGGAAGGGGTCTCTCTGCAGTGTAATATTTAATATTTAATGTATTTAATACAAGGTATTTCATTGCTGTGTGTTTCATGAACAAAAGGTTAAGAGATCTGAAGTGTTTATAAATCATTTCACTTGTCTTCTTATCTGAAAGTAGAATGAAGATTCTTTGATTGAGTTATAAGTTGAGAGGAGGCCTGACCTCTGAGGCCCTAGCACTGTGACCGTTGCTTTTTGGCATTTTGGGCATTTTTGGAGTTTCTGCTACTGTTCTGTTAGTTAGGAGGATTCTTGGGGGGTTTATGAAGGGGATTACTCTATCTATGTGAATCTAAAATGGTGCTGTTGAAGAGTAACCTTCTTTAGCAAATTTATTCTCATACACATTCATATAACCTAGGACTGTCTTGTCCTTTTAATTCCAAAAACTTCTTAGATTTCATTTCCCATAAAGCCTCTGCTTGTCCAGGCTGGGGTCAGTAGATATTGGTAATGTTTTTGTGTTGAAGGGCATATCCACGTATCATGTGTCTTTGTTGTATCATAATGTATATACTCTTACCATGAAAGGTTAGCTTCAAGAGGCCAGAGAGTTGGTTTCATGCATCATCTCAGATGCTTGGCATATTTTGGTAACTCAGACAATACTCTGCCACCAGCAGCTTGGATTTACTGTCTCCAGCCTGTGCTCTTTGAAATCCACTTCTGCCCCTTACCGATCTAGCAGGCATGTATTGAGTTCCTGCCATGTGCTGGCACTGGGGAAGACATAGAGATGAACAAACCATAGCTTCATTTTAGCATCTGCCAGTGGTGGTACAGAGCAGCATCCCTCTCAGTTGGTATCTCCTTGGAAAATGTATCATGTCAATGCACTAGAATCTGTGTTATGTAATTTTGCTTCTCAGTGTAGTTTTGTGTTATTGATTGGCCTCTGGCTGCTTCAGAGAATGTCTGTGATGCTTTTCTGGGACATCTTGTGATGACTGTAACCAGCCAGTGTGGTTCTGATTCGGGTTTTCCAGTTACTTGTGCTTCAGGAACTTGAGCTTGGAGGTAGAGGGTGGAGTGTTGGTCCTCTTGGAGAATGCCTCCTTTAACCCTTTTGGCCTCTTGATATTCCATCAGGGCAATAGCCGACTCATGTAGAAAGCACATGTGTTAGTGGGAGTAGTAGGAGAAAGCCTGCTTTAGCACCTAACATTTGAAAAAAAGTAGCAGTGATTATAGGGAAAGTTTTCAGACCTCAGAGCTGCAGAAGGCATTAGGTTCTGAATTGAGAAGGATCATTGTGGGGTATAGCAAAGTTCATTGTCCCAAAGGTAATTGTATTGCAGCCACTTTAGAAGTGAGGGAAGTTTTAAGCCCTCTTAGAACTTTTTAATCTAGTCCTTAGAATATCTGTCATTAATATAACACTGAGTTAGAGATCCTTCTTCACTTTGTAGTTTCTGTTGTTAACCTTTCTTTGATCATTCTGTGGTTCCTATATTTTGCACACCTCCCCATTTATTAGTCATTTAAATTGCTATAGCATCATCTTATGGCTGAGTTGACATGGTCTCCATTGGATACCAAGTAAACCTGAAACCGTTTGTTTGCTATGATCTTGCTCTTAATGTTTGTGTTCTGCAATCATTTCCTACTTAATGAAAAAAAGTATTTATATGTAATAGTTAAATGTAGGAATTTGAACCTCTCCAGAAGGAAGAAAAGTTACATAAAACTGGAAAGTCCAAAATCTCCATATGTGAGGGAATTGGGAATAAGTTAAGACATCTTCTCTCTAACTTGTTCTCAACTGGTATCTGATCTTCCCCTTGACAGTAATCATTACCATTGGGGTGTTAGTTGGCACATGTTCAAAATTAGTACCTATTAAGACCTTTTAAAAGGTGTTTATTTCAACAGCAAAGGAACATGTTCAGGCTAAAATTTTTTAGCAGCTTTATGAAATCATCAACTACATTGTCTTTGGAACAAAATGAATATTTGAGGTTTGATAAATCCAAGATAGCTTTCTTTACTTTCTTTAGTGCCTGTTTTCAGACCCCAGGGGAATAAGGTTCATGGATGGAGAAAGTGCAGAGAGTTAAAAGTAACAAACCGCTCTGTGATTCCTGTATAAAAGTTAGCAATGCAAGGTTATCAGCTGTTCTCGCTCTTGGAAACTAAAGTTTTCCACGGTGAAATACGGCTTCCAGACAGCTTGGTGTCTAAACTGCGTGAATGATTTTTCTAGAGGTTGGCGTTCTTATTGTTGATATTTTTCTTTGCACAGGGGAATTCTAAAAAGAACAAGAGTCGATAGTTTACAGAGAGCTGGTTGGTGACTTCTTTGCAGAGCTGCTACTGCTGCGCGGAGCTGCGGGGCCGAGACTCCATGGCCAGGGCTGGCCGCCTTCAGGAAGCTGGAGTGTTGTTGGACCTAGTAAAGTAGTCAGTGTTGTAAATGGCCTTGAAGTATTTAAAATATATTTGTAACCAGTAAGGTAAATCCAGAATTTGATGTTGACAGTAAAACGGAAAACAGTACACATACCATGGATATTGTAGGTTTCCTTATGCTGTTTTTACTGTGCACTTTTTAAAATTAGGCTTTAATTTCAGTATGTAAGAACAACAAATATTTTGTATATTTTCAAACTCAGTGATATGGTAATCAATTTGGTATCTGTGGAATAGGTATGTGTTTCTGGATAAAATGCTTAAATTGTCAAACTGTCATTAATTCTTGCTGTAATTGAAAGCAGTCTCCAATTCTTTTTGAAGACTTGTTCATTCTCTCTCTCTCCCGCTCGCGCTCTCTCTCTCTCTCTCTCTCTCTCTCTCTCTCTCTCTCTCTCTCTCTCTCTCTGTTCTGGAGGGAGTGGGCCTTGAAAACTTCAGATCTTGTGGGTTTATTATCATTGTCTTCAGCTCTTCAGTACCCTCTCTGTGTTGGAATAATAGGCTTAAGGAAATTGATGTCAATAAATTCATACTTATATCCAACTTTCAGTCTCTCTGTGAAAATCTGATGAAGGAAACTAAAACTTATTAAAGTAAGCTTCACAAAATTTACCAAATCCCAATTGATTTTGATATAATCTTTCTAATCCCCCGAATTGGAATAATTGTACAGTTAATCCTTTATTAAGGCTTTGAGTACCTCCCAAGGTACTTGTAACCATGCTTCAAGCAAGGACCCTGAGCCCTTTCAGGCTCCTCTTGGTTTCTTTCATAAACATTGTGTCATTTCAGTGTATATTTCAGGGGTGAAATTTCTCCCAGCACCTCCATCCCCAAGTCTCTAAATATATTGCTCCTTTCTTCTGAGTTTCCTGCACATGCCCATTTCACTCCAGGTCCAAGTCCCCAGACTAGGTCCGCAGACCTGAAACCCCTTCTTCCTCACCTCCCTGCCTGCAGCTCCATCTCCTTTGAGCCTCTTCTCTAGGCAGTTGATAGTCACCCTCCAAAATGCTTTATTCTGTTTCACCTGAGAGCTCATCACCAGCTTCCCTCCGTGCTCAACATAAAGGCCAACACTTGGCCTCTGCACCACTGTAGAGGCAGACTCTGGTGGTTGTGCCCAGTCCTCACAGTATGAAAGTGTTTGAATCCTGTCTCGGGGATCTCTGGGTCAGTCAACTCAGTCCCGTCCTCCCGGCCCTTTGAGTCCCTAGCCCCTTTGTCCTTTCCGTTTTCTGTGACCTGCTCATTTTAATTCTCCATCAACTGAACCAGCTGTTTTCACTGCAGCTGCACCTAAGCCCCCAAGCACCATGCTGATTAGCTCCACCGTAAACCTAGAGCTTCCCGCCCCTGCTAGACCTTCAGTGTTCTGTGACGCTGCATTTGGAATTTCTGGTCCATTTCTATTCCTCGTTTGGAGAATTTGGGATGAAGGAGTGACCTCATCTGGCTTATGTTTTAGTGGAATTGTGGGCTGCTATGCTGAGAATAGATTGTAGGGGAGCAACGGCGGAAGCAGACAGACGAGTTGGGAAGCTATTGCAGTAGCAGGAGGCTGTTGAGAGATGATGGTATAGCCTGGACCGTGCTGGTGGCAGTGGAAGTTGTGTGAAGTCTATTTCTGGATTTATTTTGAAGAGAGTGGATAGGAATTGCTGAAATTGCAACTCTTTTCCCCCGTACACTTCTATTACTCTTCTCTGCCTTGTTTTACTCCTAATATTGGTTTGGCCAAAAAGTTCATTTGGGTCTTCTTATGGAAAGACCCGAACGAATTTTTTGGCCAACCCAATACTTATCAGAATCTAACATACCATATGCTTGGCTTATTTATCTTATTTATTGCCTGTTTCCACCTCTAGAAGATACAGCTCCACAAAGGCAGGTTTTTGGTCTAGTTTGTTCACTGACATCTTCCCCTGTACCTGGAACACTGCCTGGCATTCAGTGAGCATTTATTTGTTGAATGAATGTTGACTGGGCGGAATGTGGAGTGAGAGAGAAAGAGGAGTCAAAGGTGAAGCCAAGGATTTTGACCTGAACAAACCTGACTGAAAGGGAGGGTCGAGCTAGCTTCCACCTGGTTGTGACTTAGCTGAACAACTGGGAATCACCTTGGATTGCTCCTCGCCTGGCACACCTCATTTGCTTATCTTGTCCTACTGAATCTTCCTGCCTTTGCATATCTCTCCATTCTAACCTCTCCTTATTAGATACCTTAAATCAAGTCCTGGCTCCCTACCGTCTGGATGACTCATCTTCCTGTTCTCAAGACCTCCCGCCCCTTTTACCAGACTCTTTCTGAAACATCTCTGCAGAACTGTTTCCCTGTTGGAAAGAAGGCCTTCACAGTGGCCCCTCATTGCCCACTCGGCACGATCTGGCTGTACTGTGTACAAATGAGACATGTACTTTCTCCTCGTTCACTTTCTCCTCGTTCTCCTCCAAGCACCCAGTGTACTCTCTCTCTGCCTTTCTAAAACTCCTCAGACCTCTGGGTCAGGAAGAGTTTCACTTCTCCTGAGACATGGGCCTATTTTTCTAAGTTCACTTCTCCTGAGACGTGGACCTGTCCTGTTCTCGCATTTATAGAGAAAATGTGAACCTTGGGTTGCATCCCTCTTGGCTTTGGTGGCTGAGACTTGTATCTCCCACCAGCTGTGAGCTGCCAGAGCTCCCAGACTAGGCACCCTTATCGCCCTGCTTGGTGGCTGGTCCCACAGACCTGCAGGCCGTACTTGTGGACTGCTCGGCCACTCTGTAAGGGTCGGTGCCCCTGGGAGGTTTCCTAGGGTTCCCTGAGGGACAGGGCAGGACTGTAGAGGGTGCAGTTGGTTTCCTGGCAAAATTGTCCCCTTTTAACTCAACTGCTAAGATCTTCACTCTCTTGGCAGAATCCCTTGCCAAGGCATATAGTGACCACCATTTGTTAGCCATTTGCTTAAGTCAGGCATGGGTAAGACTTGACAGGACTTAGTTCATTGGAACCTCCAATAATTGTATCTCATTGGTGCTATTACTGTCCCCATTGTATAGACAGAAAACTACGGCTTAGAGAGGCTCAGCAGTTTGTCCACAGTCACGCAGCTAGTACGTGTAGGGCCGGGACTCAGATCCAGGCTAGTCTGATTCCAGAGCATGGGTTATTCACTGCTGTGGTGTGAGCCTTTTACATCGGGGGCATTCAGTTCTATTCCTACAGGCATTGTTGGTATATATTTGGAGGATAAAATATTAAAGTTCTCAGTAACTCCTGTACTTCATTCAACTTTCCCTTCCCATGTCTGCATTAAGTATCCCTATCCCTTCTTTCAGCATTTATTTAGCTTCTTGGGCTAATGGCTTGGGTACAAGGTTTGCTTTTGACATGATTTTTTTCTTCTCTGACACTTATTTTTTTATTTTCTTGAATTTTATTTTAGTTATTTTTTTATACAGCAGGTTCTTATTAGTCATTCATTTTATACACATCACTGTATATGTGTCAATCCCAATCTCCCAATTCATCCCATCACCACCCGCCCCCCGCCACTTTCCCCCCTTGGTGTCCATATGTTTGTTCTCTACATCTGTGTCTCTATTTCTGCCCTGCAAACCAGTTCATCTGTACCATTTTTCTAGTTTCCACATACATGCATTAATATATGATATTTGTTTTTCTCTTTCTGACTTACTCTGTATGACAGTCTCTAGATCCATCCATGTCTCGACAAATGACCCAATTTCGTTCCTTTTTATCGCTGAGTAATATTCCATTGTATATACGTACCACAGCTTCTTTATCCATTCGTCTGTCAATGGGCATTTAGGTTGCTTCCATGACCTGGCTATTGTAAATAGTGCTGCAGTGAACATTCAGGTGCATGCATCTTTTTGAATTATGGTTTTCTCTGTGTGACCCTTATTTTTATTTATGTATTCCCCGTTACACAAACCTTTCCAACTACCAAATTCTGAATTTAATAAATTTATGCCATGATGCTTCCCCTTCCTTATAATCCTCTTTCTGTACAACCTTCATTGTTATTTCTCTTTTCTTAAGGGAATTTTCTATAACCTACACAAAACTAGAGACTAGCATGAACCCGTATGTCCCCATCACTTCTTATGAACGTTTTATAAATCTTGTTTCATTTTTTTTCCCACAATTCTTCTTTTCCTGGAGTATTTTTAAGCAGGTCCCAGACATTGGATCGTTTCCCCTGTAAACACTTCGGTTATGTATACTTTTGTAAAGATGGTGAGCACTAACTTCTAAATCTGCCTTTTACCCATTTCATCATTCACTCAACAAGTATGTGTTGAGTGCCTTCTGAGTGCTCAGTGCTGATGAGACTGATAAGCAAAACAGACATGCTGGCTGCCCTTGAGAGCTTATAGTCTGCTAGTGAGGCAACAAAGTGATCATGAAAATGCGTAATTACAAACTGCCATATGTCATCCATCCTGCCCTGGGCTTGTCTCAGACAAGGCAGCAAGTGAGAGATAATACATAGAGGCTGTAACATCTTTTATTAAATGTCTATATTTTTACCAAAGTTACAAACTCAGTTTGAGTCAAGCTGTTCTAAAATACTTATTGCTAAAAATACTTATTACAAAGAAAAAACAAGGCAAAACAAACAAAGTCTACTGCTCCTCCCCCTCATTTCATGCTCCCCAGAGAAAAGCACTTTCACTGTTTTGGTATCTGTCTTCATATTTCCAAATGGCATGCTACTTTTGCTTTTCCAGTTAGGCATTTTGAATTGACTTCGCAGTTGGAAGATGAGGATTTGTCTCTGTTTCATCTTCCTCCCTCTCCCTGCTACTCACGTACATGTACATGCTTTCTCTTTTCCTGTCTTCTCTTCAAACTAGTTACACCAACATTTTGATTAGGCCGATATGGCATATATACTTTAGTATGATTATTTAAATGCTGTTGGTAGCTGGGTCACATAATGTACTATGATGACTTTTCCTTTCTTGTACAACTCTTCGTTTTCCCTGGAGTTAATAATTGTCTGCCCGTCTGCCTGTCTTTCTCTATCATCCATCTATCTATGTCTTCCATGGTGCTTATCACTAATTTATTCCCAGATTCTCTCCCAGGTGTATCACTCTTGTCTCAGTGTGGTCAGATTCAATTGGGTGTTTAGCTAAATTTGTCTTCTTCAAGAAGTCTCTCCTAGGGAGTTCCCTGGTGGTCCAGGGGTTAGGACTCAGTGCTCTCAATGCCGGGGCCCTGGGTTCGATCCCTGGTTGGGGAACTAAGATCCCACAAGCCATGTGATGTGGCCAAAGAAAAAAAAAAAAGAAGTCTCTCCTAGAGTCCTTCGATCTGCTCCAGGATATCCTGTTTGGTCTCTAGGCCAGCAGCACTGCTGCTGTCTTGGGATCTCCCTGCCTCATCATCCCAGGCATCAAGTGTCTCCTGCTCTTAAAATAACTCTCTCTCACTCCACGAGCCTTGGCTGAAGTCCACGTAGAAGAAAAAGAAAAAGAAAAGAAAAAAAAGGGCTTTTAATTAATCATTCATTGCTTCCTGGAGAAGAAGGAATTCTCAGAACTTACTGAAATGACATTTCCGACTTTTTCTTCATTACATACTGCATGCTTCTTGTTGAAAATTTGGAAAATGGGGAAAAGTGTCAAGAGCACACCTCTCTTTTTGTAGAGGTTCAGCTATTAATATTTTTGTTTATTCCTGTTCTTTTTCATGCATATATATGTTTTTAATCAAAATTGGGATTATGTTATAAGAAATTCCAAATTTTAAAAAAGGCTCTTTAATGAGATGTGATGGGGTGGGGAGGTAGTTTTGCTGGCTGCACAACTCCAGGGGGCACTGTTCACGGTCTGTTCTGCAGCAGACCTGGGTCAAAGGATAAGATGCTTCAGGCACAGCTTGAGAAACTATGATAAATAGCATGTGTCTTGTTATGTCATTTTTAAACACCACCCCATTATGCTGTTATAAGCAGAACTGCTCACTTCCAAATTGATAAAACTGGATTCTCCACTGCTTTTGGTAAGAAACTATATCAGTTATACTAACAGATACTTTTTAACAACATGACAAGTTTCCAAGTTCATTGTCCACTAAAAACAAAAACTTGGCTGCACTATTTCCAAACAAAAATGTGAGAAAAAAATAAGTAAAGTAAGGAACCAATTAGCTAAGAAAGCCACCAAAAATTTGGAGCAAAAAGCTCTCTCCAAATGACCATGAATTAAAGCTTTCTTCGTCATAAAAATCCTCAGACAGAAAAATGTGGAGTTTTATTCTATGCAGCATTGACCTTGGCAGTTGTTCCCAGCTCTTAAAAGGCTTCAACCTCCTCTATTACTTTCACATATGAAGATAGCACCTTGGTTGATGATGGCTAAGAAACCGTCTGGCAGAGCCACACTGACAAGGAATGGTCTGTTCTGGGAAAGAAGAGGAAGCTCTGTTCTTGGCTAAGGGCGGGTCCTCAGACACCATGATTATAAATGGAAAGCTTGTCAGTAAGCTTTGCCTGTGCCTTACATTTTTAAGCTGTTTGGTAGTTAGCTCCAAATTAGGAAATTAACTGGCAATCAGAGAATTAGAGCAGGAAAACCCATTACCGTTCTTCTAACTCTTTGAAAGAAAAGGTTATATAGAGCAGGATTAGAATAACTGGTTTGGGAAAGGGAGGATCAGAAGAATGACTCCTGGGTGGAAACATGCTAGGGGCTATTGTCTGGCTTGTGGGTGTAGGAGCCTCCAAAGGCACCTACCCCACTTAGAACCTTTGTATTGTTTTTAGTGATCTTTGCTCCCTAAATAGCCCCACTGCTCCCTAAACACCAGTGGGATAGCTCAGTGGTGACACCCCATAGGTCCAAGAATAGAAACAACACAGTTCAGTTAACTAAGAAAAAAAATGTCACTTACTATCTCGCTTAGATGCTGAAGAATATTCTCCCTTTCTCCAGCTTTCCTATATTTCCTTAGGGCATCTCTTCTGTTATGTTAAATGTTCAACACACCTCACGTCATTTTCATATATGCCGTCTCCCTGAACAACTTCCAGGTGCTGTGTGGCAGGAACCATGCCCTTGTATTTACTCCCCCACAGTGCCTAGCAGAATGTCTTGTACATAGTAGGTGTTCACTTAATGCTAATTGGATACATTCTAGGAAGCAGGCCAAGGGACTGTACAACTGTAGCTCAAGCCACACCTAAGAGTGTCCCATCTCTACGACAAAGGATAGCCAATCTCCGGCCATTCCTTTTTTTTTTTTTTTTTAATTGGAGTATAGTTGATTTACAATGTTGTGTTAGTTTCAGGTGTACAGCAAAATAAATCAGTTATACATATACATATATCCACTCTTTTTTTTTTAAGATTCTTTCCCATATAGGCCATCATAGAGTATTGAGTAGAGTTCCCTGTGCTATATAGCAGGTTCTTATTAGTTATCTATTTTATATGTATATAGTAGTATGTATATGTCAGTCCCAATCTCCCAATTTATCCCTCCCCCTGCTTAACACCTGGTAACCATACGTTTGTTTTCTACATCCATGACTCTAGTTCTGTTTTGTAAATAAGTTCATTTGTACCCCCCCTTTTTTTTAAGATTCCACATATAAGTGATATCATATTTGTCTTTCTGTGTCTTTCTTCACTCAATATGACAATCTCTAGGTCCAATCATGTTGCTGCAAATGGCATTATTTTGTTCTTTTTATGTCTGAGTAATACTCCATTGTGCATATGTACAACATCTTTATCCATTCCTCTTTTGATGGACATTTAGGTTGCTTCCATGTCCTGGCTATTGTAAATAGTGCTGCAATGAACACTGGGGTGCATTTATCTTTTTGAATTATGGTTTTCTTCAGGTATATGCCTAGGAGTGGGATTGCTGGGTCATATGGTAATTCTATTTTTAGTTTTTTAAGGAACCTCCATACTGTTCTCCATAGTGGCTGTACCAGTTTACATTCCCACCAACAGAGTAGGAGGGTTCCTTTTCTCCACACCCTTTCCAGCATTTATTGTTTGTAGATTTTTTGATGATGGCCATCCTGACCGGTGTGAGGTGATACCTCATTTTAGTTTTGATTTTCATTTCTCTAATTAGTGATGTTGAGCATCTTTTTTTTTTTTTGCGGTACGCGGGCCGCTCACTGTTGTGGCCTCACCCGTTGCGGAGCACAGGCTCCGGATGCGCAGGCTCAGTGGCCATGGCTCACGGGCCCAGCCACTCCGCGGCATGTGGGATCTTCCCGGACTGAGGCACGGACCCGTGTCCCCTGCATCGGCAGGCGGACTCTCAATCACTGCGCCACCAGGGAAGCCCAATGTTTTTTTTTTTGAATACGGTTTTCCACAAGTGTTTATTTCGAATGAATGTTGCAATATAAATAGACTTACTGTTGTAAAGTTTTTAGAGAGGAATGTTCTTATCAAGCATTTAGGGCTAAGCTTATCCTAGATCTGAAATCCTCACTTTCCAACCAAGTCCCCTTTCAAATCGGGCATTTCTGAAAGCCGGTTTGAATTTATATTAATTGATCCTGACAGCTTCAGCTGACTTGAGTTTTGAGGTTCCAAGTTAACCTACCAGATCATATTTACAGACAACTTGGGGACCCCTTGTTAAACTGTGGAAATTCTAAATGGTTTCTGTGAAAAGCCTGTCCGAAAAGGGAAACTTGTTAATGAAAAGGAGAATGATGTAGTTTGAGGGTCTCCTTACTGTAGAGCAAGGAAAGGGACAGGAACTGGAGTAAAATGAGGTCACAGCTGGCCATGAACAGCTGTGGTGGCGTAGCTATTGAGGCCAGGCTGAGCTGCTTACCACCAGATTTTGATACAAAGGGACACTGCCAGAAAGGATCCTTTGAAAGTACGTGGAAGAGTTACAAGAAATAAATCTGCATTCATGGAAGTGGCAACCTTTGGAGTCACGTTGAGTCACACAGAAGAGGAGGGACTGACTGTCTCTTGCAAAAGATAAATGGTTTTCAACCAACTGTATTTGGTCTTTAGAAAATTATGGGCCTATTTGCTTTGCAGCAGTGTCAAAGTTTCCAAAAAAGCTTTCTTTCACTGGGTGGGCTACCTACTAATCGAGGCCATACTGCTTGGAATTTAAAAGATGATGAAATTTAAAAGTTGCACTCAGGACTCTTTAAATGCAATGATAATTACTGGTTTGTCCAATGTGGTGTTGTTTCCTGTATGAGTCTTTTCTCCAGTTGTTACCTGTGGCATTTTCTGAGATGGGCTGGCCTCTTCGATGGCCCAGTGGCTGGACACAGGACACAGGAGTTTCAGTTTCGGGCTTCAGCCAGACTGCCTCAGGGCATCTCTTTTCTTCCCTTTTTCTGCCTCCCTCTTCCTTTGTCCTTCTGCACCTCGCTCAGCTCCTTACCAGAAGGCTGGCTCCGGCCCAGGACCTGACTGATTCCACAGAAGAGTCTCTGAAAAGTTACCAGTCAGTTGACTTTCTATTCTCTAGACTCCCTCTTGCTCTCCCTCAACCCTTGATCATCACAGGGATGGTAGCTGGAGGAAAGGGAGAAGTGAGGAGGACCTGATGCCATTTTCTATTTGCTTAGGGTGTCTTAAGCTTAAACACAATTAGAAATGATATCTGAAACTAAAAGTATCCTAAATAGATCCCAGCTGTGTGACTTGAGGCTCTCTTGTGCCCTTTCTGAATGTTTTCTTCTTTCCTCAAAGCCCTCAGCACAGGTTCCAACCACTGGGTAGCGGTTGGATAGGATACTGATTATCTTTTCCATTTCACCAAGGAACTCCAAGATCAAAAACAAGACTACACCTGAAAGAGCATTAAAAAGAAAATTACATTGCTGTGCAAACACAAAGAAGTGTTTAATCAGAATTCCCTCATTTCCTTTCTATCATCCAGGCATTGTACTTCAAGTTGAGATGCTTGCTAGGGCCTCCTAATGCCTCTCCTTGGGCCCAAGCCTTCTCTTCCCAGGTAGTCCATCTTTCAGACCATTAAATCAATATTCCTCAATCACCATTTTGAGTCCACAGAGATTTACTGAGTGCCAACTGTATGCCAGGCTCTGGGAATACAAAAGTGAATAGGATACCATTTGCATCAAAATATTCTTTTGCTTAAAAACTTATATGGATTTCCCATTTCCTGCTTTATGTCTAGTTCCACCTTCTCATCCAAACATCTCCCACCTCTCCTAAGCCTTCCAGTCTTGCCAGCCTCCAAAGCTCTGTGTGTCAGGGCCTGGAATACCCTCTTTTCTCTCCTCTGAGTCTGTTCAAACTCTACTCAAGCCTCCCATCCTGGGTTGGGTATCCCTCCAGTGAATCTTCTCCTTTCATTCTGACTCCCAGTGAGGCAGCCCTGCTTGCAGAAGAGGCTCAGATGTCAAGCGACTTGCCCAGAGTTACCTGCTAGCAAGTGATGGATTAGGGACTAGATGTCACCCTCTAACCTCTCCTCAGAGGACAGCTCCCCTTCTCTTCTACATTCTGCAGGCAGCCTCCTGCCCCTTCACTAGGCTATCCCTGTCCTCCTCCTGTTGAGTACTGATGGGCCCTGGAAAGTGGGGTTCCATCTTTACCTTTCATCTTACCCTGTGACCAGGGCTGGTCTCACCTTAGGGGAAAAGAGGAGGCACTCAACAGAGCCTTCAAAAATAATTCTTAGCCAAGATATAGAAGCAACCCAAGTGTCCATCAACAGACGAATGGATAAAGGAGATATGGGGTGTGTGTGTGTATATACACACAATGGAATATTACTCATCCATAAAATAAAATGAAATTCTGCCATTTGCAGCAACGTGGATGGACCTACAGAATATTATGTTTAGTGAAATAAGGCAGAGAGAAAGACAAATACTGTATGATATCACTTATATGTGGAATCTAAAAAATAATGCAAACGAATGTATATAGCAAAACAGAAACAGACTCGTGAAAACAAACTAACGGTTACCAGAGGGGAGGGGAAAATTAAAGGTGTGGGATTAAGAGATACAAACTACTATGTAAAAAATAGATAAGCAACAAGGTTATACTGTATAGCACAGGGACTTATAGCCATTATCTTTTTTTGGCATTACGTGGGCCTCTCACTGTTGTGGCCTCTCCCGTTGCGGAGCACAGGCTCCGGACACGCAGGCCCAGCAGCCATGGTTCAGGGCCCAGCCGCTCCGCCGCATGTGGGATCTTCCCGGGCCGGGGCACGAACCCGCATCCCCCGCATCGGCAGGCGGACTCTCAACCACTGCGCCACCAGGGAAGCCCTATAGCCATTATCTTGTAATAACTTTTAATGGGGTAAAATCTGTAAAAATACTGAATCACTATGCAGTACACCTGAAACTAATATAAGATTGTAAATCAGCTATACTGTACTTCAATTTTTTAAATTTTTTTAAATTTTTTTTTTATTTTATTTTTATTTTTTTTTTCAATTTTTTTTTAAAAGGCAAAAAATTCTTTAGTTCTAATCACAAGAGAAAGCTCAATGAAGCAACGTGGAAACACGACCGCGAGTCGCCTCAGCCTCCCGCCGCCCCCCCAGGGTCCTGCCCCAGTCACCCCACCACCCAGAAAAGACAAGGTCCTTCCTAGAGGGGGAGGGTGGTTTCAGACCTGCCAAAGGCCCCAGCCGGCTGCTTCCAGGGGCATCTAAATGTAACTCCCATACCTGCCCCCACCCCGCCCCACTTCTGCTGCAGGGAGCACCCTCTCCCCCCACTTGGGGGCTGGAGACTCCGAAGGAAGACGAGGAGAGAAGAGAATGGAGAATCAGACACCAGAAAAACTTTGGGGGATCCAGGGCGGGAAGGAGTGCGGAGAGAAGCGGGGACGAAGCAGGGGGTGGGGTGGGGTGAGGCAGGGGCCGGAGAGCCTCAGCGGAGTGGCCACGCCCTCCCCGCCCCTCCGCTCGCGTCGCTCGGGGCCCTCCCTCTCCTCCCCCTCTCCTCCCCCTCTCCTCCCTCTCTGTCTCTCCTCCTCCTCCTCCTCCTGCTGCTTCTCCTCCCCGGGTGGATGGCGGCGGCCAGAGTTGGAGTCCCAGCCGCGCTGCCCGTGAGTGACCGCTCCCAGGGGACAGACGGGGAGGCATGGGGAGCCCCCTCTCAGGGGTGGGTTACCCCCGGTTTGCTGGGAAAGTTTGAGAAGGGGGGCCGCAGCCGACGTCGCGGGACGCGGGTATCTCCCGGGCAGGCTGGGTGCCGTGCCCCGTGCGGTGCCCCTTCTCCCCCTCGCCGCCCTCGCAGCCCCCAGAGGGCAGCGCCCGCACGAGGTGAGCCCCACCCGGCTTCCCGCCTACACCACAGCTCTGGGGCTGCTGCTGTGACCTGGGTCCCGCTCTCAAGAGAAAGAAAACTCTAGCAGGAGAGAAAAAAGTCTAGACTCAGCTCCAAAGGGGGTGGGGGGCGGCGAATCGTTCCAACGCGTGCGGCCCTGGCCTCCCGGCCCAGGGTCACCAGCCCCGGTCCTCCATCCCTCCCCATCCCCCCACCCCCAGGACTCTCACTTTCCTTGTGTTTTCCTGGCTCCTGCTACTCGTGTTGCTACCTTCTCCACCACCGTCCTCCCCACCTTTCCCCGGGAGGCTCCTGTCCCACTGGCTGATATCTCCAGCCTGGTGCCTGCTCCAGCCCTAGAAGGCGGTGACCCAGGCCAGGGAGCCATAGCCACAGGGGTCTTCACACTTGCCCAAAGATTTCCTGCAGGAAGGACTTTAACTAGGAGTTGATGTTCGATCCCCTGGCCGCACAAATCATGCCTTGTGTGTCCAAGGGGAGATTAAAATATATTCCTCCTTGGGATTTTACTATTTCTGTTGGACATCTTTTTTTTTTCAACCTCTCTGACTGTGCTTTCTTCCAATAATAATGATACGTCATTTAATTAGCCTTTCTAATTCTGAAAGAAACAGGAAAAAATAATAAAGAAAAAGAAAATAGAGGAAAAGAGTTCTTGCTAAAAATACTGTTCAGAACCTGATCCTTGGAAAATAAAGACTTCATTCCATACTTAACTGTTTTAGTGAGAGATGAGAGTTCACTGTAGCTTATTTTCGTACTACCCCAAACAGATTATTACAGCCTCCCCCAGGCTAGAAGTTTTCATTTGCCTGACATAAACCGCAGTGTTTGTTGGCATTCCCCAGCCTGGCTACTCACCCTGCATTTCTCTTCCCTCCTACTAGCCCTCCTCTCCATCCCTCTCCTAATGCCCGGACTCCCACTTTCTCATAAACAGGAGTTGTGAAAACAAGGCAATGGAAGAGGCAAAACTGAGCAGGATCGCAAAGAAAAAAACAGCCTCACTTATTTTAATCCTGAGGCTGTTGCTTCAACTTGACTCCATTTGGGTAGAGGAATGTTTAGTTCACTTATGTGGTTTTTATGTCTGTTCTCATTAGGGTTGAATCAGTGTTTCCATGACAGGCTTAGTTCTCTGGGTGCTTAGAAGGAGCTTGTTAATTCTCAGATGGGTCTGGTCAAGCCTGGAATCTGGAGGTTTTTGGATTTTTTCTTTTAAGGGGTTGATCTGGGTTGATATTACAAACTTCTGCCCATTCACTCAGAACTGGAGCAGCGGGTGTGGGGGGGGGCAGCCTGAACTGGGGTTTGCTTTCACGTGACCAAGGAAGAAAAAGCTTTCCTAAGGAGTGAGCTGTATGAACAGGATTGTGGGGAGTGTTGAACTTTTATTGTTTTTAGGGAGAATGCCCTTCTCAAGAACTTAAGCTATTCCTGTTTCTATATAAACGATAAATGTGGTTGTAACATATGTCTTAGATCAGTTTCAGAACAAGCTGTCAAAACAGGTCAAGGTGTTGAACTATTCAGAAATAAAGATTTTTTAAAAAGTGAATTTCATTGGAAAGAAACTTCTTTATTTTAAAAAGGATGTAATTCATTTTTCTCTGCTGATTGAGTGTGGTAGTTCCCCATTAGTATGAATTAGTAAGGTTTTACTGTGGTTTCAAAATGTCATTGGTAAGAAAGTGTTGTGACTTCCATTCAAAAAGAAAGCCCTTAAAAGTTTTGAACTTGTTTGGCACTGGTGCTTAGAAAAACAATGCACTCAGATAAAAATCTTCAGTCTCTTCCTCTTCCTGAGAATTTTTAATAGTGTATTTAATGTCCCAGAAGTCAGCCTCATACTGTTTGCAAAGAAATTGCCTTTCTGCCATGTTCAGCTTTTGTACCACCTCATGGAATCTTGTTAAACTGGGTGGTTTGCCGTCATGCACGAGGGTTTGCTGTGCAGCCCCAAATGGCTGCTCTGGATTCTGGGGATGTAATGAAGGCTGGCTGATGGAGCAGGTGGTCTGGATGGTGAGATGAAGGCTGCATCCCCAGTTAGCCAATAGAAAGCAGCCAGCTGTCATCTGACAGGTCAGATGAGTTGGAAACAGACTAACGGTGGAACCTACAGAGGAGAAAGGAGGGAAGGGGTTATTTTTACTTCTTATTTACTTTAAGAAGTAAAATAACCTAAAGGAATATGATGTGGCCTTTTAAAATCATGTTGTACAAGGATACCAAATTATATAGACATGCTTAGGGTATTTTGTTAAATTTTAAAAGCAGGTTATGAAATAGAAAGCAATGTGTCTCACTCTTTGAAAATACACTCCCAAAATACTGGAATTGTATGCATGAAAATGGATGATGGGATAACAGGTACTTTTGATTTTCTTTGTGCTTGCCTGTATTTCTCAACGTTTTTACAATAGTAATAGCTAACATCTATTGAGTATAAAGCACATACATATAGTATTTCATTTTAAAACTCTTTGAGGTAAGTACTAGTATTATTCTCATGATATAAGATTCAGAAACTAGAATCAGAGGGTTGCATAGCCACTATGTGCTAGAATCAAATCTTGAAATCAGGTCAGTGGCCAAAGTCTATTCATATCAATCACTGCTGTCTACCATCTCCCTGTACATGTATTATTATTATTTTTAAAATAAATTTTATTTATTTATTTATTTATTTATGGCTGTATTGGGTCTTGGTTGCTGTGCACGGGCTTTCTCTAGTTGCGGCGAGCGGGGGCTACTCTTTGTTGTGGTGTGTGGGTTTCTCATTGCGGTGGCTTCTCTTGTTGGGAGCACGGGCTCTAGGCGCACAGGCTTCAGTAGTTATGGCATGTGGGCTCAGTAGTTGTGGCTCATGGGCTCTAGAGCGCAGGCTCAGTAGTTGTGGCACACGGGCTTAGTTGCTCCACGGCATGTGGGATCTTCCCGGACCAGGGCTTGAACCCATGGCCCCTGCATTCGCAGGCAGATTCTTAACCACTGTGCCACCAGGGAAGTCCAGCATGCATTATTATTGTTATTTTAATTATAAGAAAAAATAGAAAAAGAAGGGAAAGTAATTTGTGGTTCAGTAAGAACTGATATTTTGATTAATTGTAAAATACCTCTATCTCCTATCTCTTCCATCTCCCACTGTCACTTCTCTTTGGAAGTCCTTGGGAATTGCTCCAGACTTAACCAGAGGTAGCTCAGCTTCCCTTGGGAGCCAGCTATACCCATGAGAAATAATCCAGAATTCCTCAGATGCTTCCTGGACAGCCTGGAATTCCAGGAACCCAATGGGATTCTGGAACAGTCCTGGTAAAAGGCTGGATTTTTAAAGATCAGCAAATTATGTCTTCAGAGCCCTACCAGTATGGGTGTTCATTTTTCTTGGCATTGTCAGGGGATTGAGATGGGTAGGAAGGCCCAGGGAAAGCTGCCAGGCTCCCATTTATCTTATCTATGTGTTATATGGAATGTCAGGATAGGTAGGTCAAGGATTTACCATGGAACAGGAAAGGAAGAGAAAAGTGTATTGCTTCTTGATGTTTATTACTGTGAAAACACAATAATAAACTATTTTTTGGAAGCCTGGCTATGTGGGTGATGCCACGCATTGACAAGATGAACCAGAGATGGAGATATTCTGGGGATAGCTCTGGGGAAGAAGCCCACATCCTGTACCACCATGTGTCCTCACAGGCAACCAGGCCCCTAGAGGTCACCTTATCCATCCTCTTCCTGGAATATACCTAAAGATGGGCTTTTCTAAAACACTTGGTCATTCACATAACACACCTTAAGTAGGAGGCTTTATCTCTTTTATTCTTCAAGGAAAAGTTTTCTGAAAGGCTGATGCTTCTAAATCACCTTCTTGTTGAAAAAAAATTGTAAGAGTCAAGGATCTCTTTCCCAAATTATCACACTTGGAACAAAATCCCAGATCTTGTATCCATTTGACCATATGAGAAATGTCTTTGTGGTGTCAGTGCCAGGAATAGTTCTTGTGAACAACTTGTCTGTTTTGTCTTGTGGGTGCTGTGAATCCTTTAATTGACGTTTCCCATTTCCTATTTGGCCAAAAGGAAGCACAGGGCCAACTTAGTGGCCTACTTCTAGCTTATGCATAGGACTTTATGGCCTATACTTCGAATAACTAATAACATTATATACCTTCTATTCCCTATGTATACTTGGTTCCACCTTTCTCACCTACTTTACCTTGTTTTGTTTTATTTATCCAATGCATTTTGGAGGCTGCTACTTCTGATACCCTACTCCTTCCTTCTGAGTTCATGTCAATGGAAATTTAGAAGTTCTTTCATTGAAGGAAGGCCTTTGGTAAACTTTAAAATATTTATATTGCTGAAAATGTCTTTATTTTGCTCTTACAAATGAGGGTTTGACTGAGTGTGGAATTCTGGACTCATAATTATTTTCCTTCAGTATTTGGAACATATTACATAATTGTCTTCTTTCGTCTATTGCTACTCCTAAGAATACCAAGTAACCTTGGGCAAGTTTCCTAATTTCTTTCAGTCTCCTTGTCTATAAAATAGATAATAGTATCCACTTTAAGGATAATGTATGCAGAATGTTAGAATAGTGCCTGCCATATAAGGAAGCACACTATAATTGTTAGCTATTACAATTACTTTTATATTTTTTCAGAATTTCTTGGCTTTCTTGGATTTTACTAGTTCATATAAATGTTAGTTTGTCTAGTTGCACACAGGCAAAAAATCATGTTGGTATTTTTATTGATTTCATTCAATTTATATTCCAGAGAACTTACAATATCAGGTCTTCCCATCTTTTCCTTTTATTCAGGTGAAAGATGGCTGGTGATAACTGTCATCTTTAACTGTCATCCATAACTGTTTTACACAGCTCTTGCTATATTTATTTTGTATAGGTTTTGTTGATATTATAAATATCTTTTTTTCTTATTATAATTTCAAATTGGTTATTTGCTGGCCCATAGAAACATTTCTGATTTTTGAATTTTGATCTTGTATCAAGCATCCCAGGTGACTTCTCTTATTAGTTCTAAGAGTCTGTATGTAGATATTCTTGAATTCTCTAGGTAGACAATCACAAAATAATATTTGTCTTTTCTTTTTAATTCCTTATGACCATATCTTTTTCTTATCTTATTGCATTGGGTAGACCCTCAGTACAGTATTTAATAGTAACAGTGATGGCAAACATCCTTGTCTTTGTACTGTCTTTAACAAGTGCTCTTAAAATTTCTCCATTAATCGTGAAATTTGCTTAAGGTTTCAGTAGATATTCTTTATTAAATTAAGGGTGTTCCCTCTATTAATATTTTTTAATAACTTAAACATTTTATCATGACTGATATTGACTTTATGTAATGCCTTAATGTTTTTATGTAAATTATAGGAGGTGATATAATTTTCTTTCTTAATATTATAAAGTGATATTATGAGTATATGTAATTACTTTGAGACATACTCACATAAATATATATACACATATACAGATATGTTCTTTTATTCTATGGAATATCATTTGCTAGTATTTTGTTTAGGATTTTTGCAAATGTTCATAAGTGAAACAATTGGTCTATAATTTTCTTTTTTTTTTTTTTGCGGTACGTGGGCCTCTCACTGTTGTGGCCTCTCCCATTGTGGAGCACAGGCTCCACAGGCTCAGCGGCCATAGCTCACGGGCCCAGCCGCTCCGCGGCATGTGGGATCCTCCCGGACTGGGGCACGAACCCGTGTCCCGTGCATCGGCAGGCGGACTCTCAACCACTGCGCCACTAGGGAAGCCCAATTTTCTTTTTTTAAAAAATATTGTTCTTATATTGTTTGGTATCAAGTTTATATTTGTTCCATGAAATAAGTTGAAAAAAAAAAGAAATAAGTTGGGAAACTTTTTCTCTTTCATATGTATTTTTCTTAAGCAGTTTGTGAGAGATAAAGACTATTTCTTAGAATTTTGGTAAAATTCATTGTAAAATCATCTGGACTGCTTAATCAGGGTATGTGTGTCAAGTTTTTGACAATTCAATTTCACAAATGATTATTGATAAATTTGATCTATTTCTTTTTATCCAGTTTTGATCCATTTCATGTGTTCTCAAATTTATTAGCATAAATTTATTCATAATTTTCTTTTATGGTTTTTATAAATATTGACTATGTTTTAAGATATGTTCCCTTTTTAGTTCTTAATATTGGTTTTTTTTTTTTGTTTAAATTAATTTATTTTATTTTTGGCTGTGTTGATTCTTCATTGCTGCGTGCGGGCTTTCTCTAGTTGCAGCAAGTGGGGGCTACTCTTTGTTATGGTGTGCGGGCTTCTCATTGCAGTGGCTTCTCTTGTTGTTGAGCATGGGCTCTAGGTGCACAAGCTTCAGCACGCGGGTGGGCTCAGTAGTGGTGGTGCACGGGCTTAGTGGCTCAGCAGCGTCTTCCCGGACCAGGGCTTGAACCCGTGTCCCCTGCATTGGCAGGAGGATTCTTAACCATTGCACCACGAGGAAAGCCCCTTAATATTGTTTATTTGTGCCATCTCTTTTTAAAAATTAATATATAAGTCTTCTTAATTAGTCTTTTGACAGAAACAGCTTCTTTCTTATCTATACTTTTTGCTTTTCATTTCTTTTTTTTCCTCTTATTTTTATTATTTTTGCTTTCCATTTCTAGCTACTTGAGTTGACTTCTAGCTCATTTATTTTTTGTTTTTCAATGAATGCAGTTTAGAGAATTCACTGGCAGGCCAATGGTTAGGACTTGGCACTTTCACTGCCGTGGTCTGGGTTCAATCCTTGGTCAGGGAACTAAGATCCCGCAAGATGTGTGGCATGGCCAAAAAAAATAAATGCCTTTTAAAGCTATAAAGTTAGCTCTACATATTGCTTTAGTCACATCATACATGTTTTGATATGTGTACTTTCATTACCACTTGGCTCTAGATTTCTTTTTTCTATTATAACTTTTTAAAAAATTGGGGTATAGTTGTTTTGCAATGTTGTGTTAGTTTCTACTGTACAGTGAAGTGGAGTTCTCTGTGCTATACAGCAGGTTCTCATTAGTTATCTATTTTATACATATTAGCGTATATATGTCAATCCCATTTTCATATTTTTAAAATTTTCTTTTTAACCCATGGATTTAATTTTCCATTTTCAACTTTTAAAAAAACTTTCTTAACTTTGTTTAAATTATTGTTGATTTCTAATTTAGTTGCATTATGAAAAGACAGCATGGTTTGTATAATATCAATCATCTGTGTCCGATTACATAAACAATTTTTCCAAATATTTCATGTGTGGTTTAAAAGAAAAATGTATTCCCTGCTTGGTGGCTGCAACATTCTATTTCAATCTAACAGGTCAAACTTATTAACTGTGTTTTACAAATTTCTCATGTTCTTCCTGATTTTCTTTTGCCTGCTTTCTGAGTTCTCTTCAGTTTCTTGAGAAAGGAATGTTAAAATCGTCCACTCTGTGGATTTGTCAGTTTCTCCTTGTAATCCATCAGTGTTTATGCAAGTTCATGATTGTTATTTCTCTGGGATGAATTTATTATGTTATGTACTGTCCTCTGTTATTTCTGTTGATGCTTTTGGCATAAATTCTATTTTGTCTGATATTAATGTTGCTATACCTACTTCCTCTTGGTTATTATTTTTTGTATGTCTTTTTATATCCTTTTATATTAACTTCTCTCTATAATTTTACCTTAATTGTTAATCTTAGAAACAGTTTTTATGTGTAGCTTCATTTTCATTTTATTATAACCTGAAAAATCTGTCTTTTTAATAATTGAGTTTAAACTTTTACATTCTTTGTAATTTATATGCATTTGACCTCTTTCTGCCATCTTAAGTTTTTGTTTTCCTATTTAGCATTTTTTGTTTGCTTCTTTTATACTTCTTTGCATAGTTTTCTTTAGATTGATCAAGTTTTATATATTCCTACTTCTGTCAACTGTTTTGAAAGACAAAATTCTATTTGTATTACCTTTTAGTATTCTTAAATTTTTAACATGTGCATCCATTTAATCTAAAGTTAATCAATTTTTCTATTTCTTGTCAACAATGCAGTGGCCTTAGATGGCTTTAAATCTAATCTGCCCCTCTTCCCATCTTCCTGGTTATTGTGGTCTAGTGGTTTAATCCCATATTGTGTATAGTCCTCTCCCCACCCCTGCAATTAGTCATCATTGTTATTTCCACTTTTTTTTCTTTTTTACAGTCAAAATTTATTTAACTTTACCAATTACTTATCTCAACATTGCCTCTTGCATACCATTCTATACTTCTGTTGTTCATTTTGTTCGTACTGGTACTTTTTCACTGAAGGTCTAGAGTTGTAATACTCCAATATTGTGGGTAGTTTTGGTTTTGTTTTGAAAGCGTCTTTATTCATGTCCCACTTGAGAGATAATTTATCAAGGTATAGAATTCTAAGTCTATATTTTCCCCTCAGTGTTTTGTAAATTATTACTCCACTGTCTTTTCATCTCAATTGTTCCTTATGGGAAATCTCTTTTCGGTCTGCCATTCTTTTGCAGGTAATTTATTTTCTCTCTTGGAGACTTTCAGTCTGATCTTTTTGTCTTTCATGTTGTGCCTTTTCATTATAATGTGTCCAGGGATAGTCTCTTTCTATATATCCTACTTGGAATTCATTGTGCTCGTTAATCTGAAGACTCATCTCTGTTTTCATATCTAAAGGTTTCTCAGTTGTTTTCTCCACAAATCTATTTTAAAGTAATTATTGAGCACTTATTGTGTATCAGGAATGCTTCCAGGTGCTAGAGATATAGAAATGAGCATAAGAGACAAAAGCCCCTACCCTGATATTGAGTCCCTCATACTCTGTGTTCTCTCCTTTTGAAATACCCATTAGGCAAATGTTGAACCTTCTCATTTTATCTACTATGTATTCTTCATCTGAGATTTCTCTTTCATACTACAGTTGACGCTTGAACAGTGCACGAGTTAGGAGTGATGACCCTTTGTGCAACTGAAAATCTGTGTATAATTTATAGTTGGCCCTTCATATATGCAGTTCTTTTGTATCTGCAGTTCCTCCAAGTCCGTGGTTCCACATCTCCCAGATTCAACCAACTGAGGGCCGTGTAGTACTGTAGTATTTACTGTTGAAAAAAATCTGCATATAAGTGGACCCTCATGGTTCAAACCCATATTGTTCAAGGGTCAACTATATATATCTCTTTATCTCTCAGCTATATTCTGAGTGATTTTTTTAGTTCTATTTTCCAGTTTATTAATTTTTTTCAACTGCTTTTGGTCTACTGTTCAACCCATCCATTGTTTTTTTTTTAAATTTAATGTCTATAAATTTTTATTTCTAGAATTTCTATTTGGTACTTGATATCTACCAGTTCTTTTTTTTTAATATTATCTCTTTGCCTTTTCATTTCTAGTCCTTTTTATGTCTTTCAGTATTTTAAACATATTGTAGTTTTAGATTATTTGTTATTTCTGCTTTTGAATTTTTAATTACGATTCATTTTCTCTTGTGTCTTGCATCTTCATTAGGAGTTGTTTCCCATAGAAATCCTATCTACCTCAGGATTGCTAGCATATCACTATAAAGTGATTTCACATTTGCTCCTGCTGATCCTCTGGATTTTACCCATTCCAAATTAGCCTTTTTGTTAACGTCTTGGCATATAGGCCCTATGTAACCTGAAAGTGTGCATTTAAACCTTGTTCCTGCATTGTGGTGTAAGCCTGGATTTCAAATTTTTTTAGGTCACTCATTTTCTACTCTTTGCCCAAGCAGATGACAAGCTTTCTTATGGTTTCCTCAGATTGGCAAGTGAAGTTCCTCTAGAACTCGTTCACTTATGAAGTAGGCCTTTATGATCTCCAGCTTTATGTCATTGCTTCACTGACAGCTCCTGGCATCAGGTGGCCATTACTGGACTCCCCTCACTGCATGCATGTCATTAAAGTCTCAGCCGCCAGCCATTTAGGCCTCTAACTGGTCTGGATGGTTCCATGAGGCCCTTAGCTTCAGCTTCCACTGATGGATCTGCTTTGACTTCCCTCTTTATTTCTGGTATCTGGAGATTTCTGTTTTATCTATGTTTTATGTGGTAATATTTGTTGTTATAGTTTTGTTCAGTGTTTTGAAGTGTTTGGATTGGAAGGGGTAATTTCTTATGTCAACTCAACCTGTCATATTGACTGAAGTTTTTAACTACTGATTTTAAAGTTTATATGTAAAGTAGAATACAAGTAAGTAAATGCATCTACATTAGCCCCTGGATGTGAAATCCGCTGCTACTGAATGAATGCAGCGGAGAAGAGGCCCTAACAGTACAATGTGCTAGCACCAGCATCACAGGGGGGCTCTGCACTGTGGTATGGTGTCTCGCTCAACATCTGGCCACATGTTCTTAGTCCAGAAGAGATCTGAATTTCCTAAACACTGTTCCAGTCCCCAAATGCTGTCCTTTAGATTCTTTATAGTAGATTAAAACCTTCTCACAATCAACCAGCATCCTAACTCATACCGATGTTGAGAAGAAAAGCCTTTATGGAGAGGTTCCTGTTCCCTTTGGTCATGGAGATGATGTTCTCTCTCTCCTGGCATGTGTGTTTACTTGTGTCTCTAACAGTGCAGAGAGGTTTACATTGAACAATTGATTCTTTACTTGTGGCTGATAGCATCTCTGGGAATGTTGATTGAGATCAGCAGAGCCCGTTTATAAAGTTTAAAGAAATCTATATAGACATATCTTTCCCATACCCTCCCAACAAATTCTATTATTTTTTTTTTTTTTTTTTTTTTTTTTTTTTTTTTTGTGGTACGCGGGCCTCTCACTGTTGTGGCCTCTCCCGTTGCGGAGCACGGGCTCCGGACGCGCAGGCTCAGCGGCCATGGCTCACGGGCCCAGCCGCTCTGCGGCATGTGGGATCTTCCCGGACCGGGGCACGAACCCGCGTCCCCTGCATCGGCAGGCGGATTCTCAACCACTGCGCCACCAGGGAAGCCCAAATTCTATTATTTTAAGGAAACCAAACCAGCAGTCATCTTTGGCCTTCTTCTCTGGCCCTCACATCTATGTGATAATGGAAAAGAAATAGACTTAGGAGTCAAGCAGATCTGGGATTGAATCCAAGCTTTTGCCACTAACTTAGATGTGTGGCTCACTGTGTTCAGGCTGCTATAACAAAATACCACAAACCAGGTGGCTTATTAACAATAGAGATTTATTTCTCACAGTTCTAGAGACTGGAAGTCCAAGATCAGGGTGCTGGCATGGTTCTGGTGACAACCCTCTTCCAGGTTGCAGATGGCCAACTTCTGTCTGTGTGATTGCATTGCAGAAGGGGTGAGCTAGCTCTCTGAGGCTTCATTTATAGGAATCCCCATCATGAGGACTCCACTTTCATGACCTAATCACCTCCCCAAGGCCCCACCTCCTAATACCATCACCTTGGAGGTTAGGATTTTGACATATGAATTTTGGGAAGACACAAACATTCAGACCATAGCAGTGGCTTTGGGCAAGTTAATTAACAGCTCTGGGGCCAAGTTTCCTTTTCCATAAAACAGTGATAATAAAACCTACCTCCAAAGGTTGCTCTGAAGATTAAGTTAGATAACAGGGAATAACATGGGCTACATGCTTGGCATATGTTAATGCTCACAAATGTTAGTTTCCTCCCATCATCTCCCTTCCCCTGCATTGGTTCTTCTGAACCAGAATTGTGCTTCAGAAGTTCTAATCACAGAGACCTCAGGGGAGAGGCCATGGGTATGTCTCCCAATATATTATGTTTTCTGGGTAATCAGTTTAGATTTCTCTTGGATGAATTTCCACCATTTTTATTTTGCATCTGTACCACTTCTTCATAGCCCTCCCAGCCTACAGATCAACCTTTCTATAGAATAACTATGTTATTACTTAAGAACCATGCCTCTCTTAACCAGAAATATCTCTTGGCTTTATTTGTTGGTGCTTCTGTTCTTTAAGGAGATAAAAACCTTTCATTTCATTTTTGAATATAACCTTTTAAATGCAAAGACCTCAGAGAGTATATGTAAATAACAGAACTACTGCTGGGACTAGGTTTTCCCAAGAGAGATCATGAAGGCCCTGAGTGATTGAGGGGTAGGTGGGGTTAGGGAATTGACAAAGAAGAGGCAGCCATAGTGGATAGGAGAACTGAAGGTATTTCTTAAGGATTTCACAAGATGTAAAATCTGCCTATTTTACGACAATCATTTATCCAGGCCTGTGGAATCTGTACTTGGCCCAGAGCTTTTTTATGTGTCTTATCAGAAATAATAATAATGATAGTTATGACTGTTCTTAAGTAGAGGAAAAGGACATCATGAAAACGGAACATAATTGGAATTATGGATATGCTTCCATATAAATGTCTGTGGCTCAGAGCACAAAAATAACTTTTTTTGCAGAGCTAAGCCAAGAGTTTCATGGAAGCAGCATTGAGAATCTAATTTAAAACAGCCGTGGCCCAGAAATTCAGAGTTGGGGCTGACACATTGGCCTCTGTTCATCCCTTTGAATGTTTTTTGTTTTTTTTTCCCCCTAGCTCATGATAACTCATATCCAGTGCAATTTGGAGGCCCTAGAAAATGCTAATTGATGCCATCAACCTTGCTTTTGTTGGCCTCAGTTTACCGTTACAAATATATAGGGAAATGTTTTAATCTCAGATCTTTACAACTGAGAACCCCGCCCCCCTCCTCCCGCTGTGCAGCTCCAGGCCTGTTGCTAGTTAGTGGCTTGAAGCAGAACCTTGTAAACTTTGTGAAAGTCCCTGGTGTCGCTGCTAGTTGTGGCTGCAGTGGAAGGTGCCTAGTTGGGGTCATTCTAGGTAGCACACGGGTGGTCAGGTGTTCCTGATTCTCAGAAAAATTATTGCGGGGGAGGGTGGGGAATAGCAGTCAGGCTTTCCTAGGAACTGGGTGATAATCTGAGAATCTTCCAATTCCAAGAAGGCTCAGACCTGCCTAGATGAATATTTTTCCCTCATAAGGAAGGAAATTATTTTAGGGTTTCCACCTCATCCTCTCTTCATTCATCTTTGACTCTAAACTCCCAGTGAGAATGGCCCTATACCGCACCTGACGGGGCACCCTGCTTGAGACAGCCCCCTGCTTGTCGAGATGTGCCCCATCCCCACCCACACGTTCCCCTCTCCAGCCACATGCTCCTGCTTATCCACTCACACGTGCCCATCCGCATGCACACATAGGCTCTCACCGGCTCTGGGTGGAACCCAGCTGCAAAGTCTCCAGCTTGTGTCCTGCTTGCTGTTGGTCTGGCCGGAGGGGACGCCTTTCCCAGATCCTCACAAGGGCACTGTGTGGGCCGGCCAACTGCATCGTGCCTACAGAGACCCGCAGAATCTCACCACCTGAGACAGCTGCTGGCTCTTTCATTGGTTTCCTAGTCTGTCTGTGCTCTTCATCCTCTGTTCCTGTGGAGAGCTGGTTCCTTTAATCCCATCCCTCCCGGAACTTTTCTGTTTGTCCTATTTCTGACTTGTTGCCTTGCTCCGACCTGACTTATTCATGCTTCTGGGACCCGACCTCGCTTTGTTTGGGGCTTGTCCATCCCCATTCCCTTTTGGTAGATGTGGCTCATGCAAGCAGCCATCGCTTACGGAGCAGCTGCTCTGTTTGAGGCTCCCGCACACCATGACTGGCGGTGCTGCTGTGGCCAACATCACTTTTCTGGTGCCACCACGTCACTGTGGAGAATGATGAAGGTGGTGTGGTTCTGCACAGTTTTGCGGAAATTGCCCCAGGCCACGAGAGATGTACGGGAAAACAATCTCTTCTCTCTTCTAATATTTCAGCCTTTAAAACGACGTGTGTGTAGGCAGGAACCATCAGGTTCAACCCTGGTTTCTTTCTTGGATTCTTGCCAGAGCTTCCTGTCTGGTTTCCCTGCCTCTGGCCTCACCCCTTCCACTCCATCCTCCACTGTCAGAACTTTCTAAAATTCTTCTGTGATCCTGTTTATTCTTTCTCTAAATTCTTTCACTGAATCCTGTTGCCTTTAGGATAAAATCAAACTCCTCAGCATGCTACAGCAGGGCTTCTGCACCTACTCACTTCTCTGCCTCTTTTGCTTTGTCATCCGCACGAACTCCTGGCCGCAGCCACGCCCATCTACCTGTAGCAACAGCTTCTCTGCCGCCTCCCTGGGTTTACACACACACTCGCCTCTCTCCACTCTGTTCTGCCTGATCAGCTTACATCATCCTTCAAGATTCATCTCAGAAGCCCACTCTTCCTGAGGCCTTTTCAAACCACCAGAACCAGCAGCTTTATTCCTATCAAAATTATGGACATTACCACCATCTCTGGCACCAATCTTAAGGAAGCATCTGGCTTAATCAAGTACTGCAATACCCTGCATTGGGCTTTATCACATTAACATAACATTTGAGAGTTGTCCCTGCTAGACAGAGGCTGCAAGTGACTGTGACCCTTTCACTTGCACCAGTGCACAGCATAGTGTTAAGGGTGCTCAGTTATCCTATTGTTGAGTGAATGTGAGCATGCATGAAAGAATTAACTAATTCACACACACACACACACACACACACTGCGTGTGCACACACACAGCAGGATGTAGATCCCTATGGAAACTTACTTCAACTCTTACTGGGATATTGACAAAGCACATAGTAGGTGCTCAGTGAGTATCTGTTGAGTCAAAGAAAGAATGAATGCACATACACACAGACTATGGAAAATTTACTCCAAAATGTACCCTGAGCTGCAGTGTAGCCTCGCTTCCTCTCAACTGCAGTAGAGAGAATGTGGGACTGGAAAACCAGAGATTAGAGTTCATGTTCATCTTCTTGACTACATTAGCTGTGTGCATCACTTTACCTAGTTGGACCTCTGTTTCCTCATCTGTCAAATGGGTTGTTAGAAAAGATATTTAATGCTTATTGAACATTCTAGATTCAATATTTATCAGAAGGCTTAAAGTCAAATGACCAGCTGCTTTCCATTAAGTGGCATGAATTTGGGACTTTTATTTTTTGGCCTCATCATGGAGCATGTTCATGACAAGCCCTGGGAACCAGGCAGAGCAGCAAAACCGAGACCACGAGATGGACCAGAGTTTGCCCAAACTATGGCAGAAGGCCAAGACCTAGTTATAAAGCAAACACAGAGCTAGGGGTTATGGCCGGGATGGGATGCTCTGAGCAAGGCAGAGGCAGCCGTCAGCGTCTGATGGCAGTCTGAGGTCAGAGCTGGCTGGAGATAACCAGGAAAGAAGCACTGACAGGGAATGGATAGCGTGCTTTCAGGGGTGTGCTGAAAACATGCCCCTCGCTGGAGAGTCAGGAAAACCCAGTATGAGTCATCAAGACCAGCTCTCTTAAGTTGTCTGAAGAATGAGTAGGTGAAAAAGTGTTTAGACTTAGTCTGTGTCCCTGCCAGAGCATGGGTGGAAGCCAGGAGGAGGTTAATTTGGGGTTAAGAGGACGGAGAAAAGTTTAAGTCTGTCCAGGTGGTAATGAGATGAACTCACTTATAAAGTAATGAGGTCTCCATTACTGCAAGAGTTTCCACAGCAGCTGCATAATTCCTCAGCCGAGAGGTGGTATTAAAGATTTCCCGTTTGTGAAGATCGGACTGGAGGATGTTTAAAGTTTTTCTTTTTCTGGTTCTAAGAGAGGCTTTGCTTCTCATGTCGTCCCCAAATCTTGTTTAGGGAAACACTTCCGGATTTCACAGCCCTTCCTTTTGTGACGTGATCTCAGCACACCCCACTGTGATCAGCTTGTGACCAGCCTTTTTTGGGAACTCTTTGGTGTTTGAATGTCCTCCTTAAAGTGGAGCACCCTGGATGGGACCTCCTGTGTCACGACGTGGCTTGGCCAGGGCCTCTCCAGGGACATTCCACAATTATGACAGGTAGTGGACCTCTTAATTTCTCATCTACCTTCTTGCTCTGTGCTGAGCTGTAAGAGTGAACAGCCCTGAGCCTTGGCTTCTGTGTGCCCTGTGCCACCTCAGGTGATGCACAGACTTCATTTCCTTCCACCTCAGAGGTGGATTTCAGATGTCTCTGTGGTAAATCTGCTCATCTGGACACTGACTCCTAGGCTTGGGGGAAACTTTCTGTACTGGGATCTTCCATGGCATTCCATTCCTACCTTCTCAAGACCCTCCATTTCACCCCAAATGCTTTCTGTCTCTGGTGTTTGTTTCTTTCCCCCTTTTTTTTTCTTCTTCATTTCTTCTTTCCCGCTGAGTACTATGACATTTCCACTTGCGCAGTGTTTTTGTTTTCAAATTCTTTGCCCTCCTTGTATCCTGGTGAATAAGAATGTGGGTGGCTTGTCAGCTCCTTTGTGAAGAAAAATGCCCAAACAAGTTAAGTGATGTCCTGTCACAGAGATCACACTGCATTTGCTAATAGCACTGTAGTCACAAAGAGCATCAAGTATTTCTCTGTGTGTGTGCTCACTGTACCAAAAGATTTTACCCAGGGACCAATCCCAGGCTTTAGAGACTCAGTCTGTGAGCACCCTGAAATAAACTAACAAGAATGACAAGAGCTAAAGAACTTATGGAGTGCTTCATATTTTTCAAAGAAACTTTCAGTTCTGTCACCTTATGTGATGCTTTCCAAAGCCCCTTGAGGTGGAAGACCCCAGGTGAGCCTCATTTTGCAGGTCAAGGTCACAGGTAGAGCCCAGGTGTGAGCTGTGGGGACGAGCCCCTGAGCAGACACCCCGGCTCCTGGTCCACAAATCTTCCATGTGTTTGTGCTTCTGGAAAATCTGGGAAAGGGGATGAGTTGTTTCCATCTGGTACCAAAGGCAGTGGAGACACTGGGGGCAACCTAGGGTTCTGGGTTTGGCAGTTGACCCAAGAAGTGGCCTCATGCTATGTTTGGAGGTGGGATATGGGCCAGGGGGCTAGGGCAAGGGCAGGGGGGTCAGGCTGTGGCCCTGGAGGTCAGGCCAACTCCATCCGAGTGGGTTGGGAGAATATAAGGCCAGGTGGGAGGAAGTGTGCAGGTTGGGGTGTCAGTTGTTAAGATGTGGGGAAAGGCGTGGCTTTCTAGGATCTGGTGGATATGCTAGCTGGGGGTTCCAAAGTGTGAAGAGCAACCCGCTTGCACCAAATGTGAGTCTTGTTGCAATCTTGTGTTATTCGGCCATTTATTCAGCAGTATCAGCAAGCAGCTACTGAACATAAGTAAATCTCTTACATAGTTATGGCTTTTCTTATGAAGACCTCATATATGTGTGCGTTTGTATCTGTATCTGTATCTATAGCTATCTACACATCTCTCTAAATCTCACATATATTTATTCTTATTAATGCACATGAACAAACCATGGGGATGCATAGTATTTTCCTCCATTTATTGGACCTATCAGTCTGTGCCAGGGCAAGGCACCCAGCCCTGAATAAGATCCTGCCAGTCCCTGCCCTGGGGTTGCTCCAGCCTAGTATGGAGACCCCAGGAGATACCCAGCCCACTGTGACAAGTGCTGTTGCGAACTCCTGGCCAGTCACCTACTCTGGGGGGTTAGTGTCCTGGTGCTCTGTGTTTCTGTCATACTCTCCGGACCCCGACATCTACCTTGGGAGCCTTGCTCCGCTGCCCTAGAGCCTCATCGTCTTTGCTCCAGTTGTCTATAGCTGCAGAAAATCACTCCAAAGCGTAGAGGTTTTCATCGATGGATGAATGGATAAACAGAATTTGGTATACACATACAATGGAATATTTTTCAGCCCGAAAAAGGAAGTTCTGGCACATGCTTCAACATGGATAAACCTTGAAGACATAGTGCTAAGTGAAATAAGCCTTTTGTGACAGGAGGACAAATATTGTATGATTCTGCTTAGATGAGGTACTTAGAGTCATCAGATCCATAGAAGCAGAAAGGAGAATGTGGTTGCCAGGGGCTGGGGTGGGGGCATGGGAAGTTAGTGTTTAATGGGTACAGCGTTTCAGTTTGGGAAGATGAAAACGTTCTGGACATGGATGGTGGTTGCACAACGATGTCAGTGTACTTAATGTCACCGAACTGTACACTGAGAAGTGGTTAAAAGGGTAAATTTTATGTTTACGTATATTTTACCACAAAAAAATGTAGAGGCTTAAAACCACAATTTAGTATTCTCTCTCCTGGTTTGTGGGTTGTCTGGGCTCAGCTGGGTGGTTTTTGGTTGGGGTCTGTCACGTTGCTCTGGTCAGATGGTGATGTGGGCTGGAATCACTGAAAGCCCAGGGGGCTGCATGTCCAGGATGGCGCCTCACTGTGGCTCCTCCATGGCCTGGGCTTCTTAGCTGGTGGCTCAGGGCTCCAACCAGCAGGAAGTGGCAGCTTCTGGGTCAGCTCAGGCCCAGAGTTGTCACAGTGTCACTTCTGCCACATTGCATTGGTTAGAGGAGCAAAAGGCCCACCCAGATTCAAGGGGAGGGGAAAGAGAGCCCTCTCTCAGTGGGGGAGGGACAAGGTGACCTTTCAGAAGGGCATTAGATGGGCGATATTGCTGTGGCCATCTTGCAGCCTGGGAAATGGTTGCAGGAGTCCTAAGGCATTTAGGTAGGAAGGGGTCTTCAGGGAGGCACATACTTCTCTGAAGACTCCTTTATAGGAGAATTCATCTTCATAAATTGTTAGAGTTTGAAGGGCCCTTGAGACCACTTTGCTAGCAGGGACTTGTTTTAAATTACGGAGTAGGGGGAAGCAGAGCTGGAACCAAACCGCGCAAACACTGGCCTCCTGGCTCCCAGGCTGGGCGAGCAGCTGTGGGGACTGTTAGCAGTAGTACAAAGATCCGGTGGAGAGATGGGTGTGGCGGGAGAGCAGAGCAGTGTCTCCTGGGCAGTGTCTATTGGAGACCCAACATCTCAGAGGCTGGGCGAGCCCCTTGCTGTGCTGGCTGGTTCTCGCAGGAGCACATGGGCCTGGCTGGGCAGGGCTGTGCAGAGGCACCTGGGGTGCTTTGTGAGAATGCTGGAACCTACTCATTTACATGAAGACTCTGAGTCAGGATGAAGGATGTCACTCTGCTATAGGCTCAAGTGCCCAGGTTGAGACTTAGAGACCCCTACGTTTAAATGTAAGCCAACACCCATGGCTGAGAGTGTCATATGGCAATTCCATTCATTCATATCCACTTACACATTTCTGATCAGACTTTTCTGTAAGTGCAAAATTCTTTGTAAAGCCTTTAATGGCCTTCGAAATGTGATAAAGTTAACAAATATTTTGCACACACTCCCTTTGGACTTAGAGAGAGCCCAAGTAAATGTTGATCTATACTTGGTTTGTAAATAGGACCTTACTAAATGATTTTTAAAAATCTTTCCCTATTCTTGGAATTGCTCAAGTTTTGCATATTTGTACACACGTACATTCACGGAATTCCCGACAGTGGTGACAATGGAAACAAGCATGCTGTGCCCTCTGTACGTCAGTGCTTCCTGCCTCTGTATTCCCACTGATGTGGACATTGCCAGGTGAGCTTGGTGGTCAGCAGTAGCCTCGGACTAGCCATGGATACACCCAAATGCATTTGATTTGGAGAAAGCAAACAGCCCTGATCACCTCTGAGGTCATCTCCGTGGCTTGTGGCCCAGTTTGGGCAGCCAGAGAGGAGACCTGCCACAGCGATGTTCAGGGTGTGTGTGACTGGATTTTGTGTCTGTGTAGTGGAGTGAATGCAGTCAGCCGGGAGAAATTCCCTTATGCTGGTGTCAACTGGCATGTGATGCAAATGCACAGACACATGGGCAGAGGGTGTGATCACTGTTGCCTGATCTGCTGCCCTTGTCTCTGTCCAAGCAGATGCCCCCTCCCCAGGAAGCATCTTGCCCTTGAGCCGGGACTTTCCTCTCCAAACCTCCCAGTGCACATTAGTGCAGGAGAGTGGGCACATTCTGCCTGTTATTTGTGGCTTTCTCTGGTCTTTCCTTCCAGGTTATAAGTACCTTAGTGTTGTTGAACACCAGTTCATGTGCCCAACACACAGGGAAGCCAAACAAACCAAAACACTGGAGTTTGGAGGGGAGAAAGGTTTATTGCAAGGGCCACACAAGGAGAATGGGGCGGCTCATGCTCAGAAGACCTGAACTCCCCGATGGGTTTCAGGGAAACATTTTTAAAGGTGAGGTGAGGGAAGGGAGTCACAGGATGTGTGATCAGCTCCTGCACAGTTCTCTCGTTGGTTGTTGGTGAAGTAACAGGACAGTGTCATAGCGGTTAACATTATCAATCCTCAAGCTCTAGTAGGTCTGGGGACTATGTGCTCATGGTCATTAAGTAGTTAACTACTTCCATTTGGTGGGGGTTTTAGCAACTGTAAAACAACTCAGGAAATGTGCATTAGATACAGTTATCTAGGTACTTCAGGGAGGAACTAGAGATTCTGTGACTGCCATATGACTGACTTACTGTTTAAATTGTTACCAGTTCTTCTGGCCCAACTGCTAGTTTTGTCACTACCTGTTCACATCCTTTCAATCATTAATTCTTGAACCAGGCTTCTGTGAACCTGGGGAGGCCTGGGAGACTACAGCTTTTATACAAACAAGAGGTAGGCAGAGGACATGGCAGGAGGGGTCAGTTGCAGGAAGGCCCCATAGGTTACATTAGGAGCAGGAATCCATAGTAATAACAGCCTCTACTTATGTTCTCCCCCACGCACCTACCATTTTATAGATGCACATACTTAGTTTGTTCTGGCTGCCATAACAGGACACTACACTACACACTGGGTGGCTTCAACACAGAAGTGTATTTCTTACAGTTCGGGAGGCTAGAAGTTCGAGATCAAAGTGTCGGCAGGTTGGGTTTCCTCTGAGGCCTTTCTCCTTGGCTTGTGGGCAGCTGCCTTCTCTCTGTGTCCTCATATGGCTTTTTCTTTGTGTGTTCGAATCCCTCATGTCTGTGTGTCCTGATCACTTCCTGCAAGGACACCATTCAGATTGCCTCAGGGCTTACCCCAATGGCCTCACTTTAACTTAATTACCTCTGTAAAAATCGTGTCTCCAAATACAGTCACATTGGGAGGTACTGGGGGTTAGGAATGACTTTGGGCGGGGGGGGGGGGGGGGGGGGGGCTATAGTTTTGCCCCGAACAAATCCTAAAAGTTAACTATTATCATCCCCGTTTCAAGCCTGGGGAAACTGAGGCTCAGGGAATTAAAGTAACTTGCCCCAGGTCACACAGGTAGTCAGTGGCAGGACTGGGATTCACAGTCTAAACCCTTCTTTCCCCGCCAGACGACCAGTGACTCAGGTCTTAATCTGTGGTCTGCAGTGTGCTCCACCCAGGACCCAGCACTCAGAAGACATAGTAATTTATTCACTGAATGAATGAGCAGGGTGTGTGGGACGAGGGTTTGTACCAGAATGTTTGGCAGACGTTCCCCAAAGTCCAGCAACCAAGGGTCGAGGTCCTGCATCTCTTTTGGCGTATGATGGTCCTTAACTTCTCATACATATGCTATTCCAATCTGAACGCAGTGTGATTAGTGTGTGGGAAGGAATCACATTTTAAAGCATTAAATAGCCTTTCTGGGCCATTTAGCTACTGCTTCGTCTCAAAACACTAAAACAATTACATGGTAATTAAGAAAAATTACTTGACCAATTTTCATAGCAAAGTGGTTGACTTTGGTTTTCCCCGCACTAAATATTGAAGTCCAGAGAGAGACTCTCTTTATAGCTCTTTAAACTACCAGGACCGGGCTTCCCTGGTGGCGCAGTGGTTGAGAATCCGCCTGCCGATGCAGGGGACACGGGTTCGTCACCCGGTCCGGGAGGATCCCACATGCCGCGGATCGGCTGGGCCCGTGAGCCATGGCCGCTGAGCCTGCGCGTCCGGAGCCTGTGCTCCGCAACGGGTGAAGCCACAGCAGTGAGGGCCCGCGTACCGCAAAAAAAAAAAAAAACCAACAAAACGAACAAACAAAAATAAACTACCAGGACCTTCTGCTCATCTTCAGGAGGCCCCGTGGGCCTGGGGGGTGAGGGGAGAGAAAAAGGAAGAGATTTGCGTATTTAAGATGTGTGATCTGAGCCACCCCCCCCTCCACCCCCGCAGCTACAGCTAACTATATCCCACATCTTTTTCATGGTTTCCTTTGAGAACTCAGAATCCAAATCCGGGAGCTGCCATCTAATAACCACAGCCCCCCCACCCCAGCCCTGCCCTGGGGGCCCCTATGGAGATAATGCCCTTGCTCCTGAGACTTGCTCTTCCCACTGAGGAACCCACGGGATATAAATACCAGAAGGCAGTCCTGAAAGCGGGCCTTATTCGCGCCTGCCTGCTGTCCCTGGCCCCGGGCAGAGCTGGAGTTTTCAGAGAGTGCGAGGCCCTGGGGCCCTTTTGTGCTCCAGAGACCAGGAGGTAGGTAAGGTATGGAGAGGCGGGCAGTTATAAGGCTGCCAGAAATCGGTCCACCCAGGAAACAACACAGCCCCAGAGCTGCAGAAACCCAGGAACTGGAGGGCCGGGTCAGGGGAGGTGGCCAAGATATAGCCCAAACTCTGCCCATGGACCCCCCAGGACCTGTGCTCCCTTTGCTTCCAGACTGGCCTCACTCCCACCCCTGTCACCGTTGACCTGATCAACACACCTGAAGGTCATCTGTCCGTCTCTATTTTCCTGTCCCTTGCAGCTCTTCAAGGTCCCATGAGGACATACTTTCTGCCTTTTGGGTCCCTGCACCTCCTGCTTTTACCTTGGCCTCTTGGGCGTGTCTTCCTTTCTCCTTTTCTTTTCCTCCACCTGTAAAGCCACCCAGTCCTCGGCTTTGGGCACCCTGGGGCCTCTCCCTTTCTCTCCTGCGTTCAACTCTCACTTACCCAAAAAAGACCCCCAATTCTACATGTACTGCCACCTGTTTTCTCTCCAGGTACCATCCCGTGTTTCAAGCTCCTTGCTGGGTGTTTCCACTTGGATGTACTTCAGACTTGACCAACGTGTGTAAACGCGGCTCCTCTTCCTGCCTCTCCTATGTCTCTACTTTTCTAAGTGCCAGACTTCCCCTTTCCCGTGTTTTCTAGATCACATTTGGTGTCCGAGTCCTGTCAAGTCTTCTTTTAAAATATTCCCTTATTGCCCTCTCTTCTATTTTTTTTTTGAGTTAGATCTATATCAAACTGGAGGGATATCCATAATATATTATTAAGCAGATATTTTAAAAAGCAAGCATCATGTATAGTATGATCCTAAAGCAAAACTTCCATATGTGTACATATATTTGTTTGTATTTATATGAACATGGAAACAGTGTGGAAAAACACATACTGTGCTTTTAACAGAATTACCATAGTGGGATGAAAATAAACGGAAAAGAATTAACTTTTCTTTATGCATTTTTGGATTCTTTCATGTGTTGAAATGAAACAAATGTATAACTTCTGTTTATATTTTTTCTTTTCCATTATAGTTTATTACAAGGTATTGAATGTAGTTCCCTGTGCTATACAGTACAACCTTGTTGTTTATCTATTTTATAATAGTAGTTTGTATCTGCTAATCCCAAAGTCCGAATTTATCCCTTTCCCTACCCCCTTTCCCCTTTGGTAAACGTGTTTGTTTTCTATGTCTGTACATCTGTTTCTGTTTTGTAAATAAGTTCATTTGTATCATTTTTTAAGATTCCATATATAAGTGATAACATTGGATATTTGTCTGACTTACTTCACTTAGTATGATAATCTCTAGGTCCATCCATGTTGCTGCAGATGGCATTATTTCATTCTTTTTTATGGCTGAGTAGTATTCCATTGTATATGTATACCACATCTTCTTTATCCATTCATCTGTCGATGGACACTTAGGTTGCTTCCATGTCTTGGCTATCGTGAATCCCTCTCTCCTATTCTGATTCCTGCTCTGGTAGACCGTGTGATGTAGTGGAAAGAGCAGGAGATTTGCGGACCGACACAGGGTTCAATTCTGACCATTTTCTGGTTGTGCAACTTCAGGCAAATCGCCAAATTGAAGCTTCCTATTCACCATCCACAAAGTAGACACATGCAGGGGGGTGGACACCCGCTCACCACGCTCAGCTCACTGACCTCAATATAGGGCAGGATTTCTCAGCCTTGGCACTACTGATACGTTGGGCTGGATAATTCTTTGCTGTGGGGCCATCCTGTGCAATATAGGATCCATTCAGCAGCATCTACTCACTAGATGACAGTAGCACCTGCCCACCGCTAGTTGTAATGACCAAAAATGTCTCCAGACTCTGCCACACGTGTGCTGGGAAATTAAATTGCTCGAGAGCCACTCGTATGCTGAGTCTTGGGTTGTGGGTCCCAGGTTTTCAGGTTTTAAGTTTACAGCCACCAGCCACATGTAGGAAGGGAACCAGAAAGGATAATATTGGAAGGCACGGATAGGTTTTGCTGTGGTTTAATATTTTACAAATGGTATTTCCTGTCACAGAGCTGAACTAATTGCCACATGTGTTTGTGATGAAATATTATGGGCTGAGGAACGTATGTGTTAATAATACATGCAGTACATGCAGTGGGCACCTCTCCTACGACTCAGGTTGAGAGTGTGCTCTGCAAGGGTTTTCTCTCCACTTAGGGTTTTGTGTTGTCTGTTTCAAACTTTCAGTTTCCCCTTTAAAGGGAAAAGTTCTAGAGGAATATTTTAAACATTTCATAGCAAACCTTTAAGAAAATTCTTCATGGGTGCATTTTGCACACTGGGCTATCCCTGACTTTGGCTTTGTTTCTGGGATATCTCAATATATCCCAGAATGCAAAGAAGGTATTACAGACTCCCAACCACGCAAAATGAGAGGGAGGTTGTTTTTTTCAAATGCAGCTCCAGCCTGGTTCCACTATTGCAGTTGAGGAGTCAGGCATTGGGGAGAGTCAGAGAATTCCTTCTTTGGGGGGCAGTCAATGAAACCACACAGAAACTGACATGAAGACATTCTTTCTCTAGATTATGCAGCGTTGCTGTAGAGCAAAAAAGTCACAGGCATAAAGGACTAAATTCAGCCCTCTGTAGAGGCGAGGGTGTTGCTCAGGGTCCAGATGTGTTCATGGAGCTTGAGGAGGAGTCAGCCTGACAGTGACAGTTTGGGCGGGGCTGAGAGCAAGAAGCTGCTGCTAGGTGTCGGTGGTGCTTCCCTGAGCTCTGTTGGATACCTCTTCAGCATCAGTCTTCCCCCAGCGCCTGGCAGAGAGAGAAGCAAGAGCCTAGAGATCATCCTAGAGGGTGGGGTTCTCTACAGATGACTCACTGAAGTGGGGGACAGAGTGCAGCTGCAGACCACCTGGAATGCTGATTTAACAATCAAATGCCTCTAATCTGATTTTGTTTGACGATCTACGGGGAAAGGTAGAACTTCATATCTACGCTTTATTTGCATGGTTTCTCCAGAGAAGCAAAGGAAAACTGCCAAGAACAGCAGAAGTAGACCCTGGAGAATAGATGTGGGAGGGGGATGGTATGGGAGGAAGGACGGATGCAGGGAGTTACGCAGAGTTTGGGGACTTAGAGAGTGTACCAAGATGGTCACCAGAAGAGAGGGTGGACCTAAATGTATGTGTTGGGCAGCAAGTCTGAATAATTGTTCATCACTAAGGGTGGGATGGCCAGTTGATGCAGTTGAAAAGGGATGGGAAGTAGGGCAGGCTGAGATGTGAAAGCTGTTCTCAGAATTGACCCAAATTGCTCCTGAGTTGTTCTTGAGAACAGCTGTCTCAGAGTTTGTCTTACCCACAGCCTGATGTCCCAAGACAGACACTTGGTCTGGGCTTTGTGGAGAAAACAGGCTCTTCTCAGGTGAGAACAGCATCCTTCAGTTTAGAGAGTTCCTGGCTGCAGGAAGTGGTGGCTCCTGCCCTGGAGCTTTCCCCTTAGTGAAAGATGGCATAGTGATACCGGCAAGTCCTTGAATCTGTCGGTACCTCTGGGGTGGTGGATGCTGTCAATCATAGACTTTGGGATCAGACAGACCAGATCATAGTCCAGGTCTGCCTCTTACTGGCTGGGTGACTTTAGGCAAGTAGATAAACCTCTCTGAGCCTTATTTTCCTTTTCTAAAAAAATGATAATAATATATAATTTTATATTATATCATATTATTATTATTATTTTAACATCTTTATTGGGGTATAATTGCTTTACAGTGGTGTGTTAGTTTCTGCTTTACAACAAAGTGAATCAGTTATACATATACATATGTTCCCATATCTCTTCCCTCTTGTGTCTCCCTCCCACCCTCCCTATCCCACCCCTCTAGGTGGTCACAAACCACCTAGCTGATCTCGCTGTGCTATATGGCTGCTTCCCACTAGCTATCTATTTTACATTTGGTAGTGTATATATGTCCATGCCACTCTCACTTCATCACAGCTTACCCTTCCCCCTCCCCATATCCTCAAGTCCATGCTCTAGTAGGTCTGCGTTTTATTCCCATCCTACCCCTAGGCTCTTCATGACATTTTTTTTTTCTTAGATTCCATATATATGTGTTAGCATACGGTATTTGTTTTTCTCCTTCTGACTTACTTCACTCAACCCCTTATAGGGTTGTAAGGATTAAATGAGATTATGCACATACAGTCCTCAGCAGACCGTGAGCGCACCTAGTACTTGATAAATGTTTGTTGTTGTGTTAGGTTAACACAACAACAAACTCTATTTAGTGATTCTTTGAACTGGGGAGGGCAGTATAGAGATTTACTTTATGGAAAACTGAAAAGACTGTTTAAAATTATTCAATCAAAAATTTATTGAGGTGCATATTTATGTCAGACATTTGCAGGCAAAGTGGAAAATGCCCTAATGGGTGAGACATGACCCCTCCTTCTGGCTCTCAAAGAATATTTGAATTTTTCCTACAGTAACTTGAAAACTTGTATCCCCAAAATTCTTTTTGGTGAGGTCATTTTTCCATACCAGTGCTCCTTATTCACAAGGCTTATTGTAAATAATTTGTAATATTATTAATAATATTTAAGGTATTTCTATTGGTGAAAGGTTTACTTTTTAAAATAATTTGAATAAATTTATGACAGTCTCCATAACACTTTTATAAAATTCCAGTATGATTTAGTTTTATTTTTTTAATTGAAGTGTAGTTGATTTACAATATTGTGGTAGTTTCAGGTGTATAGCAAAGTAATTTGTTTATACATATATATGTATATATCTATATATATTTGTCGATTCTTTTCCATTATGGTTTATTACAAAATATTGAATATAGTTCCCTGTGCTATTCAGTAAATCCTTGTTGTTTATCTATTTTATATGGGTTAGTGTCCATCTGTTAATCCCATACTCCCAATTTATCCTTCCCCGACCCCTCCCTTTTGGTAACCATAAGTTTGTTTTCTATGTCTGTGAGTCTGTTTCTGTTTTGCAAATAAGTTCATTTGTACTACTTTTTTAGATACGTGGTATCATGTAATATTTGTCTTTCTCCTGGTATGATTTCTTCAGTGGAAGAAGGGGGTCAGGTGCAGGAATTGTGTGTAAGTACAGCTTTTCTCACGTTTGTCGTGACCTGGGGCCCTCCTTTGCTGACCCAACACTTAGAATGGTGGTGATAATTAATTATTTTAGGGCTTCCCTAAATATTTTGAGAGGTTGTGAAATGCTTCTGAATGCCACTGTCACAGGTGTTGAGGTAAAAGGTTGAAAAACCGCTGTCTACCTACCACTTTTTTATTCCCAGTGTAAGCAGGTGCACTGACTTTTAATTTGTTCTTAAGTTTACTGGACCCTGATGCTGCTTTGAAAATAGGCAGCTGAAGAGAATGTCTAATAGACTTAAGGGGAAGCAAACACGGTCCCCTAGAAACCTTCAAACCTCAGAGATTGACTTCTAGAAATTTCCACCATAATACATTTTACTTTTCTCTCTGTGCCTCATTTGGAGTCTTGGTGTCTTGCCCTGTCTGTGAAGTTTGTCTGGAATTGTCTTCTAGGAGTTTCAGGATAATCCAGATTGATTGAAAACAGACCTCTGAAAGGATTAGGGTACGTAAGATAGGATAGAATCCACAGCTGAGGAGAAAACCAGGGAGTCGAACCAGGGGAATCTTTGCTTCAGAGGAAGGCAGCTGGGGATGTGGTCCCAGGATTCCTGGGTTCCCAGCTCTCCACTAACCGGATCCTGACTTTGGAGACGGCATTCCAATGCTCTCATCACCTCTGGATTGTTGTAAAGTTTAAATGAGATGTTGCCTTGAAAGGGCTCTGGAATGGTAGAATTCAGGGCCCTCCTGGAGGCATAGATTTAAATCCTATTCCATTTGCAACGCAGAAAAAAAAATACTGAGGTTAAATAGGTGTTATTGCTTGAATACTTTTGGATTCCAATGTCCTGAAGTAGATGGCATGAAGTTGCAGATGATTAAAAGAAGACACATTCTAGATCCCTTGACTGAGCTTTCTCATCCCTCCCTGAGACCCAGTGGGCCTTGGACAGACCAATGCTCTGGACAGGATGTGGCCCCACCTTTCCCTGCTTGGGGTGGAGATGGGTCAGGAGGGAAGGAAAGTGCTGGTTGGAATTGATTCTAGTTGTTGACTTCGGGAGAACTGCTTGGGGTTGGGGGTGCTTTGAGACTAAAATAGAAGGATGAGGTCATATAGAGAGGGAAGGGGCAAAAGAGGTAAGAGAAATGGAAATACGTGTATAAAGGATTGATAAGGAAGGGCACTAGAGGGGTATAGAAGAGGAGAAAGAGGAGCACAGTGGGAAGCAAACCTGTCCCTGACCACAGAGAGCTGGAGTCTTAGCCACTCACCTCAGAGCAACATCTAAGTGCTGCCTTTTCAACAAGGACAAAGGTTTGGGTTCCTATTGGACACAATTCTGTTTGCTTGGATTACACTTATGTTATATTTGCTGAGTGCCTCCCTGTGGAAGTCTTACACAGGGCAAAGAGTGCTCTTTGCATAGATTTTGCCTTCAAGGTAGGAGATTATTTTGCAAGGTGTGCTTTTAAAAAGTTCAAGGGTCACTTAAAAAGTAGTGAGATTGATTTCTTTATCTGGCTTATGGAAGTCACTTTTTTTCTCATAATAAGCAAAAACTCTGAAGAAACCAGTATCACTTCCAAATTTTGAAGCTCCCAGTGGAAAATGGATGAAGTGAAATGTTTGGTGTAGATGAGAATAGAATTCAGTCTGAAGCTGAATTATTTCTTGTCTTGGTCTTTTCTTTCTCTTTCTTTTTTTATAAACCCAACTAAAGCAAATATTTACACAATCTCTCACCCTATACGAAGAATTGTTTTGGCTGGATTCCTTCTGAAGATGGTGGGATGGGATGGATCAAGAAATATTGTTGCCGATTTCCTTCCTCTGAGCCTCCTGGCTGTGTCCCATGCAAACACTGCTCTTCCTGCTTCGAAGGGAAAGTGCTTTATGGCAACTCTAGCCCAAGGGCAGTGACAGTGAAATGCCCTCCAGAGAGAGCCAGCTGGCCTGGGCTGCTTGCTCCACTGTGTTTCTGTGCCCTCAGGAATGTGTGGATTTAGCAAATGCAAGACTGAGCATGCCCGGTCTCCAGTGGAGCCCCAGGCCCTCTCTCTCTTTGTGTTGGCTCTTTTCCAAGCTTGAATGACTGCACTGGTTGAGCCTTCATTATCCACAAGGGGAGGTGAGCAGGCGGGTCAGAGGGAGAAAAACATGCCTTTCTCATGGGCTTTATTCCAACAGATTTTGAATTTTCACATCAGTAGATCTCATGGAGTTTTACTTTCTGTCAGTTTGGAAGTTTGGTTAAAAATCCCAGTGGTAACACAATTTCTGCTTTGGAAAAAAAATTCAGCTGGATGTCAACCACAATAGAATTATTTTAGAGTTGGAAATGACCTCAGAGATTATTCTACTCTAATCAGTGAATGTCCGGAGGGGCTTACCCCGCAGCTTGTAAGTGGCAGAACAGTGACCAGCATTCGGGTACCCAGCCCCTAGGTCCGTGCTGGGGCCTGTACAGCTCATTGCTTCTGATATCATTAGAATACTTCCAATAATATACGTTGTACTAGATCAGGATGAAGTGACCTGTGTTCAAAATCTGGTTCTTTCCTAGCCTAGGTATATACCCAAGAGAAATGATCACACTGAGACTTCTACACAAATGCTCATAGCAGGAGTATTCATAATGGCCAAAATATAGAAGGAAACCAAATGTCCCTCAACCGATGAGTGGCTAAACAAAATGTGAGATACTCTCACGATGAAATATTACTCAGCCACAAAGAGGAATGAAGTTCTGATACATGCCACAACATGACTGAACTTTGAAAACATCCTGCTAAGTGAAGGAGGCCAGGCACAAAAGGCCATATGTTGTAGATTCTATTTAAATGAAATGTCGAGACTAGGCAAATTCGTAGGAAAAGAAAGGAGATTGTCAGGGCCTGGGGGAGGAGGAAAATGGGAAGTGACTGCTAATAGGTACAAAGTTTATTTTTAAATTGATAAGAATGTTCTGGAATTAGATAGTAATGATGGTTGCACAACTCTGAATATCACTGAATGAAGCATCGGTGAATTGTCATTTTATATATGTGAATTTTTCCAGTTATTTATTTATTTATTTACTTTGGCTGCACTGGGTCTTAGTTGCAGCACTCGGGAAGCCTCATCGTGGCACGCAGGATCTTTAGTTGCGGCATGTGAACTCTTAGTTGCGGCATGCATGCAGGATCTAGTTCCCCGACCAGGGATTAAACCCGAGCCCCCTGCATTGGGAGCGTGGCATCTTACCCATTGGACCACCAGGGAAGTCCCTATATGCGTGAATTATATATCAATAAACCTATTATAAAAAAATATCCTAGTTCTGCCTCTTACCAGTTCAGTGACTTTAGGTAATGACTCTAAATCCAAGTTGTCTCAGCTATGAAATGGGAATAATGATATATACCTCCCAGGGTTGCTTTGATAAGTGAGATCATGAATTTGAAAATGCTTCTAAACTGTAAACCTTTGGGGCTGTCAATGGGTTAAGTTCATTATAAATTGGGTTTTTATCTTCTCCTGTATTTTCTATAGCACTAACAAGGTCTAACTACATAATAGTCGTTCAAATAAAGACTTTTTGAATTGATTCAAAAGCACTGCAATTAAAAAGAAATTTTATAAATTGGGGTATAGTTGTTTTACAATGTTGTGTTAATTTCTACTGTACAGCGAAGTGGAGTTCCCTGTGCTATACAGCAGGCTTTCATTAGTTAACTATTTTATACATATTAGTGTATATATATCAATCCCAATCTCCCAATTCATCCCACTCCTCCTTCCCTCCTTTGTGTCCCTACATTTGTTCTCTACATCTGTCTGTCTATTTCTGCCTTGCAAACCGGTTCATCTGTACCATTTTTCTAGATTCCACATATATGCGTTAATATACGATATTCGTTTTTCTCTTTCTGACTTATTTCACTCTGTATGACAGTCTCTAGGTCCATCCACATCTCTCTCTCTTTTTTTTTTTTTTGCTGTACGCAGGCCTCTCACTGTTGTGGCCTCTCCCGTTGTGGAGCACAGGCTCCGGATGCGCAGGCTCAGCGGCCATGGCTCACGGGCCCACCCGCTCCGCGGCATGTGGGATCTTCCCGGACCAGGGCACGAACCCGTGTCCCCTGCATCGGCAGGCAGACTCTCAACCACTGCGCCACCAGGGAAGCCCCACGTCTCTCTAAATGACCCAATTTCGTTCCTTTTTGTTTGAGTAATATTCCATTGTATATATGTACCACATCTTCTTTGCTTCCATGACCTGGCTATTGTAAATAATGCTGCAATGAACATTGGGGTGCATGTGTCATTTTTGAGTTATGGTTTTCTCTGGGTATATGCCCAGTAGTGGGATTGCTGGGTCATATGGTAATCCTATTTTTAGTTTTTTAAGGAACCTCCATATTGTTCTCCATAGTGACTGTATCAATTTACATAACCACCAACAGTGCAAGAGGGTTCCCTTTTCTCCACACCCTCTCCAGCATTTGTTGTTTGTAGATTTTCTGATGATGCCCATTCTAACCAGTGTGAGGTGATACCTCATTGTCGGTTTGTTTGTTTCTCTGTGTGTGTGTGTGTGTGTGTGTGTGTGTGTGTGTGTGTGGTACGCGGGCCTCTCACTGTTGTGGCCTCTCCCGTTGCGGAGCACGGGCTCTGGACGTGCAGGCTCAGCGGCCATGGCTCACGGGCACAGCCGCTCCACAGCATGTGGGATCTTCCTGGACCGGGGCACGAACCCGTGTCCCCTGCATCGGGAGGCAGACTCTCAACCACTGCACCACCAGGGAAGCCCACGGGTCTTGTTTTTGTATCCGTTCAGTCAGTCTATATCTTTTGGTGGAAGCATTTAATCCATTTATATTTAAGGTAATTATTGATATGTATGTTCCTATTAGCATTTTCTTAAGTGTTTTGGTTTTGTTATTGTAAGTCTTCTGCTTCTCTCGTGTTTTCTGCCTAGAGAAGTTCCTTTAGCATTTGTTGTAAAGCTGGATTGGTGGTGCTGAATTCTCTTAGCTTTTGCTTGTCTCTAAAGGTTTTAATTTCTCCATCAAATCTGAATGAGATCCTTGCTGGGTAGAGTGATCTTGGTTGTAGCTTTTCCACTTTCATCACTTTAAATATGCCCTGCCACTCCCTTCTGGCTTGCAGAGTTTCTGCTGAAAGATCTGCTGTTAATAACCTTTTGGAGATTTCCTTGTATGTTATTTGTTGCTTTTCCCTTGCTGCTTTTAATATTTTTTCTTTGTATTTAATTTTTCTGCGCTTCCTGGACTTGACTGACTGTTTCCTTCCCCATATTAGGGAAGTTTTCAACTATAATCTCTTCAGATATTTTCTCTGTCCCTTTCTTTTTCTCTTCTTCTTCTGTGACCCCTATAATACGAATGTTGCTGCATTTAATGTTGTCCCAGAGGTCTCTGACCCTGTCCTCAATTCTTTTCTTTCTTTTTCCTTTATTCTGCTCTGAGGTAGTTATTTCCACTATTCTATCTTCCTGGTCACTTATCCGTTCTTCTGCCTCAGTCATTCTGCTATTGATTCCTTCTAGAGAATTTTTAATTTCATTTATTGTGTTGTTCATTGTTGTGTGTTTGCTCTTTAGTTCTTCTAGGTACTTGTTAACCGTTTCTTGTATTTTCTCCATTCTATTTCCAAGATTTTGGATCATCTTTACTATCATTATTCTGAATTCTTTTTCAGGTAGACTTCCTATTTCCTCTTCATTTGTTTGGTCTGGTGGGTTTTTACCTTGCTTCTTTATCTGCTGTGTGTTTCTCTGTCTTCTCATTTTTCTTAACTTACTGTGTTTGGGGTCTCCTTTTCACAGGTTGCCAGTTTGTAGTTCCCGTTGTTTTTGGTGTCTGCCCCCAGTGCCTAAGGTTGGTTCAGTGGGTTGTGGAGGCTTCCTGATGGCGGGGATCTGGTACCTGTGTTCTGGGGGATGAGGCTGGATCTTGTCTTCCTGGTGGGGAGGACCACATCCGGTGGCGTGTTTTGGGGTGACTGTGACCTTATTATGATTTTAGGCAGTCTCTCTTATAATGGGTGGGATTGTGTTCCTGTCTTGCTAGTTGTTTGGCATAGGGTGTCCAGCATTGTAGCTTGCTGGTCGTTGAGTGGAGCTGGGTCTTAACGTTGAGATGGAGGTATCTGGGAGAGTTTTCGCCATTTCATATTACATGGAGCCGGGAGGTCTCTGGTGGACCAGTGTCCTGAACTTGGCTCTCCCATCTCAGAGGCACAGTCCTGACACCTGGCTGGAGCCCCAATACCCTGTCAGGCACATGGCTCAGAGGAAAACAGAGAAAATAAGAAAGGAAGAGAGAAAACAATAATAAATAAAATAAAGTAACTAAAATAAAAAATAAAAGAATTATTAAAAATAAAAAAATTAAAATATAATAAAAAGAAAGAAGAGAGCAGCCAAACCAAAAAACAAGTCCATCAATGATAACAAGCACTAAAAACTATACAAAAAAACAAAAACAAACAAAAAAAAAACGGACAGACAGAACCCTAGGACAAATGGTAAAAGCAAAGCTCTACAGACAAAATCACACAAAGAAGCATACACATACACACTCAGAAAAACAGAAAAAGGAAAAAAATATATATCTATTTATTTTAAAAAAAGGAAGACAGCAACCAAATCAATAAATGAGTCTACCAATTATAATAAACTGTAAATACTAAACTACAATAAACATAAAACCAGAAACAAATTAGATGCAGATAGCAAACTCCAAGTCTACAGTTGCTCCCAAAGTCTACCACCTCCATTTTGGGATGATTCGTTGTGTATTCAGGTTTTCCACAGATGCAGGGTACATCACATTGACTGTGGAGATTTAATCTGCTGCTCCTGCTGCTGCTGGGGAAAATTTCCCTTTCTTTTCTTTGTTCACACAGCTACTGTGGTTCAGCTTTGGATTTGGCTCCGCCTCTGCATTTGGGTTGCCTGAGTGCATCTGTCCTTCCCTCAGGCAGGATGGGGTTAAAATAGCAGCTGATTAGGGGGCTCTGGCTCACTCAGGCCAGGGGGAGGGAGGGGTACAGAATGTGGGGTGAGCCTGCGGTGGCAGAAGCCTGCGTAACATTGCAACAGCCTGAGACGCGCTGTGTGTTATCTTGGGGAAGTTGTCCCTGGATCATGGGACCCTGGCAGTGGTGGGCTGCACAGGCTCCCAGGAGGGGAGGAGTGGATAGTGACCTGTGCTTGCACACAGGCTTCTTGGTGGCGGTGGCAGCAGCCTTAGCGTTTCATGCCCGTCTCTGGTGTCCGCACTGATAGCCGGCTTGCACCCATCTCTAGAGCTCGTTTAGGCGGTGCTCTGAATCGCCTCTCCTGGCACACCACAAAACAATGGTCTCTTGCCTCTTATGCAGTTCCATACTTTTTCCCGGACTCCCTCCCAGCTAGCTGTGGCACACCAGCCCCCTTCAGGCTGTGTTCATGCAGCCAACCCCAGTCCTCTCCCTGGGATCTGACTTCTGAAGCCCGAGCCTCAGCTCTCAGCACCCTCCTGCCCCGGCGGGTGAGCAGACAAGCCCCTCAGGCTGGTGAGTGCTGGTCGACACCGATCCTCTGTGTGGGAATCTCTCTGCTTTGCCCTCTGCACCCCTGTTGCTGTGCTGTCCTCTGTGGCTCCGAAGCTTCCCCCCCCCCCCCCGCCACCCCGTCTCCACTAGTGAAAGATCTTCCTAGTGTGTGGAAACCTTTCCTCCTTCACAGCTCCCTCCCAGAGGTGCAGGTCCTGTCCCTAGTCTTTTGTCTGTTTTTCCTTTTTTCTTTTGCCCTACCCAGGTATGTGGGGAGTTTCTTGCCTTTTGGGAAGTCTGAGGTCTTCTGCCAGCGTTCAGTGGGTGTTCTGTAGGAGTTGTTCCACATGTAGATGTATTTCTGATATATTTGTGGAGAGGAAGGTGATCTCCACATCTTACTTCTCCACCATCTTGTAGACCTCCCGACAAAAGCTTTCTCTGCATCTACTGAGATGATCATATGGTTTTTATTCTTCAGTTTGTTAATATGATGTATCACATTGATTGATTTGCATATATTGAAGAATCCTTGCATCCCTGGGATAAATCCCACTTGATCATGGTGTATGATCCTTTTAATGTGTTGTTGGATTCTGTTTGCTAGTATTTTGTTGAGGATTTTTGCATCTATATTCTTCACTGACATTGGTCTATAATTTTCTTTTTTTGTAGAATTGGTCTGTAATTTTCCTTTTTTCTTTTTTTTTTGTAGTATCTTTGGTTTTGGTATCAGGGTGATGGTGACCTCATAGAATGAGTTTGGGAGTGTTCCTTCCTCTGCAATTTTTTGGAAGAGTTTGAGAAGGATGGGTGTTTGTTCTTCTCTAAATGTTTGATAAAATTCACCTGTGAAGCCATCTGGTCCTGGACTTTTGTTTGTTGGAAGATTTTTAATCACAGTTTCAATTTCATTACTTGTGATTGGTCTGTTCATATTTTCTATTTCTTCCTGGTTCAGTCTTGGAAGGTTATACTTTTCTAAGAATTTGTCCATTTCTTCCAGGTTGTCCATTTTATTGGCATAGAATTGCTTGTAGTAGTCTCTGAGTATGCTTTGTATTTCTGCGGTGTCTGTTGTAACTTCTCCTTTTTCATTTCTAATTTTATTGATTTGAGTCCTCTCCCTCTTTTTCTTGATGAGTCTGGTTAAAGGTTTATCAACTTGGTTTATCTACTCAAAGAACCTGCTTTTAGTTTTATTGATCTTTGCTACTGTTTTCTTTGTTTCTATTTCATTTATTTCTGCTTTGATCTTGATGATTTCTTTCCTTCTGCTAACTTTGGGTTTTGTTTGTTCTTCTTTCTCTAGTTCCTTTAGGTGTAAGGTTAGATTGTTTATTTGAGATTTTGTGTCTTGAGGTAGGATTTATTGCTATAAACATCCCTCTTAGAACTGCTTTTGCTGCATCCCATAGGTTTTGGATCATTGTGTTTTCATTCCCTTTGTCTCTAGGTGTTTTTTGATTTCTTCAGTGATCTCTTGGTTATTTAGTAATGTATTGTTTAGCCTCCATGGGTTTGTGTTATTTTACATTTTTTCCCCTATAATTGATTTCTAATCTCATAGTGTTGTGGTTTGGAAAAGATGCTTGATATGATTTCAGTTTTCTTAAATTTACCGAGGCTTGATTTGTGACCCAAGATGTGATCTATCCTGGAGAATTTTCCTTGTGCACTTGAGAAGAAAGTGTAATCTACTGTTTTCAGATGGAATGTCCTATAAATATCAATTAAATCTATCTGGTCTATTGTGTCTTTTAAAGCTTGTGTTTTCTTATTAATTTTCTGCCTGGGTGATCTGTCCATTGGTGTAAGTGAGGTGTTAAAGTCCCCCACTATTATTATAAAAGATTTCCTCCTTTATAGCTGTTAGCATTTGCCTCATGTATTGAGGTGCTCCTATGTTCGGTACACATATATTTATAATTGTTATATCTTCTTCTTGGATTGATCCGTTGATCATTATGTAGTGTCCTTCTTTGTCTCTTGTAACATTCTTTATTTTAAAGTCAATTTCATCTGACGTGAATATTGCTATTCCATCTTTCTTTTGATTTTTATTTGCCTGGAAAATCTTTTTACATCCCCTCACTTTCAGTCTGTATGTGTCCCTAGGTTTGAAGTGAGCCTCTTGTAGACAGCATATATATGGGTCTTGTTTTTGTATCCCTTCAGCAAGACTGTGTCTTTTGGTTGGAGCATTTAATCCATTCACATTTACAGTAATGATCGATATGTATGTTCCTATTACCATTGTCTTAATTGTTTTGGATTTGTTTTTGTAGGTCCCTTTCTTCTCTTGTGTTTCCCACTTAGAGAAGTTCCTTTAGCATTTGTTGTAGAGCTGGTTTGGTGGTGCTGAATTCTCTTAGCTTTTGCTTCTCTGTAGAACTTTTGATTTCTCCATCAAGTCTGAATGAGATCCTTTCTGGGTAGAGTAATCTTGGTTTTAAGTTCTTCCCTTTCATCACTTTAAATATGTTGTGCCACTTCATTCTGGCTTGTAGAGTTTCTGCTGAGAAATCAGCTGTTAACCTTTTGGGAGTTCCCTTTTATGTTATTTGTCATTTTTCCCTTGTTGCTTTTAACAATTTTTCTTTGTCTTTAATTTTTGTCACTTTGATTACTATGTGTCTCAGCATGTTTCTCCTTGGGTTTATCCTGCCTGGGATTGTCTGCACTTCCTGGACTTGGGTGACTATTTCCTTTCTCATGTTAGGGAAGTTTTTGACTATAATCTCTTCAAATATTTTCTTGGGCCCTTTGTCTCTCTCTTCTCCTTCTGGGACCCCTATAATGTGAATGTTGGTGCATTTACTGTCATCCCAGAGGTCTCTTAGGCTGTCTTCATTTCTTTTCATTGTCTTGTCTTTATTCTGTTCCACGTCAGTGAATTCCACCATTCTGTCTTCCAGGTCACTTACCCGTTCTTCTGCCTCAGCTATTATGCTACTGATTGCTCCTAGTGTATTTTTCATTTCAGTTATTGTATTGTTCATCTCTGTTTGTTTGTTCTTTAATTCTTCTAGATGTTTGTTCTTTAATTCTTCTAGGTCTTTGTTAAACATTTCTTGCATCTTCTTGATCTTTGCCTCCATTCTTTTTCTGAGGTCCTGGATCATCTTCACTATCATTATTCTGTATTCTTTTTCTGGAAGGTTGCCTATCTCTATTTCATTTAATTGCTTTTCTGGGGTTTTATCTTGTTCCTTCATTTGGTACATAGCCCTCTTCCTTTTCATTTTGTCTGTCTTTCTGTGAATATGGTTTTTGTTCCACAGGCTGCAGGATTGTAGTTCTTCTTGCTTCTGCTGTCTGCCCTCTCTGTCTTAAGATATTTTCTAATTTCCTTTTTGGTTTCTTCTTTGACCCATTGGTTGTTGAAGAGTGTATTGCTTAATTTCCACATGCTTGTGAATTTTCCAATTTTTTTCTGCTCTTGATTTCCAGTTTCATTCTATTGTGGTTGGAAAAGATACTTGATATGATTTCAGTCTTCTTAAATTTTTGAGACTTTTTTGGTAAACTAACATGTGATCTCTCCTGAAGAGTGTTATGCATGTGCTTGAGAAGAATGTATTCTGATGCTGTTGTGTGGAATATTTTGTATATGTCTGGTAGGTTCATTTGATCTATACTGTTGTTCAAGTCCTCTGTTTCCTTATTGATCTTCTATCTGGATGTCCTATCCATTATTGAAATTGGGGTGTTGAAATCTCCTACTAGTATTGTTTTGGTATCTTTTTTTCCCTTCGGTTTTTTAATGTTTGCTTCATATATCTGGGTGCTCTGATACTCATAATTGTTATATCTTCCTGATGAGTTGACCCTTTTTTCATTATGTAATGACCTTTTTTGTCTCTTGTGACAGTTTTTGACTTAAAGTCTATTTTGTCCTGTATTAGCATGGCTACCCCTCCTCTCTTTTGATTTCTATTTGTATAGAATATCTTTTTCCATCTTTTCACTTTCAGTCTATGTGTGTCCTTAAATCTAAAATGGGTCTCTTATAAACAGCATACAGTTAGATCTTGTTTTTTTAATCCATTCAGCCATCAAAAGTGTTACAGTTTTTAAGCATTTCTTTAAACTCAATTAATTTATAAATCTGGACACTTTTAAGTCCAAGTGTTTCTCTAGTAACTTGAATTTTTCCCCCTCATTTTATATTCTTATTTTCTCTTTCTCCTTTAACAGAGACCACATATCTGATTCATTGGCAAGACCACAATCTGATCCCAAAGATGTGCTCCACAAATCCAGGCAATTGGGTCACATTTGATGATGACCCTGCTTTTCAGTCTTCTCAAAAGTCAAAGAATTTCCCTCTGGAGAATCAAGGCATTTGTAGACCAAATGGACTTAAACTGAACCTTTCTGGTACTAAGGAATTTCCCAGTGGATATTCCTCCACCAGCAGTACCCCTCTCTCCTCTCCCATCATAGACTTTTATTTCAGTCCAGGACCTCCAAGTAACTCTCCTCTTTCTACACCTACCAAAGACTTCCCAGGTTTTCCTGGCATCCCCAAAGCAGGGACTCATGTGCTTTATCCTATTCCAGAATCATCTTCAAATAGTCCATTTATACCTGGAGCAGGTTCTTCCTTATTGCCTACTAAACCAACCTATTTATCCCATGCTTCCTTACTCAGTGACCACTCATGTATACATCCAGCTCCCAAAGTGGGTCTTCCAGATGAAATGAGCCCTCACCAGGCTGAAAGCCTAGGGTTCCAAAGTGATACTCCCCAGTTTCAGTATTTTCAGGAGGACTGTGCCTTTTCAAGTCCATTTTGGAAAGATGAAAGCAGTGCTTCCCAGCTCACCTTTGACCCTCCAGGAAGCAGAAAGATGGTCCCATCAAGAGACAAAGAGATGCCTATTGATCAAAAAGGCTTAAATCAATGTTCACTCAACTACATCTGTGAGAAACTTGAACATCTCCAATCAGCTGAGAACCAAGACTCATTTGGAAATTTGTCTACACAGTATCTGTATGCTGAAGATGCTGCCTCTTCCTTTGTCCCCCACATGCTCTTCAGGAGTCAGCCAAAAGCCGGATGGTCTTTCATGTTGAGAATTCCTGAGAAGAAGAACATGATGTCTTCCCGTCAGTGGGGGCCAATTTTTCTAAAAGTCTTACCTGGAGGAATTTTGCAAATGTATTATGAGAAGGGGTTAGAAAAACCATTTAGAGAGTTACAGCTCAATCCATACTGCAGGCTTTCTGAACCCAAAGTTGAGAACTTTAGTGTGACAGGAAAAATCCATACTGTGAAGATTGAACATGTGTCTTACACAGAAAAAAGGAAATACCATTCTAAGACAGAAGTAGTTCACGAACCAGACATAGAACAAATGCTAAAGTTGGGATCCACAGAGTACCATGACTTCCTTGACTTTTTGACCAGTGTGGAGGAGGAGCTGATGAAGCTGCCAGTTGTTTCAAAACCAAAGAAGAACTATGAGGAACAAGAAATTTTCCTTGAAATTGTGGACAACTTTTGGGGTAAAATCACTAAAGAAGAAGGAAAATTGATTGAAAGTGCTGTGATAACTCAAATCTGTTGCCTCTGCTTTGTGAATGGGAACACAGAATGCTTTTTAACCTTGAATGACTTTGAACTGCAGAAGCGAAATGAATGCTATTTTGAAAACGACCCAGAAAAGAAGGGGATTGATATTCTTGACTATCATTTTCATAAGTGTGTGAAAGCACAAGAATTTGAGCAATTAAGAATCATTAAGTTTGTACCTCTGGATGCCTGCCGGTTTGAGCTGATGCGTTTCAAGACTTTGTATAGTGGGGAGGATCTTCCCTTTTCCCTGAAGTCTGTAGTGGTTGTCCAGGGGGCGTATGTGGAGCTTCAGGCCTTTGTCAACATGGCCCCGTTGGTCCAGAGACCATCCTTGAGGTCCTGCAACAACATAATGATACACTTTCCTGTTCCGTCGCAGTGGATCAAGGCCTTCTGGACCATGAACCTCCAGAGGCAGAAGTCCCTGAAAGCCAAAATGAACCGACGGGCATGTCTGGGGAGTTTACATGAACCTGAATCTGAACCTGTCATACAGGTCACTGTGGGGTCAGCAAAATATGAGAGTGCCTACCGGGCCGTCGTATGGAAGATAGATCGGCTTCCTGATAAAAATTCAAGTAAACATTCAACACTCTAAGCTGATTTTCATGTGAAATCACTTAAATGTTTTCACCCTCCTCCTTGGGTTGAAACCAGGATGAGGCAGATGGGGTAACATCAGTCATCTGAGGCCATGCTTACATTGCTGGGTGGGAGATGCAACATTTAGTCAAACAGCTGGTTTATTTTGTGATCTTATGCCTATTTCTACCAGATAAGTTTAGCCTAAAATTTTTTTAAGATATCATAAGAAATACCATCCGAGGCTAGGATTTTATTATGGATGGTGGTACTGAGGGGAAATTTCTAGTTGGACCTCTTGACATCAACCGTCAGCCTCAGATATTAAAATTATTGTTCATATAGCTTAGATTCCCTAACTGACCTTTTAAGATCTGTCATCCTTGAATATACCTGAACTTTTTTGTATTTTCAACCGGTACCACTTCTTCCTTAGGTTTTGTTCCCTGCTTCTTGAAATAAGACTACCTTTCATTTTTACCCAGGTTAATTTCTTTTGCTGAATTGACCAATTTGACCTTTATTTATTTATTTATTTATTTATTTATTTATTTTTATTTTTTTTCCCGGTACGCGGTCCTCTCACTGTTGTGGCCTCTCCCGTTGCGGAGCACAGGCTCCGGACGCGCAGGCTCAGCGGCCACGGCTCACTAGCCCAGCTGCTCCACGGCATGTGGGATCCTCCTGGACTGGGGCACAAACCCGTGTCCCCTGCATCAGCAGGCGGACTCTCAACCACTGCGCCACCAGGGAAGCCCCAATTTGACCATCTTGACAAGTTGTTTTAATTTTTTTTTTTTTTTTTGGTTTTTGTGGTACACGGACCCCTCAGTGTTGTGGCCTCTCCCGTTGCGGAGCACAGGCTCCGGACGCGCAGGCTCAGCGGCCATGGCTCACGGGCCCAGCCGCTCCGCGGCATGTGGGATCTTCCCGGACCGGGACACGAACCCGTGTCGGCTGCATCGGCAGGCGGATTCTCAACCACTGCGCCACCAGGGAAGCCCAAGTTGTTTTAATTTTAATTAAGCATTAAAATTCAGTTAATTTTTTTAATTTTGTAAAGCAAACAATGAATCTAGAAGCTTAGAACTTTGAAGAGATAGCCCTAGCACTGCATTTATTTTGAAGTAGTAAGTTAGTAGTGGGTGTAACATAATAAAGCAAAAAAGCAAAATTTGAAATTAGGGCTGCTGCCTGTTTTAGTTCAGTTATTTCTGGCAGAACACTGGGCTATGAAGCTAAGTTGGGGGCAGATTTGGGGCATCTGAGTTGATGCATTCATCATTTAGGCAAACCTTTATTGAGCACTTACTGTATTACAAGTGCCACATCAGGTGCTGGGGCTAAAGAGAAGCAAGATTGATCCCTGTTTCCAAATAGCTCACAGCTGGTCTAATCCTTCGGGGGAATTTAATTACATCGTAGGGCCCTCCACACTGTGGACTGCAGAGGAAGCATTTTTATTCAGGGTGGACCTACAGCAGTGTTTCTCAAAACTGGTCGTCAGAATAGCCTGAGAGCTTTTAAATAACCTTGATGTTTAAGCTCTATTCTATGCCAATTAAATCAGAATCTCTGGGGGAGAGCCCCAGGCACCCATGTTTTGAGAGCTCCACAGGTGAACCTAATGTATGACCCAGGTTGAGGGAAACTGCTCTGCAGGTCTCCTGATGTTTTGGGGTAGGAAGAGCTAGCCCCAGACTACAGTGGACCTAAGGGGCAGCATGCCACCTTGTCTGTGCCCTGCAGTTTTCTGGCTTAACATCCGTCGGCTGATTGTATCTTGAGCTACAGACGGCCCAGCAGGTGAGAGACACAGCTGGCAGCTGAGGAGCCCCAGGCCCCTGTGCTGAAGGGAAGCCCCCATTCAGTAGCCTTTCCTGACACTCCCTGCTTTTCTCATTCATGCCAGATTTCCCTCCCCAGTGTTCTCCCGACTCACGGTAGTTGGTGGTTACCTTCTAGTTCCAAGGAGCAGCCAGGAGAGCCCAGGCCCAGGGCGGGAAGAGGCAGTGATAGGATAGCGTGGTCACAGGCGTGGCCTCTAATTGCACCTCTTGGTCAATTCCAGCATGATGGGAATGTCTTCCAGGATATCATCCATAGCGGTAATGCTTCCTGCCTTCTTGATAACGTCGCTGGAGGAGCAAGTTCGAACCATTCTCAGATTATCTTCCCCACCGGGAAACAGATTTTGAGGTTTTGAGTGTGTGGTTCCAAGGGATCTGTTCTCAGAGTTATTTGTGCTACTTTTAGGTGACAGACGTTATAAAAATCAGAGTATCGTTGCCTTTTATTTTGCTGAGCACAAAGGGAAAGGGGAAGGCAGGCTGGAACGTGAACTGTCACCTCCTTGGTCCACAGATGGCCTCTGAGGTCTGGGTGATAACCTGACTCCTGTTGTTCTCCTTTGGTCCTAGGGATGGTCACTGGGCCCAGAACAAAAGGTCAGGTGCACCTTTTGCATGGATTTGCAGCAATGCTTATGCCTGAGAGAGGAGCACAGAGGGCTCAGCCCACTGGCTTGTCCAGCTGGGGTCAGAGGGCCAGGGGGACAGGTTCGCAATGAGCCCACTCCAGCTGCTGTACCTCGGAGCAGGCATCCAGCTAGACCCTCCGGGGCAACCACGCTTTTTTTTTTTTCAAACTGAGAACCCGTACCAATCATTCTTTTCTAATTTTGGAAGGAGAACAACATACAAAGCTTCTTGTGAAAATGATCCTGTTCATAACAGTGCATTTTCTCAGAATAAGTGGTAGAGTTAATTGATTCAGTCAACAAGAATTTAGTAAGAGGGCTCACTCATTCACACGTCCATTCCACAAACACCCACTGAATTTCTTCTAGGTACAGGCTCCGTGCTGGGTGCTTGGGGGATACAGATACAAACATGATCCCTGCTGTCTGGAAACATAAGTGTAGTAGGCGAGGCAGACGTGGAAGCAACTATCCAAATGAGCTTTGGAAATCTGCTCTCTTCTGTCCTGGAACATGTACAGACGTTATCTGATAGGGATCCCAGAGAAAGGAGTCATCAACTGCAGGGGGCAGGAGGGAAGGCTCTGCTGGAGAGACGATGCTTCAGCTTGGCCTGTGGGAATCAGTGGGACTCCATCAAGGATAGAAACAGCAGAAACACAGGCGTGTCAGTGGGGGGTCTTGCCTGAGTTATGGGACCGAGGGGATAGTCGGAGAAGAAACCAGCCTGCCAAGAGGGTCGTGAGCCGTGCTGTGGGGTGTGGAGTTTGTCAGCAGGGCCTCCGGAATGTTTTCAGGCATGACTGTGGCAGAATCCTACCTTGTTTTAGGAAGTCAGGCGTGCGTTGCAGAGGAAAGATTCAGGAGTAGATGGTGGTACAGGGAGGCTGGTAGGAGGGGAGAGAGGCTGAGCAAGGTGGAGGGCAGTGGGGACACTGTGAGACAGGTGAGCGGTGGGTGGGCGAGTTCAGAAGTGACCCCGAGACAGTGACCGATGGTCTGTGGGCCTGGGGGAAGGGAGGGGCGGGGGGGAGGTCTGGGTGGGCGATGGTGCCATTAGCTGAGATAGCCTCTCCTCACTCCTTTTAAAATCTGTTTCCCAGCCCTGGCTGCATGTTACAGTCCTTCAAATCATTAGAGCTTTAATATTTAAAATACCCATATTTAGGCCTCATCCCTACCAATCCGACTCCCGGGGTGAGGCCCAGCTATTGGTGCTTGTAAGAGGCTCTCTCCCATGCAGCTGGTCTTGTACCTCTCCTGGGAGACCCGTCATGGCCTCCTAGGCATCACCCCTCCCTGCTCTGTGTATCCCTGTGTCTTCTAGAGCCCTGTTATTGCCCTCCCATCCATATTTACCAGCAGTTGAGCTCACTGAGAACAATTCGAAGAGTGTGCATTTCCAGAGAGGCTGGCTGGACTTGGTCTTGGCCTTTGGGAATTCTTGTGGAAGACTATCATAGCGCCAGGCTCACACAGAATGACATTTTACAAGCATTCCAGACAATTACATGGTGAGAATTCACTGACCAAATTCTTTGGGATCAAAGCTGCTTTGTTCAAATCAGGTCTGTGCACCAAGAGGAGGCCCGGGAAAAGGCAGTGAGGCTGGGTCTGGTGGAGTCTGGGGGCGGGACAGGGGGCAGCTCTGAGCCAGGCTGGGGCCCAGACTCTTCTGGGATCAAGTGGTCCTGTCGCCGAGGCTTCTCCACGATAGGGGTGGGGGGAGGATAATGCAAAGAGTAAGAGGCTGCCTGGCATTTTGCTTCTTGAGAAGAAGCATAGAAAGAGTAAGGTTGGGGCAGAGAGGAAATCTTTATCCTAAGGCAGTGCTTCTCAAACTTTTGTGTGCATATGAATCACCTTGTTAAAATGTGGACTCTGAATCAGCAGGTGGGGCTCCCCCATACTGTGTCACCCACACGTGCTCCGGTGATGCCAGCGCGGCTGGCCACGGACCTCATATAGAGGAGCAAGGACTTAGAGTATCTCAATGTTTCTACATGATTTTAAGATCACTTGGGTATTTAGAGAACAGAGGATTTTAAAAGAGGGTCTTTAAAAAGTTACCCTTTCAAGCTAGTTTCTGAAAAAACTTTTAGAAAAAATTTTTTTAAAAGGAAACTAAAAATATATATGAAGTATATGTACTAATTAAAAAATAATTTTTATGCCCCTTTGCTGGGGATTTGTGAGATCGGAATTGAATTTCCCTATTGGTGAAATAACTTATATGTGATTTCAGGGGAGGTGGGAAGGGATGCTGGCTCCTTAAATATCTCTTCTACCAGCAAGTCAATGCTTAATATTCCTTTAACAGTGGGTGAGCCTTTCGTTTTACAACAAAGGTTGGCCCCAGATAGTTCATTCAGGCTAAGGTGTGAATGGCAACAGAGGACAGTTTCTTGTGCACAGATTTTGCTGGGGGTGGGAAAGAGGAGGAGGGGAGGGAGGAGGAGGAAGAGAAGGTGGTGGAAAAGGAGGGGGAGGGAGAGAGAGGAAAAGGGAGGAAGGTGAGGGAGAAGAGAATGAGGACATTTGAAAACACCAATTAGTTACAGAGAGTACATATGGTAGCGTAGAATTAGAGAAGTGAGCATGGTGGAGGGTCAATTAACAAATGTATCTATCTCCACTTTCCCAATTTTTATTTTTTGAAGTAGAAAAGAATAGCTCTATTGCTTTGCCAGGCAAAGGGGGACACAGTGGGCTCGTGCCTCTCAAAACTGTGTGTCCAACCCAAGGGGGATTTGATGAAGGTTTTTTTTTTTTTTTTGCCAAAACAAACAGCATCATTTAATCAGATTGATTCAAGAATACTGCTCCATATTTCTCTATTTGAGCTCCATTCTTTGAATATATATCCCGCTTTCCCCATTACTTTTCTTTTTTCCAGAGCCATGCCCATTTTTCTATCATCAGCAGGGTTTTTTTTAACATCTTTATTGGAGTATAATTGCTTTACAGTGGTGTGTTAGTTTCTGCTGTATAACAAAGTGAATCAGCTATACATATATCCCCATATCTCCTCCCTCTTAGAGCGTCTCCCTCCCACCCTCCCTATCCCACCCCTCTAGGTGGTCACAAACCACCGAGCTGATCTCCCTGTGCCATGCGGCTGCTTCCCACTAGCTATCCACCCTACGTTTGGTAGTGTGTATATGTCCATGCCACTCTCTCACTTCATCACAGCTTAACCTTCCCCCTCCCCATGTCCTCAAATCCATACTCTAGTAGGTCTGTGTTTTATTCCCGTCCTACCCCTAGTCTCTTCATGACAATTTTTCTTAGATTCCATATATATGTGTTAGCATACGGTATTTGTTTTTCTAAATTAGGTGGAGCATGGTGGAGGGTCAGTTAACAAATGTATCTATCTCCACTTTCCCAACTTTTAAATATGACTCACCTTTACTTTTTTCTTGGCTTTCTCTTCAGCACATTGGTTGTTCTCTCCTCCTCCACTACTTGTGTCATCCTTCTACCATTCATTCCCTCCAGCTCTCACCACTTCAGTTTCAGATGTGAAATATTTTGGTTCAAGAGGGACCCGGTATCTACTAGACCTAAATAGATTTCGTGATTTGCATTCCTGGTCCTTAGAAAGTGATGAGGGACTAATTACCGAAGCCCGAGAGTGCCCCCTGGTGGTCAGTACTGAGATAAAGAACATGATTTTCCTCTATCTTTTATTCATTCACTTGTAAATTACACAAATATCCTTTGAGCCCCAAATGTGCTGGGCTTGTGCTAAGGACGGACATGATACTTCTCTTCATGGATATCAAAATCCAAAGGGAGTGTGAGTTATTAAACATTGTAGAGTATTTAGAGTTTTAAAAGCCAGGAAAAATATGCCAGAAAACTTGAAAGGAAAAACGTTCTCCTTTTACCAGTTTTTTAGAAAACTGGGTAGAAAGGTTTTGTTTCTAAACCTATTTTTGGAGTACTAGGTCTTCAGCTTGGGTGATTTTCATTGCAAAAGTTCCAAAAGAGTTTTTCTTTAAAATGTGAATATCAGTATTCACATCTAATATCATTAGATCATCTCCAATATCATTTTCAGCTCTAAAAGTGTAGAATTCATGGTGCTTTCATTAGCAAAATTATGGTAATTAAATAACAATACTGAATTTATAATAGAATAGCACTGTGCATTTCTATCTATACCATTATAGTATACCACGTCCCTAGAGCTCTTACGTGTGCCAACTAGCTTGTTTAATCCTCACAGCAATCCCATAAGGTTTGTCTTGTTACCATCATTATCACCCCCATTTTCAGATGGGGAAACTGAGGCTCAGAGAGATCAAATAACTTGCCAAAGGTCACCCACCTTTTAAGTAGCAGAGCTGGGATCTGACCCCGGGCCATCTGAGTCCAGTGTTTATGTGCTTAACCACTATGCCATAAAGGACTGAAGACTGCCTGAATTAAGTTTAAATAAACTTATGTATCCTGCAGACAGAAGGCCAGAAAGGCTAATGGATTGTGGAATCTCCCCTGGCTTTGTGTGTGTGTGTGTGTGAATAAAGTTATCACTTGCCTGCAGTGATCTGGGTAGCTTAGAGCACCTCTGAGGCCACTGTTGTCCTCCCCTACAAGTGAGAGGAAACGCTAATGAGCATCTGTTGGTTAATTGATGGATGAGTTCTCAAGGCCTTTTACAGCCTTAGAGTTCTATTAGTCTCTCTACAAGAAACAGGTTGTAAGGAATGAAAGGCAATTTATCTTTTAAGAATTAAGTGAAATCCTTTAGACTCTTGTTTTTGTGCCTAAAGCTATATTCTGATGGAAATGTTCTTTCTTGAGTCCTGTCAGTGGTATAGTAATGTAATCTGGCTTTTGAAATTATTGTCATCTCATACATTTAATTTAAGTAAAGATAGCTGCATGGGATATGTAGATGCTGTGGACTAAGGCAACAGAATCATGGAACATTTTTTGAGTTACTATAGTGATTACACTGAAAATATTTTTTACTCCATTGTAACACACACACATAAACACACACATACAGTACCTGACCCCTCTTAAAGCTTTTGTGTATATCTGATATCCCTAGGTCTGGCACAGAGCCTGGCTTGGCATAGAGTAGATGCTCAATATATGGCAAAGTGAAGTGAAAACAGATATTGCATTGAAACACTGAAAGTCAGTATGCCCATATTTACATGGTACATTTGTTCCAGTCAAAGCTTTAAGGAGGGTGAGTGGGAATTCGTGTACTAAAAAATAATCCATTCTACTAAAAAAAGAATTCTTGGCCTAGAATATTTTCTGAAATGTAAAAAAAAATTCATTGTTTAACTTTTAAAAAAATCATAATTCTTTATAATGTGACCTAATTTAGGCTGAAATTTACCTTTGCATTATCTATCAATAAATAGAGTGGTAAGAAAATGAATAAATTAAGAATTACTGTAAGATCTTATTCAGTCTGCTTCAGAGAAAGTTTTCTTTCTTTACAGATCTTATGCACATTATAGCCAAATAATGATGCTTAATATAAATATTACTCACCTTTTAATTTTAAAAACTTAGGGGCTTCCCTGGTGGCGCAGTGGTTGAGGGTCCGCCTGCCGATGCAGGGGACACGGGTTCGTGCCCCGGTCCGGGAGGATCCCACATGCCGCGGAGCGGCTGGGCCCGTGAGCCACGGCCGCTGAGCCTGCGCGTCCGGAGCCTGCGCTCCGCAACGGGAGAGGCCACCACAGTGGGAGGCCCGCGTACCGCAAAAAAAAAAACTTAGCATACTTTTATTATTCTGAATTAGAATCACCCAATAGAAGGCACTCACATATGAACTTGATATAATTCTAAATTTTTCTGATCACTGTGTTGTTGGTCATTGTTTTATTCGAATAATTAAATGAAATAGTAAACTTTCTTTTTACAAAAAGAAACAGCATACATTTTGGGAGTTAACATTATATATGTTAACATTATATATATATTATTAATATTATATATATATTATTTAACATTATATATTAACATTATATATATATAATGTTAACATTATATATATATAACTATATAATGATAAAGTTGTACTTTTTTTAAAGCTAATACTTAAAAAATGCAGGTAGACTTCCCTCCAGTTAGTGCAAAATTGTGAATTTTGATGGTATGTCGTTTAATGGAATTCACACAACCATAGTGCTAATGGAAATGCTTATTAAAGAGAGGGATGCATGCCTCTTATGCTCAAGAGAAATGTTCAATGGCTGTTGAAATACTTTGACTGACCATTTGATTATTTTCTTCAAGGTCCTGATCACCCCCATTGTTTGTCATACAAACTAGAACTTGGATCAGACCAAGAAATTCCCTCTGATTGGTATCCATTTGCTACTGTTCAGTTTGGGATTCTTGACACCTATGCCTCAAGGACAGAGGTCAGGTCTCTGGGGGTGGAGAGTGATGTCCAGCCACAGAAACATGTTCATCAGCGAGCCTGCTACAACATCCAGGTACATCCCAAAGCCCTTGAGTTCAAGTTGGGGCTTCCGAAGCTTTGACCTGATTTGGCTTTAGATATTTGCTTTGCCCTCTTAGGTGACTGTGTGTGTGTGTGTCTGTGTGTATTTGACCTAGAAAAGAGTGATGGTCACCAGTGAGCCTAGTTCTTCCCCTCAGTTCTAGAGAACATTGGGAGCCTGAGGACAGTGCTGTGTACTTAACTCAGCTCTCAATGAAAAATGGGGCATTAAAAATAAGTTCACATTTCAGAAGCATACTTATAATAAAGATTTTGTTAGAACAGCATTTCCCAAGATGTGTTCTATGGAATATATGTCCCATATAATGATCCAAGAAGAAAATAAGTTGGGGAACGTCGTAAACTAAATTAATGTTGAACAAAGGCTCTGAGAAGTTCTGCAATAAAGAAACTTGTTAAACTTAACTCAGTTTCTCCCAACTCATCAATTATGGAATCTTGTCTCCTGTAAAACACCTATCAGTATCTTTTGGAATAGTATTCTGTGGAGCACTCTTTGGGAAATACTGAGTTACTCTATCACCACAATTTAAAATGTTCACCATCAGCTTATCTGCATTCTTGCGCCAGGTGAATTAAAGAGTGACATACACTTGCACAAGTTTGTTCCTAAACTTTCTTTGCCTTCTCATCTTCAGACTTAGATATAGAGATAACCTCTGCCACACATTTCCAATAGTATCTTTTAAAAAAAAATTTATTTATTTACTTTTGGCTGCGTTGGGTCTTCGTTGCTGTGTACTGGCTTTCTCGAGTTGCGGCGAGCGGGGGCTACTCTTCGTTGCAGTGCGCAGGCTTCTCACTGCGGTGGCTTCTTTTGTTGCGGAGCACGGGCTCTAGGCCCCTGGGCTCAGTAGTTGTGGCTTGCGGGCTCTAGAACGCAGGCTCAGTAGTTGTGGCACACAGGCTTAGTTGCTCCGCAGCATGTGGGATCTTCCCAGACCAGGGCTCAAACCCGTGTCCCCTGCATGGGCAGGCAGATTCTTAACTACTGTGTCACAAGGGAAGTCCCCCATAGTATCTTGAAATGGTGTGATTATATAAGACATCATTAGCACCAACTGGTGGTTCTATAATACAGTAACCAAGTCTGGATTTTTCTTTATTTTGGACTATCTGTTCAGAAGCCTGTATGTTTGGGTCCAGTGATTTTTACTGTGTTGGTAAAATGAGTGATGAATGGGTGCTGTTCTGTGCAGCCCCTTCAGGACTGAAGGACTTATTCCCTTGGCAGCTGGGAATTGCCCTGGATGAAGAAGGATGCCATGCTCCAGGTCACGCCCCCTTCCTAGGGCAGCCTGTGTCCAGTAACTGGTGGATCAGGGGTCTAAAGACCCTTTTGCCTCAAGTTGGAATAACCCTGAAGGGCCTTCCTGGCTTCAGCCCTCCCTGGGGCTCGGCTGAAGCCTTTACTGTGACTGCTTTGTGGCCCGACTTCCCCCTCTTCCCGCTCTGCTTCCTTCCCTCCCCTCCTCGCCAAGTGTCCTCCCCAGCAGCCCTCCTCAGTAAACTTTCTGCACCTCAGTCTCCATCTCAGCATATGCTTCTTGGGGAACCTGACCTGTAACACTAGGCGTCTAAGTATTACGTGTGACTGAAATGTGTGTCAGGTGCTCGTGGAGACGTCATTTATACTATTTGCTGTTCATGTGATGTGCCAGTTTCACATAGTTGTAGAGGACCGCTCAAAATTATATACCAAAGTCTCTTTAGCTTTAATAGCACTGGTGGCAGTCAGTTTCAAAATGTTATCTTCCATTTAATAAGTATTTATTGAGCAATTTCAAAATGCCAGCTGCTGCTGTAGGTGCTGGGAACACAAAGGTGAACAAAAGACAGCTCCCTGTCCTCATAAAGCCTACCTTCTAGTGGTGGAACAAAAAATAATTAGTAAACAAGCAAATAACTTAATTTTAAGTAGTGACAAGTTCTAAGAAGAGAGTAAAAGAGAGTCACAGGATAGAGAGGGATGGAGGGCTTCCTTATCTAGAGTGGTCCTGGAGGGCCTCTGTGAGGAGGTACCGTTTGAGGTGAGGTGAAAAAGATGAGGGGGCAGGCAGATGGTTTGGCCCAGCTGTTTACGGTTGTAAACTAGTTTTAGGTAGAGAGATGATTTTGGGTGTGCTCTAAATCTCAGGTGGGCCAGAGGCTGGATATATTATACTCGGGGGGATCTTTGATCACATGTCTAGCCAGATTTGTAAATGTCTTATCAGTATATGTAGTCTGTATACATTTTATAAAACCTGTGTCTGACTTAGAAGAAAGTTTGTCCTCTTCAAGATTTGACCCTAGAAGGGAAGGATCTGGGAGACCCTGTTGTCCCGAAAGAGAGCAGTGTGCTTCACATGGGAACGGGCATGACAGGGTAGAGGGGCTGTGTTTGTGTCCAAAGGATGAGTTGGCTACAGTCCTTGCCTCATTTACAAACGAGGACTGAAGAGATGTTACGCTGTGTTGCATTTGTTAATGCTGCCCCTGTTTTGCTTTTGCATGACAGGTTGAAATAGAAAAGAAGTGGATTAAAATCGATGGAGAAGACCCAGATAAAGCTGGTGACTGCGTAACTCAGTAGGAGTGTGGCAAGAGTCAGTGATGACGACCCGCTTTCCAGATACGTAATTCACGGAAACCACACAAAGTTCTGCTACTGTGGAGTGGAAATGACAGGTCCAGTGGTTACGTTTAGAGAAGTTTAGACCTGCAACGGAACCATCTGTACTTTATGCTTTTGATATGTTTGTGCCCTGGGGGTGTGATCTAAACTGTGTCTATAATTTTCATGATGTTTTTGTTTCCTAGTGAAACTCAAAGGCACTATTATTGTGACCTGACAGCCACTTGGCCAAAGCATTTTTGATTTTTGATTTCTTGGTGGCTGATTGTTTTGCCCTCTGGGTTACCTGGGGCCATATTTATTATCCTCCAGCCCCTACCTCTTCTTATTGAGCTAGCACTAGTACTAGAGGACGAGGCAATCAAAGGAGACATAAACCAAAGTACTTAATTTTCCCTCTTGCTCTTCTCTGAAACGTGGCTAGTTGTAGGATGATGTTGAAACCACAGGCTAACATGGAGATGTGAGACTATCTCTGACTCTGAATTATTTATCTTCCTGTCCTATTACCACACTGGTGAGTAATCATCAGCTGTATTTGGTACCTGTCTTTCACCCATGGTATCATTATTTTCAAAATACATTTGTATTCTGGTGTGTGCTGCAAAGAAGCTAGTTCTGTTGATATACATATTTTAGTACAAGTCACTAAAACATATTGCCCTTTGCTTGGAGAGATTCCTTTCAAAATGGAATCCCAGTATTGGACACTAGTTAAAATATTTATGTATGTTAAAAATGAATTTTTTTTTTTTTTTTTTTTTTTTTTTTTTTTTCTGTACGCGGGCCTCTCACTGTTGTGGCCTCTCCCGTTGCGAAGCACAGGCTCCGCACGCACAGGCCCAGCGGCCACATCTCACGGGCCCAGCCGCTCCGCGGCACGTGGGATCTTCCCGGACCGGGGCACGAACCCACGTCCCCTGCATCGGCAGGCAGACTCGCAACCACTGCGCCACCAGGGAAGCCCTAAAAATGAATTTTTAAAGTTCATGAATATTGTTTCCCAGAAGTGCAGACTCTAAGAATGTATTTTGATGAAGTATTTTTTTTTTTGTAATTAACACAAGCTTCTCTTGAGTAGAAGTCTAAATCATATTATGATTATTTTATGTTAGTTCTGCTATCATGCTATTTATGCTAATTCTGCTTAATTTAGAGTAATTTTCTTTAAAAGATGAGCGAAGTGAAAGACACTAGATTATTTTATCTACGTTTCTGAGAAGTGATAGTTCTATTCTTCAAAGTCAGGTAAATGTTTGTTTTTTAATGAAAAGCCAATGGCATTAGCAGTTATAATTCTGTTTATAATTTCCTTTCAGTGTTTACAGTGAAAGGTCAGACTTTTAAATTTAGGAAATCTATGTTCTAGGTATTTTTTTAGTCAGGAAAACATGTGGAAAAAACATGTGGTATTAATGTACCTTCAATTTATGTTGATCCTTAAATATGATTAGGATGTATTTTTCTTTCTTTACTAGATTTGTTTTGAGTCAAAACTGATACAATAGCGTTCTTCCAAACAACATTATTTGTTGGCCCACAGAGTTTGTCTCATACATTTAATTTAATGTTACATTACATTCATTTTAATCTGTTAAAAAATGCAGATTTTATAAAACAAACATTTATGATCTGTATCAATTAGCAGATTTAATGCTTTCATTATTTTACTGTAAAGGCAAAGAATGCAAAAGTTGACTGTTAAAATGAATTGGTATTGCTCTTTTTAACTTCAGCTGATGTATTGCTCATAATATCATATGCTTGAGACTCACTGTTGATGTATAGGAGGGCAAATCTATGTGCACGTCATTTAAAAAAATTTCCACCATCCTGCCTCATCATCTGGTGTGGCACATTCTGGAGCGACTTCAGTCTGCTCAGAACAAATATGGAGGCGGGCTGAACCTGATGCTGCTCCATGATACCAGGGATGGTAGCTGGGTTAATTACTGATGGTCCTTTCAGATCTGTTTTATGGCATCCTGCCCATAAAGAACTCAAGAGTCTGATTCAGATGAACGTGATGAATATTTACACCTCAAAGTACTTTCAGCACAGGGTTCAATTAATCACCCCTTAGGCTTCACAGGTTGCCAGTATGTGTGGGTACCTCACTGCTGGGGTCATTTATTCACCAGCCCTCCAGGCTTCAGCAACATCTCAAGATTCAGTGCTGGAAATGTAACAAAAGGCTGACTGAACAGCCCAAGTGAGTTTCTGCAGTAACACAAAGGTTGATGGCAGGAACAGCAGGGTGCTGCAGCGTAATTGTTCATTTGCACATCTATTAGGATCCTTAAATATTCATTACCTAACGTTAAATTAACATTCTGTGTCAGGTGGAGAGGCTTTTTAATACAATTCTTCTGACCTCAGAAATGGCAGAAGGTCAAATGTGATCCTGATGCTCTAAGTGAAAAATCGGGTAGGGCCCACTTAGACTTACAAATTAAGAAGTAGAATCTCCTTTGCCAGAAAGTAAATGATGATCTTCAAAACAACAACAATAAAAACTCCTGCTTTTTTTTTTTTTTTTTTTTTTTGCGGTACGCGCGCCTCTCACTGTTGTGGCCTCTCCCCTTGCGGAGCACAGGCTCCAGACGCACAGGCTCAGCGGCCATGGCTCATGGGCCCAGCCGCTGTGCGGCACGTGGGATCTTCCCGGATCTCCCCGACGGGGGCACGAACCCGCGTCACCTGCATCGGCAGGCGGACTCTCAACCACTTCGCCACCCGGGAAACCCCAGAAACTCCTGCTTTTAAGGTAGGGAATGGAGGAAGGAAGTGAATGAAGGAGGAACTACTTCTTTCTAGCATTTTAATTTAGGTAATTTAGATCAGTGCTTTATGAGTTTGACCCCCTTGCGGGTCATTTGTTTAATTGACACAATGGCAGACTTCCAAGGAGTTGGCCAGTTTGGGATGAATTGTTCTGCTCTAATTGGTTTGGTCTGGTTGCCTTACCAGTCAAAGGATCGTATTAACTATGTAAATGAATTCATGGCTTGATGGTTACCTGATCAATTTACAGATCTGAATTTAAGGACATTTCCTTTTTTTATGGGGATAGAAATAGTTTATCCATTAAAAAATAAGTATGGAAAAAAAACCCTTACTAGCATAAATAAAGGCTGGCATTTTTTGACCTGATTTATATATTAAACAGTTCTAGGGTTTTAGTTCCCTTCATTCTGGGTCTGTGCTTTCGATATAGCCCCTTCTCTTATAAATTAGGTCATAAGGCCTTCTTCCTTAATAATGACTAAGTATTATTGTATCTTATTCAAAATATGATTTTATGTCATCAATACAAATATAAAACAGATTGAGCCTTATTAATCAAGTAACGAAGTATTTTGTAGATTGCATATTGATTTTTAAAAATTAAAGATGTATTTCAAATGATTCTTGCTGTGCAATGGACTTATATCTTCTTTTGCAAGGTCTGGGGCAATTTTTTTTAAGGTATGAAATCAATTTCAATAACCTTAACCAATTGACTCCATCAGGCAAATGTATATCTGCTTCACTATTAAGGACTCAGTGTACATGGCATCTTGGCACATCCTGGAAAAATAACACAATCAAACTACAATTTGTGATGTTAAAGGATGATTTTTAAAAGAGGATATAATCATTACTCTCATAAATATGAATATGTGCCCAAGATCTTACTAAACTCATTAACTAATGAGGGAACTGGTAAGATGTTACAAGTGGTTCTGAGGAGAATTCAAAGAGCAGAGATATGTACAGGAAATAAGGAATTCTGAAAAGAATTTACAAATAGATGCAAAATGGATCTATCCATAGGCCAATATCAATAATAAATTTCCCCTAATTAATTTACATTTGTATATCATGTATGTTATTATCAGTTTTCTAAAATTTACAGAGTTGTAAAATAACTCAAAGACAATGAAGGTGTTGATAACCTGGATAAATGAACTAGTTAGTCTTCCACAATTCTTCCCAACGGGACGAACTTTATCACCAGGAGAATTCTATGGAACTTTCAAACTTGGGCAACTAGAAATGGTGTGCATGTAAGGAAATTTTTTTAAGTTTAGAAAATTATTTTTTTGTAATTTTACAGAATCTATTTCAGATAAAGTATGTGTGTTTTGGGGGGGGTATTAAAGATATTAAGATAAATCAGCTCTAATAAAAACCAACCTAGCAACCTCTCCACCCGCCCTTTACATGAGGAAGCTGCCATGTGTTGAAATTCAATTCTTATCTAGCTATATTAAAGTTAATTTCAAAACTGCATCAGGAAATGAAACTTCATAGAGGCCAGATCATTTGGAACTGTTTTAGCCACTACTGAAATTAACTGGGCTTGACTCTCATTGGGCAGGAACAACAAAAAGATTAAGTAACATAAACCAATCCTATTTATAACAAAATTTCTCAAATTCCGTCAATCATTTCTTTCCTATTTTGTCTCAACTTCACCTAGACTCGCCCCCACCAATTTGTGTAGACACAAGGTGATTTCACTACATTTTGCTTGGTCTCTTCCAGCCCCTCTCCATTCTCAGCAGCTACTCTACTCCCAGGACCTTTTGTGCTCTTACCCGGGGTCCTAATGGACACGGCTGGGTGTATTTAATTGAACCATGTGAAATTGACAATATTTTACCATTCTTGATGGCAATTTCATGGTGCTCAACCTAATTGCCTGCATATTTCCCCAGTTTATACTGAAACAAAAGATTTTTGCTATAATTGTTAATAAGATCCTGCTTAGACCTGGCATCTAAATACGAATTTGTCAATTTTTAAAGCAAGACAGAATTGCTAGCCAGAAAGCAAACAGTTGAGTTACAAAAACTACCTTAGATAAAAGCTCCAGGTGATTTTATGCCTTAAAATCATGTCCTGTCTGTAAGGAGAACAGATTAGACGAGATGCCCCATGTTTTAAAAGATTAAAATTCATTTCTATGAGACTGCCTAGGAAAGAAATGCAAATCACCACTATACTTCGGGGACGGCAACATTTCCCTCATCTTCGCCTCATCTATCTGCTCCAGAAGTGCCGTACAAACCTCAGGTGGGATGATAGCATATTTAAATAATATGATTGTGTGTGTTGACATTTTCCTGAAAAGCCCATTTTTGTACTATCCAGAATTGCTATGAATTCCCTGTAATACAATTTGCGGTATTATCTTGAAACAGAAGAGGGCGCTCGCCGGCAAGCTGCCGCTGCCCAGAATGAGAAACAGCATTTGAATTTGATGGTGCTTATATTATGATTAATAAAATATCTTGGGGGCATTTTGTAAAGCATTTTCAAAGCATTGTGAATCCAGTGGAGTATAATTAAAATTAATGCAATAGACAAACACTTTAAAGTATTCCTAGTGCCTTGTCTAAAAAGGCTGTTGAATACAATTTTACACATCCCAAAGATTTAAAGACCATACTTATCTCTAAACATTTTAAGTACTAAAGAGATAGAAAAATAGTGCCTTTCTTCTCAACACATTTCAAACAAACTTTTTCTAATGAGAATTAATTAACTCTAAATATGTTTACTTTGAAAGATGTATAACATATTACAATGAATCCATCACATTCAGCTTCTGAGCTTTCAGGTACATATATCAAGATCGATGTGGTCTCTAAAGAGCTCCAGCCCAGGATTGTACGTTCAGGTTCTGAGGTAAGAACAAGCAAATATGTGCTTTCGGGAGAATATTCCATGCCACCTTGACTCAGGGATAAGACTTTACCCTGTTTAGTTCTCTGAAATCAATAATGAGCATTGTCTTTTCAAGATGGGCTCTATCTTTCTCTCAGAAATCTTTCTGGGTAGATGATGTCATTCCCTTATAAAGCCTGTTAGAACAATGTGTTTCCAAAAACCTTAGAGCATGAGTAAGTCTATGAATGTGGCCTAACATTTGAGGCATTCCTGAAGCTGTCTTCCACACTCTGAAGTACAGAAGGCTTGTTTAAGACATTGGGTGCCTTAAGTGGTGACTTTGAATCACCTCAAAATGTTATGTGACGATTGCTCCAATTAATTGTCTTGCTAATTCTAATGTTTACTGCGTGTCTACTAAGTACCTGCATTTTTCTAGGCACTGGGGTAAACAATCACAGAAACAGCAAGTTCCTGTTCTTGTAAAGGATATGTAATAGTGCGGGAAGTGAGACAATGAACAGGTATCGGGCTGTGATCATTGCTATGTAAGAAAAATAAAAGCAACAGAGTGGCAGAGAATGCCCTTTTAGATAGGTTGGTTAAGAAGGTCCTGTCTGATCTGAGATGACATTCTAGCAGAGACCTGAAAGAAATGAGAAGATTGTGTCCAGCAGAGGGAACTCCTAGTGCAAAGGCACTGCAGTCAAGGTGTGCTTAGCCTGTCAGAGGAACACCAAGGAGGCAGGGGGCTATAAGGTGGCCAGGACAGAGTGAGCAAGGAGGATGGTTGGGGGAGGAATCAGAGAGGTTGTGGGTAGGTGAGGGGAGCAGATCAGTAGGCCTCAATGGGCTCTGGGAAAGGCTTTGTGTGAGACGCAAACCACTAGAAGGGTTTGTGTGGAGGAGTGACATAAACTGAATTACATGTTAAGATGGTTCCATGGGCATAGAAGCGGGGCAATGAGAGAAGCAGAGAGAGCAGTTAGGAGGCTACTGCAATAACCCAGGTGAGAGGTGATGGTGACTAGGGTGGGAGATGAAAAATGGTTGGACTCAGAACATGTTTGAAATACAGAGCTAGTAGTGTGTGCTGATGGATTGGATTGGATTCCCAGAGTGAGGGAAAGAAGGGAACCGAAAATGACTCCCGGAGTTTTGGCTGAGCAGCTACAAAATGGAGCTGTCTTTTACGGAGAAGGGGAAGACTGTTAGGAGAAAGTTTGAGGAGAGAGATCAGAAATTCAGGTTTGGATGTGTTAACTCTGGGTGCCTATCAGATATCCAGTTGGAGACAGTAAGTAACAACTGGCTATATAAGGAAGGACAGAGGTCTGGGCTAGGGATGTGACTTTTAGAGATATCAGTACTTAAAGGTGTGAGACTGGATGAGATCACCTAGGAGTGAATATAAAGAGTAGAAGTGGTCTGAGAACTGACCCTTTGGATTCTCTAAAGTTCAGAGGTCAGGAAAGTGAGGATGATCCCCTAAAGGAGACTTGGGAAGAGTAGCTCACTAGAGTAAGTGTAATCAGCTGCTTCAAATTCTTCTTATAGGATAAGATGAGGACTAAGAATTGACCATTGAATTTAGCAACATGGAGAACATCCGTGAACTTGACAGACAACTCAAGTGCATGTGGAGACAATGAGTAGATGGCTTTTGGGGGGAGCTTTGTTGCAAATATGAACTTTGGGACAGTAGCTGGTGAGGTTGAGTTCTTTTTTAACATCCCTTCAACCCTGAGACCTAAGTCTTGGCTTTGGTCTTTACTAGTGTCTCTCCATTATTATTATTTTTTTAACCTTATTGATATTGACTCTTGCTAAAAATTTCCTCCTCTTTCTCACTGTCAGCACTTATAGAAAATGATTCCTTGTCATCTTTCAATCCCATGTCATCTGAATCTTGTGTGATTTATATCTTCAGATGTGCCTATTTCTTCAGTTTTCATTAACTGTATGTGTGGTGTTGAAGGTATTATATACTTCAATATAAATTCAGCCATTGCTTCAATTGTCTCTTGTTTTGCTTTTAAATATTTTCTTGATTGAACTCTACTGGTCAGTGTCATTTCATGTTGATGTGGTGAACACCTGCAAATTCTTCCAAGTTCCTAGAGGACAAAATATACATAACTATTTTTTGTTTGTTTGTTTTTGGCTGCGTCAGGCCTTTGTTGCGGCATGTGGGTTCTTAGGTTGCGACGTGCTGGCGTCTCTCTAGTTGTGCTGCATGGGCTCTGTAGTTTGTGGCATGCAGGCTCTCTAGTTGAGGAGCACAGGCTCAGTAGTTGTGGCGCGCGGGCTTAGTTGCCCCGTGGCATGTGGGATCTTAGTTCCCTGACGAGAGATTGAAACTGCGTCCCCTGCATTGGAAGGTGGTTTTTTTACCACTGGACCACCAGGGAGGTCCCATACACAACTATTTATTTAGTAGTTTTTATATTTACCTAAGAGTTTATACTTTGATTCTTTGTTATAGTCTGGTATAATAATACTCTGTGTCAATAGTTTTCTAGTAACTAATAAATGAACTTTAATAAAATTAAAACATTTGGAAAAAGTACAATTTAAGTAGCTGCTGATGTATTTTCTTGATTCCTTCTTTAGTTTTAAAACAATTAATGATTAAAATAGAAGAATAAATGTCAATTTAAAATATATTATTATTCAAATACAGTATTTCACGTGTAAAGTAACCAAACAAAACTATTACATCTTGCCATTCATACTCTGCTACACTCTTTTATTTTTTATTTATTTATTTATTTATTTATTTTTGTGGTACACGGGCCTCTCACTGTTGTGGCCTCTCCCATTGCGGAGCGCAGGCTCCGGATGCACAGGCTCAGCGGCCATGGCTCACGGGCCCAGCCGCTCTGCAGCATGTGGGATCTTCCCGGACCGGGGCACGAACCCGTGTCCCCTGCATCGGCAGGCGGATTCTCAACCACTGCACCACCAGGGAAGCCCTGCTACACTCTTTTAAAGACACAAATAGCAACTCCAAGTAAGTGGTCACGTAGAATGACAGAACTGAAGTAACTCAAGTTCTATTTCTTCATATTTATGATCATTGTTTATTTTGAATCTATGGTTCAAATCCAGGAATACATAGTACCAAAGGGGATGGAGACAAGAATTGTGCCTGAAGCAAGTTTGGACAATTCTGGACCATTATGTATTCCCACAACAAATATGTGTATCTAAGTCCACATGTGTCCTGGTCCAACTGTGTAACTGGGAGTTTTCCAAATTAACTTCTATGTAGAACACAGTGTTTATTAAATGTTAAGTTTATTAAATGTGTTTATTAAATGTTAAGAAATTAAAATGTGCCAATGAAAAAATAGTGCCAATTTGAAGCTTACATATGCATTATTAAAACAACAGTAATTGTAGCAACTGTTTAGAACACTATGCCAATAAATAAGTTGGGGAGGGGGGCATTTTAGCTCAGACGTTGCTTAGAACTGTCAGCACATGGTGATAATAGAAAGCAGATTTTTATGGGAATTCCCTGGCAGTCCAGTGGTTAGGGCTCTGTGCTTCCACTGCAGGGAGCATGGGTTCAATCCCTCATTGGGGAACTGAGATCCTGCAAGTGGCATGGTCAAAAAAAAAAAAAAAAAAAAGAGAGAGAGAGAGAGACTTTTAGTCAATTTCCTTATGTATTTAAATTCTCTACAGACAGTGTGTACCATTATTGCCTGCACCCAGGACTGACTGCCCTCTCCCTCGTCCTTGGTATACCTCAGGTGGTGAATATCTCTGTAGGCTAGCAGTGATCAGTTGTGAAAGGAAAACTGATGTTGCAGAAGACAGAGGGAGAAAATTGCTAGGGCCGTATCTCTGAGTAGATCAGAGGGGATGAGATCAGCCAGCAGAGGGCTTATTTAGATAAGGGTGTAAACAGTTCACACATTGCAGTTGCAGGCAAGGCAGAGTTTACGGGTACAGATGCAGGCAGGCCTATATATCCAAGGTATTATTTCTTAGTTTCTTTTACAGAAATGGAATTGGATTCAGAGACCTTCCACCCTCCCACAGAGGGTGGGTGTCTATGAATTTCCTTTAAGGACCCTTTATGACCAACTTTGATTTTATTTTTTTGAGTACTTTGGTCATGTCCTTCACTTTATTTGCTCTTTACTGGTATTAATGCTTGAATATCAACTATGCTGACCCAGCGGGCACATTTTTGTGATTTTTGGAACTGAGACTATGAATTCCCTCTAACAGAGAATGAATGTTCTGATTGGGGAAACCCAATTGTGATCACTGTAGAATTTAGTCTCTTTCTGCTTCTCATCTTTCTGCAGAAAGATGCTGCAGATCTGAGAGGGGCTGCATGGGGTGGGAGATGGCACCCAGTTGCCACGCTTGTCCTTTTCTGTAGGGTTTTGTTTTGATATTTTCACACTGCTCAGAGAGAATTCCACCCAAAGGTCCTCAAGTGCCATGAAAAGGACAAGGAAAGAGCAACTTTGAACGGTGGCATTGTTAAATGCCAAGAGCCTGCCTCTCCAGTGGATTATTTTGAGACACTGAAATACTTTTCAAAGGCTTTGCTAAGTACTCGTTGTGGAAAAGGACGAATCCTATATTAAACTTACACTGGAACCAGGAGTGGCCTTGGGTAAAATTGTGAACTAGATGATGTTTGTCACCTTTTTATTACCTTTTCCCCCATCAGTGGATGCTCCATCCCCTTCCCCTAAAGTCTCTTGGAGTCTTCCCCCTCTCTTCCTCTTTGCCTTGTATGATTGACTGCCAGAAAAGGCTATACATTGGTAACTTAGATCTTATTGTTCTTCTCCGGGGAAATTGCTTCTGCTGCAGGCTTTTCAAACAGAGCTGCTCATTCTTCCTTACCCCCACAGACTTCTAACTGCTTCTCTGCTTCCTGTGTGGTCATCCTCCAATCTACCTCCACGCTGTAGTCAGTGGAGAACATGTAATCTGGACCTTACTTACCAGCCAGCCTTAGCTTTGCCAAGATTTCCCTGTTCTCTATCCTCTGGCCAAACCAAACTGCTGTCATTTCCTCAAACCCACCGCGTTCCCAAGAGGTATAGACACCCCAAGCTTTGGCTTGTACAGTGCCCTCTCCCTGGAACACCCTTCCTTGCCCCCTTCCTTTGTCGCTTACTCATTCCACAGATTGAAGTTTAGGCATCCTACTCCAGGAAGCCTTCCCTGACTACCCTCATTCAGGTTAGTTGCTCCTCATAAATAATTTTTAGTACTAATCTCATTATATTGTAGATGCTTGTGTATTTCTCTTCCCCCTCCTCCCCAACTAGGATTTCGATTGGGGTGGCTCTGTCCACAGGGACTTCCCATTTTTGGGGAAGAGGCCCAAATACAGGGGTGGTGGTAGGTGATGGTAGCATCAATGTCAATTAATCATAAGCTTAACCAGAGCTTATGATCGATATGTTGGATAAAAAATTTTGAATGAATGAATGATAGGATGAATTTAGATCTATGCACCACTTCTCTTAAACATAGTTGCAATTTAGTCCCTAATTTTCCCCAACAAACAGGCTAGAAATTCCATTTTACAGTAGTTTCACAGTATATTCAAATCAATAACATTTTTAAACATCTTTATTGGAGTATAATTGCTTGACAATGGTGTTAGTTTCTGCTGTATAACAAAGTCAATCAGCTATACATATACATATATCCCCATGTCTCCTCCCTCTTGCATCTCCCTCCCACCCTCCCTATCTCACTCCTCTAGGTGGTCACAAAGCACCAAGCTGATCTCCCTGTGCTATGTGGCTGCTTCCCACTAGCTATCTATTTTACATTTGGTAATATATATAAGTCCATGCCACTCTCTCTCTTCATCCCAGCTTTACCCTTCCAAATCAGTAACATTTAATGAATGCTTTCCATATTGGAGGTACTATGCTAGGAACTCAGGGGGCATATAATGATGAATAATAGCCTCAGTCCTCAAGAAATTTAAAATCTATCACACTTATAATTACAAATACACTTTTTCTTAATAAACACACACATATATCTTCAAGGGCTTGAAAAGATTAAAATGTCTATTTTAAAATTTGGTTTAAATTTGTTTGTGAAAGCTGCTGAAAGTGAAGAAGAACCTTTAGGCTTTTAGCTCCTACGGTGTGCTAGGGATCGAGTTTTTTCATTTAATACTCAAAATCCAATAAAGTGTTATTTCTGGTTGTGAAATGAGAGTATCTGTCTTTTGTTAAAAGTATTTTGGAACCATTCTGTAACTGCAGAAGGTTTTTTCCTGCACTTGAAAGGAGACCAGATACTTAATTTCCTTGACCTGTCCACATAAGGATAAAATGTGGCCTTAAATGAAAATGGGGAGTTATTGCTTTATGGGTACAGAGTTTCACTTTGGCAAGATGCAAACAGTTATGGAGGTGGATGGTGGTGATGGCTGCACAGCAATGTGAATGTACTTAATGCCACTGAACTGTACACTTAAAAATGTTAAGATGGCAAATTTTATGTTATGTGTATTTTACCACAATTAAAAAGAAATTAGTTCCAACCTAAAGAAGAGAGCCTCCCCTGATACCTTTCAACAGCTTTGTTGAGGATTAATTTATATATCATAAAATTCACCGGTTTTAAGTGTACAATTTAATGTTTTGTCGTATAGTCACAGAATTGTACCACCATCACCACAGTCAATTTTAGAACATTTCCGTCTCCCCCAAAAGCTCCTGCAAGCCTATTTTCAGTCACTCCTTGTTCTCATCCCAGCCCCAGGAAGCCACTAATCTAATTTCTGTCGATGTATATTTGCCTTTTCTGGATATTTCATAAAAATAAAATTTTATAATATAGGCATTTTGTCTCTGGCTTCTTTCACTTACTATGTTTTTGAGGTTCATCCATGTTGCTCATCCAGGTTCATGCATGTATCAATACTTCATACCTTTTTATTGTTAAATTGTATTCCATTGTATGGCTATATCACATTATTTTTAATATATTTATTTATTTTTGGCTTCATTGGGTCTTCATTGCTGCGCGTGGGCTTTCTCTAGTTGTGGCGAGCAGGGGCTACTCGTCGTTGCGGCGCGTGGGCTTCTCATTGCGGTGGCTTCTCTTGTTGCGGAGCACGGGCTCTAGGCGCGCGGGCTTCAGTAGTTGTGGCACACCAGCTTAGTTGCTTCGCGGCATGTGGGCCCAGACCAAGGCTCGAACCTGTGTCCCCTGCATTGGGAGGTGGATTCTTAACCATTGCGTCACCAGGGAAGTCCCTATACCTCATTTTATTTACCCATTCATCCCTTGGTGGACATTTGGTTTTTCCCCACTTTTTCACTATCATCAGTAGCTCTGCTACAAACATTTATGTTCAGGTATTTATGTCAACATATGTTTTCATTTCTCTTGGGTGTGAGTGGAATAGCTAGGTCATATGTTAAATTTATACTTAACTTTTCAAGAAACTGCCAAACTGTTTTCCAAAGTAGCTACACCATTTTACACTTTCTTCACATTCTTGCCAACACTGGTTTGTGCCTCTTTGGCTTCTGTTTGTTCCCTCTGTTCTTTTTTTTCTTTTTGCGGTACGTGGGCCTCTCACTGTTGTGGCTTCTCCCGTTGCGGAGCACAGGCTCCGGACGCGCAGGCTCAGCAGCCATGGCTCACGGGCCCAGCTGCTCCGTGGCATGTGGGATCCTCCCAGACCGGGGCACGAAGCCATGTCCCCGGCATTGGCAGGCGAGCTCTCAACCACTGCGCCACCAGGGAAGCCCTGTTCCCTCTGTTCTTTATTTCTCTTTTCTTTTTCTTTTTTTCTGCCTTCCTGTTGGTTATTTATACATTTTTTTAGAATGCCATTTTGATTTATCTATAGTATTTTTGAGTGTATTTCTTTGTGTAGCTTTTTTTTTAGTGGTTGCTCTAGGTATTACATTATACACGCATAACTTATCATAGTCAACATTTTTACCAGTTCCAGTGAATTGAAGAAACCGTGTTTTCCTTTATCCTCCCCCACTGATAATAGAATTTGAGAACCACATGAGGCAATATTACAATTTTTGCTTCAACTGTCAAACATACTAGCAAATTCAAAAGAAGAAAAGTCTACTATATTTACATATATTCTTACTTTTCATTCTTCTTTCTTCCTGATATTCCTCCTTTTTATCTTTTCCTTTCTATTTCAAAACTTCCTTTAGCCATCCTTTTAGGGTGGTTTTGCTGGTGATAAGTTATCTTAGTTTTCTTTCATCTGAGAATGTTTTGATTTTCCCTTTATTTCCTGAATAATATTATCACTGGGTATGGAATTCTGAGTTGATGGTTCTTTTCTTTTAGCACTTTTCTTTCAGGCCTCTTTCTTCTGGCCTCCATGGTTTCTGACAAGAAATCCACTTACATTTGAATTGATTGTTTTCTCTCTGTTGTTCAAATTGGGTTATTTCTATTGTTCTATCTTCAAGTTCACTGATTCTTTCCTTTCTCATTTCCATTCTACTGTTGAGCCCTGCACTAGTGTCCTAGGGCTGCCATAACAAACTACCATAAACTGGGTAGTTTAAAATAACAGAAATTTATTGTCCTAAGTTTGAAGTTTGGCTAGAAGTTTGAAATCAAGGTGTTGATAGAGCCATACTACCTCTGAAACTTGTAGGGGAGAATTTCTTCCTTGTCTCTTCTAGCTTCTGGTGTTTGCCAATAATCCTTGGTGTTCCTTGGCTTGTAGACGCATCACTCCAATCTCTGCCTCTGTTCTCACATGGCTGACAGATCAAAATACCTTTTTTAGGGGGGACATAATTCAATCCATAACAAGCCTATCCATTGAACTTTTAATTTTGGTTATTGTATTTTCAGTTATAAAATATCCATTTGGTTCTTCTTTATATCTTCTGTTTCTTTGCTGAGACTTTCTATTTTTTCATTTGTTTAAATCGCCTGTTAAATTGCGTGCTTAATTGCTCATTAAAGCAGTTTTATGAAGGCTAGATTCTTGTCAGATAATGCCAGATAATTCTAACCTCTTAGTTATCTCTGTGTTAGTGTCAATTGTCTTTTCTCATTCAAGTAGAGATTTTCCTGGTTCTTGGTAAAACAAATGATTTTCAGTTGCATCCTGGACATTTTGGTTATTATGAGACTCTGGATCTTGTTTAAATCTTCTATTTTTGTATGTTTCCTCTGGCATAGGGCCAGTAGGGGAAAGTGAAAGTACCCACTTGCTATTGCCAAGGTTTCCAGGCCTTATTTCTGGCTCAACCTCTGTTGACAGCCCAGGGGAGGAGGGTCTTCTCGTGACAGTTGGGTAGGGTAGGGGTTCAGGCCCCCCACCCGGCTTCCACTGACATCACGCTGGTTGACGCAGGGAAGGGGACCTTGTAACTCCTTCTCACATGGCCCCCATGGACACTGCAGGGGGAGGTCTCAATATCACCCAGCAGGAATGAAGGTCTTGGTCTTCTCTGACACAACCCTAGTGGCTGGTGGGGATGCCTCATCATAGCTGGGCTGGGGGGACGAGTCCAGGCATCCCAGGCGGCCTCCAGTGACATTGTGGGGTTGGCTGCACCTCGTTACAGCTGGGCAAGAGTGGAAGTTTAAACTCCCTACTCTGCCTTTGCTGATGGCTCTGGGGTGGGGCTGCTTTTTTTCTGTGGCTTTTGAAGTAGGGCAGTTATTGTCTAAAAGTTTTCTGTCTTGCTGCCCCTTTTCTGGTCCCTAGCTAGAGAAAAAAGGCTTTTGTTCCTTTTGGTCTGTGATTTTTGATGTTTCTGGGTTGCAAGCTTCACCAGTACCCAGGCTGGTATAGGAGAGGCAAAAAGAAAACAAGGGGATTTACTGCTTTGTCATTCTTTGGGTTTTGAGGTCCCTAACTGTCTATGCTCTTCTCTCCACCTTGCAGAGTCTTCTTATCTTTGTTTTATGTATAATATCCAGAGTTTTTTTTAGCTGTACTTAGCAGAAGGAATAGGAAGGAATGTGTCTACTCCATGTTGTCCCTGCCTCTCCTGATATAATATTCAAGATGCTACCTTTACATCTTACAAATTGAGACCAATTAGGAAAGAAGATAAGTACAGTTATTGTGGGAACAAAGCTGGTTGGTTCTTTCCAGGTCATAGCCTTAGGTTCAATTTATTGGTCTTTACCTCTCATCTTCTCTAAGTAGAAATTTAGGTTGGAAAATTCACTGGAGGCAACAGACATTATTCTTGCTAATATTTCATGTTCACATTTGATTATACACATTGTGATTAAAGAAATGAAAATGGAATAATTTGTTAGCTTGGAAATTACTGAATTCTTATCAAGACCCTGATGAGAATGTTGAAAAGCAGCCATAGGGAAAACTGTGTTTGAAGTCATCCTTCACACTTTCCTTGAGTTAATTATAGTCGCTAATTTTCATATGCACACAATGTATTCATCTCTTTAATATTAAAACATTTAAAAATAGGTAGTAATGTGAACATTAACAGTGTTCCACTGTGTGATAAGGTCACCAGTTGGCCATTGTACTGTGTCACATGGTCATTTTAACTGAAATCCTATTGGGGTAGGGGTAGGGATTCATCGTGGTGGAATTGTATCTGATGTTCAAATGATATAAGTTGATTTTAGAGTTGTATTAGAAAATGGAAGATGTTATAAAAGTGCAGAGTATAAACAAATCAGAACTACTAACATTGCAGCCATTTCAAAGTTACAAGGTGAGGCAGAGATTATGTGGATTTTCATTTCCTGAATGATGTGAAGGATGAAACAGAGGCAGAGAAACACAATACTGCTGGGTTTAGAGCACTGGGTGAAAAATGTTCAGAAACTAATTGTGAATATTTGCTGCCTTGAGGCATATGCTCATAGCCTAACTTGTATTTTTCATTACTGGTAAATATATTATTTAGAGTCTAGAGTTACTGAAATGCCCTGCATTTGACTGTAAAATTTAATATGTAAAAGATAATGGGCTGTCTCTAAAATACATTTTTAAAAACATTCTTATTCAGAGAAAGGACTTCATAGATATGGCCTTTTCTCCCAATAAACAAAGAGAAGTTTTTTCTTTACTTTTATAATAATATCACTGAAACCTCTAGGCAAAAGTAATATGAACTTATAGAATGCAGAGAAATTAATCTGATTATTAAGATTTGCTTAAATGTTGCAAAACTAGTGTTGATTACAAATGACATGTTACATAGATATTATAGCCTCTAAACAAAACAGGAGAAAATGAAAATCTGATTCTCTGAACTGTGATGGGCAATTGGGGAAGAGCTTTGTATTTTGCCACAGGTGTAATTTCAGAAACTGTATACTCAAAGTGAGACCAAAGCTCAGCACTCCTTTTTTATTCTCTAATTGCTAATGTAAAAAAAAAAAAAGTTACTGTAAAATTGCCTCACTGAGGCTTTGGGATCTTGAAATTTCATTTTTAGCATCAAAAGTCTTTTTTTTTTTTTTTTTTTTTGCGGTATGCGGACCTCTCACTGCTGTGGCCTCTCCCGTTGCGGGGCACAGGCTCCGGACGCGCAGGCCTAGCGGCCATGGCTCACGGGCTTAGTTGCTCCGCGGCATGTGGGATCTTCCCGGACCAGGGCACGAACCCGTGACCCCTGCATCGGCAGGCGGATTCTCAACCACTGCGCCACCAGGGAAGCCCCTAGCATCAAAAGTCTTTTGTGTATGCAACACACTTCCCCTCTGAGTTTGAAAAGTTGACAAAAGAAATGTGATCATTACATGACTGCAACAGTCTGCTTGTTTGATGATAACCTGATGTCAAATATCAGCCTATAAAGATTCCTTTACATACTTTTCAAATGCTCTTGTGACTGATGAGGGTACTCAAGAAACTTTAAATGCTGAGATTACAATGAGGAAAAACCAAGCCTTCACTAGGCACAGTCCAATCAGAGAATGGGTCCTGTATTAGTTATCCCATTTTGTGTAACAAATTATCCTCAAACTTAACGGCTTAAAATGATAACTATTTATTATCTCACACAGTTTCTGGTTCAAAGTCTCTCAAAGGGATGCAGACAAGTCAGGGCTGCAATCATCTGACAGCCCAAATGGGGAGGCTTCAATTTCCAACAGGCATCCCTGTTGGCTATGGGCTGGAGTCTTCATTCCTTGCCACATGGGCCTCTCCGTAGGCAGAGTGCTTGACTGTCCTCACAACATGACAGCTGTCTTCTCCCAAGTGAGTGATCTGAAGGAATCCTAAGGAAGGAAGCCACAGTCATTTATAACCTAATCTTAGAAGTGATACATCATTACTTCTGCTTTATTCTGTTGGTCACCCAGACAAACCATGCTGCAGTGTGGGAGGGGAGAACACAAGGACATGAATACCAGGAGGTAAGGATCTTTGGGGACCATCTTGGAAGCTGGCTATCTCAGGTCCAGAGCAGATTTGCAACTTGGATTCACCTGGAATGTAGGTTAAAGTATACCTCCTCTAAAGGCCATTGTCTATTATTGGGAAGAAACTATATCTTAGTCTACTAGTGACCATGCAGACAGACCACCAGGGGCAAGTGGAAAGTTACTGACATTTCTCTGCCAGTTACATAACCTCTCGGCAACCTGAGTCTACTAAGTATACTAAGAAACAACAGTTCAACTTAGTCACACTTTTTATGGGTACCAAGGTCCACATTTAATTTCAAAAGTATGTATGATCTATAGTATAGCCCTGAGAAGGGTAAAATATATAATGGAGTAATATAAAACAGTATGCTGTCACAAAAAGTTAGGTGATTACCAATCCTATGCATTTAGGAATAAAGTTTTAAAATTGGCTATGAAAAAGATGAAAAATGAGATTTTTCGGCAATAAGCTGAATAATTGAATAATTTAATTGAATTTTTATGATATCAGTAGGAATCAATGACTGCTTTTAGCTTTCTGTTTTGGGTGTAAGTTAAGTCACTTTGAATACTTCTGGTAGTAAATTGCCAGGTAGAGATACAATCATTAAAAATTACTATGTAATTATTCTTGGCTTTTTGTAAAAGAAATTTCAGATAGTTTTCAATTTAGTAAAGTCTTCTAAAGGGCTTCATATAAATTAGCTTCTTGAAACTCACAAACTGTAAGGTACCTGACCCAGGCAAAGCAAATACAGAATGGTTGGACATAAATAGCTCTACTGAACTTACATGCACAAATAAATAAATAAACAGCCAATTTTAAACCTGATAGGATTTTTAATCATTCAGTAACTTAGCCATCTGGTTAGGTCAGGATCTATCTGCAGGCTAGAAAGGCTGTTTTAAAAGGCAGAGTAGTGGCAATAAATGACTTGTTCCCTTATCTAACCCTCCAGGTTATCTGTGCTTACAGCTACCCTCAGCCCTAGGCAAGGTATGCCCCTAGATGCTCTACCCTTCAGGGGAAGGAGGGAATTATTACAGGTCAAGAATGTGATTTCTGCCTGAGAAGGAAAAGGAGCCTGGGTGGTATTGGGGTGCTGACTTTATTTTAGCAGTGGTTCTCCAACTTGGCTGCATAATAGAATCAGATTCTCTGGGGTGAGACTCAGGTGCCAAACCTTTATTAAGCTCCCCAGGTGATTTCAGTGTGCAGCCAAAGCTGAAAATCTTTGCTTTGGGACAGAGTCTCATTTAAGTGCCCATCAGAATCACCTGGAGAGCATGTTAAAGTTACAGAAGGCTAGGTCCCAGCCTCAGAGTTTCTGATTCAGTAGGTCTGGGGAGGGACCCAATAATTTGCATTTTTAACAGGTTTCCAGATGAAGCTGATGTTGCTGTTTTACACTCTTAGAACCAATCGTAAAAGAGTTTGACTCTTATTATATACTGGAGTTCAGCTGTGACTGGGGTGTAAGGGCAGGAATGAAAATTGGCAGAAGGATGGGACAGATATCACTAACTCCCCTCTTCGCAAAGGTAAAGTGAACTGGGATATACCGCTGCATTGCTCATCCCCTATTTTCTTAGCCTTTATTTTATAGATGAGAAAATAAAGCCTCTTCAAGGGTCATGTGAACGGCCCAAAGTTGGTTACACCGGACTTAACCAGCCCGTTTTATCTGGTCTCTTTTCACGTGCAGGTTAACCTCTTACCTACCTCTGCATCCCGACTCCACTTAACCCTGGTCATTAACCTTTCTCTCCTCCCATGCCCCGCCCCCAGCGTCCTGACGTAGTTGCGCTGACAACGTGCACTTACGTTCAAAGCACGCAAGGAGCAGTCCTATGAGGTGCATCGTGTGCTGCGCAAGCGCAAGGGGCGAGTTGCTGGAGCAGTGGTTATGGACTGCGTCAACCCGGTGGTAAGGACCACCACCCTGTGCTCTCGGCCTGCGGTCTGTGCAGAGGGAGCGCGGCCCTGGGCTCATGGCAGCGGTGCTCTGAACACCCTTTTTTCCCCTCCTGGCTCTTTACAGGCTTTCAGGAGCCCTCTCCCTTAGGGGTTCCTCTGTTCTTCTCCTCCGTGTTGTAGGAAGCGGATGAGGGCCAGTAGCTCAGCTGGAAGTTGGACCTGGCCCCCCGCCAGGAGAACAAGTGCCTCTCTTTTTCTCCTTCTTATTCCTCATCGAACTGAGGTTCTCTAGAGTGAGGATTTGAGAAGGTGGTTAGAGATGGAATGCACCTTAAGCCTCCCAGTTTAGTGTGTTTAGAATTACTGAGTTCAGTTGTACTCTAATTGTAGTTCTTAATTTTAATGACCATTTTTGAGTCTAAGCTCTATTATTTACCCGAAATAACAGGTAATGTGATACTTTAGGTTACCCCACCACATATTTTTAGAGTTCTCCCCCACCCCTCCATTTCCCCATCCTTAAGCATCTTAATGTTTAAGTGTACAGTTGCAATTGATAAACCCAGACATTGCTTTGTTACCGTTAAAGAGTACATAAACCTCACATGAGAACTGACAGGCTCAATGGTCTTGTGAGACCCTCTATCAATCTTAAAAATTGATTTAAAGAAAAAAAGTCAAGAAATCACGTTTATTTTCAGTTCATTTCATCAGACGTCACAGTTGGTGAAACGCAATGTGCTTATCCAGATCTGTGTTGTTTTATGGGTTCCATCTATATATACAAAGGATAAAATGGTTCATTTCTGAAGACAAGTTATTATTTTAATGTGTATCCTTTTTCTGATAATGTGTTTTAATATATGTGAAATAATTATGCTTGAATATAAGCTTACCGTGTATACCATTTTATTTGATGGTGAAACTTCAAGGAGTGTGTGTGTGTGTTTTCTTTTAAATAGGGAAGAGGTTAAGATGGATTTCCTGGGCTATATACATAGTGGACTATACAGATAGTAATGAAGATAACAGGGAAAGAATATAAAGTCTAACTGTAGTCCTAGAAGAGAAAGTATATTCAATTCCTACTTTGCTTTTGAAAAATTGTGTTCTAATGGGTTGGTTATTTGTGATGGCTGCTGTTACATTCTGAGGGTAGATCGTAAAAGATGTTTTTATCCCTAGGAGTTTTTACCTCTAGCTTTAAGTGTGATCACACTAGCTGGGACTAACACTGAAACATTAATTAAGCACGGCTTTATCAGGGTAAACTGTTTTAGAAGAAGGAACTAATCTAGGGCACTTAATCTTATTGACTATGCTTGTGAATAACGTATTATTTAAACATTACTGATTGGCTTTTTCATAGGCTCACTCTGGGTCTTTAGAAGGAATAAGTTTAATACCTAACTACTCTTTGCATGAACAGGAGTACTTAGAATATTTACTGAGTAGTATGAAAAAGCAGTCCTAGAATGACAGAATTTTCAATTTGGCCTGATTAAGCAATTTGAAATAAGAGCAATTAAACTAAATTTCTGTTTTGTTATTTCTTATCAGTAGAACTTCCACTAGGTCAGTATTGTCAGTACACTTAGCATTGCCATTCTTTTTTTTGCATTTTTAAATTTTTAATTTAATTTAATTTAATTTTTAATTTTTTTGCGGTACGCGGGCCTCTCACTGCCGTGGCCTTTCCCGTTGCCGGCCACAGGCTCCGGGCACAGGCTCAGTGGCCATGGCTCACGGGCCCAGCCGCTCCGCGGCATGTGGGACCTTCCCGGACCGGGGCACGAACCCGTGTCCCCTGCATCGGCAGGTGGATTCTCCCAACCACTGTGCCACCAGGGAAGCCCAAATTTTATTTATTTTTATTTGATCTTTTGTGGCGGTGCCGCGTGGCTTGCGGGATCTTAGTTCCCACACCAGGGATTGAACCCAGGCAGTGAAAGCACTGAGTCCTAACCACTGGACTGTCAGGGAATTTCCCAGCATTGCCATTTTTGAACAAGGGTGGGAGTGGAGCACAGTTTACATAGATTTGAAGGACTGGGTTTATTTCACAGGGCTATTTTTCTATTGATATTGACCAGTTTTTAATCTGGTAAAGATCTGCTTTGAGGATGTTGCTTAGTCTCTGCAGTATGGAAGGGTAAGGTTTGTTTAAGTCCTCCTTAGTTTCTCTTAGGAAATCCTTTTTGGTGCAGTAGTAATTTTACTTGACCATGGTTCAGAATATCTTTTTGAACTCTGTGTATGTTGGAAGCAGGACAGACTTTGGTGACTCTATTGTAGATGCTCGCCCCACATTTATGGCTTGGAATTTATTTACATTTATGGAAGTAATATAGTAAACTCTGAAAAAGCTCTCTGGGTCCTTCTGAGAAAAAGGTAAATTGAAAACAAAAGATTCATTTCCACCTGTCTTAAATTAATTTCCTTTTTAAAAAGGAGTGTGGAGGTTAAATACTGACACAAAAGCCAAGGATCCTAAAAGTAACCATACATCTTGATGAGATTATTATCTCATATTTTCTTGTAGTATTGTGATTCAGCCTTATAGATAAGCCGAGACTATGGGTCTGAAGTTAACCAATTTATGGAAAGCTCAGACTGTATTGGGAATAGGATGCACAGAGTGAAAATCCTTATGGTGGCTTTTCTTCAAATATAAGATTAGAAAGTGTACACTGCATGTTTTTAAGGCTGGATACACTCAAACTTGAGAATGTAAAACTTTAACAATTGCTTTTATGTAGCCTAAACTCTACAGATCTGTAATTGAAGATGTAATTGAAGGAGTGCGGGATCTATTTGCTGAAGAAGGTATAGAGGAACAAGTCTTAAAAGACTTGAAGCAGGTTTGTAGACAGTAGAAGTTTCTCTCTTTTGTTTTTTCAGCTTAAAAAAATGGATAAATTAAATTCAAACCCCTTAATTATAGTTTAATACTTACCCATTTATTGTGCCTTCAGCTGACAATTTAATTTAAAAGTAAAAAATATAGGAGTAAATATCCTAAGTTTTTTTTTTTTTAGAGCAAACATTTTGTTTTTCTCTGCAGCTCTGGGAAACAAAGGTTTTGCAGTCTAAAGCAACAGAAGACTTCTTCAGAAATGGTGTCCATTCGCCTCTGTTCACCCTTCAGTTGCCACACAGCTTGCACCAAACATTGCAATCATCAACAGGTTGGATATAGTTAGTAAATTAGTACTATATGCAGAACAAATTCTCATTTGGTGGTGGTTTGGAATTAGGGTAATGTTCTTAAGGGGAGAGGGCTTGGACTTCAAAATCATTGCTATTAAAAGAACACAGGATAAGTCATCACTGCCATGTAATTATTGACAAAAAAATTAGGTTATTTAAACTATTTTTAAAACTATTATAGTCCACAAAGGTGACAAAGCCTTACTTCATAGGAACAAATTATATAGTTTGTGGGCTATTGGAAATACCCTTTGTTTATCTCAAAGGATTTGATTGGCTCTAGTAAAGGAGTAATCCAGCCACTTGGTGAAGAAGCAGAGGGAAAGATGGGTGCTTGCAAGCTTGTGCATTCTTTCTCTTTCTCTTGCTATCTGTATGTATTGTAAATCTGTCATTGAAATGGAAGCAAAATGGAGTATCAACAGGAATATGGAGGTTATTCAGGCTACTTCACAGTTTTGGATATAAAATGATGGGTAGAAATGGACCATATGCATATTGTCTTTAATCTTGGACTTAAATCTAGACCTCTGCTTTTAAGGGAAATATTATGTCTATCAATTTAAACTGAAAAAGACTAACTGCTAAAAGATAAAACAATACTATTATATCTTTCTAGCCTTTATTTCTTTTTTTCTCCTCTGATTCTTATAATCCTTATGCTATCCTGATGTGTGTGTGTGTGTGTGTGTGTGTGTGTGTGTGTATACATCTACATGTTGATGCACAGAGACGCAGGCACACACCAACAGACATATCCAGACTCAGGGAGACACACCCAGATACAGATGTGCACAGACACAGATAGACACACACAAGTAGGTTTTATTGGATTTAGCCGAAATTCAATAGATGAATGTCTGCAAGAGGTAAGGGTAGATTTTGGATTAGATTGTCAGTAAAAACTAGATTGTTCATGGCATACTTGGGAAAATTCACATGAAAATCTTGTGGATCAAGGTGAGGGGAAAATATCGATAGTAAGGAGGCTAGTACCTCCTCTATTACAAAATGAGAGAATTTAAGTGTGACAGCAATTATAACGTATAAAAATGAAATTAACAATGTGTTGAGTTACCAAACACAACTTTTATCTAATGCTGTGCTTAAAATGTGTAACATTGCTCTTTAAGAGTTAGCCATGGCTGTTTTAATTATTAAGTTGACACATTGAATTACATCAATTGTTCGGTTTTTGGCTATGCCTTCTTTTTTTTTTTTGCGGTACGTGGGCCTCTCACTGTTGTGGCCTTTCCCGCCACGGAGCACAGGCTCCGGACACGCAGGCTCAGTGGCCATGGCTCACGGGCCCAGCCGCTCCGCGGCATGTGGGATCTTCCCAGACCAGGGCACAAACCCGTGTCCCCTGCATCGGCAGGCGGACTCAACCACTGCGCCACCAGGGAAGCCCCTATGCCTTCATTTTTAACTTCACTGTTTTATTAGAGCATCCCTTTTATTTCTCTATTTAAATAATATTCTTTTAATTTTTTCTTCATTAAAGAACTTTAAAGATTTTTTCCTTAGGAGTGGCTTGGAGGGTGGTGAATGTGGAGTAGTAAAATACTTGATTGTCTTTTATGAAAAGCATGGTTCTTAAGAAAAGACTAGCTGGAACACTTCTCAGGTTCTTTGTCATTCAAAAGTGTAATACTTGATTTTGCCTCAAGATGGTAATATTACCAGTGATTTAAATTACAAAATAGTCTTGCAACTAATATATCTAGCTGACTTTCACTCAGCACTTCTTTCTTTCTAATTCTGTCTTAGAGGTTAGAATAATAGAAATAAGTACATTTAAACAAGACAGTTTTTCTTCTTCTTTTCTACATCATTCATAATGAAGTGAAGAGGAAGCACATGTATCCTGTAAAACTGCATTATAGGCCTTTTTCCTATCCCTCTTCATTTCTAGGTACTCTGCAATAAGATTCTTGAAGTATAAACAGCCTCATAAAATTGAAGTACTTTTTAATTATATCACCTCGTTGTATGCTTCTAAAAGCCTGATTAAGATAGCCTAAACATACTCTACAACCTTTTTATCTCTTGATAACAAGTTCAAATTACATCTACAATGGAATAAGTCCTTTGCCTTTGTCTTTTCCACTGTTAAAATTTGTTTGCCCTTTTGTATTTTCTTTGACTCTATTATCCATTTGTTTAATAATTTGCTGTATATTCAGTTGTCAACTTTTTTTTTTTTTTGGTCTCAGGACCCCTTTACACTTAAAAATTCAGAACCTCAAAGTGCTTCCTTTTATGTGGGTTGCTAGTATCTATTTACCATATTAGAAATTAAAGCTGAGAACTTTTAAAAATGTTGACTTATTAATTTAAAAAATGATTGTATGTTAATATATATTTGTTAAAAATAACTCTTTTCCAGAACAAAAAAATATTTAATGAGAAGACTGGTATTGTTTTACTTTTCTGCAATTCTTGTTAATGTCTGGCTTAATACAAGACAGCTGGATTCTCATATCTATTTCTAAATTTAATCTGTTGTGATATGTAGTTTTGGCAGGAGAAAATCTAATCTTCCACAGATAGATAATTGGAAAAGGAAGAGTGTTTTAATAGCTTTTTCAGGTAATTTGGTACTATGCTAAAACTCAACGCGTGGTAGTTTCTGAGAGGTTAGCTGCAAAGTGGAATCTGAAACCTATCAGTGGACTTTTTGTGATGTTAAAGTTCACTGGTATATCTTGCATTTTGAATGACTGTCTAACCCCTATGTAATTTTGTAACATACGTTGGTGACATGGAAAATATTGGGTCACTGAGTTATACGTTTGACACATTGTTCATTGTACAGGATAAAAAGTCATATTAATATCTCCACGTATCTCACAGAAAAGTGTTCAAGTATTGGAAAGCGATGAAGCTCACTGTAGTGGATATAGTTTTCAAAATTCTGGTTTTTGCTTGAAAGCTTGAATTTTATCATTGCCAAACAAATACTGTCAGTTTGTTTTCCTTGAGGTGACGGGCACACTTAGTTCATTTTCAAAAAATTGCCAAATATCCAAGTCTGATGAACCATAGTTTCTGTCAGTTTTTCTTTCAGGTAAAATGGTGTTTCTTGAAAAAAGAAATTAGGTCAGCTCCCAACTTAAACAATAGCACCATTGGATTTCCTCATACTTCCTTGTACTCCTGTATGCTACAGAAATGCTTTATATGTTCTTCCTATTTCCTCACTCAGAATATTAAAAGCAAGTGTACTTGAGGGTTGAAATTTAGTAAAAATAATTCTGTATGGTTTCATTAAGGAATTTCTTAAGTGAAACAGTTTTGTTGTTGCTGGTTTTATTTGTTTATTTTTAAACTGTGAGTAAATAGCAATGGAGAATAAATACAGGGACCACTAGTAAGGTTTGGTGCTTACAGGCTTAATTCATGTGACGATGCCTTCAGTTTTATTTATCATGGCTTTGTGCTATCAGTGCAAATGTCAGCACCACCACCTGCCTTAAAATATTTAGTGAGAAATGAAAAAGGCATATATTGCTTTGATATTATAAAAATAGTTTTGACCTTATGAATACCCTGAAAGTATCTTAGGGACCCCCAGGGGTTTGTACACTAAACTTGGAGAACTGTTGTTCTATTCTTATATTCTATTATATATAATTTATAATCCACTTTAAAAAAAAATACTTAATGTTTTAGAACGTCTTTAGGTTCACAGCAAATTTGAGAGAGGGTACAGAGATTTCCCATCTACTCCTTGCTCCCACTCATGCATAGCCTCTCCAGTTATCAACATACCCCACCAGAGTGGTACATTTGTTACAGTTGATGAACCTGCATTGACACATCGTAAACACCCAAAGTCCATAGTTTACATTGTCACTTTTGGTGTTGTACATTCTGTGGGGTTGGGCAAGTTTATAATGACTTGAATCCATTGTAATAGTTTCATACAGAGTATTTCCGTTGCCCAAAATATCTTCGGTGCTCCTCTGCATCCAGTTTCCCTCACACCAATCCCTGGCAACCACTGATCTTTTTACTGTCTCCATAGTTTTACCTTTTCTAGAATGTCATGTAATTGGAACACAATAGTATACAGCCTTTTCAGATTGGCTTCTTTCAGTTAGTAATATGACTTTTAAAAAAATTTATTTATTTATTTATTTATATTTGGCTGCATTGGGTCTTCGTTGCTGCACCCGGGTTTTCTCTAGTTGCGGTGAGCGGGGACTACTCTTTGTTGCGGTGCACGGGCTTCTAATTGTGGTGGCTTCTCCCGCTTCAGAGCACAGGCTCTCAGCACACAGGCTTCAGCAGTTGTGGCATGTGGGCTCAGCAATTGTGGCTTGTGGGCTCCAGAGCGCAGACTCAGTAGTTGTGGCACACAGACCCAGTTGCTACGTGGCATGTGGGATCCTCCCGGACCATGGCTTGAACTTGTGTCCCCTGCATTGGTAGGTGGATTCTTAACCATTGCACTACCAGGGAAGTCCAGTACTATGACTTTAAGGTTCTTCCATATCTTTTCATGGCTTGATAGCTCCTTTCTTTTCAGCAATGAATAATATTCCATTGTCCAGAGGTACCACAGTTTATATATCCATTCACCTATTGAAGGATGACATCTTGGTTGCTGCCAGGTTTTGGCAATTATGAATAAAAGTGCTGTAAACATTTGTGTGCAGGTTTTTGTGAAGAAATAAGTTTTCAACTCCTTTGGGCAAATACCAAGAAGTGTGATTGCTGGATCATATGGTAAGAGTATGTTTAGCTTGGTAAGAAACTGTCAAACTGTCTTCCAGAGTGGCCGAACCATTTTACATTCCCCAGCAATGAATGAGAGTTTGTTGCTCGGCATACTTGCCAGCATATTGCTGTTATCAGTGTTCTGGATTTTGTCCATTCCAGTAGGGGTGTAGTGGTATCTCGTTGCTTTAATTTACATTTCCCCAATGACATATGATATGGAGCATCTTTTATATTTTTCATATGCTTATTTGCCATTTATATATCTTCTTTGGTGAAGTGTCTCTTTAGGTCTTTGGCCCATTTTTAATTTTATTTTATTTTCTTTTTGCAGTACGCGGGCCTCTCACTGTTCTGGCCTCTCCCGTTGCGGAGCACAGGCTCGGGATGTGCAGGCTCAGTGGCCATGGCTCACGAGCCCAGCCGCTCTGCGGCACGTAGGATCCTCCTGGACCGGGGCACGAACCCGCGTCCCCTGCATCGGCAGGCGGACTCTCAACCACTGCGTCACTAGGGAAGCCCCGTGGCCCATTTTTAGATTGGTTTGTTTGTTTGTTTTCTTATTGTTAAGTTTTGAGAGTTCTTTGTGTATTTTTTTTTTCTTTTTTAGTAAATTTGCCCTTTTTTTTTTTTTTTTTTTTACTATTTTTAAAAACATCTTTATTGGAGTATAATTGCTTTACAATAGTGTGTTAGTCTCTGCTGTAGAACAAAGTGAATCAGCTATACCTACACATATATCCTCATATACCCTCCCTCTTGAATGTCCCTCCCACCCTCCCTATCCCACCCTTCTAGGTGGACACAAAGCACCTAGTTGATCCCCCTGTGCTATGCAGCTGCTTCCCACTAGCTATCTGTTTTACATTTGGTACTGTATATATGTCCATGCCACTCTCTTACTTTGTCCCAGCTTACCCTTCCCCCTCCTCGTGTCCTCAAGTCCATTCTCTATGTCTGCGTCTTTATTCCTGTCCTGCCCCTAGGTTCTTCAGAACCATTTTTTTCTTTAGATTCCATATATATGTGTTAGCATACGGTATTTTTTTTTCTCTTTCTGACTTCCTTCACTTCACTCTGTATGACAGACTCTGTGTCCATCCACCTCACTACAAATAACTGTTTCATTTCTTTTGATGGCTGTGTAATATTCCATTGTATATATGTACCACATCTTCTTTGTCCATTCATCTGTCAGTGGACACATAGGTTGCTCCCATGTGCTGGATATTGTAAATAGTGCTGCAGTGAACATTGTGATACATGCTTCTTTTTGAATTAAGGTTTTCTCAGGGTATATGCCCAGTAGTGGGATTGCTGGGTCATATGGTAGTTCTATTTTTAGGTTTTAAGGAACCTCCATACTGTTCTCCATAGTGGCTGTAGCAATTTACATTTCCACCAACAGTGCAAGAGGGTTCCCTTTTCTCCACACCTTCTCCAGCATTTCTTGCTTGTAGATTTTTTGATAATGGCCATTCGGACCAGTGTGAGGTGATACCTCATTGTAGTTTTGATTTGTATTTCTCTAATGATTAGTGATGTTGAGCATCCTTTCATGTATTTGTTGGCAGTCTGTATGTCTTTGTTGGAGAAATGTCAATTTAGGTCTTCTGCCCATTTTTGGACTGGGTTGTTTTTGATATTGAGCTGCATGAGCTGCTTGTATATTTTGGAGATTAATCCTTTGTCAGTTGCTTTGTTTGCAAATATTTTCTCCCATTCTGAGGGTTGTCTTTTTATCTTTTTTATGGTTTCCTTAGTTGTGCAAAAGCTTTTAAGTTTCATTAGGTCCCATTTGTTTATTTTTGTTTTTATTTCCATTTCTCTAGGAGGTGGGTCAAAAAGGATCTTGCTGTGATTTATGTCATAGGGTGTTCTGCCTATGTTTTCCTTTAAGAGTTTTGTAGTGTCTGGCCATACATTTAGGTTTTTAATCCATTTTGAGTTTATTTTTGTGTATGGTATTAGGAAGTGTTCTAATTTCATTCTTTTACATGTAGCTGTCCAGTTTTCCCAGCACCACTTACTGAAGAGGCTTTCTTTTCTCCATTGTATATTCTTGCCTCCTTTATCAAAGATAAGGTGACCTTACGTGGGTGGGTTTATCTCTGGGCTTTCTATCCTGTTCCATTGATCTATATTTCTGTTTTTGTGCCAGTACCATACTGTCTTGATTACTGTAACTTTGTAGTATAGTCTGAAGCCAGGGAGCCTGATTCCTCCAACACCATTTTTCTTTCTCATGATTGCTTTGGCCATTCGGGGTCTTTTGTGTTTCCATACAAATTGTAAAATTTTTGGTTCTAGTTCTGTAAAAAATGCCATTGGTAATTTGATAGGGATTGCATTGAATCTGTAGATTGCTTTGAGTAGTATAGTCATTTTCACAATGTTGATTCTTCCAATTCAGGAGCATGGTATATCTCTCCATCTGCTTGTGTCATCTTTAATTTCTTGAATCAGTGTCTTATAGTTTTCTGCATACAGGTCTTTTGTCTTCTTAGGTAGGTTTATTCCTAGGTATTTTACTCTTTTTGTTGCAATGGTAAATGGGAGTGTTTCCTTAATTTCTCTTTCAGATTTTTCATCATTAGGGTATAGGAATGCAAGAGATTTCTGTGCATTAATTTTGTATCCTGCTACTTTATGAAATTCGTTGATTAGCTCTAGTAGTTTTCCCGTAGCATCTTTAGGATTCTCGATGTATAGGATCATGTCATCTGCAAACAGTGACTGTTTAACTTCTTCTTTTCTATTTGGATTCCTTTTATTTCTTTTTCTTCTATGATTGCTGTGGCTGAAACTTCCAAAACTATGTTGAATGATAGTGGTGAGAGTGGGCAACCTTGTCTTGTTCCTTATCTTAGTGGAAATGGTTTCAGTTTTTCACCATTGAGAACGATGTTGACTACGGGTTTGTCATATTTGGCCTTTATTATGTTGAGGTAAGTTTCTTCTATACCTACTTTCTGGAGAGGTTTTATCATAAATCAGTGTTGAAATTTGTAAAAAGCTTTTTCTGCATCTGTTGAGATGATCATGTGGGTTTTCTCCTTTAATTTGTTAATAGGGTGTATCACATTGATTGATTTGTGTATATTGAAGAATCCTTGCATTCCTGGGATAAACCCCACTTAATCATGGTGTATGATCCATTTTAAGTGCTGTTGGATACTGTTTGCTAGTATTTTGTTGAGGATTTTTGCATCTATGTTCATCAGTGATATTGGCCTGTAGTTTTCTCTGTGACAGCTTTTTCTGGTTTTGGTGTCAGGGTGATGGTGGCCTCGTAGAATGAGTTTGGGAGTGTTCCTCCCTCTGCTATATTTTGGAAGAGTTTGAAGAGGATAGGTGTTATCTCCTCTCCAAATGTTTGATAGAATTCGCCTGGGAAGCCATCTGGTCCTGGGCTTTTGTTTGTTGGAAGATTTTTAATCACAGTTTCAATTTCAGTGCTTGTGATTTGTCTGTTTGTATTTTTTATTTCTTCCTGGTTCTGTCTTGGAAGGTTGTGCTTTTCTAAGAACTTGTCCATTTCTTCCACGTTGTCCATTTTATTGGCATACAGTTGCTTGTAGTAATCTCTCATGATCCTTTATATTTCTGCAGTGTCTGTTGTAACTTCCTCTTGTTCATTTCTGATTTTATTGATTTGAGTCCTCTTCCTCTTTTTCTTGATGAGAGTGGCTAATGGTTTATCTATTTTGTTTATGCTCTCAAAGAACCAGCTTTTAGTTTTATTGATGTTTGCTATTGTTTCCTTCATTTCTTTTTCATTTATTTTCTGATCTGATCTTTATGATTTCTTTCCTTCTGCTAATTTTGGGTTTTTTTTTGGTTCCTCTTTCTCTGACTACTTTAGGTGTAAGGTTAGGTTGTTTATTTGAGATTTTTGTTATTTCTTGAGGTAAGAATATATTGCTGTAAACTTCCCTCTTAGAACTGGTTTTGCAGCATCCCATAGGCTTTGGGTCATCGTGTTTTCATTGTCATTTTTTTCTAGATATTTTTTGATTTCCTCTTTGATTTCTTCAGTTATCTCTTGGTTATTTTGTAGTGTATTGTTTAGCCTCCATGTGTTTGTATTTTTTACAGATTTTTTCCTGTAATTGATATCTAGTCTCATAGTATTGTGGTTGGAAAAGTTACTTGATATGATTTTAGTTTTTTAAAATTTACCAAGGCTTGATTGAGGATCCAAGATGTGATCTGTCCTGGAGAATGTTCCGTGAGCACTTGAGAAGAAAGTGTATTCTGTTGTTTTTGGATGGATTGTCCTATAATTATCAATTAAGTCCATCTTGTGTAATGTATCATTTAAAGCTTGTGTTTCCTTATTTATTTTCATTTTGGTTGATCTGTCCATTGGTGAAAGTGGGGTGTTAAAGTCCCCTACTATGATTGTGTTACTGTTGATTTCCCGCTTTATGTCTGTTAGCATTTGTCTTATGTATTGAGGTGCTCCTATGGTGGGTGCATAAATATTTACAATTGTTATATCTTCTTTTTGGATCTATCCCTTGATCATTATGTAATGTCCTTCTTTGTCTCTTGTAATAGTCTTTATTTTAAAGTCAGTTTTGTCTGATATGAGAATTGCTACTCCAGCTTTCTTTTGATTTCCATTTGCATGGACTATCTTTTTCCATCCCCTCACTTTCAGTCTGTATGTGTCCCTAGGTCTGAAGTGGGTCTCTTGTAGACAGCATAAATACGGGTCTTGTTTTTGAATCCATTCAGCCAGTCTATGTCTTTTGGTTGGAACATTTAATCCATTTACATTTAAGGTAGTTATCAATATGTATGTTCCTATGACCATTTTCTTAATTGTTTTGGGTTTGTTATTGTAGATTTTTTCTGTCTCTTGCGTTTTCTGCCTAGAGAAGTTCCTTTGGCATTTGCTGTAAAGCTGGCTTGGTGGTGCTGAACTCTCTTAGCTTTTGCTTGTCTGTAAAGGTTTTAATTTCTCCATTGAATCTGAATGAGATCCTTGCTGGGTAGAGTAATCTTGGTTGTAGGTTTTCCCCTTTCATCACTTTAAGTATGTCCTGCCACACTCTTCTGGCTTGCAGTGATTCTGCTGAAAGATCAGCTGTTAACCTTATGGGGATTCCCTTGTATATCATTTGTTGTTTTTCCCTTGCTGCTTTTAATATTTTTTCTTTGTATTTAACTTTTGATAGTTTGATTAATATGTGTCTTGGCATGTTTCTCCTTGGATTTATCCTGCTTGGGACTCTCTGTGCTTCCTGGAATTGATTGACTATTTCCTTTCCCATATTCAGGGAGTTTTCATCTATATTCTCTTGATATATTTTCTCAGTCCCTTTCTTTTTCTCTTCTTCTCTTGGGACCCCTATAATTTAAATGTTGATGTGTTTAATGTTGTCCCAGAGGTCTCTGAGACTGTCCTCAATTCTTTTCATTCTTTTTTCTTTATTCTGCTCTGAAGTAGTTATTTCATGTTTCATATGAAAGATGTATTTTGCTGAGATCAAATGAGATCGGGCGTGTTCAGGATGGTAGGGCCATAGACTGTAGATGTATTTTTGATGTTTTTGTGGGGAGGAAAGTGATCTCCATGTCTTACTCCTCCACCACCTTGAATGTTCTCTGTCTCTTTGTGTATTTTGGATGACAGTCCCTTATCAGATATGTCTTTTGAAAATATTTTCTCCCAAACGGTGGCTTGTCTCCTATTCTCGTGACATTGTCTTTTGCAAAGCAGTTTTTAATTTTAATGAAGTTCAGCTTATCAGTTATGTCTTTCATGGATTGTTCCTTCAGTGTTGTATCAAAAAAGTCATTGCTATACTCAAGTCATCTAGATTTTCTCATATGTTATTTTCCAGGAGTTTTATAGTTTGTCATTTTACATTTACTTCGGTGATCCATTTTTAGTTAACTTTTGTGAAGCGTGTAAGGTCTGTATCTATGTTCTTTTTTTTTTTTTTTTTTTTTTTTTTTTTGCATTAGATGTTCAGTTGGCACTATTTGTTGAAAAGACTATCTTTGTTCCATCGTATTGCTTATGCTCCTTTGTCAAAGATCAATTGATTATATTTATGGGGACCTATTTCTGGGCTGTCTGTTCTGTTCCACTGATCTATTTGTCTGTTTTTTTTGCCATCTATTTGTCTACACTGTCTTGATTACTGTAGCTTTACAGTAAGTCTTGAAGTTGGGTAGTGTTAGTAGTTCATCATTTTCTCCTTGAATATCATATTGGCTATTCTGGGTCTTTTGCTTATAATCCACTTTTGAGAGAGAAATGGGGTTCTGTTAATAATAACCTCAGGATTTCCCTGGTGGTGCAGTGGTTAAGAATCCGTCTGCCAGTGCATGGGACATGGGTTTGATCCCTGGTCTGGGAAGATCCCATGTGCCGTGGAGCAACTAAGCCCGTGCGCCACAAGTACTGAGCCTGCACTCTAGAGCCCACATGCCACAACTACCAAAGCCCATGTGACTAGAGCCGGAGCTCCACAACAAGAGAAGCCCTCACACTGCAATGAAGAGTAGCCCCTGCTTGCTGCAACTAGAGGAAGCCCGTGCACAACAATGAAGACCCAATGCAGTCATAAATTAATAAATAAATAAATAATAAGGAGAGGACTTCCCTGGTGGCACAGTGGTTGAGAATCCGCCTGCCGATGCAGGGGACACGGGTTCGTGCCCCAGTTTGGGAAGATCCCACATGCCATGGAGCGGCTGGGCCCGTGAGCCATGGCCGCTGAGCCTCCTTGTCCGGAGGACCAAAAAAAAAAAAAAAATAATAATAATAATAAGGAGAATAACCTCAGAATAACAGGTGTAAACTTGGACTATCCTGAGCACACTGGGACATGTAGTCACTTTGTCTATAATTGCCTTATTTCTAGGGCAATTCAAATCATCTTCTGCTATTTGGTCTTCATGTCACATAGTCTTTTTGATGAAACCATCAGTCATTGTGGGAGGAAGACAGGGAAGAGCCAGGAACATTGAGAGGTTTGTTAGCTTTCTTCTTTGAGCATTAAAACTCCTAAACTTCAGGTACAAACTGTATGTCCTGTTGTTCTTGAACTTGGATCTATTAAAAATTTCAGCTATGTTGTTGTTTCTTGAGGTGATTTAAGTTAGAATATTCAGTTTGGTCATCAGGAGACAGCCATATACCAAAGAGTAGTCACAAAAAAAGAAATTTACCAGTTTTTGCATCTCTTGAATAATGTGACTTGGATATTAAAATTTGGTATGGTTCAAAGTGGGACCAAAAATTGTTAAATGATTAACTGCCTTAATGTATCAAAGACTTTTTTGGTGTGTAGGGAAAAATACACTTATAAATGTGAATGTTGTTGTACTATATTATCTTTTTGCAGAACTCCTTAAATTATATTTGTCGGGGCTTCCCTGGTGGTGCAGTGGTTGAGAGTCCACCTGCCGATGCAGGGGACATGGGTTCGTGCCCTGGTCTGGGAAGATCCCACATGCCACGGAGCGGCTGGGCCCATGAGCCGTGGCCGCTGAGCCTGCGCGTCCGGAGCCTGTGCTCTGCAACGGGAGAGGCCACAACAGTGAGAGGCCTGTGTACCGCAAAAAAAAAAAAAAAAATTATATTTGTCGGATTAAATTCTTCCTTTATTCTAAAGCTTATTGTTTGTGAAATTTACTATTTGTAGAATATATACATGACCAAAATTCTGACATTTTAAGTAAAAACATGTATTCAGTTAAAACTTAATTGGTTATTGACACTATCTTGAGTGTTTTAAAAAGTGTGTTTCATGCACATATAATGGTGTACATAATTAGTGAATGTATATGAATGATGAATATAACTTGTGAATTTAGTATCAAAATTAAGTAGAGGGCTCCCCTGGTGGCGCAGTGGTTGAGAGCCTGCCTGCCGATGCAGGGGACACGGGTTCGTGCCCCAGTCTGGGAGGATCCCACATGCTGCGGAGCGGCTGGGCCCGTGAGTCATGGCCACTGAGCCTGTGCATCCGGAGCCTGTGCTCCGCAACGGGAGAGGCCACAACAGTGAGAGGCCCGCGTACCGCAAAAAAAAAAAAAAAAAAAAAAAAAAATTAAGTAGAAGCTACATGAAACTTCAAAATTTTGTTAGTTCAATCTTTTTATGGCTCTAAAGAAACTCTTAAAACTCTCTTTTAGCTCTGTTTGATTTGTATGAGTAGAGAGAATTATCCTTTGGGATTTATTGCAGAGTATTTAACAGGGGAGAATTGTTGCTGTTTTTCCTCAAGAAATTCATTTAATTGCTTCAGACAGTATGTTAACAGATTTTTGTTTCCTCTCAGGCTATGGCTTATGCTATACCAGCCTAAGCTTTTCTCACTTCAGCTAATTAAGACTAATACCATTGTGTTCCTGCCACTCCAGTTCTAATTTAGCCTTTCCAAAAAGAATGCCTGTTAAGAAGCAAAGCTATAGATGACAGAGGATAAAAATAGTTTTGTACTTCATTAACCATCAATCTTTGTAGCTTCACTTCTGTTGTCTTAATGTGAGAAGAATGGTTAGTTAAAAAAAATTTGCTCTTCTGAGCTGTTTGTTGTATATGATGGAAGCATTCTACTGTCAGAAATGGATCTTTAGGACAGTTTTTCTTAATACAGTATGTGAAAAAATACCATAAAAAACAGTACATTCAGTATATACGTGCTGCATAAACATGCTAAAAAGTTTTTGTTTTTATTAAAGAAAAGGCAAAATGGTCTTCTAACAGTCAGGTTCAAGTAGGTAAAATGAACCTTGAGGTAAGGTTTAAGGTTACATTGGTCAACTGAGATCCTTCTAGTAACTATTTATTCTTTAGACTTATTTAAAAAAAATTTATTGGAGTATAGTTGATTTAAAATACTGTGTTATTTTTAGCTGTACAGCAAAGTGAATCAGTTATACATATACATCTATCCACTCTTTTTTTAGATTCTTTTCCCATATAGGTCGTTACAGAGTATTGAGAAGAATTCTGTGTGCTATGTAGTAGGTCCCTATTAGTTACCTATTTTATATATAGTAGTGTGTATATGTCAATCCCAATCTCCCAATTTATCCCTCCCCCTTTCCCCACCTGGTAACCATAAGTTTATTTTGTACATCTGTGACTCTGTTTCTGTTTTGTAAATAAGTTCATTTGTACCATTTTTTTTGGATTCCACATATAAGTGATATCGTATGATGTTTGTATTTCTCTGTTTGACTTACTTTACTCAGTATGGCAATCTCTAGGTTCATCCATGTTGCTGCAAATGACATTATTTTGTTCTTTTTATGGCTGAGTAGTATTAAGACTTATGTTTAAATGATTACGTTTACAACCATTTGGCCAACCTTTTATTTTTTAAAATTCTTTATTTAAAAAATTGTTTAAATTTAACTTTATTTTTTTTATACAGCAGGTTCTTATTAGTCATCAATTTTATAAACAACAGTGTACACATGTCAATCCCAATCACCCAATTCAGCACACCACCATCCCCATCCCCCCATGTCTTTCCCCCCTTGGTGTCCATACCTTTGTTCTCTACATCTGTGTCTCAACTTTTGTCCTGCATACTGGTTCATCTGTACCATTTTTCTAGGTTCCACATACATGCGTTAATATACGATATTTGTTTTTCTCTTTCTGACTTACTTCAGTCTGTATGACAGTCTCTAGATCCATCCATTTCTCAACAAATGACCCAATTTTGTTCCTTTTTATGGCTGAGTAATATTCCATTGTATATATGTACCACATCATCTTTATCCATTCGTCTGTAGATGAGCATTTAGGTTGCTTCCATGACCTGGTTATTGTAAATAGTGCTGCAGTGAACATTGGGGTGCATGTGTCTTTTTGAAGTATGGTTTTCTCTGGGTATATGCCCAGTAGGGGGATTGCTGGATCATATGGTAATTCTATTTTTAGTTTTTTAAGGAACCTCCATACTGTTCTCCATAGTGGCTGTATCAATTTACATTCCCACCAACAGTGCAAGAGGGTTCCCTTTTCTCCACACCCTCTCCAGCATTTGTTGTTTGTAGGTTTTCTGATGATGCCCATTCTAACTGGTGTATGGTGATACCTCATTGTAGTTTTGATTTGCATTTCTCTAATAATTCATGCTGTTAAGCAGCTTTTCATGTGCCACGAATGGCCATCTGTATATCCTCATTGGAGAAATGTCTGTTTAGGTCTTCTGCCCATGTTTTAATTGGGTTGTTTGTTTTTCTAATATTGAGCTGCATGGGCTGTTTATATATTTTGGAGATTAATCCTTTGTCCGTGGATTCGTTTGCAAATATTTTCTCCCATTCTGAGGGTTGTCCTTTCGTCTTGTTTATAGTTTCCTTTGCTGTGCAAAAGCTTCGAAGTTTCATTAGGTCCCATTTGTTTATTTTTGTTTTTATTTCCATTACTCTAGGAGGTGGATCAAAAAAGATCTTGCTGTGATTTTTGTCAAAGAGTGTTCTTCCTATGTTTTCCTCGAACAGTTTTATAGTCTCCGGTCTTACATTTAGGTCTCGAATCCATTTTGAGTTTATTTTTGTGTATGGTGTTAGGAAGTGTTCTAATTTCATTCTTTTACATGTAGCTAGCTGTCCAGTTTCCTCAGCACCACTTATTGAAGAGACTGTCTTTTCTCTATTGTATATCCTTGCCTTCTTTGTCATAGATTAGTTGACCATAGGTGTGTGGGTTTATCTCTGGGCTTTCTATCTTGTTCCATTGATCTTTGTTTCTGTTTTTATGCCAGTACCATATTGTCTGGATTACTGTAGCTTTGTAGTATAGTCTGAAGTCAGGGAGTCTGATTCCTCCAGCTCCATGTTTTTCCCTCAAGACTGCATTTGCTATTCGGGGTCTTTTCTGTCTCCATACAAATTTTAAGATTATTTGTTCTAATTCTGTAAAAAATGCCATTGGTAATTTGATAGAGATTGCATTGAATCTGTAGATTGCTTTGGGTAGTATAGTCATTTTCACAATATTGACTCTTCCAATCCAAGAACATGGTATATCTCTCCATCTGTTGGTATCATCTTTACTTTCTTTCATCAGTGTCTTATAGTTTTCTGTATACAGGTCTTTGTTTCCCTAGGTATGTTTATTGCTAGGTATTTTATTCTTTTTTTTTTAACATCTTTATTGGAGTATAATTGCTTTACAATGGTGTGATAGTTTCTGCTTTACAACAAAGTGAATCAATTATACATATCCATATGTTCCCATATCTCTTCCCTCTTGTGTCTCCCTTCTCCCACCCTCCCTATCCCACCCCTCTAGGTGGTCACAAACCACCGAGCTGATCTCCCTAAGCCATGCGGCTGCTTCCCACTAGCTATCCACCCTACGTTTGGTAGTGTATACATGTCCATGCCACTCTCTCACTTCGTCACAGCTTACCCTTCCCCCTCCCCATATCCTCAAGGCCATGCTCTAGTAGGTCTGTGTTTTATTCCCGTCCTACCCCTAGGCTCCTCATGACTTTTTTTTTTCTTAGATTCCATATATATATGTTAGCATACGGTATTTGTTTTTCTCCTTTTGACTTACTTCACTCTGTATGACAGACTCTAGGTCCATCCACCTCACTACAAGTAACTCAATTTCGTTTCCTCTTATGTCTGAGTAATATTCCATTGTATATATGTGCCACATTTTCTTTATCCATTCATCTGTTGATGGACACTTAGGTTGTTTCCATGTCCTTGCTGTAGTAAATAGAGCTGCAATGAACGTTTTGGTACATGAGTCTTTTTGAATTATGGTTTTCTCAGGGTATATGCCCAGTAGTGGGATTGCTGGGTCGTACAGTAGTTCTATCTGTAGTTTTTTAAGGAACCTCCATACTGTTCTCTGTAGTGGCTGTATCAATTTACATTCCCACCAACAGTGCAAGGTGGTTCCCTTTTCTCCACACCCTCTCCAGCATTTATCGTTTCTAGATTTTTTGATGATGGCCATTCTGACCGGTGTGAGATGATATCTTGTAGTTTTGATTTGCGTTTAAATCAAAATGCAAATCAGATTAATTATGTTGAGCATTCTTTCATGTGTTTGTTGGCAATCTGTATCTTCTTTGGAGAAATGTCTACTTAGGTCTTCTGCCCATTTTTGGATTGGGTTGTTTGTTTTTTTGTTATTGAGTTGCATGAGTTGCTTATAAATTTTGGAGATTAATCCTTTGTCGGTTGCTTCCTTTGCAACTATTTTCTCCCATTCTGAGGGTTGTCTTTTTATCTTTTTTATGGTTTCCTTTGCTGTGCAAAAGCTTTTAAGTTTCTAGGTCCTGTTTGTTTATTTTTGTTTTTATTTCCATTTCTCTAAGAGGTGGGTCAAAAAGGATCTTGCTGTGATTTATGTCATAGAGTGTTCTGCCTATGTTTTCCTTTAAGAGTTTAATAGTGTCTGGCCTTACATTTAGGTCTTTAACCCATTTTGAGTTTATTTTTGTGTATGGTATTAGGGAGTGTTCTAATTTCATACTTTTACATGTATGTGTCCAGTTTTCCCAGCACCACTTATTGAAGAGGCTGTCTTTTCGCCACTGTATATTCTTGCCTCCTTTATCAAAGATAAGGTGACCATATGTGTGTGGGTTTATGGCTGGGCTTTCTATCCTGTTCCATTGATCTATATTTCTATTTTTATGCCAGTACCATACTGTCTTGATTACTGTAGCTTTGTAGTATAGTCTGAAGTCAGGGAGTCTGATTCCTCGAGCTCCATTTTTCATTCTCAAGATTGCTTTGGCTATTCGGGGTCTTTTGTGTTTCCATACAAACTGTGAAATTTTTTGTTATAGTTCTGTAAAAAAATGCCAGTGGTAGTTTGATAGGGATTGTATTGAATCTGTAGATTGCTTTGGGTAGTAGAGTAATTTTTACAATGTTGATTCTTCCAATCCAAGAACATGGTATATCTCTCCACCTATTTGTATCATCTTTAATTCCTTTCATCATTGTCTTATAATTTTCTGCATACAGGTCTTTTGTCTCCTTAGGTAGGTTTATTCCTAGATATTTTATTCTTTTTGTTGCAATGGTAAATGGGAGTGTTTCCTTAATTTTTCTTTCAGATTTTTCATCATTAGTGTATAGGAATGCAGGAGATATCTGTGCATTAATTTTGTGTACTGCTACTTTATGAAATTCGTTGATTAGCTCTAGTAGTTTTCTGGTAGCGTCTTTAGTATTCTCTATGTATAGTATCATGTCATCTGCAAACAGTGACAATTTTACTTCTTCTTTTCCAATTTGTATTTCTTTTATTTCTTTTTCTTCTCTGATTGCCGTGGTTAGGACTTCCAAAACTATGTTGAATAATAGTGGTGAGAGTGGACATCCTTTTCTTGTTCCTGATCATAGAGGAAATGCTTTCAGTTTTTCACCATTGAGAATGAGGTTTGCTGTGGGTTTGTCATATATGGGCTTTATTATGTCCACTTTCTGGAGAGTTTTTATCATAAATGGGTGTTGAATTTTGTCAAAAGCTTTTTCTGCATCTATTGAGATGATCATATGGTTTTCCTTCTTCAATTTTTTAATATGATGTATCACATTGATTGATTTGCATATATTAAAGAATCCTTGCATCCCTGGTATAAATCCCACTTGATCATGATGTATGATCCTGTTAATGTGTTGTTGGATTCTCTTGGCTGGTGTTTTGTTGAGGATTTTTGCATGTATATTCATCAGTGATATTGGTCTGTAGTTTTCTTTTTTTGTAGTATCTTTGTCTGGTTTTGGTATCAGGGTGATGGTGGCCTCATAGAATGAGTTTGGGAGTGTTCCTTCGACTGCAATTTTTTGGAAGAGTTTGAGAAGGATGGATGTTAGCTCTTCTCTAAATGTTTCATAGAATTCACCTGTGAAGCCATCTGGTTCTGGACTTTTGTTTGTTGGAAGATTTTTAATCACAGTTTCAATTTCATTACTTGTGATTGGTCTGTTCATATTTTCTATTTCTTCCTGGTTCAGTCTTGGAAGGTTATACTTTTCTAAGAATTTGTCCATTTCTTCCAGGTTGTCCATTTTATTGGCATAGAGTTGCTTGTAGTAGTCTCTTAGGATGCTTTGTATTTCTGCGGTATCTGTTGTATCTTCTCCTTGTTCATTTCTAATTTTAGTGATATGAGTCTTCTCTCTCTTTTTCTTGATGAGTCTGGCTAATGGTTTATCAATTTTGTTTATCTTCTCAAAGTACCAACTTTTAGTTTTATTGATCTTTGCTTTTGTTTTGTTTTTGTTTCATTTATTTCTGCTCTGATCTTGATGATTTCTTTCCTTCTGCTAATTTTGGGTTTTGTTTGATTTTTCTTTCTCTAGTTCCTTTAGGTTTAATGTTAGATTGTGTATTTGAGAGTTTTCTTGTGTCTTGAGGTAGCCTCGTATTGCTATAAACTTCCCTCTTAGAACTGCTTTTGCTGCATCCCATAGGTTTGGGATCACCGTGTTTTCATTGTCATTTGTCTCTAGGTATTGTTTGATTTCCTCTTTGATATCTTCAGTGATCTCTTGGTTATTTAGTAGCATATTGTTTTGCCTCCATGTGTTTGTATGTTTTTTTTTCCGTGTAATAGATTTCTAATCTCATAGCGTTGTGGTCAGAAAAGATTCTTGATATGATTTCAATTTTCTTAAATTTACTGAGGCTTGATTTGTGACCCAAGATGTGATCTAATCTGGAGAATGTTCTGTGAACACTTGAGAGGAAAGTGTAATCTGCTGTTTTTGGATGGAATGTCCTATAAATATCAATTAAATCTATCTGGTCAATTGTGTCATTTAAAGCTTGTGTTTCCTTATTAATTTTCTGTTTGGATGATCTCTGTTGATTTGTGTAAGTGAGGTGTTAAAGTCCCCCACTATGATTTTGTTACTGTCAGTTTCCTCTTTTATAGCTGTTAGCAGTGGCCTTATGTATTGAGGTGCTCCGATATTGGGTGCATGTATATTTATAATTGTTATATCTTCTCCTTGGATTGATCCCTTGATCATTATGTAGTGTCCATCCTTGTCTCTTGTAACATTCTTTAAAGTCTAGTTTATCTGATATGAGTATAGCTACTCCAGCTTTCTTTTGATTTCCATTTGCATGGACTATCTTTTTCCATCCCCTCACTTTCAGTCTGTATGTGTCCCTAGGTCTGAAGTGAGTCTCTTGTAGACAACATATATAGGGTTCTTATTTTTGTATCCATTCAGCAAGCCTATGTCTTTTGGTTGGAGCATTTAATCCATTCATGTTTAAGGTAGTTATCAATATGTATGTTCCTACGACAATTTTCTTAATTGTTTTGGGTTTGTTTTTGTAGGTCCTTTTCCTCTTGTGTTTCCCACTTAGAGAAGTTCCTTTAGCATTTCTTGTGGGGCTGGTTTGGTGGTGCTGAATTCTCTTAGCTTTTGCTTGTGTGTAAAGCTTTTGATTTCTCCATCGAATCTGAATGAGATCTTTGCCAGGCAGAGTAATCTTAGCTGTAGGTTCTTCCCTTTTATCACTTTAAGTATATCATGCCACTCCCTTTTGGCTTGTAGAGTTTCTGCTGATAAATCAGCTGTTAACCTTAAGGGAGTTCCCTTGTATGTTATTTGTTGTTTTTCCCTTGCTGCTTTCAATAATTTTTCTTTGTCTTTAATTTTTGTCAATTTGATTACTATGTGTCTCAGCATGTTTCTCCCTGGGTTTATCCTGTATGAGACTCGCTGTGCTTCCTGGACTTGGGTGGCTATTTCCTTTCCCATGTTAGGGAAGTTTTCTACTGTAATCTCTTCACATATTTTCTCGGGTCCTTTATCTCTCTCTTCTCCTTCTGGGACCCCTATAATGTGAATGTTGTTGGTTTAATGTTGTCTCAGAGGTCTCTTAGGCTGTCTTCATTTCTTTTCATTCTTTTTTCTTTATTCTGTTGCAAGGCAGTGAATTCCACCATTCTGTCTTCCAGGTCACTTGCTCGTTCTTCTACCTCAGTTATTCTGCTATTGATTCCTTCTAGTGTAGCTTTCATTTCAGTTATTGTATTGTTCATCTCTGTGTGTTTGTTTTTAATTCTTTTAGATCTTTGTTAAACATTTATTGCATCTTCTCTATCTTTGCCTCCATTCTTTTTCCGAGGTCCTGGATCATCTTCACTCTCATTATTCTGAATTCTTTTTCTAGATGGTTACCTATCTCCACTTCCTTTAGTTGTTTTTCCGGGGTTTTATCTTGTCCCTTCATCTGGTACATAGCCCTCTGCCTTTTTGTCTTGTCTGTCTTTCCGTGAATGTGGTTTTTGTTCCACGGGCTGCAGGGTTGTAGTTCTTGTTGCTTTTGCTGTCTGCCCTCTGATGGATGAGGCTCTCTAAGGGACTTGTGTAAGTTTCCTGATGGGAGGGACTGGTGGTGGGTAGAGCTGACTGTTGGCTCTGGTGTGCAGAGCTCAATAAAAGTTTAATCTGCTTGACTGTTGAAGAGTGGGGCTGGGTTCCCTCCATGTTGGTTGTTTGGCCTGAGGCAACCCAACACTGGAGCCTACCTGGGCTCTTTGTTGGGGCTAATGACAGACTCTTGGAGGGCTCACGCCAAGGAGTACTTCCCAGAACTTCTGCTGCCAGTGTCCTTGTCCCCACGGTGAGCCACGGCCACCCCCTGCCTCTGCAGGAGACCCTCCAACATTAGCAGATAGGTCTGGTTCAGTCTCCCCTGGGGTCACTGCTCCTTCCTCTGGGTCCTGATGCGCACACTACTTTGTGTGTGCCCTCCAAGAGTGGGGTCTCTGTTTCCCCCGGTCCTGTTGAAGTCCGTCAATCAATTCCCACTAGGCTTCAAAGTCTGATTCTCTAGGAATTCCGCCTCCTTTTACCAGACCCCCAGGTTGGGAAGCCTGACGTGAGGCTCAGAACCTTCACTCCAGTGGGTGGACTTCTGTGGTATAAGTGCTGTGCAGCCTGTGAGTCACCCACCCAGCAGTTATGGGATTTGATTTTATTGTGATTGCACCCCTCCTGCCATCTCATGGTGGCTTCTCCTTTGTCTCTGGATGTGGGGTATCTTTTTGGTGAGTTCCAGTCTCTTCCTGTCAATGATTGTCCAGCAGCTAATTGTGGTTCTGGTGTTCTCGCAAGAGGGAGTGAGAGCACATCCTTCTACTCTGCCATCATGTTTCCTCTCAGGTCAATCTTTTAGATGTCTGATAAATGAAAGGATAGTTAGCATAGAAAATTGGTGATAATAAACGAAAGATAAATGAAATTGTAGGTTTAATGCAGGTTGAATTGGTGTTCTCCTAAGAATTTATTCTCATATTTTTCTGTGCTGTTTACTGAAGTCCTGCAAAGACTTCAGGAGGCATGTTCTTATTCATATATTCCTAAAACTGTGTAGCTGTGCTTGCTTACTTTGTCAAAGTAGTATAAATAACTTTTCATGAAATGAATGAATTGAAATTTCTTTTGAACCTACACGATTTAGAATTGTTTATGTTGGGTTACATTTTTTTGCTCAAAGTATAGTTGGTTGGATACATGCCACTTTAACAAATACTACTTTTTCTCCCCTATAAAAAGTTGTAATGGAGGTTTAGTGGTTCATTGGCTCCCTAAAGACAACCTTTTAGGTATTTTGTTATGGATTTCTATAATACAGTATACTTGATTACAATGAGATTTCCTTTTGGAAATCTGTACTATAATCTATAACCTCTACTTAAAGACTTACAACTAACCTATACTTTACCTCATGTGGAATCAGAAAGTTTAGAATTCATCATGGTTGAATATGTTAGTGATTGAAAACATTTTTTAAGAATAAGGTATACTTAGCAATTTTACTCAGTTGGTAAATTCTAACAAATGTATAATGTTTGTTTTGTTTTCTATACAGCATCATTACTTATTCCTGCTGGTAAAACTCTTCCCACTTTTACCACAGCAGAACTGGTATGTATCTTATTTAAGATATATATATATATATATTTTTTCTTTTTTAATTTTTCTTTTCAGCTTTAAAACCATTTGTCATTTTACAATGCAAATACTGAATAAGGACAAAATATAATCTGAGAGTATATAGTATTAAATAGTATTTTCAGTATGGTATGGCATAAATTGTGTTACATCATTTCTGCCCCTACCAACTTTGTGATATTATGTGCATTTTAAAATCTAATCTATTTTTTAAAATTTTTATTTTATTTATATTTTTATATAGCATGTTCTTATTAGTCATCCATTTTATGTGCATCAGTGTATACATGTCAATCCCAATCTCCCAATTCATCACACCTCCCCCTGCCACTGCTTTCCCACCTTGGTGTCCATACATTTGTTCTCTACATCTGTGTCTCAATTTCTGCCCTGCACACCAGTTCATCTGTAACATTATTCTAGGTTACACATATATGTGTTAGTATACGATATTTGTTTTTCTCTTTCTGATGTACTTCACTCTGTCTCACAGTCTCTAGATTCATCCACGTCCTTATAAATGACCCAATTTCATTCCTTTTTATGGCTAATATTCCACTGCATATATGTACCACATAATCTTTATCCACTCGTCTGTCTATGAACATTTAGGTTGCTTCCATGACCTGGCTATTGTAAATAGTGCTGCAGTGAACATTGGGGTGCATGTGTCTTTTTGAAGTATGGTTTTCTCTGGGTATATGCCCAGTAGTGGGATTGCTGGGTCATATGGTAATTCTATTTTTAGTTTTTTAAGGAACCTCCGTACTGTTCTCCATAGTGGCTGTATCAATTTACATTCCCACCAACAGTGCAAGAGGGTTCCCTTTTCTCCACACCCTCTCCAGCATTTGTTGTTTGTAGGTTTTCTGATGATGCCCATTCTAACTGGTGTGAGGTGATACCTCATTGTAGTTTTGATTTGCATTTCTCTAATAATTCATGCTGTTAAGCAGCTTTTCATGTGCCACGAATGGCCATCTGTATATCCTCATTGGAGAAATGTCTGTTTAGGTCTTCTGCCCATGTTTTAATTGGGTTGTTTGTTTTTCTAATATTGAGCTGCATGGGCTGTTTATATATTTTGGAGATTAATCCTTTGTCCATGGATTCATTTGCAAATATTTTTTCCCATTCTGAGGGTTGTCTTTTTGTCTTGTTTGTAGTTTGCTTTGCAAAAACTTTGAAGTTTCATTAGATCCCATTTGTTTATTTTTGTTTTTATTTCCCTTACTCTAGGAGGTGGATCAAAAAAGATCTTGCTGTGATTTATGTCAGAGAGTATTCTTCCTATGTTTTACTCTAAGAGTTTTATAGTGTCTGGTCTTACATTTAGGTCTGTAATCCATTTTGAGTTTATTTTTGTGTATGGTGTTAGGGAGTGTTGTAATTTTATTCTTTTATATGTAGCTGTCCAGTTTTCCCAGCACCACTTATTGAAGAGATTGTCTTTTTTTCCATTGTATATTCTTGCCTCCTTTGTCATAGATAAGTTGACCATAGGTGCATGGGTTTATCTCTGGGCTTTCTGTCCTGTTCTGTTGATCTATATTTCTGTTTTTGTGCCAGTACCATATTGTCTTCCTTACTGTAGCTTTGTAGTATAGTCTGAAGTCAGGGAGTCTGATTTCTTCAGCTCAGTTTTCTTCCCTCAAGACTCCTTTGGCTATTCTGGGTCTTTCGTGCCTCCATACAAATTTTAAGATTTTTTGTTCTAGTTCTGTAAAAAATGCTGTTGGTAATTTGATAGGGATTTCATTGATCTGTAGATTGCTTTGGGTAGTATAGTCTTTTTCACAATGTTGATTCTTCCAATCCAAGAACATGGTATATGTCTCCATCTGTTGGTATCATCTTTAATTGCTTCCAACAGTGTGTTACAGTTCTCTGCATACAGGTCTTTTGTCTCCCTAAGTACGTTTATTCCTAGGTATTTTATTCTTTTTGTTGCAGTGTTAAATGGGAGTGTTCCCTTAACTTCTCTTTCATATTTTTCATCATTAGTGTACCGGAATGCAAGAGATTTCTGTGCATTAATTTTGTATCCTGCTACTTTATGAAATTTGTTGATTAGCTCTAGTAGTTTTCTGGTAGCATCTTTAGGATTCTTGATGTATAGTATCATGTCATCTGCAAACAGTGACAGTTTTACATCTTCTTTTCCAATTTGTATCCTTTTATTTCTTTTTCTTCTCTGATAGCTGTGGCTAGGACTTCCGAAACTATGTTGAATAATAGTGGTGAGAGTGGACATCCTTGTCTTGTTCCTGATCTTAGAGGAAATGCTTTCAGTTTTTCACCATTGAGAATGATATTTGCTGTGGGTTTGTCATATGTGGTCTTTATTATGTTGAGGTAGGTTCCCTCTATGTCCACTTTCTGGAGAGTTTTTATCATAAATGGGTGTTGAATTTTGTCAAAAGCTTTTTGTGCATCTTTTGAGATGATCATATGGTTTTTATTCTTTAATTTGTTAATATGGTGTAGCACATTGATTGATTTGCATATATTGAAGAATCCTTGCATCCCTGGTATAAATCCCACTTGATCATGGTGAATGATCCTTTAATGTGTTGTTGCATTCTCTTGCTAGTATTTTGTTGAGGATTTTTGCATCTGTATTCATCAGTGATATTGGCCTGTAGTTTTCTTTTTTTGTAGTATCTTTGTCTGGTTTTGGTATCAGGGTGATGGTGGCCTCATAGAATGAGTTTGGGAGTGTTCCTTCGACTGCAATTTTTTGGAAGAGTTTGAGAAGGATGGATGTTAGCTCTTCTCTAAATGTTTCATAGAATTCACCTGTGAAGTCATCTGGTTCTGGACTTTTGTTTGTTGGAAGATTTTTAATCACAGTTTCAATTTCATTACTTGTGATTGGTCTGTTCATATTTTCTATTTCTTCCTGGTTCAGTCTTGGAAGGTTATACTTTTCTAAGAATTTGTCCATTTCTTCCAGGTTGTCCATTTTATTGGCATAGAGTTGCTTGTAGTAGTCTCTTAGGATGCTTTGTATTTCTGCGGTATCTGTTGTATCTTCTCCTTGTTCATTTCTAATTTTAGTGATATGAGTCTTCTTTCTCTTTTTCTTGATGAGTCTGGCTAATGGTTTAACAATTTTGTTTATCTTCTCCAGGAAGGAGCCTTTAAGTTTTATTGATCTTTGCTATTGTTTTCTTTCTTTCTGTTTCATTTATTTCTGTTCTGATCTTTATGATTTCCTTCCTTCTGCTAACTCTGGGTTTTGTTTGTTCTTCTTTCTCTAGTTCCTTTAGTTTTAAGGTTAGATTGTTTATTTGAGATTTTTCTTTTTCTTGATGTAGGCTTGTATAGCATAAACTTCCCTCTTAGAACTGCTTTTGCTGCATCCCATAGGTTTTGATCATCTTGTTTTCATTATCATTTGTCTCTAGTTATTTATTTTTATTTTTTTTTTGGTGGTACGCGGGCCTCTCACTGCCGTGGCCTCTCCCCTTGCGGAGCACAGGCTCCGGACGCGCAGGCCCAGCGGCCATTGCCCACGGGCTCAGCCGCTCCACGGCATGCAGGATCCTCCCGGACCGGGGCACGAACCCGTGTCCCCTGCATCGGCAGGCGGACTCCCAACCACTGCGCCACCAGGGAAGCCCTCTAGTTATTTTTTTATTTCTTCTTTGATTTCTTCAGTGATATCTTGGTTATTTAGTAATGTATTGTTTAGCCTCCATGTGTTTGTGTTTTTATGTTTTTTTCCCTGTACTTGATTTCTAATCAAATAGCGTTGTGGTCAGAAAAGATTCTTGATATGATTTCAGTTTTCTTAAATTTACTGAGGATTGATTTGTGACCCAAGATATGATCTGTCCTGGAGAATGTTCCGTCTGCACTTGAGAGGAAAGTGTAATCTGCTGGTTTTTGGATGGAATGTCCTATAAATATCAATTAAATTTATCTGGTCAATTGTGTCATTTAAAGCTTGTGTTTCCTTATTTTCTGTTTGGATGATCTGTTGATTTGTGTAAGTGAGGTGTTAAAGTCCCCCACTATGATTGTGTTACTGTCGATTTCCTCTTTTATAGTTGTTAACAGTGGCCTTATGTACTGAGGTGCTCCTATGTTGGGTGCATATATATTTACAATTGTTATATCTTCTCCTTGGATTGATCCCTTGATCATTATGTAGTGTCTTTCCTTGTCTCTTGTAACATTCTTTATTTTAAAGTCTATTTTATCTGCTGTGAGTATAGCTACTCCAGCTTTCTTTTGATTTCCATTTGCTTGGAATATTTTTCCATCCCCTCACTTTCAGTCTGTTTGTGTCCCTAGGTCTGAAGTGGGTCTCTTGTAGACAGCATATATATGGATATTGTTTTTGTATCCATTCAGCAATCCTGTGTCTTTTGGGTGGAGCATTTAATCCATTCACGTTTAATGATCAATATGTATGTTCCTATTACCATTTTCTTTTTTTTTTTTTTTTGCGGTACGCAGGCCTCTCACTGCTGTGGCCTCTCCCACTGCGGAGCACAGGCTCCGGACGCGCAGGCTCAGCGGCCGCGGCCCACGGGCCCAGCCGCTCCGCGGCACGTGGGATCCTCCCAGACTGGGGCACGAACCCGCGTCCCCTGCATTGGCAGGCAGACTCCCAACCACTGCGCCACCAGGGAAGCCCCCTATTACCATTTTCTTAATTGTTTTGGGTTTGTTTTTGTAGGTCCTTTTCTTCTCTTGTGTTTCTCACTTAGAGAAGTTCCTTTAGTCTTTGTTTTAGAGCTGGTTTGGTGGTGCTGAATTCTCTTAGCTCTTGATTGTCTGTAAAGCTTTTGATTTTTCCATCGAATCTGAATGAGATTCTTGCTGGGTAGAGTAATCTTGGTTGTAGGTTTTCCCTTTCATCACTCTAAGTATATCATGCCACTCCCTTCTGGGTTGTCGAGTTTGTACTGAGAAATCAGCAGTTAACCTTATGGGAGTTCCCCTGTATGTTATTTGTTGTTTTTCCCTTGCTGCTTTCATTAATTTTTATTTGTCTTTAATTTTTGCCAATTTGATTACTGTGTGTCTCGGCATGATTCTCCTTGTGTTTATCCTGTATGGGAATCTCTGCACTTCCTGCACTTGGGTGGCTATTTCCTTTCCCATGTTAGGGAAGTTTTTGACTGTAATCTCTTTAAATATTTTCTCGGGTCCTTCATCTCTCTCTTCTCTTTCTGGGACCCCTGTAATGCGAAGGTTGTTGTGTTTAATGTTGTCTCAGAGGTCTCTTAGGCTGTCTTCATTTCTTTTCATTCTTTTTTCTTTATTCTGTTGCAAGGCAGTGAATTCCACCATTCTGTCTTCCAGGTCACTTACCCATTCTTCTGCCTCAGTCTTTCTGCTATTGATTCCTTCTAGTGTATTTTTCATTTCAGTTATTGTGTTGTTCATCTCTGTTTGTTTATTCTTTAATTCTTCTAGATCTTTGTTGAACATTTCTTGCATCTTTTCGATCTTTGCGTCCTTTCTTTTTCCGAGGTCTTGGATCATCTTCACTATCATTATTCTTAATTCTTTTTCTGGATGGTTGCCTGTCTCCACTTCCTTTAGTTGTTTTTCTGGGGTTTTATCTTGTCCCTTCATCTGATATCTAGCCTTCTACCTTTTTATCTTGTTTGTCTTTCTGTGAATATGGTTTTTGTTCCATAGGCTGTTGGATTATAGTTCTTCTTGCTTCTGCTGTATGCCCTTTGGTGCATGCAGCTTCTAAAAGGCTTGTGCAAGCTTCCTGATGGGAGGGACAGGTGGTGGGTAGAGCTGGGTGTTGCTCTGGTGTGCAGAGCTCAGTAAAACTTTAATCCGCTTGTCTACTGATGTGTGGGGCTGTGTTCCCTCCCTCTTGGTTGTGTTGTTTGACCTGTGGCGACCCAACACTGGAGACTTCCCGGTCTCTTTGATGGGGCTAATGGCAGACTCTGGGAGGGCTCACGTCAAGGAATACTTCCTAAAACTTCCGCTGCCAGTGTCCTTGTCCCCATGGCGAGCCACAGCTACCAACTGTCTCTGCTGGAGACCCTCCAACACTAACAGGTAGGTCTGGTTCAGTCTCCTGTGGAGTGATTGCTCCTTCCCCAGGGTCCCGACGCGCACACTACTTTGTGTGTGCCCTCCAAGTGTGCAGTCTCTGTTTCCCCCAGTCCTGTTGAAGTCCTGCAATCAATTCCCACTAGCCTTCAAAGCGTGATTCTCTAGGAATTTCTCCTCCCGTTGCCGGACCCCCAGATTGGGAAGCCTGACATGGGGCTCAGAACCTTCACTCCAGTGCGTGAACTTCTGTGGTCTAAGTGTTCTCCAGTTTGTGAGTCATCCAACTAGCAGTTATGGGATTTGATTTTATTGTGATTGCACCCCTCCTACCGTCTCATTGTGGCTTCCCCTTTGTCTTTGGATATGGGTATCTTTTTTGGTGAATTCCAGTGTCTTCCTATAGATGATTGTTCAGCAGTTAGTTGTGTTTCTGGTGTTCTTGCAAGAGGGACTGAGAGCATATCTTTCTACTCTGCCATCTTGAACCAATATCTAAGATATATTTTAAAGGAGATGCCCCAGTTTTAGTGAATGGTGGCAGAAGGCTGGGCAGAGATGTAATTTGTAATCCTCCAGTTGAATGAGTAAAGATGTGGTAAGGGATGAGGAGATAGAAATAGATTCTATAACATAGGTGTTGCAAAAATTCAGGAGTTCCAGAATTAATATTTTCTTACCAACTTTTCCTATCTTCCAGAGCAGTTATTAGCATCTGCCAAGACTATACCTACAGGTTAGGAAATTTCTTAACTTACATTGTATGGAGTTTTAATACACTGTAATGTTACATACTTGGTGGATCCTAAATAGATGATTTTTTCTTTTTTTTTTTTTTTTTTTTTTCTGCTAGGCAGGCCTCTCATTGTTGTGGCCTCTCCTGTTGTGGAGCACAGGCTCCGGATGCGCAGGCTCAGTGGCCATGGCTCACAGGCCCAGCCGCTCCATGGCATGTGGGATCTTCCCAGACCGGGGCATGAACCCGTGTCCCCTGCATCGGCAGGCGGATTCTCAACCACTGCACCACCAGGGAAACCCCTAAATAGATGATTTTGATACGAATGTTTTTCTGATTTTTTTTTCCCCTAGAGTTGAGGCACATCATAATTCTTCCTTTTATTTAAGTGGAATATTTTGGTTATTTTTTACTGTTATTTAATAAAGGTTAGATTTTCCCCCCACCCAGAATTTGGGGACAGGAGATAAAATTAAAACTTATATATAGAAAATTGAGTAGTTTTCAGGTGGGGAAAAATAGAACTTTTTCTCTTTCTTTTCTTTGAAGGTAAAACATGATATATAAAGTTTTTCATTTTCTTTCAGCCCATGAGCTTCCTTTCTAGGGTACAGGATTTTAGGAGGCCTTTCATTTCTATTTCTTCATTAAAAATAAGCAGAAGGCATAGTCCTTACCAGGATTTTTGGAAAGAATGGTGCTGGTTTTGATATGAAACCAGTGAAGAAATATCTCTGCCTTTGAAATTCTTGGAAATACCTTTTCTCCTCATTAAAGAAATAATATACTTCTAAAGAGTAAAAGCAAACAAATTTATAAAGTAAAAAGTGATAGAGCCCTGTAGGATTATAACCCAAAGATAACTGTTTTAACTGTATGATGTATATCCATTTAGACTTCTTTCGTTAAAGAAAGTTACATTAATTTTCAGGGTAAAAGCAGAATCATTCTCTGTACTGTTTCCATAATTTTTTTTTAAACTTAGTAATATAGATGAACCATTTTCAATGCCAGTTAAATATTGATTAGCCTTAGTGGATGTATCAAGTTTAATTAACCAGTCTTTTGTTTATAGACATTTATATTCTTGCTAGTGTTTTTCTAATATAGCATTCCAGTGATTACACTTGTAGATATGTCTTGGTGTATTTGTGTGATAATCAGGTAATCAGGATAAATTCCTAGAAGTGGAATTTCTGGGTCAAAGATTATGCATGTTTTCAATTTTGGTATATGTTACAAGATTGGCCTCTGAAAGGATTGTACCATATACACTCATAAGCAGTGCTCTGAGAGAACTGATTTTTATCACATCCTTACCAACATTGGCTATTATTAATCTTTTAAATTTTTGCAAGTCTAGTAGGCAAAAACTTTTTTTGTCTTTTCATTTAGTATTAAAAATGTAAAACCCTAAGGTTTAATTATTCCAAAATAAAAATTATACACTGTTGCGTTATCTGCTTTAAAATAACATTAGTGATCAACTTACAGACTAGAGGACTCCTGTAAACAACTGTGGTTCTTATATTTGACATCTGGGTATCAGTGGCCCGTGCAAAGCTGTGTTGTGGGCACGTTTTTTGAGTCAATGTTCATGTTATTTATGAAGCCTTACTGACTTCATTGCTAATAGCCATAGAACAGAATTCCTTTTATTTTTAATGAGGTGATCTAAATCAAATATTAAAAAGCTGTTTTATTCAGAGAACTCAGCCCTAATGTTAAGTGCTACTATGTCCTGTTGACCTTAATCAGATTTTTTTAATCCTCTGTAACATCAGGAAAAAAAAGTTCAAGTAAAGCCTTTTTCTAACTTTCTAATATGAAATTTTCGTATCTAGGGCACCTCAAACTCCAGTGCAAACTTTACTTTTCCTGGTTATCCTGTTCATGTACCAGCAGGCGTGACACTACAGACAGCATCTGGTAAGAGTATAGTTTAAAATATTTTGTTTTTAGCTTTGGTACTGACTTCTGGGTATTAACTTTCATGATTTTAAATAAACTGTATACCACAAGTTATTGAAGTTATAGGAACTTTTAATAAAACTTATTTAAAAGTAGTAATAAATGGTAGTTTCTATTGTTATGGGAGCAGTCTACCATGAAATACACTTAGCCTGTCTACTAAGGCAGATACTAAGCTTGTCCTATATTTCACTTCCAGTTCTCATCCCAACATTGTGTAAGATGCTTTATCTAGGTTTTTTCTAATTCAAGTCAGTTACCTGAATTTTGACACACATGTGTCCTGGCTAGCTTTAATCAAGAAAAACTAAAGATTAGATTTATCAACCTTTGCCTCCTTTCTTATTGGAGATTATATAAGAATATTTGAAAAATTTGGAGATTAATCTCTGCTTTTCAAAGAACTGTTTCTTGATTTGAAAGAGAATCATACCTATTTTTTGGATTGTTAACAGGGTTTAAGCAAGTACCTGACTCAATGCTCAAAAAATAAATTTCTTCTTTCTTCTTCTTAGTATTATTTTAAAGGAAAGAGGGGGGAAATTTGATAACTTTTGAAATTATTAAATCCTTTTTGGATAGTCTTGTCTTATAGTTATATGGTATCTTACATCTTAACTATATGAAGTACATTCTCCATGATTAGGTTTCTTAAAATCCCAATTTGGATTTTTAACACTGTATTTATTAAACGATGGGAGAGGTTCGTGGAATAAATATTGGTGGCCTATATGTGTCTCAAAATGTGCCATATAAGCAATAGTGGGAAAAGGCTAGAGTTAAAGCAAGATATATTTAATTTTTAAAAATAAGAGTAATACATATTTATTATAGAAAACACAAAAAATCTGAAAAATAAAAGAAAAACACCTAGAGGTAACCACTATTAACATATTGATATATTTCCTCCCAGCCTCCTGTGCATGAGATTTTTTTTTAGGAAATTTAAAGGAAATTAGGACTCTGTTATACTTACAGTTTTGTTTTCTTCTTTTTAAGGTCACCTTTATAAAGTTAATGTACCAATTATGGTGACACAGACTTCTGGAAGAGCAAGTATTCTTCAGTATCCATTTCAGCAAGTATTTCAGCAGCTTGGGCAGCCTTCAATAATACAGACCAGTATTCCACAATTAAACCCATACTGTCTTCAAGCAACTACTGAAAAATCACAGAGAATGAAAACTGTGCTCCAACAACCTGTAGTTTTTCGTTCTGGGACAGTGGATAGGAAACATTTAGAATATGCTACTGGTGATACTCTTATACATCCTGGAAATGAGCATAAAATCATGTCTGAAGCTTTATTGAGTCAGCTGGAAAACTCTCAGTATATCAGCCTTTCAGGTGTTGTATATCCTCCACAGATCTCTCAAATGGATTCTAATGTGGAGCCAGTGCTCAGCGTTTCAGCTAGCATGACTCAAAATCTGCATGGTGGGCCCCTGTCCACAGGCCCTCAGGGGGCTCAGCACCAGCACAGGCCTGATGTTCAGCTTATTGTTCTTAAAAATAGGATGTGTGGATGTGATTCTGTAAAGCAGCCAAGAAATACAGAGGAGCCCAGCAGCCTACCTGTCTCAGAGAAGGTAGTTCCATGTTCAATTTGTTTGTTTGTTTGTTTGTTTGTTTGTTTTTTGCAGTACGCGGGCCTCTCACTGTTGTGGCCTCTCGCGTTGCGGAGCACAGGCTCTGGACGCGCAGGCTCAGCGACCATGGCTCACGGGCCCAGCCGCTTCGTGGCATGTGGGCTCTTCCCAGACCAGGGTATGAACCCGTGTCCCCTGCATCGGCAGGCGGACTCTCAACCACTGCGCCAACAGGGAAGCCCTCTGTGTTCAATTTAATGGAATTAGGAGATAAACAGTAGCCAGTGATTAGATGTCCTGAGAGGTTTTTTTTTTTTAAACTGTAAGGTTACTCAAAAAAGCATGTTTTGTTTTTTCCTTTAGAAGATTGTTTCTTTATTATTTTTAGTATAACTATCAGTTTTTAAAAGTATTCATGCTCAGCATTTCTAAACTTTTAGTTTTGATTAATGAATTAGAATATTTCTTTAAAGAAAATGCATTTGTTTTAAGGTAATCCATTTATCTCTCTCCCTTACATTGTGAGAATTGTTTGTTGTCTGCAGATAAAATTTAAGATTCAGAAATGCATCCTAGTAGTTAAATGAGTGTTTTGAGGTAATTCATTGTCATACTTAATATACAAAAGAGGTTCAAAGTATTTTTTTTCTTGCTCTACCTAATTTTCCTAAACTCCCATATGAAAGTTTTCTCTCCATGAGGAATTATCTTGCTAGTAGATACTTTGTTTCTCCGTTTGCTAAAATACTAGTTAACTTAAATTTCTTTTGGAATTCAAACCACTAAAAAATAGCTCCTAATTAGCCTTCCATATTAAAAATAGGTTTACATTATTAATTTCCAAGGAATTCATAGTGATGGCAGAAAGATTCATGGAAAGTTTCACATGGTAAAATTAAAAAATCTTGCGTTATCTTTTTACAAATGTAAAATTATGTCTTACTGCTAACTCCGTTTATACAATTTAGTGACATATGACAAAGGTTTGTGTCTCTAGCTAATGGTTTAGTGGTCCTTTAGAACCGTTGTACAAATCTGTAGCAATGTAGTAGTTAAGTGTCACCTTAACATTTTTCTAGATAGAAGGGGAAGGTATAGGGTACAGTGAAGGATAATGAACAAAGAATATATATATCAGAAACCATTTGACTTGTTTTAGAATATTTCAGATGTTTGATGAAGCCTGTTCAAAATCTTTTAGCAAGTCTGTTTTTGGTTTAGTTTGGTATAATGTATTAAGGTTAAAATGTTTTTTGAGTGTTTTTTCATTATATTTTTCACATAATATATAAAATTAAGAAATGGAAGATTAACTCATAATTATGAAACATTTGGTTTTGAGGGAAAATAACTGTAAAGTAAGCATTTGTTTTTATCACTTGTAATATAACTTTTAGAGGCATTTTTCTCCTGGACTCTGTATGAACTTTCAAGATTTCTGGTGTGATGATTCAAGGACTTATTCTACTGTTACTTATTAGATGTCACATTGTACTTTGTTCTGATATGGGGAAGTAGATTAGTTAAGGGAGACTAAGGATTGTTTAGGGGGTAGTGGTTAAGAGCTTAAGCTTTAAAGCCACAATAGGTTCAAATTCTAGATTTACCACTTAAAAGCAAGCTAGGTAATGTTGCTCTCTGAAATTCAGTCATAAGTCTGTAAACTGGGCATAAAACCAAGCTCATAATTTTTAGAATTATCAGAGATGTATATAGAGTTTTTAATATCTTCTGTCACCATAATAAGCTTTAGATTAGTGCTTTTATGCTTTATGGGCATGTGATATATTGGATAACTTTTCATATAACTTGTTGCTTGGTGTTAAAATCTATATTTAAAACACAAACATCCAAACATTCAAAAGAATTTAATTTATAACATTTAAAAAAACTTACTGTAGGTTATCTTAAAATAGTAATCTGGTAAAGTTTATGCTGATTTAATTTTCAGAAAATTTTATAAATAGCTCTCTGTAAGTAGCTTTTCAGAAATTCGTACTGCTTAAAGCAAGTTGAAATTAGCCCTACTTATTTACTTTTCCTGTGTAGACTGTCAGAGATCTTAAGTTTTTATGTAGGTTTAGCATTTTTACTGTTTCATTAAACATATTCCTGACAATTTTTGATGTGTTCCTATTTTAAAGTGCATATTACTATGTTAAGTTTTTCCTCAGTGTAGGAATTTTGTTTGCTAATCTTATAATGCTATAGAAAGTTAGAAACTCAGGTCTTCATTGGAACTCCAAAAAGTAGGAGTAGAAGGAGAGAAATGGGTATGGTGGTGTATCTTCTCCAGCTCCTTTTTATTTCTTGCCAGCTCTCCCCACCATCTTCATTGCCTTCTCTCCCAAATATTATCATTTCTGCCACCTTCTCTTTTAATTATTTACCTTTCTGACTGCTTCCTCTTATCTCCCTTGTGAGCTCCTCTTTATCTGCCCTTGCTGTTTCCTTATGTTCTATCCTCAGCCTGTTTCTCTTCTTACTTCATGTTTTCCCTGGGCAGTCTCATGCATTATCATGGTTTTTAACTATGACCTGCTTGTTCATGACTGCATTTTCAGCCCAGTTATTCCCTTGAGCTTCATTCTCATGTCTGTTTCCTTTCTAGACAGCTCTCCCTGAATGTTATAATAAGTCATTGTTCCCTCATCAGAGATACTGCATAGTACCACTGCCCACCTGGTCTCCCAAGCTAAGGACTACAGTGACTTTTTGGCCCCCTTTCCCCCTCATCCTCCTTATATCATATGCTTTTTAGAATTATTATTTTTATTTTTTTATTTTTTTTGTGGTACGCTGGCCTCTCACTGCTGTGGCCTCTCCCGTTGCGGAGCACAGGCTCCAGACACGCGGGCTCAGCGGCTCTGCGGCATGTGGGATCCTCCTGGACCGGGGCACGAACCCGTGTCCCCTGCATTGGCAGGCGGACTCTCAACCACTGCGCCAACAGGGAAGCCCTGGCACTTTTTTTAAAAAATTATTTTTATTTATTTATTTTAGGCCACGCCATGTGTCATGTGGGATCCCAGTTCCCCAACCAGGGATTGAACCTGTGCCCCCTACACTGGGAGTTCAGAGTCTTAACCACTGGACTGCCAGGGAAGTCCTTTAAAAATTATTTTAAAAATTAAAAAAAAAATTTGTGTAGTATATACAGTGGAACCTTGAGCAGTGCAAGGGTTAGGGATACTGAGCTCCGTGCTGTCACATATCTGCGTCTAACTTTATAGATGACCCCCTGTATCCGTGATTCCACATCCACGGATTCAACCATTCACAGACCTTGTAGTATGTATTTATTGAAAACAATCCACCTATAAGTGGACCTGGGCATTTCAAACCCATGTTGTTCAAGGGTCCTTGGTATAACATAAAATTTACCATTTTAACCATTTTTAGGTGTACAGTTCAGTGGCATTAAGCATGTTCACATTATTGTGCAACCATCACTACTATGCATCTCTAGAACTTTCTAATCCTCCCAAACTGAAATTCTGTACCCATTAAACAATAACTCCCCATTACCTCCTCCATTCAGCTCCTGTTAACTTCTACTTTCTGTTTCTATGAATTTGACTACTACTAGGTACCTCATGAGTGGTATCATACAATATTTGTACTTTTGTGACTGGCTTATTTTGCTTAGCACATTTTCAAGGGTCATTCATGTAGCATATATGGGAATTTCATTCCTTTTAAACCCTGAATCATGTAATTTTTGACAACTTTTAAAACCAAATATTTCTGGAATCTTTTCCCTCTTCTCCATCCCTACTGCCATTGCCCTAATTGTCTCTCAATTGGGATAATATAGTTTCTAACTAATTTATTAGCCTGTAGTCTCTGCTGGTTCTTACCCCACTCCTTGCAATCCATCCATCCTAGAGGTTAAAGGCTTCAGGGATCAGAAATGTTTTGAATTCCTTCTCTATCCCTTAATAACTATGTGACTTGGGCAAGCTACTATTTCCTCATTTGTAAAATAAAGATAATAGTAGCTACCATAGAACTGTGATGGTGGGAGGATTACGTGAGATAATCAATGTGAAGTGCTCAGCAGCATACTGCCTAGCATATGGTAGGAGCTCAGTGAATATTAGCTATGATCTCTACTCCTCATGGCTACCATAGATTTACTCAGCATGCAGCCTGCTTAACATGTCACTGACTGCCCATCAGCTGCAGGATAAAATTTAAGCTTCTTGTAAAAAAAAAAAAAATTAATAAACAGAAATCTCAATTAAATAGAGTTGGGAGACCTGAGGGGGACGCTCTCACGCCCTGTGACAATAGCAGAGCCCAACTAGAAGACCCCGCTTCTATCCTGACAACAACTTAGCCAATGAAGAACTGTGGACTCTTTGTTTACTGTAGCCCTCCCAACTTCCTTTTCTTCTCTATATAAGCTTTCTTCCTTTGAGGGGACTTGCATGTGGCTCGCCATGGTTGCACACCCCAAATTTCTGCTGATCCTGAATAAACCTATCTTTGCCTGAGAAATATCTGGCAGTCTGTTTTTTTTTTTTTAGGTCAGCATTCTTAATGTGGCATACGAGGACCTTCGTGTTCTTTTTCGGCCAGAGTTTCTTATTTACTCTTCCTTTATTTCATGTCTACTACTTTATTGGTAACGACAAACTGTGAGCAATGATCTGTGTTAACCAGAAGAAAGGATGGTGGCAGAAAAGCCAGGCACAAAGCAGAGGGGATAACAAAAGCAAAGAGAGGCAGGAAACAGCAAAGTTAATTCCTATTTAACCATTTATTACTTCCTCCAGAAATCTTACTTAATACCTTTCTATCTACCCTTTCCCCTTTCATTATTAGGTTGGATGTATCTCTTCTGTGTTATCATAGCACCTTGCGTATGTATCTGTCATAATGTAGTTAAGAGATGCATTAAAATGCCCTGTGTGCATTGAGAGGTACATTTTATTAATCTTCGTATACCCAACACCTAAGAATACACACACACACCCATATATATATATATATTCATGTGTACTAGAATATAAGCTTTAAAAGAAGAGGATCTATGACTAGTTTATTTGGCTCAATAGTTCTCAACTCTGGCTAAATATTAGAATTATTGGGGCATTAAAAAAATGTTCAAGTCTGCCCCAAGGGATATGGATCTAATTGGTCTGGAGTGGGGTCCACTCATTATTGTAGGAGTTTTCTGAGGTGATTGTAATACATAGTTAAGATTAAGAACCACTGATCTAGCTCAATATCAATTTATGAATGAAAAATGGATGGAGTGAGGGGATTAGAGAATATATAACTTTAAGAGCTTTTATTTTTCTTCCAATCCATTCTGATACTCCTCTAAAAGATAAAATATCATACCAATAGTTATTTGAATTCATGATTCAGTTAATTGAGCACATATTTTTTTGAGTCACTATATGCTACTTTTAAATGAATATCTCTAAATCAGATTTTTAAGCCAGGTATGTGACATTTTTATTTCTTTAGAGGAAAAAAGCCAATTTAACAAGATACTTTTTTTTCATATTTGTCAAAATATGTTGAGGTATATTTCATCCCAAATAAGAGTAGAGTGGCATGGGATGCTACCATACATGGTTAGGTAATATATAATCATTATTGCCATTATGTTGTGGGAGATAGCTGGATTTAATTTCTGTTAAGAATTAAAGATATACCCTTCCATTATGATTATAGGCAACTGAATTTCACATAGTTTAGTTTGAAAATGTGAAAAGAAAGTATGTTATAGCTTAGGCTTCTCCTGTTTTATATTTATTCCCACATATGCGTATGAGGTTATATCAGTCCTTACCAGCCGTTAGAAAAATATGGTCCTTTCATTAGGGAAAGCTTAAGTTGAAAAGGTTGGAATCTGTATTTGGCAAATAAAGCTTTTTATCTTGAAGCATCCTATGCATTTTCTCATTGTACTGCCCAGCCACAGAAGCTGTATGCAATTGAAAAGACCTTGGTGAAGCTGAGAATCTTGGAAATCATTGAGCTAGTTTGTTAAGAGCAGAGAAAGAAAACTAAAGCAGTGCTTCTGTTGGATGACGTCATCTGCACTAGAACTGTTGACATTTCTTCACGTTCAGCCAGAACTCATAGAAGAATCAGCAGTGACTTTTCTTTAACATTCAGCAGGATAAAAATACTAGTACTTCTCAGGGCAGCCGACATCTGATTTTAATCATATTTGCACATTGGCACAGTAAAAAATTCCTATGTTTTGAGACCTTTTTTTGAAACTGGAAACTGACATCTTTGTAATAATGAAGTTTTAATAGATTAACAGAATTTGGTACTCCCTGTACTGATGGAGCCCCTGAGATGCTTGGCAACACATGGTTTTGCTGCTTCAGTGGAGAGAGCATTTCAATGTCTATTTCAGCACATGGCATACCTTAGTGCTGAGACCCAGCCAATAATTCTAAAAGAAGTTTTGTCGGCTGCCGTGACACTCAAATGCATTAGAATTTAATTGAATTATTAAATTTTCCAATTTAATGATTTAAATTGATTTAATGATTTCCAATTTAATTTCCAGTCATTATCTTTTCCAAGACATTTGTCAAAAAGTGTGGGGAAAATGTTATATTCTTCTTTATGCAAATTTTTTATGGCTTTTCAAAGGACAGTACTTGAAGCCCTCGATTGATCCTTGGGGAGACATTAACTATTTTTGAGAGACAGTGGAAACCTCCTAGTAACAGTTTGACTTGGAGGAGTTCATTGATCTAAGTAGTGGATGTTTGCCATACGAAAGGCTTAAATCTTTGTATTCATGGGCCTGCGGTATCAATTATGGATGTTGCTGCAAAATTGCCTGCTATTTTGGTTAAACTACCATCTTGGAAAAGGAGATTGGAGTCAGATAATCATATGAACTTTCTCATGCTTGCTGGAAGTGCTTCTGAAGAAAGAAGTTGAGAATGATGAAACTCTTTTGCAGTTATTGATATTAAATTTGGATTTGTAATATTACTCCGTTCCCACAATAAAGAGGACCTCACTGATATAAGTAAAATAAGATGATGCTATGTGAATTCAATTACAAGAGTCCTGGAATCTTTAATATTCCTTAATAAGCTTATACTAATCTGGTAAAGTACCATGGGAGCGCTGATTCATTTTGTAACAAAAGATCTTGTGGTTTAAGGTTTTCAATACTTGTTGCTATTAACATGAAAAGCCAATTCCAACATGTGATTTAGGCCCAGGACTAACCTTACCATAATTTACTTTTCACACAATCAGATTTATTGGGATAGTATCTACATACAATAAAGTTCATCTTTATTTAGGTATACAGTGTTTAGATGTACATATGAATTTTGACAAAACACTTGGAGTTATATAACCAGTATCACAGTTGAGATACAGAACATTTCCATCACCCCAAAGAGGTCCCTCAGGCCCCTGTGTAGCCAATACCCTCCCTCCACATCTGGTCCCTGGCACTTAATGATGTGTTTTCTTTTGGTATAGGCTTGCCTTTTTCAGAATGTCAAACAAATGGAATCATACAATATGTAACTTTAACATGATATATTCGCAATTCATTCATGTTTTTGCATATATTAGTATATTCCATTGCGCCACAATTTGTTTATCCATTCACCATTTGGACATTTGGATGTTTCCAGTTTGGGCATTTGTGAATGAATCCCCTAAAAACATTCATGTGTGGGTTTGTGGGTTTCCTCCCTTCCTTTCTCTTTCCCTCCCTCCCTTCCTTCCTTTTTGGAGTGGACTTAGGTTTTCATTACTTTTGAGTAAATACCTAGGAATGGGATTTCTAGGTCATATGATACCTGTATGCTTATAAGAAACTGCCAAACTCATTTCCAAAGTAGCTGTATTCCCACCAGCAGTGTATGGTGGAATGCAAATTTCTGTTACCAATATGGGTAAGAGTTGTAGTTGCTTCATGTCCTTGCTATTTAATGCTCTCTTTAGGAGAGGAGAAGTTTGTGATTTTGAAGAAGTCTAATTTATTTTTTATTCCTTTTGATTTCTGCTAATGTGTCTTATCTAACCAAAGGTTGTGAAGATCATCGAATGCTTCTAAAAACTTTATGGATTTTACATTTAGGACTGTGATTGTTTTTGAGTTAATTTTTGCGTATAGTGCAAGGTTAGGGTTTAGGTTCTTTTTTGCATATGGATGTTCAGTTTTTTAGCATTATTTGTTAAAAAGACTACCCTGTTTCCATTGAGTTGCCTAAATCCCATTGAGTGTTTAAAGCACGTTCACCTTTAATGAAAATCAGTTATCATATGTGTGTTGGTTTATTTCTGGACTTCCACTCTGTTTCATTAATTCATGTGTCTATCTTTTCACTAGCACCACACTGTCTTGATTATGTCAGCTTTGTAGTAAGCCTGGACATCAGAGAGTATGAGTTTCTTAACTTTATTGTTTTTCAAAGTTATTTTGGTTATTCTAATTCTTTACTTTTCCATATAAATATTAGAATGAGCTTGTCATTTTTTACAAAAAAAGCTGCTGGGATTCTGATATGGGTTTTGTTGGATCTGTAGATCAACAAGGGGAGAATTGACATCTTCATAATGAGTGTTCCAATTTATTGCTGCATTTTTTATTTAGGTCTTTGACTTTTATTAAAGTTTTATAGTTCTCAACATACATATATTGCACATATTCTATTTTTATCTAAGTGTTTCATGGTTTTGGTTGCTGTCATAAATAATAATATACACCATAAAGCACAATGTTATTTATTTTTTAAGCTTCATTTGCATTAATTTTAAAAATATTATTTTCAAAGATAGGATTATTGAGGAAAAAAACTAAAAATTTCCGTGGTTCTTCAAGTACATTGCCACAATAGTTTCAAGAGGTTGTGCAATTTTTCCTGCCACCAGTACTCTGTATCAGTTTTACCACATACTTGACAGTTTACTAGCACCATTGATTTTGTCTATTGTAAAAATTTACCTTTTAAACATTTTTTACTGTACAGTTCAGTGGCATTAAGTGCAGTCACATTCTTGTCAACTGTCCTCACCATCCATCTCTGGAACATTTTTTTTTTTCAACTGCTGGCGACGGCTGGGTATGGGCCCGACGCTCCAGCACCATCCATTTTCAGGGCTAGTTGATTTGGCAGGTGAGTTGTTACACACTCCTTAGAGGATTCCGACTTCCATGGCCACCGTCCTGCTTGGAACATTTTTTATTTTCCCAAATTGAAATTCTGTACCAATTGAACAATAACTCCCCATTCGTATCTTCCCCCAGCCCCTGGCAGGTACCATTCTACTTTCTGTCTCTATGAATTGGACTATAAGTATCTCAAAGCAGGAGGTCAGATAGTATTTGCCCTTTTGTGTCCCTTTTCACTTAGCATAATGTCTCGTGTTCATCCATGTTGTAGCTATTAGAATTTTCTTCCTTTTTATGCTTAAATAACATTCCATTGTGTATATATACCATATTTTGTCAATTCATTCATCCATCCATGAACACTTGGATTGCTTATACCTTTTGACAGTTGTGTCTAATGCTACTATAAACTTGGGTATACAAATGTCTCCTTGATTCCGTGCTTTCAATTATATAGCCAGATATGGTGCTGGGTCATGACAATTCTGTTTATAATTTTTGAAGGAACTACTGTAGTGTTTCATAGCAGCTGCACCATTTTACATTCCCACCAGCAGTGCACAATTTCTCCACATTCTCACCAACACTTATTTTCTGTTTTTTTTTTTTTTTCTTTGATAATAGCCATCCTAATGGGTATGAGGTGGTTTCTTATTGTGGTTTGGATTTGCATTTCCCTAATGATTAGTGATACTGAACATCTTTGCATGTGCTTATTGCCATTTGTATATTTTCCTCGGAGAAATGTCTAAGTTCTTTGTGCATTTTTAAATCAAGTTTTTCATTTTGTTGTGGAGTATAGGCGTTTTAAAATATATTCTGGATATTAACTTATCAGATATATGATTTGCAAATATTTTCTCCCATTTTGTGGGTTGCCTTTTCACTTTGTTGATAGTGTTCTTTGATGCACAAAGGTTTTAATTTTGATGAAGTCCATTTTATCTATTTTTTTTTTGCCTATGCTTTTGGTATCATATCTAAGAAATTATTCCCAAATTCAGTGTCATGAAGATTCTCCTCTATGATTTTTTTCCTAAGAGTTTTGTAGTTTTAGCTCTTACGTTTAACTTTTTAATCCATTTTGAGTTAATTTTTGTATATGCTGTAAGACGGGACCAACTTCATTCTTTTGCATGTGGATATCTAGTTTTCTTAGCATTTGTTGGAAAGATTGTCCTTTCCCTGTTGAATGGTCTTGTCACTTTTGTAGAAGATCATTTGACCATATATGTGAGAGTTTATTTCTGGTCTCTCTGTTCCATTGGTCTTTTGTCTGTCTTTATGCAAATTCACTGTTTTGACTACTGTAGTTTTGTAGCAAGCTTTGAAATCAGGATGAATGGCACCTCCAACTTGTATTTTCTTTTTCAAGATTGTTTTGGTTATTCAGGGTCCCTTGAGATTCCATATGAATTGCAAGATGCTTTACTATTCCATTCGCACCAAAAATGTCATTTGGATTTTGATAGGGATTGCATTGAATCTTAGTTGTCTTTGGGTAGTATCAACATTTTAATAATATTAACTCTTCTAATCCATAAACATGGAATGTCTTCCCATTTATTTGTATCATTTTTAACGCCTTTTGGCAATATTTTGTATCTTTTAGTGAACAAGTCTTTTTCCTCCTTGGTTATGTTTACCCCTAAGTATTCTATTTGGTGGTTTTGTAAATGGAATTGCTTTCTTAACTTTGTTTTCAGGTTGTTAATTGTTAGTGTATAGAAATGCAACTGATTTTTGTATGTTGTTTTGTACATTTTGCTGAATTCATTAGTTCTAACATTTTTGTGTGTGTGTGGAATTTTGGGGGTTTTGTACATAGAACATTATGTCATCTGCAAACAGAGCCAGTTTTACTTCTTCCTTTTTAATTCGGATGCCTTTTATTTCTTTATCTTGCTTAATTGCCCTAGCTAGGACATCTAGTACTATGTTAAATAGAAGTGGCAAGAGTGGGCATCCATGCCTTGTTCCTGATTTTAGAGGAAAAGCTTTCAGTTTTCACCATTGAATATACTGTTAGCTGAGAATTTCTCATAGGCCAGTTTTATTATGTTGAGGTAATTTCTTTCTATTCCTAGTTTGAGTGTTTGTTTTTATTTTTATTTTTAAATCATGAAAGGGTGTTGAATTTTGTCAAATGCTCTTTTTGCATTAGTTTAGGTGATTGTGTCGTTTTTTCCCCTCTTCAGTGTGTTAATGTGTTGTATTACAATGTGTTAATGTGTTTGTATTACGTTGCATTTCAGGAATAAATCTCATTTGGTCATGGTGTATGATCCTTTTAATGTGCTGTTGAATTCTGTTAGTATTTTGTTGAGGATTTTTTTTTTTTGGCCATGTTGTGTGGCTTGTGGGATCTTAGTTCCCTGACCAGGGACTGAACCTGGGCCCTCACAATGAGAGTGCAAAGTCCTAGCCACTGGACTGCCAGAGAATTCCCTTGTTGAGGATTTTTGAGGATTGGTGTTGTGTTAATTCTTCTTTGAATGTTTGGTAGAATTCTTTCGTGAAGCCATCTGGTCCTGGGCATTTCTTTGTTGAGAGATTTTTGATGATTAATTGAATCTCATTACTGGTTATAAGTCTACTAATATTTTCTCTTTCTTCATGATTCAGTCTTGGTAGGTTTTGTGTTTTTAGGAATTAGTTCATTTCATCTAGGTTATCCAATTTGTTGGCATACAGTTAGTCTTATAATTCTTTTTATTCCTGTAAAATCACTAGTAAAGTTTCTTTATTTCTGATTTTAGTTATTTGAGTCTTCTCTCTTTTTTTCTTCATCAATTGAGCCAAAGGTTTATAAATTTTATTGATCTTTTTGAAGAACCAATTCTTTTTTTTTTTTTTTTTTTTTGCGGTATGCGGGCCTCTCACTGTTGTGGCCTCTCCCGTTGCGGAGCACAGGCTCCGGACGCGCAGGCCCGGCGGCCATGGCTCACGGGCTCAGCTGCTCCGCGGCATGTGGAATCCTCCCGGACCAGGGCACGAACCCGTGTCTCCTGCATCGGCAGGCGGACTCTCAACCACTGCGCCACCAGGGAAGCCCTGAAGAACCAATTCTTGGTTTTGTTTAGTTTCTCTGTTGTTTTTCTATTCTTTACTTTATCTCTGCCCTAATTGCTATTATTTCCTTCCTTCTACTAGCTTTGGCTTTATTTGTTTTCCTTCTAGTTCCTTAAGGTTGTCAATTTGAGATCTTGCTCCTTTTTTAATATGTGCATTTACAGCTATAAATTTCTCTCTTAGCACTTCTTTTGCAGAATCCCATATGTTTTGGTATGCTGTGTTTTCCTTTCCATTTGTCTCAAGATATTTTTTTATCTTTTGACAAAAGATTTTGGTTTTTTAAATTTCTTCTTTGACCCGTTGATTTTTTTTTTTTTTTTTTGAGACTGTCGTTTAACTTCTACATCTTGTGGATTTTCCAGTTTTCCTTCTGCTGTTAATTTCTGGTTTCATTCCATTGTGATTAGAAAAGATACTTTGGGGCTTCCCTGGTGGCGCAGTGGTTGAGAATCCGCCTGCCGATGCAGGGGTCACGGGTTCGTGCCCTGGTCCGGGAAGATCCCACATGCCGCGGAGCAACTAAGCCCGTGAGCCATGGCCGCTAGGCCTGCGCGTCCGGAGCCTGTGCTCCGCAACGGGAGAGGCCACAGCAGTGAGAGGCCCGCATACCACAAAAAAAAAAAAAAAAAAAAAAAAAAAAAAAAAGAAAAGATACTTTGTATGATTTCAGTCTTTTAAAAACTAAGATTTGTTTTGTGGCCTAATTTATGGCCTATCCTGGAGAATGTTCTGTGTGTACTTGAGAAAAATGTGTATCCTGCTATTTTGCATGTTTTGTATATGTTTGTTAGGTACAGTTAGTCTGTCATGCCCAAGTTCTTTTTTGTTTTATTTTGTTTTTGTTTTGTTGACTTTTGTTTTTTGTGGTACGTGGGCCTCTCACTGTTGTGGCCTCTCCCGTTGCAGAGCACATGCTCTGGACATGCAGGCTCAGCAGCCATGGCTCACGGGTGCAGCTGCTCCATGGCATGTGGGATCTTCCCGGACCGGGGTACGAACCCGTGTCCCCTGCATCGGCAAGCGGACTCTCAACCACTGCACCACCAGGGAAGCCCATGCTCAAGTTCTTTATTTCCTTATTGATATTGTATCTGGTGGTTCTATTCATTATTGAAAGTGAAGTATTAAAGTTTCCTACTATTACTGCAGAACTGTTTCTCCCTTTTTGTTGCATATATTTAGGAGCTCTGATGTTTGGTGCATATATATTTGTAATTGTTATATCTTCTTGGTGAATTGATTCTTTTATCATTATGTATTTTTTTGTTTCTTGTAACAGTGTTTGAATTAAAGTCTATTTTGTCTGTTATTAGCATAGTTTCCCCAACTCTTGTGGTTACTATTTGCATGGAATATCTTTTTCCATGATTTTACTTTCAACCTTGTGTGTCCTTAGACCTAAGGTGAGTCTCTTGTAGACAGCATGTAACTGGATACTGTGTATCCATTTTGCCAATCTGTCTCTTTTGGTTGGGGAGTTTAACCCATTTACATTTAAAGTAATTACTAATAGGGGAGAGGTTACTTTTGCTATTTTGTTTTCTGTGTGTCTTTTAGCTTTTTTGTCCCTTATTTCCTCCCTAATTTCCTCCCTTATTACATTTTTTTGTGTGTAATTTTTTGTAATGACACATTTTGATTGTTTTCTCATTTCCTTTTGTGTGTTCTCTATAGGTATTTTTTTTGTGGTTATCATGGAGATTACTTATAGCATCTTAAAGTTGTAACATTCTATTTTGAAGTGATACCAACTTACCTTTAATTTCATATAAAAAAACTCTGCTTCTTTCCAGCTCTCCCCTCCCCCATTTATATTACTGATGTCCCAAATTATGTCTTTATATATTGTGTACTCCTTGATATAGATTTATAATTATAATTTTTTAATGCTCTTATCTCTTAAATCTCATAGAGGAATAAAAAGTAGAGTTAACAGACCAAAATTATGATAATACTAGTTTTTATATTTATCATTGTATTTATCTTTACTGGAGAATTTTATATTTTTGTGTGGCTTCAGATTACTGTCTAGCTTCCTTTCATGTCGATTTAAAGGACTCCCTTTAGTATTTATTGTAGGGTAGACCTAGTAGTAATAAACTCCTTCAGCTTTTATATGGACATGCCTTATTTGCAGGACAGTTTCCCAGATATAGAATTCCCAGTTCAGTCTTTTCTTTCAGCACTTTATTATTTTTTCTTTTTCTTTGGCCACACCACATGGCATGTGAGATCCTAGTTCCCTGACCAGGGATTGAACCCATGCCCCCTGCATTGGAAGCATGGAATTTAACCACTGGACCACCAGGGAAGTCCCTCAGCACTTTAAATATATGTCATACCACTGCCTTTTTGTTTTCAAAGTTTCTGGTGAGAAATCTGCTTGTTATCTTACCGAGGATCCCTTGTATGTGATGAGTTGCTTTTCTCTTGCTGCTTTAAATAGTGCTGTTATTAAATTTCAGTTTCCAATTGTTTATTGCTACTATAGAGCCATGTAATTTTTGTAAATTGCCTTACATCAGTCTGAATGTTTATGTAACCCCCAAATTAATATGTTGAAATCCTAACCCCCAAAAGGTGATTGTAATTAGGAGGTGGGGCCTTTGGGAGGCCATTAGGTCATGAGGATGGAGTCTTCAATTAATGGGATTAGTTACCTTATAAGAGACCCCACAGGGCTCCCTAGCCCCTTTGCCATATGAGGACACAGTGAGAAGCCATCATCTGTGAACCAGAAAGTGGGCTCTACCAGATACCAAATCTGCTGGTGCCTTGATCTTGGGCTTCTCAGTCTCCAGAATTGTGAAAAATAAATTTCCATTGTTAATAAGCTACCTAGTTTATGGTATTTTGTTATAGCAGCCCAAATGATCTAAAACAGTTTCCTTATCCTTTTAATGTTTTCGGGATCTATGGTGACACACTGTCCTTAATTAGTAATATTACTTGTTTCCTTTCTCTTTTTGTCAGTCTGGCTACGTTTTTTCATTTTTATTCATCTTTTCAAGGAATGAACTTTTGGTCTAATTGACTTTTTCTGTTCTCAGTTTCATGTATTTTTCTTTTTATCTTTATTATTTCCTTATTTGCTATGAGCTTAATTTGGTCTTCTCTTTTTTAGTTTCTTAAGGTGGAATTTTAGGCCACTGATTGAGACTTGCTTCTTTTCTTATATAGTCATGTTATACTATAAATTCCCTCTAGGCACTTCTTTAGCTACATCTCAGGTTTTGAAATGTAATGTTTTTGTTTGCATTCAATTAAAATTATGTTTTAATTTCCCTGTGACTTCTTCTTTGACCCATGCATATTTAAAAATGTGTTGTTTAATTTGTAAATATTTGAAGATTTTCCAGATTTTTCTGTTACTGATTTCTGGTTTAATTCCTTTGTGCTAAGAGAACATACTTTGTGTGTGTTAAATTTGCCAAGATTTGTTTTATGATCCAGAATATGGTCCATCTTGGTGAACATTCTGTGTGCTCTTGAAAAGAATGTGCATTTGGCTATTTGGGGGTGGAGTATTCTATAAATGCCAATTAGGTTATGTTGGTTGATTGTGTTGTTCAGTTCTTCTACATTCTTACTGAATTTCAGTCTGCTTTTTTTATTGATTAGTAAGAAGAAGAATGTTAAATTTTCCAACTATGTTTGTGGATTTGTCTGTTAATCTTTTCAGTTCTGTCAGCTTTGATTTATATTTGTGCTTTTGTATTTGGCTTATTCTAGTTAGTACAGTCCTTTATATTTTTTATTTATCCATTGATTATGATGTCACTTGTCCTTTCTACTTCATTGAATTATTGTTTAAAATAAAATAGTTAAAACCTAAGAGGTATATAAATTTAAGATAGTATGTGTAAAAACTGGTAAATATTATCTGACAACAGTCAACTGATTTGCTGTCTATGTATGACCGTAAGTGGGTTTACTTTATTTACAATTTAAAAGTTATTCCCATCTTATATAGAAATGCTAGGGTGTTCTAAAATTCAAAATTAGGGAATATCATCTGACAGGGAAGAAATATGTTTTCAGAGGCCACTTGTGAACTGTTTAAGTAATTTTATATTTTGTGTGATCCAATGTTTTATACACCTTGTTTGACAGGAAAAAACTTTATTGCATTTATTTCTCTTTTTAGGATTCTAATTCTCAGATGGATTTAAGCGTTCAGGTAACTGATGATGATATTAATGAGATAATTCAAGTAGATGGAACTGGAGATACATCTTCCAGTGATGAAATAGGAAGTACAAGAGATGTAGATGAGAACAAATTTCTAGGAATTACTGATGCAGGAGACCTGAAGGTACTTGAAGAAGCCAGCAGTATATCAAATGAAGATTCAACGGCCAACAGTAGTGATAATGAAGACCCTCAAGTAGACCTTGTGGAAGAGGTAAGGATTATTTTTGAGCTGAAATTTTTAAAATTTATAGCATTTGTACTTTAATATACTTTGGAACCAAGAGGAATAACAAGTAAGGTTAATCCTGTCTTTTGTCTTTAAAATGAGACTTATTTGTGTCTAGTATTTAAACTTTTAATCTTAAACTGTAATTTAACTCAGTATTAAGTATTTAGGAATCAGCTACTATATTTGTTGGTCTTAACTAGAGGTAGTGAGAGGTTTAAGGAATGGGAGTGGAGGTAAAGAAGGCAGCCAGGGTAGAAGCATATCATATCTGCTCTAATCCTAATAAATGCTGTGAAGTCTTTGTGGAATGTGATAATTAAGAAGCATGTAAGTGGTATTAACTATCGTTTATGGTGCCGTACATATGTGCCAGGTACCATACTAAATCTTATTGCCTTTTGTTATTTAACATTACTGCTGCCTTATGGGTCTTATGGCTTTTATTACTGTCCTCATTTTGAAGATGAGAAAACTGAGATACCAGGAGTTTTAGTAACTTGCCAAAGGTCAGTCTTGGTTATTATTGAGTGACTAAGCTGGGATTCAAACTCAGACTGTTTGACTTTTAAATACAATACTATTCTGTGTCCTTGGAGGGACAGAATATGTCCCTCTGTCTTTAAAAAATTCAAAGCATCATGAAATTCATTAATGTGAGTATCTTTCATCTTTAGGACCCTTTAAATTCTGGGGATGATGTTAGTGAGCAGGATGTGCTGGACCTGTTTGACACAGATAATGTAATTGTCTGTCAGTATGAAAAGGTACTGTATTCACCTTTTAGACTTTGGGTTTATTAATTGCATTTATAGTAGAAAATAAGCAAAATGATGGGAAATATGATCAGTTACTGTTCAGTTAAATTAATCTCAAAATAGCTAATTAATTCTATAAATTTGGGAGAGTATTTTGGGTCTAACACTGTGCTGTGTGGTTTTGGTAATACCAAAAAAGTGATAGTCCTTGTCTTATGGAGGTGATGGTCTTATTGAAGCAAGGTGTTTCTGTATGGAATAATAGAATGGCATACAATAAGATAGTAGGTAAATCAAAAGCTAAAATACGTGACAGGTAAATCAAATACTAAAATACATGACATATAAATCAAATGCTAAGATGAGTGGCATGTAAATCAAATGCTACGATAAGTGGCACAGACAGTAAGTCCTAAAAGGGGCTAGGAAATGCAAGAAATCATGTGTAATTGGAGTTCTCCACAAATCCTTCATGGGTGATATGGGGCTTTGAAATAGGTCTTGATTGATTTGTAGGATATAGATAAATGTGAAGAGTAGGCATTCAGAGTAGAATAGCCTAATAAAAGGCAGAGAAATGAATGCATGTCGAATTTATAAGGGACAGTGAAGAGACAGCTCTGCCTTGAATGAGGTGTTTTCTTTTTGAATGTGTTAGGAAATGAGGCTGGGTGGTGGACAGAGGTGTGAGCAGATTGGAAAATCCAGAATCCTGGTAGGGGAAATTCAAACATGATTTGATGGACATTAACCTTATGAGGATGATATTGAGAAAATTGTAATTGGGTTTAAAAACTGGCATTGTTTGCTAATTTGGAAGAGAGCGAATAGTAAGAAGAACAGGGATAGTACATAAAGTAACAGAGCCCAGACTAAGGATGGCAGCATAGAACATGGAAGAGTTAGAGATTATGGTGGAAGAATCATTGGACTTCCAATACTATGTTGAAGAGAAGTGGTGAGAGTGGGCATTCTTGTCTTGTTCCAGATTTTAGTGGGAAAGCTTTTAGCTTTTCACCTTTGAGTAATATATTGGCTGTGGGTGTGTCATAAATTGCTTTTATTATGTTGAGATATGTTCCCTCTATACCGCTTTCCTAAGGGTTTTTATCATGAATGGGTGTTGAATTTTACCAGATGCTTTTTCTGCATCTATTGAGGTGATCATGTGGTTTTTGTCCTTTTTTTGTTGATGGGGTGTATCACATTGATTGATTTGTGAATGTTGAACCATCCTTGTGACCCTGGCGTGAATCCAGCTTGGTCATGGTATATGACCTTTTTTATGTGTTGTTGGATTCAGTTTGCTAATATTTTGTTGAGAATTTTTGCATCTAGATTCATCAAAGATATTGGCCTGTAATTTTCTTTTTTGGTAGTTGTCTTTGTCTGGTTTTGGTATCAGAGTGATGGTGGCTTCATGAAATGTTTTTGGGAGAGTTCTTTCCTCTTTAATCTTTTGGAAGAGTTTGAGAAGGATTGGTATAAGTTCTTCTTTGTATGTTTGGTAGAATATACGCTGAGGAAAAGACAGTCTTTTCAGCAGGTAGTGTTGGGAAAGTTGGACAGCCACATGTAAGTCAATGAAGTTAGAAACCACCCTCACACCATACACAAAAATAAACTCAAAATGGCTCAAAGGCCTAAATATAAGACAAGATACCATAAAACTCCTAGAAGAGAACTTAGGCAAAACATTCTCTGACATAAATTGTACCAGTGTTTTCTTAGGTCAGTCTCCCAAGGCAATAGAAATAAAAGCAAAAATAATCAAACTTCCAAGCTTTTGCACAGCAAAGGAAACCGTAAATAAAACGAAAAGATAAACAAAAAGGCCCTACTTTATAGCACAGGGAACTATATTCAATATCCTGTGATAAACCATAATGGAAAAGAATTTTTAAAAAAAGAATGTCTATATGTATATAACAGAGTCACTTTGCTATACAGCAGAGATTGGCACAACATTGTAAGTCAACTATACTTCAATTAAAAAAAATAAAATTAAGTAAAAAAAAAAATAAATGAAAAGACAACCTACAGACTGGGAGAAGATATTTGCAAATGATGTGACTGACGAGGGCTTAATTTCCAAAATATACAAACAGTTCATAGAACTCAACAACAAAAAAACAAGTCAGTCCAAAAGTGGGCAGAAGACCTAAATAGACACTTCTCCAAAGAAGATATGCAGATGGCCAATAGACATGTGAAAAGATGCTCAACATTGCTAATTATTAGAGAAATGCAAATCAAAACTACAGTGAGGCACCACCTCACACTGATCAGAGTGGCCATCATTAAAAAGTCTACAAATAACAAATGCTGGAGAAGGTGTGGAGAAAAGGGAACCCTCCTACACTGTTGGTGGGAATGTAAATTGGTGCAGCCAGTATGGAAGTTCCTCAAAAAACTACAAATAAAGTTGCCATGTGATCCAGCAATCCCACTCCTGGGCATATACCCAAACAAAACTATAATTCAAAAAGATACATGCACCCCCCCCCCCATGTTCATAGCAGCACTATTTACCATTGCCAAGACATGGAAACAACCTAAATGTCCATCGACAGATGAATGGATAAAGAAGATATGGTATACACACACACACACACACACACACACACACACACACACACACACACACACACAGTGGAATATTACTCAGCCATAAAAAAGAATGAAATAATGCCATTTGCAGCAACACGAATGGACCTAAAGATTATCATACTAAGTGAAGTAAGTCAGAAAGAGAAAGAAATACCATATGATATCACTTATATGTGGAATCTAAAATATGACACAAATCAATATATCTATGAAATGAAAATAGACTCACAGTTACAGAGAACAGACTTGTGGTTGACAAGGGGGAGGGGGAGTAGGGGAGGGAAGGATTGGGAGTTTGTGGTTATATATATAATATAATATATATATTATAATAATATAATATTATACAAGATCCTATTGTATAGCACAGGGGACCATATTCAATATCCTGTGACAAACCATAATGGAAAAGAATATGAAAAAGAATATATATATATGTGTGTGTGTGTATGTGTGTGTGTGTGTGTGTGTGTGTGTGTGTATAACTGAGTCACTTTGCTGTACAGAAGAAATGAACACAACATTGTAAATCAACTATACTTCAATAAAATTAAACAAGTATCATTGGTACTTGGTGATTAGTTGGTCATGAGAGAATGATTGACAAGGGAGAGTTAAAGGTGTCTTTCAGGTTTCAAGCCTAAAAATTAGGTTAGTAGCAATTGAACTTTAGCAACTAAAATATAATACAGCTTAAATTTGATTTTAAACACTATAACTGTGATTATAGTAGAATGGTCAGTTTTGTGTTCTTATTCATATTTACATTTTTTAGCAGCTTTGAGATATGATTGACATACTATACACTTCACATATTTAAAGTGTACAGTTCAGTGGTTTTAGTATATTTATGGATATTTGTAACCATTAACACAGTCAATTTTAGAAAATTTTTATCACCTCAGAAAGAAAGCCCATACCCTTTAGTTCTTACTCCCATATTGCCCCCTTTCTCCCATCCCCAGTAGTAAGGAACTACTAATGTACTTTCCATCATTGTAGATTTCCCTATTCTGGAGTTTCATATGAAAGGAATCATATAATATGTGGTCTTTTATGACTGGTTTCATTTATTTCACACAGTGTTTCAAGATTCATCCATATTATAGCTTGTAACAGTTCTTCATTCCTTTTTATTGATGAATACTAGTCCATTGAATGGATATACCACATTTTGTTTATCCATTCATCTGTTGAGTGATATTTGAGTTGTTTCCATCTTTTGGCTATTATGAAGAATTCTGTTATAAATATTCATGTACAATTTTTTTGTGAATATATAGTTTCATTTCTCTTGGTAAATACCTGGGAGTGGAGTTCCTGGGTCATATGGTAATAATTTGAGGCACTGCCAGACTGTTTTCCAAGGTGGCTGTACCATTTTTCATTCCCATCAGCAGTGTATGATGGTTTAGATTGCTTTAGATTCTCACTAACACTTGTTAACTGACTTTTTGATTCTAGCCATCCTAGTGGGTATGAAGTGGTATCTCATGGTTTTGATTCGCATTTCCCTGATGACTAATGCATATTTACATCTTCGACTTTTTTTCAGTAACAATTTCAGTATACTCAGGGGAGATGGAGGATGGTACTTTGAATTGCTGTAAAAAATGAATCCTTTTCTCTAAAAATAAGACAATTTTCTCTCTTGTAACATTTTGTATAGATAGAAAATGGCAATTTAGATGCTGGTAAACATTAAGCATAAGAAGGAATAGGTAATAGAAAAGGGACTGGTCTTGGTTTGAAAGTTCTTTTAGATTCTTATAAAAAGTGTATTGTGTTCTATAAACTATTGTACTGTATAGAAACTAGATTATATATGCATTTCATAGAGTCACAAATAATTTTCTAGGCTATTATGGATATAGTATTCTTTGTGGTACTGCATTGTGGGAAACAGCTTGTAATTAATTAACATTGAATTAATAGAATTTAGTATTTTAGTGATGTTAAGGAGGAGTAGGTTGTAGTTTTGGATGTGATGTCCAGGGGAGGCCTTACTGAGAACGTGATTGGGTAAAGATCAAAAGGAGGTAAGAGAGGGGACTTCCTTGGTGGTGCAGTGGTTAAGACTCCATGCTCCCAGTGCAGGGGTCCCGGGTTTGATCCCTGGTCAGGGAACTAGATCCCATATGCCTGCCGCAACTAAGAGTTCACGTGCCACAACTAAGGAGCTGGCAAGCTGCAACTAATGAGCCCACCTGCCACAACTAAGACCTGGTGCAACCAAATAAATAAATTAAAAAAAATTTTTTTTAAAAAGGAGGTAGGAGAATGAACCATGAGGATATTTGGATGTAATCATTTCAGACAGAGGGAACAGTAAATAATACATAAGTCCTGAGGTAGAAGAATACCTGTGTGTTCAGGGAATAATGAGGAGAGCAGAGCAGTAAGTGAAGGGAAGAGCGGGATCTTATAGTCCATTTTAAGGACTTTATTTTTTGGATGAGAAGTCATTGGAGAGTTTTGAGCATAGAAATGATATCTGGTTTATGTTTTTAATAGGGCCATAGTAAAAGTATACCAGCTACCATGTTTAGAGTAGACTAAGAGGAAGATAGGGTTGAAAATAGGGAAACTAGTCATGGGACATATTAATCCAGGTGAGAGAGGATGGTGGCTTAGACAAGAGTAATAATAGTGGAGGTGGTAGAAGTGGTTGGAATATGCTTTGTAGGTAGAACTAACATTTACTGATGGATCTGGATATGAGGTGTGAGTAGGGGGTGTAAGGATTGTGTCCAAGATTTCTGGCCTGAATGAGAAGAGTGAGTGGCCATTCCTCACTGCGATGGGGAAGACTGTGAGGTTTGGGGGAGAGTATATTAGTGTCCTTGTTTTAAACTTGATTGAGATTTACTGGACATTTATTAAGAGGTGCTGAAGCAGTTGAATGAGTATCTGGAGTTTAAGGGAGAGGTGTGAGCTAGAGATAAAATTTTGGGGAGTCATCAGCATATAGATGATGTTTAAAGCCATGAGATTAGATAAGATCACCAAGAGAGTGAATATAAACAGAAAGAAGAGTCCTGGTACACTCTAAAATTGACAGGTAAGAGAGATAAGCAGGAATCAAAGGAGTGGCCAAAGAGTCATGTGGAAAGCCAGGAATGTTCTAGAACCAAGTAAGGAAAATATTTCAAAGAGGATATATTGAATGGTGCCAGTAGATCAAGTATTTTAAAATTTTTTTCCTTATTATGTTATCTCTTTTGTTGCTGTGGTAAACAGGCTCTTCCTTTATATCTTCTAACTGTTGCTTATATATCAGTATTTGAAGGCAATGAATTTCTGTTTATTAATTTTGTATCAATACTGAATTCTTATTTAGTCATTTTAAATTGATTATCTTAGTTTTTTCAGACATCCAGTCATTGCATCTGCAAATTTATTTCATCTTTTCCAATTTTTATCTCTAGTTCTTTCTTCTTGTCTAATTTTATTGGCTAGTACCTCTAGAGTGAAAAGTTGGTTAAGAGTGGGTATTCTTTTCTATGTCCTGACTTGAGCGGGAGTACTTTTAGGGTTTCCACACTAAGCACTGAGTCACGGCTTTTGGGTTGAGGTAGGGGTGTGTGTGTGTATGTTTGTAGGACATAGTCTTTCTTATTTTAGTTTTAAAAAAATCTATAATGCATGAGTTTTATCAAAAGCTTTTTCAACATCATTGAAGATGATTATATTATTTGTCTCCTTAGGTCTAGTAATGTACTAGTAAATTCCTAAGGTTGAACCATTGTTTCATTTCTAGAATAATGTAGTCACTAGATAAAGCTACTGGGATGAGTTGTTGCCGCTGCTTCTACCGTTGTTCTTTTCCTAATTCTGGCCAGATTTTATCAACTTTGTTAAGGATTCTGTTGTCACTGTTGTGTTCCCCGAGACTTGAGATAATTGCAAGTGAAAATTTGGAAGTCAAACTCAGAAAAGAAATTTTCCGTCGCCAGGCCATTTCCCCTACACACAAATAGAGGGTTGTCCTTTGTATTTTCTTATGCTTCACAAAATGCATCCAAATACTAGTCACAGGCTTTTCTTCCTTGATTTGACTCTTTGCAGTCAACAACTAGGTTGAATTTTTACCCTTGATTTCAGATCATATATTTCTAAATTTTTAAAATAGTCACTTGTGGTTTACCCAGAAGTAACAATGATTGTATGATTTCTTACCTCTTAAGGTAGTAGGATTTTCTAGTTTTAATTTTGTATCAGGCTGATTTACTGAATCCAAAGAATAGCTAATAGAATCTGATAGATTATAAGTTGTATTTTCAGACCTTGCTCAGTGTATTATTGTGACTTTCTTCTTCGAAATGAGACACCACTATTTTTTCATTCCAGATAATATTAACAACATCCTCTCTTGTTTATTCCTTTGCAGACATAGTGAACCTTTTGCTGTTCTTGAGCAATCCAGGCATGCCCCTCCTCAGGACTTCTGTTCCTTTTGTCTGGAATGCTCTCTAGTCAATATCTTCTTTTTAAGTCTTTGCTCAAATGTTACTTCACAAGTCAGGCCCACTCTGACTCTTCTATTTAAAATTGTAACCCCACCTCTGTGTTTGTGATATTTCTTTTCCAGATCTATTTTTCATAACACTTACCACCTTTTAATATTCTGTATAGTTTACATGTTTATTAGGTTTGTTTCTCCCATCCTTACTAAAATGTAACCTCTTCAAAGACAGGAATTTTTTTCCTGTTCTAAAAATTTATATCTATATTTTACTTTTTTAAAAAGCTAATAGATCTCCAGCGCCTAAAATAATACCTGACACATAGGAACTCAACAAATATTTGCTGAATGAATGAATAAACTATCTTGAGGAAGGTCTTATTTATAAAGAACTCCCATTTAGGGTCAGAATAATCCCATGGGATATACAAAGAAATGTAAATGTCCTTTAACTTCTAAATTTAATTAATTTAGGCTGTTTTTCTCCCTCCAGATTCATCGAAGCAAGAACAAATGGAAATTCTATTTGAAAGATGGTGTTATGTGTTTTGGAGGGAGAGACTATGTATTTGCAAAAGCCATTGGTGATGCAGAGTGGTAAAACTGATGAGCTCAGTACATCATTAAGATCAGTGGGACTATATCACATGTTGTTCACTGCATGGAATTTAATAAAATTATAATTCAGATGCAGATACAAATATACAGTTTTACATTTCTTTCATTTTACATTTCAAACTGCTTTAACAGGTTTTTATTTTTTAACCCCCATTGTCTTTAACATTACAAAGCATAGATGTATCAGGTGTGATGTAGCATGAAAAAAGGTCATATTTCTTTAATTTTGAAGTAAAATTTAAATCAGACTCCAGTTCCCCTTCATGGTGAAGTCAGTATCAATTATTAGATTTGGGGCTGGTGTTCTTCCCACCTCTCACCAAACCATGTTACAAAAGACCCTGGACACTAACACAATATTGTAAAGCAGCTATACTCCGATTAAAAAAAAAAATCATACATGAAAAAAACAAGGATCCTGGAGAGTCTTATAAGTAGCAGGATATTTAAGAAGGCTTCTCTGGATCTTCAGTCTACATTTATCACCAGCAGTATGCTGATTGTGCAAGCCCAGATGGTCCTTGGAGGCAGATGCCTCAGTTGAGCCCATACTATACTTAACATGAAAATCGTTGCAGAGACCAGGTTCCCTAGAGCCAAGGATCAGCCTTTCTGGGTTTATCACGTGGCCAGGCCATTCTTCTTTGTACCTGCTATTTCCCTGGGGGAACTGTAGGGAGTGGGTTAGGTTCCCATTCTAATTCTTGTTACTTCATACTTCTGTCCTCTTCCCTCTTTCCCTATTTTTTTTTTCTATTTTTCTTACCATGGAAGACCCCTTTGCAGAGTCTTAACCCCTCAAAGGTACTGTCTCTCTTCGTTTTTCCTAACAGGGAATTCCCTCATTGAGTTTAGGTTTTCAAAAACAAAAGTCAAGAAGAGATGTTCTGTTTAGGAACCTTCTGCTTTGGTGAGACAATCTCATTTGAAAAGAGAAGACCTGGATAACTCTTAAAACCAGGGAGAGAAAACAAAATGTAAAATGCAAATAGCACTGTTTTCCTACACCAATGAAAATAAAGCAAATTAATATATCAGTAACCTATTCTGTAATATTCTCTTCCTTAGTAGACTCAAATTCCTCCAAGAAATGTTTTCCCCATCATTCTGCTTCTTTTAGTGGGTGGAGTACACATGGTATCCAAGTCTAGGATCCCTGTTTTGGCCCTGAATGGTGTTCACCAGGGTAGTAATTCTCTCACAAAAAGCAGTTCTGGGATTGAGTGGGTTATGGTCTGTGAAAGCTCCTTGAGGATTAGGTACCTGGATCTGGCTGGTCACAGGGTGAATTCCCCATTTCTTTTTCAGAGGCAACCCCTCATGGAGGGTTTAATTTATTCCAACACTTGTTCTGTCCTACCCAAGGGACTCAGCTACTGTTAAGTCTTTTCAAAAATCTGGATCAATCTTATCTGGGTCATGGACAACATGAGTGGGACACTGTCTTTGGCCTAAAGTTGGCAGCTGCGTGAGGATTCAGTTAGTACTAGTAAGTGAGCTGGTCCCCTCTCCAGATTCTCCAGCTATGCCTTCTTCATCCTCAGAGTGATTGTCCACCACCACCACTGCTATTCCAGATCCTTTTCTGGCTCTTGAGAACTTCCAGGAACTATGGGTTTCCTTCATGGATGTTGCCTACTATGAAATGTTCATCTTTTCTACATGGGAGGCAAAAGAGGGCACTTATTCTTTGTGTCATTCCTGAAATGTACCCCCTCCAGTGTTGAGGAGGGGGTACACTTTCTATTCTTCTTCCTGCTTTTTTGTTTCCCAGGCTCACCCGGTCACCCTGTATTAACTGCTGAATTTGTCGACAAGGTGCATTCACTTGGAAATTGGGGTTTAATGTGTTGGTTTAAGTGTTTGGGAGAGGCAATAATAGTTGTTTCTAAAATTCCTTTCCTCTTCTCCACTGTGAATTTTAAATTCTCACTTTGCTTCAGTGATATAAAAAAAAATTATGTCACAAATACTACTATATTGTCCTCTTTATGTGGAACATTTTATCAGAGAAAAAAAGTCACTGTCCCATTTGCGTGTCCCTCCTATATTTGATTCTATTCTGTTACATTACAGAAAACTTTTTGATAGTATTGGCCCACTAAGTTGATTTCACCACCTACTGATGGGTCATGACTCACAGTTAAAAATATTTTTAGCCCATGTGCCGAAGATAAAGTGAGACAAACCTTAATCCATTTTGAAAGAGTAAATTGTACTTTAAGTCCTGCAAGTTGGTGGAGTTTACCTTAGACTTGGCTTTAATAGGATATTACTTTTACTTTCAGGGACCTCTTTATCATGTCCAAGCTTAACATTTCTTGTTGCACATTTTAACAAAATATCATAAAGTAAGTTATATGTTCTTATAAATACAATAACTTGGCAAATGTCATCCTACACCCTATTATAGGTGGTGAATGTCTCTGTGAAAGAAGTTACAGTTTGTTGTGTTAAATGAAATTTATGTAAGTATCATGTATAGTAATTCCTAACGCAAACTTTTTCTCATGCATGCATCCTACAGTGCTTTTTTAACATACTTTCCACCTCTCCCTGTAGGCTAAGAAGATCTTGAGTTTACACAGTCTCTTAGGGACTGACCAACTGACCTTGCCTGGATTACCTTCTTTACCTATTTTATTCAGTGTGCTATAATACGTGTAAAAAATCAACTGTTACAGCTCAGACTTCATAGGGCAGTGAGACTCCAGTTCTGGCTGAGGCACTCAGTTGAAGTCATTTAAGTTGTGTAGCAAAACTAATAACTTTAGAATGAATAGCAAAGGTTAATTGGGTGGTGAGCAGGGGAATTTAGTAGGGGAATTTCTTTTGACTCTTGTTAGTAGGTTAATGCTGTGCTGTTTTTCATGTAAATATACTCTGAGCTAGGTGGAAATTTTACTGTTTGTAACTAGAAAGCTAAATTATAAATAGGTAGCTCATGGTAATAACTCTTAGGAAGTGACTTGATATTAATAAAAATATTGCACATTTTGAAGAAAAGATTCTTTCCAATTGTGAACACATTTATTGAAATCTTAGTGACATAAAGATTCTTAATTTACACATGGGCTTAATACATTTTTGAGGAAATTAAAACCAGGCCCTTTATAACAAATGTTATAACATTTGGACAAAATGCCTTTTAAAAATATTTTGTAAGTTTAGATGAGCTACTCCAAGTTAACTCTTTTTAGTCATTTTGCAACCTACAAGTGGTAATGTCAAACGTGGTAAAAAAAAACCAAACATGATAGAAATATAAATTTCTTGAGCATTTGATGTTTTTATGATTTATGTATGAGAGATTATACAGATTAGGAACATACACACTTTCTGTGAGACCATCTCATAAGGAAAATGCTTCTTAACAAGGATTGTTTTATATTTCAGTTATAAAAGTGAATCAGCTAAAAGTATTTAATCACCTCATGTGCAAGACTAGGATAGATATAATGGGAGAAACGAAGAAGTAGGAGATGAGTATATCACTAAAGGAATTTATAAGGTAGGTGAAATAAGAGATATACACGTAAAGATAATAATACCAGCAGTGTAGAACAAAAAATAAGTGATACAGATGACAGGTACTAAAGAAGTCTAAAGAGATAAACCATTGTGGGTTACATATTTGTTATTTATGCCCTGCTTTATTTGAAGTAAAGGTAGTGTCTTGACTATAGTGGATTAGGGAGGGAGTGGATTAAGAAGAATTTGATAAGATAAACCTATAGCTGGGGTCTTAAAGAATGCAGGAGGAGGACAGGTAAGGAAGAAGGTGTGCCATATGGTAAGAGTGGCACAGGCAGCAGCATGGAGATGCATAGCTAGGGAAAAGTAATTGGAACAACTTGTTTCATGTAGAAAAACAGGAGATAAAGTGAGCAAACTTGAGGGTGGATTCTGGAGCTCTTTGAATGGTAGGCTAGGAGCTAAAATTTATAGGTAGTGATGAGCTGCTCAGAATTTTTGGCAGGTGTGTAATAAGATGAGATAGGACTTTAGGATGATTAATCAGTGGTGGTGGGTATGAGAGTGTGGACATGGGAAAGGCTGGATATGAATAAAAATGAAGGAGGTATAGTAATACTCCAGAGGTAAGGGGAAATGGCCTGAGATGTGGGCATGGTGGTAGGGAAGCAAAATAAAGAACTGATGTGGAAGACAATTGAAAGGAATAATTAGTGAATGAAAGGATGTGAGAATGAGGAAGACAGTACACTATGACTCTGTATGTTAAAACTTAAATTATAATGTAGAAAATAAAGATCAGTATTTGTGGAAAAGGCTGTAAAAGTTGTTTTCAGAGTATGGGTACAAGTACCTTAGGCTCAAACAATAATTAAGAGTTCATAATTTAAAGTTTCTCCACAAGGTTATATTTTATTTTTTCTTTTGTTTTATGTTGTGTTCTCCTTGCTTAGTTGTTTTGGTTCTGTGATTGTGAATCAAAAAGTTTATTGTGTGTGTATACAGCAACATGACTAATTAGCATTCTCTCATATCATTGAGACAAATTCTAGAATGCTTGCTTACAAGAGAGAGGACTGCATCTGAGTAAAGACAAGTAACTAGTTGTGGAGTAGAAAAGTCAGAAATATAAAAAACACATTACAGAGAAGAGATATTTTATAAAGTTTATACTTTTTTATAATCTATTTTGAATTATTTTGCAAAATGGCATAATGATTGAAAGCAGACTAAATGTGTAGAGAGTCTAGTTATGACTACACATTTATTTAATAAATGCCAAAGGAGAGCTAAAAACTGGAAATAGCCAGATATCCATTGGTAAGAAAGTGGAAAACAGTGTTATATTCATACAGTGGGATAGTATTCATCAATGAAAAAGGAATGAACTACTAATTCAAGCAGCAGCAGTGATGAATAGCAAAAACATTGTATTGAGTCAAAGAGCCTTACACAAGAGTATAAACTGCATGATTCTATTTATATGAAGTTCTAGAGCAGACAGGAATTACTCTATGGGGAAAAAAATCATAACCATTATTACCCCTATAGGGTAGGGGTGAGGGTTTAATTAAGAAGGGGCATGAGGAAACTTTCTGGGGTGAGTGTTCTATATCTTCATGGAGGTTTTGGGTGTCTACATTTCTCAAAATGCATTAAATGGTATGCTTAGGATTTGTCCATTTCACCATATGTAAATTTTACCTTAAAACTTTAGACAAATACTAAACTTTGGTTAATGATAAGCATGCTGAAGCATTTAAGGGCTGACAATTACTGAGGTCTGCAACTTAAAATATCCATCCATCAGAAATGATGGATGGATAAATACTGGTATATAATTATATAGGTATGTTATGAAACCGATATAGTAAAATGTTGAATGTAAGTGTACGGGTGTGCACACACAATTATTTCAACTTTTCATATGTTTGAAAATGTTGGGGGAAATTGAAAGAACTTTGAACACATATTAAACCTTTGGATGACTATGATTTACCAGTACAGGAGGCAGTAGAACACAGTGGTTAAGAGGCTGGGGTCCTGAATCAGAACTTTGAGTTTGAATCCCATTAGTTGAATCTTTTATTAGTTTTGAGAACTTGGGAAAATTGTAATAGGTTTTCCTCTATTATAAAATGTGAATAATATCTTCATCATAGAATTTTATGAAGATTAAATGGGTTAAATTATATAAAATACTTATCAACATGTTTGGCATATAATAAACTTTCAGTAAGTTACTTTAAATTGTCAAAGGAATTTACAAAGGACACTGCAATTAAAACCATAATTTCATTGTCCTATAAGAGTCAATTCTGATAAATAAAAATACCTCTAGCAAATATTGGATGTATTTTTCTATACCCTCGAAGATAAAAATGATGAAAGTTAAGCATTTTAAAATATTTAAATATTTTCTTTTACTTCCATAAAAGACAGGGCCCTGGAAAGAAAAAAAAAATTTTTTTTCCTTATTGATTTCATAACTTCAGTGTAATTCAGCACATTTGTTGGATACTATTGCCAAGATCCTGAGCTAGGAGACAGGAAAACAAAATTGAGACAGGGTTCCTACCCCCAAGGAGTTTACAGTATACTGTTTAATGCTTCATTGCTCTTTAGAGACTAAACACCAAACCAACAGGCTGAAATGTGCCTTTAGATGCTTACTTTACTTTAAATAGTAGAACCTAGATGGGATAGATAAACGTCTTTAGGACAGCACTATCCAATAGAACTTTCTGTGATGATGAAACTGTTCTGTGTATGTGCTGTCTAATAGGGTAACCACTGATCATGTGTGGCTATTGAGCATTTGAAAAGTGGCTAGTGAAACTGAGAAACTACATTTTAAATTTCATTTTAATTTAGCTACATGTGTCTGATGGGTATCAGATTGAACAGTGCATCTCTAGAGTGTATTTCTCAAGCTATCTGATGAAAAGGACAAGTTATTTTAAACTTCAAATGTTATGGACTAACATTTTTATAAAATGCAATAAAAATTATTGCAAGGACAAAATGAGAAAAAATTAAAGACATGCAAAATACCACCTCATTTTTAAAATATTAGATTCAACAGACATAAAATTACTCTGCCAAAATTGCTGTAAAAGTTTCTAAACACTCTCAACTTCTGTATTGTTATCGTGTGCCAGTGACGCATAGTTTTTTAGACTGGCAATGGTCATGGACCACACTTTGAGCTAGAAAGAGGTCTTTTTTTGCCTAATGTGCCTAACACATAATTTCCTGAAATCAGCTCTTTGTTAAAATTACTGGTACAGATAATTTTTTTTACATATTTAAGTATAATTCAGTAATGTGGTTACTGATATAACAGTTAACACTCCTTACAGCAAGTCTTGTCCAGGACAGCTGAATATTGACATTGCAATGTGGTCACCTTCAAGGTAGACTGGGAAGGCTTATTTGATCCAGTGAAGCCATTTTTGCAGTTGGAGGTATAAGCTGAAAAATCCTTCCTCCTATAAAGTTCAGCTCGATATTTACAGCAGCCAAATTTGCTCAGCAACAGAAAGAAATCCCTTCGGAATGCCTTTGTGAAAATTGCATACAGAAATGGATTAGCACACGAATTGACAGGATAAAAAAGAACCAGTAAAACTTTAGAGTTGGTTACTGTAATAAGGGGCACTTTGAAGGCAGCTGAGATGGCAAAGAAAGAGATTGGTGCCATGCAGGTGAAATCGGTGAAGATGAGGACTGCCATTTTCTTAGCAATCTTTGTATCTTTGTTGGTAGCCATCAGCTCTGGATTTTGAACTGCAAAATAAATTTTAATGTAGCAAGCACAAATGATGATGAAGGCCACCACATTGAGCATCAGGATGGTTAATATGTAGACCTGTGAGAGAGTGGTTTCCACATCCATGGGGAGGCAAATGCTGACCTTCATGTAATTGCTGACGCCCACAAGAGGCAACATGGCGATAAGAGTAGAAAAGAGCCATCCTCCAAGCATAATCGGAATGGCATGTTTTAATCGCAGCTTTTGGTCCAGCTGAATAGCATAGGTGATGGTGTGACATCTTTCTAGTGTGATGACTGTGAGGGTGTAGACAGAAAGTTCACTTGAAAATACAGTGAAGAAGCCAGCAGCGCTACATCCACTCCCCGTCTGCCAATCTATGGCATGGTTATAATACTGGCCTTTGGTTTGGGCATCAACTGAGGCAATGAGTAGCAGGTAGAGCCCCATGCAGAAGTCTGCAAAGGAGAGGTTGCACATGAGAAAGCGGGGCACTGTCAGTTTATAACGACTGGTCAGGAGAACAAAGAGGACAGTCACATTTCCCGTGATGGCTAAAATATTAATCAGCCAAATCAGTACTCTAAGGAAGTCATAGCCCATAATATCTTCACAGGGATTAAAAGCATCTGGTTCAGGAGCACATTGGAGTGTCTTGGGTAGGCAGAAACCATAGTCATAATCCCAGCCGCTCAGTTCACTCCCAGCAAAGATGGCAGAATAACTGTAAGAAGAATAGTTTGGCTCAGTGTAAACTTAGAATTTTTATGATTCTGGGTATTGAAAATATTCAGAAATCATCCATAGTGTTTTTTTAAGGAAAACAAACGAAAAGGAAACAAAGTCACAACAGTCTTAGTCTTACATTTATTTATCTGAGAACTCTGAATTGATGTAGGATTTCCTTAAGAAGGGAATGAAAAGCCATTTAGACTTTTTTTTTAATATGTAGATTTTACACAATGATGCAAAGACTTAATGCAGCTGTTTACAGAGGATGATTTTCTTTGGAAAACAAATTTAGAGACATAATCTTGCTTGCTCAATGTAAAAGAACCCTTTCTTGACATTTTCTTAGCTGTTTATCTCCTTTAGTTGTCAACAAAACTGTTATCAAGCTGCCTGTCTGTAGTAGAACGCAAATGGGATCGGAAGGCTCACATTGTTCAAGATCATCAGCTACTGAAAGACATGCTTGCACTTAAGTCCCTGGCTAATCAGATAGCCCAGTTGAGAAATAGAAACCAAGGATAGGTTACTCGATAGAAATTTAGGAGCAGAGGAAGAATAGTCATGAACAATAGGAAGAAATAGTTCTTCTGGGTTTTGTTCGTTTGTCTGTTTTGCGGTACGCGGGCCTCTCACTGTTGTGGCCTCTCCCATTGCGGAGCAGAGGCTCCGCACGCGCAGGCTCAGCGGCCGTGGCTCACGGGCTCTGCCGCTCTGCGGCATGTGGGATCTTCCCGGACCGGGGCACGAACCCGTGTCCCCTGCATCGGCAGGCGGACTCTCAACCACTGCGCCACCAGGGAAGCCCAGAAATAGTTTTAAATAGATATTTCTTACAGTATGAGTCAAATTCAGAGAGAGGATTGAAGAGGGGCTCTGTCCCTAGAGAAGGAATAGTCCCACCCCCGCCACTCCCTTACGCCCAACCACACTGCTACTGCTTGAGTTCAGATTTTTATTTTCCTTTAAGGGACAATTACATTAGTTTTCTTCCTGGCATCCTTCCTCTAGTTTTAGCCCTCTTCTACTCCATCTGTATATTCCTTCTGTATGGCCTTTCTTACACACAAATATATAATTCAAACATTTCCTAGTTTCTCATTGCCTCGGGGATAAACTCCAGACTCCTTGTGATGACCTCAGAGTCTCTCCTTGATCTTCATTCTGTCTCCTTCTCCAGTCTCATCTCTAAGAAGCAGTCATGCTGCACAGTGCAGGACATGGGCTCTGAAGCAAGACTGCCTGGGTTCCAGCTTTTACTGGCTGTGTAAACCTGGGAGAGTTATTTAACATCTCTGTACCTCACATTCTTCATTTGCCAAATAGGGATAATAATCATACCTCCCTCATTAGGGTTGTGCTAAGGATTAAATGTATTAACACATGTAGGTTGTTCAGGATAATGCCTGGCACCTATTAAGTGCTCAGTGAATGTTAGAGATTCTCATAATTATCTCTTGCAAATCCCCTGTGCAACCAACTCTTTGGTCTTATGAAATGTCATGTGGCTCTCAGAATAAGTTCTACTGTTTCTTCCCTTTGTATTTGAATGTGCTGTTTCTTCTTCCCTTTCTTTCCTCATTTCTCTGGAGAATTCCTCCTGATATTTAAAGATAAGCATCTCTGTGAAGCCTTTCCTGATTCTACACCTCTAATGAGTTTATCACCCCTTCTCTCAGCCATGGCTGCACTTAAGTACTATTGTAATTCTCAAACTAGGTTGCCATTATGTGATGATGCATGTCTTCTTTCATAGTCTGTGAGGCTATTCTTTAATAGCCTTGAAGTCAGGGGATTAGGTCTTATTTATGTCTAAAATCTCAGTGCCTCATATAGTTTTAGCTCAGAGTATCCATTCAATAAATGTTTGTGGAATGAATAAACCAGGGTGATGCTGGCTTAGAAAGGAATTGAGAGGATACAGAGACAATGAATGATACAGTATGATGCATGTAGGCTTAACAAATTTTCTCTTTGCCCACAGTCGGCTAATACAATCTTGGGAGGTGGAGAAAAGGGCATAATTTTTCTGTCAGGGCCATTACAAATATGTATTTCACCTTAGAGTTGCTCACACATTAAAAGAGCATTTTACTCTAGTCTTAAAACTTAGCTTCTCATTTTCTGTAGAAGGAAGTGTGTACCTAATACAGTGAGTGGATAAAATGATATATTTGAGCAATACAGTTACCTAACGGAAGAAACACAGATTTAAAAAAAAAAATGGAAAAGGAATCTATGACCAGGGACTCCAAAAACGTGCTAGCATATCATAGAAACCACACTGGAACTGGAGAAGTACTGCTGCCACACACAGGAGACTGCATAGGAACCTCACTTGTTTTATTATTAAATATAAGTAGCACATTTGTTTGTCCTCATGCACATCAGTATAATTACTTAATTTTTAAATCTTTAAAGAGATATGGTGGTTATAAGAATGATGAGAGAAAATAGGTTTTTTCTTACCACTGGCAAGGTCCTTAAAGACCTGCTCATTGAACCCTTCATTTTACTGGCAAGGAGGCCAAGATTAAAGGAGGTAAGTGACTTGCCTCAGGTCCCTCAGCACTAGGCACTAGTGGCAATGCTAGGTTTTCATATGCATAGTCCAGGGGCCTTTCTTCTACTTCACTATCTCTCAGTCAGTATTTTTCAAGGTGTGGTCCTTGGACCACTTGCATCAGAATCACCAGAGTCTTTGTTACAATGAAGATTCCTGGCTTTACTTCAGACCCTGAATCTAACTCTCTAGGGACAGAGCCCAGGAATCTGCATTTTAAGCAAGTTCCCTGGATGATTCCTACAAAATAATAGCCTTTATTTAATCAGATGAAAACTTTCCAACTATTGCCGCTTTAGTTTCCTTTACTACTTTCCCCTTATTAAAACTACTTCAGCTGTTATTAGAAGCACTAATGCAAAGACACTAAAAATTCTGCCATGGTTTCTGAATAATCATATCACTAAGAGGTCAAACATGTTCCCTTGGATTTCCCTGGTGGCGCAGTGGTTAAGAATCTGCCTGCCAATGCAGGGGACACGGGTTTGAGCCCCGGTCCGGGAAGATCCCACATGCTGCAGAGCAACTAAGCCTGTGAGCCACAACTACCGAGCCTGGGCTCTAGAGCCCGTGAGCCACCACTGCTGAGCCTGCATGCCACAACTACTGACGCCTGCGTGCCTAGAGCCTGCGCTTCGCGACACGAGAAGCCACCACAACGAGAAGCCCGCACACCGCAATGAAGAGTAGCCCCCGCTGGCCGCAACTAGAGAAAGCCTGTGCACAGCAACGAAGATCCAACACAGCCAAAAATAGATAAATAAATTTTTTTAAAAAAGTTCCCTTTCCCATTCCCCTGATCGCTTGCTCTTTGTTTTTTTGCCCTACTGGGCACATGTCTAGCAATTCTTCTCCTTGATGATTTGTCTTCAGACCAAAAACCTACCTGCTGCTACTTACATGTGTCCTGGGATGGCTCCTGAGGGCAACAACATGACTGTTGACAAAACCCAGCATGGAGCTGTCTTTAGTACTGAAGGCTGTGCAGGGAGGGTGAATGGACTTGGATGGGCTTAGCAATCTTGAGTCAGAGGAAGGAGAAGCAGTAGCACCATTGCTCCAGTTACAGTCAACAGGAGAAAAGACAGGGATTTTAGGAGGACAGTGGGGCCAACCATAGCAGTAAGGGCACCGTAATATCTTGGGGAGAGCAGATAAGACTTAGTGGCTGGCTCTAGAATTTCTAAACTCCAGGGACTCAGGAATAGCAATCTGGTGGGAAGGGAAGGACAAGGATTTATCACACAAGATGCTTTCACAGGGAACACACTCTTTTTCCTTAGATTATGTGTTAATTTCAGGTAGTTTTGGGGATGCTGAAGATTAGAGGACTTGTTTTAAAACAGTGTTAGCGTAGTAAACTCAAGATTGGATGCTCATTTTGAAAGGCGTGGAGTGGTAGGGGCTGATGGTTACTGAGACTGAAGTAAGTCTCCCCTTCCCCCATAACACCCCTTGATGGTACCATTGACTCTACCCAGAAGTGGTTTCCTATTAATGAGAAAAAAAAGCCATATGATTCCAAGAGTTATGTGGAAGGTGATGATGGAGAGAGTATTAAGAGAGAAGAGTGGGAACGGTGAGGGAAAGGAACGCTGGAGGATAGTTGGTGTCAGACCTAAATGAAGGAAAAAAGAAAAGAAGAATACAGGCTGTAATATAAGGTACCCTCGATGCTGTCACAATCTTTAAAAACGCCCTTCACTCTCATGGTTCTGAAAGACAAATGATATTTTTGCTGTCCCTTACAGTTAAGGAAAGAAGTCTCAAAAAAGATAAGTATTGCCCAGGGATACCTAGTGTTATAGGAACATTAATGCCAAGAATTCATATCCATGGGATTTCCTGGCGGTCCAATGGTTAAGACTTTGCCTTCCAATGTAGGGGTTGTGGGGTTGATCCCTGGTCGAGGAGCTAAGATCCCACATGCCTCGTGGCCAAAAAGCAAAACATAAAACAGAAGCAATATTGTAACAAATTCAATAAATACTTTAAAAATGGTCCACATCAAAAAAAAAAAAAAAAAAATCTTAAGAAAAAAAAGAATTCATATCCAACTCTGAGGAGCTCCAAAGCCCAGGATCCTTCTATCATATTACCCTGCTGACTCTATATATCTTGTAGATTGATAGGAAAAAAGAGAAAAGAAAAGAAAAAAAAAAAGATGTAGAAGAGGGAATGGGTTGATACCTTGCCAATCGGCAAGGTATCTTAGAAGCGCATCTGGTTTTGTAGCCTGAAGGACATGGGGGAGGGGATGGGAGTGGAAGGGAAAGAATAAAACCTAAATCACAGTAAATGTGGCATAGGGACACTGGGATTATCTTTTGAGGCATGCTTTTTTACATTTGAAGGTATGTGAAGTGCCAAAGCAGTTGAAAAATGTTAAAAAAAAAATCAGTAGAATAGAAATGGAGCTCCTGTCTAGTGTGTGTCAGTGACAGCATTAAGTCTGAATAATTTTAAGTTCCAGAGCATAATGGTCAAGGTGGCCTAAGTCTCTTTGAAGGGAAGTGGCTACTTGTAGAAGCTGTGCCTGCAATCAGTTAATCTTTGTGGAATGCTGACCACATGACTAGTGAAAATCCTTACAAATGAGACTACCATTAAGCCCTTAGTGACATGAAAATACCTGCGAATAGGGCTTCCCTGGTGGCACAGTGGTTGAGAGTCTGCCTGCCGATGCAGGGGATATGGGTTCGTGCCCCGGTCCGGGGAGATCCCACATGCCACGGAGTGGCTAGGCCCGTGAGCCATGGCCGCTGAGCCTGTGCATCCGGAGCCTGTGCTCCGCAACGGGAGAGGCCACAACAGTGAGAGGCCCGTGTACCACTAAACAAACAAACAAACAAACAAACAAACAAAAACCAAAAAAACCCCCCGTGCAAATAAAATTTTAATTCCTGAAGAGAATTTAATGTAACTGTAGAATGAATATGTAGGTATGTTTTTTAAAAGTATTTATTTTTAACCAGTTGAAAGAGATAATTGATCAACTGGATGCCACTTGCAAAATAAAACACAAAAGAATCCCCATTTTAAAACTATAAAAATTGCTTTGCAAACGTGCCCCCAACCAAGATTTTTATCAAAAGAAAATCTTTGGGGGGAGACCTTCAAGATGGTGGAGGAGTAAGACATGGAGATCACCTTCCTCCCCACAAATACGTTAAAAATACATCTACATGTGGAACAACTCCTACAGAACACCTGCAGAACACTGGCAGAAGACCTCAGGCTTCCCAAAAGGAAAGAAACTCCCCACATACCTGGGTAGGGCAAAAGAAAAAATAGAGACAAAGAATAGGGACAGGACCTGCACCTCTGGGAGGGACCTGTGAAGGAGGAAAACTTTCCACACACTAGGAAGGCCCTTCGTGGGCAGAGACGGTGGGTGGCTGAGGGGGGAAGCTTCAGAGCCACAGAGGAATGCATATCAACGGGTGCAGAGGGCAAAGCAGAGAGATTCCCACACAGAGGATCGGTGCCAACCAGCACTCACCAGCCTGAGACGCTTGTCTGCTCCCCCGCTGGGGTGGGTGTGGGCTGGGAGCTGAGGCTCGGGCTTTAGAGGTCAGATCCCAGGGAGAGGACTGGGGTTGGCTGTGTGAACACAGCCTGAAGGGGACTAGCGTGCCACAGCTAGCTGGGAGGGAGTCCAGGAAAAAGCCTGGAACTGCCTAAGAGGCAAGAGACCATTGTTTCGGGGTGCGCAAGGAGAGGGGATTCAGAGTACCGCCTAAAGGGATTCAGAGTACTGCCTAAAGGAGCTCCAGAGATGGGTACAAGCCACAGCTATCAGCACAGACACCAGAGACGAGCATGAGACGCTAAGGCTGCTTCTGCACCCACCAAGAAGCCTGTGTGCAAGCACAGGTCACTATCCACACCTCTGCTTCCGGAAGCCTGTGCAGCCCGCCACTGCCAGGGTCCCATGATCCAGGGACAACTTCCCGGGGAGAACACACGGTATGCCTCAGGCTGTTGCAACATCACATTGGCCTCTGCCACCATAGGCTCACCCCGCATTCCATACCCCTCCCTCCCCCAGGCCTGAGTGAGCCAGAGCCCCCTAATCAGCCGCTCCTTTAACCCCCTCCTGTCTGGTTGAAGAACAGACACCAGAGGGTGACCTACATGCAGAGGCAGGGCAAAATCCAAAGCTGAACCCCAGGAGCTGTGCGAACAAAGAAGAGAAAGGGAAATTTCTCTGGAAAGCCTCAGGAGCAGTGGATTAAATCTCCACAATCAACGTGAAGTACCCTGTATCTCTGGAATACCTGAATAGGCAACGAATCATCCCAAAATTGAGGTGGTGGACTTTGGGAGCAACTGAAGACTTGGGGTTTGCTTTTTGCTTCTAATTTGTTTCTGGTTTTATGTTTATCTCAGTCTGGTATTTAGAGCTTATTATCAGTGGTAGATTTGTTTATGGATTTGGTTGATCTCTTCCTTTATTTATTTATTTTTATTTATTTATTTATTTATTTGTGGTACACGGGCCTCTCACTGTTGTGGCCTCTCATGTTGCGGAGCACAGGCTCTGGACGCGCAGGCTCAGCGGCCATGGCTCACAGGCCCAGCTGCTCCGCAGCATGTGGGATCTTCCCGGACCGGGGCATGAACCCGTGTCCCCTGCATCGGCAGGCGGATTCCCAACCACTGCGCCACCAGGGAAACCCCTATTTTTTTTTTTATATAGATGTATATATATATATATTTTTCCTCCTTTTTCTCTTTTTGTGAGTGTTTATGTGTATGCGTCTTTGTGTGATTTTGTCTGTATAGGTTTGCTTTTACCATTTGTCCTAGTGTTCGGTTTGTCTTTTTTTTTAAGTATAGTTTTTAGTGTTGTTATCATTGGTGGATTTGTTTACTGGTTTGGTTGCTCTCTTCTTTCTTTTCTTTTTTTAATTTTTAATTTTAATAATATTTTTTATTTTTTAATAACTTTATTTTTTCTTTCTTTCTTTTTTTTCCTCCCTTTTATCTGAGCCATGTGGCTGACAGGGTCTTGGGGCTCTGGCTGGGTGTCAGGACTGAGCCTCTGAGGTGGGAGAGCCGAGTTCAGGACATTGGTCCACCAGAGACCTCCCAGCCCCATGTAATGTAATTCGGCAAGAGCACTCCCAGAGATCCCCGTCTCAATGCTAAGACCCAGCTCCACTCAACGACTAGCAATCTCCAGTGCTGGACATCCTATGCCAAACAACTAACAAGACAGGGACACAACACCACCCATTAGCAGAGAGGCTGCCTAAAATCATACTAAGTTCACAGACACCCCAAAACACACCACTGAACACTGTCTTGCACACCAGAAAGACAAGATCCAGCCTCATCCACCAGAACACAGGTACCAGTCCCCTCCACCAGGAAGCCTACACAACCTACAGAACCAAACTAACCCACAGGGGGCAGACACCAAAAACAATGGGAAGTGCAGGCCTGCAGCCTGCAAAAAGGAGACCCCAAACACAGTAAGTTAAGCAAAATAGGAATACAGAGAAATATAAAGCAGATGAAGAAGCAAGGTAAAAACCCACCAGACTAAACAAATGAAGAGGAAATAGGCAGTTCACCTGAAAAAGAATTCAGAGTAATGATAGTAAAGATGATGGAAGAATCTTGGAAATAGAATGGAGAAAATACAAGAAACATTTAACAAGGACCTAGAAGAACTAAAGATCAAACAAACAATGATGAACAACACAATAAGTGAAATTAAAAATTCTCTAGAAGGAATCAGTAGCAGAATAACTGAGGCAGAAGAATGGATAAGTGACTGGGAAGATAAAATAGTGGAAATAACTACCACAGAGCAGAATAAAGAAAAAAGAAAGAAAAGAATTGAGGACAGTCTCAGAGACCTCTGGGACAACATTAAATGCAGCAACATTCATATTATAGGGGTCCCAGAAGAAGAGAAAAAGAAAGGGACAGAGAAAATATTTGAAGAGATTATTATTGAAAACTTCCCTAATATGGGAAAGGAAACAGTCTATCAATTCCAGGAAGCACAGAGAGTCACAGGCAGGATAAATCCAAGGAGAAACACACCAAAACACATATTAATCAAACTATCAAAAATTAAATACAAAGAAACAATATTAAAAGCAGAAAGGGAAAAACAACAAATAATATACAAGGGAATCCCCATAAGGTTAACAGCTGATCTTTCAGCAGAATCACTGCAAGCCAGAAGGGTGTGGCAGGACATACTTAAAGTGATGAAAGAGGAAAACCTACCAAGATTACTCTACCCACCAAGGATCTCATTCAGATTTGACAGAGAAATTAAAACCTTTACAGACAAGCAAAAGCTAAGAGAGTTCAGCACCACCAAGCCAGCTTTACAGCAAATGCCAAAGGAACTTCTCTAGGCAGAAAACGCAAGAGATGGAAAAAACCTACAATAACAAACCCAAAACAATTAAGAAAATGGTCATAGGAACATACATATTGATAACTACCTTAAATGTAAATGGATTAAATGTTCCAACCAAATGACATAGACTGGCTGAATGGATTCAAAAACAAGACCCATATTTATGCTGTCTACAAGAGACCCACTTCAGACCTAGGGACACATACAGACTGAAAGTGAGGGGATGGAAAAAGATAGTCCATGCAAATGGAAATCAAAAGAAAGCTGGAGTAGCAATTCTCATATCAGACAAAGTAGACTTTAAAACAAAGACTATTACAAGAGACAAAGAAGGACACTACATAATGATCAAGGGATCAATCCAAGAAGAAGATATAACAATTGTAAATATTTATGCACCCAACATAGGAGCACCTGAAAACATAAGGCAAATGCTAACAGTCATAAAAGGGGAAATCGACAGTAACACCATCATAGTAGGGGACTTTAACACCCCACTTTCACCAAGGGACAGATCATCCAAAATGAAAATAAATAAGGAAACACAAGCTTTAAATGATACATTAAACAAGATGTACTTCATTGATATTTGTAGGACATCCCATACAAAACCAACCAAATAGAGACCCTTCTCAAGTGCTCATGGATATTCTCCAGAATAGATCATATTTTGGATCACAAATCAAACTTTGGTAAATTTAAGAAAATTGAAATCATATCACGTATCTTTTCCAACCACAATGCTAGGAGACTAGATATCAATTACAGGGAAAAAAATCTGTAAAAAATACAAACACATGGAGGCTAAACAATATGCTACTAAATAACCAAGAGATCACTGAAGAAATCAAAGAGAAAATCAAATAATACCTAGAAACAAATGACAAAACATGATGACCAAAAGCCTATGGGATGCAGGAAAAGCAGTTCTAAGAGTGAAGTTTATAGCAATACAATCCTGCCTCAAGAAACAAGAAACATCTCAAATAAACAACCTAACCTTACACCTAAAGCAATTAGAGAAAGAAGAACAACAAAACCCCCAAAGTTAGCAGAAGGAAAGAAGCCATAAAGATTAGATCAGAAATAAATGAAAAAGAAATGAAGGAAATGATAGCAAAGATTAATAAAAGTAAAATCTGGTTCCTTGAAAAGATAAACAAAATTGATAAACCATTAGCCAGACTCATAAAGAAAAAAAGGGAGAAGACTCAAATCAATGGAATTAGAAGTGAAAAAGGAGAAGTAGCAACTGACACTGCAGAAATACAAAGGATCCTAAGAGATTACTACAAGCAACTATATGCCAATAAAATGGACAGCCTGGAAGATATGGACAAATTCTTAGGAAAGCACAACCTTCCGAGACCGAACCAAGAAGAAATAGAAAATATAAACAGACCAATTACAAGCAGTGGAATTGATACCGTGATTAATAACTTTCAAACAAACAAAAGCCCAGGACCAGATGGCTTCACGGGCAAATTCTATCAAACATTTAGAGAAGAGCTAACACCTATCTTTCTCAAACTCTTCCAAAACATAGCAGAGGGAGGAACACTCCCAAACTCATTCTATGAGGCCACCATCACCCTGATACCAAAACCAGACAAAGATGTCACAAAAAAAGAAAACTACAGGCCAATATCACTGATGAACATAGATGCAAAAATCCTCAACAAAATACTAGCACATAGAATCCAACAGCACATTAAAAGCATCATACACCATGATCAAGTGGGGTTTATCCCAGGAATGCAGGGATTCTTCAATATATGCAAATCAATCAATGTGTTAAACCATATTAACAAATTGAAGGAGAAAAACCATATGATCAAATTGAAGGAGCAAAACCATATGATCATCTCAATAGATACAGAAAAAGCTTTTGACAAAATTCAACACCCATTTATGATAAAAACTCTCCAGAAAGTAGGCATAGAGGGAACTTACCTCAACATAATAAAGGCCATATATGACAAACCCACAGCCAACATTGTCCTCAATGGTGAAAAACTGAAACCATTTCCACTAAGATCAGGAACAAGATAAGGTTGCCCATTTTCACCACTAGTATTCAACATAGTTTTGGAAGTTTTAGCCACAGCAATCATAGAAGAAAAAGAAATAAAAGGAATCCAAAGAGGAAAAGAAGAAATAAAACTGTCCAAATAGGAAAAGAAGTAAAACTTTTCCAAATAGGAAAAGAAGAAGTAAAACTGTCATTGCAGATGACATGATACTATACCTAGAGAATCCTGAAGATGCTACCAGAAAACTACTAGAGCTAATCAATGAATTTGGTAACGTAGCAGGATACAAAATTAATGCACAGAAATCTCTTGCATTCCTATACACTAATGATGAAAAATGTGAAAGGGAAATTAAGGATACACTGCCAATTACCATTGCAACAAAAAGAATAAAATACCTTGGAATAAACCTACCTAGGGAGACAAAAGACCTGTATGTAGAAAACTGTAAGACACTGTTGAAAGAAGTTAAAGATGATACAAACAGATGGAGAGATATACCACATTCTTGGATTGGAAGACTCAACATTGTAAAAATGACTATACTACCCAAAGCAATCTTCAGATTCAATGCAATCCCTATCAAACTACAAATGGCACTTTTCACAGAACTAGAACAAAACATTTTACAATTTGTATAGAAACACAAAAGATCCCGAATAGCCAAAGCAATCTTGAGAAAGAGAAATGGAGCTGGAGGAATCAGGCTCCCTGACTTCAGACTATACTACAAAGCTACAGTAATCAAGAGAGTATGGTACTGGCACAAAAACAGAAATATAGATCAATGGAACAGGATAGAAAGCCCAGAGATAAACCCACCCACATATGGTCACCTTATCTTTGATAAAGGAGGCAAGAATATACAATGGAGAAAAGACAGCCTCTTCAGTAAGTGGTGCTGGGAAAACTGGACAGCTGCATGTATAAGAATGAAATTAGAACACTTCCTAACACCATACACAAAAATAAACTCAAAGTGGATTAAAGACCTAAATGTATGGCCAGACACTATAAAACTCTTAGAGGAAATCATAGGCAGAACACTCTATGACATAAATCACAGCAAGATCCTTTTTGACCCACCTCCTAGAGAAATGGAAATAAGAATGAAAATAAATGGGACCTAATGAAACTTAAAAGCTTTTGCACAGCAAAGGATAACATAAACTAGACGAAAAGACAACCCTCAGAATTGGAGAAAATATTTGCAAACGAAGCAACTGACAAAGGATTAATCTCCAAGATATACAAGCATCTCATGCAGCTCAATATCAAAAAAACAAACTACCCAATCCAAAAATGAGCAGGAGACCTAAATAGACATTTCTCCCAAGAAGAGATACAGATTGCCAACAAACACATGAAAGGGTGCTCAACATCACTAATCATTAGAGAAATGAAAATCAAAACTACAATGAGGTATCACCTCACACCAGTCAGCATGGCCATCATCAAAAAATCTACAAACAATAAATGCTGAAGAGGGTGTGGAGAAAAGGGAACCCTCTTGCACTGTTGGTGGGAATGTAAATTGATACAGCCACTATGCAGAACAGTATGGAGGTTCCTTAAAAAACTAAAAATAGGACTATCATATGACCCCACAATCACACTACTGGGCACATACCCTGAGCAAACCATAATTCAAAAAGAGTCATGTACCACAATGTTCATTGCAGCTCTATTTACAATAGCCAGGACATGGAAGAACCCTAAGTGTCCATCAACAGATGAATGGATAAAGATGTGGCACTTATGTACAATGGAATATTACTCAACCATAAAAGGAAATGAAATTGAGTTATTTGTAGTGAGGTGGATGGACCTCGAGTCTGTCATACAGAGTGAAGTAAGTCAGAAAGAAAAACAAATACCATATGCTAACATATATATGGAATCTAAAAAAAAAGGTTCTGAAGAACCTAGGGGCAGGACAGGAATTGAGACACAGAGGTAGAGAATGGACTTGAGGAACGGGGAGGGGGAAGGGTAAGCTGGGTCGAAGTGAGAGGGTGGCAGGGACATATATATACTACCAAACATAAAATAGATAGCTAGTGGGAAGCGGCCACATAGCACAGGGAGGTCAGCTCGGTGCTTTGTGACCACCTAGAGGGAAGGGATAGGGAGGGTGGGAGGGAGATGCAAGAGGGAGAGGATATGGAGATGTATGTACGTGTATAGCTGATTCACTCTGTTATACAGCAGAAACTAACACACCATTGTAAAGCAATTATACTTCAATAAAGGTGTTAAAAAAAAAAGAAATTGTTGGCACTGATAATAATAAGATGCACGCAGAATGAGACATGGTTTCCCGAGTTTCTTTGCATGCAAATACTTACAGTGATTCATTATTTGGTCTCCTTGCTGTGCTTTCACATTGTTTGGAAAAGTTTTTAAAAATGGAAAATGAAAAATTCTGCCTGAAAGAGGTAAAAACAAACAAACAACCACAGTTGAGCTTTTGGTCTTTAAACTAAACCTGATCGTTTCTATTTATGCTTTTTGTTCATCCAAATTCTCTACCTATTACACCAGCCTCGTGTTCTGCACCATTGTCCTATCTGAAACGCTTTCTGGGAGAGAGTAAAGGCTTCTGAATTATCGTTAGAGTGCTTCCAGCTTAGATAAAATGCTTCTGAATGCTAAGTCTTTTGTGTGGGCTCTAGAGATGAAATAAACTTAAATGTATCACATTGAATCATGGATTTTTCAATGCTCATTAAAAGCTATCTTCGTGGTGTATTAAGGTTTGCTCCTCACTGCTCTCCTCACCACACCGGCCTCAATGAACAAATAACCATTCAGAATTCATGGCTTTGAATTATAACTGGGAATCTCTTTTGTAAAGATTTGAAGATTCTGGACCTGACATTATGTTGTGTATTTTCTGCTTTTTTGGATTATGTGCAGAAATATAATGTGGTTGCTCCCTATTCCTTCATGTTTCCCTTTAAGAAATTTAGCCTATGGAAAGGGGCAAATGTCAAGAAATTAAAAGAAGGCTGTACTTATATTATTCCTAAGATGAATCCAAAGGGAGGCACAAAGGAAAACTGGGTGAAGAAATAGCGGAAAGGAGAGCAGGCTGTGCGAACCTCAACCTTTCCTGAGGAAGAAGGAGAAATGAGGCAATCCAGAATGCATATTTCTATGTATTATTCTTCTCCAGTATTAACAAGACAGTTCCTTGTAGGAATGGCTTTGTATAAAAGCAGGAAGGTGGAGAATATATAAGAACTATCTGACCTACTGGACTCACTTTCAAAAATTAATCAGCTTGTTATTTTGCATGAGAGATAGAGGGAGTGAGAGAGAGAGCTTGTGTGTGTGTTTGATGCTGGCTGTGTATCTGATACTTAGAGATACTCTGTGTGAACCAATCCACAGTTAATAGGAAATGTGGTTGTTCTTGGCCTTCAGATAATAGCACTGGGTTCTGTCTACTGTATCTTTTTTGAAATTTTAATCATAGATACCAAGGAGAGTTTGGGGGCCATCTGCCTAGGCAGCTGTGTGCGTTATCCACACAGCAGCTGCAGGGCAGAGGGGTGACCCAGAGTTTGCACAAACAGTCCACTGACCCAGCTTCAGGCTCTCCATCCTCACTAACATCCAAGGTTTCTAGCTTTAGAGATAGAGAGGAAGTCAGCTGAAGCTTCTAATTCCAATCAAGACAAGCTCTGTGTGACTGCATTCCCATCTCACTTTGATACTGGCCCACAATTGCGTAATGCTGTGTTTTTTTTTTTTTTTTTTTTAACCCGAAGGTTGTAGTTTCTTTCATCTACTGAAATAAAAAACCCCTGAACTAAAGTTTTAACCTGTCAGTAATTTCAGAAGTGATGTGACCTCTTTGCCACAAAGGTGGAGGTGTCCAGAAGCAGCTTTATCATAAACTGGCATCTCTATCCTCTCTTTTAGCTGCTCTCTCACCAGCGTTGCTCACTTCCAGCCCATCCTCCACCTTGCTGCCAGAGTGATACTTTACAAAAGCAAATCTGAGTAATTCTGTTTTGAATTCTTCAGTGGTTCCTCATCCTCTAAACAACTTGGCCTGGTACTCAGAGCCCATCACAGCCCACTTCTCCCTGCTCTCCTCACTCATCCTCCTCCATGTAACCATAAGTCTTCTTGTCTTAGTTTTTCTGAATGACTTTCATCCCACTGTCTCTTGCCTTTGTGCCTTCACACAAGCTATTCCATCTTCTTGGTATGCTTTTCCCCACACGTGTCTAGCTAACTCCTATCTGTTCTTCAAGGCTCAGCAGAAGTCACTTCCTCAGGAAGCCTTCCATAAGCCCTGCTGCCATTTAGAAATCCTCCCTGTGTTCTCCCAGAGTACTCTGTTCTGTTCTCAGCTCTATCATAACATTTGCTTTATTGGACCTAAATATTGGCTCTCCTGTGTGTTGTCCCCAAACAGCTGCCTGTGACTCTGATGGTTGGAATGAGCTCTTACTCATCTTTGTATCTTCAGACGTTTGCGTAGCATTTGGAACACAGTGAGTGCTCAGTTAATATTCTTTGAAGCTCAGTTAATAGTGCATAGCTCTCTGAGTACAGTGAGTGGTCTGTCTTCTTGGTTACCTCAAAAGCTTCAGGTAGAACTGCACCTACCTATGCAAGGCACAAAGTAGGTGTATGATGATAAGACGTGCTGGTTGATTAATTTTCAATAGGTTGATTCTAAGACAGTGGCATTCTAGTGTCACTCTCTTAGTGCCTCATCTAATTAATTGATTGAGAATATCTGCTTAGGCTGTATAATACCCTTTTAGGGTGACATTTTTCCAACTGTGAGTTGTGACCCATTAGTGGGTCATGAAAACAATAAGTAAATCAAGACTAGCATTAAAAGCAAAAAACATGAAATAAAATAGATAAGAGAATATCAGTGTAACACATGTAAAACAGTTAAGTAGTGCTTTGTTTTATTTCAGTTACATGTGTCGTGTTTACTGGGTTGCATTGTAGAAAAAGTATTTCTTAGTATGCATTTCAGTGAGAAAGAAAAAAAGTCGGGAGAACAGTGCTTTAAGGAAAGAATGAAATCCTTCACACCCTGCCATTCCATTCTGGATTGAAGTGAATTAGTTGAATCAGTAAGATGTCCCCCACTGATCGCAAACCAGCCAGGAGCTTGTGCCTTTTCTGTCCCCACACTAAGCTAATCCTTAGGGGGCTAGGAATCTGTTCTGTAATAGAAGATAGTCTTCTGTTGGGAGAGAAATAGCTTGAAAAAAAAAACAAAAAACCAAACACTGGAAACCTTCTATAGTGTTTTCTTTTTTTAAACTAAGGATTAAGACATTAGGTAAAATTCACCCTACTGAGCCTACTTCCCCCACTTCTTTAGAAATGATGCTCTCTGACTGATAAGGATTAGGGCTAGTTGATCTTTGAGATAGCAGTTTTGTACTACATTGTGCAACTGCAGTTATAGTCTGATTTAAGGCTATAGTTTTGAATTAGCTAAGAATAAGCTATGAAGGTCTTCTAGCTGCAGAGTGAATTGACTATTTGGAGTCAGTTTTCAGGAGGAAATAGGACAGTTCAATTTCTTCTGGTCTATCTGAAAGTGACCCCATGACTATAGAGCTGGTCTAGAAGGCAGGGAGTGAAAGGACAGGGAGCCATCGACCAGTTGACTATTTTCAAACCTGAGTTTCTGCCACAGCTTGGCAGGCTTTACCTTTTGTTTTTTACTCACTCTTTTGTTGGCAAGTTTCTAAAAGCACAGCAGTGGCTGGGGTAAGTCAATGTGGCATCCAGGAGACTGGTAAATTTTTCTCTTGATGGCAGTTTTTTCAGAGAATAGGATGATGTAGCAATTAGTGTCTGAATGGACTCCAGCCCATAGCTAGGCAGGGCCTGCAGTTTAGTGGAAGAAATATCCCTGAAAAGTAAAAGGGAGAAAGGTTTATTTATTTATTTGCTTAACATGTATGATTCATAGAATGAAACTTCCTCACAACAATAGTATCCTTCTAGGTTCTGAGGAATCTTTTCTCCATCTTGCTTTCTCCCTAATTCTCCATTTCAGTTAGTCTCATTAAGATCTGAATCTTAATCAAAAAAGCTACATGGTCTTTTATCTGACATGTACCCCATTATTCTTTTCAAGGCTTAGTATAATTCCTTGTACCTGTCATACATTCATTAGCATTCTCTCTCTCCCCTCTGCTGCTTCCTTTCTCCCTCTCTCTCCCTGCCTCTACCTCTCTCCACTTAGCAGCAGTGAAGTAACCACTTGCTTTAAGAGAGAGCAGGCACGTGCAGTGACATCAGCTTTTGTGCTCTACTCCAGGGGGAAATATTTAGGGCTTCAGATGCCTCGGTCTTTGATTGATCAAGCTCTGCAGGGGAGGTTTTCATGAAGCACAGGCTAGTTACGCTTTTCAGAGCCACTGTGTGGCATTAGCCACCCTCTAACTTCTCCGAAGGCAAGTTGGATTCATCAGTCCAAAGCAAGCAAACACTCGGCCATGTAAGCAAAACTGTGTGGAAAGCTCAGGTTTTTCACACAAGGTCCTGAATGCCTCAGCTTTTCTAGACTTGAGGCAATGCCCCAGAAAACTCCCAACAAATTAAATGTGAGGAGGAAGAGTCAGTGGGAATTTAAAAATTCTACCCATCTTCTAAGTGGCTGCTGCTGATACCTCATGAAAGTTTTCCAGGAGCATAGCCCCCTGCAGCAAACTGACCCAATACTTAGTGCCCGTCTCACGGGAGGGGCTCAGTAGGGGATTGATGGACAGATGAACTTGACAATGTGGCATGATGACTAGTGTAGGCCCTTGGTGGAATAATCAAGGTGGCAGAATTTGCCTCGGGGGCTGCAGACTCATTGCTTTTGTGTCCTTATTGATTTAGGTAACCAGTGTTCTCATTCTGCTTTACAGGGCTATTATCTTAGATGTGGTGGGGATTGACCACATGATTCTTTGCAGGCCTGGTGATTTTTTTTTTTTTTTTTTTTTTGGTGGGGGTAAAATATTTTAAATTAAGATTCTAGAAATGGCAAGGTCTCATTACAAAGGAGTGAACTCTGATGATTGATTTTCAGTTTCAGTGAGAGACTCATGGGGGAAATATTTTGGGGGTGTGGAAGGAAGGACCACTTCTAGATATCACTTAAACCCTAAGGCTATAATGAGAATAGTTATTTGGAGAGTAAGAGACCTAGGTCTGGTCCCACTGTTCTGGAAAAGTCAGTGTAGATGCCTACCGGGCTCACAGTCATTTCTAAGCAGGCAGACCAAGCAGGTTTTCAAGCAAAAACTGTCATGCAGGGTGTCTTACTCACTCATTCTTGTGCCTGACCAAAGGCAACTCTCCTTAGCTATTCAGTGCCCAAATAGGTGACCAGTTTGCTGTAAGAACTCTGCCTATAGGGTGTGCTAGACTGGAGAATCTTCAAGCAATGTGTAAGATTCTGAGTCTGGTGTACTTTGAATAAGAGACATAACAGACAGGGACCCCTAGGGTAGGATGGCAGAAGCTGAGAGACAGTAGAAAAAACGGTGGGTAGGAAGCATGAGGAGGTGGAAACCAGGAGTAAGTAGAAATCATGACGTCGCATGGAGAAGAGAGAAGAGTTAGGACTGATCATGGCAGAAGTTAGGAAGTGGAGAAGGTCAGGAGTTTCACTGGTGGGAATTAGGATGTAGAGAGAATCAGAGGTTGACGGCTGAAGGAAATAAGTAGACAGAGTCAGAATGGATAGTGACAGGAGTTGATAAGTGGCAAGAGCTAGGACCTAGACGAAGTCAGGAGTTGCTAGTGGCAGAAGTAGGCGGTAGACAGAGTTGAGAGTTGCTAGAGAAGAGTTAGGAAATAGATACTCAGGAGATGAGAATGGCAGGAGCTAAGAAGTAGAGTTCAGGGTTTATAATGGTGGGATATAGAAAGTAGACAGAATCATAACTGGATACTGGCAGGAGCTAGGGTATAAAGAATAACTGGGTCAGTTCATTCCTTCCCCTGATCAAAACCCTAAAGCCCCCTCACCTCACTCAGAGAACAGGCAAAGTCCTTATAATAGCCGCAGGCCTCATAACGGGGCTTTCGCCACCTCCCGGTCCTTCTGTATCAGGCCCCTCCTCTTGGCTCAGTCTGCAGCCCTGGCCTCCTGCTTAGTTCCCTCCTCCTGGAATGCTCTTCCTACCGATACCCACACAGCTCGCTCCCTCACTTCTTTCAGGTATTTGCTTAAATAACACTTTTTCGGGACGGTCTTACCTGACCATCCTCCTTAAAATGCTAGCTCCCCCTCCCTAGAACTCCTTTCGCCCAGCCACCTGAATTTTTCTCCTCCACGGCCATCTGGAATACTACATACTTTCTTTACTCATTTGATCCTTGTCTGTCTTCCCTACTCTATGAAGGCAGAGACATTTGTCTTTTCTTATTCTCTGCTGTTTCCCTGATGTCTAATCCAGTGCCTGGCACAGAGTATGGACTTACAGTTATTGGATAAATCAATGAATCAATGAATAAACAAACAAATGAACTGGGTTACACAGCTCACTATCTTTCTAGTACTGTTCTCATTTTAAAGTCACGGGCCTGTTTATCACTTTGCCTGTTTATTGTTCTTTCCCCTCCATGGCTGTAATCTCTTTATGAGCAGGGCCCAGAGCTCGCCACCGTCCCTGCAGCTTGGTGCCTGGTAAACAGGACATGTTCAGCCCACGCTTGTGGAAGGTGTTAGTGATAGCGTGCCAGAGTAGGGACTAATGGGCCGGCATCTCTGTGGCGAAGGTGACCACTGCCGTTATTGCTGCAGAGTTTCTGGAGCCCTGTTGCATTGCTCCCTGAAGGCTGAGCGCAGCTGCAGTTGTTTCCTATAGGACATTTCCGGCTCCCTAAGGCATTGTCAGGAGACTAATGGTTCAATTTCCTGTGCCTCTTAATTTTCCCATGTGTCCTTACGCTCAACTCCCATTAACTGAGGGCACTTGCCTCGGCTCCTTGCATCCTCAGGGAGCCTGACGCATGGCAGCTCACACAGCCTTAATTCCCATGAGGGGATGCCAGGGGACACCACGCCCCCCTGCCAGCACATTAGGAGGCCCTCCGTACTTGATGTTGGTTGAACCCTGTCTCCACCAAATTCATATGTTGAAGTCCTAACCCCCCAGTACTGCAGAATGAGACCTTAATTGGAAATAGGGTCTTTACAGAGGTGATCAAGTTAAAATGAGATCATTAGGATGGACCCTAATCCAGTATGACTGGTATCCTTACAAAGAGGGGGAAATTTGGAGACAGACAGACCGATAGACAGACAGAGTACCCTGTGGAGACTGGAGCTCTGCTGCCACCACCAGAAGGAACTACGAGGAGCAAGGAGAGAGGCCTGGAACAGGTCCCTCCCTCGCAGCCCTCAGGAGGAGCCAGCCTTGCCGATACCCTCATTTCAGACTTCTAGCCTCTAGAACTGCAAGACAAGACATTTCTATTGTTTCAACCCCCCAGTTGGTGGTGCTTTGTTACGGTAACCTTTGCACGTGCAGAGACTCGTTCCCCACAAAGCAGGCGGGGAACCATGTGGCTGGACACCCTGAGCAGGCCCGCTGGGCTGCAGCGGGTGGGGAGAGAGGGCAGCAGCACTGTACTCACAAGATGCTAGGCCCTGTGGCCCCCCGGAAGGCGCCATTGTGTATCTTCTCCAGGTGCGCGTTTTCCTTTAGCTCCCTGTGGGGAAGGACAGTGTCCTCAGTGGAGTTTGCAGCTCATGTGTAAACAGTCATAGCTGTGCGCATGCATGGTGAGAGCAGCCTGTGGGCACGGTGCTCAGGGGTCGAGGGGACAAGGCGGGGCTGTAGGTAAAATGAGGAAAAGACGTTCTTGTCCTGGGAGAAATTGTGAAATCGCTGGTGTGCTTGGCTCCGCCTTTCCTCTGTGATTTTCCCCTCACTCAGTGGAACCCTTTGTCCTACAACTTAAAGTACTCCCCACTTCTGTCCTGGACTTGTGCACATTTACTACCAGGCAGCTGGGCAGGGAAGAAAATGCTGCTCCAGTGTTCAAGGCTGAAGGGTGGAAGTGCAGCCCACTCGGCATCAGGCCGTCATGACCTTGGAGGGCTCAATGTTTGTTCAGAGGAATATACTGAAGTTTGCAAATTCTTTACTTAAAAGAAAAGTAGGGTCCATTCAAAGCTACCCCCTTTCATCATGTTAATTGGACTCTTTTTCTTTCAGCTGTGCATATCGCAGTGGGTTAGAAAGGGGAGGAAGGACAGCCTGTATAGAAAATTCCCCCAACCCCGGGTGCCCCACGGGTCTGTGCCCTGTGCCTGATCGTTGCCAGGTGTGTGTATTGTAGAAACAAAAGGGTTGAAGGCCACTGCTCTTCAGGAAGCCAAAAGCTGTAATGGGAGTAACTACCTGAGGGCTTCTGTTCCCTAAGCTCAAGACAGCTCAGGGTGAGCTGCTCAGGACCAGCTGAGCCTAGCCCCGCTGAGCAGCTCCTGTCTGGGCCCTGATGCTGGTGTCTCCAAGGACAGGCCCCTCTCTGGGTAGACAAGGAAGCCGGGAGAGGAGTCCCTGGGCTCAGACTTGTAAGCTTACTTTTGATTGCTTTCTTCCTACAAGAAAAGGGTGGCGTCTCAAAGAGCATTCTGGAAAACGCTGGACAGTGGGCACAGTGTACATCCATTGCTGGTGTGATGATTTTGAACATAGGACATGATTCTTCTGCACCACTGTTAACAGTGGCAAAACAAATACACCAACACCCACTCTCCCCTCCCTTGCAGGATCCTCAGTAATTACCTGGTTCATCTCATAGCTTTACATCTTCTTCATCGTCTTTCTGCAAGTCTCCACATCACCCCTGCCGTTTAAAAACTGTAAAAGCCCCTGCATCTCACTCCCTTGGTGGCTGTCTTCCACATGCTTCTACTAAGCGTTTTCCTCGGAAAGCCTCGGCCCTTTCATCACAATGCACCCGTCAGTCTCACATCGTCCCATCCCCTGGGTGTATTTCCACTTTCAAAGAGATGAGGTTGTCAGAGTCAATTGCTGTTTAAAATCTAAATCAAAAGAAAAATTCCTTCCCAAACCTCCATGGCTCTTCTTCCTGATTTGATTTGTTTTAATTATGTTCAGTTATGGTCATAAATCATTGAAACTGGGCTCTGTGAGCAAACAATCCTCATGTCAGCCAGGTCAAATTAATTGTTCAGATTTCAGGATAGCATTTCTCATGTTTTATTAAAACTCAGATCTTTTTGTATAATGATAACTCTGTATTATGTAACTTGGTCAAAAATAAATCCAAAATGTATCTACCACAGTTTCCTGGGGGTCGCTTTTGGGAACTCGCCCAAGTGGCATGGCCTTCTAGGTGCGAGAAGGATGGGAAGCATGACCTTTTCAAGTACAGTGGGAGAACTCCCAAACTCCAGCCAAGGCTTCCCTAAGGGGGGTGCTCTGGGAATGGTAGGGATGGGCTCTCGGAACCCTGGAGGTGTCTGAGGGTGACCTTCTGAAGCTGCTCCTCTCCACCCTGTCTGTCTTAGTAAGCAACGTATTTGAGAACTTTGTAGGGCTATGATGTCATCGTTCTGAATAACTTTGGACAGGCCTTTATATGAGGAAGATGTCAGAAATGGGGCTGGACACGCCCATAGCTTGAAAATTTTGCTTGACGGTTTTGAAAACTCTCCCTGTGCCCTGCTCAACCCTTTGATGGGTCTGCTTGCTCTTAGAAGAGAATTCAGACTCCTTCTCATGGTCCCTCAGTCCTGATGACTTGTTCCTGCTCCATCTCCAGGTTAATCTCATCCAGTGTTCCCTTTGCCGATGACCCTTAAGTCACATTGGCCTCCTCTCAATTCTTGGAGTTTATCAGCTTCTTTTCTTGCCCACCTCAGGACCTTTGCACATGCTGCTCCCTCTTTCTGTAATGCGCTTCATCTGATGATTGCCAGTGCGGACTCCTTGGCATCCTTTGGGCTCAGCCTAAATATCATACCCTTGGTGAGGCTGTCCCTGAGCACCTAACCTAGAGTCAGTCCGCCCCTGGTACTCTCAGATCTCAGGTATAGGTTATTGCCTTCACAGTATGTATCACTACCTGCAATAATTTCATTTATTTACTTGCCTTTTTCCTGTCTCTTCTGCTAGTACAGAAACTTCATTAGGGCAGGGACTGTTTCCACTGTACCATTGTAGACACAGCACTTAACATAGTGCCTAATATATTGGCGATGCTTAATAAGTGTGTTGAATGAATAAATGAATGGAATTGACTTGTGTTCCTGGCAAACTGATTTGTGTTCTTGGCTTCCTCTTTCTGGTCACAGTGAGGTATGGGGAATACATACTAATGGGACTTTGGGACTTTTCTAAGTCCACACCCATTCTGGCGTCTCTAAAGCGGCTGAGACACTGCTGACCAAGGACCTCCCACCTTACGCTCTGCTTTCCCTGATCTCCCAAAGATGTACTCTGCTGATTAGCCTCTCACCTCTGCTTTTGCTCTGGCTTCTTTTCCTTATCTCTTGTTTCCCCCCAATTTTATATTCAGTCCTCTTATTTTTCCTCCTTGTGCAGGTGACCTCAGCCACAAAGAACTTCATCCATCCCCTCTCCTCAGGTAATTCTGACTTCTGTGTCTCTAGCCCTGGCCTGCCCCTTCCAGCCCTCTGTCCTCCCTGCTAACCCATGAGCCAACCTTCTTTAAGCACCCCTCTCCACTACCTATCCCAGGACTTTCAACGGCTTATTTTCTACAGAAGAGAGTCCAAATTGTTTACTCTAGCATCTAAGGCCCTTCCTGTTTTGTCTCTAACCCACATCTAGGACTTTCTAAAAGGTACTGTTTTCTGGTCTTTGAGCACATCCCATGCATCCTCCGCTGGGCTGTTCTTCTTGTCCTCTGACCAGAGTGCATTTTCCTTCCATGTTTGCCTGTCCAAGTTAGGCCCAGCTCAAAATCTACATCTCTCACGAGGCTTTGTCTAATTTCCTTCTCTTCTGCCTTTGAAATCCCAGAGGACTTTACCTCTCTCAGGCCAGGCACCATATTTTTGCCTTCTGTTTTAGTAACTACTTAGTGTACAGTTTATATACCATTTGGAGATGTTTCTTCTTAGGCTGTAAGCTCCTGCAGGGCAAACACCAGGGCTTCTTCATCTTCATTTCCCCTCAAAATATAGCATGTTCCTTCAAACACAGCTGATGCTTGGCAAACACTTGATGAGTGAATAACAGAATGAGGCAGCTGAGAGTACTGTGCCAGGAGAGGATAAGCCTCTGATTTTAATTTGGCAGAAACAGATTCGACTGGCCAGAGTGAACCCTGCGTTGAATTCAAGTCAACAAGAAAATGAGGGAAAATCCACTCCATGGTAGGAAGGACAACTGTTTAAAAAGCTACCATTCCTTGAGCACTTAGTATGTGCCAGACCTGTGCTAACTGCATAGAAATACAATCTTATTTAATTATCATTCATTCATAATTAACTATATAATGTAACAAATAATTAACAAATGAGCACATACTCTATGCCAGGCACTGTGCTAAGTACTGAGGATGCAAGACAGACCTTTTCATTTTGGTGGCGGTATCTTCAAAACAAGCCTATTAGCAGCTCCATTTTATGGATGAAAACACTATGGTTTAGATGGGTTGAGTAACTTGCTCAAGGTCAAGGTGATGAATAATGGGATTGGAGTTTGAGTCCCAGTTAGTGACTGTTAGATCCATTCTCTTCTCCACCAAGCTATATAACATGGTATCCATATAATAGGGTCTTTGGTTAATATTTGTAGTTAAAATAAATAGTATATTGTATAGACTTATGCTACTTAACTTCAGACCGGTGGCATCAGCGTCTCCTGGGAGTTTGTTAAAATTTCAAGTTCTCGGGCCCTACCCTAGACCCACTGAATTAAAATGTCTGGGGGTGGGGCTCAGGCACCTGTGTTTTAGCAGCCTCCATGTGATTCTTATGTGTGTGAAAGTTTGAGAAGCACTGGTGTAGACCATGGTTTATATATATATGGCTTATTTATTATTAAAAGCCTTTTCATTTGTTAGTTTTCCTTAACTTTGGCTTTAGTTGAGCCTTTCATGTGCTATTAGGTTTTACTGTACCCAAGTGTATGGTGATTGTCACCTTACCCGGTACCTGTCATGGTTCAAGTAGCCTCCACCCTGGCCCTGCGAGCTTTGTGAGTGAGCCCCTTTTTTAGAAAAGGAGCCATAGAAAGAAAGACAGGTTGAGAACAGTGAAGGAAGGAAGCAGTAAGGATGCTTCTCTAAAGTTGAAGGCTATTAACACAGGGGACTGGGGTAGGATGTGGTGAAAACGCAGGCCTCCCTCACCTTGTGGGACATGAGCTCCTCACTCCCTCCGCCGCGTCTGCCCCCACCCCGCGCCCCGCCCGCAGCAGTAGGGAGATGGGCTTCTGTGTGGGCCTGTTGTGGCTGATTAGACTGGGATATGGCATTTTCCGATTTCCCTGCAGTGGGGCCGGGAGGAAGAATTTCTTCACTGAAATCACGCCGCCTCTAACGCACCATCGACCCGAGTGAGGGGACTAGAGAGGGAGGCTGTGAGGTGGGGGAGCCTAAAGTAGGGTGTTGAATATTTCAGCAAACTGTCAACTTCAAGGTATGCAGGCTGCCTCTATCTTCGATATCAGTGTACTCTGCGGTTTCCAGCCAGCCAGTTGCCTAGTAACATGCGTGCCACACTGAGGACCAGCCACTTGCAAGTTTATGTTTTGTCCTGAGTTAGTTGCTGAAGATTGAATGTGATCTGGTAGCCAGAGTAATATTTCATTTTTATTCATGAGCTGGGGAAATAAGCACATACTTACAGGGAAATCAGCGTTGTCCCATTGAATGCATGACTTTGTATTTCTTCAAATCCATTTCCATATAGTTTTCTAAGGAGGGAGGAGAGAGGTTTCAGGAGCAAAAGAAACACAGTTTGGAATCACACATTCTTCCTTCTGTGACATTTATTCCTAAGATAATTACTGGCATTTACAATATCTAGCTCTGTTTCTCTAACATTTTAGATCCTCGGGGCCTGCTGAGATGAGACTGTTTTCTTGCTCTAGTTGGCTTCCGCCTCTACCACCAGCACCACCACTAAGTTGTTAAGTGTTTATTAAGTGCCAGATATTGATCAACCATTCTACATATTTATGATTTAATCCTCATCGTCACTTCCATTGCTCTGGTCAGAAACCTAAGCCTTCATGTTGTTGTGTAGCTTGCTTACGGTCAGAGAAAACAGTGGCAGAACTGGGAATGTGAGGCTAGAGCTGTCTAACACTCAAGTCTTGTGTCTGGTTCTACAGGCCTATCTGGGCATATGGGCTTTCTGGGTCACCGGTAGTTGAGCACAGAAGGCTCCAGTACTGAGTGAGTGTTTCTTTTTCTTAGATGAGTCTGTGGTTTTGCTGATGCCACATTTTGTTCCACAACCAAGATTTCAATGTCTGTAAACAGTTCTTTAAAACCCATTAGTGGATAGTGAAATCAATTTAGTTGGGTACAATCAGCTTAAAAAAATGAAATAGAACAGAATGGAACAAAATGGAAAATGTTAGAGTATGTTGCACGTAATCGGGGTAGTACTCTTTCTGAAGTTTTGTTGCACCATTTTCTTTTTTCTTTTTTTTTTTTCGGTACGCGGGCCTCTCACTGTTGTGGCCTCTCCCGTTGCGGAGCACAGGCTCTGGACACGCAGGCTCAAGTGGCCATGGCTCATGGGCCCAGCCGCTCTGCGGCATGTGGGATCTTCCCGGACCGGGGCACGAACCCGCGTCCCCTGCATCGGCAGGCGGACTCTCAACCACTGCGCTATCAGGGAAGCCCTGTTCCACCATTTTTGAATGTTATGTACATGTAAGTATATGTATACATATATACGTATAAGTCTGCCCAGAACAAGACACAGGAGACTCCTTAGAACACAGATGCTGGGAAATGTTAGAGGCAGAAAAGAGCTTGGAGAGGAGCAAGCGGCAACCCTTCATTTGACAGAGAAGGAAAGAGGCTCAGAGGAGAAAGTGACTTGTCTGAAGTTCACAATAGGTGGAAATGAGACCAGAACACACTGTGACTGGGGCTACTTCCATCATCAGTTTTGCTGGGTGATTTGACTTTTCTTCCCTGAGATAGCCACACGGCCCCTCTCCCTCCTCCTGTAGAGCTATGTTTGATGTCATGTTCTCGGTGTGGGCTTTCCTGGCCCCCCTATTTAAACTGCCCCCCCAGCATTCCAGCATTCTCTGTCTCCCTTCTCTGATTTGCTTTTTTAACGTCTGACCCATGATTATATTACTGTCTGCCTCCCCAGCAGAATGTAACCTTTATGAGAGCAAGGATTCAAACTGTTCTGTTCATTGCAGAATCCCCTGCATGTAGAACAGTGACTGGCGCCTGGGAGGATTACAGTAAATACATGTTAGATGAATTGGATGAACAAATGGTTATATATAAGATGAATTTCTCACTGTAAATCATGGCCAAGCAAGTTTGAAAGCCACAGTCTCAAATAGAAATATTTGTGTAAGTTCTGTGTGAACAACGCTATGAGACTCAAGTGAGAAAGGGCTGTGGTATGATATAAAATTAAGCCGCCACATCTGGCCAGGTGCTAGCTTCCCTTTACAGGGTTTCTGGCAGCTGCACGCCCATGTCAGGGACAGGTTGGGGGTGACATGAGAAACAGTTCAGACACAGTCTCCACCTACTCCTCCAGGTGGCTGCTGTCCACAAGGTTTCTCTAGCCTTTGTTAAATAAAACAAGTGTGGGATTTAATTTCATTGTATGTGTGTGTGTGTAGTGTGGATGTGTGTAATATGTATGTATATAGTGTGTGTTTGTGTGTGTGTGTGTGTTTGGGGGGGGTCTCTTTCCATCAACACACCTGAGACAAACCAGCCTATAAATAAGTATAGTTGGGACTCAGTGTTGAAGCTTGATACTTGAACGCTGAAATTCAGAAAATATAGAGATTATAAAATAATTGAGTTCAAAGAGAGCAGGGGAGCATATTTAATTCATTTTGTTAAACCCCCAGATCTCTCATAATGCTTGCTACCTAACACGAGTTCAGTCAACAGGCTGGGTGGAGCGGTGGCCTTGCCCTTACATGGGAGGAAGAGCCTTGTCTGGCTTCCCCTGCTCTCATGGGCTTTCTTCTGGAATTCTTCTGAGTTTACAGCTTCACACATGAGCTCTTAACTATATTCCGTAATGGATTATTGGGTGCCATTTTTCAATAGTTTTCTGTCCCCATTTATATTTGTAGAATCTGAGGGGATTGGTATTTGGTTTATCTCTGTTGTCTTGTGGAATTACACACAACATTCACACAATCCCACTAGAATTCTCTTTTCATTTTACACTTAGAATATTGTTCTTTGGCAGTCTCTTGTCATTTTGGGGACTGAATTCCTTTACAGTAATCTCTTTTAGATGAAGAAATCATACCTGTCTTTTCTCTGGACCTCTTTGAAACTGGATTTCTTAGAGTCTAGGCCAGTGTTTGTCAAATCATTCTCCTCCATCCACTGAATAGGAATCATCTGGAGCTTCTGGCCACAAATGCAGATGCAGACCTACTGACCAGGTGCACTGCAGACCTACGGAATCAGAACCTGGCCATGGTATCCAGGAAAATGCACTTTTATAACAAGCTCTCCCAGTGAGCTTTGGGCATGCCACTTTGGGACCTTGCCCTAGGGTATATCATAGGATGGTGCAGCTCTCATTATTTCCATAGTGAAAATCAGATGGTCTGCTGGACAGAATTGAGTCCAGAGTCTGGTCCCCTTACTGCTTTCTCTACCTTCTTAGTGGTGGAACTACATGTGTAGAAAAAGTAGCCCCTACCCTGCTTTTAGCAAAGCAAAGCTGCCAGCACTTGTCTGGATGCCCATTCCTCATCACTGGTATGTGATACCCTGATCCTACTTTTGATACATATTAGGATTTTATACTTGGCTTTTTTGGTGGGGCTTACAATGCCATTGCTCTAAGTGCAGCCTCGCAGTTAAGTCTGCAAGCCCTGAACCCAACTGCTTGGGCTTGGATCCCAGCTCTACTACCTGTGAACTGAGTTACTTTGGGCAATTTACTTAACCTATCTGTGTCTCAATTTGGTAATCTGAAAACAGAGATGATAATAATCGTCTTGACCCCAAAAGGCTGTTGTAAGGATTAAAACAGTAAACATACACTGAGTACTTAGAAATAGGTTCTGGAACAAAGTAAATGCTTAATGTGTTACTCCTATGATTATTCTTCTTCTTATACTTAACAGTGGCTTCCAGCTGTCTGGCCAGAACAGAGAGAAAGATCTCCCTTTCCATGCTCTGGACAGCATGTCATGAAATGCAGTGACCTGTTTAATTGAACTGTCATTCTCCTCTACTGAGGTAGGGGCCTTTCTTCTCCTGGGTAGAGCAGGTCAGTTCAGTGGCCTGGGCTGCCCTGAATGTACTCATTCTCCAGGGACCCTCAACCGCCTTTGGTCTATGCTGGCACCACTGACATTTTTGTATTTGGACAATTTTTATGTCTTAAAAAAATTTTTTTTAATAGCCTGGGTTCTGCTTCTTCCAACTTTCCAAAGAAAATGGCTCACCATTTCCTTTTCAGCTACTGCTCTTCGGCTCTGTTCTTAACATTGGCAGACAATAGAATGTGCTGCCTTGTTTTGATTAAAAGAGTGGCTTCCTTACTTTGGAGAAATTACAGATGTGAGTGGGAAAACTCATGCTGTCAGGGCTGCACAATGCTTTAAATGCCCTTTAAAACATCTGGAGAGTCACTTCAGATAGCTTTTTTTCTAAAACATCGTGGTGTCAGAATTAAATGAGGAGGGCTTCCTTTGCTTTGAGGATGCTGTCACAGGCATAGAAATGAAATTTTCTCTCTCTATTACAATAGCTGCACCTTACTTTAAAGCATTGTCTACATTCTCTATTCAAATGTCAGAAATTTTGACTCAAACAGAGAGAATGGCACCTTTTTATTCAAAATAAGATTTGGGCTTTAGAACTTAATCACAGATGACACTCTAATTCTGAATACTGCCTTATAGCAAACTCCAAATATTCCTGGGGCTTTTTTTTTTCTGTACCTGGGCCTCTCACTGCTGTGGCCTCTCCCGCTGCGGAGCACAGGCTCCGGACGTGCAGGCTCAGCGGCCATGGCTCACGGGCCCAGCCGCTCCGCGGCATGTGGGATCTTCACGGACCAGGGCACAAACCCGGGTCCCCTGCATCGGCAGGCGGACTCTCAAACACTGCGCCACCAGGGAAGCCCTCCTGGGGCTTTAAAAGCGTTTCTGGGGTTATATTAGCAGTCTTAGACATTCTGCCATAGTTCCCACTTGATCATGTAGCCATCTAGTTTTTGGATGATTTCAAAGAAGAAAGCCTAATTTAGGTTTACAGATCCTTGGGGGTCTCAAAAAGTGACCCCATTGAACGGGGAGGTACCTCACGCCTTAGGATCTGGGGTCTTCCCATGTCTTTACTGAGGACACAGAAGACATATAAGATCCATGTCCTTGAGAGGCTCATAATCTCAATGGGTGAAAACATGAAGTAATGAAAGAATAATACGAGCCAGTAGACAGTCCTCGTGAGCATGTGTGGTACACAGAAATGAGAAGTCTTGGAGAAGTCCTCTTGGGTTGGAGAAGTCAGAGAGGCTGCATGGTGGAGCTGAGACTTGAGTCAGACCTTGCAGAATTAGGAATATTTGTTACTGAAGGGGAAAGCATACTATTTTAGAAAATATGCCCTGTGGTAGTATATCTATAAGCAAATTTTTATCAAATGACTATATAAACACCATCCTAAAGAAGAGAGATCCTATCCTATCCATCACCACTTTCTTCATGCAGTACTTTGCTGAGGTCCTTTTATATCTGAATGATTCCTCATGTATGAAGACACTTCTTTAGTGGATACCCTGGCAGTCATTGTATGGATAACTGTCTCTGGTCACTACTCTATGCTGCCATGACCCTACTTTTGGATGTTCATCAGAATTGCCCCATTTTTGTGGGGCTCACAGTCTCTATAGCAAGGGATTCCTCTCTCTGATATGAGCATGCCTCTTGCTTTTCAGCAGTACTGAGTTTTTATGTTTCCCTCCACCACAGCCAAGTTCATGTCAACTTACCATATGCAACAATAAAAAGGTGACAGGTATCTAAAATAATGATGACAGCAATGCACTATAATATATTGAATAAAAGTTTAGAAAAAATCCATGTTTCATAGTGATGCTTAAAAAGAGAGCAAGACACTATGGAGAACAGTATGGAGGTTCCTTAAAAAACTAAAAATAGGGCTTCCCTGGTGGCGCAGTGGTTGAGAGTCCGCCTGCCGATGCAGGGGACACAGGTTCGTGCCCCGGTCCGGGAAGATCCCACGTGCCGCAGAGCGGCTGGGCCCATGAGCCATGGCCACTGGGCCTGCGTGTCCGAAGCCTGTGTTCTGCGGCGGGAGAGGCCACAACAATGAGAGGCCCACGTACCGCAAAAAACGAAAACAAAAACAAAAAACAAACCAACAAACAAAAAACATAAAAACTAAAAATAGAACTACCATACAACCCAGTAATCCCACTACTGGGCATATACCCTGAGAAAACCATAATTCAAAAAGAGTCATGTACCAAAATGTTCATTGCAGCTCTATTTACAATAGCCAGGACATGGAAGCAACCTAAGTGTCCATCAACAGATGAATGGATGAAGAAGATGTGGCACATATATACAATGGGATACTACTCAGCCATAAAAGGAAATGAAACTGAGTTATTTGTAGTGAGGTGGATGGATCTGGAGTCTGTCATACGAGTGAAGTAAGTCAGAAGAAGAAAAACAAATACTGTATGCTAACACATATATATGGAGTCTTTTAAAAAAAAAAGATTTGAAGAACCTAGGGGCAGGACAGGAATAAAGACACAGATGTAGAGAATGGATTTGAGGACATGGGGAGGGGAAGGGTAAGCTGGGATGAAGTGAGAGAGTGGCATGGACTTATATATACTACCAAATGTAAAATAGATAGCTAGTGGGAAGCAGCCGCATAGCACAGGGAGATCAGCTTAGTGCTTTGTGATCACCTAGAGGGGTGGGATAGGGAGGGTGGGAGGGAGAAGCAAGAGGGAAGAGATATGGGAACATATGTATATGTATAGCTGATTCACTTTGTTATAAAGCAGAAACTAACACACCATTGTAAAGCAATTATACTCCAATAAAGATGTTAAAAAAAAAGAGAGAGCCAAGAGAGAAAGAGAGGAAAAGGAAAAAGAAGGAAACGTCTTTTATACAGAAGAGGGCTGGCTGATAAATGTAGAGGAGTGATAATTTTAAAACTATCATTTTTGTAGCTCTCCACATAATAACTGAATAATGAACAGATGCTGAAACCATTGGGTGAAAGGTTGTTGGCCAACTCGATAGTCACATGAACTCAAGAGTATCCCACAATGGTTTACTTATTTATGACAAAGGGAAAAATGTCCCCTTACAATGAAGAGGTCTGGCAATCACCACCTTAACCAGATGGCCAAGGAGTGGTACAACATGACACAATGGGCCTCCTGGTTTGATGCAGTGGGAGACGTATAACCTCCCCTTTGCAGTATTCTTGCAGAAATGTTGACCTGAATCTAATCAGGACAATGCAGTCAGATGAGTCCAGACAACTGGCCTGGGCCCTCAAAGGAATTAGTGTCATATAGAACAGAGGAAGGCAAGGGGGCAATTCTCAGGAGTGGAGGATGGGAGGTAAGGTTGGGAGGACAAAGGGGCATAACAATAAAAATGCAATGTATAAACTTTGAATTCTGACTTTAAAAAAATCTATAAAAGACATTTTCATTTGAATGTCAACTGTAGGTTGGATGATGTCATTAAATCCATGTTGATTTTCTTAGGTGTAATGGTGTTGTAATGTAGAATGTTTCTGTTTAAGGAGATACATGCTGAAGAATTTAGGTAGGAAGTGTCATGATGTCTATAAACTTCTTTTGGATGGTTTGGCAAGAGGGAAATGTGTTATATATACTTCGCTATCTAGAGATGGAGTGGGTGTGGTAAGCTGTTAATACTGGGTGAAACTAGGTCAGGTGTACAGGGCTGATCATAGTGCAGTTCTTTCCGCTTGTCAGTGGAAAGACAAATGGATTCCATTTGTCAGTTAAAATTTTCAAAATAAAACATGTTTAAAAGAGATGATGACACACGATGTTTTCACGAGGGTCTGAAATAACTGGCTTGCTGAATATGAGCTTTTAAGTGGTGGTACAGTGTAGTTGACACAATGTAATTGAATTTGCACAAGGAGGTATTAATAATCCCACTGGAGAGACAGAGACAGAGGCATGTTGCCGTGGTGTGACTTGACTAAGGCTGGTTAGACTCAGAGCCAGGACTGGAAGCCAGGCTTTCTACTTCAGCGCCCAATAGTCTCTCCACTGCGGCTTGTCACAGGGGTAGCTTGGAGTCTTGTCATCCTTTGCCAGGTCACCCTTCTCCGAAGGGTCTTAGAGAATTAATTGCTGTGATCTTTCCTTCTCTGTGTGGAGTTCAGACGTGAATCAAGGTTGACTCCTTTTTGAGACTGGTGTGATAAGTCATCTAGAATATTTGAAAGGTGGTGCAGCCAATGTTTTGTTTTCATTAAATGAGCTCACAGTTGGTAAAGATCTGGGTGGGGGGAGGACAGGAAAGGTTCCAGGAAAACCCAAATCTCAAATACTACTAATAATGAAAAGAGAAGGCTTGCTTTCATTATTTTCTAATTAGAGTTGAACTTGATAGCTGAGGAAATAAGGCTTTCCTCTTTGAATGTAATACCCTTTTCCAACGGGGCGCTCCACATGATCCTTCACTTACAGAAGGGCCTGTTCAGCTGAGAACAAGTGCCAAGCAAATGACTAATCATTTCCTTCCAGATGAAGGGCCAAGAGTGAGGAGGGGGTGGAAGCACAATGCCAATGCAAACTCCCAATGCACGCTCTCTGGGAGAGATGGAGCTGCAATTCTCATTAACTTCAGAGGTGGGGCAGTTATGCCCTGCTGGTAGGCACTATTCTTCTTAAAATCATAACTAAAATAAGTTAATGGCCCCTAATAAAACCACTGTGCAGCTCTTGTGTACCAATGCCGATATGTGATGTGTGAGAAGAAATCTTTAGTTGTCCCTTGGCTTCGGTGGGGTGGCCCCATCTTGTGAGCTCATAGACCCCTATGGGTTATCTCAACATTCATTTTCTTATTGGTCTTCTTCCACATCTTCTGCTCTTTCATTCTTATTCCCCTCCACCCCCATTGCTGTGCATGTATCTGGGAGGAGTACCTATTGGTTCCTGCTTATTTTTAGATTTAGGTGAAAATCAAAGGGAGTATTAGATATTTGTGATCTTTGAATTAAAGTCTACTCTACCGAGTGGTTTCTTCTTAATACTTTTTTCAGGGTTGTTTATAAGCCTTTAGCCCCTGATCCCTGCATTTAAAACCCTCTGCAATCCAGTGTCTCCTCCACCCCTGCCATTTATCTAAATGTATTTTCCATTTCTTAAGCAGGATGTTTGCTCCCAATAAGTATGCCTCATCCCATTTTCCTCCTTCCCACAGCCATGCTTTTGCTTATGTTCACTTGGAATATTCATTCCCCTTTTCTCGGTATATGGTATCACAAAATGGGTAAGACCATGACTCTGGAGCCAAGACTGTCTGAGTCTAAAGCTTGACCTTGGCCAAATTACTTAAATTCTCAGTGCCTTGGTGTCCTCATCTAAAAGTGGGGCTGATAATTCCTACCTCATAGGGTTGCTGCAAGACTAAAATGAGTTTTAAAAAGTACTTTAAAACAGTGTCAGTGCTATATAAATATTAGCTGCTTTTATCACTTTTACTCATACAAACGTTACTGGTTCTACAAGGTCTAACTCAAGTCTGCAGCCTCTCTGATTCTCCAGCCCAAGAGGACCTCTCCAATACTTCTCATTTCTGTGTACCACACACTCACAGTGAATGTCTAATGGCTTGTATTATTCTTTCCTTCTTTCATGTTTTCCCCCATTGAGATTATGAGCTTCTCAAAGACATGGATCTTATATGTCTTTTGTGTCCTCAATAAAGACGTGGAAAGACCCCAAATCCTAAAGCATGAGGTACCTCCCCACTCAGTGTTTGCTCTGTAAACGCCCTGTTTCTGACAGGGGACATGATGAATGAGTAGTTTCAGATCCGTATACAATGGTGAGTCAGAAACACTTTCTAACGGCAGGAAGAGCTACAGTACATGAGGGAAATGGAGGAGTAGAAAGACTGTAGAGAAGTTTTTCTAGGGTCTAGTCTCATTTCTGGTGTTCATGAGTTTTAAGTTAAGAATTTGAGTTATTTTGAAACTATTTTTGGTTGCTGCTCTGTATTCTTTTGATTGCAACACTCTGAGTCAATGCTGTATTAGCCACAGCTTTGTAACATGACACTTGCGTGTGTTGAACTACACCTACACAAAGTAAAAGTACTATTCAAATGCAGTGTACCGTTGATAGCAATTTCTAGAATCCAGTCTATAGAAGAGAGTCCTCTGAGATGGTCACTTCTCTTGTTTCACAACTACCTCCTCATCTCAGGGTCACCCAATGCACGCTCTCTCTTTCTTTAAGGACATTTAAGCTCATTTATGGCCTCATCACAGATCCTGCCATGGACTGTAGCCAAAGCAGAATGAGTGAGAGGATGTGGATGTAGGGAGCAGGGTTGAACACTTGTCACTGGGCTTTGGACATAACTGAGACATGGTACCCAGGATGCTGCCTCTGAATGGTGGGGCAAAGGAAGGTGCCCCAGGTAAAGATGGCAGGGATCCCAGGGGAAGGAAGCCAGGCAGGTGTACAGTGAAGAGAATGAGTTGGGTTATCTTAGTATGATGCCCCTTGAACTTTAACGTGCATGTGCATCACTTGGTATCTTATGAAAATGCAGATTCTGAGTCAGTAGGTCTGGGATGGGCCTGAGAGTCTGCATTTCTAAGCAGCTCTCAGAAGATGCTGTAGATGCTTGTCCATGGACCATACTTTTAGTAGCAAGGCCTTAGGAAAGAGCATGAAAGGGATAGGCCTGTGAGCCTGATAACTTGATAAGTGACTGCCAGATAAAAAGACATTATTTTCAAGTATTAAAGGATTTAGGGAATGGGCATCGATGTTGTGCCTTCAGAAGCAAAGTGAGCAGGTTCTAAGGGGAGGGTGAAAAATGAGAGAGAGAGAGAGAGAGAGAGAGAGAGAGAGAGACAGAGAGACAGAGAGAGAGAGACACAGAGAGAGAGGGAGAGAGAGCAGGGTCCATTGATCAACTACTCTACCTACTTGGAGAATATCCTTTCAAACTCTTCTCAGTTGAAACTTGAAATTTCTGTGTTCTCTTTTAACCAGGGCAGCGACTCCCCTGCAGGCTGTCTCTTCTTAGCTTCAAAGCAGTCCACTGATGTAGTGAACAATTTCATCAGTTGGAAATTTGGTCACTGTAAATCCTCAGGGCCCATTGGATTAATTTTGAACTTAATGGGTTGGTTGATTGTCATGTGAACATGTGACCTAGCTGCCATCCCACACAACTCCTCTCACCCTTGGCATTTTAGGTCAAAAAGAATGTCACCAGAGAGTTAGGAACATGGTAAAAGAGGAGAAAGAGCCCACCTCAAGCTAGAAGTGGGAATGGCAGGAGCTGTATGGCAGAGCGTGAATCTGCGTGTTTACTCACAGTGTTATGGATTCGTTATTCATCCCTTGAAAAGCATTTCCTGGTACGGTGGTTATGTGTAAGTTATCACAAATTTCCCTTGAGGAATGAAATGAGAAATATTTACTTTCCAAATTGCAGATGCAAATAGGAAACTGTTATGCATAGCAATCAGCCTGGTACTTACAGAATGAAATTAAATTCAAAGGAGAAGATCTTCGTAACATCTGGAAGCTTTCGGATGCCTGTGTTACAGATGCTCCTGTGGTTTGGGAAAGGGTGGGAATGTGGGCAGAGTAAAAGTGATTGTTATTAAGGAATAAAGATAAAAACGGTAGAAAGGCACTTTGTAATACTATTTTCACATTAAATTTTAAAATATGGAGTTTGGCTTTATCAGTAGCACTTCTAGCTGCTGAAGATCATCAGAATTTAAAAGCCCCTAACACTGTGGGAGTAATTACTCTAATGACTCCTATTTAGAGATCTAGGGGATGGGACTAAACTTTTAAGTCTTTTTCATTTACGTCTGTAAATATTTCCAGCCTGTCTTTTTACTATTGCATCAATTGCATTTTCGTATTGTATTGCATTCCATTTCCTTTTGCTAACTAGTTTATTCCGTGCTCTTGATGGTTCCAGAAAGCATCTCACTACTTTAAACTCTTTTTTTTTTTTTTTTTTTTTTTTTTTTTTGAGATACGCGGGCCTCTCCCTGTTGGGGCCTCTCCCGTTGTGGAGCACAGGCTCCGGACGCGCAGGCTCAGCGGCCATGGCTCACGGGCCCAGCCGCTCCACGGCATGTGGGATCTTCCCGGACCGGGGCACGAACCCGCGTCCCCTGCATCGGCAGGCGGACTCTCAACCACTGCGCCACCAGGGAAGCCCATCTCACTACTTTAGAACAGGTTTTAACTCAAACATTTCAGGAGGATTAATCTCCATGTGAGAAATCCATTTCCTCATTATTAAAAATCTCCCTTTATTTAGCTACCTTGCAGTTCAGGGAGTTCTTCCTTGTATCTCACTGAGATCATTAAACATTCTTTGGGTTATTGGAGCTACTCAAGTCTCCTCTTCTTTTCCTCCCACCTTTTATTTAGCCTTCAAAGAGGAGGGAGGCTTCAGTGATAGGTTGAATTGAAGGATATTTTATTACACAAGAATGGGAAAGGAGTCCAGGCATCTGGATCTCCCCCAATCGCGTTTTAAATTCACCAGTCATGGACACTGGACAACTGACATGAACTGCCCGGCACTCTGGTGACAATGAAAGGAAGCCATCTTTCTCTTTTGGCTCACTCTGGGTCTCTTCCTTACCCGTTACCCCAGATCACACAGAATCCTTGCCCTGTCTGTGGCTGGTGAAGGCAGTGTGGGCTTGGACTGCAGTGTGTACCGGGGTTGGGGGAATATTGCTTTTTAGGGGTGAAATGCTATTTAATAAAGACAATGATTCTTCAATAACAAGGGGCTGCAGTGGTCAAATTTGGTTCTGGGATTTTCTTATGTTTTTCCAAAGTAGTTGATTCTGCGGATACTTATGTGTCCCATAGACCCCTCGGAGGTCTGGAAAAGCAGAACACTTGGGTTAGGAATCATCATCCAGTGTTAGAGCTGCCGAAGGAGCTACACTCGTGCCCATCCCCCAGGGCAGGACTGCTTGGATGTTGTGGAACACTAGAGAGGTGTCTGCCCCTCCTCCTCTTTTTTTTTTTTTTTTTTTCAGCTGGTAGGGGTTGTGGGCTTTGCATCCTCTAGAGATTTTATGAAATTTAATAAGTCAGGAAGAAGAGAGAATGGACATCTGTGTTAGACGGTTAAATGTTCATTTTTCTGTGTGAATCAGTGGTTACTTGATATATGAGAAGATCCATGGTGATTAATTTATAGATTTGTATCAAGTTTCAGGAATTCTGGTTTTGCTGGCAAGGCAATGAATCTGCTGGGCTACAGTGGTACTTAACTTATAGTTCTAACTAGTTGACTTAATAAGTTTTAATGGGAAATAGAAAATAATGATTTCATTTATATGGCGCACTGCCTACCTCAAAGTAATGCTTTAAAAGTTTTCACTTAACGAATGAATGAACACATGAGAGAAAGGAGATCAATAATTTTCAGCCAGGGATGGGGATCAAATCAGAATTGCCTCTTCCACTTTCACCTATGCTCTCTCTATCTCACCACCTCACCTTAGAGATTCCGATTTACCCTTTTTTTTTTTTTTTTTTTTTTGGCGGTACGCGGGCCTCTCACTGTGTGGCCTCTCCCGTTGTGAAGCACAGGCTCCAGATGCGCAGGCTCAGCGGCCATGGCTCACGGGCCCAGCCGCTCCACGGCATGTGCGATCCTCCCAGACCAGGGCATGAACCAGTGTCCCCTGCATCGGCAGGCGGATTCTCAACCACTGCGCCACCAGGGAAGCACCGATTTACCCTTTTTAAAGTGTCCTGAACTCCCTGTTCCATGCCCGCCATCACTTTGAAAATCATTGCAAAGGGGTGATATTCTTCTTGGATGTTTGGGACGGAGAAAATGTTGGGAACCACTTACGTGCATTTGAAAGCACCCAGCATGGTAGCTGATAAGAAATGCTGGTCAAATTCTAATCAGAGGGCTGAAGACAGACATGCAGATAATGCTAAGTATGTGGTTTAAAAATTCTCTCCACCTTTTAATTGTTTAGGTTTTCATCAGATGCCCATGTTCCCTTCCCCAATTGCTTAAAAAGGAAAATTCCTCACAGGTATTTTAACCGGGGGAGATTTGTAAATGCTCCAGGCTCAATGTACACCAGATTTTTAGTGTTCTGGATCAGTCTGTAAAGAGAAATAGAAAAACAGGCAGCAGTTTAATAGATGTATTTCGTTTGTAATGCACAAGGTCATGGTCACCAGAGGATGCTGGCTGAAAGTGGCATCAGCCAAATCAAGTGACTTTCCTGTGCTTGAAGGGAGCTCCTGGGACCCTGGGGAGAGAAACGGAATGGTGAGAGCTAGTTGGCTATTGCCAGGAAGTTCTGCTTTCAACCTCTTGCTGAGATAGGTGTAAGCATCATAGCTGGCAGTCTGTTCCATTCTCCCTTGCACCCCCTGAGGAAGCACCAACATCCAGGGCTCCTGGCCAGCTAGGTCGTGCCCCACCATGGAGCCAGCACACTGGGGGTGATGGGAGATTCCATTCCCAGGAGAAATGAACAAATTGGCTACTTGTCCTTGTAGGCAAACTGGTCTTCGGCAGTCACACTGACCAGTTATCCAGATGGGCACTCAGTCTTTGTAAAAGCCCAGGGCAGAGGCCGGGGGCTTGGATTTGGGGGATTTTTTGTCCTTTCTGTAGATAATTCATTGTGTGATGATGCCAAGCCTCCTAATTTCCCGGAGCTAATGCTCCCTTCTGTAAAATTAGAATAATAATAGCACTCTTCCTACCTCACAGGTTGGCAGGTAGTGAGTAACAATAATAGGTAGAGATAATGTACAAGGCAGGGCTTTGCAAAATATAAAAGTACAGCCATAATACCACAGTGGCGTTATTGCTCTTCTCCCTAGTTCCCCAGTGACTTTGAGAAGCCAGCCACATTTACTTGGTTCTGTCTACTTTGGATTCAATAAAAGGTAGTACATGCATTTGGCCTTTTTAACCCATGCAGCAACCACCTAAGGAAATGATAATTATTCTTGTTCTGTAGAAAATCTAGTGTATTGGTTAGGTGGATCGACTCTAGAGTCAGCTTGGTTTTACGTGCTGGTTTTACTAATTGTATGACCTTGTACACATCACTTAAAGCTTGGTTTCCTCATAGTGTGGTTTTTGAGCAGTAAATGTGTGTGTCGTGATCGCAGTAAGGCCTCCACTAGTGTTAACAATGACTCTTCTAGTTGATGAAATCAGGAAGTTGAATGATTTGTCTCTAGTCACAGAGCTGAGAAGTAGCAGACTTGGAGGTGAGCTCGGTTTTTCTGACTCTGAGTCTAGTGTGCATTCTACCTTCTAAAGTTACCCACTGTTGCTGCCTATTTCCGTCCTTTCTGCCCCTTTGATTCTGAAGAGGTGAGTGATGTTTCGTTGTAATTATTTTTACAACAACTGAGTCAAGCAATCATGGGCCACATAAGACATTTTGTGGGTAGGATGGAAAGAACTTTTATTTCTTAAGACTCTTTTGGGGTCTGACCACTCATCCATACATTCATTCAGTCAACAAACATTTATTGAGCACCTACGTGGGCCAGGCATTGTTCTAGGTGCTGGAGATACAGCTGTGAATAAGACAAAGAGGGCTTGTGGGGAGCTAACATTCTAGTCTTAGGGCCTTCTTTGGGAAAAGTCCATAAACTTTCCCTTAGAGCACTTTATTTTTCTTTCTATATTGATAAATTGATACTTTATTTATAAATGTTGCTGTGCATCACAAACAGCTTTATTTATCTCAGGCTGCTCTGCTTCAACATTGCTTGGGAAGTCTGTTAAAACTGCAGATTTTCAGATTTCCAGGTCTGGGATAGGACTGTCACCTGGAATGGAAATGACCTTCCCCCCTCCCTACTCTCCTCTTGAAATTCTACTTCACAGCGAAGTCCAGACTATACCTTTTGCACTTAAACACCCATTATTTCAGATTTCCCCATAACTGTTTGGTGAGTTAGTCTTACCTCTCTGGTTATACCATCATTTCCTGGGGGAGATTTATATTTTACCTCCTCTGTATTCCAGTAGCATTTGACCTTTGATTGGACATGTGTACCCACATAGTTATTAATTAATTATTCTCTTTAGATAATTGCTATTTGGACCATTCATAGGGAGGCCTTGTAGTATAGTGGAGAATATACAGGCTTTGAAGATAGGCTGGGGTTGAATTCGAGCCCTGCCATTGTCTAAGGTGCCACACTGGTCAAGTTACTGACCATTCTGAGCCCCCATTCCTTCCCATGAACAAAAGAGATAATTACCCCACTTTGCAGGGCAGCTGTGAGAATTAAATGACACAATCTAGAGGAAATAAAGGCCAAGCACAAGTGCTCAAAATATGTTTGTTGCTGACATCTTTCTCGCTTCCTTAACTTTTGAAACTCTTCTGCAGATGCGGTTAGTAGGTCAGGTTTGGGCCAAACAAGGCAGCAGTAAGAAGTCTGGTTTAGGAGTCACATGACCTGATTTCTAGTCCCAACTCTGGCACTAACTTGCTGTGTGACATCAGACAAGTCAGTTAACCCTTTGGGCCACAGGTTGATCATCTGAAAACTGAATAGAGCCAGTCTTCTCCCATCCCCTCTTTTTTGTAAATTGGAGGAAAATGATAATTTGGAAAGGATTATTATTTTTTATTTTATTTTATTTTTTTGCAGTACGTGGGCCCTTCACCGCTGTGGCCTATCCCGCCACGGAGCACAGGCTCCGGACGCGCAGGCCCAGCGGCCATGGCTCAAGGGCCCAGCCGCTCCATGGCATGTGGGATCCTCCCGGACCGGGGCACGAACCCGTGTCCCCTGCATCGGCAGGCGGACTCTCAACCACTGCGCCACCAGGGAAGCCCCCGGAAAGGATTATTTTTAAAACTCCGTTCAAAAACATCACAATAATAACAACAAATCCGACATACACATGCCAAACACTTTTACATGGTAGGTTTCCAAGAACCATTTACTAAACAAACGAATATGCCCAAACAGTGCCCAGTGAACTAATTGATGATCTCTAAGCTCCTTTCCAAATTTTCCCACCACCCCAAGAACTCCATACCCTCCCTTCCATAAGGTAAGAGCTACTTGGCAGGACTCCACAATGTCAATTTTAATTTCCAACTTTGTGTTGTGCTGTTTCAGAGTTTATATAGCTCCCAGGGAGAAGCAGTTGTCACCATGGCAACCTTCAGGCCACTGCAGTGAGAGAAATTAGTGCCTGCCCAGACCTAGTAATTGCTGTGGTCTTTTCCTCTTGGATTGCTAGCAGTGGATGCTTGAATACAAATACTGAGTGGGCTCCAGCAAGCGAGGGTAATAGTGTACAGCAATAAACTATCTGTTAGCTGATGCTTACATTTCAGACAAATTGAGGAGGTTGTCAAAGGCATTAGCTTCTATCTTTTCCAGGGAATCACTCTGAGAGATTTCACTAGGGGAGAGAGAAAAAAAGAAAAGAAGAAGAAGAAACGTGAAAGAAATGACTGTGTCTGCATAATAATAAGCTGTGTGTACAACCCAACAACTGGGGCCTCCAGTGTGTCCTTTTAAAAAAGAACAGGGAAGCCTTAAGTTGTCCTCACATCATAAAGTGCTAACACGCCCATATATCCCCCCCCCGCCCCCGCCTTTAGGAACAGTAATTGGTACCTGCAACCCAGATGCAGTTGAAATGCAAGTTTCAGTATTCCCTATTGATGTGACAGGTTCTTTCTTATTTATCTATGACTCAGAGTCACAGATTGTTAGAAGTGGACACGTCCTTTGGGAAAATCCAGTCAGATTCCCTTGTTTTACAGTTTTTGGAATTAAAGCTCTGAGAGGAGAGGCAAATAATGCTCATGGGAAGATTCAGGGCCAGGATCAGAATGTCTAGGTTCTCAACTCCATCACTCTAGTGAGGTTTTAATTTGAGTTAGGATTCATTGTTTCTTAACTCTTTACCCCTTTCCCCAAATCCTGTTCTGATGTAATTGCAAAGTGGTCAACTCCTACACGAAGTGTCCTTCTTGTGTTGTAACTGTCTGTTTATTTGACCATTTCCTTCACTTCATTAGCAAATGAGGACAAGGAGTATGTCCTATTCACTTCTAAATCCCTGGTGGCTTCATGTAGCCTGGCACATAGTGTATAAATGAATGAATAGATAAGTGAATGAATTGATTTTTTTTTAAAAAAGACACAAAAGTAAAGGAACCAACTTTGCCATATATTTACCACCGCCAAGCATGTAGGTAATGTCACTGTTACCCTAAAATCCCAGCATAAGCTACCATTTGCTGCCAGCTGAGAAAGAAGTTGCAAAATCTAATGTTTACATTCACTGAAGGCTTCAGACTTGATGAGAGCTTTAGCCCACAGGAAGGCTGAGCCTAAGGCAGTTAGGGTCTTTTATGAACAACACAGTGATGGATAGTTCCTAGGCTGATTCATCTTATTCCTACCTAATGGTTCACTTATTTAACTGTGGCTGCTTTTCTCACTAGGAGGTCTTAATATATTAAAAGCTATCAAAACTCAACATTGAAACTTGAGAGCAGAAGAGTAAGGGTTAGCCTCAAGCAAACTGACATTTACGTAACCTTCAGTGTATTTCCTATAATATGCACTAATTCTTAATGAATTGTTTTTAATATCCTCATTTCTTGCTTATACCCTAAAGAGCAATCAGAGGTTCCCCAAGGAGCTAGGACTGATGATGCAGCATATTCTTTAGAGATGCAAATCTGCTTCCAAAGCCCAGAGGATTGTTAAGATGCTCTCTGGGAACTAAATGGCCTCTGAGGTCCTTTGACTCAGACTAACATTAAGGAGGTTGCTGGAATACTGTACTCCTTTGAAAGTTCTCTTTCCATGTATGGGATCTTGTGTCCTAGAAGCTGACACAGGGATATAGGATTGAACTTACATGTAACACAGATATGAGATCACATTGCATTATCGGGCTGCTTTACAATTTTGATAAATGCCTTTTATCAATATGGCTATAGATACTGTGTTTTTGTGACACACTTATATTTTAGATACAAAGATAATCTTCTGATGCACAATAAACTTTCAACACATTTTCTTCTATGTAGGTGTTATCTAAAAATGTGACATGAGGGAATAGCTGCTCTAGCAGAGGGAGAGTTTTTATGACTGAAATCTATCTTCTTTTCTACTTGAGTAATTTATCATCACTTATCAAAAAGACATTCAGTTCACTGAAGCAAGGTTAGTTATCTGGATTTTAATAACTCTTGAAAATCATATCTTTTCTTCAAAGGTCCCTGGGTATTATTTGTACTTTAAAGATAAAAATACTAGGGTTTCCTAAACACAATTTCTCTCCTAGAAAAATTATCCCTTTTCAACTATGTGTTCTCTGAGGGAAAAATTTATTCCAATTATAAATGTCTTTTGATATGCAGTATCTTACTTACATTTTTATGACCTCATTAAGTCCTCTGAAAGCTTGAGATGGGATTACTTTGATAGGGAGATAGGTGAGTGATCTAGAAAAGAAAAAAGGAGAGCCAAGAGCTTAAGATTTAAGATTGGGTGCCTTTTAAATTCATGAATAAAATGTGTGTGTGTGAGTACAGAGTTCCAAATAGCTAGATTCAGGTTGAAAGTTCTAACTTATATCAATAAAGAGAGGTGCCATGACTCATTCTTGGTCTTTATCAAAGAGTGTGTAATTTTGTTTTTAAGATAGTGAACTTTGGGATCAGGCCCAACCACGTTCAAATCCCCGCTCTCCTACTACCTGGCTATAGGACCCTGACCATATTATTTAAGTCCTCTGTTTCAATTTCTTCATCTATAAAATTGAAATAATACTTTCTATTTCACAGGGTTGTTATGATGATTAATCAAAATAACCTGTATAAAGTATAGGGCTTGGCACCAAGTAAATAGTTAACACACAGTTTTAGAGTGGACTTATAGTCTTGTTGGGAGGATGGAAAAGCAGCTGTCTTGGGTAGAGTGGAGAAATAGATGGTGAAAATACAACTGAAAACCAGGCAGGCAAGAGAAGGGAGGATTCACTAAGAACATGTTCCTATTTTGATCTTTACCACCTTCCCCAGGCAGCCTATTTTAATATTAGCCCAGCCAGACCACTTTGCTCCTATGGTTAAATCAAACGGGCATCTCATGCCATTTGTGGGGAGTATCTAGAGATTCCTTCAGGCACTTACTTATATCCACAAGAACAATCTGAGTGTTCTTGAACTGAGATAAAAGTTCTGCATTCCATAAAAGTTGAGCAAAGAGTGACTACTCAGCAAGAGCAAAACCAGAATAGGATGATAAAGGAAACTGGGGTTAAGATAACTCAGGAGAAAGCATCTGCAAGGCGTTGATGAATGTTCAACCAGTATTTATCAAGCATGTACAATGATTCAAGCATTTGGCTCAAGGACTGGAAGAAGAGAGGGGAGTAGACCAGGACGTTTCAGGAGGGACGTGAATGTCAAGAATATGGAGAATAGAAGTAGGAGATGCTGCCTTGTTTTTCGTGTGTCTATGCAGCAGAGACTGGCTTAGCTGCTGGGGGAGAGCACCCCCACCATGATGAGCATATTCAAATCAGTGAGATGCCTTACAGTCCCAGAAGGGACTTGTAACATGCTTGTAACGTGCTGTGTGAACTATGCACACCCACCTGTAACCTTATTTTATCCACTCAGCAATGGTGTGAGGTGGGTATTTCCCTTCGATAGCAGAAGAAAGTTGATCACAAGAGATTAAGTAACCTGGACAAGGTAACAGGAGCAAGCAGACAGTCTCCAAATGTTCTTTACTGTGCAACACTGGCCTGAAGTATATGATTCCTAACCCACTCTCTCTCTTATTAAATTTTTTTCCCAACTTTATTGAGGGATAATTGACAAATATAATTGTATATATTTAAAGTGTACAACATGATGATTAGATGTATACCTACATTGTGGAATGATTATCAATATCAAGATAATTGACACATCTGTCACCTCAAGTAGTTAACTTTTTTTGTGTGTGGTAAGGATGCTCAAGATCTACTCAGCAACTTTCAAATATACAATGCCATATTCTTAACTATAGCCACCATGCTGTACATTAGATCCTCAGAACCTATTCTTATAAGTGAAGGTTTGTACCCTTTGACCTGTATCTCCCCATTTTCCCTTACCCCCAGCCACTGGCAATCACCATTCTATTCTCTATTTCTGTGAAATTAGCTTTTTTTCGAGGTTCCACAGAGAAATGATACCATATAGTATTTGTCTTTCTCTGGCTTATTTCACTTAGCATAATGCCCTCCACGTTCATCCAGGTTGTTGCAAATGGCAAATTTTCTTCTTTTTATGTCTGAAAAATATTCTGTCATGTATATATATACATATATATATATATACCAAATTTTCTCCATCCATTCATCTGTCAAGTGACTTTAGGTTGTTTCCTTATCTTGGCTATTATGAGTAATGCTGCAATGAACATGGGATGCAGATGTCTCTTAGAGATAGTGCTTTCGTTTCCTTCGGGTATATACCAGGTCACTCATTCTGTCTCAGTGAGCAAGGTGAAGGGACATGAATTGGAACCTTGTTTCTCTTGAGAGGAGGCATGTCACACTCTTGCTACTCCTCCTGCAAAGCAGCTTGCCAGCAGTTCCTCTCTAGGGCTAATGCAAAGAAATTTCATTGCAGAAAAACGCTTTCACTCAACTGTCTCTTAGAGATGCTACAACCTAGAACAAGTAATTCAAACTTGCTCCTCTGATTTTATTCCTGAAGACAGTCCCACCAAGTACATCCTTCAGTACCCAAACTTATTTAACAGGGTATCAGAGAAGAACAGGGACTGTAGGGGGAGAAATCTTCTTATGATGGCATGTTTCCTTCCTATATTTCTTCTGGAATCATGTCTGCTTGGCTTACTGATTAAAAACACAGTTTTATTGCTGTCCACACTGCCAAGTCAATAAATTTCCAGAAGAGAAAGCTGTATTCTACTGTACCCCATGCAACATCAATAAAACTGACAGCCAAATTCTGATTCCAGAATCTTTACTGCTGGGGATAATGCAGTGCAGAACATATTTTGGAGAGTGTTTACATAAAAGCTTCAACTGAACCTTTCAGAGCTGTTTATTCATGTAAATGGAGCCCAGAAGCTGGAGCCTCTCCGCAGGCACCCTCCTCCTCCAAAAAAGGAACACAGTGTGGCTCCCCAGAGAACAGTGTGGCTCAGATTTGACCAGGGAGGGTGCCTGAGTTTTTTTTTTTTATTGATATAGGGATGAGGGATGAGGAGCAAAGGTTGGACAGAAGTGAGAGAAGCTGTAGATCACGCACTGGCTGTCCCTGGTGACTACAGAACAGCCCTGGTGCAAGATGAAATTTTGTAGAGTTGATGTTGATGCTTCAGAGCAGGAAAGGCAGCAGTGATGAGAGTGAAAATAGAGTTCCTACCATAAAAGAGGCACTGAGCAAACAGGAGGTAGCTTTATGGGTGTGGCTGGGACAAGAAAGAGGCCTGGGGGTCAGAGAATGGGGAGAGAGGTGGGGTGAGACAGGTGCACCAAGCTTTTCACAACAGAAGAAGTCTCATGAAGTGATGTGGAGAACGTGCTTCTATGAATCCCAAACTGTTTTCCCCACTGACTTATATATTTTTATTTTAGAGATATTGTGTATTCCTTTCTGATTCATCACAGTGGGCAGCAGTTACTAAGCATTCAAGTGCCTGTCTCCTGTATTTAAATGTTCACGTGGCCCATGATTTGTTAATAACCATTTGAATGTACTCCCTTTGAAGGTGATCCCTTCTCTGATGGATGCTTCTGTGATTCTTTCCATGAAGCCAGAAGCTCTTAGCAATGTGAACAGTTGTCTCAATAACCCTGCAGTTCTACTCCTGTATGTATCCCAGAGAAATCTGCACACTGATACTCAAGGAAACTTGCACAAGGATTTTCTTCACAGCCTTGTGGCATCAAGGGGTATTGAAGGCAACCTGAGTGTCCACTACTGAGTGAGGGAGTGCTGAAATGTACACCTACCTAATGTGTCAGCAGTTAGGAGCAAGGGTGTAAAGGTAAACGGAGCAGCATGTGTGGATCTTAGAGTCATGGTGTTAAGAGAAACAACTAAGAAATTAATGATATGTATACACGATACTACTTGCAGAATTAAAATACATACACACCAAACATTAGCCATTAGGGAACATATAAACATACATCAGCATGGTTGCCTATGGTGAGTTGAGAGAAAGTGGGAGGAGGGGATAAAATGAATAACTAAAATGAGGGGACTTTGAATGACCCAATGATTGTGTTATTTGAAGGAAAAAGTATGGTCAACTTAACCCTCTGTACCTGAGAGACAAATGGAGAAGATAAAATTTTCATTTTGATGTATTGAGTTCCCCCCTCCTTCTCTTCCCTTCCTCTTTCCTTCTTTCTTTCTTTTTTTTTGAAAGTTAGGTCTACATGTATTCTAAGAATTTTGTGAACTTCAGGAACTCTTATGGAAAGGTCTAGTTAATATATTTGATAAAGAGCAGATGCCAAGGAGAACTGAGGCAAAAGGGGCCAAAAGTAAGGACAGTCCAGCAGCTCTGTTGTCCAGTGTCAACAAAGGGAATGAAAGCTACGCATGGAGCAAAGAAACATAAGAGACTGACACTCCCAAACTATGCCTCTCAGATGGGTGGTAGAGAACCAAGGTTACTGGGCAAATGTGAAGTTGAACTTGCAGAATGGAGAGTTCTCTCTGCCTCTTGAATAGTGAGTGAGATGGCTGTGGAAGTATATGGTGTGGAATCATGCAGTTACTTATATTTATTACATTTCATAGTCCTTTTTATAGTTTTAAACTTTGATTTTTTAATTAATTGATGATATAACACAGGTGATATCTGAATTATGGCCAAATTCTACCTTGCTCAAGAACCTTCACCAGAGATGTTGAAGCAAATACTTAGACTGGATGACAAGGGCTGCCTTAGTTTCATCAGTTTTGGAAACTCCATCGACTCATGAATCCCACACGCAAGTCCCCCAAACCTTCCAGTTATGTGTTAAAGTTGACGTAGAAGCAGTCTCTACTCCTTAGGATTGGAAGTAAGGACTCACCCTAGTTCTGGGATCTTGTGATTGGTCATGACCCTGGTGAAGTCCTGTGTCTTTCTGCATTGTCTACACTAAACCCAACACTATTTGGAGGGCAGGAGTGTGCCTGCAGTACCTTGAATTACACGGCCCCCGCCCCATATTGGTACTTGTTTTGGCCTTGATTGCTTATCCTGTAGCCTGCTTGGTCTCCCCAGAGTCCATCCAGGAGTGGGGCCTTTGCCTTCTCTTCTTGTCAGTCACCAGATCCTGATCCCTGTATCTTTCCCTCTTAGAAGACACTGCTGACCCAGAACAGTTCCTAGTTGCTATCTGGTTAGGATCAATGTAATATCTCTCACTACTTGGTTTTGACTTTCAAACTGGGCCCCCTGGAACAGATGGGGACCCTGTGCTGGGGCTACCCAGTGCAGCTGGGTTAATTCCTCCAGTGGATGCTGGTGGGCTGCCAAAATCACCATTTAGGACTGAGGTACTCCTTCCCCAAGCTATTGGGAGAGTGGGCAAGTGGAGCTCTCAGCAGAGTTGCTCTCCTGGAATTACCTTCAGCCTAAGATTGCCACCTCACCCAATATCAGGTCTTCTCTCCTCTGCAGCCTGCATCCAATGACTGATCAATGCATAGAATAAAGGCCCAGCCCTTTTGTTTTGCCTCATGGTGGGACTGCTCAGGAGAGCCGTCCCACTTTCAGAGCTCTTTTCCATCAACTCTTTCTCCTGGGCCCTGACTCAGTCCCCTTCCTAGCCAGCCCCGGTTGTCAAGGCACCAGCTCACCTTCTGTCAGAGCCCAGCAACAGATAAACAAATAGCATTCAGATAAACCTAATCTCCTTGAAGAAGATGATGCCACATTATCAGGTCCTCCTTAATTGTTCCTAACGTCTCTTGAGTACTCAAGGGTGGGGCTTGGGCCTCTCTTATTTTTTTTCTTCTAAGTTTAATAACACAGATGACCTTGGACAAAGCCAGTTTGTCCAGTTCACTGGCTTGTTAATGAACCCTCAAAATAATGTCAGCTGGGAGTTTCAGGGTCAGGAGTTTCTTTGTCCCCCTTCAAGGGAACCCAAGATTTAGAAATCCTTGCTTATAAAAACCTATCCACTGGGAGATATTTGCATTATCAAAGAGTTCTTTGTTCTACAGGAGGATTGATGAAAGGTTCCTTAAATAGCAAACTCCTTAGGTAAATGGAAAATATGGTTCAATTGACACTTTTAAACACAGGTGTTGCCTAAAGCCAATTACAACTGTAGGTTCCCTCACCTCACTTTGGTTTTTAAGAGCCTGGATTTCCAGGGCAGGACCACCTTCTGAAGCCCACAGGCTGAGCAGGGGCAGAGGAAGACAACGGCCAGGGAAGAAGTCCGAGCACTAATCTGGAGTCCTCAAAGCCTGGGGTCTTCGCTCGTCTTGCAGGAGCCTTTACCTCTTCTGCCCAGAATGGCAGAAATGAATTATTTTTTTCACTTCCCTCTAATGGTTTAGAAAAGCCATCTATATTATCGATTTAAAAAAGCTACAAACATCCATCCATCTTTCACAGATGATTAGTTTATTGCTAGAGCTACACACCCGGAATTTTTAAACTACAAAATCAAGGGGAGACAAAAAGACAGAAACCAGGGATGGTCAAAGATTTTTTGCCTAATGAACTCATAGAAATGGGGGGGAGGGAAACATTACCTTATTTTAATTCAAAAGAATGTTAATGTTTTTGTATTTATTACATAAGACCTTGTTCTACATTGAACAGAGACTTAAGAATTCCTGTGTTCTTTTCAAAGTCACTGAGTAATTATAATAAACTTGCTTTCATCTTGGAGTGAAATAAAAATGACTTTCCCCTTTACAGACGATTTTAAATCTTTGTGCTTTCAAATGCATTGATCTATTTGGTAACTTCATTAGTGGGTATGTCTTCATTTATTGGCCTCTTGTCTTCAGCATTTACCTAGAGGGAACTCAGACGTCAATGTTAACTGAAATATGAAGTCAGTATAGATGGACATCCAAGATGTTAAGTTTTACATCAGAAAATTTTAGAACACTCCTTTAAGCATTTACTGTATTAGACTCAGGGAATCAGACTAAAAGGGCTGCTTGCAAGTGGTTTGGTCCAACCCCTCAGTTTCGATGAAGAATCTTAAGTGAGGAAAAGTAAAATGACTTCCCTGAAACCACATGGCAATTCAGCAGCAGATATGGACTTGAACATAGGTCACTTCATTCCTGGTCCAGTGCTGTGTCCTACATTAGTCAAATCACATCAGTACTGTTCCTTTGGGGGTTTGTTGATACACGCCACTATGCAGTCCTCTGGTTCTTCTGCGAAAACCTCACCTTCTGATAGAGCCACCAGCTTCTTGAGGGCATGTGCTCACGGTCTTTAACTTCAAAGGTGCAGCTCAAATTCCTGTTCTCCCATGAAGCTTCAGAGCCTACCAGAGTGTTTTTCTTCCTCTTCTGTCCTCCTCAGCACTAATGACTACCCAGTTTTTTTTTTCTTTTTCCTGCACTATATTTTAAGAATTTATCAGGTGCTTTGTATGAATGTTTCCTGTGTTCCACCACTGAATTCCCAGTCTCTGGTAGATTCTGCCTTCAGACTGTCTCTTGCTTCCAGGCCCTTTATTCCTTTTCCACTGCCACTCTCCTTGGTCATTCTTTTCTTCACCTCGACTGCTCTATAGTCCCCAAACTGGTTTCCCTGTACTACATCCCAGGTTTCCTCTGCCCGGTCTAGATTAGTCTTCCTGATAACTCCTACCATGTCGCTCTGACACTCAGATTCTTCTGTGCCACCCCTTGGCCAGTCTACTTATCTACAAATGTCTCAGCTTTGCATTCAAGGCCCCCGAAATAAAAGCTTGAACTTTATTTGACAGTCCTATCACCCACTCTTCCCCTCATATAACCAATACACTAAACTTGCACTGTCCAAAAAAGGCAGTCACTAGCCACATACGGCCATTGAGCACTTGAAGTATGTCCAGTCCAAATTGAAATGCACTGTAAGTTTAAAATACATTCCAGATGTCAAAGACTTGGCAAGAAAAAATAATGTAAATGATCTTATTAACAATGATTATATTGATTACATGTTGAGATGGGTATGGCTAAACCACACTGACTCTTTTTTTCAGCTCTCTCTTAGGCCCACAGTGCTACTGCCTCCCCTTTCTGCGTGACTGAGCTTTAGCCTACTCATGAGGAATGCACCCAAACCAGATGAGTTCCCTATCAACTTTTACCCTTGTCTTCATCTGAAATGAAAACTGGAAGAATGCCTTTTGCTGATGCAGATGGTTAATGGTCATGAGACCCCCAGAGGAAGGAGAAATCCCTGGTTTCCATCCAGTGTGGGTGTGCTTCTCTCTAGCAGTCAGGTTTTATTTTTAGCTCTGGCCCCTTTAAAGCCCCCTATACCCTTTTCCATACCCTGTGGTATGGAGTACAACTTTGAATGTGGAATGTGGAGTCAGCCTGATCCCACCTGTATGGAAGTTACCCTCAATAAGCTTCATAATTGCACTTCATGCAATTACAGGAAAAGATCTGTAAAAAATACAAACACATGGAGGCTAAACAATACACTACTTAATAACGAAGTGATCACTGAATAAATCAAAGAGGAAATCAAAAAATACTTAGAAACAAATGACAGTGGAGACATGACGATCCAAAACCTATGGGATGCAGCAAAAGCAGTTCTAAGAGGGAAGTTTATAGCAATACAATCCTACCTTAAGAAACAGGAAACATCTTGAATAAACAACCTAACTTTGCACCTAAAGCAATTAGAGAAAGAAGAACAAAAAACCCCCAAATTTAGCAGAAGGAAAGAAATCATAAAGATCAGATCAGAAATAAATGAGAAAGAAATGAAGGAAACGATAGCAAAGATCAATAAAACTAAAAGCTGGTTCTTTGAGAAGATAAATAAAATTGATAAACCATTAGCCAGACTCATCAAGAAAAAAAGGGAGAAGACTCAAATCAATAGAATTAGAAATGAAAAAGGAGACGTAACAACTGACACTGCAGACATAATTGCACTTCATGGAGTTGCCTGCTTTGTTTTTTGGTCTCAAGTTTGGAGGATGTTATTCAATATTTCTGCTTTCCAACAAAATGATAATATTTTGTACATTTGGATTACATAAAATATTTTATGAAACTTAATTTCACCTTTTAAAACCTTTTAAAATGTGGCTATTAAAAATTAAAATTAAACTTGTGACTAACATTATATTTCTACTGGACAGTGCCTCCCTAGACAAATCAGACTACTGTATCTCCTGAATTTACCTCACATTTTCCTGCCTTCATTCACACTGTTTCTACCATCTGGCACATCCACCCTTCTCTGCTGGTCAGATTCTATTCTACCCTTGGTTAAAGGTCTGTCTCAGGCGCTATATACTTTATGGAATGTGTCTTCATCACCAGTTGCATGTGCTTTCTCTCTGGAAGCAGCATAGTGGGATAGTGAAGAGTAGAGACTCTGGAGCCAGGTTGCCTGGGTTCATTTCAAATGTATGAAGTGATGATGATACTAACTACTGCAGAAATTTTTTAGATTAAATAAGAAAATGTTCATGTAGTATTCATACAGCATCTAGTACAAGATTAGAGCTCAATAAGTACTTTAAATTCTCAGCTGCTTACTATGAAGGAGTCAAGCTACCCCAGCTATGCCTGATGACACCTCTGCTTCCTTACTGGGGATGGGGTGGATTCAGCACTTTGGACTCTTCTATTTGTCACACCCTTATGTCTACAAAATGCCTGTGGCTTGTCTCAAGCTCTTTATTGTCTGCTGATTATACACAGGACAACTGAGAGAGAGGGTAGACATTCCCCCTTGGTACCTTTCTGTTGGTCTCAAGTATCTCTTATAGACCTTGTCTGATAGCCTTTTAAAGAAATGATAAGGAAGTGATGAAGAACAACCTTCCATTAAATATTTCAACTCTAGGGAGCCACTCTGCAGAATTCTCATTTGCTCATTGATTTAAAAAAGTTCAGTCAGTTGGAACTCTCCCATTGGAGAGTGCAATTTGCGTGACTCTTCTCCAAGACAGCCTTTCCAGAGCGCCCAAGAAGCTTGGGGAGTTTACGAATTATTGATATAATGTAAACCAAGATTTTTCACGAAGATTCCCTGGATGATGGATTTTCCAAGTCATTTGTGCAACAACTAAATTAAAAATATAAAGCCTCAGAGGAAAATGGTAAACACATCTTAGCACTTACTCAAAACCCATTTAAAGTTTTCTAAAGACACAAAGCAAAGTAACCCGATCTTTACCCCCAAACTAGAATTCTTCTAGCAATAATATAACATGACAAGAATAACTCTGGTAAATAAACCTACATGTTGAATTCTCCCCAGGGAAGGTCTGCATTTTGTGTAATGATTTCTCAAAAATATTTTTTAGAAGCAGAGAATATTATGTTGTCAGGGCAGTGACATTGCAGATATGCTCCAGGAAACTCTTTCATTACAAGCTTCTGTTTGCAGACACATTTTTTATGGTGAGCCTGTAAAAGCTGGTTGCAACTGATACACTACATACTTTTAATTAATTGGATGGAATGGGTCTGAATTGCCTGAAATTACTGGCATGTGTACCTTCACTTTTCACTAACTCCTCAGCTCTGGACACTGATTTGTGTGGTTGCCTGGTTCAAAAATGCCCCTTCTCTGGAAGCATCTCACTGCTGGTTGCAGTAGGGTGGAAGCATCTCATCAACTGCGCTTCTGTCTCAGGAGTAGGGTGTGGAGCCATCAGATTCTCTCTCTCAGGAATTTAAACTTGTAATAGATAGGAGGAATCTTTGGAGCTGATTCACTGTAAAGGTGGAATCTACAGAAGAGTTCCCTGACCTCTTGCTGCTAAAATGCCATATTCTCTCTGGATCTTGCTCACATCCTTCTACCTCTTTATTCTTCTGTTAAGTTAATCTCTTATGATTAAATTTGTCAGAGATGATTTCTGGTGCTTGCAAATGAGAAAAGCCTTAATCAGAGAACCCACTCAAGGTTTCCAGGGGGAAGTCATCCACTCTTCCATTGATTGGTGTGTAACCCAGACAGGGCACGTACCTGGTGGTCAGTGAGACAGTAGAAGGCTTTGAATAGTGCTTCCCTGGTGGCCTCTCTAAGCTGGTGTCAAAGGCCAGGATGGAGCTCATGGGATAACCGTGTTAGCCCAGTTGCCCCTGTAGAGTGTGAGGCTTAAAGAACTACAGCTCAAATAATACCTCCACCAAGGTATCTTTGTTACTCTGGCTAGAAGGGATAGCTCCCTTCTCTTAACTCTCACCAGCCTTTGTTCATAACCATCTTCTGGCTTTTATCACCTTCTGCATTTCCCTGCAGTCATGTGAGAACTAGTCCTGTCTCCCCTATGGCTGGAAGACTGTAAACTCTTGGAGGGCATGGGTGGTGTCTATGGATCTTGCACATTGTCCTGTACATTTCGGTATGTAGTTCCTGAGTGGTCAGCAAGTCTGACCTGAAGGTTTTCTATGTGTCCCGCCGGAGGTTTACGGATGGGGAATGGGGAAAGGACCCAGAATAGGCTTGGATGCTCTAGCTGGACAGGTAGGACTGATCCAACTGAATGATAGAAAACAGGGTATAATCAGGTATTAGGTGGCATGTTTGAGAGGCAGCTCAGCCTGGACTGAAAAAACTAGCATATCAGACTCCAGGCAGTAATGAGCTCTACTATTTCGGGATTCTAACTTATTCACCTTCCAGGTTGAGAAGACCTAGTGGGTCATTTTCTCTAATGAACACCCCACAGGAGCAAAACTATTCCATCAGGCTTCCCCCTTGGATGATAGCTATTTACTGTTCAACCTCATATATGGGCTGCGGGTTTTTCAGGTCTTCTCTGCATCATCAGATTGCTACAATAATACTTTGTAGTTACGGTAAACCTTTATTTCTGAGTATTTTTGGCCCTGCTGTCTCGTTTGTCTTCACCACAGTCAGCCCCACTCAGGGGCAAGAATCATCACGCCCCTTTTACAGACAGCTCAGAGGTTTTAACACTGTCCTGAGCCCACAGTGCAAATTAAGGAAAGAGGGACCTGGTGCTAGAACTCACGTCTGCTGGTCTTTGTCCTGTTGATCAGTTCAGATGATCTGGGGACTGTGTTTGACCCTGCCCTGTCGTACCAGGGCATCTCCACCCCTGTGGGCTCAGAAATGCTGTCCACTGATTGATGCTCATGAGGTAGAATTATGAACCTAGGAGTCACCTCATTTTATCAACGTCAAGGACAAATTTAACAGCAGCAAAGGATAAAGCCTTCATTCTGAAAGTTGAGTTTTACTTGTAAATTGGACTTTTCTGAATTTGGCTCAGGTGGCATTAATGAGCTGTGGTTCAGGGCCACACAGAGAGCAGCTGTGAGTGGTTTGCTGGCTGGGACGGGTGGCATCTCCCTGGGAGGCAGAAGCTGAGAGTAAATGAAGACCATGTGGAGAAGCTGCTAGAAGCTGCCCCCTGAGTTAGGAAGCCCACCTTACTGGTGGGAGGGATTATTTTAATTGCCTTCTTAAAAAAAGAGCTGGTGCAAAATTTGCTAAAATCTGCATTAAATGTGATTTTTCACACACCAAGGGGAGCTGCCAGAACAGAACACATATGCTCCCATGGAGCCAGCCCTCTTGGGTCTGGAAGTGAGCATCAGGGCCTCTCTCCACCACCGTGACTCAACTGGCTTTAAAATTCCATGTGTAAGATCAAAATTACACAAGGCCAAGACACCGTCTGGTGCAGCCAACCTGGGAGATTGTATTTTGGAAAGCAAGCTTTTGTGCCTCATTTCAAGACATGAAAAGAAGCCAAATTGAGGAGCTTGGGAAGAAGATAGAGGTGGGTAAAGGAGCAGAACTGGAGACCTGAATTAATCTGACATACTGCCTTTCTTGTTGTTGTTGCTGTATTGGGTCTTCATTGCTGCACGCGGGCCTTCTCTAGTTGTGGCTAGTGGGGCTACTCTTCATTGTGGTGCACGTGCCTCTCATTGTGGTGGCCTCTCTTGTTGCAGAGCACAGGCTGTAGACGTGTGGGCTTCAGCAGTTGTGGCGCATGGGCCCAGAAGTTGTGGCTCGTGGCCTCTAGAGCACAGACTCAGTAGTTGTGGTGCATGGGCTTAGCTGCTGTGAGGCATGTGGGATCTTCCCGGACCAGGGCTCGAACCTGTGTCCCCTGCACTGGCAGGTGGATTCTTAACCACTGCACCACCAGGGAAGTCCCTGACATACTGCTTTTGAAATTAAAAAAAATAATAATAATAATGTAGAAAAAAATCCAAGGAATTATTGCTCTCCAAAGGGAGAGCTGGGTCCAATGACAAAGGGATCTGTGTGTGAAGATTTTTGGCTCTACACTTTCATTGAGATTTTGGGAACTCTGTTGCTTTTCAGTGTCCTGCTAGGGGTCATCATTCACTTTCCCCAAAAGGATGATTTTTAAACTAATAAAATCTGGCCTTTGCAAAGCTTCCCCCAGGGAGTCTGTTTATAGGCACAGCCAGGTTTAAGAATTGTCTTGAAGGTAATAGCTGGGAGAGCTGAGTCAGAACTGAGGCTCAAGATCAGCCTCTACCTTGGGTATTTGTTGTTTTTGTTTGTTTTTTGCTGTTGTTGGTTATTTTTGGTTTGTTTTTGTGGGAGTAGGGTAGGAAGGTGGGACATGAGCTTTCAGAATTCCAAGGGTTTTTTTTGTTTGTTTTTGTTTTCTCTGGTTCAGCTGCAGGGAAGCTGTAGGTAGGGCCAAGCTGTCCTACTAGTAAGAGTTTGGTAGGCTTCCCTCTATCCTGTGGACTATCACCTGGCGTCCTGGACGGGAACCAATAGATCTCAGTTCACGTGCCAGGGGCGTTTGGCAAATGTCTAAAGACATTTTTGGTTGTCATCATTTGGGAGGGCAGTGCTACTGGCATATAGCAGGGTGGAGGCCAGGGATGCTGCTAAACACCCTACAGTATATGAAACAGCCCCCAACAGCAAATGATTATCCGGCCCCAAATGACAATTGTGTTGAGGTTGAGAAACCCTGCTGTTGCAGAGGAGGCACACATGGAATAGTTACGTTATGTGGGGTGTATGCAAAAGTAGATGTAAGTACAAGGTATCAAAGAAAGTATGTGTGTGGGGGAGAGAGGGGACATTGGGGAAAGCTTGTTGGAAGTGACTCCAAATCATGATTTTTACTTAATGCCTTTAATCAACTATCCAAGAATGACTTTGAAAGTTTATTAGTTAAGATTAGTTTATTAGTTCCTACATATTAGGAATTTTTTTTTCTTTTTGTACAACTCTCTGGGTAATTTAATCAAATATTTCTGATGACTTTATATCTTCCCTTACCAAAAATTTCCCCAAAGAACCAGGGAGAGGTATAAAAAGGGAAGGATCCATTCCACCTTATTCTTTGCTTCTCAGTAAGGAAATGTCTAGCCTACTCTCACCTGTGTTTTTCTTCCACCTGGACTCTCCTTCCCTTCTCTCCTTCAAGGTTTAGCCTCATGACCCTTGGTCCATGACACCTTTGCTTGGAGATTTCAGTCCATAGTGACTGATCTAGTCCCTGAATTCCTTAGATCCTCGTCGCCTCTCTCTTCCTACCTACACGTCTCTTGGGTGTGGGTGTGTTTCCACCTAGACTGTGGGCTCCTCAAGGACAGGGACTATGCCCTCCATTGGTACATCCTTCTACAGCATAGAACACCATTCTGGATCCTGATTTATACTCAAGGTAGGAGAAGGAGAAAGACATTCAGGAAAGATGTCAGAAAATTAACATCTTCCTGTGACACTGGACTGACGGATACAGCACATTTTATCCGTCCAAAGTCTCTGGATTGTGTCTTATAGTAAAGTCTAAAAGTTTAATCTCTGTTTAGTAGGCACAGCATGCAAAAAATAAATTGCTATTATTATTATTAGCATTTTCTTACTAACAGATTTTTCAGAAGTTGTTTCCATATCAAGCAGATCAACCTTTCTGTTGTCATAGAGACAAAGATCTTTATATAACCACGGGCAAGGTGAGATTTTTTTTTTTTTTCTCTCTCCCTCCTTCGACTTGTCTGGAACTAATAACAAAAGGAAAAGGACATTTTTAAAATTAATTATTTCCTTTTACTTGTTTTTTCTCCAATTAAAATGAGTGAATACATGGGAGGCTTTTATTTTTGTATCACATTTTAGATTTTACATACCTAAGTGTTTAATAAAATATTATTGGGCTGGAAAGATCTGAACAATTGAACAATGCCATTTTCAAAATTTGCAAGCAGTGGGCTTATCAATGATAAACAATTATTATCCATTTTCCTTTCCTTTTTTTTTTTAACCAAATAGTGGGCTTTAGATGGAAGTCTTATAAGGCAGGACTACCAAGGCCTGAAATGATTAAAACATGAACTAGCATCTACTGAGGGGCCAGTGATGAATTTTAAGGTGCTCTGTGGTACTCGCCTCCTCCAACCCCCAGAATTGAGAAAGTTTCCCTTCTCTCTGCAGAATCAGACCCTGTGGATAACAGTGCAAGACCACATCCCTCTTATCCCTTGTCTCATAATTTCAGCTCTCTTCTTTTTATGAACTCCCAATAACTTGTTATTCATGGCATTTTCTATCTTGTAATTACTGTTTACAACTTCATTCATTCATCGTCAAGAAAAGAGGATTTAAGCAGAACCCATTCACTTTTTCTTTCCTTTGCCTCAGTGTTAAGTTATACCTTCATCCATCTGTCTTCTTCTGCCAGAGCTCAGAAGTATCCTTCTCTTTTAAGATTAACCCTTCCCCTCTGACTGACACTGATGCCTTCCTCCCATTCCCATGGGCATCTTATACCATCATCCCTTGTGTCTTCAATCTGTCCTTCTCCATGGATGCCTTCCTCTACTCCTTTTTTGAAGACAAAACAAAACAAACAAAACAAAAAAAATTTTTCTTAATCTTGTTTATTTTTCCATATCTCAGACTTTGAAGTTTTAATCTGATCACAGCTGCCTTTTGCAATAAATAGGTACTCTGTGTGTGTGTGTGTGTGTGTGTGTGTGTGTGTGTGTGTGTGTGTGTGTATGTCAGGGGTGTTGGAGGGGATGGAGAAGAGAAGTGTATGGCACAAAGAAGTTTAAAACATGCTTCCTGCTTTCCAGAAGATTATATCCTCCCTGGAGGAATACCTTGATTCTCAAACTTTAACATGCATCAGAATCACCTGGGGAGCTTGTTAAAATACAGATTGCTGAACTACACCTTCAGAGTTTCTGATGCAGAAACTGGGGCCTGAGAGTATGCATTTCTCACATTTCCCAGGTCGTACTTATGCCGCTGGTATGAGGAACACGGCCTTAAAGAAACTATCCTCCTATTCGTTCTATGCATCTCTTTTGTCCTATGGATGTTGAAGTCACCTTATCATGCTGAAAATCTTATCCCCTTTTGGCTTTTATAGGCTCCACCTCCATAGGGTTCTCCCTTGAAGGATGAGGTCGTCTCTCAATTATCTGATCCTTGGGAAGCCTGACTTTGTGCGGGTCAGAGTGCGTGCTGACCTAAGGGGTTTAAATGTCTAGGGGGAGATGCTGCTGGTGTGCATGCCAAGATAATGCATGTGAAGGGAGGGAGTCAAGGATTCTCTAGAATCCCACAGGAATGTTCAGAGCCTGGGCAACTGGCTCCTTTCGGGGAGCGGGACTAGCCAGCCTCAGCATGCCAGCAGTACTTATATTGTACCTGTTTCCCACTTCCACCCCCAAACCTAGTCAACCCCATAAAATCTTTCTGAGGTGTTCGAGGCTTCTTTAAACTGTGCTGTGGGGGCAGTGAGAGAATTTGTTTAGTTTTAGTCTTTTCATTTCAGCCTACTCCAGGGAAGAGGTACTACTCTCCTGAGGCCAGTGTGGGTGTGGCAGCAGAAATTGTTGAGAGACCTCAGTGAAAAGCTGAATCTGAAAGGAGCTGGGACTTGCCTCACCCATGCCTGCCTCACACATGCCTGTCTCCTGGTAGAAACCAGGAGGTTTTCTAACTCAGTGCCAATTTGGAGAAGCTGAGAATTTTTTTTCTTTTTCTTTTTTTTTTTTAAGGAAGGGGTAATTTTCTTACAAAAACTAGCAAATATAAAAAGATACCAGGTGAAGTCTTGTCTTTGCAACTCAATAGCTGTGGGAGCTTGGGCAGATTTTTCCAACTCTTTGGATCTCAGGTTCTTATAACCTGTATGATAAGTACCAGGTGAGTGAGAAAGGCACAGTGTTAGTGGCACAATCATCCATAAGAGCAAGATGGGAGGCTTGTCAGGGAAGGACAAGGGCTGGTACTTGGAAGGCAGCGTCTATGGATTTATTTATTGATTGAAACAAATTCTATTAGCATGGTCCTCACCTTCAGGGAATTGAGCTGACAAGATAATTAATGCAAACCAATTAATAAGCCCCTCAACCTTTAAACTGTATCTCTCAACCACAAACATTCCCCAAAGGCCACTAACTCTCCCAGAGGAGAATCTCAGCCTTTCAGGAGGATGGAGGAATTCCCTCCATGAAGCAAGCTCCTGACAGACTGCTGGGAGCCCAAGGACACTGGGCTGGCGGGATCTCTTTCCTCCCCCAGCATGGAATTCCATCACCTCTAACGGTTAGATCATAACCAACACCTCCAACCAGCCTGGTGCCTTTTGGTTACTTTTATAGTCTTCGTCTTCTTTTTTTTCTTTCCTTTTCTCTTTTAACAACTTTATCAAGATGTAATTTATATACCATAAAATTCACCCATTTTAATTGTACATTGCGATGGTTTTTAGTATGTTCATGGAGTTGTGCAACCATTACCACCATCTAATTTTAGATAATTTTCATCACCACAAAAAGCAACAGCTATTAGCAGTCACTGGGCCTTCACTCCAACCTGATGGCTACTAATCTCCTTTCTGTCTATCTGGACATTTCATATAAATAGAACCATGTAATTTGTGGTACCTTTTACCAAAAAAGTGTCTGGTGACACTCCGATATGCTAGTATCGAAGGCCCCCCTCTCCTCTTCACCCCATCACTACAGCAGCCAGCTTCCTCCACCTGCCTGCCAATGTATACAGCTCCCTAAGGGGTGGTGGTGCGCCACAGCTGGAACTCAAGGCCTCACATCGATTCGGCAACCAGATTGAAATGCAGGTACATCTGATCAGACAACCAGGCTGAAATGCAAGTGCATCTGGGGCTGGGGTGGAGCAATGACCTGTATGCTCACTAAGGTGTAGGTGAGCACTGGTTGGGGGATGCGCCAGCCAGCAGTCCCCACTGAGTGACCAGGTCACGCCTGGACACTTGGCCCGAGCACCCCATTCCTAGAGGAACATAGGGTACCCGAGCGCACAGTAACCTTCGCCATCCTGGCTGGCCCAAGGCTCAAAGAACACGCAAGACTTCTCCGGGCAGAGATCGCTGCTGACTGAAGAGCATGGCACCCCGTCCGCTTCCAGCAGCTGCAGGGAGCGAGGCCATCCCTTGTGGCTTCTGGGCAGTTCCACGCCCCTGGCCGTGGCCCCAACCAGGGTGAAAGAGAGGACCTGGGGCCATCTGGGGCTGGAGGGTGCGCGGGACCCCAACCCCAGGTGTGGCGGGGCGTGGCAAAGACGGCAAGCTTGGGCTTATCACCCCGAGAGGTGGTGCAGTTCGGCAGGGCGAAGCGTCTTTCTCCTAGCATCCAGGTGAAGGGGACCAAAGAGTAGGGAGGCAAGGCGGCCGGGGCGAGCGAGGGTGCCGGGGCGGATGGGGGCGCCGCGTACTCACAGTCGGCTGAGGCCGGCCCGTGGGCCGGGGCAGCGCAGGGCGCCGTCGGGCGGGCAGCTGCAGGGCGCGGGGCAGGGCTCCCCGCGCAGCGCCCGGGGCGGCGGCGGCGGCGGCGGCAGCAGCAGGAGCAGCAGCAGCGGCCGCAGCGCGGGGGACCGCCGCCCCATGACCGGGAGCCTGAGCGCGGGCTCCTGCGGCTGGGCCAAGTGGCCCGACAGCCCGGGAGCGCGGCCCGCGGCCCTCTCCCCGCCCCCTGGCCCGCCCTCCGGCTCCTCCTGCGCCGGCCCGCCCCGCCCCCCGCCCATCCCCGACGGCGCCCCCGCTGCTGAGTCTCCGCCGTGCCTCGACCGAGGACAGCGGCCTGAGGGACCCCATCACCTCCTTTCTGCTGCGTTCCCCAGCCTGGCCTCTGCACCTCCAGATGGCCCTAGTTACAGGAGGTAGCGTGTGGAAGCGGTAAATGCTTTGGATACGGGAAGAGGTGGGGAGTTCTGAATTCTCATCCTGGCCCTGCTGTAACTACGAGTGTGAAGTTGAGCGAGTTGTGTTCCTTTCCCGAATCTCTCTCTTCTTTCATCTGTGAGAGGGACGGACTGATGATACTCGATACCAGCCCTGTCCGCTTCTGAAGGGGTGAAAGTGCCCAGCTCAGACGCTCCTCCTCCTCTCTTTCATTCTCAGCCCCCAAATCCTTTCCCATTCTCCCCCAGCAACTCCTTCAGGCTATGGGTAATCTCTGTCACCCCAGCATCCCCGGTAATTTTTCTCTTGGTAGTAACCACTTTCCTCCTAACAGTAGTGATTTGAGCATGTTCTCTACCTTCACTATAGACTGTGAGGTCCTAGAAAGCAAAGTCCAGTTCAGATTTATTTTTATATTTCTGGCTTCTACATGGTAAGTCCTCAATAAAGATGTGTTGAATGAATGAAACTGCTATAATAATGTACAGCGGCCGCTGCAAGGGGAGGCCCAGGATAGGTTAGACCCTATGACAGGTTCTCTCCCTCACATCATGTCTAAGTTTCACCATAAACTAGAAGGGTGTTTGCAACGAGAAAAATGATGTCCTGAGAGGTTATGTGACTCCTGCGAAATCACAAAGCTCTTAAGTCACTAGTGGAAACCTGTTTGAACTCATGTCTCTTACTCACTTTGTCTTACCTATGAAAAAATTAATGTATGATTTGCATACCAAGGACTTGAAAAGGAGACAAATTTTATGGTTAACCACGGGGATAAAAAATTTCCCCTATTTAATTTCATCATTAAAACACTTTTCCTGGGCTTCCCTGGTGGCGCAGTGGTTGAGAATCCGCCTGCCGATGCAGGGGACACGGGTTCGTGCCCCGGTCCGGGAAGATCCCACATGCCGCGGAGTGGGTGGGCTCGTGAGCCATGGCCGTTGAGCCTGCGTGTCCGGAGCCTGTGCTCCGCAATGGGAGAGGCCACAACAGTGAGAGGCCCGTGTACTGCAAAAAACAAAACCAAAACACTTTTCCTTTCCTCCTTCCAAGGACTCTGTTTGGATTCTGGAAAGAGGTGGACTTTGAGAGCTGGGAAGGTATCTAAGACTCTACAGACGGGATGTAAAAGAACAGAGTTCCTTCTTTCTGTTTTGAAGCTAACTCTCAAGGTCAGACCAGCTAAGTCACCAGTCTGTAGTGTCTTGTGAGTCTCTTGCCTGAGGAAGGTAGATTTTTTTTTTAATTAAAAAAAAAATCATTTGACTTTGGCCACATTGTGCTAGATGGCATTAAAAAAAAGCTTTTGTCTATAATATTGTCTTTCTTCTCTGATTCCCTCTCTTCTACTGTTTACCTGATCTCCTCACCCTTTCATACCACTGTATATGCTATTCACTCACCTGGAATGATTTTCTCTTCCTTTCCCATATTCCATTAGGTAAACTCCTGGTTGTCCTTCAAAACTCAGCCCAAAGTCATTTTCACTGTAATGCCTTCCTGGACCCAACCTAGCTAAGTAATTGTGCCCATAGCACTTGATTTTATGGCCTGTAATATAACACTCTGTAATTATTGCTTTAGTTTTGCTTCCCCCTGACTATTCATCTTAGTATTGCTAGGACATGTTTCTAGCTCCTAATAGGTGCTCAGTATATATCTGTTGAATAACAAGATGAATAAATGAAACCCAAGCACAGATCTATATATAGATGCTTGGTAAATCATCTGAGATGAGCTTAACAGACTTGCTTGATTAATTCTCAACCACTATGGATCTATCTGGATAAGTATCAAGTAATTACTCATGACTACTTTGAGGTCACATTTTCTTTCCCCTTTTAATTTGTCAGATTTTGGTAAGGGAGTTGGGAAAGCACTGGCTTTTCAAATGTTTCCACCATGTAGCGTGAAGTGCAGGAGGGAAGGAATGAATAACTCAAGGTGGCCGAGTGGCATTTATTCCAAGTGTTATGTTTTATGTGGCTTTTTCTTTTTACTTCATAGCATTTCTGTTATATAAAATGAACCATTGTTCTCACTCATCCCTGAAGAACCATTTGATTCTGTGCTTGGATATCCTTGGGGACTACTTACACTCCAGTAGGAGAAGTTTTGGGCAGTCAGGATATCTTGACCATCATCAATAGTGTGACTTGGTCTTCAGTTTCCTCATCTGTAGGAGGAGGGGTTGGAGTCCACAATCCCTAAGGCTCTTCTAGCTCTAAAATGCAAGGACTTTGTGGCCAGCACTTATTGTATTGGAAGTAGAAGGAGTTGGATTGTGTACATTTATTTCTTATTGCTTGTCTTGGATTGGAAATCCAATCCTGTTTATGAAGAGGTGAAGTTGTTTATTTGGAAGAAAACTCACAACTGTAATGAGTTTTCATAAAATTTTTCTATCTATGATTAATTTCAGTTGGATCTTAATCATCACGTCAGTTCTTGCAATGTACCTATTATAACAAAATCACATGGAATTGTTTGCTATAATCACAAAAGTTTGTTACAATGGAATTTACCTATCCTACTCATTAATATGTGACCTATTTAGAGTGAATATTTTTAAATCTGAAGGACTTCTGAGTCATATAACTATGCTCATGGTTGCTTTTGTCACAGAACTGAAAAAGAGCATGACACACAAGGATTGCTAATTATATTTTGCTGACAAACTAAAGTTCATGGAATTCATAAGAAGTTTATTCTACCTTAGAGGTATAAAAATATCTGACACCACAACTCAGAAATCCTAATAAAGCTCTCCAGAATTCTAGAACAGAGCTTCTCGTATTGTAGGGTACAGAAGTATCATTTGGGAAGCTTTAAAAACAAAGATTCCTGGGACACTGTCTCTAAAGAGATTCTGAATTAATCGGTATGGAGTGGGGTCCAGGAGTCTGCATTTTAACAAGCACCCCATGGAATTTTGATGCACGGGGTTGCCAGAGCACAACTGGCAAAACACTAAAATGGAAATTCTAGAATTAATTTTGCCTTGGGAAGACAAAGTTCAAGAATCTTTACGAAGGACTCTGAGCGAAGCCTAAGAATTGTGACGCACTGTCAAAGAAACCTGGTGTATACAAGCACATGCATACAAATATCACTGTTTGTGTGTGTGTGTGTGTGTGAGTATGTGTACAAAATTGCTCTATTGGTTGTAATGCTGAAGCTTTTCCTTTTAAGTAGCAATCCGTTTACTTATTTTAAGTTTTTTCTTTCTTGGTGGGAGTGAGCAATTTTACAAGATCATGAATCCTATTTTTCTTCATGTCTTACTACATCAAAACTCAACAGCACTTGATGTCACACTAAGACATTAGAGTTGGAAGAAGTCAGCAAAGTAATAAAAAAAAAAACCCCTCAAGTACAATAGGCAAGATTCTGTGGTTCTGAACACATACCCTATTAGTACCATAACTGATACATCTTCCTCTTAAAAGCAGTGGTTTTACCTTTTCCTCAGAAGAAAGATGAATGTAAGTGCAGAGGAAGAAAAAATGTGTAAGAAAAGAAAAAAAGAAATAGAGTTATGCCTCTCAGATGTCCACTTTTGCCACTTGGAACAAAAAACAAAACAAAGAAAATAAAAAAAGATGATCCCTGAAAGTTACATTCTGATATTTCATGCAACCTTTCTGTTGCTTGCTTGGAAATTTCATCCATGGTGTGGAAACAGAGATGTCGTCAGCTGTGTGCCACCTCCAACGTGGCCCTGGGGTTCCTGTGGGCCTTGAGAGGAACTCAACGCTACAGGCTGATTGGCACCTGGGCCCTGGTCCTAGGAGTGGATTTGGAAATGGAGGGTGAAGGCTTGGTCTGGGGCATGAGATTCCTTCTGCAACGCTGACAGAGAGAGAGAGAGAGCTAGAGAAGGGGGCTTTGCCTTTTTGGTCATGTTGCCAGAAGGCCGTGAATGAATTGAGGGCTGCTGTCCTCCTTGTCTCCTGGAAAAAGCCTATCTGTTCTGGCAGTGACTAAAGCTACTGAGAGAAAAACAGAGATGAGAGACACATGGGGAGACAGACCAGAGGCCAGCACCTCCCTTGGACTTGCCAATGTAATGAGTCGATACATCACCTCTTTTGCTTCAAAGTAAATTGAAATTGAATCTCACTCATTTGAACCAGAATTCCTAATCTCCACTATCAGCCTTGCCGTGACCTTTATTCTGTCTACTTCCTTCACCCCTTCTCAGCTGGGAAAGAAATAGGACTTTTCTATTCTTATATCTGTCATAGGACTCATCACAAACAGTGAATTTTTCCCCTTTGCATTGGCAGCGTTTATCACAGTGCTCCTGGGAATAAAGGAATGGAGTGAGTGAATGAACAAGTGAATGAATGATAAATGAGTGAGCAAAGAGGTAGTGACATAGAACCATATTATTCTTTCTAGAGAAGCTGCATTTTGCTAAAGAATTCACAAAACATTCTTTGCATTTGAGGCAAGACCTCCTAGCAAACTGTGACCTTGGTTTAGAAATAAAATCTCAAGCTAAAATATTAGCTAGAGCCAATACAAGGAAAGAGAGAAAACTTTCTGAAATGGTGAAATAAATCCACAAGGAAACAGGATTTGATTTTTTTTTAAACATCTTTATTGGAGTATAATTGTTTTACAATGGTGTGTTAGTTTCTGCTTTATAACAAAGTGAATCAGCTATACATATACATATATCTCCTCCCTCTTGCAGGATTGATTTTTTTTTTTTTTTTTTTTTTTTTTTTTTTTTTTTGTGGTACGCGGGCCTCTCACTGTTGTGGCCTCTCCCGTTGCAGAGCGCAGGCTCCGGACGCACAGGCTCAGCGGCCATGGCTCACGGGCCCAGCCGCTCCGCGGCACGTGGGATCTTCCCGGACCGGGGCACGAACCCATTTCCCCTGCATCGGCAGGCGGACTCTCAACCACTGCGCCACCAGGGAAGCCCAGGATTTGATTTTTTAAAAGCAGATATAACATTAATCAAAGTGTGTCTGCCATGCTTATTGGCAATATTTAGGGAAAATGTGTCAAAGTTCAAGAAATTTGGGAAAAATTGGGTTAAAAAAGTTAAATAAGGTTCTTTACTAGACAATTTCTCAGAACTTTTAACATGCATTCTGAATCTCCAAGAGGGCCATAGCATATGGCCCTGTGACATGTTTTGAGAATACGGATTTGGGAAAACAGGTTGAGAAAACCGAGTTATTCACAAATGTTCAGGCACTTGACTTTCATGGCAAAGAACTCTTTCACTGAACTAGAAGCCAGAGCTGACCTTAGCATGGATATAGCCCACTAATGTGTGGCTTTGGTGGTGAAAGGCAAGGTTGCCTGGGTCCCTCTTTTCCCTCCATCCTCTGAGTATTTTTAGATACTCAAGATCTAGAAATCCCAATGTTATCAATATGTTATTTTAGGTTAAGCATTGCTTTCCCAGGTCCCTTTTAAAAATGAAAATACAGCACAGGGTGAGAGCACATTGATTTGATTGTATCTTCACCTGAATTATTAATTTTTAGAATACTTTTTGAAGTCCATGTGTATGTCGAGTTTAGGGGGTAGATGCACTTTGCCAGCACAGAGGGAAGAGTTCGCAGAAAGCTTCCTCCCGTGAGAGCTGTGTCAGGACCCCAGTCTGTGATCTGCCTTCAGATGCATTTAAAACACAGAGATCAGGGCCTAGAGAGTGAAGAAAACCTCTGTTTTCCTCCTGGCTGCTTTGTGTGGAGGCAGCGGCCCTCTCCCCTCACCCTACTGCTCTCATCCTGTCCTGGGCGGGCATGGTGACGGGCTGTCAGGCCTGCTGAGAGAGCCACTTGCTGGGATGCGGCTCTATTAGAGATGCACGGAGAGCCATACCATCTGTCTGCCTGCTGCTGATCATATCTGTCACATTGAGTTATGCTTTCCGGACATGATGTGGCATGCAGACAAACAGAAAGGCCAGTCATTACCCTAGGGTCTGCAAGGCCTTTATCAAAAGGCGAATCTCCTTCAAAGATTAGTTTGGAAGTAGCCGTCAGTACTGAACGGTGCACGTGGGGCCCATGGACTGGAAGAACGGTGGTCCTGTTTTCATCACAAGGGAAGGTAGCAGGGGCTGATTTGCAGCCCTGCTGAGGGGGCCTGTGAGAGAGGGGCCATGCTGGAAGATGAGGAGTGCTATCAGGATGTGTGGAGTTTGAGGTGACGTCAGGCTGGAGAGACCCAGGACGTGGCTGAACCTCACTGGTGCAGGGCAAGGGAAACAGTGAAATGGGAGAGACAAATTTGGGTATCCTACATCAGTGGTTGTCAAATTCTTAGAATCACTTCTGGGAAGCGGCTGAAGAGGCAGATTCAGGGAGATTCTGCTTCTGTACATTTGGCATCAGGATAGGAAATGTGCGTTTTAAAAGTATCTCAAGTGACTTTTTTTGGAGAAGGGACCCCATTCTACCCTCTGAGAAACACTGCTCCAGAGTGATTAATGAAACCCTGGGAGAGATTGCTGGAAGAGAAAAGCCGTGGGCTCAGGACGGCATGGCAGGATACCTACCAGGAAGGAGGGGGAATCAAAGGAGCTATCAGAGCCGGCTGTGCCGCAGAAAATAGACTATCCATGCAGGAAACGAGACAAATGATAGACAAACACAAAGGAAATATTTTTCTTCCTTGAATTTAAAGATACAGAAATTAAAGAAAATCCTGTGTATGACTTTACTTCTGCTAACTAGCCAAGAGAAAGTTCAGTTAAAGGAAACACCAAATGGTAGAGAAATAACTGTAAAACAAATACACTCGTGTTTAAAATGGTTTAAGCTTTTTGGAAAGCAATATGGTAATTCCCATCTAGATCTAGGCATATGTGTATTCTCCTCGATCCAGTGATCCTAGAACTGAGGATTTTCCAAAGAAAATAATTGAACAGACTAAAAATGCCATGAGAATGAAGATGTTCATTATGGTCAATTCCACATGACACATTTGAAATAAACTGAATATTCAGCAATATTACAGTGATTCAAAGAAATTGTGATTCATTTAATCAATGTAGTATGCAGTAACTTAAAATAATTTGAGAGACATAGGAAAGTTGAATGTGTTTAAAAAGTCAGAATACAAAGTAATATTTACACTGTAAATCCAATAAGGTAAACATGTTCCTTTGAGGAGAAAAACAACAGAGAGTTATTTTCTGTCCTAATCCTACACCTCCAAGTCAGCTCAATACATCATGTACCGTATACCTGGTAATCCATAAACCAAAACACAGATACCAGTTGGTGTTATATGTTTCTCACATGGCCAAGATAGCTCTGCAAACATCCTACCCCACCCCTCTCACTAGCTTCATTATTGGTTTGGTTTCCAACTCTTCTTTCCAACTCTTGCCTCTTTATCAAGCTTAGGATGCCACGTCTGACCCTCCTCACTTTATATTAGCATCTGGCTTCCTCCACCCCTGACTTTCATCCTCCCCTCAGACCCTGCTGTGACTGGCTGTCCCAGTGTCAGACCACCTCAGGTACTAACACCCATTTCAACGGTCCTTTAATGTGTTTAAGTTTTTACTTTACAAAAATTACATCAAAGTAACGTTCTTGCTAAAACTATCCAAATGGCTTTAAACAGCTAATATGGAAATATTTAATACTTTCTCGTATTCCTCCCCCATCCACAGCCCTGGCATTTGCTTCCTTTCTAAATAACTGCTGTGTATTTGATCTTATTTATTTTTGCTGTGTGATTGAATCGTCTATTGTGTAACAAATTACCACAAACTAAGCAGCCTAAAACGACACATATTTCCTATTGCACGGTTGCCGTGGGTCAGGAGTTTGGGCACGGCTTAGTTTGTAGAGAGTGGGCGGGGTCCGAGAGAGGAGATGCTGGCCTAATTTCTCTGGATACAGACTTTCAATGGATAGAGCTGTTTTTAGCCCCACATTTTACCCCCTTCACCTTCTGCAATAAGCTGCATCTCCAAGTCTCGAGTCTTTCTGGATCTGCTGGTGGAATTGGCTCAATGCTTATCAGCTTTCCGTTCCACCGAGTTTTGGGTCACACTGCTTACAGTAGCTACTGTTCCTCTGTTTGCTTGTTATCTTCCAAATATTTGTTGAAATCTTTCACCTGCAGTTATGCATTAGTCTGGGTCCTCCAAGAGGCAGATTTCAAGATAATATTAAATGTGCAAAGATTTTATTAGAGAACTGCCTTTGTGAGAGAATATGGGGAGGGAGCCAGAAAAGGCTGAGAGAGCATGGGACTGAGATGAGAATGAAGGAGAGGAGGGAAGAAGGCTGGGTGGAGCATCCCAGACCACAGTGCAATGTAAGGCTGTTCAGCAAGGCTGGTAGGAGTCCTTGAGCCAAAGTTGGCTGTTGGAAGAGTCTTGAGTCTCCTGGTTAATGGGCTTGCCTTAGTTCCTTGCCATGCTCAGTCACTGGTAGGGAGCAATCTCAGGGAAGCAAGTCTTGGGCCAAAACTCAACCATGGATTATAGGTGAGTTTCAGAGCACAGCAGCAGGGGGCCCTTAGTCAATTACCCTCCAGTAGATAGAGGCCTGAGGGGTCTCATGGCTGCCACAAATTATTTCTTCTCTCATTCCCTTTATCCTTTGGATGATTCCTTTTTTGCGGGGAGTAGGGTGGCTGTGTTTGAAAAAACATCCTTACTATATTTTAGTGGCGTCTAAGGAAGGAAAGAAAATTGATGGTATAGTTCTATGTTCATTTTATCAATCAGTTGAACTAATTTTCTCTAAAACTTATTTAATATATTTGTACTTTAAAAAAAAGTTTAAAAGAAGGAGGAAAACGTAGTCAGAGTGTCATAGGCAGAAAGCTGGAGGAGGATGGAGACAGAGAAAAGGCTGTGTGATGTGTGCTAACTAGGAAGTTGCTGGAGGGTGAACTTACTGCTGGTTCCACAGCTGGTGGGGGTGAAAGTCAGCTTGAAAGAGACTGAGGAGTGAGTAGGTGTAGACAAGTCTGTCAAGAAGTCTGGTGGTGAAGGGAAGGAGAAGAAGAGAGAGTTAACCTAGGGGTGAGCTGGGTAGAGGAAAGGGAGCTCCTAACAGGTTCATTAGTAGATATAAAGAGCCAGAATCCAGGGGAGAGATAGAGGATGCAAATAAGAAAGGACATTATGAACAGGGTCTAAGAGGAGGCAGGGGAGGGGATGGGATCACGAATGCACGTGGAGGGGGCTTTCCTGGTGGCACAGTGGTTGAGAGTCCGCCTGCCGATGCAGGGGACACGGATTCGTGCCCCGGTCTGGGAAGATCCCACATGCCGCGGAGCGGCTGGGCCCGTGAGCCATGGCCGCTGAGCCTGCGCGTCCGTCCGCAATGGGAGAGGCCACAACAGTGAGAGGCCCGCATACCGCAAAAAAAAAAGAATGCACGTGGAGGGCTAGTTCAGAAAGCAGGAGGGATACTTCTCCCAGAGAGATAGGAGCAAAGGAGGGAGGGAGGTGCAGACATAAAGAAATGTTTCAGTGGTTTATCAGTTAGGATTGCTTTTAGTTGCAAGAAGCAGAAACTTGACTACTGTGGTTATGTAAGTAGGGATTTATGTGATAAGCAGTTCAGAGCAAGTATGGCAGCAATAAGATGCTGCCAAGGACCCAAGATCCTTCCATTTTTCTGCTCAATCTTGCTCTATGAATGAATGAATGAATGAATGAGCAAAATATTGGGAGATAACTATAATATTCCCATTAGGACTTTTCTCATTTAATGTTTAACCCATTAATTGAATCATGGAAAACATTTTCCAAGGAATAAATATTGCTTATACAGATCCCTAAAAAAAACCCACTTTTCTCTTTCAGTGAAAACAGTGTAAATGATCAAACTGTGCTTTGTTTAGATAATCTGATATGTTAACAATCTGAATATCACATTACTTAAGAAAAATATGTAAATGAGGTAGGGACATGAAAGAAATCTAGATTCTGTGATGTTAAGTATTGAAAATAAAACCTTAAAATAATATGGGTACATTGATAGCAATTATGAAAAATTGTATCTGTACAATATTAAAGCAAGGAGAGACCATTATATCTTGACACTAGTTTAGGTTTTATGGTAAAGAGGGCTGGAATTTTTCTTTTTTCTTCCCCCCCCCCCAGTTTTGTTGACATACATCATTGTATAAAGTTAAGGTGTACAGCTAAATGGTTTCACTTACATACATAATGAAATGATTACCACAGTAGGTTTGGTTAGCATCCATCGTCTCATATAGATACAATAAAAAGAAAAAGCAAAAAAAAAGAGAAAAAAGTTTTTTATTATGATGAGAGCTCTTAGGATTTGCTCTCTTACCCACTTTCCTGTATGTCATGCAGCAGTGTTAGCTATAGTCATCAGGTTGTACATTACATCCTTAGTACTTATTTACCTCATAACTGGAAGTTTGTACCTTTTGACCACCTTCCTCCAATCTGCCCTCCACCACCCCCGCTGCCCCTCTGGTAACCATAAATCTGATCTCTTTTTCAGAGTTTGGTTTTTTATTTTAAGATTTCACATATAAATGAGATCATACAGTATTTGTCTTTCTCTGTCTGACTTATTTCACTTAGTATAATGCCCTCAAGTTTCATCCATGTTATGGAAATGGCAGGATTTCCTTGTTTTCCTATGGCTGAATAATTTTCTATTTTATACATACATATAATAAATATAAATATATAAATGTGACTATATATGACATTTTCTTTATCCATTCATCCATCAATGGACACTTAGGTCACTTCCATGTCTTGGCTATTGTAAATAATGCCACTGTGAACATGGGGGTGCAGATATCTTTTTAGGTTAGTGTTTTCATTTCATTTGGCTCTACTCCCAGAAGCGGAATTGCTGGGTCATATGGTAGTTCTATTTTTAATCTTTTGAGACTCCTCCGTACTCTTTTCCACAGTTGCTGTACCAGTTTACAATCCCACCAAGACTGCACAAGATTTCTCTTTTCTCTACATGTTTGCCAGCATTAGTTATCTCTTGTCATTTTGATGATACCAATTCCAACAGGCATGAGGTGATACCTCATTATGGTTTTGATTTGCATTTCCTTAATGATGTGATGTTAAGTATCTTTTTATATACCAGTGGCCATTTGTATATCTTCTTTGGAAAAATATCTGTTCAAGTTGTTTGCCCATTTTAAATTGTGTTATTTGTGTTTTACTATTGAGCTGTATGAGTTCTTCATCTATTTTGAATATTAACCCCATATCAGATACAGGGTTTACAAATGTTTTTTTCCCCATTCTGTAAGTTGTCTTTTCCCTTTGTTGATTGTTTCTTTTGCTGTGTGGATTTTTCTTTTTTGATGATTCTGTTTATATTTCACTATTAAGTTGTTAATTTATAATTAAAAAGTTAAAGAGCCCATATGGAACATTCCTTGAGACCCCCTAGAAGAAAGGCACTCCAAAAATACAAACATGGTCATTAAATTATTCTCACATCATAAATGCACATGCAAGGATGGTCATTCGATTCTGGTAACTAGCTAGGTTCCAGGTGGAATGTTGGTGTGATTGAGTCTCTGTGGATCTTCTTGCAATGGTCAGCCTGCAGTGAGTTTTCTTGGGGCTGGGGGAGGGTGAACAAGGTGGTGTCACCTATGTGATGTCTGAAGGCCTCTTCCCCAAATATTTCTCTACCTCCCATACAGGTCTGCAGTTCTTTTTTTTGGGTGGCAGCGTGTGTGTGTGTGTGTGTGTGTGTGTGTGTGTGTGTGTGTGTGTGTAAGTGTTTTTCTCTGTTGCAGTAGAGGCACTGAGACATTTACAGTACATGTAAATGATTATGCTTTTCTAAAGGAAGCATTTCAATATCTGTGAAGGGAAAAGTATGTGAAAGGAGAGACTGGGTTCTCTGAAATCTAGCCCGTTCCTAAACGTGCTGAGGATGAATCTAGATCCCAGTTCAAATGACTTTTGGACTCTCATGCCTAAGTTCTCTCCCCTCCTCTAACTGCTTCAGAGAACCACAGGGCTGGAAGCAAGCAGCTGGGCATAGCCCTCTAATTTATCCTCCTGCCCTGTATCAGCAACTTAAAATCATTCCAGTGAAGTAAGTTTCTCTATTTTTAAACACCAGAATAGGATGTTCTTCAACATCCCTCAATCATACATTCTTTGTCTGGCAAGACTCACCCCAGAAATGCTTCCTTAAGCTAAACTTCCTAAGCTGAGCTCCTCACCTGCAATTTTACAGCCTGTTTCTTGTTGGACTGCCATCAGAGATTAAGAACCCTTAATCATAGCCCTTCAGAATTCTTACCTGGAAGCCCTAATTAGGTGAGGGGTTATCTAGCCCTCCTTTACTAAGGCTGTGCTCAGAGACCTAGGAACTCAGAGGCTGATGGATACTCTTTCTAGGTCTTAGTTTCTGCCTCTGAAGAACAAGGAGAGCAATATTTGCCCTTTTCCTCCTTGCATGGACCTTGTAAGGACCCAGTAAGATGAATAAAAGTACTCGGGGAAACATTAACAAATTCAGGGTATTATTTAAATACTTCTCACTTTCCCCTTGAGTCTTACTTTGCCACTGCTTAAGCCTTCTCTGTTCCTATAGCACTGGCTTTGGCATTTCATGGCATTTCTGTCAGGAGGCTCACAGCCCTCCAGCCACCCTCCTGCTCCTGCCACTAGCTTGCAGCTCTGTTCAATCCGCAGCACTGATTGTTAGGTCTGAATAGATTCCCTGGTCCGCACAGACTCAGGTTAGTCTCTTCCTTTACTTCCTTTGTAAACTGCTAAATCCCTATAGACGTGTGGTTCTCAGTTGTGGGTGATTCTCTTCCCTTCCCCAGTTCCCATGAGGAGACATTTGGCAATGTCTATAGTCATTTTTGGTTATCATTATTGGTGGGATGGTTAGTGATGCTGGTCACCAATTCCAATGTGTGTGTTGTTTTCTCCCACACCAATCTAGTCTCTGACACCAGCTGAGTGTCCTATCATTCAACTCAATTCTGACGCTGTCTACCCAGAGGTGGTATCAGATTCCAAACATTAAGGGCACAGTCCCACAAGACTCCCCTCCACTTCAGATGACAATTTCAGGCCTAGGTTGTTACTCATGCTTCTGACCCACTGGCTATAAATCAGAGGTTCCCACAACCCCTTCTGTGGGTTTAATTTGCTAGAGTGGCTCACAGAATTCAGGAAACCTGTATAATCACTAGATTACCAGTTTATTACAAAGGATATTGAAGGATATGAATAAACAGTCAGATGAAGAGATACGTAGGGTGAGGTCCCAAACAAAGGAGCTTCTGTTCTCATGGAGTTTAGGACCTGGCAAGGTGGTGGGTGGAAGTGTTTGGGTTCTCCAACACTCTTTAGCTTCTAATGAAAATATCAGTTGTATAAAGCGAGTTCCAAGTGTCTTCTTACTTTATTCCTTCTTCAGCCCTCCACCTGTATTCTCCCTGCCCCATGAAAATTATGAAGGTGTTTATATACTTAACAGATGTTTAAGATTTGAGCTGAAAAATCCAAATTGATGGTGGACTCATCAGCAAAGAGAAACTGGGATTCATTCTCCAGTAATTTCTGGATTGGCAGTGGACAGACCTGGGTTCTTGTCCAGGCTTTGCCTCTAAATAGCTGGGTTCCTTTCGACAAGTCTTAGAAGTGTAGAGCCTTTGTGTTGGAATGGAATTAGGGGTCATTTAGTCCAACCTTCTTTTGACAAATGCTTTTCATCTACAATAATTCTGCCTAATGAGTATCTAGTCTCTCTATTTTTAGGCCTCCCTGTGTTCATCATTATGATTAGGGGAGTTGATCTTCAGTTTGAATCAGGGCCCAGGATGAGAGTGGGAGGGTTGAGAAAGAAGAGGCCAGGACTCTGAAGTCTAAATGTACTAACATTACATCTAGCAGAGGCCAAGCTCTAGATATATGGTATGAATAAGAACCCTTGGGGAATTAAACTCCATACATTCCCTCCTTCTTTACAGGTCTGGCCAATAGTGAGGGAAAGTTCTGAGACCTTGAGACACTTGGAGTTTGATCTGGAGCTGCGAGCAGGTACCTCAACATTTTTAAAGGAAGATGAAGTCAGCATGTCAAGTGAGTTCTCTTCATACTTGAGCTGAGTATTATTCCATGGTTGAGCAGCCTTCTTCCTTGCTTTAGGCTTTCTCTTCTTCCTCTCCCTCCCTACTACCTTTTTTTTTTTTTTAAATAGCATGCAAATTTCAAGGGTGTACAGTTGGGTCTGGATGAAATCAGCTGAGTGTTTATAGGGTTTATCCAAGGAAGAGCCCTTGGGTCATTGTCATGGCAATTTTGATAATCCTGGCTGTCCAGGGCAATCTAAGAGTGCCTCCCACTCTCTAGCCTCAGTCACTGCTTGGGACAAATAGGGCTTGCTTACCCCTTTTGGAGTCATATATGTGCAAAAAAAAAAAAAAAAAAAAGAGTTCTTAAAATTTCAGTTATAAAAACACTGGACAAAAAACTTCTATCAAAAACTTCATCTGGAGTGAGAAAAAGACTGCAAACCCTGGGCGAGTCACTAATACGACTAGACAAATAGGCCATTTCTGCATAGCTACGTTGCTTCTTCATTCTCTGTCAACATGTCTATACACCCTCTCCAACCCAACCTCTCACTGCTGTACTCAAATCTGGAATATGAACTCCTTAAGGCCAGGGATCTTTTCCAATTCATCCTGATGTCTCCAGTGCCTAGCACTATGCCTAGGCACTTAGTAGGAATTTAATAATGTTTGCTGGATGAATGAAGAAGTGAGCATAAGATGGCAGAGGGACATGTAAGGCAACTCCTGCTAGACAGATATTGGATGAAGGTAGGAATGAGTGGTATGAAGAGACAGGGGCTTTCAGTCCAGTTGCCAGGACAAAATATAGAAGGGTGTGAAGCTGGTAGGGTATAATGAGGATGCCACACCTGAGTGGCAAGGCCTTAGCCAAGGCTCTTGAGCATGGAATGGAAACCATGAAGATCAATGCCAAGAAAAGTAAACCTGGTGTCAAAATGTGTGGAGAACTGGAGTTGGAAAGAACTTGGAGGCAGAGAGACCAGCTAGGAGTGAAAGTGAGCCTGTCTCTTTGAAAAAGTACAGAGTGGAGAAAGCAGTGCTGGGGGAGCCTGGGAGACCTGTTATTCCAGGTCCATTCATCTGGCCAGGAGCACAGCCAGGAGAGAAATTCAAATGCCTGAAGAGTTGCGTACCAACCTAAACATGAATGTTCATAGCAGCATTATTCATAATAGCTAAAAAGTGGAAACAACCCAAATATCCATCAACAGATGAGTAGATGAACAGCATGTGGTATATCTATATAATGGAATATCATTTGGCAGTAAAAAGGAATGAAGTACCAGAACATGCTACAGTGTGAACCTTGAACACATTGTGCTAAGTGAGAGAACCCAGTCACAAAAGGTCACGTGTTGAATAATTCTGTTTATATAAAATGTTCAGAATAGGCAAATCGATAGAGACAGAAAATTAGTTAGTAGTTGCCAGGGCCTGAGGGAGGGAGGAGTGGGGAGTGATTGCCACTGTATGCGAGGTTTCTTTTCGAAGTGATGAAAATGTTTTAAAATTAAATATTGGTGATGGTTGTATTTGTGAATATACTAAAACCCATACAATTATATACTTTAAAAGGCTGAATTGTATGGTATGTGAATTATCTCTCAATAGAGCTGATAATAAAAAACAAAAGAGTCAACCACCTGACCTAAAGGTTTAAGGGTCTCCTGGGCTCTGCAGGAGAGGATGCAGAGAATAAGAATTAGCAATAGACCCTTAAAGCAGGTTGTTCATGTTAGTAATTAACTGTGTGTGTGCAAACCAATTCACAAGTCTGCAAATGGCCGTCTCCTTTTTCTTCCCATTTATTCCAAATGGGGGCTGGTACAGATGCAGCTTAGGTGGGGTTCAGCTGTGCGGAGTGCTCAAGTCCCTCCAGCTCCTGCTAGCTGCCTCCAAGTGAAGGAGCCCCAGGGCTCCCCTGGGCTCTTGCCCCATGTGGCTCAGAGATCTGTAAAAAGCATCTCCTTCGGGTTTCCCATGCTCTTATTATAGCCCCTCTTTCTCTAGGACTCAGTTTCTGCTGGAGGACGATTTTAAGCGATAGACACTGTTTTGTTTTCAAGATGGCCCTTTGACCTATGGTTCTTAAATCAAGTTGTGAGCCATTATACCATTGGAATGAGGGGCTTCCCTGGAAGCTACTAGGGCTGTGCCCATAAACCAGCTCTCCCAGGTGTTCCCTGGTGGCCTAGTGGTTAGGGTTCCGGGCTTTCCCTGCTGGGGCCCAGGTTCAATCCCTGGTCAGGGAACTGAGATCCTGCAAGCCATGCGGGGGATAGATTGAGAGTTTGGGATTGACATATACACACTACTATATTTAAAATAGATAACCCACAAGGACTTATCATATAGCACAGGGAACTTTGCTCAATATTCTGTAATAACCTAAACTGGACAAGAATTTGAAAAAAGAATAGATACATGTATATGCATAACTGAATCACTTTGCTGTATACCTGTACACCTAACACAACATTGTTAATCAACTATGCTCCAATGCAAAATAAAAATTAAAACAAAAAAAACCCCACAGCTCTCCAGAAAAGAGGTTAAGTAGCAAATGGCAGAGCCAGGACTAGAGCCTCTGTCACTTGGATTCCAAAGCAGGTGCTTTTAATCACTGCACTGCCCCACCCACTCCTAAGACCCTCACAGGGACTCACAAGATCCCCAGCTGTAAGGTCTTCAGAAAGGAAATGGCCCAAGCAAAGAGGCGTGTTGGACTAAGTAAGACAAGAAAATGGGTATCATTCTAGCCTCCACTATGGTTGATTTCAAACTACCAATGTGATGTCATTGAACATAGAGTAGGGAAGGGAGGAACAGAATTGGCTCTTTTTTGTGTTTTTTTTTTTTTTTTTTTTTTTTTTTTTGCAGCCGCACAAGGTGGCATGCGGGATGTTGGTTCCCCGACCAGGGATCAAACCCATGCCCCCTGCATTGGGAGCACGGAGTCTTAACCACTGAATTGCCGGGGAAGTCCCCAGGATTGGCTCTTGAGAGGTGGAATGAGCCTGCTCCAGCACACCATTGCACTCAGGTCTTTTGGGCAAGTCCACCCTGGTGGCTCTTTCACCAGCTCTTCAGACCCATTTAGATGGGTTTATCCTAGGGTATTCAGAACACATGAAAGGTTTCCACATTTTCCCCCATATCCACTTATTTGATACTTGTGCAGGCACACAGGAAAGGGATGAAATATTAGTGACGAAGTGATATACAGGTTTGATGTGAACAAATTCCATAGCAAACTACTGATAAAGGTAAGATTAAATTCCAGATTTCTGATGGAGCCAAGTTGGTTTGCTATCCTGTCGGTTTTGGAAAGCCTATGATTATGTAGGATGGATCCATATACATTTATATGGGGCTTAAATGTAAAATGGTAGACTTCTTTTTGCATATTTTATCTAGTTCCTAGTCTTCAATCTGGTGGAGAAACCTAAACTTTAGCATGCTATCCTCAATCACTTTTCTTAGGTTTTCATCCTCAGTTTTGCATTTTTCTTCAATTAAAACCATCATCACAATCTAATTTTAGAACATTTTCAACAAGCCCCCAGAAGAAACTCCATACACATTAATAGTCGCTTTTTATTCTTGCTGCCTCACCACACTGTTCTGACCCATTTCCAGGCACTGATCTACTTTCTGTTTCTGTGGATTTGCTTATTCTGGACATTACAGGTAAATGGAATCATATAATATGTGGTTTCAGTGTGTCTGGCTTCTTTCATTTAGCATAATGTTTTCAAGTTTCCTCTGGGTCATAGCATCTATCAGCACTTTATTCTCTTTAATTGCCAAATCATATTATGTTGTATGGGTATACCACATTTTGTTTATCTGTTTATAATCTGATGGACATTTGGCTTGTTTCCACTTTTTGACTATTATGAATAATGCTACTATGAACATTTGTATACAAGTTTTTGTGTGGACGTCAGTATTTCTCTTGTGTATGTATCTTGTAGTGGATTTGCTGGGTTATACGGTAATTATATGCTTTAACCTTTTGAAGAATTGCCAACCTTTTTTCCATCATGGTTGCACCATTTTACAGTCCCAATTTTACCAATACTGTATAAAGGCTCCAGTTTCTCCATATCTTCACCAACACCTGTTATTATCTCTCTTTTGATCATAGCCATCCTAGTGCATGTGAAGTGGCATCTCACTGTGGTTTTAGTTTACATTTCACTAACGATTGATGAAGTTGAGCTCCTTTTTATGTGATTATTGATATCTTTTTTGGAGAAGTATCTATTCAAATTCTTTGCCCATTTAAAATTTGGATTGTGGGCTTCCCTGTTGGCGCAGTGGTGGAGAGTCTGCCTGCCGATGCAGGGGACATGGGTTCGTGCCCCGGTCCGGGAAGATCCCACATGCCGCGGAGCGGCTGGGCCCGTGAGCCATGGCCGCTGAGCCTGCGCGTCCGGAGCCTGTGCTCCGCAGCGGGAGAGGCCACAACAGTGAGAGGCCCGCATACCGAAAAAAAAAAAAAAAAAAAAAAAAAAAAAAAAAATTTGGATTGTCTTTTTATTGGTGAGTTGTAAGCATTCTGGATATATCATATATATATTGTCAGATATATTTCTTGCAAATATTTTCTCCCATTTTCTGGGATATCTTTTCACTTTCTTGATTGTATCATTTGAAGCACAAACGTTTTTAATTTTGATGAAGTCCAACTTATTTGTATATTTTTCGTTGCTTTTGTTTTTGGTGCCTTATTTAAGATATTTAAGTATAACCCAAGATCATGAATATTTATTCCTATATTTTCTACTGGGAGTTTTGCATTTTTAGCTCCTACATATAGGTTTATGATCCATTTTGAGTCAATTTTTGTTGATGGTGTAAAGTAGGGATCCAAGTTGCATATCCAGTTGTCCTAGCACTATTTCTTGAAAGACTATTCTTTCTCCATTGAATTGTCTTGGCATGCTTGTCTAAAATCATTTGACCATAAATGTGATAGTTTACTTTTGGATTCTCAGTTCTGTTCCACTGATCTATATCTGTCCTTATGCCAGTATCACCCTGTCTTGATTACTTTGTAATACGTTTTGTAATTATTTTATCATAAAAAAGCATTGGATTTTGTCAAATACTTTTCTGCATCTGTTGAAATGATCATGTGGTTTTTAATAGTTTATTATATTAATAAGGAGGTTAAACCAACCCTGCAACTTCCTTTTGCTTTTAACTAAGACCATGAAAAAGTTGGAAAAGCCTGGCTGCTGTCTTCTGTTGCTGTGGGAGATTGTGCTTTTGAACTAGGCTCAGCCTAAAGGTGACTATGTATAACTATCTTGCTAAGCTTAGCCCTGGGATCCATTCCCAGGAGAAACTGGGATCTGTTAGCTATGTATCCTTTGGGGATGTTATGGAATGAATGTTTGTGTCACCCCCCCATCCATATGTTGAAATCCTAACCCCAATGTGATGGTATAGGGGAGGTGACCATGTCTTGAAGGTGGAGCTCTCATTATTGGAATTAGTGCCCTTATAAAAGAAACTCCAGAGAGCTTTCTTGCCTTTTTTTCATCATTTGAGGACATAAACAGAAGATGGCCATGTATAAACCAGGAAGTGGGCCCTCACCAAACGCTGAATCTGCAGTGTCTTGATCTTGAACTTCCCAGCTTTCAGAACTGTGAGACATAAACGTTTGTTGTTTAAGTCATCCAGTCTATAGTATCTTTTGTTATAGCAGCCCAAAGGGACTAAGACAGGGGGCAATGAGATGGATAGTTGTCTTATCCAAAGGGTAAGAAGTGGGGCTAACAGGGCCAGATCCAGGGCATGGTCAAAGGTGTTAGAACTGGGAAATCATAAATGGCCTGAGGCTCATGGTTGGACGTGAGTGGGATTCACAGGCAGGTGCGCAGAGATGCGTCTTGGGCAGGGACCCGAGTGGAAAGGAGAACAGGAAGACTGGAGTGGGGGACAGTTGATGAGGTAAGAAAAGACAGAATCTGAGGCAATGTTGTTTTACAGCTTCCATACCATCTCACCTGGGACTGATCATCTCTCTAGGCCTTCAGCGTATTTTGGTCCCAGCCTCTCATCTAGAGTGATCCTGGACTTCTCTCAATACCATGCTCCGAGCTACTGCGGCTTTCTCAATCCCCGAACACTCCCTGCTGCTTTCTTTTGGCCTCTGGACTGGTTTGTGGCTCAGTCAAGGACTGGGCGGATAGAGGCTACTTTTTCTAAGGCCTCAGGTTGTTGATGGTCAAAGCCCTCTGGGTCCCAGGAGCTGGTCCTGCTACCTGGTGCTCAGCATGACTGTGGATAGATTTAGGGTGGCATCCACTTTATTGTATTAATTTAGTCCAAGGTAGCTCCTGGTCTGGGACATTTCCTTTCTGAAGTTCTTATGCCAGGGATCTTGTGACCTAATGTGAATGTTTTATTTTATGAGAGAGTAAGGCAGTCCAGTGATTAAGAGCACTGTCTTTGGAGTCAGAGAGACAAGAGCTCTGCCATTTGCTACTTACTTAATCTCTCTAAGTCTCAGTTTCCTTATCTGCCAAATTGCAATACTATGATTACCTACTTCTTAAGTTTTATCTGAGATGTATACGTAGTTTGTAAACATGAGTGTTCAACAGTAAATGTTGCTATAATTAATGATAATTATGATGACACAAATGCCCTGGCTTCTTCACTCTCCCCTAATGATTATCTGACATAGGATCTAGTGCATTTTGGAGGGTATAGTTAGTGGCTTTTGAACCTGGAGATAAAAGTAGAAAAACAAAAAAAGAAAAGAAAAATTTTTTGACAAGTTTGTGTGGACATGCATGGAAAAATGAGCTCCTGCATTTGCATTTGATTTAGTTTATCCAGTGGAAAAAATGCTAATGAGTATCATTGAATGGCTGTGCTTAATCCTGTAATTTAAGAGAGAAAAGAAGTCATTAGCAAGTTGATTATCATTATTAATACTCAAGGTAATCAGGCTTATTTGTAGAGGCTGATTAAAAGTGAATGTCCAAATGAACACACTGGGTTTAAATTAATGCAAGTTGGAGCCCCAAATATTTAAGACCGTAATCTGTGGTACCACAGTAAGATTAAAGCGACTAAGTTATTGGCAATATTTGCACAGGAACACGTGTGTATTTTTTCTTTGTCTCTCTAAATAAAAGTGAGAAGTAGGTATTTCCAAGTCTGATCCTTTAATTAAACCTTTTCATTTTTCTCATTCAGATATTAATAGCTTCATTCAACAACTTCTGTCCCTTCTCTGACAGTCACATGGACTTTTACAAATTCTGACAAGACCTGATAGAAAGTGCCTCAGTGGAGACTTTTTTGAATCAGCTCACCATCAGTCATTCTTTATCGACTTACACGTTTACATGAGATTAAACACTCAGCACCAACTTACACGTTAGATGGCAGATCCTGGCAGGATAATGGGGCTCTTGACACGAGAATATTGCCTAATTTTTGGTCATGCTGCCCTTCAGTCACCTGCTAAGACATCGAACCGTTCAGTGCTGACATATGTTGCTTTAGGAAAGATGTGTTTTCCAGAAAATGAAATGTTTGCAAGTTAAATTCTATTTTAAGTGTTATAAGGTAGCTCTCTCTGCTTAAATTATTTGGTGCGTCTTTTAGAAAGAGATGTCAGGTGTCCTCTACTTCTTATGCCTTCAGTCGTTCCCTTTCTCCTGCTTCTTTTCTGCCTGGGAAGGTACGCAGATGACTCCAGTATCCCCAAATCCTTCCTCTCAGCCCCTGGCAACCACCAATCAACACTCTGTTTCTATGAGTTCAGTTTTTCTTAAATTCCATGTATGTATAAGTGCTATCATATAGTATTTATCTTTCTCTGTCTGACTTATTTCACTTAGCAGAAAGCCCTCAAGGTCCAACCATATTGTCACAATGGTAGAATTTCCTTTTTATGGCTGAAAAACATTCCGTATATATATGCATATATATATATGTTTCCATGCCTTGCCTGTTGTAAATGATGCTGTAGTGAATGTGGGATGCCGATATCTCTTTGAGATAGTGATTTCATTTCCTTTGGATATATTCAGAAGTGGAATTGCTGGATCAAATGTAGTTCTCTTTTTAATTTTTTGAGGAACCTCCATGCTGTTTTCCATAATGGCTGTATCAATTTACATTCCCACCAATAGTGCACAAGGGTTCCCTTTTATTCACATCCTTGCCAGCATTTGTTAGCTCTTGTCTTTTTGATAATAGCCATTTTAACAGGTATGAAATGATATCTCATTGTGGTTTTGATTTGCATTTCCCTGGTGATCAGTGATGTTGAGCACCTTTTCATGTACCTGTTGGCCTTTTGTATGTCTTCTTGGGAAGAATGTCTACTCAGTTCCTCTGCCCATATTTTATTTGGATTATTTGGGTTTTTTTGCTGTAAGTTATGTGAGTTCCTTGTATATTTTGGATATTAACCCCGTATCAGATATATGATTTGCAAATGTTTTCTCCCATTCAGTAGGTTGCCTTTGCATTTTGTTGATTGTTCCTTTTGCTGTGCAGAAACTTTGTACTTTGATGTTGTCCCACTTGTTTACTTTTGCTTTTGTTGCTTGTGCTTTTGGTGTCATATCCAAATATTGCCAAGACCAATATCAAGGAGCCTTTTCCCTATGTTATCTTCTAGGAGTTTTATGGTTTCAGCTCTTAGATTTAAGTTTTTAATTTATTTGGAGTTAATTTTTGTGAGTGCTGTAAGTAGGGCTCCAGGCCATTATCCTTCTCAGTGTTTCCTTGCTATACTTTACTCCAAGCATCTAATACCCTCTTTCTTTTCTCATTTCTACCAACTTTGTGACTCTAGGCAAGTCATGTAAACATTCTCAGCCTCACCTCAACTGTATAATGAACATTATATTAATGTTCTCCTGGATAATTGTGAGGATTAAATATATTAATCCTACATAAATATATGTATAACATGTCTAGCATAACACCAAACATATAGTACACACTCAATAATTGTTATTTCCTTCCCATTTTTCTCTCTTCAAAAACTTGCTTTCAAAACAAGGCACTAAAGACTAATAAGACTGTTTAATGAGTTACCATTCTTTGTAGTATTTGCATTTTATTCTAGATAATTAGCTCAATCATTTACTTCTTTATTCCATATCAATGGATATTTTTTTTGGGGGGGTGCTGTATGTATTCCAGAAACTATGTTAACGTTAGCAGTTAAAAATTAAGCAACAAAATACTGGGCGTCTGTTCTTGAAATTTTACCTAGTTGGTTTGAACCTAAACACACAGACCTGGTAAGGTACTTGAGTTATCTTAGTAGTATGTTAAAGCTCACATTATCAGGGTATCTTTCCTCTTTGAAAATTTCGCTATCAGTGGGCTGCCTAGAAATGGTCACCAGAGTTGAGCGCTTTAATCACCTCTGAAGGCAAGGGCAGAAAGAGACACAGGAAAGGCAGCACACCAAACACCAATCTTCCCAAATGTTGCTGTTTTGTCTTAACAAGCCTCTGTTTTTGTAGCAGACCTGTCTGACAGAGGTGCATTTGGCATCATTCTCTAAGGATCCTAGACCTCATGATAAAATGATGTAGAACATCCTGTAGTGAGAGGCGCTGTGATGAGTCAGAGATTTCCTTGGGGCTACGTTAGCCATAACAGAGATAGGACCGTATGCAGAACTAGGGGAATTTGGGAGACAAGACATTGAAGGGCTGGGGCTGTATGAAGGGTACGGATGATTAGAACAGGGACACAGTCCTTCTGTATTTCTTAGTACTTTTTAATCCAGAGCTAAAGCAGCCTCTCAACTTGCCTGTGAAGAGAAGAACCGGCATAATTTCTACCCACTCTACAGGCGAGGAACTGAGAAGCACAGAGAGATTCAAGGCACCTCTTACCTGGCTCCAGCTTACCTATTCCGTTTTATCTTCAGTACCTTAGTATCATCTTCTGCAGCCATCACACCACTTAAAAAAAAAAAAAAATCATTCCCCAGTTATACCAGGTTCCCCTCCCAACTCTGGTGTAGGAGAGAGCGGTGTACTGATCCCATTTTACAGGTGAGAAAACAGAAGCTCAGAAAGCTTAAATGACTTGCCTGAGCTCACCTGGTTAGTCATGGCATAGTTGGGACAAATTTAGGCCTCCTGACTGACAGTCCATTTCCTTGACCTCCCTGCCCTTCAAAATGTAGGGAAGCAGAGGTTCGAGGAATCCTCCTCAGGGCATGCTGAATCTCTACTCCCCGGTGGAAGAAGAAAGGAAGCACTTCATAACCATCCAGCTCCATTTATTCCTTTTCCGTGGATTCTCCTTCTGGCAACTTAATCACTTTCCAGAGTCAGCCTTTAGTGATGGTTGTAAAAACACAGTTTAGCACACAACGCTCTGAACTGTAAACTCTGGTGAATAGGATCAGGGGAAGATTTAAGTGGAAGGGACAACTGCTATAAAGACTTAACAGGAATTCATTAGGCTCCGCAGATAAAACAGATAAAAGATCCATAACTACATGCAGCAAGTGAAAGGAAAATTCCTAAATCATTAAGAGGCAATGAGGTCTTGCCGCAAGTCATTAATCAGATCATCCTCAGGGCCGCTGGCTCAAGTATCCAAAGGACCCCGGAGCAGGAAGGCTCCTATGCCCACCATTTTAGACGGGAGCAGGGTCCTACTGGCAGGCATGGTTGGGTCAGACATTTAATGTCACCTGCAGGATACTACCATTTCTCTTCGGGTCATTTCTTTCTGTCTCTATATTCCTATTATCTGCTTCTTGCTCTTCCATCCTTTGTTGCTTTGATTTTTCCTGCTTTCCCCCCAGCATCCCTGTTCGTTTTCTTCTTTCTCCACCCACCTCTGCCTTTACCAGCTCTTCTGCACCTTCTCTCCCTGTTTTTATATTTCCCACCCTCCTCAGACTCTGTGTACTTGCCTTTCTCCTCTTCCTCATCCTCATCTCCCACTGCATACTCTCCCTGGAGGATTCAGCAGTCTTCCCTGTCTGCTGTGTGCAGGCTAGGGGCGGAGGTGGATTCACCAGACACTCTTCTCTGTCTTCCTCATTTACATTTCTTTCCACGCTTTTCTGTGACTGGGAGGTCCAGGGAGCTAGAGTATAACATAACCAGTTAATTTGGCCCTAAATTGTTTGCTTTTATCACCAGATCAGATGTCCTCGGATTTCCCTGTAAAAACCAAACAAAAGTAGGCTGAACAATATCTCACCGTTTCTTTGGAAATTTAAAGGGACACAATTGAAAAGAATAGTAACTGTTATGAAATGTGTGGTGCCTCTTTCTCACCTCGTGCTAAATAGACAGATTATTCTGAAGAGAATGTTGGTATGGCTTTCCATCCTCCTATTCTCCGACCTTCCCTCAGTAGAGATATAACAGATTCTCAAGAATTGAGCAGTATTTTATTGCAATTTTTTTACAGTTTTTGAAGTAATTGCTTGTAAGTGGAAACGCAGAACTAAAGAACTTTGGAGCAACACTGTGTCACTTTCAATCAATCAAAAAGGAGGGAGAGTAGGTGGTGTTAAGTGACAGGGGGAACTGCTCAGAGAACAAACTCTGTGTGTGTGTGTTTCTGCAGCATCTTGAAGATCCATTCCAGTCTCATAAGTTTTCTAAACTTGCTGGTGAGCTTGTGGGATGACCAATATCTGTGTTCCCTTTCATACTAAGGCTCTGGATCCACCCTCACACATTCAGTCACAGTAAAAAGCAATTTTCCATACTACAGGGGGCTGTGATTTGAGTACTGTAATGAGTGATTTCATCCAGTTATACTTGACACCCCTGCTCATTTTTATATATTAAATGTTAAAAAGGAAAGGGAGAAAACTTGAGAGTGCTCCTTGATTGAAATTCCAAGAACTTTCCTGTAGATAAAATATATTGAGAAAAGCCAGGATGCTAGGAGATTCAGGGTAAAAAAAGAGAGAAATAGAGAAAGAAAAAGAAAATAATTATAATAGAAATGTTCCCCAAAGTCTTTCTGATTGTGAATAATGTTCATATACTTTTAAAGCTGTTTGGTGTGTTGGTTCTGTATTTAATGGGTTTTCACCTCCTCCCCAGCGCTACATGTCCTCTTCTTACTCCTCCTCCCCCTTACTTTCCCCACCTGCTTCTCTTTCTCCTTCTCCCTTCTTCTCTCCTTGCCCTCTTCTTTTCCTCCAGAAAGTAGTTGTAAAATGCCTTCCAAAGAGGCAGACTCTGTAATATTGGCTGTTTGTCATGGAAACACACAGACTCGAAGACCTTGAGTCCTGGCAGAGTGATCTGGGGTCAGACCCTGCTTGGGTCAGAGGCCAAGGCTGTCCTTGAGATTTCTGGATAAGGAAAACCAGGAGACACAGGTCGTTTGAGGTATACGTCAGTGTCCACAGAGAAAGGCATCTAAATAGTTATTTCTTCTGTTTCACACTATCCATAATCACATTTGCTGTTAACAATATAGGTGAATGTAGCTGTGAGTGTAAGAGGCTGAAAAAATAAAGAATAATTGCAGTATTTTTCTGATGATTCCTTATTTATAAAAGGATATGGTTCATGTCTCTGAGGACAGTTTGAAGAAATTTTTGCCTATTCTCTCATATCAAACCTGGCACAAAGAGTTGCTATTTCAGTAGAATAAAAAAGTTTGGTTTTCTAGATGCCAAAGTTGCCTTTGTTTACCCAAATTAGTAACATCACATTTTACAAAGCATATCAAATTGTTTGAGATTGTTTCATTTAGATCCACTATTTTAACTTAGGTAACAGGGGTATCATCCCTGTCTCAGACCAGTTTTCCTCTCTTCAATGTAAACACAAATATGGGGGCTCCCTGTCCACTGTCCTGTACAGTGATGAGGGTCACACCTTTCCTGGAGGTTATGTACCATTCTAGTTGGGGGCAGAAGTAATGGGCTAATTAAATGGTGAAGAGTGAACAAAGTTCACTAAATTGTGATCGCTATTAGTTTGGGGAAAATCATCTTTCTTTCGATCTTTCTGAGAGACACTTCTCTTTCCTCTTCTCGTTCTACCTCCCAAACGTGCAAACCAGTTCTCCTGCCATTCATTCACAATAGACTCTGATGACCCTGGAAGCCCAGAGTCCAAATCATTCAAAACTGGTTGTTTTTCTGTGATGTCAAGAGAATTTGCTCTTCAAACCATCTTAGAAAGATGAAGGAAGTATTTATATTCCAGCCTTTAGAAAAACAGCAACAACAAACGCAGTCAAGTTTGCAATTAAAACAGATTACCAATATTTTGACCATATAGTCTACCTTAAAATACCCTTTCCTCCAACTCATTCACTAATTGATGAATGCATAAAGGCAAAGCGATTGGTGAACGCTCTTGTCAGTTGACTTACATTACTCGGTAGGAATTTTTGAGGCAGGTATGATTTTGTAAGGAAGGGAGTCACCCATTCTAGTCTGTGTCATCTCCACAAGGGCTTACCCAACTGTCTTAAACACATCCTCAGATACCTCCCTCTTTAGCAGACTCGGCTCTCTGCCAGTTATCCTCCTCTCAGCTTTGTCAAACCCCAAATCTACACAGATTCTTTTCATTCAGCTTATAAGTATGCTCACATCTTCCCTAGTCTTAAAAAAAGGAAAGAAGAAAAGAAAGAAGTAAGGAAATCAACCAAACATCGTCTTCCTTTATCAACCATTCAATATCTTTCCTTCCCTCCCTAGCCAAACTTTTTTCCAACAGTATTTATTTATTGTGGTAAAATATACTTAACATAAAATTTACCATTTTAGCCATTTTTAAGTGCACAGTTAGTGGCATTCAGTACATTTCCATTGTTGTGCAACTATCACCATGATCCATCTCTAGAACTTTTTCATCTTCCCAAACTGAAACTCTGTACTCATTAAACAGTAACTCACTATTCTGCCCCCTACCCCAGCTCCTGGTAACTGTTATTCTACTTTTTGTCTCTAGGTACCTCCTAAGTAGAATCATGTAATATTTTTCCTTTTATATCTAGCTATTTTACTTAGCATAATGTCTTCAAAGTTAACGCATGTTGTAGCATGTGTCAGAATTTCATTCCTTTTTAAAGGTTGAGTAATATTCCATTGGATGCACGTATCAGACTTTATCCACTCATCTGTTGATGGACATTTGAGTTGTTTCCACCTTCAGATATTGTGAATAATGCTGCTCTGAACATTGCTGTATCTGTTTGAGACCCTGTTCTCGATTATTTTGGTATATATCTAGACGTGGAATTGCTGGTATAGCCAAACTTTTTACTTTTGTTTGTTTTTTTTTTTTTTTTTTTTGCGGTACGTGGGCCTCTCACTGTTGTGGCCTCTCCTGTTGCAGAGCACAGGCTCCGGACGCGCAGGCTCAGCGGCCATGGCGCATGGGCCCAGCTGCTCCGCGGCATGTGGGATCCTCCCGGACTGGGGCACGAACCCGTGTCCCCTGCATCGGCAGGCGGACTCTCAACCACTGCACCACCAGGGAAGCCCTTTTGTTTGCTTTTTAAGTAGTCACATATACACAGTTTTAAAAGTCAAACACTATAGCTTATAACAAGAAGAGCAGTTGCCTGTCCTGCCTTTCTCTATCCCTGATCCCTTCTTCAAAACCAACCCCTTTAAACTCTTCAGCTGTTTGTTCTGTTTACCATATTTCTAAATTACATGCTGATTTGCTGATTTTTCCACAGTAGAGATTATATTGTTTTCCCACTACAGAAGATAAAGACTTAATTCTTATATGCCATTGTAGAAAAGTGTTTGAAAACACTACTGCAACAGATTCTCTCATCTTGTATGCATACCTCTTTGCAATGTGCCTTTGAAGCTCTTCCTATCAAGAGGTAGGATCTGTTTCCCAACCCTTTGAATCTAGGATGGCCATGTGAATTGCTTTGACCAATAGTTATACTGGCAGTAATGCTGTGGGACTTTTAGACCTAGACCTCAAGAGGAGGCACCTTTGCTCTCACCCTCTGAGAACACTGCCCTGAGGCTCTTAAGTACCTGAGTCTGATCTGACCTACTGGAGGGTGATAGACCACAAGAAACACAGACAGATGTCCTAGCTGAGGCCCCTAGACCTACCATCAGAAGAGAGCCTGTACTAGTCCCAAAACATGATTGTGAGGCCATCCTAGACATTGTCTTAGTTGAGTCTCCAGATAACAGCAGTCATATGAGTGAGGAACTGTCCTTTGGACCTGGCCCAAATTGCTAATCTACAAACTCATAAGCAAATAAAATTGCAGTTGTTTTAACTCACTAAGTGTTGGGGTGGTTTGCTACACAAAAAATAGATGTCTGATATAATCATCCATCACTCATACATACTTTATTTCCCTGAATCCTTCTGATATAAGTTTACCATAATTTGATACCATCCCTATTCATTATTTTCATAATTAATAATTATGTTACATTGTTCACTTTTTGGGCCAAGAATTATCTTATGAAGACCTTTCCTTTCTCGTTCAACTTTTGGTTTTCCTACAGTCCTTGTTCTCTTAAATTTTTTTAAACTGAGGTTTCACTGAATCTTTTGCTGTCTTCCTATATCCTCCATATCCTCCAATAGTTTTCTAAAGTGACTCTCAATCCAATTTTGCCCACCATAAACCTGTCAGGAGATCTGTCAGTTTTATTTTCTTCTTGAAACCTCCCTCTCAGCAGCTTTTACCCTTCTGCTTTAATCTGGACTAGTTGCCCTCTAAAATGGCTGCTCAGCTGCTGTCATGGGACTTTCCCATCATACTGGGGATTCTGTTTGCTTCTCTTGCCCTGAGACTCCAGTTACATGGCTCCCACATCTTCCTCTTTCTGTTTTGTAGTAACTTTTTTGGTTTTCAGGAACTTATCCTCTAGAAGTTTTTTGAGAAAGCAAGCTTAGGAGGTATATGTTTAAGACTTTGCATATAAGGGAACATCTCCTATCTTTATTTTCAATTCCTAGGTTGGCTGGGTATAAAGCTGTAAGTTCAACATTATTTTTAATGATTATGTTGAAGACATACCTCACTATCTTCTAATTTACAACGTTGCTATTGAGAAGTCTGATGCCATTCCCAATTCTTCATGTCATTTGTTCTTTTCTTCTTAGAATCTTTTCTTTACCCTTTGGATTCTGAAGTTTCACAGTTATGTCCTTGACATGAACCTTTTTCAACATTATATTGGGCCTTTGTGCTTTTCAATCTGGAAACTCATTTCCTTATATAATGCATATTATATATTCTTGTATTTTTTTCTTTGACTATTTCCTCCCTTGTATTTTCTCTGTTTACTCTATTTGGAACTCCTTGCTTGGGATGTTGGACCTCTTAGATCTCTTAGTTTTCAGTTATTTGTCTTTTTGATTTACTTTCTATGAATTATACTATGGGCTGAATATTTTCTCCTAAATTCATATGTTTAAATCCTACCCCCCAGTATGATGGCATTTAGACGTGGGGATTTGGGGAGGTAATTAGGGTTAAATTAGGTCAGAAAGTGGGCCCTCGTGCTGGGATTAATTCCCTTTTAAAAGGAGGAAGAGACATGAGAGTTCTCTCTCTTTACATGGGTGCACCAAGGAAAGGCCATGTCAGGACATAACAAGAAGACAGCCATCTGTAAACCAATAAGTGGGCCCTCATCAGACACTGAATCTGCTGGAACCTTGATCTTGGAAATCCAGAACTGTGAGAAATAAATATTTATTGTTTAAACCACTTAGTCTATTAGAACAGCCCAAACTGACTAAGACAAGATATTCTCAACTTTCTTTTCCAGCTCTTTTCTTGATTTGAACTCTAGACCCACATATCTAGCTGCTTGCTTGATGTCTGCATGTGGTTATTTTTTATATCTGCTCTCAAATTCAGCCAGTTCAGAACTGAATTCATCTTCAGCAAAACTTCTTGCTATCTATTCCCTGTCTTGGGGAATGCTGCTACCAAATTTCAAGGAAATCCAGCTCTCATTGACACTCTTTTTCCTCATCCACCAGTCCAAGTCCTATTTATTCTACTTCCTTGATGAATATTAAATTTATCCACTACTCTTTTTCCCCATCACTTCTGCCCTAACTCTGGCTGTTGCCATATCTTTCCTGCACTGTGGCAATGCCCTCTCCACTTGTATCTCTGATTTCTGGGTGATCACAATCTCAGATTTTCCATTCCTCAACCAAACCATGAGATTAAACTCAAATGTTGCTGGCCCTACTCTCCACTCCTCAGGCTTTCATCCTACATTTTTCTTATCTCTGTCATACAACTTTTCACTCTGGGTATTATAGTTACCTATTCCCTTGCTTGGCTTCCACTCTAGATCTTGAATGACTTAAGAGTAGAGTAATGGCTTTTATACAACAGGTTCACAATAAATTTTTAATACAAAAGTCTCTTCTTCCTGAGGTATTTAGAATATTTGGTCTTTGGATAACTCTTTCTGTTAACATATTGGGATTGGCCAAAAAGTTCGTTTGGGTTTTTCCATAACATCTTTTCCCTTGTACTGAGCTAGAATTTACCATCCTACAATTTGGACCCATTCACTGTAATTATGTTATGTAATCACAAGCCCCAGATTTTCTAGAACACAATATCTGATTTCAAATATTTACTGCCTTTATAAAACATCTCAAGGTCTTGGAAATTTTCAACTTTCGGTATTCAAACCACATGCCCTAGGTTGTTTCTCACAGTTGAAAGTGACACAAAGACTCTTCATCACAGAATGTGTCCTGGTTTTTGGTTTGGAAAGTTTGGGAACTGCACAATCTAATGCCTTTGCTTGGTGCAACCCTTCAGATCTTTGAAGTCAACAATTATGTCCCTCTTTTCCTAGACTGATACTTTTCAGGCTGAGTTTCATGGGTTGTTCTTATACTCACCCCTGGATCTCTATACCCCTATTTAAAGTATGTGGTGATGCTGGGAAATGCTACCAGTGTAGACTGGATTGGACACTCCCCTCCCCTCCTCTAGACACTGACTTGCTGTTAACATAGCCTGAGCTTGCTTTTACTCTCTTTGGGGGTAGCTGCATTGTATTTGTGACTCCTAGTTTTTACCTTTGTTATTAAGCCATATCTTCTACATCTCATACTTAAAATTTGGGTTTATTCCTACTGAAATATATATGGTTATGTTGAGGCCATCATATAATTTTATATTTTACTATGGATTCCAGTCCTGCCACCTGTGTATTCTCTGGCCATCTCAGACTTGTGGCATCAAAACAATATTAGTTTGAGTTGTTGGCCTGTACCCAGTGTGACCGGAACTTTGAAGGACATTTGTTAAATTAGAATTCTCCTTGTAAGTGGTTTTTCCTGTGATGCCATTTGTCTTGTGAATACCTATTTATGTGTTGGAATTTCACCCAGTACTGTATTTCACAGCAGGAACTTGGGGTCAGAAAAGTATCTTCTGAGCTAACACATAATTAAGGAATATAGTTTCTCTAAGAAGTAATTTTCCTTCATGATAGAATGACAGGATATAGTGCTATTCAAATACCGATCACATATTTGCTCATTCTTTTTCTGCCACATAAGCACTTGCAGGTCCATTTAAGTAATAAGACAACTAGTTAGAAATCCTTTTTCTCTATCTCTAAACTGAATATTAAAAAAAAAAAACTTTGATGTCTCCAAGGGCAGGGACAATGCTTTATACTTCTCTAACACCCCAAAAAACCTTCCCAAATAATCAAACAATTTCCTCTTTCTTATGTCTACACCCTCCCTTGTCCTAGCTGTCTTTCTAGACTGTATCCCCACAACATACCCTCATGGGCTAAGATTCCTATCGTGTTTCAAAGCCTAACTTAAATTTCACATCCTTTCAGAAGCCTTGCTCTAGATTCAATTGAGCACTAACATTTCTGCATCTTGGATTCCTAAGATATTCATTATGTCATCTACTTTTTTGATTCAGGATTTATATATGTTAGTATTATTTCTTTGAACTGGATTAGAAACTCCTTGAGGGTGGGGACCATATTTTCTCTTCCTGTGGGTTTCCCTATTCACCTTTGCAGAGTGTTAGATACATCATCTACCTCTAGCTGAATTGAAATTTTGCAAAATCCAAGGAAGGGAATTGTGTCCAGGAAGGCAGGGGATCACTACTTTTCTTTCAAAACACACAAATAAGAAAGAATATGCTCTTTGACATTGCTGGAGCAATTCTCCTCAGTGCTGCTGTGGTTGCTCACAAAAACGTTCTAAGTCTAATTTGAGCATCTGTCATGACAAGAATTTGCATATCCTTCTGTAAGATCATCAGACAGGGAAAGGACAGTGGAGGAGAGGTTGTGAAGGATGGCCCTGGCACAGGGCAAGGCTGGGAACTTGCAGTTTCCAAGACCTGGCAGAGCACATTTTGAATCTCTCCTTAGTATCAACTCAAGGGCACATGATTTGATTTTTAAAAATATTTTACTACTATTTTTTTTTCCAGAAAAAAGGAGAAAATCCTTGAATATTTTAGGAGAGATTTATCAGTTTTTAGCTGAGACCAACTATGTGGTTTCAAGGTAATAGCACATGCTTCTACCACTGTCATCCCTCCCACCTAATCTAGGAGGTCAATGCTGAAGGATTAGGTTTGGCTCTCTTTAGAAAAAGATAGGCCAGTGTACAGTCAGCTAAAGCAGATCATTTGCCCTCCCAAAGCACTACTTAAGCAATCCAACCATCCACTTTTCAATGGATGTTTGACATTTATCAGAATCCTAAACTGTGCTATGTGTTCAACTGTGTTGAACTTCCCATCTGCTATCAGTGACTTGTACGTTTTTAACACATGCCAGATACTTTTTTTTTTTTGTAATTATATAGTGAAGAATTAAACTTACCCAAAGAGAAGTCTGGTGTTTGTCCCTGCTCCTGGGAGGTAACCTCTAAACCCTTGGAATCTCCAGAATGATAGGGGAGTCTTTGCTATTCACGGGGGCCCCTCAGTGCACACCTGACCATAGTTTACGCTAATGAGGTGACTCGTGGTGGGCCACCAGGTAGTTTGTGCTAACGAGATGACTCTGGGTAGTCTTTTGGCCACACCAAAAGACCAAGCATGTGATTAGAGGGTTGAGGTTTGAGGCAGGTAGTTTCAGCTTGACCTCCAGGGAGGGGAGGGAGGCTGGAACTTGAATTCAATCAAGAGGGCAGTGATTCAATCAATTGTGTCTACATAATGAAACCTTAGTTAAAAACTCTGGACACTGAAGCTTGGGTGAGCTTCCCTGGTTGGCATTACTGTGTGTGAATTGCCACATATCAATGCTGGGAGGGAGACTAACCCATCCGAGGATGACAGAAGCTTTGTGTTTGGAGCCTTCCCAGACCTCACAATTCTCTTCCTTTAGCTGGTTTTAATTTATATCCATTTGATATAATAAAACCATAATCATAAGTATAGCACCCTCTTGAATTCTGTGAGTCATTCTAGCAGGTTATCAAACCTGAGAGTGGTTGTGGAAATCCTTGAACTCTTAGTCAGCTGGTGTGAAGTGAGAGTGGCCTTGGGGCTCCAAACTTGTGACTGGTGTCTGAAATGAGAGCAGTCTTATAAGGAATGGATCCTCAGAATGTGCAGTTTGTCTCACTCATTGTAGTAGTCTATCGAGAAACAGAAAAATGAAAGGATAACCGGAAGAAGAAAAAGGAAGGCAAAAAAATTTATGTCAAACAATGAAGTCCAAGTGACTGAAAAAAAAGTTTTTTTATAAATCCTATTTCTCCTAAAACAAAGTTGGGGGAAGACAGGAAGGTATTTTTCTTCTGTGTTTCCTCTGTTGCATCTTAAAGCTTAGAATTTTTGAAAGAGTGCCCTTATTTTTCTAGGACAGGGAAGTAGCCCACACCCTTTAGGTATTTACGGTCAGAGATGTGGGCGTCCTGAGTGGGGGTGATTGTGAAATTATTCCTCCTTGGAGCTAATTGGGCTTCTCTTTTATGCAAACGGAGATGCCATGGGCACCACAGGATCAGTCTCTTCAAGGTAACTGTGAACGACCAAGGAGAGAGGGCAAACTGCTCACTAAAAGAGATACGGGGGTGGTGAGGGATGAGTGGGGCAAACTTCTTTCCTGGGGTTCCCTGCTTTGTCTTCTGCCCCATCAGCTTTTGGAGAAACTCCTCCACCCCTTTTATTCTTCTCATCCTTACCTTCCCCCAAACAGGCCTCTTAGCTCTTTGCTCTCCCTTCCCTCCCCACCACCCATACACTCTGATTCTCCATTTGTTGACGTCTTGATGGCACAGTTGACAGGGATATTTGCATTTTCACAGGGACGAAAGTCTTAAACCTCCAGATCAAACATGAAGGGTGGGATTTCATACCTCATCTGAGGTCAAGCTGTAGATTCAGAGACCTGAGAACTAGCTCTGTGGATGTCTCCTCCCCAGGCAGACTTCCACGACACTCATCCAAATGCCGCCTTTCAGAGACGACCTCAGGCTGTGGTAGAAGGAGCAGTTATTCCCCTTTGAGCTAACCTTTAAAAGGAGAACTAATTTTGCTAGCTGTATAAGAGGATGTTACTTGAGAGCCCCTTAGCAACCTTGAATTAAGGAAGTTAGTACGTGATTCATGAATCACCCTGGCCCTCGGCAGCAGAATTTTGAGGTGGTCCTGTAGAGTGTGACCTTGAGAAAGTTCTTCAGACAAGGTAGCTGGAGGCCACAGCTAACTAAATTGAGACTGAGTGAAATCAGGCTAAGGACAGATGGAAACCAGGCTTTAGGCAGTAGTTACTCTTGTAAGTTGGCTACACAGAACTTGTCTGTGTTTCGCTGCAAACAGCTGTGGAATCTTGGACAAATCACTTCTCCTTTTTAGACTTGACTTTTTAATGTATAAAAAGATGAAGGTGAGTTAGATGTTCTTTAAAGATCCTTTAAGCTCTAATGGTGTTATAATTTCTAGCCTAGGGATAAGGTTAGGATTAAGAGAGGTGACCACCAAAGAATGAAAAATTTGTATGGGCTCAGCCTACTTTGGAAGCTCAAGTACACTCTTGTGTCTTGGGAATCTTTTTTTTTTTTTGTGGGACGCGGGCCTCTCACTGTTGTGGCCTCTCCTGTTGCGGAGCACAGGCTCTGGACACGCAGGCTTAGTGGCCATGGCTCACCGGCCCAGCCACTCCGCGGCATGTGGGATCTTCCCAGACCGGGGCACGAACCCGTGTCCCCTGAATCGGCAGGCGGACTCTCAACCACTGCGCCAACAGGGAAGCCCCTGTCCTGGGAATCTTATTTGGAGACTGTCTATGTTGGGGACAAAAGGAGAAGAGCTCTCTGGGAGTCTCAGATCTGGTGCCTTTTGATGGTAGGGCCAGGGAAGGAAGCAGAGAGTGGAAGTGCAATGTATTTGGTGAGGAAAAGCAGACACCGTGAGCCAGTCTTTAGCTTTCTTCCTGCTTGTATTGCTGCTACAGAGATAAACTCACCTGTTAAGAGGAGAGAAGACTAGCTGGAATATTAGACTTTTATTATTTTTAAGAATTCTTAAAAAAATTTTTTTATTGAAGTATAGTTGATTTACAATGTTTTGTTAGTTTCAGGTATACAGCAAAGTCATTCAGTTATACATATATTGTATACATATGTACAATACATAGTTAGAATATTAGACTTTTTTTTAAACGGCAATAACATTCTTTTTTTTAATTATTTAAAAAATTTTTTTATTTTTGGCTGCGTTGGGTCTTTGTTGCTGCACGGGCTTTCTCTAGTTGCGGCAAGCGGGGGCCAGTCTTCGTTGCAGTGCGCGGGCTTCTCATTGCGGTGGCTTCACTTGTTGCGGAGCATGGGCTCTAGGTGCGTAGACTTCAGTAGTTGTGGCTCATGGGCTCTAGAGCACAGGCTCAGTAGTTGTGGTGCCTGGGCTTAGCCACTCTGCGGCATGTAGGATCTTCCTGGACCAGGGCTCGAACCGTGTCTCCTGCATTGGCAGGCAAACTCCCAACCACTGAGCCACCAGGGAAGCCCAGAATATTAGACTTTTGTTATTTTTAAGAATTCTTGTTATGACAGCACTTTCTAACCAGTAAGTCCATGTCCAGGCAGGTCCTGTGAAAATCTGGGAACAAGATGATCTTTATTTTCAAAGGTCTCTCTCTCCTCTTGTGACTTCTCTCATCAGGGATGGCCAGTGCTCCCCACAAGGAAATAATATCTTTCAATTACTAGCAAACAGACAAACTCCAGTTCTTCGGAGATTGGCCATAAGTAGAGGAGAATCTCCTGGGGAAGGGAGGAAGCAATGAGAGTGTTGGCCTGTACATAGATTCATCTTCCTTTTGAGGTTTCTTAAATGAGACTAACGCAACTGGCCCCAGGAGAATGCTGCCCCTTAGCCTTCTGTCCCAAGTGAGTTACAAGTATCCTTTCCCTTGTTTCTCAGTGGTCAAGCCAAGAGTAGACATTCAAGTAGGTCTTCTCATGAGTAGAACTAGAGTAGACCTAACCCCACAAGAAGGATAGTAGCACTGTGCTCCTTTAATCTGATATCCTTTTGTGTTTGGGAAGCAGAAAGACTTCTGGTAGTAGAGCTTGGCCTTACACTGATGATCCCTGAATAATTTAACCACTAACTCAAATTTTCATATCCCATCTAGCAAACCAAAAGCTTAACAATTGACTGGTTTCATCATGCATGGAAGACCTGACCTCAGGGATCTCTCCCCATCCTCCCTCCCAAGTGATTTGTTAATCAGTATGCTTTTTCCTTGAGAAGAGCTTTAGTAAATACAATCTCCTCTTTGCTGCATTTCCAGTGGTGGTGTAGCCCCTTCTAGAGGGGCACTCCAGGCAGTTGCCCAACTGACTTGATCTCAACCACAAGTTGAGCGTCAAGCTGAGAGTCTTTCTACCATAGAGAGAACACTGTCAATCTAGACAATATATTTCTCTTGAGTTCAGGCTGTTTCTATCCCATTCTTGGAGACCCAGCCTGATTATCTTTTATTCCCAGCTCCTGGTCTCCCCTCACAGGGAGGAAACCATCTTTATACATATTACCTAGTGATGCCAATCCAGGCGTCTGGACCCTGATGTCTAGACCTTTCAGCTCTTGGTTTTTCTTCTTTAAGGACTAGCCTGTACTCCTAGAATTGGACACTAACAATGACCCTTCATGAGACCCTATCTGGTTCTAGGAGTGGCCTTCATCTTTTCTGGTCTTCATAGAATAACCAAAATAGTACATATTGTCATAACCCCAGTAGTCATGTCACATTTACAATAAAGGGAGGCGCTTTTCTATTCCTTTCTCTCTCACTGGCTGCCTTGAGCTTTACATTCAGGATGCCTTCACTGCTGCTGTTCAAAATCTCTTTCTTCTTATTCTTTCACTCACCTATGAACCCAAACACTTTTTTCAATAAGCTGCCTATTAGAAAAGAACTGATAAGCTAAATTGTCAGAAGGTGCTCCTGGCTAAAAACAGGTCAATGGGTAATTCAACTTTGGAATAACAATGCTTTCAACCCGATTCACTCACTGTTGCAGGACCCTCAGAAGATATTTTGGGTCAATAAAGATCTCCTTGGTTCCACTGAAATCATACACAGAAGTAACAAGCTTATTTCAGTTATGCCTGCATGATGCCTGTCTCATGGCTGGTTGCTTGGGCTGTTCTGTAACAGGGTGAGGAGACAGTTAGGAAAAAGTCAGTTCCTACTAGAAAACATCACGTTGCCCCATTATTGAGCTTCTTTATAGCGGGCTGTGTGTGGGTAGCGGGGAGGGAGCAGTAGGTGGTGGTTTGCTACAGTTTACTATAAGGTATTCAGAACCCTATGGTAAGCATGGCAATCGGTCTTGGGATATGAACGTTTTCTGAAATATTTGGGGGAAAATCATAGTGGAATTATTTATTGAAGCATTAATTTATATTTTGTTTTTGAGGCAATTGAAGCATTAGAAGGAACGAGAACTATTTGTATATTTTTCTGAATTTGGAGAAGGCCATTGTGTTTCCTTTTCGCAGTAGTTTCTTGAAGATAATCTATTTTCCGGGTTTTTTTTTCAAAACCTGAAACTCTGAAATGATGCTAAGAGTATGTGTGTCTGTCTGTTTGGGCATGGAGGGCTGTGGAGAGGAGAGTGAAAGTGGCAAGAGAAGGGCGAATCCCAGAAGCCTGGGAAGTGATGGAGGTGTGTGAAGGCCCGACTGGGAGCTTACCAGACTGCAGAAGGGAAGCTGGGCCCGGGGTGCTGGATGTTGGGCTCCAGCCTCAGCAGAAGTCCCAGTGAGGGCCAAGCTGAGGCTTAGCAGAGAAAGTGTGGAACTCCCTGACCCCTAACTCCAAGGGCCAAGTGTAGTTGGGCAATGAGTCTATTAGTGGTGACCAGTACACACCAAGAACCAGAGACCTTTTCCCAAATATTGTGTCCTAAATGCACTGGGACTTTGATAAGACCCTAGAGGAGTAGATGTGGGTAGAGATTTACAGGACTGAATAAGATAATTTCCTGCCAGTCTGGCAGGGGAAGGAGGAGGAGCAGACCCACATTAGATTTAACTTGTTTTATAGAAAAAATTTCTGGTAATTGTTGAAAAATTGTGTATTAGTCACCTATGGCTATGTAACAAATTACTCCAAATTTTAGCACCTTAGTGCAATAAACCCAATGCTTAGCTGGGCGCTTCTGGCTCAGGGTCTCTCACAAGGCTGCCATCAAGGCATCGGCTGGGATGGAAGTCATCTCAGGGCCTGAGAGGGGAGGATTTGCTTCTAAGTGCATTCACACGGCCGCAGGCAGGCCTCCGGTCTCCTGTGGATGTTGGCAGGGGTTGCCATTTTTTCCTGCCCCGTGGTCCCTTCCATAGGGCTGCTGTTTACAACAGGGCACCTGATTGCCTCAGAGCAAAGAGGGAGAAAGAGAGAGAGAGAGAGGGACTGAGAAAAGGAAAAGACAAGATAAGGTGGAGGAAAGGGAAAGAAAGAGAGCTTAGACAGAAGCACAGTCTTTTCATAACCTAATCTCAGAAGTGACATTCCATGGCTGCGTCAAATTTTATTAATTAGAAGTGAGTGCATAGGTGTGGCCCACACACAGGCGGAGAGGATTACGCAGTGGCATCGCTGGGAGGCATCTGAGGGGCCACCTACCACGCCTGAATTGGGGACTGCAGTTTAATCCCCCCGGCTCATAACCAAACATAGTTATGCTGTGGCATAGGACGTGCAGTTCTGGGATTGTTCATTCATGGATTTTTACTGGAAAAGTTTGGGAAGCTTTGTGTTCATATGGCTCCTAAGTTTAAGGAATTGACCCAAGTTAGGCTTCCACTTGTTGGACCCCGGGTACCATTTTAAGGGCTTTGAAAAGACTCTAGGTAGATGAGAAGGAAAAGAAAACATGTTTTGCTGAACACTGTGGGAGAGAGAAAGGAAGAATAAGGCATGTGGCATAGACGTGACATGGTTAAGTTGGAGTGACGCTAGGAGAGAGAAAATAGACAGAATTTAAGCCGTTGTGCACAACAAATGCTCTTTATACCAAATACTCTTGGTAGACACAGGGGTGGGCAGGGCACAATGTTGGAAGGACCTACCTAGTGTTGGGGAAAGACATTGAAGAAGAGGGGATACCTCTCTGCACCTGAAATTGTCAGAGTGGAGGTGGGCAAACAACGCCGGTAGAGGCTCTGAAAGGGGAAGGGGAGTGCTGCATTTGCAATTTTTTACTTGCTTGAAGGGCAGGTGTCTGTGGTTTGGCCCCTGGTTTTTTCATCATTATCTTGCTCCTCATCTTCAGTGTGTTTTTTTTTTTGGGGGGGGGGCGTCTCCTGTCTGCATAGCTCTGTAATGGGTGGCAGTGGAGAAGCCAAGAGCCAGGAGTGACCGTGAAGAACACAGGCCTCCTTCAGGGGGCTCCTGTAGGGCCCAGGATGCCTGGGGCACCCACTCAGCCTTCCTTACCCACTTTTGAACAAGGAAGCCCTTTTCCTGGAAGGGATCATCTCTGGGGGCAAACAGGCTAATTGTCTAGTTACAAAACAAATAGATTCTTCTTTGGAAAAATGATGTTTAATCAAGGATCTCAAGGAAATAACCAGCTGTTTTAAACTAATTAAATGTAATTGGCTATCTGTTGTAAAGAGTTAATGCTCCTCAAGGAACAATTATTTTTAGGGTCCCAAGGAAGCAGGAGTTTGAAGCTTCAGGTTGAAGGTAGATCTAGGGTTCTCTGAGGTGATGGGCAAAGAGACCAAATTAAAGGCTTTCTGAACTTTGAATTTGTGTAACTGGCGGTGGAGGAGGGACTGTCTTATTTCATTCATTTTATTCCTAGGCTGGCTTGTTAGACCTTAGATGTCACAGTTTGGGGATTTAATGAGGCGGCATTTTCAGGCTAACTTTTAAATTAATCTTTGCTCTTACTTGGGATGGTGTGGGCTTATCTTGTCCTTTCTTCCTGATGCAGAGGCAGGAGAGTGAGGTCTGAGTCCTGCTTGTCTAACCTTCCTGGGACCAGCCCTGGGCTTTGAAATGGGTGCCCATAGGCTGGAGCACCAAGGTAGTGATTGAGCGAGGGGTGAGTTTAGCAGAGCTAGGTTGGCTTCATCAGACTTAAGACGTTGTAGTCTTGTGTCTTTGTTTGCCCAAACAAACCTTATAGTTACTTCATTCTTTTCTCACCTCACAGTAAAAAGTTAGTTAGAGAATTATAAAAAAAAAAAAAAATATGAAAATATACATTAATATTTACTTATCTATCTACTTATTTACTTACTTACTCACTCACTTACTTAAAATAGTTCTTATTTTAACCTCCACTTTTAGGTGAGTACCAGTCTGTGGATGTAGGGCCAAGACTCCTCTTAGAGGACATGTCGCTGATTAGAATTCTGTGTTGCCTTTCTTGTATAAACCAGTCCCCCCAGTGCATCAGCTCTGATTTCTAATTTTAGGTTTTTTTTTTTTTTTAAATGGAGTGAAAAGTTATATTCACTTACAAAGTAGAATCTTAAAATTTTACGATACCTACCCACCCCCAATCTTTTGTAGTTGTCTGACTCCCATCTAACTCAGTAACAGTTTTTATTAGCATGTGATGATGGAGATTTTTTTTTTAAGCATCCCACTTTAGTTTTTATAGAAACAACTCTTCCTTTCCAGATTCATATTTTATCCCTATATACAATATTTCATTAAATTAGATACTTACAATTAACACATAAATGTTACATTTAAAAGTTACATGTTAAAAACTTACATTAACAAATGCTGAAACACATTTGGGAACAATTTACTTCTGGAAAGTATAAAACTCAACTGGTGGGAGGAAAGTGTATTACTTGTTACTTACTAGCTTTGAGCTCAGAGTGTTGTATATTTTAAAGGGAATAGAAGGTTTTCTGTAAAGGGTCACATGGTAAATGTTTTTGGCTTTGCAGATCACATAGTTTCTATCTCTGTGAACTCAACTCTGCCATTGTAGCATAAAAGCACCCATAGACAATGTGTAAATGAAATTGGTGTAGTAATGTTTTAATAAAACTTTATCTACAAAACAGGCAGGGGTTGGGATTTGGCCTGAGGGCCATAGCTTGCCAACCCCTTGTCTAGAATATTGGTAAATTGGCATAAATTAAGAGAGTTCCTCCTCATCATGATTCAATCAACGAGGTGTTTATTGAGTGCCAACTATGTGCCGAGCCTTTCAAATATCTGTGATAGTCAAGATAAGAATGTGGCTTATTTTTCCAAGCTGTAATATGATCCATGCCTTGGTACTCACTCATCTGTGGGCTAGATTACTTTCCATGCCTCTTTCTTCACCTGGAAAATTTCTGCCTATCTTTCAAACCACATCTCAAAAATCACCTCTGTAGGAGAGTGTCCCTGGGCTGAGACAGCCCTGCTTTGGGTTGCTGAGGTATCACCCAGTGCATTCCTCCATCACAGGGCTTATCATTTCATATTGTAAAAAATGGTTTCTATCTCTCTCTTTCCTTCTAAGCTGTGACCTTTTGAAGGCCAAGACTCAGTTACGTCCACAGTCCTTTTGTACACAGCAGGTATTTTCAATACTTGTTGAATGAATGACAAGAGTCAATCTGGCAAAGAATGAAATAGACTATGTGAGTAGCCTTTGCTACCATTTATGTGTATGTATTTTGACCTTGTAACTTTTTCCCTCTTTGTGTTTATTGACTAAGAAGGTGGAGGGAGGTGGCAGCTGTTCTTAATAACTTTTCCCATAATCTTCTCATAGAAACTTAAATGTATTTATATATTATTTATATACATTAAAAATAAGAGTAATATGTGTTTGTAGCTTTTTTTTTTTTTTTTTTTTTGGTGGTACGCGGGCCTCTCACTGTTGTGGCCTCTCCCATTGCGGGGCGCAGGCTCCGGACGCGCAGGCTCAGCGGCCATGGCTCACGGGCCCAGCTGCTCCGCGGCATGTGGGATCCTCCCAGACTGGGGCACGAACCCGTGTCCCCTGCATCGGCAGGCGGACTCTCAACCACTGCGCCACCAGGGAAGCCCCATGTTTGTAGCTTTTTAAGGTCAAATTGTACTACAAGATTTAGGAGACTCTGTTAGTTGGTTATACCTCTTTCTCCTTTGCTCACTTCCTATCACAGAACATGAAAACCCAGACCTTCCCTTTACTAACGTCTCTCAGCCGAGAGTGGCCATGTGACCCATTTCTGGCCAATGAGATGTAAGAGGGACTCTGCCAGGGCTCTTTCAGGAAAGATTTTCCCTTTTTAATTGTGGTAGAAACTGCAAGGCATTTGCTCTTTTGTTCTTCCCTTTTAAGAACCTCTAATTTTTTTTTTCTGTGCATGTGGCTACCAAGAATAAATATTACATTATCCAGCCTCCCTGGTAGCTACTTGTGACTTTGGGACTACATTCTGGCCAACAGGCTAAAGCAGAAGTGTTTTGTAGCAGCTTTCAGGAAATTTCCCTAAAAGAAAGCTCTCTTGTGCTGCCCTTTTATTCCTCCTTCCTGCTGGCTGAAATGTCGACATGATGGCTGAGAGTAACATCTGGAACCATGACGTGGCCTTGGGAATGGAGGCCGTGTCTAGTGGAGCAACAAGAGGGAAGGAGCCTTGTTCTCTGAGGAGATAATGAGCAGACCCTCCATAGCAGCCCTGGACTACCTGCCTCTAAACTCTTAGGTATCAATGTTCTGTCTGTTCTAGTCACTCCTTTGAATCTCTGTTCTCATTACCAAGTTAATCCTAACTGTTAGATGAGGACAACTCTCCCTCGGTCATTGGCTGCTCACTTCTCCATGTCCTATCTGTGAAAACATGATGTTTGGAGCTGTGGCAGCCATTTTGTGATTCTGAGTGGACAAAGACGAGGATTGTGCAACAGAAGGATGGAAAGAAATGAGCCCTCAGTGATGTCACTGAGCTTCCAAATCAACCCCGGGGGCCATCTACTTCTGCATATATATTTTAAAGTAAACAACAAATGTCCTTATGTGCTAAGCTACTGTTAGTTTAGTTTCCTGCTACTGGTAGCCAAAAGTATCTTCATTAATTTAGCTTAAACAAATGCAATAGTTCTTTGCCTCCTGCCTGCTCATCCTTATTCTGCCTCTTACAGGGAACCACTTTCACCTCTTAGCTCTTTTCCTTTGCCGTTCAACTAAATACCTAAAATTAAAAGATGAGGATTTTGCTTTCTTTTTAAAAAAATTTATGTATTTTATTTTTGGCTGCGTTGGGTCTTGTTGCTGCACGGGCTTTCTCTAGTTGCGGCGAGCGGGGGCTACTCTTCGCTGTGGTGCGCGGGCTTCTCATTGCGGTGACGTCTCTTGTTGCGGAGCACGGGCTTAGTTGCTCCGCAGCATGTGGGATCTTCGCGGATCAGGGCTCGAACCCGTGTCCCCTGCATTGGCAGGCGGATTCTTAACTACTGCGCCACCAGGGAAACCCAGGATTTTGCTTTCTTAAATCACTCCTTTTACTTCCCTAATGTCTCTTCTTCCATCTCAATTTAGCTATCTCACTATTTTTGTTCATCACGACTTCGTCAATATCACTCACAGCTGTCATATAGTGCTCTATAATTTCATTTCTTTTGCAACTTCTTTTCTTGTCATTGTTAATTGACTTGCTTTTTCATTTGCTTAGTTTTCTATGTGACTATCAATAATTCATTCCTATACATTCCACTGGAGCTGTAAAGCTCTTTTTGTTCCATTTAAACACATGAAGTAATCCAATAATTCCTTTTTCCTCTAAAAGCCATCTCTCCTGGAGCCTTCCATACAACTCCTCCACGTGGACTGGTTGTTACCTCTGATTGCTTCACACTTTGCTGTCTCCGATGCTATCCTGGGATTCTTTTGGCCTCCTTCCTGTGCTGGAGTCTCTGTTCCTGGATCCCTTGTTGTCTGGCTGCAACACATCTTCCTGAAGCTTTCTAAGAAAGGATACATTTTTGGGTTTGTTTTTTTTTAAGATCCTCCGTGTCTGGAAATATCTTTATTTGACCTGCCCACTTGATTCATAGTTTGGCTGGCCTAGAATTCTTGACTAGAGGTGATTTTTCCTCAGAATTTTGTAGTCATTGCTTTATCGTCTTCTAATTTCTTCTGTTTTTGAGAAATCGGATACGATTCTTCTTACCTGTTTTTTGTTTTGTTTTCTTTTTTAAAATAAATTTATTTATTTATTTTTATTTTTGGCTTCCTTGGGTCTTTGTTGCTGTGCGTGGGCTTTTCCCTAGTTGTGGCGAGTGGGGGCTACTCTTCCTTGCGGTGCGCGGGCTTCTCATTGGGTGGCTTCTCTTGTTGCGGAGCACAGGCTCTAGGTGCGTGGGCTTCAGTAGTTGTGGCACTCGGGCTCAGTAGTTGTGGCTCATGGGCCCTAGAGCGCAGGCTCAGTAGTTGTGGCTCGTGGGTTTAGTTGCTCTGTGGCATGTGGCATCTTCCCGGAGTAGGGCTCGAACCCCTGTCCCCAGCATTGGCAGGTGGATTCTTAACCACTGTGCCACCAGGGAACCCCTTGTTTTGCTTTTGGTTTTCCTTCCTGGGTGCTTTTAGGATCTTACCTAATTCCCACTGTTCTGAAATTTCATGAGGATGGTTTGTGTGGGGTTTTTTTTTTGTTTGTTTGCTTGTTTATTGCATGGAATACTTGCTAGATTCTTTTAATCTGGAAAAATTTAAAATCTATGTATTTTTAGTTCCAGGAAATTCTATGTATTATATCGTTGATCATTTCTCTATACTGAACTTCCTGTGCTCAATTTCTGGAACTTACATAAGTCTTGCATCTTCTTGACTGGTTCTCTGTTTTCTCATTTCTCTCCTGTTTTCCATCTCTTTGTCTTTTTGTTTTACTGTAAGATGTTTTCCCAACTTTGTTTCCTAATCAATTGAATTTTAAAAATTCAGTCTTTACATTATATGGCATTTTGTTCTTTATTCATGGATACCTTATTTGGATCCTTATTTTAGCTTTAATTATCTTCCTTATTAGTTAACAGTTAAGTACAGGGTAAAAAAAATCATATATAAAGACAATGTACAACACATAGTCTTAACACTTGCCTGCATTAGCACACATACAAACATGAAGCAAATAAAGGATGTCTCTCTTTTGATTCTACTTTTCCACTGCTGTCCCAGGCTTTGTTTTGGCACTACTGGAACGCTTGTCTCAGTATCTTCGAAATAATGCTTTCTGAGTGTTTGAATTTTTCTTTTGTTCCCTGTTTCGTCTCTTTTCTTTTGAGTTCTTTTTCTTTTGTTTTGATCTCTCTCCTTTATGTTCAAAGATTCTCTCAAATGGATTTCCATTTTATTTCAGAGGGAAGTGCTAAAAAGATGATTGAAAGATGTACATGAGGGAACAGGGATTGTACTAAGTGATGGCTAATCACATAGGGACTCAGCTATTTTATTGGAGGACCCCTAAGTACCACCATCTGTAGTTCTTTGTTCTGTCAGTTTCTGTAGAGCAATTCTCTGTATTTTCTGCCTGGAGGTATAAGCTTGGCTGCCAGAGTTCCAGGAATTGCGAGTGGGGTGGTGTATTAGCATTTAGAATGCTAGTTTCTACTTAATCTCCCCTTTTTGGTAGGGTTATGTGTGTGTTGTCGTTGATGTTTGCTTTTTTCTTTTGTTAAATTTTTTAGTAAATTTAACAGATTTATTGAAGTATAATGGACATAACCCCTTGCATTTCGTGCAGTGACTCACCCCCTCCTCTGTTGGGCAGTCCCTTCCTTTCTTCTGTCCTGTCTCCAGAGGTTCCTAGTGACTCCAAGTCAGTTTTTCTGGGGTCTGCAGCACAGACTACTTGCCTTTTAGTTCAGGTTTCAGCCTTTCTGGTCTGTTAAGTCACTTACCACTGTCCATCTACTTTCTAGCATCCACAATTTAAGCATTGCCCTCCATTTTCATGGGATTTGAGGAGAAGTGGAGAAAAATGCACATGTTCAATCTGTCAAGTTTAACCGGAAGCCCTATCAGTTGTATTTTACTAACATTATCAATTCCTACTACTCAGTTGTGGGTCCCTTGAACTGTTTGGAGGGGTTAGGGGTCAAGTATAAAGGATATATGTACATGTGTGCATGTTTGTGTCTCTTTGTGTACGTGTGAGGCTATGTATGAGATTCTGTGTGTGTATGTTACAATGAGAATAAGCGTGTTAGCCAAGGAACTATAAGGAGGCCTGGAGCAGTGAGTGTGAGGAATTAGAAACATGGGGAGAAAAACAGGGAGGAGGAGGGACCTGCAAGTTTTGGAGTAATATTCTGCCTCGATGGACTATTTCCTTCCTGTTCTTAACCTGGCCCTTCAGCTCATCTCTTTAAACCAGAAACCATGAGAGCAGGCGGAACACAGGCAAAAGTGTGACGTTCAACTTCATTCCACTCCCCAGTGCCTTTTAAGCTCTCTCCGCCCTTCACTGGGTTACTCTGGACTTTCTTGGAGTTCTCTGGTTGCCCAAACTTCTACTTCATTCTTACCTTCCATGCTGTGCTCTCTACTTCTGCCCCCTCCTTGCACAGAATCTGAAAGTACAAAATGTCTTCTTTTTTACCTGCATTTGATATCTCACCTAATTTCTATATTACCTTATGAGGCAGGTCTAGTTTTTTCCATGTGATAGATGAAGAAATCAATGCTTGGAGAGATGTGATCTCTTTCCTAGAGTCATACAGATAACAAGGAGCAGAACTATGGTTTGAATTTAGCTGCTCTGGTTTTGAAGTCCATGTTTTTACCAATACACTGCATTGTGTCCATGTATTTAATTGTACAACTCTTCTTTCATAATTCTACATGAAATTTTTTACATATAATGAGGATGCATTAAAATCAATTTGATAAACACATTGGCATTTAATTGTATAAGGTACAGTATAGATCCTTGCTGAGGTAGGAGTGCAGCTCTTAAGAAGAAAGGCATTGTCCCTGCCTTCAAAGAACTTATACTCTCTGAAATAATGTTATTTCACAACGTCAATGTCCTGGTTATCGGGGAAGGCAAGACTTTGGGACTCCAGGCATGGTGTAAAGCTGGGTGACCATCAGCCAAATGTTTTCTGGCTTCACAGGTGTGAGGATCAAGATACATAATGGAAAAAAAGGGTTTACTACAACCTTATGACAAGTAATGCATGTATCATTATTTATATGTTAAGCGTAAGAAAAATGAGGACCTTGGTGTTGAGAGGCTTGCCCAAGGTCACATGACTAGAATTCAGTCTTCTGAAGGTCAGCCCAGAGCTTTCCCTTTTCTCACTAACATTCTTTTCAGTCCTATGTATTTTTCAAAGATGCCATAGCAATCTTAGGGTAGGTAACATTTCCATTTTATAGATGGAGAAACTGATGTGAAGAGCCATGTTCAAGGATGCTTTTAATAAATGCTATTTTAGGGTGTACATGAATAGAGTCCCTAAATTCTGAGCAATTGAGGCCCATAGGATGGGAGGAGGGTATGCATCTCTAAGAAGGAAAACCCAACATTTATTGAGCTCCTACTGTATGCCAGACAGCCAGAGACTGTACCAGGGATTACATATGATCTTGTCTAATCCTCAAATCAGTACTGTGGGGTTGGTATTTTTGTCTTCCTTGTACAGATGAAGCTCAGATAGGCTGTGAAACCTTCTAATATCACACAGACCATCAAGCTATCATTAAATGGGTCCATTTCATATAACACCAGACAAAGTTGATATTCGACTCCAGGACTATTTAGAGCCCACAGGCATATGTGTTACTAAGATTTCTCTCAGTGTCTGCAACTAATCATTGAAATGTCCATGGCTTCTTAGAGCTGAAACCAAAGATAAGTGTCTCTGCAACCATTTCACAGAGACTCCTCTGATTTAAAGATCCCATTCATGTCTTTTAGGCTCTGTTCTGGGAAAAGGACAAATCGTGTGTTTGAGGAGATGTTCTTTCACTGGCTGCTTGAATAAAGGCTTTTCTTTTTCCTTCATTCTGAGTCCACCGATAATATTTTTAATTACCCTGGTTGTTTCCCTGAGTTATAAAACCCAGTGTATGAAAGTTATATATGTTAAAAATTTTATTCATCTGCTAAAATCTCTACCTCAGAGTATATTCTCTTGGTTTGGATTTACACGAAAGTATTATACATAAATGATTTAAATAGAATATGTGTTTGATATGGAAATTCAATAGTTAAGAGGCCCACAAAACTTGCCAGATGTTTGTGTGAGAAGCTAGCAGGGCAGGTGGGTGAGTATTTATTGCTTCCTATGTAACATGAGCTGCTGGGTAGCCATGAAGTAAAAAAAAAAAAAGACCCTCATCTGTGTTGGGGAAAGAGTGTAGTGGCACTGACTTCACAGTTAGGAAAAAACCTGAATGTGAGGGTACACCAACACACAGGCCTCCTGTTTTAGAATATCTTTTTAGTCTAAGGATAATGACTTTTTTCTTTTGCTTACGATGCTATTTTTTTCCAGAGTTCAAACTTTGTGTTTAGAAGGTGACCTCAGGGGAAGTTCACTGGACACGAGTTTTAGAGTCTGTGCATTCCAGGCCCATTTCTGGAAGCACATATTGGCTGTTATCATAGGTGAAGTGAACAAGTTGCTGCTCTCATCCAAGGGCAACCTGAGACACGTGAGCCCCTGGGGACCAGTAACGCTTGGTGAGATTCAAATGCAGATGAATTCTGCTCCCTTCCTGCACTTCACAGAGCCCCCCAGACACATTCCCCAGCTTACTGTATTAGAAACACTTTCCAGTGGGCTCATTTTCTTGTTCCTTCTTTTTAAGAAAAAAAAATAATAATAATAATTTAAAAATATATATATATATATATATATATATATAAAATTCTGAATTTTCTTTCTAATTGTGCTGAAATGACATGTAGTTCTGGATTGGCCTAAGTGTTTTGTTTCTTAATTTTTTCTATAGCACACACCAGGCACATTTTGACATACAGGCATTAATTGATACTTTGCCTAGGAATCGGTTTGGCACTTAGAGAAATAGAGAAGTGAAAATCTCCTGTATTAAGAGTGACAGTGAATAGCCTCCAATAATCAGAGGGGCAAACAAGGAGTAAGTACAATGGACACTCATACCTGCTGTTAGTAGGTGCTCAAAAGTGTTTGTCGCTTGGGTGGTTGAGAGAAGACAGTGATCCAGGGGCATGAAATAAACAGAAAGGGGTTCAGGGAGGAGGCAGGATTTAAGCTGGATATTGAAAGATCAGCTGCATTTAGGTGGGTAAAAGGGAAGTCCTACCTACCAGGGAGGAACATTGTACACAACAAAGAGGTGAGCAGTGGCTTGATTCCTGAGGGGGCAAGTGAGAAGATCTATCTGAATCAATTAGAGTGTCATATTGGGGAGAAATGAGGAATGATTCTGTAAAATCCGTACATTCCTGTTTCCCTCCCTCTAACTCACCCTGTCCCACTGTTACCTTCTGCTTTTGGCACTCCTAGGCTGTGGGGCTTCATCTAGTCTATATGTGGCAGGGTGAGAGGCATGCTTGTTTAGAGAAGTAATAATGTGTAAGTAGAAGAGGTGACTTTGGGTCCTGTTGGGTATGTGGGTGCTAATGGAGAGAGGAAGTATTGAGTCCCTAAACCCCAGCACCAAACACTGGATAGCTTGTGTCAGCATTTCCTTGGTGTGAATATCCTCCTTGCAGTCTCGCACTGTATTTCAAACTTACTCAAAGAGGTTTTTAGCAGCATAACAGGAATGCTTAGTTATCTCTTTATTGGGGAGTAAATTAGATGGTTATAAAGTTAAATAAAACCCAGAAAGTTCCTACTGCGTTTTCTTAAAATCCTTTGTCAAAACAAATAGCCTTGAAATGAACATAAAAATTTAAATGGCATTGACTCTAATGAAAGAACAACAAGCCTAATGAAGTTGAAGTACTGTGAGAGTACTGGGAAAGCAGGGCTGCTTTTATCTTATTGGAATGTTTATGTCCTTGCATGTCTCCTAATCACACTGTGGTAACATCATTCCGAGAAAGTGCTTTAGGGAAGATTGCTAATAAGAAACAAAAATGATACCGCTTCGAGTTAACAGTCCCCCCCAAATAGTCAGATAATCTGTTGTCTAGGATAGAGGGCACTAGGCTGGAAGAATATGATTGGAGACGCTCCTATCTTATTTTGGGTTTGTGGATATTTGGCGCCATCGATAAAGGGGCTCTCAACTATTACTGGGACAGCACCTCAAACTCTGCATGTTGGAAATTAAAGTCTTTGCCATACTCTTGGAAACCAGCTTTCTATCCACTGTTCCTTATTTCTACAGATGGGTCTGCATTCTTCCAGACATCCAGGCTTGGGGCTTTGGGTCATCCTTGGTTCTTTCTCTCTCCTCCCATATCTCAAAGTTACTAAATTTTCTCTCTCAAATGCTCCAGGATCACTCTCATTCATTCCATGGCTACAGCCACCAGCTCAACTCATTTTCTTGATTCTCATCACTGGTCTAGGTGACTCTCTGATTGCAGGCTTAACAGCTTCCACTTTCATCCTGCCCTCAGTGGCCAGACTAATCATCCTACATTTCACGTCATTGTGTCATTCATCTGAGCACTACCCACAGCATAATCCTGATAGTTAAGGCCCTTTACCAACCAGTTCTAATCTGCTTTCCCAGCTCCATCTCTTGACATTGCCTCAGATGAGCACGGGACCACTGCTACCACAAGATGGGCAGTGATCATTTTTTGCTTAAATGTGGTTTGTTCATTTCCTCATCTTTTTTTTTTTTTTTTTTTTTTTTGCGGTACGCGGGCCTCTCACTGTTGTGGCCTCTCCCGTTGCAGAGCACAGGCTCCGGAAGCGCAGGCTCAGCGGCCGCGGCTCACGGGCCCAGCCGCTCCGTGGCATGTGGGAACTTCCTGGACCGGGGCACGAACCCATGTCCCCTGCATTGGCAGGTGGACTCTCAACCACTGCACCACCAGGGAAGCCCCTCCTCATCATTTTTTCATTTACTTGTCCCCCTGTTTAGGATGCTGCTTTTCTTCCTCACTACTTCTGCAATTTCTTGCAAGGTAATGGCTTGAAACTTTTTCAGTCACCCCTTTGAGAATCTGATGAAAGCTATCTTTTATCCCAGGAAAATGCATATCCAAAGGGTTCATTGACTCCTGAAGTTCGATTCATGTACCCATTAAGAGAACACTGACCTTAAATTAAGAATTGTTGCTCAAGGTAAAGTTAAAATCCTCAGTCCTCCATAAAGCCTTCCTAAATCACTCTGGCTGGTGATGAGAACTCCCCTACCCCTTCCTTTCTCACCTGAACTCCACTGAAATTGTCTTTTCCATTCATTTGGTACTTACTGAAGACTACTGTGTATTATTTGTTTTCTTTCTATGCACAAGCTCTATTTCCCCAAATAAACTAAAAGCTCCTTGAAGGCAAGGCCCTGCCACATACCTCTTGGAATTGTATGTAAATCAGTGTATGTTGCTTTGATTGGTCAAAGAATATAATCAGGCATATATAGGAGTCCAAATGGACAGTTTTTTCTTCTTCTATTTTGGTTGGTTGCTGTAGAACATGTTCTGGAAGGGCCTCTGTTGTACTGTGAGTCATCCAGAACCTGATGACTCTGAAGGTCTCTTGATCTGTAAATATATTGGAGTGCTTACCAGGGTAGCCACTGGCTCTGAGATCTCTGATATAGAAGGAGTGAAGGAGAGTGGCCGTGTATGATATTTAAAGGCATTCTGGGATGCAGTAAAGGTATTGGCACTTAGTATGAGATCCTGGCAAAATTGTGATGATGATGACTCCATCCTTGGTATACTTTCAAGGATCCCCCTTCCCTGACATCACATGTCTCAAGTATCCCCTCTCTCAACCTAAATCTGTACTCAGAAAAATATTTGCTATAAATTATTTAGACCTTAGTCTGAATGGCAGCCTTTCTATTCTTTATTCCAGGATTATTTACAGAGTCTTACTTCTAATTATGGCATGAAAAACTTAGTTTTCTAGTGAAGATAATCCAGAGATCTGATCATATGAAAGGAATTTAGGGGGCCAATGACTCATACTTAAATCACACCAGGTAATTTAACATCTGTACCATCCTTTTCACCCCTCTCCCAACACACACACACACACACACACACACACACACACACACACACACACACACACGGCTGGAACTGGCTTCTGTATAATGAATTATACATTCTTAATAACACTAATCATTCATTGAGCAAACCTTCATTTTCCAAGTTCCCCAAATAATCTGAGCCATAAATGCTTTACCACACTTCATTATGTTTTCTAGTAGAGGAAGAGTATGCAATAATAGGTAAAGGGTGATACGAAGTTGTATGAGCAACATGTTATAGGTTCAAAGTTAAGAGTAGGTATAAGAGTGGAGTAACAGAAGTTACAAAGCTCAACAGCAGCACAGGCCATGTGTATATTACACAGAGCCAAGAGCAGTGCCCCTCACACTTGTCTAGGTGACAGAGCCCCTGGACAAGTTGGTGTTCTACATCATGTTCTTTGTGGAGCACCATAAAATGTTGATATGATTTACCCCAGCAGGCAAACAAGGAAACCTTGCCTATATTATATGTATGCAATAAAATCTGAGTATCAAAAGCACCTTTCCACCAATACAAAACAAAGCACAGTACCTCAGTGGTGGTGGAGGTTGACCTCTCAGCCTGCTGATACAGAGACCACAGGTCTTCAAATAACAGGCATGAGGGCTGCAACCCTCCCAGAGCAGTGAACCTGAGTAGAAGGGCTGATGGCAAAGTCAGTGGTCATGGCCAACTGAAGACAAAGGGCCCTGTCCTGATTTTTGTAAAAATACATAAGCCTCCTGGTTCTGATTCAACCAAGGGAAGGTTGAGTAACTGCAATTAGATTTCCTGCCCACCAGGTGGGACTGAAAAAGATTTAGTTTGATTTAGAACAGTAAAGAAATGTTATGGGACTTCCCTGGTGGTCCGGTGGTAAAGAATCCGCCTTCCAGTGCAGGGGACTCAGGTTCGATCCCTGCTCGGGGAACTAAGATCCCACACGCCACAGGGCAGCTAAGCCTGTGCGCCACAACTACTGAGCTGGCGTGCCTCAATGAGAGAGCCTGCGTGCTGCAAACTACAGAGCCCACGTGCTCTGGACCCCGCGTGCCACAACTAGAGAGAGAAGCTGGCACGCCACAACGAAAGATCCCGCCTGCCTCAACAAAGATCCCTCATGCTGCAACTAAGAGCCGATGCAGCCAAAAATAAATAAATAAATAAATAAATAAATTTTTTTTTAAGAAAGAAATGTGGTATTTCTTGCACCCAAGTGCCATGGAGCAATTCATATCCCTATAGGTTTTGGTTCTTATTTCACAGTTGGGACTACTCATTTTCAACAATGCCTTTATAAAGTCTTGAGTTTAAAAATTCATCCCATCACTGTCTTGGAATCTGGCTTAAGTGCACACCCTGCTGTTAAGCTTCTCGTGACCACATAAGCTGCCCTCTGTCTGGGTGTATTAACTAGCACATGGAAATAGATCCCAGAGGCTAGAAAATGATGAGGAAACAATTATGCCAATTTTCTTCCCCCTGTGAACTGAGGAAAAACCATAATAGATCGAGTTCAGGCAAGGAATACCTAGGTTCAGTTATCATTGGGTGATTCAAGGTTGAGATCTGTAAAGATAGAGCAGTGATTCTCAAACGTTGCTGTACACATGAATTACCCAGATAACTTATTAAAATGCAGATTCTAATTCACTAGGTCTGGGGTGGTGTCTGAGAGTCTGCATTTCTCAGGGGATGAGGTGCTGTGGGTCCATAGACCACACTTTGGGTAGCAGCTGTCTTAATTTCTGTTCCATATCTACCTCAAACTTGCTCTTTGACCTTTCAAATTTATTTTACCCTTCTGGATCTCAGCTTCCTTAACTGTAAAAGAAGAGAATTGGCTTTAACATTCCTGAGAAGGACATTTTATATATTTTTCTACCCAGCATGCATTGCCCCTTCCTAATAGCACTTTGATTTTCTTCTGGGGAATTTACTTCCCTCCTTTGTATGCAACTTTGGTAGGTAGGTAAGTCTTAAGACTTTCCATTTCATTATGCCAGCTGATGGAGACTCTCCTATCTCAGTTCCCATGACCTTCGTCTTATAGCCCAGGTACAGCAAGAGGCAGGGTAGGACCTAAGCTTGCTTGGTTGGCTTCTCTCTCTCCTAGGACTTTGACTCTTTTTTAAAAATAAATTTATTTATTTATTTATTTATTTTTGGCTGCATTGGGTCTTCGTTGCTGCGCGCGGGCTTTGTCTAGTTGTGGAGAGCGGGGGCTACTCTTCGTTGCAGTGCGCAGGCTTCTCATTGCGGTGGCTTCCCTTGTTGCAGAGCACGGGCTCTAGGCGCGCAGGCTTCAGTAGTTGTGGCTTGCGGGCTCTAGAGCACAGGCTCAGTAGTTGTGGTGCCTGGGCTTAGTTGCTCTGTGGCATGTGGGATCTTCCCGGATTAGGGATTGAACCCGTGCCCCCTGCATTAGCAGTCAGATTCTTAACCACTGCACCACCAGGGAAGCCCAGGACTTTGAATCTTGAGTGGAGTGAACCAAGTAGAGAGAAACTGTTGAAATTCATCATCATAGCTGTGGGACCAGGGTTCAAGCAGCAAAACCTTCTGGAGCCTCCTCATATCTGTCTGTTCCGAGCTTGGTTCCCCAGTCCTCCCTTCAATCTTGTGAGCACTCCCATAGCTTTTCAGAATGTTCTCTTTTTACTTAAGTTACCTAAAGTCAATTTCTGTTGCTTGCAACCAGAGATGAATATATTCTCTAAGCTCCTTCTGACTCAAGCATTGTAGGGTTCAGGTCCTGAACAGCTTGTTGATGAGTCTGATCGCTGTTTTCTATAAGGAAAGGAAAAGGCACAAGAATATTTTCCCTAAGGAAGAGCAATTCCTTTGAAGTCTTTGGCATGGGTTTGTGTATAGGTTACTGGTGCCAGTGAGGGATATGGATTACTTTCCAGCAAACTGGTAGGTGTAGGTAATCAGGTTGTTTTCCTTTATCAAATGGAGACTAAGATACCACCTGTGCTTCAGAAGCAAGCAGTGAGGATCTTTATGAGGCTTCTTGGATCTACTTATATTTGGAAATGGCAGGAAAAGTTTATATTTTGCTTGCTTTGACCCTACTCATCAGTGTATGGAGTTTTCTGAGGGGCTTCAGAGTTTCTGGTCCGAAATTGAGACTAGCAGCCAAAAGCATGCAGAGAGGATTCTGGAGAGAAAGACCATTGCTAAACAGTACCACGGTTTATAGCTCAGTCACCTTAAATTGTAGTTTGAAGAACAGAGACACCCAACACCTCACGCTGATTACAAGATTGTAACAAGAATAGGAAATTCCATATGCATATGTCCCTCCTTCCTAACCTCCACCAGAGCAGCCAGAAGCTTATTAGCTAATTTAAGCCACCCTCTTCCTGGTCTAGGGCTTCAGCTGATGTGACCATTTCCTGTTGGCTGTTAGAGACTTCTAGGAATGAACTTGCAGTTCATAAGTTCATTCTTCATCTTTCTTATCCCCATCCTACACTGGGGTTTTCAGAGGCCAGTAAAGAACACCCTTCTATTCTCATCCAGTTCTGAGGAGTCAGAAAGATGAAGATTACATGCCTGCTTTGTTGATTAAACTGTATTGAAGGTATACAGCTTAGACCACTGGTCAATAATCTTTACAGAGCTGGACTTTGGAGTGAACCAGTGAGGACGCTATAAGGAGAAGTCATATGAAAGTTGCTTGTTGTACTTCTTGGAGGAGTTGCAGCTATATTATATCATGCCCCTTTATGAGGACCAATAGGAGACTTTTTCTTTTCAGATCTAAATACGAGGAATATCTACCTTTTCCCTAAACAATTGAGAAATTTTTTGTTCATTGTGATTCTTGTAATCAATAACTTTTCCCTTTTAAGTTTGGCTGCTGTGACACTTAGGAGTAAACTTGGGACATTTAACCTCTGTATATGATATTCTAACGTCCATGTTTTTGTATATTCAATTTGCTTATAGTTTCTAATACTATTTTACACTTGTTTCATCTTTGTGCTACTCTTTTTACCTACTTTCTTTCTTTAACAAATTGTCTTATATTTTGTAAACTGCTTCAAACTCTCTTAGTGAGAATGAGTTAGAATATCAGTAAATTAGTTAATTAAAAAATAAATATGGAGTTATATTTCCTTCACAGAGGAGAATATTCTTACCACTTGTCCACATAGTAATTTTTTGCCTTGTTATCTGTCACCTCTGGGCTGATTTGAAACTTGTTTGGTTCACTCTCCTACTTAGACCACCCTCATCTCCACCCTAGGCCATCTCATGGTGTCCAGTTCTATGGATGACTCACAAACTCACACCTCTAGATGATTTCAATTCTGTACCACAAACCCACAGGTAATATCTTTCAAGAGCTCCAATTCTGAATCTGTGTTTTCCCCTCAAACCTGTACCTCCTCATGTATCCCTGATGCAGTGAATGGTATCCTTGAAGATACCCATCAAAGAAATGGGAGACACCCTAGACTTGTCCCTGTCTCCATTCCTCTGTATCCAATTCATCCACTAATCTGACTGATTCTTCCTCTTGGATGTATTGTTAATTCTTCTACTCATCTCCACCTCCGCCACTAGTTCAGGTCTTGTCATTTCTAGCCTAGGCTATAGCTCTGCACAGAACCACTCCCAGCCCATTCTCTACACAGCTTCTAAAGTAATATTTCTGAAATACAAATCTGACTATACCAGCTACTAAAAAACCTTCAACAGAACCCTGTTCTAAGGGGATAAAGTTCAAACCTCTGTATATTGCATAAAAATGCTACCAGAAGTTGTGTGGAGAATGATTGTCCACCACGCCAATCTTATTTCTTGCCACACTTCCCTTCACCATCTTTATATCTGATTATTTTTGGATTATTCCCTTGGCTTTCTTCTTAAGGGTTAACTTCCTAGTGCTAGCTCTAAATAAAAGCCAGCTTGGTTGCTCACTCATGATGGGATCAAGGGGCAAGTAACCCCCCTTCCTATCAGGGTGCTTATGATTCCCTGGAAGAGTAATAGCTTAATCCTTCATTAGCCATGACTATTTTGTGCTAAGGTGAATCAGTTAGATCAAACAGGCGCTTACCTAAAGGAGCGGGACATAAAAACTGAAAGAAACAGGCAACAGATTGGTGATTGCCAGAGGCGGGAGGTGGGGTGGAGGAAATGGGTGAAGGTGCTCAAAAGGTACAACAGAAGAAAAAGAAGTGGGACAAAAAGTAGGTTCGTTTGGATGAGAGAAGAGGGGAAGGGAAAGTTCTGGCCACGGGGTTCTGGACAGCTCTGTCATGTCTCTGAAGTGGGGTTGCCTAGGGTGCAGGATGAGGGCACAGAATGAAAGAAGGAGGGTCCCCTACAGGGCGTGAAGATGAACATGTGTTCATCTGGCAACCACCAATGTGCTGTCTCTTTCTTCAGTTTTTCTTCAGCCATGGCCGCTGGGCCTGCGCGTCCGGAGCCTGTGCTCCGCAACGGGAGAGGCCACAACAGTGAGAGGCCCGCGTACCGCAAAAAATAATAATAATAATAAATAAATAAATTACATAGAGGGCCCAAGATTTAATTGGCGCAATGATAACTCACAGTAACTAAGTTGAGAGAGCAGTTAACATTGTGTGGGCAAGGTTTTCAATTGTCCAGATGTCCTAAGGAAGAGGAGTAATTGCACAGACTCAATCTCTCGCCTCCTAGGAAACAGGGCACTTGGATGGCCTTACTAATCATAATTATATAGTATTTAGGAATATAAGCTTTTCTAATAACGTTCACAAGCCAGGGCAATGATAGGACAAAGGTTCATGCTGACCAAGTGCAACTTTAAAGAGTGCTGTAGGGCTTCCCTGGTGGCGCAGTGGTTGAGAATCCGCCTGCCGATGCAGGAGACACGGGTTCGTGCCCTGGTCCGGGAAGATCCCACATGCCGCGGAGCAACTAAGCCCGTGAGCCATGGCCGCCAGGCCTGTGCGTCCGGAGCCTGTGCTCCGCAACGGAAGAGGCCACAACAGTGAGAGGCCCGCATACCGCAAAAAAAAAAACAAAAAAACAACAACAACAACAACAACAAAAAACCAAAAAAAAAACAGAGTGCTGTACATAATTTCAATGGGAGATATTAAAACCTGTGTGAAAAGTGTGATCTTAGAGTCTTATTGACATAAGAAAGGAAGTTTAATTCCTAAAATAGCTTAACCAGATCCTATGTCAGACAAAAACTCCAAACCAAAATGAAACCAAACAAACAAAAAAGTCAAAACAGACACCCACACTATCCCCCCTGTCAAAATCTCAAAGGCTCAATAACACAAAACTTGCAAACTCAATTGACTAGTCTGAGATTTTTTTGAGAGGGAGGGGGAGTGGATTTGATATCATTGCTTATGCAGCCCCAGGAAGATACAGAATTTTAACTAATGTTATTAACACTTAAAGTAGTTTTAGTTTAAATTTAATAACAAGTTTATAATATCTATGGTATTTTGTGATAGTTTTGTCTACTTCTACTATGATTAAAGCATTTATGAGAACATGACATACCAGATTTGTGATTGTAATTAAATGTTTAGGAGAGTTTGTGCAAAAATGTTTGTATTCAATGTTTGAATGTTTAGGAAAATCTAATTGTTATGTCATAGATGTTGATTTATTATTTGTACAACTGAACTGTAAATTTTGAGGACTATTGATTCCTTTATATTTAAAGGAATGTTAATTATTTTATAGATTTATAAATGTTATATACTGGGTATGAAACAATAGTTGAAGTTCCTCTCCATGAGCAAAAACCAGGAAAGAATCTTTTGTCTTGGTGCTGTAAGGCATGGTTACTGTTCTCAAGGTTCTCTCAGATTTATCATGGGCTGTAAAAGTAGCCTGCAAGTAATTATTTAGAGTTTAGCTGTGGTGACAAAATAGTTCAAGGCTTGAGGCAGGTGTGATAGACATGGATATGAGGCAAAATTGTGCTGGATGCTTTTCTTAGGCAACAGGACCTATGGTTGTAGAAACTTATATTTGTACATAGTAGATGCCTCCAATTCTGGGGGTTGGTTGAGAGAACTAAGTGAGGACACTGACACCAGAGAGATTACAAGATATGTCCAGCTTGTTGGGGCAGAGATGAGGCTCTGTTCACTTTGCCAGCACTGCCTACATGGGACTGTATATGACATGTACATAGTAAGCAGCCAATAAATGAGATTAGCAATGCTAAACATAGAGATAACATAACAGCAGTAATATATTCCCTCATGAGAAGTTTGTAATTCAGTTGGGCAGATGAAACAAACTTATCAAGAAGAAAAAAGTCATTGTGAAAACAAAATTCTAATGTGTATGGGGAAGGTAGAAGAAAGAACATTTCTACTCGTTCAAATTACTCCAAAAAAAAGACAAACAACCTAACCAAAAAGTGGACAAAGAATGACAGCAGGCAATTCATAAAACAAGATATCCTAATGGGCAGTAAACATATGAAAAGATGTTCAGCCCTACTAGTAATCATGGGAATGAAAAGAAAACAAGTTATAATTTCTCATCTATGAGACTGATAAATATTTAAAAGATTATGATATTCATTGTGGGCAAGAATGGGAGGAAACGGGTCTCTTATACAGTGTCGGTTTTGATTCATTGTCCTTGGCTTTCTTTCATCTTCCCTGGCTCTCTGCTCCCATGGTCCAGCACCCTTGCTTCCGATGGTGATTGTTCCAGGACCAACTTGCTCTGCAAGACTGCCTAGACACAATTAGCTTGCCCTTACTCACAGCTCTCCCTGGATTATGATCTGCCTTTGGTTCTTTGGCTTTGTCTTGGCCCATAGCCACGAAAAAGGCTTGGCTAACTCTTTAGGATTTTCTAGGCAGGGGAGGGGACCAGATGACTCTGTGGCCAGGCATTGTGCTGGGGACTATGCTGTGGGTGGGAGGAGTTAGGGCTCTAAAGACTCATTCATTTATTCATTCATTCAAGACAGAAGATTGAAAAAAATAATGTAAAATACACAGTCTGTCAGATTTTGAGAATTGCTTTAAAAAAACATGTGAAGGGGAGAAAGGGTATTGGGGTAGGAATAGGGGTAGCAATTTAATCGGGAATTCAGAGAAGGCCTCACTCACCAGGAAGTCAGGCTTGTGAATGGCTTGGGGAGAAAGATGCTCTAGACCAAGGGAAGAGCAAGAACAATGGCTCTGAGGTGAGAGCTTGCCTGGAAGGTTGGAGAAGAGTGAGAAGGGCAGGGTGAGCAGTGAGGGGGACGAGAGTAGGGTCCTGAAGCTCAGTGCTGTAATACATGGCCAGAGTGGGCAGTGCTCTGCGGTCCTTTGTCACGGCTTCCGCTCTCACTTTCCGTGAGCCGAGGAGACGGTCGCTGCTAGTGGGGGAGTCTCGTGGCTAGAGGTGGACACCCACTCGATGCCCTACCTTTGCACCGTCTCATTCGAGGTGATGGCAAGGCTGAGTGGGAACAGCCAGCTCTGCCCGGGGGAGTTGGGAAGTCTGGAAGTGTGAGGAGTTTTCCAGGCAGAGGGCTGGGACGTGCGACATCATGACATTTTGGAGAAAGGAGAACGGTTTGCTGTGGCACTTGAGACGGCCGTGCAAGAGTGGAGAGGCGGGAAGGGAGCAGAGAGGAGACTGGTGAGGTAGGGGATGCCAGCTCGGAAGGGTCTTATTTGATTCAATAGATTGGTTAGGTTTAACTCTACAGTCATGGAAAATCACGGGAGGTTTTCAAATAGGGCAGTGTGACATAATTGTTGTGAAAATGAAAATAATTTTCACTCTTATGTCTCAAGTTGTCATGTCGTCTAACAATAGGAAGGCTCAGGATCTAGGGAAAGAGCTCTCACTTCTCATATAATCTGAACTTTCCTGATCTGTAAAGTGGAGGTTTTAATCTGTTTTATCTACCAGCCTTCTGTGAGGAATAAATGAGATAACATATATTAAAGAGCATTGCAGTCTGCCGGGCACCCATTATTTCCATGACCCAAAATGGGATGGGTGGAGTCAGCAAAATGTGTGGACAGTGTGCTCAAGTGGAAAATGCCTGGCTCTGGAGTTGTCCATCAGTTGGAGTCTTGGCTCCACTAGGCACTGGCTGTGTGATCCTGGACTATGTGCTGGATCATTCAGAGCCTCAGTTTCCCCATTGGCAAAATGGGTTCATTTTACTTCCCAGGATTGGTGTGTAGACTGGAAACAATGTGTATGAAATACCTAGCCCTGCGCATGGTCCAGAGAAGCAGCTCGGTAATTGACAGCTATTCTTTTTCTGAGAGTGAGCCTGGTGAGTGCGTGATCAGATGGATACTTACGATAGTCCTATCGTGGGCAAGTTACTGTGCCTAGTGGTGTTAGGATAGTACTGCTGCTGCAGGTAGGATGTGTCATCTGAATCTGAGCTGTTTCTTTCATAGCGAGGATGGGTTTGTGCTGATCCTTTACCTCACCTGGACCTGTCTGTACCCGTGGCATGCTGTCTATCTGTGGTTGAGGGCGTGATATGAATGTGTAAAGGAAGTGTAGCTAATGGGCCCCGAGGAGCACCAGGCTCAGGGCTTGCATGATGTAAACTCTAGGCTCTGTCCAACTAAGCTAACTGGCTGCAGCCTGACTTATGGCCATTGATTTAGACAGGACAAAGGGAAATGGGGGCTGAAACGTGGGTTCATAGAACTAGTTCATAATTTTCTGCTACTGAGGGGGAAAAGGCTTATTGTGTCTGAATTTAGGAGAACAATTGTCCACGATGATTGAATGCTTCAAATAATTTCTCATTTCCTTGCCCTGTTTTGTTTCAGAGAGCACAGCTTAACATTTAAAAGAGAGAAAAAGAGGGAAATTACTGTCCAGATGCAATTTCTCATTTCACAGGTGCCCAGCCATAGGATTTGATAGAATATGATCTCTCATTTAACTTGCTTCCTAATACTGCCCCTGGGCAAGACTGAGTTGAATCAGACCCTGGTGCAATCGTTATCTTGAGTGAAGATTCGCACCTACAGTTCTTCCTATAGGTTGTTCAGCGCAACCACAGTGGACTCTGAAAAAAGCAATCAGAAAACAATGTCCTTGCCAAACCCAAACTGGGCTCACTGCTGTTTCCAACAGGGCTGCCTCGCTTCTGCCTTTTAGTAATTCTCCCCAGTCATTAGTCATTCATTCGTTCAATAAATAATTAAACACGGGCCATGGTGCAAATGCAAATAGTATAATCTATGATCTCTTCACTCAGGGAACTTACAGTTTAGTAGAGAAGAGATGTGCACAAATTACTAGGCTCTAATATAGGAGCACATAAGTGGATGACAAATAGCAAGAATCGGATTTGAGAGTGGGGGAAGTTAATTTATTGCCAGGAATTATTTCGTGGAGCAGATGGAATGGTTTGGGTGGTGAGTTGAAGGAGTGGGGTATGCAGAGATTGAAATGAGGGGAAGTAGGTGAGGATTCCAAGCTTGAGTGGTGGGAGAAATAAGAATGTTGTGTTCTGTAATGGTTTTTTGAATGGAACTGAAATAAGCATCATTTGGAGCAATGCAATAGCAATCCAACAGCTTGAAACTTTAAAAGAGGCTGCATAGAGGGAGACCAGTTAGGAAGCTAGTGCAATAATCAAGGTGAGAGAAAAGGTGATTTAGATGAAATTCGTAGAGATGAAGATGGTGAGAAAGGGTGGTTTTCTAAGTTTAGACCTTCTGGTGTCAGCTTCCACATGTGCTGCCCCTTCCTAGAAGATCAGTGTCCCTCAGTTTTGAAAAAAAGGTACTCTTGAAGGCAATAGCTCTCTTTGTATGACCAGAATACATTTCCTCACCTCAGCCATGGCATGGATGTCCTTTGAGTTACGGCTCTGCCCCATTTGCAACTGTGATACTTAGGATCACAGATCCACAGAAGGAGAGAACTGGGTCTTAGGATCCTGTAGTCCCCTGGTTTACAGATGGGGAAACCAAGGCTTAGGGAGCGATGAACTGGCTTGCCTAACACCTGACAGGTGGTCAGTAGTGGGACTGAAATCGAGTGGCCTGATTCTGAGTCCAGTGGTCTTCCTAGATCACCACTCCCTTGTAGCAGAGACTGGCTAGCTGCACACCAAACTCCTTTCCTCTTGCTAGTCTACATTTCCCAATTTCTCCTGCAATTGGGTGTGACCATGTGACTGAATTCTGGCCAGTGGAATGTGGGTGGAAGTAGGAATCCTTACCCTCAGGCCTGACCCATGTAAACCTCCCTGCTCAAGCCTCAACCTCTTCCCTCATTTCCTAACAAGATATTGATATCCCCAGCAAGCTTGAAAACAGTTTTGAAGATGGCAGAACCTCCATTACCCTGGAGCCTTGAATGACTTCATAGAGCAGACACTTCTCCCACCCATGATTATACATTCTATTGTGTTAAGCCACTGAGATTTGTGAACTTATTTGTTAGGGTAACGAATATTAACACAAGTAATTATATCTTGCCACCCTAAATCTAGAGAGAGGGACTTCAGTAAGACCACCTGAAGAGGTTAATATATGTTCCCTGCAGTTGGTTGGCACCAGGGACTTGGGTTTGACTCCTGTCCTAGAAATTTAGAGGATACAGCGGTTTGGCAGCACACGGATGGATGGCTCGAGATTAACCTGCACTCACAGAATTTGTCAGGGCAAAAGGAATATGGACTAGATATTGGTCTTGAAGTAGAGAAAACCTGCCTGGAGGTTTTTCTCCTTTCCTTTTTTTTTTTTAGTTTCGTACTTTTTAATTGAGGTAAACTTGACTTACAATATTATATTAGTTTCAGGTGTACAACATAGTGATTCAAAATTTTTATAGATTATATTCCATTTAAGTTATTATAAATTATTGGCTATATTTCCTGTGCTGTACAATATACCCTTGTAGCTCATTTATTTTGTATATAGTAGTTTGTACCTCTTAATTCCCTACCCCTATTTTGCCCCTCCCCTTCTTTCTCCCACTAGTTTGTTCTCCATACTTGTAAGCCTGTTTCTTTTTTGTTACATTCATTTGTTTGTTTGTTTCATTTTTTAGATTCCACATATAAGTGATAATGTACAATATTTGTCTTTCTCCATCTTTCTCTGTCTGACTAATTTCACCAAGTGTAATGCCCTCCAGGTCCTTCTATGTTGTTGCAAATGGAGGAATTTTATTCTTTTTTATGGCTGAGTAGTATTCCACTGCATATATACACCACATCTTCTTTATCCATTCATCTGTTGATGGACACTTAAGTTGCTTCCACATCTTGGCAATTATAAATGATACTTCTATGAACATTGACGTTTTTGATGATAGCCATTGTGACAGGTGTGAGGTGATATCTCAATGTAGTTTTGATTTGCATTTCTCTGATGATTAGTGATGTTGCACATCTTTTCATATACCTTTTGACCATCTGTATATCTTCTTTAGAAAAATGTCTATTCAGGTCTTCTGCCCATTTTTTAATGTGGTTGGTTGTTTTTTTGATATTGAGTTGTATGAGCTGTTTATATATTTTGGAAATTAACCTATTATCAATCATATCATTTGCAATATTTTCTCCCATTCAGTAGGTTGTCTATTTGGTTTTTTTTTTTTTTTTTTTTGATGGTTTCCTTTTCTGTGCAAAAACTTTTAGTTTTAATTAGGTCCCATTTGTTTATTTTTGCTTTTGTTTCATTTGCCTTAGGAGACAGATCCAAAAAATATTGCTATGATATATGTCAAAGAGTGTTCTGCCAATGTTCTCTTCTAATAGTTTTATGGCTTCCAGTCTTACATTTAGGTCTTTAATCCATTTTGAGTTTATTTTTGTGTATGGTGTGAGAAAATGTTCTAATTTCATTCTTTTACATGTAGCTGTTCAGTTTTCCCAGCACCACTTATTGAAGAGACTGTATTTTCTCCACTGTATATTCTTGCCTCCTTTGTCAGAGATTAATTGATCATAAGTGCATGGGTTTATTTTGGGGCTCTCTATTCTGTTCCATTGATCTATGTATCTGTTTTTGTGCCAGAACCATACTGTTTTGATTACTGTCCCTTTATAGTATAGTCTGATGTCATAGCACATGATACCTCCAGCTCTGTTCTTCTTTCTCAAGATTGCTTTAGCTATTCAGGGGCTGTTATGTTTCCATACAAATTTCAGGATTATTTGTTCTAGTTCTGTGAAAAATGCCTTTGATATTTTGAAAGGGGTTGCATTGAATCTGTAGATTGCCTTGGGTAGTGTGGTCATTTTAACAATATTAATTCTTCCAATTCATGAACATGATACATCTTTCCATCTGTTTGCATTTTCTTCAGTTTCTTTTAGTGTCTTATAGTTTTCTGAGTACGGGTCTTTCATCTCCTTGTTAGATTTATTCCTAGGTATTTTATTCTTTTTGATGCACTGGTAAATGGGATTGTTTCCTTAATTTCTCTTTCTGATAGTTTGTTGCTAGTCTATAGAAATGCAACAGATCTCTGTATATTAATTTTGTATCCTACAACTTTACTGAATTTATTGATGAGCTCTAGTTGTTTTTTGGTGGCATCTTCAGGATTTTCTGTGTATAGTATCATGTCACCTGCAAACAGTGACAGTTTTACGTCTTCTTTTCCAATTTGGATTCCTTTTATTTCTTTTTCTTCTGTGATTGCCTGACTAGGGCTTCCAAGACTATGTTGAATAAAAGTGGCAAGAATGGACATCCTTGTCTTGTTCCTGATCTTAGAGGAAATGCTTTCAGCTTTTCACTGTTGAGGGTGATGTTAGCTGTGGATTTATATATGGCCTTTATTATGTTTCACTGAGGTATTTTCCACTTTGTGGAGAGTTTTTTTTTTTTTTTTAATCACAAATCGATTCTGAATTTTGTCAAAAGCTTTTTCTGCATCTATTGAGATGATCATATGGTTTTTATTCTTCAGTTTGTTAATGTGGTGTATCATGTTGATTGAGTTGAGGATATTGAACCATCCTTGCACAGCTGGGATAAATCCCATTTGATCATGGTGTATGATCCTTTTAATGTATTGTTGAATTTGGTTTGTTAATAGTTTATATAGGATTTTTTCATCTATGTTCATCAGTGATACTGTCCTGTAATTTTTGTGTGTATTTGTGTGTGTGTGATATCTTTGTCTGGTTTTGCTATCAGGGTGATACTGGCCTCATAGAGTGAGTCTGTAATATTCCTTCCTCTGCAATTTTTTTGAATAGTTTGAGAAGGATAGGTGTTAAGTCTTCTATAAATGTTTGGTAGAATTCACCTATGTATCTCTGGTACTTTTGTTTGCTGGAATTTTTTTTTTTTAATTACTGATTTAATTTCATTACTGGTAATTGGTCTGTTCATATTTTCTATTTTTTCCTGGTTCAGTCTGGGGAGATTGTATATATCTAGGAACTTGTCCATTTCTTCTAGGTTGTCCATTTTATTGGTGTGTTGTTGTTTGTGGCAATCTTTTATGATCCTTTGTATTTCTGTGGTGTTGTTGTAACTTCTCCTTTTTCACTTCTGATTTTATTGATTTGGGGCCTCATTTTTTTCTTGATGAGTCTGGCTAAAGGTTTATCAATTTTGTTAATCTTGTCAAAGAACTAGCTTGTAGTTTCAGTGACCTTTTCTATTTTTAAAATTTATTTCATTTATTTCTGCTCTGATCTTTATGATTTCTCTCTTTCTACTAACTTTGGGTTTTGTTTGTTTTTTTTCTAGTTCCTTTAGATGTAAGATTAGGTTTATTATTTGAGATTTTTCTTGTTTCTTGACGTAGACTTGTATTGCTATAAACTTCCCTCTTAGAACTACTTTTGCTGCATCCTATCGATTTTAGATCCTTGTATTTTCATTTTAATTTGTCTCCAGGTATTTTTTTATTTCTTTTTTGATTTTTTTTTTGGTGATCCATACCTGGAGCTATTTTGACTCCTGTACAAGTAGACTACAGAGCAAGGAGACATTGATGATGGAGCAAGTATCTGGGTGGTAGAGACAACCAGAAAGCCTGAGGTATAGGGAGAAGAAGCATCAGCAGAAGAACCAATGGCACTGCCCACATTATCAGAGTTGCAAGTCAGGGGATCCCAGCTGGGGAACCAAAGAGGTTGGAACCTCCAAAGAACCTGGAAGTCACTCACAAAGAAAGAACCAGATTTAAACATTAGCTTGGTAAGAGTAAGACATCATCTTAGGATTATACCAGTCAGGTAAGAAACTTCTGAGTCCTTTCCCATTCTCTCTCCTTTATGTTTCTACTCCAGAGAGGGAAGAGGAGATGGAGTCAACCATATGCCCTTTCTCTAAGGCAGGAGGTCTACCTACCATAGGTTTCTAGCTGGTGAAGGAGTGGAAAGGAGTCTTAATTATGAATGAAGAGAGAAATATGGATTAATAGATTGGAGTGTAAATTCTACCTTCTCAATTGAGACTATACTTTACCACTTGAAGTGACCAAATTACGTCTTGTTTCTAAAAGGTATGAAAAAAATCAGAGGGCCTGCCAGAGTTTTCATCCAGTGGAAGGGAAAAATACTCTCTGATGATAAATACCTTAGGAGCAGAGGGAATCAAAGAATAAGGTGATTCATTCATCAAACAGTGTTTGTTCAAGGTAATATCAGTGGTTCTAAACACTATCATAAACTCTTGGATGACAGTAAGGGCTCAGATGCTAAGGAAGCACATGGGAGGGGCAATGAACCCAGACTTGCTGGAAATGACACCAAAGGTGAAAGCTAAGTGAGGGAGGAAGCAGACTGTGAAGTGTAGAAGGAGCAGATAGAACAGTGAGCAAGCTGGAAAAAGAAAAAAAGACACCGAAAACTGAAAAGTGACTGGAACACAAGAAGTGGGGTGGTGCAGAAGCCAGGTTATGAAGCACATGGTGGTAAACATGTTGAGACATTTGGGTCAACCTGAGGCACTCTGGGAATTCTTGGAAGGTTTTTTAAACAGAAGAGTGACATGATCAGATTTGTGTTTTAGAAAAATCACTCTGCCCTATGTGTCCAGGGGCAGGACACCAACCTTCTAAAATTTATTGTATGGAACTTTCCCCCTTAGTCTCAGAACTTTAGCTCCATAGGTCTACTTTCAGTTCTGTAAACACACCAGGCTCTATCCCACTTCAATGCTTTTGCACATGCTCTTCCCTCTGCCTGGAATAATTTTCCTTCATCTCATGACCTTTACTCATTTTGGGGGTCTATTTTAAGTGTCATCTCCTTAGTAAAAAGCCTTTACTATCCACTCCATCTGAATTAGTTTTCTGTTGCCAACATAACAAATCAACACAAAATTAGAGTTTAAGCAGTGCAGACTTATTATCTTACTGATCTCAAGGTCAGAAATCCAAAGTCAAGGTTTTGGCAGTTTGAGTTTGGCAGCTGAGTTTCTTCTGGAGAATGTGCTTCCTTTCTTTCCCAACGTCTATAGGTCATCTGAAGTCCTTGGCTCATGACCTCTTCCTCCATCTTCAAAGCTGGAAACAGTGAATTACACCCTTCTTACACTGCCATCTTTTTGATTATCTAATGCTCTCTGCCACCTTTAAAGACAGGTTAATCTCCCCATTTTAAGATAATTTGATTAGCAATATAAATTCCATCTGCAGTCTTAATGCCGCTTTGGCCTGTAACCTAGCACTTCCACAGGTTCTAGGTATTAAGACATAGACATTTGCGGGAGTGGGTGTGTGTGCATATTCGGTCTACTATATATTTAAAGTAGATCTCCTTGATAGTCTCTTGTTTAGCTCTTGTTTGCTTTCATGGCATTAGTCACAAATTTGAATTTACTTATTTTTGCTTGTTTTTTTTCCTTTCTCTCATCAGAATTTATTCTCTATTAGGGCAGGAACTATTTGTCTCTATTGCCTTTGTGTACCTGACAAATAGGTGCTCAGTAAACATTGATTGAATGAATTGACAAATGAGTAGTGAAGAGTTGTTGAAAGGATGGATCATGGAGTTTAAATTGGATGGGGATTAAAGTGAAACATTGAAAAGGAGATGGGTACTCAGACATCAGTGGAATAGCTAAGGGAAGAAGAGGGAAAGATGGGAGGCTGTGGACAGGTGAATATACTAAGGGCAGTTTTTTTGTTTTTTTGTGCTTTTTTTTGCGGTACGCGGGCCTCTCACTGTTGTGGCCTCTCCCGTTGCGGAGCACAGACTCCGGACGCGCAGGCCCAGCAGCCATGGCTCACGGGCCCAGCTGCTCCGCAGCACGTGGGATCTTCCCGGACTGGGGCACGAACCCGTGTCCCCTGCATCGGCAGGCAGACTCTCAAACACTGCGCCACCAGGGAAGCCCTAAGGGCAATTTTAATATCTAGGAAAGTTTTCCTTAACTATCTTTGGGGGAAGTTATGGTGTATCTTGAAAATAAAAAGCATAGGCTCCCTCTCAAGGAAAATACATAACTAACAAACGCAAAATTTTGCATCTATTTCAGGAGACCCACAGCTATCCAAATCTTTAGTGACTGAGGGGGTGACTAGGAGGTCAGAAAATTACAGTATAAAGAGGATAGAGAGTTATAGAGGTTAATGGCATTGAGCCTTAAAGTATAGTTCCTTTCAGTACTCCTTTATGACGCCTTAACTGATGCCAAAATTAGAGGGTTGCAAGCAGAAGACACATGGATCACTTCGAATTGGTTATTGGGCCAAGATGGGGCAAAAGGGAATGAGACTTCCTCCTTCTCTCTATTTTAGGGTGGCAAACATAACTCATGCTATTAAATAATAAAAGAGCTACTCAAATTGTCAGCATTGTTCTCTTGGGACCATGTGCTCTTTGGGGATGAATCTGGGGGGAATGGATAAGATAGTTGCTGTCATGGATTCATGCAAGGGGGTTGGTAAATGTTGAGTCTGGGGCCAGGGTGGTTTTTCTGACAGCTCTTCTGACAAGTTCATATCTCACAATTCTCACCACAAAGCAGAGAATGAAATCTGCAGCTTTTATGCAATCACGATGAAAGAATCTTTTATTGTTGTTAACCCTGCAGGGTTAGGAATGTTGAAAATGAAACACAGAGATAGGCAGTTGCCGGATTACAGTATCAGTTGGATTAACATCGTTGGCACCACTCTGGCTAGTTAGAACATTGTTTGGGAAGGATTGGAACCTAGACAACTGACAGGGGGACCTCCAAGAGGATCTTGGGCATTTGGAGAATCTGGATCTCCACAGTGCTCTTGGACACACCCCATTACCCCTTTCCTATGGGAGAAAAATCGCAATTCCCACTCATTCTCAGTGGCAGAGACCACTGGTTATCCCTGAATATCCCTTTTCCCTTTTCTCTAGATAAATAGAACTCTTGATTATTTTGCAGTGCCCATGGCTGTCCAGAATTAAGATTCCACTTTCTAGTTCCCTTGTAGTTCAGTGGGACTGGGTGACTAAATCCTGGCAAATGGGATGTGAGCAACTAGTGCAGCTTTCAGGAGGGAATTTTCTCTTCTCCTTCTCCTTTCTAGTTAGTAGAATTCAGACATATTGGCTTGGACCACATCAATCTATTGGACCATCAGGAGCCTATTGGACATGATGGAGCATCATGATATCCATGATAGCAACCATGGAATGCCATACTAACCCTGTGCTACCTACCTGGACTTATACACGAGACAAGTATACTTCTGTCTTGCTTAAGACATCGTTATTTGAAGTTTTGTTACTCTCATCTGCCTAGTTCTCTCTCACCCTTCATTGCTGTTCACCCAGTGAGTCGGGAGGATCTAATAATTTTATATAGCAACATGCTTTCTGAATTTTGGTCTTTGTTCCTGGGAATCTGGCTTCTGCTGGTTTAGAGGTCTTGGTAACCAAATGTAAGATTCTTTCATTGGGTCAGGAATGGGTCCACTGAACTGGAAGTTGAGACAGGCCATGTTAGGCCTCCTCATACCATTTGGGAAGGGGCAAGGGTGGTGATGGAGTTGACTGGAGTGATTCACCTTGATTATCAAGAAGTCAGGTGCCTGCTACATAAAGAAAATGTGTGCAATCTAAGGAAGCTATTATTGTGCCACGCCACGTGGTCAAATTCAATGTGTATTTGTTCTATCCCTCTACGGGAAAGACCATCAAGGGCCAAGGTCCCTTAGAAGAGTCACTTCTCCTGTCATTACAGAACCTCAGCTGGTTCTATCAGAAGTCTGGTCAAAGATCAGAGAAACATGAAGCAGATATTAGAGGTGGTGGTGAGTCATAAACACCGGCTATGGTTTTATGGTCAGCTGGGGAGGTGAAGCTATAGCCTCTACTTGAATCTTTTTGCTTACTGTATTATATGTATATATGAAGGTTTTCTTTTATTTTCTCTCTTCCTCGGGTTATTTGGGATTGTTTATCATTTAATCTATAAGTGTAGACAAAGAGATATGATCATTATGGAATTTTCCAGGAGCGCTGGACCTAGAGAAATGTGTGTGTATGTGTATGTATTTGTGTCCTGGGCAACTACCAAGCTGTGGACCAAGGTAGCAATTTATTTTTACCTGCCTTTTTTGCTTTCTGGACCCCCTTCCCATCCCTTCTTCTGCTAACAGTTGCTGTATCTCTGACACTGTTCCAGTCTGGGCCTCCAAATAGTATCCCACATCCTGGTTCCAGGAATAAGTTGGGCCAATTGCATTCTCTCTGTTGGAACTTCTAAACCTGAGCCAAGGTACAGGAGGATGGAAGGCTGTCAGTGCAGAACCACCCCATGGCAATACCCTTGAGTGAAGGTCTGCAAGTTCTATGCTTGGGATTTCCAACACTTCTTAGGTTTGTGTCTTCCCTAGGCCTAAGAGTTCAGTTCCTCCTGCAGTTTTGTAAGTGATCTCAGGCTCCTTCCAATTTTTTAATTCCATTAACCAGAGTAATATTCTGCCGCTTGCAACCAAAGAACATTAACACAGGATCCATAAATTCCAAAGTAAACATGGGCTTCACACCTATCCTGTGAAGTTCAGTTGTACCCACTTCACAGAAAAGAGAAGACACATGACTGTCTAAGGCAATCCAGAAAATTGGAGAAGCCAGCACTAGAATCAGATTATTTGACTCTTTGTTGAGTATTCTTTGGACTTGTCTATATTATCCTCAATCTGCTTCCTATAATAAAAATAGTTAATCTTTTTCTTCAAAGTACAGTGAGTGTAAACATGATGGTACAGGTTATGAAACAAGGGAAAATGTGAAGCATTTTCGTCCATATTGGGTTTAGAAGCCACCAAGAAAAAAATTTTTTAAAAAGAAAAAAGAAAACAAAATCTTTAAGTGTTGATTAAAGGCAGAACAAATTGTCCCCAAAGTTTACAACGTAAAACAAGACAAATCCTGAAGATTAAGTTGACAAGCATATACAGCAGTGTAATTTTTTCTTAATTAAACTGATAAAGATCCCCAGTTCCACATAAATCAGTGAAAAACAACAAACCTACAGTAGCTAAAGGAAGGAAATTAAGAGTTGCTGAAAGGAGAATGTAAGAAAAAAATGTAATGAAATAATCCATGCTTTGCTGACCTTGGGGCAGGTGATTGGTTGGGGGTGGGGAAGGGAAGCCAGGAGAAAGAGAGATAGCAGGTTCTACAAGTTAATTTCTAGGATTGTCCCTAGTGGAAGGTACATCAGGCAGGAACAGTGAATACCTTCTTCCACCTTGAGAATAAAAGGAGCACAACGTTAAAATAAAGATTAAAAGAAGCATTGATTCTTGATTCTTGGAAGACCCTCTTGATGGATTCTCTTCATGGCCCTGTTGATACATTGCGCAAGATAGATGTGCTCCTGTAATTTTGCGTAAAGTTAATTTTTACAAATTCAAACCATTTACAAATTTTTATTTCATTATATATAAGAAATGGCTTAATTTCTAGTAGATGGATGCAAAATACGCATGCCTCCTGTTCTCACAGGGTCTCTGGCGATCAATAATGGCACTGTTTCCCAGTGAGCTAGTTATGACATCAGAATCCTTCTCAGCACAGATTCTAGGGAGCCATACCAGCCAGTCAGAGTGGGCACATGAGGTAAAATCTGTTTTCCGTCTCTGGACTCATTATGAGGGTAGGTTTTAGAGGCAGGTGGATGAGGAGGTACAGCATCCTTGCCTGCTGTGTAGCCTTTGGGCAAATAATTGAACTGCTCGGAGCCCCACTGGTAAGAACTGAGGCATATGTTGTCTTAAAGTTTAAAGAAATATATGTGCAGCTGGATCATATTTTGAGCTATTAATTTATGTCTTTTTCTGCCTAGATTTCTCCATCTACCTCCCTGTCTACTACCCACTGAAGCACAGTGCAGTGTCCAAGAGGAGCTGGGTGGTGGGAAAGGAAGGAGAAGTAGCCTTCAGAGACATACCAGCTTTTGTTTTTTAAAAATGGAGGCGTATCAGAGAATATAGAGGTTCCAGAGGAAGTAGAAGGGAGAAGAGGAATTGTGGAATAAACAAAGTTGTTAGAAAAAGTAATAGGAAGGGACGCTTTCCTCAGACTAAAAGGAGATTCTCCAGATTTCTTGAGAGGCTCTGCATGTCTTTGGGCAGTGGGGACCCAGGTCCTACTTCCTGGCAGGACCCCAGAAAATAGTGGCCACAGTTGCATGAGACTTTTTGGGGTTCTGTGTCTCAGTAGAAGGGCTCGGGCCTCAGCTGGTATGCGTCAAAGGAGCCACTGGATCTGAAAGACTGTGCCAGCTGGGACAGTGGATATTCTCGAGGGAGCCTGTGTGCATAGGTGACTCAGGCTAGAGGGCCCTTGTACCATGTGCCTTGGTACCTTGGTACCTAGTACGATGGCCTCTTGGATTGGCAAAGCCCAAAAAATGACTGAGGTGAAGTTTCCTGTCATCCTGGTAGGATAAGAGCTCAAAATAAAAATTAGCTTATAGAAAATAAAAAGGTGCAATATTTCTTGCACCCTCGAATCTGAACTGAGATTCGTACCTACTACTTCTGCATAGCACCTAGAACAGTGCCAGGCCCACAGGGAACACCTTAAACCACAGTTATTGTTACTAAGAAAGGTATTAAAGAAATCCTTTTGGAAAAGTGAAGAATTCATTTACACTGTGCATATCCATCCCAGTAAAACCACATTTTTCTCTTCATGTGGATTATTCTCTACTTCCCTATGCCCCCAGTCCAGACCCATCCACTCCCTCCCCTGCTCTATTCCATGCCCCAGGAGGCTGACCTTTATGGGCTGCCTGATCCAGGCTCTCTTGCTGGCAGGCTTCTAGTTGGGTCTGAGCAGACAGAGGCACCAGCAGGAGCTGGGAAGGTGGGAAAGTTGGAGCTTTCTTACCAGCTCCCTCCCTGCTAGGTACCAAGGGTCTGGACATGGCTGCATCCCTGGGTGATCACAGCTCCTGCTTGTGGCCCCTCTTTCACCAGGCTACAATCACACTCCTTTTCCCTTTGCCCCTTTAGGTCTCAGGGTGGGAATGGCTTTCTCCTGTTGTTAATTTCTGGGAGCTCCACACCTCTTGTTGTTTCTCTAGCCCTTCCCATTCCTCTGAGGGCAGTTCTTTCTTTATCTTCATTTGAAGCATGTGAGTAGAATTGCTTCCTGCTATAGGACCTTGACTGATAACATAAGCAAGATTATTCTTTGGGTTGTTTTCCCAGTGGTGGGAATGGTTATAGTGATCTGGTCACTTGGTCCAACTCAGATTCTATGAGGGCCCACAGGTCCTATCAGTCAGCGTGAAGGCTGATTGGGACTACAGGTCAGTCAGTGGCTGGCACCGTGGGGGTAGTACTAGCTGAGTTAAAGATTAGGAAGATGTGGTCAGGGCCTTAAAAGGTGTTGGCATCACTCTGACCTGAGTTCAAGTTTCATTTCTACTTAGGATTTACTTGCACTTGGGTAATTTAAATACCCTCTCTGAGTATTCATCTCTTCATCTGTAATGTATGCTCGAAATGAGCATTCACCTCCTAGGGTTGCGGGGAGAGTAAATGAGAGGATGGAAGTGCTTAGCACACACGTATCAGCTCTGAGTATGTGAATGTGGTCAGAAGTGTTGCTCTTCGGCATCAGCAATTAGTTTCTGTAAAGTCAAGCCATTGTTTTAGCTGTGCAGGGTTCTGCCCAGTTCCAATAACATAGCTTCTCTGGCAAAGTCTTTGCTGTGCAGGAATAGGAATCTAGGTAGTGATTGTTAACCCTGGCTGACCATTGGAATCATCTGGGGAGCTATGAAAAATACTTATTATGTCTGGGGCCCACCTCCAAAGAGTCTAGTTTAATTCACTTGGAGTGGGATTTGGGCATCTAGATTTTTCAAAGCTTCCCAAATGATTCCAACTGCAACCAGAATGAAGAACCACTGGTCAGGACATTACACTGTCTTTCTAAGTTTGGTAGTGAAGGTCTTAGGTGTGGGCATCTAGGGACCCATCAATGAGGAGAGACCAACATTGAGTACCAGCAATGGAGCAGGTATTTTACCTACTTTGTCCTTTAGTCCCCTCAACTATCTCATGGCCTTTCCATTCCCACAGTGAAGATGAGGAAACAGATTCAGAGGTTAACATTCCCAAGGTCACACTCCAGGGTAAATGGCAGAGCTGGGATTAGAACCCATGTCTTTCTGACCCCATGGCCACATACTTCCAGGACCTTTGGATGTTTCTTATACATTCCTTTAGAATTAATTCATTCTTTGTAGGCAGGTCAGGTATCTCAGGATTGCTCATTATTTTTTAATTTTTTGGTAAACCAGATGGCCAGAAAAAAAATTAATTACACACTGAAGATTCTCCTGTGACAGGCTCATAATTTTAAAATGGTCCAACTTCATTTAAAATAAACCACCGTGTCTTTCTTCTTTTCATCTGGGATTTTATCAAAGGCCTCCCCTTTGATCATATGGCACTTATGCACTGTGTAGTATGGATGTTTGAAAGTAAGTTTCTCACATTGAAAAACATGTTGTGAGACTTGCTCCTTCATTCTGATGTAGCCAGGGACTTCCAAATGGACTCGGGAAGGTTTTGATTTGAGAACCTGCAGCCTCATCTCATGCTTGTGTATATGTGTGTATGTGTGGCTGTGTACACATGTGCACATGTGCCTTTACATGCGCTGGTGTCCATTGTGGCGGGAAGTGGGGAAGGTGTGCTTGGTGCTTGAGATGATGAGTAGCTGGAAGGCAGAAATGAGGCAGCCCCCCCAAACCCATACATCCCATCATAGTACCAAGAACAACTCAGTTCACTGGAATATTCCATAAATGGAAGTCTGGATGACCGAAATTTTGAGGAAACTTAAAGATTATAAACTGGAACACATGGGTTAGAATTCTTGCTCTGATACAACTGCATGACCATAAACAACATCTTTCATTGTCCATATTTCAGCTGTCTTACATGTACAGCAGTGATTAAAAAACAAAGAACAACTGCAAAACCTGGTCTCATAGGACTGTAGGCAAATATAGCTAGCATAGTACCTGGCATGTAATAGGAACTTGATATATGCTAAGCAATCTTAAAAATCTTGATTGTTAGAAATCTTGAAGGCTTGTTTTAGTTGACTGAGAATATGGCAAGTTGTGGGAGCCAATGGTTCTGAGTAATAACCCTCTTTGCAGTTACTGGGGAGATACTTTCAGTGGAGGAGGAACTGGAATGGCCTGGGAGGATGAAAAGGATTCGGGTAAAGCCTGCTTAGCTCCACCCTTCACATATGCATCACTGGCATGTTCTTCAGCCTTCCTGTGCCTCAGTTTCTTGAGGTAAAACAGGGTAGAGTGAGCTCTCTAGCCCATGCACAGGGCTTTTGTGAAGGTCCGATGAGATGCTGCTTATACTGGTAAACTGTAAAGTGCCATAGATATGTGAATAGTCATGCATGTAAGATGCATGTACGTGGAGATGGGAAAGTGTTCTGAGTGTTGGGAAGAGCTGAGCTGGGGAGGAAGTGAGCCAGCACAAAGGGCTCTCTTCTTAGTGGAATTCCTTTAACCCACTGGCCCGCGCTGTTCACTGGCCATCCAGTGCCCTTTCCTTCATTTCTGTCTTTGTTCAGGTCCCTGTCTTATAATCCCCCCTCCCTGCAGCTTGCCCACACAGTGGACTCTGTACTCTTAGAGGGCAGTGACTACCTTCTATTATTAAATAATATTTACCCCTGAATAGGATCCTAAAATATCTGTTTGCATTTCAAGTCTGCTTCTGTCCCCTTCACTGGAGGAGCAGGTGTTGTTTTAGGGGTTTATTAACTCCAGATTAGACCGAACTCTCAGCATGTGCTAAGGGAACAACTGTTGCCTTGCTGGGGGCTTGCCTGAAACCTGTCAGGCTCCTCTTTGGGCTTCAGGACAGGCAAGCCAGTTGGGGAAGATGGGGAGAAGAAGGCATTTTATGATCTGAGGAGCGTCAGTTACTTCGTTATCCTTTCCTGCTTGGTGGGAATTTCCAAGCACAGAGGCAAGCTGAGATGGTGGTCTCTGCACTGGCACTCTTGCCTCTGGACTACTCCTTGATTTGAATTGGTTCCTGGGTGGTAGCTAGAATAACTCCCCTCCCATTTCCTCCTGCCCAGCTCCTTCCTTGGACTTAGCAGTCCTCACCACAGTCTCTGGTACTCAGCAGTGAGTGAATAAGTGAATGAATGAATGAATGAATGAATGTATACCTACCTTCTTTGCTGGGGGGCTTTTGGGGGCTGGATTCCCATGGGTAACTGCCCTCGTGTGCAGGGCTCTTCATCACTGGCATATAGATTCTCAGCAGGAGCTCAGTCCCCAGAAAGAGCTTCCTCCTTTGGAACTCCTTGTTTACTGCTCCTCTCTGCTCCGGTTAACAGCCCCTGTCCCCCACTGCCACAGTTGGTCACCGTGGCCAGCCTGTCAAGCCCTGCCATGTTGAGGCCCTCGGCCTCAAACTGGCCATCCAGTGGGCCTTTGCTAGGACACAGAGGGTATTTCCATTTAAAATGACAATTTGGGACCAAAGTAGGAAGTGAAACCAAGCCTGGCAGTCAAGCTGGGATTCTGAGCTATATGGGTGGGAAATCTCAGCTCTAGGCAAAACTCTGTCTCAGGCCTTAATTAGCTTGTGTAACCTTGGGTGAATTGCTGACCATCTCTGGGCCTCAGTTTCCCCTTCAGCAATTTAGGGGAATGAAATAAATGATTTCTAAGGTCTCTTCTGGTATTCATTCTCTACACTGCTCTTCGGCTATACCTCTGAGACAGAAGTGGCCTCGCTGGCTGCTAACCACCAGCTGTTTTGTCTGGAGCCCAGGAGCCTACGGTGGGGAAAAATGCCCACAGTGCCCTGGTAGGAAGCGATTTCCAGCCTGAGTACAATCTCTGTCCATGATTGAGGTTGTGGATACCTCGAGTCGCTACGCCATTCTCACCTCTCAGCATTAGCCCCCTCTTTCAGGGTTAAATGTTCTTGAAAAGGGATCATTTCAGGGACAGGGGCTGAGCTGAGCTGGGAGGGTGACTGGCTTTATGGAACAGAGTTGGGCTTGGAGGAGAGCTAGGGCTTCTCTCACCTGTGCAGAACCTCAGTTCCTTCATCTATCCGTATCTTTCCTACAACACAGGTGGACCAGTGGAGACCAAAATCCAGGCTTCATGTATCTTTTTTTCTCCCTAGATACTCTGGCAAAGACCAGGTTACAACCCAAGCATCCTTTTGAATTGAGATAGCACTTGGCAACAAATCTTTTATAAATGACAGCATTGACATTATATCTCTGTTTGAGTAATTTACTCCCCACAGTAATTTTGACTTTGTTCTATACAGAGGGTTATTTTAATCATCCTTTCAGTTGTTACTGATGAGGGCTCTTGGAAAAATGATTAGAAGATGAGTTTAAAATTATCCCCAGAGAATTTAAAACAATAACAGGGATGTGAATGCAGACTAAAACAAATCAAGGGCTGTCATAGATGTATTAAAAGTCTATTGTTTGATAAATTGCGGACATAATGTCAGCACTAATGGCGAGGCTTGGATCCACCCTCTCTTAGGTGACTTGTCCTTGTTGGTCCTCCCTCTCCCCCTCTCCTGCCCTTTAGTGGTGCTCATCTTTGCATCTGTGCCTCTGCTCTCCCCTTTTTGTGCCATGCTTGGCCCCTCCAGATCTCTCCAGTTCAAAGAATCCTTTTCATTCCCACCTGTCCCTGGAAGCTTTCATTAGAATCAACGTTGTTACCTTCAAGGGACAGGTTGATATTATCTGTAAAAGTGCCAATTATTTTAGGAAGGATTTCTATTAGTTTCCCAAATTACTAATAGTTATTCTGAGAAAGCAAGTCAGGGTGGGGTGTGAACAATTTCTTTGGGGAATGTTGCGTTAATGGTAAAAAGGTTGGTTTGTTTGTTTGTTGCAAGACTTATCAGAGCCTTTAGTATACTACTGAGCTTTGTGAATCCCCCAATAGAAAGCCATAGTGTGCAGCTTTCTCCAGAATCCCTTGGTTTACCGATAGTAATGGGGGTGTGTAGTGCAAGGGTACATGGAAATAAGGAAAATATGAACCCTTCTAAAAATCAGGGCAGTCACACTGCTGGGCCTTATGGAGCTGGTGATGTGTTCAAGGACTGAGAGGCTCCGATGAGGATCCAAGTTGCTCACACCCAGAGCTCATGGACTCTGCTGTCTTCTCATACATAGGAGCCACATATTTGCTGGAGTGCTCCTCACTACTATAATGACCAATTCTCTATGTATTTCCAATTCAGATTCTTGAGAAAGTTCCTTCTATCTGAACCAGCTAATGACTACTGTCCCTGGTTGGGCAGATTCTTGTGCCAGGACCTGCCGTAGGCCACTAAAAAGAATGTGAATGTGCTGCCCTGTGGGCTCTAATGCAGTCAGTGGTCACCTCTGTGCCGAGTCAGCTTTAGCACCACTTCCCCGGAGCAGAGGCTGTGGGCAGCTGGAGAGGCAATCTCGTGAGTGATATATATAAGACAGTTCACCTCTTGAGCACTGTGCATATACCTCCCATCCCTGCCCTTTCCTCTATATTCATTTCCAAAGCCACGACACCTCACGTGATCTATCAAGTCTACAACTGCGAAGCCCTCTCACCCACACGTGGAGGGCAGCACACGTCATGGCAAATAGTGCATGGAGGGTCTCAGTTGTTCTGGAGCCTCATGTGACCACTGAGTGCACAGTCTCTTGATAATTTGCTAAAAGCAAAGGATCTCAGCCTGGGGAGAGTCTGTGCATTTTGGCCTCCGTGTTGAAACGCACCTCTTGTCTCCCACCTAGTGAGGGTATTGATTGCTGTGAAGCATATGGATTAGTGGGTATCTGGATGGTTCTTGCAAATGTGCAGCAAAGTGGCATGGTCAAACACACCTTTTTCTGCCAAAGCAAGAAATCGCTCTCTAGGTTTGAAGGAAAGAAAAGTGAGTTATATTGTAGATTCTCTGGTAGATGAGTGCTTCACTTTGGAGCGTACTATCAGTTCAGCTAAGTCAAATGCATCTCTGCTTCTTTATTTCCATGCGGTCCCAGCTGCCTCTCTAGGAGAGCATGCTGCCAGAGAAAACCCAGCTGCACGTGGTGGTTCTCTTTTTAAAAACATAGTCAACCAACCCAGCATTTAAAGATTTGTAACAGCAAATTTTCTGTTAGTCATGGTTTTAGAAAGGTTGGAGAATGTGGTCATATATGTGGGTTTGAATTTATGGAGGAACTTCAAGCTCTGTTATAGGTGAAACCATCTTATGTGTCATTAACTGCCTATTCCTGGTTTCTTGGTGTGATGGTATGTTCAGTGGGGCAGGTGGGTGAATTAGCATCAGGTGCCAACACAGGTGGGACCAGGAAAACTGACCAAGGCAGCGGGAGTCAGCGCTGCAGGCCAGGGGATCCAAGGCATTCTAACCATTGCTTATCCAGTCTGGCTGCTGTCGGTGTCCAAATAGTCTGATTTACAGGCTCAGGGGTGGTATCAGTACTGCTGGGCAGCAATGATTCTGGCTGATTCTCTGGGTTAAGTATGTGCCTGTTAGAGGCCATATGACAGAGTTGAAGGTGAACACATTTGTGAAACAAACAGACCTGTGGCTGAATTTTGATTTTGCCACTTACTAGATGTTTGACCTTAGGCTTATTTTGGCTTAAATTTCTGTGAGGCTCAACATCCTTGTCGATGAGTCAACATAATAGTACCTACTTCCCAGAGTTTTTTGTGTATATTACAAGAGATGATGTATGCAAAGGTTTGGAAAGGTTTGATACCTTATTAGCTCTCAGTAAATGCGCTCTCTCCTTTTGAATCAGAGAATAAGGGGATCTTCCTCTTTTACTTAACAAAACCAGCAGACTTACCCTGGCACACACATCTCGCCACACTGCTGCCTCATTTCTTGTTCTCTTTTATTAAGAGAGAAAAAAACCCCAGTTTTCTGAAGGTGATGGAGAGGAATTTGAATCAAAAAGCTCAAATCCTACCTGGTGTGTTTCACCCTTCCTTTTGGGTTCTTAGAATTGTTATTGCTGGTACCACCCTGCCAGCCTCAGGAGTATATCCTCCTCTCCATCTTCTGACTTTAAATTACTTAGAAGCATGGATGTACTCATATCTCAGCTCTGAAGTTTGACTTAGATATGACCTAAGCGGACAGTCTATGGAAAGGCATCTTTCCCAAGAGAGTAAAAATCCTGTCTCTTGCTTCTCTTAGTACAGCTGAAGCAGCCGACCTTTTCAAGCACCCCTAAGTATTAGGGAGCAACGAGTAGGAATAGTTTACGTACTTCACGCATGATTCTGCCCCAAGTCGTTTGTACTCAAGGCTCTCAGGCCCTGTCCTGTGATCCTTCCTGACACCCTACACTCTAGGGGTGTGTGTGCGGGTGGGGGAGTCGTGGGTACAGGGAGCTGGGGGATAGAAAGGGACACAACAGGCACAACTTTGCAGGCATGAGCTCCCCATTCTCAGATCCTTGTTCCTCTTCGCTAGGAGGTGACGACTGATGCCTTCCTCCAACGTAGACTGCAGCCACTTCACCACTTTGTAGTTCCCCTGAGGGTTCAGGCTTCCAGTTTAAGAGCCAGTCTGTCCCACCCCCCACTAGTTAAAGCCAAGAATGACTTAGCCTGTAGGTGACTCCCACCCCTTTTGCACAGGGAGGGCTCTTTCTTTGTAAGATCTGACCACATAATGGTCATAGCATCCACGTAATGACAATACCCACACACAGCAACTGATCTCTCCCATAAGCTCTCAAGCAGCTGAGAAAGGATGATAGAGAGGAGAACCCAATGTGGAGTCCCGTCAGAGGAGAGGCTGGCAGGGGTTACGGCAGAACGTCTAGGGCTTTAGTGTGGGAAAGCTGAGGTCGAAAGGCCACCCTCAAGTCATTTGTACTCAAGGCTCTCAGGCCACTCCCAAGAGTGCAGGTGGGGATGTTTGCAGCCCGATGCTCATATAGGTGTGCAGAGACTAAAAATTGTCATTCCCAAGTTAGAGGCCAGCTGTGGAGGAGCCAGACCATGCCTGGGCCCCCCCTGATGTTTGGGGAGGGGCTTATATAGGATCGACAGTTCTGGCTCTTGTGGACACAAGCCGTGGCAGGACTGACCTTGAACCTGCAGGAGCAGAGCTTGTGAAGGGCAGCTGGGGGAGGTGTGCTGGGGTAATGACTGGAACCTCTCTCTTGGTCCTGCCTTCAGCTCTGCGTGTCTCCTTGTCTCTCACCCCGGTTTTAGCCTTTTCTTTCTTTCCCCAGCTCTTCCTTAGATGCATAAGACTCCCCTGGTTGCCTGTTGAAATTGCAGTTTCCTGGGACTCATCCCCAGTGATTCTGATTCAGTAGTTCTGGGTGGACTGGGGCCCCATAACCTGACAATTTAACAGGCTTATTCTGAAACAGGGGTCTATGGACCCCACTTGACAAGTGCTATGTTCGATGACTACAGGAAACCTAGAACTGGAATTTATTTACCCTTATCTGAAGTGGTATGAAGACACTCTGTTCTGAATGTCCACACACCATTGATAACTGTTGACTAAGCTTGAACTTGCTGTTGACTTTCTGACTACATCCTTGTTATTAGCCAGGAGATAAAACTAATGTAACGAAAAGCTATAATTTTAATTCACTAGAAACATACATGTATAGGCATATACTTCACAGCTCTGTGCTTATCTGTGTGCACCCACAGAGTTCATTCATCTGGACTCTAAGAGGCAGAATTGCCATGCAGGAATTTCTATAAATTGATGGTAGCTGCTGCTACTGCGGACTCTGGACTGAATGAACAAACAGAAATGCTAATGTTCCCCTGTGTCATTATTGCTGCAGCGTGATGTTTTCCCCCCAAACCCTAAAAGCCTTTGCAATGTTTTTATCTAACGAGGATGTGAACCACAGATGTTTCCAAAGTAATAAGATAACGTCTACGCAGGGCCTCAGAGTTTAACCATTTCTTCTCTCATGTGTGGAGAAGAAGAAACGTTTGAGGAGGCTCACTCTCCGAGTGTGTGGCGGGCAGCGTCTAATCTCCTTCCTGGGGACACTTGCTGAGGATGGTTCCAGAAGGTCAGCACTCTTCCGGTGGAGGGCCACGTTGCTGCTGCAGCCAGAGACTTCTGGCTAGTCGTGCTGATCCTAGGTTAGCCTCAGGCTGTATGTAGTTCCTGTATTACTATTATTTTTGAGGTTTCTGTCATCAGGTTTGGAGATGATTTGCTATGTGGTTGGAGGAGGCCAGTGCCATGTACTTATTCAGTGGGAGTCCTGATATCTGGGGTCTTGTTTCTATCTGTCACTAGCCAGCTGAGTGACTCTGGATGAGACACTGACTCTCTTAGTCGTTGGTTTTCTCATCTGTGAACAGGGGATGGTACTTGTGTTGTCTTCAAAGTCTTTGCGAGGGTCAAAGGGAACTGTGTAGGGGACTTCTGTGGGAAACATACACCTATCCAAGTCCGAACAGTACTATCATTTTAGGCCTGATCTTTATACAAAGCCATGGTGGAAAAATGCATCACAGTCTTTATATCAATACCCACCTTTCAGAAACCCAGTTCAAAATCAACACTATTTTTTAAAAGTTTTAAAAAGAAAAGCCAGCAGCATATGGGATCTTCTCTCTTTTTCTTGACAATGATTTATTTTTTATTTTTCAAAATTATATGATGACCGGGAATCTTTCATCTGGGGAACTCAGTGTATGCACGACCCCATTTACCTGTGCGACAGGTAGTCAATCACATCTAAAGCACATTGCAGGATCATAGCTCCTGGGAGACCAGTGGTTCCAGGACCACTGGTGGATGACAGAAGTTAGGAATTTGCTGTGGCACTGCCAAAGTTGTCGTTGGTCATCTGAGATGTCCAGTATCAGGCGATACTTGCAGCAGGAACCATGAAGCCATGAATCAGCTTGGTGAGAGGCGGTTCCGCACACGGCCCTGAGACAGCTTACAAATGTCTGCGATTCAGCATTTACTAAGAGTTGCCATTTTTCTGTTCTACAAACAAGTTTCCCATCAGCGACTCAACCAAATTCAAGATTTGTTAGCACACTGAATGTGAAATCGTCTAGGAAAGTTTAAAATGGGAGACAGATATAAGGTATTATTTTGATATTTCTAAAAGTTCTACATCTCTGAATTCGTTCTTTTTAAAAACAATTTGTTTATTGAGATAACGACATGCATTCCGTAAGCAGCACACATCTTAAGTTGCATGCAAACTCGTTAATTCTTAAAATTGTAAATTCTTAAAGAAGTCTTCAGTGCCTTAGGTGCTTGACCAAGAAGGTCAGAAGGTTGTTGCGGTGGGTTATGTGTTAAGATTGGATTCATCTAGGCACTAAAACTGATCTAATCATATTACTGGAATGGGAACTGGTTCCTTGCACACATCTCACCAGTTAGGAGTATGTATATGGGTTTCAGTGCATTTACATAGGCATGTGTAATATGAGCACATGGGTAGAAGAACAGAATATGAGTTATATAGGAGTGTGTGTGTAGGGGGAGGCATGTGTGTGTCTAATAAGGCTCTTCTGGCTACAAGGAGCAGAGCCCCAGGGAGGAGGAAAAGGGATAAGGCCACAGGAACCTGGACCTCACCTGGAATGGAAAACACCCCAGGGTCGAGGTATTGGGATCCTCACCATTACGGGCTGCGTGGTTTCTCCTCCTCTACGTGACATCTTCACCTCTCTCTGTGTGGCTGCTCTACCTCATCCTTGTCACTAAGTCCTCTAGTTCTTACTCATAGTTTCTTCTTCCTCATAACTATGTGGTTTGCACATGGCTTCCACATGCCCTGGCTCCACTCTACCTTAAGGCATTTGTAAAGTTTTGGCTCCTGCTAATGACGGAGCAGTCTTTTCCATGTTTCTTAGCTTAAATTTCAGAGATAGAAAGTGTTTTGTATAGGCTGCTGACCAGCCTGCTGTTTGGTTGTCTTTGGTTCAAGAGTTCACCTCTGGCCCCATAAGTTTTGGCCAGGGGACAGTTGGGGGAAGGCACTTGTGGGACAAAACATAGTTCCTTATGCCTTTCCCTTGAGCAGAGACTATAGGTTGGGCAGTATTACTTAGAATGCCTAGGAACTGACAACTTTAATATAGTGAAACAGGAGACTGTGGAGTAGTGGACACCTTGGTGGTTCCAGTGGATATTGGGACTCTAACAGGAGAAGGGAAGAACAGAGAAAAGAGAGCACACTCCCGTGAAGGGGATTAAATTTCTCCCACCCATTCTGTAGCGGCCGGATTTGTTCTATGATGAAAAGTCATGAACCAAGATAGGCAGCTCAATAGGTCACCATGGGGACATGACTCTTAGATTTGCCAGAAGGTGCTAGCTACAGCAGAGAGGAGCCCATGTTGTGAGGGATGTGTCGGGCCAGGCAGACATCACGTCTGCAGAGAAGGCCTGACTCACAAAGCAGCACGCTTCTGCCTGTTTCAGAGGCGGGTGAGGGCAATGGCTTTTCCAGGCAGATGTATCCCAGGAATTCCCATGTGTCTTTGCAGCATCATCCTCAATGTTGGAAATATGTGTAATGTTGTATTTTCCACTGACTGTCTTAGTGTACTTTTGTGGAACGAAGGTTTGTCCTGTATTTTAGATGTACCCAACGGGAAAAGGAAAGAGAGTAAGCTGGAGAGAGGGTATTCCCCTGGCATCATTCCAAGACACTGAACGCCTGGAATGTCTAGCATGTTCACCTGCCCCAAGGTTAACATGGAGGGAGCGCTGCCAGGAAGGCGTCCAGATTTGACACTGAGGAAGTTAACGGCAGGCTGTAGCAAGTGACAGATACTCTGGATATCTGTGCAGCCTCAGGCAGAGAGGTACCTCAGGAGTCTTTGGTCTCTGGCGTCCGTTTTGTGTGCCAGGAGGAGGAAACCCCTCCCGTCCTGTCATAGAGTTTTGGGGACGGGGGCTGTACTAAGCAGTCTGATCTTCAGCTCACAAAACTTCCGGCTCCTTGTCTCCAGCCATGGGGCTCAGGTGCCCTCTTCTTCCATCTCAGCTTGCCTGAAACCAGTGCCCATTCTTGCTCAGAAGAAACGGCCTCATTATTGCCTTGGTCTCCAAGTCTGCGCTAGAAGCCGCTCTGGATATCTCATGGCGGTGTCCCTGGTGGCATGTTTCAGGAGGATGACCCACCTCGAAGTCCTTCAGTGGCCCAGAGCCCTGGAAGATTCTCTCTGCAGGAGCATCGAGGGTGTCAGGGGACGGGGTCAAAGAAGTGGTTAATAACATGACCTGTGGTCAGAGACATTTTCCACCTGTGTATGTGAGTGCTTTCAGATCCACGAAGCCATGTGGGGTGCCACGGTCACATGAGATGCCTGTCCCTTTCCTGAGCTCAAAGTCCGCAGCGGACTAGAAGCTCACAAGCAACTAGACCACCGTCTGAGTGCTGGCTCCTGCAAGCCAGGGGGTGTGGGTGGCAGAACCAGCTCGTCATCTTGCAGATCTGGCCAAGCCTTTGCTTTTCTCTGCAAACCGCAGGGAGCTCAGTGAGGAAGCCTTCTCATGGCAGCCCTCCACCTGGACCTCCGCTCAGGGAGAGGAGAGTGGGCTACTTTGCAGGCACTTTTCTTAGCAATCACAGGATGGTTTTTAGACTTTATTCAATATGAGCTGAGGAGGCTGGCTTAGTGAGGAGGCCCTGTGGTTTTAAACTGTGGGCCGAGGAGAATTTGGAGACAGAGCAAAAACTCTGAAGGGAGCAAGGACTCTTTCAACCTGAGACCTGCAGTGAGCAATAAGCAATGATGAGCGATAGTTCTCAATTTTGTAAAAATGCTGTGTAATCTGTACCAATATCTTGTCTACATCCCCCCCTTTTCCTGCTTTGTGCCGCACTTGTTCCCTTTTTCACACACCATGTTGCCCATGCAACCCTCACCTGTGTCTTTTTTTAAAAAATTTAATTATTTTTGGCTGCATTGGATCTTTGTTGCTGCACGCGACTTTCTCTAGTTGCGGCGAGCGGGGGGCTACTCTTTGTTGAGGTGCGCGGGCTTCTCATTGCGATGGCTTCTCTTGTTGCGGGGTACGGGCTCTAGGCATGCGGGCTTCAGTAGTTGTGACACACGGGCTCAGTAGTTGTGGTGAACGGGCTTAGTTGCTCCATGGCATGTGGGATCTTCCCGGACCAGGGCTCGAACCCGTGTCCCCTGCATTGGCAGGCAGATTCTTAACCACTGCACTGCCAGGAAAGCCCTCACCTGTGTCTTATAGCTGCACTGGTTCAGTACCAAATTCAGCATAAATTGTCTTGCAACTGGGTCACTTAGTCAATATGTGTAACTGGCTGTTTATTCACAATCACTTTTGAATGAATTGAGGGGTTGATTCATCCAGGCCACTCCAGAGTCACCCTTGTTCCAGAACCCACCATGACCTACCCATGACTGTGCCTTGAAGTCCACTCTCCTCCAATCTCTCAGTGTCTCCTCCGATCTACCCACCCCAGTGCCTCTCCAGTCCCCTTTCCCCTTCTCCCCAAATGGCTCTATCCTTTTCGGTCATGCCATCCCCATATCTGTTCTTGGTAGGGGCTCACCCCTCTGCCTGCATCAGGCGGCCTAGTTAAGTCTCATCCAGCCTGCAAAGGTCTGCCTCAGTTCTTACCTTTCTGTGAAGCCCCCTAACCATCTTCTTTCTCCTATACCGTTTCTTCTTGGCCTGAGTTTTTAAAGAGGCAGATGCTTGAGGAGAAAGTTATTACTGGTTTTAAGTTCCCAGAGCTTTGAGTATGAAGGGAGGTATGTGAATGACTTAAAGAGTCTTTATGAGGCATAGAGTAGGAGAGAATGCATGGGGTGACTGAGTAGTTTTTGGACATAAGAATCCTTTCTGGGCTGCTGGTGAGGTGTTTTGGGGAGGGGATTGGGAGAGGAGAGCAAAAGAGTTTAGAGCTACTGTTGGGCCCTGTCCCACCTCTGGGTTTGGAGGGTAGATGTAGATGCTCCTGGATGGGTTTGGGGTCCAAGGCCACAGTGGCCACACACCTAGCTTCCTGAGGGAAACTTTGGGGGAGGAAGCTCAGCCTGTGCTTTGCCCAACATGGCAGCTTCTGAAGCGTAGAAATGGCCTCACAGTAATTTTAGGCAGAAAGAGGGCCTTGTTAGATGTCCTCCTCCCCTTTACAGACAGGCCTTATTTGGCTCCTGGGAGGCATGGAGAAGCTCTGAAAAGTCTTCTAGGTAACCAGTAGTTTAAAACCTATGGGTTTGGGCTTCCCTGGTGGCGCGGTGGTTAAGAATCCACCTGCCGATGCAGGGGACACGGGTTCGTGCCCCGGTCCAGGAAGATCCCACATGCTGCGGAGCGGCTGGGCCCGTGAGCCATGGCCACTGAGCCTGGGCATCCGGAACCTGTGCTCCGCAACAGGAGAGGCCACAACAGTGAGAGGCCCGCATACCACACACACAAAAAAACACCTATAGGTTTGACAGGGATTCACCCTGATTTAGGTCAGGGAGCCCAAAGCAGAGGCTGTTGGGTGGACATTTTGAGGCTGAGAATGAATGGAGAGAGGAGTGGTCAAGCTTGAGAGGGTTAGTGGAGCCAGAGAAGGCCATAGTGCAGGCCAAGCTGGGTGGGGGGGATCTGAGTCTTTCCAGGAGCCAGCCCGAGCTTTGCTTGTGCTGAGGGGACCAGTGGCAAGTTATTTCTGAGGAAAGGGAACCTGGACACTCAGTGGTTAATCATGATGAAGGAAATGAATCAGGTGTGGCGCTAGCAGATTCCAGGTGTGATGGGCAGCAAAGGAGGCGTTTGAGTTGGATGCAGGAGGAGAAGGAGATGGTCATGCGGGACGAAGGGTTCTAGGTGGGGGGACAGCGTGCGAAGGCTCTGGGAGCAGAGAGCAGGTTGGGTTTGGGGGACTGAAAGGAGGTCAGAGCACTGGCTCTGGCGCTGCAGGAAGACGGTGGTATGGGCCAAAGTCTGGAAGGTCCCGCAAGCCTTGTGGCTCTGGAACTGAGTTTGGACTTTTGTCTTCAGCACAATGGAAGCTATCAAAGGGATTGAACAAAGGAGTGACACCATCTGATTGGCTTTTGAAAGATTATTATGGCTGTTCTATGGAGTCCAGATTGGGAGGGGTCGGGGTCCAGAATAGCAGCCCAGGGACGAGATCCTCCCACCCACACAGGAAAGCCCAGCATATTCAATCTCATTCTCCACCTGGTTCCTTTGCCCTGAGCATCCTTTCTGTCCTGGGGTTTGACATGGGACAGAAGTGCCCTAAAAGCCTCTCAATTCAATGCAATATATATTATTGACTATCTGCACGTGCTCACCCTTGAGCAAGGCACTCTAGGGGATTTAAGAGACAGGACCTGATTTCTGTCCCCCAGGAGCTTTAAAATTACACAAAGAGGAAAGACATTTGTTTATTGATCAAATAGACAACCATCCTCTACCATCCAGGCACAAGACTTAGGGGAAGACTAAGATATGATCTTTGCCCTTTCTTCTGGGGAGACAGAAGTTTAAAGATAAGTTTGCACAATTTTATGTAATAATGGTACATGCTGAATGTTAAGGAAGGAAAGGAGGGAGGGAGGGAGGGAGGTACTCTGTCAGGAAAGCTTCTCACAGGAAGTGATATCTGTAGTGGATCTTAACCAGGAATCAGGAATAGGGATGGGCTGGTGGTGAAGGTGAGAAAGGACATTTTAGGCTTAAGACTAGTCTTATTCAAAAGTAGGCTTGCTGGACACTACACTCAATATGAGTCAACACGGCTTCCCTGGTGGCGCAATGGTTGAGAGTCTTCCTGCCGATGCAGGGGACACGGGTTCGTTCCCCAGTCCGGGAAGATCCCACATGCTGCAGAGCAGATAGGCCTGTGAGCCATGGCCGCTGAGCCTGTGCGTCCAGGGCCTGTGCTCCACAACAGGAGAGGCCACAGCAGTGAGAGGCCCGCGTACCACACACACACACACACACACACACACACACAAATGAGTCAACAGTGTGAAGTGGCTGCTGAGAAAGTGAGTGCCATTTAGGTTGTATTAATGAAATCATAGTTCCTAGAATGAAGAAGGAGGCGATTGTGTGGTGCTGTTCTGATTATAGAGCTGTTATGTATAGATGAAGGATGTACATGTAGAATTGGATGGATGTGTTAATCTGGGACCTCTGAGAACTAGATGCCAAGATGAGGTTAAACATGGAATAATTTTATTAAGGGAAATTGCTTGGGAGAATAATAGGGAGAGAGCCAGGGAAGGCTGGGAGAGCCATCAGACCACAATATAAGTCTTACCCCAGTTGCAGGAGAGAGGAGAGAAAGGTTGGGTCGAAGCATTCTAGACTGTCATGCAGGCTAAGGAAGGGTTGGCAAGGGCCTCAGGGAGTCCTCCAGCCGAAGTCAGCTGTCTGAGCATCCTGTGTTTTTCCAGGATTTAATATTCCTAACGCACTTGATCATTGGCTGGGAGCAGCCTGGTGGGAGTATGGTCTTAGTGCAAACATGGAGTGGATTTCTGAGGCAGCAGCTGGGGCCCTTGACTGATCAAACTCCCTATAGCTGGGGGACTGGGAGATTCACATGGCTGCCTGCAGAGGATGCCTGGGGCAGTGAGAAAATTCAACACCGTACATGGGAAAGAAGAAGCCTGAGGAAGTCTCAGAGGCGACACTTATTAGTCATTTTTTAAGAAGTTATTTAGTTGACATTATTTATTCATATGGCTATATGCTGGGGATATCTATAGTAACAGACTGTGATGATGGTATGAACACAGAACGCTGAGAGCACAGCCTGGTGATGATGCTGGTGGTGACAGCGTAGCTAGATCCCTGGAGGAGCTCGAGCTGGGTTGTAAGGACAAACTGCAAGTCTTTAGGTAGAGGTGGGGGAAAGGATTCCACTAATATTCAAAGACACGTAGTATATGGGATGAGACTTAATTTTCATGTGAAAAACATAATTGGATTGTTTGACCCCAATGTGTGGAAACTGTGGGCAGACAAATTTGGAATCAAAGTAAACAAGAACTTTCTGATGGATGGAGCTTTGCAAAGGTGGGAACGGGTGCATTTCCAGTGCTATTCAGGTCTAGCTGGGCAAGCTGTTAGTAGGGGTGGAGTCAAGTCAGGGAAGGTTGGTTGTAATTCTCAAGGTGATTGTTAGAGTCCATCTTATCCTTGAGATTCTGTGATTCAAAGGACCTCTTTCTGCCCTACAATACCTGGAAGGCAGCCACTGGGGTAACCCTCTGCACCCTCTCAGCCTCAGGCTGTGAACTGGTCTGCAATTGCCTCTTGGCCAGGGATGAGAACAGGGGGCCCTATTTCTTATAAGAACATACAACATAGGCTGGAAGTCCCAGGCAGTGACTTTCTCTGGCTGATCAGGGGAGAGATTTCCATCAGCACTCTTCTGATTGGCCTCTCCAAAGAAGGAAGCCAGGCCATGAATATGCACGATGCACTGTAATTACTGCAAAGGCTTCTCAAAAACTCTATCCTTCCTGGAGAAGCCCTCCCTAGAGGCTTGACAAGTATCTGAGAGAAAACAGGCTGCTAATTAGCAAAGAAGTTAGATTACATGTATTCCTGACAATATCAATTTTTAATAGAATTGGATATTAGTTGTTTAAATCTGATAGCAGAACCTACAATCAAAAAGGTGTTCGTTTTCAGAAGAAAAGTCAGAGCAGTGACAGCTGCACAGACTGTTCATAAGACATTGCTTACTGGTAATTCTGAAAACTGAGTGTCATGGATAAGGCATTAGTGTTAGTCCCTGCCTAGCCACATGCTAGCTGTGGGGTCCTGGGAAAATGTCAGTCTTCCGTGATCTAATTTTCCTTATCTGTAAAAGGGGGATTCAAAACCTATCTGTACCTGTTAGAGTTCTCTGCTGAAAACAGCAGACACAGACTTTGGCTGATGGATGCAGAAAAGCAGTGTGTTAGAGGATGTAGGGAGCTCCTAGAATCAATGGGGAAAGTGGCAGAGACAAGGAAGGGCTGCGAAACAGAGATCCCAGCCAAGGTACAGCCAGGAGCACTCTGGTGAGGATGCCCACGTTGCAACTGCCTTCTCCTGATGCTCTTCACTCATTGCTGCCCCTGAAGGACTGTTAACTGTCTCTTGTGTCTGTGAGTCACTCCTCACAGATTCAAAGGCCCAGGAAGGAGCATGTGATCGCTGCATCTGGACCCTATGCTAGGCCCAAGCCGGTGAAAGCAGGAAGAAAGAATGTCTGCTCTTTTGGCTTCTATGGTGTCTCCCAATAGTCCCAGAGAAGGGAATTCCCCTCACTAGGAAGGTGTTTGGACACTGGGTCGTCAAATACAAGACAAAACAAATGGGCAATGGCCACTATATTATCTCTCCATAATTTGTGAAGCTGATGACTGTATATTAAGCTATCTCATACACACTAAAGTGCACTGCAATTGCCGGGAGTTACTGAGGTTAGGATTATCATCCTTCCATATATCGTTTTTCCTCCCAGGTACAGCTTGTTATTTCTTGCACCTCCATTTCTTTGCTCTGATTCACCTTTCCCAGGAAGTCCTCCCAGATTGGCCATCTCAGCTTCTAGCTCTCCCCGCACTTCTTCAGCGCTCTGGCCTTCCCCTGTTAGATTTGTAGCGTTGTTGCATTTGAACTTTTGGAGGAATCAGTGAAGCGGTTTTCACACTGGGTTCCACGGAGCACTAGGGTTTAGCTTAGGCAGGAGCTGTTGCAGGTGTGTAGAGGGGGAGACTGAAAGACAGTCTGCTGACCTCTTTGTAGCCAGTTGGGTTTCCCAGGAAGCCAACCCAGAGAGCTAGAGTTTAAAGTGGAGGATGTTTATTAAGGGGCAGCCTTGGGATGGATCCCTATGTCAGAATGTGGGAAAGCAGGCGTGGGCAGAGGGTGAAGTCGAGCTGTGATGCAGCCCAACAATAGTGCCGGTCAACTGCTCAGGAGTCTGGAGCTAGAATGGTCCTTCATAGCTGTTCTGAGTTGGGCCAAGATGTCTGGGCCATCATTGAATGTGGGCTGCCCGGGGAAGGGAGTGTGATCTTGCTTGAGGGACCTCTCTGCAGCTGAGGCCATCCCTGAAGCTGCAGCTGAAGGCTGTCTGTTATCCTCAGCCCCAGCTGCTGTGGCATCAAGTTCTTCCTTAAAAGGATTCTGGGTGGCACATGGCAGTGTCCACCACAGGGTACCTCCCTGCTTCCTCATCCAGCCTCACCAAGAGAGAAGCAGCTTTGCTTTGACCTGTTTTATAGTTAGGGTTTCTACACAGGAGCCCCTTTGAAAGATAGATTCTATTGCTAAAAAATCTTAGGCGGGCTTCCCTGGTGGCACAGTGGTTGAGAGTCCACCTGCCGATGCAGGAGACACGGGTTCGTGCCCCGGTCCGGGAGGATCCCACGTGCCGCGGAGCGACTGGACCCGTGAGCCATGGCCGCTGGGCCTGCGCGTCCAGAGCCTGTGCTCCACAACGGGAGAGGCCACAACAGTGAGAGGCCTGCATACCGCAAAAAAAAAAAAAAAAAAAAAAAAAAGCGTAAAAATCGTAGGCATCACTGTTCTTTTCCCGCCCTCTTATTTTTTAGGGGAAGAAATGGAGGGCCAGCTTCCCTGATTTCGAACATAGTAGCCTTTCTATTATACCAGGGCTGGCATCTCTTTATCTTTGTTGACTTTCTTTATATATAACACCTGTAAGGACAGACTGACTGAATGTGGCACTGTTGGTTTCCTAGTGATATTTACACTCTCTTTCTTTCTTCCTATAGAACCTCGGTTTGGTTTATGCTCAATGGCATATGCTCAGTTAAAGAACCTAATTTCCCAGTCTAGTTTGCAGCAAGTGGTATCCATGCAACAAAGTTCTGGCTCATGAGAAGTAAGCTGAAGCCTTCTGGGAAAACTCTACTTCCTTAATATTGCTTATATTAAGTGCTTCCACCACTTCTTGCTGCTACCCCTTTGACTTTCTCCTGCTGCCTGGAATACAGGCATGATGGATGGAGATTCAGCAGCTATTCTGAGAGAATAAGGACAAAGTTCATATCCTAAGAATGGCAGAGCAGAGAGCTAGAAATGCCTGAGTCTAGATGGGCTTTGTGGAGCTCTCATCTATTTCGCTGGGACTTACATTACTTGAGGAAAATAAAAATCCCTATCTATTTAAGGTGCTGCTGTTTGGAATTTGGGTTGTCATATCTTGTCTCATATGAATAACATTGAGTTAAACAGAGAAAGCAGGATCTTGGACATGATGTGTTCAGATTAATATCTTCACTTGCCTTGGTTTCAGAGACATCAAAATCTCAGACTGGAAGAATCTGAGGCTTCCTGCCTGAAGACTTAGTGAAGGAAAAGGACATTGAACCGAGAACTTAGAAAACTGGATTCCAAGAAAACTGGGTTCCAAGCCCATTTTTGCCATTCACTAGCTGTATAATTTGGACAAGTTGGGTAGCTTCACAGGGGCTCAACTTCCCCTAATTATAAAGACAGAGAGTAGAAGTAGATCTCAAAGTTTCCTTCTCTTGTTCTAAGCCACTGTTTCTCTCAACCCATGACTGAGTCTACACTGGAAGTGGATCTGTGTAGAGTCACATTTTGGGGCAGTAGTTACAGGTTGGGATGTTGTGGGTGGCACAAGTGTGAGAAATAGCTTTGCTTTTAAAGGCTATTTCTTGCTACGTATAATCCAGTTTACTAAGGATTTTCTTCATACAAAAGTCTTTGTATTTTTTGGTGGGTTGATTATTGGCTTAATTAGTGTAATTAAGCCAAGTTACAAAATTAGTGCAGATCTCTGTAATTAGGTACCATTAATCTGTAATTAAGTAACTACATCTTGTAATTATAGACTTGAAAATGCAGTGCCACTTTAGAGTCTTTGTTCTATTTTCTCAAAAAGTTGTCCTAAATCTACACACAGAACATTTAAGACATTCACTTTACCCCATAGTTGAATGAGTGTTTTTTTATTCCTGTAAGTGATTAACAACACCATTTTTCCCTATTACATAATAATAACATTGTATTTTATTTTCCAGTCAAACATCTTTTTTTGTGGAGGGTCACAGAGTTAAAATAAATTTCCTTCACACTTTAAGAAAAAGTAGTTGTGATTCAAAAATCAAGTAGAGGGTTTGAGAAATGAAAGGAGAGAAATGCTGGTTTCAATTTAGAGCATATAAAATAGAAGCAGGCAGGCTTGAGAAGAGTGATTTGAATTCTAGAAAAGGAAATTCAGAGTAGCGCTACATGAATCACACTGGAGTCACATCATTAGTTCTTGGAAGTAGAGTTTGGCTAATTTTCCAGGTATTTTATATACATTTTATTTGCATCCAAATGTTTAGATGCATAATATTTTTATCATTTGACAAATGTATTACAGGGGTTCCAAGATGATGGAAATGCTCTGGATTTGTGACATCCCTAGTCTTTTCAAATAGATTTGCAAGAATGGTCCTCCAGAGAGCACCCAGAAAGTTTCAAAGGGAATCTTCTGCTCCTTTTCCATTCTAAAGAATAGCGTGTCCTATTGCTGTGTGAATGGGTTAGGAGCTGGGTGTAGTCGCCGTATTGATGGAGTAGAAAACCATAAATAGTGACTCACATTCGAGGCGTATCGAAGCAAAATGATATGGCCTCTAATGCTTCCCTTCCTTAGAACTTGAGGATTGTGACTTCCTTAGATTGTTTTCATCTACCCTAAGAGGTAGATGAAATGCCCTAGGCTGGGAATTAGTGTACACTTAATTTTGGTGCAAATTCTGCCTTTGACTAGTCTTGTGATTTTTCTGTTTCCTCACCTGGGATATGTACCTAAAAAGTGGTTCTTTTAGTTTATCTAGTTGTCAGGGTCAAATGGACAAAGGGTATGGAAAAGTTGTAAAGCATATCTTTGTGTTAGGTTTTATTTCCTATTATTACTTGGGGATATGGGAGATTTGGGGGACACCCTTCCATTTTCTTCGTGTAGGTCACTACTCACTCCTCTTATTTATACAGATGTAGCTTTTTAATGAAACACCCTCATTTTGCAGATGAAACTGAGGCCCAGAGAAGTCAAGTGGTTTGTGTAAAGTTCAAAGTTGTCTAGCAACAGACCCATTTTTAGAATGCAATGTTTTTTGACTTCCCATCAAGTGCCCTTTCCAGTCACTCTTATTACTTACGTCTAGTGTTGTCCTTGGGGACTGATGGGAGTTGGGGAACCATCTACCCTCATGGATATATCTCTAGGAGTAAAGCAGACCCTTCTTATGTTGACATTTTCCTGGAGGAGATCTGGATGTTGATGCTTCTCAGTAGCCCTTTTCTTGAAAGATAGGAGGAGGCAAGAATTGCGTTTGGTGAACTAAGATGACGCTTTCTCGGGTGAATTATGAAAACTTGGGATGAAGAGGAAAAGCAGAGGGTGAACTGGCTCTGCCTTATGCAGTGTGGGGGGCAATAGTCTGGGGACTTGAGATGAGAATAGAGGGGGTGAAGTTGTTAGGGCAGTGGAGGAGATACTGGGTGTCAAGTAGGTTTTTATTGTATAATGGAAGTAGTTTCGTGGCTTTGGGTAGAGCAGGTTGGTGGTAGATCCAGAACTATGGTGTATAAATACTCTAGTTATTATGTTCTTGTAACACAAGTTGAAATATGCTTTTTTATGTCTCCAGTGGTTACCATTTGCTAACTCTTAACAGAGATGTTTGTCGATCTGCTTCAGGACTTTCTCTTATAATTGGTGGAAAGAGTGCTTTTCCCTTAGGATTTGATACAAAGGTTCATTTTGGATGACTGAACCCACTCTGTGGAATGGATATATAATTTACAGAGGACTTAACTTAAATATAGCTTATAGGCAGAACTACAACCATGATATAGTATGATTTTTATTACCTTATCTCTCCTTACTAAGAAATGGAAAAACTTTGAGACATTTCTAGTTTCTATTCAGCTTCTCTTTTTTCAACACTTTAATTTTTAATTTCTTGTCTATGTCGCCCTGCAGTTTGCATTCCATACTAAACTGCCTTAGAAAGTTTTTTTTTTAATTGAATGATGAACTGTAATATCAATTAAGGAGACTATTCAGTGTCTTTACATACAGTTATTCAAGTTCAGACTGGGTTTCTAAATGGACCACTTCTCTGAAGCTCTAGTTACTTTAATTCCCATTCCTAATATCATGCTAAAACTTCTAATTCACACTTTAAACAATGCCTGCCACTTTGGTATTGGGAAAGCCTACTGGGTTTTATATCTCTGCACAGGGCTGAACTACTCAGAATTGTTCTGTGGCAACAAGTTTACCAACCTTAAATTTTTTTTTTTTTTTTTTTTTTTTTTTTGCGGTACGCGGGCCTCTCACCGTTGTGGCCTCTCCCGTTGCGGAGCACAGGCTCCGGACACGCAGCCTCAGCGGCCATGGCTCACGGGCCCAGCCACTCCGCGGCACGTGGGATCTTCCCAGACCGGGGCACGAACCCGTGTCCCCTGCATTGGCAGGCGGATTCTCAACCACTGAGCCACCAGGGAAGCCCCCAACCTTAAATTTTGTTGACCAGATGAGAACATCAGCTAGGAAGTTTAGTCACTGTCTGTAGAAGTGCATCAGATTATACGAAATTCTTTTATCATCTGGTTTTGATGAACAGGACATCATATATTTTGTCTACCGTGGATCAATGGCATTGTATTTTCCATTTAATTATTTTAAGCCCACTATGTTAGGTCAGAAACAGTGAAGGGTCTGAGATTTTATTCTACATGCAAGCTAACAAGTCATGCGGCCATTGTGTGTCCTCTGTGTGTATGTGTGTGTACTAACAGAAAAACAGAAGACCTCTGGGTCAGACACAAAGACAGTTCATTATGTACAGAAAAACCTGCAGCTTCTTAGCTCCAGTTCTCCAAGCCCCAATCTGCACGTGGTGATACGGTGAGGGCCAGATAGTAACTGCGCATGTGGTAGGGTGCATTACAGGAGGGGAACTCCACAGTAAGGAAGCTCTGATCTTATATAGGGCCTCTGGCAACTTGCCCATCCTTCACTTCCAAAAGAAAGAGAACTCTCTTTAGTCTCTTTAGATCTTTCTTTAGTAAACCAGTCTTTTCCAGGTTGGGAAGAAGTCTTTACCTTTACTACCCTGGAATGTCTCTGGAGAGGGGTCTTTAAACTTTACTCTATTGGTCAGAAAACAGATCCTTCCTCTGACATGGAGGGATACACTGTCTCTAGTTTCCAAAGTTGTCTGCTAGTCAAGCATTCTGGAAGAGATAGTTTGAGATGTGCATAAACATCAGACTCATGAAGAATTATCTCTCAACATATATGTAGACAACATCTTTCCCATAAACAAATTAATAAAAAAAACCAAAAACACATAAACGTTTGAGGCTCCTCGTGAACTATAGGATAAAATCTAAACTTCTTAGCCTGGCATTCTCTCTCTGTCTGCCTGCTACAATTCCCCATCTCTAGTCCTCTGCTTGGACGTAACTGTCCTCTCAGTGCTGTCTTTTCCTTTCTGCATAGTCTTTCTCATGGCCTTCATTCTCGCTTTCCCCTGCTTTTGGAGTGCCTTCCCTCATCTCCTTTCTATTTTATTAATTCCTTCCCATATTTCAAGAACTAGTTCATCAAGGGTGCATCACCCATCAGGCACCCATTCTTTCCAGTTGTAGGGTAGGTACATCTTCCTATCTGAGCTAATACTAAAACCTGACATTCATTGTATGCAAAAGGATACATACAGTGTGACCTGATTTCCTTGCAAGGAGACTATCATCCCCAGGGCTCAGCTATTTTAAGGTCAGAATGCAGTGGGGAGTAGAGTGGATCACATTGGTCTGTGGCCTGGTTAGCCTGGTACCCCAGTCCTTCAAAGGCCCCTTAGATTAAAAGCAGGTTGCTGAGGAGGCCAAGGCTGCGGACTGTATTCTGATCCCCTAAATTCAGGATTAAAATGCGCCCCCAGCCTCTTCAGCTATGTCCCACTTCCAGCTCCAATCAGCCTTCTAGAGAAGGGCTTCTCAAAGCTTAACATGCATGTGAAATACCTGAGGAAGCTTATTTAGTAGGTCTGGGGAAGGACTTGAGAATTTGTATTTTTAAAAAGCTCCTGAGTTATACTGATACTGCTGGGCCATGGATCACACTTTAAGAGGAAAGGTTCTAGATAATTTTTAGTGATCAGGGTATGTGTGTACATACATGTGAATCTCTGCAAATGCTGTTTACCTAGAAAAAGAATCCAGAAAAGGAACTGATGTTTCTGAGAATATTATATCAGAGGCAGGATTTTTTTTCTTTTCCATTTTACAGCTGAGGAAACTGAGATTAGAAAGGATAAATCTTTCTGATAATAAGCAAAAAGCTAGAATTTACACTCATTCCTTCTCATTCCAAATCCTCAGACTGTCCACCACACTAAGGTCAAGGTATTTCAGGCCTGTTGACTGACAAGTAGAAATAATAACCCAGGCAGCCCGCGGGCCCTGAATAACTATGCAGTGCTTTCAGTTGAGGTGTCTTGCGGAGCAGGCAGGCGGGGTATGTGGTCAACTTGGATCCAGTTGACAAGAGCCCCTTGGAAGACAAGGTACCTTGTGTACAGAAGCATGTTGGAAAGTTCACAGAGTTCTTTTCTTGCTCTGTAACTTTCTCTGAATTTTCCAGACCATGTAATCCTCTGTAATTTCCAAAACCTAATAGCTTTTATTTTATTATTTATTTATTGAAGTATAGTTGATTTACGATGTTGTGTTAATTACTGCTGTACAGCAAAGGGATTCGGTTATACAAATATATACATTCTTTTTTAATATATATTCTTTTCCATTATGGTTTATCATAAGATATTGAATATAGTTCCCTGTGCTAGACAGTGGGACCTTGTTGTTTATCCATTCTGTATGTAATAGCTTACATCTGCTAACCCCAAACTCCCACTCCATCTCTCCCCCAGCCCCCTTCCCCTGGCAACCACCAGTCTGTTCTCTATGTCCTTGATTCTGTTTCTGTTTCATAGATAGGTTCATTTGTATCATATTTTAGATTCCACATATAAGCGATATCATATGGTATTTGTCCTTTTCTGACTTACTTCACTTAGTATGATAATCTCCAGTAGCATCCATGTTGCTGCAAATGGCATTATTTTGTTCTTTTTTATTCCATCATATATATGTACCACATCTTCTTTCTGCATTCATCTGTCGATGGACATTTAGGTTGTTTTCATGTCTTGGCTATTTGTGAATAGTGCTGCTATGAACATAGGGGTGCATGTATCTTTTTGAATTATAGTTTTGTCCAAATATATGCCCAGGAGCAGATTTGCTGGAGAACCTAATAGCTTTTAATGTCTTTTTCCAATGTTTATTCATTGCTCTGTCTCTGTTTTCACATCTATAAAATGAGGGATCAGGTTAGGTAATTAATTTGGCTCCTTATGGTTTTAAGTTCCAAAGACTCCACTGGGGTTGCTGTGGCCCTAGAGAAAGCTCAGAATGGCCCCAGGATCGCAGTCACCAAAGGTCCTCTGAAGTGTGGCTCCCTGTTTAGTCTTGCTTGTTCCCCTCTTCAGGCATAAGACAGAGTTCTTCCCCTCCAGGGTGCTGTAGGACGAGCCACTACCGGTGTTTGTACCACTTCCAGGGCTCACCTCCTTCCCCACCAGTCATGTGGAGACACTAGATATTATCATTTGGGGGTTAGTAATATTTTAACGGGTTTAATTCGATTTTGCCTAAACTTACTCAGCATTACGACATGTCTAGCACTCTGCAAGAGCTTATGAGCTACAGTTCCTATAGATGAGTCGCTTTCCATCTGGCTGTGGCAACATGATGTCAATATGCTAAACTCAATAGGGATTCCAGGTGGGATAGTAGGTGTTCAGGGATGGGAAGATGGGAATGGGCTGGGAAGTTGGGAAGGCTTCATGGAGAAGCTGGTACAGTTTTAACTGAGATTCTAGACACAGGCAGAAGTCCCAGATGGGCAGAGATAGAAGAAGGAGGCTGATATAGGAAGACAGATCATTCTGGACACACATCCTGGGCCATTTCTAGAACAGGCAGGAGACTAACTGGAAGGGACATACTGGGGAGTGCAAGATGAGGCCAGGGTGATAAACCGACACACTGAAGGGTTCAGACACTGTCCTGTAGCAACAGGGAGTCATGGTAGACTCTTGAATGAGGTAGGGATGTGATAAAAGCATTGTTCTGGGAAGACAGTTTGGGTAAGAGTATACCAAATAGTCTAGAGAAGAGAGAAAGCTATTGTAGTATTAGTCAAGGAGTTAATCCGTGGCTGTGGCTGCTGTCCTGAGAGCCCAGTTCTGGGGCTGCCTTGGCTCTTCAGCCTGATGAAAACCCTTCACCTCGGATTGGATTCCTCTGGTGTGATATGACCTCAGTCAATTCAGTACACATCTACCCAAACACTTCTCTGTCTGCAGCATTCAGTTAGGTTCTGTAGAGGATATGATGATAATCAGGACAGCGACCCTCCTTTCAAGATTGTAATCTAGTAAGTAGCTGTGTTCCTGACTTCTATGTCCTGGCCCCATGCCAGTAAGGTTCAGGAACTGTCTGTCATGCATCTGTTCCCGTATCCATTCTCTTAGCACCTTATTGTGCACTGGGAACTATCAAAGGCAATAATGAGAATTCAACTCACTAAAAGATTCTCTCCCTGCTCTCATGAACCTCGGAGTTTATGTGGAGAAACCTATGGACTTGGGATGACAAAATGAACAGTCACCTGCTGAATGATGAGATCTCCACCCTTAATGAAATAGAAGCCAGAGAAGGAAGAGAAGGTGGTGATGAGAGAGGCCGGAGAAGCCTTTGTTACTGAGCAAAAGGGCTCGTGTGCCCATGGGACAGAAAGCCAAACTCTGATGACAGCTGTCTGCAGCAAAGCGAGGGTTAATTGCTGGGTGCCAAGCAAGGGAGTGGGAGACAAGTCTTGGATCCACTCCGAATTGGTCTTTGAGTGACGGGTTTTTATAAAGGGGAAGAACTAAGAAGTTGGGATTAATCGTCTTCTTGTAACATTTCTTAATCATAGTTTTGGGAGTCTGAATGCCTACGGTTTACAAGTCTCTGGTCTGGTGGCCCATGATCTCAGGGGTCTGTTAGCTCACCTTGCCCTGGAGAAACAACCTGAGTCTGTATGTTAACATACAGACATAATGTTATTGACAACAGCTATTTTAGTCCCCTGACTCTGTTTGATTATTGTTCAGTTAGCACAGGATTGAGGTCAGAGGCAACAAGAAAGGGGATAACATTTTGGATAGAGAGGTTAATCATAAACTTGGCAGGGGAACTCGGTTTTAGGAGGACTCGGTTTCACCTTCTTGGAGGGGGTGAGACTTCATCTAGCAAGGAGAGAGGATGTGCTCAGAACAGCACAGTTCAACTGCAATATGATGCAAGACACAAATGTCATTTTAAGTTTTAGAGTAGCCACATTAAAAAACTAAAAAGAAATAGGTGAAATTCATTTTGATATGTTTTATTTAACCTAATACAACCAAACTATCAATATTATTATTTCAACATGTAAGCAATATAGAAATTATTAATGAGGTATTTTACTGTCTTTTTTTGTGTGTGTGTACTGAATCTTTGATGATTTTAGAGGTGTATTTTACACATACAGCTCATCTCGCTTTGGACTAGCCACATTTCAAGTGCTCAATAGCAACATGTAATGGACATCGCAGGAGGGTGGGTAGACAAGCAATTCCACATAGCTGTATTAACCCTAAACATATGGGTCTCAGCGCAGCTGTCACAGGAGGGAAAAGCCCTGGTCTCAAGGAAGCAGAAACACTATGGGAAAATGAGGAATAAAAATAAGTTTAAGTTCCACGGACTTAAAAGACTTGGCACAGGGAGGTACCCACGTTTTCTGACACAACAAATTGTAAATGGCTCTGGGAGAAAAGAGGCCCTGAATAGGAGCTGCATTTCCAGAGAAATGAGAGTCCTTAAAGCTGTCTGAATGGAAAATAAGGTTATCATTATTCCTTATCATTAGAAGAGCGAAGAATATTAAAAGGACTCAGTTCAGCTTGAATAAAAAAGATAAATTTCAAGGAAACTGGCATACAGTTTATCCATGACTGGATTTGCTGTAATAAAGTCAGCCAAGGAATAAGCCTGGTGATTTACAGGGAGCTTGCTTCTGTAAAATTTACAAACTGCTGTGACAAAATGACACCTTTTATGATGCATTCCACCCAGGCTGCATATATAAAAGGCACTGCAATGGAAAGAGTTGCAAAAACAAAGCAGTGGCCTGGCTCCTCAGCTGCCTTTGTCTGCTTTTCCAGCAGAACTGGGGATTTATGGAAAGATGACCCAACCACTCACCTTTTACAGTTGTGGTTTGCAAACTGCCAGTGAAATAGCATCATTTCCTTTGGTTTTATTTTGCCTCCTCAGGGACTGCTTTCAGTAATTTCAACTAGGAAAGCTTGGGGTGAGGTGCTAAAGGCTGGGATGAGGGAGACAAGACCCCTGATTCCAAGGGTTTCCAATCCAGTGGGGAAAGCAAGCGTGCCCCCGAGTGATTTAACACAAATGTGGCAGGTAGGAACGTTTAATACAATCCATGTCATAATCCTTTACTTTTCGAGATCAAAATTTATCTGCTCTGAGTCTCCATCTGCCCTGTTTGGTGGGAAATTAAATCCCAGTCATTACTGGGGTTCCTTCCCTACTCTGTGAGATCATAGATGAATCCTGGGCTTTCACAGTACCACTGGCATCTCGCCTTAACACCAGTCTCAAAGGAAACTTCACTCTCCTCAAGTTGGTGGCTTCTCTCTCCCCTCTCAGCACTCAAATCCATGTCCCCTTTTCAGCAACCTCAGCTCTCTGTTCCTCAGTGGATCTGAAATATAAATTCTGTGTGTGTGTGTGTGTCTCTGTACACATATGTGCATGTAGGTGTGTAAAGATAAACTTGGATCTTGAAAAAAAAAGCAATGTTGGCTCCTTTGTCCAGAGGTGGATGTAGGGAAATCAATGTTCACACCAGTTGCTTAGTTACTCTTCTGATAATTTTTTTGGCTATACTAGGTAGACAATGATCTGTGTTATAATGAGGCTAGAAGCAAAGTGCCCGGGGAGGTCAAGGGTGAGAGAGATGACTTTGAACATGGAGGAGCCAGGGGAGGCTCCAGGGAAGAGGTGAGGTCTGATCGGGCTGTGAAGGACAAGAGAAGTTTGCTCTGTAGGCAAGGTCAGTTCAGGTGAGGTTAATTCAGGCCTGAGCTGGGCCTGCAGTGGGGGGATGGGCCAGGAAAGAACATTCCCTTTGTGTGTGGGTGAGATGGGAGGCTGTGGAGGAGGAGGAAGTGGGCTATAGGGTTTGGATACAAGGAAGAGGGGTGGTGGCTGCTGTGTGGGCTTCTAAGCAGTGTGAAGTGTAACATCATGTGGCTCTATCAAGTACTTAAGCTCATCCCTGGCAGTTCTCAAGTAGTGGATGTAATTTAGCTTATGAAACTGCATATGTGGTATGTGGGTGGCACTGAAAACAAGAATACATTCCTGAGACGCTGGCACAGAAATGTTTGTCCATCAGATACCAGGAAAAAATCCAGGCTGTCATAGCCAGACAGGTACTTGGATAACTTTATCCAAAGTGTGCTCCTTGACATTAACTTACCCAATACCTAACTCTCCATTGCACCGAGGGCCTGGGGCAGCGTGCAACACTGAGATCCCTCCCAATACCCTAACCCCTACCCACTCCCCTGCCCCTCTTTCTCTGTTGTGCAGGTACTGATGTCCGGCTCCTGCCTGTTAGACCTGGCAGTCCTGGGAGGAGGAGGACCAGTCTCTCAGGAGGCAGAGTCCAACAGAGGCTTCCTGGGATTGCATTGGCCAGGGAGGCTGTGGCAGCTGGAGACAGGCTTTCAGGAAGGAGAACCCCAGAATATGGTAGCGGGAAAACCACTATTATAGTCAGTAGCAAGTTGGGAACAGACAACAAAACAAGCAAGCCATCCATTTAGAGGCAAGAATTGAGAGTAAATCAGTTCAGGAATGGGATCAGGTCAGTGGTTCAGAACCCAGGCTTAATCAGCAGCAGCGTACTGAATTCCTTGGTTCCGTACTGCTTGGTACGTATGATGCTGGGTGGCCGTGGGGATTTGCAGGGACTGTAGACCTCGTTTGCTAAAGAGGGAATGAAGCCGGTTGCTTTGAACTTCGACTTCCCCTGAGATCTGAACCCTCTTAGCTGGAGAAGGGAAACATCAGCTTCCTTGTTCCACTCTTCCTTGGTTAGAAGGTGCCAGGGGTTCTGGTAAGAGAGGAGCCTGGACGGCTGGATAAGGTCCCAAATCCAAACTGTTGGGCAGCCCTTCTGTGTCTTGGTTCTCTGCCTCCTCAGTCATCAGGCTTTGGGAACTGTCCATTAAGGATCTGTCACTTGCAAAAGATGTATCTCCCAAATTAAGAGTTTAACTAGATTTTATTCTGGGAATTGAGCAAGAATTGGCAATAATTTAGCTTATAAGACTGTAGTTTAATGAAAGTATAGGACAATAGGCCTGGAAGAGGCTTTTTACTATTATAAGATGAGAGTTTCTATGGGTGTTCTGACAGATTTACTGTTGTTCTAACTTAATAAACGATTTTTGTTTTAGCGTTGTTATTGTTCCTGTGGTTATAGGACACTCTATATTGTTTTATTATATTATCCCTCCCCCTCGGTTTTTATGGTGGCATTTTTCTCTTTGCTTAGCTTGTAAATATACACATTTCTTCTGATCCTCCCAACTCTTTCAGGCACATGTAGAAATACCAGTTTGTCAGTACATGGGGTGGAATTTGCCCCAACCCACCCTTCCTTTCTTCCTTCTGGCTCATAAGGGCAGATTCCTCTTGAAGTCAGTACCCTCCTCCCAAATTGTTTTCCTTTCTTCCCTCAAGCCATCCAAATGAAAACAACAGTTATAAGGTCTTATGCTTATAAAGCATTTTTAGCTTTAAAATATGTTGTCTGGTGTGACCCTTATGATTGTCTGTGTGGTGGGCCATATGTAGGATGGGGACGTGTTACTGTCTCCCTTTTACATTGGGAAATGCAGTTCTCAGAGGATAAATAGTATGCTGAGGATTGCTTAGCAAGTCAGTGGTAGAGGCTGGAGCAGAACTCAGGTTTCCTGGCCGGTGGTCAAGGCACTTCCTAGGTTGGAAGGGCTGGGTGGAGCAGAAGGACCTGTCACCCAAGTGGTAGCCTGTTGGCCATGGAATACTCCATCACTGTTCTGTTACCCACTCAACAGATAATACAGAGCCTTAGCCTCTCTTTTCTTCTCTTCTTATTCCCCAAGAGAGAAACCGCTGCCAGGAAGGAAAAGCAAATTTAAATCTATATCCTTCACTGTCACTGGACAGAGCCCATCAACACTAGATGGACAACGAAGTGGTCAACATTATGTAGGGGAGTTAGGACCGGCTGGAAGGAAAACCAGATCAAGTAGGAAAGGAATGGAAGAGAACCAATACCTGTGCCTGGTACCTCGTCTCAGTTAATTCTTTTAACAATCCTGCAAGGTAGGTGAGTCCCAACTTCAAAAGAGAAATCTGGACAAAAAGAGTCAGGGACAAAAATGGGGGTCAAGCACCCAAGCATGTGACAGCACTAGATTCAAATTTTCCTCTAAAACCCAGAGTCTTGGGCCCCTGTCCACCTGTCCACCTTTTAACCTTTTTACTTCCTCAGTACCCAGGTGCCCGTATCTCTCATGAGAGTCCCCATTCTCTCCCAGGACTAGGGGTTTAAAATTTGGTAACATCTGATTAGAGTAAAAATATCGTTAAGAGATAAAGGGGTAACAAACCTAAACCTTTTGTCTATATGTGAATTTTAAAGAAGATTAAGTAAACTATTGTTTTAGATTAATCTTTTTTTGGAGGATGATTTGGGATGGGAAAAGGTGAAATGACTGTTCCTGTAGCCTCTGGCAACCAGTCAGGATGAAGCTGCAGTCCTCATCCATCAACATCCATCAGCTGCCGGCTCCTCAGGTATAATGGAAAGATCTTTTCTAGTTCGAACACTCTATGTTTCTATGACTGAATTCACCTAAGTTGGCCTCTGTCTGGGCCTGGACCCTGTGCTTCGTTCAGGAAGGACATGCACCAAGCCTATGCTTCTCATCTAGCTTTTTATTTGTTGCAGCTGGTCCCTTACCCAGTTCACCTCCTCCTTCCTGTGGATAGCCTGTGGATAGCCTCAGTTACAGCCCTCGGGGAATTTCCTGCCCAAAGTCCTTAACCCAGCTGAAGATCCAGAGTCTGGGGGAGAAGGGGGCTTCGAGCTTATCAGGGTTCACACTCTCTACTATGTCTCTTTTTGTTTTCTCTCCCTCTTAAGTCTTAAGATTTCTGGGATTTGAGTTTCAGAATGATAGGGAGAGGCTTTTCCTAGAGACTGGGCATTCTCCTTGACCTGAAAAGATCCTGTTTACCTCTCTAGTTTACTGAGGCTTCGTACAGTGTAACTTTCTTTCCTCTCTACTTTTCCTTTCCTTCCCTCCCGTTCTTCTTTTTAAAAATTTGTTCATAAGGTTTTTGCTGAACCCTCTCAGAGGGAATGCGAAGCAGGATGGATCACGGGGGTCACCCTAGGAAACACTGTGATATTCTTAGGGTCTGTGCCCTGCCTGGTTCAGAAGTGCCAGAACTGCTAACTTGGGGTTGAGCTTCTGGATTTCTTATATTCCAGGAGAGTATTTTTCCTATTATTATTAGCATTCTTTTTTTCTGCTCTATCAGCATGAGCCTTCCTAGCTCCAGGTGACTATCTGATTCACCACCAATATTTGAATTTCAGCCAATTCTGCTATTTCTCTGAGCTCCAAGTCAGCATCCCAAATCTCAGCATCATAATTCTGAGAGAAGGTGTAGGGCATGGGCCCAGGCTCCGATATGACTGGTTACAACTCACAGTAATGATTCTGTAAGCACAGAATTGAATTTGCACTAAAAACCAACTGCCAGGGCCAAGACAGCTTTTGGGCAATGATTATGGATCCCTGGCAATAAAGTGCTGCCAAAAAATTTTCGAGGAGGTGACAGACATAGTCAATGTATTATTTTATGAAGTATTTACTGAGATGTTAAGATACTTCAGGTCAGTGACTGTGTTTTACTCATCTTTAATTCCCAGTGCAGAGCTCAGCACTGAGAATATAGAGGCATGAATACTTTGGAGTAGGATTAATGAATAAACGAATGGATAAATATGTGCATGGCACTGATTGTGCAGAGGTGAAATCAGAGGCTGGGAACATTTTCAAAAGGCCTTGGTAATCATAAGATAAAATGACATGGTGATTGATCACATATGGAGGGAAGGAAATAATAAAAATTGATTTAAGTTTATTATTAAAACTTTGGAGAATGGAGACATTATGCCTTTGGAAATAGAAGAGATAGATAAGACAGCTGGATTGAGGTGGGGGGAGGAGATGTGAACGTTAGTATAGGCATGTAGAGATTGAAGTGATACTAGGACATCCAGATGAACACACAGAACAGGCAGCTAGAGAAAGGATGGGAGATCAAGACAGAGGTCTGGGCTTGGGGTGGGGATGCTAAAGTTCTTTTCTAGTAGGTGGTATTTTTTGTGGAAGAAAATTAGATATCTAAGGGAGGGAGTGCAGAGAGAATCAAAGAATGTCTGAAGAATGTGACTCGATGGGAAACTATTAAGTCTTTTTCTGGGGCTGATGGGTACTAGTCTAAATATACTTCAGTGACATAGAAAACTAAATTAGTTATGGTACCATTTCCAGTGCTATACACCAATTCCTGATGACCACTGTTTAAGAGTACTTCTGTCTGCAAGCCAAGAATGAATCTTTATATGTGGTGTAGAGATCCACCCATTCATCTACCCACCCATCCATGTCTGTTTACCTCCACATCCATCCATCTATCTATCCTTCCATCAACCTACCCTCCCACTCACCCATCCATAATCTCTCCAACATTTATGGAATGGCTTTTCTAGGGTAGGCTAAGGAACAGAGACTTTTAGCAGTACTGATAAATCTTAGCACGCAGCCACATTTGCACTGAGTCTGCCCACACGTGTGTCCCGGTAGTACAAACTCCTCACCATGTCTACCTCCTTTTCCTTCTACTCCAGGTCATATGAAAATGTGACACCCCACAACCTGCTGTGTCCTTGTGGTAAATTTCCCTTCTGTAACCACTTCTCCTTCTTGAGCCTTCTTGTTACCAGCTCAGTGTAGCTCCTGCCCAAGCCCACTCTTTCCAGGTGATGCCTCGGTTTTCAGTCCACCTCCCAAACAAAACAAAACTTAGGACAAAGTCAGTAACCCTAGAATTCCATTCTCTGGTAATCCTTTTGCAGCTGCCCATCTGCCGCGGGGGATGGGGGTGGGGGGGTTCCTATTTATAGAAGGAACTTAGAGTGAGATAGCTTACCTTGAAGGGCTAATAGCAACTGTGGTTGACTCATGGGGAGATATTTGGGTAGGGGGTCTTCCCAGAACTCCTCCAGCCACTCTGTGATGCCTGTTCTGGCAAGGCTGGTCTTTGAACAAGTCACAGTGGTTAACACCATGGACTTTGGAATTGAATAAGCTTGATTTGAATCTGGCTTTGCCAGTTCCCATGTGTGTGACCTGAGATACTTTCTGTTACTTCTCTGAGCTCCCTTTTCTGCATTACCAAAGTGCTGATGGTATCTACCTCACAGGGCTGAATGAGAGTTAAATGGAACAGTAACAATATAGCTGTTTATCTGTGGTGCTTAGTGTACACCAGGAACCAGTCTAAGTGATCACTATGGGAATAACATAATTTAATCCCTTATGACAACTATATTATCCCCATTTGGTAGCTAAGGCTCAGAGAGGCTAAGTAACTTGCCAAGGTCACACAGTTAGCGAGTGGCAGAGTTGAGCATGACTCTGACAGTAAGATTTTGTAGCCATGCTCTTAACCAGTTCACCATATTGCCTCCTAGATCGTGAGGGTTCAGCCCTTGACATGTGGTTAGCACTCAGTAACTGTCAACCATTACCGTACAAATATCCTCCCTAAGGCCTAAATTTATTCAGTGCTTTTACTCATTTACTTATTCACCCACTCAATTTCTAGGATATAAGCTCCATGTGGGCAGGAATGGGATTTTTGTCTGTTTTACTTAACTGTTGCATTCTTGGTGTCTAGAACAGAGGTTGGTATAGAATAAGCACTCAATAAATTGGTAAATGAATGCATCTACTCACTCACCCATCTGTCAGAAAAGGTGTATTAGGCACCTTCTAAGTGCCAGACTCTGTGCCAGGTGCTGTGGTGGGTTAGAGTCTCTGACCTCAGGGAGCTCATGATCTGACAAGGGAAACAACCTTGTGAGCCAGTAACTCAATTTCCATATGATGTATCCAAGTGTTACCGAGTGCTGGGGTGAATGGATGAGACCCCTATCTATTCCTTTGGGGTGCTGCCTAATGTTCACTTAGTGTTGCTACCTGCTGTCTCTCAAGTCAGCAAATTCCTATCTATTAGAGTGAGTTTACATTCAGCCGGATGAGGTACAAGTTCCTGCAAAGAGGAGGAGGAGGAGGAGGAGGAGGAGGAGGAGGAGGCAGCAGGGCTGAGGCTGGAAGTGTTTTGCTGTGCAGGCTGTGCACTGCACAACTCTAGGGGGTGCCATTCATGTAGACTCTGATGGGAGTGGTGCCATCGTAGTTGTGCAACATGGCAGCCCTGTGACAGCAGCCTTTAAGGCCACCTCTGAGTCATTTCTTTCACCAGGGACCTTGGGGATTGCAGATGACTTAGACAAAACCTCTGAGGGCACCTCCCAATGCATTTTCTTGGTCCCAGTGACCTGTGTGACGAGCCAGGCACATAAGCAGTATGAACAGCTGGCACTGCCAAAGGGAATGAACTCCACTGGGGTCCAATTGCTGTTTAAGCCTTAGTTGGGTGTGGGCTGCAGTGACGTCACTGACATGACTATGACCTCCAGGTTTCTCCTTATGACAACCTTAGGCCCCTTTTATTTGCCACATACTCTCTACTCAGTACCATATTGTCGCCTAATAGGGTGGGGAGCAAGTTCAGTCCTTGGCAACCTTGTGGAATTGAAATGAGCAGTTTTGGGTTTTTTTAAAACAAGTTTTCTCATGCTTTCTCAGCTCTTCCTACTGGGAACTGGGGGGAAGCTTCTGAAACTCATTACCCTGGGATGGCAGGGACTCAATGCCAAGGAGACCCTAGGGTTGCAGCAGAGGACTTTGGAAAACAATGATACTTGTCCCCAAAGGGAGGAGGATGTGCCAGTGATGGGATTTTTGTCTTGCTGAGTCCCTTACATTAGAGCTTATAAACGTGCCCTGTATCTGGGCATGGGGCTCCTGGTAAGGTGTGTGCCTGATCCTTCTTTCCAGGACCTAATGCCACTGTATAGGGTTTTGAGGCAACCCCAAAGTTTGGCCCTCTCCATGGCAAATTAGTTCCTGTCTTCTGACCTGGAACTCCAAAGAATGGGTCAGTGTTTCAGAGTATGGTGGACAAGTTAGAAAACTGAGCTCTAGACTTGGCTCTGTCACTCTCTGGCCATGTAAGTTTGGGGTAAGTCAATTTCCCGTTCTGGGTCACAATTTCTCCATCTGTAAATGGTATCATCACATCACTTAGGTCTTCCTCCTTGAGCTTTTATGAGGATAGAACAAGATAATGAATGAGAAGGTATTGGAAGCAATATTTGTGCTATAGGAATAAGTCACGTTGCTTGTTTGCTGTTTCAGCATAGTTTGGCTTGATCACATGGGCCTCTGGACACAGAGAGGCGGTTTTTAGTTTCCAGATATCAGGGATTGAGCCCAATGGTAGGTAGGACCAGTGAGAAGCATCTTAAGCTTCCTTTGGAATAGAGAGGAAAGTCTGGGTTTTTAACGGGCTACATTAGTTAGAGTAATACTGGTGGCTGTAAGAAATAACCCCCCAAAGTATCAGTAGCTTAAAACACACTAGAAGTTTATTTCTCGCTCATTAACAATCAAATGCACGTCAAATGCATGTGTTGATTGTCAGTGGGTGGGTTTTCTCCTTGCAGTGTCTAGAGACCCAGGTTTCTTCCATCTTGTGGTTTCACCATCCCCTTAGGGCAGTGGTTCTCAAGCTTGGTTTCCCTTGCAGCTTTAAAAAGGATTCCTGGTTCCCACCCCAGAGATTCTGATTTAATTGGTTTCTGATGTGACCCTCACGTTGGGATTTTTTTTTTTTTTTTTTTAAGCCTCAGGTGATTCTAATGTGTAGTTAAGGTTGGGCACGCCCACACTTCGTGGCGTCCTCGCACTTCGTGGCGTCGTTCTCTCCGTTCGACCATGGGAAGGAGAAAGAAACAGAGAAGAGGGTGCATTTACTTCTTAAAAACGTCAGCCCATGTTTGGTGGACATCGCTTCTGCTCACACTCTGTTAGCAAGAGTGGCCTTCTCGCCAGCCTGGCTGCAAGGTAGGCTGTGAGATATGGTCCCAGGTCCGGCGCCGTTTCCCCGTTTCCCAGCAATGGCTATATACTTTGGAAGGAGAGCATTTTGGTCGGTTATTTATCCGTGTCCCCAGCGCCAACAAATTGACTTACCCAGATGCTAAGAGACCTAACCTGTGGCACAGAAGCTTCGAGCTGTGGTCAGTTCAAAGAGGCTTTCCTGAGGGTTGGCAGAGGAAAGGGTATCACCTAATTGTCTCGGGTTTGGCAGCTGTGGCCACCCACATTCTTGTTTATATCCTGGGATTAGAGGATAGTTTCTTGTAAAGAGCACAGACTTCGCAGGCAGGCAAACTTGGTTAAAATCCTCACTTACTGTTATTAAACTTGTGGTTTGGGGCATGTTAATCAACATCTGTAAACTTCACTCTTCCCAAATGTAAAGTATATATAATTACGCCTAAGTTGAAAGGTTTTATAATAATCACACACAAATGCCTACCTTGCCTTAAATAAGATAATGTCTGTTATGGTGCTGAAAATGACAGGCATAGGGCAGGGGTGCGATCCTTGTAGGATCTTCTCTCCTCGCAGAAGGGAGGGGTGGTGGGGCTCTCTTCAGTGGTGGGGAACCAGGGAGGGAGTAAGGAGAGAGGCTGAGTTTCACTGCTAGGCTGAGAAGCAGTCTCAGGACCACACTTGCCCGGTTAGTTTGGAATAATGGGACTGGCTTCCCCCAACAGATGGGACCCCCCTGGATCAGGCTCAGTCCGGGGATATCAGCCCCCTCTTTCCTTTACATCTCCCCAGTCCCAGCTCCCCATCCCCTCAAGGAGGAGACTTAACATCTAGAGTCCTAAGCAGCTTGGGAGAAAGACTCCTACCCGGGAGCAAGACTGTTGCAGCAGGGCTTGGGCTCATCAGAAGCCTGGTTGGAGGCTTCCCGCTGGGGTTGCTGCAGCTGCTGCCTGGGGCTGTTGATAAGGAAGATGGGGAGATAGCAGGACGCCTTCCTGTTAGTGCCTGCGCAGAGCCGGCCTGTGCAGATAACAGCCTGTCAGCTCATAGCCTGGAGTGTGACAAGACTGCCTTTGTGTGGCTCTAATTAGTTCTGTGTGTGTCTGGTTGGCAGTGGTCGTGGGGAGGACAGTGGCTGCCGGAGGAGAGAGGCCTGGGCAGGACTGTGGAAACTGACAAAGATGCTTTTGGGGGGCTTTCCCGTCTCCCATCTTCACGACTCTTTCCTTTTCAGCTACTCAGCCCCTTTGGTTTCTACCACAACCCCTTTCTCCACGGGTGACTTGGATGAGGTGGGGCTGAGGTTACTCCAGGTTGTTTGAGGTGATTATCTCCTAGGATCCCAAGACAGGAAAGGTGAAGCAGCTTCTGCTGTGGGGTAGGGGGGTGCACTGCCTGACATCTCATGCTTATGGGTCTGCCACCCTCAGGGAAGATGGCAGCAGGACTACAACATCAGTACCCCTGGGGAACCCCCCCCACACCTTATATTTTCTCTTTGGGGGTCCTTTAAGACCTTATCTTTTTGTTTCTCCTGGTATGCAAGTCTGCAGATAAAGCTTCTGTGGTCCTTCCTACAAATTGCTGAAAATGACATCAAGCACCTAGTGTGTGCAATGCACTGTGCTCGACACAGTTTCTAGTGATGGTTCAGGCTTCACAGCAGACATTTAGGGTGTCTATTTTTATCCCATTTTTACTGATGAGAAGAGGGTCCCGGAGAAGCTAAGGAATGTGCCCAGCGTCATACATCTTGTTAAGAGGTGCTGGACTGTGTGTTTTCAAAGCTGCCTCCTCTGTGCTCTGATCCCCAGCTGGTTTTCTAAAGCACCTTTGTAGATGAGCAATGAATTATATAATAAGAGAAGGCATGCTGTTTTATGAGGCAGAATTTTATAATCCCGAATCCAAACATATCATTCTCTATCCTCTTAAAAAGAATTATTAGCAGGAGATAGAAAATTAAAGCCTAAGATCCCAACATGCCTCCTGCATCTCCTTGGCCTAAGATGGCTTTTCCCAGATGACACCCCATGATTTTTGGTACAATCTTCAGCAAGCCCACTCCTGTTTCCTCTTATACTCTGACCAACCAGTACTAAGCAGTTTCAGTTTGTTTCTTAAAGTTTGTTCTCAGCCAGTGTCTAAGATGGGGCTCAACCAATATGATGGGATATGGTGGGTGTGTGAGCCATCTGAGACAGAAGGATCAGAAGTTCTGGAGGGCGTGTGTATATTTTAAAAAGCTTATTCAACGTTGTAATTACTTTGATTTGTTTTAGTCATGATACTTGTGATAATGTTAAGTAATAGTCGTAAGTTAATCCTGAGAAATACAAACATTTACAATAAATTGTGAATGTTGAACATAAAATGCCCTTTCTCCAAATATTTCAATTCTAACATTAATTCTAACGTGGCCTATGACAAAGGAATGATGAAATGTCTACAATGAGGCAGGCCAATGAGAGAGATGAGGGGGAGAAGTTTTAGGAGCAGGAGAGTTTCTGGGACGCACCCCCAAGTCATCCCCCGCAGAACCCAAGGACGGGTTTGAGTAGGCTGGGGAGATTAGAGTCCTCAGTACCCCTCTTGACCCTCCAGGTGGTAACTGTCTCCATGAATGCTCTTTAGAAAACTGCCATCAGGTGGTGTGTTTGTGGTGGGGATGCGGGGATAATGGAGGGCGGGAGAACTTGTTTGAAATGGAGAGCGAACCCACTGGACCATTTTGTTCTAATTGTCAGGGAGGACATGGTTGCAGGTATACTCACAGTGTGTTGACTTACGATCAGTGTGTAGAGGAAGCAGGACTTGTATGGGAAAGAGAACACCTACATTCAGATGTGACTCATTGAGGAGCTCTTTCTCGGCCCCTGGAGGACTGTTCTGGAAAGCTCCATGGCTTTTATGCTCATCCTCAGGAAATACAGTCCAGTGGACTCTTACCAGTTACACTACTCAGTCCAGGAATCAGAGTATCCAGTCCAAAATACATATTAAGTCTTGAACTTGAACATCAGAGCTGTTCTCCTGCATCACCCTCATGATGGCACCTGTCTCACTCTGGAAGTCCTCACATAGGACTTGCCTTTTGCTTCTCCTGCACACCCCTGAGCCTCTGTGTGTTGCTGTTTTGATCTCCTAGGGACTGGTGTGAGAAGAGGGGAGGGGATAGCTAGTTTTCATTCGCTGCGTGGCTGCATTCTTTCCGGGACTGGAAAGTAGTTAAAGAAGCCTTTCAATGTTGATTGACTACTGTTGGTAAGCTCTTTGGGGTTTCCCTGCTGGGTCCCCTTCCCTGCCCTGATATTCCTTGAGGTTCCTTCCTCAGCTCCTGGACATCATGTGCACTTTCAGCCTCTTTCAGCTGAGCTCTTCCCATCCTTCCAGGCCACCTCTCGGGGCCCACGATGACCCCATGCCGGTTTTCATTCGTGGGTGGCGCATGTGTGGCTCACAGGGAGATCTTCCAACATTCCTTGGGAGTACAGGTGCATCCTAAAGCAGTGACCTCTCTCAGCTCCCACCAAGCAGTTGCTCTTTCTTGACTTCTGCATTTCCTGGGCAGGAATAAGACCTCAGTCTACAGTCCCTGTGATCTTTCTGGAAGTGAGTCAGGCACCTGTCTTCAGCATCTCCCAGTTGCAGAAATCACACTTCAGAGCATCCTGAGTAGTTGCCTTGGGGCCCTTCTCTAGGTGACTTGTTAGAGGCAGCATATCCCTATCCCTGAGAAGAGAAGGGCGGGGTGGGGAATCACAGCTCACAACCCCTCTCTGCAAGGAAATCTCAACCAACTTCTCTTAAAATCCTTCGCTAACCCAGTTTTGTATCCTTGATCTTGTTGTGGGGTCCACACATCATGGACTAGGTTGTCCTTCATTTTCTGTAAGTTCTTACCCTATGTGTGTCTGCTTGGGAGGTCTGCTTACCACTTCCTTTGATATCCTGATATCTATGGCATCTCTGTCAAAACTGCAGCAGAAAGAATGCTGTTCTAATATCCTTTGCATGATCCATCTGAATCTGGCTGTCATTCTTCAAGTAGACTGCTTTGCTGAGTGGAGATACAGGAGACTTGACAGCTGTTGATCTGAGGGTTCCCACTATACCAGTCACAAAGCAGTGGGGGTTGGGGGTGGCATAGTACAGAAGGGCACAGGTGATCAGGGGAAATAAATGGATGGAGGAAAGGGCACCTGATGTCCCCTGTGGTGATAGAATCCCTTGGCTGAGGCTTTGATCCCATGTGAGAACTGCAGTCTCCCAGGGATGGGATTATAACCGTTCGATCAGCATCAGCCCACGGCTCTAAGCCACAGGCACTTGGCAAGGGCACAGGGCTCACCTAGGAGCAGGAGGGGGCTTCCTGGGATGCTAATGCTTGGATTCACTGCAGAACTTCCCAAGCACATCCTCCATCATGGTCCTGACTTGGCCTTTTCTCAGCTCCTTGTGCATTTTATCACTGTGTCCTGTTGAAGTCAGGTATAAAAATGCGCTGAATTTATGCAACTCTTGGGGGCAGGGCCCAGGGATGAGTGCAGGTTGCCCGACTCCTGGGGCTGGCAAATCCAAGGGGATGTTCCCATTGCCAAGAAATGCCTCTTGCATTGCAAGCAGTCTGCCTAGCAGAGAGCTCCACTCTGAGTGAGGACCTCAGTACAGAGCTCTGAGAAGGCACAAACTCCTTCAGAATCTCCATGCTTCGGTCTGTTGGCTCCTTGCAGTGGAAAGCAGCACCATGGAGGGTTTAGGAACCCTTTTCCTGGGGTGAGGTGACCTTGGTTTGAATCGCTACCATTTAAATGTCAAATATATAATGTTGAGCAGGTTGTTTTTTTCGGGGGCTTATTTTTCCCATCTGGGAAATGGGGGAGTAATAGCAACATGATTAATTGAGAAAAAACCTTGTAAATCACGTGGCTTATAACTCTCTCTCTAACCATTACTCCTGTGAAATTACATTGTGGAAGCCCCAGAAAGATACTAGTTGGTACTCAGAAACAACTCCTTCTGAACTCGTTATGTTATTGGCCTCTTGTCTGTCCTCCTTTTTGCCCCCCTACATCTCCTTCCACTTTGGCACATAGAACTATTGCCAAATGAATTATTTGAAATGAAAACATTTTAAATTATTTGAACTCTCAAAAAATTAAAATGCCCTATGTTTTATTCACCAAAACAAACCAACAAAAACACAAAACAGCAACAACGCTTCTCGTCACTGCCCCCCTACCCTCACCCAAAATACACACACAGCACTCCACAGGCAACCCAGGTAGTGGGACAGTCTTTCTTGGGGAAAGACCCTTAAGAATTCTCAACCACAGAATTAATAATATCCACGGCCCCATAGTTTTAGCACAATGGCATGCTGTCTCATTCCATCGGAGTGTAAGTTCTGTCTTTCTTGGAATTGCATTTTCCTAAAAGCAACCTGGATTAGTGAGCAAGGCGCAGTGAGAAGGAACCCCATTAAACTGGGCAATCCTGTTTAGGAACCGTGTTTGATTCCCAGTTTTCTCTGCCCACACACCCCCAGCCCCATCTACCATCTTAATATTTGTAGTTGCAGTTTGCTGCTCCAGTAGAAAAAGCCAGTGTTCACAGATTGCCTCATAAAAGAAACTCCATTTAGAAAGTCTTATTCACTAAGGATTTATTAGCTCTGTACACTCTGGAAGCCTGGAGTTTTAATTATTCTAGAAATCCCCAAGTTTTAATTACTTAAATAGATGGTGGGGGTGGGGATAGGGCCGACATCTCTACAAATTCATTGTCCAAGAAGATTAACAGTAAAATGTGCAGGTAATTTAAGCTCTGTATGTGGCCAGAGTCAGGGTGGAACAATAAAGAAAGGTCCCGCTTGAAGAGTTAAGTGTCAGTAGGAGGCAACCTTGTCAAGGTGGTGTCAAGGGCCCAGATGAGTAACTGTGAGCTGAATGGCATAATGGTAAGAGCCAGGTCTTGAGAGGAGGGTTGGTCAGGGTACAATGGGCTGGTCAGGGAAGGCTCCATGGGAAGCAGAATTTTAACTGGGCCTACAAGCATGAGTTTTATTTGGACAGGCAAAGAGGAAGGGGAAATGCTTCAGTGAGGACAACTAAAAAGACCTCTCTTTGCCAGGACTTGTCTGCCATTGAAAGGGAGAACTGAGTATGATTTCAGAATCATACTCAGTTTCAGCTGTATGTGCCTACACCAAGTATTTGGGAACATAAGGGAAAAGGGTAATTATCAGAAAGCTGTCTCTTTCTTCTACTTTCTGTCTCCCTCCACCCTGCCCCCAGGGCTTAAGAACTGAGTAACTAATGCGGGTCTAAGGGAAAATAAAAGTTGGAAGTTATTTAGTACTGGAAGTACAATCCAGCGCAATTAGGCAAGAAAAAGCAATAAAAGGAATCACAAATTGGAAAGGAAGAAGTAAAATTGTCACTATTTGCAAATCACATATGTAGAAAACCCTAAAGACTCCATGAAAAACATGTTAGAGGTAACAAACAAATTTAGTAAATTTTAGGATATAGAACTGATGCACAAAAATCTGTTGCATTTCTATGCACTAATAGTGAACTATCAGAGAAATTAAAACAATCACATTTATAATTGAATCAGAAAGAATAAAATGCCTGGGAATAGATTTAGCCAAGGAACTGAAATACCTGTATGTTGAAAACTACAAGATATTAATTAAAGAAATTGAAGACACAAATAAATGGAAAAATATTCCATGTTCATGGATTGGAAGAATTAATAGTTAAAATGCCCATACCACCCAAAGCAATCTACAGATTCAATGCAATCCCTACCAAAATTCCAATGGCATTTTTCATAGAAATAGAACAAACCTAAGATTTGTATGGAACCATAAAAGACCACGAATAGCCAAAGCAATCTTGAGAAAGAAGAACAAAACTGGAGGCATCACACTGCCTGATTTTAAAGTATATTACAAAGCTATAGTAATTAACACAATAGGTATTGGCATGAAAACAGACACATAGATAAATGGAATAGAAGAGAGAGCCCAGAAATAAACCCACTCATATATGGGCAATTTCTGACAAAGGATATACAGTGGGGAAGTATAGAATGGGGAAAAGGATATACAGGTGTATACAATGGGGAAAAGAACAGTCTCTTCAGTAAATGGTGTTGGGAAAATTGGACAACCACATGCAAATGAAACCAGACCATTATATTAGAACATGAACAAAAATTTACTCAAAATGAATTAAAGACTTGAATGTAAGGCTGAAACCATTAAACTCCCAGAAGAAAACATAGTTGGTAAGCTCCTTGGCATAGGTACTGGTGATGAGTTTTTGAATCTGACACCTAAAACAAAAGCAACAAAAGTAAAAATAAACAAGTGGGACTATGTGAAACTAAAAAGCTTCTGCACAGCAAAGGAGACCATCAACAAAATGAAAAGGCAACACACTGAATTGGGGGAAATATTTGTAAATCACATATCTTTATAAGCCCCAAACCTAATTTTGTCCATTTACTTTGTCTACTTTATATTGTCTATTTTATCAGAAGATATTATATCACACTCTTTACTCAGATGCTCTTGACCAAATACTGGAAATGAAAAAGAAGTTTATCTATCTTTCCTACCATCCTAGTGCTGAAGCTAGGAGAAGTGTCCCACAGTCAGCCATGGTCACCACGAAGTGACAAGTTAAGTCCACATAGACCATCCCTATGTTTTCAGGAAGAGGTGAGGTAAAGGAATTCTGAAATGGTTATGTACAGTACAGTTTTGGAGAATCTTTTTTAAAAACTTGTAAATTATGTATGTCTTGTATTTAGTAGCAACTATGGCAGGTGTCTCCTGAATTTTTTTGGTGTGTGGGGGGTATTTCAACAACCTGGAAAACATCCATAAATAGGGAAGTGGGCTCCAAAGACCTCTGAGGACAAAGGAAAGGAGCTGGCACAAAGCCTGTGAATATCACTCTGTAGGAGAGGCTGCAGGGGCATCTCCTGGCCAGAGTCTATTTTGAGTTACATGAAAATTAAGGTTTGCTGAGGCAAAGCAGGGAAGGGGAAGAATGGAGGTGGAGGGAGGGAGTGCTGCTTGAAACTGACGCTCTGAGAAGTTCCTGGAAAGAGGAAGAAGTAGAACAATTGGAAGCCACTCAGTGTAGAAGCAAAGTCTTCCATCTCGATTAGGATACCATAGAATAATCTATATCAAGATTAGGCTGAAATCAATGAAATCAATATCAGGATTAGGGATATTAAGAAAAGCTTAATAGATATACTTTTTTTTTTTTTTTCCATTTAGGTCGAGGAAGAATTTTAGATTTCTCTAAAAGTTGGTCTCAAGGGGATGAGAGAAATGGGTGAGGGAGATTAAGAGGTACTAACTTACAGTTACAAAATGAGTCTTGGGTATGCATAGTGTGGGGAATATAGTCAATAATAATGTAATATCTTTCTGTGGCAAAAAAAAAAAAAAAAAAGTTGGTCAGCAATGTATTGGCATGTAAAAGGGGAGTGTGAATGCCTGCTTTGGAAGGGGGGACCCCTCTCCTGGGTACTTACTGTGTTGGGTGCCCTCAGCCATTGTATCCTTTGATCATCACAGCTCTGGTGAGATATTCCATTTTATCTTTGTGGAAACTGAGGCTCAGAGAGATCAGGTGACTTGCTTGTAGTCATACAGCTGTTGAGTAGTTGAGGAAGGATTCAGACCCACTCCTCAGGCCATTATAAATTCTACCACCGTTTATGTAGAAACCTTGTTTTCCAATAATGCTCATGTCAGAGGTTTTGTTGTTCTACTTTCTGTGGGTCCTTTGCTGGGGACCTGAAATAAAACCATCTAGCTTGGTTTAATGTGAAGACTCAGGTCTGTGCCATCCAGTATTTAATAAAGGTTTTCCAAGGATAGGAGGATGAGCTGTGATAATTCATATACAGTGCCTTGCACATAAGAATTCAGTAATTGTTATCTATCATGACGATAATGATGATGGTAATGAAGATGATTAAACAGTCTCTGCCCAAAGGATTTCCTCTGACAGACTATTGATTTCTGCAAAAGAATTGGCCTAATAGGATAGAGATTGTCATCTCCACATCATTAATTATGAAGCATTTATCAAGTGGAGATGAGCAAACAGGCTCTGGAGCCCAGAGCTTAACCTCTTGTTCTACTGCCTGCCTGTGGTTCTCCAGGGCTGGACAAGGTACATTTTATTTTGATTTCTTGAGTCAGCGAGAAACATTAGAGGCTTCTCTCCTCTCAGAGCCAACTTGCTGAATGATCTTGCAGAGATTTTCCTTTAGGAATATTCCCAGTCGCTTCTGCTGAGTGACAAGTGTCCTCTTAGCCAGTAATCCTCTGGCTCTCCTTTTGCATATCTTACCCATCTTCCCTTGACCTTTATCCCCTCCATCCCCTTTGTGATGACAGAATACTCTGCATGGTGAAGACCCTCATCTTGGCCTGAGGGAAGGAGAGGGCACCATCTTTTGGCCTTGACTTCCATACAAGAACACCAGATGGGGAATTAATTACCAAATGAATTATACTAAAAATAATTGTTAGAGGACTTCAGAGGAGGAGCAGGATTTATATCTGGGCTGGGGTGGTCAGGTAGACTTCTTGGAGAACATTGGTCCTGAGCTGGTGGGGCCTGAACTGGTCCTTCAGGATAGACTGGTCCTTAAAGCTAGACTCCTTAGCATTGAATCTCAGCTCCAAGACTTACTACCTGTGTGACCTTGGTAGGCTTTTTTTTTTTTTTTTTAATCTTTCTGTGCCTCAGTTTCCTCATTTGTAAAACAGGGATAATAATGGTACCTGCCCCGTAAGATTGTTGTGAGGATTAAATGGGTTGGTAGATCTCAAGTGCTGAGAACAGTGCCTAGCGTCTAGGAAGAGTTCAATAAATATTAGCTATTTTTACTGAACACTGGGGGATTTGGATAGTCAGAGTGACACCAGATCTCAGAGACAGAAGAGAGAATTCAGGTCAAATTTATGTTCCCTCCCAGCCAAGGCAGGAGGCCTGATTCATCCTGCTTCACTAGTGACACAGCTGAGGTCAAAATGTTTATTGTCTGTCTTCCCCAAAGGCATAAGTGGCTCCTTGGGTGGCCGCAATGTGGAAAACAGTTTTCTGAAGAGCTTAATTTGCTCTTTGGGAATATATTTGGGCCTGGGAAAATGCGGGCCCTGAGGGGGGACATTTTTGTTTCTTTTAGAAAACATGGCCTGTTGGGAATCCAGAAGACTTGCCTGCTCAGCTTCACTAAAAGCCATGCCTGAGCCCAGCTGTTGGTTTACATATGGTTTATAGGGAAGACCTGGGTCTAACCTGATCTTGCATGTGTACTGAGGCAACATCTGGATTCTTTCAACTACTCAATAGGCATTTATTGATTATCTTCAGTGTGCCACTGAAGTTTCTGCCTTTACAGAGCTGACAGTTTACTAGGTGACAGACAAGTAAAGAGGCAATTACATTGAAGTGTGACAAATGCTCTCATGGGGGAAGTGTAGGATACCTTGGGAGCAAGTGGGAGGTGACAGCCAATCTAGTCCAGGACAATGGAAGAAGGGACTTGTAAATTAAGCCCCAAATGAGGAGGAGGAATTAGCCTAGAGCAGCAGGGTTGGCAGTGAGGGACAGCTGGTGTACTGGCCTGCTGACGTGGGGGCCGTGGGGGCCAAGGTTAATGCTGTGTGTGTATGTGAGCCCAGGTGTGTGTGTGAAGGGGAAGAAAGATGCGAGAGGGGCAGTCTGGGGGAGTGAAGAGAGACCTGATCTGGATTAAGGAGAGGAATCCAGTTTTTGCAATATTTTAGTGGCCGACTTTGGGCAAGTCACTTCACCGGTATGGAACTTAATTTCTTCATCTGTGAAATGGAGATGAGATTATAAATTTAGCCTATTTCCTAAGGCTATTTCATAATAGATATGAAAGGGCTTAAAACATACATTATTATATTCTTTTAAGGAATTATCATTGTCATTATATGATTTCATTTTGTAAGGCTGACAGTACTTCTTTCATAAACCCACAGTACCATGGGTATGTGAAAGTGAGTGATCAGGAATCACGTGACGTCATGAACAATATCTATAATGCTTCCAATGCCATTATCAGAAGCAGAGAAGTAGAGCTTCTGGTTATGGTGGTTGACAGTGTTAGTCTATTAGCAGACAGAGTAAGTGGTCCCCTATGCTGTCCCTTCCTCCTGTCCTACAGCCATCCTCCACCTACTCATGCCCCAGAGGTGGTGACTGACAGGATATGCAGAAAAGATGAAGACTCTTTCTGTCTAAATCTCAGTTACTGCACATCAGTCCTTGCTATTTTCCATTACTTGTTTACAGAGATTACTTGGTCAGATGGCTCAGCTGATGGTGGGAATATTGTGGACAGTGGAACAATATGATATAGGAGGGGGACTTCTCCCTCAGCAGAGAGGTGATGGGAGGACTTGAGACAAGCTCTAGGCATGAGAGGATGGTAATCTTGTGATCTGGTAAGACAAGGAGTCTTCCTTCCCAATCCTAGTTTCAAGGTCACAAAGTGACCTTGGCGGGTTACTTACCTTCTTTTTTATTTTATTTTATTTTTTTAACATCTTTATTGGAGTATAATTGCTTTACAATGGTGTGTTAGTTTCTGCTTTATAACAAAGTGAATCCATTATACATATATATATATATATATCCCCATATCTCCTCCCTCTTGCGTCTCCCTTCCACCCTTCCTATCCCACCCCTCTAGGTGGTCAGAAAGCACCGAGCTGATCTCCCTGTGCTATGCGGCTGCTTCCCACTGGGTATCTATTTTACATTTGGTAGTGTATATATGTCCATGCCACTCTCTCACTTTGTCCCAGCTTACCCTTCACCCTCCCCATGTCCTCAAGTCCATTCTCTCTACATCTACGTCTTTATTCCTGTCTTGCCCTTAGGTTGTTCAGAACCATTTTTTTGTTTTTGTTTTTTAGATTCCATATGTATGTGTCAGCATACAGTATTTGTTTTTCTCTTTCTGACTTACTTCACTCTGTATGACAGACTCGAGGTCCATCCACCTCACTACAAATCACGCAATTTCATTTCTTTTTATGGCTGAGTAATATTCCATTGTATATATGTGCCACATCTTCTTTATCCATTCATCTGTCGATGGATACTTAGATTGCTTCCATGTCCTGGCTATTGTAAATAGAGCTGCAATGAACATTTTGGTACATGACTCTTTTTGAATTATGGTTTTCTCAGGATATATGCCCAGTAGTGGATTGCTGGGTCAAATGGTAGTTTGATTTTTAGTTTTTTAAGGCACCTCCATACTGTTCTCCATAGTGGCTGTTCTCCTCGGTTTCTTTATAAGCTGGTGATAATAATATACCAATTTTAGAGTTGTAAGAATTATTAAAAAGTAAAATCATGACATACAAATATAAAATGAACACCTGTCAAAGATTGTATATAACTCATTAATTTATAAGGAAAGCAGTAAGATGATACCACTGGCTTAAAGGAGAATTCAAAGAACCACACGTGATATAGGCAATAAGGAATGCTGAAATGAATTTTAAAATAGGTGCAAACTGAGTTTATCCACAAAGCAGTAATCAATTGCATTCCACTGGGCACACTTCATTTGCATTTCAACTGACAAATTTATTTGTGTTGTTATTAGTTTTCTACATCTCACAGAGTTGTAGAATAGCTAAAAAAAAAAAAAAAAAAAAAACCCAAATCATAACCCACCATGCCCAGTTTTCTATTGAAAAAATCCAGTAATCTTTTTGGTCCATTTCGAAGTCTTTCTCACACTTAATTAAATAGAGGTAATGCATATAGAGTGCTTGGCAAAGAGTAAGTGCTCAATAAAAGCTAGCTATTATAAAAGTCAGTGAAATTAATAGTAATAATAAAAATCTTTTGCACTGCTGACAGAGTTATCACCCTGAAGTGAAGCTTTGGTCATGTTACCTCCTTCTCAAAAACTTTCAGTGACTCATCATTGTCTCTGAAATAAATTCTACACTTCTTAGCTGGACATTTAAGGTTCTCTGATCTGTCCCCATCCAGACTTGCCAGTTCATTTCCTATACCTAACTCCCTGTAAGATCTGTCATGGTGCCTGGAATTTCACCCTTAGGGATCAAGCTTTGTGGATATTGAAGACTTTTGGGTCTCTAAGCACTCCCTCTGAAAATGTAAATGCCACCAAAGGAGGATTTTTGCCTGGACATGATCTGGCAGCACCACAGTTGTCCAACTAGTAAGTGTATCAGTCTGCTCAGGCTGCTACAACAAAATGCCATAGGCTGGTGACTTAAACAACAGACATTTACTTTCTCAAAGTTCAGGAGACTAGAAGTCCATGATCAAGGTGCCAGCTGATTTGATTTCTGATGAGTACTCCCTTCGAGGTTTGCAGACCGCTGTCCTCACATGGCCTTTCCTCTGTGCATGAGGAGGGAGAGAAAGATCTCTGTTGGCTCTTGCTCCTCTTATAAGGACACTAGTCCTATTGGATCAGGGCACCACCCTTATGACATTTTTTAACCTTAATTACCTCCCTAGAGGCCCTATCTCCAAATATAGTTATACTGGCAGTTAGGGCTTCAACCTCTGGGTTTTAGGGAGATACAATTCAGTCCATAACAGCAAGGTACAAGAAAACAAAAGGTGACCAGAAATGGAGATGGGGAAGTCTGACCTCATCATTATACCACAAACCAGTTCTGCTGAGTTTTCCTTGTGGGAAGACCAGCTCTCACCTGGATGACTCTGCACATGGCTCCCATATCTCAGAACACCAACCCCAGCTGGGGAAGATGGTGGGTGGGTGGACTGGGTTCTTTCTTGCCATCTCTCAGCCTCCAGTGGGTGTCGCATTTAGTTTAAAAACCTCGGACAGCTGCCTAGGTCTGGCTGAGATTTTCACTGGGAGAGAAATACCCAGCAGTGCTACCAGGGTCTCTTTACAGGTTCTTAAGATTATATGGTTTACATTTCTCGGCAGCTGAAGCATGATTTTCTTTGTTCACACATTTGATTTTTAAGAGACATTTTTTAAGAGACATTATAGGGAATAATTTGGCTTAATCACAATAATCTAGCCCATCTTCATGCTAATAGGTGAAAAAAATTTACAGAATAAACATATACCTTTTGGGTAGTCAAGCACCCGGGATTAGCGAATGAAGTTTTTGATCTTGGGAAAAGTATTATTTTTCAAAGTGTGTTATATGCCAAACTTCATGACCAAGGTTTGCAGGAGGACATTTGGGTACTTTCAGGAGCAAATTTAGGGTAGGCGCTATCGTATGAAATTGTTTGCCAAGTGAGTGCACATCATTTCCTATTATTGTGGTTATTAATTGGAAGCCCAGTGGGATGAGAGTGTTAACAGGTACTTACATTAATTGAGGCAGTGAGACATAGTGAAAAAGGAGAAAAAAGATGACATACTAGATTTGTAGTCTAACAGATCAGAGTTTGTCACTTACTAGCTCTGACATTGGTTAAGTCCCTTAATTTCCTAGGCCACAGTTCCCTGATCTGTGAAATGAATGTTGATGACCTCTAAGGTTCTGTATTAGCATAGTTTTAGTTCCTATAACAAGCTCCACAATTCTAGTGGCATAACACAATAAAGATACTTAAAATAATTTTGATTGAATTTTTATCCTAATTGAATTGTAACTAGCATGTTGAAAAATGCACACATCAAAGAATGTAGCTCAATTAAGTTACTAAAAGTGAACACTCATGCAACCAGTACTCCAGGAACACCTTTTGTTTGCCCCTGACCACTCCCCTCTCCAAATTCCTCAAAGCACCACTATTCTGATTTCTAATACCTTAAATTAGTTTTACTTATTTTTATATAAATGGAATCATATAGTAAGTATAGTTTTGTGTTTGGCTACTCTAAGGAAGATTCAAATATGAGATGCATATATATTGTTGCATGTAGCTATAATTCACTAATTTTGATACTCTGTGAATACATCAAAATTTATCCATCATTTGATGGTTATTATGAATAATACTGCTATGAATATTCTTGTATATTCTTAAAAAATTTTATTGAGGTATAATTGATTTACAATATTAGTTTCAGGTGTACAACATAGTGATTCAATATTTTTATAGATTAGACTCCATTTAAAGTTATTACAAAATAATGTAATATATTTCCTTGTCTTGTACAATATATCCTCACTGCTAATTTACTTTATGCATACTAGTGTGTATCTCATAATTCCCTATCCCTATCTTGCCCCTACCCACTTCCCTCTCCCCACTGGTTGCCACTAGCTTGTTCTCTATATGTGTGAGTCTGCTTTTTTGTTACACACACTCATTTGTTTTATTTTTTATATTCCACATATAAATGATAAAAGAGTATTTGTCTTTTTGACTTATTTCACTTAGCATAATACCCTATAGGTCCATCCACATTGTTGCAAATAGCAGAATTTCATTCTTTTTTCATGGTGGAGTAATATGCCATTGTATATATTTATACACCATATCTTCTTTTATCTATTCATCTTTTGATAGACACAGGTTGCTTTCATATCTTGGCTATTGTAAATAATGCTGTGCTGAACATTGGGGTGTATCTATCTTTCGTATCAGTGTTTTCGTTTTCAATGGATATATACCTGGGAGTAGAATTGCTGAATCATATGGTAGTTCTATTTTTAGTTTTTTGAGGAACCTCCATAGTGTTTTACATTGTGGCTGCACCAATTTATATTCCCACCAACAGTGTACTGGAGTTCCCTTTTCTTCATGTCCTTACCAACATTTGTTATTTGTAGACTTTTTGATAATAACCTTTTTGAGAGGTGTGAGTTGATATCTCATTGTGGTTTTGATTTGCGTTTCTCTAATAATTTGCAATGTTGAGCATTTTTCCATATGCTTGTCGGCCATCTGTATGTCTTCTATGGAAAAATGTCTATTCAGGTCTCCCACCCATTTTTTAATTGGGTTTTTTTTTTTTTTTTGATATTGAGGTGTATGAGCCGTTTATATATTTTGGATATTAACCCCTTATTTGTCATTATCATATGCAAATTTTTTCTCCAGTTCAGTAAGTTGTCTTTTTGTTTTGTCGATGGTTTCCTTTGATGTGCAAAAGCATTTAAGTTTAATTAGGTCCCATTTGTTTATTTTTGCTTTTCTTTCTTTTGCCTTAGGAGACAGATCCAAAAAAATATTGGTGCAATTTATGTCAGAGTGTTCTGCCTATGTTCTCTTCTAGGAGTTTTATGGTTTCAGGTCTTACATGTAGGTCTTTAATCCATTTTGAGTTTACTCTTGTGTGTGGTGTGAGAAAATGTTCTGATTTCATTCTTTTACATGTACAATAGCTGTCCAGTTTTCCCAGCACCACTTATTGAATAGACTGTCTTTTCTCCATTGTATATTATTGCCTCTTGTCGAAGACTACTTCACTGTTAAGTGCGTGGGTTTATTTCTGGGCTCTTTATTCTGTACCATTGATATTTGTGTCTTTTTTTTGCCAGTACCATGTTGTTTTGATTACTTTGTAGTATAGTCTGAAGTCAGGGAGTGTGATACCTTCAGCTTTGTTCTTTTTTTTCTCAAGATTGCTTTGGCAATCTGGGGTCTTTTGTGGTTCCATATAGATTTTAGGATTATTTGTTCTACTCCTGTGAAAAATGTCATGGGTATTTTGTTAGAGATTGCCTTAAATCAGTAGATTGCTTTGGGTAGTATGGCCATTTTAACAATATTACTTCTTCCAATCCAAGAACATGGATATCTTTCCATTCCTTTGTATCATGCTCAATTTCTTTCTTATCATATAATCAGTCATATTTACTTTATTATGTTGTCTTTTATAACCTTGTTTTTTATTTCCTTATTTGTCATGGACTGAGATTAGAGTATCCTAAGGCTGATGTGTTTTTTCTCTACTTCTCTTTGAATCACCTAGGCATTTTGTTTTATGAGTATTACTCTAGAGCTCATAGATGTTCATACTCTTTTATCTTCTTTGAGATTTGCACCCTTTGACAATATAAAATATCCTTCTTTGCCTTGTTAAATACTTTTTGGCCTGAATCCAACTTTTGTATAACATTCAGATTGTGATTTTTTTAAAAAAAATTTGGGGAGGAAGAAATTTTCCTCTACCCTTCTAAGTTCTTCTGGCTGCTCTAAGAATTTAATTTACATGAGACAGATTAGCAGGAGAAAATCAAACAAAAGTTTAATAACATACACGTAGGAGGGACCCAGAAAAACTGAGTAACTTGCCCAAATGGCCAATGCCCTCACCTTAAATACCATCATCAGCTAAAGACAAAAATGAATGTTGAGGGTGGGGAGAGTCAGTTTTGGAGGTTACAGGAAAACACAGTAAACAAAGGATGTGATGTGATGCAGGTTTAAGTCATTGCCTTCTCCAGTGATAAGAGTTTCTAGAGATTTGGTCATCTTCTTCTTAGTACACTAAGGAGACACCCATACAAATGGAGATTTCCCTTATAAATGTAAATGTGTCTTACAAAAGGGCAACTCCTGCTTTGTTTTCAGAGTTTCTCTCATGTCTGCTGTTTTAGAAAATAACCAGCTTTAAATATTATGCCAATGACACATGTTGGGGTGGCACAGTTTGCTCTCCTGTAATGTGTTTGCCTAGTATATTTTTGTCTATTCTATTATTTTCATCTTTTCTGAGACTCTATATTCAATACAGACTTGAACTGTATGTTGTGATCCAATCTGAATGTATTTTTCTCTAAAGAGATAACTTTAGCCCATTCACATTTATTGATTTGATAAATATAAAATACCTCAATCCTCTATTTCTTTATATAGGATCTACTAATTTTCTGATGGCCAATGGATAGAATTAATATATTATCTTTTCCTCTTTTCTCCTGCTCCACCTCCTGATACTCCATTTATATTATCTTTCTTACTGTCTGACTTTGTACTGTTCTGTATAATTTGGTCTTTGTCACTTGATTTTTCTTTTACGCTTAAATAATATCCTTTATTCTCAGCAGAATCATTGTATCTACCTACCTCTCATCTTCTTTCTTCCTTCTTCTGTCGGTTTTTGTTACAATTCCACATTGTCAGGACATATAAAATTTACCTTTTGTTCTGTTACCTTATACTCACATTTGTTTTAGTCTTAGCAATGCATTTAAGCAGAGGAAACTGCTCTCCACAAGTCCTTTCACCATCATTTTTTCAGTAATGTCTTAGTTGGGTGAAGTTTAGCTTCTACTAATTTCCTTAAGAAGGGCTTATGCCAGTGATCCTGTCTGTTTTATTTAATGTAACTCACAATTTTATTTAAACTTAAAAATCTTTGAGTCTTACTTTCTTTTTTTTTGAGGCTTTCATAGGTGTATGCCACTCTTTTTTCCACTACTGAATTTGCTGCGAAGAGGTCCAAGACCAAGCTTGTTTTTCCCTTTGAATTTTGTGACTCTTTTTTCTAGCCACCCATAAGGTTCCTTCTTCATCTTTGATATTGATGCAGAAAACTTGGCCTCTGTACAGCAGTGCCTAATCAAATCTCAGAGACAGAGTTTTGGGTGAAATAGAAAAGAATAGCTTTATTGCTTTGCCAGGCAAAGGGGGACACAGCGGGCTGTTGCCCTTGAAACTGTGTGTCCCAACCCAGAAGGATTTGTTGAAGAGTTCTATAACAATGGTTCAAGGGTGGGGTTGCTAATAAGATTAGGATATGTGCAGGGCCTGCACTCCTTTAATCTGGTTTTAGGTAATCTCTTGATGAGCCTCTCTGGTTCCTTTAACCAGGTGGTCTTTTCTGGAATGAAGAATGCTAACTCCATTTGTTGGGGGTTTTTGTTCTGTAAAGAGCTCAAAGATACTGTTATATGTATTCCTTGAGGCAGAACCAGGACCCTGCCCCAAGGCTGCACTATTGTTTCTTGGCTGCTCCTCCCTTGTCTCTGTATCCCCTCCCTTCTCTGATTAGCAGCTGTTTGAACCTGCCCTTTGGAACTCAGGGAAGGTCATGGAGGCTGGACAGAAAGGCTTCTGTACCCAGGAGCCCCACAGGGTCCTGCTCGGTTTTAATATCTGGAATATGTATTAGGATATGTCTTGGTACTGGCTGTTCAATGTCACTTATCTCTAGTATATGGTGTGCCCTTTCAATAGGTAGGTTCAAGTTTTAAAAAATTATATCTTACAATATTGTGGAAATAAACTCAGAACACCCAAACAACAACGAACCACAGCTATTTATTCAGAGCTTACTATACAAGGAAGTCAGTAAATATCATTTATGTTTGACAGAAACTCAAAGTAGGCAGAGGAGTGGGAAAGCTTTATGGTAGCCAAAAGGGTAGACTTCAGGTGTGACCTGATTGGAGGAAAGTTTGGGCACAGGGAAACTTTAGGTAGTCTAACTCTAAGTGGGGTGTTCTATGTGACTGGTTTGGGGAGCATATTTGGCTTTCTCTGATTATTTCTAAATGGAAGTGTGGGCAGAATTAAGGAGGCGGGCAGTATTGATCAGGTCCTGGCCATTTTGGGCTACTTGCTACTAGGAAAATTGTTTGGTTTCCTGGGCTGCAGAGAGTGAATCATAATTGTATTCTTATATGAGGTCTGAATATTGTCCAATTGTATATTCAGTCTCAATTTTTATTTTTTCCATTATTTACACTTTCTTCCTTAGCATTCTAATTATGCTTACTTTGGCTACCCTTTATCTTCATATCAATCATCTCTCAAGTCCTTTTAAACTTCCACTTTTCCTGTCTCTTTTTTATGTCTCATACAGTGTTCACTGGTGTTTATTTTTCCTTTTGCTCCTTCTGATTTTGCCTTTCTTTTTGTGATTGCTTTATTTCTATTTGTTCTCCTTCATTCCTAAATGCTGCCAGTCCATATTTAATCTCCTTTTCTTGTGCTATGCATTCCCTGAGCTCTTGCATCTGTGCTTTATACTCCCATTTAATAGAAGGAATTGTTTTATTATGTATTTTAAATTTCCATCACAGTTTCATTTTCTCCATGACAACACTCTTCTGTGTTCTTCATAGCCATTTGCTTTTCTTGATTTTTTTCTTCATTTTAAAATTCTTATATTATCTTTGTGTAAATCCTATGCTTTTAAAAAAATTCAACTTTAAAAGAGGCAAGTTATTCTTGGTCTACTAAATGTTATATAAGGGAGGAGCCAAGGCTATTTAGATTAAATTTTTTTTGTTTGTTTTTTGTCTTTGTTTTTTTTTGGTGATCCAGGGTTTTCTGTGTGAGTTTATTTAGACTTTACTTCTCTTCATCTGGTGTAGACAGTCAGCTTTGTTGCTCTTTATTCATTATTTATTTACTATTACTATTATATGTATGACTGTCTTCTCTGATGCCACAGACACAGACTGAAAACATGCCATTTATCCCAGTCTCCTCTGTTTCTGGTATCTCACTAGTGCACCCCAGTTTGTATATTCCTGTCATTCCTATTACAAACTAACATTTACATCATGGTGTGTACCCCTCACGGTGTACCCCTCACCTTCAAGAAGTGTATGTTGTCTCATACTTAAGGGTAGCTGTGGCTGAGTCTTCCTTTGTAGAATCTTTTTTTTTTTTTTTTTCCCTTCTTCTTCCTACATGGCCCCTTCTCACTTACAATGGTTGTTTAAAGCTCTTGCATTTTTGGTCGTGGGGGTGAAGGTGGGGAACTGAGGTTTTAACTGTCTACCAGTTGTTGAAAATGGACTTTTTTTTTTTTTTTTTTGAAAATGGACTTTGTTTCCTTTTGTTCTTGCCACTTTTGGATGATTTTATATATTTTTTTAGGAAAATAAGAGGGAAATGTTGATTCCTTGCCATCATGTTGAAACCATTTCAAAGTTGCCCTGTAAGGGACACAGGGAAAGATGGCATCTGGCAGTGACTGGGAATGTCCCATGGCATGGCTCACTCAAAAGAAGGGATCTCAACACTTCTGTGGCCAGATCAGTCTCTTACTCTGATCTGTTCCCCCACTTCAGCTGGCATTTAAATTGTTGCACGGTAGTCCTCATTTAAAAAAACAATCTTAATTATAAGGTATAACAATCAGGCCTCTGGTGTCTGCCTTTAGAAAAAAAGACATCTTCCTTATCTTTTTTTTTTTTTTTTTTTTTTTTGCGGTATGCAGGCCTCTCACTGTTGTGGCCTCTCCCATTGCGGAGCACAGGCTGCGGACGCGCAGGCTCAGCGGCCATGGCTCACGGGCCCAGCCGCTCCGCGGCATGTGGGATCTTCCCGGACCAGGGCACGAACCCGTGTCTCCTGCATCGGCAGGCGGATTCTCAACCACTGCGCCACCAGGGAAGCCCTTCCTTATCTTTTTATTGTCAAGTGGTGGAAGACAGACTGCAGATCAGTATTAGAATTAGTATTTTGGGTAGAAATTGGGAAATAAAGTTTAGACTTTGGTCTTGGTGGCACATGATAGAGAAAATATTAGGGGGGAAAACTGTGGTGGGGTGGGGATGGTGGTGTGCTGAATTGAGTGATTGGGATTGACATGTATACACTGATGTGTATAAAATTGATGACTCATAAGAACCTGTAGTATAAACAAACAAACAAACAAAACAACTAATACTAAACTTTCATTGGGTTATTTGTATGGAAATATGTTAATATAAATGTTTCAGACATTACATGAGATTTCTAAAAATCTTATATGTTCTGGTATAATGTTATAAGTCATAATGCTAGTTATTACTTTAAAATGGTATATCTCAGAAATAACTAAATTTCCTTGTCAGTTGCATTATTATGAACTTTCACCAAATCTTTAACCATGGTCATTTTTAAGTCTTTTATCATTTACAGACAGTTCTGGGTGTACTCTGATGCTTTTGCAAATATGTTCCTATAAAAGGGTTTCGTCTTCAAGGAATTCATGGAAAAGACTCTGACAAGTACAGATTTCTGGTAACTGACTATACTGCTTAACTGAATGAATAAGCATTTTCAGAACTCTAATGAAAAACTGATGAACTCATAAAAGTGCTAACAAAAGATCAAGATAAAAAAAATTAATTACATGGGACTGAGTGAACTGATGAGGATGATTATAACTTTTGTGACTTTCTGTTTGAATTAAAAAAAAAAAAAATCCCACAAGGACTCAGAGGCAAAGAATATACAAGTCAGTTTTCACTGCAAAGTAAAGGATCTGTTACAGTGGAGGATTACTGGACTGAATATCAATATTATGACATAGTATGAGTGTGTTTCATGTTTGGTAATTGCAATCATTGTTGCTTTTGTGTGGTCATCCATTTACAATGCTTGGTGTCAGTCTATTTATCTCTTGTAAAAATAAAATACAGTGGGAGTGTGAAAAAAAAAAAAGTAAAAAAAAAAATTTTTTTCTCCTAGAGTCAACTTTTCCTATAAAATCATCCTAGATCTGGTCTTAGAAGAAGATGAAAGGACAGTTATCTTTGGAATGTGATTCTGAGAGGAAAGCACCCTGGAAACCTGCCCCCCCGCCCCCCAGTGTGTCATCCAGTGGCTCTTTTTCCTGCTTGAGTTTGCAAGGACAGCCATGAATCCCTTCAAGCCTGCCCCTTCAGTCCTCTTCCAGATTTCCATGGGCAAGGCAAAGCACTAAGGATGCGTTCTAGTCAGTACTGAACTATTAGCCATTCTTCTTCTCATTTGATTCTGTTAAAAATCAAAATTGAACAGAGTTAATTTAAATATCTAAATGGTTTTATTCAATGATTCATGAATCAGGCAGCATTCCATCTAGCAACTAGAAGGGTGCTCTGAGGGGTTATACAAAATGGGAGGTTTTTATAGGAAGAAAGGTGGGGCAGGGAAGCTATTAGCAAAAGAAAAGAGAGGATTATTTTTAGGCCAGGACATCTTTTTTTTAGTGGTGGGGAACAGAATGGTGCAGGTTTTATCATGCAGATTGCCTCTTCTTCCTCTGGGGGATGGAGAGGGCTTACGTGGCAGATACTTCTAAACTGGTTGATTAAGTTTATATTTCTGGGGAAGGTTGAAACCACAGTGAGGTTGGGTATTAAATCTCAGTTTGGTATCATAGGCTTTTAGCATAACTGATACTATTTTGGGCCTGTGGTTTTTCTATTTAACAATTCTCACAGTAGTCCTTTGAACAAAACCTCCCAGACAGTTTTCTGATTCTTCCCCATACTGTGACAGCTGTTGGAGCTGAGGGCAAGCTGACCCCAAATATGCCTCAAGGGTATATTGATTATTTCAAATTAAAGTTTCTTAAGAAATGGCCAATGCAAGGGAGACACTTTGACCCTCCTCTCTCTCCCTGAAAATAGGAACTCTCCCATGTGAAATGTGCCTTCCCTGTGCCAGGAGATAGAAGGACACCCTTATCACCAGAGATAGGGAATTAGGGGATGAGAAACCTGTATTTAAAACCAAAACAAAACGGGCTTCCCTGGTGGTGCAGTGGTTGAGAGTCCACCTGCCGATGCAGGGGACACGGGTTCATGCCCCGGTCTGGGAGGATCCCACGTGCTGTGGAGCAGCTGGGCCCATGGGCCATGGCTGCTGGGCCTGTGTGTCCGGATCCTGTGCTCCGCAGGGGGAGAGGCCACAACAGTGAGAGGCCTGTGTACCACAAAAAAAACAAACAAAAAAACCCAAACCAAACCGAACAAAACAAAAAACAAAATAAAAACCCCTTCTTTAATATATGCTCCCAAGCCCAAACTTCACTTAAATTCCTTGCTAATTAAGCGCCCAAAGCCTAAGTTTCTTTGTCCTATCAATTCCTCACAATTTTGTTTCTCTGTGTGGGGGAACAAAACTTGCCACCCTAAAATGTGTCTCTTTAGCATACAGATTCTTTTGAGCTGAAAACAGTCAAGGCCCAAAAGGCTCAGGAAGAAACTGACCTTAACTGCCTAAAAGAATTTACATTGAGGGCCTGTTCCTGGAATAGAGCTATCATCAGTGATATCTGCAAAGAATATGGGCTAAGTGTGGTGGTGGTGGTAAACTTAGCAGAGCCTAGAGATCAGAGTCCATTCTGTGTCCCAATCTCTGTAAGGCCCAGCAAATATTTGTTTATCAAACATTTGATTTTCCATCTCCATGTGAATTACCTTCCTCCCCTTTGAGGTTCCAAACCACTATCCTCAATATCCCCTTTTGTCTTTAGCTGAACATGATATTTGAGGTGAGAGTTTTGGTCATTTTGATGAGTCTTTCCCATGTATACATACCATTAAACTTTTGTCCACCAGAGGGTAGACAGCAGAAGCAAGAAGAACTATAATTCTGCACCCTGTGGAAGGAAAGCCACATCCACAGAAAGATAGACAAAATGAAAAGGTAGAGGATTTTGTACCAGATGAAGGAACAAGATAAAACCCCAGAAAAACAATTAAATGAAGTGGAGATAGGCAACCTTCCAGAAAAACAATTAAGAATAATGATAGTGAAGATGATCCATGACCTCAGAAACAGAATGGAGGCAAAGATCAAGAAGATGAAAGAAATGTTTAACAAAGTCCTAGAAGAATTAAAAAACAAACAGAGATGAACAATAAAATAACTGAAATGAAAAATACACTAGAAGGAATCATAGCAGAATAACTGAGGCAGAAGAAGAGATAAGTGACCTGGAAGACAGAATAGTGGAATTCACTGCCACGGAACAGAATAAAGAATGAAAAGAAATGAAGACAGCCTAAGAGACCTCTGAGACAACATTAAATGCACCAACATTTGCATTATAGGGGTCCCAGAAGGAGAAGAGAGAGAGAAAGTACTAGAGAAAATATTTGAAGAGATTATAGTTGAAAACTTCCCTAACATGGGAAAGGAAATAGTCACCCAATTCCAGGAAGCACAGAGGGTCCCAGGCAGGATAAACCCAAGGAGAAACACGCCAAGACACATAGTAATCAAATTGACAAAAATTAAAGACAAAGAAAAATTATTGAAAGCAACAAGGGAAAAATGACATACAAGGGAACTCCCATAAGGTTAACAGCTGATTTCTCCGCAGAAACTCTACAAGCCAGAAGGGAGTAACACGATATATTTAAAGTGGTAAAAGGGAAGAAACTACAACCAAGATTACTCTACCTGGCAAGGATCTCATTCAGATTTGACAGAGAAATCAAAAGCTTTACAGACAAGCAAAAGCTAAGAGAATTCACCACTAAACCATAGCTAAAACAAATGCTAAAGGAACTTCTCTAAGTGGGAAACAAAAGAGAAGGAAAGGACCTACAAAAGCAAACCCTTAACAATTAAGAAAATGGTAGTACGAATATACATATTGATAATTACCTTAAATGTGAATGGATTAAATGCTCCAACCAAAGGACACAGGCTTGCTAAATGGATACAAAAACAAGACCCATCTGTATGCTGTCTACAAGAGACCCACTTCAGACCTAGGGACACATACAGACTGAAAATGAGGGGATGGAAAAAGACATTCCATGCTAATGGAAATCAAAAGAAAGCTGGAGTAGCAATACTCAGATCAGATAAAATAAACATTAAAATAAAGAATGTTACAAGAGACAAGGAAGGATACTGCATATGATCAAGGGATCAATCCAAGAAGAAGGTATAACAATTCTAAATATATATGCACCCAACATAGGAGCACCTCAATATATAAGGCAACTGCTAAGAGCTATAACAGAGGAAATTGGGGCTTCCCTGGTGGTGCAGTGGTTGAGAGTCTGCCTGCCGATGCAGGGGATACGGGTTCGTGCCCCAGTCCGGGAAGATCCCACATGCCGCAGAGCGGCTGGGCCCATGAGCCATGGCTGCTGAGCCTGCGTGTCCGGAGCCTGTGCTTCGCAACGGGAGAGGCCACAACAGTGAGAGGCCCGCGTACCACAAAAAAAAAAAAAAAAAAAAAAGGAAATCGACAGCAACACGATAATAGTGGGGGACATTAACACCTCACTTACACCAATGGACAAATCATCCAGACAAAACATTAATAAGGAAACACAAGCTTTAAATGACACAATAGACCAGGTAGATTTAACTGATATTTATAGGACATTCCATCCAAAAATAGCAGGTTGCACTTTCTTCTCAAGTGCACATGGAACATTCTTCAGGATAGATCACATCTTGGGTCACAAATCATGCCTTGGTAAATTTAAGAAAATTGAAATTATACCAAGCATCTTTTCTGACCACAATGCTATGAGATTAGAAATCAATTACAGGGAAAAAAATGTAAAAAACACAAACGCATGGAGGCTAAATAATACGTTACTAAGTAACCAAGAGATCACTGAAGAAATCAAAGAGGAAGTAAAAAAATACCTAGAGACAAATTACAATGAAAACATGATGATCCAAAACCTATGGGGTGCAGCAAAAGTAGTTCTAAGAGGGAAGTTTATAGCAATATAAGCCTACCTCAAGAAACAAAAAAAACCTCAAATAAACAACATGACCTTACACCTAATGGAACTAGAGAAAGAAAAACAAACAAAACCCAAAATTAGTAGAAGGAAAGAAATCATAAAGATCAGAGCAGAAATAAATGAAATAGAAATGAAGGAAACAATAGCAAAGATCAATAAAACTAAAAGCTGGTTCTTTGAGAAGATAAACAAAATTGATAAACCTTTAGCCAGACTCATCAAGAAAAAGAGGGAGAGGATTCAAATCAATAAAATTAGAAATGAAAAAGAAGTTACAATGGACACTGCAGAAATATAAAGCATCCTAAGAGACTACTACAAACAACTCTATGCCAATAAAATGGACAACCTGCAAGAAATGGACAAATTCTTAGAAAGGTATAACCTTGAAAGACTGAACCAGGAAGAAATAGAAAATATGAACAGATCAGTCACAAGCAATGAAATTGAAACTGTGATTAAAAATCTAACAAACAGAAGTCCAGGACCAGATGGCTTCATAGGTGAATTCTGTCAAACATTTAGAGAAGAGCTAACACCCATCCTTCTCAAACTCTTCCAAAAAATTACAGAGGGAGGAACACTCCCAAACTCATTCTATGAGGCCAGCATCACCCTGATACCAAAACCAGACAAAGATACTAAAAAAAAGAAAATTACAGACCAATATCACTGATGAATATAAATGCAAAAATCCTCAACAAAATACTAGCAAACAACAACACATGCAACAACACGTTAAAAGGATCGTACACCATGATCAAGTGGGATTTATCCCAGGGATGCAAGGATTCTTCAGTATACACACAAATCAATCAGTATGATACACGATATTAACAAATTGAAGAATAAAAACCATATGATCATCTCAATATATGCAGAAAAAGCTTTTGACAAAATTCAACACCATTTATGATAAAAACTCTCCAGAAAGTAGGTGTAGAGGGAAGCTACCTCAACATAATAAAGGCCATATATGACAACCCTACAGCAAACATCATTCTCAATGGTGAAAAACTGAAAGCATTTCCTCTAAGATCAGGAACAAGACCAGGATGTCCACTCTTGCCACTATTATTCAACATAGTTTTGGAAGTCCTAGCCATGGCAATCAGAGAAGAAAAAGAAATAAAAGGAATACAAATTGGAAAAGAAGAAGTAAAACTGTCACTGTTTGCAGATGACATGATACTATACATAGAGAATCCTAAAGATGCTACCAGAAAACTACTAGAACTAGTCAATGAATTTGGTAAAGTAGCAGGATACAAAATCAATGCACAGAAATCTCTTGCATTCCTATGCATTAATGATGAAAAGTATGAAAGAGAAATTAAGGAAACACTCCCATTTACCATTGTAAAAAAATAAAATACCTAGGAATAAACCTACCTACAGAGACAAAAGACCTTTATGCAGAAAACTATAAGACACTGATGAAAGAAATTAAAGATGATACCAACAGATGGAGAAGATATACCATGTTCTTGGATTGGAAGAATCAACATTGTGAAAATGGCTATACTACCCTATGCAATCTACAGATTCAGTGTAATCCCTATCAAACTACCAATGGCATTTTTCACAGAACTAGAACAAAAAAATTCACAATTTGTATGGAAACACAAAATACCTTGAATAGCCAAAGCAATCTTGAGAAAGGAAAATGGAGCTGGAGGAATCAGACTCCCTGACTTCAGACTATACTACAAAGCTACAGTAATCTAGACAGTATAGTACTGGCACTAAAACAGAAATATAGATCAATGGAACAGGATAGAAAGCCCAGAGACAAACCCGTGCACATATGGTCACCTTATCTTTGATAAAGAAGGCAAGAATATAGAGTGGAGAAAAGACAACTTCTTCAGTAAGTTGTGCTGGGAAAACTGGCCAGCTACATGTAAAAGAATGAAATTAGAACACTCCTAACACCATACACAAAAATAAACTCAAAATGGATTAAAGACCTAAATGTAAGGCCAAACACTATAAAACTCTTAGAGGGAAACATAAGCAGAACACTCTATGACATAAATCACAGCAAGATCCTTTTAGACCCCACCTCCTAGAGAAATAGAAATAAAAACAAAAATAAACAAATGGGACTTAATGAAACTTCAGAGCTTTTGCACAGCAAAGGAAAACATAAACAAAATGAAAAGACAAGCCTCAGAATGGGAGGAAATATTTGCAAATGAAGCAACTGACAAAGCATTAATCTCCAAAATTTACAAGCAGCTCATTCAGGTCAATATCAGAGAAACAAACAACCCAATCCAAAAATGGGCAGAAGACCTAAATAGACGTTTCTCCAAAGAAGATATACAGATGGCCAACAAACACATGAAAGGATGCCCAACATCACTAACCATTAGGGAAATGCTAATCAAAACTACAATGAGGTATCACCTCACACCAGTCAGAATGGCCATCATCAAAAAATCTGCAAACAAATGCTGGAGAGGATGTGGAGAAAAGGGAACTTCCTTGCACTGTTGGTGGGAATGTAAATTGATATAGCCACTATGGAGAACAGTATGCAGGTTCCTTAAAAAACTACAAATAGAACTACCATACGACCCAGCAATCCCACTACTGGGCATATACCCTGAGAAAACCATAATTCAAAAAGAGTCATGTACCACAATGTTCATTGCAGCTCTATTTACAATAGCTGGGACATGAAAGCAATCTAAGTATCCATGAACAGATGAATGGATAAAGAAGATGTGGCACATATATACAATGGAATATTACTCAGCCATAAAAAGAAATGAAATTGAGTTATTTGTAGTGAGGTAGATGGACCTAGAGTCTGTCATACAGAGTGAAGTAAGTCAGAAAGAAAAACAAATACCATATGCTAACACATATATATGGAATCTAAAAAAAAAAAAAAAAATGGTTGTGAAGAACCCAGGGGCAGGGCAAGAATAAAGACACAGAAATATAGAATGAACTTGAGGACACGGGGAGGGAGAAGGGTAAGCTGGGACGAAGTGAGAGAGTGCCATGGACATACATACACTACCATATGTAAAATAGACAGCCAGTGGGAAGCAGCCATATAGTACAGGGAGATCAGCTTGGTGCTTTGTGACCACCTAGAGGGGTGGGAGGGAGACACAAGAGGGAGGAGATATGAGGATATATGTGTATGTAAAGCTGATTCACTTTGTTATACAGCAGAAACTAACACACCATTGTAAAGCAATTATACTCCAATAAAGATGTTAAAAAATATATATGCTAGAAAAAAAAATAAAACGATGCTGAGGAGAGGAGGCTTGTGCCAGATTGCCATTGTTTCTGTCCCCTGTCCGAGTTCCATTCACTTGGGACCTCTCTAGATTTTGACTATTAACTGGTTCCTGGCTAAGGCAGTGGCTCATGGCTACTGATGATATTACCTCTCTCAGAAAAAATTGTGTTACAGTAGCAGAGGCTTGGGCATAAACACAGTGCCCTGATGCTAAGGAATCAGTGGGGCCTTTCACAAGCTCTTTCTTTCCTACTGGCTCAAACCAAGCTCTGTGAATGGAAAACCTAGACCCTCTCTCCCCCACATACACATATAGGTACTGCTCTACTGTCAGAAGCTTCTTGCAACTGTATGATAAGCTTCCTAATAAATGCTCTTAATAAATGCATGCCCACCCACTCCATTCCCCAGTCACACGTAAACTTCAACCCAAGTGGCTCCCTCTTTCTCTGGACCTCCATTTCATCAGAGAATGAATTAGTCACTCAACTGGCAAACCTGATGAGTGAGCTATCCCTAGAATCCAACACTGTTAAAACATCGAGCAGATTATGTCACTTCTCTGCCTAAAACCCTTCAAAGCCTTTCCATTTCCAATGGAATAAAAGCTCCTTAACCTGTGCTTGGGGCCTTGCCTGCTGTGCGCCGCCCACTTCTCCATTCTCCTCTCCTATAGGCTCCTGTTTGCAATGGCACCTTTCAATTCCAGGAACTGAAAGCTGGTCCTATCTCAGGGATTTTACACACAGTATTCCTCTGCCGGGAACACTGTTCCCTTTCCAATTGACCAGTCTCTTACATTACAGCTCAAATGTCACTTCCTCAGAATAGCTGTCCATAGCAGATTCTAAATTAAGCTGCTTTTGTTAGGCTACATAACACATTCTTGTTTGTGTTTTTGCTGATTTAATATTTTTCTCTCCATGTAGACAGTCAGCTCCATGAAGAGAAGGACCGCAATTCATTACTAAATACCTAAGCCTACCATCATGATCATACCTGGCACATGAAGTGCACCCAATAAATATTGGCTAAATATGTTTTCCTAATTGTTTCCTATCTATCTATCTATCTATCTCTAATTTTTCCTCTCTCCCCATCATGCAAACTCTTGGGGACCAAGATTTCTGCTTCTCCTGTTTCTACCACAACACCTAGTACAGGGTCCAGTCAATAACTGTTCACCTGAAGCACTGTTTTCAATACATACAGAAGGGACCTTGGGGAATCATGGCTTCATGAGAGGCTATTTCTTTAATTTTATAGTTTTCTTATATAGGATAAAATGTAGTTTTAAAAAATGGACTTTATTTTTTAGGGCAGTTTTTTAGAGCAGCTACATCACAGCAAAGTTGAGCAGAAAGTACAGAGAGTTTTCCCATATACCCCCTGAGACTCTGCACATACATAGCCTTTCATACTATCAACACCTCCCATCAGAGAGGTACACTTGTTACAATGGATGAACCGGCACTGACACATCATTATCACTCCAAGTGTGTAGTTTGTGTTAGGGTTCATTCTTGGTGTTATAATTCCATGGGTTTGGACTAATGTATAATGACACGTATCCACCATTATAGTATCATACAAGATAGTTTCACCACCCTAAAAATCCTCTGTGCTCTGCTTATTCATTGCTCCCTACCCCGTAAGCCCCTGAAAACCACTGATCTTTACTGTCCCCATAGTTTTGCCTTCTCCAGAGCATCATATAATTGGAATCAAATAGTATGTAGCCTTATCAGATTGGCTTCTTTCACTTAGTTGCATTTAAGCTTGTTAATATAGTTTTTTTTTAAGCTATAATAGTATTTAACTCGATGCATGTTTCATGGTCCCTGCACCTCTAGATGAAAAAGTGGTTTGTGGTCAGTTAGGTTGGAAAGCCTGAGTACCCTCTCCTTCTTAGGGAGGGTCAAGTTCACATTGCATTAATTGCATTGTTAACCCACTGTTTGCCTCAGAGACTTTTCCAGTGAGAGCTATTAATTCGTTGCCATGCAATGTGGTCCATGAAACCTTTTTGGAACCCAGTCCCTTTTCTTACTCCCTCTTCTGTTTTGGTTCCTCCTCAGAGACTGTGGCTCATTATATTCTCTTTAACTCGTCTGGTGGAAATAATACCAGAAAGTACTTCATAAAGCAATATTTTAGAGGTACCACATGTTCTGTGTCCACCTGTTGCTGTGGTAACAACAAAAACAGCCAAACACTAGATAACACAAACCAGCAGGCAGAACTAAATTTTCTTTTAATAAATTCATGGTTGCCTTGGGAAACCCGGGCATGCTGATGATATGTTAATTTAAGTTCTTGGAAGAATTGTGATATGACTAAAGGCAGAGTCAGTGGCTGAAAGTTTCTATCCATATAGCATGGTCAAGGCCATTTGAGTACATGTCAAGCAAGCTAATGTCAGAAACTGGCTAACATCTGCCAATTTTGTGCAAGTATGACAATGTATTGACATTTCGGTTCAAGTTTGATAACTGGTTTATTCCCCCTCTGTTATCTAAAGTTGGGACTCTTATGTCAGGTATTGGCAGTTGCCCCAGTGGTTGTTCAATTGTGTCACACCCCTGAGTACATCTGTTTCCTTCTCTCTGCAATACCCTTCCCCATCTCAACTGAAAAACACTCATCTCTCAAGACCCAACCTAAGTTGTCTTTTTTTGGTGAGGCTTTGCTTGACTCCTAACCATCCTCTTCCCACAGTACTTTGAGTTTTGTTATGACTCTCACCTCTCTCACTGTTTCACAAAAATTCTTGTCATGCTAGATTGTGAATTTCTTGAGGATAGTCACAATGTCATATTTCTCTATCCCAGAAACCAGTCCCATGTCTGGCACACAGTAAGCCTTCTAAAGCATTCTGTAATAAATGTTTGTTAAACAAAAGAAAGAATAAAGGAATAAATCAATCACTCAGGTATATAAGGCCTTAAAAATCAGAAGTTAATACTGAGGATATGAACAAACGCGAATCTTGTTGATTGCTTTTTAGGCTTAATTAGCATCAGTTGATGGGATAATACCTTTTAGTAAGGACAATAAACATAATTTAGACTTTCAGGTTTCTAACTAAATGATCAAAACAGGCACACAATACTAACTTTGTCTCCAAGTAACAAAAGTTGTTTGTTTCACACTTTTTGCTATGGCCAAGCACATGTATAATTTTTTGCCTAATTAACTCTCAAAAGTTTAGAAGTTGTTTCTTAATTTATGAAAATGATTTTAAAGTTAAGCAAGAGTTTAACATTTAGGGAAACAACTGACTTTGGCTTTTCCGCTTTTTGCCATCAACTATGCAAAAATTGGAATTTCTCTGAGTTTCATTAGAGGTCACATATAAAAGGTAGAGCAGAATCACTAAGAAACTAAAGGTTCCAGATGATGATGGAGATTTTGTTCTGTTGAATCAAGGAGACAAGGATGAGAATGTTGAAGTTTTGCTTTGCACCTTTCCTCATTTCTTTTATATGTTTGTTTTCTCTTCTTGACAGTAACAAATAAAACCCATCAGAGCAAGTCTGCTATCTCATTTGATCCCTGCTGTATTCCCAGTGCCTGGTAAATGCCTGGTATGTGATAGGTTCTCAGCACATATACATAGAATAAATAATAGTTGAAAAATTGTGGTCAGAGTGGAAGAGAATGAGGGCCTGAATCAGAGTAGTGGCCTTGGGGAGAGAAGGGAGAAAGGGGTGGTGAGAGATCAATGCAGATACAGACCTGACTGCCCCTGGAGATGGTTAGATGAGAGTGCATTGGGAAAAGAAGGAGTTAAATGAGCAGCAAAGTATGGAGACTGTTGGATTGAAATGGTGAATAAAGGGAAGTGGAGTTGGAGGGGAAGTTGCTGCTCTCTGATTTAGGCATGTTGAGTTTGAAATTCCAGTGGGGAGATATCCAGTAGGCAGTTAAAAATGTGACATTAGAGCTTAAAAGAAAAGTCAGGAATGGAGATATTGACATGATAGTTGAAGTCGCAAATGTGATGGATTGTCAGGATAAAGTGAAAAGAATAAGAGAGTCCCAAGCTAGATCTTTGGGGGATATATCCATAGCTTCAGAGGCATGGTGTGTGTGGGGGGACTAAAACTAGAGGCGTGATCAGAGAGGTATGCATATCATCAAGAGAGTATATAGGTCAAGGAATTAAAGATAGAGAGTTTGAGGAAGAGCACTTGGTCAAGGGTGCTAAAAGCTGCAAAGAAGCTCATGCTTGGGACCGAAAAAAGATGACAGAATCTAGAACTTAAAAATATTTGTTTAATAGGAAGACAGCGGATTCTATGGAATAGTGAATGGTGTGCAAAAGCAGGCTTGCTAGAGTACTGTTCAATACTTACCTAACATATTCATGTTATTTTTTAAGCCTATAGAGGGAAGAGATATGGGAACATATGTATATGTATAACTGATTCACTTTGTTGTAAAGCAGAAACTAACACACCGTTGTAAAGCAATTTTACTCCAATAAAGATGTTAAAAAAAACTTGATGTTTGAGCGTAGAATCAGAATTCATGTTATTTTTAGAAGTAGCTTGTTTTGCTTGAGTAGTGCTTGCTCAATTTTCAGGAAGTTGCTAAGATGGTTTGAGGTCCTTTAGTGAAGTAGAGTCTAGCACTTACCCCGAGTTGTGGTCGTCTATAATGATTTGCCATGTGGTCCCTATCTAGTCTTCTCCTGATGCTTCTTTGCATGTCAAGCTCTAGGCTAAGAACAGGGTAGATCATTACCTATACATGAGTCTAAGTGTATTGACTTAGTAAATGCCTAAATTTTAAAATAATCTAAAAATTCCTCTGTTTTATATAGTTAAAAATTCCTTATTTCCTCTGTAAATTATTTCTGTATGTTTGATGGAAATAACGGCGGGGTGAGAGGAGGGCGTGAGAAGAGGGCAAAAGGGGTGCAAAGATCTGCTAAGATGTGCTGTGTAGCCTGTAGTTAGTAGCTCTTACCACTAGATGGTGACCTTGCATTGGCCTGGAGATGGCCTGTTAACAAAGGGTGGCAGAAAGTCAACTGTAGGGGGTTGAAACCCACCACAGTGAAATAGAGAAGCTTTTTTGAGGTTGTGAAATAAAATGGTTGATGAGGTTTGAAGTACTAAAAGTCGAGAAATACCACTGTCCTCCCAACTCTTTGCACAGGCTATGATGCATTGAGAATACTTGAGCATCTGGTTAAAAACCTACAGCGTTGGGCGATGGGGAGAAGACTGTTTTAAGAAGTACAAAAGCTGCATTCTAGTTCACCCTTTGCCACTTGCTTGTGGTATATTTGGCAAGTTGTTTAACTTCTAGGAGCCTCAGCTGCTTCATCTGTAAAATGGGAGTTGATGATACCTAACTTGTCAGAGGCTGGGCCAGTTTCCCCCAAGACCTTCTCCTGCTTTGTCAGTGAAGGGAAAAAGAGGTTGAGGTTCAGTGTCTCTTTGAAAGGAGAAGGAAGGGACTAAAGAATCTTGGTTGGTCATTATCTACTTTTCTCAATTTTTAACTTTCTTTTTTTGGTCAGGTGCATGGAGTCTCAGTAGATATTTCTCTCATTGGGAGAACCATATGTATGAGTTTTGGCTACAGGTTGGGAACAGAGAAGGAAATAAAGGCAAAGGCTGAGGGGGGAAGACATTCTGTAATGGTGGTGTGTGTGTGTGTGTGTGTGTGTGTGTGTGTGTGTGTGTGTCTGCCTGCCTGCGTGTTGGTCTACTTAGGTCTATAGCCAAAGAGAGGAGGAGAAATCAGAAATGCTCATTATCGCTGGGAATTGTATTGTTATTGACCTATAATGATGGTCTCGTGTCCCTGTTTTACAGTAGAGGGACTTGGGGGAAGTCTTGTAATGTTCAATATGTTAAAGATTTACTTTCAATCTCACCATTAATATAATTCATGACAACATTTTAATTTCATACTTATTCAAAGGGCTTTGTATGAGGAACACTTTAACCATTTATCCAGAAGTGATTTGGCTTTTAAATTGATATTATTTCATTAGATGAAAATAATGTCTCCAGCAGGGCAAATTCCCAGGAGTCTCAAGTCATGGCTGCCTTTCTCAGTTTTCCATGGGATACTGTGCAGATACTGAGTTGACTTTGGCAGAATAAGGGAGCTTGATTCTGTCCTCTGTAATCCGGAATTTCTGTAATTGAGCCATGGAGTGTCTTGCTCAATCTCAGAGTAATTAGTGTTTACCCAGAATTCATTGAAGGAACCAGATTGTAGCCTTTCTGATATGAGAACCCATGAAACCCTGAAGGACTCTTTGTCCCAGCCATTGTTCATATCTTTTCATTGGAACAGAATAAATAAAATTAGAAGAGATGAGTATTTGATATCATAGAGGGAAAGGAACAGAGAGCTATGAAAATTTGAAAAGATATGTTAAAAGTAAAGGTGAATTAAATGAGGTCACAGACTATGCCCTATAGGATATATTTCTGTGAGTGTGTATTCATTCCTCTCAGGAGTTATTGCCTTTGGGCAATCGTTGAAAGTAGTCAGATGTTCTCTCTCTAGTGCCCCTGGTGAGCTTTGATTAAATTGCATTGATTCTAAAGTTCTCTCTTTGGTTTGAGGATGGTCAGGAAAGCTGTGCAGCCTGAGCTGGGAGCTGGCATGTAATCTAGCTCTGTACTTAGTCTTCAATACCTTTGTCTTAGTGTATTTTTAAAAAATTTCTCTTGACAAAGTTTTTATTGTATAGCCTAAATATACCTGGGGTCCCTTATCACTCAGTATTTGCATGGTGTTGGCTTTCTTCTCTGAATCCAACAATGGAGATGTCACAGGAAAAAAAGATTGGTGGATCTCAGCCATTTTCATTAACTAATGCAAAAACTGTGAGAACCCTAGGGAGATGAATGTGTTTTGTTGCCAGACTGGAGAGGAAGAAGGCCAGGGACATCTGAGGGATTGGCTGGCAGAGACTTTGAGTGTGTCCTTTCTCTTCCCCACATCACTCTGGTGATGCATTTCCTGCCTTCTTTGTGGACAGGAAAGCAGTGGCACTAGGCAGAAGTGGCAGGGTAGTGCCAGGGCAACCCCAGAGCCAAAGTGAGAAGCCAGTAGCCACAATACCTGTGTGCCCCCTGAGCACTCCCTTATCGTGCCTTCTCCTTCCATCCTGTGGGCTAGGCAGTGATACGAGAGACTATCTATGCTTTTAAGAACATGCCTGGTGATGAGATGTTCCCTAGGCCGGGTTGTTGGTGGTGGTCAGAAAATGATTGAATTCAGATTGCAAGCTTTGAGGTATTTTTCCTTGAAGATCATCTTCCTTTAACTCACTTGGAAAACAAGCAAAGCCTAAGTTTTTACATCTCTCTCAGGTATTAGCAAAACAGTTGATAGTCCTAAAGGAATAAAAGATGAGCTTACAAGGAGAAATGGTGAGATATGTGAGGAGTAAATGTTCTATGAAGAAATTTAACAAATAAGATAAACCAGAAGAAATAGAATGAACAATAATTTAAAAATTAAGCATAGTAATTATCCTTAGAGATAAAGGAGAATATTGAAAAAAATAAAGAAAGGAGAAGCAAATCGGAAGACAAACCAGTTGGCAATATTGAGTACCTAAATATAATTGTTGAAATAAAGAACTCAGTGGATGGGCTGTATATGGGAATGGATACAACCAAAGAGCACTTTAGTAGGCTGAAATACTAGAATGAGGAGTTTTCTCAGAAGGCATTGGAAAAGGATGAAGAGATAGCAGTTTGATAGAGATGAAGGATTGAAGTAGAAGTGGAAATTTGCATCAACAGAATCACAGAAGATCCTGAACTGACAGGACACAGTGTGTGGAAGAGGAGAGGTGACCTCACACAGAAACATTCCACAGTGACAGTAAAGAATATAAAGAAAAAGAGAAAATTCTGAAAGATTTCAAAAATAGAAAAGCACATTACCCAAAAGGAGCAAGAAAATCAGATTATAATCAGACTTTGTATGATTATACTTATATACCTTGTATGACCATATGTATAATCAGCAGCTACACCAGATATGGGAAAGCAGTGAATTCATATCTTCAAAATGTTGAAGAAAAGACAATACAACTAGAGTTTTATAGTGAGCAAAATTATTATTTAAATGTGAGGTTGGAATACAGATATTTGGGGGCATACATTGTCTCATAGTAATTACTACCAAGGGTTTACTTTGAAAGAAGAGAAGGTTGTATTCCAGCTAGAAATGAAGTGAATCTGGGAGGAAGCAGTTAAATCCAGGAAGAAAGGTATATAAATAATGAACAAACACAGAATGCACATCAGTTTGAGTAAAAAAGATTACTAAAAAAAAATTGGGCATGAAACTAAGCCACAAAGGATTTATCATTAAATCCTAAAGAATCAACTTCATTCAGACCAGTTCTCCAATATGAAGAAACAGTTCAGCAGTAATTAAAAGCAACTTATGTGTTTATTGGTATTTTTAAAAGAATGGTGCAGAAATCATTTTTGTACATGTCTTTTTGTGCATAAGGATAAGACTTTTCCTTGGAACATATTCTAGAAGTCAAAATTCTAAGTTTCATGATATGTGCATCTTTACTTGATACAGCCAAGTTGATTTCTAAAGTTCCATGAATCTCTACCTGTGAACTAAAGCTGGGAATTTCATTGGAATTGCATTGAATTTATATAGTCATTTGGGGGGAGGGGATAATATCTTTAAAATATTAAAAGTTCACATTGGTGAACATTATATCTTCACTTAGGTCTATTCTCAATAAGTTTTATCATTTTCTTTGTGAAAGTCTTACACTTCTTTTCTTATATATACTCCTATGCTTTATAGGTTTCATTGCTATCATGAGGGTTTTTTCCCCCCTCCTCTGCTATGTTTTCTAATTGCTACTAAAGGAACACTATCAGACTTCTTTTGTGGATTGTCAAAAAATTGAGGTATAATTTACACACAATAAAATGCACAGATCTTAAGTGTTCAGTTTGGTAGGTTTGATAATTGTTTACATCTGTGTAGGCACCATACAAACCGTAGACTATGTCCATCACCATAGAATGTTCACCTTTCCAGTCAAGGCCGCATCCCAAGACAATCACTTTGGACTTCTGTCACCACAGGTGAGTCTTGCCTGTTCTTGAAATTTATAAAAATGGAATCATACAGTATTTACTCCTTTGTGCCTGGCTTCATTCATTTCATGTAATGTTTTTGAGATTTACCAGCATGAGGTATGTATCAGTAGTTTATTCATTTTTATTGCTGAATAATATTCCATTGTTTAAATATACCAACGTTTATGTATCCATTCACCTTTTGATGGACATTTGGGTTTGGAAACGTTTTTGGTTTTATGAATAAGCGTGCTATGTACATATCTTTTTTTGAAGTATTTTAAACGAATTTGTGTAAATATCTAAGAATGGAGTTGTTGGGGCATATGGTAGATGTGTTTGTCATCCTCTTATTTTTTAGATTATCTTTTTATTGTTCATTTGTAGTTTTTTAATGTACAATCCTTTGTCAGATATATATTTTGAGAGTATTTTTTCTCAGCCTCTGGCTTGTGTTTTAATTTTCTTAATGTGTTTTAATTTTGATCAAATCCAAATGATCATTTTAAAAAAATAATTAGCACTTTTAGGGTTCTAAGAAATCTTGGCTGACTTTAAGGTCATGAAGATAATTTTCTGTATTTTATTTAAAAGCTTTATAGTTTTAGCTTTTACAAGCTAAAAGTTATATTGCCATTTTTATTTTGTTGTGTTTCCATTAAGTGATTATCCTTTTATTTTAAGCATACATTGCTTTTCTTTTTGGTGGCAAAATATTTTATTGCTGGCATCCCCACGGTGGACCACTGGGGGTTATGAGGATTGAAGTTGGTAAGCGTACATTGTTTACTAAATTTTTTTCTCCATCTAAAGTTATTATTATTTTTTCCTTATCCAAGACATAAGGAGTTAATACTCTATACAGTTTGAACATCTTGGTATTGATTTTTTTTTTTTTTTTTTTTTTTTTTGCGTTACGCGGGCCTCTCACTGTTATGGCCTCTCCTGTTGCAGAGCACAGGCTCTGGATGCGCAGGCTCAGCGTCCATGGCTCACGGGCCCAGCTGCTCCACGGCACGTGGGATCTTCCCGGACCAGGGCACGAACCCGTGTCCCCTGCATTGGCAGGCGGACTCTCAACCACTGCACCACCAGGGAAGCCCCTTGGTATTGATTTTTAAGCAAAAAAAAACCCAGTTGTTCATCAAAGACTCAATAGCTGATGACATTGACTCATATATGTTGTTTCTATGCTTATCACTACTTCTTATACCCCCTATTTCCCTGTGAATTTACTTCTTCTCACGGGTTTAAGGTGGTCAACTCTCACAGTCATTGTAGTCTGGAAAGTCTGCTTTGCCCTCATACTTGAACAGTGTTGGCAGAAAGAGTACAGAGTTGTCCATTTTGAAGCTATAGCCGAGTTTTACTAAGTACTGATTTTTGTTGATAATCCTGCCTTCCTGGTTGGTCCTCTGTGACTGACTCTCCCACTAGGGCCCATGCTGGGCTCTCGCTGTCTTCTGGGCTGTGCCCTGGCAGTGGAGGAGTCCGAGTCATGTGACATGGACTGGGTTGTTCTTCAACACTCCTTCATTTCCTTCCAGCTGTTTCTTCTCAAGGATGTCTTGAGTTTGCATAACTCACTGAGGACGTATGAAGGCCTTGAGTTTAGTTAATTCACTCTCTCCAAAGTTCTCATGCTGCCCATCTGGCTGCCCAATAAGCTCTCAGTTTACATGCATCTACCCTGTCTGCCCAGCACCATAACTCTCCTTCCTCTATCAGACAAGCCCTTGTGTGCCTTGTTCTCTAAGAGTAAAGCAGTAAGAGGCAGCAGGAGTTCAGTTAATTAAATCACTCTGAGTTAGACACTTTTCCCAAGAAACTTTTACATTTCAACTGGGCCAATATTCAAGACATTTGGGTAGTTTTCAATGTTCTTTCATGCATTCTAAATCATACATTCTTTCCAGAAATAGGATATTTCCCCTTATTTATAGTTGCGGAAGCTGAGACTCCTAGACAGAAATCGAGAATCCTAGTGATTTCCTTAAGGTCACAAAACCAGTGAAAGGTTTAAACTTCAAACTAGGTCTTTGGGCATGTTGTTCCTTGCTCTTTCCACCATAATGCATCTGATTGACAGAGTGGGGATTTCAGGTATTGCAGGACACTGGTAGGGATGGGACTCTGGATTTGGTGGGGGAGAGGGTGGTGGTGATGAGGGAAAGAGGCGAGTAAGCTTTACTTTCCTTCAAATCGCATCATGTGGGGGACACTCCCACCACACATGCAGCCTGCAGATCATAGTGTCCTAACTAATTATCCATAATCAGCAAAACATACACTAATAATGTTCTTATGATTCTACATCTTTGGTCATGCATTGATACAGGCACAGATCTCCTTTTTATTCTGTTGAGGATGAGAAGCATTTTATGAATTCTGCAACATCTTAGGAAAAAACTCCTAGAGTCATTGGCAATGGTAAGGTTTGCAAATATTTGCTAGACTTGGAGATAGTTGTTGAACATGTGGAATGAAAGTGGACTGTCACATAAACTGCAGAGGCACACTGGAGGGATGGAAGGGGTCATGGAAAGAGCTGTGGTTTGCAACTAAACAGATCCTTTATCATCCTGTCTCAGCATACATCCCCTTCCCAGATCCTCCTGATTTTATCCCTCTGTTCATTTATTTATAGCACTGTACCAATCTGTCTTTGTGTTGCTTCTTTCTTGACTTAGTTGTTCATTATCTGCCTTTCCTGGTAGAAGACGATCTTCATCTGGGCAGTGGCCACCTTGGCTATTGTGTTTATGTCTGTATCCAGGGAGTCTGGCATAATACCCAGCACATACTAGGAGCTCAATAACCATTGAAGGAAGGGAAAGAGGGAGGGAGGAAGGGAGGGATGAATCAATCCTGGCTCTGCCACTTGCCAGCCATGTAATGTTGGATAACTTTTTTCACTTTTCCTCCCAGCTTTATTGAGATAAAATTGACTTTATAAATTTAAGGTATACAGAATAATGATTTGGTATATGTATTTATTGAGAAATGATTACCATACTGTTTTAATTACTATAGCTTTGTAATATAGTTTGAAATCAGGAAGTGTGATGCCTCCACCTTTGTTCTTTCTCAGGATATCTTTGACTATTCATGGTTATTTGTGGTTCCATGTGAATTTTAGGATTTTTTTTCTATTTCTGTAAAAAAAATGCTATTGGAATTTTGATAGAGATTGCACTGAATCTATAGATGGCTTTGGGTAGTATGGAAATTTTAACAATGTTAATTCTAATCCATGAACAATCTCTCTGTTTGTGTCTTCAGTTTTTTTCATACCTGTCTTACAGTTTTCTTTGTACAGATCATTCACCTCCTTGGTTAAATTTATTCATAAGTATTTTATTGTTTTTGATGCTATTGTAAATGGGATTGTTTTCTTTCTCAGATAATATATTGTTAGTATATAGAAGTGCACCTGATTTTTGTATGTTGATTTTTATATCTTGTAGTTTCACTGAATTCACTAATTAGATGTAACAGGCTTTTGGTGGAGTCTTTAGGATTTTCTATATACAAAGTCATGTCATCTGCACACAGAGATAATTTTACTTCCTGTTTTCCAGTTCTGAATCCTTTTATTTCTTTTCCTTGCCTGATTTCTCTGGCTTAAGACTTCCAGTACATGTTGAATAGAAGTGTTGAGAGTAGGCACCCTTGTCTTGTTCCTTATCTTAGAGGAAAAGCTTTCAGCCTTTCACCATTGAGTATGATGTTAGCTGTGGGCTTGTCATATATAACCTTTATTATGTTGAGGTATGTTCCTTCTATACTCAATTTGTTGAACATTTTTATCATGAATGGATGTTCAGTTCTGTTAAATGCATCTATTGAGATGATCATGAGTTTTAGTCTTCAATCTATTCATATTATGTAATACATTTATTGATTTATGTATGTTGAACCATCCTTGCATCCCAGGAATGAGTACCACTTGATCAAGGTATATGATCCTTTTAATATGCTGTTGAATTCAGTTTGTTAGAATTTTACTAAGAATTTTTGCATCTACATTCATAAAGGATATTGGCCTTTAGTTTTTGTTTCTTGTAGTGTCATTATCTGGCTTTGTATCAGACTAATGCTGGCCTCATAAGACAAATTTGGGAGTGTTCAGCTTTTTGGAAGAGTTTGAGAAGTATGGTAATGATTCTTCTTTAAATGTTTGGTATAATTCACCAGTAAAACCATCTGGTTCTGGGCTTCTCTTTGTTGAGATGTTTTTGATTACTGATTCAATCTTCTTATTGGTCTGTTCAGGTTTTTTATTTCATCATGATTCAGTCTGGTGGTTGTATGTTTTTAGTAATTTAATCTATTTCTTCTGGGTTATCCTATTTGTTGGTGTATAATTGTGCATAATAGTCTCATTATCCTTTGTCTTTCTGTGGTATCAATTGTAATGTCTCCTCTTTCAGTTGTAATTTTATTTATTTGGGTCCTCTTTTTGTTGTTGCTTAGTCTAGCTAAAGGTTTGTCAATTTTCAAAGAGCCAACTTTTAGTTTTGTCAATCTTTTCTATTATTTTCCTGTTCTGTCTTTCACTTATCTGCTCTGGTCTTTAGTTCCTTCCTTCTGCTAACTTTGGGTTAGTTCTTCCTTTTTCAGTTCCTTGAGGTATAAAGTTAGGCTGTTTGAGAGCTTTCTTTTTTCTTAATATAGGTATTTATCACTATAAACTTTCCTCTTGTAACTGCTTTTGCTGCATCTCATAAGTGTTGGTATGTTGAACTTCCATTTTCATTTGCCTCAAGATATTTCTTTATTTCCCTTTTGATTTCTTCTTTAATCCATTGGATGTCCAGGAGCATTTTTGTTTAACTTCAATGTATTTGTGAACTTTCTAGCTTTTCTCCTGTTACTGATTTCTAGTTTCATACAATTGTGGTCAGCAAATATATTTGATAAAATTCCTATCTTGAATTTGTTGCAGCTTTTTTTGTGGATTGATTATATGCTTGATCTGCCCCCACAGATGTGAGACCTCAGGCTCTCACAGGCCACAGAGTGATTGTAGGCAAAGGAAGTAGTAGGGATGCTGAAAACCTTCCTTCCCTTTGCCAAGATTCCCATTACACCCCATCCCTCCATTACCATGTGGAAGCTGTTGTGATTGTTGTTTGTATATTGAAGAATTTTTGTATTAAAATGCTTGTCTAAAAATAAAAAATATTTTATCTAGGGGGGAAAAAAAGCCTTGAAAACCTTCAGTAGTTTTCTCAGTAGTAGGGATGGGGGCATCAGTCCATCTCCATTTCTTCATGCAGACCCATCATTAACATCTGCAGTATTCAGGTAAGGGTGCCAATGGAGGTATTGGCCCCTAGCTCCTCCTTTCTCCTCCCATCCTGATTCCATCCAGCCTGGGGCCACCCCAGCCTGTGCCTCTGAGCTCCATCAACACCCTGTGAACTGTGATCCTCAGGCCTTGTGGTATGCACACTGGGGGTGTGGTTCACCAATTTGGGCAGGAGATTTGGGGGCCCGAAGTATCAGCACATTCAGTGTAGGCTTGGGTGGTCATGTTCCCTTGGCCTTGTGGAATCCTAGACTCCTTGGCTCTGGGTGGGGCATGACAGCAGGAGGCCAGAGTGGTGTCCAGGGCAGGGACCTAGTTGCCCAGATCTAAGGGCACTTCTGTCCTCATATTGCTTTGTTGTGAAATGACTGATTGTGGCAAAGAAGAGGGCCCAGGCCATGGAATGGTCTTATTCTCTTTAAACAATGGCTCTTTTAGGGATGAACAAAAATACACTTAAAGTAAGGATTATTCCCTTCTTGAGGAAATAATTTAGTTTTCAAATTCCTTCTTAACTACCTCGGCCCACAGCCAAGTTTGGCCCATGAGTTAGGCCTCTCCTGTGTTAGAGTACACTTCATGGACCTCATTGTTTTTCCTTCTGGCTTTTGCTGAGCTCAGCTGCCTGCCAGTCAGGGGGGTCCTGTGCTTGGGGTCAGGAGGAGAAATGTTGTAGAGGGAATTAGTAAAAACCCTACTTGAGTGCTGGGCTTTGCTTGGTGAATCTATTTTCCTTGTTCATTGGATTAAATTCACACCATCAAGGCTTGACTGTGACCTATGAACACCAGCTGTGAGAGAACGTGGTCGCTGGTTAGCTGTTGGTCCGGTCCTGCTGCCGGAAGTGTCTGATTTAGGCTACTGCTCTTCATTTCATGCTGAGACTGGTGTTTCCAATATCTCTACTTTTAAGTGATTCTAGGAGGGGGAGAGCAGGAGACTGGAATTCTAGTCTTACTCTGCCTTCCCTTAGTATGTCCAAACCTCTGAATGGTGTTTTCTTCTTTTTATAACAAAAGAATACTTCCTACCTCACAGAAATGTTTTGAGGATCTAATGAGCCAATGAAAGTCAATGTCTTCTAGAATGTGTAAAACTCACTGAAATTTAAGAGATTATTATCACTATGGTGTGAACCACTTATCATCTCCTTTAGAAAATGACAGCTCTGCAGGAGAGCAGCTTTGTAGCAGGGAGCATGGAGAGACAGTGGTGGAGGATGTAAAATGTGGGCTGGGGAAACCAGAAGGATGGGGGCCCAAGAAGGATGAGGTGGAGCAAGCTGTTAAAGGAAAGTGGCTGAGTTCAAGATCTCCTAGTGTTCAGTGAAGGCTAGGCCAGGCCATCCATGCACAACAGCTCAATAAATACTTACTATAACCTTTCCACTACTTTTCTGCCACTTCACCTTCACCTTTTCAGAAGTAAAGCTATCACAATGACCTGACTTCCTGTATTTTTTGTCCTTGTCCCTTACTACTCTCTCCCACCCCCTTTTCTCTGCTCCAGCCACACTGACCTTATTTTTCTAGAACGCAACGAGCTTATCCTAGCTGGAGGGCTTTTGTGCTTGCTCTTCCCTCTGCCTGGACTAACCTTCCCTCAATATTCACGTCTCACTTTCCACTTCCTTCCTGTTTTTAGTCAAAAGTCACCTTTTCTGGGAGGCCTTTAATTATTCCCAGACAGTTTATATCATATCCTGCTTCCTTGATTGGTGCTTTGTCCTGGGCACTTACCACTGTCCAGCATTCAGTACATTTTACTTATTTAGCTTGTATGTCCTCTGTTCCCTCTCCTAGAATGTAAAATCCACGAGAGCAGAATTTGTGTTTGATTCTTTACCGCTGTTCTTCCAGTGACTGGAACATTCTGGCTTACACTAGGCACTCAGTAGATATTCTTTGAGTGAATGAATGGAAAACAGAACTATGTGGGCTTCTTCAGAGTTTTTGATTTCTGGAGGTTGCCACCAGTGATGTAATTTATCCCAACTGCAAATATTTACACAATTCCAAATGCTAACTGTTATGTCTTTCGATTAGATTCCCTCCCACAAGTAAATTGGCTCTTGAATTTTGATCTAAAGCTGTTCACTGAAATACATAGCAAACTAAGCTGCCTTAAGCACTCCAGACATCCTTGGAAAGAGGGATTAACACACCAGCCTGACTGACCTACAGCCAATGTTCTGTTAGCTTAAGGTGTGTGGGGCTCTTCCAGGGCTGTTTCCTGGAAGCACTACCTTGGACTGTGGCATTGGGGAGCCTGGGCTGGAAGCAGCTCATGCTATATTTGGAATAAATGGAGAGGAGAATTTTGTCAGGATTTCTGCAGGGATGTGGCTTGTGAAGGATTCCCATCACTTTATAGACAGAGACAGTGTATTCTTACTGGTATTTTTCAAGTTTTCTTCCTTCCTCTCCTTTCTTCTCTTCCTCCTCCTCTCCCCCACCTAAAGGCAAACAGAAACATATAACCCCATTTGGTAGATTGATTTTGGGGAGACAGGAACCCTGTGGTACAGCTTATGCTGTTTATGAAACAACTTAAAATCTTCTTTACCCAAGCCTCATCTTTATGCACCTCATTAATACATGGAAGTTTAAATGACCCTAGCTAATGATACATGGGGGAAAGAATGCCTGAAAGTTCTCTAAATGCAGAGCCAAAAATGCTCTTTGCATCTTATTATGTGGAAAATATCACTAAAAAGAAGACGATTTTTATAATATTCTCTTTTTATATTTATGAAGAATGCGTCAAGATTCAAGGAACCCTGTGTTGTAAAAGGAAACAGAAGAAAAGGAAGCAAGAGCACACAAATAGTGCTCTTACAGACTTTGGGATTTAGTGCATTTTTGAGACTTTTCTATCCCAGAACAGAGCACTCAGAGGCTGTGGATAATGCTATTGGAGAGAATAGAATAGTATGAAGACCTGGGGTCCTGAAGAAGATCAAGCTTATACCAATGTCTGAAGTGAGGAGGCCTTGAAGACCTTCAGCAATATTTTTCCATTACTAATCCTTTAAACCAGATTGTGGGGACGCAGATCATGTTACATAGAGCCCTGGGAAGTCTAAACACCATGGTATGACTAGTATACCTTTCTACTGGGATCTAAGACTGAGGCCATTCAGTGTTTTGAGATGAACCCTTTGCAACAAGTTGAAAGCGTTTTAAGCCCGAGATGAGCAAGTTCTAGCCCAAAGAGACACAGTCTGGGCCTGGCTTCCTTTCACAGGGCTCCTTTGTTTAACTTGTCCTGCCCTTTTCTCTCTTCTCCTCCTGATGTCTTCCTTCTTCCTATCCTAGTGCGTTTTTTTTGTTGTTACTTTTTTTTTCTTTAATCTATTCTCCTTTTTCTTTTCTACATCTTGCCTCAAACAGGGCATTTCTTGGGCAATGTCTGACTCTAGTGGTTGCTTTCAGATCTGAGAAACTTTTTTTTTTTTTTTTTTTTTTTAAAGGGGAGTGGTAGCTGATGAGGCAAGGGAGGAAATTTTTTTTAACATGTTGGGGGTAGGAGCTTATTAATTTTATTATTTTTGCTGTGTTGGGTCTTCGTTTCTGTGCTGGGGCTTTTTCTAGTTGCGGCGAGCGGGGGCCACTCTTCATCGCGGTGCGCGGGCCTCTCACTATCACGGCCTCTCTTGTTGCGGAGCACAGGCTCCAGACGCGCAGGCTCAGTAGTTGTGGCTCATGGGCCCAGTTGCTCCGCAGCATGTGGGATCCTCCCAGACCAGGGCTCGAACCCGTGTCCCCTGCATTAGCAGGCAGATTCTCAACCACTGCGCCACCATGGAAGCCCGTGAGCAACTTTTAAAGTTTGTTCCAGGGAGGAGTAGAAGAGACTAGCATGGGGAGGAGGAGTGGGACCGGGTGGAGGGAGAGAGGAGAGAGGGATGAGGACACAGAATGTGAGATGTCAGTGAGCCATATGCACCTGACCTTGAGCCTCATGGTCTTCATCCCACGGGAGGGGATCTGAATTGACTCAGGGTGGAGGATGAGCTTGCCATCATTCCTCCCGCTGTAGCTCCTCCTCTGCCACCCTGGCTGGCAGAGCCATCCTGCTGCCCTAGAGGCTAAATATGGCAGAGCTTCATTGTCCCACCTCCCTTACAGCCAGGGTAGTAATCTTCAGGAATGGGTAGGAAGGAATGTGTGCTGAGGGTCTTGGGGGAGACGTTTTCTCCCCTTGAAAAGAAAGGTGCATGGAGGAAAGACCTCTCTTCTTAGTTTCTGGGTTTGCTCATGCCTACCTGTGGTGTCTGGAACTGCTACAGCAACCTTGCTACCATGAGGGAAGCGTGGCTGAACACTCCAAGGATGGCGGGGCAAAAACATGGATAGGTCCTAGGTCCTTGAGACCATTAAGCTTCCCATCCAAGTCTGGAGCATCTTATATAATTGGCCTCATTACTTAAGGTATTTTTAGTTGGAATTTCTGCTGCTTGCAGCTGAATGAATACATTTTGATGAGCACCAGTGAGCATGACCTCATGGTTGGGCTTTATTTTGTGCTGACTTTTAGTTAGTTTCTTTAATGTTATATATTAAACAGACACAACTTTCTACGGATTTGTCCTCTTTATCTAATGCTCTCCTCCCTCTCTATCTGGATCGCTATCCAGAATCGGAAACTTCATTCTTTGCTTGTCTCTATAAATTTTCCTAATAAAATGAAATACTTCATAAACCCAAAGCTTGCAGCTATCACAGTAAAATAAAAAAATCAGTTTCAGTGATGTTTTTCTGATTTTCTCATGAATGCTAAGTGATGCTGGCCTAAATAAGACAGAGTATCACTTCTGGTATGATCTGTTATATCTTGCTGATGCAAGCACAAAAAGGGTTTTCCTCTTGTTTTATTCCGCCCCCCATGTATCCCTTCCGGAAACAGGGTCTGAAGGGTACCTTGTATTTAACACATGGAGCCCTGTGGTGAAATACAGTCTCCCGTGCCATTACCCCTCCTCCCATTATTGCATCTGAATGTGGCAAGATAAAAATTGTTTATTAAGCTGTATACCCAGTTCATCATTTCACTCTGTTGCCTAAGAGCTTCTGGATTTACTCATTCCGTTTCTTTGCTCTGACCCCTCCAAGGAGGATCCTATACTGTCTGACAGCTTCTTGGGATTCAGTGAAGGAGAATCGGGAGGAAGGGGACGTTGAGGAGGAAGGTGATATGAGAGGCTGGCCAGGGTGGGACTGAAGGAGTTTATGGTGGGTTAAAGTTAGAGGAAAGATACATGGGAGCAGGTCTAGGTTGAGGTTGGGGGGTGGGAGGTAGACATGCAGGGCTGGCGTTCACCCAGTTTATATCAGGATGGCCCAATGGATTGCTCACAGCCAGGGTTCATTCTGAGATCAGTACCTGGGTTGTAACAGTTGTTAATATTTTGAATATCACCTCTGGAGACATGTGTACTTTAAGAAATCTCTGGGAGATATTGGCCCTCATTATGGTGTTCAGGATTATAAATAAAAGTTTTAGAAAAAGAACAATTTGGGATAACATTTTGACATTTCTTTTGGTTGTGTTTCTTCATTTTTTAATTTTTCTGTTCCTTTTCTTTCCCCATCCCCCTTTCTCCGTTTTCCCTTCCCTCTTTCCCCTTTCCCCCTTCCTTTTTCTTTTATTTCCCTGGGTCACCACTTACACTGAAGCATCACTCTGGGAGGTGCAGACTAGAGGTGTTACCTGTATAGTTACTGTTTAGGGGGAAGAGTAACTGATACACTGGACTCCAGTTGTTTTTCATTCAAATACAGGAAACAGAGAAAGTGTTTTTCCCTTAGGACTTGTCTGAAGGGTTTAGAAACACTGAATTTAGCTACCTATAAATGTACTTGCTTACTTGAGAAAAGTCTTCTCTCTTACCAGGAAGTGTAGTGACAGAGTAATGCAACAAAAGTCTTCTGAGCTTCTCTTGGTGTAAGTTTATCTTTGAACATATTCTTGGCTCTCAGAACCACTGTCTGTTAAGCCACTGGGTCATCAACAGCTATGCTGTGAAATAATTAACACTGTATCCTGTTTTTCATTCAACTGCTACTTGCTTTTGAGTCCAAATTTAGAAGTACATTCCCTGTGGCCACAAACAAGGAAGAAAAATGATTGCAGATGGAGTTGGGAGAGCCCAACAGTGTGGCAGTGTGGCATGGGGACCTGGGGGGGAAAAAGCTAAATGAAAATGCTTCATTTTCACATAGCTCTAGACCTGTGCTCTCCAATAGAAATATAACATGAGCCCCAAACATGATCCACTTAGGTAATTTTACTTTATTTATTTATTTATATTGGAGTATAATTGCTTTACAATGGTGTGTTAGTTAGTTTCTGCTTTATAACAAAGTGAATCAGCTATACATATACATATATGCCCATATCTCCTCTCTCTTGTGTCTCCCTTCCACCCTCCCTATCCCACCCCTCTAGGTGGTCACAAAGCTGATCTCCCTGTGCTATGCAGCTGCTTCCCACTAGCTATCTGTTTTACATTTGGTAGTATATATAAGTCCATGCCACTCTCTCACTTCATCCCAGCGTACGTTTCCCCGTCCCCGTGTCCTCAAGTACATTCTCTAGGTCTGCGTCTTTATTCCTGTCCTGCCCGTAGGTTCTTCATAACCTTTTTTTTTTTTTTTAAGATTCCATATATATGTGTTAGCATACGGTATTTGTTTTTCTCTTTCTGGCTTGCTTCACTCTGTATGACAGACTCTAGGTCCATTCACCTCACTACAAATAACTCAATTTCATTTCTTTTTATGGCTGAGTAATATTCCATTGTATATATGTGCCACATCTTCTTTATCCATTCAGTATGGAGGTTCCTTATAAAACTAAAAATAGAACTACCATAAGACCCAGCAATCCCACTACTGGGCATGTAGGTAATTTTAAATATTCTAGTAGCCTCGTTAAAAGATATTAAAAAAAAGATGAAATTAATTTTTAAATATATTTGTCTCAGTATGTCCAAAATAATATTGTTCCAAGATGTAATCAATATCAAATTTTTTGAGGTACTGTAATTCTTTTTTTTTTTGCACTAAGTATTTGAAAGCCAGTGTGTCTTTTACTTATAGCATGTCTCAGTTCAGGTTTGCCAGATTTCAAGTGCTCGATAGCCACATGTGGCTAATGGCTACTGTACTGACCAGCTCAGCTCTGTATTATTTCTACGATACTTATTCCATTTTTCACTCATGCTCATAATAGATCAAGATGGTGCCAGGTCACATCAGCAGAGATGATTGCTTTTTCTTCAGCCCTCTAAGGACTCCCCTGTTAATGCATTTGGGACCAACTTTTGAAATGGGGCAAGAGAAGGAAGGATTGGCTTTGACATGGAAAGAGGATACTATCCGAGGAGACTCGGAACTTTGTGAGCTGGTCACGGCACAGTGCTTGATGGAGGTTTGTGGTTGGTATCTATGATCCAGATTATCCAGTTGGAGTCAAAAGTGAGAATAGATAGGGGAAGTATAGTTATTTATCAGGAGTAATATGATGTGATGGAATGAGTTCTAGATCATGGTCGGGAGTACTAGGCACTAGTCTAGGCATTGATCTGGGAGGAGAGAAGTAAATTGACATTCAACAAGCCTATTACAGCATCAGGCACTTTACACCCATTTTCCTTTCCAATTCTTATAGTAAGCCGAATAGTTAGATATTATAATCAAATCCCATTTACAGAGGAAGACACTGAGCCTAGGGAGGAGGAGTCCTGGCTTATCATGGAGTAAGAATAAAATCTCAGCTCCGATTCCAAAGCTGCTATGTTTTTAACATTATAATCCATATGCACGCCATATAGGTTGTATCTTCTATCAGGGTTTGACTGAAGAAGCAAAAGCAGTCATGCATGCATGTAGGTATATATGGGGTAAATATTTGTTACAGGGAATTGGCTTACATGATTGTGGGGATTGGTTAAATGGTCTCTGTAAGGGTGTTGTCTCTACATCTGATGCTAGAGATTGAAGTCCACAGGGCAGGCAGTCATAAAGGGAAGATCATGAGCATGCTTGAAGCCAAGCCACAAGCACGAGACGGAACCCCACAAGGTCAAACTGAGCTCCATTTCTGTTATTGTGGCTTCTGACCTTGGTGATAGAAGTGTTCTGCAGAAGTTGGGGTTCTTCATCATGGCGCTAAACACATATACTTGGCTTAGGAGGCAGAGAACCTGAAGAAGATTTCAGGGGATGGTGCAGCCATTGCAGGCCCAGCTGTTGCATCACGGCAGTGAGCTGAACCAGCAGATGAGCAACAAAGCATGAGTGAGAAAATGGCTGCAGCTTCCCTTCCACCCTCCTATTTTCCTGAGAATCATCCCTGTGGCCCACATATAAGAAAGGGAGTTCTGGCAAGTGTACTTCAGCCTACTCAAGTTGACACATTACAAAGCCATCACATTGGTGCTCAGGTAGATATTCGTTGAATGAATGAATGAATTAATTAATGGATATTGTGCTGCCTCTCTTGGAAGTTCCCTGGGAGTCAGAACACTTAATTTTGGCTCTGCCTCTTGTAAGCCAAGCAATTTTGAACAAGTCACTTAACCCTTTGAGTCTTGTGTTTCTCATCTATAAAACTCCAAGAATAATTCCTGTTCTGCCTGTTTAATAGGACTTTTATAGGGATCGGCTGAGATGGCCTGAACAAAAGCACTTTGAACATTGATAAAGGATAAAACAAATGTGATGAAGCATTACATTATTTTAATTTTTAATGTTGTTATTAATAGTTCAGCTTCCTGATGAATCACATGGAGTTAATAGTTTCTGACTAATTTACCTATGGATGTGCCAGGAAGATTAAACTAGATGAAGTACGTAGAAGTGCTCTGTCACCTAGGCCATGGCATATTCTTCAAAGGCAAGACTTAATTGTCGTTCAACACTCAGAAACATTTGCACAGTGTGTTTTAGTTCTGGGCTAAATGGCTTAGGGGGATAAGTGTGTAATTGGAACCATTGGTAACCCTGGGTGCTGGAGGGCAGTGGCCATTCCTTGGATGAAAGTTGTGAGCAGTGGATGAGGTTTCTGTCCTATAGGTCTGGGCTTGCATTTCATAGCAGCCAAACTTGCTCAGCAGAATGAAGAAATCCCTGCGGAAGTTCTTGGTGAAGATAGCATAGAGGAAGGGGTTGGCACAGGAGTTGATGGGGTAGAACAGGACCAGGAGGATCTTTGACTTGGACACAGTGATGAGGGGCACCTTGAGGGAGGCAGAGATGGCAAAGAAGGAGATGGGCGCCATGCAGAGGAAGTCAGTGAAGATGAGCATGGCCATGCGCTTGGCGATCTTGGTGTCACTAGAGGAGGACGTAATGTTGGGGTTTCTCACCGTGAGGTAGATGTGAATGTAGCAGCCACAGATGACCACAAAGGCCAGGACATTGAGCACAAGGAGGGACATGACATACAGTTGCGACCAGGGGCTGTCAATATCCATAGGCAGGCAGACGCTCACCTTCATGTAGCTGCTGATGCCAAAGATGGGAAAGAGGGCGACTGCAAAAGCAAAGATCCAGCCCACCAGCATGACGCTGGTAGCATGGCGGAGCTGTACTTTGCGTTCTAGCTGCATGGCATGGGTGATGGTGTGCCATCTTTCCAGCGTGATGGCTGTCAGAGTGTAGACTGAGAGCTCACTGGCAAAGACGGTGAAAAAGCCGGCAGCATCACAGCCTGCTCCAGTTTGCCAGTCAATGGCGTAGTTGTGGTACTGGCTTTTGGTGTGGATATCAACTGATGCTATGAGCAGCAGGTAGATTCCAATGCAGAGGTCGGCAAAGGCCAAATTGCACATAAGGAACCGGGGGACTGTGAGTTTGGATTGGCTGGTCATCAGGACCATTAGCACTAGGATGTTCCCAGTGACGGCCAGGGTGCTAATGAACCATATCAAGACTCTGAGAATATCATACCCCATGATATCTTCACATGGATTGAATGCATCTGGCTCAGGGGAGCAAGTCACGTCAACCACTCCATTGCATAAGTCATAGTCAAATTCACTGTACATCACGTCAAATCCTTTGGCATAGCTGGACTCATCGTCTTCTGCCAGAGAGACTCTGTGACCCCTAGCCTGAGTCATATCATCAACTTCTTGCCTTAAAATAGATTTGTTGCAAATTGGATGAAGGTCAGAGCTAGAAAAATACAAAAAGGAATAGAATCAATATGTTGGATCCAGAATGGCAAATATATCACTGTCTTTACATGGGGCAGAGAGTGGGGTTTCTTCCTGAGAGTTTATTTTTTTCTTCTAACAGTTTGTCTGCCCTTGAGGCTAAACTCAAGGGTTAATGCTGCTTACTGTAAATGAACAGAACAATTTGTGCATATATTCCTAGAGTTGGATGGCCCACTGGGGAAGCCATCTGGCCACGACCTGAATGTGGCTAAGCTTTGCTGTTAAGTGCAAATAATTTACAGACCTGATATCAACTCCACCCTCACCCGTCCCCATCTGCATTCAGCTCTCTCTTCATATGCCTGAGTAGGGTACACCCCCTTTCCTCTACTCTAAACTCCAGTCCTGGAAGATCTGGGCTGTTCTCTGACTCAAATAAGAGTTTATTTTACCTACATAAATTAGAAGATCAGAGTCTGTAGTTGGTTCCCAGCCAGCCCTGTCCCTGGCTCTTTGGTACTCAGGCTACCAGGAGGTCTGCTAATTTGCCTGAAATGTTACTGAGGGGCTTGTTCTTTCTTACTTCACTCCCCACGGGCCACAACAAGCCTCAGGCACGTATTTGTCTGCAAGGTAATCCTGGCTCTCTCACATTAAGTAGTTCACTAGTGAGGGCCCAAAAGGGCAAATGCAGGTGCAAGGGGGCCTAATTTATTCCAAGATTGTAACTCATTCCCTGAGGATCTGGCTCTTCTGGGGCTCACTTTTCTGTCTTAGCTTTCCGTTTAAACCCCAATGTACAAGAGGCCTCATCAACAGAATAGAGGCACTTCCAGAAGGGATTTGAATGAAAGCCAGATGGTAAATATTCTATCCAGACAAGTGGATAGTGCATGTAGAACCTGCATGTGTGTGTACACACACACACACACACACACACACACACACACACACACACACCCTCCCTCCCTCCCTCCCTCCCTCCCTCCCTCCCTCCCTCCCTCCTTCCCTCCCTCATTCCCTTTCTCCCTCCCTGAGGGGCAAGCTCACAGCAATGGTAAGTGACTGCATTTCTCTGGGGCCTTAACATAATCTCTTAAGTGACTGGGGAGGTGAGCGTTAAAACTCTTCAAAGACTCCCCCTCCCCAGTAAGACGGAGAGAGTGACTGGGGCGTGGAGGAGGTAAAGATTCCATTAGGCACTAAACGATGAGGGCAGGCCAAGTGTGCCAGCAGACCCAGACTGCACTTTTCCACATCAGCCTCTAGGAGAAGGGGCTGTTAGTGAGAACCGTCTCCTTTCTCTCCCCTCCAGAAAGTGAACTGAATTGCCAGAAAGTCATTTTCCCTTGGATCAAGGGACTCCTTTTTTTTTTTTTTTTTTTCCTGGATAATGTGGCACTTGTTGTGTTAGAGACTGATAGAACTTCTCACATCAGTCACAGTTTACACTAAGGAGGTTAAACACTTAACATACGTGTAATTGAAAATGTGCAGAAAATCTTTTGGTTTAGTCAGAGATCTTACAAGAAAGGTGAGGCAAGTTCAGAGATGGGCAAAGAGGGGACAAGAGAATCACTTTGTTTCTTATTCTAACTCCCAACTCCTAAACCCTGTCATTGGATTAGCTGCAGCCCAGTTCTAGGAACAGGAAGTAAGTAACCTGGTGCCAACAGGCTGTGATTCGGTTCACTGAAACAGATCTGACTAACCATCTAGACAGACACAGCCTTCACTTCCCGGGGCTTATGTTGGCTTCGGTGAAGATGCTTATTTTTGATACTGCTATGAACATATTTTAAATATAGATGCTTCCCTTTCCTGAAACAGAAGTGACCCAATGACATGAGTGGGGGAAAGGTAAACAATGCATGTCTGTCTCTTAGAGAAGAATAGAAAGAAAAATGGAAGCAGGGGAAATAAAATCACGCCTCTGCAGTACCTTGGCAAATCCTAAGTATTATAAAGAGTTGGGAATTCAGTTTGGGGTGAGGTTAAAAAGTAGTACTCTTGGATCCCAATAAATCAATGAACAGATACTTGGGAAATGCATGGCAGAGTGGCCGAGAGCCTGAGCTTTGGAGACAGACAGACAGACCAGAGAGTTTGGATCTGAGTTTGTTTGGTGTTTGTCAAGTTATTTACTGTCTCTGAGCCTCAGTCTCTGCCTTTGTGAGAAGGGAATAAAAATGGTGTTTTTACCTTTGTGAAAATTAAGTGAGATAAAGCTGCAAAGTATTACAGTGCCTGGCAGTGAATACTTGACAAGTGTCAGCAATATGAAGAGAGAGGATGTGGTTACTTACTGAGTTCATGTGGAGGTCTAGGCCCTATGTGAGTACTTAATGAACATGCCACAGTGCATCAGTTTAAAATCTAGCCAGGAAGAAAAAGCCTAAATACAATAAATAACAAAACTAGGGTAAAATATCAATGCAAGCTGAGTATGGACATAACTGCTTAAATGACAGATGAGGGGCATGGTTAATAAGGTCTTTCCATAAAAGTCCACGAGGTCCATTGGCCAAAATGTCACTGTCACAGGGGCCTAACATTTACACTTCAGGCATTATTTCCAAATGGGGATTGGAGGAACAGTTTCATTACACAACTTTAAACTCAAATTTCATTACCTAACCACGCCTACAGTTGTCTTCTGAATAGCAGAACCATATTGTTTTGGGTTTGTGAATTTGTTAAACATAAAGACTAAACACCATTGCTATTTTTGTCACCCCGTTTTGGCATGTCTTCCTGGAAGAGGCGTGGGCCTCTCCTTTGCCGCACCTGACAAGCCCTGATATAAGTTACAATAGGGACCTAGAGAGGGTGAGAGCCCGGTGGTCTGTAGGGATCAGGGAAGCCTTCAAGTCACGATACGATGTAAGGCAGACGTGGAGATTTCTAGTCGGGAGAGCCCTGAGGCCACATCTACACTACGAAGGGGAGTCCGAGCAATGGAGGGAGAGGATATATTTCTCTGGTGTGTGGGCGCTGAGGCAGACAGCACATGATGTACAGCTCCTTCGGTGGTCTTAACGTCCTCTGAGATTTCTCCTGGGGGGTATTTAGTTCCAGGGTTTTGGCAGTGAAATGGGTATCTTTCTTGCCCTGGCTGGAATATCTCTTCCTGGAGTATAAAAGAGGCAGGCCTTGCTGCCTTAGCCCAAGCCCTTAAGAATTCTAGTCATTAGGAAGAAATCCCCTGGCCCTTGAGCTAATCTGTGAGGAGTGTCTGGCTCTGGAGAGTTCCCCAATGATGCGTGCTAATTCTGAAGAGCAGCCCCTTTTCTGCAGATCCTTTAAATGGGTCTGAGTGTGGACTGCTAGTTAATTTAGGGTGTGTACTGTTCGGTTGTTTCACTTTGCTTTAGAGTAGGGGACACATCTGCATGTTAAGGTTGAATAATAGAGACTGCGTTAAGCAGTGAAAGAGTATCCCAGAAGCTGTGTTCGTGCTGGGCTACTGTACAAGAGTGGGAATGGGGCGTCATCTGATTGAGTGCCACTGTGTGATGTGAATTTTATCAGTGAGTTTAGGAGAGGCAGAAAGCTTTGAGAACCCCTGATACCCAATAAACTATATCTCCAGTGGATCCTTTAAATACCTGAACAGGTAATCTCTAATACTCCCTCTCCACTTAAAAAGTGGGTAACTTTTTAACGAGTTACCCACTAGGACTTGGCTTTGTTTGGATTACCCCCTGTGTGTGCATCAGTCTTTGCTATGGCATTTATGCTTCTCCCTTCCAAAGCTGACTTTGATGGTCCCTGGCACACTTATGGGGTGCAGAGTTTGGAACTTGAAGGATAAATCCATGTCGGGACAAAGGGAAAAGGGAACAAATATTTATTAAGCATCAGCTGCGAGTCAGGCTTGCTTGGTGTTTTTCATGTTAGCTCATTTAATATTTGGTAGGTAGCCTACCATGTGGGTAGCCCTGTCCTGTGAGCCCATTTTCAGAGAGAACACTAAAGCTTTGATCTAGACTCTGCCTAAGGGATTTCATTGTAGATGCCTCTGCCAGGGGATCCTCTTCATGCCACACAGGTGTAGAAGTTGTGGACCAAGGTCTGCGTTGGAGAAATGCCCGAGTGGGGCTCAGGGGCGGACACGAGGAGACTCACATCTGCCGCCTCCAGTTGGCAAAGATGCAGCAGTGGCTGGGGTAGGTGAGGCTGGCCTCCACGAGTGTGACAAAAGCTTCCAGACTGGGGAGCTTTTTTAAGTTGTAAGTTGACTTGGCCCGCAGCTTCTTAAGATTTCCTAAGCCATAGCTAGGCAGGGAATGGATCCTGGTTCTTGAAATATCTCTGTAAGGAGAAAAAGTAAACATAACCTGATTACTATGGGCCTAACATTTTCTGCTCTGTTAGCCATCAACATAGCAGCCACAGTAGTGCTATTTTTACTTGGGTGAGGAGGGAGACTCCAATTCATCCGGCACGCCTTGTTCAGATCAGTATTTGGCTAAAGGGACATTTGGCCCTTATATTTGTGGTAGGAGGACATAGATAACATGCCACTGTGTATCCTGGATGTACTTGCGTCCTGGCTGATCTGGGGCTTAAATGTATCTCTTTCCCCTTCCACAGTCTATCTATAGAATAGATACCCACGAATTTACATAGGACCGAGGAAGTGAGATCATTTCCTCCTCACCATAAAACTAGATGTAAAAATATATCCAGTGAGCTGGGGTGGCATCTGTGGCCATATTTCAGAAAAGGATGCAAAGAGAACACACCAGAACAAAAAGGTATCTGGTGGGCAACAGAGGTACCCTCAGTACAAAGTCAAAGTGGCAATAGAGAGTGGTGGTGAGCGTGGCATCCACAGCCAGACTTGCCTGCTCGTGTACCCTACCCCTCTATCTATTAGACTGGTGACCTTGGTCGAGTTATCTCACTTCTCCATGTGTCAGTTTCCTCAGCTATAAAACAGGAATAATGGGCTTCCCTGGTGGCGCAGTGGTTGAGAGTCCGCCTGCCAATGCAGGGGACACGGGTTCGTGCCCCGGTCCGGGAAGATCCCACATGCCGCGGAGCGGCTGGGCCCGTGAGCCGTGGCCACTGAGCCTGCACGTCTGGAGCCTGTGCTCCACAACGGGAGAGGCCAAAACAGTGAGAGGCCCGCGTACCGCAAAAAAAAAAAAAAAACACAAAAAAACACAGGAATAATAATCATACCTACCTCAGAGGGTTGTTGTGAGAATTAAATGAGCTAAAGTACATAGAGAACTTCCTGACCAACAGACAGTACTTGATGACTGGCAGCTGTTATCAGAAAACATCTCTCTCTCTCTCTCTCTCTCTCTCTCTCTCTCTCTCTCTCTCTCTCTCTCTCTCTCACACACACACACACACACACACACACACACACACACACACGCACGCGCGCGCGCGCGCGCGTGCGCAGTTGCTCTTGCTTTGTCGGAGAGTCTCTGCCTTGGTGAACCAGAAGGTCTATATGGAAACCAGTGTAAATGGTCATTTTAACCAGGTCCCTGTCACTGGAGGGTTCCAGAGTCCCATCCTTTCTGGCAGCAACACCAGTAACGTGGGCCATTTTCTGGCAGCACCGTTGGCAGCTGAAACCCTCAAAACAACCTGACCAGTGGGGTGGGAGTGAAGAGATTTAAACGGCATCGACTTAGACCTGTTGGGGCCAGAAGGTTGGCCGTGAATGAGTGCTTCTGATGGGAGTGGTAGCGAGTGATGACCAGGATGGATTCATTTCAAGCATCCTTGGATATACTTGGTGAAGGAGAATCTGCTAATGTCTGCATTTCCTGTAAGTCAAAGCATTGGGCCCTAGGAGCAATGAAGCTTGGGGGTGTGAATATATATCTGCTACCTCGTATGCTCTCCCAGTCTGGCGAAAATTACTTTCTCAAAGCCTTGTTTTCATTATGTCATTCATTCTCTTACTCAAAAGTTTATAATGCTTCCTGTTGTTCAATGAAACCTACTTGTAGCTGCTGTCCTATTGTCACTTCCCTTTCCCAATCAAACTTCTTATACTAGTTGTCCATACTTGATGTCACCATTTCCTCATTTCCCAATCCAACTCAGTTTCTTCCCAGTCCCTAGAGAAACAATACACACTAAGGTAACTATGGTGACCAGCACATCATATCCAGCGCTTTGTACTTCATTAGAAGTTCTAACCTTAGTTCTTCATTGGAAGTTCCTCTTAGTTTTGACCTTCTTGATTTCTCAGTTACATTTCACCCATAAAACACTCCTCCTTCCTGAGACAGTCTTTTTCTTGGCATCACATTCTTTCCAATTTCTTCTGACATCTACTTTGACTTATTTCTGATTTTTTTCTTTCTCCTTTTTCTATTGGAGTTCCTCTAAACTCAGGCCCCTTTCTGACTGTACATAATCTTCCCAGGTGATCTCACCTACTTCCTTGGTTTCAGATACCAGGTATATGCTGATGGCTTCCCAATGTATATCCCAGTTCAGATACTACTTCTGAACTCCAGGCCCAGATAATCCATTGTCCATCAGATCCCACTCTTTTGATAACTTGCAAATATCCAAACTGAATTTGCCATCTACCTTGTAAATATGTTTGTCCTTGTGCTTTTCTTTTCTTAGCAAATGACTCCTCTATCTCCCCATGTTGTTCAGGATAGAAGCCTGGGAGTCATCCTTCACCCCTCCCCCTCCCTCCCTCGGACTCAGTTTTCTTCTTCTCACAAGCCTAACTTTTACATTTGTTTCAAATTGGTCCACTTTTTTTGCCACAGCTTTAGTCTAAGTCACCATAATCTCTGCCTAGAGAGAAAGGCAACAGTCTCATAACTGTTCTTCTCATGACCATTGTATTAAGGTTCTTCAGAGAAACAGAACCAATAGGATATATGGAGATATGTAAGAGGAGATTTATTATGGAATTTGGCTTATGTGATTTTGGAGGCCGAGACGTCTCATGATATGCCATCTACAAGCTGGAGAACCAGGAAGGTTTGTGATATAATTCAGTCAGAGACAAAGGCCTGAGAACCAGGACAGCCACTGGTTTAAGTCTCAGAGTCTGAAGGCCCAAGAAACAGGACCCCTGATGCACAAGGCCAGGAGAAGATGGATATTCCAGCTCAGGAAGAAAAGAAGCACATTTGCCCTTCCTCTGCCTTTCTGTTCTATTAGGGCCCTCAACTGGTTAGATGATATCCACCCACATGGGGAAGGTGAATCTTCTTTACTCAGTCTATTGATTCCAATGCTAATCTCTTCTGAAAACACTCTCATAGGCACACTCAGAAATAATATTTTACCAGCTATCTGGGCATCCCATGGCCCAGTCAACTTGACACATAAAATTAATCATCGTGGCCATCTAGCTCTCTCTCTAACGCAATCTTTACACTGCAGATTGGGTGATATTTTTAAAATGCCAGTTAATTGTGACTTCCTGCTTATAACTAGTCGATTGTTCCCCATTACACTTCCAATGAAGTACAAAGCACTGGACATGATGTGCTGGTCTTGCCTCACTTCTCTCACATCCGTTCTGTGCCCTTTTCTGTGTTCTGCTCTGTATTGCAGGAGAGGTGGCCTCCAAGGGTTCCATTTCCCAGGTACCTCCTTGTCAATCAGCTTTCAGTGGGTTCAGCAAATGGCACTGGTGGGACTGGAGGGTGGGCGGAAGGCATTTCTCATCCCTTCTTTACCTCAGGCAGCAGCTCGTCTGTGATTCCAGCTGTCATCAAACAGATCTGCTGAGGATCCAGCACCTACCAGTCATCCCAGTTTCCACATCCTCACTGGGCCCTCAAGACCTAGGACTAGTAGCAATAATCTCAGGACTGCTAAAGCCCTGCTTGATATTTAGACACATTTACATTATCAGAGTTAAGGATTACCATTTATGTAAAACCTATGTATATTTTACTTAGTTCCCCTCCTTGTTAGATACCAAATAGATCAAATTTGTCAGTGCTATTGTTCAAATACTTCGGTGTGCTTGCTGATTTTTTCACTTGCTTGTTCTGTCACTCCTGAGAAAAGTACACTAAAATCTCCGACTATGATTTTGGATTGGTATACTACTACTTTAAGTTTTGTCAATTTTTGCTTTACATGTTTTTGAGGATAATTTTTTAGGTACATATAAATATAGAATTTTTACATCTTCCTGGTGACTTTCTTTATATCTAGTTATATGTGTCTCCTGACTCTTTGGACATTTCTTCTTTGCTGGTTCCTTCCTGAACTCCAACTTTTAGACCCATGGGCTCAGAGCCTAGCCTTCTTTTCTCCATTTTCACTTACCCTGTAGGTGAACTCCTTTAGTCTTAGGACTTAAACACCATTTATATGCTGATGTCCCCTCCCCCCTCTCAATTTTTATCTTGAGGCTGCTTTTCTCTCCTAAACTCCAGACTCATATTTCAGCTACCTCCTTATGATCTCTACTTGGATGTCGAATAAGAAGGTGAAGCTTTAGATATTAAAAATTGAGCTCCCGATATCTCCCCAAACCTGCTCTACTTACAGCCTTTCCAGTTGTTCCTGCAAAAACTTGGAAGTCATCCTTGACTCCTCTTTCTCTCACACCCCACATGCAAACCCTCAGCAAAATAACTTGGCTTTACCTTCCACATAGATCCGGAATTTAACTACTTCTCACAACATTCATTGCCCTCAACATGAAGTAAAAGTTCTCGGTGTTCCAAGGTCTCTTTTTCTAGTTCTTGCCTACGTATTCTAATTCTTCAGAGCTGGGGGCCCTGGAGATAAGTGTCTGATCCATGAACCTTTCTTTGTCCTTGTGATGAGTCTTCGCTCTCTGCTGCTGAAAGATCCAGCTGTTCTGGCCTGTTCTCCACTTAGCCTTTCCATTGCTCCAGAGCTTCTCAACTTTATTCTCTGCCCTAAAAAAAATCTTTCTAGTTTCTCTCTTCAGGCAATTGCTCCTCTGACCAGTTCTGCTATTGATACTCTGGTCCTGGTGATCAAGTTCTTGTTTTGCCTGGTCTATGGGGTCTTCTTTTTTCCCTCAAATATGGAAGGGAGCAAAGATTGCCTGTTTTGTCTAAAACAGTTCAAGGCTTCCTCCAAGGAATGAGGTGAAGGTATAAACAAAGTGTTTCAGGAATAATCTAAACCAGGGCAATCATTTATTACCTGCCATCAACATTTTTCATATTTCTAAAATCAAGTGATACAAAACAGAAGGCTATTTTTTCTTAGTTATGCCTTCCCTCCTTGATTTAAAAATATACAAAAATCACAGTAATTGAATATTTCCAAAAATAAACAGATTTTTGTATTCTGTGCAATGCCATGGTATTCTCTCATTGACTCTGTAGTCGATTAAAGATGACTGTGAATTCTTTATACTCTTCCATAGAGGGTCTGTTTGCCCTTCCCTTGAATCCAGGCTGAACTGTGATGTCTTTGGCCTATAGTAGAGTATGATGAAAGTGCTGCTGTACCAGTTCTGGACCTTGCCTTTCAGAGCACTGATAGCTTCTAAATTGGTCTTATAGAGCCCTAATCTGTAGTGAAAGAACTCTGATGCCCTGAGAGTGCCATGCTGGAAAAAGTCGAAGCCATGCACAGAGGGTTCTGGAGGACGAGATGCCGTGTGTGTGTGTGTGTGTGTGTGTGTGTGTGTGTGTGTGTGTGTGTGTGTAGAGAGGTACCAAGTATGAGTGAAGGGTACAGCTTGGAGGAGACCCCCCGGACCCAGCCACCTGAGCTGACATCACATGGATCAGAGACAAGCCACCCAAACTTCTAAAACATAAAACTGTGGGGAAAATGGAATGACTGTTTTAAGCCACTGAGTTTAAGGATAGCTTTTATGCAGAAAGAGTCCCCAAACAGACTCGCATTGAAGTCTCTGAGATTCTCTCAACCCCATCATTTTTAACAGCTGTAGATGTATTTTTCCTTGAACGCCATTAAGAGTGCAATAGCACTATAGTCTGTATACTTTCTGCCTCTCTCCCTTACCATCTTTTGCTTTATATACTAGCTCTTTGTATTTGCATTTTCTCTCTCCTGGAGGGCAGAGGGCTCCTTGCATTCTCAGCAGGGCCTTTCACATAGTAAGCACCCAGAAAATTGTTGCTTTGTTCAAAGATAGGCTGGGGAGTGGCACTGATGGAGGTTTGGGAAAGGAACTAGATAGATCACCCCAGCCAGCTGTGATGGCTTCTGACCTCTAGCACTTACAGAGACTCTAGTACCTTGTATTATCTCTTCTGTTGTTTCATACTATTCAGCTTTTCATGTATATTTGTTTTGTCTCCTCAGCCAGGTTTCAGAGGCTCTGAGAGCAGGGATTACTAAGATACTTTTGTGTTCTACACGGTATTAATATTTGGCACAGAGCTGGGTTCATGAAATCTACTCAGTGGACACTTGTCTGATCAGCAGAGATGCCTCAGCACCATAAAAAGAATGAGAAGTTGAAGCAAGTCTTACAGAAGAGCAATTCTAACGGGAGAAAGATGCAAGGCAGGCTGAGAAAATCTGGATTTAAAGGGAGCTCAGCAAAACGGTGCTTCTGCAGTAGGCAAATATATGTGACTGAGATTATTCAAAGGAATCAAGGAAGAGAGCATCCTTGTGCAAAGTTTACAAGGAGCTAGACACAGATTGAAGAATAAATAGACTAATGCATGTGTGGGTTGACTTGCACGCAATCCAGTGACTAGGTGTTGGATGGGGAAGCCTGCTCGGGAAGCGTTGGTGTCTTTCTGTCTGCTGAGTGTTCTGGAGTTAGCTTGTATTTCGGGTTCCTCCTCATCACAGCTCCAAAATATGTGAGCTGCTGTCATTTTCACTAGGTGGCTTTGCTTCTGGAGGATTATGGCATCTTGTCAGTGTCCTGGGATCCCGAGCTTCCGCTGGTGGATATTGAAAGGAGGGAGTGGTTGGTAGGAGAGAGATGCAGAGTCACTTAGAGTTTGGTAAAGCAAAAGTCTTTAGCAGAAGTGGTTCCTGGGTGATAGGGAAATAAAAGTGTTTGTAGAAGTGTTTACTTCAAGCTTACTGCATACTTACTGGGGTGAGCAAACATGGAAACTATCATAAGACTTCCATTTTTTGGACTGGCAGAAAAATGTTTCTCTGGTATCTCCACAGATTAAGAAAAGCCCATAGACATTTATATCAGCAGGGGAAGGGGTAATCATGGGCTGGTGTTTTTAATCCTTGTCTTTCAGGCTGGTCTCATGCCGACAGCCTTTCTTTTTAAGGTGCCACTTTGGTTAACATTTCAGCACATGCTACATTCTGGTTGGTTTTGAGAATTTAAATCCTGAAATGTAGTACCAACAGGAGACTCATAAGACAATGGCTGAAGAGATTTAGTAATCCTGAACTGTTTCAACATTGTTAGGATTCTTGATTTTGAGATACAAAGTAGAAAGGGAAACAGCAGTCAGTAATAAGACACTGAGTCAGGAGAGTTAAACTGTGCGCTGTGCCCCATTTAATAAAGTGTGTTATAGCCAGTGCCACAAATTTGATTTGAACAATTTCTATTTTTCCCAGCAAAGATGTTGTTACCGGTCAATCATTTCCATAAGTGAGAGCACATTTCTGGTGTATACTACACTGACAGATGGCTAGAAGACCTGTCTTTCATGATCCCAGGCAGAATAAAAAGGCAATTTGCTTATCTATAGGACTGCGGGTACACTGGTAATGGAAAAGAATCATTCTTATACAAATACCTCAGTGTTTGAATCTGAACTATCAAATGAATCTGAGCTATAGCCAAATCAATTTGATAAACCATCAGAATATGATTGTACCGGCTCCAGCCTGCAAAGGCAATGCATTAAATTTTCCCCACAGGAAATGGTTTCCCAAGAAAACAACAATTGCTTGATTGCTAAAAAAAAAAAAAAAAAAAGAAGGAAGGAAGAAAAAGAAAACTTGAGTGAGTTCAGAATATCAGGTGAAAACTCAGATGGCTACTGATGCTCAAGGTCAAGACTCATGAGGGGGAAGTCAGGATGCTAGACTGCTCCTCGGAAACTCAATGGAGCTTGTCTGTGTGCCCCTAGCTTTCTCTGCATCTATTTCTCTTTGCAGTGGAATATCTTATCCTTGCACCCCCAGGTGTTCAGAGGCTCCCTGTTTCGCACTCAACTAAAATTTTTGCCTTCAGGAAAGGAGATATGTTTGGTTTGGGTGCCCTTCCCCTAACTCTTTTAGAACCCCTTGCATATATCTACTGGGGACAAAACACTGAGCCTGTTGGGGAGGGAGATTCACCACAGTTAGCTCTTGGAGGAGGTATTCTGGAGACCCGGCCAAGCTGCCCCGTTCCCAGCACTGGTTCTAGGGCAGTGATTCTCATTGTGCTTCCTGTACCAGCAACGTCAGCTTCACCCGCAAAGTTGTTAGAGGTGCAGGTTCTCAGGCCCACCCCTGACCTGCTGAATCAAAAGTTCTGGGGGTGGGGATCAGCCATCTAGGGTTTTACAAGCATGCCGGGTGATTCTGATGCAAGGTCAAATTTAGAACCATGGCTTGAGGGCAGCGGAGGTGGCCCATAGCCGAGTTCTGCTCTGGGATTTGCCCTCGCCTGACTCACCCGAGACTTGGCTCCTTCTCAGGGCCAGCCTGCACCCAATGACTGTTGATGAAAAGGCCTGGCCCCTTACCTTAATTCAGTCAATTTTGAAGGGCCGTCTTAAGGCCAGAGCTCCCCATAGGATTAGCGGAAGCTTCTGTTGCAAATGCATTGTAGTTCAACTTCCCTGTTAGCCTGCTTCTGCGTGCATCGAGCACTCCCCACAGACTCCAAGAGCGCTCTCCTGTAAACCTTTTGCATGCAAATATCCACGTCACAGTCTGATTTTCTGGGAGGGTAATCTGACCCAAGCCACGGTCACAGCCCTAACCTGAGCCGCATCTACTGTGGTCTGAGTGGTCTGCACACACTCCTTCTCCAACCCATGAACCCACAGCACCAGCGTGGGCTGGGCCTCTGCACACACTAAACAAGCAGGTCTCAGGCCAGGGTTTAGCGGGGGTTGGCACCTCAGGTTGCAGAAGTAGGGGATGGGATAGGCCTTAGAGTCCCAGGTTAGTAGCCAGAGAGGATGGTAAGACATCTGCGGACTAACCTGAAAGCCCCCCAAAAGGAGGCTTGTTGTTAAGCTGATCAACCCTCTTGCCTGTAAGGGGAGGAGGAGGAGACCAGCAGTTACAGGCTGGGCTTTCGGCCAGGATATTGCACGTATATCCTCATGCGTTGAAATGAAAAGATGTCTGAATGTATTATCACTCTCTACCTTTTTAAGTCATGGCAAGTGCTTCATAATTCCTTTGGATTTTCTATAAATTTTATTCACTGTTTCCGTGGTAAAAGGGTGGAAAATGGGCCTGTAACTCGAGGACCCTGCAGAACTGCTGGTGATGACGGCATCCTTTCTTGCCGGCATTCGTGGCAGGGCTGGCTGTGGATTCATGTTTGTGTTTTCCACTGAACACTGATCAGACACACTGCACAGTGCCTCAGCCTGGGACCTGCTTGTCAACTGCAGGGGACTTTCTTCTATGCTGTGTGTGTCACTTACTGGTGTTCTTGGGCTCAGGGGTCTGGTGTTCATAGTTATCTTCCCCCCTATTTTAGTTCACAGGTAATTTTAGGGGCCCTTTTAAATGTTTGATTGGACATGTTTATGTACTTTTGGTGACATGGTATGTTGGCACTACATGGAGTGTAAGGCAAGAGACCTAGTTTCTGGTTTCAGCTCTGCCACTTAACGGCAGCAGTGTGATCGATAGCAGGTCACTTCGCGTTTCTGTCTCTGGTTTCCTCAGCTGGGTAATGAGCTGGTTGGGGATCCTGTCCAACTTGAGTGTTCTCAGTAGCAGACAGTGGTTAAGGTGCGGTGATTTTATAGTGTACCTGGTACAGGTCACATAGGAAAACCTACCGCGTCACAGGTATGTTCTTACGTAACAGATAGAGGTGCCTATTTAGGCACATTGAAAACCCTCAGGACAGTTAGCTAAGTGAAATCGACACACTGCTATTCTGCTGGTCAAAGGCATCAAAAGCACTTTCTCTAAGTCTGTCTGTCTCCCAGGTACGCTAAGAATAAGAAACATTGACTAAGCATTACAAGTTCTGAAGACTCTGTATATTGGAACGCAGGGACTCTGTGCCTGGCGCTTCCCATTTGTTACACCCGTGTCCTACTTGGTGCCTCACAGGGCACATCGTGCCCTGATATTATTAAGTTGCATATTTAGTTCTATTGTCTGACTCCCCCTTATAAGAATGTAAGCTTTCTGTGAGGAAAAACTTCTGTTCCTTGCACTATATACAGTGCATAGCACACGGCTGGTGCTTAAAGTCTATCTGTGAGTGAATCAATGAGTGAATATATAAATATAAATATATATATACACACACACCATATATAATATTATTAGGCTTCAAACAGTATTAGGAAATAGGTATTATTGTTTTTGCCATTTTTTAGGTGAGGAAACCGAGGTTTAGAGAGGTGGAAGAACTGGTTTTAAACCTGGGTGGTCTGCTCTGGCATCTGTGCTTTCATCATGTGGACACTCCCTTCGTTTGTATATATTGCCTATCTGAAACCAGGCATTCTGGAGTAATCTTTGAACTTCTTCAAAGAGACGGAGTCCCATGTAAGGTCACAACATCTCCTTTATCATCAGTAATAACCATTTATGGAGTTTCTGCTCTACCATACAGGATCTCATTCCAGAGATGCATGGGTTCCAGACTGAAGGAGAATACAGTCGCCCCTGGGTGTCTGTTGGGGATTGGTTCCAGGACCCACCGCAGATACCAAAATCCACGGATGCCCAAGTTTCGTAGCCCTGTCCTCCTTATCCATGATTCCACATCGAGGATTCAACCAACCACAGAGAGTATATATTTATTGAAAAATATCCACATGTAAGTGGACTCAGTTCAAACCTGTGTTGTTCAAGGGTCAACTGGATAAGCTCTTTGGTGAAAATGAAGTGATGTTGATAGATGGTATGTAGATAGGTGGATGATATATATACTGACTGCCAAGTAAGAGGTGCTGGCTAGTGGCTCCCAAATGCCCCAACTGGCCTTAGGCAGGCTATATGAGGATCGTCTAGCAAACCTTTACATCTAGTCACATGTTTATCTATTTCTTTGCTCACTATTTCTTCTTGCATCCAACTCCTTCCTTCCAGATTCCTTTCTTATTCCTACAGTACATTTGTCAATAGATGTAGTGGGTCTTGCTTGGAGCCTAGGAAAACACATTTTTAAAAAGCTCTTGCAGATTTGGGCCCCTGCAGCCATGAAGACTATGGGATTCACAGGAGGAGGCATTCACTGTTGGCTGAGATGGTCAGGGAAGAGCTGGTTGACCCTTGTGGAAGGGCAGGGGCTGATGAGAAGAGAATAGGGGAAAGTCACTCTTGGAGGGACAAATGGAGATGAGGAAGCAATAATAGGAGGAGAGGTGCTGATGCAAGGTTGTGAGGCACTGGATGCATCCCAAGAGATCTGGAATCGATACAAAGAGGATCCAAAAATAAATGTGTGTGTATATCTCACTGGTTTGAGGGAAACTCCTGGACATTGAGAGTGAGGAAGGAGAACTGTGCTTTTTCTCTTTCAGGGAAGAGATGTATAGCAGAGTGGTTAAGAATGTACTATGAGTTAGACCAGTTTGGTGTGGAATCTGTGCTCTAAAATTTCTGTGACCTTTGATGAATTGACCCCTCCAGGGAAGCCCGTTTTTTCTTCTCTAAAATGGGACTAATAGCTCCTACCACAGAGGTTATTGTAAGGATTAAATTAGAAAATTCATCTTAAGTTTCTAAAACACTGGCTGGGACTTGGTAAGTGCTCATTAAATGTTAGTTGTTGTTGTTACTGTTGCTACTTTACTGAAATTTAGAGTGTGGATCAGCCCTAAATTGTCCTATAAATCTTTGCAGATGACACAAACAAAATTTGATCTTAATTGCCAGCCCTGTGTTATAAGCTTCCCTGAATGGGAGAAAGTTGACTTCTAACGTAAGATGCTGATCTCTTGCACACGGAAGTGGGGGAAGCTACTCACAGAATGACTGGTCCAGAGGCTCCCTGGAAAACATCATTAGGCAATTCTTCCAAATTATTGTTATCACTTAGATTCCTGGGGATGGAGTTGAGGAAAGAAGAAGGGAAACACAAAGCCATGTAAACATTACTGTTGTAAGAGCCATTTCCCTCTAAATGACCTGGAAGAATAATCAGGGCTACTTACAGCTCATCTAGTTGGGTTCCATTGAATGCACAGTTGTGTATTTCTTGAATCCCGTTCTTACTCAGCCATCTGAAATAAAAGACCCATTAAAAAACCAATACTGTCAGATGCAAACAATACATGGGTTTCATAATTGGAAGCACTGGGGCAGGGTCAGACAGTCCAGGTCAGTGACATAAATAAAATTACCACCCTTAAAGCTTGGGGATGGGGTGGAAGGGAGACTGATTTATCACTGTATAACCTTTTGTAACATTGGAAGTTTGCGTTATGTGCATGTATTACTTATTCAGAGAAATAAATGAAATTTAATTTTGAGAAGGCACACTTAGGCATAGCAGCCTGGATCCCAGAAGGTCTTTGCACACATCAGTTGTGTGCAGAGACAATGCTATGGAGAGAGCAGACAAAGATCTGTCCCGTCCTGAAGGACAGAAATCATACAGTTATCGAACAAGTGTTTATAAGACAGAGAAAGAACATATTGTATCACCTTTCTCTATGGCCTTAAGCCTCTCACTCAGGCTCATTCACAACAGCAGTCCTGGCTGTCATCAAAAAGTGATCTAATTAAACTGTCAGACAACCTGCCCATCTCCTGTGACCTACAGGGACTTGGTTATTGGAGGTTTGAGGAGGTGGCTCTGGGTTAAGCCAGAAAGGAAGAGAAATCAGTGATAGAGACTGTGGGCTGTGGCGGGGTGAGGTTGTGTGGGTGGGCGCAGGGGGAGGCTCTGGGGGAGGGGGGTGCTGGATGTGGAACAGTCATCCTGATTGTGCCAAGAAGGTCAGTGAGCAGGTTTGCCTGGACAGGGGAGCCCAAGGACACCTTGGGCTGACAGCTCTGCATTGCTGTGCCCCTAGATGGATCTGAAAACAAAAACAGAAATCCAAGGTCGGGAGAGCTTAGCCTGAAGAGCCTCTGATCCGTTGCTCTTGATTTGCTCTCAGGTCCTTTCCCTTGTCAGGCTCAGTAGGTGTACAAATAACACTGTTCCAAAAGCTGACCCAGAGAAGTTTCCGTGTGTTCAGGACATCGATGGTTTCCGGTGCTGCAGTGGGTAGCTCAACACGCTTAAAATCACAGGAGGACAACTGCGTGTGTTTTTCTTCCTCCTGAAAGCCAGTTAGCTGAAAATCCACACAGAAGCAATGCAAGTCTTTCAAAACATTAGCAACAAATTGGTGGCTTCCGATGGCCAAGAAGTGTCTGTGCATCCCAAGTCCTGCCTGCCCCACTCCTGCCCAAGTGTCCCCAGCACATCCAGCCTCCTGACTGATTTGTCAGCCTATTCCCGGGTGGGTGACAGTCGCTGGAGCAGCTGCCCCTAACCTGTGGGAGGTGGATCCTGGGGGTTTTGGATCAAACAAATGGGTCAGCAAACTTTTTCTATAGGAGGCCCAATAATAAATTTTAGGTTTTGTGGGGTTAAGAGGTGAAATGAGAATATTATTGTTACATAGGTACTTTATATAGGTACTTATAAAACGGTTGCCATGAAATTTTTATTAACTAAACTTAAAGTATAATAGTAATAACTGAGCGCAATTTTTTTTTTTAGTATAGGTCTACTATTGAAAAGAATGATTCTTTTTCTTTTGTTGGGGGTAATATTTTGCTTCATTTAGGTTTAGTGTCTGTGTTCCCTACCATCAAAATCTTCACTTATAAAAGCTAGTCCTAGGGCTTCCCTGGTGGCGCAGCGGTTGAGAATCCGCCTGCCGATGCAGGAGACACGGGTTCGTGCCCTGGTCCGGGAAGATCCCACATGCCGCGGAGCAACTAAGCCCGTGAGCCATGGCCACTAGGCCTGCGCGTCCGGAGCCTATGCTCCGCAATGGGAGAGGCCACAACAGTGAGAGGCCCGCATACCGCAAAAAAAAAAAAAAAAAAAAAAAAAAAAAAAAAAAAAAAAAAAAAAAAAGCTAGTCCTAGATCAGGGGCCAGATGTGCCCCATTGGGTGTTGTTGGCTGACCCTTAACCCAACAAAAGCAGTGTGCAAATCCATATGAGTTCTACCTATCTTTTTTTCTATAGACTAGATAATTAACATTTTCTGCATGTATATGTCATGCAAATAGATGTTGCTATGATTAAATAAAATGCAGACTAATTTAAAAGAATTATTATATTTAAAGTAGCACTTTATTTTTATGGATTTTCTTAATCAATAGATGCCATTACATGGGGAGCGGGTGGCATTTTTTGATGTCGTCAACAGATCATGCAAAAAACATATTATGTACAGAATTCTTGCCCTGGGTTTACATTAGGCTGTAAGACTCTCAAACTACTACCAGAGAAGCTGATATTTATCACCTATATGCCTAGTTTCTTAAGAGAGGTAGTGCTGGTTTTAAAACCAACCTCGGGGGCTTCCCTGGTGGTGCAGTGGTTGAGAGTCCGCCTGCCTATGCAGGGTACACGGGTTCGTGCCCTGGTCCGGGAAGATCCCACATACCATGGAGCGGCTGGGCCCGTGAGCCATGGCCAGTGAGCCTGCGCGTCCGGAGCGTGTGCTCCGCAACGGGAGAGGCCACAACAGTGAGAGGCCCGCGTACCGACAAAACAAAACAAAACCAACCTCATGATGATGGTGACGACAAACAGGGCAGAGCGTCAGCTAAGGAATAACTGAATCATGCTTTCCTTAGTCGTTTTGTTTTGTCCCTTCCCTAGTGTGTTCACTCAGTGCAGGCTCAGGAGGCTCCAGAAGCAGTCTGCCCTCATCCTAAAGAATGAAGGTGCTGAGGGACCTGGCCCATGAAATCTCTTTGAGGGGCAGGCAAGTGAGATGGAAGCCAGTTGAGGAAGGGAAGAAACGCATAGGAAGTGAGCAGCTCCTGTGGTCGGGCTATGCTGGGAGATGGCACACATGTAACCTCATTTTATCTCTTCTGAATTAGCCCATTCTGCTGGTCGGCCATAGCTAGGAACTTCCCTGTTCAGACTTTCTGGTTGCAGGGCAGAGTAGGGGTGGCTGCTAGCCAAGTGTCTGATAATCCTTCATTGTTGGGCTGTTTTTAAAACAATATATATTTATATATATAGAACAGGGCTTCACGATTTTGAAAGATGCCAATGTATAGAAAGCTTTTCCAGTCATCAGAGCCATTTCGCCAGGCTTTTTTTTTTTTTTTTTCCCCTGAGTACCCTTGGATGCCCCTAGGAGGAGAAAGTGCCCCTGCATCCAGACATATGGCCTGGACTAAGAACAACTGGAGACTTAAATTGTGGCGAGTGTGGATCTTCTGATTCTGTTATCTATGGATTAAGGGCCATCTGGGGTTAAAAAAAAAAAAAAGAAAAGAAAAAGATGCTTTTCTCACAAATGTGAATTTATCCTTTAGAGACATGTCTGAGAAATGCTGACTCTTAAGAAAGCTGTCCTCGCTGGGAAAGTATGCTCTCAATTCTGGGAAACCACACAGTATCCGTGGACAGGAATCAGTGAACAGTGGCTATGATCTCTATGCTTCTTTTGTAGTTTTGGGCTTGCGGGACACTCTCCAAAGTTCTTACTTCCTCAAATTCTGTTCCTCCACTTAGGAAAAGTTAAGACTAGGTAGATCAGGGCAGATTGCCTTCTGTCTTATGTTCTGCACAAAAAGGATGTGTATCAGTATGCAAAACTGTGAGAACGTTATTAGTACAAACGGACTTAAAAAAAAATTGAGATAATTGATATCTAACATTGTATTAATTTCAGGTTACCACTTATATAGTTTCTATAAAAATACTCTGGGAGTTCCCTGGTGGTCTAGTGTTAGGACTCTGTGCTTTCACTGCCGTGGCCTGGGTTCAATCTCAGGTCAGGGAACTAAGATCTCACAAGCCATGTGCCGTGGCCAAAAAAATACCTCTATTAATAAACTTGCCACATGAACTAATTTTGAATCACTATATTTAAAAATGACACATGTTTAGAGCAACTTTTTTTCTTTTTTGAATATAAATTTATTTATTTATTTATTTATGGCTGCGTTGGGTCTTCGTTGCTGCGTGCTGGCTTCTCTCTAGTTGCAGCAAGCGGGGGCTACTCTTCGTTGCGGTGCGTGGGCTTCTCATTGCGGTGGCTTCTCTTGTTGTGGAGCACGGGCTCTAGGCACGTGGGCTTCAGTAGTTGTGGCATGTCAGCTCAGTAGCTGTGGCTCGTGGGCTCTAGAGCACGGGCTCTAGAGCACAGGCTCAGTAGTTGTGGCACACAGGCTTAGTTGCTCCGTGGCATGTGGGATCTTCCCAGACCAGGGCTCAAACCCGTGTCCCCTGCATTGGCAGGCGGATTCTTAACCACTGCACCACCAGGGAAGTCCCTAGAGCAACATTTAAAGAAGCACAAGTGTCCAGGTACAACTGATTACATTTATCACTAATCCCCTCCCTCCATTATGTAGCCAAGGAGTCCTTTTGCTGCAACACACCAGGCCGGTATTACTCAGGTACTCACTATTTTCCAAAAGTTCCTTTTTAGCTTTTTTTTTTTTAACCTCCTTGGCCTTGAAGATTCTGTTTCCTCTCTTCGTCCTTTGCCAGTGCTGTGGCTAAATCCCACTCATCTTTTAAGGGCCATCTTTGACCCAACATCCTTTCTCACCCACCTTCCTTCCCTCATTTAACTCTTCCTTCAAGTCTCGCATCAGATCACATTATATCTTCTTTATGCTTAGAACAATTGCTTTTATTTTGCACATATTTCATGCTGCTTTTTTCTTTTGCTTTCCCTTTCCCTTTCCCTCATACTTCTCACACCCCATCAACTCTCCCCCCCCCCACACATACACACAGAGATTCCAAATATCATGAGCATATTAAGTGAAAAGTTTAGGTATTACCTACAATTTTGTCCTACTGTTTTGTACTCTGAATACAGGCCTTTGATTTTGTTTTCCTTCATACATCCTATTTCTTTGCTAATCTCTTTCAAACCTTTTCTGTTGTTCTCTGTAATAAATTTACATCAAATACTGTGCTTAGCTTTATTCTTCAATATGTTCTCATCTCTGCCTACTGTTTCTCTCTGGCCCCCTCCCTCCACCTTGCTCCTTTTTTTTTTTTGCTTTTTTTGTTTTTTTGTTTTTTTGGTATAGATGGGTCTCTAAATCATATTATTGTTTTGAAAAAGACTAAAATTCTTTCTGGACTAGAACTTACCTTTTGTACATATCAGCATATTGAAACACATGAATATTTTTTAAAAAACACAACATTTGTGAAATGTAAAGAGAAAATACTTTTCTCACAGATGTAATTGCAATTACCAGTTCCCCAAATGTCATTCTATGCATCTAACTTCCACGGATCCCACAAACACTTGGGTAATCCCTAGTGCCGTATTTCCTGGCCATCTCGGGAAGCGGGTAAACTGCCACTCAGGCTAGTGGCACAAACAATTAGAAGGTAGTCCATTAACAATGCAGAGTGCATTTAAAAACTTACCCAAAAGTCAGAGAGATTAACTCAAGCTCATTAAAAAACGTGATTTTTCCAAGAAAATGAGAAGTCATCTTATATGCTCAGCGTGGGTCTGAACAGAAGCTGCTTGGCATGGTTATGAGGGAATATCCATGTCTTCTTGAATCAGACTCCTTCTTGGTCTTTTTCTTTGGGCAACAAAAGCCTTGCCAGCCAATAACAAGCTTTATTGATGTGTGAGTTATTCTGGCCCTCAGAACAGATGTTGCATCACAGGAGACCATCATTCAAAGAGCAATTTTAAATACTTGAATTGTACCACAGAATCATAAATTATTAACGTGTGTCCATGTCGTGATTTGGAAATGTAAAGATGGGAAATGAGAGAAAAACACAGAACCAGAGAGAAACTGGAATGGTGAAATGCCAAAGTTACCCAAACAAAAAAAGGAGCATACCATTATGAGAAAGAAATCATTACATGAAAAACCAAATGTTCCTCCATTGGAGTTTTTTCCTTTACTTACAGAATCATACTTTCAAAACTTAGCCCCACGAAAGAATTTCTTTCAACTGTGTGGATGTTTATATTATCTTGAACGTCTCTAGAAGAAAGTACAGACAAATTAGGTATTTATGTCAGCTCTACTCCATGTCACCTCCCCACAAGTAGTCTACTTGGCATGGTGTAGTCTTTAGCTGAGGTAATGTTTGAATAGCTATTGTTCTGAAGGATGAATGATGAACTCAATGTTTGGGAAGTGAATGGCATCTCATTTACCTTTAGTGTATCAGTTCTTCTTAACAATGGAATTGCAGACATGCAGTCTCTTCCCTCTCTGAAAGTCTTCTTAGCTAATTCAACTGTGCTGAGGTTCTAACAGACTCATTTATTATCCTTGCCTCCACAGTTGGTACCGGATCAATAGGACAAAGTCACTTAAGCTGACCTTTCATCTCCATACCAAACTTCTCCATTCACCTTACTTGGGCCTTCATCTTCCTCCATCGCAATCCCCTGCTCAAAGCTAGTTTCCTTCCTCTTGTTCTCCTTGGGTCACAGAAATTTTTATCATTGGTTTTTCTCCTCCTGACTGAAAGGATGAAGAAAGTCTCGGTTTTCTGTTTGTACCCCTCATCCTCTGAAACTTCCCTGTTGCGTCTGGTCTAACACGTAAATATAAAAGGAGTAAATTGCTTGGAACAAGTTGAGAAATGGGTGATATTCTCTAGTTTTCCCTCTCCCTCCCTCTCTCCTTCGTCCCTTAGCTCATTGCATCTCTTCTCTACCTCTTCCTTTTGGGTCTGTCCACATTCTTACAGTTTCACTATTGAAAATAAATTTGCCTTTTCTCTTGCTCTTTCAAAATACATCGTCATTAACACTTCAGTGTGAGTTTGTCAGGTGGTTTCTTTATGCTTAGGGCAGCATGGGAATTCTGGAGGGAAGAGGAGAGGATGGTGGAAGACAAAGGGGAGTTACAGGTGGGAGGTATGTAAGGTACTAAATAGTGAAGAAGGGGGAGACTTCCTGATTTGCTACAAGCTGGCTCTGTTGACAACTGTCTTGCTGAGGAGCCTGCTGACTTTCTCCAAACTGAGATTAGCTGGTCTTAAGGTAAAACCGAGGACACTTGCTGTTTGCCTTCCTACCTCTGCTCACCCAGAGCAACATGTGTGGAGGATACAGACTACACAGTGCATATTACAGGCCGAGAGCCTGTTGGGCAGGACAGCTATTGAGTAAAGAGTTGGTAACCACTCTTCAAACTTACAGTAAAATCTTTTGGAGAGATTGAATCTTGTGAACAGCTGGCAAGTGCTTAATACCTGTGTTCGATATTAACCTAGAAAGAGACAAACTGAGAGTGAGTGAAAAATGAAGCTGGCTATTTTAACAATTGCTAGAGTCTCAGCTTTCCAAATTCAAAATATTAATTTTGAGCTTTCAGAAAAACCTACCAGAAAATCCCATAATACACCTGAATCATACTAATGTTTTCTATTTTAAGGCTCTAACCAGGGTCTGGGAAGCTACTGATACTTTAGAGAAAGGAAACTTACTCTTCAGGCACAAAGATGTGCTAGTATGCCACAAGGCACACCTTTTTTTTTTTTTTTTTTTTTTTTTTTTTAAATTAACATCGTTATTGGAGTATAATTGCTTTTCAATGGTGTGTTAGTTTCTGCTTTACAACAAAGTGAATCAGCTATATATATACATATGTTCCCATATCTCTTCCCTCTTGCGTCTCCCTCCCTCCCACCCTCCCTATCCCACCCCACTAGGTGGTCACAAAGCACCGAGCTGATCTCCCTGTGCTATGCGGCTGCTTCCCAGTAGCTATCCACCCTATGTTTGGTAGTGTATATATGTCCATGCCACTCTCTCACTTTGTCACAGCTTACCCTTCCCCCTCCCCATATCCTCAAGTCCATTCTCTAGTAGGTCTCTGTCTTTATTCCCAACTTGCCCCTAGGTTCTTCATGACCTTTTTTTTTTTTTTTTTTTCTTAGATTCCATATATATGTGTTAGCTTACGGTATTTCTTTTTCTCTTTCTGACTTACTTCACTCTGTATGACAGACTCTAGGTCCATCCACCTCACTACAAATAACTCAATTTTGTTTCTTTTTATGGCTGAGTAATATTCCATTGTATATATGTGCCACAACTTCTTTATCTGTTCATCTATGGATGGACACTTAGGTTGCTTCCATATCCTGGCTACTGTAAATAGAGCTGCAATGAACATTTTGGTACATGACTCTTTTTGGATTATGGTTTTCTCAGGGTGTATGCCCAGTAGTGGGATTGCTGGGTCGTATGGTAGTTCTATTTGTAGTTTTTTTAGGAAACTCCATACTGTTCTCCATAGTGGCTGTATCAATTTACATTCCCACCAACAGTGCAAGAGTGTTCCCTTTTCTCCTCACCCTCTCCGGCATTTATTGTTTCTAGATTTTTTGATGATGGCCAATCTGACCAGTGTGAGATGATACCTCATTGTAGTTTTGATTTGCATTTCTCTAAGGATTAATGATGTTGAGCATTCTTTCATGTGTTTGTTGGCAATCTGTATATCTTCTTTGGAGAAATGTCTATATAGGTCTTCTGCCCATTTTTGGATTGGGTTGTTTGTTTTTTTGTTATTGAGCTGTATGAGCTGCTTGTAAATTTTGGAGATTAATCCTTTGTCAGTTGCTTCATTTGCAACTATTTTCTCCCATTCTGAGGGTTGTCTTTTGGTCTTGTTTATGGTATCCTTTGCTGTGCAAAAACTTTGAAGTTTCATTAGGTCCCATTTGTTTATTTTTGTTTTGATTTCCATTTCTCTAGGAGATGGGTCAAAAAGGATCTTGCTGTGATTTATGTCACAGAGTGTTCTGCCTATGTTTTCCTCTAAGAATTTGATAGTTTCTGGCCTTACATTTACGTTTTTAATCCATTTTGAACTTATTTTTGTGTATGGTGTTAGGGAGTGTTCTAATGTCATACTTTTACATGTAGCTGTCCAGTTTTCCCAGCATCACTTATTGAAGAGGCTGTCTTTTCTCCACTCTATATTCTTGCCTTCTTTATCAAAGATAAGGTGACCATATATGCATGGGTTGATATCTTGGCTTTCTATCCTGTTCCATTGATATATATTTCTGTTTTTGTGCCAGTACCATACTGTCTTGATTACTGTAGTTTTGTAGTATAGTCTGAAGTCCAGGAGCATGATTCCTCCAGCTCCATTTTTCGTTCTCAAGATTGCTTTGGCTATTCAGGGTCTTTTGTGTTTCCATACAGATTGTGAAATTTTTTGTTCTAGTTCTGTGAAAAATGCCAGTGGTAGTTTGATAGGGATTGCATTAAATCCATAGATTGCTTTGGGTAGTAGAGTCATTTTCACAATGTTGATTCTTCCAATCCACGAACATGGTATATCTCTCCATCTATTTGTATCATCTTTAATTTCTTTCATCAGTGTCTTATAATTTTCTACATACAGGTCTTTTGTCTGCTTAGGTAGGTTTATTCCTAGATATTTTATTCTTTTTGTTGCAGTTGTAAATGGGAGTGTTTTCATAATTTCACTTTCAGATTTTTCATCATTAGTGTATAGGAATGCCAGAGATTTCTGTGCATTAATTTTGTATCCTGCTACTTTACCAAATTCATTGATTAGCTCTAGTAGTTTTCTGGTAGCATCTTTAGGATTCTCTTTGTATAGTATCATGTCATCTGCAAATAGTGACAGCTTTACTTCTACTTTTCCAATTTGTATTCCTTTTATTTCTTTTTCTTCTCTGATTGCTGTGGCTGGAACTTCCAAAGCTGTGTTGAATAATAGTGGTGAGGGTGGGCAACCTTGTCTTGTTCCTGATCTTAGTGGAAATGGTTTCAGTTTTTCACTATTGAGAACGATGCTGGCTGTGGGTTTGTCATATATGGCCTTTATTATGTTGAGGAAAGTTCCCTCTATGCCTACTTTCTGCAGGGTATTTATCATAAATGGATGTTGAATTTTGTCAAAAGCTTTCTCTGCATTGATTGAGATGATCATATGTTTTTTCTCCTTCAATTTTTTAATATGGTGTATCACATTGATTGATTTGCATATTTTGAAGAATCCTTGCATTCCTGGAATAAACCCCACTTGATCATGGTGTATGATTCTTTTAATGTGTTGTTGGATTCTGTTTGCTAGTATTTTGTTGAGGATCTTTGCATCTATGTTCATCAGTGATATTAGCCTGTAGTTTTCTTTCTTTGTGACATCTTTGTCTGGTTTTGGTATCAGGGTGATGGTGACCTCGTAGAATGAGTTTGGGAGTGTTCCACCCTCTGCTATCTTTTGGAAGAGTTTGAGAAGGATAGGTGTTAGCTCTTCTCTAAATGTTTGATAGAATTCACCTGTGAAGCCATCTGGTCCTGGGCTTTTGTTTGTTGGAAGATTTTTTTTTTTTTTTTTTTGCCGTATGCGGGCCTCTCATTGCTATGGCCCCTCCTGCTGCGGAGCACAGGCTCTGGACACACAGGCTCAGCGGCCATGGCTCACGGGCCCAGCCACTCCGCGGCATGTGAGATCCTCCCAGACTGGGGCACGAACCCGCGTCCCCTGCGTCGGCAGGCAGACTCCCACCACTGCACCACCAGATAAGCCCTTGTTGGAAGATTTTTAATCACAGTTTCAATTTCACTGCTTATGATTGGTCTGTTCATGTTTTCTGTTTCTTCCTAGTTTAGTCTCAGAAGGTTGTGTTTTTCTAAGAATTTGTCCATTTCTTCCCAGTTGTCCATTTTATTGGCATAGAGTTGCTTGTAGTAATCTCTCATGGTCCTTTGTATTTCTGCAGTGTCAGTTGTTACTTTTCCATTTTCATTTCTAATTCTGTTGATTTGGCTCTTCTCCCTTTTTTTCTTGATGGGTCTGGCTAATAGTTTATCAATTTTGTTTAACATCTCAAAGAAGCAGCTTTTAGTTTTATTGATCTTTGCTATAGTTTCCTTCATTTCTTTTTCATTTATTTCTGATCTGATCTTTATGATTTCTTTCCTTCTGCTAATTTTGGTTTTTTTTGTTGTTGTTGTTCTTCTTTCTCTAATTGCTTTAGGTGTATGGGTAGGTTGTTTATTCAAGATGTTACCTGTTTCTTAAGGTAGGATTGTATTGCTATGAACTTCCCTCTTAGAACTTCTTTTGCTGCATCCCATAGGTTTTGGGTTATTGTGTCTCCATTGTATTTGTTTCTAGGTATTTTTAAATTTTCTCTTTGATTTATTCAGTGATCACTTTGTTATTAAGTAGTGTATTGTTTAGCCTTCATGTGTTTGTATTTTTTACAGAGCTTTTTCTGTAATTGATATCTAGTCTCATTGCGTTGTGGTTGGAAAAGATACTTGATACGATTTCAGTTTTCTTAAATTTACCAAGGCTTGATTTGTGACCCAAGATATGATCTATCCTTGAGAATGTTCCATGAGCACTTGAGAAGATTGTGTATTGTTTTTTTTTTTTTTTTGGATGGAATGTCCTATAAGTATCAATTAAGTCCATCTTGTTTAAAGCTTGTTCTTCCTTATTTATTTTCATTTTGGATGATCTGTCCACTGGTGAAAGTGGGGTGTTAAAGTCCCCTACTATGATTGTGTTACTGTTGATTTCCCCTTTTATGGCTGTTAGTATTTGCCTTATGTATTGAGGTGCTCCTATGTTGGGTGCATAAATATTTACAATTGTTATAGCTTCTTCTTGGATCGATCCCTTGATCATTATGTAGTGTCCTTCTTTGTCTCTTGTAATAGTCTTTATTTTGAAGTCAATTTTGTCTGATGTGAGAATTGCTATCCAGCTTTCTTTTGATTTCCGTTTGCATGGAATATCTTTTTCCATCCCCTCACTTTCAGTCTGTATGTGTCCCTAGGTCTGAAGTGGGTCTCTTGTAGACAGCATATATATGGGTCTTGTTTTTGTATCCATTCAGTGAGTCTGTGTTTTTTGGTGGGAGCATTTAATCCATTTACATTTAAGGTAATTATAGATATGTATGTTCCTATTCCCCTTTTCTTAATTGTTTTGGGTTTGTTATTGTAGGTCTTTTCCTTCTCTTGTGTTTCTTGCCTAGAGAAGTTCCTTTAGCATTTGTTGTAAAGCTGGTTTGGTGGTGCTGAATTCTTTTAGCTTTTGCTTGTCTGTAAAGCTTTTAATTTCTCTGTCAAGTCTGAATGAGATCCTTGCTGAGTAGAGTAATCTTGGTTGTAGGTTTTTCTCCTTCATCACTTTACATATGTCCTGCCACTCCCTTCTGGCTTGCAGAGTTTCTGCTGCAAGATCAGCTGTTGACCTTATGGGGATTTCCTTGTGTGTTATTTGTTGTTTTTCTCTTGCTGCTTTTAATATGTTTTCTTTGTATTTAACTTTTGATAGTTTAATATGTGCCTTGGTGTTTTTATCCTTGGATTTATCCTGTATGGGACTCTCTGTGCTTCCTGGACTTGATTAACTATTTCCTTTCCCATATTAGGGATGTTTTCAACTATAATCTTTTCAAATATTTTCTCAGTACCTTTCTTTTTCTCTTCTTCTCTGGGACCCCTGTAATTTGAATGTTGGGCGTTTAATGTTAATGTTATCTTTAAAAAAAGATAAATTAACATGATCCAAAAGCAACTTGCAACTAGACAACAGAATTTTCCTAAATCATCCCCTGTTTCCAATCTCCACATTCTCTTTGAAGAACTGCCTCTTCTCCAAGTGATTCTGTTGAGATTAGGGCATGAGTTCCATATCCTTTGACCCCAGAGTATGTATGTGACCTAAGCTGGGCCCATCAGACTCTCTCCTGGCAAGAAGTTGAAGGTTGGTTACAGGTGAGTCCTCTGATACCATCACTTTCAAGTGATAGTCCACATATTTCTATAACTGAGATTTCCAGAGCTATATTGGATCATTCCCAAGGTCTGTGTGTCTTCCTGGGTTCCCCAGGAAGCAGAGCCTGAGATAAAGGCTGGCTTGCAGTTAATATATTTGATAATATGTGTTCAGAGAGTTTGGGACAGGTGGAATGAAACAGAGATGGAAAAAAGATAGTCAGTGCAAAAATGAGTTATTGTACTGTATTGAGTTGTCCACCACTACTAGTGACTGGTCTTTAATGCCAAGGACTTGACTTAGGAGATTTTCAAAATGAGTATCAGAACTATTGCTCTGAATGGGGAAAATGGGAGGCATTTATCCACAGAGTACTATTTCCTGTTGGTGGAAGGTATCCCCATGGTGTTAACTCCACTCTGACTTGCACACTTGTGGGTACCCAGCTAGTTCCTACTGGGCATCACTTACAGTGGTATAGAAGAAGCCCCCGGACTAGGAATGAGAGGTACACAAGGCCAGAGTAGCTGCTATACAGTTGTAGTTAAGCTGCATTAAGCTGGTTGAAATTTGGGTGGAACTTGCTTCCACAGCAGTAGTGAAAAAGATTTTCAAGTTGACCCATGAGAGTTGTCTGACACACTGTTCTTCAGCATTTCCCGGGCTCCTGTGGGTTACTCAGAATCCTTCCAGTTACTTCCCACTCCCATTTCCCTTTTCTCTGTGTGCCTTACCTCAGACAAAGTTGGTCTTAGTTGCCTGCAAGCTAAGGAACCTTCACCAGTGCACTCATCATTGTGAAAGATCGTGTGTCTTTTGGGTTTATGATTCTAAAGTAGACTTTAGTGTCTTGTTCTCTGCTTCTGTCTTCAGAAAGCCAATGCATTCTCCCTACAGGTTCCCTGTAATGGTTCTCAGATGTTTTGCTCCTTCTTGGTTCCCAGTGATCCACACAGAACCCATCTTGGTCAGTTCTTCCTTTAATTATTTCAACAGCCCTTGAGATCGTCTCCCTTTGTTTTTCATTTGTGGGAAAGATCTGTTAACGTGCTTTTGTTAAGAATTTGTTGTGTCATTTACTTTAAAAATTTTCACACTGAAAAATAAATTGTTTTGTGTAGAGACCTGAGTGAACACAAGCATATACAGCTGTTTAAATACTGGCACACTCAAGATACAGCCAACTTTCAGAACCCTCCAAGTTATGTTGTGTTGCCCTTTGTAGTTACCTCTCCTTCTACTTCCTATCCCTACCAACCACTGATCAGTTTCTATTTCTATAATTTTGCCTTTTCCAAAATGTCATATCAGTGCAACCATATGTTATGGAACTTCTTTCATACAGTATCATGCATTTGAGATTCTTCCATGTTATTGTATATATCAGTAGTTCACTGTTTTTTTAAAAAAAAAATATTTATTTAATTTATTTTGGCTGCTCTGGGTCTTAGTTGTGGCATGCATGTGGGATATAGTTCCCTGACCAGGGATTGAACCTGGGCCCCCTGCATTGGGAGTGTGGAGTCTTACCCAGTGGACCACAGGGAAGTCCCAGTAGTTTGCTGTTTTTTATTGCAGATTAGTCTTCCATTGTATGGATATACCACAGTTTGTTTATTCATTCATAGGTTGAAGGACACATAGGTTGTTTCCAGTTTTTGTGATTATAAAAAAGCTGCTTTAAACATATGTGTATAGTTTGTGTGTGTGTGTGAGAGAGAGAGAGAGAGAGAGACAGAGACAGAGACTGAGACTGACAGAGGAAGGGAGGGAGGAAGAAGGGGAACATTTCTACTTTTCTTGGGTAAATACCTATGAGTGGGATTACTAGGTCGATGGTAAGTGTATGTTTAACTTTATTAGAAACTGCCAAACTGTTTTCCAAAGTGGCTGTACCATTTTGCACTCTCACTAGCAGTGTATGAGAGTTGTAGTGGCTCAACATCCTTTGGTTATTTTTAAAAGTATATTCTTTGAATATAAAAGTAATACATATGTATTGTGAAACTTATGGAAAATATGGAAACATCTACAGCAGACAGTAAAAATCACTTCTAGTTTCACTACCCAGAGATAGCTTCTGTTAACATTTGGAGTTTGAAGTTTCTAACCAAAACAAATAACTTTCATGATTGCTCTCCATCACCTCTGAGATTCTACTCAGAGAAGTTCCAACAGAAACATTGCCATAACTAAATATCTGCTAGCTTGACACAGGCTTATTCTACATTTGTTATATAATCATATCCAGCCTTCTACTATTTTTAGATCTCTTCCCATGGGTCTATGCAGTATTCTTTTAATGAGACATCAAAGCAAGGACCATACTTAATATTCTTTGACAATCTATACTACTGGTGCAGATGGGGAATACAGTATGTGCTCATAAAATATTAGGTTAATTGGTTGTTGGTTCTAAAACATTTCTTGCTTCTGTCACGAAGAATGTATTAAAACCCTTATGCAGTTAATTTACTTGTCAGGTATCACGGCTATTTGGAGTAATTAATCTTAAACAGAGGCAAGGAGGTCTGGAGGCCAGGAATCAGGAGAATGTACGTGCCAGCTCTGGCATGAACTAGATGCAAGCCATTTCATCTTTCCAGACTGGGAAGGCTGTGGAGTGTGTGAATATCAAGGTAGATATTATATCAGACACCGCTGAGCCCTGCTTCACGTCCTCTAGCTCCATCTTTTACTCTAGCAGTTACCATAGCAACCAGCTACATACAGATTTAACTTAGCAGACACTGGCTCTCAGTTATACTGGGTATCTCTCATTCTGTGTCCTCGGCTCCTCTACCACCTCTGAGTGGGATGCTTATGGGAATCTGCTCAACTATTTTGAGGCATGGGGCAGATTGGGAGGTACAAGGGAGTTAGCACCCCATAGGGCAACTCTTCTAGTGGTGAACTCTTCCACTCCTTGGGTGAACAACTCTTAATGTATTCTGAATGACAGCTCAGATGGCTCTAGCATATTTGGGCCTTGATTTCCTGGTGTCAGTCAGCTGATAATATATTCTTGAGTTGCCTTTCCCTCATTCCTCCTTTTCTTAGTCATCTAATCTCTTTTCTCCAGTTTGAATGTAAAATAAAATACTCACTTGTTAAGTCCTTGCTCAGACATATTTTGGATCACCTAGACTAAGACAGATACTAACTTGTACTGAATTTCACATTTTATATAGACTCACTGATGGTTGCCATTTGCCTTTACTCCAGATCTCTCTCCACTTGCAGCCCAGCCTTGTTTCTCTTCCTTCCTTTACAGTAAAGTTTCTAGAAAGAGTTGTCTGCATACGCTATCTTCATTTTCTCATGTTCTATTCCTCTTTAATTTGTTGAGGATGCTCCGATTTGTTTTCATTCTATACCTCTCCACTGAAACTACTTTTGTCATGCCCCAAATCTACCAACCCATAAACAGTGAATCTAATGAACAATTTAAATTCTCATGTTTTTAGACCTTTCAGGAGAATTCAGTACTCTCTGCCAGACTCTCTCTTCTGTTAGTTTCTGTCCAATCACACTTTTCTATTATTCCACCTCTTTCTTTGTTACTCCTTTTAATTTTTTTGTTGTTGACTCCCCCTCCTCTAGAAATACTCGGAGGCTTCTGCCTTTTTTCTCTATAGTCTTGCTGGGAAGGTCTCATTTCCCATGGCTTCAAGTAGTATCAATATGATGACGACTCCTAGATTTATACTTGACTTCTGACCTCTCTAGTTTATCCTAATTAAAGTTTACTTCACATATCCTCTTCTGAATGTTTCATTGACATAGCAAACTAAACTAGTTCCCACCATCACTTTCCCAAAGCTGCTCCTTCTCAATTCTTCCTCATGAACAGCACTCCCATCTATCAATTATTTGTTAGAAATGTGACATTCAACTTGGCTTCGTCACGCTCATTCCCCAACATCCAGTCCATCTAAACATCCTCTTAGATTCCATTTCCATACAATTTCTTCCATCTCGACTGACACCATTCTAGAACAAGCCACCATCATCTTTCCTCTAGATTTCTGTGATAGTCTCCTCCTTTCCACACATTTAATCTTGCCTTTTCAAACCCATTCTCCATACAGCACACAGAGGATTCTTTTAAAAAATGTAAATAAGATGGCATTAGTCCTCTGCTTTTCTTTAGTTGTTTCCTATAGTAAAATTTATACTCCTTCCTACTTACACTTGAACCCTCAACTCATGCCATTCACCCAGTTCACTTCACCAGTGGCTTTCGTTCAATTCTTCAGATGCACTAAGTTCTTCCTTGTTTCTAGGCATTTGCACATGCTCTATCTGGAAGGCTCACCACCCACACTTCACCTGGCCAACCTCAACTCATCCTTCAGGGTTCAGTTACAAATGTCATTTCTTCAGAGAAGAATTCCCTTATTGCCAGTCTAAATTAAGGTTCCGATTTATTCCCAGTATAATCATATTCCTTTTTAGCACTTTTCCCTTATTAGCATTCATCAAGATTCTCAACTGTATATTATCTTGTGTTCATGTGTCTATTCAACGTCTGTCTCTTCAACCAGATTGTTAACGACATGATGATGGAAATCATGTTTCTTCTGAAAACTCAACGTTTTCACAGTGGTTGGCGCATGTAAAGTGCTCGATGTGTATCAAGCCAGGCAGTGTGTTATGTGCTGTCAAGAGATGAGCACAAAAAAGGAATCATTCACTAGCTGTATTCATCACACCTAACTGATTTGACATTATATGGATAACAACTTGACTGTCTTTCTGTTAGTGAATGAGTAAGAATTTTATATAATTGAAGGAGGGAAGAATTTATAATTGTCAATGAGAAGAGTACAAGTACATTATTTAATATCAATAGTATGAGCTCCCAAAGCCACTATACTTATGGGACATCTATAAGTGTCTATAGATGCACACTGAAATTTTTGGTCTTTATAGAAAAGAAAACACACAGCAAAAATGGCTAAGATTATTCCAGTAGTTCTGAGTTTAAGGCACTTAAAAAGATCTAGTGACCATCTAGTGAGATGGATTATTGGTGATAACTCTATAGCTGAAACTCTCCATAACCCCAAGGTGACTCAGGAAATAGAGTTCGGATGAACACTTAGTTTTCAATTCATTTTCCCCCTTTGATCAATAAATTCATGTCTGTTGGAGGCTGGAAGTGGGTAATCAGCTAGGAGCTCTATGTCTCAATGGGTTTGCTTTGGTCAGATGACTGTTTGCTGTGAAATTATTTTGATTCACTCAACCGCAGTTTATCTTCAAGAACAGGTAAAGGCCTGAGGGCCAAATGTCAGCAAATTTAAGTTCTGCAAATGGGTCTTCTAAAGAAAGGTCACTGGCTTACAGTTCTCTCTAGTCAACAGCCGGCTTTACATTCTGAGCTGGTGTTAACACCTTTCATACCTAACTGTCGCCAATCTTGAGGTTACAATGATGAAAATGGGTACTTCGCTTGCCAGGATGAACTTAGTGAGGTCCCTTCAATTGATAGGAAGTGGTCCCACTATGTCCTGCCCCCTAACTAGATAATATACTTGCTTTCATGAACAATTGACCCCAGAGCTCTAAGGCTCATTGTCCTAAACATCATTAGTGCTTTCATGAATCTTCAACAGTGCTGGTGGGTTGTTTTTTCTTAAATTTATAGTGTGTGTGTGCTCACTTGTTTTGCATTGGGCTATACATCTACTCTTCATACAACCTCCATCCCATCCAAGAGAGGACACTGAAGACCGTGCCCAAACCACCAAAGACCCATGTCTTCAGGGTTTGCAGGTGAATTGAGGAGCTAGGACTAGTATAGTGGAAATACTCAGACAGGTCTAGTGCTAAAATCTACGTTACTGACTGTGAGTGTCTTAAGAGTTCAGGGAAGGGGAGAGCAATATGGGTTGGATTAGTCAAGGAAGGAGAGCAAACCAGATTTCTGAGAGAGTATAAAGCTTACTGGCCTGAACTAGGGAAGTGAGTGTGTGTAGCTTAGACCACAGGAGGTTTGTAGGAGGTGGGACACAGAGGAAAAGAGGATGGAAAGGGAAGGAGGAGGCAGTATCTCAAGAACCTTTAAGACGAGGTAAAGAAATGTGGACTTGATGCCTAAGTGTTTAGAAGCCACTCTGAGGTGCTGTAATGGGAAGTAAGAAGACTTGGGGACTCGCTGAGCAGAGGTGGCCCATATTTTCACCATCCCATAACCCTGACTTCACAGTAGTGGTCAGGACAAACCGATGGGTAGTTTTTGAGAACCTACTGCATAACCCACTGAACTGAGAAAAGTCAGATAGAACAACACATCACTCTTCATCACACATGCTAACCAAGAATACAATTTTTTATCTCTGTTCCACTCAGAATCCACTGTGGTAGGGAATGCTGAATTCTGAGATGGTGCGAACCAGTTTTCTTTTCGTTTGTGAACTGAGGCAGAAACAGATTCCATACCATGGCCTTAATGGCCCACTGAGATATTTTAGGCAAATTTGACTTAAGAATGGGACGCTGCCAGTTGTGTGTCTAGGTCAGGGGTTTATTATTTTTGCCAAAACACATTTCCTAGAAACGAAGACTGAGGGTTTGAACTTGAACTCCTTTTTCCATCTTCTAATTGATTTCCCATGATATAAGCTTTGTTTGCACCTAATTTAAGTCTTTGTCTTCCTTATTTTTTTACATTTTTAATTACATTTTTCTGTCTCTTAGATAAAATGTACTTCTTCCTTCTGACCACTCTGGGAGAAGTTAGTTATCCAATGATACATAAGAAGGAGAAGAGTGGACTAAACTTAATATATGAGAAGCCTCCTTATCTTTTGAGGCTCACTGATATTGAGTTTTCTATTAACTGTAGATCCTTATTGACTAGGAATTTGCATCTCTACATACACCATTAGAGAAGATGCTAACATATACTTTCCAAATCATTAAATAAAGATTTGATTAGGTGTAAAATCACGTAAACTTGGAGTTAGATAGGAGTGTGTGTAATAAGCTGTAGTTCAATGAAAAGGACCTTAGACTTAAGATGAGGGACCCTGGATTTAAGTGCTTTCTCTCTCACTAGTTGGATGGTGCTGAGCAGTTCACTTACCTTTTCAGAGCCTTGGTTTCTCTTTCTGTAAAATGATCTTGGGTAAGGAATTACCTGAGACAGTGGGAGAGCCTTGTTTCCTGCCTCCCCAGTCTCATGTCTTCAAAGCTGGAAATATTTAACTCATATTCAGATCAAACTTGCCTCAGTCTCCATGGAAACCAGACTCCTTAGCAATCAGGGGGAATTTAATGAGCCTGAAGGCAGGATTTTGAAGACCTTGCCCTATTAGCCTGGCTGCAGATTCTGTTTTGACCTAATATTCTGGTTAAACATTCGGGTTCTGGTCCTATTCTCAGATAGGACGAGTAGCAAGCTTTAAACTAGCAGCTCTCTTGCTAGAGGATCTGGGTTCAAGTCCTGACTGTACCACTTTTTAAGCTGTATGGCCTTAAGGAGTTAGTTGAAGTCTCTAGGACTCAGATCCTTTATCTTTTACCCAGGGGAATAAGATTTACCTAACAGGAAACCTTAGCACTGTGTCCAGGCACTGTTACTGGTCATGGTCCAGTCATATTACATTGCTATAACTGAGACCGTGTCTGATTTCCTGGTTTCCCTAGAACCTGGGCCATGCCTTGCTTTCCCCCAGTTCTCTTGGGCACTGAGATGCTGTATCTGTGTTTGGGTCCTTGTTGTCCTTGTGGGACCTCCATGATGCCTGGGCAGGCTGGTCTGTTATCTGCTGCTTGAGGCTCTCTGTGCCCTGTTGCAACCACTGGAAGCCACAGCAGTTGAATTTCCCAGATTCCTCCTCCCCCCTTTCTCTAATTTCCTCCTTCTTCTTTGGACAAACCTGCCTGGATAAACCTTCTTGCCTGTTAGATTCTGTTTAGTGTCTGGGTCCTGATCATACTATTACCTAGAGGCTTGTTAGTCATCTCGAGGAAAATTACTACAAAGAGTTGACAAAATGGAAGATGACTTCCAAATTAAAAGAAAATACAAGTGTTCCAATTGGTTGAGTTTTTCTGTGATGACAAATGACTATCAGAAATAATGTTACAAAGCAGATATTTTCAAATTAGACATATTTGATTTATCTCTTTAAGGGAAAGGTGATGCATTCATAATGAGGAAGAATACAACAGCATTTCAAAGGAAAGAATTTGGGGAAAAGTGGAAATTAATTTATTGCTGAAAATGATGCATGTCATCAGTTATGAAAACTTTCATATTGCATATTTTAAAAACAAGGATATGCAATTTTCTAACTTGTTTATATTTTTTAACTGGGTTTTGAACACTTTGATTAGAAACATAAAAATACAACATCATTCAGGTTTGTAAGAACATCTGATTGGCATTAGGGAAGAAAATTTACTAGCTGAATTTCATAAAAATATTTGCATGAAAGAGTAGGATTGAACATGGAGTCTGGGTGACTCAGAGTGCAGCTATAGGCTGGTCTTCCATTGGACCTATTTGTTTTAGTGAGGTTTTGTTCTCAGCTTTGACAGCCATTGAAATCTATCATTGAAATGACCTGTGAATTGCTTTTCTGAGTGTTAAACTAAGGATTAAAAAATAATGAAACACATCTTATGGTATTGCTTTCTCTAAAATATTGTTATTATAATTAGAGCAAACTAGGCTTATTGTGCCGTATAAAATGGTATATAATAAGGCAAGGTGTACATGTAAAATGTATAATTTATTCACCTTTATTTCATACTTTAAAATATAATTTTTGTGTATGTTTTGTAATGCACACAAACATTAATACTGCATTATATATGTATCTACTTTATAAATAAACTTATTTTGGGATATAGGTTTTTTGTTGGTTTTTTTGAGCTGATGGGGTGAAGAATCAAGACCGTATTGTTCACTATGTAGGATATTTTGCTTGGGAAGAGAAGCCTGTGATTCTGAAGAGCTTCCAGGTGGAAATAGTAATAGGTTTGTGCTGTGTTGCTTGGGAAAGTAGGTATAGGATTAATAATAATAATGGTCAACATTTATTGAACACTTCCTGTGTACCAGGTACCACTCCAAGCACTTAACATTGATTATTTTATTTATTCCTCTCCTCTACCTTAGGAGATGGGTGTCATTACCATCCTCATATCAGAGTGGAGGAGGCTTAGCTGAGATGTCCAATCACTTTCACAAAGACTCACATAAGGGGGCAGAGCTAGAGGTTGAATCCACATCTTTCTGACTCTAAAGTTTGTGCTCCTACCGTGATCAGACAGAAGAATGAATTGTACTGCAAAGCACTTGGTTCCCTACCTCTGGAAATGTGTCTGTGTGGCTGGGTTTCTTCATGAGGGCTGTGATATTGTTATTTATGATACAACATATATATTTGGTCTCCATTCCCCTTCCTGGCATAGACCTTCTGGGTGGGGAGCATGGTGGGCTTGGAGAAGGCATGGAAGCTCTGAATCCTTTCCCCATACCTTGCCCTATGCATCTCTTCCATTTGGCTCTTCCTAAGTTGTATCCTTTTATAATAAGCTGGTAATCTAGTAAGCAAAATGTTTCCCTGAGTTCTGTGAGCCTCTCTAGCAAATTAACCAAACTCAAAGAGGGGTCATTGGAACCTCCAATCTATAGCTGTTTGTTTGGTCAGGAGCACAGGTGACAACCTGGACTTGCAATTGGTGCCTGAAGGGGGACAGTCTTATAGGACTGAGCCTTACGTCTGTGGGATCTAATGCTGTATCCAGGTAGATAGTGTCACAATTAAATTGAATTGTAGGGCACCCAGCTGGTGTCTGAGAATTGCTTGGATGTGTGAGGGGAAACCCCACACATTGGAACTGGGTGTAGAATTGGAAAGGGGAATTGAACTCTCTGACCTCTAAGGTGACTTCCAACTTAGAAACTCGGAGCATTTCTCCATAAATACCGTTTCCAAAGGTTATAAATGCTTTGCTTACAAACGAAAGGCCACAGTCATCAAATAAGTCTAGGAAGTGCTGGATTAATAGGGTTAAACAGTTTCTTTCCTGCAGGATTCTCAGAGCCTTTACCACAATATTATTCATTGTAAATGCCCAAGAGGAGGAAGTAGTGTGCTGGCTTTCCACAAACATATCGACCCGGGGTTCTTCCTTTATTGTAGAGTATCTCCTGAGTTTGGTGTTTCCCAGTTCAACCTTGGAAGCCCTGCTAGAAGCTAGAGTATTTATGCTGATTTATGCCAATTCTCCAAAAATGCTGTTACCATTTATAACATTGTTGGTAAACTCTCTCTTAGACAGAGTGTTCTATTAGTCAGCCCCCTGTATTCCTCTACCATGATATAAATCAGAAAGTTTACAGAGCCACATTGGTGAAAAGGTACTCTGTCAGATGAACTTTGATCCAGTTTCTCCCAGCATTTCAGGCATTTTAGGATGAGCCCCTTTAGGGTACAACCTAAACTCCCCTGCAGCTGTACGGGTCTATCAGTCACAGAATCAGATTCCTACTCCTAGCCCAACAATTAATCTCTCTACTACACACCCTGTCTAGGTAAGAAGAAATCATGTTCTCTGATGGCAAAATGAATCAAAGGTGGACTAAACTGAAGAGAAATCTTTGACAAAATGGGCCTGAATGTAGAAAATAAACAAAGTTTGTGGTGGGTTACTGAGCAGCTCTCACTTTGTTGTTATTTGGCCTTTTGATTTGGAGCCTGCTACACGATGCCTTCGTGGCTAGGGCAGGTCTCAGTGTAACAGGATGTCAGAGTTGGAGTTTTTCCTGAGATGCCGAGGTATGAGACACGCTATAGTCCAGGTTTCTAGAAACCAGTTACACAGCTCATAACCTCTCATGCGCAGTGGGCATGAAAACGGTATAGGAACCTTGTGAGAAGGGTTCCTGGAGACGCCTGAGAATCTGCCCTTCCCAGCCCCCCACGATGGGGAAGGGTGGGAGCTGTTGTGTCAGTTAGGTTGAGAGAAGGACTTTAAGAAAACCGCGTGGCAACTTTCATCCCTGTCTCCTCCTGCTTGGGGACACAGTGACCAGTGTCTGACTTGGACCCGGGTGAGAGGCTGCCTAAAGTGGCAATAGACCAGAGGACTGGTATTTGGGAAGTAACTGAAGTCCTAGGAACTGATTTCGCAGGTCACAGTTCTGACCCAGACTTCTAGGAAGAAAAGACTGGAAAATCATGTTGTCTTATATTTGTGTAGCTCAAGTGACTGACAGTTATTTGATATTACCTCATTTGACTTTACTGTGAGTTTCTAAGGTTAATATAATTATGACTCCTGTCTTACAGATAAGGGAGGCAACACTCATAGAGGGTAAATGAATCACCCAAATTTCTAAGCTCAAACCAGAAAGAATCATAGTTAATACTTTCCAATTACCTTACCACATGTCAGGCACCATCATACAGGCCTTGGGTACAGAGTCACTTATTCCTGCCCACAACTCCATGAAGAAGATACTATTATTAGCTCCACTTTCTAGATAAGGAAACTGAGGCTTAGAGAGTTTCAGTTAACTTATTTGCTAGCAAGTGGAAGAAATGGGATCGGAACCTGAGCCCTCGGGCTTCCATGCCTCTTGGTGATCTTCTTTCCATGATACCACATTGGCTACATAAGGACTTTTTTTGTGTGTGGTACGGGGGCCTCTCACTGCTGTGGCCTCTCCCTTTGCGGAGCACAGGCTCCAGACGCGCAGGCTCAGCGGCCATGGCTCACGGGCCCAGCCGCTCCGCGGCATGTGGGATCTTCCCGGACCGGGGCACGAACCCGCGTCCCCTGCATCGGCAGGCGGACTCTCAACCACTGCGCCACCAGGGAAGCCCTACATAAGGACTTTTAAAACCTAAAGATCTCTCCAAGTTAGATTCACTGCTAACAGAGTGTTGCTAAGAGGTAATCTTTTGGGACCTTCTTGGATGCCGATGTACGAATAACTTTAATCAGACTACCAATCTATGGCAAGCAGTTACTTTAAAATTACATAGGGAAGTTGCAAAAGAGTTAATATTTTAAACAGTTTGCACACCCTTCCCCACAACTCATTTCAAGCATTAATTATTTAGAAAGCTATTTCTTAGGTATACTTCAACATAGCCATGTAGATGATCACAAGTTCCAAATGGCAGACAGGAATCAGATGTCACTCTTGCACTCAGAACACTGGGTACATTGACATTGGCTTCACCCACGCTCCGCACCTTCCCAGCCGTGGAGCCCCAGAAAGCGGGGAGAACCGGGATGGAGTCAGACACTCCTGGCCTCAGATCTCAGTTCTGCCAACTACAGGATCTCTGAGCTTCAAATTCCTCATTTATAAATTGGGCAAAATACACACCTCACTGTTTTGGAAGGTTGGAAGATGAGTTGTGAGAACGAAATACCTAGCTTAGGGTCTGCCATCTAGTAGATGTTCAATTAGTTTCAGTTTCCCTGTCTCTCCTGTTCCAAGATCCTTTCTTAATCCCATTTTGGGAATTAAGGCAATTCAGTCAGCATCTCTGAACCTCAAGTTTCCCATCTGTGAAATGGAGCCATCAGTAAATATCTCAGAGGGCTTTTGTAAGACCATGTAAATTAATATAAAGTGAAAGTGCTTTCTAAATTGTGATTCCTGTGTCCCACCCCGTATCCGCCAGCAGTACCCTGTCCACTCAGCAGTGCTTGCATTTGTTTGCCATTTGGAACTTTCAAAGCATCCCCGCATCCTGACTCATCTTCTCCCTTCCTTTCTCTTCCTTACAACTTTTGAAGGAGAGGGGGCTGTCCCTTTCCTCTCCATCTTACATGAGGCCCAGAGAGGTCTCGTTACCTGCTTACACAAGCAGGACCACGGCTGGAGCCTGAGCGTGCAGCTCTCCCGTAAAAGGAAGAGCTTTTTCTTGGTGTCCAGGTGGCTCCTGTGCTTTGGCCTTTGTCCAGAGAGACTGTGCTGGGTGAGCTTTGTGAGGGAGGCTGCCTAATTTTATCTTTGAATCCCAACTGGTAGGGGAGGAGCTCAGCCCCTCTTGAACTAGACATTATTTGTAGGGTGTTTGCTGTGGGTGACCTCATGATTAAACCGCAGCAGAACATTTTTGTAACGTCTGCTGGGGATGAAAATATTCTTCCTTAGACCATTTGTCACTGCAGTGTTCACACTCTGCAATGCCCCAAGATATTTCTCTAAAAATAGCAGCTGCTTCCCTTCCACTACCCAAACAGAAAGATTCAAATCCAGGCCCACATTTTCATTAAGGACCTACTGTGTGCAGACCCTTCTGTAGAAGCTCAGAGATGAGCTAGATGCAGGCTTTGCTCTGGATTGGAGGTCAGTTGAATCAGGTGATGCCCTCTGCTGCCACTTCACTGCTCCCCAGTCTTGAGCCAGCTGATCTGGCTGGCCGAGGAGCCCCCTGGAATGCCTTCCTCCTATATCCATGCCCACGGGAAGACATCATCTTCCCGGATGGACAAGCCAAGTGTTTGGGAGCAGCAGGGCCATTTGGCTAGAAGATGCCTGTGTTCTTAGCTTACAGCCTAAGAGCACACACTGTGAAAGATGAAGCAGATGAGAGGAATGAGGGCAGCAAGGAACAAACGGGTCCCTCAACAAGCATTACAGAGTGAGGCGAGAACCAGGTGCACAAGAGGTCTGGCGTGAGAGATCACAGCCAGTGTTCTCTAAAAGGAGAAATAAATAGCTGAACGCCTTTTTTTGTGCCACGTACTGGGGGTATGGCCGTGAAGACAACCTGGTCCCTATCCTGGAGGAGCGCACAGTCTGGTAACCAGAGTTGACTGCATGATACCCTCCCTCTCTCACTGTCCTGCCCACCCCTATTGCCCACGGCACTGCCCAACCTCCTCTGGTCCATCTCCGCTTCCAGGGGCTGCCCCATCCCTACAGAGACGGTAGCTGACATTTCTTGTGTTCGCTCCAATATCTTAATAGGTGGCCTCTCCCAGGGATAACTGCAAATCTAAAAGGGTCAGAAAGGACCAAAATACCCTTGAAACCTTCCTATATTGAGGCTGCAGTGGTGGAAGAAGAGACAGCAGTTTATTTTCCATGGAGGTGGGGCTTCACTCGATGCCCTTCAGATTCTCACCAGCTAAGCTGTCTCTCCTTCTGCCTGGGGCCAGCCCTGCCAGGGATTTGCCCTCCCAGGCCAGCTCCAGCAGCTGCTGGGTGTTGACTGCCTCTTAAGCCTGATGCCACATCCAGTACCTCTCAGGCTCCACTAAGGCTGGCTGTGCTCATTTTGTAAGGGGCCGAAAGTGGCAAGGCTCGTTCTGCGAGTCCCCTTTAGCTTAAGAAGCACAGCTTCTGCTGTGCTTAATTTAAGAGCAATTTACAGCCGGTTTAAGTGTTTGATGCCTCTGAAGGATCTCAGCATTTAAAGGGTCTCCCTGAATCCTGGGGAAGAGGAGCCTGATCTGGGAAGTAGAGTGGTCTTGCAGGAGGCTGGATTTTCCTGTCTTATAGAGGGACTTTCTCCTTCCATGCAGGGCCCTTTGTGCTGGATCTGAATGTGCTGAACTCAGGACAGGACAGTGACTCTGGGATCCCCAGATTTGTGAAGAACACAATTTAAACCCCAAGCACCTGAGGGCTAGAAGAGATCTAAGAGGGAGTAGAGTCCCTTTTCCTCTTTCATTAGCCTCTTGAAGCATATATATTTTTAAGAAGATGTTGGGGGTAGGAGTTTATTAATTAATTTATTTATTTATGGCTGTGTTGGGTCTTCGTTTCTGTGCGAGGGCTTTCTCTAGTTGCGGCGAGCGGGGGCCACTCTTCATCGCGGTGCGCGGGCCTCTCACTATCGCGGCCTCTCTTGTTGTGGAGCACAGGCTCCAGACGCGCAGGCTCAGTAGTTGTGGCACACGGGCCCAGTTGCTCCGCGGCATGTGGGATCCTCCCAGACCAGGGCTCGAACCCGTGTCCCCTGCATTGGCAGGCAGATTCTCAACCACTGCGCCACCAGGGAAGCCCCTCTTGAAGCATATTTTATGATTTCCATTTTGTAGATGAAGAAATCGAGCCTTGAAGAGATCAGCCCATCACTGTCTGGGGGGAAGTGGAGGTGATATTAGCAACGAGGAAGAGGGCAGGGCTGAGCTTCATGCAGCTAATCGGAGACTTGTTTCTCTCTGAACCCTCTCTAGGCTTGTCTTTACATCTGATTTCTGGTGATGACAGAGACAGGTCTTATTTCAGAATTAACGAGGTGAGGCTATACCTACCTCATAAGAGGTATATCCTGTGAAAATATAATCCAGAGACTGCAACCGGCTGGAGTAGGTGGTCACCTACATGCTATTTGAGTGGATCCTGTTGGACTTTCTTTCCCTCTCAGAAGCCCCACGCCTGGGAGCCTATCATTATCAATTCTTGGGTTTCACATTGCCTTTTCCAGGCTCCTTTTTAAAAATATGCCACTTCCCTCGGGAAGAAGAATATCAAGATCCGAACATACTGATGTGAATTGACAGATGCAGTAATTGTCTTGCTGATGGAGAAGGCCTGAACTTCTTGGTGGAGAAAGCACTGAACAGGTCAGAGGAATGAAGAGCAGAGGTTAGCAGCATGAAAATGTCACCATTGTTACAAGCAGGCCCCAAGACAAGAGGAAGTTCTTGCTCTCCTGGGGCTGACATGCTCAGGCTGAAATCTCATGCTGAACTTCAGTGTTCCACAAGGAAAATCTGGCTACCTTTTCCTGGAGTTGACAATGGCAGGCAAAGTTGGCTCTGCTAGACAGATTACTGATAAAAGAAGCAATTGTATAATTTCCATTGTGCCCAGACATCCTTGTAGTCATGACAACATCCTTAGACATTTACAACACTGACAGCCAGGGAGATGGTTAATAATTTCTTCCCAATACTCACAGCCACTGTGGAAGATGACTTCTGGCCCAGACTGAATTCTTGATGAGTACTGTCTGCAGGGTGATTCTGTGTGGGAGTCACTAGGGGGAAGGGAGGCTTTGGGGGTTACTAGAGGTGAGTGGACAAAAATCACTGCATTCACTTGGGTCGTCGACCTAGAGGGAAATCATATGCCAGTGGTTCAGTTTTGGAAATGTGTCCCCTATTGAACCATGCCTTTCTATTCCTCCAGGTGCCACCTTTACTGTACTCCTGCATTATGGCAACTGGTCTTTTGCAGGTCTCCCTTGAGTATAGTCTATACCCTGTTACCTGTCAATCTACAGCCCAAATCATTGTCATCCTGTCACACTGCTGCTTAAGAAGCTCTTTTTCTAAAAACAATTGAAGTATAGTTGATTTACAATGCTGTGTTAGTTTCAGGTATACAGCAAAGTGATTCACTTATACACATATGTATCTATTCTTTTTCAGATTCTTTTCCCTTATAGGTCATTACAAAATATTGAGTATAGTTCCCTGTGCTATACAGTGGGTCCTTGTTGGTAACTCTCTTATAGCTTATTCTCTGCTACTAAACTCCTTGCTTAAATTTAGTTTTCCAATCTCACCAAACCCAATCCATCCTGATATAGTCAAGCTCCTTCTCAGTATACACCTTCTTTTTATTGAGACTCAGTATCTCGTCATCCTCTGCCTATTCCATGGCCCTTTTACGTTCTATGCATTTACTCACCTCTTTCTTTCACAGAAAATTCCTTCTTTTCTGTCCTTCTAAATTTTATTCATCCCCCAAGTTGCAGCTAAATTCTCCCTACCTTGAAAGAAGCTTTCCTTGACTAGTCCAGCCCAAGGCATTGGATCAGTCCTCTTATCTATGGCCAGTGCCACACAGCTTGAAAGATGTATTATATTCAGGGGTTAATGAATGATAGTCTTTTCTCTCCAGAAGACTGAGCTCCTTGTTTTGGGAGCCGTCCATAGATGACTCCTTTATCTTTCAAAAGGTCATCCCCTCTAGCCTTTCTCAACCACCCTTTTTAAACCATCACTCTACTTTCCCTGCTTTATTTTTCTTCATATCACTATCACCATCTGACATTATACAACATCATTTGTCTCTTCAATTAGAATGTAAGTTCCATAAGGGCAGAGACTTCATCTGTCATCTTTTGTACACCCAAGAAATATCACAATAAAGCCTGGGATATAGTATGGCCTCAATAAATGATTGTTGAATGATTGGCTGAATGAATGAGTCCTTACTGACTGGCTACTTCACATCCAAAATGATGGAAGAGAAATGGGAAGGCACCGATCCTTTCTACTGTGCACATGGCTGCAGTAACTTTGAAAAATGAACCCAAGTATGGCTTTTTCCCCACTACCACAGAGAACCAAATGTTGCTGAACATCAAAAGTATCGGAACAGTCCGCAGGGACATTGCACATTCCTGTTCGAAGAGCTCTGTGACCAGGGAGTACAGGCATGGCCAGCTGGCTTCTATAATTGCTTGTACTTTTACTGCCCTGCTTACTCCTTGGATTGTTGTGAGGTTCAAATGCAATGAAGTATGATAAAAAAAAAAAAAAAGAGTTAAATTGTAAATCAACATAAAAATAGGACGCATTATCCAACCAGTTGGTTGATGGTGATGGCATGAGGTACTGTGGACCACTAGTGTTGAAAATGAGCAAAACGAGGGGTTAGGATCATGCAGGATTATGTAATTTCACTTGTTTGGAGGGACCTTTCTGGATTTGTCAGGAGTTTGGTAAGAAGGATGCCTTTTACTTTTGAGAAACACAAATGATATATTTTCTTGTGTGAATGCTGATCAGTGGGTTCTGTCCAAAAGAAACAAGGCCTTCAAAACCTTAGAAATATTGGAAGGGGAAAGAGATATCACCAACACCAACACATCATCATCATCGTCATCAAATTAATCCTTACAAGACTCTCAGAGATAGGTATTCTTTTTTTCTCTTTCTTTCTTTTTCTTTTGTTTTGCAGAGGAGAGAACTGAAGATACGTAGAGATGGAGTCCCTTACACAGGTTCCCTTAGCTAGTAAATGATAGAGTCAGGAATTTAATAAGAATTGCTAACATTTATTGAGAATTTTTAAAATGTCAGTCATTCTTTTCAGTACTTCATATAACACAATGCAAAGATGCAGGCAATGTTATTCCTCGTTTATAGAAAGGAAAACTGAGACCTAGAGAAGTAAAGCCAGTTACGCAAGGTCACACAGCTAAGAAGGGCAGGAACCGAGACCTGAGCCCAGCCGGATGGCCCTGGAGCCTCTGTGCTTCCTTGTTATTCCGTGCCGCCTCCTGAATCCCTGCCCTCTGTCCCTTTTGCCGTGCGATGTCCAACAAATGGCTTAACTGTTTATAACCAAAGAAGCTACTTTCATCACTCCTACCAAAACAAGTGAAAGAGAGGAACTCAGAAAAGAGAGAGAGAGGGACTTAGGGGGAGGGGTGGGGGAAGAAACAGCCAGAACTGCTGAGGTGAGTCCCAATGAAGACTCTCCTGGAATCATCCCTGGCTGCAGAAAGCAGATGGCGTGGCTGCCATGAACAGCCCCCTAAGAAGCTCTAAGAGTCCTCCACGTGAGAGGAAGATAGTTGTCAGTTGAGGGTGCGGGCCCACACAGCTGTGTGAAGGGTTTGCCAAGATGGAATTATGGTTTATTGAGTAGCAAAGAGCAACATCCAGCTGCCTAAGAATTACGCTGACAGGATGCAAAGGCAAGAGAATATTGTGTAAACCTTATTTACAGATCAATAGATAATCTTTCATACACAAAAGGTCAGCTCCAGGAAGGCAGAGTGGTAAAGAAAGAAATACTGCTTGCAAATACAATATTGACTTGAAAAAATCCACCCAGATGAATCCTTTGATGTATATTCTTCTAGTCAAAGTACGTTTCTTTATTCATGAGTTCCCCCCCGCCCAACCATTTCAGGTTCCTCAGTGAAGGATGAAGGGAATAATGAAAAAACGCTGATTTCTAGTTGTCTTGAATTCTGTGCCATCAAATGATCAGCATGAAATGGAATCAACGCTGAGAATTTCAGAATAACATTTCTAAGTGTGTGTGTGTGTGTGTGTGTGTGTGTGTGTGTGTGTGTGCAGCGCTTAGGGTTCTCAAGTCAAATGACGACTCACCCCTACCCCTTGTAATTTCCTGCTCTGCTGGCTGTGATGATAAACATTTAACCTGGCTTAAGGAAATAAACAACTACTCCATCCTACCGGTCCCCTCTGGATTCCTTCATCCATTTTGTGTTTCTTCTTTGCCTTGAAGCAAGTAGTTCATCATTCCCAAGAATATCTGAAATCGTTGCCGCCCACCTCTACCTGGCTGCTGGATTGGGAAGCTGTTCATGACCTCTGCTCAGACACAAATAAGGATGGAAAAAGAAGGAAGCTTAACTGGGCGTTTTTTTCCACGAAGTCATCTTTTAAGATTAGAGGACCAACTCTGAATTTAGGTGATTCCTCTTAGCAGTTTGGAAAACACTTCAAAGGACCACAGTCTGAGAAACCTGAATAGATGTCTTGCTGGTAGAGGTTTTTGGAGTGGAAAGTCGCTCTAGTTACCAGGGTCACCCTGTGCTGCATCCCGGGAGGAGTGTGCAGCTGAGAAAAGTCCACCCTGGGCAATAAGTCCAAAGGCTTAAGATGGACGGCTCTTTGTCCCAACTTCCTGATGGGAATCAGCATGGCAGTGGATGTGAAAGGACTTCACACTCTGTAGGATTATGTAAGTATATATCTTTTTCAGAGCCACCGAGGAGGATCATTTAACAGTGACACAATTCCTCTAAACTGCTTACAAGTTCTTTTCTTTCTCCAGTTAGAAAGCATGTTTCAGCTACTCTGAGAACGATAACCTCCTCTGAGAAACAGATGTGGCCGGAAGTGGTCACCGCCAGCTTTGTCTGGACTTGATGGGGGAGCCAGGTGTGCCTGAGGATTACTGAACACCTCAAAATGAGAAAAGGACACAAAGGGGAGGCTGGACTTGATGACAGATGACACAGATTTCCAGAGTCAAAGTCGGAGATTTGTCCCCTCTGTTCTGCCAGAGTTCCCCCTTCAGTCTAGGGCTGTGCCCTCCACACCCACATCCTCCCAAGTTCCTCCCCAGCCCTCATCCGCTAGAGGGAGGGCTGAGGGTCCTTATTAATAAGAACAAATGGTGCTGGCCACAAGGTGCGGGCTAATATTAGGGTCAAATGCTGGAGCTCTTGATTTCAAACTTGGCAGTGATTCCCCATCCCTTGGCCACCTGCTCCCAGTTTGCCATTCTCAGACCTGCTGTTACCATCATAGCTATGGGATGTGTGAGTGAGGGGGTCCCTTTCTTTTTGAATCTCTCCTCTGCAGGAGCGCTTCTCATGAGCCACATGTGACAGTCTGTGAATAGGGGTGTCCCTTTGCGTATCCTAATGTGCCTTTGTTCTGCTATTGAAGGCTCTGTGGCCGCCCTATTCCACTTAGACTTTTTCTAAGAGGAAGGGGAGAGGAGGAGGAGGAAGGGGAAAATGGAAATTGGGAGGGAAAGAAGAAAAGAAGGTGGGGTGAAGGAAACCACCTGGGTAATAGGTAGTTTTAATAATTGTATATAGTTCTTTATGGTTTATACACTAAAAACAACTTGCAAAATGTTTCTACAGGCATAATCTTATTTAGTTTTTACAACTACTCAATTTACAGATAAGGAGGCTTAGAGAAGGTAATGGTTATCTAGCTAATGAATAATAGCATCCCATCTGGAATCCAGTCCTTCTGACATCATATATAGTTTTTTCTTTTTCTTTTCTATACTGCTCCATTAAATGTAAAGGCATGTCCCAAAGTCCTTTTTTTTTTTAAAACTCATGCCAAACACTCTGGGTGAAAGCTGAAGGTCTTAGTGGCCACCATAACTCTGTATTAAACCCTTATTGGACTTTTTCTGAGCGTGGACTTGTAGACTTTGACTGGTTGGCCAGAGAGAGTATCCTACAAATACTTAGTACATTTATTAATGTTTTTGAGCAGTTCGTAGTTCACAGTATATTTTCACATGTAAACCTCACTTGAGAGTCCTGTAAGCTATGCACCTCTCAGAAATCCAGTGATTGGCCCAAGAGTAAATCGTGGAGTCAGGATGAGGTCCTAGATTTTTTTTTTTTTAATCCTAAGGCCCATGCCTTTTCTGTTACCCCAGATTTCCTCCACTGCTATGTACCTAACCCAGGTTAGATTCTGCAGAGAGGAGAGCAAAGTCCATTTAGAGAGCCACGGCTCCTGAGTCAGTCATAACCCTGACCTCTGAGCATGAGTGGCTACATAATGAGGTGCAGTGCAAAATGAAAATGCAGGGCTCCTCGTTCACAGCTGTTTAAGTGTTTCAAGATGGCGACAGTAGAGTATTATACCTGGGGCGAGGCCCTCTGAGCGTGGGTGCCTTTTGAGCATGGAGCCCCGTGAGACTGCCCTGGTTGCATGCCAGTGAAGCTGGTCCTGCCTCTGACATGAGCTCAGGAGTGGAAGACCTTGTTTCTCTCTCAGATCCTTTCTGGGGCTCCTACCAGAGAGCAGAAGTTCCAGGACGTAGGGACTTTGTTCTGTTAAATCTTTTATTCCCTCAGTCAGCCTCCATTCAGTGAGCTAAACCACAATGGCCCAGTGTTCCTTATTTTACTTGCTAACTCCAGGTCTCCTGGATCAAAAGTTAGGGACAGAGTCATAATATCACTAGTAGCTAATCTTTATTGAGCATTTACTATGATGTCACAGGAACTGTGCAAAACTTTTTACATGCTTTAAATTGATTGCAAAGATGGCCTCAATTCCCTATCCTTCCCCGTATCCATACACCTTGTCTTGTGACTTTGCAGCTTTTTCATCAAGTAGTGGAGTCTGGTTCTCCACCTCTTGAACCTCGGCTGGTCCCATGAATTGCTTTGGCTAATAAAATTCAACAGAAGAAATGGTGTGTGAATTCAGGGTTTAGGTCTCAAGAGGCTTGCAAGCTTACTCTCTCTCTCGGAACCCCAGGACAGCCATGTGAACAAGCCTGTGTGAGTTGGTTAGAAACGAACACCACTTGGTGGAGAGCTGTCATCCCAAACCGAGACCATCCAGAGCAGCCAGCACCCACTTCACCTGCCAACTAACTTCAAATACATGAGTGAGCTTAGCTGAGGTCAGGCCAACAGAGTCCAGCTCAGCAGAACCATTCCACTGATCAACTCACAGACAGGTAAAAATGATACATCGTTGTTGCTTAAAAACTGTCTTTTGGGGGTAGGTGGTTATGCATTATTATTATGTTAATAGATAACAGATACACATCCATCATGATTTCCATTCTCTTGACAATGAAACAGGCTTTAAGAGCTTAAATTCTTGCCTGTGATCAGTAGCTAATAAATGGGTCCAGAAAGTTTGACTCCATAGGTCAAATTCTTATCTGTTATTTTGTGGGGCCTCATCACAGCATTCAGGGCTCTGACAAGCCCTCAGCTAATCTGAAATCTGTTTGAGTGGAAGAAGCAGTGTTTTTGCAAATGGAGGCAGGCCCAAGGGATAAAGCTCAAACACCAGGAATCTCTCTGCTGATAAAAATACCATGTCTATTATTAACCAAAACTTTTAATATAAAACACTGTAATCTATCAAAGAAAAAAATGCTTAAATGCAGAACAAGAGAGACGATGTCTTTGAGGTCAAGGTCACAAGCTAAATGCTAGCGGAAATTTTGGCTGTATCTCATTAACACTAAATTGTGACCGAGTTCTGCAAGAGGTCCTTGTGACAATCCCATTAATGCAAATGGCATTCCTTATGATGTCTGTTTTTGTAAATGAAAACAAAATGCAATTAAGTCAGTGGAATTCACTCATTAAACTAAACTAAAATCCACCAGCAAGTATCTCCCCACTTCTACTTCTGCCCCACATCTTTGATTAAAAGCAATTGTTCCCCAGAGTTGCAAATGGATATTTTGCTAAAATATGAGTGCACAATTTGATCATAGAGCGGGCAGTTCTTACAGATATCGGAGGTTGGGAAGGTTCTGGAAGGCATCAGGGTTGATGTATAGCAGGTTGTTGGCCTTTTCAATTCTACTGTAAAAGAGGAAAGAACATGCCCGTGACCTCAACAGTAAGGAATGCTATGGTGTTTTTCACATTTATGCAAAGAGTATGTTAATGTCATTCACCCATCCATCCATCGTTTCAACAAAAATTGAGCATACATGCGGTGTCTTTTACTATACTAAACGGTGCAAACAACATATTAGCCCTGTCCCATATAACTCTCATCACTGAAGTCTTCCTGGAACCTATTCATCAGAGACAAACAAAGCGCTGACTGCGGGAGTCATTTTCACTGAGCACAGTTGAGTCGTTAACCATTAAGGATCTCCCAGGGTCTGAGGAGGCTAAGAGGGTAGGGACAAGACTAATGGGGGAAACAGCTTTTGTCTGGTTGGGAGACAAGAGAGGGCATGGAAAACAACAAAAGAGGGTGGGAAGGAAAAAAGCTGAAGAGCCAAAGGAGATTAGAGAAAAGGAGAGTGAAGGGGCAAAGGAGAACAAAGACTGGGGGAAAACCAGTGGGCATCTCTGGCTTTCACTGTGCAGTCCCAGCAGACTCCAGGTGGGAATGTGCCAGTGAGTCCCCTCACGCTGCAAACTCGGGCTGCTCTCTCACAGCTCATGGGAAGTGATGGCTTCTGCCCCGGGCTGACCTGCACTGTGTCCTGATCTGGACACAGTGCAGGTCTGGCGGTGGGCATGTTCACGTTGGGATTCCGACAGAGAGAGGCTGCCCTTTCCCCATCTTGCTAGATCAGTGTATATTTGCAGAGATGCTCTGTGTTAATTACTTCCTCCCTGTTTCATTAGCTTTAATGTTGCAGTAACCTGTAGCTACCCAGATCCAAGTACCAGGTAATTAATCATTTTAAGTACAGTCAGTGCTACATGGGGGTGAGCACCTCTCCATGCAGGGAAGAGATGAAAGAGCCATCCCATTAGCTCCACTGCCCGTTGAAGAGCATAGAGGGACGCCTGCTTGACCTTGCCCAGAGGGCCAGCTGCCCTTTGGTTCATTTCTCTGATATTCTCTGTGGGTTCTGAGACCCTGGTCAGATCTCTTTTCCCAACTAGGGTAAGGAAAGGCCAAGCAGAGTGAGAAGGAAGGAAGGAGCAGGAGGGCAATGGGGGCAGGGAGGGAAGGCGTCAGTTGCAGAGGCTTAATGACAACGAGGAAGAATGAGTGGGAGGCGGAGTGACTAGAAGAAAAGGGAAGGTCTGCCAAAGTGGACAGACTGTCATTCCTAAACAAATTGGTATGGATGGATGGATGCATATATGAATTATGCATGTGTGTGGGGGTATGTATATAGGCTCGACAAGCGCTAAAAATTCTCAGAAAGATACGAAAGAGTCAGGAGATTTATGTTCAAGTCCTTATCCTGCTGTGGATTTGGCTGGGTGACCAGACAAGCCTCACAACTCTCTCTGTCTTTCGTTCCTCACCTGTAATATTAGGAAAGTGGGTCACTGGCTTTCCTAACTGTGCTCCATGAGAGTTTTGTGAGATATTAATCAATGCTTCACAGAGAAACCTTTCCAATGACGTTATCTGAGAAACTCTTAATACGATATCCTTCTTGGAGATTCCAAGTGTATATTCGCATATTACAGGCTCTGAGTTTTCCTATAGTAAGTGAATCTGTCTAACTTAACCTTATTTGACCATAGACTTTTTTTCCTTTTTTGGAGCACTTAATAATTTTCCAAGTGTTTAATGATACACAGAATATACTTTGGAAAATTTTGCACCAGATTGTCTGTGAACTCTCTTCTGGCTTTGATAACCTATGGTAATTAGAGACTGGTATGAAACCGAGGTGGATCTGTGTGAGTATTGGCATGTATGTAAAACTAGAATGTCAACCAGAGGAAGTAGACTTGGTTGGAGTAGTAAAGAGGCCAAGGATTGTTATGATCTTACTGTATGCCAGTTGATGTGATAGATCTATTTAACATATATCATCTCATTTATTAATCACAGTGATCCTGTGAGGCATGCAGTTTTATTATTCTCACTTATAGATAAAGAAAACTAAGTCTTCGCATGATTTTGTATCTTGGCCAAGGTTTCATTGTGAGTATATGGAGTCAAACTAAGACTGCCCGTCTCCAGCTACATCATGGGGGATTTATTTGGGGCTTTGACTGTGGAATAAATTTGAATGAGAGGATGAGGTAGATGTACTTGGGGTCACAGAGCTAGATTCTTGAGTCTACTACGCTACAAATTCTGGGAGGGAAGAAGCAGGATAAGACCAAGCTCTGGAATGGGACTTGGATCACCAGGCAGAGATACATGACAGTGCCTTCTGGACTGACTTTGACATCTTAAAATGAAATTCTAGGGGTCTGAGGGCAGAGCCGAGCCAGGGCCTCCCAGGAATATAAGTGAACTTTAAAGCTATGGCCGAGAACAGCCATGAGCAAACCCCACAGGTTCTTGCTTACATTTCATGTAGTTTGGGCAGGTTGGAGAACACATTTGCCTCTATCACTTCCAAGACATCATTCTGTGAGATCTCTCTGCAAAGAAAGAAATATAATTCAAGTTAGTTCAGTTACACTCCAGAGGTGGATTTAGAGCTCAGCATAGAGCCTTGTGCCTACAATGATTCATGAGACACACAAAACTCTGTTCCTGCTCACAAAAGAGTCAGCTGTAATGATGAGGCAAAGCTGACAAATAAGATGGTAATACTTACAGAACAACGAGAGAATAAACCCAAGGCAATGATTCAGGTCAGAGGTTATTCAGTCTACAGAAGTAGCAACTGAGGCCCAGAGAGGGAAAGAGACTTGATTAAAGATATTTAGGGAGTATGCGGGATGAGAACAAACTTTAAATTCCCTAGACCAGGGGTCAGCAAACGTCTTCTACAGGACCAGGCAGTAATTTTTTTTGTTGTTTTTTGGCTTTGTGGATCATTTGGTCTCTGTTGCCACCACTCAGTTGATATTATCGCGTAAAAGTGGTCATAGATATCATGTAAATCAATGAGCATGCCTCTGTTCCAATAAAACTTTATTCATAAAAACAGGCAGCAGGCTGGATTTTGTGTCATGGGCCGTACTAGTTCAGTGACCCTGCCCTAGACCATGGAGGCAAGTTCTTCATTCTGCTAATCTGGCTTTGGGAGATGAGAACCTCAATTCAGTCTCTTTTAAGGAAACATCCATGCCGTTACCCAAGCGGCGGTTGTTATTCCAGGACCTTTGGCATTAATGTTGTCTTGGCCTAAGATCCCCAGAAAAGAGCCTTCAGATCTCAGCTTATTTCCTCCTGGAGTAATTTGAGGGGAGTGGAGGATGAAGTCCCCTCTGCAGAAGCCCAGAGCTTATGAGGAGAGAAGGGTGGCTTAATCAGTTAATGTTTATAAAGTGGCTCAAAGGTGAAACACGATATTATTAGGCCTCCTGAGGAAGACTCTCATGCAGTTTTGTTTGTTTGTTTGGTTTTTGTGGTACGCGGGCCTCTCACTGTTGTGGCCTCTCCCGTTGTGGAGCACAGGCTCCGGACGCGCAGGCTCAGCGGCCATGGCTCACGGGCTTAGTTGCTCCGCGGCATGTGGGATCTTCCCGGATCGGGGCACGAACCCGTGTCGCCTGCATCGGCAGGTGGACTCTCAGCCACTGTGCCACCAGGGAAGCCCTCTCATGCAGTTTTAACGTGGCAGCTTGAGAGAGTCTCAGAAGATCTCATAGGCAGCATGCACTCAAATTGGCTGAGGTGAAGCGCTGTCTGCTGGCCTGGGATTTAGCTGAGAAGCTCTAGAAAGGCTGTTGATCAAAGGAAAGGCGTGGAGGGCAGCGCAAGGCAGGGAGAGGGCCTGTTGAGGGAGGGGAAGTATGATTGTGAGGCAGTCAGCTCAGGGAGGGGGGCTGGGAACATCCGGGGCTTGTCAGCTCAGAGACTGGCAGGGTCGTTTCTCACACTCCCCCACGAGTGCGGAGACATTTTGTGAGAGAAAAGCACCTCTTATTCTATGGTAGCTTCCTTCGTGATTCATCTGGTAAAGTGAATTGGTCTTCACAATTTTCATAGTTGAACATAGATGAGGGTGGTGTGTACATGTGTGTATTTAATAGGACATGTTGGCCATTGGGCATTTATTTTGCTCTTCTGTCCTTCAAGTGGAAAGAGTACTGGAAGGTGCAGAAATGAGGAATAGGAAAGGAATGGTAGACCTTGAAGAATGAGACATTTATTTGAACACTTAAAGGAGTCAAGTGAAAGAGTTGCACAGGTAGAAAATAAGCATGGAGGAAAGCACTAGATGACAGAGAGGGTTTAAATGCAAATAGGCCCATATTGTCCAAAAGCTATTTCCAGGTTCACTTACAGGTCCTGGTAGGTTTGGTCACACCCTTGCAGTAATATCTCAGCCTAATACTGCCTGAAAGGTGGACATTTTGCCTTAACTGAATTCATGTACCAAGCGTTCCCTTATATGGATTTTTTTTTTCCAAAGAGAACTAAAAATTATTAAAACAAACTAGCCAAGAAACACTTCTAAATTAATTATTTCAGAAGGCAGTTCATATTTTATGGCCTCAATTTCAAGGACAGGAGAGGGTATTGGGGTTGGGTGGAGGCTGAGGGAACCTTTGGCTGGAGGAGGCTTGCGGGGAGGTGAACAGCATGCAGTAGTAGAAAAACATCTCACTGGAAAATTCAGGGATCTTGCTCCAGTTCAACCCAGTTCTGCTTCTAGTTATTTCTACTATCATTGACTAGGTATCTACTATTTACCAGCCACTCTACATACATTGTCTCCGATCCCTTTAACATGTCTGTGAAGTCAGTATTTTAATCTCCATGTTAATAAACAGTCCCATCTGTATGCAGAACCAGCTGCGGCTGACTGCTGGGCTGGAACAGTTTCTTCTACATGCCCTGCCGCCCAGGGCCACGCTGGACCTAATATTTCCACACCTATATATTTACTCAAAAGAAATAAAAATTCATGCCCTCCCAAAGACTTGTACAGAGATGTTCATAGCAACTTTATTTGTAATAGCCCCAAACTGGGAACAACCCAATGGATGAACTGTGGAATATCCATACAGTGGGATATTACTCATCCATAAAGTGGAACAAACTGCTGATCCAACATAGTTGAATCTTTAAAAAATTATGCTGAGTGAAAGAATGCAGACAGGAAAGAAAGCATACTGTCTGATTCCATTTATCTGAGGGTCTAGAAGAAGAAAAATTAATATGCAATGACAGAAATCAGAGTAATTGTCACCTGGGGCCTGGGATGGAGGTTGCTGGCAGGGAAGAGGCAGAGAGCTTTCTGGGATGATGGAAATGTTCTATATCAAGATTGGGGAGGTCGGAACCTCAGTTTGTCTAACTTATTAAACTTTTTTTTTTTTTTTAAAGTTATTTTTGGCTGTGTTGGGTCTTTGTTGCTGTGTACGGACTTTCTCTAGTTGCGGCTAGCTTGGCTACTCTTCACTGAGGTGCGTGGGCTTCTCGTTGGCTGAGCACAGGCTCAAGGTGCGTGGGCTCAGTAGTTGTGACGCACGGACTTAGTTGCTCCACGGCATGTGGGATCTTCCCGGAGCAGGGCTCGAACCCGTGTCCCCTGCATTGGCAGGTGGATTCTTAACCACTGTGCCACCAGGGAAGTCCTAACTTATTGAACTTTAAAATGAATGCCTATATTTTATTGTATATGAAACAGACCTTAATGCAGTTATTTAAACAGTGTCTTGCAAAGGAAGGAGAGTAAATTCCATTTTGTTTGTGTTTTGAGAACTCTGAATTAGGAGAACTAATGGAAGAATGTTGGTTATATTGTCTGGCCAGAAGGTGGTGTTCAAATCCTAGCTCTATCCTGGAGACTCTAGATAAGGTTCCTTCCCTCCTGGCTGTTCTCCTGGCAACCTCCCATTCCCTCTCCACAATCTATAAAGTGCATAGCTGAACTAGGTCAGAGGATCAGAGTTTCTCAACTCTGGACGCACATTAGAATCTTCTGGTGGACCTTTAAAAAACTTCCGAAGACTGGGTTCACGTTGGAGAGTTGGATTTATTTAGTCTGGGATGAAACTCTGGTGTGATTTTATTTTATTATTTTTCCCCTTTAATTCTCCAAGCAATGGTGATTCTAATGTGCATGAAGGATTGAGAACTACTGGTCTAGATGATATTAAGGTCCCTTTTAGATCTGTGCTTTCTGTCTTAAATAAAGTTTGCTTCAGGAGCAAGGCCAAATTTCCCTGGGCTGCTAAGACAATAAACTGGAACAATAAGGTTCTTAGAGCACAAGAGGAAATAAAAATGAGACAAAATAGTAGCAAGAGAAACCTGGAGATAGAACATGGAAGCAGGTGTAAAATAGAGGAGGTACTAGTTAGGTCTGCTTTTTCATAAGTATGAAAATTTAATCAGAAAGTCAACATTTTAAATGTTAACTGTGTAACAAGAGGCATTGTGGAAAATATGTAAAAACATGTTACATTTGGTTAGTATTGATAATTGATGAAGTTTTTTTTTTCCTATGCATAGCTTCTCTTCATTTGCAGTGTACTTATGCAAATTAGAGTTAGTGCAGCCAATACTAACTGCAGTGAGGTCAACAGAGGTAACGTGGCTTGGCTAAGATAATACACAACTTTGAGGGTCACTCAACTGGTCTTGGAAGGGAGCACGTGGAATCTTTTTATCCGAAGAATTTACACAGTTAAGAAACCTTTCTCAAAAGATTCAGTTAAGACTTTTCTTTACAATTGTGACAAATCACAGCAATTGGCATAATTCGGGGTATGACAGTACTTCCTTAGAGTCAACAGGTAAAGTGTTTATGAAAAAGGAGAGCTCTAGGGATGTGATAGATCAGTGGTTCTCAGAGTGTGGTCTGGTGGCCTCTGTGGTCAAAACGATTTTCATAATCATGCTAAAATATATTTTTTTCACTCATTCTATGAGCGTACAGTGGGGCCCAGGGGCTAGTTGATGTGTGGATGCAGAAGTAGATATGAGAATCCATCTGTCTTCTATTAAACAAGATGTTAAAATGTTTTGAAAATATGTAAAAAACTATGGTACTCTTCTCCCTAATATTTTTTTGAACATGGTTATTTTGCATAACAACTGTTATTTATGTTATTATGTAGAGATTTATTATTGTTTTTAAATGGACTAGCAAAATATTTCCCAGTTTGAATTTCTAGAGTGCTAAGTGTCAGTAGCTATAAGCCACATAAGCAAAATCTGTTTGGTGTCTTAAATAACTTTTAAGATGTAAAGAGATCCTGAGTCCAGAAAGTTTGGGAACTGTCCAATGTAGGCATTGAATGCTGTCCTTTTTGGGTGAGGGATCCTGATTCTGTGGAAAGCTTATTTCCAGAGATGAGGCTCTCATCTCAGACATGCTTCTCGGTTGTGCATGCATATATGAAGCACCTGGGGATCGTGTTGAAATGCAGATTCTCAATGGGAAGATCTTGAGTGGGGTCTGAGGTTCTGCCTTTTTAATGCCTCAGGGTGATAGAGATGGTGCTAGTCTTGAGACCACTCTTTGGATTGCAATGTTCTTTAGAAGAATGGTAGTAACACCCTAACAGGCCTTTCTCCCCAATACACACCCAGTGGTGGGTATAAAAAGCATGATAGAGGAGGAGTAGAGTGAAATACTTGATTTTAAAAACCCTTTATCCCCTCTGGAAACCCTTACCTTACTCTCTTATTGAAGTTTTTCTATCCTCTAGATTCTCACAAGACTTCTTTCATTTCTCAGTTAAAGCAATTACCATGTTGTTTTGTCATTGCTATTTTTTTTTTGGGGGGGTGTGCTCATTGTCTAATTCCCTAACCTGACTTTGAGTTTCTGGGTGGTATCTTATCCATCTGTCTTTCTATCTCTAGCATCTAGTGGTACTTTGGCGTGTGATAGGTACTCGATAAATGCTTAGTGGGTGGATGTGTAGATGAAGAAAAAGTAGTCTTCAGGTCCAGAAACAGCATCTGAAAAGCTGCAAAGGAGATGAAGTTTGTCTTCTGTAGTCTTTCACCCCCCTTTCTGTAGCCAACGTGCCCAAGTATGGTATGTGACGGCCAAGCCTAGCTTGTCTGTGAGTTAGATTTTTGTCCCAGGGATTTTTCTACATTTAATACACAGCATGCAATGGACACATACATGGATTTGGTCTATGTATGGATGCCTAATAGAGTCTGGATGCTTTTAGCTCTACCCCTATGGGTTGTAGCATTTCCCAGCTCCTCTCTGGCTCACAGATGAGGTCCTTGAATTGACAAAACACCCATAGAGGAGAAAACGGGACAGATGACTGGTGTGCCTGTAGGATTTCTTAAAGCATTTGATTGGGTGTTAGATCTCTTCTGTGCATGGAATTCTACGTTTCTTTGAAGGCAGGGGAGATGTGCTTGCATGAGGTGCTGGAGGTTATCAGGATGTTCCTTCTGGAGTGAGTTTCAGAGCCACAATCAAGTTCTACTCCAGATTTGCATTGTTCTGGCCAACGAAGTGGTATTCATATACAAGTACACTTGTGGGTGGGGGTCGGGTCAGTAGGAGGGACTTTAGGGAGAGAACGAGCATGTAGCATTCAGCTGGGTACAGCATGAAATATCAACCTATCCTAGAGTGATATTCGTTTGTCCACCATTTCACTTGACACTCATTTGCCAAATGCTGGGACTGTTTCATTCAGAGAAGAGATGCTACAGGTTTGTAGGATTAGGAAAAACTGAAGAACTGTTACCAGCAATTCAGGACCTCCCTGGAATTTCAACGGCATCTATGAATTGGAGAGCAGGATGTAATAAGAAATCAAACACTCACAGAAACATCGTCTTTGCTTTTTTTCTGATACAGGAGATATTCTCCAACCAGGTTTCCCCCATCTTTTCCCTCCTCCCCTGACCTTCCAGAGAGTGTTTTCCTTCAGTAAATCTGACATATCCCTCCCTAACTGGGCATTCAACTGCATTAACATATTTTTAATACTCACTGAATCAGATTTCTTTCCTTTGTCTTTAATAACCTCAGGCTAAATTTAGTTGACTGTTTCTCTTCCCTGAGTCCCCTGTAGGACCCCCCTCACACACTCTGTCATAGCCCTCACAGACCGCATTGGGTTTGCGTTCTGGTTTGTCTCCTTCACCAGGTAAAGAACTCCTGGAGGACGGTGACATTGCCTTTCATCTTTGTATTTCTGCTCCCAGCCAAGTGTTTGCTGAATGAGTGAATTATCTTTGAAAGATTATAAAGGATTTTCCACCTTTGCTCTTGCACAATAAAGCTGTGTTCTTAAAAATTTGCAGTAAACAGAGTATTTGCAAATCAAAATGTGTACTAACAGAAGAAGGAAGCTTCTGGTTTCGTAGAGCCTAGGAGTGAATTTTTAAAAGAGTGAAGAGCTAATCCAACAAATGTTCAACAAGTTTTGATCAAGCAGCTTTTGTATTTCAGGTACTAGGCTTCGCATTGGGGCTCTAAAGATGAATAAAATGGGTTCTGGGTTTTATCAATTATCTTTAACTCAGCGAGTCTAGTATTCTAGGCTTTCCTTAACTGGGTGCTATCTTTATTTGATGGGCTACATCTGAGTTACTAGAAAAAATAAAATGGATTGTTGGTATGTTGCATTTGAATATAACTACAGATATATAAATAATATACTTTCATATATAGTATATATAATACATAATTATATATGTATTATACACTGTGTTATATACATGAGTATATATTATACACACACGTAACTGTGTGTGTATATTATATATAATATATATATAATATAATATATATATATATATGTATTTCTACCATATGTCTACTCCCTTAATTCTTCTGGAAATGTGCCAAATAACGTAAGTAAATACAGAACAGGGTGGGTGAAAATGTCCATGAAAATACATTCCAGTAAATTTCATAAATCTCTCCAAACATATACTCCCACCCTTATTTAGAATTCTCTTAAGATCAGATCTGGAGACTTTACAATAGAGACCCGAGTTTGAATCCTGCCTCCATTTCTTACTAGATGTACAACTGTGGCAAGTTACAGCAGAGTCTCTCTGAACTTCAGTTTCCTTGTCTGTAAAATGGGAATAATTGCTACATCACAGGGATGTCAGAGGCATTAAATAAGATGGTATGTGTGAAAGCACAACGCTTCTCACGTGGTAAACTCAAATATCGCTGTGCCTGCCTCCATCTCTCTGTGGAGTTTAGGACTGAAGTCCTCTGCATCTGGGAAATACTGGGCTTGCTGATCACTGAACTGGGGAAAATGGTGTGAGCAAGTGTTCTAGGAATGCTTCTCTTAACCCTGCCTACACATCATTTAAATTCTTAAGCCAGGCTATGGCATTATCCCAAACACCATCCTGAGTCTTAACCACGGTGAGACCTGCCATCTGGTCTATTGGCCAACAAAGGAGATTAGGCAGGCATGTAGATGCCCCAACAAGCATGTCTCCACCACTGAAGTCTTAATCTAAAAAGGAAACTGCTCCCTTTGGGAGAGGGTCAATACAGAGTGGGACATGTTGTCAGGGTGGGGTAAGGACATTGCCAATAGGCTCCTCTCACTTCCCCAGGTGGCAGCAGGTAAGTGCCTTCCTTTCCTGACATGTCCCATCTGCTTCCTTCTCCCTGGGCAAAGTGCGTCTTTGCTAAAGATGCTCTAAAGATGTCCCCAAATGAGACAGAAATTAAAGCACCCTCAGTGACTCGAATTCAACTCCTTCACTTTTAAATTCATCAACAACAAACTTGTGTCCATTTTTAGTTTTGTCTTAATTTAAAATGTTCAATAATCATCTATATTTTGGAATATTTCCCTTGCTTTGCTCGGCAGATGAGGAAAGGAACTAAAACTCACAGACATAATAGCTAACGTTTATTATGCACTTCTTATGTGCCAAGCAATTTTTCTGCACTTTACATTTGCTAAATTGCTTAATCCTCACAACAGCCCTTTGAGGGAAGTACTGTCTTTGACCCCTTTACAGAAGAGGAAAATGAGGCATACAGAGGTTAAGTAATTTCCCCAGTGCCACAGAGCCAGTAAGTGAAGTCGACCTAGGATATGAACTCATCATTCATGGGGCCTCAAAACGATGGCAGAAATCAGATAGGCCATATTTCCAGTGACCCGGAAAACTATTTCCACTTCAGAAGATCTTGTTATTGTTTTAATTTCCAATAGAGTATAAAATTTTGGCTCAGCAATACGCCTATAAAATAACTAAATACTGCCCCCTTCCTCCATGATGCATGGTACTTGAGTTCTGACGAGGCAAAATATGTCAACATGCAAATTCAGCTTCTACATATAAATCAAAGTCCCAAGCAATGACTCATAGGGTAAGTGATTTTTTAGGGCATTCTCTATGCAAGGGCAAAACACGTAAGACAATGAAAAACAGAGCCCCTGCCTTCCAAGAGTCTGTACTTTAGTTGGGTAGAAGCAACATGCATGGGAAGTTGGGCAGGCAAAGTCAATAGAAGTGGAAGAAAGTATGAGAGGAATGTCCAACACAGATCAGGGTAAACAGTGGGCATTCAACACCTTTTATTTTCCCCCTCACACCCTTGCTAAATGCCAGCATTTCTCAAGCTCTCTCTTAGTATCCCTTTAGATTTCCCTGTTAGAACCTCTCTGTTGATGCCTCACATGTCATCAGAACAAGTTTCCCTCTTAGACTTGAGACCCATGTCTGCAATGGCCAAAGCCATGTTCTGCTACATGTTCTGCATACCCTTGATGGACAACTAGTCTGGAGCAGGCTTATTATTTTCCTCTCCCAATTCTCCACCACATCCCCCCCACCCAGGCGCAACCCCAGACACCAGCTGCATTGTCATTCCTATTGGTTCATTGGACCAACCCAAGCTTTAAATCTTGGGGTCATCTCTGACTCCTTTTCAACATTTAACAGATTCTAAATCTTCTCAATTACTTTTTTTTTTTTTTTTTTTTTTTTTAGTATTTCTTGCAAATATCCCTTCATTTCCCACCATCATTATCGTAATTATGGCTCTTTGCAATTTCCGCTGGACCAGCGGTTCTTAACAGTCATGTGATGACTCAGGATTTGGGTCTGATGTGGGTCGTGAATCATCTTTTTTTCAAACAAATTAAATGTCCCAGTGGCCAATGATTTACTCAAAAATTTGGAGTAGATTCAAGGATGTATATATATATACATATATATATATATATTTTTTTTTTTTAAAAGAAAGTGGAGTGTCTAGTGGGGAAAAGAGTGGAGTAGAAAGTGAGGACCTGGGGCTTCCCTGGTGGTGCAGTGGTTAAGAATCCGCCTGCCAATGCAGGGGACACGGGTTTGAGCCCTGGTCCGGGAAGATCCCACACCACGGAGCAACTAAGCCCGTGAGCCACAACTACTGAGCCTGCACTCTAGAGCCTGCAAGCCATAACTACTGAGCCTGCATGCCACAACTACTGAAGCCCGTGTGCCTAGAGCCCGTGCTCCGCAGCAAGAGAAGCCACTGCAGTGAGAAGCCCGCGCACCGCAACGAAGAGTGGCCCGCGCTCGCTGCAACTAGAGAAAAGCCCGCACGCAGCAATGAAGACCCAATGCAGCCAAAGATTTAAAAAAAAAAAAAAAAAAGTGAAGGCCTGGAGTTTACTCTGCCTGGATACAGGAGTGTAGCAAATATTTATGCTTGGAAGCCATGAGTAGGGAAGGTAAATGGAATTAAAAGAGGATGGTAAAAAGGGAAGGAGGGAGAAAGGGCAGGAGGTAAAGGGAAAGAGGTTTCCTGGAGGTACAATGATATTAGAAGTTAGGAAAGGTAGCTAATTTCTTTATTACTCTGTATTCCTATCAGAAATTATTTAAACAGGAATTCATTAAATTCTAAGTGATGGGAGATCAGGGGTTGGGCAGGTAATAAGCGAGGGGACGTTGATTGGGTCACTTGGCTTCAGTGCGGATTGCCAGCTTTAGCAGAGGACAAAGAAGGGGAGGTGGGAAGGATGGAGTCATCTCTGACCCACAAGGATGGGTAAATTGTCTGTAGGTTTGGGACCTCGGCAAGTTTGAGCTGTGTAACTCAAGGCTGCAGGAATAAAGATGACGGTGATAATTAACCTTTAGTAGACAGTTACTGTGAGGCGGGCATAGTGCTAAATGTTCTCCATGGGTAATCTCACTAATGGCCTTGTCTTATCAGGGCCCTGCTGACTTGTATGTCTTAGTTCATATGCATGTGTTAGTGGCAGCATGAACCTGGAAGCCAGATAGGCCTGGATTCAAATTCTAGCGTTATCATTACCTAGTTGTGTGACCTTAGACAGGTCAGCTAACCTCCATGAGTTTTATTTCAATGGGGGTAATTCTAGCTACCTTTTAGGGTTTTATGAGAATTATGGATGTAACATATGGCGCGGAAGAGGTTTCTAGCTGCCCACCACAGTCTATTTTCCCCTCTTATTTCTGGGACACAGCTCGACTGTTTCCTGGCAATGTTGCTGTTAGGTGTAGCCTTGAGGGGAGAGGACTTCTCCCAAGGAATGAGAGTAGCAGTGACGTGTGCTGTGCCAGGCTTGCCCATAACCCCTCTCGTGTGCTCCTCTGTGCTCTCCCATCCCACCTGGCTGAAGGTGCCAGGACAACCTTGGGGTCCAGGATTGAAAGCAGAGAAGCTGCTGGTGGCTTGGGGTCCTAAACCAAGTGCTGAGGAGCATCACCCAGACTACGAGGTGAGAAAGAAAGAAACTTGTTCTTGAGGTCCCTGACATTATGGAGTTTGTGGTTGCCATCGAACCACTCTGATACCTAAGGTAGGAGTCTAGCATCCAGCATCCTCTCTGTATTTGCTCAACAAATGCTCCTCCCATCAGGGTAGGTATGAGTTTTGTATCTACCATCTGCTGACAAATGGGTATATACAGTAAGTGTTGAGTACATTTTTGTTGGCTGGCTAATTAGGAGTCATGTAGAAGTGTCACTTGGCCAAACTGGGAGGAAACAAACAACAACCAAAAAAATCCCTTCTCAAAACTGTCTATATGTGACCTCATTTAGCCAGAGACCTCTGTTCCTTGGTGACACAGTATTTACTCCCTGTGATTGAATTGCTTGGCCTCTTGCGGGGAACACACCAGCTGGCTGCTCCTTATTGAATTATGGGCCCTTGGCTTTTTTCTCTTTTTCAATTATATCATGAAAAAAAAAAAAATACCAGAAAACATGACAGAAAGAACAACTTTTTAACAATGGGAACTACTAAATCCATTAGCACACAGACCCTGGGAGGGTGTTGAGGTTAAGAAATTTGAACCCTCAGCTTTGTAATCTGCAGCAATGCGGAGCTGCATGAGGTGAGGTCTCCCCAGTGGGCAAAAGCAAGTCCTTCATCTCTTTGGCAAATCACTGGAGCTCTCTGAGATCCGTTTTCCTCTGTAAGATGTTGCTAAGGCCCTCTGTCCCTCAGTACATTTTATACTCTGATCCTTTGTAGTTGGCAGGGCTATTGAAGATCACATGAATAATGCATGTCACGCCGGAAGAAAAAAGCACATAGTGTTATGCAAAGGTCATGCTGCTTACTGTTATTTTTATTACTTCAACAGAGTCAGGAGACCTCAGTTCTAGTCCTGACTCTGCCACTAATTAACCACTTTCCTTGAGTCAAATCAGTTACCTTCTCTGGGCCTTTGTTCCTCATCCATAAAACAACACTGTTGATCCAGATGATCTCGTGGGTCCCTTCTAGCCCTAAAATTCAGTGATTTTATTTTATTTTTTTGTTTGTTTGTTTGTTTTTTTGTACTGCAGGTTCTTACCAGTCATCAATTTTATACACATCAGTGTATACATGTCAATCCCAATCATGCAATTCAGCACACCACCATCCGCACCCCACCGCGGTTTTATGGGACATTATTTTTTAAAACATAGTGGTTGTTATCAAGCAGATTTGAAAATAATCTTTGAATAGAGAGTTTCAGTATAGGATTTTCATCATTTTATTTAAATATTAGTGTTCATAATGTTTATCTATTATGGTAATAAGGGCTAATATTTGTTGAGCATTTCTGAAACATCATCTTATTTAAATCTCACAACACCTTTATGAGGTCAGTAAGTTTATTATCCTTTTATTATAGATGCAAAATGTTGAGACTTATAGTGAATTGATTTGTCATGGTCATATAACGCAGTAGCTGAACCAGCACTTGGAACCCTGTCTTATTCTAAAGGCCCTGATCTTGATTCTTCATTCTGCTTTTGGTTATTGTTGCCATAATTTTGGAACATGGGGATGTGCTTTTTTTTTTTTTTTTTTAACATCTTTATTGGAGTATAACTGTTTTACAATAGTGTGTTAGTTTCTCCTTTACAACAAAGTGAATCAGTTATACATATATGTTCCCATATCTCTTCCCTCTTGCGTCACCCTCCCTCCCACCCTCCCTATCCCACCCCTCTAGGTGGTCACGAAGCACAGAGGTGAACTCCCTGTGCTATTCGGCTGCTTCCCACTAGTTATCTAATTTACATTTGGTAGTGTATATATGTCCCTGCCACTCTCTCATTTCATCACATCTTACCCTTCCCCCTCCCCATATCCTCAAGTCCATGCTCTAGTAGGTCTGTGTTTTATTCCCGTCCTATCACTAATCTCTTCATGACATTTTTTTTTCTTACATTCCATATATATGTGTTAGCATATGGTATTTGTTTTTCTCCTTCTGACTTACTTCACTCTGTATGACAGACTCCAGGTCTATCCACCTCATTACAAATAACTCAGTTTCATTTCTTTTGATGGCTGAGTAATATTCCATTGTATACATGTGTGACATCTTCTTTATCCATTCATCTGTTGATGGACACTTAGGTTGATTCCATGTCCTGGCTATTGTAAATAGAGCTGCAATGAACATTTTGGTACATGACTCTTTCTGAATTATGGTTTTCTCAGGGTATATGCCCAGTAGTGGGATTGTTGGGTCGTATGGTAGTTCTATTTTTAGGTTTTTAAGGAACCTCCATACTGTTCTCCATAGTGGCTATATCAATTTACATTCCCACCAGCAGTGCAAGAGGGTTCCCTTTTCTCCACACCCTCTCCAGCATTTATTGTTTCTAGAGTTTTTGATGATGGCCAATCTGACCGGTGTGAGATGATACCCCATTGTAGTTTTGATTTGCATTTCTCTAATGATTAATGATGTTGAGCATTCTTTCATGTGTTTGTTGGAAATCTGTATATCTTCTTTGGAGAAATGTCTATTTAGTTCTTCTGCCCATTTTTGAATTGGGTTGTTTGTTTTTTTGTTATTGAGCTGCCTGAGTTGCTTATAAATTTTGGATATTAATCCTTTGTCAGTTGCTTCATTTGCAAATATTTTCTCCCATTCTGAGGGTTGTCTTTTGGTCTTGTTTATGGTATCCTTTGCTGTGCAAAAGCTTTTAAGTTTCATTAGGTCCCATTTGTTTATTTTTGTTTTATTTCCATTTCTCTAGGAGATGGGTCAAAAAGGATCTTGCTGTGATTTATGTCGTATAGTGTTCTGCCTATGTTTTCCTCTAAGAGTTTGATAGTGTCTGGCCTTACATTTAGGTCTTTAACCCATTTTGAGTTTATTTTTGTGTGTGGTGTTAGGGATTGTTCTAATTTCATACTTTTACATGTAGCTGTCCAGTTTTCCCAGCACCACTTATTGAAGAGGCTGTCTTTTCTCCACTGTATATCCTTCCCTCCTTTATCAAAGATAAGGTGACCATACGTGTGTGGGTTTATCTCTGGGCTTTCTATCCTGTTCCATTGATCTATATTTCTGTTTTTGTTCCAGTACCATACTGTCTTGATTACTGTAGGCTTGTAGTAGACTCGGAAGACAGGGAGCCTAATTCCTCCAGCTCCATTTTTCGTTCTCAAGATTGCTTTGGCTATTCGGGGTCTTTTGTGTTTCCAAACAAATTGTGAAATTTTTTGTTCTAGTTCTGTAAAAAATGCCAGTGGTAATTTGATAGGGATTGCATTGAATCGGTAGATTGCTTTGGGTAGTATAGTCATTTTCACAATGTTGATTCTTCCAATCCAAGAACATGGTATATTTCTCCACCTATTTGTATCATCTTTAATTTCTTTCATCAGTGTCTTATAGTTTTCTGCATACAAGTCTTTTGTTTCCTTAGGTAGGTTTATTGCTAGATATTTTATTCTTTTTGTTGCAATGGTAAATGGGAGTGTTTTCTTAATCTCACTGTCAGATTTTTAATCATTAGTGTATAAGAATGCCAGAGATTTCTGTGCATTAATTTTGTATCCTGCAACTTTACCAAATTCATTGATTAGCTCTAGTAGTTTTCTGGTAGCATCCTTAGGATTCTCTATGTATAGTATCATGTCATCTGCAAACAGTGACATTGTTAATTATTCTTTTCCAATTTGTATTCCTTTTATTTCTTTTTCTTCTCTGATTGCTGTGGCTAGAACTTCCAAAACTATGTTGAATAAGTGTGGTGAGAGTGGGCAACCTTGTCTTGTTCCTGATCTTACTGGAAATGGTTTCAGTTTTTCACCATTGAGAACGATGCTCTCTGTGGGTTTGTCATATATGGCCTTTATTATGTTGAGGAAGGGTCCCTCTATGCCTACTTTCTGCAGGGTTTTTATCATAAATGGGTGTTGAATTTTGTCAAAAGCTTTCTCTGCATCTATTGAGATGATCATATGGTTTTTCTCCTTCAGTTTGTTGATATGGTGTATCACGTTGATTGATTTGTGTATATTGAAGAATCCTTGCATTCCTGGAATAAACCCCACTTAATCATGGTGTATGGTCCTTTTAACGTGCTGTTGGATTCTGTTTGCTAGTATTTTGTTGAGGATTTTTGCATGTATGTTCATCAGTGATATTGGCCTGTAGTTTTCTTTCTTTGTGACGTCTTTGTCTGGTTTTGGTATCAGGGTGATGGTGGCCTCATAGAATGAGTTTGGGATTGTTCCTTCCTCTGCTATCTTTTGGAAGAGTTTGAGAAGGATAGGTGTTAGCTCTTCTCTAAATGTTTGATAGAATTCACCTGTGAAGCCATCTGGTCCTGGGCTCTTGTTTGTTGGAAGATTTTTAATCACAGTTTCAATTTCAGTGCTTGTGATTGGTCTGTTCATATTTCCTATTTCTTCCAGGTTCAGTCTCAGCAGATTGTGCATTTCTAAGAATTTTTCCATTTCTTCCAGGTTGTCCATTTTATTGGCCTACAGTTGCTTGTAGTAATCTCTAATACTCTTTTGTATTTCTGCAGTGTCAGTTGTTACTTCTCCTTTTTCATGTCTAATTCTATTGATTTGAGTCTTCTCCCTTTTTTTCTTGATGAGTCTGGCTAATGGTTTATCAATTTTATTTATCTTCTCAAAGAACCAGCTTTTACTTTTATTGATCTTTGCTATTGTTTCCTTCATTTCTTTTTCATTTATTTCTGATCTGATCTTTATGATTTCTTTCCTTCTCCTAACTTTGGGATGTTTTTGTTCTTCTTTCTCTAATTGCTTTAGGTTCAAAGTTAGGTTGTTTATTCGAGATGTTTCCTGTTTCTTAAGGTATGTTTGTATTGCTATAAACTTCCCTCTTAGAATTGCTTTTGCTGTATCCCATAGGTTTTGGGTCGTCGTGTCTCCATTGTCATTTGTTTCTAAGTATTTTTTGATTTCCTCTTTGATTTCTTCAGTGATCACTTCGTTATTAAGTAGTGTATTGTTTAGCCTCCATGTGTTTGTATTTTTTACAGATCTTTTCCTGTAATTGATATCTAGTCTCATAGTGTTGTGGTCAGAAAAGATACTTGATATGATTTCAATTTCCTTAAATTTGCCAAGGCTAGATTTTTGACCCAATATATGATCTATCCTGGAGAATGTTCCATGAGCGCTTGAGAAAAATGTGTATTCTTGGTTTTTGGATGGAATGTCCTATAAATATCAATTAAGTCCATCTTGTGTAATGTATCATTTAAAGCTTGTGCTTCCTTATTTATTTTCATTTTGGATGATCTGTCCATTGGTGAAAGTGGGGTGTTAAAGTCCCCTACTATGATTGTGTTACTGTCAATTTCCCCTTTTATGGCTGTTAGTATTTGCCTTATGTAATGAGGTGCTCCTATGTTGGGTGCATAAATATTTACAATTGTTATATATTCTTCATGGATTGATCCCTTGATCATTATGTAGTATCTTTCTTTGTCTCTTGTAATGGTTTTTATTTTAAAGTCTATTTTGTCTGATATGAGAATTGCTACTCCAGCTGTCTTCTGATTTCCATTTGCATGGAATATCTTTTTCCATGCCCTCACTTTCAGTCTGTAAGTGTCCCTAGGTCTGAAGTGGGTCTCTTGTAGACAGCATACATATGGGTCTTGTTTTTGTATCCATTCAGCCAGTCTGTGTCTTTTGGTGGGAGCATTTAATCCATTTACATTTAAGGTAATTATCGATATGTATGTTCCTATTACCATTTACTTAATTGTTTCGGGTTTGTTCTTGTAGGTCTTTTTCTTCTCTTGTGTTTCTTGCCTAGAGAAGTTCCTTTAGCATTTGTTGTAAAGCTGGTTTGGTGGTGCTGAACTCTCTCAGCTTTTGCTTGTCTGTAAAGGTTTTAATTTCTCCATCAAATCTGAATGAGATCCTTGCTGGGTAGAGTAATCTTGGTTGTAGGTTTCTTTCCTTCATCACTTTAAATATGTCCTGCCAGTCCCTTTTGGCTTGTAAGGTTTCTGCTGAAAGATCAGATGTTAACCTTATGGGGATTCCCTTGTGTGTTATTTGTTGTTTATCCCTTGCTGCTTTTAATATGTTTTCTTTGTATTTAATTTTTGACAGTTTGATCATTATGTGTCTTGGCGTGTTTATCCTTGGGTTTATCCTCTATTGGACTCTCTGTGCTTCCTGGAGTTGATTGACTATTTCCTTTCCTATATTAGGAAAGTTTTCAACTATAATCTTTTCAAATATTTTCTCAGTCCCTTTCTTTTTCTCCTCTTCTTCTGGGACCCCTATAATTCGAATGTTGGTGTGTTTAATGTTGCCCCAGAGGTCTCTGAGACTGTCCTCAGTTCTTTTCATTCTTTTTTCTTTCTTCTGCTCTGCAGTAGTTATTTCCACTATTTTATCTTCCAGGTCACTTATCCGTCCTTCTGCCTCAGTTATTCTGCTATTGATCCCATCTAGAGTATTTTTCAGTTCATTTATTGTGTTGCTCATCATTGCTTGCTTCCTCTTTATTTCTTCTAGGTCCTTGTTAACTGTTTCTTGCTCTATTCTATTTCCAAGATTTTGAATCATCTTTACTATCATTATTCTGAATTCTTTTTCAGGTAGACTGCCTATTTCCTCTTCATTTGTTAGGTCTGGTGTGTTTTTATCTTGCTCCTTCATCTGCTGTGTGTTTTTCTGTCTTCTCATTTTGCTTATCTTACTGTGTTTGGGGTCTCCTTTTTGCAGGCTGCAGGTTCGTAGTTCCCGTTGTTTTTGGTGGCTGTCCCCAGTGGCTAAGGTTGGTTCAGTGGGTTGAGTAGGTTTCCTGGTTGGGGGGACTAGTGCCTCTGTTCTGGTGGATGAGGCTGGATCTTGTCTTTCTGGGGGGCAGGTCCACGTCTGGTGGTGTGTTTGGGGATGTTGGTAGCCTTATTATGATTTTAGGCAGCCTCTCTGTTAATGGATGGGGCTGTAGACCTGTCGTGCTCTTTGTTGGGGATAGGGTGTCCAGCACTGTTCGTTGCTGGTCCTTGAGTGAAGCTGGGTCTTGGTGTTGAGATGGAGATCTCTGGGAGATTTTCACCGTTTGATATTGCGTGGAGCTGGGAGGTCTCTTGTGGACCAGTGTCCTGAGGTTGGTTCTTCCACCTCAGAGACAGAGCCCTGACGCCTGGCTGGAGTGCCAAGAGCCTTTAATCCACACGGCTCAAAATAAAAGGGAGAAAAAATAGAAAGGAAAGAAAGGAAGGAAGGAAGGAGGGAGGGAGGGAGGGAAGGAAGGAAGAAAGGAAAGGAGGAAGGAAGGAAGAAAGGAAGGGAGGAAGGAAGAAAGGAAGGGAGGAAGGAAGGCAGAAAGGAAGGAAGAAAGGAAGGAAGGAAGGAGGAGAGGAAGAAAGAGAGGAAGGAAGGGAGGAAGAAAGGGAGGAAGAAAGGAAGGAAGGGAGGAAGGAAGAATGGAAGAAAGGAAGGAAGAAAGGAAGAAAGAAAGAAAGGGAGAAGACAAAATAAAGTGGGATAAAATACAGTTATTAAAATAAAAAATAATTATTAAGAAGAAAAATTTCTATTAAAAAAAAAACAAAAAAAAAGGGTCGGTCTAACCCTAGGGCAAATGGTGCAAGCAAAGCTATACAGACAAAATCTCACACAGCAGCATACACATACACACTCACAAAAAGAAAAAAGGGGAAAATAATAGTATATCTTGCTCCCAAAGTCCACCTCCTCAACTTGGGATATTTCGCTGTCTATTCAGGTTTTCCACAGATGCAGGGCACTTCAAGTTGATTGTGGAGCTTTAATCCGCTACTTCTGAGGCTGCTGGGAGAGACCTCCCCATCTCCTCTTTGTTCGCACAGCTCCTGGGGTTCAGCTTTGGACTTAGCCCCGCCTCTGCATGTAGGTCGTCCGAGGGCGTCTGCTCTTCGCTCAGACAGGACGGGGTTGAAGGAGCAGCTGATTCGGGGTCTCTGGCACAGGCCGGGGGGAGGGAGGGGCACGGATGCGGAGCGAGCCCGCGGCGGCAGAAGCCGGCGTGACGCTGCACCGGCCCGAGGCGCGCCGTGCGTTCTCCCCGGGAAGTTGTCCCTGGATCCCGGGACCCCGGCAGTGGCGGGCTGCACGGGCTCCCGGGAGGGGCGGTGTGGAGAGTGACCTGTGCTCTCACACAGGCCTCTTGGTGGCGGCAGCAGCAACCCTAGCGTCCCACACCCGTCTCTACTGTCCGTGCCGACAGCCACGGCTCGCGCCCGTTTCTGGAGCTCCTTTACGAGGTGCCCTTAATCCCCTCTCCTCGCGCCCCAGGAAGCAAAGAGGCAAGAAAAAGTCTCCTGTCTCTTCGGCAGCTCTGCGGCCGTTTCTGGAGCTCCTTTAAGCGGCGCGCTTAAACCCCTCTCCTCGCACACCAGGAAGCAAAGAGGGAAGAAAAGGTCTCTTGCCTCTTCAGCAGCTCGCGACTTCAACCGGACTGCCTCCCAGCTAGCCGTGGTGCACTAACCCCTTCAGGCTGTTTTCACTCTGCCAACTCCAGACCTTTCCCAGTGATTTTAATTATATCTATGATTCTGTTATTAAAAGGCAGCCAACCACATTGTTGGCAGTCCTCCATGACAGCCAGCTTCCATTTCTAAAAAGCCGGGCTGAAGGCAAGGGAGCCACGAAGCATCCTGATTAAGGAACTGCACGTGTTCCCTTACCAGCAGGTCTGTGGGCAGACCCACGAGGGAGCAACAGGAGGGTAGCCCCCAAGGGCCATCCTTCCTGAGCCCTGCACAAGGTGAGAAAGTGCCCTCGCCTGGGCCATCAGACTCCTGAAGGCAGTGTTTGTTTTATTGTCAGCTTAAAGAGGGCTTCATTGATCTTGCTGTAAGCCAGTGTTGATTTCTTACTGGTCATACACCCTGAGCCTCCTTACCAAAGAAACTCAAATCTGTGTGTGTGGGGGGCGGGGGGGCAGGGAGGCAGTTGTTGTAGGCTTTTCTGTCCACTTGTGTCACCCAGCAGCCCCTCAAAAGCTTCCTGAATTATTTTCTCTGGGCTCTATCGTGCCTTTCTGCTACCCTTGCCACGCTTGTAACGTAATCCGCCCTTCCCCAGCTGGCTTTCATCCTCCTTCCAGCCTGTTTTCACTCTGCAATTCATAATTACTCTCGCTTTTATGCCCCTCCATTTTCCACCTCATTAATTCTTATTCTCGGCCCAAGAGCATCTCCTTTATGGGCTGCAGTGAAGGAAGGACAAGGAACTCACGTTTGGCTGCTTCGGAATTTGAGTCGCTTTGATTGTCTTGTTTTCCTCTTTGGAACTGCTTGAGTCTAGCGCCCTCATAAGCACCCTGCATGCAAAGCTGTTATCCACCCTGCCCTTTGCTACCTTTTCTGAATTTCTTCGAATTAGAAATTCTGGGGCCTAATTTCATCAACCCCATATTTAATTGATCTTATATCCGTTTGTGAGCAGTAGGTTTCCCTCTCCCATCCCAAACGGTAGTTGAAGGCCCTACTCCAGGGCCTCACTATGGTCCTGAAAGTGTCCCTGTTTTTACAGCAAAGAGACCTGTATGGTCAGGAAAAAGAAAGGACGTTTTTAAAAAGAGCTTCCTATTTTATGAGACTTTGCCGGGCCTGGAGAAATATGTGGTCATTCTAGAAAGTGAGGAGGAAAGTGGATTCTTTTCCAAGCTGAATCTTTGGTTCAGTTGGTTAAGGCCACCCAAGATGTTGGAGGTCATCAGCCTAGTTCAGTATATGTCCAGGCCTCTTCCGTGCCTTGGAAACCTTTGTTTAAACAAAAGCTTAGAGAGTAGCAAAACAAATAATGATGGAATTGTTCCTGTCAAGGTCTAGGGCATTGGCTGTGTGGGGCAGGAGAAGACAACCCAGATCTCCTTCCTCACTCCAGCAGCTTCTGAGGGGCACTTCATTCTCCTACGCGTGTGTGTCATTTAATCGTGAAATATGCATTTGTCCGGTACCAAGATAATTTCAAGTAATGAAGATCCTTTTAGGAAGACATCTTTTAGGAAAAGTTTTTTAATCTTATTTTTGTAATGCCACTGAAATGAGAATTTCAGGGTATCAGAAAAGGAAGGAAAGGACTTCAGTGGTTATCTTCTGAATTTACTTTCCTGTACATGCCTCCTCTCCCCTTTTCTCAAACAGATAAAATAACAAAGGCACAAGAAGCTGTAATTACATGGGTAGTTAATAATTGTGCTGGTCTCGGCTGAGATGTTCTTTACCTATGATGATAAGAGTGCATTTTCATTCATCCACTCAAATTCCGTTATATGGGTCTCCTTGCTGGAGCTGTAGGAACAATGTCAAGGCTAACCGAGTTCCAGGAGAGGGGATATCTATATTATGAGCCAGACAACAGAGCTGGCACTCTAGACCCATACAAGTACTTGTAGACCCATTCAAGCTGTGTGAAGCTGGCAAAGTTACTTAACCTCTCTGAGCCTCAGTTTCCTCATATGTGAAATGAGGACAGTGGTATTTATATCTTGCAAAACTTTGTAGGGAGTAAATATTAAATAATTACATATTAAGTATTTAAAGCTTAGTGTTAAAAGAAATGATATTTATTATCATTGTTGTTATTTTTCTCTCAAGTCTAGTCTAGTGACTATAGATCTCTTAGGGTCAAGGACTTTGTTGTCTTCATAGCTTGTCACTTGTGCCTCTAGCCGGTATACCAGAAATGTGTGTTGAATATACAGATGACATTTGCAGCCTTTGAAGTCTTTTGCTTTGTGTTAATTCAACATCTATTTTTACCCTCACATTTGAGTAGTTGAGCAGGAAGGAAACCCATTCCAATTTTAAGGCGCAATCTTTAAAGTTTTCTCCAAGGACACCTTCCCTAATGCTGCAGAATTAAGACAGTTGCCTTCCTCTGAGCTTCCGTCCTGCACTTCTTGTGTCTTTGTCATAGTGGGACTAGCAGTCACGTTAGCTGTGCTTATGGCTGCAGGCCTCTGAGGTCTGGAGCTGTGGCCCCTGTCAAACTTTCCATAGCGCTAGGCCCAGGCATCATACTCAGCAGGCTTTCAAATGTATTGAGTTGGAGAGAACAGGTATTATACAGTGCTTTAGTATATTGGGCACCAAATCTTAAATTTCTTTGCAGACCTCTTCTTCAGACATATTGAAAAGAATACACTTCCTGCCTTCAAGGAACTTTTAATGCAACAGGAAATTGCACTTTTGTCTTCTCCATGGTGACTGATTTTCAAGGCTTCCTGTTCAACAAGTGATTGTTGATTGACTAAATTAATGAGAGGAGCAAAAGCTGTTATCTTGTTTATCAGTGAAGAATGATTAAGCACAGAAAGGTTAGGTGATTTACCTCAGGCCACACAGCAAGTTAAAGAGAAGTAAAACCTGGGTCTGCCAACTCCCAGGCTGATGTTCTTTCAAGCACACAATGCAGCATCCCAGATCTCATACCTAATTTTAAGCTATGAATAGCCACCTCCTTCTTGCTTGTCCATGATACATTTTCTTTCTTTCTTTTTTTTCTAAAAAAATGTAAATATTTGGAGGAAAAGAAAAACATTCTGACCAAATGTGCCTTTGGTAGAAATTCTGGTACCAATTTATTACATCAAATCCAGATTTAGATTTCAGAATCCATTTGAATGTATTCATTTCACAATTTGTATATCTAATTATGTTTTCCTCTGTCACCAACCACAAGCAATTTCCCTCCATTTAGGATCATTGTGCCTTTAAATCTAAGACCTAAGACACAGGAATTACCATAGCAACTTGCTTTCCAGTTAGACTGCAATTGCTGACAATCAATATGATTAGACAAGGTCAGTGACAGAGTAAGCCCCACAGTGTTTAAAGAAAGCTGAGGAAGTGCGGGGACAATGAGGAAATGAGAAAATGATTGGAAAAATCTCTCCCCAGGGTTGAGTATGAGCTCTTTATTGCTTGCTGCTTGTATAACCTAAAGCGATGTCTCATAGTAGCAACAGTTTCCAACCTGCCAGCGAGAACTGGGGGAGGCTGAGAGATGTTTAGTTGTTTTGGTGTTCCTTTTTTCTGGTCCCCAAACACTTTACAAAACTAAAGACTGAAAATTACCGACTTGAAAGTGAGGATAAATAGTAGCTGAAGGGGGAGTTAATGAAGAGGCAAACCAGGGCAGCTGTTTTCAGCCCAGGGAGGGAATGAGGGTGTTTGTGGGGAAATGGGATGGTCCACAACTAAGTTTCCCTGGAGTGGGGCTCTGCGAACTGGGGTAGCTCCAGGCATCATGGGAAGTGTCGCTGACCTCGAACCCTGCATCATTTAAGCCCCTTTCCGTGGCTTCCTCTCCCCCTCTTCCTGCACTGATCTCTGCTTTAAAGAAGAAAATCTCATCCATACCAAAGTGTCAGCACCTGGTAACTGATTACAATTTGATTGCAGGGGGAGAGGATTGCATTTTAATAGGGAGCAAAGCTTAAGCGAAACAGTCATTATGACTGTTAGGCACAGAGGGGCAGACAGCAGAAGTACTTCTGGCACCTTTCTGGAGCTCCTGAAAATCACGTCTGTGCCCTACCGAGATTTCATAGCAGGCTGGTTGAAAATGAGGTCCTCACTCACTTAAGGAAAAGATGAAATGAGGTGATTGTTCTAGTGGCTGAATTGTAGACACTTCTCGGACACGAGGCAACACCATAGAAAGCAAATGCAAACCCGCACACCCTGGGAGCGTTTGTGTGGAGGAGACAAGACCCGGCTTCTGGAGGGCTCGCATGTGTGCTCTCCAGCAGGAGAGCCTAGAGTAACTTCCCGCCTGATACTCCCTGTCTCCCTCTCCTCTTCCCGGGCTCTTCTCTGCCTGAGGACTGAGTGGAAGGAAGCCACTTCTAACATGGGAAGGATGAAAGCTGGAGCCCTTGGAAGGCGGTGTGAGGTCAAGCCCTGGGTTATCAGTTATCGCCTGACCCCTAAGAAACCCTGAGTCGTTAAGGGAAGCCAACCTGTTAATCCTGTGTTGACACTCCCAAATCTCTCTCCTCTAGCAGAGAGTCTCTGTGGTACTTGAAGCAAAGCAAGGTAGTGGATGCAGGATCCACAGCTGGCGTCTAGCTTTAGTTTTCCACTTGCTTATCAGTAGTGTGACCTGGGACGAGACTCTCTATTCTCCAAGTCTCATGTGTAAAGTGAATAAACAACTCTTGTATCTACTTCATATAATCCAAATCAAAATTAAGTGATGCCTGTGAAAACATTTGGCAAACTGTAAAACATTAAACACATGAACACATTTTGGGAGCGATTACAATGGTTACTCTCAGTGCTGTTATGACCGTTATCTTTCTTTGAGCAGACCCCCCACTCCCTGCCCCATTCTGTACCCCTTCCCCTCATTTCCATTATGCTTTTCCTCCAGACACCAGTTTTTGAGATAAAACTCGTAACTCAGAACCGACTCGATAAATTCACCCCAAGAACTGTTACTGTAGACCCAACATTTCTCTCCTCCAGAGAAATAAGATAGAGGGGTTGGAGAGAGGGTGACATTTAACATACAAAATGCCGTTGGGAGGTAGAATTTAGGCATTAAGGATGAGTCAGAGAAGGTGTTTTATTCAGAAATTGTATTTTGTGGAGGTGATCCCCTGCCTACCCGCTATCACCTTTGATGTGTTGGTGTCTTTAAGCACCAGTGCTGGTTTTTATAGGTTTTATACCTTATACAAAGTGTTGCTCTTTTAGAACATAGGATGACTATGTTACAGATCAACTGTATTCTGATTTGCTCCCGGAAAGACACATCACCGAGAATTGCAGGAGAGAGGAGAGAGCAGAAATCCTAAGGAGGTCCTGAGGAGGTCCTTGTGTGCAACTTTCCCCTGTAGGCATAGTTTTCTCAAGCGCTTTATTTGATTTCACACTGCCTTTCATTTTCAAAGGGTCTTTACTAGGAACAGAAGGGAACAAGGACAGTGAACATTTGATATACATTAACATCATGCCCATCTAAGGAGCAAAGCTGTGGGGTGTAACTCTTTGGCAGTAGCCTCTTCCCTGCCTTTCACCAGGAAAGCGTTTGGGGTCTCAGAGGAGTTCAGGGTGACGCCTATATCGGTTTTAACCATGCCTTCACCCCTCCTGTGCCAAGTGGCATTTAAGGCTATGAATCCACCCCGATTCCTAGTCTTCTATCAAAACTTATCTGCCTGTGAGTTTATCGTATTTTGGAACTTTAGAACTACAGAGTAAATCCTGGTAAGAGGAGAGACCCAAGAGATCATTTGTTTCCAACTCTCTTATGAATCGAAGACCACGGGAGGGTGACTGTTTCCTAGCTGCTCAAGACTTGCGTGGGTGCTGGTACTTTATATTTGCAGGCATCAGTTTTGTATTTTTATGAAGGACTGCAATCTTTGAACCATGAGTAAGATGAGAGTTCCAAGCACACTAGCAGGCCAGTAGGAGAGAGATTTGAGAAAATAGTGCATTTTAAATACATCTTAGATCACAAGGTGTATAACTTGATGCCATCTGCTTGAGGTGACTATCACCAGTAATTTCAAACATGTAGCTTTCATTTTAAAAGTTGAACAACACTTCTCTCCCTCTCATTCTCTCTCTCCATCATCCATAATCAATTTGTAGACCGGTAGATATAGATACTATATATACTAGATACTCACAAAAAGAAAGGTTACCACATGTTTTAGATTATCTGCTATGGACATTAACCAACATCTTTAGCCATGATTATTTATATTACATGGACAATCAACAGGTTTAATTATTGTCACGAGGGAAACAGTGCTTGACATCTTGCTGCTCAAGAAAATTATTTTCTTTCTCTTTGGGGATCTAAAATTTATTCCCACCAAGACAGAATTTGTTACCTTTGATCTCTGTTTCATCATCTTCAGTCACCCTGTATGTTCATTGTCTGTTTGTATACTTACTCTCCACCCTTCACTTAAACATTGTACCATTTTGAAGCTGTGAATGTCCCCCAAAGATTTATTCAAAAAGGCTTGCACAGAGTCTCCTCCTAAGTATTCTGGCTACCAGCCATCGGTTCCACATTATTTTACTTTGATACCTCAGCTTCTCAAAAGCCTGCTTGAACATTGGAACTTCAGATTCTATTACGATTCTGGGAGTCTAAATATGATTCTCACTGCTGCTTGTCCCAAAACACAAATGCCTCATAACTAGAACCACTTGGAGCTAGTGGGAAGGGAAAGCTGGAACAGGCTTGGTACTGGAGAAGGATGGTAGCAACCTGAAAGTCATGATTAGAAGGGGAGCAACCATTTGCCAGATACGCTTCTGTCTAACCTTTGGATCGACTTCTCTTCTCTCTCTTTACAGTTGGTGCTCATCTATAAACTGGTAAAGCCAGTTTAATGCCCTGTGCTAGACAGGGTAAGGGTTAGGAGTCAGAAGAACTGTTCTCTACCTACTTTTCCTATGAACTATCTATTGGCCCATGGGCTAATAACTTAAATGAGGTATGCCTGTTCCTGTGATTTATGTGAAGATGATAATACCTATTTCATGCCTTTTCTAGGATGGTGTGAGGATCAGCTTAGCAACGTGTGCTAAATGGATTAAGGAACAATAGGTAGGAAAGTGCCTTGAATAGTTAAATATATTTTCGAAAGGCAAAGTATATAACTAATGCAGGCATAATGTTACCTAGCTTTGGAGTTGCTATGGTAATATCATTGCCCAGTTTGTGATTGGACTCACTCAGTTATCGTTCTCAGATCTATTATCCCAACCGCACCTTCTCATCCCATTGTTTTAAGATGTTTTTCTGTTCTTTGTTTTGGATTCTCAGCTATTCTCACATGTGAATGACAAGATTTAGCTTGTTCAGTTTCTGTTGCTGAATACATCCTTTGATGTTTAGATATTATTTATATGGGAGCTTTGACTTCACAAGTGTGTGTGTGTGTGTGTGTGTGTGTGTGTGTGTGTGTGTATGTATATGAGAAAAGTTGCCTTTGGTGTCCTCAGCACCTTGTTTCTACAACTTCTTCCTTCTTTCTATCATTCTTTCTTCCTCGAGATGCTCAGTACCATCAGGCAGCCCCAGTTTGTCAAGGTAGAAGGTAGTCTAAACTGTATCTTCCACTAAGATGTTGGTTACCTCCTTCTGACATCTTCCTGTTTTCAAAGGAGAGCCAGGGGAAGGTGATTTACTACCATAAAGCATGAAACAGTGATGTTGGGAGTTTGGGCTAATATGGAAGTCTGGGATGAGGGTCTCTCTACCTCCAGGCACGTAGAAGTACTGGATAAAAAGGTCAAACAGCCAATTAAGAAACTATGTAAGTAACACTGTCTTCAACCTGGTCAGAATGGTTACGTGTACATTGAAGCCAAAGGGCAAAGAAAAAATTATAATTAGGTTAATGGCTGGGTCTTGGAATTTCACAACACACTTGGGAAGATGAGCCCAAATTGCACATATGTCTTTGTCTGAGAGGAGCTAGAACTGACCTACCTGTATAAAGTCAAGAATCAGGAAAGGCTGCACATTAGTGAAATGGAGGACTGTAGAATTCCATTAAGTGACGAGGGAAAACCTCAAATAAGCAGCTGGGGTGGAAATAGTTACCTGCAAGTATTTATAATAGCAGGTCCGTGTCACATGATTACATCGGATGAGAATTTACAGTGACTTCAAGCCAAAAAAATTACTAGAAAAGTCACCCCAAACTGGAGAAAATGAGAATGCTCAATAGCAGCAAATGAGAAACTGTCTGTTACGATGTTTCCATACTAGAGCACGGGACTCCCACTGAGCATACGTCGTCACTCCTAAGATACATGGGCTGAGAGTAAATGTTACAAATCATACAAGGAAATACCACGTGAGAGAGAATAACTGTACCTCCTTGACTGGGGATTAAAATAAGATTGAAAGAGATTTAAAATTAAATATTTTAAAATTCTCAGATAAAGGAAGATACAGAAATCACAAGATAAAACAGGATGGTATGAAAAAGGACAGACTTGAGAAAAGAATTAATGAAAAATATTGATGTAAGAACATACAGTCAGGTAATTAAAAACTTAATTGGATTTAATAATGGACTAGATATAATGAAAAACAAAATGAATGAATTGGAAAGTAGATAAGGCAAATCATGCATAATATGGTGTAAGAATTTCCAGTATAGATCTAGTAGGAGATCCAGAAGGAGAGAAGAAAGAATAAAAAAGAGGGTAGAGATAATAATAAAAGCTTTTCCAGAGTTGAGGAAAGACTGCCTTAGTTTGAGGAAACCACTAAGTCACAAGCATAAAAAAAAAAAAAAAAAAAAAAAATCTATACTCAGTAGTGAAAGTATAAGCAAAGGGAAAGAAGATCTTAAAAGCTATCAGAGATGAAAGATAGACTACCAAAAACTAGCCTGACAGCACACTTCACATAAGCAACAGTACATACTAGAAGATAATAAGAGTTACTTGCTGAGTGAAAATTCTTGTCGACCCAGGTTTATAAATTCACCTAGATTGTTATTAATAGTTCGGTAGGGGGCAGGGGTGACATTTTCAAATACACGAAGACTGAAGAAAGCTTACTACTCATACATGGACAATTTGATTTTGTTTTTCACAATTAAGATAGGACTTTTTTATGATTAAAACAGTACATTCCTGCTGTAGAAAAAAATGAACAGTGCAGAAAGTTATAAAGAACAATTATATTATGAAGAACAATTTTCGTCAACAGGAAGGAAATTGAACCCAGGAGAAACAAGTAGAGTTTAAGAGCAAAATTCCTGGCAAAATGATAGTAATATTGATCAATTATTCGATTTAAGTGGTGCTAATTTGGGGCTATTTAAAAACTAGATAGAACTAAAGTGCTGGACAGAAATAACATAGAAAATTGCAAGGGGCAATGCTGTGTTCAGGGAAAGTGATGTTGATAAATTTGGGGGGTTGATAAATAGGTTTTAAAATGATAAAATAACTATAAAATAGAACATAACTTCTAGAATAGAAGAGAGGAAAAAATAGAGACCAAAGAAATTGTAATGGTGACATTTCAAGCACTAACAGGAAAGGTTTTATTATTGAATGTGTATATGTGTATATATGTGCATATGTGCTGGATGCCAAAGGTCCTCTGATAGCTCACAAATCTATTTCCATGAAGCCCTGTGCATATCCTAATTGTAAATCTGAAACAAATTTTAACAACATGCATAGGCTCAGAATGGCAGTTTTTCCACAGTACTGTGTTGTAACAAGTACAATTGCACATGTTGCTGCAGCCACCTGATTCTTTATCTCTGAGAAACAAGGCTGCAGGTGCCGCTAGGGGCCCTTTTACATCCTTGTTTTCTGGTCAGTTTTCAAGGGAGTCCAAGGTCTTCTTTTTTCTTGTGTAGCCAGGCTTGTTTTCTAGAGAGCTGCCATCTTTTACATTGATTTCCGTCTAATGATATTCACCATCCATTGACAATAAAGATAACATATCCCTTTTCGAGAGATCTCTATCCACAGTGTTTTCCAGGTTCAGCCTTCATGGAGGTGGGCACAGGGCAACACACACACACACACACACACACACACACACGATGATCTACTCTCTCATTTTCTTTCCAAAATGATTAGCAAAGCACTTTTCTTGCATATGTGACTCTTCAGTGTTTTTCTCCTGCATTCTGCAAGCCTTTTCATTCAAACTAGAGGTGACATGTTCCCTGTAGGCTCCTACTTTTTCCCAGGCTGGTGTCTGATCTCTTCCACTTATCATAGTCATAGATGAGTTCTAATTTTCCTAAATTAGGGATTCTTACCCCTGTCTTTTTACACTTTAACATCCATCCGTTTCCTCTAAAACATGTTGTCAACATACAATTACGTGAGAAAAGGAGGTTACAACAGAGCATGCATAATATCTCATTTTAATTTTTAAAAAATGTGTGTCGGCAGAGAAAAAATTGTGAACGGTTACTTACCAACGTATTAACAGTGGGTACGTATGTTATTGTGGAATTACGTGGAATCATCATTCTTCCTGCATTGTTTGTTTTTTCTATAGCAAGCATGTATTACTTTTATAATCATAAAAAAAATCCTATCTTAATTGTGAAAACCAAAACCATTGCATCAGGGACAGCATTCCTTGTTCCACAACTTGAGAGAGTCTGTGGGTTGACAAACGCAGGTGGGCAGTACGGAAGTATGCAGTGCCTTGTGAAATAATATACACTGTGGTTTGGGGAGCTACCTGAAAAAAAAAAAAAAGTTGTTGCCTACTTTGTTTTTCCTATTCAATTGCAGTTAGGTTTATCCTAGGAATAGGCTCACAGACGTGTTGCAGTGGTGGCCACAAACATATGGCATGGTAAGAGCAATGTGGACTTTGAGTACCTTGTGAATTACTGGACCACAGACCGGGAGTAAGTCTTAGGAGAGGCACTCCTGATCCCCTTACTCTGCTCTAATTTCTCTCCACCCGCCACTACTCCGAACTTATCATCTCTACATGTTACTTGATCTCTTTAAAAACAGTTTATTGTTCATTTTCTGTCTCTTACTCCAAGAATCTAAAATCCAGGGCAAGGGCAAGGATCTCTGCCTTGGTCAGTGTTGTCTCTCTAATGTCTGGCACACAGTAGGTGCTCAGTAAGTATATGTGGAAGGAAGGAATACACGCTAAATGGTTATGTACATGGCGAGAGGAGTGGTAACCCTGAAGGTGGGGGAAAAGCATGAGTGGAGATGAGAAGGCGAGAAAGGAGACAGCATGGATATGGGGCCATGAAGAGCCTGACCTGGCCGGCAGGGAGGGCCCTTCAAAGTAAGTGTTAGCGAAGTTGGATGGCTGGGCTGGGGAGAAATGATGAAAGGGACTTGAAAGTAAAACAGGAGAGAATCAAAATAAGGAGCGGGCACACTCAGGGCACGTACTGAGAGTAATGCAGGATTTTCTAACATGACGTTAAGTCAGGGCTCTGGCATTGATACAGAGGAAATGGTTTCTCACTCTGCTTTACTGTGGAGGGAAGGTGGACACTGGTACAAAATTTGGAATAGGAGTGGACTAGATTGTTGCTTTTATTGTCTGTCTGTGATCACATTACCCGAGTCAAACATTCAGGGTTTAAAGGCTTTGAATTCGGAATCATTTTCAATTCAAACCACCTGACAATGCCAGACAGCTATACTCGTACAGAAACAGAACGCTTAAGGAGATACAGACCTTTTTTAGGCTCATCTGAAACTCTAATTAAATGAAATGGATCTGTGCCTCGTGCTTAGCCCTGTTTTTTTTTTTTTTTTTTTTTTTCTTTTCATACAGTGCATTCTCGAGGCACATTGTGAGTACGTATTTGAACATTTTGGTGGTGCTCATTTGTGATGGGTATGGATAGAAATGGAATTCACTCAGTATAAAAATGTTTACATGCCACAGTGAGCACGCCTCTGCTGTTTCTGAAAAGAGACGGCATGCCTTTCTGCTTAGTCCAGCTTCTGAGGGTGGCATGTCAGGGAGCTCCTCCGGCCATGCAGAAATCCTGAGTTATACTAGAAAATGGAATTTGCAGTTAGGATGGGCAGAACTGAGACCACGTCTCCTTTCCAGAAATGTGCATATCTCTTATAAGATTTCCAAGCCGCGTGAAGAATTATTTCAGTCCTCATATTATCTTTGATTTATGGCCCTAGGGGATTTTATATTTTAAATATTACTAGATTATTCTAAAGAAGACCCAAGATCGGGGTTGCTGGGAAACAATGCCATGGAATATTCTAGAATTGAAACGGAGTCTGGTCTGAGGAGTTCTAGACCAAGAAATGTATTTTTTCCTTGAGACTACCCCCTGACATCCTTGTCTGAAGGGAAGGAAATAGACTCTCTCAGCCTAGGAGGGAGCTTCCTTCCTCCCTCATCATGGAACACTTCCTTTTAAACAGTGAAGAGGGAGAAATTGTGCAATGATAGTGGCTTAAAGTACCTTCACCACCCTCCCACCACGTACATAGCAATTCATCTTGGAAATGTTTCCAGAGACATGGACAAGGCAAGAGCACATTCTTCCATATCATATGTTATACTGTAGAATCTAGAACTGGTGCTTTTGAAACTCTACCTTCCCCAATTTTACCCAGTGACATGGGTCTGGGGCATTTAAGTCATGGCTTTAAAAGTGATCATCTCCTTATGTATTTAAGAATTATTTGGAGTGAGAATCAGGAGAGATTAGATGTTGATGGGGAGTGAAGACATTCTGAATGCCAGAGAAGGGATGCTAGAACAAGAACAGAGAAACACTGAACCTGAAAATACGATTGTCAGAGTAGTGTGTGGTATAAGTCTCACAAGGGGACTGTGGCAATCTGACAAAAGTTGGTGGTCAAAATTTATCACTGCTCTTGATAAAGAGCAGAAAAATTCATTGCCATCCGCATTTTCTCCTCTATATAGGATGGCTACAGAACCCACACATATGTTTGTTGCTGTATCTTTTGAAGTCTTCAAAGGTGCGTTTTTGCTTTTAATCATACATTAGTGAATGTTGGAACACCAATTTCTTTCTTTTTTTTTTTAAATAGCTTTAAATGTGGCATCTTAAGTTCTAAAGAGCCAAATGTATTTCTAGGGTTGGTCCTCCCTAGACTCCTGGGGCAGGAGCGAGAACGGGAGCAGGTCTGGACGAAAAAGACAGAGTTAATGCGAAGGGACTGAGGAAGTGGCGTATTTAGCTCGGTCATATACTACCATTTGCATCGTTCAAACAGAGGATTGCTAAGAGGCAGGGACCGGCTATCGTATTATGTCACCCATGAACTCACTGATCAGACAGCCTGTTTTTTATCTTGACACTTACAACAGTTTATGGAAAAAAAGCAGAATATAGCAGCTCTTAGAGCATTTTTTTGTTTTGTTTTGCGGTATGCGGGCCTCTCACTGTTGTGGCCTCTCCCGTTGCGGAGCACAGGCTCTGGACGCACAGGCTCAGCGGCCATGGCTCACGGGCCCAGCCGCTCTGCGGCATGTGGGATCTTCCCAGACCGGGGCACAAACCCGTGTCCCCTGCATCGGCAGGCGGACTCTCAACCACTGTGCCACCAGGGAAGCCCTCGGAAGCCCTCTTAGAGCATTTTTAAAAGCACACCAAGACCTTCTCATATTTCTGCCATGGAGACAACTAGGCTTGGGAATAGTGAGCATTCACTTGGCTTTCTGCAGAGGAGATCAGGAAAACTCTTGCGTTTGGGCAGGAGCAGAATATTTCCCTTTCTGACATCTTTGCTGCCCAAGTTTAGGGAGCACTCAGGAATTTTAGGGACAGCCTAAGGGACATCTGTCTATGGAGAGCTGGCCTTCTTAACAACACTTCCTCCAAATCAATGAGACTAAACAGTTTTAGATATAATTTGAGTCTGTCTATTGTACCCCGACCATTACACTATCTGGATATTACACTCCTAGCATCTTGACTACAGAGTCATGGGTGGGACACTAAAAGAGTCAGTATCCTGGTGAATTCAGATACAGTTATCCCAGTGCATGAATCTTCTTTTCTTCTACTCCTGTTTGAACTTTCTGAGCTCAGTGGGAGCCCTTTGTGCATAATGTGATCAAAAGACAAGGACTGTGGGAGCCTGCAGACCTCTTTAGGGAGACCTCAGATCTCCATTATGACTTTGAATTTGTTTCGTGAATATCTGTCACTCAGAACACATGGCTTCTCTCCTTTTTTTAAAAAATAAGCTTTGCCATTCTTCTTATTTCTTTTCTTTTCTTTTTTTTTTAAATTTTATTTTTGCCTGCATTGGGTCTTTGTTGCTGCATGCGGGCGAGCAGGGGCTACTCTTCGTTGCGGTGAGCAGGCTTCTCATTGTGGTGGTTTCTCTTGTTGTGGAGCACAGGCTCTAGGCGCGCGGGCTTCAGTAGTTGTGGTACACGGGCTTAGTAGTTGTGACACACGGGCTTAGTTGCTCCGTGGCATGTGGGATCTTACTGGACCAGGGCTTGAATCTGTGTCCCCTGCATTGGCAGGTGGATTCTTAAGCACTGTGCCACGAGGGAAGCCCTGCCCTCTCTCCTTTGATTATGGAAATCTCCACAAAACCTCTTTTGGCTTCTCTGCACCACACTGATCTAACCCCCATCTCTTCAAACTGCTTTCAGCACCCAAGATCTGGACAGCAACATTTAGAGGTTGCTTCTGGTTTGTGACCTCTGTTTCACATGAATTCCTTTTATTTCTATAACTACATCACAAACTTCTTAGGAGCTAGAACCAAATCCTATATTCTCTTTCAGCTTCTAATATGGAAGACTGACTAAAAGATGAATGGCTAGATAGATTGGTAAGAGAAGCTTAGGAACTTCTAATAAGAATGAACCTGAGAGTTTGTGAAGTGTTCTTTCTGATTGCACAAAGTCATAAGCAGGTGGGGGAGATTCACATTTCCAGTTGGTGAGGATCACCTATTCTGTTTATTACCATTCCCTTCAGAAACCCTCTCACCCTCCCACCTTCCCTCATTCCTTTTATACACCACACTTAAAATTGGAGGCATAACCGTGTTCAAGAATCTGCAAAACAGGAACATGGTAATGAACTCTTGTTGCTGCTATAAGCTTGATGAATGGCTTGTGGCGGAAGGGCATTAAATGGCAACCTCAGTCCAGTGATTAGCTCTGTGACATTCTTCCCTTGGAACTCATGCAGACCAGCATAACTTTCATTCTGCCCCAGGTGTCCTGTGAGCTTCGTTGATTGTGCCAGGAATGTTTCTTGGCCTTGGCTGGAAGGGTAAGGAACAAAGAAGGTCTCTTTGTTTCTTTCCAGCATTCTCACTGCCTTCCTCCATCTCTCTTCCCCCAGCCCATGTCACTCACGACTCTAGCTGTACTTGATCTTGAATGAAACGTGTGCTACCTTGACCTACGCTTTCCCTTTGACCTGTGTCCACTTCAGACTGCAAGGACATAAATGCCTGTATTCAGTCTCCTACTTTTTGCCTGAGATATACATATCCTTCTGCCACAAGAAGGAGTGCTGAGGCTCAATTTGCCCAGATGAGCTGTACAATGGGTTTGCTCCTGAAATAGTTGTAAATGAATTGCAATTTTCAGTGTCCAGCAGTGTTTCCAGAGTACCGGTAGAGGGACATTCAGAAACGGAGACAATACTTTCATGAGTGACTAATTATACTTAAAAAATGAGGACAGTTTTTACTATTAAATGTGATCTGACAGTGACAAAGAAAATAAGAAAACTTTTTCCTATTACCTATCATTTGGTTATAGCAGTGGAGCACTGCTATATGTTTATGCATTTGTTCTGTGCTTTTCTTTAATTGATTCTTGTGTATTTTATCGACAACTGCACTAGAGCAGGGATTGTGGTCTATTTCTCTTGAATTCTCCACCATACACCTCCTTACACAGGACTAGTATTTTTATAGATCTTGTTACTCCTTCTGGACTGTGGACTAGCAGTGTTGGTATCACCTGGGAGCTGGGTAGCACTGCAGAATCTCGAGTCCCACCCAGACCTCCTTAGTCAGACTCTCCATATGAGTTAGATCCCCAGGTGATTTGTATACACATTAAGATTTGAGATGCCATGCTGTAGGAGACACTTAGCAGAAAGTCATAAAATGCTCACTGCATTTAACTAAAAGAAAAATCCTTTCTTACAGAGATGAAATTCTGTATCTTGGCTAGGAAGTTCTGGTTGAATCTACATGTTACTAGAATGTTAATTCCGAGGAGAGACAAAGGGGAGTAGGCAAAAACAGGAAGAAGAAAGGCCAATAAATATAGCTGACTTAGGAAATTTCCTTTAAAAAATGGTGTTTTGATGAAATAGCATGGACCAGTTTTTAATAATGGACCCACCCTATTAGAGCATTTCCTCTTTGGCATGAAAAAGGCCAGTTTTCCACTTGGATTTTCACTTCTTGGACCAGACATCCATCCATTCCTAGGGTGTCTTCCCCCCCCCCCCCACTGCCAAGTGCTCAAGACTGAGTGGAAAGTATGAGAAATGCTGAGCACGTGTATATAAAGTTTATGTACTTGGCAGAAATATAAGGGTTACTTTTTTCTTCTGACTTGGACACTCTGTTACTATCCTACACTGATATGACTGTAAGACTCTCCAGATGTAATTTCTCTTTAATAAATGAGAGACAGCATTGCAAAAAGCAAAGCATTCTATGGAGAAAAAGCATGGCATGTGGCATCTGAGAAATCCCACCTCTATCAGTTCGTAGGTGTTGATCTCAGACCAGTCACCAAACTTCTCTGAATTTCATTTCCTCACCTGTGAGATGGGCTCAAATTCTTGCCCCAGCTGCCAGTGAAGGGTTGGTGTGTGAGATTAAATGAGCTAATAGGTGTATGAGGCAGTTTTGAAGTTGTAAGATAGGAAACCGATGCAAAGCTATTCACACCACTACTACGAATAAAATGGACGAGGACTGTGTGACTCCTAGTTTACTCCATTGGAGAACAAGATTATCACTGTCCTATATCATTTATTATCTGGACTACTTTTGTTGCATTCATAGATATTACAGAATAATAGGTTACTTTGTGAACATGGGAGTCAGAAAGCCTGGTTTTCAGGTTTCACCATCCCAGCCCTACCCTTTATTAGATGTGTGACATTGGGCAAGTCACATAACCCCTTAGACTCAGTCTTCTTGCTGTAAAATTGGGATGATGAAGTTATGATAATTAAATAAGATAGTGCATGTAAAATGGCTTATCTCAGTTTCTGGCAAAATAATCACTCAACAAATGATAACTGATTGTTGCTGTTCTCCTTGAGAACTGGAGAGCAGGGACTTTGTATCTTCATCTTTATTGCCCAGAACATCTAGCAGTGACCAGCACATAAGCTTCATCAGATCATTCCTCATCTAATTAATGTGTTTTGTGACTCAAGAAGAATTTGTGGTATTCTTGGCTGATGGATGGATTATGCTTCTCTGAGTTTGCCTGGTCTCTCTCAAGGTTGCTCACAAATAGAATAGACCAAACACAACAGCACATACACTAGTCAGAGGAGGTGTCCACGGCTTGAGGAAGCATATTAGCTCTACAGGCCTCATCCTCACAGGTGTTCAGGGAGTGATGGAAGTCACAATCATTTACTCTGTGAACCCTGATAAATCACTTGATGGATTAGCTGGTGTCATCCATCAGGCTGCACTTGTCTTGAGTACTTGACTGAAGCCTATAAATCTCTTCTCTTTAAAAAGCTCCAGCCAGTGATTTCTGATTTGGCCTCATTTCCTTGAAGTCAGTGAAGAACTTACCCTCGATGCAGTATCTTTTTTTGTCGTTGTTGTTATGGAACTTGGTGCTGCAGTAAACCACCATCCCTTTTCCCCCCAAAGCAACTGTCTGCTTTACTAAATGGAAAGTCACATCTTAAGTGTTTTATCTGATTGGACTGAGAAGCTATACGTGCATATGAAGAGAAGCAGGGAAGGAAATATAATGGAAAGTGTAAGGGGGCACATTTTAAACAAATACATGAAGACTGGAACCCCAAATTTGTAACATTCAGTAAAGGAAAAACAAAACAAAACAGACACCAGCCTGAGTTCTCCACCTGGTGTCAGACCGTGAAGGGGCCCATTCTCAGTAGATGGAATCCTGAAGGCACTAATGTCTGTGACTACAGGAAGCTCACCTTTCCCTCAAATTTCTGTTCATGTACACATGGACTTTGCAGTGCAAACAAGTAAGTCAGTCTAGATATGATTCTTCAGGTATTAAAGCGAATCTCCTTAAGCACATTTGCCACATTGACTAAAATCCCGCCATTAGCAATTCAATCCTTTGGAAGTGGCATTACCCACTTCATGGCTTTTAAAAAAGGCAAATTGTCTTGGAGTATCTAATTCAGAAATCCTTAGAATTTCAATGCCATTACATTATTCAGATGTTGTTATCGTTACTGGGAAAGAAGAATGAAGAACAAGATAAAAAAAATATTGAGAGCCTGATTTGGGGAAGAGGTTGTGAAAAGTTGGGAAAGGACCCCAAGGGCAGAGATGACAGATTCACAAACTTTGCCTGCCATTATCTTTCCAGTGTGCCCAGTCCCATGCTAGGTGCTTTGGAGAGGAATATGAGAAGAGAGAAAGGCAAAATCTGTAATCAGTATGTAGTTGAGCTGAGACACCATGAATGGGAAGCAGAGCACATGTGCTCTCTTTATAATTCATACCTTGCATTTGTATGCACTTTTAACTTTTCAAAGCATGCTCACATCCAAGCACAAATTACATGTTTGTGAAACACTTGGCATCAACAATTGCTATCTCTGTGCCCAGACTCTCTCAGAATCTCAGACCCACTGGGGTGGTTAACTTCCACTTTATTCATTTAGGCTCCTCTGGCATTTGTCCCTCACTCTTCTGCTTTTTCTGTCTGCCTGTTTAACCTCTGGAATGGTTTGAACTGTAAGACCCCATCTCTGATCATTCAGTTTCTGTGTAGGCTAGCCAGAGTGCATCTGAGCTCCACAGAAGAGGTTTCTGAAGTATAAGATTCAGGTAGTTTGTTTGCTACGGCTGGTGGGCAGGCAGGTGGCTGTGTATCCTATTTGAGTCTTTTACTGCTTAAGGCATCTTATTAAGTCATAAACGGCCCAGATGGATGTGGTTGTGATGGGCATGGGCTAAATGAGGAAATAAAAATAAATAGTTTGTGCATCGATTGGAGCTTGTGTTTAGATTGCATCTTTTTATTTTAATACTACCCTATTAGAAAAAAAATCCAGCAAGAGTCTGTAGGGCAGAGCCACGAGGCTATTTTTCACTTGAGTGTTATGCTACCTTAATTGTATCTTCTCTGAGTAGACACAAACAATGAGTTACTGGCAGAGAGAACAAAAAGTCCTGTTCATTTTCTGGTATATCTGTGAGCCCTGACAAACATAACACATTTGAAGGTCTTTCCCACAGCTTGCCTTGTCAAGAAAGGTCAGAAGGGCAAGCAGAAGTCTTAAAAGAAAGAGAAGATGAAGTTGCTTGGCTGTTGATTAAGAAATGGAAGGAGATTATATTTGATGGCAAGCCAAAAAAGCCTGGCTTGAGTAAACTCTGTGAAGTCTTGCCACCTGTAAGCTTTAGCTGCTGAATGAAAGGCACCGAGCAGAGGTCACCAGGACCATGAATGCCTTAGAGCATCAAGTAGCCAAGAGGCTGGAGGATCCTAGAGATGGAAGATGTTAATGAGGGCATATCTGTGCTTTCCCAAGCAAGGGAACATCTACAACATACATCCTATACATACATACTACAAGCTTGCTAGTTCACAGTGGGGGCTATGGACTGAGTGTTGGTGTCTCTCCCCGCCCCACCCCAAATTCATATGTTTAGGCACTAATTCCCAGTGTGGTGGAATTTGGAGATGGGGACTTTGGGAAATAATTGGATAAGGTCATGGAGGTGGAGCTCTCATGATGGGATTGGTGTCCACATAAGGAGATAAAGAGACCAGAGCTCTCTCTTAACCACGTGGAGATACAGAGAAAAGGCAGGGAGTGGGTTCTCCCACTTGGACTTCTAATCTTGGGCTCTTAGAACTGTGAGATTTAAATGTCTGTTGTTAAAGCCACCCAATCCAGTATTTTATTACAGCAGCCTGAGCTGATTCAGTCAGTGGGGCTCTCATCTGTATTCTTTCAGTATTCCCTTTTTTGGAATCTCTTCCAGCAAAGGAAACCCTACACTACCTTCATGGATAAAACAGAAGGGACTGAGATGTGGACAGTTATAATGAATATAAGGTTGAAGGCATCCATAAAATTACTAGATCTCAGGAACTCTGTTTCCTTTATCAGACTCCTCCCCACCATGCACACATAGAAAGAAATCAAAGTGAAAACAAACAAGTGAAAAAACAAAACTAAGCATATAAATGCAAAGCTAATAAATTATTCTCTTTTCTGGTCTGGGCAGCTATTAGATATTGTAGAGTTTATTTTGAGGACCCACCTAGAAACAGTTGAAAATAAGGAGACTTAATGGAAATACTAAAACCACATCAACCCAAAAAGTGACAAGAAAATGGCTTCTTGTGTTCTTGGTTGAAGCAGTAAATACAACAAAAATACTTATTTTCAGAATATTTATGGAGAACAGGAAATAAGATAAGGACTTTCACCTTCTAGACACTAACTCATGTTTGACCCGGGTCAACAATGACAACTTAATTGGCCCAACTTTTACACTTCCCAACTGCTGACTAAGTTAATTTGCAACTTAACAGGCAGCCCGGTTTGCAAAGCCTTGAACTAAAGCCAGTCTCAGCAGGATCTTTACCCAGAAATGAGTTGGCACACTGAAACTTGAAGGTGAAAAAAATATTCCAAGAAGAGGTTTCCTCTCCTCTATGACTGTCTCCTCTATGACTCTATGTTCTGGTTTATGGCAATTCTAAGTGCTTAGGCACAGAAATCCTCTCTTCTAATTTTAAATGACATCAAAGGAAGCTTTCACAGCCTTAATCCTCCCCTTTGTTGCTTTTTACTTTAGCAGAATGATTCTGGAAAATGGTAGACGCCAACGAAAAGGAAGCCTTGTGTAGCTGAAAGAACCAGATTACCTTGGGTTCAGATCCTAGCTTCCCTGCAGAAGAACTCTCTGATGCTAGTTGATTGCTTACCTTTTCTGAATGTCAGTATCCCTGTCTATAAAGTGCAGATTAACTGAAATGTATTTAAAACACCTGGGCCCATATAGGTGCTGAAAATCGTTGATTTTAGACAAACAGCTTTATTTATTGAAGTGTAATTTAACAAATAATACTATTCACTCAATTTGTCTCTTCGAGGAGTTTTTACAAATTCATGTATTTTGTAAGAACCATCACAATCAAGATATAGAACATCTCCATCAGCCGTAAAATTTCCTTTGCACCCCTTCCCAGACAATCCCCACCATCACCCTTGGCCCCAACAAGTACTGATGTGCTTCCTGTCACAACAGATTAGATAGTCTTTCTTCAAGTTTCATATAAATAGAATTATTTGGTGTATGGTACATTCTGTTGTGTTTCGCTTCTTTGCCTTAGTATAAATGCTTGAGACTTATCCATGTTGTTGTGTTAGTAGTTTATTCCCCTTTATTACTTATTCATACTCTGTTGTATGAATAGAACATAATTTGTTTACCCAGTGACCTGGTGATGAGTACTTGGATTGTTTTTAGTTTGGAGCTATTATGAATAAAATCTGTTATGAACATTCTTGAACAAGTCTTTGTGTGGACATATGTTTTCATTTCTCTTGGGTAAATACTTAATAAGGAACTGTCAAACTGTTTCCCGAAGGGGTTGTACTATTTTGCAGTCTCACCAGATACATATGAGAGTTCCAGTCACTCCGCAGTTTCACCAATGCCTATACTGTCAGTCTTTAATTCTAGCTATTCTAGTGGGTGTGGGTATGTAATGGTATTTCTTTAAGGTTTTAAAATTCATTTCTGTAATGGCCACTGATGTTGAATATCTTTTCATGTGCTTATTGTCCATTTGTGTATCTTTGGGAAGTATCCATTCAGATCTTTTGTCTATTTTCAATTGGATTGTTTATCTACTTATTTTTCACTTTAAAGAGTTCTTTATATATTCTTAATACAAGTCCTTTTTCAGAAGCATGTTTTGGAAATATTTTTCTCCCTGCCTGTGGCTTGGTTTTTCATTTTCCTGATAGCTGTTCTTTTGAAGAGCAGAGATTTTATTTTTACTTCATCAAAATAAAATCTGATCTTATGCTTTTTGTGTCCTATTTAAGAAATCTTTGCCTATCCCAAGACTGTGAAGATTTCTCCTATATTTTCTTCTAGATGTTTTAAAGTTTTAGCTTTTACATTTAAGATTATGATCTGTTTAGAGGTAGATTTTGTATATGACATGAGGTAACGGTTGAGGTTTATTTTTTTTTTCCCATATGAATACCGAGTTGATTCAGCACCGTTTGTGGAAAAAAAGTATTCTTTCCTTATTGTAAGCAACTCTTTCAAGATACAGAGGATGAGGGGACATTTCCCAACTCATTTTATAGCACCAGTATAACAAAACAAAACAGAGCAATTATAAGAAAAGAAATATACAGGCTAACACCTCTACAAATATAGACACAAAAATTCTTAGCAAAATATTAGTAAATCAAAATCTGTGTGTGCAAGTGAACTTTAACAAATCCAAGTCAGATAGTTAGTTGCTCAAAATAACCCATGTAATTTCCATCACACTCACTATGACACTCAAACTTTTCCCCATGGCCTATAGGTTCTCCATGACCTTACCCCAGCTTCTTCTATGACCTCCTCTCCTACCACCTGCCCTCTGTTTATTCTCCTTCAACCACACCAGGTAGGTGCTCTATACATGTTGTGGTGAATACTCTTTCTACAAATTGGATTCAGACTTAAATATCATCCACTCAGTAGCTTTCACCTGTGAATGTATATTAGAATCATCAAGGGAGTTTTAAAAAATGATCAATCCTTGGCCCTACCCTAGAGAGATAGAATGAAAAATCCCTGGAAATGACAGTCAAGCTTATGCATTATTTTTTTAAATAATTTTTTAGAAGTTCCCCAGATGATTCTGAAGTACAACCTGAAACTCATTATCACTTTTTTTTTTTTTGCCCTGGGATTCAGATCCCCTCTTCCCATTCAGAGGTCCAGCCACTCCAACACTGGCCTTCAGTTTTTTATCAGAAGCCTGTAGAATCATCAGCCTTTCCTTCTTGCTTTATTTCAGTAAGTGGGACTCAAGTCTTCTTTGCTCATTAACTCTCAGAATCACAGATGGTCAGAGTAGGAACAGACCTAAGGAAATGTTAGGGAGGCAAAGCAGATTGGAACCGAAATTTTCTAGCACCGGTGCCATTAGTATTTTAGTTACCTGACTTATTTCCTTTCCCTTTATCTGTGCTGAGTGAGCCCGAAGAACTGAGAATTGGAGGATATTCAGCTTTTTTAGTGTGCTTGCAACCGTTTTCATTCAATAAATCTCTTCCTGTAAAAGTCCCTCTGTTAACTTTTCTTCCCCCAGTGATCTGGGGGTGGAGGCTGGAGTGTCAGACTAGTATTCTCATTTTTATATGTGAATAAATCACTTGATTATACTTTTTGTCCTTATGTTATCATGAATATTTCAGATGAATTTTATATGGCTCATATTTATGGTTTGGGAGCTATTTCACATTTTGGCTCATTGCCGTCTCATCTGCATATACCCTATCTCAGCTGATGTTGATTGGTCTCATTTACATATTCATCATGCTCCTATTTTCAAAGATATTTTATTATACACTGGCTTTTCTTCTCCCTCCAGTGTTACAATAGCACGTAGATGTGTTTTTAAATTGCACTCATTTCCATACATAATTTTTCCGGTTACCATAAATCACCACATTGTCACCTCCTCCCCTCCACCCTATTTAGTGTAGTCTTCACACTTTATACCAAGCTGATATATGACTCCAAAATAATTAAAGATAAGGTAAACAGTTTACAGTGCACTTTGGAAAGCCACTCCACACTGCAGAGAGTTTAATGATTTCCTTTTCCCCCAGTCAGTCCCAAAGCAGTGAAGAGTCAGGAGGTTTGAGAGAGCGATGCTGAGGAAAGCTAAGGTGTGAGAGTGATCATTTCATTTCTATTGGAGAAGCTCCTGCTCCACTTCTACCAAAAGACTCTGTTCCCTCTTGACTTCTTATAGAAGCAGAGGCGGGTGGGCTAAGCTGGATTAATGAAAGATGGATTAGCATGGATTGGGGCAGAGTTACTGCATTCTTTCAATTATTCTAACAGGAAGAAGGGGGAAGAATCTAATGTAGCAAATCCCCAACTACCCAGGTCACAAAGCCCTCTCTCTTCTGGATGAGAAGAGGACTAATTTTCTTTTTAGACGTTCATTGTTTGCTCCCAACTACCAGCATCTAGTCTCCACTTTTTTTTTTTTTCAGCAGTGGCCTCAGTTTTTGTTTGTGGATCTCCCTCCCCCATTCCAAATCCATGTGGTTGGTAGGTGTTCTCACCTCTAGGTATGGAGCCTGTTACCCAGGCCACAGCCAATTTGAACATTACATTCTCTTAGCTGCAGTGGTTGGTCCAGGGATGGTTGTGTGATCTAAGCAAGTCAGACTTAAATCTTAAGACTTTTATGGGATTGAGCAAGAAAAAGGGCAGCACATTCCCCCTGAATAGAACCTGAGATGATGTTTGAAGGCAGGACTGCTATTGCTTTCTTACCCGGCTCAGAGCTGGAATGAACATAGTGAAGGGAGACCAGAGAGAGGGGGAGAGGCCGAGTCCTAAGGACCTTGAACCTGAATAGAGCTGTTTCTAAAGCCATTCCTTCTCTCTGACCATCAAGTTAAATGAGCCATTAAACTCCCTTCTTTTCTTCAGCCTGTTTGAGATTTACTTTCTTTTGCCCTCACACAACAGAAAGGGTCCGAACAAATACAATGTTTGTATCACTTATTTTGCACGTATTGTCCTGTACATTTTTGTCCTGGGTTTGATTTTAAACTATAGCCATGTAAGTGCCTAGATCAGAGTAGAGTCTCAGCCAGTGTTTGTATGTCTGTTAACTCCTCCATCAGTTATCATTATCATTCCTACGGGTTAGTATTTTCTTGTTATATCTGGGTATCTTCTCTCTCCAACTACTTATATTTGTTCATTTTTATTTGTGCATTTATCAGATATTTATTGTAGGTACCTGACTCTGTGTGAGACACCATGGATCCGATAATGAGTAAAAGCTATCATGTCCTTGTGCTAATGGAACTTACAGTCCAATAGGGGAGTTAGAGATTAATTCAATTAATACATAAATAAGTGTAAGAGTGTTAAAATGATAGTCACTACCTAGAGTCTAGTGGTGATATGAGAGTGTATTATATTAGCAGGAGGTTTTGTCCTAGTTGGAGAGGTCAGGGGGAGCGTTCCTGGGCAAGTGATACTGGTGTCAGGGTCTGAAGAATGAGGAGGAACTGACTAAATTAAGAGGGCAGAGTGGAAAGGAAGTTCTAGTCGGAAGGAGCAAGCAAGGCCCATGGTGGGCCACGTAACATGGTACCTTTTATGAACTGAAGAAGGGCCAGTAGAGCAAAGGAGAAAATGTGAGCAGTCTAGTTTCTTTTTTATGTTAAGAGCAGCAGCAAGGTATGGAGAGAGAGAGAGCGCGCGCGAGAGAGTGCGTGTGTGTGTGTGTGTACTAGGTGTTGAAGGTGACATGATTAGGTATGAATTTAGAAAATGTCACTCTGGTTGCTTTGTAGAGAATGGATGAGGGCGAGGGGAGAGCATGTGGTATGCAGGCCTCTCAGTGTTCTGGCCTCTCCCGTTGCGGAGCACAGGCTCCGGACGCGCAGGCTCAGCGGCCATGGCTCACGGGCCCAGCCGCTCCGTGGCATGTGGGATCCTCCCGGACCGGGGCACGAACCCGCGTCCCCTGCATCGGCAGGCGGACTCTCAACCACTGCGCCACCAGGGAAGCCCTCTCCCCTTCTTTTTAATAAGTATGTGTGAAACTGGGCCACATGTGCAGAATGAGTGAAAGGGATTTTGTGATTTGTGAAGAGGGAGATATTGAAGAGGAAGCCAATATTTATTAAGTGCAGAAAACTGGTTAAAAATTGGAGGAAGAACATAAATGCAGAACATAACTGTGGAAAGGAGTTGAGAACTTATCAGTGACCAAGAATAGGAGGTGAGACAGTGGATGAAGGAGAGCATAAGGACTGAAGGGTACAAATAGTCTGTTCAGAGTTCAGTTCGGTACTGGGTTCTCTGCTCCGGAACATTTTGGAAGCCTCAGGACATAAAAAGTATTGAAAACATAAGATTAATTTTTCTGGCATCTGTGGCAGTGCAGGCTGACTAATAAAGGCATGAGGTAGAAATGGACAACCTGCGTCTGAGGAAGCTGAGTTTCTGAACCAGCTGTTCTGTCTCTGGGATTATTGCTGTCAGCTCAGATCAACTATCTATCACCAAAGGAAGGTCTCCTGGTAGCCTGAGTACCCAATGAGAGGTCAGTCACATTTGCTGGATTGAATTTATTAAGGTGAATTATTTGTGGTACCTGGGATTCCTGTCTTTAGAATTATTTCTATGTAATTACAGAACTTTTGGCGGGTGTGGGGGGGAGGTGCAGAGGGTGAGAACTATCCAGTAGTCACCTAGTCTCTGTTAATTCCAGGCAGGGCAATAGCTGATCCATCCAGGAATACACCTTGAGTCAAAAGCTCTCCTACTCTGTTCCTTCCCCGTTTTCCTTGGTGAGCTCTGCTCAGATGAGCGCCCCATCTCCCAGTTTCTGTGCATGTTGAATGTCTTCAAGAATTGTAAACATTGAAGACTCAGGTCTTAAACTGGACTCTTATCCAACTGGGAGATGCTTGCACGTAGAAATTAGAGATCACATAAGCTACCTCCCCCTTTAAAATCTCCTCCCTTGATACACAGATGAGGAAGCCAAGGTACTGAGAGATAAGGTGATTTAATCAAGGTTACACAGTAAGTTTATATTAAAATTAACACTCAGACCCAGGATTCTGACCAACCTCCTCTAAGCAGTTGACATAATTGCTCAAACACATTGCCACTCTCTCTGCTTTGTGTTTCTTTCATTAATGGATTTCTTTCTTGCTTCCTCAGACCTGGGCAAGTGTTCTTTTTAAAAGTGTGGTGAAAGAACCAAGACAAAAATTGAATGGCTTAAAGAAGGGAAGCTTATATAACTAGGGGGGTGGGCATTGATTTATTCTTATAATGAAAAAAACCATTCTCTTCTGTGTAATCCATCTATCTGTTGGTGTACTTACTGTCATTAAGTTCTAGATTCTGGCTGTGGTGAAAAACACTTTTCCCATCCCTAAAAGCCTAGGGGATGGGATCAAGAACCTTCAAAGTCAGGGTGGGTTACCTTAAGCATGAAATAATTTGCTGTTTTTTCTTACTCTACCCTACTCTGAGAAAAGCCTATGTGGGGAAACCCGTACATTACACTAGCCCAGTAAAAAGCAAGTGTTTACATTAACAAAAATCTTCTCTTTTCAAAGGAAATCACCCTCCGTGTTCTAAACTTTCCCAATACTTTTGAATGTTTATATATCACTTACCACTTGTCAGCATGGCTTAGGAACAAGAAGTCCAGAAAATCTCTAAAGCACAAATGTTAGGCCCTACTGGCAATTAAAAATTAATCAGAGTTAATAATAATTAACTATTAATAGTTAATTAATAGAGAGTATCTCAAAAAGAATGGATGTCAGCAGAGAAAATAGACTTTGATTTATAAAACTTTCACTCACAGGTACTTTGGGAGCAACACCTTAAACCAAAAACGTGAGAATTGCTTGGATTGACCTTATGCTTATTTCAGTGGCCACATGCTGAAAGATTTCACACTACTGTTTAGGAACTGTGGTAAGGAAATACAATGGGACAAGGTGCAAAGCCTTCACTTAGTGTGTTATTCTGGTTCCTAAGCACAGAGAATCACACTAGATGTGGTCTGAGGTTGCTGCCCATAGCCCATATGAAGCATTCACACACTGCTCAGGTACATACATTTTCTCCAGGTCCCCAAATCCCGAAAATGCTCCTTTTGGGATGACTTGAAGCTTGGTGAGAACAAACCTCCTGAAAAGAGAGTGGACATAAAATATCACAACCTATCCATTCATTGATAAGGCACTGAGTGCCTAATGTATAATAGCAGATAACAGCCAAAATATACCGAGTGCTTGACATTTAGCAGTGCTTCCGATTGCTTCTCTATGATCTCTTTTCACCCACACCACAAAGCAGTGATGTTGGCAGTATTGTTATCCCCATTTTGTATAAGAGGAAACTGAGGTTTAAGGAGGTTAGAAAACTTACCCAGGGTCACATGGCTAATATGTGGCAGAGCTAGGATATGAACCTTCTTGTCACCACTACTCCATTTGACTCCTACAGCCCTGTGAGGCCCCTTCTCTTTCTCTATTCCAACTCCCAATACCTCCTCCCTATTATCCTTCTTAGCTGACCTTGCTTCTTACTTCAGAGAAAAGGAAACCAGTAGAAGAGAACTTCCTCATGCTCTCACTTGGCTCCCAGCCATCCTCCCACGTGTACCTGGGCTTTATATACCTTGTCTTCCCTCCTGTTACCATGGGTGAGCTGTCCAGGGTCCTGACTAAAAACAGTCCCTCCAACCCATGCCACATCTCTTTCCTTGTCTTATAGTGAAGGTAGCCACTACAGCAATTCCCCCCTTTCTTTCATACATTTCCTTCACCTACTTTTCTTCTTTATTGGATCCTGCCCATCAGTATACAAACATGCCTTAACTTCTCCCATCTAAGAAAAGTCTTAACCTCAGCCACCTTCAGCTTTTGCCATTTTCTTCTGCTTGAAATATTTGTCTCACACCTGCCTCAAAATTCCTTCCAATGGCTCCTCATCTCAGTCAGGAAAAAAACCCTCTTGTATTGTGTTGACCAAAAGGTTCATTCAGTTTTTTCTGTAAGGTGGCTCTAGTAACACTTAGTTGTCTTTAACTTCATTCGGAACAATTTTGTTAGATTGTATGTGACAGCTGTCATACCAGCGTGCACTGAAAAAAAGACTTACCAAAATTGGTGAATTTTTGTGTGGCCATTTGGATATTGAAGATGGAAGAAAAACAACATTTTCGGCATATTATTCATTATTATTTCAAGAAAGGTAAAAATGGGACCGAAGTGCAAAAAAAGATTTGTGCAGTGTATGGAGAAGGTGCTGTGACTGATCGAGCGTGTCAAAAGTGGTTTGCGAAGTTTTGTGCTAGAGATTTCTTGTTGGATGATGCTTCACGTTCGGGTAAACCAATTGAAGTTGATAGCGATCAAATCGAGACATTAACTGAGAACAATCAATATTATACCATGAGGGAGATAGCCGACATACTCAAAATATCCAAATCAAGTCTTGAAAATAATTTGCACCAGCTTGGTTATGTAAATCACTTTGCTGTCTGGGTTCCACATAAGTTAAGTGAAAAAAACCCTCTTGACCATATTTCTGCATGCGATTCTCTACTTAAACATAACAAAAACATTCCGTTTTTAAAACAAATTGTGACTGGCAATGAAAAGTGGATACTGTACAAAAATGTGGAACAGAAGAGATCATGGGGCAAGTGAAATGAACCACCACCAACCACATGAAGGCCAGTCTTCATTCAAAGAAGGCAATGTTGTGTGTATGGTGGGATTGGAAGGGAGTCCTCTATTATGAGCTCCTTCCGGAAAACCAAACAATTAATTCCAACTACTACTGCTCCCAGTAGACCAACTGAAAGCAGCACTTGATGAAAAGCATCAGGAATTAGTCAACAGAAAATGCATAATCTTCCATCAGGATAATGCAAGACTGCACGTTTATTTGATGACCAGGCAAAAACTGCTACAGATTGGCTGGGAAGTTGATTCATCTGCTGTATTCACCATACATTGCACCTTGGGATTTCCATTTATTTCGGCCTTTACAAAATTCTCTTAATGGAAAAAGTTCAATTCCCTGGAAGACTGTAAAAGGCACCTGGAACAGTTCTTTGCTCAAAAAGATAAAAGGTTTTGGGAAGATGGAATTATGAAGTTGCCTGAAAAATGGCAGAAGGTAGTGGAACAAAAGGATGACTACATTGTTCAATAAAGTTCTTGGTGAAAATAAAAAGTGTGTCTTTTATTTTTACTTAAAAATCGAAGTCACTTTTTGGCCAACCCAATATATAACGGCCTGCAGGACCCTATAGGATCTTCCCACTCTCCCTTCCCGTATATCCTCTAACCTCAATTTTGACAGCTCACACCATTGCTTATCTCATTCTCTTTACAGTAATCTCTTGCTATTCTTTGTACATGCCAGGTTCCTTCTTGCCTAATATTTCTGCATTTGCAATTCTCTCTTCCTGGAGCATTCCTCTCTCAGATATCCTCTTGCTCGCTCTTTCATCCAGCTGCTTGCTCAAATGTCACTTTCTCAGTGAGGCTTTCCCTAACCACCCTATTTAAAATGACAATTTTCCCAACTTAGTCCCTTAACCCCTTTCTTCATAGTACTTCTGACATGTTATACTTTATATTATCTATTTATGTATTCATATATTTATTTATCTTTTACCCATAACTAGAATGCAAGCTCTGTGAAGGCAGGAATTTTTGTCTGATTTGTCTACTGTTGTATACCAAATGCCTAGAACAGTGGCTGGTACATGACACATATTCAGAAAAACATTTCTTGAATGACTATTGAAGTCTGAGAGTTCAAGGCTTGAGGGTAGAATTACAAGTGACTCTTTGGGAATCTCTACAGTGGGAATACTATTTCTTCCTCTGCCTTTCCTCCCTACCACTTTCTCTTACTTTGCAATTGGTTAATAGGGAGTTGGTTTTCTTTCCACTTTAATCCTTCCTTCTGCAAGGCAGTCTCTCAGTAGAATCTGATCAGTACTGTGGACTTGGATAGTTTCACAAACTTTCATTGCTTTAGTCTCCTATTATTTATTGGTATTAGTGAAATTCCCATTTCACATAAAGTTATTGTTCAGGCAAACAGTTCTTTTTTTCCACTTTGTTTGTTGGCCTCTGGCCACCATGTGCACCAGCTCCATGGTGAGGAATCATGAGAGAGAATCCTGTGTGCTTTTCTCACTCTAGAGGAGTTTATATACATGGGAAGGCAAAAATAGAAGCCTTGGAATCACCAGGAAACAGATGTGAGACACAGTTGCCGTAATAACTATAGATGTTATATAGGAATGAAACGTGAAAGATCCCAAAGTACATAAATATATAAGAGGAAGATTGGAAGGAATGGGTGAATTTGAGCCTGGGTCTCAAAACTATCAGATCATATTAAAAGCATAGTCTCTGTGAAACTATTGGATCTAATTTAAGATTGAGTGTAATGGTTCTAGAACAGTGTCAACTTTTAGAACACTCATCTGAAAAGAATCAAGGTCAGTTCATAGTCTCTTAATGTACTCAATCTTAGTTAACATAGACAAGTTCCCTTTGTTCCTTTTTATCACAAGACAGAAGAATGATGAAAACAGATTGGTAAAAGCAAATAATAAAATTGCTTTAAACTACCCAATCAGTCTAAAATTTCAAGGGAGTTGAAATATTAAGGTAAATATTAGTTAATAATAGTTAATAGTTAATAAGATGTGCAAAGAGTAGAATCTTGGATAATTGACTCTTTTTAATAACAAGTCAACTAGATAGTTCTTTTTGGTTCAACTCTAGTAGCAGGCACATTTTCTAAAAATTTCAACGTCTGTGCCTGTATTAAGTGGTTCAAACTAATTAATATAATTAAATGTTTTTTGAAGATTGAAAGTCTCGACTTCCGTTTCCTGAAATGCTATAAATTAGATAACCTGAAGATATTTCCACTAAAGATCACCCAGACATCGTCTATAAAAACATAACTAGTATTGTTTTAATTGCATAGCTGAGCTTATTAGAAAATATAAGAAATTCCTAGGGTCCTACAGTAGAACAACTGAATACTAGATGGAGCCTTGAGTTGTGAATGTAAACAGAATTCTAAGAGGGTAAATTGAAGTCAGTGTATTTTGGGGGCGGGCAGAAGGGAGGAGTGGGGAGAGGGTTGTCTGGACTTGGTAGACAAGAAATTTATGTTTTGATGCTCAACTGGTACATGAGATGAAACATGGATGATGGAATGCAAAGATCTGTTTCTGTGTGTCATTTGTCTGTCTACCTAGCTACCTGCCTACCTATCTATCACATGTGCATTCTAGAAAGAAAGATACAGAAAATGGGGAACAAGTAACTTTCAATGAAATAATATGTGGATAATTTCCAGAAATTATGAAAGACATAAATCCTCAGATTCAGAAATCTCAGCAAGTTCCAGGAAGGATAACAAATCCACTGCCGGATACCTGTGAATTAAAACTGTAGAGCCAAAAAAGAAACTTTTAAAAATGCAAGCAGAGAAAAAAAGACATATTATCTTCAAAGAAAAAACAATTAGAAAACTTCGTAAAAATATCTTCAAAATTATTAGAGAAAATAACTGCCAGTTTAGAATCCTATGCCCAGAAATAATCATTCAAATGTGAGGGTAAAATAAAGACACTTTTAGACAAATTTAATTAGCCATTAACAAAGTTTTAGCAAAAGAATTCCCTTAGAAAATAAGATAATTTAATCCAGTATGAAGTCTCCAAAAATAAGAAGGAATAGTGAACAAAGAAATTAATGCTCCTTAGTGAATAGGTTGGTTTTTCATAATGGTTGGAAAATCCACCTATTTAATAAGGAGCACTAAAAAATTGTTGACCAAGAAGTGGGTCACAAGGGAAAGCAAATTGTTATCAAACAAATCATTTTCTTTGACAATGATGCATTTGAATTACTTAGAAGTCAGTAATAAGAGATAATTATCCCCCTTGCCCCGCCACATGTACGCACGCATTTGGAGAGCCAAAACAAAACCAAATCAAACAAAACACTCTTAAATCATACATGGGTCAAAGGAGAAATTATATTAATAATTGGAAATTATTTGGAATTGAACCGTGATGAAAATGCAACATATCAAACTTATGAGATGCAGCTAAACTGCTTCTTATAGAGAAATTTGTAGCTTTAAATTATTATACCAGAAAAAGAGACAAAAAAGATGGAAAATTAATGAGCTAACACAGGAAAGTAGTGAAAGAACAACAGAACTGTGTTAACAGAAAACTATAAAGCCAATATTTATTCCATTTCTGGCTAGAACTTACAATGCAAACTCAAAAGCAGTTTAATTTTTTAAAAAAGGTAAAATGAGGGGCTGCTGATACAGATGTTTTGAGAAGATAAACGCTCATCTAGACATTACAATTTGATATATAGAGTTTAAGTTTTAGTTTTTCATTTTAGAAACAAAGCAAGTGAGTCTAATAGATTAAACACATTGCAAAATTTGTTTGCCTTGAGAGAAGAAACCTAGAGAGAGTAGAGAGAAAAAAATAATAAAGATAAGAGTAGATATACATTAGACAGGATCAACAAAATCAAAAACTAACTCTTTGGAAAGATTAATAGACTAAAAAGAAATCTGTATCAACCAAGGGGAAAAAAAACCCCAATAAAACAATGAGACATGAAAAATGGCACTTAACTACAAATAAAACATGTTTTAAATCAGAGAGCCCTAAGAACAATTTTATAATGTTAGATTTTTAAAAATCAGACAGTATGGATAATTTTCCTAGAAATATATACTTACTAAAACTGACTCATGAAGATGTAGAAAACTGAACAGCTCTATAATGATCAACAAATTGGATTGGTAGTTTAAAACCTATTCACCAAAATCAAGGTCAGCATCATATGATTTTAGAATTAAATTCTACCCCTTTAAAGTGATGGAAAATCTCAATCTTTTATAAACTATTCCAGAGGCTAGCAAAAGATGGAATGTTCTTTAACCCATTTAATGTGGCTGGTGTAACACCAGTAATAAAACAGACAAGGACAATAAAAGAATGCAAAGATTTAGACCAATCTCACTTATTAATGTAATTGGAAAAAATCTGAAATAGTGTAGTGACAGTGTATGTCCAAATGGAGGCTAAACAAATAATATATCATTATCATTTGGGTTTGTCCCAGATTTCAAGTGTTGCTAAATATTAGATAACTCTATTAAATGAAATTTTTACATTAAGAAATTAAAAGTGAAAAATCACATGATTTTATTAATAGGCATAGAAAATATATTTGATAAAAACCCAAAACATTTTGACAAATGAGAAAAGGGGGGACATTCTTAATCTGATAAGGGGTAAAATCTATCAACCACTACAATAAATGTCATACTCAGTGGTGAAATATTAGACACATTCCATTTAAAGTTAGGAATGAGGCAAGGATGTCTACTATTATACCTTCCATTCAGTATTGTGCTAGATGCCCTAGCCTATACAGTTAGATAAAAAGAAAGGTATATCAGTATTATTGATGAAAAACTGTCATTATCTATAGAGAACATGATTGTCGATACAAACAAACTGTAACCTAAGAGATCAGTAGTAGAACTAAGAAGGAAGTCTGGTAAGGTAGGTGGCTATGTAATTAATGCAGAAAAATAATTTTCATTCTTATATTATTTCAAAGTACATCAATATCAATGGCTAAAAACTTATAAAATATAAGAAATTAATCTAAAAAAAGATTTAGGGATTTATGGAGAACAATCAAATACTGAATAGAAAAACATTAAAAAATAAAAACCCTGAAATAGCACACTTAAGGGAAGTCTCAATATTGTGAAGATATCAGTTTTAATCCACATTAATGTAGAAATTAAATTCAAGACCCATCTAAGACACAGTAATTCTTTTGCTTTTGTTTCTTTTGATACGTGTGTATGGAAATGGACTAGTTGGTTAATATTCATATGGAAGAGCAGTTTTGAAGAATAGCCAAAATAATTTTGAAGAAGTAAAACAAGATTGGGAGAATCGGCATGCTAGGCAATATGATTTTTATAAAGCTATAGTGATTAAAATGCTGTGGTTCTGACAGAGAGTAAATAGACCAGTGGGAGAGAAAACGAGTACAGAAATACACCACTAAACAAAAGAAAACGACAGATGACAGAGTAGCATTAAAAATGTATGGAGGGCGCTCCCCTGGTGGCGCAGTGGTTGAGAGTCCACCTGCCGATGCAGGGGACACGGGTTTGTGCCCCGGTCCGGGAGGATCCCACATGCCGCGGAGCGGCTAGGCCCGTGAGCCATGGCTGCTGAGCCTGAGCGTCCGGAGCCTGTGCTCCGCAACGGGAGAGGCCACAACAGTGAGAGGCCTGCGTACCGCAAAAAAAAAAAAAAAAAAAATTGTATGGAGGAAGATATGGATTAATCAGTAAGGGATGCTGAAACTATTGATTATCCTTGTGGATAAAAATAACACCTTTGCTTATTACCATATTAAAATCTCAGCTCCAGGTTTATTAAAAATCTAAATGGGAAAAGTGAACACTTTAATATTTTTGAATAAAATATAACATTCTATTGAGGAGACTTTCTTTAAAAAGGACACAAAAACTGCACACCAGAATTGAAAAGCTGATAGATTTGACAATAATAAACTTAAAATTTCTCTAAAACAAAGATATATTGTAGGTTGGGGAGAGATATTTGCAACACATACAACTAACAAGGGTTAGCATCCAGAATACAAAGAACTTTACAAAATTCTGAGGAAAATACAAACAACCCAGTAGAAAGATAGGCAAAAGATATGAACAGGCAGTTCATATAAGAGAAAATGCAGATGGCCAAAAAACATATGCAAAGATGCTCAACTTCACTAGTGATCAAGAAAATGCAAATTTAAGCAATAAATAGGTACCTTTAAACACGATCATATTGGCAAACATTAAAAGGAAAACCTCACAATAACAGTGCTGGTGAGGCAGTGGAATAATAGGACATTTTCTACACTCTTGACAGAAGGGTAATTTTCTACAAGTACTTTCAGTAGCCATTTGGCAAAATGTATTAAAGTCAAAGAAACAAATGCCTTTGAATCCAGTTATTCTATGTCTCCTGGCCACATGTGCACCTGGAGACAGGTAAAAGATTAACCACTGCAACATCATTTGTAATCGTAGAAAACTGGAGACAAATGCTCATAAACAAGGGGATGAATAAATATTAATAAACTCTGATATATTGACACAATGCCAAATTATAAAGCAGTGGAAAGGAACAAATTGACTGGGGCTACATACAACAATCTGGATAAATTCCCAAAGCATAATGTTGAGAAAAAAAAAAAGTCAATTATATGCACAATATGTGCAGTATGATATGATTTTCATAGAGGTTAACAACATACAAAATAAAACAGTGTATTGTTTTGTATGAATCATGTTTTTTCATTCCATATTTTTGATGTTTTGACACCTTGAGGTTTGCTGACTCTGGAGTGACTACCTCTCCTAGGGCCAACTCCTAGAGGTAGCAAACAACTGGCCTGAGAGTGTGCCTTTCTTACGCAAACCAACTAATCCATACCCCCAAGCACCTCCTTTAAGGGGCCCTTGCACTCTGGGCCACCATTCCTCTGTCCTTCACCCCAGGGAAGCTCCTACACCACAGAGTCCCCTGAAATTATTTAGACTAGCCAATCCTAAACCTGTTTCACCCGTTTTTTTCCCCTTGGGAGCCACAATAAAGTGTTTTCCCCCAGCAGCCTCTGCCTCATGACCAACGCTGGTGCTTCCCCATGTGCCCCCTTCTCCTGGGAGCCGTGAGAATAACAAACTATCTTTTCAATGGCAGTTTTCTCCTAATCTTTTGGCCTCACCATACTCAAACAGTAATGAGACCTATATTGCAAAACATGTTTAGAGATGCATACATATCTATCAAAAGGAAAATTCTGAGAACCACAACACCAAAATCAGCATAGTGTTTACCTCTGTGACAAGAAGAAACGGAGTGAAACACAGCTATATCTAAAATGTTTTGTATTTTTGAAAAAGATCTAAACCATTTTGACCAAACGTTAAGATTTGGCAAAGCTGAGCGGTGCTTTATGAGTGTTTATGATACCATTCTCTACGCTTCATACTTGAAATATTTCATAATTAGTTTTTCAAGATTGAAATTCTCACCAGGCCATATCCCAAGCATCATTTATTTATCTGTTTGTTTTTAAACAGGGAAAGCTGTTTAAAAGTATCATCATACCCTTCATGTCAGATGGCAACTTTACTTCACTCTGTTAAGGGGGCATGGAGTGGCTGAACGATTTCTGTAAAGATGCACAATTCATCAAGATGGCTCTGAAAATAAAATTTTATTCACTGTATTGCAAGTTACTTCTTCCATGATAAATGGGGTGGGTGGGGTTTATTTTTTTCTTTCCTGAAATGGAGAAGCTTTAGGATTCCCTTGAACTCTGCCTCTGTTAGAAGCAATCAATATCTTGGTCGGTCCATTCACCCTTGGCCAAATTTAATTCCTCTTTGTGGATTAAAGGAGACTAGTTTAAAAGATCCCATAAAAAGCTTTCTGGCAGCCTGGAAAACAGCCAATATTCTTTTTGAGGAAGCTGCCTTCTTATGATGGCCCAAGTTTAAATGACACTGGGCTCTGTGGTCTTTGAATTTCACACAAGTTTAAAAAATTAAAGTGAGAACAGCTTGGCCCAGTATATACAAAAAGAAATTGATCATCATCCTGACCTCAAAATGCCAAGAGTTTTTGTGCTTCAGACTCTTTAGGTCAAACTGCTACCCTAATTAACTTTCTGGGAATGTGTCCAGGAAAACTATCCAAGGGGGTGGATTGAACTAAATGAGGAAATCATCCAGAAAAAAAGAGAGTTTAAATAACTTGATTTGGCTCTTTACCATGACCCAAGAGATAACTACCCCACTGTCAAAATCATTTAGGCACCTAATTGGTTGTATTTCTCATGTTGTTACACATGAGTCTTGAAGCCAGTGGGGCAGCCAATAGTAGGAAGAAAGAGGTGGGAAGGTGGGAAGAGGTGGCTTCCTTGTATAACTGGACTTTAAGGTTTTTTTAAAGAAAAAAAACCTTCACATTTTGGCATAAGTCTTAACTGCCTAGATGTGGGGTGCTTTGTAATGTGTGACGTGAGGTGCTCTGTAAAACACAGAGAAATTGGTTCAACTAGCATTAGCCCTTCTGGCTGTGTATGAAAATGCCAACGATTCATTGGGGGTTGCAAAGCCTCCCATGGGGTTTCTTGGGATAGAGGTATCAGTGTTCTTTGTATCCTTCTTCCATGGCTTGGAGGAGACTCTTGTCCTTAACCTTAAACCAAGTGTGAGCGGTATTAGGAGAACTAATTAAAGGGGTTGTCACTCATTTCCTGCAAATCTGGAAGACATAGAGCCTGGTTTAGGACTAAAGCCTGACCTCTAAAGGTGAGAAGTGGCCAGATGCTTTGGGAGAGGGCTGCAGTTCCACAGACAAAGGTGTGGGTTTCCCAGAAGCCAGACCTATACCCAGCTGAAGGGAGCTGGATTCTCATCTTCAAAAAAGTGGACTTGCCTGCATAGTGACCAGACCCCAAAAGAAAACCTATCTGGAGCTTCTACTCCGGAAGCAAGTGAAAGGAAGGAACTGCTCTCCCAGAAGCACAGATGGAGGTCATAAGAATTAGCCTTTGAATATCTGCCACACCCAGAGGGGTCCAAAGCCAGGTGGCCACTGTGCCATCAGTGTTGGATCCAGTTCCTTTCCCTCCAGTCTCTCTACCTCCTAGGCCCAAGCCAGGCAAGGCCAGAAACAACAGCATGTTGGGGAGGAGTTAATAAGGAAGAGAGAAGAAACCCTCTTCTTCCTCACCAGTTACAGGTTTCTGAGTCTGAAGTGGGCCCAAGCAGTAGAATCGGGAGGTTTTAAATAGGATGAAAAGGTGGACCTTTACTCATAGTCAACACTAGACTTTCATGACATTTATGAGACTGAAACAGCTATGGCACCTGCCCCGAATTTCATCTGGGATGGGAGAAAATGAGTCAACAGAGTAGGGTTTGCCTGGCAGTGGTAGTAAAGAAGAGAGCTACTTCTGGTTGTACCCTGTTGAATCCATCTTGATCAATATGTTATGATTTCTGAGTTGGTGAAAACCTTCCCCAGGTCTTCCTCTGTAGAACTTTATCTGTGAGAGAAAAAGTATTAGGAACTTGAATGGGAGAAGGAATGGAAAGCATTCTTATTCTTATTTCCTCCCCTGTTATTTAGCTCTTATCCCCTGGGCTGTCAATGAGCAGTTTAGGACAGAGAGGGTAATTTGGCTTTTGCTTTTGGTTCAGTTTGAAGTAGAAGAAACATTTGCAAGTCAGAGCCCCAGCCATGGGGATTATCTACATAATAGCAGAATGGCTGGCTAAAGGAAGGGAAATGATTGCCCAGATGTTCAGTTTCCATTGACCTTCTATTCAGTTAAAGTTCCAGATAATCTGTCTCATGTAGACACTGCCACATGCCATTGTGTCAACTCACGATACCATGATATTTTCTTTAGGAGAGAAAGTTTATGGTTGTAGGATAGAAACTCATGAGGCGGGCGCCACTCCAAACCCAGCTCCCATGACAACTTGCTGTCCCCTGAGTCTCCAGGATGTCCCCTCACAAACCTTCCTGGAGTGGTGATTCTTCAATTTTATCATCTTCCAGTGAACAGGGATTTCTAATAGCTCTTTTGAATCTGCTTTCTTTTTTATTCCACTTATGTCCCCTTATCTCACCATCTGTGCTGGGCTGATAAAGGGGATGTTGGCTCTCCTGCTAACTGTATATCACTGCTGACTTTATCTCCTCCTTTGTATAACCTTTACATCAAGGTGGTGGAGACTTTTTTTTTTCCTGTCTCCCCCCTCCCTTGTTTGCACTGAGTGGCCCTGGAATTATTCTCTACACCACGTTTTTATCACCTGTTCACTTTCATTTTATCAGCTGTGCACTTTTGTCATCTTACCTGAATCTGATGTCTGATTTGGAACTCATTTATATGAAAGCTCGGGATGAAGAAGCAACATGGTGAAGAGAAAAGACCACTAGGGTAAAAAATTAGAAAGCTGGGTTCCACTCTGGCTCTGCTACAAAGTATGCAAATAACTGAGAAAAGTCAGGTCCAATCTGTAAAGTGAGGGGGATGGGCCCGATGATCTCTAAAGCCCTAGAAGATAGATTTTACACTGTGGTTATGTAGTGGAATCCCCCTCAAATGCTCTCCCATTTCAGTCACATTCTGTTTAAAGCAAAAGAAATAATTTTACATTAAGTGCTCAACACAGAATGAAGCCCGTTATAGGGGATTACTGAATAATTGCTAGCCCTCCTTTTTCTCTAGTCAAGGGTAAAATCACTTGAGCCTGCCCTTTCCTTCCCAGCCCTCTGCCACCACTCAGGCCAGGCCCTCATCCCCTCATCCCCTCAGGTCTGCAGGCTTGGCTGTGACCTACTAACAGGATTTCCTCCTCTGGTCTCTACTGTCTAGTCTGTCTCATCTAAGACCAGAGTGTTCCTTCTAACACTGCTTGCCTCAATGCTCTCCTACTCAAAAGCAAGACAAAACAAAAGAAAAAAAGCCAACAAAGATTAAAGACACATAAAGCCCCTTCAATTTTCTTGCCAGTACCTCTAGGAATCTTAACCCACTTGTCATCCATTTGAGGTGCTCCACAGTCTGCCTCCACTCCTTTTCAGGGAAATGTTCTACTACTTCCTACCTAGAAACTCTAGCCAGGGCCTCACCATTAATACATGGCTTGTGTTGTATATGTACTAAAATTCCATGGGTGTATGTCCAGTCTCCCTAAGTATATGGAATGGTCTCAGAGAGCAGGAACCATGCCACTTGTCTATTCCAAAGGGCCTCATCTCATCAGTGCTTTGTGTATTTGAAATATTAATGCATATTAGTAGATGGGGGATAATGTATATAATGGCAATAGCTCTACGTTTTAGGCATATGGGCATCTCATACTCTAAATCACAGAATTTTTTGCCCTTTAAAGTTATTCCAACCACACCAATCAGTTTTGTTCAAAACAGTACCTAGAACATACATGAATGATGAAAAAGGAATCTAGCTTTCTAGGAATTTTTTTTTTTTTTTTTTTTTTTGCCGTATGCGGGCCTCTCACTGTTGTGGCCTCTCCCATTGCGGAGCACAGGCTCCGGACGCGCAGGCCCAGCGGCCATGGCTCACGGGCTCAGTCGCTCCGCGGCATGTGGGATCTTCCCGGACCAGGGCACGAACCCGTGTCTCCTGCATCGGCAGGCGGATTCTCAACCGCTGCGCCACCAGGGAAGCCCTCTAGGAATTTAATACAGACTTGGTGAAGAATATAGAAAGGGTTCCTTAGGATATGGGAGAGCAGTTGGTAGAAAGTAAAAACTGCAAACTATTGGCCCATGAATTGAATCCAGCTCCAGACATGTTTTGTTCAGCCCACAGAGTATTTTAAAGAAATTTGAATTGGTTGCCAGTACTTCAAATTGTGAAAGTTCATCTAAAATTGCAGATTTGTGGCCTCTCTCGAAGACTTGGAATATCTAGCAACACTGGGCTACATACCACATAACTGCAATTGGCTACAGTTGAGTGATGGCTGACATAGCATAAGCTACCGGTTGGTCAGATTCCTTGCTGGTTTGTTTTTCTGTCTTGTGCCCTACGACTTTGTGTTTCGGATTTCTGGTACTTGAAAAGCTAGTCTGAGTGGGTTTGAACTTTTTAGAACCCAGTGGTTCTCAACCTTGGGTGCGTATGAGAATCACTTGGGGCTGTTTTTGTTGCTGCTGTTTTCTACATACTTATAAATGCCTGAGCCCCACCTGTCGGTGGGTGGTGCAGTCAGGAATCCTTATTTTGAAAGCGAAGATTAGGAACACCTGCTTTGGAGGGACAGCACAAAGAACCAGCAGCAAGCTGCCTTGATCGGTAGTTAGGGAGTTGGCACGATGGGGAAGGTGTTTACAAAGCTGCTCCTATCCCAAATCTAACTCCCCTCAGTACATAGTTGAGGGGTAATCTAAGCAGTTCCTTATAATCTAGGAGCAGTAGGAAACCCTAAATTAGACATCACCATGATTCACTGGAATAACAGCACATACATAGGACATGTGCACATTCCCATGGAGACCTCCTTCTTCAGTCAATGGAGCTTAAGTTTTTGGCTGGGGCTGGATCAGGGTGGAGAGGACTTGAGCTCAGAGGGTGTATAGTACAATGAATAAGAGTCATGTATTTCACAGTAAAGAAGGAGGGCATTGAATGGAAGTGAGACAGTAAGCCAGAGAGGGGAGTCCAAGGGACAGGACCAGAGGCAGATTTTGAAAGTCAGAGTCAGAGAAAGTCCATTTGTTCTTTTGACAAATATTTATTGTGTTCCTACTTATATGTCTGACACTGTTCTAGGCCCTGATGGCATAGTGGTAACGAAGACAAAGTGTCTTCTCTAATGAGTTTATATTCTAGCCAGAGAAGTAAGGAACGAGAAATAATTTGAGAAAAAAAGCAGGTACAGTCATGGGGCAATTACTTGGAATGAAAGGAAGATCAGTCATATATAAATTAACAGCTATAAAGAAGAAACAGTTTTTTAAAAATTACATCCTATGGATGGATGGAGAGAGAGAGAGAGGAGGGAGGCAGGGAAGGAGGGGGTGGGAGAGAGCGAATGAGCTACCATATACAGTTATTCATTTACAGATTATTTATTGATCAACTACTAATGACACACATTATCTAAAGTTCTGGGAAAAGCAATGGTGAGCAAGATACATTTCTTGCCCTACCAATTTTAATTCTATTGTGATATACATATATATATATATATATATATATATATATATAAAATCTAATAATGATAGTACAGAGTCTATGGTGATGATGGCAGTGGGCATTTTTAGCGCTTGCTGTGTCAGGCACTATGCTAAATATTTCATTTGCATGACTTCCCTGGTGGTGCAGTGGTTAAGAATCCACCTGCCAATGCAGGGGACACAGATTCAAACCCTGGTCTGGGATGATCCCACATGCCGCGGAGCAACTAAGCCCATGTGCCACACGACTGAGCCTGCGCTCTAGAGCCTGCAAACCACAACTACTGAGCCCATGTGACACAACTACTGAAGCCCGTGCGCCTAGAGCCTGTGCTCTGCAACAGTAGAAGCCACTGCAATGAGAAGCCCACGTACCGCAATGAAGAGTAGCCCCTGCTCGCTGAAGCTAGAGAAAGCCTGCGCGCAGCAAGGAAGACCCAACACAGCCAAAAATAATAAATAAATAAATAAATAAATAAATAAATAAATAAATAAACAAGTGGTTTAGTCCACAGCATGGAATATTTCATTTGCATTATCTAATATAATCTTCAAAAACCACCTTATGAAGTCAGTAACTATACTTGTATCTATTTATAGATGAGAGCATTGAGTTAAGAGTGGTGTAGTAAGTTGATCAAGGACACAGTGGCAGATCTGATTTTCAAAGTTAAGTCTGGCCCCCAAAGCCCATGCTCACATATGTATATGTGAATTCATATATACAGGAGAGGGATAAGAGATTGGGGCCAGGGCTGGTAAGATTTTAATGGGGGCAAGTGGGATGAATGAGAACAAAGCAGGTCTGGAGCTTAGATGTTTTTTTAAAAAGCAGTACCAGGTAAATTAATTCAAAGGGAGGACCGCAGTCATTTGAGATTGTGCTGGGAATTTGGGAAAACACAAAGATGGCTCAAGAAGGTGAAAGGAGAGGTCTTACTAGAAATTCCTCTGAAGGCCAGTCTTACTGAATTCATTCAGAATTGGGTTTTTGTTACTCTAGATTCTGGATCTTGGTCTGGATAGAATTCAGGGCTGCCCTTACTCTGTTGGAATGAATAAACAGAATTCCACTTTAATGACTCACCAGGGTCTCAGACAGCATCTGATAAAATGGCAAATATATTATGCCTCTAAAGCAGTTATTTCGGTCCCCTTGGTTAATGTCAACCTGGTTTAACTGTGATTTTTATTGACAACATTTAGCTCAAGAGGGAATAATGAAAGGCGACTATCACATAAAGGTCAGTTTGGGGCAACTTCTGCTCAGATATAGGAGGATTAACTAGGGATAAACTTCCTTCTCAATCTATGGGCTCTGCCTGACTGTGACAATCACTGAGAATGAAACCACAAGAACAGCACCCAAAAAACTCATCACTACTCCATGAACCAAAGATAAATTTAAGTCTTTCATAATGCACTTAAAACTAATTTCCGTTTTCTATTTGGCAGTTTCACACATTTAATCAGAAAGCATATGCGTTGAATAATTATCTTTTACTGACTCTGTAAAATGCAAATGTCGAATGTTCAATTGAACTCTGCCAGAGACAAGAACAAATGAATAAAACTATTTAAAATAGATTCAGAGAAAAGCGAACAAGACATTGCTCAGAATGCAACCCTGGATCCAAAATCACTCCTCAGATAATAAAAATGTTATTTATTACAGGATTTTGAAGAATGCTTTATTTAATCTTTAAGGTAATAATCTGATGATATCTATACCTAATCCTTAAGACCAACATGTATTTTGACAGAAAAAGATTCCCTGAAAAATTTAATTTCTTCTGTGAGGATAAGAAGAAAGCATTATTTAACATTGTTTCTTTAGAATATGGACCAGAAATTTTACTGGAAATCAAGATAAATACCTCTGCTTTGCATCAGAAGAACATTAAATATTAAGCACACATGATGCTTCTCTAGATACTAACTGCTAGCACAGAGCAGATCCTGAATAAATAGTTCCTACATTGTAATGGAGGCAAAGCATTATTTGTCTATACTACTTAACTGGTAGAAATAAAGAGCAATGGCCAGTAGAAACACAGGACTCTATACTTCATTAAAAATATTACAATCTATAAATGATAATTTCTAGATTAACTGTGTGTGACAAAGTAGCAGCTTTGAAGCAATGATGTAATCGTATTGGTACCTTGCATTTAACAAAGAGGGTCACGTCTCCAATTTTTTGAGCATGGGATGTATTTCATTTTACTCTAGGAATGAAATCTCTATCTTGGCTTTTGACATTTCCTATTTTGAAAACACCTATTGATCTAAGAAATAAATGTTCCTGTTAAACGAGGCCTTTGTACTAATTGAAGACTAAAACATGGTGGTGAAGAGCTGGGTCATTGCTGGTGGGATGCAGTCTCCACCAGACTTTTCTAATTCTAAGCTTTGCAAAGCACATGGATCCTAGCTCGTGGGGACACTGGCCACTGGCAAGGGGCTTAGCCTTGGCTGAGAGGAATAAAAAATGGGGGAAGTGAACTAACATTTGGTGAAGACTTGCTATGTACAGCCATTGTTCAAGGCTGTTTACCACATGCTCTTACTTTTTAGTTCTCACTGCAGCGTAACAAAGTAAATTCGTTTTTTTCAAACTAACATACAGTTTGAGTGTATGTGTACAATTCCAAGAGTTTTAACATGTGAGTAGATTCACATAACCCTCACCCCCACAATCAGGATACAGAACAGTTCCATCCATCTCCACAAAACTCACTGTGCTGCCCCTTTAAAGTCACACTGATTCCCACCCCTCCCATCCCCTAACCCACAAGTCTTAAGCCCTGGTAACCACTGATCTGTGTTCTGTTGCTATATTTTTGCCTTTCTCAAATATTATATAAATGGTACGACCCAGTATATTACCTTTTGAGACTGGCTTTTTTCCATCAGAACTCTTCAGTTAAGTTTGTCTTGTATATCAATAGTTTGTTTCTTTTTGTTGCTGAATAGTATTTCATTGTATGTATATACTACAATTTTTTACTTATTCACTTGTTGAAGGACATTTGGGTTGTAGGACCAGAGCTACTATAAACACTGAAGTGCAGGCTTTTGTATGAATATACATTTTCACTTTTCTAGGATAAATACCTAGGAGTGAAATTACTGGGTTATATGGTAAATGTAAATTTAACTGTATAAGAAACTGCCAAGTTATTTTGCAGAACAGCTTTACCATTTTGCAGTCTCACTAGTTATATGTGACAGTTGCAGGTGCGCTGCATTCTTGTCAGCATTTGGTAGTATCAGTTTTGTTTTGTTTTTATTTTAGCTTGTTCTATTAGCTGTGCAGTTTTATCACATTGAGATTTTAATTACTTCCTTAATGACCACTGAGGTTGAACATCTCTTTATGTGCATCTGTTTGTCTCTCTATATCTTCTTTGGTGAAGTGTCTGTTCATATCTTTACCCTGACTTTTTTTTTGTTGTTTCCTTTCTGCTGAGTTTTAAGAGTTTTCCTTTTGTAAAACATAATCTGGATACATGTTCCTTCTTAGATATGTGATTTACAAATATTTTCTCCCACTCTGTAGTTTGTCTTTCATTCTCCTGATAGTATGTTACACAGAGCAAAAGTTTTTAATTTTGGTAAAGTCCAATTTATCAGTTGTTTCTTTTATGGGTAGTGCTTTTAATGTTATATCTAAAAACTCTTTGCCTAACCCCAGGTCATAGAGATTTTCTCCAATGTGTTCTAAGAATTTTATAATTTTATATTTTACATTTAGATTTATGATCCATTTTGGGTTTGGGGTTAATTTTTGTATAAGGGGTGAGGTTTAGGTCAAGCTTCTTTTTATGCATCTGTTCCAACACTGTTTGTTTAAAAAGACTATCCTTTTGCCATTGAATCACTTTTGCACTTAAATCAATCAGCCATAATTGTGTGGGTTTATTATTGGACTCTATTCTGTTACATTGATCTGCGTCTATCCCTTTGCCAATGCCATATTTTCTTGATTACTGTAGTTTTATAGTAAGTCTTGAAATTTCATAATGTGAATTCTCTTTATTCTTTTTTAGAATTGTTTTGGCGATTTTAATTCCTTTGCCTTTCCATATAAATTTTAAAATCAACTAATCTGTATTTATAAAAAACCTGCTGGGATTTTGAATGAAATTGTGTTAACCTACAGATCAGTTTGGGGAGAATTGACATCTTAACTATATTACTTTTTCCAATTATGAACACAACAGAGTAGATCTCTTTTATTTAGGTCTTCTTTGGTTTCTTTCATCAGTATTTTGTAGCTATCAGGATACAGATCCTCTATTTTATAGGGTTTATAACTAATAATTTCATTTTTTTAATTGATTGTCAATGGTATTGGATTTTGTTTTTGTTTTCTAATTGTTGTTCATTGTTAATTTAAATGTAAAATGATTTTTACTTGTTGCATCTTGCAGCTTTCCTAAACTCACTTATTACTTCTGGGACCATTTTTTTGAGATTGCATGGACTTTCTATATAGACAATCATATCATCTATTAATAGACACAATTTTATTTCTTATTTTCCAATCTGAATGCCTTTTATTTATCTTTCTTGCCATATTGTACTGGAAGGTTTCCAGTACTATGTTAAAGGGAAGTGGTGAAAGTGGACATTCTTGATTTATTCCTGATCTCAGTGGACATTCTTGCCTTTTACCTCTCATGATTAAGTATGATATTAGTGGTAGCTATTTTTCTTGATGCTCTTTATCAAGTAGGAAGTTACCTTCTAGTCCAGGTTTGCTGAGTGTTTTACCATGAGTGGATATTGAATTATTTTCAAATGCTTTTTCTACATTAATTTATATAATCTTGTGGTTTTTGTTGTTTAGTCTTTTCAGTCTGTAGGTTGCATTGTTTGATTTTCAAACATTAAAAGTCCTGCATTCTTGGGATAAACCCTACTTGGTCATTGTGTGTAATTCTTATTATATGTTGCTGGTTTTGATTTGCTTATATGTTGTTGAAGATTTATCATCTGTGTTCATGGGGGGTATTAGTCCTTTGTTTTCTTCTGTTGCACTATCTCTGTCTAGTTTAGATATCAGAGTAATGCTGGCCTCATAAAATGAGTTTGGAAGTATCAATTAGATCCACTTGGCTGATGATGTTGTTCATTCTTCTAGATCCTTACTGATGTTATACCTACTTGTTCTTTTCATTACTGAGAAAGGAATGTTAAAGCCTCCAGATATGGTTGTAGATTTGTCCATTTCTCATTTCAGTTGTATCAATTTTTGCTTCATATATTTGGAAGCAGTGTTGTTAGGTGCATACACATTTAAAATTATTAAGTCTTCTTGACCCTTTTGTCATTATGTAATGTGTCTTTTTACTCTTAGTAGTTTTCTTTGCTCTGAAATCTACTATTTCTTTGCTCTGATGTTTGATATTAATGTAGCCACTCCTACTTTGTTATGATCAGTGTTTGCATGATATATCTTTATTCATCCTTTATTTTCAACCTTCCTATAATGTTATATTTAAAGTAGATTTCGTTTAGTGTATAGTTTAATGTCTTTATTTTAATTGGGGTGCTTAAGTTATTTACACATGAGGTAAATTATTAATATGTTTAGACTTAGGTCTGTCATTTTCTAATTTGTTTGTTTCTTCTTTTTTTTACTCTGTCACCCCTTTCCTTCTTTTGGATTATTTCAATATTTTTTCAAATTTTATTTGACCATATTTCTTTATATAAATTATTAAGTGGTTGCTCTAGGGATTAAAATATTCACACTTAAAATTTCAGAATCCAATTAGAATTTATATTTTATGATTTCAAGATGAATGTAGAAACTTTACCATCATATAGTCCTTTTAACTTTCTTTCATGTTGTACTTGTCATATGCATTTCATCTACATATATTGAAAAACCTATCAGATAAAGTTATAATTTTTTCTTTTTAGTTTGTTATATTTATCTACATATTTCAGATATTTTATTATTTATATGTGTCTCTCTATATTATATATATTATTTATTATATACTATTAACTGTTAATGTTCTAAGTTTACTTTTGGAATAATTTTCCTTCAAACCAAAGAACTTTCTTCAGAATTTCTTTTAGGGCAGTTTTGCTAGCAACAAATTCTCTTGGATTTCTTTCTTTTGATAATGCTTTATTTTATCTCTATTCTTTAAGGCTGTTTTCATAGGACATGGAATTCTGGGTTTTTCTTTTAGAACTTTAAAATGTTGTTCCATGAATGAAAAGAGAAACACAACATACTAAAGCTTATGGGATACCAAGAAATTAGATAACCTAGGTTAAATGGACAAGTTCCTAGGAAGACACAAACTACCAAAACCTACTAAAGAATAAACAGAAAATCTGAATAGATATAATAAATCAAGACTCTGAATTAGTAAGCAAAAAAACTTTTCACAGAGAAAAGCCCAGGACAAGATGTCTTCACTGGTGAATTCTGTCAATTGTTTAAAGAAGAATTAACTCCTTTTTCACAAAATTCAAAAATTCAAGTCCTTCACAAAATTTTCTAAAATATAGAAGATGAATGAGTAGTTTCTAACTTATTCCATGAGACAAGTATTACTGTAATACCAAAATCAAAGACATCACAAGAAAATAAAATTACATACCAATAACCCTTATGAATATAGATACAAAAATCCTCAACAAAATATAAGCAAACCAAATCCAATAACATATAAAAAAGATTGTACACCATGATCAAGTGGAATTTATGCCAGGAATACATGGTTGGTTTAACATGCAAAAATCAATATGTTACATTATAATAATAGGATAGAGGACAAAAATGATATTATCACCCCAAGAGGTGCAGAAAAAGCACTTGACAAAATCCAGCACTGAACAAACTAGGAACAAATGCACGCTTCCTCAAGCTGATAAAAGGCATCTATGAATACCTCACAGCTAACAACATACTTAGTGGTGTAAGACTGAAAACTTATCACCAAGATCAGGACCAAGACAAAGATGTCCGCTCACAATTTCAGTTTAATAATACTGGAGGTTCTAGCCAGAACAACTGAGCAATAAAAAGAAATAAAAGGCCTCCGGATTGAAAAAGAAGTAAAACTATCTCTTTTCACAGATGACATGATCTGTGAAAAGAGATAGTTATAATACAGAAAATTCTGTATCATAGTTTAGTTGTGATACAGAAAATTTTAAGGAATCCACAAAAAATATTAGAGCTGATAAGTTCATCAAGGTTGCAGAAAAATCAGTTGTATTTTTATACAGTTGCAATAAACAATTCAAAAACAGAAGGAAGAAAACAATTCCATTTACAATAGCATGAAAAACATAAAATACTTAGAAATAAACTTAATAAAAACAGTGTTAAATTTCTACTCTGAAAACTACAAAATATTGTTGAAAGAAATTAAAGAAGACCTAAATAAATGGAAAGACATCCTGTTTTATGGAATGGAAGACTGAATTACAATTGATATGAAAATACTCTCCAAATTAATCTACAGATTCAAAGCAATACCTATCTAAATCTCAGCTGTCTCTTTTTTTTAAACAGAAATTAACAAGCTGATTCTAGAATCCATATGATAATGCAATGGACTCAGAACAACCAAAATAATCATGAAAAAGAACAAAGTTAGAGGACTTACACTTTCTGATTTAAAAAGTAACTACAGCATTACAGTAAGCAAGTTCATGTGGTACTGGCAAAAGGATTAAAATATAGATTAATGAAATAGAACTGAGAGGCCAGAAGTAAGCCCACAGATTTTTGGGCAATTGAGTTTTGACAAGGCATTTTAATGGGAGGAAGACCAGTCTTTTCAATGAATGGCATTGACACAACTGAATAGCCATATGCAAAAGAAGGGAATTGAACCACTACCGCACACCATATACAAAAGTAACTCAAAATGGATCAAAGATCTAAATGTAAGAGTGAAAACTTTAAAAGTCTCAGAAGTAAATCCCTGTGTCCTTAGATTAGTTCTTTCCTTATTAAATATGATACCAAAAACAAAAGTGACAAAAGAAAAATAAAGTTGTAATTCATCAAAAATAAAAATGTTTGTGCTTTAAAGGACACTATCAAGAAAGTGAAGAGTTATCCCACAGATAGGGAAATAATATTTGTAGATCATATATATGATAAGGGTCTTGTATCCAGAATATATATATATATATATATATATATATATATAAATATAATTCAACAATAAGACAAATAATACAATTTAAAAATAGGCAGGGGATTTGAATAGATATTTCTTCAATAAAGATATACAAATAGCCAAAAAGTGTGTGAAAAGGTATTCTACATCTTTAGTCATTAGGGAAATGCAAATTGAAGCCACACTGAGATGCCACTTCACATCCACTAGATCACTGTAATAAAAAAGATGGAAAATAACAAGTGTTAATGATGAGGAGACATTAGAATATTCTTACATTGCTAGTGCGAATGTATAATGATATAGGTACTTGGAAAGAATTGCTTTAATGGTTCTTCAAAAAGTTTGTAGAGCTCTTGTATAATCCATCAATTCCATTCCTATGTATCAATATATACCCAAGAGAATGGAACACATATATCTACAAAAAAACAAGTACATGAATGTTCATAGCAACGTTATTCATAATAGTCAAAAGTGGAAACAACCCAAATGTCCATCAGTGGATGAAAGGATAAATAAAGTGTGGTATATCCACACAATGGAATGCTACTTGGCTATAAAAAGGAATGAAGTACTGATAGATGATAGAACATAGCTGAACTTTGAAAACATTATGCTAAGTAAAAGAGTAGACATAATAGGCCACATATTGTATGATTAGTTTACATGAACTGCCTGTAGTAAGCAAATATATAGAGGCAAAAAGTATTTTAGTGTTTTTCAAGGGATGGAGGGAGAGGGAGATAGGGTGATTAGTAATGCATATGGAGTTTCCTTTTGTGATGAAAATATTCTGGAATTATATAGTGGGGATGGTTGTAAAACCTAGTGAATATACTAAAAATAACTGAATTGTTCACTTTAAAAGAGTGAATTTTATGGTATGTGAATATCTCGATACAGCAGAATAATAATAACAATAATACTAATAACTGTTGCACTTCTTTCCGGCTTCCATATTTTCTGATGAGAAATCCATAATCATTTGAATTGTTGTTCCCTTATATGAAACATGTTGTTTTTCTGCTTTCAGTAAATTCTTTTTTAAAGCATTACTTTTTTTAATCCCTTTTATTTTAAAAAATTTATTTATTTAATTTATTTATTTCCTTTATTTTTTTGGCTGCATCGGATCTTAGCTGTGGGATTTTCGTTGAGGCATGTGGGATCTTCTGTTGCAGCATGGGCTCTTCATTGTGGCCCGTGGGCTTTCTCTAGTTGTGGCACACAGGCTTCTCTTCTCTCTAGTTGTGGCTCATGGGCTTCTCTCTAGTTATAGTGTGTGAATTTTCTCTCTCTAGCTGTGGTGCGTGGGCTCTGTAGTTTGTGGAACTCGGGCTCTCTTGTTGAGGTGCACAAGCTCAGTAGTTGTGGTACGAGGGCTTAGTTGCCCCGCGGCATGTGGGATCCTAGTTCCCTGACCAGGGATTGAACTCGCATCCCCTGAATTGGAAGGCAGATTCTTTACCACTGGACTACCAGGGAAGTCTCCAGTAAATTTGCTTTTTCTTTAGTTTTCATCAGTTAAATTATATTATTCTGGACATGGATTTCTTTGAGTCTTTCCTGTTTGAGATTTGCTAAATTTCTTGAATCTATAGGTTTATGTATTTCACCAAAATTGAGAAGTTTTCAGCTAGTTTTTCCATACTATTTTCTGCTTCAGCTTCTCTTTCCTCTCCTCCCGGAACTCAGATAATACAAATAATAAACCTTATGATACTGACCCACAGGTTCCTGAGATTGTGCATTTCTCTTCTATCTTTCTTTTCTCTGTTTTTCAGGTTGGATAATTCCCCCTGATCTATGTTTAAGCTCTTGACCAGGATCTTGGATTTAGTAGAAAATGGATGAACTTTTGGATAATTTGGAATTGTAGTGGCTATTTGGAGGAAACTTTCACTTAGATAAGATAGTCTACCTTAGGGGAACTCTTAAAAGGAGAGGATTCCTAACCTCTCAGAGACAATAGAATGTATTCTTTGATTGGTATGCAGAAAAATGACTCCAAAAATAGCTTCTCTGAGGCCTTGCGGCATGTAAATAAAAAATATTTGGTAAAAACTTTAACCATCTTAGCAGGTAACTAACTTACTCTATCTCCTAGGAACACAATTTGGATCCAGCTTTTCTTTTGAGTTTTGTGTTATTGTACCTGATACATGCTTAAAAATTTTAAATGAAAGCTGTAAGATCTCTGCGTCTGTCTGTATGTTTATGTACATCTATGTATGTATATTATGTATATGTGATATTTTTTAAAAACTCTACTTAATTGGTTTAAAAAATAAGCTAATTAAGTATTCCTAAATTAGGTATTATATAAAGTATTTCTAAAACTCTCAGAAATATAGAGGTTAACCCAAAGGTTTTCCAAGCTCACACGATCTAGGATAATATTCAATAAATAAAAGCTAGTTTAAGTTTGTTGGTTTAGTTAAAACAGGCATGTCCTCAGAGTTGGCAACATAAAATATAATTCAAATATACTGCTTTTTCTACCTAGATTTACTAGTCAAATAAGCTCATGCTGTCTCTATGTTACAAAATTTGTCAGCAAGAAAAATAACTAAAGATGATGGTTAGCTGTTTAACATCTAATCCAAGCATACTTGTTTAGAAAAACAAGTAATTTAAATAAATGTAAATAAGATAAAAGTTTATACTAAATTAAGTTAAATTAAATGATGGATATTCATTGAATATAGGTCATTTCTATACTAAAACATTAAGAGCTAAACATAAATTTAGCTACCGTTGGCTTGTTAATTTTTACAGGTGAAAAATATCTGGGTCTATTGATAAATATGTCTTTTGCCACATTAAAAAGTTATACTATGAAAATAGGTGTTAAAAATTATAAATTTTTATAATTATGTATTCATAAATTTGCTAATCTACAAGATGCTGATATATGACAGTTCCTAATTGCCTGCTTCCTAGTTTTCACTAGAAAATATAGGTTACTAATAATTAAATTTTATGATCAATATGTAAAAATAAAACTACTAGAAACAGTTAAGAGTGAAGGGAAACAGCTTTGTATACGAAGTATGGCAGGAAAAAGGGATGTGTTTTTAAATGAAGAGCATGCAAGGAATATAGGATGTGTTTTCGTTAATGAAAAAAGGGAGTAATTTTGTCCTAAGGTAAAATGCCTGGTTGTTCCAGAATGAAAAAGAAAAAAAGAAATAGGACAAAATATAAATGGATATAGAAAGTTGGCAGAAGGTTTGTGGAAAGGAAATTATTGTGAGATCAAGGCTAACAAATTAAATGGGTTTATTCATGAGTTTTTAAAATGTGCTCCATAATGTATTGATTAAAAAAAAACCTAGAGTTTAATTTTCTCTCTGTTAAAATGAGAAAATTTCTTAAATTATTGGTCTGCTCTTAATAAGAGATTGTAAAAGATTTTCTTTTTGTGATCTGTCTAGGAAACAAAGATCCTTTGTCTTATCAAAATAATTTCCTGTGTGCATAGTCTTTATCAGTTCTTTGATTACTTAGAAAAACTGAATCTTTTCACTGTTAAAAGAGTTGAGGGTTTTTGTTTTGTTTTGTTTTGTTTTTGTTTTTAACAGTTACGTGATTTTCTGTATTTGGTTTTGAAATCTTTTAATTGTCACTGTGGTTGAATCATTAAGTTTTGTTTCACAGTGGCCTATGAATCCTGTTTGATAAAGTGTTTTAAATCTTTTGACATTTTTGACAGACTGCCCCAAATCAATTTGAATGAAGTCTTTTTTTTCAGTTTTTCCAGAGGGTCCTTGGAAGATCTCAAAAGATTTGTTCTCTCTTCTTGGAAAATGAGAAATGTTAAACTAATAGGCTTATTTGATATATTCAATTACATTGGAAACACTGTCAAATAAAAGTGATGATTAACCTTCTTTAGGTTATATATGCATGGGTATATATTACTAATGTTCCCACAACTATACAAAATTCTGTAAGATTTGTCAATGTCCTTACTGTCTATATAATCAGTCATAATTCCAGTTTTTTTCTTAAAATATTGTATATCACAAAAATAACCAAATTCCTTTGTCAGTTGCATTATCATGAACTCTCACCAGATCGTTAACAGTGGCCATTTTATTATAGACAGTTACTCTTTTACTTTCATGCTTTCTTGAAAGCTTTTGCAAGCAGCTATGATATAAAATTGCAAGAGGTTAATGGGAAAGACCCTGAAAAGTACTCTAGAATACAGGTTTCTGATAATTTTAAGATCATAACACTGACCTAGGTAGGGATTTCTAAAACTCTAATTGAAAAACCGATGGATTCTTGAAACTACTAACCAAGCAAAACAAGAATTAGTTACATGGAACTGAATGAACTTATGGAGGTGATTACAATTTTTATGACTTTGTTTGAAACATTACTGGTTCTTCAATGTTTTGTTTTCTAGCTATAAAGAACCTGTGCCCCACCCCTCCCCCCACCAATCTCAATCTCTCTCTCTCTCCCTTTCTCTCACATATCCATAATTTATACCTGTTTGGTAAAGTATACTTTTATAAGAAAAAGAAAACATTTATCTTCTTCTCCTTACCTGATCCTTCCAGAATACTCTTATTGAGTATTCTCATTTTCATGGCAATATAGGTATTTAGATAAGTTCAATAAGTTTGTATTCCTTATAACAAGATACAGTTGGGCAAGTGTTTAACTTAGCTTCTTAGCCTAAAGAGATTTTTAAAGATATAATCTTAAATTCCTTATTACTAGACAGTTTTAAAGAACTAAGGTTGACTTTATGGAGCCAGGAAAGCCCCTTGGATATTAATAAAGCTTTGGCTGGAATATCATATTTGAGAATATTGCATAGACTCACTATTCTTGCTGCACTATGTAAATAATCAGGCCAACTGTAATGAGACTAGACTTGTTTACAGACAAATTAGTCTTACCGTTACTGTCTTTGATAAAAATGAGATGACTATAGAAAAGAATAGTAAAAAATAGAGAAGAATAGTAGGGAACTATAAGTGCTCCTGTTATCAGATTCTAGTTGTGTTCATCGTCTTTGAGGTTTTGTTATCTACCTGTAAACTTCAGAGAAATCACAACAGATCATGTATGTATAACCTTCTATGTGGTTGTACTTCTCTGTGGGCCACTCAGAGAGTTCAACAGAACACCCAGTGACATCCTCAAGGACATTCAAACTGCAAACCAGAAAATTCCTTCCGCTTGGAACTGCCATTCCCTTTCTACTATCTAAAGATGCTTTGATCTCAAATCTAGAAAATGTCTTGACTGGCTGCTCTCTAGATTTGGAAACAGAGTTTATTATTTGCTTCAACTATTAAGCTTTATTTTTCTTTTGTTTCTATAGGAATCCCTCTTATAAAATACCCAATTCCTTACACCAGTAGAGTTCTAACCCAGGTGGAAGCTCGCCTGCAGCACTACCTCCTGAAATGAAATATCCCCCTGCTCTAAATAATTGTGATGTGGTTCAATAATATAAAGCACTAATACAATATTCAAAGGCCTATTTCCACCAAGTCTAAAAAGCTTTCTGTGATCTGCATTCCAAAGAAGACAATATGTCCCATACACTAGAACATGGAGTCTTTAATTTATTGAAGAAGTCACTGATGAAAGATTGCATTTAAACCTCCTTAAAAGAGACCTTATCTGCTTATCTACAATTTCAACAAGCATCTATGAATATTTTTAGACAGAAATGTATTTGACAGTTGCATAACCTTAGACTATTTACTGGCTGAATGAGAAAGAATTTATGTTATTGCTAATATGTCATGTTGTGTCTATGTAAATAACTCAGGAAAAAAATGGAAACTTAATTCACGTTATCCAAAAAACACAGATTGGCTTTGCAAAGTAAAACTTGAATCTGGGGACTTCCCTGGTGATGCAGTGGTTAAGAATCCTCCTGCCAGTGCAGGGGACATGGGTTCATTCCCTGATCCAGGAAGATCCCACATGCTGCGGAGCGACTAAGCCTGTGTGCCATAACTACTGAGCCTGCGCTCTAGAGCCTGTGAGCCACAACTACTGAGCCCACACGCTGCAACTACTGAAGCCCATGCTCCTAGATCCCGTGCTCCGCAATAAGAGAAGCCACTGCAATGAGAAGCCTGTGCACCGCAACTAAGAGTAGCTCCCGCTCGCCGCAACGAAGACCCAACCCACGGCCAAAAATAAATAAATAAATTTCTTTTAAAAAGAAAAAACTTGAATCTGATTATAACTTCTTTGATTTTTTTAGGTGGTTAAATCTTAGTTCCTAGGAATATCTGGTCTGGGGAGTTTTTCAATACTTGGCTTATTATTCTACGCATAGTCATGATATTAACCTCCCAAGTGCATTGTGTCCTCGTTGAGGGTTTTTTAAGTGCCTTTCGGCAGCCACTCACACTTCAAATGAAATCCATCAGGATTAGAGAGCTTGAAGAACTCAGTCATCTGACTGCCCATGTCTATGATGCCTGTGCAGCTATTGGAAACAGTGGCTATATGACCATCTGTCCCAGCAACTATATTAACAGTGGTACCAAGAGTAATGCTATACTATTTGGTCACACCCTCAGCCTGCGGAAAGAATGACCAAAAGGGAAGAATTATGAAAATTTAAAAAATGGAGACCAGGGTTGAAGATTCCTCAGGCGACAAAACCAGTTGAGCCACATAGGTGAAGCTATCTTGCATATTTCATGAATAGAAGCAAAATTTAATTTAGGCTATTTCTTGCAAATGCCTCTTGATAATCATAAATGAAACTTAACGACACCTTCCTAAAATGATATGTGATAATAACTTTTAACCTCCCCTGTCGTCTGGAGACCTCCATTATAATAACCAATCACTGTAAAAGTCCTCATTTTTACTTTACAAGCCACCCTGTTAACATAACATTCTGCTTCTGAGAGTCAATACCAGTTTCAGGTTTGCAGTATCCCGGTTCGTGAACAGTTTGTTTTCTTGCTCAATAAAATATTCATGTCAAGTAAAGTGCTCTGAATTTTCTTTTTTTTTTTTTTTTTTTTTTTTCGGTACGCGGGCCTCTCACTGTTGTGGCCTCTCCCGTTGCGGAGCACAGGCTCCAGACGCGCAGGTTCAATGACCATGGCTCACGGAGCGCCGCGGCATGTGGGATCTTCCCGGACCGGGGCACGAATCCGCGTCCCCTGCATCGGCAGGCGGACTCTCAACCACTGCGCCACCAGGGGGAAGCCCTGAATTTTCTTTTGACAGTAGAAAAGGTCGTTGTCTAAGCAAACCCTCACATGGAAGAAAATTAGAATAGGTTTAATCTTTACAAAATGCTGACCCTGGGCCCAATGACCTCTTGGAGCAAGGGGTGGTCCTGGAAGCTGGCCAACTGCTTTTCTCCAGAGTCCCAGCAGGCTGATCAGATGAACAGACCCACCGTGACTTTCTCAGCAGCCACTGCCGTTTCCTTCCCACTGACAGAGAATTGCTATGCGTCGAGTGGGAGCTGGTGGTGCTATGGAGAGGCCACCTGAGCCAGAATTCTCTGTGAAGGAGAAAAATGGTGAAAACATGGAGGGTACTCTGCTTGGTCAGGATTCAAAACGATCCTCCACGGCAAGTTGCTTTGAGAGCCATATTCTGCTTCCATTCTTTCACATCCATCAAAGCTTTTCTTTTACGTAGAAAACGAGGAAAAGTTTAAGAAAGAGAAAATGTTTCGTTCAGTCTTGTCTTTGCATTCTTTGCCAGCTGTAACCTTGACAGAAGCAAGTTGATTAGCAGAGTTAATAAGAGAAAAATGGTTTGCAGAAAGGCATCGTGTTCCAGAGGGTATGTGGCATCGTGTGCGAAGGGGACCGGAGAATGCCATGAACCTGAGGAGGACGGGAGTTGCTTCAGTGGGTCTTTCTTTTGGTTCCTGTCTACCTCTGACTGTTGTCCTCAAAGGAGCAGAGTAGAGAGAAGGGAGCAGTCACCCCATCCCACCCAGAGAGTCCAGCTGGTCCAGCTGTGCTTGGCCCCTAGGTACAGGTGGTGGGAGAAGATGGAGCACATTGGTGGCGGAGAGGAGACCAGCCTTCCAAAACGACTTTGGGTGTGTGGAGGGTGAGAAGCGTTTGGCACTTGGACTCCAGAATTAAAGTTTAGTGAATCCAGGTAACAGAAATATCTGTTCTGAGTAGAAAACCCCACAGATTCGAAGACTTTGGGGAAAAGGGCTTAAGCCATCAATCCTGGACAGGACAAGGGCAGGAGATGAGGGTTTGGGGCCAATCATACTTTGTTCTTCTCAAAGAAATATAACACAGAGCGTGAAGATTGCGTGTTATTTCCAGCAATGTAGTCTGGTTTATATGAGTATCAGGAATGGCCTTGAAAAGCTAAAGCCAGCCTGTATTGAAATTGCAGGCGTTGTGTCCCCTTTGCCTTGATGTCCTGGGGGAGGGCTGTTGGTATTTATAATCTCAATCATGTTGCATTGGAAAGCTCCCCTCCTTCACTTTCTTCACCACCTGCTGCCACCCCATTACTCCTGAGACCGGATGTCTTATTGCCTAAGTTCAGTGAAAGGGCTGTGGTCCCAAGAAAGCCCACCTGAGGTCACCTCATACATTAGAAGGCCAGACACCTCCCTTTTGTGTTTGAAAAACAGAAATTGACAATTAAACTTCAAAAGTCAGGAGGCTGAGAAAAAATAAACAGAAAAGATTTAAATGAGGAAAACAAAGTTTCTGCTTTCTCAGCAAGATCAACCTCTACAAGCCGACTCCTCGCAACGTGCCTGTGGGTTCCCACCCCCCCAAACGCTCCATCTCAGTCTCAACACTGATACATTCAGTCTTTTGGGACAAAGCACCTCTGTCCTCGGGAGCTGCACTCCCCTGCCAGCCAGCTGGGAGCTGCCGGACCCAAGGCCGCCAGGCGGACAAACAAAGCTCTTCGAGGAGGTTCGTCTGGCTGTACTGACCTCCCTTCACTGTGGGGGTCTGGTTGGTTTCGTCTGCTTCCAAGTGGAAATGGGAGTTGAAGAACACTGATTCAGAAGAGGTTCATGGCAAGCTGAGGGTACTCCTCCCCCCAGCCATTCAGCAAGCTAGAATTTACCCAGAGAGTGAACTGTGTGGCCTTAAGCAAATCACTTGGAAACCCTCCAGATCTCAGTTTTATCCCCTGTACAATGGGCATATCACCATCTGCTCTGTCTGCTGACCAGGTTATCAGGAAGGCCAAATGAAGGAATATTTGGTAACTATTAAATACCATACAGGTGTTTTTAGAGACACCTTCCTAGTGTGATTTCAGGAGTGTGAAGCTAAGGCTGTCTACCTGCCCACTTCTTCTTCCTTAGCCTTAAGGCCTGAAATAGCTTGAAAAGGAAGCAAGTCTTCATGTTTACTAATAAGATGCCACCTGACATGCAGTTACTCCAGGGAGGCGATGTGCAGTGATACACTTAGGCCTCCGGATGAGTGACTGCATCAGAGGTGCAGAGCCAGGTGTGATAGGAGGAGGGAAAGAGAGAACTCTTACAGTTGGAATGTGGGTGCATAGGGAAGGATGAAGATGAGGAAGACAAGATTCCTGGGATAAACCTCACTTATTTTACAGTTTGGCTGGGGACGGATCCAGCCATTCAGGGGTTTTCTTCAGAGATACAGATTGAAATTATTAAGGAAGAAGAAAGATGTATTTCATCCCATCTGGCTCTTTAGGAGGTTTGATGCCATGGAAAGCAGCATTTTATTAAACTCCACCAAACCCCAGGCCCATGGGCATGGAGCAACGTTCTTGACACCAAATCTATGCCCCTGGCCATTACCGACATTTCGCTCATTAGGATGTGCCCAGACAACCTCAGTATAGTTTATTTCCTGAGACATTTCTTGCCTGATGACCTAACCTCTCCTCTAATCCAAAGCTTCCTAACCCATGTGCCACGTCACACTGGTGGGCTACAAGGACGCTATATGTGTGCAAACCCTTTCAGCCCCCTGGGCAGCTGTGTGGCACCAGGATAGCCTCTCACCTTAGGCAGTCCTGGAACCATCCCTTTATTGTCTAAGTCTGTGTGTGCCATGATGTGAACAAAGTTGGAAAGCATTGCTCTAGTCCACGTTCTACAACATCTAAAGAAAACGTTCTCAATGCAAATCCTACCCCATCATTTCCGTTCAGTGACACCTTATTACCTATAGAATAAAGTTCAGACTCTTTAGCAGGATAGTTGTGAATGAGCCCTGTGTGATCTGGCTCCTGCTTTTCCTCCCAGTCCTGCATTCTGGTCACCTCAAGCTGCCTGCTGTTTCCTGAATGCATGATGCTACTCTTTTCTCTGCTTTCTGCACGTGCTGTTTCCTCTGCTTAAAATGGCCTTCCTTTTTAGTTCTCATGGGGATTTCTTCCCTTCCTTTAAAATTCGTCTCCACTATCACTTCCTCTGGGCAGGTGTCTCTGGTCTCTGACCTCCTGAGGCTCTGCTAAGCCTTTATTGGGAAGCGCTCATGTGGCCTTGCACATACCATCTTACAGCGTTTATCTTACTGCTGTGATCATTTGCGGACCTATTTTACTCCATTATAATTAGCCCCAGGAGGGTAGGCTCTGTGTTTCATTTATCTTGAGACTTGAAAATAATAGGTGTTTAACAATTACTTATTGGAGAATAATTGATCCATCTATAATGTTACAAAAGAAACTGTTTGATTTTCAGATGACAGCTGATTGACAATATTAAATCACAAAGTTCTTATTAGTGATCACTAACTTTTATTGGAAATGCACTTTGTGACACGCACACAGTGTGGAGAGTTTTCTGCGCCTGCTTTGTAGTCCTACAGTGTAAAAACAATTATCTCCGATTTTCCAGGTGAGGAAAATGAGGCTGAGAGAGATTAGGTGACTTTGCCAAGTTCACAAAATTATTTAGCAGCAAAGATATGTTTTCTTCAAGGCATTTCTGCCTTCAGAGATGGAGCTCTTTCTTCTCTCCCACTGCAGCTTTGAAACGCACATTGGGATATATGTTGAGTACACATTCCTTACCTGGACACTTCAGTACCTGTCAATACCTAAGTGTGTTTGCTTCCAAGTCTCACATGCAGTTTGCTTCCCTCACCCCTTGCTCTGCTCTATTTGGCTAAACCCAGCCTAGAACTTTGACACCTTTGGATCTGGTCATAAAGCGGGCAAAGGGCTGAGGAGGATCGTTAAGTGTTGACTATGTCCCATCTGTAATTTCTCCTGCCGAGAATCTATTGTGTAGAAACTAAGCATAAGGGTTTTCAGAAATGAAAGTGGAACAGAGCAAGGCAAACTGTAGAGGTAAGGTAAGGAGACCTGCACGGCTAGTGTCGGGTGTGCTATTCAGAACACTGAGCCTGGACTTGTACGGAGGAAAAAATCATGACCCCCCAAGGTAAAGGTACCTGTCATAGTGAGAAAGATGATGAGGGGATATACACCAGAGACAGTTAAAAGAGTCAAAAGCCACATGCCTTGTGTGGGGAGGGGGTTTAAATGGGAAATTTCTGTACCTTCCTGTCAATTGTGTTAGAAACCTGAAACTGCCAAATAAAAAAAAAAAAAGAACACTCAGTGTTAGGTAGATGTTTTTGGCAACACTTTTGTTTCAGATATATATATGTATATAGACACACACACATATATATACACACGCATATATATATATACACACACGTGTGTGTGTGTTTGTTGGATTGTGATGTAAAATGTATTTTTTAGGTCAAAAACGTTTGCAAGCCACTGTAGTTAAGTTATACTTGCAAATAAAAGCTCAAATTAACCTCAGAAAAAGTTAGATGCTTAAATAGACGTTGAAAAGTCATTGATACATTTACTCTAAACATTTATAACCTAATGTGTGCCAGGTGGCTAACAAAAGGACACTTAGGACCGAAGGGACAATTAGGACAGTTGGGGGAAGGGGGCAAGTCTAGTTTTGGATATGTAGACCAGACACACTGAGAGCCGGTCAAATAAAGAGAAAACCACCAGCCACAGAAAGTCTCCTGCACCTGACACAATCCTCCACAGCTCAGTGTCGCTTCTTCTGAGAAGGCCTCTCTAATCCCTTAGAAATTAAGGGCTTTCTCCTTCCCACCACCATGATGGGGATATGGAAAGCCATTCTGCCACATTAAGAAAATGAAACTCAAATTTCAAGTTAGGAAAAGGATAAAATATCATCCAGTAAAAAAAAAAAAAGTTTCCACTGCTCCTAGGAAATCAGTACAAATCTGTTCAGTGGGGCCAGAGATAATGAGTAAGGAAAAGAAGCTGTCTAGGATAAGGGCAGTGGGCTACATAGGTGGCCAACCTTGCAGGAGTGCCTGAGAGGCAGGCCAGGACAGTTGCAGGAGGAGAATGCCAAGAAGACTGCATTTGGGCGCGGAATTTGCACGTTGCAAGCCGAGTCATTCTCATGTTTACGCGTGGTCTACACCCTTTATATTTAATACAGCATTCCTCGGTAACAACAGCCAACATTAACTTGGTGCCTACTCCCTGCAAAGCATGGTTCTAAGTGTTTTACCTTTATAATCCATAGAATCCTTTCAATAACCCATGAGGTAGGGACAATCTCCACCCTCATTTTATAGGCGAGAAAACCGAGCACAAAGCAGATACGTTTTTGGAAGTAGCAGACTCAAGACTCGAACACAGGTGGTCTGTCCCTAACGCTGATCCTTAACCACTTAATATACTGCCTCTGCTTGTTAAATTCTTCAGTGTATGTAAATTTCTGCGATGAGTGTTTGTCTCGTAAATCATTTATTTCCAGGCAAGTATTTGACATTCGTCAATATTCCATACAAGTAAATTAGCTGGCGCAATTCAAGGAGAACGGAATGGGAGGAGGTTTAACATCTAGTTAGTTGTGAATTGATCGCACATTTGTCACCCTCACTAGGTTTTAAGTCTCTTGAGGATCAAGGGTCCTATTTTCTCCCTTGATCTCCCTTATAACAGGTGGTTTAGATCTTCGCACAAAGCAGGTGATCGTAAACACCTCTCAGTCAGTTCCCCCCTCCCAGCAATTTAAGTTCTGTACAGTTTCCAGTCCTAACAGGGTTTGTCAGAATCACCAGGCCCACCTCCTTGTGCCACCCTCCCATGGCCTGGAGTGGTTGCCAGGAAATGGCTGCCCAGCCAGGAACAACATTTCCAGGCCCCTGCATCCCGGTGGGGCTGTACGGAATTCTGGAAACGGGATTGAGCGAAAGAGCTACCCAGCCAGAATTTGCTGGAAGGAGAAATAAGTTTTTGTCATGTTAAGCCACTGTGATTTGGGGAGGTTGCTTGTTAATAGCAGTTGAGCCCACCCTTATGAAGACACGGTGATTTCTTTAACTAAAAGAAAAAAAAAAAAAGAAGGAAATGGGATTCCGAGTCTGCATCACATGTGGCTTTGGCCATGTAGCTTGACTGGAGGCAGAAGCCCCTGGGGACTTGTTTTTGTCCAGAGTAGTTATTTGTCACTGTCTTGTCCTTATCCAATCATTAGAATGCGGGAGAACCCCTGTTCTGAGTGTCAGAGAGAATGGCAGCCCCAGGACGCTTCTCTGACAAAGGGCTATAGTATAATCAACCATTATGTCACCCCTTCGCAGTGCCTGTTCTGCCTCCTCTTCTTTTCTGGCCCGCCCTGTGCAGAAAACAGGTGAGGGGAATTTTTGTTTTAATCCACTGACCATTGTTCTCCCCGGGTGTTTTGCCTTTAAAATGCCTTTGGTCTTCGAATGCAGACTGATCGTGGTTTTTGCTGAAAGAATCATCATCTCCTTGCTGCTCAGCTGGTCACTTTGTCTCTCTGTCTGGCAGGGGCAAGTATTATTATTAGACGATTTCTCTTCTCTCTCAGGGGGAAGAGCAGCAGGTGACAAACACACTTCTTCTGGTGGCTTTTGTGTCTGAACCCTCCACGCAGTGGAGGAGGAGGCAGCCACTGCCCGGGGTGGCAGGTTTATTGATCGAGATCATCAGCAGGGAGACCTCTCCCAGCACAGTCTGGCAGCTGGCACTCCCCACGACTCCTCAGCAAGCATCCATTACGAGCTTGCACAGAAGGCCCCAGGAGCCATAGCAGGAGAGCTGGCAGGGAAATTCTCCATATTCTGTACACACGCCCACTGAGCCCGGCTTCTGCAATGTGTTTTGTTTTGTTTTGTTTTCTTCTTAGTAATTATGTCCTACACTTGAACAGTACATTGTCTTTACAGAGGGAGTACGCGTGATTCTCCCCATGGGATTCTCACATCCTGGTGAAGTAAGGGGGTCAGGTTCTATTACTCCCAATTTATAGAGGAGGAAGCGAAGGATAAAGCAATTTACTTAAGGTAACACAGCTTCTGAGTGCTCGGGATCCAGGAAGGAGACTCTCTTACACATTCTCTTCACTTCATGGTGTCACTTCTCATAGAAAATGAGCTGAAGCCTTGGGTGGTGTGGGAGCCTGCTTCCATTGGAGTCCTCAAGTCCAGCAAAGAGAAAAATCCCCTGCTAATCGTTACGTCGCCATTCACAAAACTACAAATCCGCACGCCCAAGGTACTTCAGGATGATGTATATGTATTGTAGTAAGGAGGCAAAGCTGGGTAAGAGAAAATGTCACTGTTTTCCAATAAAATAAAGACGAAAATATGGGTAATTAATAATAGTCTGGGATTTTCTTTAAAATAATATAGTAGAGGAAGATTTGGGGGGAGTGGGGGGACCTAGATGAAACAAGGTTGGCCATTTATTGATCATTTTGAAGCTGAGTCTTAGGGATGTTGGAGTTATTATATTACTTTCTTCACAGGTTTGAATATTTAAATATTTTCAAAACAAAATGGTAAACATATAAAGATGCATTGATAGGGTAGAGAAGCCCCTGTCTTTGGAATCTGTAAGTAGAAGTAGGAGAACCCCTTGGTGAGCATATGCAAGAGAACACCAAGTGAGAGGACCCCCGCCCAAAACCACTTGAAGCAAAGGCTGGCTGCCGCTGTGTTTTTATTTTGGGGAGAGAAACTTCCCAATAGTGACTAAGTAAAGGAGATGGTAAATCCTTCTTGCTCCTACCAGCTTCTGTTGTTGTGAACCATGCTTTATTTAGGTTTTCGAGTTGCACCAAGTATTTGGATGAGCTGATGGTCATGCTGTGTGTTTGAAAGCTGCATTAGTGCCAAATAGGCCATTAGGGATCCAGCCCTGAGAACCTTTATTCCTGAGACAAATCCCAAATGCCCTGTTGGGAGAAAGCAATTGGAGAGGAAAAGAAAAGCCCCCGGGAAGGTGAGAGGAGAAGAAGAGGGGAGGGTTGGTAGACCACGTTGGAACAGCAGGCAGGAGGGAGGCAGGACAGCACTCTGGGAGCTGTGATGTAAGAGGTGGGGATGGATGCATTGCGGGCAGGGTGCCCTTGGTCACCAGCCTTCGCTACCGGTGACCTTGAGGGGATGCCACTGCCTCCAGGCCTGTGAGGCTGGCAGCTCCCAGAGCCAGTTCTGCCTGACGGGCTAAGCCATTTTAGCACATTGCTTATTCTGCTGGCAAGGCACGGGTTGGAAATCTGCAGATGGCCTGTCTATGGCTCTGTGCAAGTCTGGAAGGCCGAGGTGGGGGGTGTTGAGGAGAGAAGAGACTGAGCCCTGAGAAGGTTACATTCTGAGCTCTGGTGAGTCCGCGTCTCGTCAGTGCCAGAATTTTTATTTATTTTTTTGTCGGCATACATATAGAACTTTATTATGTGGTTGCCTTGCACTGGAAAAACATCACCAAAATAAGACATAGCCTGTGGACATTCATATCATTATCCGTCAGGTTCTGCTGGTTTATTACTGACACATAACATAACACATGAAGGACTTCTCTCCAGAAAACTATGTCAGTGCCGGAACTTAAAAGGATGATTATTTGTGAAATCAGTTCATCCAGCTGCATTCCCACCTTATGTTCTGGGAAGCTACGGATTCACACAGACAGGGAGAGAGCTGATGTTAACTCAGCAGGTTAGGAGACGAGATTGAAATCGAAAACAATTCAAGCTTTTTAAAAATTTGTTTTCCTTTTGCCTAAATGTATTTTTTTCCCCTTTAACTAGAGGATAACTAAATAGGGCCTGTGAGAACATGAGTTTGTTCATGTGGTCCACTCCTACCTCCAGCAACTTGTTTTAATTGAACTGAATAGTTTCATTAGAGACACGGCTGCTGGTTTCCTATATGACAGAGACATTTTGTGGGAGGTGGTTTCTGAATTAAACCTGCGCAGAAGAGGACCCCAGGACACACTGAGGAAGGCTTCGGAGCTCGGGTACACAGGTCCCGACACAGGTGCCAGACTTCCTGGCAGTAAATTTTGCATTTCCCTTGATTACATGCAAAGCGCCTTTAATGTTTTACACCCATTAATCTCCTGTGATTCTCAAGTGACCTGGGAGTGGTCTCAGTGAGCCTTTTACTCCCATTTAGAAGATAGAATAATTAAGACTTAGAGCTATGGCAGAGCTAGTTAAGAGCTCGTTTCCCCAGATCCCGGGTCACGGCAGCAAAGCATGCTGCTGTTCCAGTCAGCAGGGTTGTTATGCTCTCATGCCTCTCTTGCTGCAGACTCGCTTTCCAGCAAAATCCATCTTTTTACCTCCCTTCTTGGGTACCAGAGGGTGACGCAGAGACCACTGTGCAAATGAATAACTTTGGAACCCTAGCATCACCACATTGCCAGTACAACCACCTGCACTTATGGAAGCTTTGCTGAGCCTCACGTCACAGGGCTGAGTGTTACCTAAATGCTAAACATGGTGACTGAAGAACAATCAATTCTGCATCCTGGGGAGCCTCTGTGGACTCATACATTCATTCTAGACCAAGACAATATTCTCTTAATGCATCCCTTTGACATAATATGTCAGAACCAGCCTGCTCTATTTTCCTTTGTTTATAAACCACAGTCTTGCCTTTGGGGAAGTGCTTCAGAGGAAAAAAAGAATCAACAGGCAGGTTTGCACATTAGCTTGGAGTCCCGTGTTTAAATTTTGGCTCCAATACTTAACAGCTATGTGAGCTAGGGTAAATGAGTTACTGTTTCTGAGTCTGGGTTGCCACAACTCTAAACAATAAAAAGAGTACTTAAAGGGGACAATATTTGTGAAGATATCTTGGAAAGGGTACTAAAGATGATAGCAACAATCATAATACTTTTATATTATTGAAGAAGTAAGAAATTGGGATGGTTTTTCACTCTGCCTTGGGGAAGCTGAGATGCCCTGAATTCCAATCAAAGCAGAAATTTTGTGTGGGGGGAGGGTGAATTAAAAGCATACTCTGAACTCCAGGCTCAGAGCTGAATGCTGTTACAATGATCAATGATCAAACAATGATCAAACAAGCCTTTGATTGTGGTAAAAACAATATGACACAAAGGAATAAGGATCCTTTGAAAGATATAGAGATATACAGAAAAAGGATCATTATCTAATGCTAAAACACAAAGGACTAAAATTTGATTGAAGTCATTTGGTGGACAAATTTGTTCGGCCTTCTTCCTGCTCTTAAAGAATGATCCAATGGAAGCCCAGTTCTAGGGGGCAGGAGGTACACGGGAAGCAGACGGCCCCCTCCAACCACAGAGTGGTGAGTGGAGAGCACCTGGCTTACAGGAAGAAGGGAAGATGGAAAAAAGACTTGGCCACGGCATGGCCCTTCACGGGGCCCAACCAGAAGCTCTGGAGGGATGAGAGCAGAGAGAGAGTATTGTAGCCAGATGCACCTCCTTAATACCTCCAGACATGTTTCGAACACCAACTCTGAACCCAGCACTGTATACATGGGAAACATGCCAATCACCAGTGATATTTATCATTATCTCACACCAAGTTCAAAGAGGTAGATCATTCATTCACTCAGCATGTATTTATTGAGCATCTTCTATGTGCCAGACAGTGTTCCAGGTTAGTGGGAAGAGAGGGAAGAACCAGGTTGACAATGGTCCCAGTTTGTGTGGACTGTGAAATCTAAAGGATGAGATGATTGTAATATGAGGTAAGTGCTGGGGTGAAAACAAAGATGGGGCTGTTGCTGTGAAGATGAGAGGAAAATGACAAGGAAAAGCTTCTCGATGGGGACTCACTTTGGGGAATTGTTGGTAACAGCTGGGACTTGAAACTAGGGGGCCACATGCATTCCAGTAGAACACACCGCTAGAGACACAACATCCTTAAATCATGCTGTCTTATATCATGAAAAGGGAAACAAAACCATTCTGTCTGGATCTCCTGCCCTCCTTGCCTCATTATTAAGAGTTGGCTTTTAGCACTGAGGTTTCCGCACTCGCTCTGTTGATTTACGGAAGGCCTGGTTTATGTCAGTCATGGTGCCAACTTCAGGGGCTAAGACAATGAATAAGGTACAGTTGTTGCTCTCAAGGACCCAATCTAGAGGTTAGAGAGAAAAGTGATTTGCTGTGATATGTGCAATGACACAGGTGCAGGGGTGGCTCTAGGACCCCTGACAAAGGGGCAGCTCATGGAGCCTGTGAGATCTTGAAGACTTCTGAGAGGAGGTGAATCTGTACCAAATCCTGTAGGTGTATTTGTATTAAAATGAAATAGGTAATCAGAAAAGGGGAGGGAGGGACAAGACTATTTTGGTCGGGGGAGCTTCTTGTTCCGAGACTTGCAAAGAAGAGGAAACTTGGCGTTTTCCAGGAACTGCAGGAAAATCATCGTGGGTAGAACAGAAGCGTGAGGAATGTGTAAGAACTGAGTCTGTATGTGAGCAAAGAGTCAACTCAGGAAGGCTCTTGCTAAGTTGTATTGGGGAATTTAGGGTATACAGGGAGCCTGGAGAGGCTTTAAGCAGGGGTGTGAAATGATCAGACCTGACTTTCGGAAGTCCTCTCTGCTGCTCTGTGGCGATAGGTGGGAGGGATGAGATTGAGGCGGGACACCATGATGAGTTCGAAGGCTCTAGCAAACACATGGCTCAGAAGTGACCTGGTGAGGTTAAGGGCCTGGCTTTAGCATTAGACAGATCGGGGTCTCAGTCTTTGCTATGCTATCCATATGCTATGCATCCTTTAAACATGAGTTTTCTTCTGTGTAAAATGAGGATAAAAATAGTGCTTCCTAATAAGCATGTTGTGAAGATTAAATGAGGTGTTGTGAATACACGTAAAGTTCTTAGCACAGGGCCTAACACGTGGTAGTTGGAAAAGCAAGCTAGAATTTTTGCATTACCTCCAATTATGTCACCAATAGCTTTTCATGTGACCGCATTTTGCTACCATACGTCTTAGAGTAATGTTCATAGTTCAAGATTCTGGCCTCCTTCCCCAATATCTGCTTTGTTGACTTCAGTTAGAAGCCAGAAAGCAAACAAAGGAACAGTCACTCTGCCCTATTGTATTTCTGTCTGAGACTGATAAGGGTTGGAAGCATTTTCAGTCCAACTAGCTCTAGGAGTAAGAAAAATACATGAGAAAGAAGAGCTTGGGGAGGAGAGGGGTTCTTTTCTCTTTTCATCTACTGCTAGGTAAACATGGCCCTGGTGCTTTGTGAACGCCCAACTGGTGTTAGCTAGGATTGTCATTGTTGGCTTGGTCAGAGTTTGGAGGCTGCCAGCCCACAATCAGGCCAAGAAAAAGGTTCACAGGTTTCAGATTAAAAATCACTGAGGGCAACTCTGGCATATGCAGCTTCTATGTTTAATACTCACCCTTCCAGGCTACCAGGATGATTTTTCCAAATCAAAGCAACCCCTTCTATCGCCACTACACACACCCCTTTGCATTTCTGGTCTGTCATTGGTGTCATTGAAGGAACTCCTCTATTGAATGGGACACACCTGCTAACACCTTTCATTTGATTTGGCTTTCTCTGGCTCTACTGAGTATCTGCATAATAATAGTTCACTGATGACAAAGTAGAAGCAAAGAAAAATTAGTTTATACGTGGATAATCCTTTTACCATTTGCTTCTCTGGAATTCAGCCTGAACCATACAAACTAGCAGCTGCTCCTGTTTACCTGTGCTGAGGACTAATCAGAGTTCTAAAGAGTAGAGTTTTATTCCAGATAACTGGGGCATCTGGAAGCACTGGGCAATGCAACTGAAGAGGAAGAAAAAAGGTTTAGTGATATTGAGAACTTGATAAACGTGTACCAGTGAGTTAGACTTAGTATACCACTGAGGAGATGATGTATGTCATCTTTGCTCTCATTCTGTTCTTCAAATTTCTTTGCATATGTGCCCCTATGGCCACCTTCACTGTTTATTTTGCTTGACCATTCTTAGAAGTGAATTATTTCATCAGAACTTTTCTCCTGATCCCATGTTATCATTTTTATTGACTACTCCCATGGGCTCTGTTTTGTATCACAGCAATACTCACCCATTATAGCAAAGAGAGGAAAAGAAAAAACCCAGTGCAAAGGAAAGGTATGGGATTATTTTAGGAAACTATGAAGTGGTACCACAACTTAATCACTTAGCAATATTGCTGAGCCTTTCACTAAGAACTAGGGTGACATACAGATGTATGGGATCCAGATGATTTTAACATTTAGAGATTTGGAAGTGTTTGAATTTAGTTGATGAGTAGATGTGGCCAGTAGCTTTGGGGCATCTCTTTAAAAATTCTGATTTGATGGATGATTGAGTGAGAAGAGGATGCCCCTAGGAACCTGATATGTGCGTGGAATGCCTGGAAGCAGTCAGCTCAGGGAAAACTCAGGAAGACCTTTAACCTCTCCCAAGAATGTGGATGGTGTTTGAGGACCCTGAAGGGAAGGGCTCTAGGTGGAAGTTGAGAGAACTTTTTCCATGGGAGGGGTGAGGAGTGGAGGGGCAGTGGAGGAGTTGGGGGAGATGGAGACAGGCTTAGGGTGTGTCAAGCACAGTGGCCAAGACAGGAGGCTTTGGTTCATGGCCGGCTGGATGGGATGTAGTGAAGTAAGAGTTCTCTCTTCTCAGTCCAACTAATGAGCTAGTGCCCATGAGAGACAGTGGATCCTCACCCCCATGCCTCTCATCGTGGCAGCAGAGGGACTGGAGAGGCGTCATATGGAGTGACTTCATGGGCAGTGGACATTGGCAAGTTGGCCAGAACCAGAGGACCACATCTGACCACATGTGATCCTCCCCCAGAAATTGCCAGTGTATCTCAGGGACCCTTTACAGGTGAAGTGAAAGCTGACTTTATAAAGGGAGTGAGGGAGTTGGGCAAGAAATAAGATACTTTATAATTTACTGTTACTACAATACGATTTGTTTCTACTATGCTGGTGGAATTTGAGGACATTTAAGTTATGTATATTGGAAAATGTTCCATAAGCAAATAATGCATAATTTGGCCAAATATTCACATAAGCAGCATCCTCTGGTTTTGGTTTTTTATTTTTTTGTTTTTATTTTATTTATTTATTTATCTATCTATCTATTTATTTATTTATCATTTCCATCACATTTTTTTTCCGGTTAATTTCATGCTGAAAGCCTACATCATTTCCTTAATGTTCCTTTCTAACCCATCAATTCTACCTACCTCACACCTGCACAGTTTCCTCCCTTTTTTCCAATGGGACATTTAAAATCACTGGTTTGGTTTGGTTTGTTTGACCAAATCTGTTAGCCCTCAATTATCTTCCCAGATTCTTGTGCAAATATTATGTAAACATTTATAATAGATTGCCACTGAAATCCCAGGCAACACACATTGCCCTTGGGCACTCTCCCTTTGCAGCTGTTATGATTGTAAGAGATGATTTTCAACATCAAAAAAGTGGACAGAAGTAAAAAGTGAGCAAAGAGCCCAGACTCAGGGCTTAAAGCTGTGCGATCCGGAATGTTGTGCAACCTCTCTGAGTCTCAGTTTCCCCATCTTCAAACTGGGTCTAATAATACTCTCTACATCCTGGGGTCACTGTGAGGATTAAATGAGAGAACGTGATCACAGCACACAGCTGCGGCAACACATACAGAGGCTCAGTGAAGAAGGAAACCCTTACAACGCTGTGCTCTAGGTGTAGAATTTCATCTTCTAAGTCACAATGATAGTGGAATCCCTTGTGAATCAAAACTGGGGGGAAATGTATTGTGGCCCCCTGAAGGTGATACTAAAGAATTCTGGGGGCTTCCCTGGTGGCGCAGTGGTTGAGAGTCTGCCTGCCGATGCAGGGGACGCGGGTTCGTGCCCCGGTCCGGGAGGATCCCACGTGCCGTGGAGCGGCTGGGCCCGTGAGCCATGGCCGCTGAGCCTGCGCGTCCAGAGCCTGTGCTTTTCAACGGGAGAGGCCACAGCAGTGAGAGGCCCGCGTACCGCAAAAAAAAAAAAAAAAAAAAAAAAGTTTCTTTCGGGCTTCCCTGGTGGCGCAGTGGTTGGGAGTCCGCCTGCCGATGCAGGGGATACGGGTTCGTGCCCCGGTCCGGGAGGATCCCACATGCCGCGCAGCGGCTGGGCCCGTGAGCCATGGCCGCTGGGCCTGCGCGTCCAGAGCCTGTGCCCCGCGGCGGGAGAGGCCACAGCAGTGGGAGGCCCGCATACCACAAAAAAAAAAAAAAAAAAAAAAAAAAAAAAAAAAAGAATTCTGGTTTCTGTCCTTGGACCAGGTCCTTTAGTGATTACCTGACACTTCAACATAAGTCAGCAGGGAACCTGGCACTTTGAATTATATAGATGCAGTGATGTAACATTATGTCCTTGAAAGAACTCTAGAGAATTTGGTGGGGTTAAGTAGCACTCAGTAGAATTCTAGCAATTTCTAGAATCAAGAGGTCTGTGTTATAGTTGAAATAGGATGGACTAGGAGGCAGACACACTTTCTGGGGTCAAATCTTGGCTCAGTGATGCACCAGTCACACCATGGACAAATCTTATAGCCTTCCTGGGCCTTGCTGTCCTGTGTACCAAGAGGCTTTAATGCCAGCTGTCTCACGAGGTTGTTTTTGGCTAATCACAGTTGCTGACGTATAGTAGGTACTGGGTAAATCTTGGTTTCCTTTCCATTGTGCTTCCTCCTTCTAAGTTCTACACCAACATTATGCTCAGCATACATTCATTGAGTATTAGAATATGAAAGCAAAATGCATTGCAATGTTCCAGGAAGACACTGGTGAATCTGGGTTTTTCTTCTTTGCCTAATAAATTAGCAGGAATTAGAAATCCTTTTGAGACTTCCAGACAGTGAGTAATTATGAACCAAATTATTCTACTTTGTTTGCATGGTCACCCTTTGAAGGAAAAATTGCTAAAGTATTTGACAAGTTGTTCTGGTGAAGTTCTTGTGTGTTGTGGTATATAGGTGGTACTGTTTATTGAGCAGCATCTATGTGACAGACACTGGACTGAGTAATTTACATAACCTACCTTTGGTCGTCACAGCAACCTTGGGTTCAGATTCTGTTTTCGTTTTAAAGTGTATACTTTGGGGCAAATCATTTAACCTCTCTGACCCTCAGTTTCCTCATCAGTACAGAATAATAACCTCTGTATTACTGCTATAATCTGAATGTTTGTGTCCCCTAAATTGGCATGCTAAAATTCTAACCGCCAAGGTGATGGTATTAGGAGGTAGGGCCTTTGTAAGATGATTAGGTCATGAGGGTGGAGCCCTTATGAATGAGATCAGTGCCCTTATAAAAGAGGCCCCAGAGAGATACCTTGCCCCTTCTACTATGCGAGGATGCAATGAGAAGGTGCTGTGAACCAAAAAGTAGGTTCCCATCATACACTGAATCTGCCAGCACCTTGAACTTGGTCTTTCTAGCCTCCAGAACTGTGAGAAATAAATTTCTGTTGTTTGTTAAGTCACCGAGTCTGTGGTATTTTGTTATAGCAGCCCAAATGGACTGAAATACTTGTACATTGTGGGAATCAAATGAGGTAATGCCTGTCAAAGTGCTTTGCAAACTGTCAAATACTCTGTAAATGTTAGCTATTGTTATGAATTAAAAGAACCATTAGGAACAGAAATCTGGGCTATTTTGATGTCTCTAAAAACCGTAGCCCTGTGCATCACTATAGTTGAGAACAGTGCAGGAAGGGACTAATCTTTTGGGGGGTATCTACTATATTCTAGATATTCAGTGAGGGCTCTTGCATACACGTTCCTGGAGTTCTGGGTATCAGTGGTAGACTCTTCAATAACTTCCTTTGCCTTCAAGTTGTCATTCTGAGTGCCTCAGTGCATATGAAAAAATGCAGCTCAGGGGCAGAGCTACACGCATAGCTATATAAACTTCAACATCAAAGTCTGTCACAGGAAGACTGAGGACCACCACATCAAAATCCCCAGCTCTTTCATTCTTAATAACAGAGGTCTTTTTTCCTTAAGAAAAATATCCATAAGGTAACATCTCTTCTCTGCCTCATCCTTTCGTGATCTGTGTCTTCAGGACAAAAATGAGCCCACTTTTTCTTGAACGGGATGCTTTTCCAGTTATTTATTTATTTATTTGAGAAAATTGTCATCCAAAGCACTTCAATCAAATCTCCTTTTGTATTTCTCTTCCCCGATGCCTGCTCAGCCAGGCGACATGCATGCCACTTCAAATTGCTCCTAACTAAAGAATCAGAACACTTTCTGCAGCTTGTTTTCTTTTATCCATATCTTGGTGCTTTCAAAATCCTGGCACTGATGGCGTGAAAGGTGAACCTTTTTCTTTCTCAGCTTTGATATAATATATTCTTTGCCTAAAGCACGCTCTGAGCATTTTCCTTTGTACCTTCGAGAGGGAAAGAAAGAGCTGGAAACAGACTGACACACCTACGTGTGCATGTTCTTGGCTGAAAAAGGAATGAGCTGGTGCCTTTCTGATGTTGCTGACAGAACTGCCATCCTGCTAACGGAGGGGTGGGGGAAGGCCCTGGCTTTCTCTAGGAATGGGGCCACAGAGTGACTACAAGCTTGTGAAACAGCAAGCCAGCCTCCATGGTTACGACAGTCGGGTTCGTCTTTGACTGTCTCTTGTTCTCAGCCCTCATTACCGCAAAATCTGATTGCTTCTTCCTTGGAAAATTCTCCTGGATCCACCCTTTCTTCTCCATTTCTCCTTTTATTCTGGTCCAGAGTCTTGTTCACCTCATGACCGAATAACTGTAATGGCCTCTGCTCTGGTCTCCATTTCACCAGTTTCTCTCTTTTCCAGTTTGTCTTGAACACTTACTTTCAAGCCAAGGCTCCAAAAACATGACTTCACACTCCTGCCCCCAGGCCTACACTGGCTTTCTGTTGCCTGCTCAATTGAAACTACAATCCCCTGCCTCACTTTCAAAGTCCCTCCTGGTGAAGAGGTCTCACTTCTGCTGAAGATCAAGGTGCAAAATCTTGGGTGCCATTCTTGGTTTTGCCAAATTCCGACTCTGGGTCTCTGGGAAGGTCGCCTCACCCCTCTGGCATCTCAACTTCGACATTTATAAAGTGAAGGATGTAGACAGAGCTGGTGACCCAGGGGACATGGCAGAGTCCGGAAAAATCTCTCCTGCGCCTCTGTGTCACATGGGGACTGTACAAGAACATCTTTTGGAATCTTTGCAAGAAATGGAATAGGTATTCATACCACTCCTAATGGAATTGTCTACAATGGAAGCTGGAAAGATGACAAGGGTAGAAGGTGAAGGGCAATATACTGATATCCAAGGACTAGAATGGTGTGGTCACTTTCATTTCACAGCTGCTCCAGGCCTGAGACTAAAGCTCCACATGTAGATATTCTGCATTAAAGTTTTAATGTGGTAATTGCAGCTTTTAGTTTTAAGGAAAACAACTAAATCTGTCCTCTGAAATAACCTCCTACACTACCTATATATTATAATTTTGCCAATAAAACCATCACTCACTTAAAAAAATAAATAAATACAATGAAAGGATGTAGTAGTTATGTTGGGGTCTCTCTGCCTAGCCCACTATAATCCTTTTCTCTAAGAACTGTAGTATTTCTCTCTCCTCATTTCCCTCAGTGCCTTTCTCCTTCCCTCTCTCCCTTCTTCCCTCCCTTCCTCCTTTTATCCACGCTTTGATTTGAGATGGAAACATTCAGGGCATGAGGCATTTAAGTGACTTACTTACTTGAGTCATATAAACACTATGTTCTATATATATTATGTCCGTAAAGTCTGTTTTAAAAGGAATCATGCCCTCCAAGCAAGGTTCGGATGTCAGGGAGCTCCGCCCAGAGTTGCTTTCTGGGGGAGGGGGCGGGGAGGGAGAGGGGGAGAATGAGTAGAAACACCAGGACTTTGCCAAGGGGCAGGACCAAACGAAGAGGGTTGATGATAAATGAACAGATGCAGGGCTTCCCTGGGGGCACAGTGGTTGAGAGTCCGCCTGCCGATGCGGGGAACACGGGTTCGTGCCCCGGTCCGGGAGGATCCCACATGCCGTGGAGTGGCTGGGCCCGTGAGCCATGGCCGCTGAGCCTGCACATCCGTACCGGGGGAAAAAAAAAAAAAAAAAAGAACAGATGCAGCAGTTCTCTTAAGGGGAGAGAGGGTCCTCCTTGAACCATCACTAAAAAAGAGGGTTCATGGTTTACGTCCGTGGCCAGAGGGAACTTGCTTAGCTATTAGGACGCATTTAAAAAAGCTAATCCTGGGCTTCTCTGGTGGCGCAGTGGTTGAGAGTCTGCCTGCCAATGCAGGGGGCACGGGTTCGAGCCCTGGTCTGGGAAGATCCCACATGCCGCGGAGCAACTAGGCCCACGAGCCACAACTACTGAGCCTGCGCGTCTGGAGCCTGTGCTCCGTGAGAGGCCCGTGCACCGCGATGAAGGGTGGCCCCCACTTGCCACAACTAGAGAAAGCCCTCGCACAGAAGCAAAGACCCAACGCAGCCAAAAAGAAATATAATAAATAAATAAATTAATTAATTTAAAAAAATGCTAATCCTGAGGTATAATGTAATTATTCAGAAGCTCTTTTTTGTTTTTAAGTGTAAGTTTTTAGTGTAACATTCTAAGAGCTAGGGACAGGCATAAGTTTAGCCTGGGCAGCATCAGAAAACAAGAATGTAATTAAATATCCAAATCATAATCTGTAGACTATGGAATTATTTTTAAGAAGATAAAGGTCTGTTTTCTTTAAGGTTACATCTGTCTCATAATCGTTACTGTGCCTCCCCTCCACCCCAGCCTTCACCTCTTTAAGGAATTTTAAGGCCATCCACTGCCTCAAATTTCCAGGGCTCTTGGTTTCAAATATTGACTTAGGAAAGGAGAGACAGGAATTATCACACACTTACACACCCACTGAAATGGCCCTCACTCCTGGGTTGTGGCATTTGCTGTAGCGATGAGGATAAAATGGCAGCTGCTAACAGACCTAAAGCCTAGGTAACTGCGGATGGCTGATGAGCTCTGTTAACCTCTGCTCGTCTTCCTCCCGGGGCAGGGTCTACAGGGCAAGCTGTCGATAAAAAGACACCTGGTCCTTTAGCTTTTCCCTGCTGCCCCTTAATCATGACAAGCCTGAAAAAAGAGGCTGGTAAAAAATGCAGGACTTTTTTTTTTTTTTTAACATCTCTATTGGAGTATAATTGCTTTACAATGGTGTGTTCATTTCTGCTTTACAACAAAGTGAATCAGCTATGCATATACATATGTTCCCATATCTCTTCCCTCTTGCTTCTCCCTCCCTTCCACCCTCCCTATCCCACCCCTCTAGGTGGTCACAAAGCACAGAGGTGAACTCCCTGTGCTATGCGGCTGCTTCCCAGTAGCTATCCACCCTATGTTTGGTAGTGTATATATGTCCATGCCACTCTCTCACTTCGTCACAGCTTACCCTTCCCCCTGCCCATATCCTCAAGGTCATGCCCTAGTAGGTCTGTGTTTTATTCCTGTCCTACCCCTAGGATCTTCATGACATTTTTTTTTTCTTAGCTTCCATATATATGTGTTAGCATACGGTATTTGTTTTTCTCCTTCTGACTTATTCACTCTGTATGACAGACTCCAGGTCCATCCACCTCACTACAAATAACTCAGTTTAATTTCTTTTTATGGCTGAGTAATATTCCATTGTATATATGTGCCACATCTTCTTTATCCATTCATCTGCTGATGGACACTTAGGTTGCTTCCATGTCCTGGCTATTGTAAATAGAGCTGCAGTGAACATTTTGGTACATGAGTCTTTTTGAATTATGATTTTCTCAGGGTATATGCCCAGTAGTGGAATTGCTGGGTCATATGGTAGTTCTATTTGTAGTTTTTTAAGGAACCTCCCTACTGTTCTCCATAGTGGCTGTAGCAGTTTACATTCCCACCAACAGTGCAAGAGGGTTCCCTTTTCTCCACACCCTCTCCAGCATTTATTGTTTGTACATTTTTTGATGATGGCCATTCTGACCAGTGTGAGATGATATCTCTGCACAGGTGAGATTCCTAGAATCACATATGACCAAGCTGTCAGGGTCTCTGGAAGCGGTAGGCTGGGAAGGACAGTGACCCTGTCATGAAGCTGGTGTGATTTTTTTGTGTGTGTGTGTGGTATTCGGGCCTCTCACTGTTGTGGCCTCTCCCGTTGCGGAGCACAGGCTCCGGACGCGCAGGCTCAGCGGCCTCGGCTCATGGGCCCAGCCGCTCCGCGGCATGTGGGATCTTCCCGGACCAGGGCACGAACCCGTGTCCCCTGCATCGGCAGGCAGATTCTCAACCACTGCACCACCAGGGAAGCCCTGGTGTGATTATTAAAGGGTTGAATGATTTCAGTCAGCATTCATTCTCAGGGCTCAAATTTTCCTTCTGTTTAGTGGGGAGGGAAGTGACTTCAGGGATTCTCGTGTTCAGTTCTGTGACTTTATAGGAGAGTAGACTGAGGCCCTTAGATGTTAGATGATTTTCCTAGGTTGAATAAGAAGGTGCTCTTGGGATTAGAACCAGATCTCGGGTCTTCTCACGCCTAGACCTGGGATCCTTCCCCGATGCTGTTTGGCCTCCTTGCCCTGTGTTACACCTATCATACGGTGGAATGTGAGGGTTTCAGAGATGGCCTGCAGGCCTGCCCCGCAGGGAGGTATCCATCCTTTCTCTCTGCTTCCTGAACTCACCAGAAAAATTGTCGACTTCCATCAAGGTGCCAGAGACATGGTGAGGGACCAAGGATGGGTTTGCACAAACTTGTGGAAGCCAAGGGACTCTAAAGAGCTGGGATCTTCAGAACTAGAATACAGTAATTAGAATCATGTGTGTGGTTCTGATTCTCTAGGATGATTAGAACACCTCTATGAGCAGGGCTCAGTGGAGGCACTCAGTCACGCCTCACTGATGGGAGCAGACAGTTCAGCAGTGAACAGGTCTTTTGGTGCACACAGGGCAGGGAGATAACACCATGTCACTATTCCTGCATTCTGGAAGTACAAACATGGTGTCCAGCACTAACTAGGGCCTCTGTGTCCCAAGACATTAAATGAACATTTTCAACATTATGGGGCTTTGTTTTTGATTATAAACGATAGATAAATATAAATATGAGATTATGTATATCTTTAAAAACCTTTTATTTTATGACATTCCCAGAAATTAGAACGCTGACATACCTACACTCTGTACAATATGGTTCAGCAGATCCTTCCAGAGTCAAACTTCAGGAAGTCCAAGAGATGTGAAATGTGGATGTCTTAAAAATGTTTACATTAAGGAGATTGGAACAGGCTTGTAATTGCACATCCTCAAGAGGGGAAAAAATTCCTCCTTTCTGCTGTTTTTCCATTTCCTTAAATTGTTGTCATTATCCTTTCTTAAAACTTTATTTAAGCTGTGGTTATAAACTCTTTTTCTTCCCTGCCCACGATGTCTTGCAATGGTTAACAGCAGTGTCTTGGGGTCTTGCTTCCTGAGTCCAAACCCTGGATGTGCCCCTTGGGCAAATTACTTAATTGCTTGATGCCTAGTTGCTTTATCTTGAAAGTGTGGGTAATAGTGGGGCTTGCCCCAGGGGTTGCCACGAGGAGTAAAAAAGATGATGCAGTGAGACACTTAGAGCTGTGCCTGTCATTCTCCTTACACAGTACACATAAGCCCAATTATTTGTCTTTACTGTTATTATGTCTGGAGTCTCTGCTCTGCTCCCATTTTGCTATCTGTCCTTGGGAAATCACTTAACCTCTGGTCCTCAGCAGCCAGGAGGGCCTGGACTCCCTGATCATTCCAAGTTCTGGCCCTGATTAGCTAGTGAATGGCACATCGTGACCTTCCTTCTGCTTTCATGATAGCTACTCTGTCAGTGCAGAAAAGTCCAATTCAATTCATTTCAGTCCAATCCAATGCAATTTAACTCATCAGTTCAACTCAGTGCAAGCCATTTATTTCATTTATTCAGAAATATCTCTTGCGGTAGGTCTAAGACATGCATGATACTTGCCAGACCTAAGACAGGGGCATGGGCATCCTTGTTTTTGAGGGTCTTACAAATCTAAATGCTTTCTGTAGATGTCACATCTTTCTAAGTAGAAAGAAAATGAAAAAGACTATCCCTTTAGGCGTTTAAAGGAGTTTTCCTTTAAACAATCTTGAGAAAAACAACATGGAGCCAGTCTCTAGGAAATGCAATTCTGATATCTAAGTAGTTATTCCCTACTCAAGGGGGGCAGTTCCTAAAGGCTGGCAAATCTTCCCAGAAGGCTGCAGGAGACAAGCTATTCAACTTCGGTGAAAACAAGATGGTGGCTGTAGGCTGTCTGTCGAAGTGTTCAGACAACAGCAGAATCAACAAAGCCCCAATTATGATTCAAGGGAGGATTTTGTATTTAGTCAAAAGGAATTGATTTCCCCTGGAGTGTCACTTACATCATAATGATTATTGGAAGGAGACAACTTAAGAGTAATTCAAAAACAAAAGTAGATGGTAGTATATATATGTCAATGCTACTCTCTCACTTTGTCCCAGTTTACCTTTCCTCCTCCCCGTGTCCTCAAGTCCATTATCTACATCTGCGTCTTTATTCCTGTCCTGCCCCTAGGTTCAAATGTAAAATAGATAGCTAGTGGGAAGCAGCCGCATAGCACAGGGAGATCAGCTCGGTGCTTTGTGACCACCTAGAGGGGTGGGATAGGGAGGGTGGGAGGGAGACACAAGAGGGAGGAGATACGGGGATGTATGTATACGTATAGGGGATTCACTGTGTTATACAGCAGAAATTAACACACCATTCCAAAGCAATTATACTCCAATGAAGATGTTAAAAAAAAAGAAAAGTAGATGGGCTGCCATCAGTAGCTGATCTTGACTGCTCACCTTGAAAGCAGAGTTAGAAGACAATAGATGGGGAGGCAGAATACTTGGAACATTTTCTTGATATTTATTGTTTTATGCTCACTTATTCATTCATTTTTTTCCTTTCTTTTGAAAAAAAAATTGGGTTGGAGATCAACAAACAAAATGGCTAATTTCAGGTTAATTCTAGGAAAAGTTATCTAGATCTAATTGGCGTCTGTTTGCTTACTGTGTGACAGAGTAAATTAGCCCAATGTTTAAGTAAGTTTCTCTGAAAGAATTATTTATTTCAGAAACATATGGTTTTAGATCCAAAGATCTCCTAGGCGTAATATGACCTCAGCTAGTCCCTACTCCAGGAAATTGAAATAAATAGTTGAGTAAAAATTGATTCTATTTGGAAATACTTCTAGTGACTTAAGTAATTTGTATTTCTCAACTGCATAATCAGGCTGGGTCTAGTCTGTTCTGCATTCAGTCAAAGAGATTTATAAAGCCATTTAACACACTCCACTAAATTTCTCTGAATCACGCCTTGGCTCCTTCTACCCAAACCTCCACTAATTATTAAAACAGAACATTTTTCTTTTTCCCTGCTAGATAATCTTTCTTGAATTTGAAGATCTGGAATGGAAATGTTCCAGTTTCCCCCACTCTCACCCAAGCGCTGTGCTTGGCACATTTTGAGAAATGAAATTGGTAATTCAGAAACAATACTATTTCCTTCAGGAGAAAAAGCTATTTCTTTGATTTGCTGCTGTTGGACTAGCTCTCCAGGTGTTCTTTCTATCTACTAAGCATCTTCCCTCACTGTTACATATTTAAATCTTTTTTTTGTTTTTTAATATCCAGCATATGTCTCACCTATTCAAGGAAGTACCCTTGTTTGTTTTTTGCAAGCGTGGGTACCTCTCCCTTCAAGGAACTTCCACAGTAGTCAAATTTTGTCCTGCATTCCCTGTCCTTATCGTGTTATCACATGATCACTTGAAAAGCCTTGTTCTCTTTTTCTATGTCTCTGTGTGTCTACGCTCTTCAGCTACCATTAAAAGGGTCATATGTCGGGGCTGGAAAATTGGCTCTTATATCCCAGCAAATGGCTGTACACACAATAATTATTCAATAAAGATGTGATGCGTGTAGTAGCAGGTCGTGGATGATATACCACTTTGTTTAGGGTCTCAGTGATTTTTTGGGGGGAAGATGATGAACTCAAGATTTTGATATTGCTTTTGGCTTGTTTTCCATTTGGTACAACTGCATGCTCCCTGTTGCTGAAATTACTTCAGTCAAATGGTCAGGACTGTCAATACACAGGGAGAAAGTCATTTTGTCTCTAGCCTGCTCAGGAGAAAAGAAATCTGTTTTTCTCTTTTGATTTAATAAACTAGAGCAACCCTGGAAACCATCCTTTCAGATATAATTCCATTTTCACTTGTTTTGCTCGCCATATCACAATGTTTAAGAAACTGTTATGCCTGCCAAAAGAGCAGTTAGTGGCCTTATTTGTTAGGTGATAGAACCATTACTATTCACCAGACCAACATTTAGGACATGTGTACTGAATTATTTAAAACTAATAATGCACATGAAAAACATTAAAGTAAAAATGGGATGAAAAACTTCATTGTGAAAACATTTATTTATTCCTGGCTTGCCCAACTGTTCTCCTTTGTTCAAGGGCACACCAAGAACTTCAGAGCGGATAATCCTGGGTACCTGACTGCTTTTCTGCTTTCAGTCACAACCAGCTCCCCTTTGCTTTGCTTGATCAAGAACATAGTGGTGTGATTGATTTTCAGCACGACTGTGTGAGGAGCTCAGCTAACCAACTCTGTAGTGAACCTAGTAAAAATTATAAAAACAAAGCAAAATAACCAAAGAAGAAAAAAAACTATTCAAAGCCTCTGGAAATGGTCCTAAGGGCAAAGAGCAAAGGAGGAAACATCTATTCAAGAAAATCTATGAAAATCTAGTTTAAAAAAAGCAAGAGTGTGTTACTTAAATCAAAACTACAGCCTCCCTCTCCCCTCCCACCTCAGAGAATTGGAGACTCTACTCCAGAATGCAAGAAGTCAAGAACACAGGGTTTCCTCTCTTCTCAGCTTCCAGGTGGAGAGCTTTCTTCCAGGAGAAGCAGGACTTCAGCATTTCTCATTCTGCCTCCAGCTGCTTGTTGCTGAGGCTGCATTCTGGGAAAGCGTGGTGGGAAGTAGGGGCTCCTTTCTTTTTACCAAGGCACACTTGTGCACCAGAGGCTCTATCTTGGGTATGGTCTGCTGAGAATATTGGAGATCTAAAACTCTTGCCAGGGCTCATGAGGTGGTGGTTCCAAGCCAAAAGAATCAAGCCAAGAACATCTCAGGTTGTTACTCTACCTTCCTTCAAGTGTTTAACTCCTGGAATGAGGGTCTCAGAGAGAAGTTTGCCTTTGAATCCACTCCTGGCTCCAGAGCCCTGGCTGAGATTTTGCCTGAAGTAAGAAGCAGACTGTGAAATGCGTATCTGGTATTCTCTTCCCAAGGGAACTGATTTCATTTGCAACAGAGGATGGAGAAGTTTAAGCCTGAGAGCACTCTCAAGAACAGCAAAGGTATGGTAAAGGCAATTGGGATATTCATGGATCGAATAGATATATAACATAGGACAATTAGTTTGCAGGAGAGAAGGGGGAATAAGACAGATGGAAGGAGTCCCCCTGGGGTCAGAATGGATATCAAACATTGACCCCGTAAATGATTTATTTGAAGGAGCCACAATTTGATTGGATTAGTTTATAGAGGAATTTATGCCCTGAAAATTGTTGAAAGTAGTAGCATAGTTTGCCTGCAAGTAGTAAAGTTTAACATCTGGGTGTGGTCAGGGAAAGAATGGAAGAGAGCCCTGCCAATACCTTGTCTTCCCGGGGTGACTGTGGGCATATTCAAAGCTGTGCCTTCTTGAGAATCAACATCAAAGGTTTTCACTAAAATAATCTAGCTAGTAGTCACTAAACAACAAACAAACAAACAGCACTAATAGGTCATGGAGGTAGAACCAGTACCCAGAATGCTACAATAGATTGTCTGAAATGTTTCCAGCAAAAAAAAAAAAAAAAAAGAAGGAAAAAAAAAAAAACCGAAAATCAAAGGGATACAAAGAAACAGGAAAATAAAGCAGGCAACAGAAATTGCCTGTGAGAATAACCAGATGTCAGATTTAACAGAAAAATATTTGAACATAGTCATTATAAATATGTTCACAGAAGTAAAGAAAAGCATGATTAAAGAAATAGAGGAAAATATGCTGACAATATTACATTGAATAGAGAATATAAATAAAGAGATAGCAATTATTTCAAAAAATAAAATGAAATTTAAAAAAATCACAAGTGTCTCAAATCACAGTAGATTTGAACTTGCAGGAGAAAGAAATAGAAAAATTGAAAATAAACCAATAGTGATTATGTAAGCCAAAAACAGAAAAAAGAATGAAGAAAAATGAAGAGAACCTCAGAGAAATATGGGACAAAATTGAGCACACCAATATGTACATAATGGAAGTATCAGGGAGAGGAGAAAGAAAAGGGAGGAAAAAAATATTTAGAAATATAATAGCTGAAAACCTCCTAGATTTATTGAAAACATCTAGTAAGCTCAATATTATTCCAGTAGAATATACACAGAGAGACCCATAAACAGATACAATATAGTAAAAATGCTGAAAATCAAAGACAAGGAGAAAATCTTGAAAGCAGCAAGAGAAAAATGACTCATTACTTACAAGGGACAGTCAACAATGTTAACAGCTCACTTCTCATCAGAAACAATGGAGGCCAGAGGTGGAGCTGGGATAACATATTTATAGTGTTCAAAGAAAAAAACCCCTGTTAACCAAGAACACTATAACCAGAAACCCCATGTTTCAAAAATGAAGGCAAAATAAAGGTTTTCCAAGGTAAAAAAAAAGCTTAGAGAATTTGTTGCTATTAGACCTGCCTTATAAGAAATGTTAAAGGAAGTTTTTCAGGCTGAACCAACTGACCCCTGATAGGAATTCAAATCCACACAAACAAAAAGCATTGGTAAAGGTAATTATGTAATTATAAAAGACTCTATAACTGCAAAATTTTTTCTTCTCTTAATTTTTAGGGAGTAGAGCTATATAGGGGTAATATATTCCACACCATACAGCTTGTGGTCTCTCTCTCTCTCTCTCTCTCTCTCTCTCTCTCTTTCTCATTAACCTAGCTGATTCTGATAAGATGTATATGATAAACCTTAGAGCAACCACTAGAAAAACAAAATCTCAAAAATATAGTAAAAAGTCATTAAAACATTTAAAAGCTACATTAGAAAAGATTCATTTGATGTGAAAGAAAGTAGTAAATGAGGAATAGAGGAGGAAAAAAGACATGAGACATATAGAAAACAAAAAGTCAGATGTAAATAAAATTAAAGTCAGATGAAAACAAAAATGGCGAATGTAAATCCACCTATATCAGTAATAACATTAAATGTGAATGGATCAAACAATCCAGTCATAAGACAGAGATTATCAAATTAGACTAAAAATATGATCTAGCCATATATTTTCTAAAGGACACACATTAAATTCAAAGGCACAAATAGATTCAAAGTAAAAGGATTGGGGCTTCCCTGGTGGCACAGTGGTTGAGAGTCCGCCTGCCGATGCAGGGGACACGGGTTCGTGCCCCGGTCCGGGAAGATCCCATATGCTGCGCAGAACGGCTGGGCCCGTGAGCCATGGCCGCTGAGCCTGCGCGTCCGGAGCCTGTGCTCTGCAACGGGAGACGCCACAAGAGTGAGAGGCCCGCGTACCGTAAAAAAAAAAAAAAAAAAAAAAAAAAAAAGTAAAAGGATTGAAATAGTATATACATCATGCAAATAGCAGCCATAGGAAATCTGGCTTAGCTATACAAATACTAGCTATACTAATACCAGACACAGGAAGTCTGGAGTAGCTATACTAATACAAGAAAAAAGAGACTTTAAAACAAAACAGTGTTACTAGATATAAAGAGGAATATTTTATGAGGATAACAATTTCTATCCATCAGGAAGATGTAACAGTTAAAAACATATATACACCTAATAACAGAGCACCAATATACGTGAAGCAAAAACTGACAGAAGTTAAGAAATAGGTTATTTGACAGTAAAAGTTGAAAACTTCAATACCCTGCTTTCAACAATAGAACAACTAGACAGAAGATCAACAAATATATAGGAGACTTGAACAATGCTATAAACCAACTAGATCTAACAGACATGTATAGAACCCTCAACCCAACAACAAGAGATTGTACAGTCTTCTCAAGTGCACATGGAACATTCTCCATATAACCAAGACAGTTTGGTACTGATACAAGGATAGATATGTAGATCAATGGAACAGAATTTAGAGTCCAGAAATAAATTCACTTCTCTATGGGCAAATAATTTTCAACAAAGGTGCCAAGACTATTCAGTAGGGGAAAAATAGTCTTTTCAACAAATGGTGTTGGGATAACTGGATAGCCACATGCAAAAAATGATGTTGGACAATTACCTGACATCATATACAAAAATTAATTCAAAATGGATCAAAGACCAACATGTAAGATCTAAAACTTTAAGTCTCAGAAGAAAACATAGAAATAAATTTTTGTGACCTTGGATTTGGCAAGGAATTCTTGGATACGAAACCAAAAACAAATATCACAACAACAAAAAAATCCACTGGATTTTATCAATATTAAAAAGCTTTGTGCTTCAAAGGACACCACCAAGAAGGTGAAAAGACAACCCACAGAATGGGACAAAATATTTGCAGATCATACATCTGATAAGGGACTTGTATCTAGAATGTACCACAAATTCTCACAACTCAGTAATAAAAAGATATTGTTAAAATGACCATACTACCCAAGGCAATCTACAGATTTAATGTAATCCTTATCAAAATACCAATGTCGTTTTTTACAGAAGTAGAACAAATAAGTTAAAAATTTGTATGAAAACACAAAAGACTCCAAATAGCCAAAACAATCTTGAGAAAGAAAAACAGAGCTGAAGGAATCATGTGCCCTGACTTCAGACTATATTACAAAGCTGCAGTAATCAAAACAGTATGATACTGGCACAAAACCAGACACGTAGATCACTGGAACAGAATAGAGTCCAGAAATAAACCAACAAACTTGTGGCCAATTACTTTTCAACAAAGGAGTCAAGAATATACAATGGAGAAAAGACAATCTCTTCAGTAAGTGGTGCTGGGAAAACTGGACAGCTACATATAAAACAATGAAATTAGAACATTCTCTAACATCATATACAAAAATAAACTCAAAATGGATTAAAGACCTAAATATAGGAGCAGAAACCATAAGACTCCTAGAGGAAAACATAGGCAGAACACTCTGTGATATACATCATAGCAATATATTTTTTGGATCTGTCTCTTAAAGCAAAGGGCATAAAAGCAAAAATGAACAAATGGGACCTAGTTAAACTTGAAAGCTTTTGCACAGCAAAGGAAACGATTGACAAGATGAAAAGACAACCTACTGAATGGGAGAAAATATTTGCAAATGATATGACTGATAGTGGTTAATATGGGAAATATATAATCAGCTCATACAACTCAACTTCAAAAAAAAAAAAAAAACCATCTGATTAAAAATTGGGCAGAAGTAGTGAGTAGACATTTTTCCAAAGAGGACAAGCAGATGGGCAACAGGAACATGGAAAAATGCTCAACATTGCTAATCATCAGGGAAATGCAAATCAAAACCAGAATGAGATATCACCTCACACCTGTCAGAATGGCTATCATCAAAAAGAACCCAAATAACAAATGTTGGCAAGGATGTGGAGAAAAGGGAACCCTTATACATTACTGATGGGAATGTATATTGGTGGGGCTGCTGTAGAAAACAGGATGGAAGTTTCTCAAAAAACTAAAAATAGAACTACCATAGGACTCAGCCATTCCATTCCTGGATATATATCTGAAGAAAACAAAAACTCTAATTCGAAAAGATACATGCACCCCAATGTTCATAGCAGCATTATTTACAATTGCCAAGAAATGGAAACAACCTAAGTATCCATCAGCAGATGAAAGAATAAAGAAGATATGGTATACATATACAATGGAATACTACTCAACCGTAAAATAGAATGTAATTTGGCATTTGCAGCAACATGTATGGACCTACAGAGTATTATGCTTAGTAAAATAAGTCAGACAGAGAAAGACAAATACTGTATGGTACCACTTATATGTGGAATCTAAAGAATAAAGCAAACTGGTGAATATAACAAAAAAGAAACAGACTCACAGATATAGAGAGCAGACTGTATGTTACAAGTGGAGTGAGGGAAGGGGAGAGGGGCAATATTGGGGTAGGAGACTTAAGAAGTACAAACTAGTGTATTATGTATAAAATAAGTTACAAGAATATATTGTACAACACAGAAATATAGCTAATATTTTATAATAACTATAAATGGAGTATAATCTTTAAAAATTGTGAATCACTGTATTGCATACCTGTAAATATAATATTGTACATTAACTATACTTCAATTTTTTTAAAAAAGTCAACCCAATTAAAAATTGGACAATACATCTGAATAGATACTCAATAGAGAAGAGATACAGATGACCAATAAGTATATGAAAAGCTTGACATCATTACTCATCAGGGAAATGCAAATCAAAACCACAGTGAGATACAACTTGATATTCACTAGGATGGCTAGAACCAAAAAGTCAGATAACAACAAGTGTTGATGAGGATATGGAGAAATGGGCAACTTCATTCCCTGTTTATGGGACTATAAAATGGTTCAACCACTTTGGAAAATAGTTTGATGGTTTTCCAAAGGATTAAAAATAGTTATCATATCTCAACTATTCCATTCCTAGTTTTATACTAAAAGAAATAAAAACAGATGTCCACACAAAAACATATATAAATGTTTAAAGCAAACATTGTTAATAGCCCAAAGGTGAATAATCCAATGTCTGTCAGCAGATGAATGGATAAACAAAATGTGTTTTATCTAAACAAAGGAATATTTTGACCATAAAAAGAATGGAGTATAGATACCTGTTACAACTTGAATAAACCTTGAAAGTATGCTAAGTGAAAGAAGCTAGTCACAAAGATCTCATATAATTCCATTCATATGAAAGCCCAGAATAGAAAAATCTGTAAAGACAAAGTAGATTAGTGGTTTCTTAGGACTGGGTGGACCATGGGTAGGCAGAGGAGTGATAACTAAAGGGTTAGGTGATAAAAATGTTTTTAAATTGATTATGATGATGGTTGAACATATCTGTAAATATACAGAATACCATTGCAATATAAACTTTAAATAAGTAAATTGTATGCTATGTGTTATGTCTCAAGAAAGCTGTTTTTGAAAAGCAAGCAAAGGTAAAAAGAAAATAATGGTAGAATTCTAATGCTCATACCTCCTTGGGTGTGAGGGGATAAGAAATGGACGTGCTGTGGGGTTGTCTGTTCTTTGCAGGAGTAGAGAGGAATGTTTTACCACTAAGCCTGGCACAGTACCTTGGAAATAGAGGATTTAAAGTTTGTGGCTTTGGAAACAGTAGATGGAGAATACCTTCAATTACCCATATGCCCTTAGACAAATCATTTTACTGGGCTTCATTTCTCATTCCTAAAACAAATAAGGGGAAGGAGGAAGTGTATACTCTCTTAAGTTCATCTAGCAAAAAACTGTCTGATTTGGCACTTCCCTGGTGGTCCAGTGGTTAGGATCCCACGCTTCCACTGCGGGGGACATGGGTTCGATCCCTGGTTGGGGAACTGGGATCCCATGTGTTGCATGGCAAAAAAAAAAAAAATCTCTGATTTGAAGAACAGGGCCGGTTTGCACAGGGGAAGACCTGGCCTACATAGAATTTTAAAATATGTGTCTATCATATATTTTGGTTTGTATATACTACCTTTCTCAACCCTTCCATTTTCATGGGTATCTATGGAGACCTATTCGCCAAAGCATATTCTTGGTTAAATACATTTCATTAAATCAGAGTTTCCTAGTGAGTTTTGTGCAACAGTTATAAGTGATATAAGATTGGGACACCTCTGAAACCCTTTTACATGTTAGGTCCCTTGTTAATCTCTAAGATGGGGATATAGCATACAGCATTTTCCAAACCTATTTGATTATGTTAGACCTTTTAAACATTTACTTTTTCTAGAGTGTCTTATGAAACTCAGGTTGTGAAGAATGCACTTTAAAAAATGCTAAAGGGCCATTTTAAAGCTTAAAATATTTCTCCTCCAAGAGGATTTTGTATTTCAACTTCAGAGTCTTAGAAATTAGGGAAATCTTTAAGGCTCCAAGGATTAATTAATGGTGGCTTTGTGGCAAGTAGCAGGGGAGATATTTGAGGGCAACTGAGCTAACTTGGTGCCTCTCAAATCATATCATATAAAGAGCTATGGACTGGTTGGAGCAGCCTTGCTCCAGACTTTAAATCCTATCCAAAATGACAAAACAGAGGTAGAATTCCCCAAATCTAGAAAGAAATCTTGCAAGAGTCTGTGAGTTCACAGTAGACCAATAAAGATTTTTTTTTTTTTCTTTTGGAATTCTGAACTTTTCAAACATCATCACGATTCATCTAATTGTAGGTGGACCATTTAGGGAGTACTGTCTGCAGAGATCTCCAAACCCCCATCAGCACTCCATGTTCACATGGCAGTCACTTCTGCTAGGCCTCTACACCTGCTGAAGATCAGCTACTCAACCTGCTGAGGGTTAATTATGAATGGGGAGCCATCTTCACTGGAAATGTATAAAAGGCAGCAAAGCTGGAACCAGTTCTGCCAACTACCTCCTCTATAGGCTTGCATATCATTCAAACAGCTTCTTAGTATTATTACACAGCTTCTGGTTATTTTGCAACTTATCACTGAAAATGGCCAGTGACATCTACTTTTCAGTTCTTCTATTTATTCGTGATCCCGCTCATTCATTTTCTCTGTCCTCCTTATTGAATAGTTACTGAGTACCCAGTGCTGCTGAGAGCAGGAGAGGGTGCAATACTAGCCCTCAGAGAGCTTTACTGTATTTGAGAGGCAAGATAATATGTAAAATTGGTATTATAGATAACTCCAGTGCATATTTAAGCTCAGATGATGAGTTTAGATGGTTTTTCTTTAGGGATTGAGTTCAGAGGACAGGGAGTTCTTCTTTCTCTTTTTTCTTGGTTAGTACAAAGATTGGACGTTTTCCAATCAGGTATATCAGGAATCTCAGTTTCAATCCTGACATTCAGAATGGAATTGATTTCATCTTTCTTATTTCCTAAAATGGGAACAGTAATAGCTACAGTGCAAGACTGTTGGGTGAGTTACTATAAGAGGAATACAGCAGGATGATATAGTAGGATTAATAGGTGTTTGTTGCATTCAGTCTCTCCTTCTAGTTCTTATTTGTTGAAGGGGCCTTTCATTTATTCATTCAATTCATGTAGGTACTGAGCATCTACTCTGTACCAGGAGCTATTCTGCATGTGCAAATCCTTGCCATCATGAAGCTTTAGTTCTGGTTTCTAGTGGTGGTGGTGGGGAATAGATAAACAAATAAAAACACTCAAATTGCAGCGAGTTTATGGAAGAAAGTGGTCATAAGCTAGTGCAAGGTAGGGGTGCTACTACAGTGGACTGGTCAAGGAAGACCACTCTAAGTGGTTGGAATTTGGGTGGAGATGGAAGAGGAGAAAAAAAAAAAAACATTCTAGACAGAAAGAAAAGCAAGTGAAAGATTTCAGGTGGTGAGAGCCTGGTGTGTTTGTAGAGCAGAAAAGGGTCCAGGGTGGCTAGAGCATAGTGGCAACGGGCAACTGATGCATGGTATGCACTATGCCTATGGAAAGGCAGGCAGAGGTCAGATCATAGAGTACCTTGTAGCCATGACAAAGCATGTAAGCGCCCCAAAGGAAGAAATGTTGTTTGTTTTGCTCAGTGCTGTATCTCTGACACCTAGACTAGTGCTGTTATAATAGGTAGTCATGAACGTGGATTGAATCACTTTTATATTCTAAGTAATTGTATGCCATCTTCTTTGTCAGAGTCTCTCTGGATGCTGTGTGGGGAATGGATTTAAGTGGAACTATGGGATAGAAGCATTGGAGACACTTGTAGTAGGTGAGAGAGGTGTTGGTTTGAGCTGGGGTGGTGATAAGGAAGGTGAGAAGTGGAGATGTTTGAGGTGTATTGTAGGGGTCTAGTCCCCAGCACTTGGATTGGATTTACTTTTTTTTTTTTTTTTTTTTGTGGTACGTGGGCCTCTCACTGCTGCGGCCTCTCCCGTTGCGGAGCACAGGCTCTGGACGCGCAGGCTCAGCGGCCATGGCTCACGGGCCCAGCCGCTCCGCGGCACGTGGGATCCTCCCAGAACAGGGCATGAACCCACATCCCCCGCATCGGCAGACGGATTCTCAACCACTGCGCCACCAGGGAAGCCCTTGGATTGGATCTGATGGTGAGGAGTCGGTGATATGTGCATTAATTCAGATGAGGAAGCCTGGGAGAGAATATTCTGAGGAGCTGAGGGGAGGGCAATTAAGTGTACTATTTTTTGCTTGCTGGTTTTGAGATGCCAGCAAGAGGTCCAGTGACAATGTCAGGGTTTCAGATGGGTATTACTTGTCTGGGGATCAATGAAGAGGTCAGACATGACACATGGATTTTCAATGTAGGTGGCATTTAAAGCCACGGGACTAATGAGATCACTGTAGAGAGAGTACAGATTCATTAGAGAAGAGGGTCCAGAGGAAGTCTGGGGAACTCCAACATTTAGAGACTGAGTAGCAGAGAAGACGAAGGTCTGGTGTGAGATGTAAGAGGAAAACTAGTGTGGTGTCACAGAAGCTGGAGGTCAAGAGAGAAAAGTGTTTCATGCAGGAAGATGGTCACCTGTGAGGCATGTTCCTGAGAAACAGGTAACATGTAGGTGGGGAAATGCCCTTGAATCTGATATCTGAATGGTGCGCCTTCCTCTTACATTTAAGCTTTTATTTGAAAAGTAATATAAACATACACGGTGTAAAACATACTTAAAATATTTAAGAGAAGTTTATTGGTACCTGTGACAAGATAACTTTTAGTGGAATGCTGGGCAGAGAGTCAGATTGAGTGGGTTGAATAATGAATGGGGATTCCTGGGAAGAGAAGGCAGAGTAAACAAATAGCTAAATAACCATTGGTTTCCTCTTAAAACCCTACTGAGAAGACAGTAAGGGGAATTTTTTTTTTTTTCTTTTAAAGCCATAAAGCTATAAGGACAGAGGAAAAAGAGCAATAGGATTTTAGGGTTATAAAGAACATGGATGAATGTGGTTCTTGTACTAGTACAGCCAGGGTATCCTGGAGCTGGTTAGAAATGTAGACTCTCAGACCCCTCCCCAGACTTACTGAGTCGGAATCTGCATTTTCCCAGTGTATTCCTCTGATGTGCTTGCACATTAAAGTTTGAGGATCGCTGACTTGGCAGATGCTAGAAAAATGGAATCCTAAACCAATGTGATTTATACTTCACAATCCCTAAGACGCTCAGGAGTTGGAGGCACTGGTGTCCCAGAAGCAGAACTGGAGGCAGTGAATAGGGTTGAGGTGGCCAAAGTAAAGAGGGTTGGTGGAAAGGTTAAGAAACAGCCACACTACCCACTTGGTATAGTCAGGCCAGTGCTCCGCTCCACCAGAGAAAATCACCGAAGGTTTATTCTTTTTTTTTTTTTTTTTTTTTTGCGGTACTCAGGCCTCTCACTGCTGTGGCCTGTCCCGTTGTGGAGCACAGGCTCCGGACGCGCAGGCTCAGCGGCCATGGCTCACGGGCCCAGCCGCTCCGCGGCATGTGGGATCTTCCCGGACCGGGGCATGAACCCGCGTCCCCTGCATCGGCAGGTGGATTCTCAACCACTGCGCCACCAGGGGAGCCCTGTTTATTCTTTAAAGAGAGTAGAATCGAGAGTTTCTGAACTGGAGATCGCAGAGACCGCTTATGGCTGCCACATGCTGAGACCCCCCCAGCTCTTTTCCCCAGCCACCAGAATGCTGGCAGTAAGGCTTCACCCTCCAGGTAGGGGCTTGGAAGAATCTTCTCCAGGGACTTTGCCCAGCCCAAGAGGCAAGACCTAGATATTGACACAGTGATTCCCCAACTCAGTGGCCCAGCCCCTCCTTTTATTTATACTTCTGTGGCTCTTGTTTTGTTTCTTCTTACCCTATAGCTCTGCTTCCAGAACTACTTTGTAATTTTCCTATCTGGTTATCATAACTGTTTGTTCTCTTTCCTCTTGTCTCTAATATTTGTTTGGGGGAATCAGATGCCATTCTAAGACGGTATGTTCTTATTGAAGGAGCTCAGCTGCTTTTCACAATCAGGGGCCTGATAAACAATTTTGCTACTGTGTGCAGGATTCCAGATGACCGCTTTGCTGTTCACCATAGATCTCATATTTGCTTTCATTGTCTTTCCAGTTTGTTTTCTAAATTAAAAGAGTGTTTCTTGTTGTATTTTCTGCTGCACCCTCCCCCTCCCCCACAACATATTTACTTACAGAAAGTCTACACTGCTTGCCCATAAAAGAAACACCAATTAAATGAAGAAAGAAACACCATAACGAAACACCAATTAAATTCCTTCCTGCCCTGAGCAGAAATTAGCCTTGGTGGGCATATGACAGTGGCAAGGGTTTGGGGCTGACTGTTGATATTTGCTCAGGCTGTGATCTGATGATGGAGAGTGATCTTTTTTTTCTTCATTCAATTTGTTTTTCTATTCTAAACATAGCCATGCAAAAATAGTTTGAAATTTAGAAGAAAGAGAAATTGCTTATAAATTCAAGAGCACTCAAGGATTTCTTATTAGTGGCCTGCTTATGCCAAGGTAGACATTTTTAAGGTATATCATTTTCAGAAGAGACATCTGGGCTTTGTTAAGACTAACTCTGTGTGATTACCAGATTAGATGATGCTCTGAAGGGAAGCTGTCATACACTGTCCATTGACACATAAACTCCTTTTACCCTCTGTCTCCCCAATATCCACTTAATAGTATTCACGGGCACAAGCAGCTTTGGGAAATTATGAGGGTAGCAAAGAAAACAGTGCAGCCTAAGCTTCCACTTTTGGTGCTGTTTTCCACCTTCTGTACCCTTCTTCTCTATCCTAACTCAAAGGGCTCAGACCCTTGTATTTGCCCAATTTGAAAATTTCTAGTCAAACTCAAATATTTGGATGTCTGCCAGTTAAGCCTTACCATAAATTTGCCGGTGTTCATTTGTCATTCTATTTTATTTGAGGGCTGTGTTTTCCTTGTAAAATAAAGATAGGAGTTTCTGACCTTTTAAAAAAAATAAGATGTCTGGAAGTGGCCCTGCACAGCTCCTGAAGTCAACCCTAGGTGGTCAAAAGAGCAAATATGTTGTAGATGGGACAGGCAGACACCCGTGTTCACATCCATTTTTTTTCCGGCATCAGGCAGGCAGACGTCTCCTCATTGGCCTTCATTAGGCATCTGTTTCTTCCAGCTCACACAATCTAGGATTGCAGATTGTACAAGGCAGCTTGCAATTAATTGTCAAATGAGTGGTTTTGACAGTGACCGTTCCGGGTCCTGAGGGGGATTTTTATTGTTGTGGGTAAAAGTGAGGAAAAGCCTTATTGTCATTTCTTGTTTGATACTCTTCTCTTTTAGCAACTCCATGAGAACAGGCCCCGTGCCTCCCCTATTTTTTTTTTTTTTTTTTTTTGTGGTACGCGGGCCTCTCACTGTTGTGGCCTCTCCCGTTTCGGAGCACAGGCTCCATACGCGCAGGCTCAGCAGCCATGGCTCACGGGCCCAGCCGCTCCGCGGCATGTGGGATCTTCCAGGACTGGGGCACGAACCCGTGTCCCCTGCATCGGCAGGTGGACTCCCAACCACTGTGCCACCAGGGAAGCCCAGTGCCTCCCCTATTGATTCTTTTCTTCCAAGTGTACAGTATATTGCCTTGCACAGATATAATCAATAAATATTTGATGTTGAAAGAAAACTTCATGAGCATCTTTACCTGGCCTCAAAAGCTGACTCTGTTAGAGTAGGATTCATTTCAGGTTGGAGAAAATAATAGTATTTAGGTAGGGGAATACAAGGTATGTTTGGGAGCTGGGGATTAGGAAATAGTCCACAGAGCAAAGCGTAGAAAGGCTAGAAGCTGAGAGAGAAGACAGGAGAGTTAATTTGAGGACAAATTATGGAGGAACTTAATGTCAAACTTATGACTTTGGACTTTTGTCCTGAATCTGGGCATTGGAGCCCACAGGGGAATTAAACCAGAGCCAGGGCTCAGAGCAGAGGGTTGGGAGGGGAGAAGGCTGAAGGCATAGAGGCTGATTCAGAAGCTGTTACCCTGAGCTGATGAGTGAAGCACAAGTACAGGCACTCTCTCTTCTAGGGGTGTGATCCTATCTTCCGAACCAAAACTTAGTAGACTTTCTTAGAAGGGACAGGATATTTTATCCTGGGGCCACTCCTGAAATCTAGTGCTCAAGGCTCTGGCTCTTCTTTTATTTTTTTCGATGCCCTTCTATTCCAGGAGGTTCTGTATGAAATGTTCCATGACCTCCAATCAGCCTTTGTTTATCTAGTTACAAAGTCATTTTTGGAGCTGGGATCCCTCACAAAGTCTTTGTTTAAAACCCCAAACTGAAAGTAACCATAGAGAGGTGTCTGTGGGGAGGTTTTCCATGTTGCATTTATAAATAACAGAACTTAACAGAACTATTAAGCCTAAGAACCACACCCCCCTTCAAAAGCCCACAACTGAAATACAGAAATTTAGGAATTACATACATGTTGGACTCTGGAAGCCTAGAAAAAGCCTATTGGTTTTGGGAAGTTTGATGCCTGAAGATGTTTGTAAAACCAAAGCATTTTAAAATTGAAAGAAACCTTAGCACTGTTTTACTTCTACCTTTCACCAATCTACTGATGAATTTTCTCTCCCATATCCTCAATTGATCTCTCTGATTCATTGAAACAGCTGAACTTGTAGGGTTCCTATTTCTTAGAGGTTTTCATCAATCTTAGCATTAAGGAGGTACAAAAGTTGGCTCATGCTGTATGTTTTTCAGATTTGTGATAACAGGATTCTGTGATGGCTGTGTGTTGGCTCTTGCTGAAAAGAGAGCCAACTCTGGGAGAAGGTATGAAAGAGAGTAGACACTAGCCACTCCTGAGACTAAAAATATAATTGACTTCAGGTCTATGGCAAGGGTTTGGTTGCTTTACTCAAAGAGAGTTTTTGAACATCCCTTGAAGACTTTCAGATCAATAGCCATATTCCATATGAAAGAACAAGGTAATGACATGTTTAGGTCAGAGACCTAAACCATGCTCAGAGATACTTCAGGGAGAGGTCAGATTAAGAAGAAACATCCAAATCTCATTATAATCATCAGCTCCTAAGCAATTAAAAATAATTACTCTCTTTCCTAGGTGACCTTATGGGATATATAAGCTAGGATCTAGTCTAAATAAAGCTAAATTGGAGAGTTTAAAATCTAACAGCTTAAAAAAAGTAGTCCAATCAACCACAGTGACTGGATAACCCAATTAGTGGTTTTGGAGAAGAATAATCAAATGTTAAATGAATTTTCCATTTGCTGCCAAGATTTCCTGCTTCTGAAGCTTAGGCTTCTTTGGCAGAAGACTTGGGTGAGGAAGGACAGCACTGACCTTTAGGTAAACAAGGGGATTTTATCATCACCAAGTAGTGCAGTTCTACACGATCAAACCCTTACTTTTCAATAGCTGAAATGACTCTGTAAATTATAGCTCTTAGCCAATTCTCAGAGTAGAGTTCATCTTCTACTTTAAAGAATTTATCTCCCCTGCAATATAATTTTTACTTTTCCCCTTTCAAGTTACTGCATTCTACAGCTGTTCCTTTTTCTGATTCCTCTGCAGGAAATATAAACCTTCCTTACCCCAGTCCAATTAAATTCCAAATGTTGGACATAGACATATCATTTCTCAACTAAAGTAGGTACAGGATTTTGTCTTGAGAGGAAAGATTATGTATGCATTAGCATGAAAACTGTGCTGTTTGTTTCTTTCAAAGAAATATCTAAACAAGACAGTAAGAGTCTCCAGATATGGGCACCCAGAGCAATCTGCACAGTGGGGTGTTTGGTTTTAATATCCAGGCAGACTACAGTAATCAAAGCATATCTGGGAAACACAAGAAACCTAACATTCAGGGTTTGGAATTTGACCTTAATTGGCAAAAATTATATTTCTTTGAACATTTTTGTCTGGTTTAAAGTGATTTTGTTTAGGTAATTTCACTCATCCTTTCAGTATTCTTTTTAGAAATAGAGAGGCAGGTATTATTAAGTCAAGGGAACTGAGTGGCGTGCCTAAAATATAGAATATTCAGCTTTTAACTTAGTACACTTTGTTTCTAGTCTATGTATCTCTCTTTCTGAATAAATTAATGGATTCCAGAATGATATACAGGCATTTTTTAAAAAAACAAACACATAAAAAAGCGAAGAAAACAAGGAAACTGTCAAATCCTATAGTAGCTCACCGCAGGGAGAGCAATAATCATCTTTTATAAGAATCTTTTCTTCGATACTGAGGAGCGGAGCAAATAAATAGATGCAATTCCGCCTTATTTATTGTACCATTTGTTCTACATGTAATCAAGGCCCCAGAACCTACATTGCATTGAGCCAGGCACAATAAGGAGTACAAAGGAAAGTTTCACTTCAGTTGCGGAAATAAGATACATATGAAAAATTAAGGGCAAAGCAAGATTATAAAATGAACTGCACCAGGATTCAGATTAAGTGAAAATGTAATGGTCAGGGAAGCAACCTTTGAGTAAGCTTATGATAAGTAGGTTGGATTTCAAGAGACAAAGAAGAAATTGAAGATTACATAAACAAGTGGTATGACATAAACACCCAGGGACACAAACTGAGTTTGAGAGCAGGTCTCTATCAGCCTGGCAGAGTAGATGGCTCCTGTTGGTGAAAAGTGAGAAGTAAAGTCAGAAAGATGAGCCACGGAATGATTCTGAACTGGGGAATCATAACATGGTGGCAGTGGTGTTTTATGGAGAAACCTAGAATGACGGTGTTCAGGCTGGTTTGGGGAAGAGAGAGATTGGTTGCAAGGAAGTAGATTAGGACATAATTATTTAATCCAGGCTTTAGATGTTCAGATCCCAAACAAAGATTATGGCAATGAAAAGAAAAGAATTACTTCTTATAGCAGTATGAAGGGAGTTTGTAAAACTGATTAGATGTGGGCAATTGGAAACATGAAACCTACATGATGAGGTGAATTGAATTGTCAATATTCAACAAATGAAGAAGTCAACAGTGGCTTTAGTAGTTTTGTAATCCATCCCTTTCTACACCTCTGAAAGAGTAACACCTAGCACTGAATTGGGAGTTAGGGGATCTGGGCTGCAGTGCAGACTTTACAGGGGATCTGTAGTGGTGGCTGGGGTTGGATAGACCAACTTCAAACCAGTCTTTCTCCAACTGTTCTCAGAATATTAATCCTGGAAGACGCGCTTAAAGAAAAAATTCCGCAATTGAAATTGTTTGCAAGCATCAAAAAAATCTGTTTTCCTTTTGGAGATCACAGAACCTTACTGACATAGCGAAAGGCTTTCCTTTTGGCTCGTAATACTGATAACATCCCTCCGAACGAAGGACCTACTAAGGAAAGACTAAACTAGTTCCTATCTAAACAATAGTCTCTGGTTATGGGATATGGCTAGTGATCTAAACCAAAACAGCAAAACAAGGAATATATAGCAAAGGCAGAAAATAAAAGGGAAAAATATAATTAAGTAATTAGAAGTAAGTGCTGGTCAATTGAGATGGCAATGAGATACAGGAACTTGCTGTGAGGAGGGGGGTCAACACAGGCAGCCTATAATATAATCTCAGTACAGATCTGCCTATGCCAAGAATGGCCATCAGTGGAGTCTTTTCTTCTAGTATTGTGGTCATCTGACCCTGCTGGAGAAAAAGATATCTGTATTCACACAGTCACTTAGACTTACAATTTCAAGTTTTGAATGGGTGTTCACATTCTTCTTAGAAATTCTAACTCCAGGAAGAATTAAGCAAGATCAAAGGGTCCTTTCTAGATTCATTGACTGCCTCCAGGTAAAGCTGAGTTTCTAAGTTAAGTCTGAAATCAAAAATCCTTTGCCCATGGTCAGGATGAAACCTGCTCCTTGAGTTCTTGGAAAATATTGAAAGCCTAAAGGAACACATTTTCTTACTCAGAAAGTAAGTGCACGGAGAGGGAGTGCTCCAGCCACTGGGAGGAGGAGGAGATTATTCTTAAATCAGTGGGTTGCTATAAACTATCTCAAAGCTACGAAGAGCTTTACATCAGTTTTTCAAAGCATTCTAATTCCTATTGATTCATTTGATCATCCTGAATGCCCTCTGTGGTGTTTTTTTCTCTAGTATTTTACGGATGAGGATAGCAACAACGTCCCCTCCCCTCCCCTGCCACTTGCGAGGCATTGTGCTGGATGTTTTAATACTCCATTTAATCCTCATAGCAACTCTGAAAAAGGTACACGTTGCAATTTCCATGATACAGCCAAGAGCCCACGTGATAGAACAAAAAGCAATGTCACAGTCTGGGTTAGAACCCAGGTCTCTTGCGATCTGGAGTCTGCTCTCTTGCATCTCTGCCTTGTCATAATCAATTAAAGGCCCACCTGTGAATATAACCTGAGAATTCCCTCCATTCCTGACCCTGCTTACCTAGATGAGTACTTTATTCACGGTGCTATGTCGTCTCAGGCTGCCTAAACCCTACTGAAGCCAGAAATATTTAGCCACTCTCAGCTGTAGTCTATTTTTTTTTTTTTTTTGGTACGCGGGACTCTCACTGCTGTGGCCTCTTGCGTTGCGGAGCACAGGCTCCGGACGCACAAGCTCAGCGGCCATGGCTCACGGGCCCAGCCGCCCCGCGGCACGTGGGATCCTCCCGGACCGGGTCACGAACCCGCGTTCCCTGCATCGGCAGGCGGACTCTCAACCACTGCGCCACCAGGGAAGCCCCTCAGCTGTAGTCTAAATCACAAGTGGGCATTCCGCAGACTGCGGCTCACATCTGGCTACTCCCTGTTGTTCTATGGAGAATGAAAAAAATTCTCTCTTCTAGTAAAGAGATACCAGAAAGCAGACAGCCTAGCACAGAAGGGAGTTTTGGATAGAGGAGTATCACCCTAAAATCAAGTCTTGTTAGAGGCTGTCTGCTTTAGCGACTGGTTGGCACTGCTTGGCCCATGGGGAAACACTGAAAAAAGAGAAGGGCCAGGAGAGGTAGAAATTATGTGTGTGTGTTGGGGGGCTGTATCATTTAGCGTTCACAGCCATCCGACTAAGCAAGTCACATTAAACCCTCTAGAAGTGAGGAACCTGAGGCTCAAAAGAGGTTAAGTAATTGTTCAAAGTCGCTTAGGAATGAGTGGCTTCTTACAGGAGCTCAGGTACACCGGCTTCCTCCTGTGTTTACGATCATCTAACCAAGCAGACTGTGCATAGGTGCGTTCTTCCTTATAATCAGGAGTAGCTGTGCACCTGAGGCAGTTCAGCCAAAACACGGAGTTAGTCACTTATTTTCCCTGCCGCTGCAGCTGCCTTTGGGTAGGAATGGAGGGCTTGTGATGTCAAGGGGAAAAGGAGCAAGCAGAACCAAGTCAGTCTTGCGGCCATTTGTCCCTGAAGGAACATCTGGAGTGCAACACCATCGTGTTTGAGTGTAGATATGGTCATTGGTAAACAAAAAGATGACCACCTTCTGCAGTAACAGAAGAGTCATGCATAGCTTTGGGGAACCAACATTAAAACAGGCTTCCAGAATAGCAGCTTCTGCTTAAAATCCTTGGGATAAAACCACCGAGGATATCTACAATCTCTCAGCCACCACTTGCCAGTTCTCGGGGGAAATATCAATAGTAATCGGACAATTAAACAGCCCTGCCTTCCTCTCGCTCTAATGCGGTAGACATGGGACTTTAAGGGAAGAACAGTGGACTGAGTCAAAAGGCCTGCCTTCTAGTTTTGGTTCTGCCTCAACTCGTTGTGAGAGTTTGGGCAATTCTCTTTACTCTCCAGACCCTAGATTCCTCAACTGCAAAATAAAGAGATAGAGTGAAATGATGTCTAAGATCTTGTCCAATTCTTAGAGTCAGTCTACTTCCTATTAAAATCGTTCAGTAAAAATCTAAAGTTGGGAATCACATTTTCCCAGGGGTATGAAAGATTATCCTGTCTCTCTCCATCCCTCTCTGCCTCCTTTTTTTCTTTTCTTTCTTCCTTTTTTCACACCCCCTCCCTCCCTTACAATTCCTTTTTCCCCAGGAAGCAGGGTCTCAGTTCAGGGATTACTTGCTGGTGCCTCCAAAGCAGCAGTGACTCTTGCCTTCTTGAATTCAGTGTCCTCAGGAAACACACTGCGCTTTCCACTTAAATCGAAGGCATCTTTCTCCCTCCAATCCTAACTCTTCTAGGTTTCTGATTTTTCTTCGTTTTATTTTTCTGGTTTCACCAAAGAGTCTATGGCACCCAAGAGCAAAAGTGTTGAAAACAACAAAAAACTCTTCTTTTGCTTTTGGATTTGGGTCTCCGTGCTGCCCTTCCCCGACAATTCTGAGACAAAGTCTCACTACGAACCTTAGAGAACCGCAGGGCAGGAGTGTTGGGCCGGGGGAGTTTGTTTTATGTAAGCCTTTGGTCAGGGCAGAAATATTTTAGCCCAACAGTTATCAGTCCAGTGTGAAAATAATAATAGCATGCAACACACAAATACCGGCCACGCTATTGTTCCTGCCGTCTCTGATACTCACAGTTCAACCGCATTCCTGGGGAGGTCGGAGGGAATCTCTGTCACCTTGCTCTCCTGGCAGAGGAAAACCCTGTTAGAGCAGTGACAGATCCGATGATGACATCCTGAGCCCAAGCTCAGGAATGTGAGCAAGGCCACCACGAGCAAGGCCATGTTTATTTGTCCATCCACCTGCTTTCTTCCTGCATCTGCAGAGAAAAACCTGCACAGGTTTCAGAGGCTCCCCACTGAGCCCTTGTGAGAAGAGATCTATCTGCCTTGGGAGCTGGTAGGGTCACGTGACCCACCCAGGGATGCTTCCCCCGCCACCCTTCGGTCACTTCCAGACAAATAGCAAAATGCCTGTGTGCTAGCAGTGATTTTAGGGGAAGCAAGATAAGTTACTCCCTTATCTTTCTTGATTGAGTTTATTACACCCTGACCCAAGGAAGACAGCAAATAGAACCTTGATGCATGTCTGGAAGAGTTTATATTAATTTGACTGTAGAAATGTCTTCGTGGTCACTATTTTTTTTCTCCAACCAGTGACATGACTGGTCACTGACTTTGACTTTCTCCAAAAAAGACACAAGCTGGAATGTGAAACATCGCTAAGAGTGTCACTGGGTGAAGGGCAGGGACCTGTTTCCAGTCTTGGCCTCAACGTCTTCCTCCAGTCCACTTGATATAAAACCAGAACTTCTGGGTTGTACTCATTGATCCTCTTCCTTGCTGGAATTACTAACCAAAAATGGTGTTGCTGAGAAGACAGGCAGTGGGTTAGTGAGCCCCAGGCAGATCGTGTTAGGTAGAAGGAACTTCTGAGAGGGGAGCCCACAGAGATAACTGACTCATCTGAGCGACGTATGGAATGGGCTGTGTTTTCAGGGGGGTTTAGTAGATGCCAGCTGTCCACTCTCTATGGCATATCCTTTCTGGCTTCTCTCATTTCCAGGCTCTGAAGATTGCCTTTGCCTTTTGGAAGCTGGCACAAATGAATTTATTTAATCTATGCTTTTAAGTTAGTTTTAAATGTTCTCTGTAGGTGACGATCGTGGAGCTTTTGTTGACACTCGCCATCAGGGAGATGGCAAGGATCTGAGGAACGTTTGGCCACACTGTCAGTAAAGGGGCCTTCAACTTTCAACTCCAGAACCTATGAAATTTAAAAGGCAGAATATTCTCTAAGATCCTACCTAAAGCTTATTACTTGCTAAAATTAGCTTCAACACTATCTTTAAGTAATTAGTTGCATAAAATTGAGTTATGTGCAAATGCTAAGCAGTATATATTGGTCCCACTCCTTTCTTCCTCTCTACTACCTCGTCAAGGAATAATAACATATGATGAATGCATTAAAAAATCATTAAGGGAAAAACAGAAGCAAGTGACTTTTAGAGTGAAGTCGCTCCCTGGCTTCTTTTGGGAGCAACTGATTCATTCTAACTCCAGGACTGGAAGATCAAGGCAGTATCTATTTAGACTCTATATGCCAGCAGTTTTGGCTAACATGAACAGTTAAATTATTTCATTCACCAGTTGATGCATGCAGTCATAGTCTTTCAGATGTGGAAGGGTTTTAATTCAATAAATTAGCTAAGGCTTAAGTTTACTTTAAAATACCCACATTGATTTAAAGGGGTTGACTTACCTCTGTTTGAATAACTCCACTGGCCAAAAAACTCATTACCAGTTGAACTTCTCACCCATACACCTATCCCACAAATCCCCACTGAGATGTTGGAGAGCTCTAGTTATAACTAAATTAGTCCTCATATAATGAGCATAAATGAGTTATAAATTTTTTTAACTGAGATTTTGATTTTAAAACTATGTCCTCTTCACAACTGACAGATCACATATATAACGTAAATGTAAATTATTAAGCAAAATAATAAAACAGTTGTAGACTGAAGAAATGGATGCCAACGACATTGCATCTATGTAGTTGTTTCTCCTTTATCCCCCTCATGTTCCCATGCCTAGAAGTGACCCTTAATCTGAATTTTGTGTTTATTATTCCTTTCTTTTTTAAAATTAATTTTATTACCAAAGTATGCATCTCGAAACAGTATATTGCTTAATTTTGCTTGTTTTTGAGTTTTATACAAATTGTATTACTCTTAATTAGTTTATGGTTACTTGCTATTTTACACTATGACATTTAAAAGGACCATCCATATTTCTATATGTAGCTGTAGTTTGTAAAATTTCACTACTGTGTAATATTCCATTATATAAATATACTACCATTTATGTTTTCATTCTCCTGTGCTCTTTCTTTATTCTGAGGCCATAAAAATATTCTCCTATGTTTTCTTCTAAAACTTTTATAGTTTTACTCTGCACATTTAAGTCTTTAATTTATTAGGTATTAATATTTATGTGTGGTATGTGTCAGGAACTCAATTTCGGTTTTATTCAATGGCATATGGTTTTTATCCATATGGATAAACAATTTCCCCAGAACCACTTTTTGAATAGACCCTCTTTTTTTTTCTTTCATTTGTAAAATTATTACGTCTCAAGTAACTACTATTTTGCATAGGTTTGCATTTAAGCTCTTTTATATATAGCCCATCATCCTTTTTACATGCACCAATGCTATACTATCTTAATTACTAGAACTTTAAAATCGTCTTGACATGTGGTAAGAAAATTTCTTCTTTTCTAATTCCTTCCTTGCCTCCTTCTTCCCTCTCCCTCTCCTTCCCTCCTCCTCTCCCTCCCTCATTCTCTCTTCCTTCTCTCTGTCTCTTTCTCTCTCTCTCTCTTCCTTTCTTTTTCTTCTTTGGTTGGGATACCCAGTGCAATGATGAGTAGAAGTTATGATGAGCATTCTTGTCATGTTCCTGATTTTAGAGAAAATGTTTTCTAATTTTTCAACTTTAAAATGATATTTGTTATCGGCTTTTCATGCCTACTAGGTTAGATATCAGGTTAAAGATCGTAGAAAAGTTTTCTAAGAATTTTTTTCTTACCATGAATAGAAATGAATATCATCAAATGCCTTTTCTGCTTTTGTTTTACCCCTAACCTATTAATTTGCTGAGTTACAATAATTTTATACTATTAAACTCCTCATATTGCTAGGATTAACAGACTTCGTTATGAGTTACTGTTATTTTATATGCCGAGAGATTTGACTTCCTAGTATTTTATTTAGAATTTTGGCATCTGTGTTCATAAGCAATTTGTAATTTAGTAATGAGTAATGTAATTTCTAACTTTCCTTTTTCTTGTTGTCCTTATATGGTTTGGTATCACGGGTGTATTTACCTCACAGACTGAGTCGGGCCATAATCCCTCTTATTTTGCTCTTAGGAAAAAACTGTTTCAGATTAGAATAATCTATTCCTTGAAAGTATGGATAGGGCTTCCCTGGTGGTGCAGTGGTTGAGAGTCTGCCTGCCGATGCAGAGGACACGGGTTCGTGCCCCAGTCCGGGAGGGTCCCACGTGCCGCGGAGTGGCTGGGCCCGTGAGCCACGGCCGCTGAACCTGTGTGTCCGGAGCCTGTGCTCCGCAACGGGAGAGGCCACAGCGGTGAGAGGCCCGCGTACCACAAAAAAAAAAAAAAAAAGTATGGGTTTACTTGCCTGTAAACCATCCAAGCCTGGTCTTATGGGGTGTGTGTGTGTGTGTGTGTGTGAAGATTTAAAAATATTCGTTCAACTTCTTTAGCTGTTATTGGGCTATTCAAGCTTCCTATTTCTTAAATTTTATACTATAAGCTTTCTAGGAATTTTCCATTTAATTCAAGTTTTTAAATGTATTGTGATCAAGGTTTTTAGTATTCTCTTTTTAAATCTTTTAAAAACTATTCCTAGTGTTCTTTATTTCTGTCTATTTTCTTCATATTAGCCAAACTTGCCAATTTTTTTTCTATTTAATTGTTCTCTCATGGACTGACTTCTGCCTTTGCCAGTCATATTCTATCTTTATTTTCCTTTCCCACAATTTTTCCTATTTTTTTCTCATCTGTTTTCTTTTTGCTCTTTTTTTTTTAACCTCTTATTTGGATGTCAGTTCATTTGTTTTTCAGCCCTTCCTCCTTTCTAATATATATATGTATACTTACATGTAAGTATATATATATACACACACATACTTAATCTGTAAACTTCCCTCTAGTCTTTGCCTTAGCTCTATTCCATAAATATTGAAGGGTAAATTTTTCATTATAGCTAAGTCCTAAGTATTTCTCAATTTTCCATTATGATTTTTTCTTTAACTCCCAGATAATTGAGATGTACAGGTTTTTTTTGTGTGTGTGTGGTATGCGGGCCTTTCACTGTTGTGGCCTCTCCCGTTGCGGAGCACAGACTCCAGATGCGCAGGCTCAGTGGCCATGGCTCACGGGCCCAGCCGCTTCTCAGCATGTGGGATCTTCCCAGACCGGGGCACGAACCCGTGTCCCCTGCATCGGCAGGCGGATTCTCAACCACTGCGCCACCAGGGAAGCCCTGAGATGTACAGTTTTGAAATCTACAAAATACAGATATTTAAATTTATCTCTTTGTTATTGACCACTAATTTAAATTGCATAATGGTCAGAGAATGTGCTATTGATTTTTCCCCCAAATATGCTGATATGTGTTTTATGGCTTAGTACAGTTAATTTTTGTAAATATTCAATGTGAGCTTGAGAAGGATCGGCATTCTCTATTTACTTGTGACAGGCTCTATATTTGTCCCATAAATCCAATATATTATTATTTTCCTAAATTGTCTATATATCAATATTTACTAACATTTTAAGTTTTAATTAAACTAATAAAGGAATTTCTGTTGAAATTTCACATGATCAGAATGACACAAGTTGTCCCTATATTTTTCTTCACATATAAATGATATTTGGGGCATACACATTTAGAATGGAATATATACATGGTGAATTAAACCTTCTCTAATTTTGTAGCATCTTACTGTACACATAGTATTGGCTTTTATCTTAAAATCTATCTGTCCGATATTAACATAGAGATACCACCTTTTCATTTGATAAATATTTTTCTAGTATAATTTTTTCTACCTTTGTGCTTTCAACCTTTCTGTGTCTTTATGTTTTAGGCATGTCTTTTATAACCACTGGTAGAATTTTATAACCACTTAGCTGAATTTTTTGTTTTAATACATTCTTACAATCTCTTTTAACAGATGACCTTAATAATTTACATTTATTCTGATTATTGATCCATATGGATGCTTTTTTCTGCCATGCAGCTTGCTTTCTACTTTGTTCTAATTTTACATGCTCCATTTTTTTCCCTTTTTTGTCTTTTATTTGTTGAATTTTGTGTGTTTGTCTCTTTTATTGCTTTGTTTTATTTTCTTATTCTGTTTTGTTCCATCTACCATTTTGGATGTTATAGACTCTCATTAATTTTAATGGTTACTCTGAAATTTTCACCTCATACTTTAACTTATACCTTTTATTTTAAAAGTTTAATTTTATCAGTATTTAAAATCCCTTCCTGAAAGATGCATGGACTTTAAATTTTATTTATTTATTTATTTTTTTGTGGTACGTGGGCCTCTCACTGTTGTGACCTCTCCCACTGCGGAACACAGGCTCCGGATGCGCAGGCTCAGCGGCCGTGGCTCACGGGGCCAGCCACTCTGCGGCATGTGGGATCCTCCCGGAACGGGGCACGAACCCGTGTCCCCTGCATCGGCAGGCAGACTCTCAACCACTGCGCAACCAGGGAAGCCCGGACTTAAAATTTTTAAGCCTACTCACTGGCTAGATAAAACGTATTTTTTTTGCTGTCCAGTATTTTGGTTCTGTCATTATTATATGTCTTCATTATTTTATACATTCAATATTTGCTTAGATTCTCTGCCACTTTGGACATGTTAATGGATCTCCAAGAAGTTTGTATTCCCATTTGCCTTTGTCAATACTGCATTGGAAAGCTTTGAGAAGGTTTACTTATGACCAAATATAATCTCTTTCCAAAGATAAGCCTCAAAATAATGGAAGACAGCTATTTTCAGGGAAATGCTGGTAAATGTTTAACAATCAGCTTTCCACGGAAAAAAGTCCTTGTTTATGGTGTTTGTTAATTTCTACAGTGTAAATTCTCCTGCCATAGCTTACATCAAGCTACCAATGTGATGTAAACCAGCTTGCTAAATTCCTCAACATTTGTCTATCTGCTCTTATTGGTAAGCTCTTACCAGTTGGTAAGAGCTGGTTCTAGCACATCACTGGCTATTTTGTACCTCTTGAATCATCTTTTTACTTGTTTAGATGATCCCCGATTCCTTCATGCCATTCCTTACCTGACATAGCTTTGAGTGTGTGATAGTTTATCTGGATCTTCACTTTAGAATAATCTCCAACATGGGTTGCTATATCTCAGGGGCCGAAGCCTAAAGTGTTGTTTGGGGTTGTTTAACATCATCATGAGTTCTGTGAGCTTTATGAGAGTCTGGCTGGATGGGAAGTGTTGTAGGATGTGAATATATAGACATACTCTCAGAAGCAGCTATGTGGAATTGCAGTCTTCTCAGATGATCAGAGAATTGGGCATAGCGATTGTGGCAGCAATGTTTGGCTCAGATATTGGATACTGAAGGGAAAAACCCTTCTCTAACATAAAAGGGAATCTAATATGTGGAAAATGAGGCTCTAAATGAGCTTACCAGGAGATTAGTAGTGATAAACCTGAATTAAATGCCTTATTACTGAGTGTTTAGTCCTGAAAAATTATGTGGGATACAGATCTTTTTCTGCCCCTGTATATCTCCCACCAAACCCTCATCATTCTTTTTATCCTGTCATTAGCTTCCCTTGCCTTTTCTTTCACTTATTCTGTTTCGAGAAGAGCTTTCTTTTGAGGTCATTTGCCAGTTCTTCCTTGCATCGGAAGACGCCTTGTATTTGGCACTGCCATCAGGTTGCTCAGATTTCCCTGTAAATTTCTGAGAGATTAAGAACAATGTAAGCATCAGGTGATGATGATTATGATTATGGTTGTTATCTTAAGAATGTGTTCTTAGGAATCTATCTCTTAGGAAATCAGGGTCCCTTTTAGCTTCCTGATTTCATAAGTTAAAGTTTGTCAGATCAGAAAGATCTTGAATCTCAGAGATGAGGTAGCCTGTCTGCACCATTGCAATGGAGGACTAAATGCAGTTTCTTCTGGCGGCTTTTATTCTGTGGACTCTGATGGTCTCACACAACTATGTGCAGTTCTTCACCCAGGAAAGTTTGTCATAGGTTGGAAATTTGAAGTGGCTTATAAATCTGAAAAATTAATTTCCAAACCAATTTTCTTTTCATTTCACGGTAGTCATGTAAAGATAGGGTCTCTGGGGTCACTGGGAGAACATCAGTGTGTCAGCTGATTGGGCAGAAAGATGTCCTGTTGCTGGAGATAACTTCTGTTGCAATCTATTGGTCATGCCAAGTCACAAGGCTAGATCAGATTCAAGGGCTGAGAAACAGACTCCACCTTGGTGAGAGGAACACAGAGGCACATGGCAAAGTGGCGTGCACACACGGGGGAAATAATTGCAGCCACTTCTGCCAATATTTACTGCAGGTATCTAAGCATTTAGAGAGGACATCATTGTTTATGCTAGGTAATTTTTGCTTCTTCTTTTCTTAATGTTTTCCAAAGTACCAGTTAGGCCAACTAATAGAGATAGTGACAATGATAATGTTGAAGATTCATTTTCAGCCTTTAGTAGTTTGTTCAATTATCAACTAAGCATATTGCTACCCCAAGAAAGACAATAATGTAAGCTGGTCGTTTTAACACTATGATGTTTTAAAATGACCAAAGATATTTATTTTCCATTCAGAAATTTGTATTTGGTAGGTTTGTATTTATTTAAAAACACTAAATTCCTTTTCTCCTTTTATACATTGTTATACTGTAATTTCAGTTGTTCATGTGAATCTAATGTAGACTTGCTATAATATTAGTGGCCTTAGTGAAATATACTATGAGACGGCAGGAATAAAAATTCCTTGTGATGTGACAAGAGCATAAAGGTATCATTTGTGAATATGCAGTAAAACATGATAATCTTTGGACACTAAGTCTTTCAAGTAGCAGCCTTGAATCCACTTTATTATCAATATTATAATCTTAATTACAGTTCCTATTATACTTTTTTTATACATTAAGCTTTATTTATTGACATTTTATTGTTCTATCATATAATTTCTAATAACAATTAGATGGGATTATGTAAACCTGGTAGGGCATTACATAGGAGCCTAGCACACCAGCCCCACCAGTCATACCTGGCACACATTTTCATATTGATACAGACAGTCATTTAAGCCGTAATGTTAATGAACCCTCTTGGGTTGAGCAGTGCACGACCTGTACAGCTGCACCTGACAGTCCTACACCAGGGAATCAGGATGGGTGCCAGTGATTAGTGCTTGACCCGGTTACGATAAGTTTATTGGACAGTAGCAGTGGAGGCTGAGGAGAAGCACTTTGACAAAATACTCAGAGTGCTGGGGTGGTGGTCCAGAGGAGCATCCTTTAGGACATCACACAACTGATCATCTGCATTACCTATTCCTAAGGTCAAGAAAGGAAGAAGCAGTGCACTGGAGTTGGGAGACCTGGACTCTGTCCATAACTCTGTCACTCCTGTGGCATCCCTGGAGATTTTTAATCATCTGCAAGTCAGTTTCTTCTCCAACATGTGAGTGTAAACACTTAACCTACAGGGCTGTTGTGAAGACAGCCTGGGATTCACATGTGAAAGCACTGTGACAGAGCCTGGTGTCAGTGTGTGCTATTCTTCTCCTTGTGGCTGTTGTGATGAAAAGGAAAGGTAAACAGCTCATCACTGGAGGAGATCATCTTTTTCATGACGATTTTCCATTTGCTTTATGTGGTGAGGTGGTAGGCGAACAACTTTGGCCGCATGATTGTTTAACCCTGTGTGCCCCTGACCTTGTCCGAGCCAGTCATCACCATTACTCCAGGGGCAACGCCGACCTTCACGGACCCTTGTATCCCCTTCTTGGACCCTTTCTCCCACTCAGGACTTGGGGAGTTCAAGGCCAACCTGTTGTGGGCAGAGAGATGATGTAGCCTCCCAAGTTGTCCTTGACTGATTGGGTAACAAACGAAGTATACGGTCAAAACAAAAATGTTACAATGAAGAATAATGATAGGTGAAGGGAAGCCTGTTTGTAAGCCTGATGGCCAATTGGTGCTGCTTTTGAACAAACAAAGCAGAGTTTGACATTCTTGCATTAGTTTAATTTCTCATAGATGTGGAATGTCTCAGGCTCTTTTAAAAACACAATGGGGAGAATGCAAACCACATCTTAGTCATTGCAAATGATCTTTGGTCCAGTGTTTTGACCTCCAACATTTCTAGGCTTCAGAGTAAGTTGAAATTGAAAGGGAGCACACTTGGGAATTGGAGTGCACTGATATAAGGGTCAGATGCATCGTATGTTCCGACACCAGGCAGGGGATGGTGGGAAGCAGGGTAGTGACTGCATCTAGCCACTGGTTTGATTCTGGGAAGTTTCATGAAAAATTCAAGGGCAATGAATGTTTTCAGGAATGCTTGTAGTGAAGCCATTATTAATATAAATCTACACCTGGTATCTTCCAAAACTTTAGCACTAGGAATTGGTACGTACCGAAGTCTAGGATCCTGCCCCTTGCCTCGAGGAACTTAAACGTTTGGTTATGACAACGTGACTATACAACATATGATGTTCTTTACTTCACAGGAATACAACCAAGAATTAAAGTATTGCCTTATACCTAATTACAAACTATGTAGGCTGCAGTGCTCCAGGAAACACTGATTTTGAACTGAGTCTCCATAGCTGTGAATTTTGGCAGTTTTCTGACTTAGCTTTTTCCTGCACCCACTTAGACCTCTCCACCAAACCTCCAGTTAAACAAAATATTTTAAATATGAATATATACATATATATATATATATATATATATATATATATATATATGCAGTATATAGACATATTCAAAAGAACTGCATGGCAGAGCAGGGCCACTGTTTATGAAAGCATGAGTGTCAGTTTGCCAGCAACACAGCACTGCAGGCTAAAAACCCAGGGTCTATTTTCTGTTTCTATTCTTTGGAATGAAGAAAAGTAATACTGACATTCCATTATTTATGGACATGGTTAAAGAAAAGAGAAGCAGTGAAATGTCACTGCTTTCAGAGGATAGTTTATTTTGATTCCACGTAGGGCCCTGGGCATTTGCCTCACAATGATGTCCCCTTCCCTATCGATACCTCAGGCAACCCTGGTGCTGTGATGTCTCAGTGCCCTCTAGGGTAAGGGAAAGAGCTGGCAGAACCTAGCCATCAGTATTCACTGGGCTTGGGAGGCAACTGGTTAATTGATCAGGAACGTATGCAAGGCCTACTTTGTGTCTTGCAGTCTGGAACCTTGGATGCTGTGAGTGAAGCTGAGGTAGAAAATGGAGACTGTTCTCAAGGGCCTGCTGATGCACAGGATTGACGAAGCTGGGCCTATACAAATAGGGTCCCATGTATATAAGATGTGCAGAATGCAGAACACAGCTTCTGTTTATTTTGTGCTAACTGTACACTAGACCCCAGGCTAAATACTTGCATAATCTCTGATCCTTCTACCAACGCTACAAGGCAGCTCTGATTATTCTCATTTTGTGGATGGAAAAGCTGAGGCTTAGAAAGGTTAAGTGTATCTGCCCTGGGTCACACAGCTGGTAACTGATAAGCCTAGAACTGGAATATGAATGGTATCCCTCTGAAGTCAGAGCACCTCTGCTTAGGTGCAGCACAGCCTTGGAAAGCAAGGCAGGCTGGGAGGGGGGCCGGAAGCAGCAGGCTGGGGATGGTTGGCAGGCGGGCTGACTGACGCAGTGACTTCTGCTGAGCTATGCTCAGCCACCTTCCAGGGAAGAGGAACCCCTCCCTCTACTGTTCCTTGGTGACCCTGGAAGGCAGTGGACCCTCATTTGTTTCTGCGGGATAGTCCTGCTGAATCATTCCAACCACGTTGTGGCCACCTACCTACTACCTTAATGTTCTATTTTTATTTTTGTGGCTCTCAGCTGGAAATAGCTCAGCTTTAATGGCAGCTTTCAGAGTGAGGTTTTTAAAGAAACCATTTAATTTATCATGTAAACTAGGACAGTTTCAAGAGTGAAAGGGAAATCTGTTAGTAATTATGCCAGGGCTATCCTGGGCACCCAAGGCTATGATCACCCTACCAGTATTGGATCAAAGGATGTAGCTACCATGGAAATAAGATCTACATTATTCAGACAAGAACATCTTTAGAATAGGGAGCAGCCAAATGGAAGTAAGCTTCTACTACCTCAATGTTATCTTCTGTCTGATGTTAGGGCATGAATTAGGACAACTTAAGTCCCTCAACCTTCACCCACCTTGGACAAGGCCAAGGCAGCTCTGATTTACCATGTCAGAGTGACATTGTTATGTGGAGACCTCTTGCTTACGGCCAAACTTAATGAATCTGGACTGTTCTAATGTACAGGAGTTCAAGAACTTCTTCTTCTTAAAGATCTTTGAACATTTTTGCTTAAAATTTATAAATTGGACTATAACAAGGCATGCTGGGGTTTCCCTTAATAGGTCAGCCAACCAAAGGCATGGCAAGAATCTGGAAAATATCACATATTGCTGGTTTGGGACTCCAAAAGAGGGGAGATGTGGAGTGGAGAGGAGGAGAGGGAGGGAAGAAAGGAGGAAGGAAGAGAGGGAGGACGGACTAGATGACTTTAAACAAACAAAAAAAAATCCAGGAACATGTGACAGTGGACTTCTAGCTCAGGATCCTGCTCTTTTCAATCCCTGACCCTCTTGTCGTTTGTTCTCTTTGAGCTGACAAATGGGTGTTGATTCGTGACAGCATCATTGATCAAATGACATGTTGTCTTGTATCCTGTCTGATAATAAAGAAACGTAAAAATGCTTCTAGGCTTAACTTGACAGTATCCATTTAGATGTAGCTTCTAGTCCTAAATCTTTCCGAGAATGACAGAAAATTCCCTTTGTCTAAAACATGAGTGTTTTTCATCACTAATACCCCAAATAATGCTTGGTCTGAGACCAGGCTCCTCAATAATTTCCATCATACGACTCCTAATGGAGGGAGGGGTGTGTTTCCAAAGAGATCCTCAATAAAGTCAACATTGCTTGGAGCTTCTTATTTTATATTATAAATGTATGTAAATATTACATTCTATTTTACAATATATCCATGTTTGCTATAGAATTTGTCAAAATGTCTTTAGTAAGAGTTATATGCAAAGAAGATGTGCCATTTTTATTCTGCAGTTTCACATTATCCCTGACATAAGACCACATCCTCCATTTTAAGAATGAGGGAATAAAACCTTCACACAGCACTGACAGTAGAGAGGAGATGATTATTTTTGGAGTCAGAGATCTAGAGTTTTGCTTCTGAAAGTCAAATAAAAACCTGGACATATTAATTTTATTTCAAAACTTTTTCTCCTCCAAATTCTTCAGAAGATCAGAAATATAATACCAGATAAACAAGTGATTCTGACCATGTTATTGCACACAATATTGACCTGCAAGGAGCCAGGGAGAGGAAACAAGGAGAGAAATATAACACGATTTTGGTACCAACCAAATAAAACCCTTAGTGACTCTTTCCTCCCACATGGCTCCATCTCCCTAAACAGTTCATTGGTTTTTATCAGAAGGATAATTTATAATTTGGAATTTCAGGGTACAGTAGGATTAAAGTCAAGTCACAAAATTCAGACTCAACTCTGAATCCCCCCCCCTCTTTTTTTTTTTTGATGGAGATGTGTTTGTCCTTCCCTGAGGGAAGGACAGATGAGTATGAACTTTGGTATCCTTGGAGTAGACTTAAAAAATAGATGTACTTTCAAATTCTTTTGATGTGCTGATAAGAACATAATTAACCTCACGATAAATCTGTCGGCATAATATAGTCCTTCCCTATACATTACTGTCAGTATCCTAAATACTAAAAACAGAAAACAAAAAATGAATGACCTCCCTAAAACCAAAACAAAGCAATAAAACTGAAGATGTTGATAACATTAGAGGAAAAAAGCCGATTTGATTTTAGAAAACATTTCCCCATTTTCTCTACATTTTTAAGTACATATGTTGATGTAGATAGTCAAATTGATCTTCCACAGTAGAGTCCTTCTATATTTATTTAGTCACTGGAATTCAGTCTCATCACATGAGAGATTTGATCCCGGGAATGCCTAATACCATTCCCATCATCTACTCTGAGAACGGTTGAACACAAATGCCTTCTCAGCTACATTAGTGCCCTTCATTCATTGTCCAGACCTCTGCTGAGTTTCTCTTGGGCCCCGTGCTTGATGCTGAACAGTTGAAAATGGATTGAAACATACTCTCTGTCTTCTGATATCATAGTCCAGAGTAGAGACAGACAGGTAAGGTGTGCTGGACCATGTGAGATCCACTCGGCCAAATCTGGGAGCTATGCTTCCCAGGAAAACCTTGCCTGACTCCTTTTCCAAAAGAAAAAAATCCTTACATGTGGTTCGGCCGTCAGAAATGAAGCCGAATCCATTGCTCTCAGGTCTTTGTGGTCAACTATGGCCATGGACAGAGGCACAGGTACCTGCTGGGCTCCAGCCGTTCTCTCTGCCATTCCTCATCCAACTTGTCTTCATGCAGTGGCTCCAGGCCCACCACCAGCTTCTTGGCTGGTGACCCATCGAGCCTACAGCTGTGCAGAGGCAACTTCTTCCCCAGAGGGGGGCAGTTTCCAATGACTTCCCTATGAGCTCACTTTTTGTGGTCCCACTTTGGTGGCTTCTTGGATTTGTCTTTGAGCTGCCACCCCTTTGCTCCATGGAGCCTGGCTAATGACTTTTTCTGACCCTCTGACTTCCCCTTCCAGATCATCTCTTCCCCAGCTCCTGGCGTATTTGTGTACAGTCTAACTCCTATAATAAAGCCTTTATTTCCATACTACTTATTGTGGCCCTGTTTTCCTGTCTGAATATTATTCAAACCACTATGAGAGGATGCTATAATAAAGGCAAGTGGTGGGCACAGAGGGAGATCAGAAAGGAGTGGTGTCTCATACAGATTGACAGTGCCGCAGGCATGGTCAGGGGAGGTTACCTGGAGGTGGGGCTGGATGGGCAAAGAAGGGAAGGGCACTCCATAGAGATGGCATGAACATTTTGGAGCTGCAAATAATTCTGGATCGTGTGATACACGTTGAGAGGTGTAGTGGGAGATAAATTTGGAGAGGTTAGGCAGGAGCCAGCTTATAAAATCATTTTGTGCCTGGCCAAGGAGTCTGTGTTTGTGGATCATGGGGAACCTTGGAGTGTTTTTAAACAAGGAAAACTTTGGGGAGATTTACTTTGGAAAATTTCTCTGACAGTTATCTAGAAGCTGAATTGGGGAGAAGCAAGACTAAAGGCAAGAGGACCAAGGAGACAATTGCATCAGATCAAAGTAAAACAAAAATGTAATAAAACAACCTGGGCTCACTGATGCAGAGGAAGAGGGAACATCATATAATGGGCCGAAGGAAGACATTTGTGAAAGAAGCTGATGAGGAAGGGTCAGAGAGGTTGTAGGATAATAAGAATGGGAGCAAACGGAGGGGAGGACATTAAGAGAGGAAAGTGGTCAGCATTGCAAAGAAATTGGAAGGACGGGAAATTGTCCATTCTTTTCTTTTTTAACCAAGTATATGTTACTGGTAACCATAAGGTGGAGTAGTTCCAGTTATATTTGTATTATTATTCTTTCACTAGCTTTCTGGACACAGAATCTCTGGAGAAAATTGCGTTATGTGTATAGTGAACTTCGGTAATGAAGAGAACGAAGCAGTCTTAGCCCCAGTGATCAGCTCATTTCCCTGGTTCACAGAGTACAGCTCATCCACAAATAAGAGAAAATGTGCTGATCAAGGTCTTAGGAAACACCTCCCCCCACTATCCCTCAGGAGAAGTCAATTCTGATTCTTATAAGTAGTAGGCCATTTCAAACCTGTCAATAACTTGTCAATAACTTGAATGATGATGAGAGAGGTGGGAAGTGAGATAGCTTTTACTAAATCTGACGCTTGCTTTGTTTTTGCCTCTTCAGTCAGAAAACACAGTTTTAGATTTCTCTGAGTCATCATCTTTCTTTGCCAAGACAAACTGCATGGGGTGATTCTCCATCAGTCTCTGCTGTAGCCCAGATGACCCAAGGAGGAAGTTAAAGCCACTTCGCCATGTTGATAGGAAAAGCCCACAGAGGCTGAAACCCAGAGTACAATCTTCCTCTTCCTTATTAGCAGGGGAAGTTAATTATATGTTACTGTCTTTGCTTCTTTTGGCATTCAGTTCACAGAGATTGATTTTTTCCTCCGCTTTCTCCTGATGTTTTTTTTTAAAAAATGCTGTTTCTTTCTTTTGGTAAATCTATTCATTTACTTTTTAAGGAGTAGGGTGAACCACAGTCCCCATGGAGCAATTCCTACCTTCCAGGGGCTGTGACTGAGGAACCACTGCTCTGGGTTAGCAAGGGCTTGTTACAGAGAGGGAACATTTTGAGGCATCATATCCTTTCCTTTTATACAAATAGATTACAAACCTGGAAATGACATTTCATACTTTGAGCTCCTGTTGTTAAAAGGCAACCCTCCCAAACTGCCTATCACCCCCTCACCCTCCCAACATATACACACAGATGACCACCCACTAATTTTAAGAACCTTGAAGGCTGAGGCCATGCTTTGTTTACCTTTGTAATATATATCAACAATATATCTTCTCAAGTCTGAGATATTCTCATTTAAATAATACCACTTAAGGAATATTAATGATTAATCTTAGTTTAGAACAGTTATCTAAATCTTTAGGGGCCCAGTCTGCCTTACAACGAAGGCAATCAAAAATATGCAAACTTCGGGCTTCCCTGGTGGCGCAGTGGTTGAGAGCCTGCCTGCCGATGCAGGGGACACGGGTTCGTGCCCCGGTCCGGGAAGATCCCACATGCCGTGGAGCGGCTGGGCCCGTGAGCCATGGCCACTGAGCCTGCGCGTCCAGAGCCTGTGCTCCGCAACGGGAGAGGCCACAGCAGTGAGAGGCCCGCGTAACGCCCCCCGCCCCCAAAAAAGCAAACTTCAGCCTACGCCATCTGCATTCACATTTGTGGGGAAACCACGGTTTTCTCCGAGAACAATTGTTGGCATCAACGTCTGCATTTTCTATGTGTAACCGAAGGGTCTATCCTGTTGATTTCTCCCAAACCAAGAAAGTCTGTTTCAAAAGATTCTAACAATACCCAAATAGAAGTTTTCCCATTAAAATAAAAGGAGAACATTTAAAGTTTGTCTTTATGGGTACCCTATTACATGAGTATTTGTGGAATTAATAAATGAATTTTAGGGAATTCCCTGGCAGTCCGGTGGTTAGGACTCTGTTTTCACTGCCGTGAGGTTGGGTTCGATCGCTGGTCAGGGAACTAAGATCTTGCAAGCAACATGGCATGGCCAAAAAATTTTTTTAAAGGGGGGGAATTTTAAAGTCCTACGATATTTTTTAAAAATTACCTTTAATAAGTGCCTCTCAAACCAATGGCAAAGAGAGTAAGTGGCAATGGCCAGAGAAGTTAACCTAAAATTCTGCATCATAAGGAGTACTGTTCTTGTTGTTGCTATTTGTAAAATAAGAGGTTTCAGTATTATATCTTAATACAAATGCATACTGGCCTCTTTTTTTTTTTTTTTTTTTTTCGGTACGCGGGCCTCTCACTGATGTGGCTTCACCTGTTGTGGAGCACAGGCTCCGGACGCGCAGGCTCAGCAGCTGTGGCTCATGGGCCTAGCCGCTCCGCGGCATGTGGGATCCTTCCGGACCGGGGCACGAACCCGTGTCCCCTGCAACGGCAGGCGGACTCCCAACCACTGCACCACCAGGGAAGCCCCTGGCTCCTTTAAAAAAAAAATTATTTTATTGAAGTATAGCTGATTTACAGTGTTGTGTTAATTTCTACTGTACAGCAAACGGATTCATTTATACATATATAAATTCTATTTCATATTCTTTTCCATTATGGTGTATCACAGGATATTGAATATAGTTCCCTGTGCTCTACAGTAGGATCTTGTTGTTTATCCATTCTGTATATAATAGTTTGCATCTGCTAACCCCAAACTCCCTATCCGTGCCTCCGCTCCACCCCCATAATGGCTCTTGATTCTTCCTTTGTTCTTGTGTACCCTCCTCCCTCTCTAGTCATATTAATAATGTGGGGGTCCCCTGCTGCTGCAAAGTGGGTAGGTCCATTAGTCAGATGAGCTCGTGTGTTTTAATGAGAACAGTATGAACCCAGAGCCCAGGAATCATGGGTTCATATTCTGGATCTGTAACTTCTTCCTTCAATGATGTCAGACCAGTCAATTCTTTCTGCTACAATTTCTTCATCAATCTAAAGAGGGTGATGAGGCTTGTCTCCCTACAAGGAAAAGCATAACAAGTCCATGCAGGGATCAGGGCCATTGCTTTCCTTACTGATGTACCTCTCCTGGGGAAACCTGGGCGCTGGCAAACAGGAGTTTCTTTGTCTGAGGGTGGGGCATATAGAAACAGGAATGTGGGGCTGGGTTTAGGGTCCAGTAGAAAGGTGACTCTAGGACCAGGTTTTTTTTTTTTTTTTTTTTTTTTGGCTGGACTGGGGCTTTGTTGCTGCTCGCAGGCTTTCTCTATAGTTGCGGCAAGCAGAGGGCTACTGTTCGTTGCGGTGCGCGGGCTTCTCATTGTGGTGGCTTCTCTTGTGGCAGAGCACAGGCTCTAGGTACACGGGCTTCAGTAGCTGCAGCACACGGGCTCAGTAGTTGTGGTGCACGGGCTTAGTTGCTCCACGGCATGTGGGATCTTCCTGAACCAGGGATTGAAACTGTGTCCCCTGCGTTGGCAGGCGGATTCTTAACCACTGTGCCACCAGGGAAGTCCCAGGACCAAGGTTTTTTAATAGCAGAGAATTCTTCCAGGAGCTGAGCCCCTCTCTGTGCGCTGAATGCTGGGAAATCAGCAGCCTTGGTCCATGTTTCTCAAACTGGAACGCATGGGCAAATGTCTCAGAAAAGAAGTTTTAAAAGTCAGTGTGGCATTTCAAAGATAATCTAATAAATTAACAGGCATATTCTGAATTATTTTAACATCATTCATTCCAAGAACTGCCACATAATATCCATGTGGACATTTGCATTTGTTTTTAGGAATTTCATTTTGACTAAGTGAAGATCAAATGACTTCAGAGATTGACGCACTAATAAAAGTGTCACAGGAAGAAATATAATGGGAGAACTGAGCCATCAGAGAGTGCAAGGGCCTATATGCACATCACACTCAAAACACGATACTCCTGGGCAGGCCTCCCCCTGATTACACAGATAGCCATCACAGAACCCATCATTGAACAAGCCATACCATCCATACTCATTCGCTTTAAGCATGGCCAGACACAGGAAATGAGACCTGCTTCTGGCAATCAGGGTTTATTCAACGAAAATGTCAGTAATGCTGCGATCATAACCCTCTTTTCAAGTAAACAAGACACCATTACAGAGTTATCAAATGACACTTAATTAAAATTGACACTTGAAGATTGTTCCTTGGCAGCCTTTTGGAAACATGTGAGGTCTATTTATTGTGAATCAGCAAGCAAAGCCTTGAAATAATTAATAACATACTTATGCTAACAGGCATTATCTGATTTACTGAAGCCAAAATACATGCAAAAAATGTATTAAATGAAGAACCTGACCTGAGGCTCATCTTTCTCCTATTAAAACCCACACTGACAATCTAGATTCAGCAGAAGAACATCCTTCATCACACTGAATTAATGTTTTTAATTGCAATGTTATGGGTCTTATAGTTTAGTTATTAAATATTTCTAATATATATGTTTGGTTTTGGTTTCATTATTTTAGAATGAGTTTAGAGCTAATTTTATATTCACATTTTAGTAACATTGTAATAAAAGTAATTTAATTCAATACTGGAAGTGCACCAGATTTTTATTTTTCTTTAAAGGGGTCTGTGCATCCTTCAAATTTAGGAGACGTTGTTATAGGGGTTAAAAGCATAGCATTCGTAATCAGGGAGACCTGGGTTCAAATCTATGCTTTGTTGCTTAAAAACAGTAAACTTGAGCATGTTATTGAACTGAATTGTGCTTCATTTTCCTGATTTAATGAAAAGGTATAATAATAATACTTCATCATGGGGTTATTGTGAGGAATAAACAAAATGATAGCTTCCCAGTATATGATCTTGGGCACAGAGTAAGTGCTTAGAAAAAGTTAGCCGTTATCATCATCGTTATTATTTTTTAAACTTTGGCCTGAGGGACCCAAGGGATGGCAGAGCCAGTCAAGTAGATAAGAATTGCTGTAGCAGTAGCTGCTAGGAGCCATTGCTGTCAACAAGAGCAATGTCTTTTAAGGAGTGCTGGGCTGGAGCAGCCTCAGTGACTCCCAGAAGGAGTAGTTTTCACCCAAGTAGCAGTCTGGTACAACCACTATCTTTGGGAGCAGCCGAAGCTGTCAGTCTGGTGAGACCTTATTACCTGGAGGTCCCACCCTCTCTGATAGCCCTAAAGTGTGGGTCACCTCTGAGGAAGAAAACCACGGTTCAGTCCCTGTTGTTGCTTTGACTGTTGCTTCCAGAACTTTCTTGATGTGCTCAGCGTGGCTGCCTGCCCTGTGCTCTCACAGTCACCCCTAGCGTGTGACCCATTATATAGTTGTTCTGGTCTTGGTTCTTGATTTTGTTCAGATTATGTCTCTTGTGGCCATTCACGGGACATCCAGCCTCACCTCTTGTGTTGTCTGGGACCTCTGTGGCTGTCATCCTCTGTGGGTTCCATCAAATCCAGGGAAACCAGAGACTTTCTGTGGGCGTGAGGTGGCTGGTGGGAGCATTTCATAGTGTCAGTTATCTTCTACCATTGTTCTCTTTCCGTGCCTGGAGGTTTGTTGAAATATACCTATGAGTCCAAGACCTAACAGCAATCCTGATTAGATCATGCAGTGGGGTCCTCCAACTCTAACTCCCCCTGCAGTTTTTGGATCACTGAGTTTTTCAGATTTGGTCCAGAAACCTCAGAGCTACTGTCCTGCAAATCAGGAAGGCGGGGTAGACACCAATGGCTTAAGCCGACCTGGAGAGAAAGGAGGCAGAAACCTGTAAGGATTATGGAGGAGAAGAAAAAAATTGGGCTGTTCCAGCCTTGCAGAGCATGCAGAATGTTCACCGTATGATGATTTTAAAAAAATCATTTGCAAAGCTGGTTGAACTCCCACAGAAAGACAGCCTGATTCCTTATCACATGATCTGCAGCAAGATTTGCTGATCCGGACACCTGGCTAGAGTTGCATTAGCATGTAGCACACATACCCCTCTCCTCCCAAACCCACAAACCCCTCCGGACAGCTTTTTTCCTCCTCCTTCTTTTTCCTAGAGCATCTCAAAGCCTTCTGTGATCCCAGAGAGCATGAATTATTCACTATATGTAGTATCAGGCTTCAAAGCATACTTTTTAAAAAGTAAATCTGCCTAAACCATCCAAGGCTTTGCCTCTGCCTTCACTGTCATTAACTGGATGGTCATCTTTAGAATCATTACCATCTTCCTTCCTGCCATCTTGTTGGCTTGGTTCCCCTTCCTACCTCCCTCCACCTTTATAAGTAACACAGGAGCTCATCCTATCTTGCCTCAGGCCTGTCCTGCTCAAGGGTGTGGTTTACACATATAGCCATGATTCATGTAAATGTCATCATTTTCATTTTAACGGGCTTCATGATCACAAGTGGAAATATATAATATCTCTCTCACACGGTGTCAGCCCAGCTGCAAATTCTACTCACTGAGGTAATGACCACCTACCTGCATGTCTTTAGCATTTATTAAGATTTAGGAAGCATCCACAGCTTAGGTTTGCTTTCTGGCACTGCCATTAATTAAATGTATGAGCTTCCTTCGGTCAATCATGTAACTTTCTGAGTCCCAGTTTCTTCATCTGCAAAAGAGGATCTAGCGACAAGTGAAAGTTAAAGACTGCATGTTTACCCAGCATCTAGCATAAAGAAAATTCTTAAATAGTGGTGTCAGTAATTTATTTAATCAGTGGTGATTTGTTATGCATAATCTAAGTTCATAACATCTTAGCCCCTGGCTCCAGCAGTTATAGCCGGTCCAGACATCACATGTTAGGAGCTCAGGCTCTGATATTTATCAGATTTGAGTTCAGATCCTGTCTTGGTTACTTGACCATGTAACTTTGGGCAATTTATTTCATCTGTGAGTCGTTTCATCTCTTTAAGCTTTACTTCCTCATGTGTGAAATGGGGACCATAAAAGTGCTAACCCAGTTGTTTTTGTGATAATCAAATAAGATATTGGATATAAAGTTTTTAGTCCAGTGCCTGACACTTGACAGATATTTGTTTTTAAACTGCAACTTAAATGCATTAACTCTGACCATTCTATCCTTTCTCCACAGCTATAGAGAAATGTTGAAAAATGTGTGAAGGGGAAAAGGGAAATGGCCATAGGCAAAGTGATCTGGTGTTTTCCAGACCAATCTCTTTATTTTTTTCCCCTCATTTTATTATGAAGAATTTAATACATACAAAATAATAAATATACCATATGTGAGATGTGAATCAGATACAAATAGGGCCACTTATGAAGACACCATGAGGAATGAAAATTTACCTAAACCTTTGAAACTACTGTGAATTCTCCTGATTCCATTTCCCTGCCTTCCCTCAGAGGTAACTACTATCTTTGACTGTTTGTTTTTATTCCCTTATTTTCCTTTATAATGTTACCACATATGTATGTATCTCGAAACAACATATTGTCTAGTTTTGCTTTCTTTGGGACTTTATGAAAATGATATTATACTGTATACATTCCCATGAAACTTGCTTTTCTCATTCAGCATTTGTTTCTAAGATTCGTTCATACTGTGTGGCTGCTGTTTGTTCATTTTTATTGCCGCATAGTATTCCATTATCTGAGCAGTCTAACTAAATTAACTATTCTCTTGTCAATGAGTATTTGGACCGTTTTCATGTTTTTTTCTGTTGAGAACAAGGCTGCCATGGACACAAACGTTGCTGCACATGTTTGCCGTGACTCCCTAAGTTATGCTGTCCAATATGGCAGGCGCTATCGACTTGGCTATTGAGCACATGAAATGCGGCTAGTCTGAGTTGATATATGCCCTAAGACTTAGTAGAAAAATGTAAAATATCTAGTTAGCATCTTTTATATTAGTTTCATGTTGAACTGATATCTTGTGTTAAATAAAATATATTAAATCTATTGTTAAGAGTAAGTTTACCTTTTTTGAAAACTATTTTTAACGTGGCTATTGGAAAAAATTATATATGTGGCTTGCATTAAATTTCTGTTGGGCAGTGCTGCTATAGGCTATAATTAGGCTATTCTTAGGATGGAACTTCTGGGTCAGAGGGTTATGTTCATCAGCTTTACAAGATGATGTCAATTGTACTTCCAAGTGGTTGCGCTAATTTGAATTTCCATCCTATGTGTACGATCCTTCATTGCTCCACATTTTTGTCGTAATTGGTATTGTCAGGTTTTAAAATGTTTGTCAGATTGGTGATTGTAAATCACATTTCATTGTCTTATTTTGATTACTCTGATTACTATTTTGTGTGATTATTTACCCCACCTATTTATTAGTCATTTGTTTTTCTTCTTATGGGAAATGCCTGTCAATATCTTTTGAAGATTCTTATGTGGGGTTGTTTGCTTTTTGCCTGTTGATTTTTTGAAGGCATTTAAAAATATAATCTTTGTTCTCTTCTTTCTCACAGACTATGGCTTGTACTTTTAGTTTCCTCCTGGAATCTTTTGATAAATAAAAGTTCTTAATGCAGTCATCAAAATTTTTTATTTAAAAATTTTTTATTAAAATAGTTTCATTTTATGGTCAGCTCTTTTTTCTCTACCCAGAAATCATAGAATTGTATTTAAAAATGGTGTCTTTTACATCTAAGTCTTCAATCCAGTAGGCATTGATTTGTGTATGTAATGTGACCTTGGAGATAGAATTTTAATTTTTCCTTATGGATAACCAATTTTCCTAGCATCATTTATTAAACAGTTTCTCATTTCCCCACATCCAGCAATATAAGCAAATTACATACACGTAACACTACTTCTGGATTCTCTTTTCTGTTCTTTTGTATTTGTCTATCATTGAGCTGATTCTCACTATTTTATTGCAGCTTTATGATGAATCTTTTTCTCTGGTTGAGTAAGGCCTCCCTTACTTATGCGTGTTGGCTCCTCTTGGCTTTTGGTCTATTATATAGATTTTAGAATCAGCAGATTCAACAATCAGAAATTGTTGAATTTCTTTTAAAAACTTCTTGGGCTTTTGATGAAATTGCGTTCAAACTATAGGTCAGCTTAGGGATAATGTATATGTGTTCATGATATTTAGTCTTCCAATCAGAGATCGTTGTATATCATTGATCTCAAAGATCAATTATTTAGTTCTTTTATGACTTTAACTCAAGTTCTATAATTTCCTTCTACAAATGATTTTCACATCATTTGTTAATTGTATTTTTAGGTAAAATGCGTATGTTATATTACTGTTGTTAATATACAGAGCATTTTCTCGTTGTTTCTATTGTATAGAAATACAATTAATTATATATCAATCTTTAATTATATTTCAAAACTCTTATAAGTACTAACATTTTGTTGTAGACTGCTTTTGCTTTTCACTGTAGACAATTATATAATAATTCTTGAATAATAAGATTTTGTGTCTTCTATGCCAATCCTTATACATTGGACATTTTATTCTTACTTGCTAAGATCATTAAGGCCTTCAATACAATGCTTAATAGAATATATTGACTAGTGAGCACCCTTACCTTACTTTTTATTTTTAAAAGACAGTTCCAGTATTTGAATATCCAGTGGATCATGGCTGTAGATTTTTTAGTGGGCACCTTTAATCAAGTTAAGAGATATTCAGTCTTCTACTAGTTTGCTAGAAGCACATTATAAATTGCATTTTATTAAGTACTTGTCTGCACCCTTAATGTGATCACTTGATTTTTCTCTTTTAATGCTAATATGGTAAATACCCTAATAAATTTTTTAAGGCAATATTAGTCTTGCATCCCTGTGATAAATCCAACTTGATCATTATATGGTTTCATTTTTAAAACACTGCTGAATGTAATTTGCTGTTACTCTTTTTTTTTCTTTTTCGTTTTTTTTTTATTATTTTCTGGTACGCGGGCCTCTCACTGTTGTGGCCTCTCCCATTGCGGAACACAGGCTCCGGACACAAAGGCTCAGTGGCCATGGCTCACGGGCCCAGCTGCTCCACGGCATGTGGGATCTTCCCGGGCCGGGGCGCGAACCCGTGTCCCCTGCATCGGCAGGTGGATTCTCAACCACTGCACCACCAGGGAAGCCCTGCTGTTACTCTTTAAGACTTTTGTACCTATATCCAATCCTTATCCTGCTTAACCTATCAACTGCATTTGATGCCCTTGGTCACTCTGGGTTTCTTCCTTTATGTCTGATCACTCCTCAGTCAGCATTGTTAGCTCCTCCTTAGCTTCCTAACTCACAATGTGGGTTGACCCCCAAACTCAATCCTTGGACCTCTTCCCTTTTCTGTCTACACTCACCCTCTTGGTGATCTCATCTAGTCTCATGACTTTAAAAACCATCCATCTACTGATGACTGTCAAGTGTTTAGCTCTAGCCTGTACCACTCCTTTGAACTCCAGACTCGTGTCTAACTGCCTATACGATATCTCTCCTGGATGTCTACTCGACGTGTAAAGGTTGATGTGTCTAAATTTGAGTCTAACCCTCCCACTGCTCTCCCCTTTAGGATATGGCAATTCCATCCTTCCAGGTGTTCAGACCAAACACCTTGGCATCTTGCTTGACTCTAATACTCTGCATCCAATCTGTCAGCACATCCCCTAGGCTTTCCCTCAAAATGAATCCAGAAACTGGCCATTTCTCACCATTTTTATAACTACCACCAAGATCCAAGCCACTGTGATTTCTCACTTAGTTATTATAGTAACCTCCTAAGTTGTTTTGTCCCTTCAGCCTATTCACAACATAATAGGGTGTTATTAAAATACAGATCAGATCAAATCCTCTCCAATATTGTCCTGTCTCACTCATAGTAAAATCGAACATTTCTTACAATAGCTATGAAGCCCTACCCTTTCTGGCATCCCTTATCTCTCTGGCCTGATCTCCTGCTATTCTCCCTCAGGTTTATTCTGCTCTAGGCTCCAGCCACACTGGTCCATCTTATTGGAACAATGTAGGTAGACGTCATCTTCAGGGCTTTTTCACTTCCTGTCCCATCTGCCTGGAATGTTTTCCCTTCAGAGACCACATTGTTCCCTCCATCACCTCCTGGTCTTTACTCAAATGTTTCTTTCTCAGTGAGGTTTGCCATGGCCCACCTTCCTAAGATTGATACTCTAATCCGCCTCTACTCTCTTCCCTCATTTGCAGTTTTATTTTTTTCTCATTATTTATCATTCTCTAATATACTATATACTTTACTTATTTAACGTCTGTCTTCTTTCAGGAGAATATAAGCTCCATGAGGTGGTGGTCTCTGTTAACATTTGTGAATATTCCACGTGTGTCTGAAAATCAAGTGTTAGGCACAACATTTTTCACATATTCATTATTGAAGCTTGGGAATAGTAATATGCAAATCTTTATGCTTGCTGATTTTTGTTTTGCTTGATCTGTGAACCACTAAGAAAGTATTTAATACCTCCCACAGAGTGGTAGGTTTGCCATTTTCCCTCATAGTTGTTTCAGATTTGTTCTACATATTTCAAGATATCTTGGGGCAATACAAATTTAGAATTATTACATCACCCAGGAAAACCAAACCTTTTCTCACTGTGGTAGGAACTTCTTTAACTCTGGTCTTATATATGTATAAAGCCTATTTTACTGGAATTATACAGATGTACTAAATATCAGATATCTTTGGTTAATGTTTGCTGAGTATGTTTATTTCATCTCTTTATCCTCAATATTTTTCTGTCTTTCTGTGTGAGGCTTGCTTCATCTAAAGGGCATATATTGCTTGATTTCTTTGCAATCAAGTCTGACAGCTCACGCCATTTCCCCAGAGAGCTCAGTCCATCCTCATTTACTGTAATTTCTGAAATATTTTGATTTATTTTTATCAGCTTATTTTTAAGCTTTCCATCTGTCCCACTCTTCCTGTCTCGGATTTTCCTCCTCTCTTGGTTTCTTCTGAATTAATTGAGCCCCACTGCCCCAATTCCATTATCTACCCTCTTTAAAACTATTTGGAAGACATATATTCTACTTCTGTTTTTCATTTTTTAAAAATTTAACATCCACACTTCATATACTTAAGTCTAAATTTGATGGAGTTTTACTCTCTTTCAAAACTATAAAGCCCTAGAATAATTTTCTATTTATCATAAGATGTATGAATAGGAAGGTTCCATGGACTGTGTGATAGATACAAAGGGATGAGAAGTCCCCCTCAGCTCTCTGGCTCGCTTGCTTACTCTCCTATATTTTTCTGTAGAGAATTTATATCTGTTTGTTTATTACCTGCTTTTCTATACTAACATGCAAATTTCATGGAGACAAGAATTTTTGACTGTTTTATTCACTCTTACCTACCTAGTGGGTCAGATAGTTCCTGCTTATAGTAAGTGCTCACCAAATATTGTTGAATGAACAAATGCTACAATTGCAGACACACACTCCAAACTTACATGATATGATTGCTTAGCTTTTTAATGTTGTTGTTTTTAACCTCACTAACTATTTTTATTATTTTAAAAATAATATTTATTTCATTATTTTTAATTATTTTTCTTATTTTGTAAAAGAATTGTTTGTTTAGTTTAATCTACATGCCTAGCATTTTATTTACCCACTGTTTGTCCTTAGGGTCATCTTTCTTTTGTCTTCAGTAGCATCCTTTATAAGCTTTAGTGTAGGTCTGTAGGTTGCAAACTCTTTCATTTACTATTTACAGGAGTATTTTGATTTCATTCTTGTTATTAAAAGATAATTTTTAATGGGATACAAATGTAGGTTTGAGATGGGACACAAATGACAGTTCTCTCACAATATGCAAATATTGGAAGATACTCTTCCTCAACTTTCTGGCTTTTATTTTCCCCATCAGAAAGTTAGGTGTCAATCTAAATATTGCTCTTGGTATGTAGTCTGTCTGTTCTCTGTAGTCTGTAGTTACACTTAAGAACTTTTCTTTACCTTTAGTGTAATTTGATTGCACTCTACCTAAAAATGGATTTTTTAGTATTACTTTTCTTGGGGTTGAATGACTTCCTGGATTTGACGGTTCATGTCTTTCCCAGAGTTTGGGAAATTCTGGACCCTATCTCTCTTTTTCTTTTTTCTTAAAAAGATTTATTTATTTATTATTATTATTTTTTAAATTTTTGAACATTTATTATGTGCTAGGTGTATGGTTCATAGTATTTTGAACACATTAACTCTTTTTTTAAACATCTTTATTGGAGTATTATTGCTTTACAGTGGTGTGTTAGTTTCTGCTTTATAACAAAGTGAATCAGCTATACATATACACATATTCCCATATCTCCTCCCTCTTGCGTCTCCCTCCCACCCTCCCTGTCCCACCCCTCTAGGTGATCACAAGACAGGAATAAAGATGCAGATGTAGAGAATGGACTTGAGGTCACGGGGAGGGGGAAGGGTAAGCTGGGACGAAGTGAGAGAGTGGCATGGACATATATACACTACCAAATGTAAAATAGATAGCTAGTGGGAAGCAGCCACATAGCACAGGGAGATTAGCTCAATTTACTTATTATTAATTTATTAATTTTATTTATTTTTGGCTGTGTCAGTTCTTAGTTGGAGCATGTGGGATCTTCGTTGAGGTATGCAGGATCTTTTGTTGTGGTTCTTGGGCTTCTCTCTAGTTGTGGTGTGGGGGGGTTTCTCTTCTTTAGTTGTGGCTTGCAGACTGGGAGGGGTGGGCTCTGTAGTTTGTGGCATGCAGCCTCTGTAGTTGAGGCACGTGAGCTCAGTAGTTGTGGCACGCAGGCTTAGTTGCTCCACAGCAAGTGGGATCTTATTTCCCTGACCAGGGATTGAACCCTCGTCCTCCACATTGCAAGGCAGATTCTTTACCACTGGACCACCAGGGAAGTGCCTGGACACTATCTCTTCAAATATTATCCATTCCCCATTTTCTCTTTTATTTCCTTCCACCACTGTACTTAGATATGTGTTGCTCCTTTCCCCATGTTCTTAACCTCTCTTTCCTATTTTCAGTCTTTTTATCTCTTTGTGCTTCATCCTGTTCGGTTTCATCATATCTACCTTCCAGTTACTTAGCCTCTCTTTAAACATGTCTCTTTCAATGTTTAACCATTCCGTTGCATTTTTTATTTCTATGATCATATTCTTCAATTCTAAAAGTTCTTTCTGAACCTTTATCAAACTAGTTTGTTCATTTTTGATAGTATCCTGCTATTTATTCTTATTTTCATTTTGTATGTCTGATTCTTTTATTTGTATTTCCACTCACTTTCACTGTCTGTTAGAGCATAAGAGGCCTATGCTGAGGTGTGTTCCTCCTAAGAGGTGTATTTTGATTCTTCAGGCATCTAAGTGCATTACTACAGAACCAGGTCTACTTTAAATTAAAATGGTAAGGTTGTGGTTTGTTTCAATTGAGAAAAAAAGTGTAAATTCAGACCCAAACTCATGTGAACCTCAAGGGGTCAAGAGCAAAGGGCATCCTTGTTTTTTGACTCTACTGGGTAGCTTTTCTTCTGATTCACCACATATACCCCTTCCTGAGCCCTTACTTGGTGTGGGATGATCAATGATCCAGTGCTCTGTGATGCACATATATAGGCTTAGTTAACCTTCCCCCTCATCGGCTGATGCTTTGGCCCAGATGGATTCCTGGATGTGTCTTGGGTATGCAACAGCTATAGTGCTGGTTTATCTCCCCAGACTCACATTCTCATATTTTTCTGAAGTTAGAGGAATTTATTTATTTTATTCTTGTTTCATTTGTTAATTTATAAAGGTCCTTTAAAAATATTTTGGCTAACATTTTTAGATTTTCTGTAACAGTGTGTTGAAGGATTTCTGTTACATTGTTGGAAACAAAACTGTGGAACAATCTTTCTTGATAGTATTTCCCAGAAACTAATTACCATCCACCGAGGCAGGGGAAGAGCAAGATAAATAGCCTTGTCCATGTGCTCTGTGATCATGAGATCAGGGAGACCAGACTATATTGTTGGCATCTTCCCTCAGTTCTGTGACTTTGTCTCTGCTGTACCTTGAATCACTTCTCTGTTCTCTTCTACAGATCCCAACAGATCTCAGCTCCTGTACAATGCAGCCCTCTGTGGCTCAGCGTGGGGTATGATGTAGTATCTGGAGTCAAACAATGACCCTTACAATTCTTGTTGATTTAAAAGCTTACTATATTATAATGTTACAGCAGCCAATACTATGGGAGACTAACAGAGATGGTTGTTTTCTCTCCCCAGTTCAGGAGCTGTATTATTTATTTTGTGGCAACTCACCTGTGTGTGGCTGAGTTCTTACTTTATTCGTGCAAATATAGCCTGGCAGGGAGTGTACCACAAGCCTGTAAAGGATGTTGCAAAATCCACAATTTATTGCTCCATAATGGCTATTCTGAAGTTTATGCTTTTTATCCTCTTCCTCTGTCTTACCATTAGAAGAAGATTCTGTGAAGTTGTAGGTTGTTTTTTTTTTTTTTTTTTTTTTGTGGTACGCGGGCCTCTCACTGTTGTGGCCTCTCCCATTGTGGAACACAGGCTCCGGATGTGCAGGCTCAGTGGCCATGGCTCACAGGCCCAGCCGCTCCGCGGCATGTGGGATCTTCCCAGACCGGGGCACGAACCCGTGTCCCCTGCATCGGCAGGCGGATTCTCAACCACTGCGCCACCAGGGAAGCCCCAAGTTGTAGGGTTTTAGCAAAGTTTTGGATAAGCACTTCCACTGGGAACTCTGGTCATCATACCCTTTCTGTCTAGGGTCCAGCTTGTTGAAGTGATTAGAATGAGGTTAATACTCACCAGAGGCCATCGTGGTTGATCTGGCCATTTATCACAGTCACAAAAGTAGCCAATATATCAGAAAAAGTGGCCAGAGAGGCCACTCAGTGGTTCACTGAGTCACAGAGCATCTCAGCATTGAGATGGATATTTTGTCAGTGGATCTCCTGGCTCCTGGGGACAGAAGAATAGAAGAGAGAGTATTCTCCTATCCTGGCTTCCTTGCCTTGCTTTCATGTGTACTTGTGCATCTTCTGCCCCAGTCATCTGGTGCCAGAATGTTCCAGTGGGAAGAGATCCCAGAAACCATCATGAGTTTCATGTTTCCCTTTTATTTAAGAAAATTCTGCTACACAGAAAATAAAAGAAACAAATATATAAGGTAGAGATAAGACTAATTATAGATAGTAGGTAAGCAAGTAGCTTGTGAGTCACAGTGAAAACTCATAAAGAGTAAGTTAGTAACCTGTGAGGCACAGTAGAACTAGCTAGAATGAATGGAACATTGGTACCAGATGAACTCCTGCAATGTGAGGTTGGTCCCTATCTTCTACACAAATTTTGACACTCACCTTCAAAAGCTACTCTAATGTATCTTATTGTGCCTACAGAGGACTTAGTTCCTTTATAGGTTCCTCTCCTATTTTTCCTGAAGATAAGCTTCCTCACATTCACCAGGGTTGTCTACTCACTGCTTGTGCTTCCTTTGCCTCTACTTCCTCATCCCCCCATGCTGGGGTACAGCACGTGTGTTTGGAGCCTTCTAAAGCTGTGGGGTCTCATTTCTCTGGTTCCACTGTAGAGCCAACCAAATGCATCCACCACACCTTATGACCCAATACAGCCTCCAAATGGCCTTTTGACATGTGGCCTCAGAGGTTAGAGAAATGGGTGATGGCAGCTTTTTAACTAGGGTTAACTCTCTTGCTTGCTTTACTGATATACCGCGGGGGCCATCTGAGCCAGGAAGATTACCCAGAAGTGCCACTCTATAGTTCTTATCTTCCGATTCAAAAGACAGATTATATACTTGCCTTTGTTTGCTCATATTTTAGTCTTCCAAATAGAATACTGGCAGGAGGTCACTCTTAACAAGAAAAGGTCATTACTTCTCTTCTTCATTTGCTAGCTCCCAGATGGTTAGTTTGAAATGCACTGTCATTGCTCTTCCTTCTCTGTCTCAGCAGTAGGGAATTTGGGATATGAGTCTTTAAGTTCAGATAAATAGGAAACCGGGAGTTCCATAAAGCTGAACATGTCAGATGTTAAGGTTGTGGACATTGGGTATACATGTCTGCTTGTGCCTGCTCTGTCCAGCTCAGCAAAGAATTGTGGGCCTTTGGTGAGGGGTTGGGCTACACTCATGCTCTCTTTTCTGGGGAAAGTGCTCCCACTATATTCTGTGATCCTGGTGGGGCTTCCTGTCAGAGCACCTAGCCTCGCCAGCCATTGGGATGAACATGTGATCAAGACCAGCGATTTCCCTATTGTAGTATTCATAGCACCTGGTTGAACTGGAGAGAGAAGGGAGCCCTGCCTCTGAGTTCATGAACTAGGAAAAGTATGAGCTGAGATTTGATGCTCCTGCCTTAGGGGGAATCATTGTCTGTAGCAGGAGAGAATAAAATCTGAGACAGTTAGAACTGAGAGAAGATCATATCGGTGTCAACTCCTTGTTTTAGTTCTCAGTGGTACCAGAGCTGCCCTTGTCTTCTTAGCTGTACTCGTTTCTATGAGCCCATTCAGTTAAAGGGGACAATAAGCCCCTTTTGGTGTAATCTAGTTTGTGTTCAGTTTCTTTTACGTATGTAGAGATTTCTGAGAAAATAGACATTAGTCATTGGAAGTGGAGCATTACAAATATCAGGCACCAGAATTCAGAACTGGTTGATTTCAGGTAGAGTGTGATTAGAAAGATTGCTTTCAACTGGGCTGGGGAAATGGAATTATTGCTATGTAATCTCATGGAAGATGGAATTATTGTTATGTAATTCTTTCTTGTCACCTCTTGAGTCATAGATCAATTGTACATACCGAGAGAGCTTTTAAGAACTTGGAACTGAGGTAGGGATGGTAGAAGATATTGGCTTCCTCTTACAGTCATCAAGGGATTCTGATAAGGGAAAAGTCTTATTACCAGCTGACATGACTAAAACTACAAAAGAAACAGAATTCAGTGCTGGTACAATAAGTCCTTTCCATTTGCCAACAGCATCCTTCTTGGTCCTGTTCAAGTTCCACCTCCTGCACAGGTCTTCCCCAACTACTCCAGCCCACTCATTTTCAGTTCTTCATGCATTTCTTCTGTGAATATTTATTTAGTGCCTTCTGAGTGCCATAAGTTGGGCAAGGTGCCAGACATTTCTACTGTTTCCAGGACATGATTTGTTAACAGTGCAGTTTATTTATTGATTTAAAGTTGTCATTTAACACCATAACTCAGAACCCTAAATCTATGGCAGTTCAACAAGGGGGTTCCAGTCATGTGATTTTCCCCAGGGAGGCACCACAAAAAACAAGAGCATATTCAGCGACATTAATTGAGGGCCCATATGCAAATTTTGCATGACTTCTCCCTTTGGGGAGTTCATAGATTCCTGGGAACAGTGTTAAGTCAACACGTTGGGATCATTCTCGATTATCAAGAAAACCAGCTGCTGGGTTTCCCTTTACAGGGATTATGTTTTAATTCTTTCCTAAAATCAAATCAGGCCAAAAGAAACTATGGTATATTCTGAACACTTGGACAAAATGCCAGCGCTACAAAATCACCTTGTGAAGAAGATGAAACTTTTTACTGTTGAATAAAGTTCCTTCAGGGAGGTTGGTATTCATATCTCCCTGCTACACATTTCCTGTTTCTCTGTGCTCTCAGAATAAGATAATGGGCCATCAACTGTCATCAAAACGAATTTGTAAGTTTACTATTTCATTTATTCATTCATTTGTTCATTTGTTTGTTCATCAAGTATTTTAAACTCATGCTATGTAGCAAGTTGTGTACCAGGTGAAACCAGAGGCAGCGTCAAGCTGAGAGCAAGGAAATTTGAATTACAGACCCTGCTTTGCAACTGAGTGACTGTGTGATCCTTGGCGAGTCATGAAAATGCTCTGTATCTCAAATTCTTTATTTGTGGAATGGGGATTAAAATCTGTACCTCACAATTATAAGATGATCTAGGAGCATAAATGAAATAAATATCCGTGAGTCCATACTGATATAAATTAATGGCTAAATAAATAAGTAAGGGGAAAGGTGCAATTTAGAAAATACATGTGGAAGGAATTAGGAAAATAGATAATTGCTGCAGGCAAAATCCCTAGTAAATGCTAAAAATGGTGGATAAAACTTTAAGGAGAAACAGCCTCCAAGTATCACCCCAAAATATTTATCAAATACTGTGGTGGTTTTAACATGTCTACAAATTATTTGATATTCCTCTTTACAGGAAATAGGACTAATTTCCCTGTGCTTGAATGTTGGCTGGACTCAGATTCACTTCTAACAGCATACTTTAAAAGGAACAAATATCACTTTGCCCTGGCAGAACCCACCTTAGCCGCATGACCAAGGTTAACATCAACAGTAACAACTATGTTGATATCGGGTACCTCATACGATGCAATGGAAAAGGGCGCATTGCTTCTTTGGTATTTTCCCCCCAAACTCATAACCACAGCCTAATCATGAGAAAACACTGGACAAAAACAAACTGAGGGATATTCTGCCAACACCTGGCCAGTGTTCTTCAAATGTGTCACCATCATTAAAAAAAATAAAGAAAAACCTCCAAACTGTCACAGATTGGAAATGTTTAAAGAGACTAAATGCAACGTGGGCTCTTGGAAAGGAAATCAGAAAAAGGATTAATGGATATTAGTGGAAATTTTTGTGAACTCTGAATGAAGTTTGTAGTTTAGTTAAGAATATTGCACCAAAAGTAATTCCTTAAACTTTAGACAAATGTACCTTGGTTATGTAAGCTGTTAACACTGGGAGAAGTGAGGTGAAGGAGCTGCATGCATTCCCTGAACTATCTTTGTGACTTTTCTGAAAATCTATAATTATGTCAAAATTAAGAGTTAAAAAAATGCTGTACCTCATGATGTTGTTTAAGGGACTCCTGCCAAAATATTTGAAAATCCCTAGAAAAGTGTAAAGTATCATACATAAAATATGACTTTTCTTTTTACTATGGGGGAATAGAAATAGTAGAGAGTGGGAAGGGGGCTGCTGGCTAAGCTGAGAGATGACGGGAAATAGTTAAAGTGGCATTTTTAAAAGGTCCAAAACCAGTGTCTAACTCCTGCTTATCAGAACACCAGCTTCAAGAAGGGAGAGGTTTTGTTTTGTTCAGGGCTGTATTCCAAGCCCTAGAACAGTGCCTGGCACATAGCAAGTGCTCCATAAACACTGTTGAATGAATGAGTGAATGAATGAATGCTGTTCTATATTGGTCATGAAGTGAGGCAGAGTTGGAATGTTCTGACAGCAATAAGAAGAGATGATAAACCCCCAAATAGTGCTTAGGATGTGGGAGAATAATCTGAATCCTTGTCTGTTTGGTGAGGGGTCGGGGGTGAGGGGTGTGGTCAAGGTCAGAGCAAAATGAGGGTTATCAGAAGTAGAGGGAGCGTTCGAGGGAGATAGCTTGGGAGGACCAGGATTAAAAGCGCCCAGGAGAGCAAGAACAGCCAAGGTGCAGAACCTGAGGTGAGTGACGAGTGTTTTGAGCAGCTCTCCTAGTCCTTAACCTTTTTCACAAATCTAGGACTGCTCCTGATCAAGATCTCTGTTCCTCTGAATCAGTCAGCCCACTGACCGGGGGCAGGTCTTGTTACAACTAGACAGCGGTATGTATGCCCAGGTATATGACACCCTTAATCCCAGAACAATGAGGACTCTGGATTTCTGCCCCTACATTTGGGTTCCAGCTTCTGAATAGAAGCATCTTCCAAACCCATTTGGGGAGAGGTAGAGAGAACACATTTCCCCTGCCTTGGTGGAGTTATCTAGATTGTACAGCCCCCCACGCCCTTCAGAGTTGGGATGTGCAGTCTAGCATAGCTAAAGACACTGCAGACCTAGGCTGGCAATGTTTTTAATTCTAGGGAACTTTTTCCTTTTTTTAACATCTTTATTGGAGTATAATTGCTTTACAATGGTGTGTTAGTTTCTGCTATATAACAAAGTGTAATTCTGGGGAACTTTTAAACTGTGTTTTCTAGTTAATGACTGTTTCCTAGGGCTGGGGGTTCATTCCACAGGCTGGCCATTTTTCAGGCCTCCACCAGTACCCGTGTTTCCTGAAGGAAGCCCTGTCCCCCACAGAGCCCATAATGAGCCCTAAGGAGTGCTGGTCCAGTTAGCTGAGGCCACACCGAGTGCAGAGCTGCCAGCATCTCTTTCTCCACTTATGTAACACAGAAAAATTAGTTCTTTCCTCCCGTTCTTCAGATTGATTTAATTTTTTCCTAAATTTCCAGGGCTGAGCCCCATAATGTGGGCTAAGGCCGGCTTCCAGGCTTATGACCATCATTACTGTCGACTTGCAGTTTCCAGCAGAAAGTTAGTTTTTCCCAGAGTTGGTAGCTCAGCTGTTTCATATCATAATGGGGAGGAAAAGTGGCAGGCGGGCTGTCAAACCTGATGCAAATGATATTTTATAAAAAGTGGTTTAAATTGGCTGAAGCTGTTTTTAGACTGATCAGTTAAAAAAGTATGTAGGGCATCTTTCTGACTTGCAGAAACACAGCTCCCAAGAATTAGATGTTTCATCATACGCTTTGGGAGAGGTTTGCAGGTGGGCACAAGCTCATAAAAAGTAGATGAGGATTTGTTAATGTGGAAAAATGTAAATTGGGTTCAGGCTGCCCTCAATTAATTGGAAGGGACTTGTGAGCTAAGTGGGGAAAAAGGGAAAGAGTTATTGGAAGAATATGCTTGCATGCCCTGGAGAGTTAATCTTTGCTCTTGGTTTCCGCTGGGGCTATTTGAAGAGTTGCAGGAATTCTGCCTGAAGACACCAGAGGCAGGGCTCCTTGGCTCCTAGGGATAACAATTACAGGTTTCCCTTGCTACCTGAAAGTAGAACATTCCTATGCAACCTTTCTAAACTGAAATGGCATAAAGCAAAGAAATAATTACCTCAGGACACATCTTGCTAACAGATGCACAAAATAGATTGAGATAGAGCACGGATGCTCACAAGACATAGTTCAAAGCCATGGCGGCTTGATATTGAGTGTAGTTCCCGAGAAAGGAGCTCAGTGGTGCTATTCTTGCTGCTCAGGTTCAGCTCTCAGCAAAACAGTGGATGCTATTTATTTTCACTTTTTGCCTTTTCTTCATGAAAGTGAAATCCTCTTTGGATTTTAGCAAGAACAGGTACTAATGTAGGTCTTCTGTACAAGTGAAATGATGTAAATCAAACTTTTGAAAAGCCGGGGCTTGTCTCTCATGTTCAGCAGGAACAGAAGAGGCAAGTAGTGTTTGATAAAGGGATTTCAGGGTAGCAGCTAACAACTGGGGGAAGTTAACTTTCTGAGCTCTGGGAAGATTACAGTCACCCCTTGGTATCTGCCAGGGATTGGCTCCAGGACCCACCATGGATACTAACATTTGTGGATGTTCAAGTTCCACGGTGGGTTTTCCTTATCTGCAGGTTCCTCGTCCACACATTCAACCAACTGCAGATCATGTACTAGGTTTGTCATCTGTGGTTGGTTGAATTTGCTGATAGGGAACCAAAGGATGTGGAATGGTGGAACATGAGGATACAGAGGGCCGACTGTAAATTTTTTGAAAAAGATCCATGTAAAGTGGACCTGAACAGTTCAAACCCATGTTGTTCAAGGGTCACCTGTGGTTTCCACTGAGGAACTTTGGAGTCTGTGGTTTATATTGGTATCTGGGTCACCAAATGCCCTTCTTTTCTTTCTTTCTACTCAAATCCTATTCAGTCATTTTTTGAATTCAGGGCCAGCCTGGACACAGCAAGTATGCTCAGCTCTCTAGAGCCAACGCAGGAAGTGTGTCTCTTGTCCCTTGTTAAGTCTATGGAATTAGGCTCTTTGAAGCTCATCTCCGGTACAGTCTAGATGAGACACACAATATTGAACATACCTGATCACATTTGGCTCAGTACAGAGGTGCTGGAAATTTGTGGGAAAATGATGAATATGAGAACGGCTATAAAATCTCCCCCCTCCTGCTGGCTATCAAAAATTCTAAGTAAGTTTATTCAGTATCTCTCTGCTTCCTCCCTGGATTCATCCTAGGACTTAGGGGATAATGAGTTGGGGGTGGGGTGGGGAGGACCAGAGGGAGATAACAAGGAGGTTTTGGGGGGTGGCTTTAGGTGGTTTGAAGGAGAGACCCAAGAGCAGGTGAAATTCACACACTGAAGAAGGAAAGAGACTTTAACAAGCATTGCTCTTCATTAAAGTCCTTTTCATGGTGTTAGGTGTTAGAGAAAAAATAAGGTTTGGAGCTGAATTATGTTCATATTATTTCGATTGCATGGACCATGTTTTTTGACTATGATACCATTCTGGTGCCAAACCACGTGGATCACAGCATCATAAGCATTATATTCGGTTCATGCAGTTGGCCAGTCCACGTATACAGCTGGGTCTTTACTCTCTGCCTTCTATGAGATAAGCATAAGTTGTGGTGTGAGCCCTGGAGGAATCTACTTGGGGAGACAAAAGATTGGAAACATATAGAGATGTTGGTCATTCACTATGGTGATAACTATGAGGAGAGAGGCTAAATCACACAAGGACTTCAATAGCTCCTGTTTCCTGCTGGAGCTGATCTCATCTTTGTCTGGCTTTGCAGTGTATCTAAATGCTGACCTTGGTCTTTCTACTCTTTCTTCATGTTATAGTTCAGTGCTCTTGTTTGCTTCATTCAGGTTTTTCTTCTCTTTACCTTGTGTATCTCCCTCAATTCTGACTCCCTGCCTTTGTTCCAGTTGTCACCCTTACTTGGGGACATCCTTTCTTCTTTTTCTCATCTGTTCGCATCCTAACCATGCTTCAGGAGGTGATGCGAGGTTTTAATGATCTGTGAAACTTTTGGTTCCCAAGGTCACCAGGATCCTTCTGTGTTCATTGTACTCCATTTTTAAGTATTAATTATTTTATGCACCTTAGTCATAAGATTGAGAAAATTAGAATCAAAATCTCAGAGAGTTGGAAGGATGCTTACAGACCATAGGTGACCACCTCCATTCATTTTTTTCAGATGATGCAGCTGAGGTTCAGTGACCTATTGTTACTGACTTTAGAACATCCACTGGGAATATATGTTAATGTTTACAAGCTGAAAATTGCTATAGAAATAGTTGTTATTCTTGTAGTGGCAGAGTCATGTCTAGGAGCCAAGTTCTCTGACCCCTTCCTCTATCCATTATATGAAGCTGCCTCCACCAAATTGCTATCATCCTCTATAAGCCTTGTCTGCCCAGTTTGAGGTGAGAGATCAAAGTTTGGAGGGAAGCATCATATGGCAGCTGTCATGTACCAACTTCAATTTTACAAATACCTTGAGAGATAATGTATCATACTTATTCTTACAAATGAGGACACTAAGCCTTGGAGAGGTTAAAATATTTGCCCAAGATCACACAGAAAGCAATAAAGGCAGTATTCAAATGTAGATCTGCCGAACTCAAAAGCTTGTGTGTCTCCTTTCTCCTTCCTCTATATCACGCTCCTTGATGCAGAAATAGATTCCTTTTTCTTTTATTTCCCTCAGCGTTTATCCCATCTTTGGCCACAGTATACAATCAGTCACAATGTTCTGCTTCATTGATGGCTAAGTCCTCCACAGGAAGCCTCTATGAACCTTGTCTTTTTCAATGAACAATTTCCAACAATGATCCGTCTCACAAACCTTATTTTCTAATGGTTCACAATCATTAAAAAAATCCTAGGTTAAAAAGAATTTCATATGCTTTGGCTCTCTAGAGAAAGATGTGAGAAATTTAGCTGGTGCTTTGAACTCTTCAGTTAAAAGTCACTCTTGGAATATAAAGGACAGTTCATCTTATTTTTCAGTGGGTGAATTCTGCATGATAATTGACAAGAACAAAAATGGGGCCAGGGTCTGTCATAGCCCAACCTGATGTGGAGAGTTGCCCTCCGCTCCAACATAAGATTGTACATGCTGAAAAAACTCTTCTGGACCATGCACAGATGCAATGACTTGAATACCTACAGTGGGCTCTGGTCAACTCTAGAGGTTCTCTTTTTTCCAGTGTCAGTAGTTTTCTCTTTGTCTCTCTCAGAAGTTTCTCTTACTGAGCCTGGCCATTTTTTCCTTAGGCCTGGTCAGTTGTCTTCTTTAGATGAGATGCTCCACATGACACATTATGCTGAGGTATCCCTAAAAAAATATGAATGCCACTGTTCTAGGGTAAATTTATTCTTTAAGAGTGCTGTTAGAGGCATAATATCTTTAATTCCAAAGAGTGAGTATAATTTAGGGTTCTTGGAGGTATAGAAGGCTGGTGAGAAGGTTGTTTTGGCTGAGTATCTATAGATATTAGGTGGGGAAAGGGAAGGAATATATTTTTATACCTTTCAGACTACCTGTCTATCCATTAAGTACCATGCATCAAAAATGCACCCTAATTTGTAATGAGACCGTAGTGGCTATGAGATGAAAAGGTAAAGGGAAAAGGTCTAAATTAGGGGACGTTCACCATGAGACCAAATTTATTTTGTGTTATGACCTTCTCTCTTCTGTCCTAGTTGCAGACCATACTCTTTGTGGCTATGGCTACATATGTCACTGCCATTTGCCTCATTAGGCATCACCGCCATTGATGTAGCAGCAGCCAAGCATCCATTTGGCCTTCACTCAGCATCCCTTTATTTTCTTTTATTCTTTTCCTGGCAGCTACTGATGAGTGATTTGATCTCAAATGGTAATCTACACACTCAGAAATGACCCTCAGGCATATACTATACAGAACAAGGTAGCCTTCATCCAATTTTGCCTGTCACTACCTATCTCTTTCATCTAATGATGTGAGAGTCTATTTGCCAAACATCTGCAGTTTGGACTGTGGTTTTGAATAATGTCACTGGCAGATGGGTTTATTCAGCCTCTGGGGATGGCATCTTCTGATGGCCCGCCTAATGCCCCAGTGTTTATTCTTTTCACTGCGGAAGTGCTCTCTCATTCATCTGAACTGTCAATTTTCCCAGTACCTGTCTTTTAAATAGTAACCATTCTCTCTGTGTCCCTTGAGGATAGAAAGGCTAAACAGCAAGTTTTCTGCTTCTATAGCATGCAGCTGCTGAGAGAGGAGTTCTCGACTAGACCACATCTCCATCTAAAGTGGTCTTATACAACCTTGGCTAATTAAAGACAAAGGGATGATCTGACGGCCAATACATTCTCCTCCTGAAGGTTGGAAGGTTCATCTGCTTGACATCTGTCACAAACTACTCATTCATGACTACTGTATTCTCTGTAACGTCTTGGGTGCTGAGGGGCTCTGGAGCAGTTTACGAGATATTCTTGCCCTTAAGGAATTACAGTCTAATCCACCCATTCAAGAATCTGTGTGGATTATCCATTATGTACAACACATTGTGCCAGGGTATGAAATGAAAGTGTGGGCTGTGTCCTTGAGTGATCACAATACAGTAAGATTAGTTATATTCAAAACACAATGCAATGTCTTATGAGATAAATGGCATAAGGGGATGCTATAACTGTTCAGAGGCAGGAATATCTAGCTATTTTGCAGGCATGCCACGTTTTTAATGCACAATGCCAAACTCATTTGCTTTTCTGTTTCTTTTCCTACCCTCAATTTTGCTCCTCTTTTTGTCTTCAAATAGTGTCATTCTAGCCAACAGAACTAAAATATCAATCTTTTCCTCCCCTCTCTTCTACCTCCCCTTTCTCAACCAGATGTTGTCAATTCTATATGGTAAATGTTTCACAACACATACCTTCTCTTCATTGTCCCTGCCCTCTTCTCCAAGTGCATTCTCTTTTCATTTGTAATTTGGGTTCTTGCAATAATTTCTAAGTGATTGATCTGTGTACAGCTGCTGCTTCATCTAATTCATCCTCTACACTGCTGTCAGAGTTACAATTCTGATCTTATTTGATTATTTTATTTAAGTTTTCATAAGAGAAATGTTCAACTATGAAAACAGGGCTTATGAGGAACTGCATCAGGGGTTAGCAAACGTTTTTCCTGTATAAAGTCAGTAAATATTTTAGGCTTTGTGGACAATATAGTCTTTGTCACAACTATTCAACTTTGCACCGTAGTGCAAAAGCAGCCTTAGATAATACGTAAACAAATGGACATTGCTGTGTACCAATAAAACCTTATTTATGGACACTGATATTTGAATTTCATATAATTTACATGTAACAGTAGCCTTCATGAGAAGGATACACGAAGTGTGTCCTTCATAAGAAGGATACATTAAGTGGTATCCTTCTTTTGATTTTTTTCAACAAGCTAAAAATGCAAAAGCCATTCTTAGTGCCTGGGTCACAGACACACAAAAAAAATGGCAGGCCAGATTTGGTCCATTGGCAAAACCCTGGCCTACAGAGTGTGATCCTTCCTTACCTCATTGCCTCCGTTCCTTCACCTTCTCTCCAATCCTTTGTTTCTGCCACAACAGACTACTCACCTATTTCTGTGCATGCCATATACTTTCATACTTCTTTACCTGTGATTCTTAACCCTGACTACCACTTGGGCAAGAAGACTCAATACTGGATCCTAGGGAATCTTCTCATATCCTTGAAACCAGCCCAAGGACTTTTGTACTTAGTCTTCCAGAAAGCCATTCTCCTGTGACTATCCAGTATCATCTCCCAAATTATCAGAAATAGTAAAGAACTGAGCTTTTCCCTGGTTTGCGAGGTGACAAATCAGTCGGCCACAATGTCATGGATGCCGGCTTGTTACCTCATCTTGAAGTAGAAGATGTCTTTGGATTTTTGGTTTTCTAATGATCTGTCTGGTTTTGGGGGGTATTTGAGGAGCTTCAACAACTATGAACGATGCTGTTGTCGCTGACTTCCAGAGTCTTGCCATTTCTTTCTCACTGTTTTAGTCTTACCTAATATGATCATCCATTATTTTTCATTGTCTGCAATTCACACTCAGCCTCAAGACCTTGTTTGGAACATAGCTTTTTTGTTGTTGTTCCCTCTTCTGGTTTCTAACCCAGATACCTTTCCCAGAATATGGACATTTTATATAGTGCTATAACATAATTGACAAGGTCTTAATTCACAAAACTCAACACCTTGTGTTAATATTCATTTTGTACTTAAACTTTCTCTTTTAAAGAACAAAATAATGCCATTTGCAGCAACATGGATGTAACTAGAGATTATCGTACTAAGTGAAGTAAGTCACAAAGAGAAAGACAAATACCATGTGATATCACTTTTATGTAGAATATGTATTATATGTAGAATCTAAAATATGGAACAAATGAACGTATCTACAAGACAGAAACACACTCAGAGACATAGAGAACAAGCTTGGTTGCCAAGGGGGAGGTGGGGAGAGAAAGGGCTGGACTGGGAGTTTGGGGTTGGTGGATACAAACTATTACATTTAGAATGGATAAGCAGCAAGGTCCTACTGTATCGCACGGGGAGCTGTATCCAATCTCCTCTCCAATTCTTTTCCATAATGGAAAAGAATATTTAAAAAGAATGTGTATGTGTGTAAAGCTGAGTCCCTTTGCTGCACAGCAGAGATCGCCACAACATTGGATGTCAACTATACTTCAATACAAAAACAACATAAACTTTCTTTTTTTAGATATGAATTAAGTAATCTTCTATAATGTGTTTTACTGCCTTTCAATGCAGGCTAAAAAATAGTCTAATAGCAATGACAGAAAAAAAATGCCAAGTTATAATTAATGGTGTATATTAGTGTCTTTAGCTCTTTGTAAAGTTAATGAATGACCAAATCACCTTTGGAAGACAGTTGATACTGAGAAATATCGTGGGTTTCTGGCTTCTCATCCATCTATTGGAACCCATCTTATACACAGAGGCATGTAGATTCTGTCAAGCCTCACTGATGTCTTGATGAAAGTACTTAATATTTATATCATAAAGGTCCCCTTTTCAAACACAAACTGCTACAATATACTGTTTTTAATGTTGTAAAATTTCTGAAAATATGCTGGATCCAGTGGATCAGCTTACCCATTCTGAGTCAGATGAGACTTCACTAGAAGCATGACCTGTTTGAATACCACATTAGTTCTCTTTGCTGCCATAGAATTTGCCACAGACCTAGTAGTTGGTAAATTACATGGTCAGAAGTCTGGATGGGTATGACTGGGTCCTCTGCTGAGCTTCAACAAGACCAAACTCAAGGCAGGAGGCTGCCTGCATCCTTCTTCATGTTTTCCAAGTGGCCCTACACATGGCAGGTTGAGTCCCTCTCCTGATTCTAATGTCTCTGACTTCCCCTCAGACCACTTTTCTCTTGCATCCAGCCAGAGGCAGCTCTCTGCTTCTAAGGGCTCATACGATTAAACTTGGCCACCTCGACAATCCAGAAAAATCTCCCTACTTTAAGATTAGTCATCTTTTTTTTTTTTTTTTTTTTTTTACTTTCTTTTTAGATAAATTTATTTATTTTTTGGCTGTCTTGGGTCTCCGTTGCTGCGCGCTGGCTTTCTCTAGTTGCGGCGAGCGGGGACTACTCTTCGTTGCGGTGCGCGGGCTTCTCATTGTGGTGGCTTCTCTTGTTGCGGAGCACGGGCTCTAGGCGTGCGGGCTTCAGTAGTTGTGGCACATGAGCTCAATAGTTGCGGCTCGTGGGCTCTAGAGCGCAGGCTCAGTAGCTGTGGCACACAGGCTTAGTTGCTCCGCGGCGTGTGGGATCTTCCCGGACCAGGGCTCGAACCCGTATCCCCTGCATTGGCAGGCAGATTCATAAGCACTGCTCCACCAGGGAAGTCCTAGTAATCTTTTTTTATCTTTTTATTTTATATTGGAGTATAGTTGATTAAGACTGTTGTGTTAATTTTAGGTGTACAGCAAAGTGATTCAGTTATACATAGACATGTAGCTATTCTTGTTCAAATTCTTTTCCCATTTAGGTTGTTACATAATATTGAGCAGAGTTCCCTGTGCTATACAGCAGGTCCTTGTTGGTTATCCATTTTAAATATAGCAGTGTGTACATGTCAATCCCAACCTCCCTAACTATCCCTCTGCCTCCCCTTCCCTGTTGGTAACCATGAATTCATTCTCTAAGTCTGTGAGTCTGTTTCTTAATTACATTTGCAAAGTTTCCCTTTCCATGTAATACACATATTCACAGATTCCAGGGATTAGGACATGGACATCTTTGGAGTACCCTTCTGCTAACTACAAATATTATTATTTTTATTCCTTGGTGGCTGGAAAACATACTAGGTTAACAAGGGTAATCAAAGAATAACATGAAAATTTATTTATTTATCTTGGAGCAAGGATTTCCATGTTACCTCCTTCATTATCTCTCCATTTCATACTTCTGTCCTGATATAGAAAAGATAGTTAATAGTTGTAACATTAGGTACCAAGGATAAGTTTATAGAAACCTTTAGTGGGCTAACATTAATCTCAAAGGTCAGAGACACTCCTAGAAATATAGTTTTCTTTCAAAACCTCTTCCATCTCTGTTATTATGAGGATGGTATAAGAGAATACTCAGGCAATTGACAAATTCACTTCTAGCCAACTTAAGGAATAATAATAATAGCTGACATTTATTCTACCATTAATATTCATTAGGCTATTTGATTAACTCTTCACATACCCTATCATAGCTGACATTCACAACAATTCTGTGAGGTAGAAATGATTTCTCTGGTATACAGACAAAGAGGCATTAAAGTTCAGTGATATGCCCAAGGCTTAAAAGTGGTAGAGCCAACATTTTAAAAGCCAGATGCAAAGCCTGTGCTGTTTAGAAAAAATAAGTGCTGTTTTTATTAAAGTTATACATGAAAATATTTTAAAGAGTTATTATACAAGGTTTGTTACCAAAAATAGCCACCTTCTCCCCACATCATTCCCTTTTTCATCTCCCAAAGACAACTGTTTCCAATGGTTTTATCTGTTTGGTTACCTCCATGGCTCTATATAACATGCTTACACTAGTATTTCTTGAGTTTTCAGTTTTAGTACTTCTCTTTTGACTCTTTCCCTTGGAAAATGAGAATTTAAGTCTCTCATTTGCCTTGCCTAACTTCTTCTTTAAAAACCTCCCATTTTCCCTGTTGTCATTTTGCACACCTCCTGAATTTTTTAATGCATGCTATCCTAGTTTTAATTTCCAGGAGATTTTTTAAAATCCAAATGTTGTTTTTGCACAGCATATTGTTCTTATTTCTATGAGGTTATTAATGATCTATTTGTATTTTATTATTTTGTTCTTTTTCTCCCAAGTTTCTTTTTCTGTTTGTTTTGGTTTCTGCTCTTCAAGTAGTGTTTTCTTAGTTTTCTGCTGATTCTAGGCTCCCTGCTCGTATTTAAGGTAATGGAAGGTCTGTTTGCATAGACTAGTTAATTGTGGACTTCATTACATGGTGTTATAGTGGGGAATCATCAGTGTTGTATAGACACTTTCTCTAGGCCTGGTTAGATTTCCAAGAGTGACAGCACTCTGAGGTGTTGGTGAGGAAAGAGAGCTGCTGGAGGTAGGGATGGGGAGTGGGTATCTCAAGATTCTATATGCAGGCTTTCACATTTTCTTCCCTTTCTCGGTATCACATTCCTATTCTTACCAGCGCTTTCTGTCCTCTAGATTGAAGACCCCTTGTTCTCTTCTCAAGAGAATACATCTCTAATCTTCTGATGGAATAGAAATGTTCAGTTAATCAGACAGATGATCTTAGGGTCCAACTGCTCTGTAAACAGACTTTGAACTGATTCTCCCATTTGGAGTCCCATTTTTACCCCCACTTCCAGAGGTGATAGGTGATGCCCGTTTCTGAGCCTTTCTTGTGGTTCATGAATCTAGTTGCTTCTCAGCATTCCTTATTTCATTCAAGATGCAGCTTTTGGGGTTTGCCCTGTGCATCTGCTTCCCAACTTTCTCAATGTTGTTGATGTTGCCTCTTCTCTTTTCTTTATGAGCTAAACTTCTAAAAGATTGCTTTTCTATCCTCTCAATAGGTCTCGAAAGGGAGCAGGGGTAAACACTTGTGCTCTCTCTGCCATCTGCCGTCTTTCGCTGGCACCCAATCCAACTGCATTATTGATCCAGGCGTGTTGTCCTTTCAGGCTCTACTCCATCGATACTGGCATTCACTTCGGTTGTACATTCAGATGAACAACTAAGGTTGAAGGGTACAGGCGATACAAAAGGCCCTTTCCTACTTCATAGCCTCATAGAGTACACTGGTGTGGAGTATGGATTTTCAGATGCAAATATCAACACCCACTTCATTCCCAACAACGGCCTTCAGAAGCAGCTGCAATGCTACCACTTAGTTTAGCTTAGCAAAGGATCCTACAAGGAGTGTAGAAATTGTGGTTGAGTATCCTCCAGGCTCTTTCAGAAAGAGAGCCAGAGACGAATCTTTCTAATTGTGTTCCCTCAAGAAGGAAAAAATCCAATTACCTATATAAATCTGAGCGTTAAAGCAAGACGTCTATGTTTTTCTCCTCAGCAGTAATCACGCTATTGACAAGTTACCAGGGATCCTGAAGGCAGATAGGAAATAACTGTTACAATAATAGGTGGCAGGCTGTGGTTTAATTGGAAAACCCTGAGTTCCCTTGAATCTGTACTTTTTTTGAGCTGCTCAGTTGTTTGATAGCTATGCAGTAAGTACTAGCTTCAGGCCAGGCAGAGTGTGAGGCTTACGGTGTTGAAACTAAAGAGATGTGGAGTGACACCTGCCACAGCGCTTGGAATATCTTGGTTCTTGGAAAATAGTTGTTAAAGTGAAAATATGGACCTTGCTCTCAAATAGTATGTTCTCTAGAGAGCAAGGCAAAGGTATTTTGTAAGAGTGCATAGAAGAAACAAAACTTTAGGTAGGTCTGAAAGCTAGAGTAACAATCAGGTGAAAATTAATTACTAACCAGTCTCCCTTCCCCTGCGTACCTGAGAAACTTGATCAAGTTAAGGTGAAAGTAAGTAATTGCTTGATAAAATGTTGTGCAAAATATTCAAGGCATTAAATATTGTCTGGTGTGGCTGAAGACGTCAGGGCTGCATATTTGGAATCCCAAACAATTTTGTGAATGAACAAGGGCAAGGAAAATATTTGGATCTTAGAGCACTTATGTCTAACTTCTACCCTTTTTTCTTCTGTTTCTCAATGAAATGAGGCTATACCTGGGCATCATAGGCTCATAAGTATTGTATATAAGGCATTTCTGAATAAACTGTTTTGACTAGATTAACCAAGTTGTTCAGTCAAAACCCCATTCCTATTATAGGTTTGAGTGGCATTTTAAAATCGAGAATCCCTTAGTTTCAAAGATGATGAAATTCACATATTCATCCAGTTATCTTGTCATCATATGACTAGAATGGTAGTCTGGGGCTTAATTTGTAAAACTAATGGAAAACACTCGTGAAATTTTGTACCATGTATTCTTTTGTGATAGTTTTAGTCTTGAAAAATATATGCCATCACTCAAAGGGAAATATTTAAACTGTTTTAATATGTGTGGCAGATATTGTTTACTGGCACATAGCCATATACCCGCCTTTCTACTGGTGGTACATTTCCCAGACCCATTTGGGCTCAAGGGAGGTTCTGTCAGTGGGAGACCTTCATGGAGGATTAGAGGCAGGAGGGCTGTAGAAGCCATTCTGCTTCTGCTGAAACTTAGGCAGAAGAACCAGCAGTGGTAGCAGTAGGGTCATGGTTCTTGTTCAGGATTCAGTGGTACCAGCAGCAAGTGTAGTCCCTTCAGATCTTGCAAGGGCACTGGCTGCTTCGTGATCTCTGGTCAATATCACCCTCCCTCTTTTGCTGCCCCAGAACTTTCAACACTTTTCTAATTTCTTGCATTAAATCTCTCTCTAGGCTATGAAGAGTGGTTTCTCTTTACCTCCCTGGGTACTGGCTGATAAAGAACAGAATTCCTTAAAACTATAATCGGGATTTTCCTGTGTCTTTTAGGAAAAAGCATTCTATAGTTTCTGGATATTCACCTGATACTCTGGTTTCTCTATTCTTGCCCTTCTGAGGACATTAGTTTAGTCTTATTTGGAGGTCATAAATGTAACTACATAGATATTAATCCCATGTAATCAAATAGTCTTTAACCTTATCTTATTTTACATGGCATAAATGTACCACACTTTACTCTTCAATTGTATGTTATCTATTTACATGTTTTGGGAAAATGTTCTTGAATTAATTATCTATTGTAGCATAACAAATTCCCTCAAAACTTAGTGGCTTAAAACAATGCTTGTTATCCCGTGGTTTCTGTAGGTCAGGAATCTGGTATGGCTTAGCAGAGTCATCTGTCTCAGAATCTCTCTCAAGACTACAAGGTATTGACGGGTGTTTTCGCCTCATTTGAAGGCCCAACTAGTGGACGATCTGCTTCCAGCACATGATTGTTGTTTGGATCCAGTTCCTCATGGGCTGTTGGACTGAAGGCCTAAATTCCTCATGGGCTGTTCAACCTGGAAGCTGCTCTCAGTTCCTTGCCACATGGGTTTCTCAACAGGGGAGCTCACAACTTGATATGATGGCCATCTTGGAGACATAGTCTTTTATAACCTAATCCGGGAAGGGACAGTCCATCACTTTTTCCATTTTCTATTTGATAGAAGCAAGGCATTTCATCCAGCCCACACACAGGGGAGAGGGGTCACACAAGCATGTGAATACTGGGAGGTGGGAGTCATTTGGAGTCATTCCAGAAGGTGCCAGACACATTACTTTCCTAAACAAACAGTGCATTTCTTGATTTCTGTTTCAGTGTTTAGTAAAATATTGATGAAAGTTGGGCTTTTACGTGGTGTAGTCAGCCTAATTATGTGGTTTCAGTGACTGTGTACATAAACTTATAAACAGTAGAAACAGGCAGCCAAACAAATTAACCCACCTCCCTTTCACCCTGGGTTATACATTTATTTCTTGAGATTGCAATTAATACATTATTAGTTTTCACTTATATATTGTGTAAAATCACCACATAAATGAATCACCTTAGCTACTACCAGTTTATGTGAGAGATTTTCTTTAGTTAAGGAGAACTTCAGGATCTTCAAGTCAACCTCCACTCTGGAATCATCTTTTAATGGCCACAGAAATGGAAAACATGCCACCTGCAGACTTTCAGATAAAAAGATCCCCATTTCCAGTGGAAATGGAAATGTCTACTTTCAATGGGATCTTTCAAAATTGCATCATGCTTACACTTCAGTCTCTTACCTAAATCCTGATAAATAACAAAGTGCTCTCTTTGGATAGAGGAAGGTTTCTGCTATTAAAGACGTTCACATGGCAACTCTGTGCTCTCTCTTAGGAGTCCTGCCAGTGCTTTTATCATTTCAAATCTAAAAGGGGCTTAAAGTTGCTTCATTAAAACCCTCTCTAGGAAAAGTCAAAATCCTTCCATAAGTCAGAATGAGATACATCTATATAAAGACTCAGCATTTACATTACTTTCCAGGTAGAAAATGTATTGGCTATGCTCCACCATATTACATTGGAAGAAGAAATTTTTTATATAAATCTCAGATATCAGAGATATGAGCACACAAGTTTTAAACATACACTGAAATATTTGGTACAAGGCTTTGCCTTGCATGAAGGCAGAGACAGCATTACCCAGGTGGTGAGATTTTAAGAGCAAGGGACAAACCAACACCTTAAACAAACTCTTCTTCCAGTTTAACTATGATGTCAGCTATTCTCTTATTTAAGAGTTACTGCTATGGATGAATTAATTGTCCCCTTTCCAAATGCAAATGCCTGCAGAAGGAAAAAAATGTAAGTAATTTTCAGAACCCAGTACCTTTGGATAAATTAGTCATATTCTTTCCATAGGAGCGTTCTTGATAGATGGCAGAAGGTGGTGGGAAGAAAGCTGAGAACCTTCCCCAGGCAAGTGGATGGAGAGTGAGGGTCATAGGGCAGTTACGCCATTGGAAGAGCAGGTGACAAACTAGATAAGATGAGAAAATCCATGAATAAGGCATTTATTTGTGTGTCAAATGTTTTGTATCATATATACATCACACAATCCATCCTCACATCTCCCTTCATGGCTAGAAGTGGCAGAGCTGGGTTTCAGGTTCAGCTCTGTCTGACACTAAAGACAGTGCTCTTTCATCACACTTGCTCAGAATTATTCTGGAATTTAAGGTGGGAAGCCCCAAAGATAGAATTGGCAACTTTCTTTCCTAAGTGTGTTTATGGTGAAAGAGAAAATGTGAGAGCCATCCTATGCTAGAATTGAAATGTTTGTTACTGCCTTTAGAGAGATCACATTTGGATCAGTTTCTCTTTCCCATGGAAATTATTTGTTTGGTTATCTTAAAATTTCTGTCTTGAATGCTCCGGGCCACTTGGCATAGATAGTTTAAAGGAACTGTGAGGGACCACATTTGCTCATGTGCCTCCTTTCCTTCCTGCAAATGTTGGACCAAACTACATCCTCAGAGACAGAAGCAAATGATAATTGATGGTCATATTAATAACCCTGAAATATCAAGAAAATATCAAATTGTGTTCAGTGGCCTATATATAATAAGACAAAAATATACATCCTATATTTCAGAAAGTTTTCTTTTTTTTGGCTGTATTGAGTCTTCGTTGCTACGCGTGGGCTTTCTCTAGTTGTGGAGAGTGGAGGCTACTCTTCATTGTGGTGCTCGGGCTTCTCATTGCAGTGGCTTCTCTTGTTGCGGAGCACGGCCTCTAGGTGCGTGGGCTTCAGTAGTTGCAGCACATGGGCTCAGTAGTTGTGGCTCGCGGGCTCTAGAGTGCAGGCTCAGTAGTTGTGGTGCACGGACTTAGTTGCTCCACGGCATGTGGGATCTTCCCGGGCCAGGGCTTAAACCTGTGTTCCCTGCATTGGCAGGTGGATTCTTAACCACTGTGGCACCAGGGAAGTCCCCAGAAAGATTTCTAATATGTTTATTTTTCTAAATATTGGTACCTGAATCCATTGATGTCAACTCATTCATTGACCTGTTGCTTAATTTCTAAAAATGCCTAAGAGGTGTTTGGCATGATTCTTGTCCTCAATAATTTCTACTCTTGTTCGTCCAACAAATATTCATTAAGTACCTACTGGATACTGAGCAGAGGTCTAGAGGCTAGAGATAGAGCAGTGAATGAACTCATATAGAGCAAGAAGACAAAAAGACCTTAAAAACTTGAGTGGGTGGCTACATATAGTGTACAGACTCCTAAAATTTGACGATTCCCCAGAGAAGGGAAGAGTACAGTATTTGGGGAGATTTGCACTTGGCCAAATAGAGGCTGATTTTAATTTCCTGAAGGGTCTAAACTTTAATTTAAAAAGATCTAGCTCCTCTTAAATTTGCTGTCTGGCATCCTTCTCCACAGGGAAACTAGCCTGCTGCCGTCCACCCATCTATGCACTCATTCATTCATTTGTTCAGCGATTACCTGAGTGCCTCCTACATGCAGGACAGTGGGTTGGCTCTCGTCAATGTGTATGAACTAAAGGGCAAGCCCTGCCCCTCATGGGAAGATGCATACGTTGCAAAGTGTGAGTGAGGAAAATAGCAAAGAGTTATTTGACAGAATACATATTGAAAGGCCTCCCTTAGGAGATGACATGCATGCTTGAAATCTGATGCATGAGAAAGAGGCAGACCAGTGAAGAAGTGAAAGAAGAGAATTGTGGGCTCAGCATTCAGCTTTCACAGAGACCAACAGCGAGAGTGAGATTAGTACGTTTAAAAACGAAAACAAGACCACTTTGGCAGGTGCATTGGGAGTGAAGGTGGCAGGTTTATAGGGTTGGAGAGGTGGGCAAGAATCAGACTATCAGTGCCTTGTAAGTCATGGTAAAGAACTTGGGTTTTATTTTAAATGAAAAAGAAGTCACTGATTGGTTTTAAGAAGAGGGTGGTCCAAATTATGTTTATAAATATCATTTTGGCTACTTTGTGGAGAATGGACTGAAGAAGGAAGAGACTGATGGAAGATGATTAGGAGGCTTTAGTTACAGACCAGGCGAAGACATCACAAGCTTTTCACTTTGCAAAACTGGCAGGTCATAAAAATAGAGTCAGTAATTTTGCCTTCCATTTGTCTGAAGCACTTGCTCTTCTTTGAGATATTGAATCAACTCAATAGTGACAATTGGCTCTTCTCTGGGGAATCACTGACTCAATAAATTTTCAAAGCCAGTGTCCAGTTTAACCCACAGTGGGGTCTTTTTTCCTAGATGTTCAATAGCCTCTTCTCCTATTCTCCTCCCCCTCCTCTCCCTCCCTCTTCCTCCTCTCCCTCCTTCTTCTCCTCCCCCTCCTCTTCCCATCCCCCTTCCCTCTCCCCCTCCTCCCTCCTCTTCCCCCTCCTCCACTTTTTTCCCTCTTCCTCCTCCACCTCCTCCTCCTCCTTCTCCTCCTCCTTCTTCTTCTCCTTCTCCTTCTCCTCCTCCTCCTCCTCCTCCTCCTCCTCCTCCTCCTCCTCCTCCTCCTCCTCCTCCTCCTCCTCTTCCTTCTCCTCTCCCGTTCTCAGTCATCCTAGTCAAGTCAGAAGATAGATAATGACCACAGTCCATATTCTGAACAGAGCAGGAGAAGAAATGGTTCTTGTGTGATTAAGGAGTTTGTATCATGTTCACTATTAACAATACGAATGTGAAAACAACTTAGTGATGGAAAGTAGGATTGCCAAGGGAGGGTGGAGTCAGTGAAAGAAGGAGGCATTTGCTACAGGCTGGAGGAGAGTTGACCTTCACCTGGCTTACAATAATCAGGGCTCAATTCCAGAGGCTGTGAGTGGAGCAAATCCTGCCCTACCTCCTAAGTATCTACCCAGGGAGGGAGAGAGGAATGGATGGCAAGGATAAAAACTCCCTAGACTGTTATTAGTTGGCTTGGATTGCTATAACAAAATACCACAGACTGGGTGAATTAAACAACAGACATTTACTTTTTCACAGTCTTGGATGCTGTAAGTCCAAGACCAGGGTGCCTGCATGATTGGTTTCTGGTGAGGCCTCTCTCCTTAGCTTGCAGATAGCCATACATAGTAGAGAAAGAGAGCAATCTCTCTGGTATCTTCTCTTTTTTTTTTTTTTTTTTTTTTGCGGTATGCGGGCCTCTCACTGTTGTGGCCTCTCCCGTTGCGGAGCACAGGCTCCGGACGCACAGGCTCAGCGGCCATGGCTCACGGGCTTAGTTGCTCCTCGGCATGTGGGATCTTCCCAGACCGGGGCACGAACCCGTGTCCCCTGCATCGGCAGGCGGATTCTCAACCACTGCGCCACCAGGGAAGCCCCTGGTATCTTCTCTTATAAGGACACTAATCCCGTCAGTAGGGTTCCCACTCATGACCTCATCTAATCACCTCCCATGGGCCTCACCTCCAAATACCATCACATTAGGTATTAGGTCTTCAACATATAAATTTTGGGGGACACAATTCAGTCCATAACAGACTGTTTCAGGCCCATTTCAGACTTTTTTTTTTTTTTTTTTGCGGTACGCGGGCCTCTCACTGTTGTGGCCTCTCCCGTTGCAGAGCACAGGCTCCGGACTCACAGGCTTAGCAGCCATGGCTCACGGACCTAGCAGCTCCACAGCATGTGGGATCCTCCTGGACCAGGGCACGAACCCGTGTCCCCTGCATTGGCAGGTGAACTCTCAACCACTGCGCCACCAGAGAAGCCCCCATTTCAGACTTTTATACTTGCTTTTGTAACATGTATAAATATGCACATTTATTATGGGATTATATATCATATGAAATATTATGTATATGTATAATTATTTAATTCATCTCTATCTCTTCCATGAGATTAGACTCTTTAAACATAGTGATTCAGTCCTTTGCTCATTACTTTTTCTCTAGCTGTTTAAATGATAGGTGCTTAGTACATATCTGCTTAATGAATGTTTACATTTGAAGTATAATATAAATTCATAGTTAAAAACCATTCTGTGATTTACATATTGGGATTCTACATTATTATCTCACTTTTTACGATGGAATACATTGTAATAAATGCTGACAAAATACATGTCATTCATGCTAAGAAACTTTGAAAACGCTAAATGCCTCTCTATAAGCTCCTCTGTCATTTGCGTTATGGGCAAACTGACAGAAATTTATAGTGTTACATGTACCCTCTGTGGCTTATGTTTGCTAGATTCTCTTATAAAAAATCATTCTCGGTCCTTTGGTCCAGGAAATCTTAGTCAGGAACGCAGGACTCCTTACAATCTGGTTTCAGTCTACCACCTGGGTTTGTCAGCTCTTCTCCTTCAGTCCACTGTCTCCACTAGAGGCTGGTAGATAAACTCTACCAGTTTATCTGTTTCAAAAACATGCCCTGGGGCTTCTCTGTTGGTGCAGTGGTTGAGAGTCTGCCTGCCAGTACAGGAGACACAGGTTCGAGCCCTGGTCTGGGAAGATCCCACATGCCGCAGAGCAACTAGGCCCGTGAGCCACAACTACTGAGCCTGCGAGTCTGGAGCCTGTGCTCTGCAACAAGAGAGGCTTCAACAGTGAGAGGCCCGCGCACCGTGATGAAGAGTGGCCCCCACTTGCCGCAACTAGAGAAAGCCCTTGCACAGAAACGAAGACCCAACACAGCCAAAAATAATAAATAAATAAAAATTAAAACAAAAAACAAAAAAACATGCCCTGCAAATTTTCCCCTGTCGTCCTCCTAACCCCACTGATGGCAGTCCAAGCTGAGCTTTTCCTAAGGCTTTGCATACATAATCCTATTTAATTCTTACAATGACCCTATGAGGTGGGTATTGTTCAAATTTTAGCTGAAGAAGTTTGGGGTCAGAGAAGTGAAGTAACTTGCCTAAAATGACATGGCTAATAAGTGGCAAATCCAAGTCTCTACCCCAAAGTTTGTAATCCCTAACGTGATACCTTCACTTCTGAAAGGATCTATCCACGTCTACCTACATCCTCAAAGCCCAACTTGGGTGGTACTTCCTCTATCAAGTCTTTGCTAAACACTCTAAGTTCAGTGAATTGTCCCTTCTTGTAACAAACATAGCCATCATTTGTTGAGTGCCTACCATGTACCAGGACTTCTGTTAAGTTGTTTTATATAAATTGTCTTATTTAACACTCTCATTGACCTTATGAAATTAGTATAACGTTATCACAGAAGAGAAGCTAGCTTCAGAGTGATACCGTACTTGTTCAAGGTCACAGGGCTATAATATTTTACAGAAGGGATTCAAACCCAGGTTGTTCTGGCCCCTGAGCCAGGGCTTTTACCTTGTCATAATCTCCCATGTTAGAAGTACCAGCCACCTGACCAGGCATGGCTGGTTATGGGATAATGTGCGACTGTGAATAGTATTAATGAAGTCATCCTAGTTAGAAATAATGGCATGGAGTGACCAACACAACACAGATCCGTATAAAAGAGTATAAATTGGATGGTTATATTAGTTTCCTCTTGCTGCTGTAACTAATTACCACAAATTTAGTGGCTTAACACAACACAAATTTAGAATCTTATGGTTCTGGACATCACAAGCCCTAAAATCAAGGTTTTGGCAGGGCTGTGTTTTTTTCTAGAGTCTCTAGCAAAGAATATGTTTCCTTGTCTAGTTTTTACAGGCTGCCTGCATTGCTTGGCTTATGATTCTGTCCTACAACTTCAAAGTCAGCAGTGTTGTATTTTTCAAACTTTTTCCTTTGACCCTTATACCTCTCTCTTAAAAGGACCCGTTTGAGTACATTGGGTCCCTCTGGTTAATCCAAAGTAATCTTTCCATTTCAAGATCTTACACTTAATCACACCTGGAAAGCCCCTGTAGACAGATAAGGTAACATATTTGTGTTCTTGGGATTAGGGCACGAACGTTTTTGGTGCGAGGGGCGGCATTATTCAGCTTGCCACAGTGATGGTGGTGTACAGGACATTCAGGTCTCCAGGGCTGGGGAGAAAGAGTTAAGGACTGGTTGTTCTGATCCATATTGTCGGTGTTTTTATTTTAAGGAAAAGCAGAGAGAAATGGTTAATCCAAAGGAAAAAAGCACTAATGGTGAGATTTCAGGCATTGCTACCTGCAGCATTTTTCAAAATTCAAAAGGTAAAGAGTTTCCCATTGTACCAACATAGAACACCAACCTAGGAAAAATTCCCACAGAGACTTCTCAGTAGGTCCTCACCGAGGATAAACATATGATGATCAAACATCATCTTTGTGAAACTCTTCGATCTGTTGGAGTGCTACGAGTGGAGACATAGGTAGCAGGGCAGTGTCTGCCTAGAGGCCCTGCGATAGAGATGACCACACCTGTTTTCTAGGTGATGGAGAGATGGCATCTGAGTACCTGACCTACTTGTCTAAGTTTTCATTGCAAATGAGTTGAAGGGTCGGAACTAAATCTGTGGTTGCTTGAATCTCAGTCTGGTTCCCCTTTTCATTCTGAAATTGAGGGTTGTTTTTAAAGGCAGTGGAGAGAAAAGGGATGTCAGCTGGGAAAGAACAGAATAGACCGCTGATGGCCAGCAGCTGAGAGCGGCATGTCAGTGGAGCACTGGATCTCTTTCCATGCTGCACTTCTAAATAGGGCCCTACTTTCCATTTTTCTCCTCTTGGTTCCTTTGCCCTGTTTAAGACAACATCAGGGTCTATGGTGGTGGCTCATGGTGTGGGGGCTTGATACAGGAAAGGCTGGAGGTGATGGAGGAGTATAGGCAGTGCTTTTTCTTTCACCTCCAATCCTGTTCCCTTTGCTCTAGTGACTTAGAAGTTAAATGGTTAAAGAGGGCAACTGTTGTTGCAGTTGCAGACAATGTTTCAGGTTGTTATACTATATGTATCCTGGTATCTATATTTCCACATGAATAATACCTTTGAAAACTGGACTCTAAACTTGACGTTACTCTTCCCCTCCTGATTCTGCAGCAGAGGCAAAATTCTTTAGCACGAGCAAAATGCAGAATGCTGAGATTTTTAAAAAACACTTTATTGAGGTATGATTGAGATATAAAAAGCTGTACATATTTCATGTATACAACTTGATGAATTTTGGAATAAGATACACCAGTGGTCCCCAACCTTTTTGGCACCGGGGACGGGTTTCGTGGGAGACAGTTTTTCCGCAGGGGTGGGTGGGGCGGGGACAGTTCAGGCGTTCATGTGAGCGATGGGGAGCGGCAAATGAAGCTTTGATTGCTCGCCGCTCACCTCCTGCTGTGCAGCCCGGTTCCTAACAGGCTGCAGACCAGTAGCGGTCCGTGGCCTGGGGTTGGGGACCCCTGAGATACACCCATGAAACCATCACCATCACCACCATCAAGGCCATGAACATATTTCTCACCTCCCCAAATTTCCTCCCATCTCTATTATTGTTATTATTATTATAACAGTTAACATAAGATCTACCTTCTTAGCAAATTTTAAGTATACAGTACAGTATTGTTAGCTATAGGTGTTATGCTATATAACAGATATCCAGAACTTATTTATCTTATATAACTAAATGCTAAAATTTTGGAGGCTATTAGATCAAGCCCTCAGAACAAAGATATAGATGTAACTCTAGCCTTTTGCTAATAGATATACCAATAGTAAGAGAAATAGATAGCAGGCATTTGCAGTTTCCTGAAGGAAATAAATATCTTTACTGAGAGAATTTTAACATCGTTAATTTCAATTAAGGATGTATTCTTTGAGTTGGGTATCTGTTTATTGCATTTAAGATCTTGGTGTACATAATTCGGTGAACTCAGTTAAGACAACACTTTTTGAGTAATGTTGGCTTCACAGGATGTATTGGAGTCTCAAGATGCTACATATTAATGCTTTCCACTCTGGAGAAATAAATGTGAAGCTACAGCATAAGGTTTGCCTCAGCTGGTACAATTTCTTCTTTGTCTGTTTACCTCATCCAAGCTGACACCTGTTCTCCTGCTCATTCACATGGACGTGTTAGAGCAGACATGCGCCCCATTTTAAGGAAATTTGCTTTTAAAAGAGTCTGAAGTGAATGATACATTCTACTGTAACTAATACAGAATTGCAGGTAAAAGTAGAGAAGATATTTGGGAAAAAGGGGATTTTCTTCCTACAAATAACCACTGCATTTTATACACTGTTTATATCTATTTTAAATCTCCTTTACCACCAAAAGGAATTTATAAAATACTCATTTCTCTCTCACTATGATATCTAAGTATTTTTTCCCCTAATGCTTCCATCTCTGGAATGCATACAAATCTGTTAACGGTTGACTTGGGAATGGACATCCAAAGGCTGATCAGCTATCATTTCCCAGTGCCGGGGCCAGGGCTGAATCAGCAGCATGACAACCTACAAGCAGCTGGAACATCTGGAACAACATCAGAGGTGTAAAGGGAACGATTTCTCATGGCCAGATCTCAGACTAATTCAAACAAAACAAATTCAAACTGATGATAAATTCACTTTGGCTCTTGCTCTTGTGTTGGAAGCATCCAGTCCCTACCAGGACAACCAGTATGGCTGAAAGGAGAAAGTTAAAACAGCAATTAGATGGTGCTAATGTGGCTCCAATACAATCCCTCCCCTGGTTTCAGGACTTTGCCTGCCAGGGCTCTTGGCCGCCATCCCAGGGCTTAATTGCATTTTGCAAGTAGCCATAGTACAATTGCCACTGTTATCTCCCTAGCTAATTTGAGACACAGTCCTCATGGCCAATTCACTAAAAATGGAACTGAAATACCTCTGACAGAAAAAGTATTTTCTAGTTTAAAGACTGACTCAATTAAGGGAATAGTTGGTTCTGAGAGAGAAAGAATAGGGGGCAAAATAGATGAACAAATCATACCCTTGAACTCTAGAATTCTCTTTCAGTAAAACACGATAGAGTAATGGTTAATAAGATTTGAGACATTGCTACTGTTTAAATTTTATATTCATTTTCAAGTGGAGTGGATGTTAAGTGGAATTTGGCCTTATGGTGATTGAGGGGCAGTGGAGCTTAGTAGAATGGGTACTGGTCTGATTCTGGAGACCACTGGCTCTAGCTCAAGTGAACTTCATTTTAGTCTCGCCTAGGCTAGTTGCTAAATATATAAACTTGGAGAAGCCACTTGGAAATTTAATATCTCCGTTTTCTCATCAACATATTGAGGATTAAAAAGTGTTTCCCTTATCTAATTTTCAGGATTGATTGTTAAAATACTTGGAAATTTACAAAATGATGAGTTTAAAGTCTTATATTAAAATCTAACTAGTAAATATTTCTAGTAAAAATAAATAGATGTTTGTCAACTACAGCCATCTATAAAATTGTAAGGAAGGCTGGAGGAAAATTTTTTTTTAAGTATGAGTTTTAAGGCAGATGAACATAAAGCAGCCGCAAAATGAGCACATGAGAAATATTACCTCCTAGAGCTAATTCTAATGAGAAGAGACAAACTCCATTTTTCCATTAGGCTACAGTGCAGTGGGAATGGAGCTGCTGGACCACCAGTTGACACCTATGAGCACTTACAGGGCACTTAACACTATGCTGGCCATTGTGGGAATTAGAACATTCCAGTCTCTTTTCTTAAGGGGCTCATAATCTAGCTGAAGAAACAAGACCCAGATATTATGCCACTGGACAAGAAAATATGTACTTATAAATTGTTCAGTACAAATTTAAAGGTCAGAAAAAGTTGAGGTCCTAGAAAAGAAAAAAAATAAATAAAAGAACAGAACAGTTTAAAGAGGCTTCATGGAGGAGATAGGATTTGAGTAGGGACTGAAAGATTGTTAGGATTTGAAAATAGAAAATAGGAAAAAAGTTTAGCTATTTCAGGAGAGGGAAACGTACTGAATAGAAGTGTAAAGGAGGGAATAAAGATGATGAAAAGAGAGGCGGCTTTGTTAATTAAAGTATGATTTATAAACCTTGTTTATAGCTCCTACATACGTAAGCAGGTATGGCAAAGCTTCTCACCAAAAAGGCATCATACATTTAATACCCATACCAAACAGTAAGTCATGTAATTTATAAGCATCTGAATCTTCCTGAAAGATGACAGAGACCCTAGACAAACAAGGCTCACCTGAAAAGGGTGAGAATACTTCAAGTACAAAAGAACAGATGAAAATAAAAAGACCAAATTTAATAAGGGCCAGAATCAGATGTCAAAGTCGAGTTAGAGAATCGAGTTCAAAATCAGAGAGATGAGGTCAAACAAGAGCAGAATCTCTAGAGAGGGCTCAGAAAAGAGGGCCCTGAACCTTTGCCTCCAAGACCAGCTGGTCATCAAGGCTTCCTTTTATGAGCTAACAGAAGACATTCAAGAGTCTGATTCAGAGTCCTGGGGGGTTGAGGAATGGACGGGAGGCCATTTAGATCAATGCAATGACAGCTTTCAATTATCAAATTCTACTTTGCAGTCCTGTTCCCTTAAGATCCTAGTCATAGGAAAAAAGCTGATGCTTACTAAGCCACAGAACGTGAAAGAGGCTTTAAATAGGTCTTCTTGATTTATTTTAGTTGAATTGTTAATACCAATAAGTATGGAGGAATCTTTGGGAAGATTTGACTTTATAGGCTGGAAGAAAAACTAATTAAGATCAATTATATGTTGAAACATCAAATTTTGATTTCCAATAATTATAGGGCAATGTTCATCCTATACTACTTGAGATAACAAGAGAGACTTAGGGAGGTAAAATTGAATTTTCGAAGTACTCTGCTTTGAATATGTCTACAGGGTAGTCTCATGTAGATTTACTAATTCTCTCTGCAGCTTTCTCCAGAGAGACCAGCATTCCTACATGGAGTATCAATGCCCACTTTTGCAGAGGTAATGCTTATAGTGCCTGTGGTATTCTTACAGCAACCTCAGCCCAAAGAGCAGGCTTGGCAGAAGGAAAAAAGGGAACACAATCAGAATAGTTGTTACAAAGCCCATTCACTTTATTGAACTTCATTAATAAGTTTAGTGAAGTCAGCTCAGAGTCTATTAATTAGATTCTTGCATAATATTGATTTAATTATCTGGATTTAGTTAATCTGGTTAACCTTTTCTTCCTGGTACTTTTGGTTCTGTTTTAGCTCATCAGTAAAAGAAAACTCAAAAAACAAAGAATAGAAGTTATGAGCCATCAACACAATCAATTGAATTAACATGTGAAAAAATCTAGATGCTTACTGCATAGCTTAAACCAAAATAAATGCCAGATGGACTGAAATTTTAAACATAAATAACAGAAGCCTGAGAGAACTAGAAGAAATAAGTGAATAATTATACTTGGTAAAGGAGAATTGCCTAGGCATAGTCCCCAAAACAAAGCTCATAAGGGAAAATATTGATAGATTTGATAACATAAAATTTTTAAATTTGGTAAAGTGAATAAATCAATAACCCCAAATTAAAAGGCAAATCACAATCTGGAAAAGCATTTATAAAACATTTGACAGATAAAGGATTAATTTCCTTAAGGAAATCTTATAGGTCAGTAAGAGAAGACAATCCCAATGGAAAAAAATGAAATAATAACCATAAGAATGTGTGTTATCACTAGTGATGAAATAAATCTGATGTAACTAACAATAAAAAAAAAACACTGAGATCGTAAAAGAAAAACACTCAGTGTTGATAAGGATCTGGGGGAAAGATAATCCCATACACTGAAATAACAATGGTTAAATTTTATTTAATACTTGTTATGTGTATCAGATCCCATTTTATATTTTTATGTAAATTTTCACATTTAATCTTCAGAACAACTGTATGAAATAGATAGCATTATTTTACCTATTTTTAGATGTGGAAATTAAGACCTAGAGGGGTTCAGTAAGTTGCCAATTACCAGAGGTTATTAAGGTAAGATTTGAACCTGGAGCCTACCTCAGAGGCCCATAGTCTTACTCATCACTGTGAGGTTATCTCTGTTTAAGAGGGCTATAAACTGATAATGACTTTCTGGAAGACAATTTGGCAAAAACCAATTCAATTGCAAAAGTTGTTAACCTGTTCATATCCTTTTACCCAAGAATTCTTCTTTTAAAAATACAGTAAAAATAGTGAGAAGAGTGCAAAATTATACGTGCAATGGTATTTATTAGAGTATGGTGCACAATAAGAAAATAATCCAAATAGCAAAGATATAGGAAATGGCAGTGCAACTTTAAGGGACATCTATAGTGGAATGTTATGCATATATTACAAAAGATGATGTAAAAATATAATGAGGGTCAGGGAAATATGCTTCATTTGAGTTCAAAAAGCCTACTACAACAGCTCTTGTATTCAATGTGTTACCAAGTCCAATTACAAGCTCTTCTCTGGTAATAATATACTTTTTATTATAAACATTTAGGGAGAGCCCTCTATGTACTGAGTAGTTATGATCAAATATCTTTATTGTCATGGAGCTTACATTCTAGTGGGGGAGACAGACTATAAACAAGAATAAAACAGGAAAATAGCATATCAGAGGGCAAAGAGAAAAAAATAAAGCATATGCAATGTTGGCAGGAGGGTGACAATTGAAATTTAGGTGGCACAACCAGGAAAGACCTCACAGAGAGTATGGCTTTTTATCAAACAACACTTATCCCATGAGGAAATTGAAATAGAGAGTAAAGAAGTCATTTCGCTGAGGTCTAGCACCTAGTTAGTACAAGAGGCAAATGCGAGCACCCTGATTCCACTCTGCTATAGATAAAAACAGAGTTGTATTTATAATTATTAATAGTAATTATTTATGCATGGTGAGATGTGTTGATATTTTTGTGAAAACCACCGTGTTTGCTGGTGTATAAGACACATGGTGTCTTTTTATTTTTAACATCTTTATTGGAGTATAATTGCTTTACAATGGTGTGTTAGTTTCTGCTTTATAACAAAGTGTATCAGCTATACGTATACATATGTCCCCACATCTCCTCCCTCTTGTCTCTTCCTCCCACCCTCCCTATCCCACCCCTCTAGGTGGTCACAAAGCACCGAGCTGATCTCCCTGTGCTATGTGGCTGCTTCCCACTAGCTATCTGTTTTACATTTGGTAGTGTATATATGTCCATACCACTCACTCACTTCATCCCAGCTTACCCTTCTCACTCCTTTTGTCCTCAAGTCCATTCTCTATGTCTGCGTCTTTATTCCTGTCCTGCCCCTAGGTTCTTCAGAACCTTTTTTTTTTTTTTTCATTCCATATATATGTGTTACCACATGGTATCTGTTTTTCTCTTTCTGACTTCACTCTGTATGACAGACTATAGGTCGATCTACCTCACTACAAATAACTGAATTTTGTTTCCTTTTATGGCTGACTAATATTCCACTGTATGTATGTGCCACATCATCTTTATCCATTCATCTGTCAATGGATACTTAGGTTGCTTCCATGTCCTGGCTATTGTAAATAGAGCTGCAATGAACATTGTGGTACATGACTCCTTTTGCATTATGGTTTTCTCAGGGTATATGCCCAGTAGTGACATTGCTGGGTAATATGGTAGTTCTATTTTTAGTTTTTAAGGAACCTCCATATTGTTCTCCATAGTGGCTGTATCAATTTACATACCGACCAACAGTGCAAGAGGGTTCCCTTTTCTCCACACCCTCTCCAGCATTCATTGTTTGTAGATTTTTTGATGATGGCCATGCTGACTGGTGTGAGGTGATACCTCATTGTAGTTTTGATTTGCATTTCTCTAATGATTAGTGATGCTGAGCATCCTTTCATGTGTCTGTTGGCAATCTGTATGTCTTCTTTGGAGAAATGTCTATTTAGGTCTTCTGCCCATTTTTGGATTGGGTTGTTTGTTTTTTGATATTGAGCTGCATGAGCTGCTTGTAAATTTTGGAGATTAATCCTTTGTCAGTTGCTTCATTTGCAAATATTTTCTCCTATTCTGAGGGTTGTCTTTTCATCTTGTTTATGGTTTCCTTTGCTGCTCATAAGCTTTTAAGTTTCATTAGGTCCCATTTGCTTATTTTTATTTTTATTTCCATTTATCTAGGAGGTGGGTCAAAAAGGATCTTGCTGTAATTTATGTCATAGAGTGTTCTGCCTGTGTTTTCCTCAAAGAGTTTTATAGTGTTTAGCCTTACATTTAGGTCTTTAATCCATTTTGAGTTTATTTTTGTGTATGGTGTTAGGGAGTGTTCTAATTTATTCTTTTACATGTAGCTGTCCAGTTTTATCAGCACCAGTTATTGAAGAATCCTTGCATTCCTGGGATGAACCCCACTTGATCATAGTATATGATCCTTTTAATGTGCTGTTGGATTCTGTTTGCTAGAATTTTGTTGAGGATTTTTGCATCTATGTTCATCAGTGATATTCCCTTTCTTTGTGACATCTATGTCTGGTTTTGGTGTCAGGGTGATAGTGGCCTCGTAAAATGAGTTTGCGAGTGTTCCTCCCTCTGCTGTATTTTTGAAGAGTTTGAGAAGGATTGGTGTTAGCTTTTCTCTAAATATTTCATAGAATTTGCCTGTGAAGCCACCTGGTCCTGGGCTTTTGTTTGTTGGAAGATTTTTAATCACAGTCTCAATTTCAGTGCCTGTGATTGCTCTGTTTATATTTTCTATTTCTTCCTGGTTCAGTCTCAGAAGGTTGTACTTTTCTAAGAATTTCTCCATTTCTTCTAGGTTGTCCATTTTATTGGCATTTAGTTGCTTGCAGTAATCTCTCATGATCCTTTATGTTTCTGCAGTGTCAGTTGTTACTTTCCTTTCTCATTTCTAATTATATTGATTTGAGTCTTCTCCCTCTTTTTCTTCATGAGTCTGGCTAATGGTTTATCAATTTTCTTTATCTTCTCTAAGAACCAGCTTTTAGTTTTATTGTTTCCTTCATTTCTTTTTCATTTATTTCTGATCTGATCTTTATGATTTCTTTCCTTCTGCTAATTTTGGGATGTTTTTGTTCTTCTTTCTCTAATTGCTTTAGGTGTAAGGTTGGGTTGTTTATTTGAGGTGTTTCTTGTTTCTTGAGGTAGGATTGTATTGCTATAAACTTCCCTCTTAGAACTGCTTTTGCTTCATCCCATAGGTTTTGGGTCGTCGTGTTTTCTTTGTTGTTTGTTTCTACGTATTTTTTGATTTCCTGTTTGATTTCTTCAGTGTTCTCTTGGTTATTTAGTAGTGTATTGTTTAGCCTCCATGTGTTTGTATTTTTTACAGATTATTTCCTGTAATCGATATCTAATCTCATAGCATTGTGGTCGGGAAAGACACTCGATACAATTTTAATTTTCTTAAATTTAGCAAGGCTTGATTTGTGACCCATGATATGATCTATCCTGGAGCATGTTCCATGAGCACTTGAGAAGAAAGTGTATTCTATTGTTTTTGGATGGAATGTCCTATAAATATCAATTAAGTCCATCTTGTTTAATGTATCATTTAAAGCTTCTGTTTCCTTATTTATTTTCATCTTGGACGACCTGTCTGTTGGTGAAAGTGAGGTGTTAAAGTCCCCTACTATGGTTGTGTTACTGTCGATTTCCCCTTTTATGGATGTTAGCATTTGCCTTTTGTATTGAGGTACTCCTATGTTGGGTGCATAAATATTTACAATTGTTATATCTTCTTCTTGGATTGATCCCTTGATCATTATGTATTGTCCTCCTTTTTCTCTTGTAATAGTCTTTATTTGAAGGCCTATTTTGTCTGATATGAAAATCGCTACTCCAGCCTTCTTTTGATTTCCATTTGCATGGACTGTCTTTTTCCATCCCCTGACTTTCAGTCTGTATGTGTCCCTTGTTCTGCAGTGGGTCTCTTGTAGACACCCTATATATGGGTCTTGTTTTTGTATCCATTCAGCCAGTCCATGTCTTTTGGTTGGAACATTTAATCCATTTACACTTATGGTAGTTATCATTATGTATGTTCCTATTACCATTTTCTCAATTGTTTTGGTTTTGTTATTGTAGGTCTTTTCCTTCTCTTGTGTTTCCTGCCTAGAGAAGTTCCTTTAGAATTTGTTGTAAAGCTGGTTTTTTGGTGCTGAATTCTCCTAACTTTTGCTTGCGTGTAAAGATTTTAATTTCTCTGTCAAATCTGAATGAGATCCTTGCTGGGTAGAGTAATCTTGGTTGTAGGTTTTTCCCTTTCCTCACTTTAAATATGTCCTGCCACTCCCTTCTGGCTTGCAGAGTTTCTGCTGAAAGATCAGCTGTTTACCTTATGGGGATTCCCTTGTATATTATTTGTTGTTGTTCCCTTGCTGCTTTTAGTATTTTTTCTTTGTATTTAATTTTTGATAGTTTGATTAATATGTGTCTTGGCGTGTTTCTCCTTGGATTTATCCTGTATGGGACTCTCTGTGCTTCCTGGACTTGATTAACTATTTCCTTTCCCATATTAGGGAAGTTTTCAACTATAATCTCATCAAATATTTTCTCAGTCCCTTTCTTTTTCTCTTCTTCTTCTGGGACCTCTATAATTTGAATGTTGGTGTGTTTAATGTTGTCCCAGAGGTCTCTGAGCCTGTCCTCAGTTCTTTTCATTCTTTTTTCTTTATTCTGCTCTGCAGTAGTTATTTCCACTATTTTATCTTCCAGATCACTTATCTGTTCTTCTGCCTCAGTTATTCTGCTATTGATTCCTTCTAGAGGATTTTTAGTTTCATTTATTGTGTTGTTCATCACTGTTTGTTTGCTCTTTAGTTCTTCTAGTTCTCTATTAAACATTTCTTGTATTTTCTCCATTCTACTTCCAGGATTTTGGATCATCTTCACTATCATTACTCTGAATTCTTTTTCAGGTAGACTGCCTAATTCCTCTTCATTTGTTTGGTCTGGTGGGTTTTTACCCTGCTTCTTCATCTGCTGTGTGTTTCTCTGCCTTCTTATTTTGCTTAACTTACTATGTTTGGGGTCTCCTTTTCACAGGCTGCAGGTTCGTAGTTCCCGTTGTTTTTGGTGTCTGCCCCCAGTGGGTAAGGTTGGTTCAGTGGGTTGTGTAGGCTTCCTGGTGGAGGGGACTGATGCCTGTGTTCTGGTGGATGAGGCTGGATCTTCTCTTTCTGGTTGGCAAGACTGCATCTGGTGGTGTGTTTTGGGGTGTCTTTGGCCTTATTATGATTTTAGGCAGCCTCTGTGCTAATGGATGGGGTTGTGTTCCTGTCTTGCTAGTTTTTTGGCATAGGGTGTCCAGCACTTCACTGAGTAGAGCTGGGTCTTTGCGTTCAGATGGAGATCTGTGGGAGAGCTTTCACTGTTCAATATTACATGGAGCCGGGAGGTCTCTGATGGACCAACAATCCTGAACTCAGCTCTCCTACCTCAGAGGCACAGGCCAGACACCTGGCCAGAGCACCAAGACCCTGGCAGCCACACAGCTCAGAAGAAAAGGGAGAGAAAAAGAAGGAAAGAGTGAAAGAAAAATATATAAAATAAAAATAAAATAAAGTTATTGAAATAAAAAATTTTTTTAATTGTTAAAAATTTTTAAAAGTAATAAAAAGAAAAATGGACAGATAGAACCCTCGGACAAATGGTAAAAGCAAAGCTATACAGAAAAAATCACACAAAGAAGCATACACATACACACTCACAAAAAGAGAAAAAGGAAAAAATATATCTGTATTTAAAAAAGGATGAGAGCGACCAAATCAATAAACAAATCTACCAATGATAATAAACTCTAATTACTAAACTAAGTAAACATAAAATCTGAAACAAATTAGATGCAGAAAGCAAACCCCAAGTCTACAGTTGCTCCCAAAGTCCACCACCTCAATTTGGGATGCTTCGTTGTCTATTCAGGTATTCCACAGATGCAGGGTACATCAAGTTGATTGTGGAGATTTAATCCGCTGCTCCTGAGACTGCTGGGAGAGATTTCCCTTTCTCTTCTTTGTTCGCACAGCTCCGGGGGTTTAGCTTTGGATTTGGCCCCGCCTCTGCGTGTAAGTCACCTGAGGGTATCTGTTCTTCGCTCAGACAGGACAGGTTTAAAGGAGCAGCTGATTCGGGGGCTCTGGCTCACTCAAGCCGGGGGGTGGGAGGGGTACGGATGAGGGGTGAGCCTGCGGCAGCAGAGGCCGGTGTGACGTTGCACCAGCCGGAAGCACCGTGAGTTCTCCCGGGGAAGTTGTCCCTGGATCCTGGGACCCTGGCAGTGGCGGGCTGCACAGGCTCCTGGGAGGGGAAGTGTGGAGAGTGACCTGTGCTCACACATAGGCTTCTTGGTAGCGGCAGCAGCGGCCTTATTGTCTTATGCCCATCTCTGGGGTCCGCGCCGATAGCTGCAGCTCGCGCCCGTCTCTGGAGCTCCTTTACGCGGTGCGCTTAATCCCCTCTCCTTACGCCCCAGGAAGCAAAGAGGGAAGAAAAGGTCTCTTGCCTCTTCAGCTCCAGACTTTTCCCGGACTCCCTCCCGGCTAGCCGTGGTGCACTAACCCCTTCAGGCTGTGTTCACGCCGCCAACCCCAGTCCTCTCCCTGAGATCCGACCTCCGAAGCCCGAGCCTCAGCTCCCAGCCCCCACCCCGCCCCGGCGGGTGAGCAGACAAGCCTATCAGGCTAGTGAGTGCTGGTTGGCACCGATCCTCTGTGCGGGAATCTCTCCGCTTTTCTCTCCACACCCCTGTTGTTGTGCTCTCCTCCGCGGCTCTGAAGCTTCTGCTCTCAGCCACCCGCAGTCTCCGCTCACGAAGGGGCTTCCAGTGTGTGGAAACCTTTCCTCCTTCACAGCTCCCTCCCACTGGTGCAGGTCCCGTCCCTATTCTTTTGTCTCTGTTTTTCCTTTGCCCTCCCCCGGTGTGTGGGGTGTTTCTTGCCTTTTGGGAAGTCTGAGGTCTTCTGCCAGCATTCAGTACGTGTTCTGTAGGAGTTATTCCACATGTAGATGAATTTCTGCTGTATTTGTTGGGAGGAAGGTGATCTCTACGTCTTACTCCTCTGCCATCTTGAAGGTCTCTCCACATAGTGTCTTTTAGTGCTGATTTGTCTGGCTGTAATAGTGGTGAAGACATAGAAGAGTACCATATTAGAAATCTTGAGACAATTTTTGAATGGATTTCAGGGCCCACTAGACCAACTCACTTCTCTGGCTTCTACCATAGTTGCTGTACTTCAATTAAACACTCCGATTCTCATCAGGATAACCTTTATCTCCCCGATATAGGGTCTCCAAAGTGGCTTCTCCTCTGGCCCATCTGTATGAAGGCACCACCATTATCCAAGCCACTGGCTCTCTCCTTCTTTTACTTCCTACTCCTCTGACCCCACATTCAGTTAACGGCCAAATCTAATAGATTTTTACATCATAATTTTCTTACATATGCCCTCTTCTTTCCATTGTCATGGCCATGGCCCCAATTTAGGGTTTAATACTCTCCCTCTCCAGGAGACCACTCCAGGATAATAGCTGGCTTTAACCAAACCCCATCAGGTCACTCCCCTGATCATACACTTTCAGTGGTCACCACAGTTCCTATTAATGTACGTGCAAATTCCTTAACCTGCTATTCATGGCTAAAAGGGAAGGACATTTCCCATCTTATGTTTTAATCCCAACTGTACATATTTCTAGTCCAGCCATGAGAGGGATAGTAATGCCCACCAAATAACCTACTTTCCCCTACATTTTTCAGCTCTTTGCAGTTAGGCAAGACATATGGCTAGTTCTGGTTAATTGGCTGTGAGCAGAAAAGACATGTGTTACTTCTGTGCCAGAATGTAGAAGAAGAGATGGGAGTTCTATCTGTGTGTTTATTCTCTGGAAGCCACAGAGGACGCTGCATATTTCAGATCATACAGCTATAAAATGGTAACATCTGAATCCCCACAGACCTCTGACGGATATACAGTGTGAGCAAGAAATAAACCTTTGATGTGTTGGTGTGTTGTTATGTTGAGCTCCTAATTTGTTACTACAGCATAATCTAGCCCATCTCAATTAATACATCAACCATAGTGGGTGAACTCACCAATGCCTGCCTCACTTTGTGCTTTCCCATATCCTTACATTTGCCTTGGCTTGTCTCTCCATTGAGAACTTTCTTTAATCAATTCATCCCATCATCACATCGCTCATTTAAATGTTACTCATCCTTCCAGAATCATCACAAATGCCAACCTGCCTTGGTCCTTCTTATTTGCCCAATCAGATGTAATTTATCTTTCTTCTAATCATAAAGAAACTTGGTAGTTACTTTTTTGATTGCTTTTCACAAATTCTGTCTTGTATTGTAGTTATTGGTATACTTATTTTTCCTCTCAGTTAGAATAGCAGGCCCTTCTGAGGGTCTGAATCATATGTATATGTCTAATCTTCACAGTTTCTTATATCTAATAGTTTTCAAAAAAAACTATTTGTGAAACTGAGTTGAAGACTCATAAGTGTACACTATAATTTTCAAAATCTCTACCATAATGGCTAAAAGAAAATGTGATTTGGGTGTTTGGGGAACTAACTTTCATATAATGATTTTTTTAAGCTAATTCTGTTAGTTTCCTGTTTCTCTTCTATTTCCATCATTAAATGGTGAACTTCTTTGCACTTTTGTCCTCTCAAGACCAATGTCTCAAGGACATTGCTTGCTACAAAATTAAGTGCTAGATAACATGTCAGTGAAGAAGGAAAGATTCAGTACATAAAATATTACTGTATTAAAAATTGAGTTAGCTAATATTTAATTGCATACAAGACCTCTAGACTTGGAAAGAGCCACTGACATATAAGATGAGAGAGTTTTAAAGCTAATAGGGATAAGGGAAATGAAAACTAAATTTTGAAGGTGTTACATTTTGAAAAAGATTCTCATATATAGTATATCATCACTTGATTGTTATAATCACTCTCTGAAGTAGGCAGGTATCATCCCCACTTTAGATATGAAGAAACTAAATTCCAGAAAGTTTAAGTGACTTGTGCAAGGTCAAACAGTTGGTTTAAAAGTAGAGTTTTCAGACATCCTAATTCCTGGTCCACTGCTCTTTATTCTGTATATTATTGCCTTTCCTTATCTAAGTTCAGGACAAGGAACACCTTAGTATCATCTTTATGCTTGTGTAATGTGTTATTTTGGCAGCATCAAGTAGATAAGTAGCTGAAGAAGGCACATGCTCACACATGCACATACACACACATACATAATTATGTCCTCCAGTCTAGGCTAAAATAGAATTAATCCTGTGTTCATTGTTGGTGAATGCTGAATCCTTCCATATCAGTGTTTGTGTTTAAGAATAAGGCAGTATACACACTCTGTAAATGAATGTCAGGAAATATGAAAATATATTGTATTATTGCTACTGTTCATTGATTTATTGAAGTGATTTATTGTCGATGGACATGCAGTACAACAAATCACTTTGCTGACACTATCAGCTGCCTTAACTAGGTTGTCAGTTCACGACATTAAAGGTAATGGATGGTGATTATTTTACAGTAATGGGTTTAATCAGTGCTTTGAATGACTTAGCAGTCATGTCAGGGTAGAGCCAAACTCATTCATCAAGGCAGCGTTTTGTTTACCAACATCATCTATAATTCATCTGATTGTTGACAATCATCAGCAAATACTTCTCAGGCACAGTTTTATCAGCGATGGAAATCTGCACAGCTGCAGCATGCTAAGTCACTCCTTGGGGCTGTCTGAGCAGACACAGGTGGGGAGGGATGCCCTTGCCGTAAGCCCCTAGAATGGAGGCTCCCACCAACTGGGCTTCCAGTCTTCTCTCCATTCCCATGGATTGGATTCTTTCATTTCCATCTCTTCAACCCCCTGATTTCACAGGGCCTTTAGTCACCCAGAAAGATTTCAGAAAGACCTTCAGTCTAGAAGGTAGGAAGATGAGAAGCACGTGATCTTATTGGTTGAATCAGCTCAACACAGCTAAACTAACTAGTCACGGTGGGAGTCACAGTGGCAGTAAATCTACTACTGAGGTTCAGATGTGTCTGGGCAGGCTTGGTGACCCAATGGGATAGATGTAGCAAGTACCTAATTTTGTAAGAGATAGTAGGGCTTCCTATAGTAAAGCTCAACATAAAGCTAGGACCTTTTTTGACCCTTTGAGAATTTCATATTTCTTGCCAGAAAAAATTACATAATGCAAAATTTATATATATAATTTTAGTGAGTGAAGCCTAGCCATAAAGTAGAGTGGTTAGGATCTTGGATTCTGGAGGCAGCCACGCTTGGCTAGAATGTCTGCTCTGCCCGTTAGCAGTTATAAGCCTTTGCACAAGTGACTAAACATCTTGTGGTTTCATCTATAAATGGGAGTTAATAATATTACCTTTGTCATGGGGTGGTTGTGAATATGAAATGCATTCATGTGGGTAAAGTGGTTATCACCATGCCCTACACAGAGTAAATTTTCAAAGAGTGTTGGTTCTTATTTTTGTTATTGTGTTTTACTTATGAATTCAGTTTCAGAGGCCACGTCCTAGTGGATAGGAGAATCAGAAAGCCAAATTAAAGTAGAAACAAAAGTTGTCTGAATTCATTACTGTGTTTTTGCCCTGATCCTCTACTCAATTTTAGATGCAACCCCAGCGAGAGACACAAGGGAGGAAAACAGGAACCATAAGTAAGAAATTGAAAGAAAGAGTTGTTCTGAAATTTGGGAGCAGGATGCTATACAAGTTGCATTACCTTGGTTTTCTGTGTAACAGGATATACTACAAAACACATACCTTTGGCACCTTGTAGGTCCCAGGGCATCAGTGGGAGTACAGTGCCCAGGGGGATGCAGTGGTGCTGGATGGGAGATGGCACATCATTAGGAGTGCCAGCAAGAATGCTCAATGGAAGAAGCTGTGGGAACTGGAAGATGCCATAGTAGCTGGAGGCACCGTGGACCCAGAAGTACTTGGAACATGACTTAGTAATTCAAAGAGTGGCCAACAGAGTGCAAAGAAGAACAGAGAAACCATGCAGTGGCTGAAAGGACAGTTTGATTTAGAGCATATGTGGGATGTTCCCTAAGGGCTGCCAGAAATTATTCACAAGAAGTTAGAGACCCTAAAACTGGCAGGGCGGGGACAAGAGCCAGAGAAGCACTGGTCCACAATACTTAGCAACGAGTCTTTCTTTGGCTGAGCCATTTCTCCTCTCCTGGCCTCATTTTTCTCCTCCATAGGCTGAGAATCTTAGTCAGGATATGTAGACTCCAGTGGACAAGGAATAGGTAGAGATATATCAGCTCATCTAAGAGACTGGAGCCTAACATATAGTTGGGGCTTTCAAGGAATCTTATCAGAATTTATGTTTGAGAAATAGGATGAAGGTGGGAGGTTAGGATGGATAGGGTGTGTGTGTGTGTGTGTGTGTGTGTGTGTGTGTGTGTGTGTGTGTGTGTGTTAGGGTTGACAGAAGGCATATTTAAACTCCACTTGTTATTATGTTTGATATTTTTAGGTCAGGCCTTCTCTGATTTCCTTTCACGTCCATGATACTATAAAATTCTGTTGTATTAATTAACTTCTTATAATCATCTTTAGTTTCCTTTTATAAATCTATTCTTATTTCTTAGACTGGTCTAAGCATCCCTGGTCATGGAGGAAGTAAGCTCTTCTAAGTCAGATACTGTAGGAGAGACATTTGATAAGGATGGTACTCTCAGGTAGTCTAAGGAATGAATACAAATATAATAATAATAATAACATTCATTGAGTGCTTGCAATGTGGTAAACACTGTTCAAAGTGCTTTTCATGCATTATCTCATTTAATCTCACAACAAACTTATGAGGTAGGTTTGGTCGTAGATTAAAAGAAATTCAAGCACATAGAAGTAAAAGAACTTGCCCAGAATCACTCAGCTAAAAAGTGGTAGAAACAGGCTTTGAACCCAAGCATCTGATTCCAGCGCTGTTGACTCCAGTTCTACGGGTTCTATGACTCCAGTTCTATGGGTATGATTAATGCATAGAGTGAATTAATGCACAGTTAGTGGGGAAAATGACTCTGAGTCATTTTCTCAGACTCTCAAATTAGACACTCCTCTCAGATCACAATTAGCATGTAGGTGGGTAAGAAGCCTCTCCCGTGTTTTCACTGAATGGATGACAAACTTGCTTTTCTCCTAATGTCTGAAATAACTTAAGACATGACACAACTTCTTAGCATGTTGTATTTGCACTAATAATACCCTCTTTGGTGCTGAAAGGAAGCAGAATGTGGGGCAGGCTGGCTAGGGAATCACAAAGGGACCATAGCAGACATCTGAGCCTGGAGCCCAGAAGACAACTTTGTCTGCCTTGAAACCCAATTGCGGACAGGCTACACTCTTTTTTTTTTTCTTTTTTTTTTTTTTTGCGGTACGCGGGCCTCTCACTGTTGTGGCCTCTCCCGTTGCGGAGCACAGGCTCCGGACGCGCAGGCTCAGCGGCCATGGCTCACGGGCCCAGCCGCCCCGCGGCATGTGGGATCTTCCCGGACCAGGGCACGAACCCGTGTCCCCCGAATCGGCAGGCGGACTCTCAACCACTGCGCCACCAGGGAAGCCCAGGCTACACTCTTGAAACCTGGAAAACTCCTTTTTGGCTTGGATAAGCAGTCTTCTCTCTATACAAATCTCATGGAAAGAGGATCATGTCAAGGAAGGAGAGACCCTGGGCATCACCACCAGGATGATGAGATCCCCACCATGTTCTTGTGGCAGCATCAGGGGACAGATGTGGACAAGGAACCCTGAAGGAGTGGCAGAGAAAAGGAAGGGAGGGAGGAATAAAAGAAAAGGAAAAAGGAAAGAAAAGCTCCTAAAATCCTGCTTTGGATGCCAGTGGAAGAAAGTGATGATGCACCTCTTCCCAAAACAAATTTGCTTGACTTAATAGCATAGACTTTATTAGAGAAACATTTTTTTCCAACCCATTTATCACTGCCGAAAGCTAGGAAATATTCAGATTTAAACAACTGGTATAAAAAAGAGGAGACTATAAAGGAAACTTTTATTGCTTTTGAAATAACCCCATTTCCTTTTATCTCCGTGATGCAACAAGAGCTATCTGCCTCCACTCAGGTTCCAGGAAATATAAACATGTAAGTCTTCTCTCTGCCCAGATCATCTTCTCTCATCTCCGGATGACAGAAAAGACACTCAGGAAGTGGGTAGTGGGGAAGGCAAGAGGGTCTTCAAAATGAGTTTGTTCAATTTGTCATGAGTAAAAGCTACAGAGATATTTCTTCATTTACTAAAATGCCTTCTCGCTAAATGCCCTCCACAGATCTCCAAAACGCGGGCACACCTGCTCAAACACCAGAACTTTCCACTTGTAAGGAGCTTCCCTTACCAAAAAGTGGTGTCACAGCACAGGAGAAATGACAAGTGCTCATAAGCAGGAAATCTATACCCCTTTTTCTCCCGCTGCAAGGCGAAGGAAGGAAGGTGGAATCGCTCTTTCCCTTTGAAAACCCAAAGGCTCAGCTAATTGAAATTTGAAGGCATGTAAATAATCAAAGGTTCACGTAGACTTCAAACATTAATTTAGGGCCTGTACAAACATAGATAAGCTATTAAATGGTAATGCAAAACAGAACATAACTAGATGATCAAATAAACTGTGCAAGAGGAGGTATCAGTAGTGTGGGCTGAGCTAGTTAGGTAAGTTAGGTGAGGCTTCAGAACACAGTGGGCCTTGAGGAAATGATAGACCACAAAGGGGTGAGGAGAATCAGAAGACAGAAAGCACATTAGCAGGGCTTTAGAGATGGGAGCATTATCAAAAAATGGGGTGGCCCTCGTGAGTATAACTCGATTTGGCTACAGGTATGTGTGTATTTAAATCACTGTCTGCAAGCATGCTAATATTACTGTAATTTTGATGAATAACACATGACTCATATGTAATTTTCAGCACTTCCAAACTAAATGGATGGGTGGCATCTGGCATAGTTGTGAAAAAATAGCAATGGCAGTGTGGCAGATTTCCTTCCAGAAGAATGAAGGAGAGAAGGAAGATAGTGTCTCGAAATGGTGCTTTTGCTTTGCAATGTGTATCATTCAGCTATGTTAACGGTTCAACCAATTCTATATTGTTGAGAAATAGCCACAGATAATTTTATTTACAGTAATTTTGAATCTTTAATAGAAATAATGCATCCTATATATGCTCATTGTAGGAAAATTTTTTAAATGTAGATTAAAAAATAAAGAAAAAATTCTTATAACCTCACTGTTGCTTATAAAGATCAGTTAATATTTTGGGATGTCCCCTGTATATGAGATATGTGTGTTAGAATGTGATTATAATGCACATACAATTTTGGTAGGTTATATATACTATGACTCCCAATGAATCATTCCTCCATGTACACATATGCCTTCATATAGTCCCCTCCCACATTGACTTTGGGGTTAGCCCTGTGACTTTCACTGGGCAAGGGACATCAGAAAGCATAATGCAAGTAGGAGCTAAGCCTCATTAAGGATAAAAGACCACATTTATAGATAGGTAGGTCCAGTCATCCTAGATGTCCCAGATAAGCCAGGCCCCTGGTGAGCCTGTAGCTGCACTGCCTAGCACTCCCGCATCAGTGATCCCAGAAGAATCCAGCAGAAAGACTCCTTAGCCAACCAAAAGATTATAAGATGTGCTATATTGTTATTTTAAGCCATGAAGTATTGAGGTATAACAGATGCAGTATTTTAAAACTGATTTTTCCTTTAATATATTGTGAGCAATTTCTTATATTCTTAATAGAACTCAAGAACTCTGTTTTTAAACCATTTCATCACATTCCATTACAGCATGCACCATAACCTGTTTAGCTAATGCCTTATAGTTTGACATGCTTACATGCAGTTTTTAATGTTCAGTTGGTGACTCGGTAATGCCACTTCCACTGTATGTGGTTCAGGGAATGTAAACTTATTTTAAAACAAGTTTATGTATCACTACATTCTAAACTGTTTGAGAACAGTAGCCATGAATCAATCAGCCTTTTTTCCCCTAAGCCTTTGCACTGTGCGTGGCAAATAGCGCTCCAAATATTTCCTGAATAAAAAAGAATAAATAAATGGTTGAAAAATAGCAGTTAATAGCCTATCAATTTCAATAGTGTGTCATATCCAGGCAAAAGGTAATGGGGAACTCTTGGTATTGGTGGTCTCTCTTCTTCTACCTTGCACTTTTATGCTGTCCAGAAGTACTGAGAAATGAATGTTGCCACTGAATTCAGTGTTGCCACATCAAAATTTATTATTCCCGTGTCCTATTCTCTCCTTGTCCTGCTTAGAGTGGAGGTGACAACTAGCTAAGCTGATAAAATAATTTGTACAAAACTGATATTTTACCGTGTTTAGCAAACCCAAAAATATGTATGTTCATAAAGAAATAGTTTGTATTTCCTCAAATCATACAACATTACACGTATTCTGATCTTTATGACAAGAAAATACTTCGAGGCAATCTGCTGTTTTAGGGATTTTGTTTCTTAGGTTCCCTCTGTAAATAAGGATAATTCAGAGATGGCCATGACGTATTTTTCAAGAAATTACCACCCTTCATGCAGGCTAATCCAATATTCAATTTAGGTTTGAATTGAAATATTTTTGATAACAAGTTCTTTTTCACATTAACCTCTAGGGCAACTTGTGTATTTTGATTCCTTTGGATAAAGGGAAGTACATTGCAATCTTTTTTTTTTTTTTTTTTTTTTTTTTTTGTGGTACACGGGCCTCTCACTGTTGTGGCCTCTCCCGTTGCGGAGCACAGGCTCCAGATGCGCAGGCTCAGTGGCCATGGCTCACGGGCCCAGCCGCTCCGCGGCATGTGGGATCTTCCCGGACCGGGGCACGAACCTGTGTCCCCTGCATCGGCAGGCGGATTCTCAACCACTGCGCCACCAGGAAAGTCCATGTAATCTTCATTTTTAATTAGGTTTTAAAGTATATTTAATCCCCAGGTTAAAGCATATTATTCATGTTTAACAGAGAAAATGAACAACCTTAAGAATGTCAGTTTCATATTGAAGCTATTTGGATAACACTGTCTAGGAGGCACCAAAACTTTAAAAGACATTCTTGTAGTTTCAAGCTTTGACCCAGAAAACTCTTTTCCTTTACCACTTTCCAGGGTTAACCATTTTGAATATCCACTCATTTTACTTCATTTTCCCCATCATAGCATTCTCTGTCTTTGGCAGGCAAGGGAAAGAGAATCAACATTCCTTGAGCACAGCCTGTGGTCCCATGAAATACACACTATTATTCACATTTTATAGCTAACAAAACTGACACTCAGTTGACTACAGAGGAAACTGGTTTATAGAGCTGACACTCAGATATCTCTAGATCCAAAGCATGCTGTTTCTGAAGCTGAATGATCAGAAGGCCTAGATTCTAGTCATAGTTCTTGCAATACTTCTGAGGTCTTGAGCAAATACATGAGCCTTGATTTCCTTATTAGCAAAAAACTTCTACTTTTCTATTCAGAGGGATAGCATTGCCTTTCCTACCTATCTCATAGGATTGATGTGATAATAGTTGGGAATATGTTTTAAAAACCAAAATATCTCATAGAAATATATTGCCTTGAGCCCCACAGTATGAATGAGTTTAAGTGATATGATGGGGCCCTCATATGGTACATGAGCATCTTGGCCATCCCCATGAGTTAGAAACAGTAGGGCTCTTTTTTTTTTTTTTGTGGTAGGCGGGCCTCTCACTGTTGTGGTCTCTCCCTTTGCGGAGCACAGGCTCCGGACGCGCAGGCTCAGCAGCCATGGCTCACGGGCCCAGCCGCTCCGCGGCACGTGGGATCTTCCCGGACCGGGGCACGAACCCGTGTCCCCTGCATCGGCAGGCGGATTCTCAACCACTGCGCCACCACGGAAGCCCTAGGGCTCTTTAAAGTGTCCCTTTGAACTGAGCCTCCCGGTCCTCCTTTTCATGATGACTCATTGATTGTCTTTTCTTCCTGCCTCAAAGCAATCTTTGGGATTTTTTTTTTTTAAACTATGTAACAGGGCTGAGATCTACTCAGCAAGAACAGCTTTTGAAGGGAGAAAAAGTGACAGCCATAGAGAAGCAGTGTCTTAGGAACACATGTTTTGAATCTGGTGAGAGAAGAACTGAGATGAATTGGATGCCTTCTAAAGGAAGTGAGAACTTGCTTTTAGTCCATGATTGCCATGACTGACTTCTGCGTTCGTGTGTAGTGTATCAACACCCCCTCTATTGTCCTCTGAACTCTTAGGTACCTTCCCTTTTTCTTTCATAACTTTTGTTTCTCTGCAACAGTTTTCCTCCTGTTTTCTCATTCTCTAAAATATTTTGTGTGTGTGTGCCAAGAATTGGACACTAAATGATGAGGGACATGGTGGCGATCATTTTACATTATGGTTGGCCAGTTTATTTTTAGTGGACCTTTAACCTTCCCACCTGCAAAATGGGCATATGATATTTTCTCAGGTCTCTTCGTCTGAGTATTGAAAAGATGTTTGGAAAAGTTTGGGGTTCCTCAGAAGCACACTGATTGCCTGCAGTATCTTTTTGTGATGACAAATGTTAGTTCAATAATTCAGCACTTTTTTTTCCCTCTGAAGGCAATATGCACTTAGTAAAATAATGTAATGTTTCTATTAGGTTGAACTGTATGAGATGGCTGTATCTGTAGGGAAAAATGGTCAATTACCAGCAATTTCATATAGTTTAGCCTAGTATCTCAAATGATTGTGTTTCTACATACATGTTTACCTTTTAATATATGGACCAAACCATATCCATCCTGCTTCCCTAGAAAGAAATGATATCCTTATGGGTTCTTATTAACAGATATTTTGAAGTAATAAAGTTTTCCTCTTCTGCATTCTAGTGTGATTATTCATCCAGTGATACAGCTCAGGAGTTTGATACAGATGATACAGTCGTGAGGAAATACTGTATCGCTGTTTTGCAGGTGGACATGTTTGTGCCATTTCGGTGCTCTGGAAAACAGAAAATTGTGCAGACCATCCTTACGAATGAAGAGGAAGAGATAGGGAAAGCGGGGATCAGGTAGTGGCCTGGAGAGGGGGTACTGGGAGGATCCCAAAGCCTTTTCTCTAGGAAATCGCTTTGTTTTGGGAATGAGCTTCTGATTGTTAGAAGATATGCCCAGAGAGTAGGGAAGCCCAAAGTCTGGGAATTACAGAGTCTTTTTTTTTTTTTTTTGCGGTATGCGGGCCTCTCACTGTTGTGGCCTCTCCCGTTGCGGAGCACAGGCTCCGGACGCACAGGCTCAGCGGCCATGGCTCACGGGCTTAGTTGCTCTGTGGCATGTGGGATCTTCCCGGACCAGGGCACGAACCCGTGTCTCCTGCATCGGCAGGCGGATTCTCAATCACTGCGCCACCAGGGAAGCCCTGAGTCTTTGCCTCCAAATTCTACTTTACCACTTACTCCAAGTAGTATCTATATTCTCATGATGAAAACAGAATTTGGTAATCTCTTTAACTGTGATTTGTAATCTCCATATTTAAAGTTTATGAAGTATATGGTTTTTTTCATTAATTATATTTCTTTCTATAAATCTGTTCTCAGAATTCATGTTAGAGGACAGTATTACAATGCCTAGTGAGGTAGATATTTCTAGATATGTCAGTGAACCATGCCAAGAATAGTGGACTCCTGAAGTCGTGGGCTAGTTCCAGAGTGGCAGCTATAACCTCAGTCAGGGCAGCAGCAATTGACCCCAGTCAGTCATTCCATTCCATTAATGTAGTGTAGGAATTCACTACATTTTTACAAAGCAAGGAACTTGGGCGGCAATTAGATACGGAAGATGTGAACACTACATTTTAAATTTTTTTCTCAGTTGACGTTGCTTTGAATACCATTGCACAGTTTTCAATCATAGACACTGCCTGTATGGCATTAACGGTTATACAAATGACATCAAACATTTGTTGAGCACTTTTAATTTATTTATTTTATTATTATTATTATTATTATTATTATTATTATTTTGTGTGTGTGTGTGTGGTACGTGGGCCTCTCACTGTTGTGGCCTCTCCCGTTGCGGAGCACAGGCTCCGGATGCACAGGCTCAGCGGCCATGGCTCACGGGCCCAGCTGCTCCGCGGCATGTGGGATCCTCCCGGACTGGGGCACGAACCCGTGTCCCCTGCATTGGCAGGCGGATTCTCAACCACTGCGCCACCAGGGAAGCCCCTGTTGAGCACTTTTTACATGGCAGATTCTCTACTAAAAGATTAATATGCTGATCTCACTTAATCCTTACAAAATTCTTGCATGCCAGGTACTGTTAGCACTCTCATTTGCAGATGGAGAAATCTAAAATTAAGAGGTTAATTAACAAGCCCCAGATCACACAATTAGGAAGGGCAGAAATGAGAGAAGTACGATTTGTTCAACAGCAAAGGCAGGTTTATTTATGACCTGTAGGTTATATCACTCTGATGAGCTTATAAAAAGACAGAAGGAAGAAGCCAGCCAGCCACTTAAATGACTTCTCATAGAGGGATGAGATAAGTGCAGATAAGGGCACTAGGCGAGTGAAGTAGCCAAGTAGTCTTAGCATCTATACTCAGGAATAAAGCGCTGCATTCTCATAACCGTATTATCAGGTAGTCTTCATTTATTCCAAATTGACTGCCCATTAATCTCCTAGTGACCCTTTGTTCTTCCATTTAGAAACCTGAAGTATTTCTAAGTGAAATAAAACGGAGATCTACACAAACCTTCACGCTCTTTTTCTTAAAGTTCGAAACACTGACGTTAAAACTTAAATATTCCACTGGCCTTCACTGGCCTAATATTTCTTCTCTTACAATGGTTTTGCTCATCTTGGAGATGAAATTTGAAAATAGATTAAATAATTTCAGAACCTATGTTACTATGGTGACCCGGGATGGACCTCGTGAGATTTCTTCCCTTTATATCTTGATACTGAGTAGTTTGTTTATTTGTCCCTGTCTTTTACAGAAGCTCACCATATGATAAGAGTGATAACATGTGGAGAAGTGTTATTCCAGACACGTTGGGAGAAATGCACTTTGGAACTGGCCTCTGTCTGCTTCTGAAGCGTCAGGTGTGAATAATTCTGTGGCTCATATTCAAAGGCTAATGACGTCTGGGATGGTTTGAAGCTTGGTAACCACACTGTGCTATTTATTTATGAATGCGGCCCCAAAGCATATTCTCAGGTCTTGTCTCTTTTGTATCCATTCCTCATCCCTAGGTGATCTCAAGCAGCTTCAGTTTTTAAGTACCATCTATGTAATGATGATTCCTGAATTTGCATCCCCATCAAGAACTCTTTCCTGAACTCCACACTTGAAACTCAAATGCCTTCTTAAACTAGCACTGCCAGATAACATACAGGATGGTCAGTTAAATTTGCATTTCAGATATACAACGAATAATCTTTTAGCTTAGGTAAATACAATATTTGGGACATGGTTATATTTAAAATTATTCATTGTGTATCTGAAATTCAGATTTAACAGGACATCTGCATTTTATTTGCTAAATTTGATAACTCTACGCCTCCACCCAACACATCTATTTAGATAGCTAAGAAATGCTCCAAGCGTATCATTTCCCAAGAGAGACTCCCAAGTTTACTCACCTAAACTCTCTTAGTCTTTGCCAAATCAGTAAATGACCACTCCATTCTTCTGATTACTCAGGCCAAACCCTTTGACTCTTCTCTTTTCTGCATCCCTACATTGAATCCAGTTGTAAATGATGCTGATTCTACCTCTATTATCTGCCCAAAATATGACTACCATTACCTTGTTCATTGCTACTACCTTGGACCAAGTCACAATCATCATCTCTCGGACTTTTGAAATAGCCACTTTGTTTTCGCCCCTATAGTCCCTTTTCTCCACTTGCTTGGTTGATTCTTTTAAAGCACAAGTCAGAGCATGTCAGAAAACTCTAATTTTGAGTAAAAGCCAGAGTCCTTGAAGTTGTCCATAAAGCCCTGTGTGCCCAGCTGCCCTCCCACTCTGCCATAACGTCTTCTTCCTCCTCCCCAAACACACCTCCTCTCACTTGCTTTGTGCCATGCTGGCCTCTTCATTGTTCCACAAACACACCAAGCAAACTTGACCTCAGAGCCTTTGTACTTGTAATCCCTTTGGCCTGGAAGTTTCCTTGCCCCATGTGTGCATGGCTTGCTCCCTCACTGCGTCCTTCAGGCTTTCAAATGTTGTCTTGTATAACATGCTTTCACCACCCCTCTTCCACCCTCCAGCACTCAACATTCCATTTGCATTGTTTAATTTTTCTCTATTGAATTGTTTACCACCTGACATGTGCTTATTTGTTTATTTGGTCGTTGTCTGTTGATCCACATAGGATGTAAGCTCAGTGAGAGCAGGGACCTCTAACCCCAGGACTTAGGACAATACCTGGCTCTGTGAAAATCTGGTGAACAAGGGAATGAAATCACCAATCATTTTGCAGTAATCAGGTGAAGAAAAAACTCAAAGGAGAAAAAAGGGTCTGTGAATTGGGATATGCATGTTTGTTTATAAGGAGACATGTGAGCACGTAGGAGTTATCTTTGTGTATATGTGAGGCTCTCATAATCTTAGTATGCTTAAGTGACAAGGATGCCAAAAGACATACCTTTCCTTCTCTGTTCTCATCTCTGTTGTTACCAGTAACCTATTTATGTCTTTGTCGAATGCTTCGTGAGTGTATAATCAGGGTTTATTTCTTTGCTTACATTATTTAAAGAGACTAGGGACTTTATTTCCTTAATATTTGGGGTAATGCTTCCCTGCGTCATATATTAGCAGTGATAACTGTTTATCCAGGCCATCCCTCTTTCTCCTGGCATCTGCATGATTTCTTTAAATCACATTCCCATTATCCTCTAATTATGTAAAATTCTGTTATATTACGTATAATTTCTGCTGGTAGCCACAGGGTGGCATTCACGTTCTTTGCTATCACTTTAATGACTGATAGATTACAAGGTCACTTTGAGTAGATAAATAGCCTATAGATCCTTTCCAGTGAGGTTCACATTCTGATTTTTCATATTAACACTTGTAAATTGCAGAACTTATTATGCTTTCCCACCTGCATCTCATTTTGCTTCCAGCACCTCTAGTCCCCTCCTGCAGGAATGCAGGATAACTCTATCCAGTGGCCTTGTTTCAATATTCAACTCAGTCAGAGTACCTAATGAAAGCCAGCCGCTGACACCGCCTTGGTATTCACTTCAACTCAGGCATCATGGGAAGATTTGCCAGCGGCCTTTAGCACAGGGCTCTGACTGGATGTTGGCTGGTAAACACTAATCTGAATAACAAGTAGGATCATTCACCCCAACAGGTTTATGCTCATCTAGGTGGATTCTCCAGACTAGTCCTTGAGGCAGTAAAACCACCTCTTTAATATTTAAACATGACTTTGATTATTAAAGGAAAACACACGCACAGAAATGGTTACATGAGGAATTTCAGCTCTAATGTAACATCTGAACTGGGTTTCAAGATGCAGAGCTTAGCCCTTCTTCCCTCCTAATCTGACACTAGAGCCAGGCATTCATTCATTCATTCATTCTTTTAGATAACTCAATTCCATTTAACTTGTGGTGAGTTTATCTATCATTGTATATTTTATCACATTCATATCTCAGGTATTATTTTTCTCATTTTATAAGTGAGGAAAGTGAGGATCGGCAAAATTAACAGTTAGTTGAAGACAACACTGAAAATAAATCACAGAGGTGATACAGATATAGAGAATTTTGATTAATAGATTAATAGTAATAGTACTTGTATCACCCACATAGGTGTTCTGGGGCTGACACAAGTGCTGCTTATTACCTCCAGGTCCCTCGAGCCTGAAAGGCCTCCATTCTCTCACTATCTCACATAGGATTATCATAATAGTGGCTTTTGTTTAGCATTTCTGACTTTGACCTCTTCTCCATATAACTTATATTACTTTTCCCTTCCGGAGTCATCTTCCTGAAACTATGATGTCATTTATTTCTTACTCAGAAAAGTGGGATCTCATCAAAAACTCAACTTATTTTTACCTTCCATCAACCCTTTAAAATTACTTCACTGAACATTTCTTTCTCCCCCTCTGATCAAACACCTTAGAGACCTCCATGAATTTTCCAGTGACTTCTAGGTAATAGAAAGCCTATGGTTTCCTTAAGCCACAAATATGAACTCAGTACAGAAAGCAGGATGTCCAATCTGATATATTAAGCAAGACTTTAATCTTCATTTAATGGAAAGATTTCTCCCCTTCACCTGCAGCTGAGGCTTCCTGCCTTCAAGGAGCAGAATGCAATCAGATCCATTCTTTTTGCTTACTCATCTGTTCTCCTACCTGCTAGTTGCTGTTCCTTTTTGGGATTATAGTGCATGTAAAGAAGAAAAGTAGCAGAACAAACAGTTCTTATTTGACTAGTATAATTAGAGGACAGCTTTGCCTTCCTGATGCCTGTAAGATGTATGAAGTGTCTCTCTTATGACATTTGTGGATTCTTCAGAGGCTCCCTGGCTAGGTCCTCAGACTGCAGCTCCTTTCTTTTGGGAATTACCTCTTTGACTTGCTGTTCCTTATGCTCCCCAACTTCCGGTTTTCTGGCAGTCCACTTCACATGTACCCTCTGTTGGAAGTTCATGGTCCCCGGAAGCAACCCTTTGGATTCAGGATCACTTTAAAAATGATCTTGAGCATGTATGCTTACCAGAGTTTCCATATCTAGTCCCCTGCATTCTTGCATATTTGGCCATCACTGAGAGTAATTACTTCCCTGCCAAAGCATTTACTCTGCTACTGTGTGATGCTTTAGCTGGCCTCTCATCTTTGGATTCTTTCAGATTAAGTCAGCACTGTTCTTCTGTGTTCTAGAACTGTTTCTCAAACTCTCAGACTAATCTTATAAATCCTTTCTCTGAGCTTGAGAAAATCCACACTTCCTTTGCATTTCTCTCAGTACCTTTTTGTCTTCCTTCTAGACCAGCTGTCTCACTGGCTTTCTGAAACCTATTTTGAAAAGTCTGCATCTTCATCACCTCACTTTTGTATTTAATATCTATTATTTGGGGCTTCAAAGTTAAGTCTTATTATATAAATTTCAAAAATATTATTTAGACTCCAGTCTTTGGAACTAGTAGACTAAGTAGTTCAGACTAATCCCACTGGGGATAAAACATAGACCAATTTTTTTCTTTTTAATCTGCTGGAAGGCCTTGAGGAACTAATAAGTTTGTAAGAAATTATTATAACAGCATCTTGAAGGCCCCAGTATTTGGGGTCCACTTTTGCGCAAGAGGCATTTGCTGATCAAAGACACATCTAGGAAGTGAAATAGCCCTTTTGACAGCTTAGAAGGGCCAGCAGAACAGATCTAAATTTTAGGAGGTTCCCTGAAAAACTTCTGAAGAGCTGCACCCTGGGTGAAAGGATTAACTTGTAAATCAGCTGTTGCATTGACTGCAGGGTTTTGAATCCTCTCAGTAATTTGGGAATTCTCAGGCCTTATAGTTGTATTAAGGGGATTACTGATTGTAGTTCTCACAGGTACTTGGATGAAACAAAGCAAAGTTCCCTGACAAGGAAATTAACATCATTCTAGGACCCAATGAATTCCATAAATACTTTTAAAAAATGCAATATCTGGCGCAGAATCAAAGAACTAGGTGCATGCAGATAAGAAAATGTAAATGAGAAATAGTAGAAACATCAAAGAGAGAAAATAGGCCCACAAGGGCTTCAGATACTAGAATTTAAAACAATTTAACCTATCATCTTCAAAAAGACAAAAGACAAGATACAAAATATTGGCAGAAAATGTGACCCTCTAAAAGTGACACAACAGATTTAAAAAGGAACTAATATAAATTCTGAGATTGAAAATGCAATAAACAAAATTATAAACTCAATGAAATTGTTAAACAGCATATTAGACATAGATGAAGAGAAAAGTAGTGGCCTGAAATGTAGGTCGGAAGGAAATATCTGTAACAAAGCACAGAGACTAAAGAATTGAAAATATAGGAAAATGGGCAAGACAAGGATGACACAGTAAAATCCAAGATATACTTATGATGGAGAGAAGAGAATGGGCAATCACATATTTGAAGTGTCAATGACCAAGAATCTTCCAAAAGTGATGAAAGACTGCAATCCATAGATTGAAGAAGTCCAACAAAACTATAGCGAAGTAAATAAAAACAAATCAATACCTAGACAAATCACAGTGAAATCACAGAAAACAAAAAGAAAGATCATTTTAGAAATAAATGGAAGATGGGAAAAGAGATAATCTTTAAAGGCACATTATGGATACTGAAAACTGATTTCTCAAAAACATTATAACTTTTGAAATATTAGAAGGCAATGAAATAATATCTTTAGTGTGCTGAAAAAACCAATTGGCAACCTAAAATTTTAGCCCATTGGAATATCCTTCAATAATAAAAGTGACCATGACAAGTAAGTGACACATTTGATCCTGGATTGATTCTGCATCACAAAAGATAATGCTCTGAAGGATATTACTGACACCATCAGAAATCTTCGAGTATATACATTACATAATTGCCAATCAATGTATGATCCATGGATCAGTCGCATTAATCTCACCTGGGAGCTTATTGAACATGGATAATCATTGACATTGCAGACCTGCTGATTTAGATTCACATTTTAGCAAAATTCCCAGATGATTTGAATGCACACTGAAGTTTGAGGAGCACTGTATTAGTTAATTGTATTTTATTCATGTTAAATTTTCTGAATTTGATAATATGTCAGATAATGTGATGTATCAGAATGTGTCTTTGTTCTCCTGCAATGTATACTGAAGTAGTTAGGGCTGAGGGGTCATGATGTTTGCAATTTAATCTGAAGATCTGAAGTGCTTCTTTAAAATGATGAATGCCAATAAGAAGTAACCATACATAGTGACAATAATAAATAAATAAATAAAACTACTGTGAGGGAGAGAGCAAAGTATGTGGTAAAACATTTATAATTAGTGAATCTAGGTGAAGAGACAAGTGTTTATTGTACTGTTCTTGCAATTTGGAATAATCCGTTTGGAAAACTTTTCTGTTAGGGTTGAAAATACATATAATCTATATTCCAACAATTCTACTACTAGATATGTATCCAAGAAAAATGTGTGGGCATGTCTACTAAGAGATACATAGAAGAATATTCAGAGTAGTATTGTTTGCAGTGATCCACAAGTAGAAACACTAAAATTTCTACCAAGAATAGAATGAATAAACTATGACATAAACACACAATAGAATACTATATAGCAATAGAAATAAATCAACTACTGCTATAGACAACAATATTTATGATACTCACAAATATAATATTGAATTAAAAAACAGAACTAAAAGAATGCATGCTTTATAATTCTATTTTAGTTGACAGATGGATGATTAAGTGATAAAAGAATAAATAAAAGTAACTTATGTACAGGTCAATATAGTGGTTATCTGTAGGATGGAGGGAGATGGTTGGGGTTTGGAAGGAGATTGCTTAAGATTTATGTGCTGGTACGAGTCTATCTAGACTTTGAACTTGGGGTGGTTCCATGGATATTTGATTTATTGTAATTCACTGAGCTGAATATTTATGTTTTGTATTCTTTTTGTATATGTGTTTTATTTCAGGACAAAAAAAAAGAGGTCGGAAAAAATGATTACTCTTGTTGCTATTTGGAAAATGGATTTGAAGAGGTAAGAACGGAAACAAGGTGGTAGGGGGGACTTGCCATAATCTATGTGATAGATGGTGATGGTATAGAAATAGATCTAAGCGGATAGATTCCAGACATGGTTAGGAGACAGACTTAATAATACTCATTAATGGAATCTATGTGTAGACTAAGTCGTATTCCCTCCAAAAAGAAGGTATGAAGAATAGCATCTCAGTTATGGACTAACTATACAACTGATGGGGCCACTGACTGAGATGGAGAAGAACAAGGAAGGAACAACCTAGAAGGAAGAAATCATGAGTTTATTTTTGGAGTATACAGAGAGAAGACAGTGGAGATCAGAACTGAATCTCAGGGCACTCTGGAGAATGTGGTATCATGGAAGGAAAGGAAAAGTGTTTTAAGAAGCAGGGATTAGTCAAGCAAGATTAAGACAGAGAAGTGACTTTTGAATTTGACAAGATGAAGATTATTAGTCATTGTTGCAAGAGCAGTTTGGGTGGAGAGGTAGATAGAGGGAAGTGAGCCTGTTTGAAGTTAGTCAAAGCGACAGTGGGAGTGGGGATGTCTGGAAACAAAAATTAACAACTCTTAAGATATTTTGTTGTGAAACTGAACAAGATAAATCGCATAGTGGCTAGACAGAGACATGAGGGTCAAAAATGATTATTTAATAAGGAAGAAAGAAGGGTCCATTTCTAGGTTGATGACAGTAAATTTGATGAAAGGAAAATGATGAAGCAGAAGAAAGATGGAATACTTCCAGGCATGAAGTCCTTGAGTAGAAAAGAGGTTATGGGTATTATTGAGCATCCATTACATGGCAGGCATTGTGCAAGGAACATGTGTATTCAGGGTAAAAATTCATTTTCTGCCTTCAAGGATAGCACGGAGCAGGGGTGGGGTGGGGGGAGGGCAGAGGGCTTAATAAACTAGCAATCGCAGCATACTGTGCCATTAATATAAAGAAATGCATGGAATTCACCAGGAGGTGAGAGCTCCTAGGTAAACCTTGGAAACAGTGAAGACGTTCTCAAAGAAATTACACTTAAGCTGACCCTTAAAGGATTCATTTAAATCTTACCAGATGTGGGAGGGATAACATAGTAAAAGTTCTTTTATGAGTTCACCCCTGCTAAACTTCCCAGCATTATCACTTGTCACGGTATCCCTGCCTCTAAACATGCACATCTGAAGATGCACTCACATCAACATACTCATCATTTGCCTACCATGTGATGCTATTTTGTGATGCACACGCTTGTTGGCGTTCTTTGAAATGCTCTTTGCTTCCTAGTGAACTTCTGCAAGACTCACTTTAAAAGCCACTTAATCTCCAATACCCTCCAATACCCTTTCCAGAGAAGATGGAAAGAGGGGACACCCAGGGCAAAAGGTCCAGTTCTTACTATTGCCTCTGTGCTCCTGTGGCACTTTATAAGTTCCTCTATAAGGTGATTGTGATTTTTTTTTTAAGGGAGGGAGTAACCACAGTGGTTAAAAGTATGGACTCGGTGCCAGGCTCCCTGAGTCAAATCGCAGTTCTGCCATTTACCAGCTGTGTCACCTGGAGCAAGTTCCTTAATCTCTAGGTGTCCCAGTTTCCTCTTCTCTAAAATGGGAGCAGTGAAACTAACCTGCTGGACTTGGAAGTGAAAGACAGCTCAAAAAAAGGGAAAGGTGCAGAGGATGTAGAAGCAAGGGATGCCCAAGTGAAAATTCCAGACCTGTGGGCTTACCTGCAGGTCTGCCCTGCTTCCCCTTGACCTGCCTTGTTCACCTCTCCTGGAGAAGAGGTAAATATACATATTAGAGGGGAAATTGCTCCTGGTTTTATGACTGTCTTGGCTATGAATTTTGTGTGATTCTAGAAAGGAACCTGGTTTTATTTTTTACAACATTTTTTTTCCTCTGCATTCTCTCTCTTTATTTTTTTTTGAGTGTATTGTCCATTTTGTCAATTTGTTCCCATAGAAACCACTGAAAATTTACAGTTTGTTTAAGTGGGTCTGAGAAGAGGCACAGGTTGTTGTGGATATGAAATGAGTTTATACTGCAAAACACTTAGAGCAGCATCCAGCAAGTGAAAAATGCTCGATAATTTTAGCTATTATTACTATGATTGTATATGTTTTTCAACTGTGATGATAAGAATAGCTCTTATTTATATATATTTTTTGTATCCTGCCACTCTTCCAATGCCCACCAACTTGCCCTGCATGACATGAAGAAACTCAATAAAGACATATTGGAAGGCATACATGAATGGATTTCCCTCCCCTCTCCCCAACCGGTTTTATAGCAGGTCTCTTTTTTTGGTGTCTACTTTGGGCTTAGCATACATTTGGACATAAGGCACTCATGGGATAGTGCTGTTGGAATGATTTTTTAAAGTCTTGGCCTCTAAAGACTTTTTAAATTGCAGGAATATCAGGAGAGACGGTGCATTAAATCCTTAACACGTTAATACACTTGCTAAAAAAGTCAAAGGTTGCCAGAATGAAAATTTGAGCTCAAAGAGTTGAGTTTCCTTCTTTGTTAAGGGCATCCCTTCTCACATCTTTCACCCATGGTTAGTCATTTAAGCTTTACTTAAAAGTAGGTAATCAGGAAACTTCTCTCTGGGGAGAATGTGAGCACTGGATGCCAGAGTGGGAATAAGAGAGAACCAAAAAGAGGGGGAAAGGACAGAGAAGATAGAAAGAGGGGGCACCCAGGACAAAACATCCAGATCCTGTGAATTTGCCTGCAGGTTCTGCCCTACTTCCTCTTGTCGAGCCTTGCCCAGTTTCCTTGAAGAAAGAGTCATGTACATGCTGGAGGGAAAATTGGTTCTGACTTTTATCTTTTGAAATCATAAGTGTAATGAGAGTGACATGTGTGTGATTTTTAAAAGGAAATTGGTTTTATTTTTTGACAGGGTCCTTTTTGTTCTTTGTGGTTCTGTCTCTCTCTCTCTTTTTTTTCAAGTGCCTTGTCCATTTTGCCAATTTGTTTCCATGGACACCATTGACAATTTACAGGTTATTTAAGTGGATTTGAGAAGACGCAGTAGTAATAAATAAAGCCCTGACATGGGCTATAAATAGCAAGAGTGCTCTGGACTGCCCATCTTCCACCTGTCTACTTACTACTTAACAAATCAAGTTTACAATAATAACTTAGAAAACACTAGACTCTTTAATTTTTTTTTTTTCTTCCTGGAAGTGAGTGGTAGGAGGGAGGAGAAGGCTTATCAATCCCCATCTCTTTGGATATTATAACGGAAGTTGTGGCCAATCTAAGGTGAATGGGGCATCCTCAAAGGCACAGATGAATCATCAGGTGGCGTCTGGCCCACACGCAGCTCTTAGCATTTACTTTTGTCAGGGCAGATAGGGCAAATGCGGCTCCTAAAATGATTGCAAACGGCAGGGAGGAAGGAGCTTGGCATTTTTGTCCTTTTCACTGATAGCATGCCTGAAGGGGGTGGACTGAGCAGGGAAGAGGTCATTGCTGAGGGCTACAACAGACAGATGCCGAGAGCAGGAGGCAATTTTTGCATTGCAGGGGACCAGCTCCACAGTATCCAAGACAAGGAGGCAAATCAGGGAAAGCAGGAGGGCTGAGCCCCAAAGGACTGGCCGGCTCTAAAAGAGGGTTTCCTCCATTCAGATAAGTGCACCTCCAGATCCACTTCCAACCTCTGCCCTCAATAACCATGATGCTTAGATACCATTCCCTGTTGCTCAGGTCTAAATTAGAAGGGAGAATGTAAAAAAGGCTGAGTCACATAAGAAATAAAAGAGGGAAAGGAATAAGGGTGAGGGAAAAGATAGGAATGGAGAGATCTGGAGATATATAGAGAGAATTCAAGACTATGCTGAAGGAGAAAAATAAATCAATAAGTTGTAATGGTCTTTATGAAAAATTAGTGATTGTACATCTGCCATTTTCCAGCATTCTGCTACGGCACAATCAATTAAAAAATGAAGGCTAAAATCTCTTCCCTAGAAAATTTGTGACAGATGAAGGAAAGCTTGAATGTCAAAACAAAGCATATTTCCCCAATCCCATGGGTCTTCTCTGTGGGGGAAAAAAATTTTTTAAGCTGAAAAAGTGGTAGATGGAAAGTCATACTTTGGACAAGGCCAAACAGCCCTAGAGAATGCAGCCACTCTTGTTGCTGTGGATTAGTGCTAGATCAGAATCAATCTAGATGCCAAAATATCCCCTGGTCAAATGCTTTGGAAAATAAAGAAGTTGAAGAAATTAGTTTACATTTACAATGTGCTAATGAGCTAACCAGGTTAACTTTTGCAATCACCCCTGCTCCCCAGTCCTGAGCCAAATTCTTGCTCTAAGGCTTAGTTGAGATATTACTTCTCATCACCAAGAGGTGGCAAAATTGGGGAGCTAATAAGAGGCCGATTACCATGCTACATCTCTTAGAGTTCTTACCAGCTAGATGTTCTAATTGGTTCAGCGTGGAAGAGAGTGGAATCTAGGAAATTCTTGGTCTGACTCTTCTCTAAATACACACAGATTAGAATCTCTAGGAAGTATGGAGATGGCACTCTTACAGTTTAGAGTGCTGAAACACATACAATTGGATGGAGTGTTTTAAATGACACTAAAATATCCATTCTACTTATTGATTCCAGTAGCCTGAAGTTGCATTGTGATTGTATGAGGTAACAGAACAATAAAAACAAGAACTTGGGACCTTGGTGTACATCAATGACTAGACTAATTAAATAGAAATAAAGGTCTAATGGGGGCCTAAACCTCACTAAGGAGCAAGAGAATCCTCTCAAGAAGGGCTAGTAAAGGTGGGCCATCCCTTCAAGAAACCCAAGGGATAAGCCAAGTGGACCAAATGGATAAAATGTCCAATGAATAACATATTCTTGTACAAGATGCTAAGAACTTTGTTGACAGTTTCACCAGCTAGACAGAAGATACACAAACAGATGAATAACCAGGTAAATATTGCATATAGTAATTATACACCAGCTATAAGTAAGGTGAGTTGATGTTTTCTGCCCTCAGGGAAGTACAGTTAAAATTGGGACAGCAATTTTGATGAGAAGGGAAGCAGAACTCAGGGAACTTGAGTTCAGAATTTTAAACAGCCCTGGAGACTGGGTCATCATAATAAAGCATTATACACCACCAAGGAGAATTTCATTTTTCTGGGTCACTCTCATGAGGTTTGCATGCGAAGAGGTTATAGTCCTTTCCTGCCTGTTTGTTTCTAGCGGCAGGATTCCTTGGGCTATGATGTCCATTTGTGTTACAGACTTTAGCCACAGGCAACCTGACTTGGTTGCTTTTTTTCTTTTCTTGAATGCTCCACTCGAGTAATAATAAGATTAGCTCCAAAGAAACCAAACATCTCGACCCCTGTCTTTGCTGAAACTTGTTCTTGAACATTAGAGAAGTGTAAATTCCAAAGCTAAATCCTGTAGTATAGGAAGAAAAAAACCCTAAGTGCACCTCAGAAAGCTATATCTCTGCTAGTGATTTATGTTTTCTGCTTTGTAAGCTGTGATAGAAATATGGTCTTAGATATGAGGATAAAGCTCCATATCCTAGTGTTGGAAATATATATCCCCAGTGCAAACTTTCCCCATGCTGAGTTGCTGTAATTTTGGTTAACTGTTTTTCTTTCTTTTATTCTTGAAAAATCTTTGTTTCCTCTTATTATATGACACTCATAGGGCAACAGTGATTCTAGGAAATGGCTGCCCTCCCTCCATTTTAGTAAAGGAAACAAGTAGAAGAAGTGATTCCCGTTCGTGTGTACTTTTATCTATTGTGGGTTAGTCCGGACCTTGTGGGTAAGTGCAGCTGGGACCCTGGGGTTCATGCTTATGTTGTACATTCTTGTGATTTCCTCTGCTGGAGTTCTTTAACATGAAAGTGCTCAGGACACATCTCTACTCAAAGATATTTCCTTGGTTCCTTATCACTCGCTGGTTTGAGTATTTTTAAGTAGGGCACCCAAAGTCCTTCACAATATGGCCCCAACCATGCTCAGCCTTACTGTTCCTCTCTGCTCACAGATCACTCATTCCTAGAACCACATCCAACCTAGCACACTTTCATTTGTTTTCTTGCCTTTGAGTATTCTGCCTTCTCTGCTTGGAATGCCATTGTTTTGATCTCTCTATCATATCCCTTCTCCAAGTCTACTCATTCTCAAAGATCCAGCTTAAAAGTTACCTCTGTGAAGTCCTCCTGAATAACTCTCCTGATGCTGATATAGTAAAATGATCCCTTGACTTGTCTTTTTCCTAACAAACTGGCTCTCTCAAGGTCAGGGATGTTTTCCCATTAACCCCTGTATTCCCCTGTGCCCAGTAACACATACTAAAAGCCTCTCAGGGGATAAAAATGAGGAAATAAAGAATAGATACTAGTGAGATATTGGTAAAAAGGAACAACTGCATTAAAAAAGATCACATACTATCTTTCTGAATGTGTGATTCGTATTTTAATTTACACAATTATACTATGCATATTGATTTTGTTACTGCAAAATCAACAAAAATGTAAATTCAAAAGAAAATCACGAAGTCCAATCTTTTTTGTTAGTCCATGGAAGAACTTCAGATTTACATGATATGGATAATTATTTTGATTACCTATTTTGGTATCATAAGCTACCTTAAAACCTAGAAGCTTTAAACAATTATTTTTAAAATTCTGTGGGTCAGGAATTCAAGAAAGATTTGACTGGTTGGTTGGTCCCTAGAGTTGGACGAGCTCCTCCATGGTAGTTGCTTTATACATTAGCACTTCTTTGCTTCTTGGTTTCCCTCTCTGTCTCTCCACGTGACATCTTATCCGCCAGGGCCTCTTACTTGGCCTGGACTTCTCACATGGTGGTCTCTGGGTAGTTACACTTCTTACCTGGTGGCTGCCCTCAGAGGCAGGAAGGGGATGCTTCCAGGCCAGTTAAGAACTATCCCTCGGGCATGAGTCACTTTCTGCATACTCTGTTGATCAAAGCAGAGTCCAACCAGATTCAAGAGGGTGAAGAAACAGATACCACCTCTTAATGGGATGTGACAAGATTACATTGCAGAAAAGCAAGTGAGATGGAGCATGACTTTGCCGCCATCTTTGGGAAATATAATCTGTGATGTAATTAATACCTTTTTGACAAATCAGTGCCCACGGGACCTTGTCATAAAAATCAATTAACAAACTCTCTAGAAGTGTTCAATGCCCCACACTGTGATAAGGTTTAATCCAGTGTAAGCTGCTTTTTTCATCTCTCTGTCATAGAGATGAAATCTCTGAGGAAGAGAAGGGAAATCAAGCCTACTGGTCTTCATTTAGATCTTTTGATCACATTTATTTTATCTAACATTCTACAGAATTACAAGCGAGAGAAAGTTCTTATATTGTGCGTGCTTACACTTTTTGGGGAAAAGGTGGCTTTAGGTAAATTTATGGCTAATAGATCCTCCCTGGATATAAGAAATAGAAGTGTTAGAGCTATATCCCTACCCTTTGAGGCTAACAGCATAAAGAGCAAAGTTTTTCAAGCTGTAAATTGTGATCCTATTAGTGGATCATGAAATCAGTTTAGTAGGTCAGGGCTAGTGGTTAAAAATGAAAAAGGAATTGAATGGAATACAAAGTATCAGTTGCATGTCACATGAAGTATATATAATATACATAAGTATGTATAGGTGAGGGTTTTTTGCATGTGTGTGAGTGTGAATACTGGATTACAATGTAAACTCTATTTCTAACCGGGATCCACAGTCAAAAATGTTTTTGAAGCCATTAAAATAGAGTATCTGTGCCCTCTCTTGGTGCCACTATCAAAGGCAAAACACGGGACTAGACAGACCATCGGTTTGATTCAGCATGGCATTTCTGATGTTCTTATGAAAAATATTTTGTTTGGGGCCCAGAATGACAAATAGCTCAGAGTCCAATTGAAACATCATTTTCTAAGGGAAGAAATTGCTTTACAGACAGTGTACAGCAAAATAAAATATCTCACCTCCACAGTTTATGCCCTCTGTCACCTATAAAGACTTTTTACAGAAGACTTTTTTTTCTTTCTTTTCAAACTTACGTTTGGTTGAATAGATTTCCCAAGAGCTTAATTCTTCACCTACGCAATGTTTCTGACCCTTGACAGGCTACAAGATATGGTCCAGATTAGATCCTGAAGTGCTGAGAAATGCCTAGTTGTACAGTGAGGGCTGCATCTGATTGGACTGGGAAACAGCACAGTTGTGGAGGGTGTGACACAGAGATGTTTTTCAGACTCTGATCTTTCACATGCCACTCAGTCTCCTTTCCCTCTGACAGAATCTTTCCCCACTCCTGTCTCATCCACACCTGTAAAAGCACAATGGTATATTCTAGTGTCAATTTTTGACTTTCCAAATCAAGTGCCTTTAAAATTATAATTCATTATGAGCAGTAAATATAGTTTACAAAAATACTTTTCAAATATACTCTTTCATTTAATATTCAGAACACACTTATGTGCTGGTCATCAAAAACATTTTCATTTTAAAGTTGGAGAAGTCACGTCTCAGAGAGGTTGAATTGCTTCTTCAAGGTCATACACATATGTGAAGCAGCAGGCCCAAGATTTGACTTTGACTCAAAATCCTACATTATGCTGCCCTCAGCCAGAGAAAACTGGGTCTGAGCTAGGTCTCTGGACTTGTGCAATGTTCTTGATTTTATTTATTTTTATTTTTTTTTCTGCTATGATTTATTAATGAACTAGTTATTAGAAGATTCAACCTTGGAAAGATCTTGATTTTATTTTCAGTTTCTTTCCTAAAGATGACTTCAGGGCATTTATTCATTTACTGATCCAGCTCTCAAAATCAGGGGATAGTACAAGTTTTGCCCCACTTAAGTCCATGTCACTGTAAAAAAATAAAAGTGATATAAGGGAAAATAGCCAATCATGGCCAAGGAGAAGTGTTTAATGGAGGCACCTTGTCTGTCTTGCGCTTGTCAGATTTCTGTACCTGTGTTTGGCTCTTGATTTGGGCATGTGGCTATTGAGCCCCCTGACTATTGGTATATGATTTTAAAAAGGAGACATCATATGACACCTCTGTGTTTTTCTTGAAGATGTACGTTCTTTAAGGATATATAATATGTGTAGAACAGGTAGAGACGTTGGTTAGACATTTTTTATATCAGTTTTCTAGACACCTTGGGAACTTGTCAGTTTAGTATAACCATCGTAAGCTAACAAACAAGCGTTCTTGTACTGACTCTGTTCTATAAATTAAAGAATATAATTAAAATGATATCTCATTAGGTAAATAACTTAAGCATAATTATAATGTAACAAGCTACACGATTATACATTGCATTTCAGCACTAACTTCCCTTTCTTAATGGAACATTGGTGAAACTCTCATTCCTATGTGACCCAGGGAAATGCCTCTGTTTTCACCTTTTATATACTTCTCGCATGCTTTTTTTTTTTTTTTTTGGTATCTTATATCAATGCATACCACATTCTTATCTGGGTAAATATGAAAATATCATTATATTAGGGCTGAGAGCTTAATTATAGATATAATTTATGTGTCACAAGCCCAAATGGTGTGGATCTATAAAATAATGACACAATTACATTGATATCCAAATGATTGTAGAGAGTTCTCATCCTTTTTTTTTGTTTTTGCGGTACACGGGCCTCTCACTATTGTGGCCTCTCCTGTTGCGGAGCACAGGCTCCGGACGCGCAGGCTCAGCGGCCATGGCTCACCGGCCCAGCCGCTCCGTGGCACGTGGGATCCTCCCTGACCGGGGCACGAACCCACGTGCCCTGCATCGGCAGGCGGACTCTCAACCACTGCACCACCAGGGAAGCCCTCTCATCCTTTTTAAGTTCAGGAAATCTAGTCTTTTTGCCACATGGTTCCTCGTCAGAGCCTGTGCATACTTCCTCCACGAATCTGCCTGGTGTTCTCTTCTTATCTCAGCCAGCCTCTGGCTCCTGACTGCCTCTCTGACCTGCCTGTCACTGATTGCCTTCTTGAGCCTGACTTCCATTAGGCTCGCCTGCTCCTTCTGCACCCCAGTCTCCAAGCTAGTGGGCACTGCCAATACCTCTGTCCTGGCCTTCAGAAGGGACATGACTTTCTCCTGAGTTACTTCTTCTGAAATGTGGCCAGATACCCCAACTATTGCACAAAGAGACAATTCCTAAAGAGACTGTATACCTGAATCAGATTTCAGAGTGCCTTGGTGGATACGTTCCCTGCTTAGGTCCCTGACGTTCACCACATGACAGAAACAATCTTACAGAGCCTCCATTTTCCACCAATTACTAAAAAATCTCCAGGGTTCTCTACACTTTAGAGCCTAGATCCAGCAGAAATGTCCTTACCCTGCTACCCTTAAGAAAAATGGTTAGTGCTTGCTTTACATCTGTGTGACCAAATGGACTTTGCAAAACATTGCCCCCAAGGACAAAAGAGCCTCCTCACCTTAAAGGCAAGCCCAAGAAGCACAGATGACTTATCTTTTAAAATAGAGGTTTTCATTGCTCTGAAAAAATAAATAGTTCAGGCTTGGTCTTTGCTGGATACCCCATTATTCAGAGAATTCTACATCTTGCCATTGGCAATTGCCCAGAAGTTCAAAATCTTCACAACTTTTTAGGCTGTTTTTCATGTTTTTGACCCATAAGTTGAGTGTTAAGACAAATGCTAATTTGTCTAAAATTGGGGAAGTGAAGAAAGAGTATATGTGTCTATAAACCTATTAGTGTTGATCTTCAGCTATTTACATTTTTGAAACCTTCTCATCAGTCTCCATTTGACTTTATTTTTTATTCACCTCCTACCCCATGCACACAGCCTCCCCATCCTACACCCTTGATTAAGTTGTATAAAATGTTGGCCTCTTACAGCCAAAGGTACATCATTCCTGTTCTATTGTCTCATCCCCCAAAATTCTAGAGCCTGAAGATGAACTGGGGAAATGGTTTTCCAGGACCCCTGCCTGTCCCAAGTTCTTCTCTAAGCCTGGGAGTCCATCAGCAAGCCAGTGATCTTGTTCCACTTTGTCTATTGATCAGGTTACCCAAATAACAAAGGAATTGCCAATTCATTTCTGTCAACCTTATTCCTTGCTCAGGGCAAACCAATTGGAAGGGGTTCAGATTGTCTTCTCCAACATTTATGGGGAAGAACAGCTGTCTGTGTAACTTCCAAGCTCCTCTCTCACCAGCTGAGTTGGAATCTTGGGACAAATTCCCATATGCAGTTATACTAGCTAGTGTCAATTTGCTGACAGTTGACATTTCCCACGGCCAATCATTCACAGAAGCATTGCCTATTCCGTTAAAAGATAGTAGGTTTTGGGAGCGGAGGATGAATAGAAATGGATGAGTGAGGAAAACAATTTGGTTCTAAAACTGTAACTAAAAACACTAATTATCCGCAACGGGAGAGGCCACAACAGTGAGAGGCCCGCGTACTGCAAATAATAATAATAATAAAATAAAAAAACAAACAAAAAACACTAATTAGAAATGACCAAACACCTGAGGCAGAGCCAGGATTGCGGGATGGTATTTTCAATATATCTTCTTTCTTCATGTGCATCTCTCTCTCTCTCTCTCTCTCTCTCTCTCTCTCTCTCTCTCTCACACATACACACACACACACACACACACGGACCTAAACATAAATGATAAAAAGTTGTGTCATCACATAAGGCCACTAAACCCCCATTTCTACTTTACAAAGCAGATTCAATATGGTCATAACCTTCTTCCTTACTGACCTTTAATCCATCATGATTTGCATTAGATGTGTAGCCTTTTTGTGAGAGTTACTGATATGAATGAGGATTTGATTGGGTAGATGAGAATTTGCAAGTGTTTTGTCAGTTCTACCCTCCCTCCTTCTCTCTGTCCTTCCTTTCGTCTTTTTTTAAAAAAAAATCATTGAATGCCTACTACACATTCAGAACTATCTAAGTTTTGTGAAGGAATCCAAAAAGTGTAGATGAAGATGTCTTTGCCCTCAAAGATATTGTAGCCTGGGAAAATAAAACAAATGCATAGAATATCCAACTGTCATATAATCATCACCAGCACCAGCACCACCAACACCACCACCACCATCATCATCATCATCATCATCATCATCCTGCAATTTATGTCACAAGTTAGAGTGGGAACCATTAAATACCAAGAGGGCAAAACAGAGTAGATGTGTTCAGAGGAGAGAAAGAGTGTGAGCTCAGGGGATGTTTCCCAGAAGTGGTGGAATTGTAGTAGAGCTTTATGAAAATGTGGGTTTGGAATAAATAGAAATAAGGTAAGGAATAGATTGCAGGTAGAAAACAGAGTATCTGCAAAGCTTCTTCCCATTCAGGGAGATCTGCTTGTGAGCTCCTCGGAGCAGAGATTATGCCTTTTATACTGAAGGTCCAGCAGAGGGCCTGGAACCGAGGAGCACATGGAGTGGGCTGAATGAATGCTGAATGAATGCAAGGGTGAGACTCCAAACAAAGCCACAAGGGCACCCACACTTAGCCTCTATACCTAAGGTTGTGAATTTTGATAAGGAAGGTTTAGGGGACAAAGTGTCTTATTTGTTTGGCTTCGCTTTGCTTTTGAAGTCCATGACAGCCACTGTAGTCAGAGGTTATGTGCCACTGTCTGGGAAGAGAGTTATTTTAGGGAAGATGGGTGATGAAGACAGGGAAGTAGATTACTCATAACTTACGTGATTCCAGCTCCCATACAAGAAACCACCCATGACCCCCTGTTCTCTAGCTCTCCTTTCAAATAAAGTAGTTCTTGGCAGTCTGGATACTCATAAGCTTTTCAATGGATAACATCCTTACTTTCCCTTTAAAAGTGCTTCTCATGAATTTGGAATTAATATTTCTTTTATTACAATCAAGGGACCGTAAATCAGGACAAGGTGATTGCTTCAACTCTAGCCCAATACCACAGCCAATGAGTCTAGGAGGAGAAATGGCCCCAAACCCACATCTGTCCAAGTTTCCAACTTCTGAGTGAAAATTAAGAAGCGACCTTTTAAAATATTCTCCTTTACATAAGATTATGGTTGCTCCATAGGAAATAAAACAATGATATTCTTTACCCCGAGATTTGTTCCTTGTGGTGAACTTGCTTTAATTTAGATGCAGGAATCGTCTTTCATCCTTCCTGCTTATAAATAGGAATGTGTAATCTGATTGGGTCAGCTGTCAATAGTTTGACATTTCTTCCCCAGCAGCAGAGTTGCACATATGCCCCAAAGTTTGAGTTTTATTGCTAATTTACCAGATTTATTGGGTTATTTTTTATTACACTCTTCAGGGACAAAAGTAGAAAAAAAAGAATCTAATTTCTGATGCATCTTTAATCTAGTCAACACTGTTGGGAACTAATAAGAAATGCAGCCTTAAACAAAAGTGCTAGTTGGGGACCAGGGGTGGGAGGGAAATGTATTTGTGTTGCTTTGACTTATAAAGTGACATCCATGATCTCAATGATAAGGGATACAACGTAACAGGCAGCTACAGAGATGCACAAATGTCAGGGAATTTTAGAACTAATTCTATTCATTTTCTTGGGTCTAAACAGTTATTAGGTGACCTTGATCTTAACGTTTTGAATGATGAAGCTTCAGGGCCCAGAGTGGCCAGGGAGTGTGGCTACCTCTAATGAGACTTGGGGACTCTGGGAGGGCTCATGCCAAGGAGTACTTCCCAGAACTTCTGCTGTCAGTGTCCTTGTCCCCTTGGTGGGCAACCCTCCAACACTAGCAGCTGTGTGGCTGACAGGGTCTTGGGCCTCCGGCTGGGTGTCAGACCTCAGCCTCTGAGGTGGGAGAGCCGAGTTCAGGACAATGGTCCACCAGAGACCTCCCGGCCCCTCGTAATATCAATCAGCGAGAGGTCTCCCAGAGATCTCCATCTCAACGCTAAGAGCCAGCTCCACTCAACGACCAGCAAGCTCCAGGGCTGGACACAGTGCTGGACACCCTAAGCCAAACAACTAGCAAGACAGGAACACAGGACCACCCCTTAGCAGAGAGGTTGCCTAAAATCATAATAAGGTCACAGATATCCCAAAACACACCACCAGACGCAGTCCTGCCCACCAGAAAGACAAGATCCAGCCTCATCCATCAGAACACAGGCACCAGTCCCCTCCACAAGGAAGCCTACACAACCCACTAACCAACCTTACCCACTGGGGGCAGACATCAAAAACAACGGGAATTACGAACCTGCAGCCTGTGGAATGGGGACCCCAAACACAGTAAGTTAAGCAAAATGAGAAGAGAGAGAAACACACAGCAGATGAAGGAGCAAGGTAAAAACCCACCAGACCAAACAAAAAAGATGTTTAAAAAAAAAAAAAAAGACTTGGATCAAGTGGCTGTTAATGTCTTCCCAGCCTACAGTCCTGGACAGCTCTCCCCGGTGACGGTGATGGTGATGGTGACTGCGATGGTGCATGTGAATTGAAAAGATGAGTCATCTGCTCAGAGGGCTTACGATATGTCTTACTTGTTTCTGTATCTAGTGTCTAGAACTGTGCCTGGGACAAAGGAGTTTGTCAAACACAGCATGTGTTTGTTGAACTATGTCTTTTATTGCCTGGTATGGGCTGCCACTGTGACTTTACCTCCAGGAATTTATCAAATATTCATAGACCAAATCACCAGATAGAATAAAAGTACCATTTCACTTGCCTTCTTCTCTAACGTGGCTGGAAGAAATAGAAAGAAGAGAGGAGTCTTTGTTTTCTGTGTCACACTCTATGTGGGTCCTAATGAATTGCAGAACCCTCAAAAACTCCACTGACTTTTTCCCCCAGTTTTATTGAGAAATAATTGATGTACATCACTGTATAAGTTTAAGGCAAACAGCATGGTGGTTTGATATATATATGATTACCACAAGATGTTCAGCTAACATCCATCTTCTTATATAAATACAATAAAAGGAAAAGAGAGAAAAAGAATAAAGTAAAAGAAAATTTTTTTTCTCTTTGTGATGAGAACTCTTAGGCTCTACTCTCTTTATAACTTTCCTATGTATCATACAGCAGTGTTAGCTATAGTCATCAGGCTGTACATTACATCCCTAGTGCTTATTTATCTTATAACTGGAAGTTTGTACCTTTAGACCACCTTCTTCCAATTTCCCCTCCCATCACTCCCTGCCATTGGTAACCACAAGTCTGATCTCTTTTTCTACAAGTTTTGTTCTGTTTTGTTTTAGATTCCACATGTAAGTGAGATTATACAGTATTTATCTTTCTCTGACTTATTTCACTTAGCATAATGCCTTCAGGGTCCATCCATGTTGTCACAAATGGTAGAATTTCCTCATTTTGTATGGCTGAATTATATTCCATTGTGTATGTGTGTGTGTGTGTATATATATACACCACAACTTCTTTATCCATTTATCCATTGAGGGACACATGGGTTGTTTCTCTGTCTTGGCTGTTGTATATAATGCTGCTATGAACATGGGGGTGCAGGTATCTTTCTGAGTTATTGTTTTTGTTATCTTTGACTGTATTCCCAGAAGTGGAATTGCTTCCATTGCCTTTCTAAAGTGTTTCCTCAGTGGCCTTTTCTAGCCCTGATCCTTAATTTCACTCACTGAAATTATGCCTCTGGCCGTCTTTAAACATTCTGAATTGATACCAGTGACATTGGGTTTACAGTGTTCATGTCCAGAATACCCAGATGTAAGTGGGATTGGGAAAATATGCCATATTGAGGCAGTTCTCACAATGCTCCATGCTCTCTCACTCCTGTGCCTTAGTACAGGCTATGCTTGGAAACCCAGAGTCTGCTGGTTACTGCCTACTAGCTTCACAACACTCAGCACAGGGCTCATGTCATGTGGGAAGCTTTTACTGCATCCCGTGCTGGGATAGGGTTCTTCCCTTGCATGCCCATAAATCCCTATGTGTACTTCACTAACTGTAGTACTTGCTTCTCTATCTTAGGCTGCTGACTTCAGAACTCCAGCCTCCCAACACACTAAATTATGAACTTTTTAAAGACAGGGAATTCATAAGTTTGATTCATCTCTGTTGTCTTTTTGCCCAGCACAATGACTGGCAGATATTAGGGATGCAATGCATGTTTTTGAATAAGTGAGTGAGGTTGTTCCAAGAAATTATCTAGTACAATTTGGCAAGTGAAAACATGGTGGAAGAAGATGAAGGGTGGAGAGGCTGTTTCGGGTACTTCTTGAATTGATCTAGTTTGTAAAAATCAGCTCAAGTTCTGGGTCAAGGATGGTAGGCCTGGGTTCTCCAGTCACTGGGGTCATGAGCGTGATGCCTTCTGCCTTTTACACAGACTGTTCCCCTGAGCATAGAGACAAACATCTGAGCATCCTCACTCTATCACAGACTATTCTGTGCACAAGATACTCAAAAACCAGATACTCAAGACCAGACTCACCACCCTCTCCAAGAGCTTGAGCCTCCCTAGATGGCTGCACTAGGTCTGCTTAGATGGGATGATTGTCACTTGTGGGAGAAGAAGGTACAGTGAACTTTATAGGCCCCAAGTCTTTTACAACACTAAGGGGAAAGTGCTTCCACAAGCCGTATTAACACTTACTGAGACCTTCTTATCCAAAGCTGTATCATATGCTAGTCTATTGTTGGTGTGAAGTTGTGTGAATGAGCAACACTAAAAGGATGTGTGGCCCAGTTCACTCCCTCCTGGGGCCCAGAGCTTTCAATATATCCGAAGACAGAGGATACTACAGGGCCATATCTATTGACATACTTATTGAAAAGTAAATAAAATTGAAGTCATAAACATATATTCAGCAACTTACTGCAAGTGGTCCAGAGGAGAAAGGTCAGTAGTGACTAAAGTTATTAAAATTGAAAGGTGAGATTGTTTCAGTCTTCAGATCCAAGGCCCCTTTTTGTTCCTACTATCAGGCTGTCTCATCCATCCTCCAGTGTTACCTTCAAATTCATCAAATGACCTGGAACCTGGCTCACAGCTGCCCTCTTACCCCCTTGTCTGCCATGTTTTTGAGTGGTTTCAACGTCCATGTGGGCCACTGTCCCCAAACCTTGGATTCTTGGTTTCTTAATCTACTTCATCTTAGTAACATCTACTCCGATCTATTTGGAACCTGACATCGCTAGAACTGTTCCTACTCTAAAATCCTAAATCCAAGCTCTGTCACCCAGGGAGGGAGAGGACAGATGGAGAAGAGGGGAGAGTTAGAGCTCTGGAATGCTCTAGCATCCAGATATCAGGTAGAAGAGAAAAAGTTAGCAAAGGGCAGGGAGATTGGAAGAAAACCAGAAGAGCACAGTGTCACAGGAAAACAGAACACATTTTTTGGAGATGAAGGGAGTCAGCTGTGTCAAATTCTCTTGAGAGGTTAAGATAATGAGAGAAAAATGGCTGCTGAAGTTAGCAATATTAATATTATCGGTACCATTGATAAGTGTGTGTTAGAGCCTGGTCATGGATCCTAAACAATGCCAGGCTCTGAGTAAGTACTTCCAGGAAGGTGAAGGTGACGGAGGCAGAGGGGACCCAGAAAATGAATTGGCTTGTGCACCATTGAGAGTGTGATTTATGACAAATGGGAATGATTAATCAACTAGGAGTAGATTCTGGAGATTATAGAAGTCTTTAGCTAATACTCTAAAAATATTGGGAGAAAATATGTAACCTAGAGAGAGCCAGAGAACTAACACAATGGTTCGTTGGGTAGAGACATCCAGACAGAACCAAATAGGAGTCCAAGCAGGGACTACATAGAATTGGCACGAAATATTTCCTGAACATAATGCTGGGCATTGCCTATTAAATACAGAGGAGGTGAAAGCTGGATCAGAAAAGGAATTTCAGGGAGAGAAAGGAATGTAATACTGAAGAATAATCTGGGGCTTCTGAGGAACCCATTGGGTCAAAACTAGACCTTGAACCTAAGTGGGTTTAGTCACAAGGCAGAACAAATAGATGGAATGCAGATAATCTCTTTAGCTGACCACAGCTCTACCTGTGTTCAGACTTGGCAGCATAATGTAGAGAGATAAGAGGGATTAGTTAAAGCATTCTGACTAAGTAGAGCAGGACAGTCACACTCTGCTGAATTACAGTGTACCCTCAAGTGCAAAGTTGCTCTGGACCAACTAATGAGTTCTCTGAGTCTGATGTACTCAACGTAAATTGGGGGGTAATTTACCCAGTGAGTCATAGGAAACCATTTACTTTCCCATCTTTCCAGTGACCTGCCTAAAGGATGATGATTATCAAACTGACCCAACTGAGAACAAAGTTTGTTTCCGATGGGGCATACATACATTGCAATGGAGCTGCGCACCCAGCAGAAGGAAGCTTGAAATAGCAATATCCAGAAAAGATGTGCTGCTGAGACTCCATGTTTAGCCTCATGCATTATGCCTTTGTTTTAAAAGATGCAGAAATCTAAGCAAGGAGCTGGAACAATTTGCTCTGGGCTGGTGACAAATCCTGTGGGCTGGTACGTGGCAAAAGGAGTTATCTCATAGTCAGCTCTCTCCTCTGTCTTTTCTGATGTATCAAGACAATTCAGGGACTGTCTTTTAACCCATGTGGTCCTTTATTCAGTCATGAATTGAGGACCACCTATGTGCTCGGTGTAGAACAATAAATCTGGGTGATATGGTCTCTGCCCTTAAGAAACGTATGGTCTGATGAAGGGGACAGATACATATCAGAGAGTTAAAATAGTTTTAGGTGCCATAACACAAGAATAATGTATATGGTGGGTGTCTCTCCAACCTCCATTCCACCTGCCCCATATTGGGCGGTGCAGAGGGTTGACCTGGCCTTGGGAATGGGTTTCATCAATGCTGACCCACATTTATGTCTTCACTGGACTCCTTTTATTTTAATATTTTGAGTGTGCCATCTGTAACTCTGAAAGGACCGATAGACTGATGTAGGTAGCAAACATTTTAAAGTACCTGCCTTAAGCCATGGGTAATCCATCAGGCACGTTATTGGCATCGTTTCTTAAATGGGTAAACTGAGGCTCTGATAGGTCAAATAAAGTGTCTGATTCAGTGTGTTTCAGAATCACCTAGCGACTTGTTAAGCACAGACTGCTTAACCGCTGTTCTTTATCCCAGAGTTTCTGATTCAGCAGGTGTGGTGCAAGACCACAGAATTCACATTTCTTATAAGTTTCCAGATGATAGTAACTCTGCTAGTCTGAGGGCCACACTTTGAGAACCACTGCTCTAGTATTTGTTAGTATCTGGTAGAGCTGAGTTATGAGCCCAAGTCTGTCTGCCTGTAATAACTGTGCCCTTTCCCCTACACCACCCTTTCTCCTGTTACACAAGTATTCTTCTTAACAGCTCCTTTATGGAAGCTTAGCTTAACAGCAGCAATAAAAAATTACATGGAATGAGTTTGGCAAAAATAGACATTGTATTGCCTTTGCAAGTAGGGTGACCATACATCCCAGGATGCCTGAGGTAATTCTGTTTCCTGTCTATTAATCTGACATATGGTTACTAGTTCTCCTCTCTTCCTCTAACAAGGGTCCGAAGTTGGCTAATACGTTATACGGCCATCCTGCTTTTAGAGATTCACAACTCAACAACTTACATTCACATTTTAAAGACTCCATGAAGAACTTGAAAAGGTTATTAATCTTTATTTACCCCAGTGTTCTTAAACTCACTTAAGCATGGGCACTTTTTATTCTACTCAGGTAATTCCTTTTAACATTTTGGTGAATGCTGACCTGTGTGCATTTTCTCGTGTGGTTATGTTTTGATGCATGTGTCCAACTAGGACACGGACTCCTAATATCTTTATGTCTTATACTCTATAACCCTCCAAAGCACCTTGCTGGGCATCTATCACTCTCTCAGCCAATTATTGTTCTTTAAGCAAAGAAAACATATTCTCCGAGTAGAGACTTTATAGGGCAGGGCTATGTATACATATATCCCCATAAAATGCCTTTCTTTCCATCCTCAGCCATAATCCTTGGGCCGCTACTTTCAGCAGTCCCTGTCTGTCCCACACTTCCAAAAAGCCTCTAACTGGGCCAGGGAAATAGGCTTTCTGAAAGCATTGAAAACCTGTATGAATCAGAAGAAGCCACTGCCAAGGGCCTCTTCAGAGGGTGTCAAGAGGTTATGAGCTATTTTTTTTTTTTCTATTCTTTATCCAGTTGTCAATATTCCTGCTGGGTCTAAGCAGTGCCGTCTTCCTTTTCTCCCTTGGGTGAGCTCTTTCATCTCCTTTCCACTCTGTTTTTTTTTTTCTTTTCCTCTGTTGTATACCTTAATCTATTTATTTCCTCCATTCCCATTCAGTGTCTGTTTTCCTTTGGGCATTGTCCTGAATTATTTAATAGTTGTTCTGTTTTTTATCCTGTTCACTCTTTCGCCTTTCTTCTCTTTGATGGTTTGTCCAGGTTCCCTTTTGCTCTTGTATACACCTCATCCAGTAATCCTCTTCTTTCTAAACCATAAATCACGGTGAGGCAGATTGTGTGTGTGGACACTAGGCTGGAGAGATGGGGCCCGAGGTGGGTGAGCAGAGGTGCATGCATCAGTGACTTGCTTTTGGGAGGTAACAGATTTGATCATTTTTCAGGGAACACAGCAGGCAGCCTATAATTGGCAATGAAGGTACATCTTTCCATCATTTTTGCTAAACTCTACAGAACTTGCGTACACTATATCTGCAGTTTTCAGATTTTCTCTTGGCAGTTCTGGGTCAAGGTAAATGGAAAATAATTTTGTTATTAATTTTTATTATAATTTTTCAATGTGTTTATGGTTACCTGTGGCTGGAAAAATAGCTTTCAAGAGGAGAAAACACTTTTTACATGGAGGTCCACACAAATCTACATAACCCACATATCACGTACACATTTGGGAAACTTGTGACATTAAAAAAGGTAGTCCTTTGGTGACCTTTTTCTGAATGCTTTTTTTTTTTTTTTTCCACGAACCTTTCCATGGAAGGCACTTATTTTCTCCTAAGGTCCTCTCTTTCCAACCTGTAAAAAGAGGACCATAGGATAAAATTGTTAGGTATACATGAGAGCCTACTACCAGGGAGATTTCATTTAAGAGGCACAGGGAGAGGCCTAAACCTAAACAAAGAACTTCTATAAACATTTCAGTCTTCTGGCAAGCCAGTGCAGGGGATAATTATGGGTAATGGCAGGCCATATTGATATTTCCTAAATCTTCACTGTTATTTTCCCCTACTAGTGCAGCGAACTGAGGAGGACTCAGCCACATGCCTTGATATGTCCTCTGTCAACTGCTGCTTAGACTGTTCTTCAGCCTAACTTTGTTGTAAGGATGCTACCCAGTTGGATACTTGCAAATGAGTGCTTCCAAAAGCAAGCTTTGTGGAAGGTCATCCAGAGTTTGTACTCTGTCTGTGGCCACTGACATCGTCTTTACTCAAGTACAAAAATAGTTATTCATTCAACCAATATTTTCTCAATTCCCATTCACAAAGCAATGGGTAAATTACATTGAGTGATTCAAAGATAAAATCTGGTCTTGTGTCCCTGCATCCATGGTCAAGGAGGGATAATACCTTCCAGTATTCCCTAAATTGTGGTCCCTTGGAACACTGGAGCCATGTTATGTTAATGGGTATTTGGGGAAAATAAGTTCCAGGGTAAAGCGAATGGTGGTAACATTGGGAAAAATAAAGAATGTTTGATGCTAATAGATATTGCCATGGTAGGACCAAATGAGTACAGTAGAGTTCTCCCAGATTCTATCTTGGGAAAGCCTGCCTAATTCAATGTGGAAAGTGGTTAAGTGCTATAAGAGAGTTACAGAGAGTGGGTTGAATGAGTAGAGGATTTTTTTTTTCAAGCCAGGAAAATCAAGGAATCCACAGAGCAGACTGCATTTAAGTTGAACCCTAAAGGATGAGTAGAATTTAGAATTGAGATTTGTGAAGAAGAGTTATTTAGAAGAAGGGTACTGGAAGAAAGGCAAACAGATAGAAAACAAAACATATATGTGAAAGTTTAGGTGAAATGGACAGAAAAATAGCCTGTTGAAGAGTTAATTGTGGTGGAAAGGGGCTGGAAAGGGAGATTAAAATTCTGGACAATTTGACTCAAATGAAGGAGATTTTTTTTTCCAGTGGAAGTGATCAGCACTTCTTTCCTGGGGCAACTACCAACACAGAGTTTGAGAGATTAGGTAGTGGAGAGACACTTAGTATCTTGTGTCCTTGAACAAGTTGCCTCATGTCATACTGATGGTCTATTTTCCATCTGAAAAAGTGGGGAAGAATATATTAACTTCTTGGGTTATTGTGGTCACAATGAATGCCCCGTGAAATGTGTTTAGGATAGCATCTGACATATAGTGATTACCTAATAAGTATTAGTTATTTAGTTACTACTTTCCATGAAGAGAGAAAAGTATAAGCAAAAATTACAGGTGTTCTCAAAAATATAGACCACTGGTCAATTCGACCTACATTGACCGGCCTCTGTTAATTCTTTCATTTTTAGATTTTCTGTGACCCAGATCTCTATCTGGTCTTCTACGTTTTCAATATGGAAATTTGGTCATTTCAGGCTTTGTTTTCTTTTTTTGCGGGGATTTACCTTTAGTTCTATCGGCCCTATCCTCAGCCAGTTTGTGTTAAGTGTCTAACAACTGGCTCTGCACACTCACACACACACATGCACACATGCTTACTATGAATTTATTGATATAGGGAATAGGTAGCACACAATTTACAAGTAATAGCAACATAAATAATGCTCTTTACTGTAAATTCCATAAAGCCAATTGATTCTCATAGAATATTTTTGTTGATTTTTTAAAAAAAATTTTATCTGTGGACAATTTATGGTTACCATTGATGAACAGAGGCAATTCCAACATGAATATTGGTTGAAATTTTCTTTGCATTAAAGAGAAAGATGAAAGTAAAACAATGGAGATATATGTCAGGAATTTATTCTTTCATCGAGGATATGAGAAGCTTCATTGTTGAATCAGATAAAAATTTTTAATAGTTTTAAAAAGATATTTTCTCATTTTTTGCATTATTAGCAATGTGACAACTACACAATGACACACATACATTTAACGTGCATTATTACTATTTTGTCTATTACTTTAAAAAGTCTAGACAGTTAACAAGACAAACCCTATCTTTAGTACAGAGTGGTGGTAGTGTATGTATATGAGGTAAAGTACCTGCCTTCTCAAACTGGAGATCATAATTTTTGTATCAATCACCCAACATGGGGGGCTAGTTATGTACCATGTATTCATGTGCTGGATCTTCTGGAGGATTGAGAAAAAAATTACATAATGGTCAGTGCTTTGAAATTTGCTCTTGACATATTCTATTCTCTGGGCAAATGGATTTACTAAACTGTAACCCCAAAATACCAGACTTGAATAAAGGGACTAGAGTCCTGTTCTCAGGGCTCTTTCTTATTCACAGGCTGATCTAGCAACTTGATGATGTCAAGGTAGGTTGGCAATGAATTAGCTGAAGGTGACATTTATGTTTTCTGAAGATCTTGGTACTAAAAAATCATTCTCGTTGGCAAGAGACTGGCACATCCCTTTCTCCTGCTTTCCACCTGCAGATTCTTGCATTGAAAAGGGAGAATGTTCTGCTTTAATTTTTCCAACACACTAGTGCCTCCACTGGTGCCATTTTAATTTGGTTCCAGAATACCCCTCACTCCAGCCTCCTTTAAACACATCACAGCACATTCCAATAACATTTCTTGGCTCATGTTTTTCTATTTGGCATCAACAACTCTAAAATGAATGCTGTATTTTGTAGGGAGTCATGTGATTAAGCACTAGGTAAAACATCACAACTCTGGTCACAGTTTCAGGGAGGTACTCTGACAGGCATTAAGTTTCTGAAACAAATTTCATGCATAGAGATTAATTAATTTACTGGGATTACAATTTTGCATAATGATTAACTTGTAGTCCTAATTTATGTCATCAAATATACCCTCTCTAGAAAATGTCAATGATAACCTGCCATGATCCAGTCTTAGGAACTTTCCTAAAATCCTATATCTAAATAAGAAACATCTGAGTCTGAGGGCATTTTCCCTCCAATTTAATATTTTTTATAAAGGTGTGAATATCACTCTTTCTGTAAGTTCTGAGTAACTGAGGCCGAAGTGCAGGAATTTTTCAAAGCCATGCTACAGGCATGGAAAATAAAATTGCTATATACCAACCACATCTTGCTGAGGTTAGAGTTAATTTTAATTACTAAAAATGGAGCTGTGAACAGCAGTTTCCAATTGCACAGGTGTGGCTGTCCGCAGCACATTTAAATTATATAAAGATTAGTCCCCAGGTTCAAATATCTCTATATTTCCTCCCAGACTGCTCTTTGAAATGATGCAGCTGGATATTGGGACCCATGTTCCCAAGTTGGCTGTCCTGCTGGGACATGTTTAAAGCCATATTCGCCAACCCACACTATTGCCATTACTTCCACTGAAATCTACTGAGCTGATCTGTGTCTTTATTCCTTAGAACATACTTGTGGTTTTCAATTTGAGCTGTTTTTTTGGTTTGTTTGTTTGTTTTCCCAGTTCACTACTACAAAGGCTTTACTGCAGTGTCATTCTAGACCAAGACACAGTCACTATTTATGTCATTGACAGCTTGCTGGGGTCCCTCATGTCTTTGGGGTCTTTTCTTTCTCCTCCCCCCACTTTAGGCAAAGGCCAATGTCATCCTTCATCTTAAAGGTTAATGTGGATGCAAAAATCCCATGATCTCAAAGGCAGTGCAGTGATTTTCATGAGCATTAACACCTGTATCGTTTATAGAGGATAGACGGGACAGGTTTGCTTACCACCACATGCAGGCGGAGAAAATTAGGACAAGTGTTTGCTTAATCATTTCCCAGAGAAATATTGATAGATATGCTACCTTTTTCAAATATGCCTTTGAGAAGGACATGCTGACTGTTATAAACACAGGTCTCCAATTACCAAATGAAAACTGAGCTACATACTGTGTTCACTGTATCCTTTCCCCTAGAAACTTCCATTCATGGGGACCTTGCTGTCTTTCAATGTCCTTTCCTTCCTTCTTTCTTGCCTCTTTTCTCTTCCTTCCCTCCCTCCCTCCCTCCCTCCCTTCCTTCCTTCCTTCCTTCCTGCCTTCCTGCCTTCCTTCCTTCTTTCCTTCCACGCAAGTAAGTAAATTCCTTATTGGTAATTCAAGTAAGCTTTTGGTAGAATTGAACCATTTGTTATAAATGAATATGCCCAAGGTTGCCTTCACGGTCCATAGCTACAGGGGGTGAATATAATGAGACAATATTCAAATGTTGGAGTCAAGTATTCACTCATCTCCCTGAATGATTTTTCTCTGACCTATCATATTTGATCCTCTTAGGCATTAAAGCATCGGCCACTATAAAAGTACAAGATATTGAATGCTTATTTTAAATCTGCCGGTTTCTCTCAATCTCAGTAACCAGATGATTACATGATTACATGATATTTCACCTGTATTACTGCAGTAGCCTCCTGACTGGCCTCTGTGATTCCATTTTTACCGGTTCTATACGGATGGTCCCTGACTTACTGTAGTTCGACTTTACGCTGGTGCAAAAGTAGTACATATTCGGTAGAAACCATAGTTCAGATTTTGAAATTTGATCTTTTCGCAGGCTAGCGATACATGGTAGGATACTCCTTCCTGATGCTTAGCAGTGGCAGCAAACCACAGCTCTCAGTCAGCCATGGGATGGCAAAGGTGAACAGCCAACAAGCTTACAACCATTCTGTACCAGACAACCATTCTGTTTTTCACTTTCAATGAAAGTATTCAATGAGCTGCTCAACTTTACTATAAAATAGGCTTTGTGTTAGATGATTTTGCCCAACCATAGGCTATTGTCAGTGTTCTGATCACATTTAAGGTAGGCTAGGCTAAGCTATGATGTTCAGTAGGCTAAGTGTATTAAATATATTTCCTACTTACAATATTTTCAAATTAAGATGGGTTTATAGAGACATAAACCCATTGAGGAAGATCCATAATTCATTCTACAGCTTACAGATTGAGCATTTATGAATATAAACCAGATCATAACATGACATGCCTACTTAGAATTAAAATCCAAATGCTTATCCTGGTTTACAAAGCTCTACATGGTCTGGTTCACATTTACCTCTCCCATCTCATCTCCTCATTTTAAACTTCAGCTACCATGCTCCAGCTACTCTGGCCTCCTTTCCATATTTATCACAAATTAAGTGAGCTCCCATATTACACATGGCCTTCCCCATACCCAATTCAATTTATTCTCCCTGAAATTTACAGGACTGGGTCATTCATGCCATTCAGATTTCACCTTAAATATCACCTCATCACTGAAGCTTTCCTTCACTACCCTAAATGTATTAGTTGTCCAATTAATTACATCATCCAATTTTAATTCTCTGCATAGCTGTGAGCATTATTTGGTTTGTTCTTGTTTTTTTAATTTGTTTTTATTTATTTGTTGTCTATGATCTCTGTTTTTCCCTTAGCAGAATGTAGCTTAACGACATGAGGAAACTCTTCTATCTTGTTCGATATCATAGCCTCAGTGCTTAAAATGGTGGGTGGCACATATAGAGGCACTCAATAAATGTTTGGAAAATGAATAAATAAGTACATGCAAGAAATGCAAATATGCCACATGCCAAGAGAAATCTGTCACAGTCCCATGCCCTCACTTCCCTCCTTACCCATCTTAGATTCCATCACCGTGAAAATCTCTGCCTGCATGTTCTGCAGCTCCCTTGCCCCCTTTCCTTTCAGCCATTTTCCCCTGGTAAAACTCCAGTACTGGGTAAATCCAATTATCCACTTCCTCTTAGCCAGCTAAATGTGGGTGGAGAGAAACACAAAATCATGCTGGTCAGTTCCACTTTGAATCCATGATCATAAACTTTAGATGGGATCTTAGTGAGGCCTGGAAATTATGCTACCATATTTAACCTATTCTAAGATTCATAGTTTTTCACATGTTAACATTTCTGAAATCAGGATGTAATTTACAGTCAGTGTCAATCCCTGTCATCAAGATGTCCATTGTGATGTCAGAACTTGGTTGCATTCCTGGGGGTATGGCCACCTGAATGGCAACCCCTCTACTTTTTAGTCAAGAAGCTCTTTAAGGATCATTTGAAGAAAAATCATGAATCCTGCTTCTGGTTTGAAAACCTTCCATTAACATTTTCTGGTAGCAGAAAATTCATGAGCATCAAACTTGCAGAAAGGGTATCTGTGTTCATATACCCAGTCCTCTCCTCTCATTCTCTAATTGTCTTCATGGAAGTCTTAACAACATATTTTGAACAAGTCATATATTTAAATGGTTTAAAAATCAAAACAATTTATAAGTTTGCAGTGAGATGTCTTGCTTCCACCTCTGTCCATCCTCCTTATTCCTGCTACCCCTCCAACAGTTAACCTGTTTTTATTAAATTTCTTATGTATCTTTCCAATGACACTTTATGCAGATATGAGCCAAAGTAAACATATATTCTATTTTATTCCTTTATTACCCCAAAGGTGTTATACAATGCAAACTGTTTTCATCTTTCTTTTTTCCACCTAACAGTGGATACCACAGGTCAGTACATGTTATTGCACAGAGTTTCCTCAATCATGTCTTCAGTTACACATATTCCATTGTGCAGATATATCATGGTTTGTTGAACTGACTCTTATTGGCAGTCACCTGGGTTATTTTCAATCATTTGTTGTGACAAAGAGCGGTGCAATGAATAACTTTATACACATGTAATTTTATAGTGATATATAAGATAAATGACCCCCTATAGGTTGCTAGGTCAAAGAGAAAATGTATGTCTTGGATCAAATTGTGTCACCTAGAAAGATATGTTCAAGTCCTAACTCTTGAAACCTGTGACTGTGACCTTATCTGGAAGTACAGTCTCTGCAAATGTAACCAAGTTAAAATGAGGTCATTTCAAGTTAAATTGAGGTTAAGTTAAAATGGGGGCCCAAACTAATCCAACGACTGTTGTCCTTATAAGAAGAGGGAGTTTAGACAGAGACATACAGGGAAGAAAGCCATGTAAAAATGGAAGCAGAGATTGAAGTGTTGCATCTGTAAACCAAGGAATGCCAATGATTGCCAGCAGCTACTAGAAATTCAAGAGGTAAAGAAGGATTCTTCCCCAGAGTCTTCCCCGTGGCCTTGTCAACACCCTGATTTCATACTTCTCGTCTCCAGAACTATGAAAAAGAAAGTCTGTTTTAAGCTACTCTGTGTGCGTCTCTTTGTTACTGAAGTCCTAGGAAACTAATACAGCGCATCTGTAATTTTGATCAATATTCCTGGGTTACCCTCCCTGGATATTTACCATGTGCCCTGTTACCAGCTAAGCATGGCCATGATTGTTATCCTTTAGCCTCAGCAACAGAGAATATTGTTAAATTTCTCAGTTGCTGCCCTGCTGATCGGTGATAAATGATACTTCAGTATAGTTTTAATTTATATTTTCCTTTTCCTGAGAGGGAATCTTGTCATATGTTGAAAGGCTATTAATATCTCTTTTTCTGTGAATTCTGTTTATATCTTTTGCTGTTTTTTGTTTGTTATTGTCATTTTTCTTCCAATTCATAATTATATTAAGGGATTAGTACTTTGTGATATGTACTACAAATATCTTTTTCAGTTTATTATTTGTCTGGTGAAACAGTGATTTGCTAAATTTTTGTTTAGAGTAATTTATTAATCTTTTGTATGGCTTCTGGGATTTGAGTCATAGTTGGGAAAGTTTTCTCCACTCCCAGTTTGTAAAGGATTTCACTTACGATTTCTTTCAGAACTTTTTTTTCCTTCATAGGCAGTTCATTGGAAATCTTGAAAGGATAAAGTTGGATCTAACTTTATCTTTTTCCAGATGGTATATAGTTTACTTCAACACCATTTATTCTTGTGATGTTACCTTTATCATATACTGAATTCTCATATATATTTGGATCTATTTCTGGAAATTCTGTTCTGTTACATTGGCCAGTGTTTCTATTCATGTGCCATTAACACCTGTCTTAATTTTTGAAGTTTTGTAATATATTTTAATATGTAGGCAAGCTAGTCAATTTTCCACCCGCTTGCTCTAATGAACCCACTCCAGTTAAGCCTCCATCCCCACTAACTTACCCAAATTGCTCTAATCAAGATTTGCAGTGAACTCCATGTTGCTAAGACAAGTGGCTGGTTGTCAATTCTCATCTAAATAGATCAGTCCGTAACATTTGACATAGTTGAATAGTCCTTCCTTCTTAAAATACCTTCTCTGGGGAGAGCTTTCTCTTCCTACTTCACTGCTTGTCCCTTCTTACTCTCCCTTGTACACTCTTTCTCATTTCTCTGACCTGCACATGTCCCATGGCTTAGTTTTCTGACATCGTTTCCACCCTCCCCATACTCATTTTCTGGATAATTTCATCTGGGGACAAGGTTTTAAATACTATCTGTATCCTAATGATGACCACATTTTATAACTCCAACCAGCTCCTCTCTCATTAACTCCAAACTCATATACCCAGCTGTTCATTCAACATTTCTACTTGTACTCAAAATTTACTCTCCCCAAAACTGAATTAACTCTTTTCCTCTACCAAATTTGTTCTTCTTTCAGTGGAACAAATCAACAATTTTAGAGTAATCCTTAACTCTTCTTCTTTTGTCTCTCATACCTCACGTCCATTTCATCAGCTTCATCTGAGCTCTGACTTCCAAATATTTCTGGAATCCAAACATTTCTCAGTATCTCCACTACTGTTCTCTGGCCCCAGCTACAGTCAACTCTTGCCAGAATTATTGTAATGTCCTTCTACCTGTTCTCTGCCTCTTCTACAGTCTATTCTTTCCCCAGTGGTCAGAAGGATACTCTCCACAGAAGTATCCCATCTTACTCAGAGTAAAGGTCAAAGCCTTTATCATGACTCAAAGGCCCTAAATACTGTCATCAGCATGATGACCTCATCTCCTGCCACCCTTGCCCACCCTCTTCCAGCTGCAGCACCCTGTTCTGTTCCTCAGACCTGCCAGCACATTCCCATTGCAAAGCTTTGCCACTTGACATTCTCTAATATTTCATTTCATTAAATCCTCACAACCATGTGCTGTGATGATTATTATTCTCATCTGGCAGATGAGAGAGCAAAGAGTGGAGAGTATGTAAAGTTCTTCGCAAGTCTGTACAGTTACTACTTGGCAAAATGGCACTCAAATCCAGATCTCTTTGGTGGCTAATTCTGTACTCTTTTTATCATAGAAACTTTCTGGTTTCTCATCCCACCTCTGCTGCTGTGTCGTTTGGGTCACTAATCTGGGTAACATATCTTGGCCTTAGTCTAGTTACCTGAGAAATGGGACTTCAGTGTAGATATTCTCAAAGTTTTGACCGATTCAGTTGCTCTGTGACTCCATGACTCTGAAAGGGTCCCCAGCAGTGCTCAAAGTGAGAATAGCAGTGATTTTGGTGAAGAGAGTGATTCGGGTGCAGCAAAACATGGGCAGGTGTCGTTAGAGAGGGAACCTTACCATTGCAGACGTGGGGTGGCACTAAAGACTTACTTAGTACTACTTAGGAATATTCTTCTAGGTCTGTCCCACTTGACTGTATATTATTTCAATTCAGTGCCTACGTGTAAATAAACCACCTTGTCTTTACAGGGTACTCTTTTCACCATCTCCATTGTCAAATCAGATAGTCATGGAGACAGATAAAAACTTGCTCTTCCCTAGATTTGTGAGCTCTAAGGACTTTCTGTGTCCATTCTTTAAACTTAGGAGGCTGGCGCTCGCTTCGGCAGCACAGATACTAAAATCGGAATGATACAGAGAAGATTAGCATGGCCCCTGCGCAAGGGTGACACGCAAATTCGTGAAGCGTTCCATATTTTTTCTGTGTATTTTTATGTCTAGGGTAATTTTTTTATTTTGAGTTATATTTCTTTTTCTCTCAAATTCTAAAAGTTTAGCCAGTAGCCAAATATTTTTACTTTGTAGTTTGTTGTACCATTTCTTGCTTAGTCTTAATCCCTAATACAGTGCCCTGTACTTATTTTACACAGTTAATTTCAAAAGCATTTTTAGATATGTTTATCCTTATGATAATATGTGAAGTTAAATTTAAAAGATGATATTTTTATCATCATTTAACCAATAAAACATTTGAAATACTGTACTAAGAAAAACTAAAAACTCAGGAGGCTGGTCTAGCCACTCATCTCCCTAATTCCACTTACAGTCAGGACAAAAGTTGTCACCCCAAAAGATATAAATCCACTGTGCCCCAAGCAGACCTATCACAGGGCCAGGGAGATGATACATTTGTATCATATTAGGCCCCATATCTCTGTTTTCTGCCAAGTGCCAAGTGACACTGTAACCTAGGACCAGAGAGCTCTCTGTGCTTCACCCGTCATAACCCAGTTAGTCCTCACACCACGTGGTCGATAGGGGCTACTCTTTCTCTCACTTCCCAGAGATGCAGAGATGAGTAACTGGTGAAAGGTTACCTAGAAAGGAAGTGGCAAAGCCAGAATTTGAGCCCGGCTGCTACGGTTCCAGAGTCCATGCTCTGAACAAGTGATGCTCTTTGTTAATCTCATGTAAGCCCAAGAAGTCGGTGAGCTATGGCTCCTACTTCACAATAATGGAACGAAGGCAGGAGTGGGTTGTGTCCCTTGCTCATGATTACTCAGCTATGAGAGTGAGAGTGGAACCCAGGCCCCAGCCCAGACCTTGCCAGTCCCATTGCTCTCATTCTTTGTTTCTCTTTCATCCCTGCCTTCTTCTTGGTTCCTCTTTTTTAAAAAAGCAGATTCCCCCGAGAGGGTAATGGAACGCCCTGACTGTGTTTCTCAGCTTGCTCTTGTGTGCAGGGTATGTGTGGAAACGTGGGCAGTGGAGAGGCCCAAAGGGATGCAGCGACTAAGGTCGCCTATGCCCATGTAACTATGCCATGGCCCTCTTTCTTAACATTCACAGTCAGATATGGACCAACGTGAGGTAGGCAAATACCTGAAGAGAGGGAAAGCCATCCATTGTTGAGCACACTGAGAGAGAATATTCTGTCTCAAGCCCAGGCTAAAAATAAACTGTTGACAGTATACACATCGTCCCTCACCCTGCAGTGTCTCAGGAACAGAGGCAGAATTTAATCATTTCATCCTCTGAAGTGAAGGCCTCTATGGTTTAATATGCACACATCACAGGTTTCAAATTTTGCTGCTGAAATTTAGTCATCAACAAAAGCCTAGCTGTCTCTTTGACTTGAAATGTGTTCTAAAATGTATAATAAAGGTCTATTGAAACCAATAATGCATCTCCAGAAAATGCTGGTTTATCCCACACAGCCAATTCTCTTTTTCATAAATTCGGTTTGTACCATTTGGTTGAAGAGACTGTTCTCTGAGCCCTGACATAAGTGGGTGCCGAGGTTGACACTCATGCATGGAAAAAATCTTCGGGAAAAATCATGTAATTGATCTCACTTGTCAGGTTTGTCAGGCCCAGCCTGGCTCCAAGTCTCTGCACGTCTTTTTTGCCCACAGTTAAAAGTGCTGGACCAATAAGGTTGGCTCTTCCCTAATCACTGCATGTAAGTAACTCCAGCCTCACTCTGATGGATGGACTGGTGTGGCAGGTGCTTGGGCCTCTGGGCCTTAGTTCTCCTGAATAGATTCATGCTATTTCTTTCTGAGACCTAATCCTTTTTAAAAATTTTTATTGGAGTATAGTTGCTTTACAATGTTATGTTAGTTTCTACTGTACAGCAAAGTGAATCAGCTATACGTATGCATATATCTCCTATTTTTTGGATTTCCTTCCCATTTAGGTCACCACAGAGCGTTGAGTAGAGTTCCCTGTGCTATACAGTGGGTTCTCATTAGTTATCTATTTTATACATAGTATCAACGTGTATATATGTCAATCCCAATCTCCCAGTTCATCCCACCCACCCCCCTTTCCTCCTTGGTATCCGTGTTCTCTATGTTTGTGTCTCTTATTTCTGCTTTGTAAATAAGCTCATCTATACCAATTTTTTGATTCCACATATATGTGTTAATATATGATATTTCTTTTTCTCTTTCTGACTTACTTCACTCTGTATAACAGTCTCTAGGTCCATCCACGTCTCTACAAATGACTCAATTTCATTCATCTTTATGGCTGAGAAATATTCCGTTGTATATATGTACCACATATTCTTTATCTGTTCCTCTGTTGATGGACACTTAGGTTGTTTCCATGTCCTGGCTATTGTAAATAGTGCTGCAGTGAACATCGGAGTGCATGTGTCTGTTTGAATTATGGTTTTCTCTGGGTATATGCCCAGTAGTGAGACTGCTGGGTCACAACCCAATCAAAAAATGGGTGGAAGACCTAAATAGATATTTCTCCAGAGAAGACACACGCATGGCCAACAAACACATGAAAGAATGCTCAACATCACTAATCATTAGAGAAATGCAAATCAAAACTACAATGAGTTATCACCTCACATGGGTCAGAATGGCCATCATCTACAAAATTTACAAACAACAAATGCTGGAGAGGGTGTGGAGAAAAGGGGACCCTCTTGCACTGTTGGTGGGAATGTAAATTGATGTAGCCACTGTGGAGAACAGTATGGAGGTTCCTTAAGAAACTAAAAATAGAACTACCGAGACCTAATCCTTGTACCTTGCTTCTAGTGCTGAATTTCTAGCTCCTATGTCAACATTCCTGTTCACCTCTCTGCTAAGTGCCCTGATTCTTCAGAGAATGGAGAACCTCACTTGCTTATGCTAACACTCCTTGTCCTCAAATCTAGGGTTTCTCAGCCTTGATCTAAGTGTCTTAATGTTTTGGCTCTAAATCTCTTTGCTTTGGGAAGCCATTCTGTGCCTTGCAGGATGTTTAGCAGTAGCCTTGGGTCTTCCCACTAAATGCCAGCAGCACCCCGAACCCAGTCACGGCAATAAAAATGTCTCCAGACGTTCAAATGTTCCTTGGAGGAGGTGGAGCAAACTGCCACTGGTTGAGAACTAGTGTTTTATTTCCATCCTGTTGAAATAAAAGGACTGATGCTCTGTCCTTGCACCCCCAGTACAGTTGCTGCCCCATAGAAATATAATGTGAGCCTCCAGTGTGAGTCACATGTGTAATGTTCAATTCTCTAGTTGATTGGCAAATTAACAAGAAACAGGTGAAATTAATTTGGATAATATATGCTACTTTATCAAATATATCCAAATAATTATTTTTATGCTAAATATTTGACATCTGATGTGTATTTTACACTTATAGCACTTATCAATTTGGACTAGCCACATTTCAAGTGCTCAAAAGCTACATGTAGCCAGTGGCTTTTGTTTTTTTGTTTTGCTTTGTTTTTAATGTCTTTATTGGAGTATAATTGCTTTAAAATGGTGTGTTAGGTTCTGCTTTATAACAAAGTGAATCAGCTATACATATACATATATCACCACCTCTCCTCCCTCTTGCGTCTCCCTCCCACCCTCCCTATCCCACCCCTCTAGGTGGTCACAAAGCACCGAGCTGATCTCCCTGTGCTATGCAGCTGCTTCCCACTAGCTATCTGTTTTTCATTTGGTAGTATATATTAGTCCATGCCATTCTCTCACTTCATCCCAGCTTACGCTTCCCCCTCCCTGTGTCCTCAAGTGCATTCTCTACATCTGTTTCATTATTCCTCTCCCCTAGGTTCTTCAGATCCTTTTTTTTTTTTTTTGACTCCATATATATGTGTTAGCATAAGGTATTTGTTTTTCTCTTTCTGACTTACTTCACTCTGTATGACAGTCTCTATGTCCATCCATCTCACTACAAATGACTCAATTTCGTTTGTTTGATGGCTGAGTAATATTCTGTTGTATAGATGTACCACAACTTCTTTATCCATTCATCTATCAATGGACACTTATGTTGCCTCCATGTCCTGGCTATTGTAAATAGAGCTGCAATGAACATTGTGGTACATGACTCTTTTTGAATTATGGTTTTCTCAGGGTATATGCCCAGTAGTGGATTGCTGGGTCATATGGCAGTTCTATTTTTTGTTTTTTAGGGAAACTCCATACTGTTTTGCATAGTGTCTGTATCAATTTACATTCCCACCAACAGTGCAAGAGTGTTCCCTTTTCTCCACATCCTCTCCAGCACTTATTGTTTGGAGATTTTTTGATGATAGCCATTCTGAGTGGTGTGAGGGGATACCTCACTGTAGTTTTCATTTTCATTTCTCTAATGATTACTGATGTTGAGCATTCTTTCATATGTTTGTTGGCTGTCTGTATATCTTCTTTGGAGAAATGTCTATTTAAGTCTTCTGCCCATTTTTGGATTTGGTTGTTTGTCTTTTTTTATATTGAGCTGCATGAGCTGCTTGAATATTTTGGAGATTAATCCTTTGTCAGTTGCTTCATTTGCAAATATTTTCTCCCATTCTGACGGTTGTCTTTTTGTCTTGTTTATAGTTTCCTTTGCTGTGCAAAAGCTTTGAAGTTTCATTAGGTCCCATTTGCTTATTTTTGTCTTTATTTCCATTTCTCTAGGAGGTGGATCAAAAAGGATCCTGCTGTGATTTATGTCATAGAGTGTTCTGCCTATGTTTTCCTCTAAGAGTTTTATAGTGTTTGGTGTTACATTTAGGTCTTTAATCAATTTTGAGTTTATTTTTGTGTATGGTGTTAGGGTGTGTTCTAACTTCATTCTTTTACATGTAGCTGTCCAGTTTTCACAGCACCATGTATTGAAGAGGCTGTCTTCAAGAGTATACAATGGAGAAATTTCTCCATTGTATACTCTTGCCTCCTTTATCAAAGATAAGGTGACCATATGTGCATGGGTTTATCTCTGGGGTTTCTATCCTGTTCCACTGATCTACATTTCTGTTTTTGTGCCAGTACCATACTGTCTTGATTACTGTAGGTTTGTAGTATAGTCTGAAGTCAGGGAGCCTGATTCCTCCAGCTCTGTTTTTCTTTCTCAAGATTGCTTTGGCTATTTGGGGTCTTTTGTGTTTCCATACAAATTGTGAAATTTTTTGTTCTAGTTCTGTGAAAAATGCCATTGGTAATTTGATAGGGATTGCACTGAATGTGTAGATTGCTTTGGGTAGTATAGTCATTTTCACAATGTTGATTCTTCCAATCCAAGAACATGGTATATCTCTCCATCTGTTCGTATCATCTTTGATTTCTTTCATCAGTGTCTTATAGTTTTCTGCTTACAGGTTTTTGTCTTCTTAGGTAGGTTTATTCCTAGATATTTTATTCTTTTTGTTACAGTGGGAAATGGGAGTGTTTTCATAATTTCTCTTTCAGATTTTTCATCATTGGTGTATAGGAATGTAAGATATTTCTGTGCATTAATTTTGTATCCTGCTACTTTACCAAATTCATTGATTAGCTATAGTAGTTTTCTGGTAGCATCTTTAGGATTCTCTATGTATAGTATCATGTCATCTGCAAAGAGTGACAGCTTTACTTCTTCTTTTCCAATTTGGATTCCTTTTATTTCTTTTTCTTCCCTGATTGCTGTGGCTAAAACTTCCAAAACAATGTTGAATAAGAGTGGTGAGAGTGGGCAACCTTGTCTTATTCCTGATCTTAGTGGAAATGGTTTCAGTTTTTCACCATTGAGAATGATATTGGCTGTGGGTTCGTCATATATGGCCTTTATTATGTTGAGGTAAGTTCCCTCTATGCCTACTTTCTGTAGAGGTTTTATCATAAATGGCTGTAGAATTTTGTTGAAAGTTTTTTCTGTGTCTATTGAGATGATCATATGGTTTTTATCCTTCAATTTGTTAATATGGCATAGCACATTGATTGATTTGCATATATTGAAGAATCCTTGCATTCCTGGGATAAACCCCACTTGATCATGGTGTATGGTCCTTTAATGTGCTGTTGGATTCTGTTTGCTAGCATTTTGCTGAGGATTTTTGCATCTATGTTCATCAGTGATATTGGCCTATAGTTTTCTTGTTTGTGACATCTTTGTCTGGTTTTGGTAGCAGGGTGATGGTGGCCTCGAAGAATGAGTTTGGGAGTGTTCCTTCCTCTGCTATGTTTTGGAAGAGTTTAAGAAGGATAGGTGTTAGCTCTTCTCTAAATGTTTGATAGAATTTGCCTGTGAAGCCATCTGGTCCTGGGCTTTTGTTTCTTGGAAGATTTTTAATCCCAGTCTCAATTTCAGTGCTTGTGATTGGTCTGTTTATATTTTCTATTTCTTCCTGGTTCAGTCTTGGAAGGTTGTGCTTTTCTAAGAATTTGTCCATTTCTTCCAGGTTGTCCATTTTATTGGCATAGAGTTGCTTGTAGTAATCTCTCATGATCCTTTGTATTTCTGTAGTGTCATTTGTTACTTTTCCTTTTTCATTTCTAATTCTATTGATTGAGTCTTCACCCTTTTTTTCTTGGTGAGTTTGGCTAATGGTTTATCAATTTTGTTTATCTTCTGAAAGAAGCAGCTTTTAGTTTTATTGATCTTTGCTATCGTTTCCTTCGTTTCTTTATCATTTTTTTCTAATCTGATCTTTATGATTTCGTTCCTTCTGCTCTCTTTGGGAGTTTTTTGTTCTCCTTTCTCTAATTGCTTTAGGTGTAACGCTAGGTTGTTTATTTCAGATGTTTCTTGTTTCTTGAAGTAAGATTTGATATAAACTTCCCTCTTAGAACTGCTTTTGCTGCATCCCATAGGTTTTGGGTCGTTGTGTTTTCATTGTCATTTGTTTCTAGGTATTTTTTGATTTCCTCTTTGATTTCTTCAGTGATCTCTTGATTATTAAGTAGTCTGTTGTTTAACCTCCATGTGTTTGTATTTCTTACAGATTTTTTCCTGTAATTGATATCTAGTCTCATAGCATTGAGGTTGTTAAAGATACTTGATATGATTTCAGTTTTCTTAAATTTACCAAGGCTTGGTTTGTGACCCAAGATATGATCTATCCTGTTCCATGAGCACTTGAGTAGAAAGTGTATTCTGTTGTTTTTGGATGCAATGTCCTATAAATATCAATTAAATCCATCTTGTTTAATGTGTCATTTAAAGCTTGTGTTTCCTTATTTACTTTCATTTTGGATGATCTGTCCATTGGTGAAAGTGGGGTGTTAAAGTCCCCTACTATGATCATGTTAATGTCGATTTCCCCTTTTGTGGCTGTTAGCATCTGCCTTATGTATTGAGGTGCTCCTATGTTGGGTGCATAAATATTTACAATTGTTATATCTTCTTGGATTGATCCGTTGATCATTATGTAGTGTCCTTCTTTGTCTCTTCTAATAGTCTTTGTTTTAAAGTCTATTTTGTCTGATATGAGAATTGCTACTCCAGCTTTCTTTTGATTTCCATTTGCATGGACTATCTTTTTCCATCCCTCACTTTCAGTCTGTATGTGTCCCTAGGTCTGAAGTGGGTCTCTTGTAGACAGCTTATATATGGGTCTTGTTTTTGTATCCATTCATCCAGTCTGTGTCTTTTGGTTGGAGCATTTAATCCATTTATATTTAATGTAGTTATCCTTAAATATGTTCCTATTACAATTTTCTTAATTGTTTTGGGTTTGTTATTGTAGGTCTTTTCCTTTTCTTGTGTTTCCTGCCTAGAGAAGTTTCTTTAGCATTTGTTGTAAAGCTGGTTTGGTGGTGCTGAATTTTCTTAGCTTTTGCTTGTCTGTAAAGGTTTTAATTTCTCCATCAAATCTGAATGAGATCCTTGCTAGGTAGAGTAATCTTGGTTGTAGGTTCTTCCCTTTCATGACTTTAAATATGTCCTGCCACTCCCTTCTGGTTTGCAGAGTTTCTGATGATAGATCAGCTGTTAACCTTATGGGGATTCCCTTGTATGTTATTTGCTGTTTTTCCCTTGCTGCTTTTAATATGTTTTCTTCGTATTTAATTTTTGATAGTTTGATTAATATGTGTCTTGGCGTGTTTCTTCTTGGATTTTTCTTGTACGGGACTCTCTGCTCTTCCTGGACTTGATTAACTATTTCCTTTCCCATATTTTGGAATTTTTCAACTATAATCTCTTCAAATATTTTCTCAGTCCCTTTCTTTTTCTCTTCTTCTTCTGGGACCCCTATAATTCAGCTGTTGGTGTGTTTAACATTGTCCCAGAGGTCTCTGAGACTGTCCTCAGTTCTTTTCATTCTTTTTTCTTTATTCTGCTGTGCAGTAGTTATTTCCACTATTTTATCTTCCAGGTCACTTATCCAGTATTCTGCCTCAGTTATTCTGCTATTGATTCCTTCTAGAGAATTTTTAATTTCATTTGTGTTGTTCATCATTGTTTGTTTGTTCTTTAGTTGTTCTAGGTCCTTGTTAAACATTTCTTGCATTTTCTCCATTCTGTTTCCAAGATTTTGGATCATCTCTGCTCTCATTACTCTGAATTCTTTTTCAGGTAGACTACCTATTTCCTCTTCATTTTTTAGGTCTGGTGGGTTTTTACCTTGGTCCTTCATCTACTGTTTGTTTTTCTGTCTTCTCATTTTGCTTAACTTACTGTGTTTGGGGTCTCCTTTTTGCAGGCTGTAGATTTGTAGTTCCTGTTGTTTTTGGTGTCTGCCCCCAGTGGGTAAGGTTGGTTCAGTGGGTTGTGTAGGCTTCCTGGTGGAGGGGACTGGTGCCTGTGTTCTGATGGATGAGGCTGGATCTTGTCTTTCTGGTGGGCAGGACCACATCCAGTGGTGTGCTTTGGGGTATCTGTGACCTTATTATGATTTTAGTCAGCCTCTCTGCTAATGGCAGGGTTGTGTTCCTGTCTTCCTAGTTTTTTGTCATAGGGTATCCAGCACTGGAGCTTGCTGTTGCTGGTTGTGGAGGGGAGCTGGGTGTTGCCATTGAGATGGAGGTCTATGGGAGAGCTTTCACCACTTTATATATATATATATATATATATATATATATATATATATATATATATATTTTTTTTTTTTTTTTTTTTTTTTTTTTGTGGTATGCAGGCCTCTCACTGTTATGGCCTCTCCCTTTGCAGAGCACAAGCTCTGGATGCACAGGCTCAGCAGCCATGGCTCACAGGCCCAGCCACTCCACGGCATGTGGGATCTTCCTGGACCGGAGCACAAACCCGTGTCCCCTGCATCGGCAGGCAGACTCTCAACCACTGTGTCACCAGGGAAGCCCCACCACTTAATATTACGTGGAGCTGGGAGGTCTCTTGTGAACCAGTGTCCTGAAGTTGGCTCTCCCATCTCAGACAGACAGGTCTGACACCTGGCCGGAGCACCAAGTCCCTGTCAGCCAAATGGCTCAGAATAAAAGGGAGAAAGGAAGAAAGAAAGAAAAAGAAAGAGAGAGAGAGAGAGAGAAAGAAGGAAAGAAAGAAAGAGAGAAAAGAAGGAGGAAGGAAGGGAGGAAGGGAGGTGTGGAGGAGGGGAGGAGGGGAGGAATGTAGGAAGGAAGGAGAGAAAAGTTATTAAAATAAAAAATAATTAATAAAAATAAAAGAGAGCAACAAAAACAAATCCACCAATGATAACAAGCACTAAAAACTATACTTAAATAAATAAATAAATAAAAGGACACACAGAACCCTAGGACAAATGGTAAAAGCCAAGCTATACAGACAAAATCACATACACACTCACAAAAAGAGAAAAAAATAAATATATCATTGCTCCCAAAGTCCACCTCCTCAATTTGGGATGATTCGTTGTCTATTCAGGTATTCCACAGATGCAGGGTACATCAAGTTGATTGTGGAGATTTAATCTGTTGCTCCTGAGGCTGCTGGGAGAGATTTCTCTTTCTTTTATTTGTCCGCACAGATCCTGGGGTTCAGCTTTGGATTTGGCCCTGCCTCTGCGTGTAGGTCGCCTGAGGACATCTGTTCTTCGCTCAGACAGGACGGGGTTAAAGGAGCAGCTGCTTCGGGGCCTCTGGCTCTCTCAGGCCGCAGGGAGGGAGGGGTACGGATGCGGGCTGAGCCTGCGGCGCCAGAGGCTGGCATGACGTTGCACCAGCCTGAGGCGCGCTGTGCGTTCTCCCGGGAAAGTTGTCCCTGGTTCCCGGGACCCTGGCAGTGGCGGGCTGCACAGGCTTCTGGGAGGGGAGGTGTGGAGAGTGACCTGTGCTTGCACACAGGCTTCTTGGTGGCTGCAGCAGCAGCCTTAGCGTCCCATGCCCGTCTCTGGGGTCCGCGCTGATAGCCACGGCTTGCACATTTCTCTGGAGCTTATTTAGGTGGTGCTCTTAATCCCCTCTCCTCACGCACCCCAAAACAATGGTCTCTTGCCTCTTAGGCAGGTTTAGACATTTTCCCGGATTCCCTCCCAGCTAGCTGTGGTGCATTAACCCCTTCAGGCTGTGTTCACACAGCCAGCTCCAGTCCTCTCCCTGCGATCCGACAGAAGCCCGAGCCTCAGCTCCCAGCGCCCCCCCAGCGCCCCACCCTGCCAGGGTGGGTGAGCAGACAAGCCTCTCGGGCTGATGAGTGCTGGTCGGCACCGATCCTCTGCAGGAATCTCTCCGCTTTGCCCTCCACACCCCTGTTGCTGTGCTCTCCTCCATGGCTCCGAGGCTTCCCCCTCGCCCCCGCCGCCTGTCTCTGCCAGTGAAGGGGCTTCCCAGTGTGTGGAAAGTTTTCCTCCTTCACAGCTCCCTCCCAGAGGTGTAGGTCCCGTCCCTATTGTTTTGTCTCTGTTTTTCCTTTTATCTTTTGCCCTGTCCAGGTACCTGGGGAGTTTCTTGCCTTTTGGGAGGTCTGAGGTCTTCTGCCAGGGTTCAGTAGGTGTTCTGTATGAGTTGTTCCACATGTAGATGTATTTCTGATGTATTTGTGGGGAGGAAAGCGATCTCCGAGTCTCACTCCTCTGCCATCTTGAAGGCCTCCCTCTAAAAAAGCAGTGGCTTTTGTATGGGCAGCACTGATCTAAATTTCTAAAATACCCCTTTATTTTTCAATTCACTCCAAGCCTCAGTGTCAGATGTACCTGGTTTAAATATTTCTGAATCTGTTTCCAACAGTATGGCCTTGAAATAATTATTTAATCTCTCTGAACCTCATTTTAATATTTGCATTGGAGAAATAATAATATTGCTCTTCAAAAAGTTTTTATGAGCCTTACCTTAAATAATGTATATAGTGCCTAGAGCAGGTGCTTAATAAGTAGGACAGGTCCATTTTCTGTACTTCTACTATCATCAGCGAACATTCGTATTAAGTTCCTCTAGTGCTAGCCTCTTGCTTGAAACAACACCAATGTTCCATCCTTTGGACACCATGCTCTGGGCCTAATTGAACACTCAGTGGGCATGTAAAACACTCATCCCAGGGAATCCAAGTTCATCCCACTTGGTCCTGTCCAGCTGCTGTTAATTAAGCCTTGTTTAGTGGTGTCTACAGAAAATGACAGGGCTTCCCTGGTGGTGCAGTGGTTTAGAGTCCGCCTGCCGATGCAGGGGACGCGGGTTTGTGCCATGGTCTGGGAAGATCCCACATGCCGCGGAGCGTCTGGGCCCGTGAGCCATGGCCGCTGAGCCTGCACGTCCGGAGCCTGTGCTCCGCAACGGAAGAGGCCACAACAGTGAGAGGCCCGCGTACCGCAAAAAAATAAAAAATAAAAAATAAATAAATAAATAAATAAATAAATATATATATATATATATATATATATATATATATATATAAAATGACGATTTTACAAAATGACCCAGCCCTCTCAGTTTCTTTTGATTTCAGCTGACATTGTTCCACCTTCACTGCAAGTCAATAACATGGGGTAGAAAAGAAAGCATTCTGGGCTGCATCTTTCCCGTCAAGGGGGTCAGCTATACAGCATAGTCCTTTAAGCCACAATCCCACAATGCTGGCAGGTTTCATCTGCAGAGACACTCCATCAACATTTTGGCCAACGTTAAAAAGGGAGCAAATGCCTAGACCAGTTTGTCTAGACAAGTGGCCAGTTAATCCATCCTAATGGATGGGATGCATAAAAGATAGAAATTCATTATCATGGCAGAGACAGCCCATATTATCTGTTGCATGGCCATGAATATTCATTTAGTTCAGAACTCATATCCAGAGGTATTGAGGTCAACTGTTTTGATGGGAAGCTGACAGTCTTTCTGTATAGAACTGATTTCTTCATAGTTTTCCTACCTTTGTGGGGGAGTTCCTCCTCCTGTCAACCCCCTTTCACCTGTGTGCAAACACGCATTGGCCCGCACAATATGCTAATTAATGCTTTCTCATCTGGCCCTGGATTGTCTTTGTCAAAGCCTTAAAGGAGGTCATGTTTTCCCCTAATCACCAGGAAGTTATTCTGAGAAGTCTATCAGCATTAGTTGAGAGATATATTCGAAGTATCTAAGTATGTGTCAGGCACTGGGGACTCCTGATGATTAAAGGAGCTTTCACTCTTCTGGACTTCACAGCCCAGGAGGGAACAGCATGTAAATAAATGATCACAATAAGATACACAACTCATACGGTATAGAACTTCGGGAGCACAGAGAAAGGAGAAATTTTTCATTTATTCATACATTTATTGAGCACTGTATCTCTGTGTTATATCCTGTAAGTATTTTTTAGATTGTACCTTTTCTAACCACCATGATTCTGAATTTATGAGCATACTCAATTATATCAGACAAGTCCCCAGAAAGACTCAACAACTTCAACATTTGTGACTATTACACACACTCATTTCTCTGGCCAAATTAATGACGGGAGGGCTCTGGTTAATAGAGAATTGCTGTATATATGCATAATATAATTTTAAGATTAGTTTTCGCTTAAAGACTATAACACAATGAACTCTAAATTTGTTTTAAAATTAGTTTATTCTCCTGTTGCTAATTTAACTGTTCTTTAGTATCTTTCAGGGTCTTAGAATCTTCACCATATATATCAATAATAATTTCACAAAGAAATGTGAACTTATGGTGAATTGTGTATATATACATATATACACACACATATGTACATATATATTTAAATAACATCTTAGCTAAAATCTTAGCTTTGCACATCAAGCTTTTCTTCTTCAAGTTTGTTTTGAATTCAGTGTCACAGTAGTACTATAAGGTGGAAGTATTATTACAGTATTATTTTTCTCTTCTTACCAATAAGGTCAACTGAACACAAAAGATTAAGCAACTTGCCTGACCTTATGTAGAATAACTTTAACTGTAATGCCAAGACTATATTCCAAGTTTCCTGAAAATGGCATTTTCAATAAATGGTGCTGAGCTACACGGATATTCATATTAGAAATAAATGTAATGTGATGCTTCCCTCACACCATACAAAAAAGTAATTTAAGGTGAACCACAGACCTAAGTGTGAAAGGCAAAGAAATAAAGCATCTAGAAGATGACATAGGAGAATATCTTCATGTCCTTGGAGTAGGCAAATATTTTCAAAATATAACTCAAAAACATTAACCATAAAAAAATTTCTAAAATGGTCTGTATCATTACGTAGTTATAAAAAGCAGCACATAAACATACCCTAGTGTAAACCACAGAGAACAGATGAGTTAAAATGGATAATTCATTTAATTCAATACAGGAAATAGTACCTTGGCATTCAATTTATATATTCCAAATATTCACTCACCCCCACTCACAAAAATGTCAAGCCTAATAAAATACAGCTTACAAAAATAAAAACAATCAATCAATCGATCAGTCAATAAAATGGTCTCTATTAAAATTAAGAACTCTGGGCTTCCCTGGTGGTGCAGTGGTTGAGCGTCCATCTACCAATGCAGGGGATGTGGGTTCGTGCCCCGGTCCGGGAAGATCCCACATGCCGCGGAGCGGCTGGGCCCGTGAGCCGTGGCCGCTGAGCCTGCGCATCCGGAGCCTGCGCTCCGCAACGGGAGAGGCCACAGCAGTGAGAGGCCCGCATACCGCAAAAAAAAAAAAAAAAAAATTAAGAACTTTTATCACCAAAAGTTGTCATTAAGAGTGAAACAGTAGTCACAGTTGAGAAATATATTGAAATACATATATTTGACAACGACCTCTTTTCACAATATATAAAGGACATCTACAAGTTATTTTTTTTTAAAGGCAAATGACTGAACTAAAAGTAAAATGGGAAAAAGACTTGAAGGCAATATACAAATAGTCAGCATGAGAAAAGGTGCTCAGTAAATGCAAATGCAAATATAAAACTGCAGTGAGATACCACTATAACCCTACCTGAAGCCCCCAAATCAAGAGGTCCGATAATATGATTTGTCAGTGAGGGTACAGAGCCACTGAAACTTCTACTGCTGGTAGGAGTATAAATTGTTACAACTGCTTTGAAAATTCTTCAGTGGTATCTGCTAAAGCTGAACATATGTATGCATAAGAATCAACAGACATGCAAAAGAAAGTTCATCATATCTTTATTCACAATAGCCCCAAACTGTAAACAAAATAAATGCCTAACAGTAGGAGAATGGGTAAATATTGTATATGCACACAGTGGAATAATACACAGGAATACAAAAGATAAATTATTGTTATAGTTGTATGAACACAAATTAATCTCACAAAGTATTGAGAAAAAGAAGCCCAACACAAAAGTAGTACATATTGCTTGATTCCATTTATATGAAGTTTAAAAACAGGCAAAACTAATCAGTGGTGATATAGGTCAAAGAGTGATTGTTTCTGGATGAGCATATGGAGGTTCCAGAAGAACAAGAAGTTCCAGAAAACAAGAGAGTTGAAAGTGTGCTATATTTTTTCCTAGTTGTGGTTCTAAGGGTATAGATACATCAAAATTCATCAAATGGTATACTTAAGATTTGTTCAATTTACTGTATGTTTTGTATTATGTAGTAAAGAGAATAATAGCCCCCTGAATATGTCCACAACTTAATCCCTGGGATTTGTGAATATATTCCTTATTTGACAAAAGGGAGTTTTGCTGAAGTAATTAAAGACACTGGGGTGGGGAGATTATCCAGGACTATTTGAGTGGACCCAATCTATACACATCAGCTCTTAAAATTTGAAGAGGATAAGAAGAATGGGTTAGAACTCTGAAGCATAAGAAGGACTCAGTCTACCACTGCTAGCTTTGAAAATGGAGAAAAGGGTCCATGAGCCAAAGAATGTGGGCAGCTTAGAATCTGGAGAAGGCAAGGAAAAAGATTCTCCCCTAGAACTTCCAGAAAGGAACATAGCCCTGATAATGGCTTTATTTTAGCCCAGTGAGACCCGTGCCAGCTTCCTGACTTACAGAACTATACCATGATACATTAGTGTTGTTTGAAGCCACTGAGTTTGCGGTAGTGAGTTATGGCAGCCATGGAAAACTAATATATACCTCAACAAAAAAAGTGAAAGGATATTACAAACAAAGCATTCCTGTATCTCTTTTTTTGAAGAGTCTTAAAAGTGACACTGCTAACCAGTTGCTAAAGCTGGTTCCTCCATCCCTGGAGTGCTCACAGAATTCCATTTTACTGCTATTCGCCTGTCTTATCTTTCCTCCCCGCTGGATTGTGAGCTCTCTGAGAGCATCTTCATATCGTCCACAATGCCAGGCACTGTACATATATACATTCTATAGAGCAGATGCTCCATACATGCTTGGTAAATTAAATTACATTACACCATTTATCTGTATGAGAGGCAGAGACCAAGACAGACAGAATCATGCTAATGTGTTCTTTGAGTCGACTTAGCAAGTTCTCCACTGCAAAGACACATTAATGTTAGTGGTTCTAAATAATGAGGCTGAAGTTGTTTTAAACAGCAGGCTGGCATCAGATGAAACATTTCCATATCATTCTAGATTAAATAAAACATTTAGCATTTCATGCTTTCTCTCCTGGTAATTTTTGCCTTGTCCTTCACGTTAGTGATTTGTTCCACATGGCCACTCGTTTAGGATAACAGCAAGCCAGTAGGCGTGACAAAAAAGAGATGGGTCCATACCTGATCACTAATATTCCATTACACTTCCTTGAGCTGCGGGCCTGGTAAAACTGTCAGTGTCTTTAAACAAAGGAACTGTGCTCAAGTCTACGTATTAGGAATCCAATGACGGCAGTAGCAGTAATCAAATTATATAGTAAGTGGAGCAACATGGCTATAAAGGGAGCCCACCATCACAAGGAACTGTTTCCCGTGTCCAGTCAAACAAGAAATATTTTTTAGCCCATATTTTACGTACAGCCCTGTGATAAGTACTGTGGGGGGATATGAAAGATAGATTCCTTGTACTTCAAAAATGTATAATACAATTGGGGAAATAAAACATTCAAGAAAAGTAACACAGGAGTGGGACGAATACATAGTATAAAATTTCAGAAGAGGGAGGGAGCCTTTGGAAAGGATTCAGGGAGCTGGTAGGAGTCGAGGCAGGAGTTATACTTTGGAATTAAAGGCGGAAAACTGAGGTGGCATGGTAGGGAGTTGTGCACAGAATATTCCAGGAACAATTTGCAGCCCCGTTTATCTAGAGCAGGGTTTCCCAATCTCAGCACTATTGATGTTTGAGACCGTAATTTTTTTATGGGGGGTTGTCTTGGGTATTATAGGACATTTAGCAGTATCCCTAATCTCTACCAAATAAATGCCAATAACTTCCCTCCCCCCAAAGCTATGACAACCAGATGTGCCCTCTGGGGGTAAAATTGGCCCCTCGCTGAGAACCAATGTGCTGGAGTAAACATTCCCAGAGGGAACTCATGGGAGTTACATGGCATGGCAAGGAATTTGGATTTTACTCTACGTATATAACAGGGAACCACTGAAAACATTTGTGCTGAAGACTGGCAAGCTGAAAACTGTAGTTTGAAGGGAATTTATCTGATTGAGATCCCCTCCCAAAATTGGAGCAAGGCATTGTGGGAAAAAGGAAGAACAACCCAAATCCTATCACAATAGTCCAAGCACGAAATGATGAAGATTGGTAGCCACAGGATTAAAGAGCACTCAGTGCCTGCAGGTGTTCTTAATGCCCTACAACTTTAAAGCACTTTTATATCTAGATCAGCATTTCAGCATCGCATGGCATGTTTCATCTGAATACCAAGTTCTCAGAGACACTTCTCCTTTTAGGATAATAAAGCAGCAGAACTCCCTGCACCCACTCATGGGCCTCCCTGGAGAGAGGAACAGCCACCAGCAGCGTCTAAAGCAATCTGTAGCTTGGGAAGCTTGGCTGGGAACGCTCCACAGCCTGATGGCTGGGAAAAGCAGTGTAGGCAGCACAGGACCCAACATGTGGGGCAAATCCTCTGGGACCATCCTTGAGGCCCCTGGAGAGAAGACAGCAACAACTTAGAAACCTCTAGGGCTTCCCTGGTGGCACAGTGGTTGAGAATCCGCCTGCCGATGCAGGGGACATGGGTTTGTGCCCCGGTCCAGGAAGATCCCACATGCCGCGGAGCGGCTGGGCCCGTGAGCCATGGCCGCTGAGCCTGTGCTCCGCAACGGGAGAGGCCACAACAGTGAGAGGCCTGCGTACCACAAACAAACAAACAAACAAAAAGTAGCCTTTAGATGCCGCCAAGGCAGTAACTTTCTTGTGCTCCACTCTCTATATGCATTTCAAGGTTATATCTACTTATGGTAAAAAAATATTTTTTAACAAGTATTTTTTAAAATTTCTTTTTTCTTCCTTGTGAAATAGCAGTGAGAGGAAAAGGGGAAATAAGTCTATCTTGGGCTCTGCATTCTGGTGGGAGATTCCTAAGCTCACTGAACCAGGCTGAAATATTGGGAAACCTATAAGCATGGCTAAGCTGCATGGCGGGCCACTTTCTTCATGATCTAAAAATAACACTGATGCATATGTAATGAAGATGTTTATAAGAAAAAAAACAGGCTTAGACAGAAAGATTACTAAAAATTGAGGAAATTTGTGAAATATAGCATAATATTAAATGAGTAATTTCAAAAACATAGCAAATACTTTAATAAATATTTCAGTTCTCAAACTTCAAAAAATTTCTCAGTAATATTTTAATGAGCAATTTAATGAAAGAAAACTTCAACTGTTATTGATAGGTTTAAAAATAAACTCGAATGGGACTTCCCTGGTGGTGCAGTGGTTAAGAATCTGCCTGCCAATGCAGGGGACATGGGTTCAATCCCTGGTCCAGGAAGATCCCGAATGCTGCAGAGCAACTAAGCCCGTGAACCACAACTACTGAGTCTGTGCTCTATGTCCCACATGCTGCGACTACTGAGCCCACGTGCTGCAACTAATGAAGCCCATGCGCCTAGAGCCAGTGCCCTGCAACAAGAGAAGCCACCACAATGAGAAGCCCGTGCACCACAACGAAGACCCAATGCAGCTAAAAAACCCAAAAAACCTCGAATGAATAGACACAAGAGCATATACCTTAGTGGAATGGTTAAATGAATATAGAAGGTGTGATTTCTTCCTCATTCAACTCACTGAATTCTGAATATTTGGGGGAATACAGCAACATGATTTTCAAGTTAATTGAGAATTCCTGTACAATTGAGATTACCCTCCCTCCAAAGCTCTAAAAAGGTGTGAAATAGAACAGGAATATCATAGACCTCCCAAATGTTAAAACTTGAAAGAAAAAAACAAAAAAGCTATAGAAGTTATGACTGCAAAAACAGCTTTCTGGCACAGGATAGCTTAAAATATATATAAACCATTGCAAAGTGGTATTTCAAATAAAACATTTTCTGAATAGTGAAAAAAAGCAACACTGAAATTCACTAGATAGGTGTTCATATTTAGGATACACTGATAGAATTCAAGAAATCTCTTCAAATATGTTAAAATTTCCACAAGGACAGTAACAACATATATTCTGTTATTCTACACATCCTTACCCAGTAAAGTGATGGGCAAATGACAACTCTTAATCAACGACTGTCTGAAATTAAATTCACCAAAACCCATCAGTAAAATGATTTGTCAAAGGAGCGAAGTTCATGGTATCATATCACAGGTTGAGGATATGTTCTCCCCAACAGAGAAATAGTGTATTGCCTTGGACCATGAACTCAGGACTCAGACAACTGGGGTTCAAATCCTGCCTTCACATCTTCTAGGTATATGACCTTAGGAGGTTCATTTATTTTCTGTGCTCCAGTTCCCTCAATTATAAAATGGGGCTAAAATAGAATCCATCTTACAGGGGAATTGTGCAGAATTAATGCATCATATATAAATATATATAAATACTTCATATACATATACTTGGTAAATAAAGAAATATTATTGGAATGGTGAATGCAAATTAAAGTAAATCACTTCATATGTTTAGTACTAATTTTTTAAATATTAGAATTTTCTACGTGCTGACTATTTAAAGGGACCTCCTAGGAAATCCTTTGGCACTATGAAGGCACCTTCTAATTTGTTTAGTAGCCAGGGATTTTAATATATTGATTTACTGAAAGCATGAACTTTCCCTCAATCATGGGTCACTTAGGAATCAGCAATGGGAAGGAAAAGCACAGTCTGGGATCAGATCTCACCTGTGACACTGATTCTGTCCATGATCTTGCTTCCCTGAGCCTCATGCCCTCACCTATAACAAAGAGATGATGTCCACCTCCCTTGTTAAGAAAAGTAACATGTTTGTCCTCTACTGCAGGGTCTGGGCCACAAAAAAGTTTAATGTCCCATTTACCTGTCTCAAGAATAGAGACTTTGGTCTGTGTTACCATGTGGGGTCCTCCCTCATCGTAGAAAATATCAAAAATCTGCGAACTTCTGATAGAGAAATTTTCATTCTCCATATAAATGCAAAAATATTGCCATATCAATGACAGCCAGTCTCAAATGCATGTCTCTCAGTCACCTTTACTTTTCCCATCATGTAAATCAAGTAAATGGGCTTGATTAAAGTGGGCTGCCAAGCTAGCTGGGGAAGGAGCAGCCCAAACATTACAGAACAAGGTCCTGCATGATGATTTTCAAGGATGAGGCACAAGTGCTTTGTAGCAATCATTTCCTTGGCCCATAAAACTCTTTTTTTATTGACTACAGAATATAGACAGACTGTCAAAGGATTTAAATCAATTTTATACAATATCTTTCTTGAACTACCATTACTCCAACAGGATTCATATCTGCAACTGATCTGGAGACAACTGTGACTAAAATATCAGAGCTGCAGCTCTTATTGAAAAATTCCTCTCTGTAGATTGTTATTTTTTTGGCGCTTAAAAGCCTAATACCACAGAGAAACGAAATCCCATTTTGCATCTGCCTTTTTCAATGTAGGCTTTTAACTATCATAATTCCTAAGCCAAGGTTCACACATATCACCTTATTCCAAACAGAACTTGGGGATTAATGGCCTGGTATTAAAAGCGGAAACAAAAATGCAATTGCTTTGGGAAGTGCTTAAGTACAGTGATACTTGGCTGAAGAAAAGGACTTAATACACAGCTGAAAAGCTAGCTTTGCATTAGTTATCAGTGCAATAATGTTGGAAAGTAATAGATCATTCTTCCATTTACTGGCATTCTGAAACTATGGATGTAATTCATGTGTTTAAACCTTGATAAATTGGGTTCATTTACTGCACCATTGAGAATCAATAAAAAAGACCAATCCAGGTGTCTCCCCTCCTTCACCTCTGCTAAACGCTAAGCTTCCTGATGGCTGGGGTTCCAGGTTATTAGCCTTCATAAAAGCCATAATATTCAACCCATATCAGGTCATCAGTAGGTCTGTCCAATACTGTCCAGGCACTGGGGACACAAAAAAGAAGAAATGACTCTTGCCCTCAAATACTAGAAGGAAAGGGAGATGTAATCAATTAATTGCAAATAAAGATGTCTTATAGTACAAGTAATAGAAAGTTGACATCTAGTTTTAGACCAGTTGGAGAACGAGTAGAGACTTCCTTCCTTCCCTAGAATCTTAGAATTTCCATAAAAGGGAAACAAAGGTTAATGTGCTTCAAAACAAGTGTACCAAATAAGATAAAAACATTGTGAAACACTTTCAGAATAAGATGATCTGGCCTCTGGACATGTGTTTGTGGAAAGAGGGCTGCTGAAGACCAAGAGAAGGATTAGGGAATAAAAAGTAGACTACAACACAAGAGGACTAAGGGGACATTGGGGGGTTGTTAGAAATAGTTTTCTAGTCATTCCCTTTTCTCTCTAACAGATCATCTGCACAATAGCTATCATGGGAGAGAGAAATAGCAAATCTAGTCCAATACCAGCCATAGGCAATAAGCTCAAATCAGCATGGAAATTGAATGGGGATGGATAGATGCTCACATCAGTAACCGCAGACACACTGATCTGTCCCAGAGCATTCTTCTCCCTGCTTCCTAGTCCTTCCATCTACTATCAGGGGACCAATTTAATATAAAAGAGAGTGGAAGACCCCAGAAAAGAGTACTACCTGAGACTGAGGTATTAGGAGACTCCTGGAGTCAAGAGATACAAGGTGGGGGAGATGTAAAAAGGAAAAGCTAAGCTATAATCTGAGCTAATGTACTGGAAGATTCGATTGAGAAACTATATCAGAAGATATCAAGACAAGATAGATCAGGAATTCCTCTACTAGAATGGGGGCTCTAGGATCTCTGAGAATATGTTCCCCAGAGAAATAGGCATAACTGGTGAGTATTTCATATATATCTGAAAGATATATGTGAAGTCTGTATAAGAAATATAATATATTCAAGAAGCCACTTAAGAGCTCTAGAAATTGTTCTAACTGCATACAGCAAATGAGGAAGCATTCATTCAAGAAAACCTACTAAATCTCAGTAAGAACAGCCAGAGTGTGGCACTTGAGTCACAACCCACTCCTTTTCTAACTGCACCCCAGCCTCCTCAGCTCAGTATGATGGAACCTCTATTCTGTCCAGATGTGGCCAGGAAGACAGGGTTCCTTATCCTCTCAGCTCATAGTCAAGGTGTCTCCCTGAGAGTGGAAGGCCCTGAGTATGTCTCATCACCCCTTGCTCCAAGTTGCAGAAACTAAATTCCTGGCAAGTGTTGCTTTCCCCATCCAGCTTTTACTTGTAAGGTGGAGGCTATATGCCTGGGGTGGCAGATCAAGAATACCAGGCCCCACTTGCCCTTACCCCTACTTGCTTGTAGGGCAGAGGTTCCCACATTGGGAGAGGGAAGGTTAAGAGATCAGAGGCTAGTGCCCACACCCAGATCCCTGCTAGCAAAGCAGGGTGCCACTCAAGAGAAGCAAGCCACCGTCCCCCCACTTAACTACAGAGCTGTGACTCAGAGACTTTTTTCCCAAGCAAGATGACATAAAATGAACTCCATGTAAGAAAAAAACAAAGCGATCCATACCTAGACATAGTATAGTAAAAATGCTAAAAGTCAAAGACAAAAAGAAAAATTTGAAAGCAGTGAGAGAAAAAGGGCTCCTTACAAACAAGGAAACCCCAGTAAGTTTAACAACTGACTTCTCATCAGAAATAATAAATAATAAATAAATAACAACTGACTTCTCATCAGAATGCAGTGGGTGACATATTCAAGTATTTAAAGAAAAGAACTGTCAATCAAGGATCTTATATCCAGCAAAAAATAATCTTTTAAAAGTGAAAGGGAGGGCTTTCCTGGTGGCACAGTGGTTAAGAATCTGCCTGCCAATGCAGGGGACAGGGGTTCAAGCCTGGTCCAAGAAGATCCCACATGCCATGGAGCAGCTAAGCCCGTGCGCCGCAACTACTGAGCCTGCGCTCTAGAGCCCACGAGCCACAACTACTGAGCCCATGCACCGCAACTACCGAAGCCCACGTGCCTAGGGCCTGTGTTCTGCAACAAGAGAAGCCACAGCAATGAGAAGCCTGCGCACCACAGCGAAGAGTAGCCCCTGCTCACCGCAACTAGAGAAAGCCTGTGCGCAGCAACGAAGACCCAATGCAGCTGAAAATAAATAAATAAAAGTAAATAAATTTTTTAAGTGAAAAGGAATAAAGATATTCTCAGATGCACAACTAAAATAATTTATTACTAGCAGAGCCATTTTAGAAGCAATACTAAAAGGAAGTTCTTCAGGCTGAAAACAAATCCAGATGGAAATTCAAATCTAGAGGAAAACAAGGAGCACCAGTAAAGGTAGTTACATAATTATTAAAAAAAAAAAAACCAAACAGTATATATACATATTTATTTTTTGTTCTCTTAAGTGATTTAAAAAGAACCTTTGTAAAGCAATATATATATATATATGACTAGCTTCTCTGGTCTATAACATGTAATATGTGTGGTCTGTAACATGTAACATGTAATACAGTTGGCAAGAGTAGCACAAAGAGGGTGGTGGAAGTTCTACTGGAGGAAGGAAATGACACAGGGACAAACGAGGAGAGCCAGACATGGTGCATAAGGTTAATGTAACAAACTCCATAAATATATCCTTGCTCTCCTTTCTTTTCTCAGGTGCTACAGTAGACATGAAAATCTATAAAGTAATTATATGTATTTTTAGGTTTCTTATCTCTAGATGCATTGCATTTAACAATAATAGCACAAAGAGAAGGAGAAAGGGGAAGCAGAACAGAGGTGTATGGAGCAATGTTTCTATATCTTACTGGAAATAAAGATCCTCTTGTCAGTTGAAGTCTAGTTTTGCCATCACGCAGAGGTAGGGTCATTCAGTGCTGCTGCTGAAAGCTCTCAGTTCTCAGAGGTTTTTGAATTTTTGAATCGTAAATAAGGAACTACAGACTGTATGATTTTAATAAATGCAGAAGATTCTGCAACATGCTGAACATAAGAGATATACTTAGAAAGTGGGAAAGTATAAGAATGGAAAAGATATACCAGGCATATCAGAAATGAAATAATTCTGACAAAATTAGATGAAGGGAGATTATCTGTTATATAGATAGAGAAAGGCATATATCTACTATTATATACTCAGAAATGGAAAACTGGAATAATAAATCAAAATAAAACATATGTAAGCTCCCCCACAGACTCAAATATAAAGTGATAATTGACAAAATTATGCGGAGATAGATAAACTAGTGATTGCAATTACAGATTTTAATATGGCCTTCTTGGTAACTGTTAGATCAAGCAAAAAAAATAATAAGGTAGGATAAATAACACTGGAATAACACAATTAATAAATTCAATTTAAAAGCTAAATATAAAAATTTAAATCAGTAAACACAGAAACTTCATCGTTTGAAATTATAATAGTCACAGTAGTTGATGACATATTAGACCACATAGTGAGGAGTAGAAAAAGAAAATATCAGGAGATGCAAGTTATTGATAATTTTCTAGTTCTTGCACTGGATGGAAGGCTCCAAATTGTCCACTACATTGTATATAAATAAGAGAATATATAGATAGATCAAAAAAAGGTAAACCAAATAAAAGAGTGTCCTGCATAGAAAAAGTTATAATGTGTTATGAACCAAGCATTGTAATTAATCAAAACCTTTGCACCTGAGGTACAAAAAAAGTAGAAAAATTAATTGTATTTTTTAACTGTAAGTCTTACACATCAGGCAACATGGTGGAATAAGAAGTGGCAGGAATCTGTCTCCCCTTCCTAATAATACTCCTCTACCTAACCAGACTGGCAGAATGTGTCTGATGTAATTATTTTGAAACGCTGACTGAAGCAGCTTCCAGAGAATTTAAAGGGCCAGCACTGTGTTTTTCCCCGCCTTCATTTCCCCCTTTTCCTTCTTTTGGAAGCCAGACATATAAAGATCAGGACGTTCAAAACCAACTGCATGCGTAGGGGAAGTTAGGACGCCACTTATCCCAGGGAAAGGCAGAGGCTCAGAAAAGACCTGAAAAGCCTGTGAGTTTACACCTCAGTCTGACTCTTGGCACAGATCCATGCCACAACAACTGAACAAACAGAACAAACAAAAAGCAAACCCTGGGAAAGAAAGATAACTTTTCCTTTAAAATAAGAACAATTTAAGGATGCCCTCTTTTACCACTTCTACTCAACATAGTATTAAAAGTTCTTACCAGAGCAGTTATGCAAGAAAAAGAAATAAAAGGCATCCAAATTGGAACAGCAAAAGTAAAATTCTCTCTGTTCACTGATCACATCATCTTATATACAGAAAACCCTAATATTCCCCCCACAATTGTTATAATTAACAGACAAATTCAGTAAAGTAGTAGGACACAAAATCAGTGTGCAAAAATCAGTTACATTTTTATACACTAACAATGAATAATCTGAAAAGGAATTTAAGAAGAACAATTCCATTTACAATAGCATTGAAATGAATAAAGTGCTTTGGAATGAACTTAAACGAGAAGGTGAAAGACTTGTACACTGCAAACTACAAAACACTGCAGAAAGAATTTAAAGAAGATGTAAATAAAGACATCTCTGCTCACAGATTGAAAGACTTAACATTGTTAAGATGTTGATAATACCCAGAGCAATCTACAGATTTAGTGGAATCTTTATCAAAATCCCAACAATATTTTTTTTGCAGAAATAGAAAAATCCATTCCAAAATTCTTATTCCAAGGGACCCTGAATAGCCAAAATAATCTTGAAAAAGAACAAAGGGTTGAATTCCACTTCTAGATTTAAATTTTTACTGCAAAACTAGAGTAATCAAAACAGAGTAGTACTGGCATAAAGACAAACATACAGACCAATGGAATAGGATAGAGAACCCAGAAATTAACTCTCGCATATATGAGAAATCAAATGATTTCTGAGAAGGAAGCTAAGACTACTCAATGAGGAAGGAGGGATTATGTGAAGAACATGTTCCCCAACCAGAGGCTATAAAATTTAAAATTGATAGCAAAAGCATAGCTGACAAAAAATCCCATTTTTCTTTAATTCAAATACCCTTTTTACTAAGGAAAGTTCAGTTTAAAAAAAAATAACTAAAATTTTAAACCCTATAGCCTAATGATAACTATAGCACAAGTCAACTTTTAAAACGCAGCTAAAGCTACTATCAGTTATTGGCTTGAATTCATACATTAGAAAACTAGCAAACAACAATAACAATAAAACAGTGAAAGCAAATGATCTAAGCTCGCTATACCAAAAACGAGAAAAAGCAAAAGGTAAGAAGGAAATATTAAAGTTAAGCATATAAACCAAGAAATAAAACAAAAGGAACTGCTGAAGATGATGCACAAATTAAGCTGATTCTTTAGAAAGAGTATGAGATAGAAAAACTTTGGCAAGACAGAGAAAAAAAATGATACAGATATTTAGTGTATTTAAAGGGAGAAATATCTACATATATAAAGCAAGAAAAACAATATAACATTTCATTTGCAAACCTAATTAATATAGATAAACTTTTGGAAGAAATATAAAAATAATACTTATAATATTTAGTAGAAAATCTGCATAGCCTAATGAACATTTGTGGAATTTAAATGGAAATCAAAACATTGGTTTTCAAAAAGACTAAACCCTGATAACTTTATAGTTGAGTTCTATAAAATTTTCAAGGAACAGATCATCTTTTTTTAAATGAAGGTTTTATCAGAATAAACGAAGAGAGGGCAATCTGACCAAGTGAACAAAGTCCAAAAAAGAAAGGTAAAGCCAATTTTATATATGTATATAAGTGAAAAATATCCTTACTGAAATACTAAGTACCTGAGGATAAATGCTCACATATATATCATGATCAGGAAGGATTTATCCCAAGAATACAATAACAGTTCAAGTCAGAAAATGTATTGATACTATTTTCCTTGTTATAAGATAAAAGAGAAAAACACATGATTCTATTAATAGGCACAAATAAAGCAGCTGAAAGTTCAACACCTATTATTATTAAAAAATAAAATAGAAAACCTTAGAAAACTAGAAATAAAAGGTAAAACATTTTTAATCTTGATAAAGCTTATCCAACAAAGGCCTACAGCAAATATCATACTTAATGAAGAAACTTTGGACATATTCCCTATAAGGTCAGGAATATGACAAGGATGCATGCTACCATTTTTACTGATAAACAGAGCACTGCAGTGTTGGTTAATAAGCTCCTTCTTTCTCTCTCGCAATCTCTCTATGTGTATATATGATATATGTATATGACTTAAAAGGTGTGGTCAAGGTAGAGATGGGCTGGTCAGGTTCCCTTTTATAAAAGGGCTTGCACCCAGCTGCATGGAATGCAGTTGGCTGATGGCCCTCAGCACTCTGCTCCTTCAGTGTGCCACTCGTTGACCGAGAACTTTCTCCCCTGAGGTCATACCCTTCCAAGAGCACCTGTTATCTGGTGATTGAACAAAGCAGTGTATAAAGGCCTGTTTTGACCCAACATGACCCAACATGGGGACAAGTCTGATTGATACTCATTCCAGAACTCCTGCTGAGACGGCTAAGGCTCTATCTAGTCTGCATAGCAGTTCAACTTCTCCCTCTTCCCTCTGCTGATTCCTCTCCTTTCCTTTCACAGGTATTGATTCCCCAGTAAACATCTTGAACACTTAGCCCTTTCTCCTGCAAGAGAACCTAGTCAGGGACAGAAGGGAACAAATATGACCATTGATGCAAAAACATAATGGAACGAATAAGAGAGTTCAGAAAAGTTGCTGATTAAAGGATCTGTATTTTTTTAAGTCAGTTTTTTGGGTAAGCTGGACTAGCAAACTACAGGTCAAATTTCTCACCAATAACAACTAAGAAGTCTAGTTCTTCTAGACTAGTTCTTCTTCTAGTTCTTCAAACAATGGGAAACATTGCTTGAAAGAATTAGAGAGCTAAAAAGACAGTCAGGACTTGAGGGACCAGAAAAGCCAACTTTTCCTTTGATATGTTTGCTAATTTTTATTAGCACAGCAATGAGGCTAAGAAGCAAAGCATAAGTTAGCCATTAAGAGTTAGAAAATCTCAACAGAAATTTTAGCTTTCCCACTGTTTGGAAGGTAAAAAAGAGCAGCTTTAAAGAAAGCAGATGTAAAAATCTGTTACAAAGTCATAGTTAAAGAAACTGTGTTGCTAACCCTAGAATCGATCAATAGGCAATGGAATAAAATAGAAAACCTAGGATCAGACCCATATATATTCGAATAGGAGGCATCACACATTAGCAGGCAAAGAATGGATTTTTGAAGAAATGGTATTGGAAAAACAGGTTCACTGTATTGAAAACCATAAAAACAAAATTTTACCTCCATCTCACTCCTAAACTCCAAATGAATTAGAGGCCCAAATGATTAATTATAAAGCCAATAAGAAAAACATATAAAATATTTGTCATCTTGGGATGATGAAGGAATTCGTAAGCAATACAAAATGAAAAATACTTGCAAGGAGAAAAATTGATGAATTTGCCCGCATTCAAATTACACAATTTTTGTCACTGAGCTACTCCATAGACAAAGTTACCAGCTTTGTGACAAGATTTGAAGGTGATATTTGCACCATTTAAACAAAGGATTGGTATCTATAATATAAAAGAACACTTGGAATAAGTAAACAACAGGAAACCTAATAAAATTTTTGGGAAAATGCACAGTTAACAGAAATAGATTAAATGGCGAATATGTAATAATGATGAAAATATTTATTATATTAGTAATAGCTAATTCTATATTCCCAAGATTTATGTTTTATATATATTACTTTTGTGTGTGTGTGTGTGTGTGGTACGCGGGCCTCTCACTGTTGTGGCCTCTCCCGTTGCGGAGCACAGGCTCCGGACGCGCAGGCTCAGCGGCCATGGCTCACGGACCCAGCCGCTCTGTAGCATGTGGGATCTTCCTGGACCGGGGCACGAACCCGTGTCCCCTGTATCGGCAGGCGGATTCTCAACCACTGCGCCACCAGGGAAGCCTGGGAAGCCCTATATATATTACTTTTTAAAGCATTAATGACAATTCCCTGAAGTAGATATTATTTTAAACATGTAAACGAGTATTCACCTTCATTAATGTCCCCAGAAATACAAATTAAACCAATTAGATACCATGTTACAAGTATCATGTTAGAAAAAAATAAGAAAGTTAAAAAATAGCGAGTGTTAATGAGGATATAAGTAAATAGAAATGCTTATGAACTGGTGTGCAAGTTTTGTTGGAGGGATCTAACCTGGAGAAAAAAAATGGGTCAGTACTCAGTAAAGGTAAGGATGTGAATACCCTATGAGCTAGTGTCACAACCTTTCTATTTATATCACAGGTCCACAGTGAGACATAAAAAATAATGCCCATTTCAGAGTTAAGGTAAAAATTAGGGTAAGGAGAAAGTAGGTGGTCTTCACTATAAAATGGGATAAGAATATATAATATGCTCATGTGGTAGAATATAATATACACATATACATACACATACATACATTTATATACACACATACATACATGCATATATATGTATATATACATGTACACACATACATACTCATATACATACATGCATGCATATGTATATATATATATATATATATATATATATATATATATATATATACATACATACATACACCATTATGGAAGAAAGTTGAAATGGAATAAAATCAGCACACATAACACTTTTAAGTTCACCTGTATATCTAAGCAAATCTGTAAAGATGAATATGGTGATTATATATACAAAACACTGGAGTGAGTGCCTACATAGGAGGAGAATGAGAAAAGTGATAGTAAAGGAAGAGGTGCTCCATTTAAAGGAGAGATTGAGAGAGAGAATATTGCCCTTATTTTGAGAGTGTAATCAGTTCAATTTTATAGGCTTAAGGTCCTAAGTGGAAGGAGGAAGGGAGGGAGGAAAAAAGGAAGGAATGGAGGGAGGAAAGGAAGGGGAGAAATCCCATCATAAACTAACTTAAGCAGTTAGGAAATTTATTCTCTCACATACCTTGAAGACTTAATCTAGTGATGGTCTGCTTTTCTCCAGGAGTCTCTCGGGAAATTCTGCTGTTCTACCCTACGTATTATTTTATTTTATTGGGTTATAGTTGATTTACAATGTTCTGTTAGTTTCAGGTGTACAGCAAAGTAATTCAGTTATACATATAAATAAATTCATTCTTTTTCAGATTCTTTTCTCATATAGGTTATCACAGAATATTGAGTAGAGTTCCCTGTGCTATACAGTAGGTCCTTGTTGGTTATCTATCTTATATATAGTAGTGTGTGTATGTTAATCCCAAGCTCCTGATTTTATCCCTCCCCCTATGTTTCCCCTTCGGTAACCATAAGTTTATTTTTGATATCTGTAAGTCTGTTTCTGTTTTGTAAATAAGTTCATTTGTATCATTTTTAAAAATTAGATTCCACATATGAGTGATATATGATATTTGTCTTTCTCTATCTGATTCACTTCACTTAGTATGATAATCTCTAGGTCCATCCATGTTGCTGCAAATGGCATTATTTCATTCTTTTATATGGCTGAGTAATATCCCATTGTATATATGTACCACATCTTCTTCATTCATTCCTCTGTTGATAGACATTTAGGTTGCTTCCATATCTTGGTTATTGTAAATAGTGCTGCAATGAACATTGGAGTGTGTGTTTTTTTCAGATTGTGGTTGTCTCCAGATATATGCCCAGGATTGGGATTGCTAGATCACATGGTAGTTCTATTTTTAGTTTAGTTTTTTTCTTTTACATCACATTTTTTTTAATTCAAACAGAAAGTAACAAAAATTATAATCATCCTCATCAGTTCACTCAGTCCCAGGTAATTAATTTTTTTTTAATCTTGATCTTTTGTTAGCACTTTTATGAATTCATCAGTTTTCCATTAGAGTTCGGAAAATGCTTATTCATTCAGTTCAGCAGTATAGTCATTTACTAGAAACCTGTACTTATCAAAGTCTTTTCCATGAATTCCTTGAAGATGAAACCCTTTTATAGGAACATTTTTGCAAAAGCATCAGAGTACACCCAGAACTGTCTGTAAATGACAAAAGACTTAAAAATGACCATGGTTAAAGATTTGATGAAAGTTCATAATAATGCAATTGACAAGGAAATTTACTTATTTCTGAGATATACATTTTAAAGTAATAATTATGACTTATAACATTATACCAGAAAATATAAGATTTTTAGGAATTTCATGTAATGTCTGAAACATTTATATTAACATATTTCCATACAAATAACCCAAAGACAGTTTAGTGTTAGTTTGGGGGGTTTTTTAATTTTTAAATTTTATTTAATTTATTATTTATACAGCAGGTTCTTATTAGTCATCAATTTTATACACATCAGTGTATACATGTCAATCCCAATCACCCAATTCAGCACACCACCATCCCCATCCTCTTGTGGCTTTCCCCCCTTGGGTCCATATATTTTTTTCTCTACATCTGTGTCTCAACTTCTGCCCTTCAAACCGGTTCATCTGTACCATTTTTACAGGTTCCACATATGTGCATTAATATACGATATTTGTTTTTCTCTTTCTGACTTACTTCACTCTGTATAACAGTCTCTAGATCCATCCATGTCTCAACAAATGACTCAATTTCATTTATTTTTATGGCTGAGAAATAGTCCATTGTATATATGTACCACTTCTTCTTTATCCATTCGTCTGTTGATGGGCATTTAGGTTGCTTCCATGACCTGGCTATTGTAAACAGTGCTGCAATGAATATTGGGGTGCATGTGTCTTTTTGAATCATGGTTTTCTCTGGGTATATGCTCAGTAGTGGGATTGCTGGATCATATGGTAATTCTATTTTTAGTTTTTTAAGGAACCTCCATACTGTTCTCCATAGTGGCTATATCAATTTATCTTCCCACCAACCATGCAAGAGGGTTCCCTTTTCTCCACACCCTCTCCAGCATTTGTTGTTTGTAGATTTTCTGATGATGCCCATTCTAACTGCTGTGAGGTGATACCTCATTGTAGTTTTGATTTGCATTTCTCTAATAATTAGTGATGTTGAGCAGCTTTTCATGTACTTCTTGGCCATCTGCATGTCTTCTTTGGAGAAATGTCTATTTAGGTCTTCTGCCCATTTTTGGATTAGGTTGTTTGTTTCTTTAATATTGAGCTGCAAGAGCTGTTTATATATTTTGGAGATTAATCCTTTCTCCATTGATTCATTTGCAAATATTTTCTCCCATTCTGAGGGTTGTCTTTTCATCTTGTTAATGTTTCCTTTGCTGTGCAAAAGCTTTGAAGTTTCATTAGGTCCCATTTGTTTATTTTTATTTCCATTACTCTAGGAGGTGGATCAAAAAAGATCTTGCTGTGATTTATGTCAAAGAATGTTCTTCCTATGTTTTCCTCTAAGAGTTTTATAGTGTCTGGTCTTACATTTAGGTCTCTAATCCATTTTGAGTTTATTTTTGTGTATGGTGTTAGGGAATGTTCTAATTTCATTCTTTTACATGTAGCTGTCCACTTTTCCCCACAACTTATTGAAGAGGCTGTCTTTTCTCCATTGTATATCCTTGCCTCCTTTGTCATAGATTAGTTGACCATAGGTGCATGGTTTTATCTCTGGGCTTTCTATCTTCTTCCATTGATCTACATTTCTGTTTTTCTGCCAGTACCATATTGTCTTGATTACTGTAGCTTTGTAGAATAGTCTGAAGTCAGGGAGCCGGATTCCTCCAGCTCAGTTTTTTTCCCTCAAGACTGCTTTGGCTATTCAGGGTCTTTTGTGTCTCCATACAAATATTAAGATTTTTTGTTCTAGTTCTGTGAAAAATGCCATTGGTAATTTGATAGGGATTGCATTGAATCTGTGGATTGCTTTGGGTAGTATAGTCATTTTCACACTATTGATTCTTCCAATCCAAGAACATGGTATATCTCTCCATCTGTTAGTATCATCTTTAATTTCTTTCATCAGAGTCTTATAGTTTTCTTCATACAGGTCTTTTGTCTCCCTAGGTAGGTTTATTCCTAGGTATTTTATTCTTTTTGTTGCAGTGGTAAATGGAGTGATTCCTTAATTTCTCTTTCAGGTTTCTCATCACTAGTGTATTAGGAATGCAAGAGATTTCTGTGCATTAATTTTGTATCCTGCAACTTTACCAAATTCATTGATTAGGTCTAGTAGTTTTCTGGTGGTATTTTTAGGATTCTCTATGTATAGTATCATGTCATCTGCAAACAGTGATAGTTTTACTTCTTATTTTCCAATTTGTATTCCTTTTATTTCTTTTTCTTCTCTGATTGCCGTGGCTAGGATTTCCAAAACTATGTTGAATAGTAGTGGTGAGAATGGACATCCCTCTCTTGTTCCTGATGTTAGAGGAAATGCTTTCAGTTTTTCACCATTGAGAATGATGTTTTCTGTGCGTTTGTCATATATGGCCTTTATTATGTTGAGGTAGGTTCCCGCTATGCCCACTTTCTGGAGAGTTTTTATCATAAATGGGTGTTGAATTTTGTCAAAACCTTTTTCTGCATCTTTTAAGATGATCATATGATTTTTCTTCTTCAGTTTGTTAATACCGTTTATCACATTGATTGATTTGCATATATTGAAGAATCCTTGCATCCCTAGGATAAATCCCACTTGATCATGGTGTATGATATTTTAATGTGTTGTATTCTGTTTGCTAGTATATTGTTGAGGATTTTTGCATCTATATTCATCAGTGATATTGGTATATAATTTTCTGTTTTTATAGTATCCTCCTTGTCTGGTTTTGGTATCAGGGTGATGGTGGCTTCATAGAATAGGTTTGAGAGTGTTCCTTCCTCTGCAATTTTTTGGAAGAGTTTGAGAAGGATGGGTGTTAGCTCTTCTCTAAATGTTTGATAGAATTCACCTGTGAAGCCATCTGGTCCTGGACTTTTGTTTGTTGGAAGATTTTTAATCACAGTTTCAATTTCATTACTTGTGATTGGTCTGTTCATATATTCTATTTCTGCCTGGGTCAGTCTTGGAAGGTTATACCTTTCTAAGAATTTGTCCATTTCTTCCAGGTTGTCCATTTTATTGGCATACAGTTGATTGTAGTAGTCTCCTAAGACGCTTTGTATTTCTGCAGTGTCTGTTGTAATTTCTCCTTTTTCATTTCTAATTTTATTGATTTGAGTCCTCTCCCTCTTTTTCTTGATGAGTCTGGCTAATGGTTTATCAATTTTGTTTATCTTCTCCAACAACCAGCTTTTTGTTTTATTGATCTTTGCTATTGTTTTCTTTGTTTCTATTTCATTTATTTCTGCTCTGCTCTTTATGATTTCTTTCCTTCTGCTAACTTTGGGCTTTGTTTGTTCTTCTTTCTCTAGTTCCTTTAGGTGTAAGGTTAGATTGTTTATTTGAGATTTTTCTTGTTTCTTGAGGTAGGCTTGTGTGGCTATACACTTCCCTCTTAGAACTGCTTTTGCTGCATCCCATAGGTTTTGGATTGTCGTGTTTTCTTGTCATTTGTCTCTAGGTATTTTTTGATTCACTCTTCGATTTCTTCAGTGATCTCTTGGTTATTTAGTAACATATTGTTTAGCCTCCATGTGTTTGTGGTTTTTTTTTTTTCATTTCTAAAATATTCTTTATTCAAGTTTTTTGTGTTTTTTACGTTTTTTTTTTCCCTGTAATTCATTTCTAATCTCATAGCATTGTGTTCAGAAAAGATGCTTGATATGATTTCTGTTTTCTTAAATTTACTGAGACTGATTTGTGACCCAGGATGTGATCTATCCTGGGGAATGTGTCATGTGCACTTGAGAAGATATTGTAATATGCTGTTTCTGAATGGAATGTCCTATAAATATCAATTAAATCTATCTGGTCTTTTGTGTTATTTAAAGCTTCTGTTTCCTTATTTATTTTCATTTTGGATGATCTGTCCATTGGTGTAAGTGAGGTGTTAAAGTCCCCCACTATTATAGTGTTACTGTTGATTTCCTCTTATATAGCTGTTAGCAGTTGCCTTATGTATTGAGGTTCTCCTGTGTTGGGTGCATATATATTTATAATTGTTATATCTTCCTCTTGGACTGATCCCTTGATCATTATGTAGTGTCCTTCCTTGTCTCTTGTAACATTCTTTATTTTAAAGTCTCTTTTATCTGATATGAGTATTGCTACTCCCGTTTTCTTTTGGTTTCCATTTGCATGGAATATCTTTTTCCATCCCCTCACTTTCAGTCTGTATGCATCCCTACATCTGAAATGGGTCTCTTGTAGACAGCATATATATGGGTCTTGTTTTTGTATCCATTCAGCAAACCTGTGTCTTTTGTTTGGAGCATTTAATCCATTCACGTTTAAGGTAGTTATCGATATGTATGTTCCTAAGACCATTTTCTTAATTGTTTGGGGTTTGTTTTTGTAGGTCCTTTTCTTCTCTTGTGTCTCCCACTTAGAGAAGTTCCCTTAGTATTTGTTGTAGAGCTGGTTTGGTGGTGCTGAATTCTCTTAGCTTTTGCTTTTCTGTAAAGCTTTTGATTTCTCCATCGAATCTGAATTAGATCCTTGATGGGTAGAGTAATCTTGGTTGTAGTTTCTTCCCTTTCATCACTTTAATTGTATCATGCCACTGCCCTCTGGCTTGTAGAGTTTCTGCTGATAAATCAGCTGTTAACCTTATGGGAGTTCCCTTGTATGTTATTTGTCATTTTTCCCTTGCTGCTTTCAATAATTTTTCTTTGTCTTTGATTTTTGCCAATTTGATTACTATATGTCTCGGCATGTTTCTCCTTGGGTTTTTCCTGTATGGGATTCACTGTACTTCCTGGACTTGGGTGGCTATTTCCTTTCCCATGTTAGGGAAACTTTTGACTATAATCTCTTCAAATATAGTCTCGGGTACTTTCTCTCTCTCTTCTCCTTCTGGGACCCCTATAATGCGAATGTTGTTGCATTTAATGTTGTCCCAGAGGTCTCTTAGGCTGTCTTCATTTCTTTTCATTCTTTTTTCTTTATTCTGTTCAGCAGCCGTGAATTCCACCATTCTGTCTTCCAGGTTCCTTATCCATTTTTCTGCCTCAGTTATTCTGCTATTGATTCCTTCTAGTGTAGTTTTCATTTCAGTTATTGTATTGTTCATCTCTGTTTGTTTGTTCTTTAATTCTTCTAGGTCTTTGCTAAACATTTCTTTCAGCTTCTCAATATTTGCCTCCATTCTTTTTCTGAGGTCCTGGATCATCTTCATATCATTATTCTGAATTCTTTTTCAGGAATGTTGCCTAGCTCCACTTCATTTAGTTGTTTTTCTGGGTTTTTATCTTGTTCCTTCATCTGGTACATAGCCCTCTGCCTTTTCATCTTGTCTATCTTTCTGTGAATGTGGTTTTTGTTCCACTGCCTGCAGGATTGTAATTCCTTTTGCTTCTGCTGTCTGCCCTGTGGTGGATTAGGCTATCTAAGAGGCTTCTATAAGTTTCCTGACGGGAGGGACTGGTGGTGGGTAGAGCTGACTGTTGCTCTGGTGGGCAGAGCTCAGTAAAACTTTAATCTGCTTGACTATTGATGGGTGGGACTGGGTTCCCTCCCTGTTGGTTGTTTGGCCTGAGGCAACCCAACACTGGAGCCTACCTGGGCTCTTTGTTGGGGCTAGTGACAGACTCTGGGAGAGCATACGCCAAGGAGTACTTCCCAGAACTCTGCTGCCAGTGTCCTTGTCCCCATGGTGAGCCACAAACATCCCCCCACCTCTGCAGGAGACCCTCCAACACTAGCAAGTAGGTCTGGTTCCGTCTCCCCTGGGGTCACTGCTCCTTCCCCTGGGTCCCAATCCACACACTACTTTGTGTGTGCCCTCTAAGAGTGGAGTCTCTGTTTCCCCCAGTCCTGTCGAAGTCCTGCCATCAAATCCCACTAGGCTTCAGAGTCTGATTCTCTAGGAATTCCTCCTCCCGTTGCCAGACTCCCAGTTTGGGAAGCCTACGTGGGGCTCAGAACCTTCAGTCCAGTGGGTGGACTTCTGTGGTATAAGTGTTCTCCAGTCTAGGAGTCACCCACCCAGCAGTTATGGGATTTGATTTTACTGTGATTGCACCCCTCCTACCATCTCATTGTGGCTTCTCCTTTGTCTTTGGATGTGGGGTATCATTTTTAGTGAGTTCCAGTGTCTTCCTGTTGATGATTATCCAGCAGCTAGTTGTGACTCTGGTGTTCTCACAAGAGGGAGTGAGAGCACGTCCTTCTACTCCGCCATCTTGGTTCCTCCCCTCCACTCTATTTTTAGTTTTTTGAGGAACCTCCATACTGTTCTCCATAGTGCTTGTACCAATTTACATTCCCACTAACAGTGTAGGAGGGTTCCCTTTTCTCCACACCCTTTCCAGCATTTATTGTTTGTAGACTAACTGATGATGGCCATTCTTGACTGTTGTGAAGTGATACCTCATTGTACTTTTGATTTGCATTTCTCTGATAATTAGTGATGTTGAACATCTTTTCATGTGCCTCTTGCCCATCTGTATGTCTTCTTTGGAGAAATGTCCATTTAGATTTTCTGCTCATTCTTTTGATTGGGTTGTTTGTTTTTTTGACATAGAGCTGCATGAGTTGTTTGTACATTTTGGAGATTAATCCTTTGTCAGCTGCTTCATTTGCAAATATTTTCACCCATTCTCTGGGTTGTATTTTTGTTTTGTTTATGGTTTCCTTTGCTGTGCAGAAGCTTCTAAGTTTAATTAGGTCCCGTTTGTTTATTTTTGTTTTTATTTTCATTACTCTAGAAGGTAGCTCAAAAAAGATATTGCTGCGATTTATGTCAAAGAGTGTCCTGCCTATGTCTTCTTCTAAAGGTTTTATAGTTTCCAGGCTTACATTTAGGTCTTTGATCCATTTTGAGTTAATTTTTTTGTATGGTGTTACAGAATGTTCTAATTTCCTTCTTTTACGTGTGGCTGTCCAGTTTTCCCAGCACCACTTATTGACGAGGCTGTCTTTTCTCCACTGTATATTCTTGCCTTCTTTGTCATAGATTAATTGACCATAGGTGCATGGTTTACTTCTGGGCTTTCTATCTTGTTCCATTGATCTATTTCTGTTTTTGTGCTAGTACCATACTGTCTTGATTACTGTAGCTTTGTAGTATAGTCTGAAGTCAGGGAGTCTGATTCCTCCAGCTCCATTTTTCTTTCTCAGGATTGCTTTGACTATATGGGGTCTTTTGTGTTTCCATGCAAATTTAAAAATTTTTTATTCTAGTTCTGTGAAAAATGCCATTGGTAATTTGATAAGGATTGCATTAAACCTGTAGATTGCCTTGGGTATTACAGTCATTTTGACAATATTGATTCTTCCAATCCAAGAATATAGTATATCTCTCCATCTGTTTGTGTCATCTTTTGTTTCTTTCATCAGCGTCTTATAGTTTTCACAGTACAGGGCTTTTGTCTCCTTAGGTAGGCTTATTCTTAAGTATTTTATCCTTTTTGATGTGATAGCAAGCCACACTCCCAAGTTCATTCTATGAGGCCACCATCACCCTGATACTAATGCCAGACAAGATACCACAAAAAAGAAAATTACAGGGCAATATCACTGATAAACATAGATGCAAAAATACTCAACAGAATCCTGGCAAGCCAAATCCAATACGTTAAAAGGATCATACACCATGATCAAGTGGAATTTATCCCACGGATGCAGGGATTCTTCAATATATGCAAATCCATAAACGTGATACACCATATTAACAAATTGAAGAATAGAAACCATCTGATCATCTCAATAGATGCAGAAAAAAAGCTTTTGACAAAATTCAATACCCTTTTATGATAAAAACTCTCCATAAACTGGGAATAGAGGGAACTTACCTCAACATAATAAATACCATATATGACAGGCCCACAGCTAACATTATTCTCAATGGTGAAAAGCTGAAAACATTCCCTCTAAGATCAGGAACAAGACAAAAATGTCCATTGTTGCCACTTTTATTCAACACAGTTTGGAAGTCCTAGCCATGGCAATCAGAGAAGAAAAAGAAGTAAAAGGAATTCAAATTAGAAAAGAAGAAGTAAAACTGTCACTGTTTGCAGATGACATGATACTATACCTAGAAAATTCTTAAGATGCTACCAGAAAACTACTAGAGTGCATCAATGAATTCAGTAAAGTTGTAGCATACAAAATTAATACACAGAACTCTCTTGCATTCCTGTACACTAACATGAAAGAGAAATTAAGGAAACAATCCCCTTTACCATTGCATCAAAAAGAATAAAATACCCTATGTATTATGTTTATCCTCAGGCTGGTGGCAAGATGGCTGCAGCAGCTCCAGAGCCACCTTTACCTAATAAGCTCAGAAGGAGAGAGTTATGATAGTCTTCAAAGCCTATTTTTTTTTTAAAACAAAGAACTTTCTCAGAAAAACCAGAGTAGACCCCAACTCCAGTCTCATTGGCCCAAATTTGGTCATATGTTCTTTCCTGAAAAAATTACTGGCAAGATAATGGGATTATTCTTAGAACATTATGGAGCTAGAAGGAAGATTGCTTCCTCTAATGCAGTGGTTCTCAACCAGGGCAGTTTTGTCCCCTGGGGAAACATTGCTAAGTTCTGGAGACTTTTTTTTTTTTTTTTAATTCTAGTAACAAGAGGTCAGTTGCTACATCTAGTGAGTAGAGAACAGAGAGGCTGTAAAACATGTTACAGTGCTCAGGACAGGCCCCCACAATAAGTTTCCCAGTTCAAAATGTCAATATTCCTGCTCTATGGCATATGGGTTCTCTGTGGAAGGGATGAATTGCTGAAGAATATAGATAGGACCTGTAGATAGTAAGAAGAAAGAGGGAGACACATCAATAATTGTTTCCAAATAGAATGTTATGGAATGCCAAATAGAAAGGGAAAGAATTTGTGGGACAGTAAGATATTACTCTATCTGGTGGCATATTTGAATAGATGAGTATTTTCAAGAATGGCTTGGGAAGGCTATTTGGGGGAATAGACATTGGTTTGTATCCTAACCTTGCAATTTACTAGCTATGTAAACTTGGTGAATTATTTAATCCCTCTGTGAATTTGTTAAATACAGTGTCAATGTATAGAAATTAATTGCATTTCTCTATATAACAACAAATATCTCAAGTATTAAATTTAATAAAAATATAATTTATAATAGCATCCATAAAATACATGTAATCAAAACTATAAAAGTATTTTAAGGTTTCTATCTAGAAAGGAAATAAAAATATTGAGAGTAAATTTAGAAAATGTACATAGTGGAAGAATATAATTTCATAGTTTGGAAGACTCAGTAGAGAACAGACCAAATGCAATACCAATCAAAATACCACCCCATCCTCTCTTAGGTCTACAATTTTAATTCTTGATTTCCTTTGGGATCTGTCATCTGAAAGTGAGAATAACAATATCTATCTCATGGTGGTGATGTTAAGTTTAAATTAGATAATCATGTAAATAGATTAATTTTCAACACATGCTAGACATTATCATTACCAGCTGCATGAGGCACTGGTGCTTAAAATGATTCTTGAAGGTGGGAGAAATTTTCTAAGAATAAAATGCAGAGTTATGCAGCATAAGAGCATTCCAGATTGTAGGCAATCCTGGGCAAAAGCTTAAGCCATGAAGCAGTACTCATTAAGGGAACTCAGTATTTTGTTGGGTTGGGGCCAAGGTTACACACAACATAAAGGTGTCAGAAGGGACTGAAGGGGTTGTCCTAAGCCAGATCGATCATCTTTTCACACTCTTACCATAGATTCCTATTTGCTTTATTCTAGTTGTAAATCAGTGGCCTCCTTTTCCTTTCAAAACTTAATTCTAAGTCATCACCAGTATCCTTGGATTTTTAAAACTGAGAGAAGATAACGTCTGGTTTAACTTGAGGCTGACATAGTGGTTGTAAGGAAAACCACACATTTCCTTAAAAAATCATGCCTCATCCTGCAAATTCAGTGATGGAAAAAGATGTCCCTTGTTGTATCAGAAGTCCTTATCAAGAGATCCCACAGGGAAGTCAGATCTTGGGATGATCTATGGCTTCCAAACCCACTGCCTCTTTCCCACATGGAGATTCTCCAAGGCATGCAGAGGTGCTGTCTGGAGCACAGCTGGAAAGAAGGATGAGAAATAATCCTATGAGACTGAATTAAGCTCAGTGACCTGTTCAGCTTTAAAAGGCCTGAGAAGGATGCAGATTTTTGAAAGAAATACAAGGTCACTTATAATAATATGCCTTTTAAAGGATTTAAAGAGGGGAGAAACAAATTACTAGATAAAGATTAATGTGTTTCATTTTTCTTCAAAATTCTACCTTGCAAGGATAAATAAAATGAAGAAAAAGACAACAAAATGGACATTAGCCTGTATTTTCTTCTCAGATGGTAGAGAATACAAATTTCAGAGCTGAAGGTGAAGACGTTCGCCCCACCAGCTCTGTGGGGAAGGACAAAGAAAAAAGCAATATGCTCTATACTTCATTCCTCTTCTAACCAGCAAATCTCCAACAGCTTCCCCTTAAAATGAAAATAAATTGCATTCAAATGCACAAGGAGAGATAAGAAGGATGTGATTTGTTTTTGTTTTTATTCCTTTATAGTTCAAATATGTCTGTGGCTTTTTTTTTTTTTTTTTTTCAGAATGACAAGTGCTCCTCTTCTAAGATGCAGTCAGTCTGTGTTCCCCGGGGCAGGGGGTGCTCAGCAATCAGCAAGTTGCTATGCTGTATTCTGAGGGCAAGATGAGATCAGGCAGGGGCCAGGGGCCTGTCAGTGTTCTTGTACAAACTACGGAGGGGATGAAACACACAAATTGATTGGCATTACGCTCTACACTGTCACTCACTGGCATGGTGAAATGACATGTCATCCTCTGGGGCTCTCCTAGAAGCAGCCCCCAGGGTTTGCATGGTTCTACTCTATTCTCACCATTTTCTAAAAACATCCATTGCCACCTAACAGAGGAGACTGAGAAGAGTTGAAAATTTTGTCTCCTTTTAATAATTTCTTCTCTTTCCATGTAACCTTCCCAGCACCAAGCTGGCACTCAGGGGCTATCTCAGAGCTTCCATATGGAGGAAGTGCACACACATTGTGTTCACCCGGGATCCTGGGCTGCTACTGCTAGCAGAGATTAGTACCCAAAGGACATGCCTCCTGTGTTCTCCCAGGGATAGAATGTGTGTATTCACAAGGAAACGTGCTTCCAAAGTGCTAAGAATGGCTTTACCATCTTTATCATTATTTTGCAAAATCTATGCGCCACCCAAACTGTTTCCGTAAATCAGTCAATCTTTCTCTTTCCTTCTTTCTTTTTCTTTTATTCTCTTTCTCTCTCTTTCTCCCCTTCCTTCTTTCTTTCTTTCCTTCTCCTTTGGAATAAATAAGAATTTTTTCCATAAATTCTTATTGAGCATGTGCTCTGTGCTGAGCACTGTTCTAGTTGTTGGTGAAAAAGCGGTAAACAAAACAGACAAAACCCCTCCCAATATTCTATGACTTAAGATTGAAAGTACACAAGTAAGCTATGAGTAAAATACCTAGTAAGTTAGAGGGAGATCCCCGTAATAGAAAATACTAAAGCAAGACTGTAGGATAGGTGGCGCTGGGGTAGGATCTGGCTGCAATTGGCAAAGAGAGCCTCAGGCAGCAGAAACAGTGCAGACAAAGAGCATGTCCGCTCCGCTGGAGGACTGAGGAGTGGACCCTGGCAGAAGCAGAGTGGGTGAGAAAGGGCGTGGGACAGATGGGAACGGAGAGGTAACTGGAGGGTTGGGAGGCTCCCATTTGGCCTTGCGGGCCACTTTGGCTTTTACTCGGCTGAGTATAATAACAAGCAGATTAAGTTTGCCTCGATTGCACACTACCTCCTTGTAGCAATCTTCTCCCCTCATTGGTGGCATTCTACTCCTGTTCCCTCTCAGATGGCCTGCAGTTTTTACTCTTAATTTCCTATGGGGTCCTGTTCTCAGGAATAGATCTGAAAAACATATTCACAATGAGTTAGGGGACTGCTATCTCTGGAAAGTTGGCGGGGGACATTCCTTTAATAAAATTTCTCTCCCAATTGGGTTTATGTCAGAATTCATTAGGTCAGTGCCCTGCTTTTGTATCCTGTTGCAGAGTCAGGGAGAACCAAACCCTTTTGCAATTTCTATTTTCCATATTCACACTTGGGTGCATGGATTAGTTATCCAACCAGAAGGACAAGGGAAAAGCTGTACGGAAAAACTGCAGAAAGGGCACATTAAAATAGGTCAAAATTTATGCAGATATATAAACTATGTGAAACAATGTATGATGAGTCAGAATACAGCCATCAACTTTGTGATTTCTGGGTTGGGAGGAATAAGATTATTGTAGATACTAATTTTCCATGGATTTGTGGAATGAAGGAGCTGCCTGCATGTTATGGTTGCTTGAGGAGAGCTGAAAGTCTCCCAGGTGCCAAATGCTTCCCATATTTTATCATAGTGCAGGGAATTCAGATAAAAGGAATTGATTATTGAATGTAGGTTATCTGGGAGTAGTGACTTAATACTTCATAATCAGTAATTGATGCCATAGCTGGGATTAATCCATTTGATTGGCTTATTTTTCTAGTGGGAAATAAGAGCCACCATGTATTAGTTCAGATATAGAAGAAAGGGGAGAATTCAGGAAAGATCCAGAAAATGGAACTCTATCTATGTGGGACTTCTTACTGAGAAGACATGGATGAAGCTTGTGTGTGTGTGTGTGTGTGTGTGTGTGTGTGTGTGTATAACTACCATAACACTGTAGGGTTTGGTTTATCTCCCCAACTCCTAAAATAGTACCTGGAACATAATAGGTACTCAAAATATATTTTTTTATTTACTGAGTAAATGGATGGTGAAAAGATGAGAGTAAGGAAAAGCTACGTTGTAAATACCTCTCAGGGAGGGAGTATTTTTGACTAAGGAGAAAAATGCCTGCTTGAAGTGACTTTCCTGAGGGCAGTGCTGACATAGTGAAAGGAAAAAAAGCATGGTGGGTGGTAGGGAAGGGACAGTGAAAGGAGTGGGGTAAAGAGGTCACTACCAAGCAAGCCATGTCACCTTTATAATCTGTCTCAGATTTAAAATAAAACAAAACAAAAGCAAAAAAACAAACTAAAAACAGTTGGTCTACAAGTACCCTACAGACATGGCACTGATACCAAAAGCCTGAGGGCCAGGCCATCCTCTGCATCTCCATTGCCTCAGAGTAAGTAAGGGGCTCGGATCTCATTTGAAGAGAGAGTGTTCTTGTCACCCAAGGTACAGATGTGTTTTGGAAGTTGTTCATGTTGGGAGGGAGGGAGGGAGGGAGGGAGAGAGAGAGAGAGAGAGAATTTCCAATATTTTATTTCTTTTTATTTTATTTTTTGGCCACACAGTGCTGCTTGTGGGATCTTAGTTCCCTAACAAGGGATCGAACCCCGGCCCCGGCAATGAAAGCGCCAAGTCCTAGCCACGGGACCACCAGGGAATTACTTCAAGTATTTTAAAATAGGCTAGTAAGTTGAGGAAACAACACTGGCCTGGAATTGTACCATTATAGAGGAGGCTGACTTCTCTATCAGGCAAATCTGAATTTGTCTGATGTTTGTATACCTGCGAATATATCAGAATCACATGGGGAACCTTTTAAAAATGTAGGTCTCTAGGCCCACAGTGATTCAGGTCTACTGAATTACAACTTGTTCTCTTTGGTTTTTTGTTTCAAATAAATTTTTCCAAGTTGGAATCTTGGGAATAGGAAGCTACCTGGGTAGGGGTCAGAGCCACCTTTGACAAGTCTCTTAGACGTATCAATTTCATCTTCCTCCTTTGAAAAATGGAAGCACTAATAGTAACTTCCCTTATTGCATGTAACATTACAATATCCAATACACATTGTACAGTTAATGTACAGGTTTGCCTTATCATACACCAGCTATGTAACCTTGGTTCTGTGCTCTTCTTAGTTATTAACACTTTTATGTAAATCATCCCCTTATCTCAAGGGACAAGATTTGGAAGTCAAAAACTCGGGTTTTAGAGTCAGTTATTCAGAATTCTGCACTGCCATCTATTTGCTGGGCAATTTGCAAAAGGTCTCTGAAGCTAGTTTGCACGTGTGTGTATGCATATTTGTGGTTTCTTTTCATCTGAAAAAGGAAGATAACATCCATAATATATCACAGGGATGGTAGAAGGACAAAGATAGTATGATGCCTTTAAAGCACTCAGCATCATGCCTGGCAGAGTGAGAGCTCAAACATTGCTTTCAGGTTAATTGCACTGCATTCCAAACCAGAGTTCACTGTGTGAAATGAAATTCTGTTTTTGGTTTTTTGTTTTTTTTTTAAATTCTGTTTTAATTGTGAAAGGAACATGCAACGAGAGGCATCAGTAGGGAAAGTATGATTTAAGACCATATTAAGAGTAGGGATAGCAAACTAAGTTTCTACAAATAATTTAGGAGTGGAAGCAGGAAAGAGGGACTTTGGCTGTGTATCTGGAAATAAGTAGCATAAAGTCAAGTCCATCTAGAGAAGAAATTCTCAAAGGCTGCTCAGAACATCGGAATTTTAAACCTTAAGGGAACCCAAAAACCAAGGCCAAGCATGGTTAAATAACTTGCCTGAGATCACAGAATGGCAGACTTAAGACGCTGAATTCTAGTATGTTGTACAGATGTTTAATATAGTCCAAATGAGTGAAAAATAGCTATAGAAAAAGTAGTTACTGAAAATATCCACATTTATGTTCCATAGTCCCAATTTTTAAGCCTCTGACCTTACCACCATGTAGCAATCTAGTCTCTGTTTGGTTTATAGTATTAGTGCAGTGATTGAAATATGGGTGAGTTTCTTCATTTGTGAATGAGGGTTAAAAATGGTATCTTCCAAGGAAGATCACTGTGAGGCTTACATTCAAAGAACTCAGCATGGTTCCCAAAGCACAGCAATTGTTAAAGTTTGGTAACTGGTAATATTATTGCTGTTAGTTGCTTCCTTAGGAAATGTATCAATGGTTTCCTCTTCCAAATGTGTGCATTTAGGCCAAAATCATCACCATTAATACAAAGCTCAGACACTCTAGAAGGAACTTCAGGAATCAGCTGGACAAGGACGTAATTTGGGTGATCAGGTACTTCTTGGAACCCCTGATATGGACTTTGATGATTCTAGAAATCCCCAAGAATGGAAAGGAAGTGATGTTGAGAATATGCTTACTATGTTCCTGATGTTCTTCCAGGCAATTTATGCACATTTTCTCATATTTTCCTTACAACACTCCCTTTAGTAATCAATAATGATACAGATGAAGAAACTGAGTTTCTGAGACATTAAATAACTTAGCACAAATCATAATTAGTGGTAAAGCATGAATTCAAACTCTGCTTTGTCATCTTCTTCTCCTCTTCTCCCTCTCCTCTTCCTCCCCCTTCTTCTTCCTCTTTTTTTTTAAACATCTTTATTAGAGTAAAACTGCTTTACAGTGGTGTGTTAGTTTCTGCTTTATAACAAAGTGAATCAGTTATACATATACATATGTCCCCATATCTCTTCCCTCTTGTATCTCTCTCCCTCGCACCCTCCCTATCCCACCCCTCTAGGTGGTCACAAAGCACCGACCTGATCTCCCTGTGTTATGCGGCTGCATCCCACTAGCTATCTATTTTATGTTTGGTAAATAGTGTATATATGTCCATGCCACTCTCTCACATTGTCCCAACTTACCCCCCCCCCCGTATCCTTAAGTCCATTCTCTAGTGGTCTGCATCTTTAGTCCCGTCTTCCCCTAGGTTCTTCAGACCATTTTTTTCTTTTTATGTTTGGTAAATAGTGTATATATGTCCATGCCACTCTCTCACATTGTCCCAACTTACCCTTCCCCTCCCCATATCCTCAAGTCCATTCTCTAGTAGGTCTGCATCTTTAGTCCCGTCTTCCCCTAGGTTCTTCAGACCATTTTTTTTCTTTTTTTTTAGATTGCATATATAGTGTTAGCATATGGTATTTCTTTGTTGTTTCTGACTTACTTCACTGTCTAAAACAGTCTCTAGGTCCATCCACCTCACTACAAATAACTCAGTTTCATTCCTTTTTATGGCTGAGTAATATTCCATTGTATATATGTGCCACATCTACTTTATCCATTCATCTGTCGATGGACACTTAGGTTGCCACCATGTCCTGGCCATTGTAAATAAAGCTGCAGTGAACATTTTGGTACATGACTCTTTTTGAATTATGGTTTTCTCAGGGTATATGCCCAGTAGTGGGATTGCTGGGTTGTATGGTAGTTCTATTTGTAGTTTTTTAAGGAACCTCCATACTGTTCTCCATAGTGGCTGTATCAATTTACATTCCCACCAATAGTGCAACAGGATTCCCTTTTCTCCACACCCACTCCAGCATTTATTGTTGGTAGATTTCTTGATGATGGCCATTCTGACCAGTGTGAGATGATATCTCATTGTAGTTTTGATTTGCATTTCTCTAATGATTAATGATGTTGAGCATTCTTTCATGTGTTTGTTGGTAATCTGTATATATTCTTTGAAGAAATGTCTGCATAGGTCTTCTGCCTATTTTTGGATTGCGTTATTTGTTTTTTTGATGTTGACCCACATGAGCTGCTGGTAAATCCTGGAGATTAATCCTTTGTCAGTTGCTTCATTTGCAAATATTTTCTCCCATTCTGAGGGTTGTCTTTTTGTCTTGTTTATGGTTTTCTTTGCTGTGGAAAAGCTTTTAAGTTTCATTAGGTCCCATTTGTTTATTTTTGTTTTTATTTCCATTTCTCTAGGAGATGGGTCAAAAAGGATCTTGCTGTGATTTATATCATAGAGTGTTCTGCCTATGCTTTCCTCTAAGAGTTTGATAGTGTCTGGCCTTACATTTAGGTCTTTAACCCATTTTGAGTTTATTTTTGTGTATGGCGTTATGGAGTGTTCTAATTTCATTCTTTAACATGTAGCTGTCCAGTTTTCTCAGCACCACTTATTGAAGAGGCTGTCTTTTCTCCACTCTATATTCTTGCCTCCTTTATCAAAGATAAGGTGACCATATGTGCATGGGTTTATCTCTGGGCTTTCTATCCTGTTCCATTGATCTACATTTCTGTTTTTGTGCCAGTACCATACTGTCTTGATTACTGTAACTTTGTAGTATAGTCTGAAGTCAGGGAGCCGGATTCCTCCAGCTCCATTTTTCTTTCTCAAGATTGCTTTGGCTATTTGGAGACTTTTGTGTTTCCATACAAATTGTGAAATTTTTTGTTCTAGTTCTGTGAAAAATGCAAATGGTAGTTTGATAGGGATTGCTTTGAATCTGTAGATTGCTTTGGGTAGTAGAGTCATTTTCACAATGTTGATTCTTCCAAATCCAATAACATGGTATGTCTCTCCATCTATTTGTGTCATCTTTAATTTCTTTTATCAGAGTCTTACAATTTTCTGCATACAGTTCTTTTGTCTCCTTAGGTAGGAGAAATATTCCAGAGATTTTATTCCTAGATATTTTATTATTTTTGTTGCAATGGTAAATAGGAGTGTTTTCTTAATTTCTCTTTCAGATTGTTCATCATTAGTGTTTAGGAATGCAAGAGATTTCTGTGCATTAATTTTGTATCCTGCTACTTTACCAAATTCATTGTTTAGCGCTAGTAGTTTTCTGGTATCATCTTTAGGATTCTCTATGTATAGTATCATGTCATCTAGAAACAGTGACAGCTTTACTTCTTCTTTTCCAATTTGGATTCCTTTTATTTCTTTTTCTTCTTTGATTGCTGTGGCTAAAACTTGCAAAACTATGTTGAGTAATAGTGGTGAGAGTGGGCGACCTTGGCTTGTCCCTGATCTTAGTGGAAATGGTTTCAGTTTTTCACCATTGAGGATGATGTTGGCTGTGGGTTTGTCATATATGGCCTTTATTATGTTGAGGAAAGTTCCCTCTATGCCTACTTTCTGCAGGGTTTTTATCATAAATGGGTGCTGAATTTTGTTGAAAGCTTTCTCTGCATCTATTGAGATGATCATATGGTTTTTCTCCTTCAATTTGTTAATATGCTGTATCACGTTGATTGATTTGTGTATACTTAAGAATCCTTGCATTCCTGGGATAACCTCACTTGATCATAGTGTATGATCCTTTTAATGTGCTGTTGGGTTCTATTTGCTAGCATTTTGTTGAAGATTTTTGCATCTATGTTCATCAGTGTTATTGGCCTGTAGTTTTCTTTCTTTGTGACACATTTGTCTTGTTTTGGTATCAGAGTGATGGTGGCCTTGTAGAATGAGTTTGGGAGTGTTCCTCACTCTATATATTTTGGAAGAGTTTGAGAAGGATAGGTGTTAGCTCTTCTCTAAATATTTCATAGAATTTGCCTGTGAAGCCATCTGGTCCTGGGCTTTTGTTTGTTGGAAGATTTTTAATCACAGTTTCAATTTCAGTGCTTGTGATTGGTCTGTTCATATTTTCTATTTCCTCCTGGTTCAGTCTCGGGAGGTTGTTCATTTCAAAGAATATGTCCATTTCTTCCAGGTTGTCCATTTTATTGGCATATAGTTGCTTGTCGTAATCTCTCATGATCCTTTGTATTTCTCCAGTATCAGTTGTTACTTCTCCTTTTCCATTTCTAATTCTATTGATTTGAGTCTTCTCCCTTTCTTTCTTGATAAGTCTGGCTAATGGTTTATCAATTTTGTTAATCTTCTCAAAGAACCTGCTTTTAGTTTTATTGATCTTTGCTATCTTTTTCTTCACTTCCTTTTCATTTATTTCTGATCTGATCTTTATGATTTCTTTCCTTCTGCTCACTTTGGGATGTTTTTGTTCTTCTTTCTCTAATTGCTTTAGGTGTAAGGTTGGATTGTTTATTTGAGATGTTTCTTATTTTTTAAGGTAGGCTTGTATACCTATAAACTTCCCTCTTAGAACTGCTTTTGCTACATCCCATAGGTTTTGGGTCATAATGTTTTCATTGTCATTTGTTTCTAGGTATTTTTTGATTTCCTCTTTGATTTCTTCAGTTATCTCTTGGTTATTAGGTAGTGTGTTGTTTAGCCTCCATGTGTTTGTATTTCTTACAGATTTTTTTCCAGTAATTGATATCTAGTCTCATAGCGTTGTGGTCAGAAAAGATACTTGATACGATTTCAATTTTCTTAAATTTACCAAGACTTGATTTGTGACCCAAGATATGATCTATCTTGGAGACTGTTCCATGAGCACTTGAGAAGAAACTGCATTCTGTTGTCTTTGGATGCAATGTCCTATAAATATCAATTAAGTCCATCTTGTTTAATGTATCATTTAAGGCTTGTGTTTCCTTATTTATTTTCATCTGTTTGTTTGCTCTTTAGTTCTTGTAGGTCCTTGTTAAACATTTCTTGTATTTTCTCCATTCTATTTCCAGGATCTTGGATCATCTTTACCATCATTATTCTGAATTCTTTTTCAGGTAGACTGCCTGTTTCCTCTGCATTTGTTAGGTCTGGTGGGTTTTTGCCTTGCTCCTTCATCTGCTGTGTGTTTCTATGTCTTCTCATTTTGCTTAACTTTCTGTGTTTGAGGTCTCCTTTTTGCAGGCTGCAGGTTCATATTTTCTGTTGTTCTTGGTGTCTCTCCCAGTGGCTAAGGTTGTTTCAGTGGGTTGTGTAGGCTTCCTGGTGGAGGAGACTAGTGCCTGAGTTCTGGTAGATGAGGCTGGATCTTGTCTTTTTCGTGGGCAAGTCCACGTCTGGTGGTGTGCTTTGGGGTGTCTTTGGCCTTATTATGATTTTAGGCAGCCTCTGTGCTAATGGATGGGGTTGTGTTCCTATCTTGCTAGTTGTTTGTCATAGGGTGTCCTGCACTGTAGCTTGCTGGTGGTTGAGTGGAGCTGGGTCTTCGCATTGAGATGGAGATCTCTGGGAGACTTTTGCCATTTGGTATTACGTGGAGCTGGGAGGTCTCTTGTGGATCAGTGTCCTGAAGTTGGCTCTCCCACCTCAGTGGCACAGCCCTGACACCTGGCTGGAGCACCAAGAGCCTGTCCTCCACATGGCTCAGAATAAAAGGGAGCAAAAAAGAAAGAAAGAAAGAGAAAGAGAGAGAGAGAGAGAGAGAGAGAGAGAGAGAGAGAGAGCAGAAGGAAGGAAGGAAGGAAGGAAGAAAAAGAAAGAAAGAAAGAAAGAAAGAAAGAAAAGAAAGAAAGGAGATAAAATAAAGTAAAATAAAGTTATTAAAATAAAAAATAATTATATAAAAGTTTTTTTAAGTAAAAAAGAAAGAAAAAAATGGATAGACAGAAACTTAGGACAAATGGTAAAAGCAAAGCTATACAGAGAAAATCACACACAGAAGCATACACATACACACTCACAGAAAGAGAAAAAGGGGGAAATATATATATATCGTTGCGCTCAAAGTCCACCTCCTCAATTTGTGATGATTTGTTGTCTATTCAGGTTTTCCACAGATGCAGGGTACATCAAGTTGATTGTGGAGATTTAATCCGCTGCTCCTGAGGCTGCTGGGAGAAATCTCCCTTTCTCTCCTTTGTTCGCACAGCTCCCGGGGTTCAGCTTTGGATTTGGACACACCTCTGCGTGTAGGTCGCCGGAGGGCGTCTATTCTTTGGTCAGAAAGGACGAGGTTAAAGGAGCAGCTGCTTCGGGGGCTCTGGCTCACTCAGGCCGTGGGGAGGGAGGGATATGGATGCAGGGCGAGCATGCGCCGCAGAGGCCACCATGACGTTGCACCAGCCTGAGGCACGCCGTGCGTTCTCCCGGGGAAGTTGTCCCTGGATCCCGGGACTCTGGCAGTGGCGGGCTGCACAGGCTCCCGGGAGGGGAGGTGTGGAGAGTGACCTGTGCTCGCACACAGGCTTCTTGGTGGCTGCAGCAGCAGCCTTAGCGTCTCATGCCCGTCTCTGGGGTCTGCGCTGATAGCTGCGGCTCTGCATCCGTCTCTGGAACTCCTTTAAGCGGCGCTGTTAATCTCCTCTCCTCGTGCACCAGGAAACAAAGAGGCAAGATAAGTCTCTTGCCTCTTTGGCAGCTCTAGACTTCTCCCAGACTCCCTCCCGGCTAGCCGTGGCGCACTAGCCCCTTCACGCTGTGTTCATGGCGCCAGCCCTCTTCCGGCGATCCGACCGAAGCCCGAGCCTCAGCTCCCAGCCCTCACCCTTCCCGGCGGGTAAGCAGACAAGCCTCTCGGGCTGGTGAGTGCTGGTCGGCACCGATCCTCTGTGCGGGAATCTCTCCGCTTTGCCCTCCGCACCCTGTTGCTGCGCTCTCCTTCGTAGCTCCGAAGCTTCCGCCTCTGCCACCCGCAGTCTCCGCCCGCGAAGGGCCTTCGTAGTGTGTGGAAACCTTTCCTCCTTCACGGCTCCCTCCCACTGGTGCAGGTCCCATCCCTATTGTTTTGTCTCTGTTTATTCTTTTTTCTTTTGCCCTACCCAGGTACGTGGGGTGTTTCTTGCCTTTTGGGAGGTCTGAGGTCTTCTGCCAGCGTTCAGTGGGTGTTCTATAGGAGCAGTTCCACGTGTAGATGTATTTCTGATGTATCTGTGGGGAGGAAGGTGATCTTCACGTCTCACGCTTCCGCCATCTTGAAGCTCCTTCCTCTTTTTCTTCTTCTTCTTTCTTAAGCAGTTGGAAGTTTTCAAATTAAATTCTTTCATTCTTTCAACCAGGCAAGAATTCCTTGTTAGTCACTTACTCTGTGGTAGGATGGTGTTAACCTATAGTGAGAATGATGATAAAAGTTTTTAATCATGAAGAGTGAGAGATAAAGGTACTGACCTAAGTAACTTGGGAAATAAATGGAGTCTGTAAAACTAAAGGCAAAAGGAAGTGTACATAAGCACTGTACTCCAGTATGGGTTAAAAAGTCTGATAATTCTATACGTGTATACTGGAATTGAACAATTGAGTACTAAGTGGATGTTAGCTAGTGGGAGCCAGGGTTTTTACTCTTGCAGTGAGATTTTACAGATAAGCATGAGGGGAATACCATAATGATCCATGTGATCATGGATGAGAGTTGGAGACATGCGTATGAACTCATGTTTATAACTTACTATCGATATAGATGGTTACATACGTAAACATTTACAGATATATGCATATGCACTAGTTAGGATACACACATATATGCCCTTGCTCTGTCAGAGGAAAAGATCCACAGGTAACGACAATTCAGTCACAATGAGCACATCTAGCTCTCAGATCTTTGTTTCTGGTTTTTTTAAAAAAAATAAATTTATTTATTTTATTATTTATTTTTGGCTGCATTGGGTCTTCATTGCTGCACACGGGTTTTCTCTAGTTGTGGCGCGTGGGGGCTACTCTTTGTTGTGGTGCACGAGCTTCTCATTGCAGTGGCTTCTCTTGTTGCAGAGCATGGGCTCTAGGCGTGTGGGCTGCGGTAGTTGTGGCACGCAGGCTCAGCAATTGTGGCTCACGGGCTTAGTTGCTCCGCAGCATATGGGATCTTCCTGGACTAGGGCTCGAACCCATCTCCCTTGCATTGGCAGGCAGATTCTTAACCACTGCACTACCAGGGAAGCCCCATCAGATCTTTGTTTCTAATACCATTCTACGATTCAAGAAATCAGGGCTTCTTGGAAAAACAGCTGATTCTAGGACTGTGGCAGAAAATATGCAAGATAAGCTAGGTCTTAGAGTGTCAAGAAGTATAAAAGTGCTTAAAGAGAAAAGAAACAAAATATAGTGGTGGGAATATATCAAAGGGAGACAGAAACCAACTTGAAAGAGCTCCCAATGACCAAAAATGGAAACACTGAACAACAATAAAGTAGTACTGGATTAAAGCCTAAAGTGTAAAATAAGTGTCCATGAGTCTGTACTAATATAAATAAATGAATAAATAAATAAATTGAGAAGAGAGACATCTCCTGAATAGAATTCCAAGTAGTTTATGTAGCTACCCCACCCTCAGAGATGGAACATAACTCTCCACTCCTTAGGTGTGGACTATACATTGTGACTTCCAAAGAGTACAGCATGGAAAAGGGCAAACAAGAATCACTGTACATTTCAGAAAAGTGATACAAATGCCTCAGTCAAGGTGATCAAGGTCAACATCAACTCTAGTAAATAATACGGATAGTATATACCCTTGATTTGATGGGATGCAAATGTCTCTACCATTGTGGTTTTCCTCCCTACCTCCCGAAAAAACCTATAACTCCAGTGTAATCATGTTAGAAACATCAAACAAATCTCAGTAGAAGGATATTTTACAAAATACCTGACAAGTAATCCTCAAAACTGTTAAGGTCACTAAAATAAGGGAAGTCTGAAAAATAGTCACAGCCAAAAAAAAAGTTGTCACAGTTTAAGGGGACATGATGACTAAATCTAATGTGATATCCTGGAACGCATACTGGAATGGGAAAACGATGTTAGTAAAAACAAGAACTATGAACAAACTACGGGCTTTAGTTAATGATAATGTATCAATATTGGTTCATTAGTTGTGACAAATGTACCATTCTAATGTAAGTTGTTAATAATAGTGGAAATTGGGTGAGAGTTTATGGGAAATCTCTGTCTTGTCTTTGCAACTTTTTCTGTCAATTTCAACTGTTTTAAAATATAAAGTTTATCTAGTGAAACAATGTAAGCATGGGTGCCTGGCCTCACAGTGATTGCAGTCTACTGAGGAAGGTATACTGGATTGGTTAGAGAGAGTAGAAGTGGTTGACCCAGTTAATAGGCTATTAAATAATAGTACAGGAGATTACGGAAGTTTAGACTATGGTGGCAGTATTATAGATGTTGAAGAGGACAGGTTTTAGATTTCTTTAGGAGGTAAGTGAGCAGAATAGGAGAATATTTAGAAATAGCATTGGTTCAGACTTGTACAGACTGATGAATGGTGGTGGCACTGAGAAGATAAGAAAGAGATATGATTGTCAAGGGATGACCATGGTTTGGGGGCATATTTGGTTTGTGGTATCAGAATTAAAGAAGACCATTTTATTCCCTGCATATCTCAAAATCATGGTAAATATCTAGTTTGGAGATATCATCATTTAACACATCTGCCTATGAGGGAGAATTAAATCCACAGGATGAGACCAAAGAGAGGACAAGTGCAGAGAAGGAACAGAGCCTAGGACAAAGCCTTGAGGACCTCTAAAATGAATTGTCAGAGTAGAGCTAGGTGAGCTTGCAAAATGGATGGCAAGAGCAGTAAAAAGATCAAGAGACAACAGTGTCACAGAAGCCAAAGGAAAAGACTGTTTCAAGAAGGGAGTTGTCAGTGAGAACATCTCTGAGGAAAAAAAAAAGTGAAATGAAGACTGGATTATCTGGGGATTTAGCAGGAGGAAGCTGTAATGGATCCACTGCTGCTGTGCCCAGACCCTTTGGGTCCCTTTTGTCATCCGTGCACTCTTCCTTGCTAGAGGGCTCTTATTCGAACAACTCACACCTATGGCTGTCTTTGAAGGACTTGTATCAGGCTGGAGCCACTTTGCCTGCACTTGCAGACCACTTTATTAAAATTTGTGTTGCTGTATTGTTGATTTAACAATGTTAAAATGTGAAACTAACAAATGTTAGTTTCAGATGTACAGCAAAGTGAATCGGTCATATAAGAAAAAATATGTATATATATATTATTTTTCAGATATTTTTCCCATATAGGTTATTACAGAACATTGAGTAGAGTTCCCTGTGCTATACAGTAGGTCCTTGTTAGTTATCTATTTTAGGTATAGTAGTATGTATATGTTAATCGCAAACTTCTAATTTATCACTTCCCTGAACATTTCCCCTTTGGTAACCATAAGTTTGATTTTGAGATCTGTGAGTTTCTTTCTGTTTTATAAATAAGTTCATTTGTATCATTTTTTATTAGATTCCACATATAAGTGATATCATATGATATTTGTCTTTCTCTGTCTGACTTACCTCTAATCTCTAGGGCCATCCATGTTGCTGCAAATGGCATTATTTCATTCTTTTTTATGGCTAAGTAATATTCCATTGTGTATATGTACCCCATCGTCTTTATCCATGCCTCTGTCGATGGACATTTAGGTTGCCCCTTGCTTACTTTATATGAAATCACCATTTCAGAGTCTAGCTCTGGGAAACCATACAAATGCCTATTTTTAAAAGTTTAAAAAAAATTTTTTTAAAGTTACTCCCATTTGAAATGGGAGTAATTGAGAAAGTGAGTCCTTTCTGCTAAAGATTCCCCCCTTTTAAGGGATAGTGCTATAGATTGAAAGGTCTAAGATCACAATTTGCAAATCACTACACCACAATAAGCCACAACTCCAGGAGGCCACTGAGACCTCCTGAGTCCTCATTATCAAGGACAGCCATGGTAGTATTCAGTGCCTTCTCTTTAGGGGAGAGGTGTGTGTGTGTGTGGAGGCAAGTGTGGTACAGAGTACACTTTTGTGTTTCTATGAAGGGCCGAAATATGGAGGGAATAATGGCAGATACCAAACTCAAGGGCTACCAAAGACAGAAAAGAAGAAAAAAAGAATCAGGGACAACTGTGTAGAAGCAAATGCAACTCGCAACTACTTCTGGTACATGGTAGGGAGAAAGCTATGGAGATTTACAGTGGCCATGTGGCACTTGTATAAGCACACATACTTGCCCACACACCACGTGATATGTTGGAATACCTCTCACATGTTATATATGGAATGCCACTTTTAAAGGGGGAAATTTTAAAGAGTCAGAATAATATAATTTCAGAGAGAAATGAGTCAGTTGTGAACATTTGAAAAGATAAACTGTTCATTTATCGATCTAGCAGAATCAGACATTTTGATCTAATTTCTCAAAATATTATCATTTATCAAGATAAAGATCCAATCATTAGCATTTTAGATTTTTGGTATTCATTAGATTATAAGAGAGGGTTTACTTACCAGAGCAACATGAATCAAAGACAGCTTTTAGGCAAAGACTATAAAAGTATATTGGTTGAAAACAACAATGGTACCCTATGGCAACAGAGAAGTCAATAAAAGTTTTTTTTAGGATTAATTCTTATATATTATGTTTAATTAGCTCATACATTAAAAATGTCTGTGTTATGGATATGGCAAACGTGCTTTAAGTGCATAGATGATTTAAGGGGCTCCAGGGTGAGGAAAAAGCAGAATACAGCAAAGGCAAAGTGTGTGAGGTCATCCATTAACCTACTTACATAAACAGGCTGCCTGGAAGCGCTCATAGAGACGGTTAGCTGTGCCCATGTGTGATGACAGGGGACACAGGGGGATCAGATGCCCTGTCTTCCTCTAGCTGTTTACCATGTCTCTAATAAAGGTTTCGTGAACACAGGCATGGCAGTCATTGCTCTCTGTGTCAAATATGTGTTTTTGTCTGAAACAATTCCACCCACACCCCCTGCTCAAGGAAAGAAATTTTGCTAAGAAGCTGCCACTGATTGGACCAAGAGTGGTTACTTCCCCAAAGGTGGCCCACCCGTAAGCTAATCAGTAAGTCAATTGGTGTCCTGGTGCAAAAGTCATTATAAGAATGAGAGTTTGGATTATTAGCTAGCTAATTAGGTCAGGGGTCTATAGACTTCTGATGGGAACCTTGTAGAAGATTTTCTAGTTTGGAGGAGACACACATGAAGAAAACATTCAATGAGGGAAATCATGGGTTCTGTGAGAGATGCAGAGAGAATAAGTACCCAAAACTATTTTCGATCCTAGTATTCTACTTCCTTAATTAAAGCCCCATCTTTTAAAGATTTCTTGAGTCTCTACTCTTTGCAAATGAAAGCCCCAATAGTCTAGGGAGACATTTGGATCCAGAAGGAAGGAGTATGTACTTGCAGTTAGAATATATGGATTTGCACCTTAGTTCTTTAATTTCATAAGTAAGAGAATTTGGACAAGTAATTTAGTCTCACTGGGATGTAGTTTCCTATATGATATTATTTTTTAGAGATGCTGTGAAGATTAAATGAGGTAATGTGTATGGCAGTGCTTGGTAAATAGTAGATGAATGGTAACATTTTTTCCCCATATTCTGGTTTTAAAAGATCTATTTATGTAAGTAAGCATACCCTTGGAGAAGGTAACACTGGGTATTTAGTAATGATATGAAGAGAGGCCGGTCTCAGTTACCATGTCCCAGAGAGGCTGGGCAAGGTTAAAGATCAGAATGGATCATGACTCTGGGTACCTGGTAGACAAATTTAATTGATATACTTATTTTCCATGGACTTGAAGCCTGTTTATTTTAAATTTTCTGAAATACTGAGTTCACTAAAGTTCCAAGGCTAATATATGAGGGAAGAGAGGGTCTGAGTTTCTCAGAAGACAAAGCAATGTCAATCTAAGCCTAAGTTATTGTTTATAGCAGTGAGGTCTGTACACACTCACAACTGGGTAGAATTTCAAGTCAACTATGTGAATACATTCTTCTTGTTAACCTTGGTATCATCTTTTGGGGAAGCCAAGAAATGTGAATAAGTTTGCCTGATTCTTTAAACAGTTATGGAAAAGTTCAAAACCATTTTTTTTTTAGTTTGTTTTGCCAGAGGAACTGTTATAAAGTTTTCTTTCTGATTGGCTGATACCTACCTAACAGTTTTCTTTTAATTGCACCTCTGAAACATAGAACTTTTGATTTGGAGGTTGAGGCTGGAGCTGAAGACTAGAAGACAGAGAGTCAGATCTAGTTCTAAATCTGGAACTTCAAATCAAAGAGCCAAGTTAGAAAAACACAAATTAGTGGTCATCCTTCTGCACTCTGCACTTCAAACAAACTGCTTTGACTCATCTAGGCTGAACAGTGTGTTGGCTATGGACTTAATATAGGCTTCTTAAACTGGGATGTTTATTTTGCTTTTTTCCTTCTCAGTCTCATCCAAGGCAGTTTGAATTCTAGATGTACTGTATAAGGTTTCTACTGTTGGTTTGTTTGCATTTTCCTAAATTGAGATTATAATGATTGCTGGAAGAGATAGAAGTGATGTTCTTCTAGGGGGAGAAAAAAAGGAAAAATAATATGAGGATTCATTATAACCCAGTAACACAGTGATGCTGAATATGAAATTTAGCCCTCAGGCAAACTTTTGCAAAGGTTCATCTTCTTGGCATAAAATTTTTCTCCATTATGTGTGTCTTTCCTATACTCTTTACATATATTGAACCTCCAAATAATAGAATTTTAGAGTTAAAAGAGTTTCTAAATCCTTGGATAATTTCCATCTTTGTTCAGATGAGACAACTAAGGCACAAAGAAAATATTATGACATCACCTAGACATTTGGAGGCGTAAGCAGAATTACGTTCCAGGGTTCTTAGCTCTCTCCCAGGTGGATAGCCTTTCATAAATCACCCTATCTATAAGAATGGCTCACCCAGTTCTATAGGAGACCATGCTTCTTGTGCATTCCACCCATCTCTTTTGTACACACAGAAATCACTCCTGCCTTAGCTCAAACTCCTCACCCAAACAAGGGACAGTGATGTAGAAGTCACCCCAGGTTCTCCCAACTTAACCAAATATGAGGTTCTTAATCTGGGTCACCTGTTTAGCTTTGAGGGTTATGAACTTTCTTAAATTTAATGCAGAAGTTTGGGCCCAAATACCTTCTGATAAGGGCCCATGGATTTCATCAAAGAGATTAAGAACCATGGCTTTCAAATACGAATTATAAGCCAAATTCTTGGCCTTCTTGAATTTGGTGAATGGCATTCCTCCAGTGGTTCATCAGTTGCCATTGAAATGTCTAGCCCTAAGTATTTTTTGCAAACATGTCCTACTTCTTGAATCTCGTGGTAGTTAGCACCTTGTTTCCTGTGATGATAGATGGCTGGCCTAGAAGGTAATAGAGAGAGAAACACCAGATACTCAGGCACCGACAAACTTTGAGTCAGAAGTGTCAAATGAGCCCCGCTTCCATAAAGTCTTTCCTGATGACACTAAGAAACCAGCATATCTAATCCATTTCCTCTAATCAAAAAAACTTTGATGTTATTTACTTCTTCATGGCACACAGCACAGCTAAGTTTTATTCCTGAGCAAGAATTCTTCTGCACAATCAATTGGTTAGCCATGTAAAATAGTAGAATTTAAGAGATACAAGGAAAATCTCCAGTTTTCTCACTTGGCAAATGAGATGAGTGGGGCCCAGGTCACTTTCCACCTTGTACAGGCATACCTCATCCTCCTTTGGAAAAACCAGAGGGTCAAATAAGACTACTTTTCAGTTCAGATTTGAGTTCAGTACAAATCCTCATTTTGTTTTCTTTCATCACATCATAAGGCTAAATTCAGGAAATGGGCAGCTTGCTTGGAAGTATTCAGAATGGATTTGTGCAGGTTGAGGTCTGTCTGCAAAATCCCCGGGCTCCAACACCCCTTGTGGCTTTGCTTTCAATGTAGAAACAGTGTCTATATTAAGTTTAAGAGGACAAGCATTACAATCATTTATTTGTTCATCATTAATTTATTCAATAAATATTGGACACATATGAAGAGCCAAGCGTCCTGCAAAGTGTTAAGGAGCATACATATAAAAGGAAACAAAAACCAATCAAAAACCAAGGTCCCTGCATTAAGCAGCTCATAATCTATCAATGGTGTTTACTCCTGATATATTTACTGAACACTTAATGTGTGCTGGAGACTTCCCTAAGCATTTCAGTTTTTAAATTTCATTTAATTTTCTTAATTTTATGAAATATTTTTAAAGTAAAACTTTTTAGGCAAATTGACCTTGGGCACATGTTAAAGTTTTATTAAATGTGATAACATAGGAACTACAAAGAAATATATTAAGATAGCTGAAATTGAGTTAAGGGTGGCGGGGAGAACTTACATACTCTACAGCAATGCTGCTCAACGTGTCCTAGAAATCAGGGTCAGTCTGCAAACTGTTTGCTACCTGAGACCAGGTATGTACAAAAATTGAGAGAAAGCGTTTAGACAGTTCTATAGAAATTTGGTATTGCTGCAACAGTCAATGATTCATTGTTGCTCTCATCCCACTGAACAGGGTATAGACCATTTTATGGGTTTTTAGACTTATGTGGTGAATTGTTTGTAGTGGTGTAAGGTAGACGGGTTCTCTAGAAAAAAACAAGCTAACAACAACAACAACAAAAAACCCCTCACTTTGATTTGTAGTGTTTTCTGATTTCTGGTGTAAATACTCCTATCATGGCTGATTTCAAGCCACCAATGTAATGTCAAATACTGAAAATTTAACAGTCAGCTTTCCTGGGCCAGCACAAGCCAGCTGCAGCACATCGGTGGGTGATGTGATCTGCATACTAGTCATGTAAGGTAGGACCACATGTTAATCCACGACAGATTAGGGGAAAAAAACTAGTCCTGAAGTTACAAGGTATAGATTACTGGCTAGTTGCACATTATTGTAAATTGTTCCTGTTTTTATTAGTTGATCTAGGTTAACCCTAAGACATGGTGGTCCAGAGCCATCTTCCCCAAGATGCCAGTTGTGAAGAGAACTTGACACGCTTACCAAGACCAATACTTCCACCTGCACCCTCTCCATTTTCCCAGTAGTTAATTCTGTTTAAGTTAACTTTCATTGTTTACCTTATTGTCACTCAGCAGGTAGTTTTCACTGCTGAACCAAGAAATAGACTAATTGGCATTCATTGGCTTTTCTTCAATCGGGAAGACTTGACCTTCAAGTCTGCTAATTTTTCTTTTCTTATTTACTTGGTGATTTTTCTCTCCTCCTTTTTCTCTATACGGTTCTTCTGGAACACCTTAGATTTCTTTTTTCTTCTATTTTTAAAAAATCATTTTAATGAGGTATAATTGATGTACAAAAGCTGTAGGTATTTGATGCATATAATCTCATGTGTTTGGAGAAAAGTATACATGTGTGAATTATCACCACAATCAATGCTATAAACTTATCCATCACCTCCGAAAGTTTCCTCCCACCCACTTTTTAAAATTTTTATTTTCCTTTTGCGGTAAGAGCATTTAACAGAAGATCTGCCCTCTTAACAAAATTTAAAATATACAATATTTTAAATTTTGCTAAATATTATTAATGATATTAGTATTATTAGTCATAAACCCTGTTTTGTAGAGTAGATCTCCAGATCTTCTTTATCTTAAATAACAGAAACTTGGTATTCTTTGATCACTACCTCCCACCTCCCAGCCCATAGCAACCACAATTCTAATCTCTGTTTCTAATGAGTTTGACTATTTTAGATTCCAAATATGTGAGATCATGTAGTATTTGTCTTTCTGTAACTGGCTTATTTCATTTAGCATGTCTTCTAGATTCATCCATGTTGTCACAAATGGCAGGATTTACTTCTTTTTTTTTTTTTTTTTTTGTGGTAGACGGGCCTCTCACTGTTGTGGCCTCTCCCATTGCGGAGCACAGGCTCTGGACACACAGGCTCAGTGGCCATGGCTCACAGGCCCAGCTGCTCTGCAGTATGTGGGATCTTCCCGGACTGGGGCACGAACCCGTGTCCCCTGCATCGGCAGGTGGACTCTCAACCACTGCGCCACCAGGGAAGCCCCTCCTTCTTTTATAAGGTGAATAATATTCCACTGTATGTATATACCACATTTTCTTTAAACATTCATCCGTTGATGGGCATTTAGGTGGTTTCCATATCTTGGCTAATGTGAATAATGCTGCAGTGAGCATGGGAGTGCAGATATCTCTTCAAGATCCAGGTGACTTCAGGGAGTTTGTGTTTCCCAAGGTTAAGCTGCTATGACCTACTTAATACTCTGTGCAGAATACCAGCTATGTAGTCCGTATTGTGGTTGGCCAGGCCCAGCTGAACCTCTCTGTATTTTTACTCTAGAGAGGCAAAGAAAGGATCAGCCTTTGACTCTCCTCTTTCTGTAGTTTCTTCTTCACCTCTGATCAAGACAAATAAGCAAATAAAAAATGGGCAAGGGCTTCCCTGGTGGCGCAGTGGTTGAGAATCCGCCTGCCGATGCAGGAGACACGGGTTCGTGCCCTGGTCCGGGAAGATCCCACATGCCGCGGAGCAACTGAGCCCGTGAGCCATGGCCGCTGAGCTTGTGCGTCCGGAGCCTGTGCTCCGCAGCGGGTGAGGCCACAACAGTGAGAGGCCCGCATACCGCAAAAAAAAAAAAAAAAAAAAAAAATGGGCAAAAGCACACTTTACCAAAGAAGAGATAGGATGGCAAACAAATACAAAAACTTTGGTCATTAAAGAAGTGCATATAATAACCACAATGAGTACCACTGCATACTGGACAGAAATGGCTGAGATGAAAACAACAGCTGTAACACCAACTGATAATATCAAGTGCTGGCCAGGCTGTGGGACACTGGATCCCTAATACGTTACTAATAGGAATGCAAAATGGTACAGCCACTTTGGAACATGATTTAACTTACAAGGTTAAATCTATACTTACCATATAACACAACAGCAATCCTATTCCTAGGTATTTACCTGAGAGAATTGAAGCTATCCATACAAAAATCTGAACATGGATGTCTAAGCAGCTTTAGTCATAATTGCCCAAAACATCCCAAGTGTCCATCAACTTGTAAATAAATAAAATTCCCTACAATGGGATACTACTCAGTAATAAAAAAAATGAAAGAAGCCCAAGGCAAAGATTGTATAATACTGTATGATTTCATTTATATTTACATATAAATATTTATATGTAGTTTAAGGCAAAACTATAGAGATAGGACAGAGAATGTGTCAGTGGTTGTCAGTGTCTGGGAGTGGGAGAAGGAATTGACTTTAAAAAGGCATGAGACAATTTGGTGGCGGTGATGGAAATATACTGTGTTTTGATTGTGGTGGTGGTTACATGGTTTTTTATATATATATACACACACATATATATATATGAGAGTGGCTACTTCAGACCCAATCAAATAGCCTTGAGATGACTGTAACCCTAGCCATCCCTTGACTGTGAGAGACCTTGAGCTAGAACCTCCAGCTAAGCTGCCCCCGGATTTTTGACCAACAGAAAACTGTAAGATAATAAGTGTTTGTTGTTTTAAGCTGATGTTTTGGGGTAATTTATTATGCAACCATATATATATACATATATCCTATTATGTGTTCTATCTATCTATCATCTATCTGTCTTTATTCCAACATAATCTGCGTAGGTTTAGATCCACTGAAAGATATACTCACTTTATACAGAATACTTACAATGTAAATCTGAAACATTATCATTTGTATTATTTGCTTACTTCTTCCTCATGGTTGCCTTTTATCTGCCTCACCTAAAGGGCTTGTCAAAATGATTCCCTATATAATTAAGAGAAGGACTTTCTTCAAAATCACGTGTAACATTTATCATAAAAAGCCGTACTTTTAAACTGTTTATAATTTTTTAAATGGCAGTGCATTCATTCAATACAGTAATCACTTTTTGAGTCCTACCTCCGTACAAGACACCATGCCAGGCACAGATGTCACATTGGTGTAAGAGATCCATGTAGTCTCCACTTTCATGGGTCCTACTGTCTAGAAGGGAAGAGAGACATTAAGTGAATAATCCAGCAACTGAATACAATTGTGATAAAATACCATGAAGGAGACAGGTAGGATTCAAATTTTTCAGTTTGGAAGGTACCTTATAGTATCCATCAGCACCTCCGTATGTAGGAAAATATTAATTACCTCCAGACTATAAAACATATTCATGTTTATAATTGTAGACATTTAGAAAAGCAAAGCGCTCATTGTAGAAAAACAAATGAAAGACTCAAAAATATTTAGGAAAAAAAGTAAAAGTTGTGTGAAATTGTCTTGTGCCCTTTAGAATGCCTTTGTCCATGGAGGTGGTCCTCCCTTTTCTGTTGTGAGAGGAACTCGAGCTGTGGCTGATCATGCATATGAGTTTCCTCCTAAGCACCAGCTGCTGCATTGCGACCTACATCCTGCCCACACCTTGGGTCGGCTGAATTAGATGTGTTTGATCCTTCTGTTTGCAGCCACAAGGGTCTACTAACAGCAGCCAGCAGCCATTCCAAGGGGCCCCGAATGGCCTTGAAGTTGTTTATGGGGTTGGTGTGAGCTGGTGCTGGACGGTGAGAAATCATAGGGGCGGTTGCCCTGAGACTGAGCTGCTGTTGTCTAGGCAACTTTGTTAAGAACCATCTGTTCCTCAGAAAATGAAACCTAAATTAACTCTTGAGTTCTTAGAATTATGGCTTTTCATTCTTAACCGGTCCTTGGCATTTGGAAGCTTCCAGGTCTCTTCAGTTGAGTCGTTTTCACCTTGTTTAGGGTCCTAAAATCCTCATCAAATAGAATTGCTCATAAAGGTCTCTTCTTTCTTAAATTACAGTTAAAACAAATTCTTTCACCATCCAGATGGCAGTCAATATATTTCTAGAATGACATCCCCAGATCCAATGCTGAGATTCTGATTTCACCTCCAAGTCTAAGACCCTCCAAAGATAAACAAAAACCCAGAGGGTGACATTTTTAAAAAGCATGTTTCTTCACCTGAGTGTAATGTGAAAAAAAATCACATGCCTTTCCTGAGTTTTAGCTGTGGCAGCCTCACACCCATGATACACAGCATGAAATGAATTATGTGCTGCATTGGGGATCAGTGTAGCTTCTTTTTTTTTTTTTTTTTTTTTTTTTTTTTGTGGTACGCGGGCCTTTCACTGTTCTGGTCTCTCCCGTTGCGGAGCGCAGGCTCCGGACGTGCAGGCTCAGCGGCCATGGCTCACGGGCCCAGCCGCTCCGCGGCACGTGGGATCTTCCCGGACCCGGGCACGAACCCGTGTTCCCTGCATCGGCAGGTGGATTCTCAACCACTGCACCACCAGGGAAGCCCAGTGTAGCTTCTTTCAATATTTCCAACATGAAGAGTTTCTTCTTCAGTGTTAGAACAGACAGTTATTTGTTCAGTTGAGCAGGAGACAATAATAGTTGATCCTTTTATAAATACGTAGTGTACCAGACTATTTTAGGCACCATTTTAAAGATACTAACTCATGTAATTCTCACAACAATCTTATGGGACAAATGTGCTAGTGTGCTTATTTTATAGATACAGAAACTGAGGCACAGAGAGGTTAAATAACTTGCCCAAGGTCACAAATCAGTAAAATTCAGAGCCAGGATTTGAACTTGGGTAATCAGGCTACAGAGTCTATGCTCTTAATTACTGTTACAGCACTTTTGAAAGAAATCAGCTTGTGCTCTGGAGTTACAGTACAGGAAATATTAGCATTTTAAACACTGGAATTACACTCAGCACAACCAAAGGCTCACACTAAGAGAGGTATGCAAGAACTAAGACCACACTACAGAATTGCAGGTTACAGATTCACACATCCCAGATAGTTAATTTAGGCTCATAGTATTAAATTTCATTCTATCTCTCTCTTATTCTTTCCATCTCGAACTTTTTCTCTCTCTCCTTGAAAAAGTATAGGCTTTCAATTCCAGTTTGAATTTTGGCTTCATTGTGCCTATAGTATGTCCTTTTATGCTATTGTCCTTTTATGCTATTCCCTAAGTCTTTTGTTTTCCTCATTGTATGATCAGGCCACCCAAGATGGCTATTCTTTTGCTCTCTGTCCATCCCCTGCTGGACCAGTGCCTTCTTCGCCTACACCCTACTCACCTGACTGACCTTCCTACACACTTGCTCCTAGGCCCAGCTGGTGATTATTCTAACCTTTAGATCAGAACACTTTGAGAACTTATCAAAGGGGCAGTGAGGAGCATGCCCCTTTGCTAGTTTCCCTGATAACCATAACCGGTGAGCCAATCTGATGTTGGTAACCTCCCCCTCCCCCCAGGAGCCAGGAGAGGAGACTGTTGCCATGTCCTGACCGCCTTCTGCCACATGGTGAGGTGTCACTCCAGGACCCTGTTTCAGACAGGTAAGATCCCCCATCCATTAAACCATCGATGTCTCTGTTGCTGACTCTGGGCTCTTTCTTCAGTCTCGAGGATGGGCAAGTACAGGGCTCGCAGGCCTGCAGGGTGCAGCCCAATACTCGTCTATAAAATTGGTCTATGATTTCCATTACAAAGTTCAAAGGAGGTAGAGTATATGAATACTGTGTAAAATATTATGCAGACGGAATTTCAGGGATTGATTTTTATTATCTGTATGTGAAATAGGTGACCACTTACCTGGTGTAATTTGAAATCTTCCAAGGAGTTCTTGCTTTCTCCAAATATCTCTCATTGTGTTTTTTATCAGTGCTTGAAATCCCACCATTAAAAAGCAAATCCTTTAAGTTTTGAAAATTTTTATCTTAAAGAAATGACTGTTTAGATGTATATACTAGTGGGAGACACAACTCTTAAACCTTTCCTGCTAATGCATTGAGGATGATCTAACAGATATTTGACTGTCTGTGCCTGTGGGAATGAGACAGTCAGCACTAGACTGGGAAAAGGGCGATAGGAAATAAACACTTTGCAGGTGGTATATTGTTGCTAAATCTCAGCCTTGAGCTATTTGAAAGCCAGATATCTGTGCCCTTCTATTAATGATGATGTTACCAACTCTGATAATCTTTATAATTTTCTTATAGCAAGTTTGAGTGCAATACTTTCCTTATTAGAACTGTATTTTTGTACTTTTATTTATGCTATGTATACTGAGTACCCACTCTATGCTATACATTGTTTCAGGTGGATTCCATACAATGGTGAGGAAGACAGTGTCTAGTGAGGAATAGGGAATTCAGACAACAAGCAGGTGATTATTGCACAATGTGATGAGGGCTGAGAGAGATGGCTAGGGCGGTGTGCCCTTGACATTCTGTTGGAAGAAACCCTACCAATGCTTTTGGAGGGCAGGGAGGGTTTCCCCAGAGAAATCTAAGAAAACAAATGAAAGGAAGAACAAGCCAGGCAAAGCTGTGATGGGGAGGGGGTGGGGGATTTGTGTTTCAGATTAAGGGAGAGGTACATTCAGAGATCCTGAGTTGAGATAAAGCAATGTAGCTTCAAAGAATTGAAGGGTGTTCCAAATGGCTTGATCATAGAATGTAAAATAAGTATTGGAATTTAAAAGGTAAATGAAGATAAAGTCAAGGAAGGCCTTGGAACTCACATTAAGGAGTTTGAATTCTATTTGTGTTTATGTACTGCTGAGCGGGGGAGCTGAATCAGAGTTTGCATTTTTGTGGTTCCAGACCCTCTCTGACTTCTATAGCCTTCCCCCTCACCCACTGTGTGCCACCCAGACACACTCCCACCTTGTCTCCATGCACATTCTACTTAAACCAGTCTTGCCCCCAAATTCCATTCTCCTCACTTCTTATAAGCCTTTATGGAAAGGCCAGTTTCTCAGTCAGATCTTTGTTCACCCTATATTTATAAGATCAGTCCTCCTTCCTAACATTCTCTACCCCCTGCCCCCAGCTTCCCAGCTCCCTCCCTCTCTCACAGTATTTGCCAATATTTGATATACTATGTAATCTATCTATCTGTCTATCATCTATCTACCTCATCTGTCATCCATTTACCTGTTCCCCACCTACTGTCACTAAAATGTAACTTCCCTGAGGGCCTGGATTTGAGTTGAGAGTAGCTCCTGGCACATAGTAGGAGGTAAAACGTATGTACTTACTAAGTGAAAAAATAAAAGATTTTGAGTGGTCACTCTAGCTTCAATGTGGAAATAGGATTGGTGGCAGGCCTGGAGCCAGGAATGCCAACTGGAAGCTGTGGTGCAAATTCAAACAAGGGCAGGATAGTGTCCTGCACCACTGATTCTAGAAATTTTTAGAGAATGAATGAATAGGGCTTAGTAATTGATTGGGAATGATAGTGGTAGAGGTGGTGGTAGGGTATCAATAAGGGGAAGGAATAATGTAAAATGATGCCTGGGTCTCATAGATTGAATTATTTGGAGAGAAAATATTACTTCCATCCTCGCTGATGTTGGATTTGGTCATAAACTCGCTTTGGCTGATGGACTATTAGCCAAGCAATGTGAGCAAGAACTTTAAATGTCCTTGCGTGGTTGGTTGGCTCTTTCCCTCTAATAATGCAGCATCTGAAGAAAATGTTCAGGGTAGCCATTTGCCTTTTTAGCCTGGGGCCCAGAGTCTACACATACGGACCAGACCTGGACCCACATCCTATGAACTCGAGCTAAGCTACTTGATCTGCAGAAGAAGCAGAGTTGCCCAGCCAAGCTCACACAATCAAATAAAATGATAGTTAGCTTTTAGACCTACATTCAGGAGAATGAATGTATTAACTGAATTTTGAGGTAGTTTGTTACACAGTGTTATTATAGCAATAGCTGACTTAGATACCAAGGTTCTGGCTTGGACTACTTGGAAGACAGTTGGTACCTTCTATGAACACAGGGAATCTAGAAAAAGAGCATATTTGAAGAGAGCAAGATGTTGAGTTCAGACTTGGACATGTCAGGTTTGAGCTGCCTATGTGACATCCAAGCACTTTGATCCAGTTGGTAGAGAGATACCTGTGTCTGTAGCCCACGAGGGACAGCCAATCAATAACTATGATTGGAGAACCACTACCACATACAAAATGACAGAAACGGTGAAGGAGTGAATAGAATGAGAAAAGACCCTAGGACAGAGACCTGAGAGGCGTTTCATTTTAAAGGACAGCGACTAAAGAACCCTCAAAGAAGCTGGACTTCATAAGCAAGTTGAAGGCAGCACGGCATAGGTGAGAGCAACGTGCATTCCTTGTTTGGGGACTGGTTCATATGTGTCTCCCAGACCCAGAGAGTGTAGCTCTGACTAACAGCTTCTCTGAGTTTGCTTCCATTCTCTTGTTCACATCCTCCACAGCTCTCAACAGAAACAATAATAGCTCCAGAGGACTCAGAAGACCATTTTCTATTGCCCCTTCCCAGGCTGTGTGCAACGGCCATTTCTGACCCCCTCATTATGGAAACATGTAACAAGTCATAAGTTCCCTCTGATTATCAGGAAGGGCAAGGAAGGGCAGAAGTGTTCTTCTCTGCTCAACGATCCATGCAGCTCGAGCAATATCCATCGCAGGCAAATTCAAAGCAGAAATAAGTTGAGATGTACTGCCCAGCAGTTCTCATAAATGAATTTAGTCCAAGTTGAATTAAGGTGATCTGTGAAAATGTGTTCCAAAATGATTTTCTTCAATATTGAGGACACCAAATCATTCTGAAAAATGGTCTAGCACTTTCGGTAAATGTTTCTATTACAGCCTTATAATTCTATAGAAGTTAGACTAGGGACCTCTAATGGTGAACACTGCATGCTATTTAATATTTGCTGTCACTTTTTTGAAGGCAAAAAGACCTCTTCATTCTGTTTTTGCTGACTGCTCTCAGCTGATGTGTGAATGGGTAAAAAGACCATGTTTGCCAGGTGTGGAAAAAACCATCTGTTGAAGCTGGAAATTACACATTATTGTTCTTGGTGAAGAAGGGTGATGGCATTTGAAAGAGACACGACTCTTTCTGCTGGAGAATTCTCCCAGCAGCATTTTCAGATTTTAGGGGATGAGTCAGCTTTCTGACTTCTCTCATTGCTTCCCGATCAATCGTGCCCAGACTTGACTTAGAACTTTCTGAATCTCACTTCATAAATTGCTTCAGGGGTGGGGAAGGTCAAAGGAGCCAGGGAAGTTTTCCCAGAGGAGCCACATCTGGAGGAGACCCAAAGGAGTATAATTTAACTGGCTACTGGAGGAGGGATTAGGTCTCTATATTCAGTACAATGGGGAGCCATTAAGTATTTCAAGCATTAGGGGAGCATGATAAGATTTATTTTGAGAAAAGATCACTTGGGTAGCTGATTGAAAAGAAGCAAGAGTTGGTAAAGATGAATCAGTTAGGAAGCTACTGCAATGGAGTTGTCCAGGTAAGAGATACTGCTAGGTTGCATTAGGGTGAAGGTGGTGAGAAGATGTATTTGAGAAATAATTAGAAGGTAGCCTAGGCAGAACTTGGAAATGCATTCAAAATGGCGAAGATGAACAGTATAAGAATCAACTTATAGGACTGACCAAATTTTGGAAGAGAACCAGTTTCTACTCTTGATTTAGTTACTTGGAGTGCAGAGTGAGGGGAGGTGGTGCAGGAAGGTAAGTAATTTGGTTTAGGACATTTTAAGAATGAAGCATTTTTGAAAAAATTTAATTTATTTTTTTTGAATTTTTGAATTTTATTTTATTTTTTTATACAGCACGTTCTTATTAGTCATCAATTTTAAACACATCAGTGTATACATGTCAATCCCAATCGCCCAATTCATCACACCATCACCACCCTCCCACCACCACTTTCACCCTTTGGTGTCCATATGTTTGTTCTCTACATCTGTATCTCAGTTTCTGCCCTGCAAACCGGTTCATCTGTACGATTTTTCTAGGTTCCACATATATGCATTAATATACGATATTTGTTTTTCTCTTTCTGACTTACGTCACTCTTATGGCAGTCTCTAGATCCATCCACGTCTCAACAAATGACCCAATTTTATTCCTTTATCCATTCATCTGTTGATGGGCATTTAGGTTGCTTCCATGACCTGGCTATTGTAAATAGTGCTGCAATGAACATTGGGGTGCATGTGTCTTTTTTTTTTTTTTTTTTTTTGCGGTACGTGGGCCTCTTACTGTTGCGGCCTCTCCCGCTGCGGAGCACAGGCTCCGGACGCGCAGGCTCAGCGGCCATGGCTCACGGGCCCAGCCGCTCCGCGGCATGTGGGATCTTCCCGGACCGGGGCACGAACCCGTGTCCCCTGCATTGGCAGGTGGACTCCCAACCACTGTGCCACCAGGGAAGCCCCCATGTGTCTTTTTGAATTATGGTTTTCTCTGGGTATATGCCCAGTAGTGGGATTGCTGGGTCATATGGTAATTCTATTTTTAGTTTTTTAAGGAACCTTCATTCTATTCTCCATAGTGGCTGTATCAATTTACATACCCACCAACAGTGCAAGAGGGTTCCCTTTTCTCCACACCCTCCACAGCATTTATTGTTTGTAGATTTTTTGATGATGGCCATTCTGACTGGTGTGAGGTGATACCTCATTGTAGTTTTGATTTGCATTTCTCTAATAATTAGTGATGTTGAGCAGCTTTTCATATGCTTCTTGGCCATCTGTATACCTTCTTTGGAGAAATATCTATTTAGGTCTTTCCATTTTTTGATTGGGTTGCTTGTTTTTTTTAATATTGAGCTGCATGGGCTATTTATATATTTTGGAGACTGATCCATTGTCCGTTGATTTGTTTGCAAATATTTCCTCCCATTCTGAGGGTTGTCTTTTCGTCTTGTTTATGTTTTCCTTTGCTGTGCAAAAGCTTTGAAGTTTCATTAGGTCCCATTTCTTTTTTTTTTTTCGGACGCGCAGGCTCAGAGGCCATGGCTCACGGGCCTAGCCGCTCCGTGGCATGTAGGATCTTCCCGAACCAGGGCATGAACCCGTGTCCCCTGCATTGGCAGACGGATTCTCAACCACTGCACCACCAGGGAAGCCCTAGGTCCCATTTCTTTATTTTTGTTTTTATTTCCATTACTCTAGGAGATGGATCATAAAAACATCTTGCTGTGATTTATGTCAAAGAGTGTTCTTCCTATGTTTTCCTTTAAGAGTTTCCTTAAGAGTTTGGTCTGAATTCAGTGAGGTTGATTCCTCCAGCTCCATTTTTTTCCCTCAAGACTGCTTTGGCTATTCAGGGTCTTTTGTGTCTCCATACAAATTTTAAGATTTTTTTGTTCTACTCTGTAAAAAATGCCATGGGTAATTTGATAGGGATTGCATTGAATCTGTAGATTGCTTTGAGTAGTACAGACATTTTCACAATATTGATTCTTCCAATCCAAGAACATGGTATATCTCTCCATCTGTTGGTATCATCTTTAATTTCTTGACTCAGTGTCTTATAGTTTTCTGCATACAGATCTTTTGTCTCCTTAGCTAGGTTTATTCCTAGGTATTTTATTCTTTTTGTTGCAATGGTAAATGGGAGTGTTTCCTTCATTTCACTTTCAGATTTTTGATCATTAGTATATAGGAATGCAAGAGATTTCTGTGCATTAATTTAGTATCCTGCAACTTTACCAAATTGAGTAGCTCTAGTAGTTTTCTGGTGGCATCTTTAGGATTCTCAATGTATAGTATCATGTCATCTGCAAACAGTGACAGTTTTACTTGTTCTTTTCCAATTTGTATTTTATGTCTTTCTCTTCTCTGATTGCCGTGGCTAGAACTTCCAAAACTATGTTGAATAATAGTGGTGAGAGTGGACATCCTTGTCTTGTTCCTGATCTTAGAGGAAATGCTTTCAGTTATTCACCATTGAGAACAATGTTGGCTGTGGGTTTGTTGTATATGGCCTTTATTATGTTGAGGTAGGTTCCCTCTATGCCCACTTACTGGAGAGTTTTTATCATAAATGGGTGGTGAATTTTGTCAAAAGCTTTTTCTGCATCTATTGAGACCATATGGTTTTTATTCTCTATTGAGATGATCATATGGTTTTTCTTCTTCAATTTGTTAATATGGTGTCTCACATTGATTGATTTGCATATATTGAAGAATCCTTGCATTCCTGGGATAAGTCCCACTTGATCATGGTGTATGATCCTTTCAGTGTGTTGTTGGATTCTGTTTGCTAGTATCTTGTTGAGGATTTTTGCATCTATATTCATCAGTGATATTGGTATGTAATTTTCTTGTAGTATCTTTGTCTGGTTTTGGTATCAGGGTGATGGTGGCCTCTTGGAATGAGCTTGGGAGTGTTCCTTCCTCTGCAATTTTTTTGAAGATTTTGAGAAGGATGGGTGTTAGCTCTTCCCTAAATGTTTGATAGAATTCACCTGTGAAGCCATCTGGTCCTCGATTTTGTTTGTTGGAAGATTTTTAATCACAGTTTCAATTTCATTACTTGTGATTGGTCTGTTCATATTTTCTGTTTCTTCCTGGTTCAGTCTTGGAAGGTTATACCTTTCTAAGAATTTGTCCATTTCTTACAGGTTCTCCATTTTATTGGCATAGAATTGATTGTAGTAGTCTCTTAGGATGCTTTGTATTTCTGCAGTATCTGTTGTAATTTCTCCTTTTTCATTTCTAATTTTAGTGATTTGAGTCCTCTCCCTCTTCTTATTGATGAGTTTGGTCAATGGTTTATCAATTTTTTTTTATCTTCTCAAAGAAGAAGCTTTTAGTTTTATTGATCTTTGCTATTGTTTTCTTTGTTTCTATTTCATTTATTTCTGCTCTGATCTTCATGTTTCCTTCCCTTCTGCTAACTTTGGGTTTTGTTTGTTCTTCTTTCTCTAGTTCCTTTAGGTGTAAGGTTAGATTGTTTATTTGAGATTTTTCTTGAGGTTGGCTTGTATTGCTATAACCTTCCCTCTTAGAACTGCTTTTGCTGCATCCCATAGGTTTTGGTTTGTCGTGTTTTCATTGTCATTTGTCTCTAGGTATTTTTTGATTCACTCTTTGATTTCTTCAGTGATCTCTTGGTTATTTAGTAACGTATTGTTTAGCCTCCATGTGTTTGTGTTTTTTACGTTTATTTTTTTCCTGTAATTCATTTCTAATCTCATAGTGTCGTGGTCAGAAAAGATGCTTGATATGATTTCTGTTTTCTTAAATTTACTGAGGCTGATTTGTGACCCAAGATGTGATCTATCTTAGAGAATGTTCCATGCGCACTTGAGAAGAAACTGTAATCTGCTATTTTTGGATGGAATGTCCTATAAATATCAATTAAATCTATCTGGTCTTTTGTGCCATTTAAACCTTCTGTTTCCTTATTTATTTTCATTTTGGATGATCTGTCCATTGGTGTAAGTGAGGTGTTAAAGTTCCCCACTATTATTGTGTTACTGTCGATTTCCTCTTTTATAGCTGTTAGCAGTTGCCTTATGTATTGAGGTTCTCCTGTGTTGGGTGCATATATATTTATAATTGTTATATCTTCCTCTTGGACTGATCCCTTGATCATTATGTAGTGTCCTTCCTTGTCTCTTGTAACATTCTTTATTTTAAAGTCTCTTTTATCTGATATGAGTATTGCTCCTCCAACTTTCTTTTGGTTTCCATTTGCATGGAATATCTTTTTCCATCCCCTCACTTTCAGTCTGTATGTGTCCCTAGACCTGAAGTGAATCTGTTGTAGACAGCATATATATGGGTCTTGTTTTTGTATCCATTCAGCAAACCTGTGTCTTTTGTTTGGAGCATTTAATCCATTCACGTTTAAGGTAATTATCGATATGTATGTTCCTAGGACCATTTTCTTAATTGTTTTGGGTTTGTTTTTGTAGGTCCTTTTCTTCTCGTGTGTCTCCCACTTAGAGAAGTTCCTTTAGCATTTGTTGTAGAGCTGGTTTGGTGGTGCTGAATTCTCTTAGCTTTTGCTTGTCTCTGAAGCTTTTGATTTCTCCATCGAATCTGAATTAGATCCTTGCCGAGTAGAGTAATCTTGGTTGTACGTTCTTCCCTTTCATCACTTTAAGTATATTATGCCACTCTCTTCTGGCTTGTAGAGTTTCTGCTGAGAAATCAGCTGTTAACCTTATGGGAGTTCCCTTGTATGTTATTTGTCATTTTTCCCTTGCTGCTTTCAATAATTTTTCTTTGTCTTTAATTTTTGCCAATTTGATTACTATGTGTCTTGGCATGTTTCTGCTTGGGTTTATCCTGTATGGCACTCTCTGCATTTCCTGGACTTGGGTGGCTATTTCCTTTCCCATGGTAGGGAATTTTCGACTATAGTCTCTTCAAACATTTTCTCTGGTCTTTTCTCTCTCTCTTCTCCTTCTGGGACCCCTATAATGCAAAAGTTGTTGCATTTAATGTTGCCCCAGAGGTCTCTTAGGCTGTCTTCATTTCTTTTCATTCTTTTTTCTTTATTCTTTTCAGCAGCCGTGAATTCCACCATTCTGTCTTCCAGGTTCCTTATCCATTTTTCTGCCTCAGTTATTCTGCTATTGATTCCTTCTAGTGTAGTTTTCATTTCAGTTATTGTATTGTTCGTCTCTGTTTGCTTGTTCTTTAATTCTTCTAGGTCTTTGTTAAACAATTCTTGCATCTTCTCGATCTTTGTCTGCATTCTTTTTCCAAGGTCCTGGATCATCTTCACTATCATTATTCTGTATTCTTTTTCTGGAAGGTTGCCTAGCTTCACTTCATTTAGTTGTTTTTCTGGGGTTTTATCTTGTTCCTGCATCTGGTACATAGCCCTCTGCCTTTTCATCTTGTCTTTCTTTCTGTGAATGTGGTTTCTGTTCCACAGGCTGCAGGATTGTAGTTCTTCTTGCTTCTGCTGTCTGCCCTCTGGTGGATGAGGCTATCTCAAGAAAGAAGTATTATTGAGACATCAATGTGGAGGTGTCAAGCAAACAGGTGGATATATTGATCTAGACTGCAGAAGGAAGCCTGGAGATAAAGATTGATTTGTAAATTACATTGGTGGTAATTAGAGCTGAAGGCATGGATTAATTCTTGTAGGGAGAGGATATTGAGTGCGTAAAGTGGAGGGTCTTGAACAGCACTGGGTAACTACAGAATTCAATGCTGGCAGGGCAAAAGGAGAAAAGATGTCAGAGAAGACAAGGCAAGGAGCAGTGAGGAGGAGGAAAAGCAGAACAATGAGATGGAACAGAGGAACAGAATGTCATAAGAACAGGGAAGTGGTCAGCAGCATCAGGTAGGATGAGATTGACAAACATCCACTGAATTCAGTGTCAGGGAGGCATTTGGTAAGTAATGTGGAGAAGAAGCCACGTTACAGTGGAGTGTGGCTATTGAGTGTATGTAACTCCATGTAAAGTTTGACTTTGGAAGGGAATAGAGAGACAGGGTGTTAGATGAATCAGGAGGGAAATGGCAGGTCAAAAAAGTTTTTTTCTCAGTTGTTCTTTTTATGGAAGATCGTTGATCATGTTGAAAAGTAAATAGGATGATAAAGATCAAAGTAGTGTGTTGGGAGAGAGAAATTTTTTTGAAAATAATATCATTAAAGGGTACAGCAAGGACTAAGTTATACCAGGGAGTGTGCCTGGAAGATGGAGAAGCAGTGTAGGTCACTGGATGAGGAGGGGGGCAAGGAAAGGAACAGCCTGGGTGTTGGAAAGGGAATCCATGTGGAAGAACAAGTGCCTGGATTTATAACGGAGCTTGGAATGGAGAAAATGTTATAGGCTAAGTGCCAAAATCTGTAGTTAATAAGAGGGCCTAATCAAGGGCGTCACAGTTGACAGCAAGAAGGGAGGGGATGGTGGGATTGCTGTAAAGCCTAGACATCAAAGCAGCAGAAATTTTTGTCAGAGGCTGGGAAGTAGTGGTAGAGAGTAAGGAGAACATCATCTCCACCTGTGGTCCCTAAAATCACAATCTGAGAGGATTGGAAGTAGGTCCTTTAGGGTAGAGCATGCTCATGTTAAAATCAGGCATTCTGGGGAATGCTTGGGGTGAAATTGGGGGTTGAGAGGATTTTTACTGGATATGGAGTAGCAGATTCAGTGTCAACAGTGGAAGGTTAAGCATCACCAAAAATAATTGATTTTTTTAAAAAATTTCATCACTAAATCTTTAAAATTTAAATACTAAAAACAAGACAAAGTAAATTTAAAAACATGAAATATCTCAAGGCTTGTCTAAATCTACTTTTGGTCGGGACTTTCCTGGCGGTCCAGTGTTTGAGACTCCGAGCTTCCACTGCAGGGGCCGCGGGTTTTTGGGGTTTTTTTAGTTATCCATTTTATACATATTAGTGTATATATGTCAATCCCGATCTCCCAGTTCATCCCACCACCACCACCACCACCCACCCCTGCCAGGGGGCGGGGTTTTGATCCCTGGTCGGGAACTAAGATGCCACATGCTGCCCAGAGTGGCCAAAAAAGTAAAAATAAATAAATAAATCTACTTTTTGGTGAATTCAAATTGAGACTTTTAAATAATAAATTTTATTCCTTTTTAGACTATAATTAGGAAGCAAATAGTTTCCAGCTGGGATATTAGTGATTTCACTATTTTTTTTTAATATCAAAAATAACCATAATTACATTTCCCCTGAACATATATGTTGACTATTCCATTGCATAGTCAGGGAACTTCACCAAAGAGCCACTCTAACAAAGAAAACGAACCGTTTATTTGAATGGGGCTTTTCAGTGCACACAACTGCAATGGGCACATAGGCTATGCTATAAAAATGTATCTCTTGCACGGTTGTGCTTCACGCTGAGTGCAGTGGGACTTCTACATGGATAAAATTAAGTAAGTGGCCAACAGCTCCCAACAGCCACATACAGTAATCAGAGCCTCAAGAGCTCTTACCAACTCAACTAGGCAGGAAGATTTAAGGTTAAGTGTTTTGAAAGGAAAATCAAAATGGATACGGTATTGCTAAGAGAGCCCTCTAAAATGGAACTGGGAGGCCATCGAGAAACTGTGACTCATGCATGTCTCAGCCTGGTTGGAATCTAATCTTTTGGCCAGTTATTGTCAATGCAGGCATCCAGCACAATGTTCCAGAAAGTCAAGATACTTATTGAACCCTTACCCTAAGATAACTCATGACAACCTATCTACTTATTGGACCCTTACCCTAAATAATTTGTGACAGTCTATTCCTTAAGGACAAATATTTCCTTTCCTGCATCAGAGTCAGTCATAATTCCTGCCAAAACAGCCTTGTGGCATTTGCCTTTTTAAGGTCCTGACTCTTTCTATTCCCCAGAACACTCTTTCAGTTTTACCGGAATCTGTGTCTCCAAAACTGCAATTCTGAAGACCCCAAATAAACTCTTTGCAGTTTTCTGCATTTCTTGGTCAATGGTGTTAACACTCAGACAGGCAGACATTTTGTTACTATTACTTATCTATCTGTATTCATTTCTATTCCTTGGAATGTACTCAGCTCTATTTTGGGTAGTTTAGAGAATCTTATTCTCTGTTCAGGAAGTTGAGGAAGGAATAAGAGTTAATTGAGTAGTGAGCAATTTTAGTTAGAGACATTTTAATAGCATGGCAACAGAAAACAGAGTTTATAAAGTGAGTTATTAGTTGAACCAGGAATGGAACCTGGGATTTCTGATCCTCAGTTTGCCATTTAGCTTTGGGCCTTAGCATATCGTGTAGTGTCATTTTATTTCCATTTTAAATGCCCAGAAGAATTTTATTCATAGACACCTCTGTTGCCAACTATCTTTTTAGAACCTGGCTCCAAATTTTTTCCCCTTTCTCCAATACATAACAAGCATGAATGCTATAAATTGCCAATAAAGAAATGGGCACCCATCCTTACAAGATTAGCTCTAAAAAGACACAATCATCACAGCCAGTGATAAAAACCTCTATTCCTAATTGTCTATGGTAGGGAGTAGGGATATGGTTCTTGAGACCTGAAAGTCACACAGACACTGGAAAAGTGAAGAGAATGGTAGTTTTCCAATGTCCCTGATTAAAGCCATCTGTGCTTCCCTAGCGCTATTCCTCTAATGTATTCTAATGCAAAATAGCCTCTTCTCTTGTTTATTTTGGAACACAGCTGTTGTCTTAATTGAGCCTAACAGATAAAGGAAGTGTTGTTGCTCCCCCACCCGCCTTCTCCAAACAAGCAGTTTTGGGGATTTGAGGAAGATGGAAGGAGATCATTTTTGCTACTGGGAATCTGTATGTCTGTTCTAGTTCTCCAAATGTACTTATTTATTTATGTTGTTACAACTGGGAAGTAGAAAATATATATGTGTATATGTGTGTGCACACGGGTGTGTGTCCTATTTCTCTTTTGAACTTGAATTTGTTTTTCCTTGTGTCTTTTGATAGATTTTCCCCAAAAAATTGTTATCACATGATACATCCAGTGATTCAAGTTGAGCTTTAAAAGAAATTTTTTTTTGTTGTGCTTACGTTCTCCAAACTGAAGGAGTACAAATAATAGAAGTAAAATATATGCAATAGTAGCAAAAAAGGCTGGGAGTGAATGGAATTATAGTATCATAAGGTTCTTACATTTGTCAAATGTGAAGATGAATTGAAAACAGTGAAATATGAACTGACTCAATATTGATTCTATATAGACTATGATACAGCTACTAAAAAATAATAAAAATGTTATACAGTAGATAAAAAGACAATACAGGGAATACAATGGAATGTAAAAGATATTTAATTAACCTAAAGATAAAAGGATAAGAGAGGGAAAATCATAAAAATCTTAAAACATATGGGATGAATAAAAAACAATAGCAACTTGGTACATAAATATAATAAACTAAACACTCCAATTAAAGTTAGATATTGGGCTTCCCTGGTGGCGCAGTGGTTGAGAATCCGCCTGCCGATGCAGGAGACACGGGTTCGTGCCCTGGTCCGGGAAGATTCCACATGCCGCGGAGCAACTAAGCCCGTGAGCCATGGCCGCTAGGCCTGCGCGTCTGGAGCCTGTGCTCTGCAACGGGAGAGGCCACAACAGTGAGAGGCTCGCATACCGCATAAATAAATAAATAAATAAATAAAGTTAGATATTGTCAGACTAGATAAAATAGCAAGGACCAAACATAAAAGAGAAACACTTTAAATGCTAAGACACAGATATTTTGAAAGAAAAAGTTTAGGAAATGATATACCATGTTAACAGCCTAAGAAAGAAAAAGTATGTTTCACATAAATTTAGTCATTTCATAATAATAAAGGAATTACTTCAATGGAATGACATCATAATTCTAAACTTGTATATAACTAAAAGCAGAGCTTCAAAATTTATAAAGCAAAAATTGACAGAACTAAAGAAAGAAATAGGTAAATCTATAATCATGGTTGGAGATTTTAATATTTTATTCTCAATAATTGTCAGACAAAGTTGATAAAAGAATACACAGGGATATAGAGGTTCTGAATAACACAATCAACCCAGTAGGCCTAATTAACATTTACAGAATACTAAACCCAACAATTAAGGAGCACATTTTTTAAAAATATTTTAATATATTTGAAGATACTTAAGTCTTATAGACTAATATGTCATGATCTATTAAGCAAACAAGAATTTCAACCTTTGTAAATCATTCAAAGTAATGAACTACACTAAAAGAATAAAGGAGAAAAAATCTGATAATTGTCTAATAGAAGCAGAAAAACATCTGAGTAAATTCACTCATGATAAAAATTCCCAGCAAATTAAGAATAAAAAATAACTTTGACCATTTAATAAAGGGCATCTATGAATATATTGAATGCTTTCTCCTAAGAATGGGAAAAAGGCAATGATGGCCACTCTTGTCATTTTATTCAGTATTATATTCAAGGTTCTCACCAGTGTAATAGGCCAGAAAAGTTGTAAAGACTGGAGAGAAAAAGCATGATTTTTTTTCATGTAGAAAATACTAAAGAATCTGCAAAATTACTAAAATTAATAAGTGAATTTGATAATGTTGCAGGATAAATGGGTCAATGTACATAAATGATAAAACAATTAGAAAATAAAGTTAAAAATCAAATCCTACTTATGATAGCATCAAAAAATCAAATATCTAACAAATACTTAACAAAATATGTGTAAAACCTTTACACTGAAAACTATAAAATATTGCTGAGAGGATTTAAAGATAACCTAAAAAGTAGCAAGATAAGCCATAATCATGGATTAGAAACATAAGATATCAATTATTCTCAAATTTATCTATTCAGTACAATTCCAGTCAATACCCAAAGAAGCTTTTTAAAAAATGGGAGCTGATTAAAAAATGAGTTAATTTGCATAAATAAGGTAATATAATAGAATTATTCTGTTCTTTAAGAAAAAAAAGCCATAAAAGTCCAGTAAAAAAAAAAATGACAATTGACAATGGGTCTTGTTCTCTGGGAGACATTGGAGAGTGATGGAGTCTGTGTCACACTGGAGAGTGTTCTTATCTCAGGAGGGCAGCACCTACTGACCTAGAGGGAACTGTTACTATGTGGGAAAGGTGATGGCCAGTACTGCCAGGGCTTCTGAATTTCAAAAGAAGCTAGCTATCAGGATATTTATGTGAAAGCTTCTAACTGTTAATCTTTGAAATAATTCAATCCATTTTTTCTAACTGCGAGAATGGGAAAAATAAAATATCTGAGAATCTGAGGGTCTTATTACATCCCTACGTGCTCTGGTAAATACTCTTAACACATGGCAATTCTGTAAAGAAAATACTCAATGGGGGATAAGATTGAGTTTGCCTTTGACGTCTTAGACCTATAATTTTTTTTTTTTCCCGGTACGCGGGCCTCTCACTGCTGTGGCCTCTCTCGTTGCGGAGCACAGGCTCCGGACGCGCAGGCTCAGCGGCCATGGCTCACGGGCCCAGCCGCTCCGCGGCATGTGGGATCTTCCCAGACCGGGGCAAGAACCCGTGTCCCCTGCATCGGCAGGCGGACTCTCAACCACTGCGCCACCAGGGAAGCCCTATACCTATAATTTTTAATAGTTGTTGAGTACCCTGTAATGTGTCAGGCAATAACTTCAGGAACTACTTACATCCTACATAAGGAAATTTTGAGCCTTTGAAAACTTAAGTAGTATATACATGGAGGAGCTGGCATTCAAGCTCAGGTCTGTATGATTCCAGAACTCAGCCACAAAACTGTATTTCTCCCCAGTATGGAGCAGATGAGGAATGAGGGAATGAGAGAAGTCCATTCTGAGGAAGCAGCACAAGTAAGAGGTGAAAGTCACAACCCCACACTAAGTTTGCCTCTTCTAATTCATGTCATCTCCTCTCACTTTCCTCCCAGAGGAACAGAAAATGCTTGCTTGTTTTAGTTTTTGTTATTTTATTTTACTTTTTTTAACCATGTCTGGACCAGACAATCAGTACATATACTCTTTACATAAAGAACACCTCTTGGAATGTCATTGTTTAGGACTTACCTCTTTCTCTGCAAGCAAAGATTATATTCTTGGCTGACCTCAGTGAGCATAGTCATTTCAAGACATGGAACTAATAATCTACTTGAGCATCAGTGAGTCCAGCAAATGAGCTGCATTATCCCTTCTCAAGTGTGATTAAAATCAGAATGAGAAGGCAGGCTCAGGAAGGATGATTAAGCACAGAGATACATGGAAAAGAAACAAAAAAACAAAGGGACACACAGAGGAATAGTGGGTAATCTTCCCAGCCTGCCTGCACAATAGGGCCACTGAAGCACATTCTCCCCTGAGCTACCAGCGAGAGCGGCTTCCCCTACCATTACTTCCTGTGAAGCCTGGCCACTTCAGCACAGACCTTCTGTGGATCAGGGGGTGAAGACCCAAGGACACAAGGTTGTCCCAAATAAGGACGGGTCTTTTCCCCCAGAGAGCCAAAGGGGCAGTCATGCTTCCAGAGGGCTCTAAGCAGGTAAACTGAGTTGAGTTGGTTCTTTTTAGGACAACATATAGGGAGGCAATCCATACACATGTAGGTGCTAAGCCACCTCCAGTTGGTGTAGGCTCTTGGGCTCCCAAGCTACAATATTTGTACCTTTCCTTCTCTCGCATCACTTGCCCTGCTCACCTACTCATTCATTTCCCTCAATAAGTCTCACATGGGAAATACCAGGAACAAAGGCAAAACAAAAGTAGCCATGAAGGGTTTGAAAAATGTCACTAAGGGGAAGACCATTGAGTGTGTTTGTTAAAGGCAGAGTTACTGGGTTTTTAAAAATAATTTTAATCCAATGGACATGCCCTCAGAACACTCACAGCTAGTGGATAAGACCTACCCTTACTGTACCATAATCAGTACCACACAGAGATATATGCCCAGTGCTATGAGATCTCAGAGGAGGGTGTGAAGGATTTTGCCTGAAGCCAGTTGGGAGTGGAAGTAAGGAAAGGCTCAGGCATTTCAGTGGGTGGTTAGGGCCACACAGCTTGAACCCTGCACAAGAGTACGCAGCCCCTCCCCGCCACGAAGTCATGCAGGGCAACCCTCTATAATTTCCCGCCCAAGTTGGAACCTTTTCGGTGGCAGGCCTTCTCTGTTTCCTGCAGTTTTTAGCACTCTTTGACCTCCATTCCTGTGAGATGCTTTCACTTGGTCCACCTCACCCTCGATAACTAGCATGAGCCTTCACAGGAGAGTTGCCAAACATCCTGGATTCAGCAAAGGACTGATGCGTGACTTGCATGGGTCCCACCCTGATGAAGGGTCTGACCCTTTGTTGCTCCATGGCTCGCCTGAATCCTAGCCCCTGTTTTTCCCTGCTTCCCTTATGGTCTTTCCTGCACATTCTTGCTCTACTTTCCCCTGCAGACCTCCTGGCCCCACAATTACTTTCTTTACTTTCAAACCAGATACTGGACTCACCTCTTTTTAGTATTTTCCCCCTGGATTTGCCTTAGGACTTGACCTGACTTTTCCGCTTTCATATACTTTGGTATGAAATGATTGACATTATGCTGATCTACATAATAGGTGTTTACGTGTGTTTATTCCTCAGGCCTATGCTCCGGCGTTTCTCATGTTTTATAGAATAGGAGCTAGGCTTCAGAGTCAGACAGGATTGGGTTTGAATCATATTTAATCACTGTATGTCTTTGGGCAAATTACTTAAACTCTGAGTCTTAGTTCCCTTACTTATGAACTTGGTATGATAATAATACCTTCCTTGCTTAAGTCATAGAGCAGTTGCAAGTAGTTAATGAAACAATGCTCATAAGCTATTTAGGACAGTGACTAAGACATAGTAGATTTTCAATAAATGTTACTTATGGTGCCAATCGGTACCCAGTCTCATCTAAATAGATGTTCAGTAAACATTGTGCAAAATCAATAGGGAAGACAGCCAAAAGATCCAAAATAAGAACACACGCAAAAATATCCTTCAGAGCTGAAGTAATATTTATAAATCAGACTCATGACATATTTTATGTTCAAAGCCACATTTTCTGGGTTCGGGAGGCTGTACAGTGTACCGAGCAGGGGCCTAAGGAACCAACTCGCATGGCTCTGATTCCTGCTCCGTTAAACGATGGAAACCTCAGGCTTAGTCATGCTGTCTGGCTGTGCAGGAATGAGATCCTGAATTTGTGAGCTCTGCCACCTTTGGATGCACAAATCCAAAACACAACTCCATAATGCAGTGTGGAAATTAAGTATGACATGCTATATCAGTTCTAGGCACGTTAGCAGAGATTGAAAATATTTTCCCACTTAGACATTTTCAATGGATGATAAATAGGGTTAATGGATTGTGACTGAAGTACTCCTGCCCTCTTAAATCTTCCAGGAAGCTTTTAAAACTGGTAAATACATATTCTTCATGAAGGTTTGCAAAAATCTGCTCTAATTCAATTTTGAGCTGCTTAGGATTGCAAAAATGCAAAAACCTGCCTGAGGAAACATCCAAGCCCTGGCCCTTTAAGAAAAAAAAAAAGACATTGAAAATGACACTTTAAATCATCAGCTTCCCAGAGTCTTTTGAAGTCCTGCACATTTGAGTTGGCCTGGTGTTAATCTTCTTTTAAGAATAAAATCCAAGGTCAGTATTTTATTTTGCATGTTTTCTCAGGAAGCTTTGGAATGCTCAGGGTGGTTCTTGAATCAATTTGTGTATGTGTTCACATATATGAAAAGCAGAAAAGGGAATGGGGGCCATGGGTCTTGTCATCTAGTTGGATGCAATGTCCTCCACTTTGCCTTGCATAGCCTTGAGGGAACTAAGCTCACCTGAGCCAAAGGAAGAAAATGACAAAACAGCTAGGCTTGTGATGCTGGGTGGAGTTAGCAGCCTTGCTTCCCTAATAACTCCAAAGGCTTGACAGATGCATTCCATGAAGAGCCTTGGCACCCAATGGTCTTCACTTAAATGCTCAGTGGGACTCTGCTATTCTGCCCTCTAGAGTTAATGGTACAGTAGAGGTGGCAGGAGCCCCCTGGCTGTGCCATCTCCGGGGGCAGCTCAGACACCAGGAACAAGGAAGAAATCTGAGGCAGCAGCAGTTTTCTGTAGGAAAACTGGGAGAACCCAGGGCACAGGGGCTGTTAGGAAAGGACAGGGAAACACGGGTGAATATGAAGGACAGTTCAAGCTGGGACTAGATAAGTGGGTCTTACATTCTAGTTTCTAAAGTGTATCACCTTTGAGAGGAAAAGGGAAATGAATCATCCTCTTTTAACCCACATCCGGGGCATAGGAGAAATTTTCCACTGGTCGATCGACATAGCCGTGCTATAGAGAAGAGCACTTGAACTTGGGTAGAAAATCTAAGTTTAAGCCACTTACTAGCTAGATGGTTTCAGGTTTTTAAAGTTTTTTTCTGTTTTGAGATTTTAATTACTTCCTTTGAACGGTGGGGTAGTCAAATCCACCTCAAAAGATTATTTTCTATATTAAATGAGATAGCAATATTTTATAAACTTTAGAGTCACACGTAAATGTTAATTATCTTCATTAGCACTACCATTAATTTCTCAGGAAGTAATCTAGCAAGATGGAGTTTCTTTTCCCTTATGAGGATCTCAAGTCCAGAGACCTTAAAATAACATGACTACTGATTTTTAGTGAATGGACTGGGGAAGCAAGTACACCTAGTTCACATTTATATCTTACTTAGATATAGCTTCCATAGCACCTACACAGTAAGTTAAATAAAATTTTTCTTAAATGATATAGTAACAGTGATGGTGAATCAAATGTTGGTTTGTCTTAGATTTTACTCCTAAAGGATTTAGAAGAATGAACTCCTGGGAGAAGGAAGGAACCAGAGCCAGGACCAAGTGTTATATAGTTCTGTAGATCAGTAGTTCTCACTTTATTTGTTTATTTATTTTTTGAGACCTTTAACATCTCCATCAACCTGGGTAACTGATAAAAGAGTTGTCAAGTGCTTTGCTTGACCAAGTAAGAACACTAATAAAAAATAAAACAGAAAACCACAACCTATTCTCATTCTCATTTCATAAAGGAAAGACCATTTTAATGCCCTTCCTTCCAAAGTCAGAAAGACAAAATCACAGTTTTTTTTAAATAACATTAAGAAAAACATACTTAAAAATTCTTCTCATGTTGTAATAAAGCCAAAACATTGTCAAGACCAGTGAGATGTGCACGCTTACATTGGAAATCATTTATATGGATGTCTCTGGATACATCAATCTTCTGAGACCTCTCCTAAACCCAATTTCTCCCTGCCTTCTTCTCTCCTATGTCTGAGTAGCTATCCCATGTTCAGAAGAAACAGGGACAGATGAGACTATAAAATTCATAGTCTCAGAAGCTAGTAACCCTTGTTATAGCATTTCCTGGAATAATTGCTTTCTCATTGCAATGGGCATTTTACAGACACACATTTTCCCTTGTATGTCTTTCATCACAGACATAGAAGGCAAACCACTCAGGATAATGGAATAAAGTACCACATTAGGATTTGTAAGCATATGTCATTTATTCATAACAATGCTGAAAAGGATCTAAGACATTTAAATCAATTGCACATGTATTCACCATATAATTTAATTAGCCCTGGTGGAAGACACCATAAGAGCTCCTATTACACTGTTTCCATTACAAATAATTTTTTAAAAAAATACTTGCAGTATTACGGACGGTGTTCTCTTTGTAATTACAGAAGGGCAATTTGTTTAAGAACTTCACTGACGTCATGTATGCAAGAGCTATTTGTCATTTCAGCAAAATGCAACAGATAGATCTTTGCCAAAGGAAATAGTGTTTGTCATTGTAGCACTTTACATTATTTAAATATACATAATGAAGCCAGTAGACTTAGGTAGTCACTATCTATTTAATTGGCTGATTTTAAAATCAAATAGAAATTTCAGGAAAAAGGAAGGGGAATAGTAACCTCAATGTTTATACTGACAGCAATAATAACTACCACCATGTACTGAATCATACTGGTTTCTGGGTAGGAAACTAGAGTTAATACATACAATGTCTCCAGTTCTCGCAAATAACTAATTCTTACAAATAATCTCCATTTTACTCATGAGGAAATTGAAGCTCAGAGAGTTCCTTATGTAAATTGTACAGGATCAAATCAGAGGCATCAGGAAATAAAGTTGTTTCAATGCCCATCTTATTCCAAGTACAGAACACTATTTTTTCTAAGGTATAATACTTTAGTGTAAACAATAGGTAAAAATCCACTGTGAACTGTCTTAGCACTTCCTTTTAAGAAGAACCAAAGGAGTTTAAACTATATGCTGCTATGTGAAGATGATTCTATAAACAGTGACATGAATTCAGACCCACTCAATTATTTCCAACTTCCACTGTAAATATTTTTGACTACTTTAGTGAAAGAAAACAAAAATGGATTTTTTTGGGTTATTTTGTCCTAAATATTTTTCATAAGAAGAGCAAAAGACTTTTTTCTTCTTCCACAGAGACAAAGGCATAACCGAAAGATCTTCTGAGCACTTAAAATATAACATCACAGGGAACCTCATTTGTGCAGAGAAATGCTGAACTTGCGGTAGTCAGGATAGGACATAGGTTACATCCTCTTTCCCCTTTTGAATAATTTTGATGACTTCCCCAAAACATAGCAGGACTCACCTCTCAAGCCATTTCTTCAGAGACAGTACCAATCCATTGGGTAAACGTGACTGGTGAGCCCTTTAAAAGTAGACAACTTTTAAAAACTCAACTGAAATTGCTAATTAGTAGAAAATTACAGCTTGAAAGCCATCATAAGAGTGATAGCTACATCAAGAACTTGCTTTTCTCTATAACTCTGAAACCATTCTTTGTGTTGTTGGAAAGCAGTGCATTCCTGATATATTTAATTGTGAATATGTTTTCCCAGGAATAGGAGTTCACTTGGGACTCTATCATTGAAAAAAAACAAAAACAAAACACTATCACAATAGATCACTGTTTGTTTCAACTAGTATAAACTGAATAAAAGCATCTTGGAAATCTTTTTTGTTTCTGTCTAGGGAATCACATTGCATATTAGCCTTATAAAGGCTGAAGTTCTGCAATAAAGGAATCTGTTTAAATTTCTTTAGTGAGCAATTATGATTTGAGAGTGCAGCACTGTTTTCCATCAGTCCTGTAGCATCCTGCAGAGCAATTGTAGTGGGCTCTGAGATATGCTGTCCAGATACTTCTTTAAGGAATGACTTCTTGCCCCAGCTGTCAGCTCCTTTAAGCTTTGCCTCAGTCACAGAGAGCCTTACCCAGTGGTTTTCCCTTCCCAGTGGTCAGGAGGGAGGTTGGCCCACATTCACTTGCATATTGATGTGGGAGTGTAAAGACCTAGCCATTTTGCCCGAATGTAAGATAGCTTTGACTAACTATACATACTCCAGAGCTCTCCATGGGGTTGAATGAGGTGTTGTTTGGCCTACATAGCAGTTTCACTTTTCTGTTTAACCTTGCTTCTAGTCTTTCCTTTCTCACAGGGTTAATCCCAATAAATAGCTTGTGAATTTTTTACCAGGGGTGGTCTGAGAAACCAGGCAATAAGATGGGATTTGGGAGCTAGATAACTTACTGCCCAGCAGGCAACAGAGACCCCATTACAGGTAGTAAAGAAATCACAGAGGGCTCCTGGCACCAGATGGCAGTAGAATTGTTCAAATTCTCACCGGTGGTGAATTGGGATGCTGTACAGAGAGAAAGGAATGCAATGGCTGGTGTGATGCATCAGATGTTTGAGAATTCCAGAGGAAATAGTATCTATGTGGTTGATGGGAAGGGGTAACTATTGCTAAGCACCACTGGTACTGCAAAAATGAAAACAGAAAGCTGTGATTTGTCACCAGGAAATTGAAAGCCAGTTTTGAAAGTCATAGGGTCTCCTTGGTAGCTTATGAAGATGCTCTCATCTTCTGAAGTGGGAGAGAAGGGAAAGTTGAGGACCAGTTCTAGGATTTAATAGTCACAGTGGCTGAGTCCCAGAGAAGGTAAAATGTTCAACCAACGCAAGTCTGTTACTCCACGGTCAGAACATAGGTTGGGAAATGGATGAGTGGTGGATATCACTCGACTGTGGTAATTGAGCCAGATGACCAAGAAGTAGCTAGCACACTGGAGGCTTTGGTAAGACACATGAGCTCTGGAAGATAGGAGATAAACCCTATGAAAATTCAGAGGCCTGCTACATCAGTAACATGTTTATTAGTTGTCTAGTGTTAAGGTGTGTTTGGAACATCTGCTATGAATAAAAGACAAGTTATGAGACACTAAACAACCATGCATCTGGGGCTTCCCACCATGAGCTGGGTTCTGCCAGATCTATCAAGTCTCATGGTGCAGCAGGCCCAGATTTCCATTATGAGATGGAGTGGTATTTGGTAAATCTGGGATGATACACTTTTGTCACTTTGCTTTGTGGGGCACAAGCAAACTGGTAATCCAGTCTCCCATGTCACTCCCAATGGTGCTCCAAAACTCCTTCCTTAGCTCACACCTGTGGTCATATAAGAGCTTCCTTAAGATCAGGAACAAAAAACCTAAGTTTGGTTTTTAGGTGTGTCAACTTGGTATATGACTGCAAGCCAAAAAAGAATGGCAGCTGCACAGCAGCCTCATTTAGGATTGGCCTTAAAAAAGGGGAAATACTCTCAAAGGGTAGAGTGGGACACCAGGGTCTCAAACTATATAGAAAGAAAAGTGGCTTAAGGTTAGAATATATAAGAACTCATGGGCAGTCAAAAAGTCTGGCCAAGAGCTTGAAAGAAGACATATTGGAATTTGGGAATGAGACCTGAGCTAGAGGTATGTGGAAGAACATATGGGACAGAACACAAAGTGGCATCTTTGTGTGATGTGTTAACACCAACAAGAGACTGTCCTACAGGGGAGAAGCATTAAACAACCAAGTAGACAGAATGACTTGATCACTATTATCAGTCAGCCTCAGCCACTGGCCACCCCAAGTTTGGCACAATAAGTATATGAATGGAGTGGTCATTGTTGGAGAGATGGAGGTTAACCATGGGCCTAACAGCGTGGTCTTCTATTAACAAAGCCTGATTTGGCCACAGCTGCTTTTGATTGTCTACCTGCCAGAAACAGAGGTAAACGCTGGGCCCCTGATGTGGCAAATTTCTCAAGAAGACCAACCAGCCACTCAATGGCAAGTAGGCTATATTAAAACACTTTCCTCTTATAAGGTCCAGATGTTTGTTCCAACAGTAATAGACACATATGCCAGATACAGTTTCACTTTTCTGACTGTAGCATAAGTCAGCACCACTTTGCCAGTGGCTTATGGGGTGTTTGATGGACCCACATGGAATCCCACATAACATTGTGTCAGATCACAGGACTCCTTACAACACAGTAAATGTGGGAATGGACCTATGAACGTGAGATTCACTGGTAGAACCACATGCTATACAATCCAGAAGCTGCTTTCCTGATAGAGAATTGGAATGATCTCTGAAGCTTAGCAGACATGGTGGCTGAAGGTGAGGAGGTTTACAACGGATAGTAGAGGAAGGAAAAATGAGCATCCCTTGTAGTCTTGAGAATGATGTATACAGTGGTCTTGAGAGCGTATACGGTGGTGGGGGCTGCAGTATGCCCCACGAACTTTCCTCTTCAAAGTTTCGCCCAGAATGAGTACTTACCACTTGAGTACCGGAGGAGCTTCTTCCTGAGCAAATGTGGAGTGGATCTGAGCCGCATCAAGGGGTAGACCATGAGAGACATAGGGATGTGCTGCCCAGATGTCCTTTCAAGAAAGAACTTCTTGCCCAAGCTATCAACTCCTTCAGGGTTTGCCTCAGCCGCAAAATGCTACTTATTCCAAAGATAGATCCTTAAAGTGCAGCCCCTATGCAGTGAGGGAAAGAAGCAGAGATATAAAGGCCTGGCTGATTCAGGCAAATGCAGGACAACTCTGATGTGCTGTGTTAACTGCAGACCTCCTCCAGCGTAAATTGAGGCTTTGTTGGATGTGACTCGCGATGCACCTTCTTCCTCTGCCCATTCTGATGCTTCCACTTCGATTCACAGATATTGGTTCTTAATAAATACCCTGAATGCTAAACTCCATTCTAAGCATTTGCTTCAGGAAACCCTGCCCATGAAGTGTTCCACAAAATACCGATTTGCAAAACGTTTTACTAGGAGATTGTAAGAATGAATTATAGTTTTCTTCTCACTTACTAATCCTTTAAAGATAACAAGTGTCTTAAAAATTATTGTCACCTCTATTTCCTCTTAAATCTTTTCACCTAATTTTCTTTTAATTGGGTATATGAGCATTAATTAGGTGCCTGTGGATTAAAGCAAGCAAAAAGAAAGAAAAGGAAGAAAGAAAACACCTTCATGCCAGGCATTACTATATCTGGAAAATATATAAGGGAATTGTGTGGCAGTATCGGATGCCATGTTGTCTATAAGTGGCTTAGAACCCTATTGAAAGGTAAGAAACATATGAAAAAAATAATCAGAATAAGAGATTAAAAAGCAGTTCACGGTACAGTACCACAGTCATAAGACAGGACATGATTAACTTCTCAATAAGACAGTACAGGTAAACTGTGCTCTAGGAACTAGAGTCACGCAAGGGCAGATATAATCGAAATACTAACAAAATAATTAGAATAAGAAAAGAAAAGAATCTCAGACAGGAGTTTTGGGAATCTTCAGAGAAAAAAGTGGGCATTTGAATTGAATTGGCCTCTTCCTTCCAGATATATCTGATTCTGTATAAAATCAAAATGTTCAAAACTTACTTGAAAAATCCCCATATTTGTGAGGCACAGCACTTTGTTCCATAGAAAGAACTTGCCATGCACTGAATTGTTTTCCCCCGAAATTCATATATTCAAGCCCTAATCTTCAATGCGAATGTATTTGGAGACAGGGCTTTTAGAAGGTAGTTAAGGTTAAATGAGGTCCTAAGGGTGGGGTCCTAATCCCATAGGATTGCTGGGCTAAGAAGAGGCCAGCATGCATGAGTATGCACCAAGGAAGTCCATGTTAATACACAGTAGGAAAGCAGCCATCTACAAGCCAAGAAGAGAACTTTCACCAGAAACCTTATCTGCCCTCACCTTGATCTTGGACTTCCTAGCCTCCAGAACTGGGAGAAAACAAATTTCTGTTGTTAAAGCCACCCAGTCTATGGTACTTTGATATGGCAGCCCATACTGATTCAGACAGAAATTATCCTAAAAGGAGAGGTGGCCTGTTCCCTGTCAGATTTTTATATTCTGCCAGGAGCAGAAAACACTGGCAAGACCCATGTCAAGAAGGGAAATGTTCCAAATGCATATGTTGTGTATGAGTAGGAGAGGAGAAAGATAAAATACATACATATATCTCACTTTATTTTAGTTTGAGATACCAAGTTTATTTGATTATAAGATATTTATAATTTTATAATCCAGTAAGTACAAAATAAGCACATTGGGTGAGAGACATAAGGGAAGGAAAACATTCTTTGAGCAGGAGCAAAGACCCTAAGGAGAATGTACGGCAGTTTGGAGGGTGAGGGTGGTATAGGGTGAAAATTGATGATATAATCCTTTGGTTTAAATAAGACAGAGCAAGCAAAATGAACAGAAGCCATTGCACCTAAATGCAGAGCTTCATTTACATAGAAACAGGAACAATTTCATGTTCAAGAAATGTCAGTTTTCTATAAATACGGAGGTTCAGTCATTACCACTAGAATTATTCATTATACTATGATTCAAAACAAGATGAACATACTGAGCCAACATTAGAACTCAAATCCCCAAAGTGGCCTTTCATGTATTTTTCAAAACTGGCTTTGTCCATCCAAAAATAAAAGTTTGCTGAGTATGTGATAAGGTCAGAAAATAAAAAAAGATATGAACTCATTTCTTTCCCATTTCAAGTGAGCAAGGACTAGTCATTAAGAACACTTGGGATATTTAACTGACTTGCATAGATTACCATTTCCTTAAATATTTTAAATTTAAAATTTGGTAATGGAAGAATATCAGCATCTGAGTTCTCATTCTAATTGTCTCTGCCCCTCTTCACCCCCATCTTCAGCCACTTCTCTCTTCTTTCTATTCTTTACCTACCTACATCACATCCATTCTTTAAGCCCTGAGTAAGACCTTTGTCTTTTCTGATGACTTTCTTTTAGGATTTTCTTGGGGACTCTGTGTGTGTCTTTGTGTGTGTGTATTAAAATATACATGTACACTCTTATTTAATCTTGCTCAAGGTCTAGTGGACCTTTTAAAATTGAAATCTCATCCCTAACTTCAATTTCAGGATATTTTGGTCTATTGTTCCTTTCATAATTTCTTTATCATCATTGCCTCTGTTCTCTCAATCTGGAACTTCTATAAGAAACATTACTTACATCTTGAATACACACTCCTAGTTTCTGCATTTTTCTCTCATATGTTTTGACTCTTCTCTGTTCGACTCATGGTTGCTTCTGGATCACACATTTTGTCTTCAACAGTGATCATTCTAATGAGTTAGTTCAGTTATAAATACATGTTTATATTTAATTGCTAAATACTTTTTCTTGTTTTCTGTTATTTTGTCATAGCATGTTGAATTTATATTATTTATATATTACCTTCTCTAATTTCACTGAGGATCCACAGAATTGTTTCTAAAGTCTTCCATTGACATCTCAATTATCTCTGTTTCTTCCAGGATCAGTCTTTCTATGTGTTCACTGTGTTCTTATTATTTCATGGTGTTGGTTTTTCTCAAATGAGTGGTGGTCCTTGTTGGTTTGTTCATGTTAATGCATGAACTGGATTAACGGAGTCAGGTGGCATGGGGTTTCCCTGAAGTTCTTCCATTCTTTCCTTCCACTGACTCCTACCTGAATGAAAGGGCTCAATTAGGTTCTGGGTGTGTAGACATTTTGTTTCAACTAACAGGCTGCTTTTTAGCTGCACAGTCATGGAGTTTCTTCAGTTTTAGATCTCCCCATTGCCAAATAAGAAGAGATTTATTCTAGTAGCAAAGAAATTTAGTATGTTTTTCTCCTCAGTAGAGCTGCCTTTCGCTACCTCTTTTTCTTCTCTCTTCTCAGTATTTTTTCACTCTCATAGGAACTTTAAGTAAGCCCTCAGATTAACACGAGCCCTCTCCAGACAGCATAGTTTCTTCACTTTTCGGATTTTAGCCTGGGATAAGATTCTTCTTCAGGCATTGGTGTGTGTGTGTGTGTGTGTGTGTGTGTGTGTGTGTGTGTGTGTGTGTGTGTGTAGAGAGAGAGAGACCAACTAGCACAGATATTTTAATATAGTTCTTTAATAAATAGCTCTGATTCATTGTTCCAGGAATACATTTTCTTTTGTTTTGTTCTGTTTTGTTTTATTTCATGTGTTCATTTTGTATTTGATATTCCCCTGTGTCTGTGATTATCTTCATGATGATTTTCATCTGCTCATGCTTTATGCTATGGTTTACCCAGTTTCATCAGGCCCAGTCCATCTGCTTTTTATGTCTCAGGACTCTTACAATAGCTTAGATTTTCTTATTTTCCATCTGTTGTGAAGCAAGCTTTTTTGTTGTTCTTTAAGTTGAATTGGATTTGCTGAATATAATTCTAATTGTTCAGCATATTTATAAATTCAAATTCAAATTTGAAAAATGTTCTTCAACCACATAAAATGAGATATTTTTAAAAACAAGTGGTTGTTTTGAACATTAGCCTTTCATAATGAACTATTATTAAATTGAACTAATATACCAGTAACTTTCTTTTATATATATATATAACTTATTTTTTGTCAATAAAATCTCAAGAAAGTCATAAAGATTCCATATCAAAGGATAACTCAAATTCATACTTTTAAAATCAGATTTGACAATGTAGAGAACTTTTTTTGACCCAGGCTTCACCTTGATTTAATCTTTTTTTTAACATCTTTATTGGAGTATAATTGCTTTAGAATGTTGTGTTAGTTTCTACTGTATAACAAAGTGAATCAGCTACATGCATACATATATCCCCATATCCCCTTCCTCTTGCGTCTCCCTCCCACCCTCCCTATCCCACCCCTTTAGGTGGTCACAAAGCACATAGCTGATTTCCCTGTGCTATGCGGCTGCTTCCCACTAGCTATCTATTTTACATTTGGTACTGTATATATGTCACTGCTACTCTCTCACTTCATCCCAGCTTACCCTTCCCCCTCCCTGTGTCCTCAAGTCCATTCTATACCTCTGCATCTTTATTCCTGTCCTGCCCCTAGGTTCATCAGAACCTTTTTTTTTAGATTCCATATATATGTGCTAACGTATGGTATTTGTTTTTCTCTTTCTGACTTACTTCACTTTGTATGACAGACGCTAGGTCCATCCACCTCACTACAAATAACTCAGTTTCGTTTCATTTTATGGATGAGTAATATTCCATTGTATAGATTTACCACATCTTCTTTATCCATTCATCTGTCAATGGACACTTAGGTTGATTCCATGTCCTGGCTATTGTAAATAGTGCTGCAGTGAACATTGTGGTACATGGCTCCTTTTGAATTATGCTTACTCAGGGTATATGCCCAGTAGTGGATGGCTGGGTTATATGACAATTCTATTTTTAGTTTTTTAAGGAACCTCCATACTGTTCTCCATAGTGGCTGTATCAATTTACATTCCCACCAAAAGTGTAAGAGGGTTCCCTTTTCTCCACACCCTTTCCACCATTTATTGTTTGTGGATTTTTGATGATGACCATTCTTGACTGGTGTGAGGAGATACCTCATTGTAGTTTTGATTTGCATTTCTCTAGTGATTAATGAAGTTGAGCATCCTTTCATGTACCTCTTGACCATCTGTAGGTCTTCTTTGGAGAAGTGTCGATTTAGGTCTTCTGCCCATATTTGGATTGGGTTGTTTGTTTCTTTGATAGTTAGCTGCATGAACTGCTTGTATATTTTGGATATTAATCCTTTGTCAGTGGCTTCATTTGCAAATAATTTCTCCCATTCTGAGGGCTGTCTTTTCATCTTGTTTACAGTTTCCTTTGCTGTGCAAAAGATTTTAAGTTTCATTAAGTCCCATTTGTTTATTTTTGCCTTTATTTCCATTTCTCTAGGACGTGGGTCAGAAAGGACCTTCTGTGATTTATGTCATAGAGTGTTCTGCCTATGTTTTCTTCTAAGAGTTTTACAGTGGCTGGCCTTACATTTAGGTCTTTAATCCATTTTGAGTTTTTTGTGTATGGTGTTAGAGAGTGTTCTAATTTCATTCTTTTATATGTAGCTGTCCAGTTTTCCCAGCACTACTTACTGAAGAGGCTATCTTTCTCCATTGTATACTCTTGCCTCCTTTATCAAAGATAAGGTGAACATAGGTGCGTGGGTTTATCTCTGGGCTGTCTATACTGTTCCATTGATCTATACTTCTCTTTTTGTACTGGGTCATATGGTAGTTCCAATTTTAGTTTTTTAAGGAACCTCCATACTGTTCTCCATAGTGGCTGTATCAATTTACATTCCCATCAACAGTGCAAGAGTGTTCCCTTTTCTCCACACACTCTCCAGCACTTATTGTTTCTAGATTTTTTGATGATGGCCATTCTGACCAGTGTGAGTTGATACCTTGTTGTAGTTTTGAATTGCATTTCTCTAATGATTAATGATGTTGAGCATTCTTTCATGTGTTTGTTGGCCATCTGTATATCTTCTTTGGAGAAATGTCTATTTAGGTCTTCTCCCCATTTTTGGATTGGGTTGTTTGTTTTTTTGATATTGAGCTGCATGACCTGCTTGTAAATTTGGGAGATTAATCCTTTGTCCATTGATTTGTTTGCAAATATTTTCTACCATTCTGCAGGTTGTCTTTTCATCTTGTTTATGGTTTCCTTTGCTGTGCAAAAGCTTTTAAATTTCATTATGTCCCATTTCTTTATTTTTGTTTTTATTTCCATTTTTCTAGGAGGTGAGTCAAAAAGGACCTTGCTGTGATTTATGTCATAGACTGTTCTGCTTGTGTTTTCCTCTAAGAGTTTGATGGTGTCTCGCCTTACATTTAGGTCTTTAATCCATTTTGAGTTTATTTTTGTATATGGTGTTAGGGAGTGTTCTAATTTCATTCTTTTACATGTAGCTGTCCAGTTTTCCCAGCACCACTTATTGAAGAGGCTGTCTTTTCTCCACTGTATATTCTTGCCTCCTTTATCAAAGATAAGGTGACCATATGTGCATGGGTTTATCTCTGGGCTTTCTATCCTGTTGCATTGATCTATATTTCTGTTTTTGTGCCAGTACCATACTGTCTTGATTACTGTAACTTTGTAGTATAGTCTGAAGTCAGGGAGCCTGATTCCTCCAGCTCCGTTTTTCTTTCTCAAGATTGCTTTGGCTATTCGGGATCTTTTGTGTTTCCATACAAATTGTGAAAATTTTTGTTCTCATTCTGTAAAAATGCCAGTGGTAGTTTGACAGGGATTGCATTGAATCTGTAGATTGCTTTGCGTAGTATAGTCATTTTCACAATATTGATTCTTCCAATCCAAGAACATGGTATATCTCTCCATCTGTTGGTATCATCTTTAATTTCTTGAATCAGTGTCTTATAGTTTTCTGCATACAGGTCTTTTGTCTTCTTAGGTAGGTTTATTCCTAGGAATTTTATTCTTTTTTGTTGCATGATAAATGGGAGTGTTTTCTTAATTTCACTTTCAGATATTTCATCATTAGTGTATAGGAATGCAAGAGATTTCTGTGCATTAATTTTATATCCTTCAACTTTACCAAATTCATTGATTAGCTCTACTAGTTTTCTGGTAGCATCTTTAGGATTCTCTATGTATAGTATCATGTCATCTGCAAACAGTGACAGTTTTACTTCTTCTTTTCCAATTTGTGTTATTCCTTTTATTTCTTTTTCTTCTCTGATTGCCACGGCTAGGACTTCCAAAACTATGTTGAATAATAGTGGTGAGAATGGACTTCCTTGTCTTGTTCCTGATCTTAGAGGAAATGCTTTCAATTTTTCACCATTGAGAATGATGTTTGTTGTGGGTTTGTCATATATGGCTTTTATTATGTTGAGGTAGGTTCCTTCTCTGCCCACTTTCTGGAAAGTTTTTATCACAAATGGGTATTGAATTTTGTCAAAAGCTTTTTCTTCCTCTATTGAGATGATCATATGGTTTTTATTCTTCAATTTGTTAATATGGTGTATCACACTGATTGATTTGTGTATATTGAAGAATCCTTGCATCCCTGGGATAAATCCCACTTGATCATGGTGTATGATCCTTTTAATGTGTTGTTGGATGTGTTGTTGTTTGCTAGTATTTTGTTGAGGATTTTTGCATCTATTTTCATCAGTGATATTGGTCTGTAATTTTCTTTTTTTGTAGTATCTTTATCTGGTTTTGGTATCAGGGTGATGCTGGCCTCATAGAATGAGTTTGGGAGTGTTCCTCCCTCTGCAATTTTTTGGAAGAGTTTGAGAAGGATGGGTGTTGGCTCTTCTCTAAATGTTTGATAGAATTCACCTGTGAAGCCATCTGGTCCTCGACTTTTGTTTGTTGGAAGATTTTTGTTGTTGTTGTTGTTGTTGGAAGATTTTTAATCACAGTTTCAATTTCATTACTTGTGATTGGTCTGTTCATATTTTCTATTTCTTCCTGGTTCAGTCTTGGAAGGTTATACCTTTCTAAGAATTTGTCCATTTCTTCCAGGTTGTCCATTTTATTGGCATAGAGTTGCTTGTAGTAGTCTCTTAGGATGCTTTGTATTTCTGTGGTCTCTGTTGTAACTTTTCTTTTTCATTTCTAATTTTATTGATTTGAGTCCTCTCCCTCTTTTTCTTGATGAGTTTCGCTAGTTTATCAATTTTGTTTATCTACTCAAATAAGAAGCTTTTAGTTTTATTGATCTTTGCTATTGTTTTCTTTGTTTCTATTTCATTTATTTCTGCTCTGATCTTTATGTTTCCTTCCCTTCTGCAAACTTTGGGTTTTGTTTGTTCTTCTTTCTCTAGTTCCTTTAGGTGTAAGGTTAGATTGTTTATTTGAGATGTTTCTTGTTTCTGGAGGTAGGCTTGTATTGCTATAAACTTCCCTCTTAGAACTGCTTTTGATGCATCCCATAGGTTGTGGAGCATTGTGTTTTCATTGTCATTTGTCTCTAGGTATTTTTTGATTTCCTCTTTGATTGCTTCAGTGATCTCTTGGTTATTTAGTAACGTATTTTTTAGCCTCCATGTGTTTGTGTTTTTACATTTTTTTCCCTGTGATTGATTTCTAATCTCATAGCGTTGTGGTCAGAAAAGATGCTTGATACAATTTCAACTTTCTTAAATTTACTGAGGTTTGATTCGTGACCCAAGATGTGATCTATCCTGGAGAATGTTCCATGTGCACTTGAGAAGAAAGTGTAATCTGCTGTTTTTGATGGAAAGTCCTATTAAATATCAATTAAATCTATCTGGTCTATTGTGTCATTTAAAGCTTGTGTTTCCTTATTAATTTTCTGTTTGGATGATCTATCCATTAGTGTAAGTGAGGTGTTAAAGTCCCCCACTATTATTATAAAAGTTTTCCTCTTTTATAGCTGTTAGCATTTGCCTTATGTATTGAGGTGCTCCTATGTTGGGTGCATATATATTTATAATTGTTATATCTTCTTCTTGAATTGATCCCTTGATCATTATGTAGTGTCCTTCTTTGTCTCTTGTAACATTCTTTATTTTAAAGTCTATTTTATCTGATAAGAGTATTGCTATTCCAGCTTTCTTTTGATTTCCATTTGCATGGAATATCTTTTTATATCCCCTAACTTCAGTCTGTATGTGTCCCTAGGTCTGAAGTGGGTCTCTTGTAGACAGCATATATATGGGTCTTGTTTTTGTATCCATTCAGCAAGCCTGTGTCTTTTGTTTGGAGCATTTAATCCATTCACGTTTAAGGTAATTATCGATATGTATGTTCCTAGGACCATTTTCTTAATTGCTTTGGGTTTGTTTGTGTAGGTCCTTTTCTTTTCTCGTGTTTCCCACTTAGAGAAGTTCCTTTAGCATTTTTTGTAAAGCTGTTCTGGTGGTGCTTCTCTTAGCTTTTGCTTGTCTCTGAAGCTTTTGATTTCTCCATCGAATCTGAATGAGATCCTTGCTGGGTAGAATAATCTTGTTTGTACGTTCTTCCCTTTCATCACTTTGAATATGTCATGCCACTCCCTTCTGGCTTGTAGAGTTTCTGATGAGAAATCAGCTGTTAACCTTATGGGAGTTCCCTTGTATGTTATTTGTTGGTTTTCCCTTGCTGCTTTCAATTTTTCTTTGTCTTTAATTTTTGCCAGTTTGATTCCTATGTGTCTCATGTTTCTCCTTGGGTTTATCCTGTATGGGACTCTCTGCACGTCCTGTACTTGGGTGGCTATTTCCTTTCCCATGTTAGTGCAGTTTTCAACTATAATCTCTTCAAATATTTTCACAAACCCTTTCTTTTTCTCTTCTTCTTCTGCGACCCCTGTAATTTGAATGTTGGTGTGTTTAATATTGTCCCAGAAGTCTCTGAGACTGTCCAGAATTCTTTTCATTCTTTTTTCTTTATTCTGCTCCCTGGCATTTATTTCCACTATTTTATCTTCCTGGTCAGTTTTCCGTTCTTCTGCCTCAGTTATTCTGCTATTGATTCCCTCTAGAGTATTTTTAATTTCAATTATTGTATTGTTCATCCCTGTTTTTTTGCTTTTTAGTTCTAGATCCTTGTGAAATGTTTCTTGTGTTTTTCCCATTCTGTTTCTGAGATTTTGGATCATCTTTACTATCATTACTCTGAATTCTTTTTCAGGTAGGTTGCCTATTTTGTGTTCATTTATCTCATTTTGTAGGTTTTTACCTTGCCCCTTCATCTGTAACATAATTTTGTTTGTTTGTTTGTTTTTTGATGGGTGGGGCTGTATTCCTGTCTTACTGGTGGTTTAGCCTGAGGCATCCAGCACTGGAGTTTGCAGGCAGTTGGATATACCCAGGTCTTGGTGCTGAGATGAGACCCTCTGGGAGACCTCAGTCCAATTAATAATCCCTGGAGTCTGAGGTTCTCTGTTTGTCCAGTGGTTTGGACTTGGAGCTCCCACCACAGGAGCTTAGGCCCAACCTCTAGCCTGGGAACCAAGATCCCACAAGCTTGTTTGCATGAGGCAGCAGCTGGGCCCGCAACTTGCTCTAATTTCCCCTGGATCTTCCCTCAGCTTCTCCAACTCCTTGGACAGGTGTGTATGTTTAGCTCTTAACTTTTTGAGGTGTGATAATGGCTGGGTGATTAGTTGTGTTTGTTTTTTTTTTTTTTCCAAGTGCTTATCAAAGGAAGATTAAGTGGGAAATGACGTGCTCTGAAGTGTGGCACCAGCTGGGTGGCTTGCTCCACACCACAGCCACCTCACACACCATGAGTGTTCCACTCACTCTCTGGGTCCTCAAGGGTGCCACACATAGGGCTGTTTGCCATGCTTGCCGCTCCCTGCATGCTCTTTGATCTAATCTTAAAATGTGTATCCTAACAATTTATTTTACTTACTTTCTTGACTAGAAAAAATGTAAATGGGAAAATTATACTTCTTTCTATACACTAAAATGTTAATATCTGAGTATATTTGAAAAACAGTAACAGGGAGGCAACTTTTAAATCATTTTTATGCAGAATTAGATCTTGGCCATAGCTTAAAGCTACATGAAGCCTCAGGTTGTTCATTACTGGTTAAGATGTTTCCTCTCCCAGGGGCACTTGCATTTTAATAGAGAACTCTTGTAGCACAAAAGCCTTCCAGACTAAAAGAAATTAATCTCTAAAAGTGAAATTTGAGATATTATGGGAACTCTTGGGGCAAAGAGGGGGTAATTTTTAAATGGCAGTCCTTCCTACAACCTTCAAATTATGTCATACCTACCATAAAACAAGCTTTAGTAGGGAAAAGCAGGAAATCATATAACCCTATTTTTCTCATAGGAAGTAAAATTTATTTTAAATGGTCAAAAGCACTAAAGGACTATCATAATGTAAGAAATCATTTACATATTTTGAAAAACATATACCATGGCTCTTTTGATATACTAAATCATTGTATAAAATGTTACTGTGAATTAATTACCTAGTCCAAATAATCTCCTTCTTCTTAATCCCTACCAAACAAAGAGTTGAATCAGATGATTTGTGTGAAGTATAAAATATTGAATGATATCCATGCATGGATATATTGATACAGTGCCTGGTACAGCATCAGATATTTTTGGAGTAAATAATATTGATAATCCCTGAGTTGAGTGAACTGCCAAAATTCTAGATGCCCATGAAAGAGGCTGAGGCCATAATATACATCCAAAATGTATATTATAATTGACCTCTCTAACTGAAACACTGGCTCAGATAAATGACATAGTTAGGTAATTATAGACCCTAGGTTATCCAGTAATTTTCCTTTTCTCTTTTACCCCACCATGTATAAAAGTAATGGATCTTGGTTTTCTTTTCCTCTTTAGTTTCTTGTACAATCTACTTCTGAACCTATAGTTATGTGTAGAAGTTAGCAAGGAAATAGAAATGGTGGATAGTACCTTCAAATTCTAGAACTGATGGAGACTATAGAAAATGAGCTCTCTCATTTCTCTCCCCCACATTTTGTTTAAAAAAAGAAAAGAAAAGAAAAAGTGAATCAAGGAAAAGAAATAAATAAGATTCCTATTTCCAGTCAGAAGAAACCAAAATGAACTTTCATCCCCACACAACTGGAACAATTACTTAGTGACAATGTGGAGATGCTGTTTTGCAAGCCAGGTTATGTTTTCCTTTTATTTAAACAATATAGTTGTCTTTAAAATGAAGTTAAAAACTGGAGAAAGAGGTTTTTAGTTCTCAACATATAGCAAATATCAACTGGAGTATTTTAATATTCTATCCATTAAATAAGAAAAAACAACATATGAAAGGTCATGTACATTCAACTATTTATATAGACAAAAATTCTGGTCATCTTAGGCAATCTCCTCTCTGAACTCTCTGAGTCCTGATCATACCACTTTTATATTTACATTGGTGGAAACAATAACTGATTTCATTTGACCTAGTAGCCATTTTCTTAGAATAGTATCCCCTCCATGAATGAATGAAATATCTTTGAACAAAGCAACTAAATAAAGATTTTAGGATTATCTCTTTTTTTTCTTAGCTTAGAAAAATTATTGTCTCTCTGACTTTTTTTTTTAATCTGTAAGAAACATTACCCCAGACTCCTCTGGAAATAACACATGTCACACACAAAAAGACACTCTTTAAGTCGTGTCACAGAAAGAGCAGGTGTGCCCTCAAGGGAAAAAAATCTTGTTTTCATGCAATTATCATTTTTAATGAAAATAACTGAAGGAGAAAAACTCACAAGACCGTATCGACATCAATGTCTTCTCTCTTTCCCCCTCCCAAACAGTTTCCCCTGAGAATAATGTAGCTCTTTAACTTCTCAATTCTTGAAACGTCTACTAAGTAAGCACTCATCAAGATAAGTATGAAATCTGAAAAGAATCTTACTGACTGGTTTCAAAAGCAGTCATTCAACCTCACAAGAGTAACTTTCTTAAATTAAGAACTGAACAGTAGGTAGATTACAAGAAGATGGTAAAACTGATAAAGGAAGCTTTATAAATGCAAAGAGAATCTTAGATAATAAATGTGAGAAGGTATTCTGAATACGATGGCCCCAAATGTATTTTATGCTATAATTCAAGAGATCAAATGAGGAGAAAATTAGAACATTATAGTCCAGAATAAGAAATTAAGATACTTGTATCAGAGAAGAGACTGACGTATTTCATAATTGCACTCTCGTTCCATTTATAAAAAGAAGAACAATGGGAAAATTGCAGGGGTTTGTCGAGAAGTGTAAAAACAGCAGAAGCCTTGAACACCAGGTGGCTGACATTATGAGAAATTCAAGTGTCAAAACCCCAATGAACCTAACTTGTCCAGGAATAAATAGTGAAGTGCTGGGGATTATACTCTTCATTTTTTTCTGTACACTTTAAATTTTTTTTTTTTTTTTTTTTTTTTTTTTTTTTTTTTTTTTTTTTTTTTTGCGGTACGTCGGCCTCTCACTGTTGTGGCCTCTCTCGTTGCGGAGCGCAGGCTCCGGACGTGCAGGCTCAGCGGCCATGGCTCACGGGCCTAGCCGCTCCGCTGCATGTGGGATCTTCCCGGACCGGGGCACAAACCCGTGTCTCCTGCATCGGCAGGCGGACTCTCAACCACTGCACTACCAGGAAAGACCTGTACACTTTAAATAATCTCAACGTGGCTCATTTATTCTCCCATTAGGAACGTTTTCCCCCTCTCTGCAATACTTATTTATATTCCACCATTCTTTATTTCCTATCTGTTCTCAGAATATTCCTCCAGTTTTCCATGCTTGGGAAATACCTTTTCTACACTCCAATAATCAGAGGCAGTGAAGAATTACAGAAAGTAAAATCTAAAGTTTAAGATTCCAATGTCATTAAAATACAATTTTTACAATAACCTACATGTATGGAGTGCTTCCTATGTATCAGACATTGTGGCACACTTATTATGTCAGTTAATTCTCTCAACAATCCTTTGGGTAGATATTGCTGCTTCATTTTAACTGAGGCTTAAAGAGGTAGCAAGTGGCAAAATCAACATTTTTAAACACAAGAAATCTTAAATGAGATCTGATGCTCTCAATATCCTTGCATATGGCCTTCCTCATGTAAGAAGCTCTACTGCAAAGATTCACAGAAAGAAAAGCTAGAAAAGGGATCTGGAAAAATTCTAAATATCCAGATATCATAGGTCAGGTCATGGATGAGGCATGATATTAAATACTATAAAATGTATTTTTATAAATCATAAATGCTATAAAATGATTTCTTATCACAAGACTCTACAATTAGGGTTTCCTACAAGATGGTTACAATTAGGGATTCCTTTCCTTGGATCTTGACAAATTTTGGATTACCAAGTTCTCATAATAAGAAGGGAGGGATAAAACTTCCCACAGTTGAATCTTACTGAATCAGAATCTCTGAGGTTGGAAATCTGCATTTTTTTTAAAAAAGCTCTCCAGGTGATTCCACTGAATAGACAAGTTTGGAAACCATTGCCTCAAATTAAACCCTTGTTAAAAAGTAGTTGGAAGCCTGTTCAATGCCAGACTGATACTTGGTATTAGGACAGTGGGGGGAAAAAATAAGGGAAAATGAAAGTATTAAGTAGAAACAACACTTTCTACCATTTTTCCCAGGTGCAGCCCCGTGGAGAATTGTTTTTAACACTGCCTTACCTTGTTTAGGGCTCTGAGGGACTTTGCAGCAAATTGACCCGTTGTAGTAAGTAGAAGCATGAGAGCACATTCTGCAGATCTGACTTTGTCACTTGGAGGAATGAGTGTCCTGGGGATAAACAACCTGAGTGAATACAATATCATCCTTTGGACAGACAGCTAGAAGCCAACTTGAAGTATCATCACATGTTGAACAGCACAAAAAATGTCACATTAAAGTGAATAGACATGACTTCATGAGCAAGTTCTTCATATCAAAATCACAAGTATTAGTGATATTTTTTCCTAATGATGAATTGATATTCTGCCTGACATTTTGGTGTGTCACTGTGACTATTGCACTTTTAAAGCAGAGAAATGGAACTGCATAGCAGGAATCCTTAGAATATGAACTGATACTGGGAAAATCTCAGAAAGCAAGGAGTTCTCAAGTCAAGGATCAACTTCATGTTCTTCTATAAGCCCATTTGTGGCTTTGTGCACAGCTTGATTTCATATCATCCTGTGGTCATTGGTCATATATATCTATTGAACTATACTGATGCTATGAGGATCATAATACCTTATGTTGTCAATATCCACTTTCTTCAAGTATTGGTTTCAAGTTAATTTAATCTAAAAGAGTTTAGGAGGAGCCACAAGACTATTTTAAGAGAGTCAGCATAATAATTATTACATGATTTATTTCTTTATCTTTAGATCTGGATGCAATGCAAGACATCTTGAGTCATTTATACCATTAGATAATGGTGATGCTGATAATAACATTTCGCATTTGATGAAAGTAAATCTTAAATGGAAGTATGAGAGGAACAGTCCAGAATATCTACGGTTTCCACTGAGTTTGAGTATTTACACAAAAATTCCTCTGTTACCTAACTCATAATTATAAAAATAGAAATGAGAGGAGGCTGATGCCAGCTGTTTGTTTAGGTTGGCATATATTCATTGGAAGATTGTGAGGGTTGTTTATTGAGAACAAGTCTATCTAGTATCTGTTTAATTTTTTTTTAATGGTAAGAGTCAAAATATTCTACTTGTCTTAGAAGATTTCAAAATCGTATTATTTGCAATGTACAGGCAAAGGAGAAAGAAGAAGATTTAACTGTCAACAGTTACTAAGATAACATTAGTGTTTACACATATGGGGGAAGTGAATGAGGGTGGTTCTATTCAATAAATGTGTGCACTGTCATGTTACATGGTACTAAATGTACAAAACATGAGATTCATTACCATTAGTGTGGGTTAAATTCAGATGTTGCTACTTGGTTCCAATAAAAGTTTGGATGCCTATCTGAAATTCATGGGCAGTCTGTGCTTCCTAATCAGCAAAATGGTGAGGGGGAAAAACTCTAATCAATTTATCTTAAAATTGCTGAATTATTTGCTTCATCACCAATGAGAAGGTAGAGGTGGGTATACCCACCAAGTGAGGAGAGAGAAGGAAGAAAATAATGGATAAACATTTGTAAACTTGGCAACTTTGTTTGGGGTTTGATGCAAGTGAAAGACAGAGTTTAAGGTCATTTCTCATTTCATCCAAATAAATCTCTTTAGTGTGGGTTATACATTTAGGGGGATATCATCTACAAAATCGTCCAAATCACTTAAGTTTCCTTCACCCAGATGAATTTAGTGAGACTGGAAGGCTCTGCCCAGGAAATGAAGGTTTCTAAATTGTGGCTGGTTTTATCAGAGGGTGAATCTTCCCTCAAAGAGAGGATTGGAGATGTGAGGCAAGGTCCTAGCCAGCAGCAATGGCAGACTCTGTGTTACAACACTGGCAATGGAAGAAGAATTGAAATCTAAAAATGAAATGTGCTTTTTGAAGGATGCATCTCCTTTGTCTTTTCCCCCAGATGTGATTTGTTCTCATTGGCTTAACATACTCACTTGGCTTGGGTGTACATAGTGAGGACAAGAGCTAGAAAGGAAAACTAAGACTTTGAGCCAGTTCATTAAATCTTTAATTATTAGTGATGGATAACTCTTTGGTTCTTATTGCTTTACTTAGGATCAAGGAAGATTTGGGAGATGATGGGTCTCTATTCCTTGCATCTGACCTCTGCCTAAGCAAGCATTCCTCCCAGAACCAATTTGGTAGAGAAATGGAGTCGAGGGTGACTACTAGCATGAAGGTGATTTATTCTAGTAAAACTTGGGCCATGCATCGCTGTCACACTGTCACCTGTCAAAATGCCACTGGCCCTTTTATTTACTTTTTTCAGTGCCTATTCCTGAAAGTCATTAATCTTTGGGATTGGCACTTTAATTAAAACCTAAAGAGAAGTGTTTGGCATGAATTTGTGCACGTGTATAGGCATACATGTGTGAATGTGTACACTTATATGTTGTTTGGAGTTTGTGTATGTTAACGTACTTAAAATATATACATACTTCCAAGTGGCATTTTATATTATGCACTTAGGGTTTGTTTAAGTCATATTTGTGGTTTTGGAAAATCTTGTAATCACATGGAGATGCATCTGAAATTGTAATAGATGAGTGTATATTTTAGAGGAGACCTACTGTAAATCTTGCAAAGACAAATACTTATTTCACAAAGTGAATAATATACCTTTTTGTAACTTTTATGCAAGCTCAGATGTTTATAGATTACATTTATTTTAAACAAGAAAACTGTAAATAATAGAACTGATTCTGGTCAGGCGGCAGAACAATTAGATCTGAGGATGTTCTTAAATAGACAAAACCCTAGAAAACCAATGTCTGTCTCTACCCACGTGAGACCCTCAGTTAGATTTTTCCACACAGAGCCCTCCTTCAGCAGGATGATAATATTGCTGATTTCCTTCCCATCTTCCTTATTAGTGGCATTTTCCAACTTAGGCCTGATTTCCTCCCTTCTGCTGTTCCCTGAATAACCAGTCAGATCTCTCCCATCTGCCACCCCATTGGGTATGCCTTCTTCTAAAAGAAACTTCTCTGTGTAAACTCCAAACTCCATCAGAAGTCTTGTCTTTAGTTAACTTTCATGTTGGATAATGTTAATTAATATAAAAGGTAAGATAAGGTATTCCAAGGGGAACTGCCTTTTAACCAGGGCAAAACCATCAACAATACTAATGAACGTCTAATAGAATGTCAAGTTCCAGTAACATAGTCAAGGAGACATACAAAGGAAAAAAATTAATCTCTGTCTCCAAGAAGCTTGTTCTCTTTGGGGATTATCACCCAACCGTGCAAAGAAGCATGTGATATTCTTGCAAAAGTACAAAAACATATGTGGCTGGGAAGATTGTGTTCTGATTTCTATAAGCTGAAAGGCCAAGTTGACTATTTGTTTCCACTGTGCAGACTACATACCATGAACATTTATCCAGCAACCTCCCTTGTGCCTGCTATCAGAGGCCCTTGTTGAACAAGCCATAGTCACCTTCACATGTTAGCAGAAGAATGAGTGAATCTGGAGAGGAAAGTCCAGGTCAGTTTTCCTGAGTCAGGAATAAGTTAAAAGGTATAGGAGTCAAGATGACAGTGTGGGAAGACATGGAGTTCGCATCTCCCCACAACTAGGGCGCCTGCAGGACACTGATGGGGGACCTCAATGCCCAAGGTGAGAGGAGGAACCACCAGGCGAACTGGTAGGACAGGGGGGGACTGAAGGGGGAGGAGAAGTGGAGGCCAGACAGAACCGGCACCCCTGAGGGGTGGCTGGGGGGGAGGGGTTCCCATGCTTGGAGGGACCCTTGGGGGCTCGGATCGAGGGGAACACACCTAGCGTATCCCTGGCCTACTCGAGCCCGGGAAGCCTGCTGAGCTCCCAGGTTGGGTCTCCCACCCTCCAAAGCCCCCTCTGGGCCACGTGGGTCCTGGGGGCATAGGAGGGAGGCTAGGGGTGAGCAGGAGAGGCAGGCAGGAGGGGCCCGCCAGGACCAGAGGAGTGAGGGAGGAGCAGGGGGCATTTGCCCCACACACTTGAGTCCAGGAAGCATGCTGGGCTCCCAGGTGGGGTCCCCTGCCCTCTGAGACCAGAGGCAGGAGGCACACCTGGGCCCCTTCTGTTCCACTGAGCCTAAGCCCCACCCTCACACCCCCCAGGGCCTTTTCCAGCCCTGTGGGTCCTAAGCATAGGCCTCGCCCACTGCTCAAACCCCACCCTTGCTTAGGCCCTGCCCTCCATAGCCAAGGTCTTTTCCACATTTTTTTCCCCTTGTTTTTACTATCGTGGTTCTGTTTTACCTTCTGGTTGTTGTTTCATCTATATTCTTTCTAACATACCTATTAGTTTCCTAGTCTAATTTTATTTTTTGCTTTGTTATTGTTCTTCCCTTTTTTCTTTTTTTCTCTCTTTTTTTTTTTTTTTGCCACCCCATGTGGCTTACAGGATCTTGATTCATGAGCCGGGGCTCAGGGCAAAGCTCCTGCAGTGGGAGCTCTGAGACCAAACCACTGAACTAAAAGAGAAACTCAGACCCCAGGAAATATTCCTCAGAGTGAGGTCTCCTGGAGTTCCTCATCTCAGCACCAAGACCCAGCTCTACCCAACAGCCTACAAACTTCAGTGTTGGAAGCCTCAGGCCAAACAACCAGTAAGACAGGAACACAAGCCCACTCATGAAAAAAAAAAAAAAAAAAAAAAAAAAAAATATATATATATATATATATATATATATATATGAGATGGCAAAAAAATATGTCACAGATGAAGGAGCAAGGTAAAAGCCTACAAGATCAAATAAATGAAGGGCAAATAAGCAATCTATCTCAAAAAGAATTCAGAGTAATGATAGTAAAGATGATCCAGAATCTCGGAAATAGAATGGAAGCATAGATTGAGAAAATACAAGAAATGTTTAACAAAGATCTAGAAGAACTAAAGAACCAACAAACAGAGATGAACAACACAATAACTGAAATGAAAAAATACACTAGAAGGAATCAATAACAATAACTGAGGCAGAAGAACGGATAAGTGACCTGGAAGATAAAATAGTGGAAATAACTGTCAAGGAGCTGAATAAAGAAAAAAAGAATGAAAAGAAGTGAAGACAATCTCAGAGACATCTGGGACAACACTAAACATAACAACATTCGAATTATAGGGGTCCCAGAAGAAGAAGAGAAAAAGAAAGGGTCTGAGAAAATATTTGAAGAGATTATAATCAAAAACTTCCCTAACATGGAAAAGGAAATAGTCAGTCAAGTCCAGGAAGTGCAAAGAGTCCCATACAGGATAAACCCAAAGAGAAACACGCCAAGACACATATTAATCAAACTATCAAAGATTAAGTACAAACAAAAAATATTAAAAGCAGCAAGGGAAAAACAAAAAAATAACATACAAAGGAAACCCCATAAGGTTATCAGCTGAGTTTTCAGCAGAAATTCTGCAGTTCAGAAGGGAGTGGCAGGATATACTTAAAGTGATGAAAGGGAAAAACCTACAACCAAGATTACTCTACCCAGCAAGGACCTCATTCAGATTCAATGGGAAAATAAACAGCTTTTCAAACAAACAAAAGCTAAGAGAATTCAGCACCACCAAACCAGCTTTACAACAAATGCTAAAGGAACTTCTCTAGGTGGGAAACACAGAGAAGGAAAAGACCCACAAAAGCAAACCCAGAACAATTAAGAAAATGGTAATAGGAGCAAACATATCAGTAATAACCTTAAACGTAAATGGATTAAATGCCCCAACCAAAAGACACAGAGTGGTTGAATGGATACAAAAACAAGACCCATATATATTCTGTCTACTTCAGACCTAGGTATACAGATGGATTGAAAGCGAAGGTATGGTAAAAGATATTCCATGCAAATGGAAATCAAAAGAAAGCGGAATAGCAATGCTTGTATCAGATAGAATAGACTTTAAAATAAAGACTGTTACAAGAGATAAGGAAGGACACTACATAATTATCAACGGATCAATCCAGGAAGATGATATAACAATTATAAATGTTTATACACCCAACATAGGAGCACCTCAATACATGATGCTTACAAGGCAGATGCTAACAATAATGAAAGGGGAAATTGACAGTAACACAATAATAGTAGGGGACTTTCCCACTTACACCAATGGACAGATCATCCAAACAGAAAACAAATAAGGAAACACAAGCTTTAATTGACACAGTAGACCAGATAGATTTAATTGATATTTATAGAACATTCCACCTGAAAGTGGCAGAATACACTTTCTACTCAAGTGCTCATGGGATATTCTCCAGGATAGATCACATCTTGGGTCACAAATCAAGCATTGGTAAATTTAAGAAAATTGAAATCGTATCAAGTATCTTTTCTGACCACAACGCTATGAGATTGGAAATCAATTACAGGAAAAAAAAACTGTAAAAACACAAATATATGGAGGCTAAACAGTGCACTACTAAATAACCAAGAGATCACTGAAGAAATCAAAGAAGAAATTTAAAAAATACATAGAAACAAATGATGAAAACACGATGACCCAAAACCTATGGGAAGCAGCAAAAGGAATTCTAAGAGGGAAGTTTATAGCAATTCATCTCTCTGAAGTTTATAGCAATTCATCTCACCTCAAGAAACAAGAAAAATCTCAAACAATCTAACCCTACACCTAAAGCAACCAGAGAAAGAAGAACAAAGAAAACCCAAAGGCAGTAGAAGGAAAGAAATTATAAAGATCAGAGCAGAAATAAATGAAATAGAAATGAAGAAAACAGAAGCAAAGATCAATAAAACTAAAAGCTGGCTCTTTGAGAAGATAAACAAAATTGATAAACCTTTAGCCAGACTCATCAAGAAAAAAAGGGAGAGGATGCAAATCAATAAAATTAGAAATGAAAAAAGAGAAATCACAACTGACACCGCAGAAATACAAAGGACTATAAGAGACTACTACAAACAACTCTAAGCCAATAAAATGGACAAGCATGAAGAACTGGACACATTCTTGGAAAAGGTACATTTTCCAAGACTGAACCAGGAGGAATTAGAAAATATAAACAAACCTATCACAAGTAACGAAATGAACTGTAATTAAAAATCTTCCAACAAGCAAAAGTCCAGGATCAGATGGCTTCACAGGTGAATTCTATCAAACATTTGGAGAAGAGCTAACACTGATCCTTCTCAAAACCTTCCAAAAAATTGCAGAGGGAAGAACACTCCCAAATTCATTCTATGAAGTCACCATCACCCTGATACCAAAACCAGAAAAAGATATCACAAAAAAGAAAATTACAGAACAATATCACTGATGAACATATATGCAAAAATCCTCAACAAAATACTAGCAAACAGAATCCAACAACATATTAAAAGGATCATACACCATGATCAGAGAAGAAAAAGAATTAAAAGGAATACAAATTGGAAAAGAAGAAGTAAAATTGTCACTGTTTGCATATGACATGATACTATACATAGAAAATCCTAAAGATGCTGCCAGAAAACCACTAGAACTAATCAATGAATTTGGTAAGGTTGCAGGATACAAAATTAATGCACAGATATCTCTGGCATTCCTATACATTAACAACGAAAAATCAGAAGAGAAATTAAGGAAACAATGCCATTTAACATTGCAACAAAAAGAATAAAATATCTAGGAATAAACCTACCTAAGGAGGTGAAAGACTTGTACTCAGAAAACTAGAAAACACTGATGAAAGAAATCAAAGATCACATAAACAGATGGAGAAATATACCATGTTCTTTGATTGGAAGAATCAATATTGTGAAAATGACTATATTACCCAAAGCAATCTACAGATTCATTGCAATCCCTATCAAATTACCAATGGCATTCTTCACAGAATCAGAACCAAAAATTTTACAGTTCGTATGGAAACACAAAAGACCCCAAATAGCCAAAGCAATCTTGAGAAAGAAAAACTGAGCTGGAGGAATCAGGCTTCCTGACTTCAAACTATACTACAAAGATACAGGAATCAAAACAGTACGGTACTGTCACACACAAAAGTTATAGATCAATGATACAGAATAGAAAGCCCAGAGATAAACCCAAGCACATACGGCCACCTAGTTTACAACAAAGGAGGCAAGACTATACAATGGAGAAAAGACAGCCTCTTCAAAAAGTGGTGCTGGGAAAACTGGACGGCTACATGCAAAAGAATGAAATTAGAACACTACCTAACACCATACACAAAAATAAATCCAAATGGATTAAAGACCTAAATGTAAGACCAGATACTATAAAACTCTTAGAGGAAAACATTGGAAAAACACTCCTTGAACTAAACCACAGCAAGATCTTTTGACCCACCTCCTAGAGTAATGAAAATAAAAACAAAAATAAACAAATGGGGCCTAATTAAACTTAAAAGCTTTTGCACAGCAAAGGAAACCATGAACAAGACAAAAAGACAACCCTCAGGATGGGAGAAAATATTTGCAAATGAAACAACGGACAGAGGATTAATCTTCAAAATATACAAACAACTCATAGAGCTCAATATCAAAAAAACAAACAATTCAATTTAAAAATGGGTGGCATCATCAAAAATTCTACAAACAATAAATGCTGGAGAGGGTGTGGAGAAAAGGGAACCCTCTTGCACTGTTGGTGGGAATATAAACTGATACAGCCATTGTGGAGAACAGTATGGAGGTTCCTTAAAAAACTAAAAATAGAACTACCATATGCCCCAGCAATGCATTACTGGGCATATACCCTGAGAAAACCATAATTCAAAAAGAGTCATGTACCACAATATTCATTGCAGCACTATTTACAATAGCCAAGACATGGAAGCAACCTACTTGTCAATTGAGAGATGAATGGATAAAGAAGATGTGGCACATATATACAATGGAATATTACTCAGCCATAAAAGGAAACGAAATTGAGTTATCTGTAGTGAGGTAGATGGACCTAGAGTCTGTCGTACAGAGTGAAGTAAATCAGAAAGAAAAACAAATACCGTATGCTAACACATATATATGGAATCTAAAAAAAAAAAAGAAATACTGATAAACCCAGTGGCAGGGCAGGAATAAAGACGTAGACATATAGAATGGACTTGAGGACACAGAAGGGAGGGGGAAGCTGGGGCGAAGTGAGAGTAGCATTGACATATATACACTACCAAATGTAAAATAGTTAGCTAGTGGGAAGCAGGTGATCAGCATAGCAGAGGGAGATCAGCTCCGTGCTTTGAGATGACCTAGAGGGGTGGGATAGGGAAGGTGGGAGGGAGGCTCAAAAGGGAGGGTATATGGGCATATATGTATGCATATGGCTGATTCACTTTGTTGTGGGACAGAGGCTAGTGCAGTATTGTGAAGCAGTTATATGCTAATAAAAATATGTTTAAAAAAAATTTTTAAAGGACTGGGAAATGTAGTCTTTTAGCTGAGTGGCAATATGCCCAGCTAAATACTGGAATTCTGTTACTAAGGCAGAAAGGTAGAATGGATATTGGCAGCCCCCAACAGAATCAGCCATAGTAAGTTTTTCTGAAACAAGACGCAGAAGCACAAATGTTAAAGGAAAATATTGGCAACTGTGACTAAATTAAAATGTAAAACTTCTAATAAATAAAATATTTAAATTATTTTAATCAATAAATATTGACAAAAACTAATTAAATAGAAGGTAGAGTTATGATTGCTAAGAAAGGGGTCATCAACAATTGGGTCTTCTGGAAAAGAAAGTATTACAAAGTTAAAGATATGTGATATTTTAGGAGCATCAACAGAAAAAGTAACTCAGAAGTAGCAATGAAACAGTTGATGGATCTTGTTTTGCTGTGTATTTCTGGATTAAATGTGCAAGAATCAATAGCTGCTTGTTACATTCCCTCAGTCTCCATTCTCTGTCTCCCAGAGATAAATCATATTGGGTAACTGTGGCATCTTGACAATCATGACCTTGCAAAAATGTGCAGGTAGGCCTGCTTTGGTGAACAGTTTGGAGAGGGGAATGTATCATAGGCTGTGAGAATGTCTTCCATGAGTGTGAGAGAAGACAGGTGACCGTGGGACTTTTCAGTTATAGGTGAGTGAGAGAAAAACTTTGTATAAGGCCAAGGAGGAGGCTATTGTAGGCGCCCCGCTGTATTTATTTGCTAGGCTGCCATAACAAAATACCGCAGATCAGATGGCATAAACAACAGAAATGTGTTTTCTCGCAGTTCTGGATCAAGATGTTGGCCTGTTTGGTTTCTTTTGAGGTTTCTCTCCTTGGTTTGCAGACAGTCACCCTCTTGCTGCCTCTTCCTGTGGTAGTCCCCCAGTGTACGCATGCCCCTGGTGTCCTTTTGTGTGTCCAGATTTTCTTCTCTTACAAGTCACCAGTCAGATTGGATTAGGGCCCATTCTAACAGCCTCATTTAACTTAATCACCTCTTTAAAGGCCCTGTCTCCAAACACAGTCACATTCTGAGATACTGGGGCATAGGGTTTCAGCATATGAATTTTGAGAGAAAACAATTCAGGCCATAACACCCACTTCACTATGTACTTACCTAATCTAGGGCTTAGCTTGGTCTTGGTTACCCACAGACTATCAAAGCTCCAAGGTTAGTTTTTAAAATTTTTTTCTTTGTTAGTTTTTTAGCAATACAGGCTGTAAAATGATATGTCTGGAATATAATTCCATGCATTTGCCATTTCCTCCATTATATTACCTTCATTTCCAGTTATATTAAGCTATTACTGTTAACCACCTGTAGAGTGTAGCTCTTCAGTCCAATGTTCATGTCCCTTGGATATTTGGTTTCGATCAGGAATCACAAATTAAATGCCTATGGGGAATGAGTAGGCAACACGATGAAGCTGGCCCAGCACAGGCTAAGAGGAGTGTGAGAACTATGGTGAACTGGAGATCAGAAAGCACATGACTGGGCTTCCCTGGTGGCGCAGTGGTTGAGAGTCCGCCTGCCGATGCAGGGGACATGGGTTCGTGTCCCGGTCCGCGAGGATCCCACATGCCGTGGGGCGGCTGGGCCCATGAGCCATGGCCGCTGAGCCTGCGAAGCCGGAGCCTGTGCTCCGCAGTGGGAGAGGCCACGACAGTGAGGGGCCCGCGTACCGCAAAAAAAAAAGAAAGCACATGACTCTTCAAAGGGGGCAGGGCTGTGGACCTCCAGCTGGTCGAAATGACGTGGAAATTTTGGTGGTGCTAGCTTTTCTAATTTTTCAAGAGAAACTGGGAATACAGATTTTAATCAAATGCTTGCAATTTTTAAATTTTGTAAACTATTTCAAGTAAAGAAAATACTATGTAGTTCCCCAGTCTATATTGTCTCTTCATTTTCATCTATTGGAGATGCTATTTCAGAACCGATGGGCAATATAGAAATCTCAGGGATACTAGGAAAGACTAGAATAGACTATTCATTCATGGAAGGAGATGGAGACATTTTTATTTTCCAGAACCCATCTTAGGTGAAGCACTATGTGTGTTTCATTGGAAAATGCACTTAGAGTGAAAAGAAACCTACAAAGTCATTCTCCAGCAATAAAAAACTATATTGCTAAACCATGAATCACAAGAGACAGGAAGGCTAATGGATGAGGCAGTCAGGAGATGGGAAGCAGAGACAGGTGAGCTGGTGCCATGCGTAAGGCTGTGTCTTAAAAGGGGGGAAATGTTCTAAACAATCAGAAGCAATCAGAAAGTCCTAATGGAAATGGGGGCACTTGAGCTTGGTTTAATAAATGAATAGAAAAGCAACTTTTAATTTTAGGATATGGTAAAGGCAGAAAAAATGTATTGTTACATTTGGGAGATAATAGGGACTTTAATTCTCTGAGAATGGAGACCATCCTTCTGTAAAGTTAAATGAAACCAACTGGCATCTTTAGTTTGGTATTATTTCTGGCTGAGTTTCCTAACCTTGTGATCTTTGCCTAACTAAGAAGAGCAGGCAAATGCAGAAAGGAATGGAACTTCTAAAAAGACTTTGTCTAGACCAGAGGTCCACAAACTTTTTCTGAGGGCCCTACAATCCCTGATATAAGCATGCAACTCGGTCATAGCACAGAAGCAGCCATAGACAAAGCATAAGCAAATGGGCATGGCTGTGTGCCAGTACCACTTCATTTATAATAAGGGGTGGTGGGCCAGATTTGGTCCACAGGGCCTAGTTTGTCAACTCCTCATCTGGAGAGAGAAGACCCACTAATATAGGCTAGGGGTAGGAGAGGAAGAAAGAAGCTTCCATAGAGTGACTCTAAATACTGCCAGGCACAATACTAGACACCCTCACTAATATGTCTTGTTGAAACTCTATGGAAGTAAAAGGGAGAAAGGAAACAGTGTGGTAGGCAGGTGATGGATAAGTGATTTTTAAAAATTCAGAAAGAAATGTGTATAAATATATGGGGAAAAATAAGATCCAAATGAAATGAGAGACCAAGCCTATTTAAGAAGGCTAAATGGAAGAAGAAAAGCCAGAGCATGGAGGTCAACTCATTCAGAGAAATATCAAATATCAGAGCAGAAAGGGTACAGTAGTATAGAAACAATAGGTGATGATAAGGACTCATTGCAATAAAAGGACTAGTAAAAATGACTTGAGTTATTAATTCTACTGGGGCTACTTCTTTGAACCAGGAGCCCATCAGCCTTATTAAGCAAGGCCTGCTTTTTCTTTCAGCAGCTGCCCCAAATTTCTTCTATCTCTAATCAGTTATTCCAATGCTGAGAGGCAGATGGGAAAATGAGAAATGATGACTGGAGATGGGCCTCTGTTGCTGTTTCTGTGCCCCTCCTCAGCACCAGGCCCAGTTGACATCTCTCCTGATTTCTGAAAGCTCTGTCTATTCTGGAGAGGTGTGGACAATCCCATAGGTACAGCATGGTTTCTAATCTACAGAGAATTAAGCCTTGCAGGTGTCATTATAGCAGTGTCCCCAGCTGATATAACGAATGCAGCCAGCAGTAGACTCAGAGAATTGAGTTTATCAAGGGGACTATAGTAGTCTTATTATCTAGTTTAACAATCTGGGGATCACCAAGTCACACATCATCATCACTCCCTTTCTGCCATTGTCTTCCCCTTCTCTTTCAAGGCCTGCCACTAAATCATTTCACAGTACGCTTTAATGACAGTGTATATGGGATTCACTGTGGTTTCATAATAAAGCTGCAGCTGACAGGCTTGTCTAAAGAATTACAAGGTCCTCTTTCCAAGCACAGTGAAATGAATATCACATCAAAAGTAACACCTAGGATTTAAAAATAAAGGCTGCTTGGATACAACTTGCAAAAACCATATTCTCTTTTAGTTTTTCTTCCAGAGTGATTCCTGAGTCCTGAGAAGATGCCCTTTGAGTGAAGTGAATGTGAGGTGAGTATTTGCTTGGGGTAGAACTAATTGTACCTGTGGCCTCCACCTTCAACCAGCCAAGGTGACATCTTACATCCATGTGCAGCCAGTGCCTGGCTCAGTGCCTCAAATTAAGAGATGCTCAGTAAATGGGCAGTAGGTTGGATGGATGAATAATTATAAATTGTCTTTGTGCTTCTCAGGTCTTGGGAGGAAGCTGGTTAATGTCCTCTTCTCTTGTTATTTCGTCTGCACTTTGCAAATCACCAGCAGGATTGGGATGCGTTCCAAAGAGGGATTTTTATTTAGCAATATGAAAACTAGGCAACCTACTTTCTTATTTTCAGTCAAATTTGAACCATTGCTAAGGAAATATTTTGAATTGGTATGCAACTGGATCCTATTTCAGTACAACAGCCTACAACCTATGGCCCTGAAACTTGAGTTATTTTTTAGAGAGACTTGTTAATGTCCATGCTGTGGTCAGTCCTAATCACAACTTTAATTACTTTATAATTACACAAGTACCATCGTGTGAGTAGATGTTTTCTCTCACTGAGGAGGACGGACAGCCTCCTCTTGATCATACTCTCCTCAGGCTCCTCCTTTGTCATCTCTCTGCTTCCTTTCCAGGTAATTAAAATCTATGAAATTCAGGACCAAATCCAATAGTTAAATAATTTATTGTATGGTTAACAGACAAGCTATACTCTTCACTTATTGAAGGGACAATTAAAAAAAAACATAAAACTTTAATTCATATGATGTTTAATTGATAGGTTTGAAGCCAATTATGGTACAAATGTACTCTTCTCCCAGTTTTAACTCCTACATTATTTTTCATTAAAAATGTTAAATGAAAAGAAATTGTCATTAAGTATCAGGAAAAGCTGTCACTGAACCTAGCAGGTAGTATCTGTTAGCACAGCTAAATTCACTGAGGGAAATGGAATCATTTCTTGATAACCACTGTCAGGCAACACAGACACAGACAAACACACACACACACACACACACACACACACACACACACACACACACACACGGCAATATTCTATACTAATAGCTTAAGCATGTATCCAAGCCAGAACATTGGAAAGTATCAAAATTTTTTTTAAATCCATAATGAAATAAACATGAGTTAACACTTATTAAGACCATAAAATTGACACTCTTAAAAAAGATAAATATGCCCCAATACCCCTAAGACACAGGATTACTCAGCTTAAAATCTTAAATGCTACCAGTTAATATCTGCTCCCCATTTTTGGTCTTGCTCCCTTCCCAAGAGACCTTTCACATCTAAGAAAAAACTAAAAAAACATCAAAGCCGCTGGTAAGATTGAACCCCTGATCTGAACCATGAAAGTTATCTTTGCCCCTTTCTGTTTCAATATTTCCCAGGAGAGGGCTATAGTCACCATTTACAGTCTTAATCAAATGAACTTAAAAAAATTATATTCCCCTCTCCTTTTTGTTTTATTCTTTTTTTCCAATTTCTATACTTTCTAAACTTATTTAATTAAAGGCCCTGAGTGAAAAAAATAGTTTGTACTGGAGTGAGGACTGTGCAGAGTTGATATAAGATGGGGGTAGGAATCATGCTGCCCCAAGGAAAAATGAAAACAATATCACAATTCTATGGACATCTATGTTTTCACCTGGGGACAGTGTTTTCTAGTATTTATGTGCTAGTGGATCTGTGAGTTCTATCAGAACTTTATTGCATGTTACTTGATTCACCTTTCAGGGCTTCCCATATTGTCTGTCTTTCCTAAGGGTTCCGTGTTGGAAGGAACCCCTTCTTTTTGAAAATTTCCAGGGGAAGAAAGCTTGTTGTTATCAGCCATCCCAACCCACTTGTGAAAGACTTCAATTTTAAGGAAGAGCTTCCCTGTGCTTTCTAGCCCTTCTCCTGGATCTGGGGTCTGGTTACGGACATAAGGACAGCGTTTTATTATCCTGGCACAGTTTTTCAACTTCTGCAGTCCTGATACTTTGCAGGGGGTTGGGGAGATGATTCTTTGTTGGGAGGGGCTGTCCCTTGTACTGTGGGCTCCCTGCCGTTTTCCCACTAAGTAGCAGTAGTACCCCTCCATCTTCCCTTACCCACTTCCTCCCGCCCCACCAGCTGTAACCATAAAAAAATCCCCTAGGTATGTTGGGCGGTGAGAATTACCCCTGGTTGAGGAACACTCTCTAGAGAATGAGAACATAGCTAGTTTGTGGCAAAGCTTGGGCTCAAACCCAGGCTTCTATCCTCTTACTATTTCTATATTCACTTAACATAGACTCTCATTTAAAAGAAATGGTTTTAGACGTGTAAAGAGGACAGAGATTAGGATCCCCTGTTCTAAATGAGTGTGTGTGATGTCACCTGGTGTCACTCAGTGGGCCTGCTTCTACACTTTTACGACACCAAGTGCTCGCCAGACTGGGGCATTGGATTATAATCTATGAGAGTCTTTTTTTCACCAAAATTCTGTGACCTTATGTATTACATAATAAAAAGATTTAAAGATACATCATCACATCATCTCTGCCATGGCTTGGCCTGGCCTACTACTTTTTGAATAGCCACTCTGGATATAGCTTTTAGTTGGACATTTTGCTAATTTCACACCCTGCTGTTCTATTTCCCCACACTAACTTTTAAAATATGTGTGGGTGTTATTAGAATTTTACTGAGGTGTTTTTTTGGTGCTTCGATGAACGAATCTGCCTAATTTTTGAGCTGTCTTCCCCAACCATATTTTTCTTTGTGAGCCCTATTATTTTTAGTGATCAATTTTGTGGAATGTAAGGTCTCTCAGGAACATGTATATTGTGTTATTACTGTTATGACTTGTAGTTTAAAAAAGTAAAATACTGCCAAAAGGCTTATAAAAATAGCCCTAGATTTCTGTCCCAAAACTTTAGAACCTTTTCTTTATCCCCAGTATTCTAAGATTTCATGATGTGCCTTTGTGTGGGTTGTTTTTCATTCATTTCACTGGACACTCAGTGGGTATTTTTAATCTGGAGTTATATGCCTTTCACTGTGGAAATTTTTCTCATATCATTTCTTTGATAATTCTCCTTTCACCATTTTTTTCTAGAACTTCTATTAATACAATGAAAGTGGAAGAAGATTTAAGTGAAACTTCCTCAGTTATATAATCCAAACTATAAAAATAGAAGTGAAAGGAGGCTGATGCCAGGTGTTAGCCTAAGAGTTGGCATATATTTGTTGGAGGTTTATTGCAAGCCAGTCTTGCTGTTATTTGTTTAAATTTTTCAAAAGCTAAAGTCAAAATTGCCTATTTAACTTAGATCATTTCAAAAAACTCATTATTTGCATAGTGTGTTTGAAGGAAGTTAGACTATTAAGAGTTACTAGGAAAGGATAAAATTAGACTATCTATATGGGGAAAATGAATGAGAAAGTTGCATTCGGGTAGTATGCTCTTTACCAGCCCACGCTGCCATCTCCTAGTTGCTGGGAATGTGGACTGATAACTCATAGCATCCCCTTCTCTAGAGAACTGTCCTGGCTAACCAGGAGCTGCCTCTTCTGAGTGGCTATGCAGGGCTCAGAACTCAGACAGTAACTGACAGTCATGAGAGTAAACAGGCTCGATGCTTGTTCAAATGGGATTGACTGGGTAGGGTAGTGTGTCGTCTACATTTTTCACTGTCAACTAGACTGAAGGAAGTTTCCAGTTGAGACCAGATTCTTGTGTAGGTTTCTTGCCCTGACCTATCCTGGTTCTCTCCTCTCTCCCAAAAACTCTCCCTCAGTCTATCACTGGAACAAGAATCCCCATCTCAGGCTCTACTTCTGTTACCAAACCAAACTTAGGTCCGATGGCCTGCCTGCAGTAAAGCCAATCTACTGACACTGGGTTGTGGTGAAGGAAAGCACAGCATTTATTGCAGGGCACCAAGCAAGGAGTCCAGGACAGCTAGTGCTCAAAAGGCTCAATCTCTCCCGATGGCTTTCAGGGAAAGGTTCCTAAAGATAGTGTGATGGAGGTGTGTTGTGAGGTACGTGATCATCTCGTGAACGTTCTTTTGATTGGTTGGTGGTGAAGGAATCAGGTAATCGAGAGTCAAAAATCATCAACCTTCTGATTCCAACTGATCTGGGGTCTATGTGCTTGTGGGCAGCATACAGTTAACTTCTTCCATCTGGTGGGGGTTCAGTATCTGCAAAACAACTAAAAGGCCATGACTCAGAATATTATCTATAGCCCTTGAGGAGGAACTAAACATTCTTGACTTTATTTGATGGCTAAACTATTATTATTTTGTCTTGCTTGACTGTTTTCCTTCCTTTTTGCATTTTCTCACCTCTCTGATTAAATTTATTCTTTGGAATTCGGGGAAGGCCAGGAAGGCTAAAGTTTTCTACAGACAAGAGGCAGGCGGAGGACATGGTGGGGATCTGACCCAGGAAAGCCGTATAAGGTCCCATTCGGTCACACTTCCAGGGTAGCTGACCTAAGACAAAAATAAAGCTTTTAAATTCAAAGACCTCTGCCCACCCCCAGCCCCGATTATTCCTGTTTATAGTATCCTGTTCTTGTTATGTGAATGTGATATTTTAAAAGGTTTGTTCTGTTTCCTGAATCATCTCTACTTTCTTTTTATCTGTTTGTTTTGGTCTCTCCTTCACAGTGAAGACTTTGCTCAAATGCCCGGTGATATTTGTCTAGCCATTCCTATTTAAGGTAGGAATACCAAAACATAGTTTGGAAGCTCTGTGTGGATGGTGGACTTGTTCTTGGTGGACATCACTTGTAAGAAAGTTTTATGGTCACTGGTTTATCACTAGATGTGCCCAAATATTTTATCCTTTGTGTGGTTCAATTTCTCTGGAGAAGGATTCCCTTCTCTCTTACCTACATTGTGTAAGCTTGGTTTCCTGGCAGCTTTTTTAGAGCAGTGGGGGAAGGGTCTATACAGTCATTATACAGTGAGCTTTCACTTCATCCCCTTGTTTCAATCCAACTGATCATCCTTGCCCATTTTAAGCCTAACATATTTGCCGCCAGAGCCCCTCTGGTTCCATTTTTCTAGAAAATAAACCCAACCATCTCCTGGCAAGGGTCAGGGAGGAGAAAAGATAACCAAATATCTGATTCTTATCATAGGGACTTTCAAATAAGTCTCCCGCTTTTTTCAGTCTTATCACCTTAGTCATTTTCCCTGGATAGCCTTGCTTTTTATCAGCCCCATCACCACATATTTTAGCTGGAATAGATTTTTCTACAGTATTTTATTTACTTAACAAAAACTTATATAGTGTTTACTATATGCTAGTACAGGTCTAAGTACTCTGCAAATACAACTTATTTCAATAACACAATGATCCTATGCGGTAATATTATTACCCCATTTTACAAATGAGGAAACTGAGCACAGTGTAACTTTCCCAAGTCACATAGCTACACAATGGCAGTGCCACACTTTTTCTTTTTTTAATTAATTAATCCTTTTATTTATTTTTGGCTGCATTGCGTCTTCATTGCTGCACGCGGGCTTTCTCTAGTTGTGGTGAGCGCAGGCTACTCTTCATTGCAGTGCAAGGGCTTCTTATTGCAGTGACTTCTCTTGTTGCTGAGCGTGGGATCTAGGGCACACGGGTTTCAGTAGTTGTGGTGCACGGGCTTCAGTAGTTGTGGCACACGGGCTTAGTTGCTCCGTGGCATGTGGGATCTTCCCAGACCAGGGATCAAACCCATGTCCCCTGCATTGGGCAGGCAGATTCTTAACCACTGCACCACTAGGGAAGCCCCTGAAGTCAAATTTAAAAGCTTATTTTATTGCTTATACTTTGGTATTATGTGTAAGAATTTTTGTCTAACCCAAGTTCATGAGAATCTCACATATATATATTTTTTTCTAGAAGCTTTAGGTTGTACATCAAGGACTATGATACATTTTTAACTTTTTATATAAGTATGGATCAAAGTTGATTCTTTTGCATATGAATATCATATTGTTTCAACTGTCATTTTTTCTAAAGGCTCTACTGAATTCAATTGTCAGAAATCAATTGAACATATATTTATGAGTGTATATGTCCATTATATTCTGTTTTCTTAATCTATTTGTCTATGTTGCTACCAGTACCTTGCTCTTTTGATTTATTATAGCCCTATAATAAGTCTTGAATTCAGAATGTGTAAGACTTCTAACTTCATTCTTTTTCAAAGACGTTTTGATTGTAATAGATTCTTTGCATTTTCATATAAATTTTAGAATCAGTTTGTCAATTTCTGCTAAAAAAATTCTTCTGGAATTTCGACTGAGATGGTGTTGAATCTATAGATCAATTAGGGAGAATTGACCTAGGAACAACAGTGAGTCTTTTAATCCATGGTCTTTCCATTTATTTAAGTCTTCTTTAATTTTTCTCAGCAATATTTTGTAGTTTTCAGTGTAAAGATTTGATAGATCTTTGGTCAGAATTATTCTATGCATTTCATATTTTCAGTGTCATTGTAAATGACGTTTTTCATTTTTAACTTCCAATTATTTATTGCTAACATACAGTGAATAAAATTGATTTGTGTATATTGATCTTATATTTTGTAACATTGCTAAATTTGCTTATATTCTAGTAGCTTTTGAAATATATATTCCATAGGATTTCAACATAGACAAGTAGTTTGTGAATAAAGATAGTTCTGCTTCTTCTGCTACTGTCACTTAACCTTAACTGTTGTTCAGTCCTAGTCCATGAATTAATATATGTGGAAACTGAGGTCCAAAGAGAATGAATTCACCAAGTTAATGTTACCTGTGAAAGATAGATTTAGAATTGAATCGAAGTCTCCTGACATCAAATCTGGCATATTCCCACAAATTATTACTGCCTTGCAGGAATAAGATTCTCACTCAAGCTGTCCTAAATAAAAAGGTACTTACTTTCCTCTCATATCAAGAGATATCAGAAAGGATAGCCCCTAGCTCTCATCTTCAAGTATATTTCTGCTAGTCAATTGCTCACCTTAAGGTAAATTTCTGAAACAAATTTTGGGGAAACCTCATAAAGGACTTTTTTCTATCTAGTCTCAAGCCCCATCTTAGGCCCAAATTAATTCCACTTCACCACCCCCCCCCCTTTTTTTTCTTAAATTTCTTTATTTCTTTATTTCTTTTTGGCTGTGTTGGGTCTTTGTTTCTGTGCGAGGGCTTTCTCTAGTTGCGGCAAGCGGGGGCCACTCTTCATCGCGGTGTGCGGGCCTCTCACTATCGCGGCCTCTCTTGTTGCAGAGCACAGGCTCCAGACGCGCAGGCTCAGTAGTTGTGGCTCACGGGCCTAGCAGCTCCGCGGCATGTGGGATCTTCCCAGACCAGGGCTCGAACCCGTGTCCCCTGCATTGGCAGGCAGATTCTCAACCACTGCGCCACCAGGGAAGTGCCCCCCCCCCTTTTATAGGTTTCAAGGAAGTGGGTTTTATCCCACCTTCATCTCCTTTAAAAATTGCTTACGCTCCCTACCTTTCTGGACCTTTCTCTTGCAAGCCTGCCTGCAGAGTATGAAGCTATATTTCTGCTTTCTTCTTTCTTAATGTCCTGGAGATAAGCACACAGACCCTTTTTATTTTAAGGAGTTTAGTGCTAATCACTATGGGGAAACAGATGGTAATAGCAAAAATAGCATTACCAGGAAAGTTACAAAGGTTCTAGAAATTTTACAAAATTCTTACAGTTGTATTCTCTGGTCCATGGTTCTTGGGTCCCCCTAAAGGGATAATGATCAGTCTTTTGTGTACTGTTTTCATTGTATGTAGGGCTCCTCAGCCACTTCTAGCAACGGAATTTTGTTTGACATATGCCACTCTTTCTAATCAAAGGATGCAATAAATCTAAAGATTTAATAAAGGGAAGAACTATTTTCTCTCAGGTGGGAAATTTGTATTTCTGTAGCTTTTCAAAATTGGTGATAGCCATAGTCCTGTCCAGGAAGTGATTGCCTAGGATATTTCTACACTAAAGACTCTCGGTTTACACGGTTGAAATCACACCAGGAAGTCCTGATAAGTAAAATTCAGATTCAAAGTCCCATTAGGTGAGTTTCCAGATGCTACGAAAACAGAGAGGCCAACTCTTAACAGTTCTCAGAAATTAGCGAATAGGTTTTAGGGTTTTCCTGTTTCCTGGAGTCAGGGGACAGGTAAGGATAGGGAGCCAGTCCAGAGTTATAACAACCAGAAACAAAATATCCTACAGAGTAGACAGTGGGGAGTTAAACACAGATGGCTGGAATTGGAAATGAAGTGTTGACTTGGGTCAGATAAGAGAAGGTAGTTATGTGGCAGCAATACTGAAAGCTGAGTCAGAGTGGTGACTCTAAGCTGAACAGGAGCGAAGGCAGAATCGGTGTCACTGATTATAAAGGGTAGTGTCAGAGAGTCAGGCCAGCAGCATGGCAAAGTGTCCTTGAAGGCTTTTGACATTTAGCTACATCTGGTCCTGACTTTTCGTTCATCTGGCTTCACGATGATATCCTTTGCCAACTGTCCACATGTTCTCTGCTCACTTGTGTGAGCTCATAGATGGTGAGAAGTGACATAAGCACTGAGTGATCCTCTAGTGCAGCCCCCTCACTTAACACATAATGAAAAAGATGTAAGTTTATGAAAAACATATGAGACAACTGTGATACTGTCATGGTCTGTGAGGTATGGGGGAGAGCGCTCAAACAGATGTCAACAGGCCTTGAGGAGATTCCTGCTCAAGTCCTCTCTACATTGTGGTTTCATGTTCTACAATACCTGCCTTCCTTGTGGAATGTCATAGGTTGAAGATCAAATGAGATGATGCTTGTGGATGCTCTTTGCAAATTGTGAAGACAGCAGAAAAATAAAGCCCAAGGCTCAGACAACAATGCGTACTCAGTTGATATCACAGACTGGATAGTCCCAGGAACCAGCATTTGGAGAATTTGTGGAAGATTATATGTAGGCACGTATAAGGAGAAAAGAAATGACCAGCAAACATCTGTAAGGTAGAGAAAAAGGACACAATTAAGTAATTTGATTATAAACCCATGTGCTTAACTAACCACGCTGCCCTGACTCTCTAATAAAATAAAAGCACTTGGAAAATGTTTAGGCACAGCGTATTGTAAAGTGATGGTCTCTTGTTCAGCCTGCTGCTTCTGAACGGGCAGTAGGCCTGACTTCATAACTTACCAAGAGAATTCTGAGAGGTGAGTAGGTACTTACCAAGGTGATGCCCTGAGAGAAAGTGAGTGTTTCGAAGAACAATGTAGGCTCTCCAGGGGAGATCTCAGTCAGTGTTTGGGTCAGTGTTTGGGAGAGAAACCTAAGGCAAGACATTAAATGCAAATATCATTCAGCTTTAGCTGGTAGTAGAACCCATGAACACAGACGTGATTAATTACAGAATGTGAAGAGTAAGAAGAAAAACAGGATTAAATCCTAAATAACTTCAGGATTTAAGAGACAAGCAGGAGGAAATTTAGCCAGAGAGATCAACAAGGGTAACTCAGAAATGGCAAGGAAACCACTCCAGCCAACTACTGCTGCTGCCACAAAGCAGTCAACTTTTCAGTGGTCCCAGCTGTTTCGCCAGGAACTCGATCTGGCTGTAAGTACTCCTGCTTCCAGAAACTGACTCCTACAAGGTTCCTGATTCTTGGCATCATTAGCTCCTGGGTCAAAGTCTGGTGTTGGTGTATCTGATTGATGAAATGTAGATCACTGATCATGTCTGAGCTCCAAGGGAAGATGGAAGAGAGAATATCTGACATTTTCCTCTTCTATAATGGGAGGTGAGACCTGCTTCTCACCACGTTCCCGTAAGACAGATTCCCCAAACACAGGAAGGAATTCAGTTAGACAAAAAGAATAACAAATGCCCATTACACTGAGGTACTGCAGTTGGTGACTCTGAGAGGGGATAGAGATGAATTACCATGGAAATTACTGAGAAGGGAAAACAGTTTTCTTTGTATATTGTTCTAAAACAGTAGCGAGTTTATACTGAGGAGTTCAACTAGAAAAGTGAGATAGAGAAACCTGTATTTTAGGCTTGTGTTCTTTTCACTCCACTGAAATTATTAGTCCACAAGTTATTCTTAACACTTCATTTATCAAGTAGTTCTAGCCTATGTCTTAGCAACTACTCTGCAGTATTTGATACTTTTGACGCTTCCTATTGTTTATAATTCTTCATTTTGATTTCTGAGTTATCCTTGTTAATCTCTTTGGCTGGATTTTCTTCTTCTGCTTGTCTCTTAAATCCTGAAATTATCTAGGGTTTAATCCTTGTTCTTCATTCTACTCTGCACATTCCGTAGTTGATCTTATCTATGTCCATCGGTTCTACTACCAGCTAAGACTGGATGATATTTGCATTTAAATGTCATGCTGCAGGTCTCTTCCCCAAACACTGACCCATATAGCCAACTACCTACTTATCATCTATACTTGGCTATCCGAAGGCATCTCAATGTTAACCTGTCTGGAATGGATATTGTTCTTTATCTTTCTCCTCTACCTATTTTTACCCATATTTTCTATCCTTTTTAGTGTTGCCAATATTTGCCAAAACACCCAAGTAAGAAGTGCAACAGTCTAGATTTCCCCTTCCTCACTGCCCATATCAGTCAACAACTATGTCCTTTTAATATGTCTCTGTCATATGTTACATCTGCTCCTTCCTCTCCAACCAAAGGTATTCGCTTACATGTCTTGTCACGCACGATAGACTGTAAGTTCCTTGAGATCAGGAATATGTCTTCTTCAACTTTATGACCACAAAACTAAGAAGTGAGACCACCTGTGTCAATAAGACTTAATTGTAAAGATAAGACTGTAAACAAGTACAAAGTTTGCTGTTTGTTTCAGGCAATTCTGGCAAACTAATTTATTCAGGCAACCAGTTTGTTCATCTGGGCAAACAGTTCTCTTATTGGCCAACATTCTTCTTACTGGAGCAAATAACTCTCTTATCAGGCAATTGTTTTCTCATCAAGAAACTTAAATTTATCTGTTCATCAATTTTAAACTATTGTTATGCATTTTGCCCAATTCTAACAATCTTCCCACCTTAAATCATTGGAAACCAATCTCCAAAACCCTATAAATATCTTTCCCTAACTTCTCCTTTGAGACACTAAAAGACTATAAATGTGGTTTTCTCCCTTGTTGCAGGAACATCCAATAAATTTAGCTTTGCCTGATCAACAGGTTTCTCTGGTGGATTCTGTGAAGGAGTCAGCAGTAAACAAACATAGTTCCTGACACATAGTAGGTTTTTTTCATTAAGTAACTAGGCAGAAATTTGGGTAGGGTGTTGTATGAGAGAAATTCAGAAGAGAAGGGTATATGTTTCTGCTCACTTATACTGAAGGGATCCTACATGACCTGGCAGAAGTATTTCGTAGTTCTCATGTAATAAGAAAATGTTGATCTCATTTTAGCAACAATAAACCCAGGTGCTAAAGGTATATGGAATTTCCCATTGCTCAATCTGAAATAATTATAGACATGAATACTCAGTATTTCTTATTTTCACTTTACCCTGGGCCAGACTGTGACAAGTAAAATGAATCCTGTTCTCCGAATCTATTTGCTACTTTATCCATCGGTCTCCTCCTAACCTCTGCTTCTGAGAATCTAACCTCTTAACTGGCAGTGAGGATTAGAAATTTTTATGATGCGTTAATCTTCATTAAGGTATTACCTTTAACAGGAGATGTTTGATCATGAAAATACCTTAATGTTTGGAATAAATAAATGAATCAATATGCTTTACTGAATGAGCCATAAAGGAGTTTTAACAGAGGGTTGGGGAAGGGAGGCAGATAAATTATACATAGTTGATCCTTGATATTCTGAAACGAATTGTCATGAGACCCTAAATCTCTGAATTCACAAATACTAACATGCCTTGCTATTTCCCTTATGAGTTGTTTATCAGGTAAGAAATAGTGGACAAAGCAAATCCCCACTGAATTGCAGGTGCTGACTTGATGAGCAGTCCGCTTGGCTAACTTCCTAGCTAAAATAGTCCCCTTCCAACCCTACTCTCCATAGAGATCCCAGAGTCTTGTGCATCATAATTCAAAGCCATGCCTCTGCAAAATTACAAATTACTCTATGTTATAAACTTTGAACACATAGTAACTGTTGAAACCTGAATATTAAATCTAGGAATGACAAGGTTCTACTGTGCTCTTATTTACTCAATTAGTTGATGGAAATCTTTCTGAAATTAAAATCCTGAACCTGAAATGTTTTTATTTTCACGTTGACAGCCCACATGATGCTGAACAGAGTAGGCATTCAATTCAAGTGTTACTGAAGACATAAATTAATTTCCCTTGGTGAAGTGAAATATACAAATGACAATAACTTTCCTCAGGTCACACAGGGAGCCAATAGTGGTGTCTGCTGTGGTGACCACACATGGGTTCTCCCAGGAAAGTCCCTACCTATACCTGTTTTCCCATTCAGTCCTACTTAGCATTTTTTAGAACAAAAGTATCCAAATTTGGATGGTAAATTGTAAAATCACCCTCTGTCTAACGCTGATCTTCTCTCTCCCTAAATCTGAAACTTATTAATTGGTTGTTTTCATTTTTTGTTTGGAAAATATTTTTCCTGGAATTGAAAAAGCAGTCTTTCTCTGGGAATGACAAAGTACAGTAAGTGAAATCATATTGTGAGAAGTTCTCTCAACTTAATTCAGTGGGCACTGTGCCACACAATTTAGAGACTCTGTTTCATACCTGTGAACTGCTAGAGTATTTAAACGAAATAATTTTAATTAAGAGACTTTTTCTATACTTGTTAATCTTCCCTACAGATACTTCAGTGAATGATCTTTCCTCGTTCTCAATCAGGTTAAGGGAACAGAACTGGTCCTCAGTTGTTGTTTTTTTTAAAATTAATTTATTTTTATTTATTTTATTTTGGACCGTGTTGGGTCTTTGTTGCTGCGTGCGAGCTTTCTCTAGTTGCAGCGAGTAGAAGCTACTCTTAGTTGCTGTGCGTGGGCTTCTCATTGTGGTGGCTTCTCTTGTTGCAGAGCACGGGCTCTAGCACGCAGGCTTCAGTAGTTGTGGCGTGCAGGCTCAGTAGTTTTGGCTCACGGGCTCTAGAGCACAGGCTCAGTAGTTGTGGCGCACGGGCTTAGTTTTTCTGCAGCATGTGGGATCTTCCCAGACCAGGGCTTTAACCCGTGTCCCCTGCATTGGCAGGCGATTTCTTAACCACTGCACCACCAGGGAAGCCTTGGTCCTCAGTTTTAAGAATCTTAGAGCTCAATGAGACTGACAGTTCATGAAATTGACCAATCAGTATGCGGACATAAATGTTAGTTTCTGCAGGTCCTCACAGAGAAGGAACAGTGAAATTACCTAATAGATCTTGCAAGAAACCATGTGAATCTGCCAACACTTTCTGTTCCTAGAAGAAAAGCTTCTGCACTTCCAGTTTATGCTGAGGCTCTAGATTTGCCTGCATGAGCCAATAGAAGATAAACATTTTTTCATTCATATATTCAGTGATATTTATTTAGTATTTGCTACATTAACAAGCACAATTCCAATTTCTAGCCAGACACTGAGATAGATAAAACAGAGTATCCTTTTTCAAGCATCTTTTGATATATGGATGGGGCTGAAAAGCTAAGATTCTATTTTCTCAAAGAGAAGCAAATGAAAGGAAATAACATTTTAGGGCTACACAATTTTAAAAGGTCTCATGTTCATAAGTTCTCAGGTAATCTCCTGTTGATCCTCAAAGGTACCTACAAGAAGCAAAATCATTTCTCCTGGGAGGGTTCTTTTATACAGTCTCATATTAATTTAGGAAAATATTGTGGCTTAGAAATTATGGTCAATTGCATTTTTGTTGCAGAGGGTGAAAAACCAAACCTTTCTGTTTGTTTAAAGGAGTGGAACATCAAACAATTCTTGAAATGGAAAAATGACTCTTTAGGTACCAATTTAGTGTCATTATGGCCTTCACCAAAGACAATGTCCATCAAGCCAAATTATTATTAACACTCTCCAGTGTGGTCGGTCTAAAATGCCACTTGATCACTTACTCCAACATATAACAGCTTTTAATGGTAGTAAGTATTTCTTAAATCTCCTCCTCATGTGAATGCTAGGCCTAATTTTCTTATTTTTGGCTCAGTCGAGATGGAGACAACCTGGTTGCTCTCCTAGGAAGAAGAGCGTTAAGTCTTCCATTAATTAAACCATTGGCACATTTGTCGAGGTTCATAAGACACTGAATCATACCGTAGGAAATAAGACATGCTTGCAATAAACAGAAAAGCAACAATTCCAGGCTCTAGAAAGGCCACAAGTATGGTCCAGGCAGAAAAGTACAGTGGGGAGAGGGAGCCAGGAAAAGGATCTCGGAGAGAATGAGATTTGTGGTAGGCTTCGAGGCAGAGTAGCTGAACAGAAGCTGCACAAATAGGAGAGGTCATGGAGGGGAAGAAAGCAGCATGGACAAAGTTCCAAAATGCAATTTTATTTATTCCTAACATCAGAGATCATGTGCTACCTAAGGATATTTATTAAATAATTATGATAAGAACAATACATTCTTATTAAAGAAAACATCAATTTATTGAAGATAGAAAGAACAACAAAAATTACCTCTAATCCTGCCATCCTTTCCCGGCCATTATTGATGTTCTAGTGTAGTTGATTCCAGACTTCTGTGGGCATCTTTAAAACATGGTTTCAATATCTGTGTCATGTGGGTTTTTTAATTTAATGCAGTAATAAGCATTTTCCACATTACTTATGCATTTATTTTATTCCATGCACACCTACCATAGTTTTATTTTATAATTCATATATACTTATCCCTTATATAATCACATTCATTATTATTGTAAATCATTTACTGTTAACATCTTTGTACATAACAGTATTTTTCCATCATGCAGTCTCTTAGGCAGGGAGTAGAGGGGAGTGGACAAAACACAGACTTTGAATTTAGATCTGATTTTGATTTTGGTTTCTGCCATTTATAGCTTATGATCTTAGGCAATGCATCAAACTTCTCTTGAGCCTTGGTTTCCAAAATTATAAATTGAGCATCCCTATGGTTACTTTGTAGTACTATTTTGAGAATGAGAATTAATAATTGAAAAGTGTGAAGTGCTTAGAACAGTCGCTGGCACACAGTGGATACTCAATAAATGATGGGTATTATTTTTAACATTGTTATTAGTATTAATTTTGATATTGGCTCCCCTTGAGGATAATGGGGATTATTGAATAAAACCATTTCTTGGAAGGTTGGTGGGGGTCCTGTAAGGAAAACATGAGAAATAAATTCAGAGACGTTCATAGCCGGATTTAGTAGGATTTGAGTGTCTGCTTAAATCCTGCTTCTTAACCCTGGGAGCTCCTCTTAGGTCCTCTTCTAGGAGCTGTTTATGATTCCAAATAAGAGAGTGTTTTAATGAAAGCAATATTTTGAAGAAATCAATAATTAGTCTTGTTTTTTCTCCAGGTTAAACAATCCCAATATTATTAACATTTCCCTATTAGACTTCATGCTTTCCAGATGAATCCCTTTGAATTCTCCCCATAGCTTTCCACTTACGTAGATGTGACTTATATTTAACTCTGTGATGTGACTTCTCCCCCACCCAGTCCCTACCCTAATACAAATAACTCCTACTTTGGGACAGAAAATAAAAGACTTGAAATTGCCTAACATCAAAAAAACAAAAACAAGAATAAAAACAAAAACTCTATAATTGAATCCCGATTCCATATCTTGGTCTAGCAAAATTAATTAAATGCCCAAGATTTAAAAGGAGACTGCATAAAATACTTTGGTAGTATTTTATTACTGAACTCTTAATATATATATTTTTGCATTCATGTAAGTCCTTCAAAGATTTATTCTCTCAATTACCAATCAAAAGAACTCATGAAGCTAGAGTCAGTGGACCAGGCAGGATTAGAGGTGCCTGGGAAGACGGATGCACTCTCCACAGCATCTGAGCTTTAAAGAACCTCACCTGCTGCTCATTTCCTGGACCAAGTGACAGCTGACAGAGTGGCTCATGATGACTCATTTGGACTTATAAAAAGCCACCTTTTTAAAAAGAACTAAAGAGGTTCCCCCTTCTTAGGATCAATTAAGATAGAGACTAAATGGGTTGATTCTTAAGTCTTATTTGTAAGAAGTCAGAAACTAATTCTTTTATGGGGGAAAAAAAAAACTAGTAAAAAACCTAAGCAAATGCTATGTTTAAAAAGTCATCAAAACCATTCTTTGTTTCTTTTCAGGAAAAAAGAAAAAGTTAAATAAAGGACATGACCTTACTTGAATTTGGGCACTTTTATTGAAATCTATAAACATTGATACTGTCTGCTTGGAAGTGGATTTATTTCACTTCCTTCTTAGGCATGAATGGTAGTTATGAAGGGTGTTTGTTTGTGGGGTTTTGTAATACCCTTAATGAAGGCTTTCAGTGCCCTTGCCCTATCTGTATGGATTGGCTTTTCCACAGATATATCAAAACTTTCACTGAAGTAATTAAAATAATATTTACAATATTGTTTTACTGTGTACAATAAAACACTATGAGCTCAGGAAATTAACTTATAGAAATCATATAAAATACCTTCTCATAAAAACAGTCTTTCTTCATTTTCCTATATTGAAATAGAACTACTTCATTTTCTTCTTAAACTCATCTTCCATTGAAGGTGTGTCCTAAAACTTCAGATAGGTTTTCCTGTCCTCCAGTGTATCCTACCATCTATTATCAATTATTAATAAACAAACATTTAAATACACTAAGGGAACTTCTATTTAAAGTCATCCAATGTTGAATTACTTTATAATGTTCATCTTTAATAAAGTAAAACAAGTGCGGAAGAAGGGACCAGAACAGGGCACAGGCTATGTAAGGGGGTAAAAGGGAGGGGGCAGGTGTTTGGGGGTTGGAATGTGATGTTTGATTCTTTAAAAAGAGCCATGGCTACAGGATATGTCAATTCTATATGTCAATGTTTATCATCCTTTTTTTTTTTAAATTATCACCTCCTGAAGCTTTTTCTTTTGCCTTTTTAGGCATTTTTTCCCTATCACTGCCACCTCCCTATAAAATTTTAATGCCATAGATATACTGTATATCTGTTTTTGTATGATATGTACTTCTGTGTTTTATACATAAAAAGAGTAAATTTCTTTTCTTTTTTTTTTAACCTCCCACTCAGGTTTACTCCCTTGGGATGATATTGAGAATCCATGTTCTATGTGAGCATGCTGTGAGAATCCATGTTCTATGTGCTTAAGAGATAATTTGTGCACTTAATGTGACCCAGGAGAAGTTGTGTATATCATAAAGAACTGGCAAAAGTCAGGACTGATGCACTATTTAAATGGAAAAGATGAGAGTCACAGTCCTTTGTTTAGGGGTTAAATGGAGGAGAAAACTCCAAGGTTCTTTCAGCAGAAACTACCAGGTGCTACACTGGCAGCGTGAGGTCAGGTTTGAGTTCATCTCCTGTCCATGGAGATGGACCTTCCCATTACCCATGAGATTCACTCATTCATTCCACTAATACTTATTCATCAGCTTCTGTGTTGGAGGTTAAGGTGGTATTTATCACCTGACTGTGGAAATGTTGACATTTTCCATAAAGTCAGAAGAAGTCTGTCATGTACTAGTATCACTAATACAGTTTTACAAATAATTCTACTCATTAGACTTTGCTGGTGTCTTTTCATACAATTAAGGTCAATTACTGTGAGTATATTTTTAGTAGTCTTACATAGCAATTTAAAAAGTTAGACTTTCCAATTTGAAGGTTCCTTAATGAGCAAGAGGTATGCTTCAGACTTGGTGTCTATTATGGGCTGAATTGTACCCCCCCCACAAAAAAAAGATATGTTAGAAGCCTAACCCTCATTACCTGAGAAAGTGACATTATTTGGAGACAGGATCTTTACAGTTCAAATGAGGTCATTAAAGTGAACCCTACCTAATCCAATATAACCAGTTTCCTTATAAAAATTTGGACACTCTACTAGTCTGCTTGGACTGCTGAAATAAAATACCAGAGACTGAATGGCTTAAACAACAGAAATTTCTTTCCTCACAATTCTGTAGTCTAGAAGTTTAAGACCAAGGTGACATCAGGGTAGGTGTCCGGTGAGACCTCTCTTGCTTGCTTGTAGACGGCCATCTTCTCACTGTGTTCTCACGTGGTTTTTCTTCTGTGTTCATGCAGAGAAAAACAGATATTTCTCTGTTCCTCTTCTTCTAAGTCCTATCAGATTAATATCTCACCCGTATGACCTCATTTAACCTTAATTACCTTCTTATAGGGCCTTTCTCCAAATACAGTCACACTGAAGACACACACAGAAAGAAAATGTTGTGAACTGACACAAGGAGAAGACTGGCATCTACAAGCCAAGGAGAAAGGCCTGGAATATGGCACATAAGCTTTAGATTTCTGTCCTCCAGAACTGTGAGGGAATAAATTTCTGTTGTTTAAACTATCTAGCTTGCGGCATTTTTGTTATGGCAGCCCTAACAGACTAATACAGCATGGTCTCACGAAGTAGAAGTGATCTAAGTTAGCATCATGGTCATTATACTGAGACACTTGAGGCCAAGCTCAAAGGAGCAAAAAAAAAAAAAAAAAAAAGTAAATTAAGCCCAAGTCTTATGAAACAAATTGTGAAAGCTTTTACCAAACTGATATCTGGTTCATCATTCTGTTTTAGGCAAATATCAATACATTCAGATTTTTCTGTTCCCTTGAGTCCACCCTTCTGGCATTTTGGAGCAATTGTTATGAGGACAAAGGAAACTGTGGAAGCTTAAACGGAAAAGCCAGATGAGGGTCAACAAAGTCAGGGTGGCGAAGAAAGTGTGGCCGGAAGGATGAGGCTGTGTGAACAGAGTGGGAATTGGAGATAAGGTTGATTTAAGGATGCTAGTGAAGATAAAGAACCTTTGGAATGGAGAAATGAATAAGGGTCTTGAAAAGTAATGAATTACCTAAAAGAGTGGTAGTGAGAGGAAAATATATTTGTAGATAGTTTCCAGAGAGCATAGGGATCTGATGGTGAAGACTGATCGAGAATGGGAAAATGAGAGATTAGCATATTGCTAATTGCATATGCATTTTGCAATTACATATTGCATATTCCTAGTAAAGATTGTTTACTGTATCTTTCAAGAGCAAATGTTCCTAGCTGCCCATGAGGCCAAATTACTGAGATTCTTCGTCTCCCTTTAGTAAAGTGTGTTCTTTTATGCTTTAGCACACTGTTTGGTTAAGAGACAACCTCTTTTACACTAAAACATGGAGCCAGAATTGACTGATGTGATAGTGTAGGATTTGAAGAGGAAACAAAATGACTTTTAGCCATCTTAATACAACTCATTCTTTTTGTAGTAATCTTTAGAGGTCTTTTAGAGGACTCCTAATTCCATTTTTCTTGCGCTTTTCTATGTCTGGTAGAAAATATTTTTCCCATATTATTGCCACTTAAAAAAAAACATTTTGCCAAAGATACAGATCTCTCCATCTGATTGTGCTGTGGGACAGCAGGTTTTTGGCCCTCTATTTCAACATGTATGTTCACCACTCGAAGTAGCTTTTTGTTGTTGTTATGGTTGTTGCATTAGGATATAATGGAAGTTGTTTGCTTTTGCTAAAGTAAGAGAAAAAAAATGGAGTGAAATCAACTGTGATTTTTTTTTAATACTAGTTTTTCCTGCAGAGGTTGTTACTGATGATATGGCAGAAAACATATTGCTGTATTAACAAGGTCACTCAGTCACAAAATCCTATTAATGTGGAAAATGACAGAACCAAACTGTGTGGTGACAAATAAGGCAAATTTTCACCTTGTATCCTTAAGATTCCTTGTTCAAATTCATATGGATGGCAGGAAAGCTATGAATAAATTCAGGAGATGTGCATGACTCTGTAAGAAATATAATTTATATATCAGTATTGACTGTTTTCTAATTTTGTTTTTTACTTTTTGCAAAAATAATTGTAGCAAGCTAAATCAAGAAATATATTTTCTAATTTATGTTCATATTAAAGACATCTACAGAAGTATAAAGGAACCTGCTGAGTAGAAAATTTCAAACTAAACATATACATTCAAAATATCCCTGACATGTTTACTTATGTTAGAAGTAAAAGCACCAAATAGTCATTAGCATTTTGAACAATAGCAAATGCATTTCAGACTTAGTTTTCAATTTGATGAAGCCTCAAATATTGATTTTTAGCAAAACAGTAAAGTAGGATATAAAATGAAAAGGATCATTAAAATGGTACCACAGAGAGAATAACTATGGTCACTTCAGTCAATGATAAACTCATTTTAGTGGTATAGACTAGACAAATAAAAATAAAGATTATCTTGATTTAGCTTAAGCTGGAAAAGAAATCTTGCAGGTTTATGGCTTCATAAATTGTTCTGAATGTTTAACATCCCATGAAGAAGAAGCAAACAATGAAGATACTTCATTCAAGAATACAAAATCTGTATACTCAGGCAAAAGCCTTGTAATTCAGATTTAGCATCTTGTTTTCCATGTTTGCATTGCTGAAGGGCTTTCCTTGATTATTCTCAAAGCATTTCCATGCAGACAGTACCTACCAGGTAACTTTGTGTTTTAAATACCTACAAGTCTGTCTGACTTAATGGCATTGTAGTTAAATGACACCTTTGTATATTAGGTTCTTTTCTTTAATGCTTATGACTTCTTGTTGATTACAGATAAGTTACACACATTTTGAAAATAAACTATTCTTACATAGAGTGGTAACAACTAACTGTATCCACCAAATACTTTCATTTCTCATTGGAAAACATTAGGAAAGTTAAAATTAGATGTTTTAGAAAAAAGAAAAAAATAGATGTTTTATTAACTGTAAGGTTGACATAAAGCAGAATCACAAAAAAATTAAGAGTTTTACAATTATTTCCCCTTCAGTAATAAGGATGCCATGGCAAGTTTCTCTTGAAGTTCAGGAATGAATGCATCAATCCTGTCTTTCAGTTGAGGTGGGAACTTCTCAATGAATGCAGCATCACAACAGGCCCCACATAGGTTAAACCTATATCAACCCTCTATTGTATTCAAGTAGAATTCCTGGAATAGATAAATAAAGTAGAAGATTAATATATGCTTGTCAGTGGTTCATTTTAAAAATTCTTTGTTGACTACTGCGCTAAATTGTTTTGGAAGTTGGTTCCTACTTCCAGTAAACTCAGTTTACCAGGAGAGAAGAAGCTAGATACATACAAAAAAGTCCAGATTAAGAAATAATATTATATGATTAAGGGCAAATGATTGTCCTAAATGGATTCAGCCTAAGAAGGGAAGGATGGCTTCCCTGTGACATGTAAAATGGGCCATAAAGGACTGTGGAATTTGACGAGTTGAATTTTGGGGAAGACAATTTATGAGATGGAATTAGCATAAATCAAAGAAAAGAGTCAGAAAATAACATATTGGAGGTTCAACAAATTAGAACCATCCCCGAAGAGCTGAGAGTAAATAGAATTGGTTGAAATAGATATTAGTTTTTAAAATAAAAATTTATTCAAATAAACCATGAATTAGTATATAGAAAAGCTGTAAAACTGATGAATAAATTTAAGAACTGGTTCTTTAGGTAGAACAATATTGTAGATAAACCTCTTACAAAGATAATTGAAAAAAAGGAGATGAATTTTAAAAAAACACTAGAATGAGGAAATGGATACAAATCATAGATACAAAGGGGCTTATTTCAATGAAAATAAGATACCATCTGCTCAACCTGAAATAAATCAGATTATAAAGTTGCAATAATTAAACAGAAAAATTTGCACAAGAATAAACTTATAGACTAATAAAATTGAGGAAAATATTCATAAAGAAGTCTAGATACCCATATAAATTTAATACTTCATAAAGATGTCAATTCAAATCAATTATAAATAGAAAAATTATTCAGTAACTAGTGTCAAGCTGGCTGATCAGTTAGAAAAAAACTAGTTATTTTTTCTCACACCATACACCATGTAGGGAAATGAGTAAAATCTTAAAAAATAAAAATTTTAAATTGTTAAAAAAATTATAGGCACGTATTTATACATTCTTGGTATGTCAAACTGAAAATGACTCAATTTCTACAATGAACCACTAACAATTTTATTAAAACATGTAAGCAAACAAAAAGCAATGAAGTCTGTTTAGAAAAGAGCAGAGCAAGAACTGCTTTGTATAAATGGTTAAAGAAGTAAAAACCATTTATAGCCTCCACTTTTTTTTTTTTTTTTTTTTTTTTTTTTGCGGTACGCGGGCCTCTCACCGTTATGGCCTCTCCCTCTGCGAAGCACAGGCTCCGGACTCGGAGGCTCAGCGGCCGTGGCTCACGGACCCAGCTGCTCCGTGGCATGTGGGATCCTCCCAGACTGGGGAACGAACCCGTGTCCCCTGCATCGGCAGGCCGACTCTCAACCACTGCGCCACCAGGGAAGCCCGAAGCCCTATAGCCTCCACTTTTTAGTAGATAAAAATCTAAACTGTGTGGCATTGACACAGTATATTCACACACATACACACACGTTTGTTTTTGGATGTGTGGGTATATATGTTGTGTACAGATACAAGTGTGCACACATATACATACAAATACATCCCTAAGAGTTTTTATTTACAGACAAAAAAAAAAAAAATAGATTTGAGGAACGGTTGAAAGGATACTGGCTGGGTCACAGATTCCCTAGGAAGCTTGAGCAATAAAAGGTCTGGATTCAAGCACTAAGTGGTACAAATCATAGCCAAAAATCATGTGCAGGAGCCTTCTTCACTGCCACGGTTACCGACCATCTCGGATCACAGGGACCCCAATTGGGCCGTTTTCTTGCCAGGTGCCACTCAAGACAATTAAATGCAGACCAGGTTCGGCAAAGCAGAGCAGAAACTTTATTGTTGATCACGGAATAGGGAATGAAGGGCTCATGCTCTAAGACTCCTTCTCCCTAAGGGGAGGGAAGCCAGAAACTTTGAAGAGGTAAGAGGTAGGTGCGCTATCAGAACTCGGGGAACGGGGCAGTAACATCTGGGAAAAGCTGGAGCATGCGCAGTGCTTTGGGCCCCCTCTGCCACTGAACTAACTGGGTGGAGTTCTTAGCGTGGTAATGAGGCAAAGGCAACTTTCAGACGCTTTGGGCCTCATCTGCGCAGGCGCTAGCCTCGTGGTCAGGCTGGAACCAGTTCAGGGCGGTTGACTGTTGCTACTCTAGCCTGTTCTGGGTTTGCCTGGTTCTGCAATTTTCCTTGTGTGGCGTCTGCCTTAGTTTCTGTTAAGCAAGCACAGCAGTGGGCATAGACTGATGGACTGTGGTGCGGAAAATGAAAGTAGGTTAGTCTGCACAAGTGTGGGTCTCTTCCCGGTGACCCCACCACTACCGCTGGAAACATTCTCACTGCCAGTGATGGAAAGGATTCTCCTCTGTCCTTGCTTCTTTGCATCACTTCTGATTAGGCAGGCCTGCGTGTTGGATCCTTGCCTTGGCTACCCGGTAAGTGAAACAGCTACTTGATTGTGACTTGTATAGTGAGAGGCAACCAGGACTCAGAGTGACTCCTCCCTCAGAAACAGGGAGAACAGTGGATTTGCGGATTTGCAGATTTGCATGTGACCGTTCTGTGTGTTTGTTTCTGTGTGCTTAGATAGCATTTGATATAATTTTGTTAAGTGTAAATCATGCTGTCAATGACATTGCGTCTAAAATATCTTACACTATGATTTGCTAAGTATTTTAGTGTATACACCAAGTACATAATTGAGATGTGTGCGAAGGATTTTTCCCCCACTCAGGAAGGTGTAGTCTGGGAGCTAAAACTAGCCTATATGAATATATCTAGGGAATACGGTGAGACAGCCTATATTAAGTTTTGCAATTATTGACACAATTGATAAATGCTGGGGGAACTTAGAAAGGAGAGTGATTTAAGCGGTTGGAAGAGCTAAGTAGCATTCATAGAAAAAGTACTAATTGAAATGGACTTTAAAAGATGGATAATATTTATTACATATTGTCTATAAGTCAGTATATGGACAAGTGTGCTTACATTAGTAATTATGAATATATCATCATCCATCACAAGAAGCACTTGGCTAGTGAGTGAGTTGGTTAGTAAACTGTATATAGCTCATTTCACAGGTGGATTCAATTTTTCTCAAATAATCTGTTGATTTTTATGATACGATTCTGAGCTAAAATAACTCCAATTATTTTAGAAATAAACTTTTTAATGAAGTAGGTATACATAGGAAATAGTGTACAAGTTATGTGTATACATCTTGATAAAAATTCACAAAGTGAACAGACGAGCACACAGATTAGGAAACAATATTTTCAGTACCCTAAAAGCCCGAGTTGTGCCCCTTCTAATCACTGCCTTCACAATGGTAACTGATATCTTGACATCTTTTGCCATAGAGTCTATATAAATAGAATCATGCAGAATGCGTTCTTTTGTTCTAGCTTCTTCCACTCAGAATTATATTCATGAGATTTATCCATGCTCCATGAAAGTGTTTATTTTCCCTCATTACTATAGTACTCTGTTGTCACAATTTATTTATCCATTCTAGTGAGCTCATTTTCATTGTTTCCAAATTTTGGCTTTAACAGTATTCCTCAGTATCCTTTTTTGTGAACATATACATGCTTATTTTTTAAGTAAACATTTAGGTGTGAAATTCCTAGGTCATAGGGTATGAATGCTTTAAGTTTTAGTGGATATTAACAAATGGTTTTCAAAAATGGTTGCTCGAATTTACGCGTTCTCCAGCTGTGTGTGAGGATTCTGTCCTCCAAATCCTTACCAATGCTTGATATTAGCAGCTTATTTGTATTTGTGTCTGTTTGTTTAAATATTTATCATTCTAGTGCTTGTGTAGTGGTTTCTTACTATAGCATTAACCTGGATTTACTAAGGTGAGTAATGTGTTAAAATGTTAACGAATCACACTTGGGTCCGTCCGCTTGCCTGTGCATAGTAAAGCCAATCTACTGACACCTGGTTGTGGTGAAGGAAAGTGCCGTGTTTATTGCAGGGAGCCAAGCAGGGAGTTCAGGGCAGCTAGTGCTCAAAACACCCGAACTCCCCTGTGGCTTTCAGCCAAGCAATTTTAAAAGCAAGGTGACGGAGCGGAGTTGTATGGTGTGATCGCTGGGTGGCTGTACAGTTCTCTGATTGGTTGATGGTAAAGTAACAGGGCGGCGACACAGGGGTTAACATTATCAGTCCTCAGCCTCCAGTAGGTTGTGCTCATGGTCATCAAGTAGTTTCCTTCTTGCATTTGGTGGGGTTTTAGCATCTGTAAAACACCTCAGGAAATGTGCTTCAGATACTGTTATCCAGGTACTTCAGAAAGGAGCCAAAGCAGAGGACATGAGGGGGAGGGGTCTGTCCCAGGAAGTCCCCATAGGCTCCTGCTCATTTACAAAAAGACCTTTCCATGTGCTTTTTGAACAACTTGTATATCCTTCACTTTTTGGAGGAAATTGTATGTCCATACCTTTTGTACATTTTTTTATATGGTTGTCTGTTGTCATTGCTTTATTGTTCTTTCTATATTCTGAATGAGTTCACCTTCTATTATTTGTGTTAGAAATATTTTCTACTTTTTTACTTACCTTTATACTCGCTTACGTTTCTTGATTAACAATGGTTTCAGGTTTTTGGTTTTGGTTTTTGGGTTTTTTTTGCAGTACGCGAGCCTCTCACTGTTGCGGCCTCTCGGGTTGTGGAGCACAGGCTCCGGACGTGCAGGCCCAGCAGCCATGGCTCACGGGCCCAGCCGCTCGGCGGCATGTGGGATCTTCCCGGACCGGGGCACGAACCTGTGTCCCCTGCATCGGCAGACGGATTCTCAACCACTGCGCCACCAGGGAAGGCCGGTTTCAGTTTTAATGAGGTCCAGTTTATCAATTTTTCCTTTATGTATGGTTGGTGCTTTTGTGTGTGTGTTGGTTTGTGTGTGTGTGTGTGTGTGTGTGTGTCTTGCTTGAAACATATGGATACCGAATTGACCAAGCATCAATTTTTGATAAAAACAATCTCACCAATGTACTGTAGTGGAGTTTTTTCGCAAAACAAGTGACTGAATTTTTGTGGGTCTCATTTTAGTCATTCTCTTCTGTTCCATGATCAGTTTTGTGGATGAAAAATTAATCAGTTGGTCTAAGAAAGAAATGGAAATTTTTATTTGAGTCAAATTTGAGGATTATAACCCAGGAAGAGCATCTCAGAGAGCTCCGAGAACTGTTCCACACGTTAGAAGTCAAGGCACAGTTATATAAGTTTTTTGAGACAGCTGTACATTAAATGATGTACTCTTGACAGTTTACACAATCCAGATCTGTGTCATCGTAGCCCCTTACAAGATCAAGAAGGAACATTTTAAGGAGTTGTGTTGATGCTAGGAGAACATGCTAGGATGTTGTGTTGCTCTTTATGGTTGAGCATATTTTTGCTGATGGGGAGGTTTGGTCGACGCATAATGCAGATACAGAAAGCACAGTACAGGGGAGAGAGGAGGCCAAACGACAGAGAAAAATTTTTTTATGTTTAAATTTTTCTTGTCTTGCCATAAAATATGAATTTCATTTCACAGTTTTTATATGCTTGCTGGTATCGGAAACTGCTGGTCTCTTTAGATGGCAAACTATGATAAAGAATCCACTTCCATGCAAAAATCAAGTCTAGGGTATTCCCAGGGAACGTGCTCTAAAGATAACTCCAAAAGTGTGGTTGTAAAATCATTCTCTCACATTTCTCCTCTAATCAGTTGTTAAATACCTGTTAAGTCCATTCTATTTTCTGCAATCGTATTACTGTCACTGATTTGCCCAGGTTAGTTCCTGACTAGGTTATTTCAGTCACCTAGCACTGTTTTTCCTGCCTCCCCCACTGTTAAAGAATAATCATTCCCCTCTTTCAGTCCTTCCAATTACTTCCTTTCTTAGAAAGTGTGGCCCAGCTTCTGAATATGAGAAACAGGGCTATTGCCTACACCACTATTTTATTTTATCTCTTTCATTTCTTGCATTTATCTTACAGCAGAGTCAATAGTAGTTGCCCAAACCTTAAGGTTTAGTTCCACAAATCTGTGTCTTACCCTTGTGCTGCCTTTGTGAGAAATCTTTCACTCACCTCCTGACAAGCTCTTACTCATTCTTAAAGCCCCAGCTCAAATTATAAATTCTGTATGAAGCTGTTTCTCATTCCTTCCTGACAGAAGTTAATCATTCACTTCTATTTACTGGGTGCAAACTGATATCATTTCTACTGTATCATATCCATCTTCATATCCCAAATACCTAGCAAAGATTAGATGCTTGATAAGTATTGGTTGAATTGAATCAAATTGATGAATTTTGATTTTCATCTAATGTTACTCATGCCCTTTCACACACACAAACACACCAAACCCAAATGGATTTAGATTTAAATGTTAAATAGTAAAGCTTAGATATGGTACAGGATAAAATTGAATATTAAACTTCAATATTTAGAAAGCACAGAAAAAAATCACAAAAAAGAACGTCTATTTTTAAAATATTTGTTATAAAACAATTCTAGTAAACCTTTTTAAAGGGAGCACACTGAAACTTCACATACCTATCAAGATCATGTAATATTTGCTTCATCTATCTCTATTTTACATTTTTTTCCTCTGCTGAGCAGTATTAAAGTAAATCAGTGATGGCAGGTCATTTCACTTTTACCTCTATCAGTACATATTGTTTTAAATATAAACATTTTCTTACAAAACCAAACTGTCACTATCACACCTGACAAAATAAATAATTCTTTTTAAGTGTCACTTAATATTCATTGTATAATCAAATTTCCCTGATGATCTCCATGATTATTATACTTGGTCCACGCATTGCATCTGTTCTTTATATCTCTTGTTTTTTGTTTGTTTGTTTTGGTTTTTGCCTTACGCGGGCCGCCCACTGTTGTGGCCTCTCCTGTTGCGGAGCACAGGCTCTGGACGCGCAGGCTCAGCGGCCATGGCTCACGGGCCCAGCCGCTCCGCGGCATGTGGGATCTTCCCGAACTGGGGCACGAACTCGTGTCCCCTGCATCAGCAGGCGGACTCTCACACTGCGCCACCAGGGAAGCCCTATCTCTTGAGTCTTTTATTTAAAAATAAATTTATTTATTTTTGACTGCACTGGGGCTTCGTTGCTGCACACGGGCTTTCTCTAGTTGCAGTGAGCAAGGGCTACTCTTCATTGCGGTGTGTGGGCTTCAGTAGTTGTGGCATGCAGGCTCAGTAGTTGTGGCTCACGGGCTTAGTTGCTTCATGGCATGTGGGATCTTCCCAGACCAGGGCTCAACGCGTGTCCCCTGCATTGGCAGGCGGATGGATTCTTAACCACTGTGCCACTAGGGAAGCCCTCCCTCGTGTCTTTTTTATTTCTCTGCAGCCCACCTACTTCTCCCTTTTCTCCTCTCATGTTATTGAAGTTTTGCAAAAGCAGGTTAGTGGTCCTAAAGAATATTCCACGTTCTGAATTTGTTTATTCACTTTTTCTTTTCAGTGTCATTTAACTAACCTCTGATTTATCTCCTATAAATGAAGTTAGCTGTGAATCTTGATTAGATTTAGGTTCCACATTTTTATTTTGTTCCTTTGTTTTGCAAAAGCACTTTATAGGTAATGCTGTGTGTCATGTTGCATCACATTTCAGGACCACAATGATTGCTTGTTCCATCTTTAGTGATGCTAAGACTCATCAGTGGATGCAAGTCCTGGCAGTCCAACCCTATCATTATGAAACATCTCATAACTTTTACTCTACTGTTTTCATTACTTTATGATCATTGCCTGAATCCATTATTTATTTCATTAGGAGCTGCAAAACAAGATTTCCTGTTTTGTCAGTCCTTCTACATTTCTAGCTGGTATTCTTCAGCAAAGAAGAATTTTTTTCATCAACTAGAGATATTTGATTATCTTGAAATATATTGAACACAGGAAAGGCAGAATAATGTCCTTCATCTTAAATGGCCAGTTTTCAGAGTTATTGCCTTAGTTACTTCCAATGATGTCCAGTGAGGCATTTTTTTTGACTCATAGAATTTTATATATTCGGTATGTTTTAATCAGTTGTATTCATCAGATTGTTAGTGTTCAGATTGCTTTTCCTTTGAGCAAAGGGGGCTTCTGAGTTTGTCTCTCTTTTTTTTTTTGCATTAACCTATTATTCTTGGAAACTTCCTTGCTTTCTGGTACAAGATATCTCAGCCTAATCCTATATATTTACAGCTCTAGACTTGGAATCAGCTAGTCTTCCAAGGAGCCCTGGGTGCCAAGTTACTCATTGCTAATGGGTTGTCATTGATTCCAGGCTTCTTTCAGTGGACAGAGCTAGAAAATAAAAGACAAAATAATCAAGAGTCCATACTGATAGTTCCAATTCATATGTAACATTACAGTATTTTTATTTAAGTTCTTTGATTTTATCCTTATATCTGTTTTCTTTTACACTAAATTTTTGGGTGCTAAAATCAGTACTGTGATTTCTAACTTGGATTTTTCTATACCTAAAATAGATTTAAAAATTCACTATAGTGAATAGTAGTTCACTATATAATAAAGTAGTATATAGTATTGAATATAGTAGTTATAGTGATTCACAATATCACTATAACTACTAATAATTGGACTGCATAATAAAATTTAGTATTTAAGTATTACTAATAATGTAAACATATAAATTATCCCACAAGAATAGCACAAATTCTGTGTTGTAAAGTCACTTGAAATAATTCTTATCTGTGTATTTATATTGCAACTTGATATATAGTCAAACAATCAAGTAGGAAGGAAGAGTAAAGGCATTTTTGACATAAAATGACTCAGGAAATTTACTTTCCATATACTCTATATTAAGAAATTTCTTGAAGATTTCCCTCAGTAAAAAAATAAAATAAGAAAGATTTAGGAACCATGAAACAGTGCATTAACTTTAAGAGCACAGAGTGGAGACTTCCCAAAGTGGCAGACAGCTGCAGTCCTAGAGAGCAACCAGTACAGACTGGAAAAGAATCCTCAAAGTTTTAGACAGGGAGATAGCTGTAACAACAATATATATTCCATGCACAGTTCAATAGAATGCTTGAGATATTGGAATAATTTAAAGATGTAATACAGGTACTAGGTGGAAGAAATTGAGAGGGCAGTTTAAAAAACTAAAAGCCTATGAGAAGGGAAATGTGATTACAGTAGTTTCATTGGTTCTGCAGTGAACCTCCCAAACTGATACTAATTTGATGTTGCTTAGTGATTTTTAACTTTTAGCATCAATGTATGGAAAAAGCACAGAAGATTTAATTATGGTTATGGAGAAGAATATAAATATTAATATCATTGACTATGTAATAAAACAGCAGAATTTAGAAGGTAAAGGGATGGGGGAGATGGGCAAAGAAAGAGCAAATACATTAATAGCTTCCTCTTACAAAGAATGAAATCAAGAGATTCTAACTATGAAGCAGAGATTTTAGTGTATTATTTGAATACACAGAGGAAACATATAATCGTAAAAAGAACTGAAGCAGAAACTATTAAAATGTGTGCTCTGTGGGAGCAGCATTAAGACTGAGGAGTGTAGGGCTGGGATAGGTAACTGTTACATTTTTTGTAAACCATTGTGTAGTAATGGATTTATTTTATTTTATTTATTTATTTATTAAATAAATTTATTTATTTTTGGCTGCGTTGGGTCTTCCTTGCTGTGCGCGGGCTTTCTTTAGTTGCGGTGAGCAGGGGCTACTCTTCGTTATGGTGCCCGGGCTTCTCATTGTGGTGGATTCTCTTGTTGCGGAGCATGGGCTCTGGGCACGTGAGCTTCAGTAGTTGTGGCTCGTGGGCTCAGTAGCTGTGGCACACAGGCTCTAGAGTACAGGGTCAGTAGTTGTGGCGCACGGGTTTAGTTGCTCTGCAGCATGTGGGATCTTCCTGGACCAGGGATCAAACCTGTGTCTCCTGCGTTGGCAGGCGGATTCTTAACCACTGCGCCACCAGGGAAGCCCAGTAATGGATTTATTTTAAAAAGTAATGGAATGATTTGATTCAAGTGTATAATATTAATATTTACAATAGTAGTGTTAGATGGAAGAATTACCACTTCAGGAAGTGTATTTCACAGTACGAAGCTGGGGATAGTCTCCCAGGATGCCAGTTAAAGTTTGAATTATTGAAAGTAGTGAAAGAATGGTGGTCAGTATGGAGGCCAGAAAATAGAAGTGCCAGCAGTGAGTAATTAGTGTGCCTAGATAAATAGAGATAAAATGATATAAATGAAATACGAGCTATATTCAAAGAATGAAGAAAAATGTCTGTACCTGGTAGAACTCTGAATCAAAGGAAAGAAATGACTTGCTCTTTATGAGAAACAAATTTTATAAAAAGCAATACTCAGACATATCTATGGATTGGAAAAAAGTTATGAAGTTAAAAAAAAGAGAGAGAGATTACCACAGACATCCAGTCAGGCTTCCTTTTTAAGTTGACTTAGACAAAGACATTGTGCTGTCCTAGGACTTCCGTTTCCTAACGTTTCATTAATATATGATCACCTATATAGGGTTGGATAAACAAAAGTAGTGACCCAGAATTTGATATAGAAACAAGTTATTGTTTCATATGAAAAGAACAAAAGAAACTCTCAGATACTTAAGGATTCATAGAGTCCCCCATCAATGAAAACCACATTCTGAAGCAAACCCTCAAAGGGAAGGCAGTGTGGTGCTGACATTAAAAGCAAGGGTTTGAAACCATATCTCCTGGTTCAAATGTTAATTCATTTCAGTTCTTCGTTGCATGAGGCTGATCTTGCATTTCTAGAACTTCTAGATGTCATCCAGAAGCAAATAGCATTCCTCTCTGCAAAACAATAACATTATACTAACCCACAGCATACCTCTAAAACTTTCATATGAAATATTAAACACATGATTAGAAATAGCCAGAATAAAGTGTGAAAACACATACATAACACAGATTAAAAATACAGAGAAAAGCATAAGAGATGTGTAGGTTGTGGTGAAAAGGTCTAACATACATGTAAGTAGAATTCCCCAGAAAGAGGACAGAAAGAATGGGAAGACCAATATTTGAGTAAATAACAGCTGTTTATTTTCTTGTAAAAGACATCAAGTCATGGAGTCAAGAAGCATTACAAACCCCAAACAAGTAAATATAAAGAAAAGAATATTTAAGCAGAGCATAGTAAAACTGCCAAAAGCCAAAGTAGAAGGAAAAATCGTAAGGAGGCCAGAAAAAGAGGACATAATATGTAGAAAGAAAGAAAAAAAAAAAGCCTATCAGCTGATATCTCTAAAGTAACATTAGAAGGCAGTTGATAAGATTGTATCGCAAAGTAGCTGATAGAAAATAGCTGCCAGGCTAGAGGTCTATGCCCAGCAAACGTACCCTATAAATATGATGGTGAAAAAAGACATATTTTCAGACACTTTAAAATTTTGAGAATTAAACACAAGCAGATTTGTAACAAAGACACTTTACTCCAGGCAGAAGAAAAATTATCCCAGTGGAAACTTGGAGGTGCAAGAATGAATGCAAAGCAATAAGGGTAAATTTGGATAATTCTAAAAGAACATTAAATATATAAAATCATCATCATCTTTTGTGGAATTTAAAATGTAGTGAGAATTAAAATTCCACAGGCCATTACTATTATTGAAATAAAGCTGATCCCCGGTTCCCAAAAGAGCCAGCCTATTTCTTTATTTTTATGCCTGATGTATAGCCTGTCAGCACCTTCTCTTCTTGGTGACAACTGCACTTTAATTTTTGTCCCCTTAGAGCCTCACATCTGTTGAAACAATCTTCTTCTCAGCATCTCAGCCACATCTTCTAGGATCAGTAGGTGCTCCAGGGGTATAAGAGGTCTCAAATGCTGCAAATCTTCACTGCCTTGCTAGTGATCCCAGTTCTTCATTTTATGTTTTAAACTTTGGTCCAGCTTTTCTAGGTGTTTTCTATAGACAGTTTGGGCTAAATTACATGGTCTGCCATGACCAGAAATGGTATGTACATTTTAAAACTTAATAATTACCCTCTTCATTATTAGAATTTATCCTTCCAAATGACTAGAGTATGAAATAGATATAGAATACAAACTCCTAGAGATCTAAAAGTACTGAAACAGCAAAGCCAAAATAAGAATAAAAAACATAAAGCAAAATAATTGAGGTAGTAAAAAAAAAAAAAAAAAGGCATATCTGATAGAATAATCAGTATGAGTTGAAAAACTCACCAATAAGAAGAGAAAAAATGAGCAAATAGGATTAAAAAAAATCCATCTAAATATTATTTACAGGAAGTACACACAAAGAAGCATAATTCAGGAAGTTTAAAAAATGAAGAAATATAAAGTATACACATGCAATTAAAAGAACGGAGGCTTTGATTTTTCTTTCTCAAAGTAAAATGTATGATTAAAAATAAAGTATTAGATCAATTAAAAGCCTACACGGGGACTTCCCTGGCAGTCCAGTGGTTAAGATCCTTCCAGTGCAGGGGGTGCAGGTTCGACCCCTGGTTGGGGAGCTAAGATCCCACATCCTTGGGTCCAAAAAACCAAAACATAAAACAGAAGCAATATTGCAACAAATTCAATAAAGACTTTAAAATTGGTCCACATTTTTTAAAGAAAGTCTACATGAATGATTTCTGTGCAATAAACATATAACTATTAAATCATATAACTGTGTAAAATATTGAAGGAAAAATACATGACAGACAAGAAAAAAATGTAAAAAAATTAGTGGGAGATTTTAACATACTTTCCTCTGTTTTTAGAAAAAAAGAAAAGATAACCTAACACAAAAAAGGATGTGGAGCAGTGATTGTACCTTACTATACCAGCATCACTCAGGGAGCTCTAAATGTGCAGCTACCTGGCGCCACCTACACAGATTTGGTTCCAATTGGTTTAAGGTGTGATCCAGGCATTGCTGGTTTATAAAAGCTTCCCAGGAGATTGCAGTGTGTAGCCAGAGTTGAAAACTGATAACACAGAGGTAGAGAATCTGAATCTTATTCTAATAGTTAATATCACATATAAAATTCTATATCTTACAGAGAATACCTCGTTAAAAGAACACCCAGAAATTACTTATAAAACTTGCTCACGTACAAAGTTACAAAGAATCCTCAGTAAAATCTGTAATGTAAAAATGTATAGTCTATATTCTCTAATAGCAATATGATCAAGTTACATTGGAAATAAAATTAAAAGTACATTTTAACAACTCTTGACTCGAAGGAAAAATCCAAACTATTATTTAACAGAATATTTAGAAACTAGAATAGTGATAAATTGTAATTATTAATTATAGTAATATAATTTTAATTATTAAATATTATAATATGAGCATATGTAGTATTTATGGCTAATGTATTCCTTAGATAAAAAGTAATACTGCTGAATTATTTCATTGCTAAATGAGATAGAGCATGGAGAGGAAAGAACTAAAGCATCTGGCTTGTGATTCATTCACTCGTTCTAGTGCAGGGACATTCCCAGAGGGAGGAAAAAAGCAGATGATCTGGTGAATCTCTTGTCACCTAGACTTCTGGGTAAATGGACTAATAATATTCGCTAGGAGGAAAAACCTTATCTACAGAATTCCCTTAGAAGAGTATCACTAGCTAAAAGGTTGGAGTAAACAAAGTCAAAATCTATAGAAATGTGAGACATGGCTCACTGGAAGATGGCATATAAGCTACACAACTCTTTGGGTGTAAAACAGAGATTTTTTTCCTAACATAAATATTCCTCCTGCTATGTGACAAAACTTGTGAAGTCTATTTAGGAACCTCATCTATTATTCTGGACCAGAAACTACATGTTTGACATGGGAAGAAAGTGTCTGAGAAAACACCCTTAAAATCCCAGACTCTATCTACTTTGAGCCCTTTGGAGTCCTTGTGTTACCAAACTCAGGTTCTGCTGCTCGCAGCTCGCAAGCCAGTACTTGAGAGGCAAGTGTTGATTGGAAAAGGAAAGGTTGCAACCTGGGGAGAAGATGGATTCGTGCCTCAGGACCAACTCCCAAGACTCTGCTTGGCCACGAAATTTTTTAAAGGGCAAAAGGGGAAATAATCTCAGTCATTAAGGTAGGGGGTCAGATGCCTCATCACTTTCCATTGAATACAAACTTTCTGACTCCTTGTGATCTTTCTCTAGATGCTATCTTGTTCACATAGTTTACTTGCAGGATTACTGAAGGGAAGGCTGGGGAGAAGATCTAGTCTTCTGTTAACTACTTAGTCTTAATCCCTGCTTCTTTAAGACAAGGATCAACAGGTTAGATGAGGCATTGTGTGATCAAAAGATTTGAGAGGTGTGCTTGGGCTGAAATTTAGTGAATCTTGGGGGCACCTGGTGTGAAGGTTAAATTAAAATATAGCTTGGTGAAGTCTATTTTCTGCTAGCTTTCAGGGGCTGCTTACAAATCCCCACTGGCAGACATCATTCCATTCCTGTGGGATCAGGGGCCAAGGTATGTCTTCTGCAGCCGCTTTAGGCTGAGAAAGGGCGTCGAGATCTTTGAGTAGAAGATGCCATCATGGGTCTGTAGCATCTCTTTGCTGAGAACTTCAGTGGCCCGCTTTCATATACAGGGAGAACAAGGCACAATTATTTTGATGTCCACAAAAGATACAGATTACTATGAGTACTAGTGTTAATCCCATTCACTTGAGGCCATTTCTTAGAATTGTGCGTGCCATAGATTCAGTACTGCTCAAGATGGAGCAGTTTATGTCATAACTGCAGGCTGGTCATCACACAGTTAGCTTTTCTCCTCTTGTGGCAATTGTAGTATCTATAAAACAACTCAATACTGAGCAGATACTGTTATTTATGTCCTTTAGGGAGGAACTAAAAATTCTGTGACTCTGTTGTCCCAATCATTAACTGCTTGAATCTCTTCTTTTGTGACTCAGGGGAGGCCTGGGAGGCTTCAGCTTTTCTCAAAACAGGCAGGGGACTTGGAGAAAGGGCTTTTATACCTGGGAGGGCCTTGAAGGGTCCTCCTGTTTCACTTGTAGCATTGAAATTATTAGTAAAGTTTGATCCTGAGCAAGAACTTTGATCTGTGGACATCAGATCTGACAATCCAAATTATTCGTATTATTTCTGAAAATAAATGAAATAATGTTGTCTCCTAGATACTGAAAATAGAATAATATAATAAATTTAAGGAGGGTAGAGAAAGTAATTGATAAAAACAAAATAAAAAGATTAATAAGAAAATAGAAATTGGTTGTACTGATAAATCCAAGAGCTATTCATTGAGGAAAATAATCAAATTAATGAATGACCAGCTGGTCTATTTATTTACTCTAGAGGATTGCTCTGGAGCTCTTTTTTTGTATAGCTCCTTTATCTCTGCCCCTCAGATGTTGGCTGCCTCAGCTTGCCCAAGCTTTGACCTCTCTCTCCTGAACTCAGCCAGTCTCTCATGCTCTGCTCGGGTTCTCTATCTCTGGTGTGATCTAGAAAGTCTCTCCAGTACAGTAAACTGGGGCTATCATAAGGCTCACCTCACTTGCTTCCTTTTCCTCCCAGCATTTAGTCCTGCTGTCCAGTGTCTGAAAACAGATGATTGATTTGTTTTGTCCAGTTTATGATGGGAGGACAGGTCAGTTACCATCTGCTTATTCATTGCATGGAAAAGTTTATAAAAGCAAGAAAAATAGGAAGGAAGGGAGCATGAGAAAAAGATAGTCTGCAAAAGGGAAAAAGCAGAAGAAAAAACCCTCAGATCCAAATTTATGAGTGAAATGATAAATTCTCATATTCCAGTGCAAGTAGAGGAGTAATAAATGTCATCAAAAACAGAAAAAAGAATAAGGTTGCTTTAAAAATTCAACTCAAAACACATTGAGAAAACTAATAAAAATAGATAATCCACTACCTAGTTCCAGACACACACACACACACACAAACACACACAAACACACACCAAAAAAATTTAATTTAGAAAGAGAGAGGGGCTATTATAGCTTATCTTTTAAATATATGAGAAATATTTTTACAATTCTATAATTTTACATTTAAAATATGAATAAAATAAGTTAATTTCTATTAAAATACAAATTGCCAAAATTAACTCAAGAAGGGGTAGAAAAACAAAAATAATCATAACCTAGGAATATATTGCAAATATTCTAAGAATAAAAAAACAGAAAAGCCTATGTTCTTATCTTTTTCATTTCCTCAACATGATGGTCCCAGATAATTTTGCAGACTAGTTCATTAAACCTACCAAACAACTCCAAATCTTAATCACCTTAATAGTTTAAGTGAATAGAGAAAGAATGAAAACTCCAGAACTTATTTTTGCAAAGCTAATATTTATCTGATGCCAAATGTATAATAATGGTTGATCAGTAAAGGAAAATGGCTATCTAAAATTCATGAAACAGAATAAATGTAAAAGTTACTTGGGAAATCTTACCCCAAACAAAACAAAAAACAGGGTACAGACAAAAACTCTTAAAAGTATAATTCTTTGATCATAAATAATGCATATAATGTCAGAATACACAAATGCATTAATGAATCAACATTGTCGATCTTGAAAGAGATCTAAAAATACTTGTAGGAAATAAATTAAATGATAAAAATGACATTATTTAACAGAAAAGAATGAATTATTCAGAAATTGTTTAAGAATAGCTAGATAACTACAAAAAATATGTAAAAATCTCATTCTACCTCATACTTTACAACAAGATTTTTAGTGGTTTAAAATTTAAAAATGGACTTATGGAAGCCTAGCAAAAATCGTGGAGAATATTTTTGTAATTTTATAGAAAGGGCTGATTTCTATCTATGACATCAAAGGAGAAACCATAATATTTATTTTGATTGATAAATTTGACTATCTAGGGAAATATTTGTAGCTATAATACAACATTAACAGGAAACTGGCAACTTTTGCTGCTGGCCATAATGGAGTAACAGGGATTACCCTACCATCTTAAGCAAATTTGAAAAAAAATAGATAACATTTATGAAACAGTGCTTTTCAGACATTGAATATAGGCTGCACAGGAGAGTGATCTTTGAAAGAAGGGGAAAAATTGAGATGAGCCCTGCAATCGCCCAGTTTTTATTGCCTGCAGAGAGTTGCCAGGTTGCAAAGCAGGAAGGGGGAATCCAAACAGTGCATGGCGGTCTCCCTGGGTTAAGAAAATGGTTGAGTATTCAGGGAGGACAAAGAGCTAGAATTCACAGGGCAGAGGACTGGAGAAGAGAAAGCAGCACAGTGAAGATCTCTGGAGGTAGGCAGAGATCCCCTAGGGTGTGCCCCGGCATTCTGACAGAACACGTCTGTGAGGAATTACCCAAAGCTGGGGAAAGAACTCCTATAGAGGAGTGATGAAACAATTCCTAGTTTTCACAGTGCTGGGAATAGTTCATCTTCACAACCACAGTGGAGAAACCTGTTAATATTCAGGGTATCAGGTTGAGTCCTCGGCAGTGGGGACAAATTAGCTCTAGACTCAAGGCTCCTCTGTTCTGCTGATCAGTGATTAGAAGCAAACCTAAAAAGTGTTAAACTTTTCCAAGTAACTTCACTGTGTACCAGAATAAAGCTCAATATTTAGAAGGGTTTTTTTTTAAGTTAAATAGTAAAAAATACTTAGTTGCATATTAACTAACTTTTATATACTGCTTTCCAGTTCACGAAGTGATTCTCATAAACATTCTCTCACCTTAGACGTGGGTTCCTTGTATTACAAATGCAAATATATGAGTGAAATAGGATCAAGGTGATCTAAACATTTGACAGTCCTCACACATATGAGACATATCTTGGTACTTTTGTTTGTAAAACTCAGTTTAGAGATGGCTTTCTTGGAGGTGGACTGACAAATATTTACAGAAACTATGTTGCAAAAGGACCTGCTTTGTGACTGAATAAAGCACAGGATGCATTTATGACTTGTCTCAAGTCCCATCCCAAAGATCAAGTTTTCTTCAGTCAGGGTACTGATTATTCAAGGAAGTAGTGAAAACTGTTAGGTAGTTTAATTGGTGACAGGTCTCTTTGTGTTGCAAGATGCTTTAACACACTAACAGCTGATTGTTTTCTTATTTGCCAGCTGTGCTAGTGCCAAGGTCAACTGACTAATATAGTTGGAAGTTGGGGAAGAGGAGAACATCCAAAACCTTAGGAAGTTGCTTTGGGGGAAGATAGTTTTGATACGTGTGCAATTGTTCACTGATCAGAAAGAAAAATGGCAGATGTTGCATAACTGCTGAAGGCTTCTGGTGTTTATTTAAGGCACATTTAATGGTCTCATCAATTTAAGCAGTGAAATAAAATACATTCATTATTAATAAAAACATTTACAAAAGCATTAATGTGTGCAAGGAGCACCTAAACAGATTCTACATGCAAGGTGTAAAATAGCCAAGCTGGAATAAAAAAGGGCACACTCCTATAAATTACCAATGAATCTTTTCAAAAGTTAACTTCTTCCTAGTATTTAAGTAGTTTTCATGTTATCAGATTGCCTTTTCATACATAATATTGTGTGTTGTTAAATGTTCTGTTTGATATTAATCATTGGCGGTTAGGTTTTTTCCTTGATAGATAGTCAATATTATTACTTCATTTAATGAAACATAAACACTGCCGTGTTGCTTAACAGAGGCTTACATCAATGAGTCTTTCAGCCACTCTTCAAAAAGGCACATGATCAATTTTTTAGAAAGAAATATTATATAAAACACAACTACAAGTGGCTAAGAAATAAATGTGCTCTAGTCTTCTTGAATACCATGTTTATTTAATTAGTGAAGAAAGATATACATTATTATTCTTCATGCCTTAATTATCAGTTTCTTCTTTCTAGGACTAATCCTTAATATCAAACTTATGACAAAGATAATTTTGAAAGGCATGGTAAACTTATTGATTTTTGTCTTTGAATAGAGATGGAGTCAAAACTCATCCTGTATTCCTGGCAGTTTTGCTTATCACCGTCTCCCTGTGTATTCCTCTCTGTTCAGGTTTACTGCCTGTCACTGATGAAGTTGTGACCATAAAAAGGACTTAAGGCTTTTGTCTTATTATCTGAAAATAAACGGTGATTTTCATCTTGCTCCTCAAGAAACATGCTTGCCACAAGATAAGGGTTTTATATAGAGAGAAGGACAGTCGTTAATTGCTTCTCATTTCTCCTTTGTAATGGGTACAACAGAAAGAGATATTAGAAAACAAAGTAAAAATAAAGCCCTCTGATGCAGAATGAGATCAGGTTTAATTGACTAGGGTATCTTCCTCTTGGTTTCTGTCAAAGTATTTTCCCTTCCAAAGCTTCTCAGGAAATGCATCCCCAAAATGATCTATCTCTGCTTGTAATATGTCAGACTCAGAATATGTTTTTTTGCAGTGAGAGATACTGGGGAAATTGAAAGTTAGAATTAAAAGGAAGCTAGGAGGGAAATTAATATTTTTGCTTAGAGTCATTCATAAAATCTTTGCTTCTTAGCAGAGTGATGAAAAACTAGTTTTATTTCAGGGAATAGGAATTCAGTATCAACCTTTGTTTAATGCCTTAGAAACAATAGAGAGGGCAAAACGATCCATCATATACGATCCACAATAAAACCTTTGGAAGTAATAGGAAGAGCTTTTGCTTGCCAGTCATCTGAAGGGAAGCTGGAAAATAGAGACTTGAATTGACCACTAAATAAATAAGACGAATTGTTGGACATCAACTTTTTAAACAGCCAAATGCCATTCAAACCAAGTCTCTGGAAAATTACTTCAGAATTAAAATCTGCCTATTGGACCAAAAAGGAAACCAGTTAGCAGAAAACCCAGACCACATGAAAATGTCACAATTTTAATACTACTACAACAAAAGTAACAAAAAGTTCCACAGAAGGAAGCTTGATTAAGTCCCTACGTGTCATTCAGTTCACTGCTTATCATGCAGTGTGCATTACACTGTCAAAACATTGTTCTTTGAATATAAAACCTCATCTTCTATTGAGGGGAGTTTGGCAATATTTATAATTTATGTCTTTACTTTTTGACATAGCCATCCCATGTCTAAGTATCTATACCAGTTTACAGTGGGAAACGTATGAAAAGACTTGTGTTAAAGTGTTTTATTTTGGCACTATACCTAATAGTGGAATATTGGAAATGACTCAAATGTGCAAGAAATAGACAATGACTGAACAAATTCTTGCACCTCATCACATTGGAATACTATGCAACATCATATAAGAATGAAGATTTCTATGTATAGGTATGGAGTGGTCTCCATTACATATTGTTAATTAAGAAAAGCAAGGCAGGGACTTCCCTGGTGGCACAGTGGTTTAGAACCCGCCTGCCAATGAAGGCGACACGGGTTCGAGCCCTGGTCCGGGAAGATCCCACATGCTACAGAGCAACTGAGCCCGGGTGCCACAACTACTGAGCCTGCGCTCTAGAGCCCATGAGCCACAACTGCTGAGCCTGCGTGCCACAGCTACTGAAGCCCACATGCCTAGAGCCTGTGCTCTGCAGCAAGAGAAGTCACTGCAATGAGAAGCCTGTGCACTGCAACAAAGAGCAGCCCCACTAGCCACAACTAGATAAAGCCTGCACGCAGCAATGAAGACCCAACGCAGCCAAAAATATAAATAAATAAATTTATTTAAAAAAAAAAAAAGAAAAGCAAGGCATAGAATAGTATATGAAATATGCTCCCTTTGGTGAAAGAAGGAAGTTATATACAGATATATATATATATAAGCATAGTTTTGTAAAAAGAAACACTAAAAGCATAAACCAAAAATTAATAAAAATGGTTACTTATAGAGAGTAGGAAGAAATAGGGTAGAGGGACATATAAAGAAGCAAGGTTTTTTTTAAAAAAACTTGTTATATGGTTTTGCATTCCTAAGTGTTTTAAACACCTAAAATAAAAAACAGAAAACAATACCTAAAAATTAAAAATAAACCAAAAGTAAAAAGAACTTAATTGTAGTAAAGCACACAGAGATATGACTTTATAAAAGCAAATTATAGAATATATTATTTTCTCTATATGGAGTTAGTGGAAAATACTCTAAGGACAAATAGAACTACAAAGAAATCTTGGATTTTAACAGTAGTCTAATTGAGAGTGATCATATTAATATTATTATTTTGAAACTACTTTATGTTATAGATTAATGAAAATAAGTAATTTTGCTGTTAAGTAACAAATTCAGCTTGAGAAAAAAGACACAGTTGTAAAATCAAAATGTTGAATGAAAGTACTGCAATATTAAATTTGAGTTGGAAATCTAAGTATGAACTCTTGAGTTTTTTTCTCATCAAAAAAGTAATGACTGCTCAACAGCAGTGAGCACATCTAGTGCCCAGATTGTGGTCTTTAAATACCATAAGAAATCAGAGCTCTTTGGGGTAATGAATGATTCCATATCTGGGGTGAAAAATATACAAGATGACCTTGGAATATCTAGTTGTAACAGAAAGCAAGAAAACTATCAAAGATAAGTGTATTATGTCAAAGGAATACAAAAATGAACCTAGAGGAAATCTCTTGGCCAAATTTGAGACAATTTGCACATGAAAAAGAATGATGAATACAATTGATTGTAAAAGATTGAGTATATAAAAATCCATGCATTCATAATGTTACAAAAGGGGATGGAGAAGACCAAATAGAAAACATAACGACCAAGGATACAGTTGGAAGCAACTGGAAGATCAACCCCTTAATTAGAAAGTTGACAAGGAAAGGTTTAAATATTTTAAATATTTATGCTGTCTTTCCTTTATAAATTGTATTTCTCAGTAACCAAATAGCCTTAGCTAAAGAGGGACTTCATATATATGCGTATACAAAGAATAATAAGGCTTTGTGTGGAAAGAATAATAGAACTAGAAAATACCATTCTTCAGCCTCTCATGAAAAAATTAGATTCAGGCAGTCATTATCATTGGATAAAAAGATATGATGAAAAATTGTTAGTGAAGTTAATAATGGTGGCCTCAGTCTAGCACCATCTAAATCTTCTAATCAATCTTAACATTACTGAAAGTGGAACAAACATACTGCTCTTCTCTTTATATGAGACAACGTGAAGTACATAGCACCGTTTTTGAAGATTTCTTGGATCCCTGCCCCCAGAAGTAAACTTGAACCTAATCAAGACTATCATTTACTTCTATTTGTAGGAAATACAAAGAATAGGGAAACAAACCACACCAAAAGGAAGTTAACTGACAAATCTAAATCACAGACACTCAGTAGGAGAACTGATTCCACTTCTGTTAAAAGTTAATAACATGAAGGGGAAAAAAAGGAAGGAGGCATCAACTTTTGATTAAAAAGTCTTGAGAGGCATGACACTCCAAAGTAAATTGTGAACATTGTTTTCATCCCAATTGGAACAAACCAATTATAAAAGATACTGCTTTAAAAAATATATATTGTAGAAGTATGGGCGTGAATTGCATATTGATATCAGGAAATTACTTTTTTTTAATGTTTGACAACAGCATTGTGGTTATGTAAGAAAATAGCCTCATAGATGCCTATTGAAGAATGTATGGGTAAAATGTATGAAGTCTGAAATGTACTTTAAAATACTTTAGCAGAGAACAAAAGAAGAAAAAGACAAATAAAGCACATATGGAAAAATCTTGGTAACTGTTGAATCTGAGTTACAGTGTATATAGGGGTTAGTTGTACTCTTCTATTGTGTATGTTTAAAAACTTTCATAGGGCTTCTCTGGTGGCGTAGTGGTTGAGAATCCGCCTGACTATGCAGGGGACGCGGGTTCGTGCCCCAGTCCAGGAGGATCCCACATGCGGCAGAGCGGCTGGGCGCGTGAACCATGGCCGCTGAGCCTGCGCGTCCGGAGCCTGTGCTCCGCAATGGGAGAGGCCACAGCAGTGAGAGGCCCACGTACCGCAAAAAAAATAAAAATTAAAAAAAACCAACAAATTTTCATAGTAATTTTTTTAAGTTGCATAACTTTAGTACTTCCTGACCACCCATATAATTAATAATTAAGCTCCCTGACTTGAAAAGCAAACATGTGGTTATAGATATGTTTATAAGTGAATGGGTAGATATTGTACTTCATTTTTTTGTCATTAGTTTTGAAATTTTTGCATGTTGAGTCATCCTTTACGCACATGTAAGAAACCATCATATTTTAATGAAAATCCATCGTACTATAAATACCTAACCTTTTTTACACATTTTACATAAGTTTATCTTTGCTTAAAATAGGTTTTCTTAAGTTTGTTCCACCTCCACTAATAATTAATAGGATATTTGCTCAATTTTGTAACTGTGAGCAACTCAAGACAAGAACTGTACATTCCTATACTCACATAAAAGGTTTAGGACATAAAAGAAGAGTTGTCATAGCACTGAAAATAATTGTTAAATATCAGAAGGCTATGTTCCAGAAGTTAGTTTTCTAACCAGTTAAAATCGATATCCAAAAATACTAATTGATGTGGTTAACACTATCAATTTCTTTAAGATATCAGTGTGAGATTTTAACAAGGAGACATTTAGTAAAGAAGTAGAAAGTCATGAAGCAAGAGATTAAGTGTTTTTTCCCTATGGAGAAACATTTTTAAGCAAGGACCTCATAAGATTTTTTTTTTTTTTTTCATTTCAATTGTAATTCTGTGTCCATTTTTTATTGTTGATTGTAACATTTGAAACACTGAGCATATATTTCTTAAATTCTAGGTCAATTCAAAGAAGGCAATTCAAGCAATGGATTTCCTGGCCTATGTCTCTAACTATAAAATCAGAGTGATGACTAATGTTTTCTACTTAAGTCACATATTCTCAGCATTCAATCCATGAAGGGAGTGTAGTACTTGAATATGCATGCCTTTGAATTAAAGAATTTAGCAGGTCCATTTAGCAGCATTGCTATAGAGAAAAGCATAACTATAAATGGTAAAAAGCTCATTGGTTGACATCAACTACTGAAAACATCAACAAAAAGTAAAAGCTAAAGTTGATGACTTACAGGAATTCAGTTGGGGAAGAGGATGGAGAAGCAAACATAATAAAGTTAAGACATTGAGGATCAAATAACTTTTGTGTTTTTTAAATTTTATCTTTGGTTTGGTGTATACGTGTGCTTTTAAAGTTTTATACAGTGTTTTCAGGAATGGTTTTAGTGCTTTAATATGGAAAGCCTGTGGCCTAAGATGAGACATATATTAATGATAAAATAGTGGGTTAATTTCAAATGAACCTCATCTTAGTGTGAGATAATATGTTTTGCTGCATGCAGAGGCAATCACAGTTTTAATAGATTTGGTGTTGGACATCAGTCTTGCTAAATCAGCCATTGTAAATTATCTTGCAAACATACCTGCAATTCAATGGCACAGCCTCAAGTGAAAAACTAGCAAAGTTCACCCAACAAAAGTGACACACAGACTTACTTTATTGTTGCCTATGAAGGATTCTCAAAGAATATTCAAAGTTCAGATATGATGATCAGTACTCATTACACTAAGTCTCCTGCACCTCACACAGCACATAATGGAATCAATAAAGACTTGCTAGTGTACAGTTTTTTAAAAAACCTGTTGGTCTTGGTCCCACTTATTGTATTATGGTGTCTTCATTTTAACATTCATAGTTCTCTTCAATTTAAGTTTTTGCAATATTATTTCATCCTCATAGGCAGAGTAATTTTTATACCCATATGAAAATGACAACGTGTGTTATATTTCTGTTAGATTTCCATCCTAAGGGATCTTTTATCTTTTAAATTTTTATTTTTATATAGCTTTTAAAGGTTACTTTCCATTTACAGTTATTACAAAATATTGACTCTATTCTCCTTGTTGTAAAGTACATCCTTGAGCCTATCTTTCACCCAATATTTTGTACCTCCCCCTCCCCCAAGCCTCTATTGCCCCTCTGCACCCTCACAACTGGTAACCACTAGTTTGTTCTCTATATCTGTGAGTCTGATTCTTCTATGTTATATTCACTAGTTTGTTGAATTTTTTAGATTCTGCATATAAGTGATATCATACAGTACTTATCTTTTTATGACTTATTTCACTTAGCATAATGCCATGTCCATCCATATTGCTGCAAATGGCAAAAAGTCATTCTTTTTTGTGGCTGAGTAGTATTCCATTGTATATATATACCACAGCTTCTTCATCCATTCACGTGTTGATGGACACTTAGGTTGTTCACATGTCTTGGCTATTGTAAACAATGCTGCGGTGAACATTGGGGTGCATGTATCTTTTCAAATTAGTGTTTTTGTTTTTCGGATAGATATCCAGGAGTGGAGTTGCTGGGTCATATGGTAGTTTTATTTTTAGTTTTTTGAGGAACCTCCATACTGTTTTCCATAGTGGCTGCACCAACTTATATTCTCACCAACAGTGTACAGGGTTCACTTTTCTCCCCATTGTTGCTAACATTTGTTACTTGTAGACTTTTTGATGATAGCCATTCTGACTGGTGTGAGGTGATATCTCATTGTGGTTTTGACTTGAATTTCCCTGATAATTAATGATGTTGAGCATCTTTTCATGTGCCTGTTGGCCATCTGCATTTCCTCCTTGGAAAAAATGTCTATTCAGGTCTTTTTCCCCTTTATAATTGGGTTGTTTGTTTTTTTGATGTTAAGTTTTATGAACTGTTTATATATGTTGGATATTAATCCTTTATCAATCGTATCATTTGCAAATATTTTCTCCCATTCAGCAGGTTGTCTTTTTGTTTTGTCAGTAGTTTCCTTTGCTGTGCAAAAGCTTTTACGTTTGATTAGGTTCCATTTGTTTATTTTTGCTTTTATTTTCTTCAGGAGATGGATCCAAAAAAATATTCCTTTGATTTATGTCAAAGAGTGTTCTGCCTGTGTTTCTCTTTAGGAGTTTTATAGTATCCAGTCATACATTTAGGTGTTTAATCCATTTTGAGTATATTTATGTATATGGTGTTAGAGAATGTTCTAATTTCATTCTTTTACATGTAGCTGTCCAGTTTTTCCAGCAACACTTACTGAATAGACTATCTTTTCTCCATTGTATATCTTTGCCTCCTTTATCATAGATTAATTGAGTATAAGTGCATGGGTTTATTTCTGGCATTTCTAGCCTGTTTCATTGATTTATGTGTCTGTTTTTGTGCCAGTACCATACTGTTTTGACGACTGTAGCTTTGTAGAATAGTCTTAAGTCAGGAAGCCTGATTCCTTCAGCTCTGTTATTCTTTCTCAAGAATTTCTTTTTTCTCTATTCAGGGTCTTTTGTGTTTTTATGCAAATTATAAAATTATTTGTTCTAGTTCTGTGAAAAATGCCATTGGTATTTTGATAGGGATTTCATTGAATCTTTAGATTGCCTTGGGTAGTATAATCATTTTAACAATATTGATTCTTCCAACCCAACTACATGGTATATCTTTCCATCTGTTTGTGTTGTCTTCAGTTTCTTTTATCAGTGTCTTATATTTTTCCAGTAAGGAATATTTCAATGGTGGATAAAGAATTCAAGGATATCCATGGTACCCTGAAATGATATATGTACAGCTCTTTGATTTCTCAAGAATTCAACCTATAAGCTTACTCAAAAGGAGGAAAGCAGCTTCTTCTGAAAATGGAAAGATCCCTTTCTGTCTCTCCACTCCAGGATTTTTTTTGCTAAATTCTGAAGCGTCTCAATGGCATCATTATTATTTTGCAACAAGATTCCTAAAACAAGTCATTTCTATTGTACATAATCTTGTTACATAAATAGAAATTTCTAACTAAAGTTTTCCAGTTAACAAGGTGAGAGGAATCCTTTCACAATTTATAGGTATATCAAATCATCACAATGTACACTTTAAATATCTTACAATTTTATTCATAAATTATACCTCAATAAAGCTGAAGGAAAAAATGATACTTGATTTTCAAAAATACATAAAAATAAAGTTTTCCATCTTCTTCCTATATATAGATAAATATATATCAAATATACATATTTCTCTTGATGGATAGATAGATAGATAGTGATCCTATTTAGTCTAGCAAATGTTGGCTTTCAATTCCTCATCTTTAGTACTTTTAATTAAACAAAATTGGGCTTATTTCAACAGAAGACATATTTCAGATATTAGAATGAGTAATATTTGAATCCTACTACTACTACTGCTGTGAGTTGTTTCACTTACTTTTGGCTTGAAAGAGAAGACCTGGTAAAAGAATGTACATTCACAGGTAGAATGAGTCTAGATATGTACATATATTGTTAGACTTGAAATTTCTGTTTTCCTAATGTGTAAATCTCATAAAGGAAATAGTAAATATGACCCTCCCTTGATATGCTTAATAATTTAAATGCTGCAAAATAATTATAATAATACTGTAATGAAAGACACCTTCATTGATCAACATGCTGACATACTCTGGCTAAATATTAGGCACCGTTCATGTGGTTTCCATTTGGAGCTGGTGCCTCTATAAGTCATTAACAGTGTTCTCTGGCCAAGATCACGCTCCTCTGACATTTCAAATGGTCATCTAAAATGGCTACGTTATGGGATGGCCCGATGACTTGAGGTATGAAAACCTCTTTCAGCCTGTTACAAGCTAATCTTAGCTAATGGGCTTTCATGTCACTCTCCTCCTCTGAGCTACACCCACCTCCAGCCCCGAATTCAAGTCACCAAACGCAAATATTTTTTTTTTTTTTTTTTTTTTTTTTTTGCGGTATGCGGGCCTCTCACTGCCGTGGCCACTCCCGCCGCGGAGCACAGGCTCCGGACGCACAGGCTCAGCGGCCATGGCTCACGGGCCTAGCCGCTCCGCGGCATGTGGGATCCTCCCGGACCGGGGCACGAACCCGCGTCTCCCGCATCGGCAGGCGGACTCTCAACCACTGCGCCACCAGGGAAGCCCCAAACGCAAATATTTAAAAGCATATGAGCTGACTTGAAACTAACTGCATTTTAATTTTGTATAAAACTCATCTGGACATCCTAACCACCCAACTTGGCTCCAGACAGTATTGTAATAATGCACAACATAGCTAAAAAGGAATTCCATTTTTTTCTAACTGGTCTTCATAGGAAAATGAAGTAAGGCTTTCAGCCTAGTAAATTATTCAATGGTAGTATGCATTCTCTAAATTTATTACTCTTGGCTGATCTATTGTTTTAAACATAAAATAAATGTTAGAATCTGAACTAAAAATGCAATTAATAGAACTGTCTTTATCAACTGTGGCTATAAAGAAAATTCCATTTTCATAATTCACTGACAGTGACTATATATCATCAAATTTATTTTGATAAAAAGTTTAACAAATAAAGTACGAGAAACAGATCTAACTAAAATAGCGTTCAGTACTCTAACTTCAGGACCATGTGAGGCCAAGTAATCACAAATTTTTGGTTAATTGCTTCACACATATTCCTGTTCTTAACACTTCTGCAGTAAATTAGACAAGACTACTAAATGTGTTATGTAACTTATGTCAAAGATCACATATTACTCCACTTGGTTTTTACACTGTTATAGCTTATAGAAAAAAGATAAGCAAAAGTAATACATGTAAAATCAGATGCAAAAAAAAAAGCAATTTTTTAATTTGGCCATTGTTCTCACCCATTTTTGAAATTATTGTTTCAGCAATTAAATTGTTTTCTGTTGTATAATCCATCAGTTTCTTAGTCTTCTCCATACTTTCTATCACTGCATACTCTGACACAGTTGTCTTCTTCCCTCGTGAGGCTTTTAGTAGGCTTACTTAATAGTAGTGATGACTATGCAACTTTCAAGACTATTTATTGAGCATTTAGTATGTATGAGGTATTGTGCTAATAGCTTTACCTGAATCACCTTTTGTAAAATCTTCACAACATTCCTATATAATTATGATAATTAACCCCTTTCTGCACATGGAGAAACAGACCCAGAGCAATTAAGTAACTTGACCAATGTCCTAGGGCTAGGAATTCATACATAGGCACCTGGCTCCAGTAGCACACATCTAGCATTTTAAAACATAAATCAGGTGTTATTCCCCTGCTCAGAACCATTTATCAGTTTCCCATCACACTTAGAAGAAAATCCAGGTCCTTGCCACATCTTACAAGTTGTTTCATGATCTCAGCCACTGTTTCTTTCTGTTTGTACCTCCTCCAATCGCGCACTCATTTACTCTTCTTCAGCTACAATGACTTCCTTGACTCCTCCACCATGTGAAACACTGACCTCAGGGCCTTTGCACTACTGTTACTTCTGCGTGAGCCAATTTGCCCTCATGTATTTGCTTGACTTATTTCCTTACCTCATTCAAGTCTCTGCTCAAATGACATACAAAGAGAAATTCCCTCAATATCCCCTCTAAAATGGTACTTCAGTCCTACTTTTTAGCTTTATTTTTCTTTTTTGGACTATCTGCCATTATGTTACATATTTGTGTGTGTATTTTTTCCTTCCTCACAACAGTGGAAGCTGCAAGAAGGCAGATACTCTGTTCTGTTCTGTTCACTGCTGTATCTCTAATGCCTGTGTTGTATATGTCACATGGTGGATTGTCAGCTAACAGTTGTGGAAGGAAGGAAGAAAAAGAGGAAGGGAGGGAGGAAGAGGAGAAGGAAGGGAGGGAAGGAAAGAAATTAGAAATCACAAGCAGGATACAAGTTCTAAAGCCTGACCCTCTGTTCCCAACTCAAAGCATTGAATCAAATTTCTAACAAAAGAAAACACAGATACATACACATCAAAAAAACCAAAAAAGCATGACTTGTTTAAGTTAAGGGGAAAAAAAAATTATTCAGGGAAAAAAATTTCTCAAAGCACATGATGATTAGATATTGTTATGAATGCATATATAATACCACATTTGGGTTAAAGTGAAAAATGTGAAATTTATAGTTATTTAATTTCATAACCCTAATCATTCCTGGGAATTGTTCATTTTATTCTATTTTGATTGAAATTCTACTCCAAGGTTGTGTATATACTATGCTAGACATTTACTTGGAAGCCATGATATTTAATAACTATCCAGATGTTTTCAAAGAAACACCCCAGATGGTAGACATTGTGTCTGAAATATCCAGTTTGGGAAATTTTCAGAATTTTTATTAAGCTTAAACTTCTGTCCAGTGCATAAAGCCACATGAGAATGAATAATACTCTGTTTTTGTTTTTCTACCTGCTCTTGCTGCTTTTCTTCTTTCTGTTGCCACCATCCTAAATCAGCTTTCTCAAGTTTCATTGGTAAGATTGTAAAGTATTCTCTCACAGCTGCTTACACTATCACTCCTAATCAAGTCTGGCTCCAAATGGAAGATACACTGTCTTTGTTTATAAACCCTCCTGCTCTCCATTGCTTACAAGATAAATTCAAAATTATTTAAACTATCTTTAAGGCCTCTCAATAATCTAGGAATACCATACTATTGAATGTTATCTTTCAGAATTCCCCCCTTAAAAGAAGCAACTATATTCATTGCTCCATATAATCTGAATGGGAAATAAACCCTTAGCTTAGATCGAAGTATGTTGTTGTAACAAATCCCCCCACTCCTCCAAATCCCAAAAAGGTTTATTTTTCATTCAGGTCATATGTCCATCATGGGTCAGCATGGCTGTACTCTGCCATACTGTCACCTTGGGACCCAGGCTTCTAGAACTGTCTTAAACATTTCAGAGTGGGAATGTGCAGGTCACAGGGTCAAGCCTGCCATCAATGGGAAGGATCCACCACCCCAGGGAGAGGCAGGGAATTTGACCAGTAATACAGTCTAGCACAAGAAAAATTCATTCTTTTTAAAAGGAATATATCAAATTACTAAAACAGTTACTCAAGAAAATAACAAATTCTCAGGCGTCTTGTTCCTGAGGTCCAGCCCTTTTAAGGCAAGGAACAAATTCTCACCTTTCTTGCTGAGTTCCTTAGTTCTCTGACTTTTCTTCCTACCCCTGCCCTGTAGCACCTAGCACCATGTTTCCACATAACACACAATCCAAACACATTTCCAAACTGTAATGATTTTATATACCAGGTCATGGTAAGAACTGTGTTTGAAAAGTGCATTCTTGGTAATTTTTTCCTTTCTCTTTTCCTTCCTTATTAATTTTCTCCCAAAGGAAAATAACTTCTAGAAATCAATAAGAAAAGGCTACACTTTATAAATGAAAACAAATATGACCAATGAGTTCACTTAAAATAAATTTTAAACGGCCAGTAAACTTATAAAAATGTGCTCAACTGTGATTGTTATTAAACACATTCAAAACAAGTTGGGATAGTTTTCTACCTTTAAAATCATCAAAAATTAAAAAAATTTATAAACCCATTGTTGGTGTTAGGCAGAATATTGGTGTGACTAATCCTTATTCCATTTTCTTTTATCATTTTCTCAATTTCATTAATGTCCCTTTGTTCCTGAAGTAAGTCAAAGAGTAATTATTTAGAACAATGCAGATTTTATTTTAAGCCCTACAATATGCTGACAGTGAATACACAGAGCTTATTGCTTTGCCAAATAAAAACAGTGGTTAAAAGAAACATACTGCATTACGATTGGTGGGAGTACAGCCAAGCCCACCCCTTGGGTAAATGTGACCACCACCTGAAATCCAGAGTTTTCTGATGAATAAAGATAATTATGAATAATACTGCACACCTTGCCTGGTTTGGAGCATATGGCAGTGGTTCTGCATTGCCAGGAAAATAACGTTTCTGTCTGCAATGTTTCACTCAGAAGCTTTACCTACATGCAACTCACAAAAACATAAGAAGAGCTTTGCTGCATCATGCTGACTGAATTCACTGCAAAGGCTGATATTCTAAACAAAATCATCAGGAGTTGCATAGAATTAAATTTTAACCTGATGTTGGAACTGCAAAAGCAGTTCAGATATTGTACATACAGTATTTCTAAAGACCATGCTTTTGTGCACTTATAAATATGAAATGCTAACAGCCAGCATGATTCAATTGGTTGAGTTTCTTCCATGAAATTATTTGAGATTTTTTCAAAAGTGTATTTTTTCTGACTGATTATTATTAGTCATAAATTTTATTTCTAAGTATAGGTTTCTCCCTGCCATTAGGAAAGTATTCACTTTGGGGAGGCAAATTAACTCTTTCATTTATCCTATTCAAAACAATGAAGTAAAATAAACAGTCACTCCGTCCCCTTGTCTGCTTCCACTCAATCTCACTCTCAATATAACTCCTCCCTCTTAGAATCTAGTATCTTCAAATGTCTCAATCCTCTACCATCCCCAGTTAGCAAAATTTCACTGTGGCAATGCTCCCCTAACCTTCCAAATCACTTCTGCCTTATCGAAACATTATTCTCTCTCTCAGCTTCTCCAGATTCCCCTCATTAAAGAGATGAACAGCTCATTTTATCCAGTAATGACAAAATTGTGAGTGAAAGATTTAACCTATTATTCTTCTCCACTAGCCTGTTGCTGTTGTGATAGTGCTGTGTAACAAACTACTCTCTGAAACCCATTGTCTTATAACAATAAGCATTTATTTTTCTAACAGTTTTGATTAACAGCTAAGGTGCTCTGCTTCAGGGTAAGCTGGGCTTGGCTCTAGGCTCTGATAGGGTTTAGATCTGCTTCATTGAACTCTTTCTGGGGCTCAGGCTAAAGGGACAGTGGTTTTATGGAACATGCATTTCTCATGACAGTCAGAGGAACACATGAGATCAAGCCAAATTGTACAAATACATTAAAGCTTTCTGCTCACATAGTGTCCACAAGTATTTCTTTAGCAAAAGCAAGTTGCATGACCAAGTTTACTATGGATGAGGTAGTGAAATATACTCCCTCCACTGAAGGGCACTGCAAAATCACATGGCAAAAAACAGTGAAGAATTGAGAATCAGCATAGCTTCCAAGGAAATATATTTGCTCTTTAGTGGGAATTTCCTAGAGATAATACAGTAGCTTAGGTAAAAGTAGAATTTGTATTGGTACAAAATGTTGGAATTACTGTAATTTAAAAGGCAGTTGAAGGAATGTAATATCCTATGAATCACATCCAATAGATATTCTTCTATTCTATTGAACATATAGAGGAAAAATTCTAATAGTTATTACGTGCTGGGCACTGTTTTAAGTGCTTTACCTATGTTAACTCATTTAATTATCACAATCATCCTATAAATTAATGACTATTCTACTTCCATTTGATAAGTTGGAAGACTGAGGCATACAGAGATTTAGCAACTTGCCCAAGGCCACACATATAGTAAGGTGTGTATTCCAGCTCCAGTCCCTATGCTTCTAACTGAAAGACTGAATATGCGAATGGACAGTGACCAGACTGTATGTAAAAGCAGAACTCTGACCCACAACTTGCAGCAACCTGTACAGTAAACCAACCTATTATCTACAATAACCAGTCTAAGAAGACAGCTTGCTATAAATCACATTTGTAGGAAGTCAGATTACTATCTCTATCAGCAATCCAGGAAGCCAAACTATAGCCCCTGTAACAATCAGCCCCAAGTGGCTATGACGTGACAGCTTCCCAAATATTTGTCCCCACTTTAGACTTAGGACCAGCCAGAGAAAGCCAGATAATGCACCCTAACCAATCATGTGGGATGCCCTAGTTCACGTTAGTGCACCTACAGCTTCCCCGTTCCAGCAACCTCCCATCAGGGCATGCCTGAAGCCTTCCCACTTTATCATTATAAAGCTTTCCCATTCCTCTGTCTGCCTTTGAGTCTCTGCCAAAACACAAGTGATGGTGGCCGACTTCTTCGCTATAGCAAACTCTGAATAAATAGCTGTTGCTTTTCTCATTTGGTTAATCTTCATTTATCTCCACATAACCAGAACAATATCCATCATAACTAGTGCAATTGAATTTGTTCACATCTGACATAAATAACTAAGACTGTAGTTGAAACTGCTTAAAGGCCAATAATCAGCTCTTTTCAGTACTTAATTTTGATAATATGGCCCCACCAATACTTGGTATTTAGAGAAGTTTATAGGTATATCTACAGAAAGTCCAAGTTACTGATACTCGCAATAATAGTAATAACAGTACACGTCAATGTTAAGAACAACACCAATAATAATAATAAAAACAACAGCTATTTTATTAAGTACTTATAACCACCACACACATTACTAAAAACATTACTTTAGATTTGTTTGTTGCATACTAAAATTAACCAAATGAGCTGATTACTGGGATCGCTCCATTTTACAGACTGGCTTATAGAAATTAAGCAACTTGCTGATAACTTACATTGTTTGGATGTGTGTATATGTGTGTGTATGTATATATACACACACACACTGGATTTTCTATTTAGATAAAAACATCTTTAGAGCATATATTCATTTTTGCTTTTTCCTCAAGGGTTTAATTTACCTGTGTGCATGATGTAAACAGTCAATGCTGGGGAGAAGCAGACCCAGGATTCTGTGCTACCCACTTGCCTCTGTGCCTGGTGAATCTACCAGTGACTGTTGGTAGCAGTGGCTCTGACCTCTCACTTCACCAAATCCAAAGGTCCACAGTCTGTCTATTAAGCAACCATCAATCGTGGCTGACTACTATGTATGCAAAAAGTTATGGCTATGAGGTGACTTCCTGAAAATCAAGTCTCATAAATACACTCTTAGCAGTGAAATGTTAGAAATAACCTGTTTTTCAGTTCTTCAGCAGGACAGTTAAGGACATTGTAATCCCCATGTGCACACAAGTTAGAACGCACAGCCCATTTACCTTAAGGAGCTTGAGATCCATTGTAAGGAGACAATGAAATGATAAGTTAAACTTCACTGATGAACAGCAGTGATATGAGGAATGAATTCAAGCAAAATTTATTTAAAGATAAAAAGATTGCAAGGAGAAAGTATGATTTGCAATTATGAAAAATTAAAGGCAAGAGAGAAGGGAACATTCCTGTTGTGGGGAATACTACGGCCAAAGGCACAGCAGTAGGATAAAAAAGGTGTAGAGGTACAGGAGTTACTGTCAATGCAGTGGGAAAAAGCAGGTTTATGCAAGGAAATAGTGTCCCTCTTTTCTGTTATGCCTTCAATGTACATGAAGAATGTCTGACCTTTAGTAGAAGATCAGAGTGTAATGGAAAGTAACACAAGTGCATATTTTGGAACCAGAACTTCCAAATGGCAGTTCTACAATTTACATTTTTAGGGGATGAGTTATCATGACTAAATGCCGTTTTTCTTCATATGTGGTGATGCCTGTTCGTGTGAAAACACAACATTTTATAAATAACACTTTGTACCATCCTTCACTCTTTCAAAGGAAATATGCCTGCTGTCCACTCCATTTCTTTCTTGATATCTCACTGCTTTACCTCTTAATAAGTTATGTTCTATTCCAAGGAATTATACTGACAGCTTTTTTTCTTTTCCCCCAAAATATCTTGTAAACCATTGAACTCCAGTCCTCTTTTCTGAAGATTCAAGGATAAGCTCACAGCCCATATTATCATAACACTGGGAGGATTTTTTTCTCCTCTCTGCCATTTACTAACACACTGAGCTTATCCCTGTATTAGTCTTTTTTTCCTATGTGAGCTATGACATTTCTCACATCAAGCATCTTCCTATCGTTATCTCCAATTTTGTTACCTGGATTTATTTTCAGTCCATGGCACTTGTGCATCTCAGATATGTGAAAATCTTTGAGATATTTCCACAGACCTGGCAGTTGACTGTGAAAGGGCTTCTCTCAGGGAACGGACACGGTACAGACCCTGGAGGACTAAAAGCTTGATGTGGCCTCCTCCATTCATACAGCCTGTGTGGCAGAATGGAGTCTGAGAGAGAATTTGGGGTCAGTTTATCACGTTCTATAAAGAGTTTCACTCAACAGTTGTTACTAACTGCCTTTTTTCACAAGGCCCTGTTCTAGGTACTATGAGGGTACCAGGATGGCAAAGATTCTGTTCTTGCCATCAAAAACTTATAGCCTAACATATAAGATCAGATCCCAATTATATCAGAGAGTAATGGGCGTTGTAAGAAAAGTAAGAGATAAAGAGTTGAAAGAAGAAGAAGATCCTTTCTTACTGGCCAAGGGCCAGTCATGCTTCCTGAAAAAAAAAGATGCAGTATTTTACCTTTGTCCTAATGGTAAGGCAGAAAGCACATTACAATAAAACTATAGAGCTATGCGCTTTGAGCTATAGAGAATTGGTCAGTATCTGTCACAATCAAACTCTCCTTTCTCCTTCCTAGAAATGGTTCTATTTAAGTCTTTTGTGCCTGATCCCAAGGAGCTGAAGCAAATAAACATCAACAGTATAAAATGGCCTGCTTGATTAAGTTAATTTCAAGGTTTTACTTTTGCTCTCATTGCCTGTAACTGTTCCATTCATTTGGATAATGGTAGATAAATAACCTAAAAAATAATTAAGTAATGGTGCCAAAGGTTCCTTTCCATCATGGCATTGTAGTCTTCTCATTTCATCATAGATCTTAAATTTGCCTTAAGACTCTAACCGCACTTTAGTGAGCATGAATGTGATTATAATTATGAAAGTAACTGAAAAAGAAAACATTAGCTTACTAGGTATGTTATTCTAAAATATAAATACTTAGGGATGAGGGAATCTCTCACTTGGAAATGCAAAGATTCTTTGAGGATGTAAAATTCATCATCGAGCTGCTGACTCTTCTTTCTTCTTTTGTTACTTCTATTTTGCATTATGTTATAGGTTTATATTATGAAGTAGCCTGCGTTTTTCCAATTCGAATTTTCTAATACATGAGAAGTAATTAACTTTAAAATAGACCCAATTCTAGATGCCCAAATGGTCCTTTTTCTTATTATTAGTTATTTTAATTTGTCTAACATGTATTGGGATCCTGACAATAAGCAGTCCAGATTTTAATTTTAATAGACTATAATCTGTTTGGAAGAGAGAACTGTCTCAATCTGTAATAAAATACTGTAATTTTTTAATGTATGTGTATTGCTGAGTGATATATTACTGTGGTTCACCCATCCATGATCATTTTAAATAAAAAGTTACTGCTTTTTAAAAATTTTCTGTTAAAAAATTTTAAAGAGTTACTATCATTATTCTCTACATTATAAAAATATCACCCAATGCACAAAATTTCTTTTTTCTTTTTTCCAGCTTTATTGAGATATAATTGACATGTAATATTGTGTAAGTTTAAGGTTTACAACACACTTATATATTACAAAATGATTACCACCATAGCATTAACTATCACCTGTGTCACTTTGCATAATTACCATTTCTTTTTTGTGATGAGAACATTTAAGACCTACTCTTCTAGCAGCTTTCAAGTATATAATACTGTATTGATAACTAGTCGCCATGCTGAATATTAGATCCCCAGAACTTATTCATCTTATAGCTGGAAGTTTGAACTCTTTAGCTAATATCTCCCCTTTTCCCCTAGTCCCCAGCCCCTTGTAACTACCATTCTAATCTCTGTTCCTCTCAGTTGGGTCTTTTAGGATTCTACATATAAGTGATATCATGGACTATTTGTCTTTCTTTATCTGACTTATTTCACTTAGCATAATGCCCTTAAGGTCCATTCATGTTGTCACAAACAGCAGGAAGAAATTTTTTCTCGTGGCTGAGTACTATTCCATTTTATATATATATATATATATATATATATATATATATATATATATATATATATATATATAAAACATCTTCTTTTTCCATTCTTGCATTGATAGACACCTAGGCTGTTTCCATATCTTGACTATTATGAAAAATGCTGCAATAAACACAGGAGCGCAGATATCTCTTTGGGATCTTGTTTGTATTTTCTTTGGATATGTACCTGAAAGTGGGATTGCTGAATCATATGGTAGTTCTTTTTTTTTAATTTTTGAGGAAACTCCATACTGTTTTCCGTAATGGCTATACCAACGTACATTCTTAACCAACAGCACACAGTAGTTCCCTTTCCTCTTCATCCTCACCAACACTTGTTATCTCTTATCTCTTTGTTATAGGCATTCTAAAAAGTGTGAGATGATATTTCATTGTTGTTTTTGTGTGTGTGTGTGGCACACGGGCCTCTCACCGTTGTGGCCTCTCCCGCCGCGGAGCACAGGCTCCAGACTCACAGGCCCAGCGGCCATGGCTCACAGGCCCAGCTGCTCCGTGGCATGTGGGATCTTCCCGGACCGGGGCACGAACCCGCGTCCCCTGCATTGGCAGGCGGACTCTCAACCACTGTGCCACCAGGGAGGCCCTCATTGTAGTCTTGATTTGCATTTCCTGGTGAATAGTAGTGTGGATCACCTTTTCATGTACCTGTTGGACATTTGTATGTCTTTGGAAAAATGCCTGTCCAGATCCTCTACCCATTTTTTAATTAGATTGTTTGGTTTTATTGTTGTTATTGAGTTGTATGAGGTCTCTCTATATTTTGGATGTTAACCCCTTATCAGATATATAATGGGAAATATTTTCTCCCAGTCCATAGGTTGCCTTTTCATTTTGTCGATGGTTTTTTTGCTGTGCAGAAGCTTTGAGTTTGATGTAGTTCAACTTGTTTATTTTTGCTGTTATTACCTTTGCTTTTGGTGTCAAATCAAAAAAATTATTGCCAAGACTGAGGTTGAGGAGCTTACCCTCCATGTTTTCTTCTAGAAGTTTTATATTTTCAGGGTGCACATTCAAGTCTTGAATTCATTTTGAGCCAGGTTTTGTGTATGTCATAGGGTAGGAATCCAGTTCCATTCTTTCGCTTATGGCTATCTAGTCTTCACAGCACCACTTATTGAAGAGATTATTCTTTCCCCTTTTATATTCTTGGCTCCTTTGTCATAAATTAATTAACCATATATGCGTGAGTTTATTTCTGGGTTCTAAATTTAACTTTGATTGATTATTATCTAAGTACAATGTGCTGTAGCAAAGAGTTTTGTTCATACATCAGTGCCTCTAATTCATTCAGCATTTGCTGTGAAGGTGGGAGTAACATTTGGGATTTTCTTTTTATTCACATGAAATGACTATACTAGTGAGATAGAAACATGGAAATACATTTATTTCAACAGGGACAAATTAATCTATTTCTTGGTATTCATTGCATTAAAAACCTGTTTCCTATGAAAAAATGACCCACAGGGAGCTGAAAGGTATATTGAAAGTTAATTTTTCAAGTGCTAACATAAAATACTCTCACATATAAAAAAAAATCTCTGATTACAAGGAGAAAAAATGTTTCTGATACTTTGAATAAAATTGAGAAGTAACAAAGATCTTAAGCTATGTGTGCTGTTTGATTAAGAGCTACTACATGGGCTTCAACATTATGGTAGCTTTCAGTCCTGAGGTTTTGTTTCTTAAATGTATATTTTAAACAACAGCTAGGCACATTTTTATAAACTGCATCACTAAGAAAGCATCTGTACGTTTTTATATAAGCCACTTAGATTTTCTGGAATTTGTCAGCTGCTGAGCTATGGTTTCTCAAATCATTGCAAGGTAGCTCTCGAGACCTAAAGCTACTGTGGTTGTAGGTGAGAATATACCTAGTGCCTGTTGTGCCTTAATATGCATTGAGCGCAGATAAAAGTGTAGTGCACTTCAGGGGCTGTGTCTACGTATAGCTGAAATATCCCACAAATGTGGAGGATTTAGGTAGTCAATTAGCCAAATATTAGAAACCACCAGATTCTGGAGGGTTAATGTTACTCTTCACATTGATTTACAAATGGTGTTTGGTAAAGGTCGTGCTCCCCCAGTCCCACCATATGCTTGAGTGTTCTTGGCTGGTTTCTTACCAGGACCACCTGATAGGGGTGACCATGTTGTATAAATTAGCCCAGGACACAAGGATTAAACTTACTTTGGCTTGTATTTACGTGTAACTGAACAAAGCAGCTGCAATCAGCTGTTCTGGCCTCAGCTTGCCTTTGAAGTGTTTCTCTTCTGCCAGGGATACAGGCCAACAAAGTGTTTCTTTAAGCCTAAACTCTCTGTGCTGGGTTTCTGACCTGGGACTCAGCCCCATGTGAATTTCTGTTTTCTTTTGCGTGTGGCAAGGAAGCTCAGTCCTGCTGCAGATGTCTAGCAAATCATTTCTAAACTTTTAGTTTAGACAGTGTACCTGGAGTAGTGAAAATTCACTCTGAGTTTGTTGTTGTTTTTTTTTTTTTCTTCTGCCACCTCGGTCCCCTGAGTTTTTTTCTGAAGCTACTACTTTATCTTTTCCTACTTTATTGTATGTCGTTATTTCTTATCATTAATATTGTCCTTTGGGACTAAATTGTTTCATCTAATTATGACCGGTAAACAGCAACAACAACACTAATAAGAAGTAACCTATATAGAACTTACGTAGTATATATATTACTTTTTGTCTGAATTATTTGAGATTATGGTCAGCTCCGAAATACTCCAGTGTGTGATTGTTAAGAACAAGGATAGGTTCTGGTATAACTACAGAAAAATCAAAATCAGGGAATGAACATGAATACAGTACTGTTCTCTAATTTGCAAGCCTTAAATTTCACCACTTTTTCCCACAATGGCTTTTGTAGTCAGTGCTCTCCCAGGGCTCCTTCTGATGAGTGTCTGAGTATGGCACAGGTACTATAGTTGGGCCATTTATGCCCAATACTGGATTCCTGTAAATAGACAATGCTTTCTAGGGCTCTCATCAGCCTGGACAAGACTTCCTCAGAGCTGCACCGTGTGGACTTTTTTCCATTTTGCGTACCGTGTCATGCTCATTCCTATGAGTAACAACTGTCGTTGACTGTCTTTCATGTGCTTTTGTTTATATATTTTTGGATATAACTATGTAGTCCCTAAATATATTTTATATGCTTTGAGCTTTTTTTCCCCCAAAAGCACCATGTGGTATTTAATTTTCTTCTTTACATGAAGAAATGTTTGTGAGATACAATTCATTATTTTTACTATTGTATAGTATTCCAACCATACAAAATTTATCCACGGCTTCTGCTAGTGGATATTTATTTAGGTTGTTTCAATTTTTTTTGCAGTTACAAACAGTGCTGTGATAAAAATTCTTGTACTTTCTCCCTGTGCTCATGTGCAACAGATTCCTAGGGTCTTCAGGGAAGATGTGCTGGGTTGTAAAGTACATACATCTTTAACTTCATGCAGATTTGTGGAGCTTTTCAAAATGGGTCTACCAGTTACACTCTTTTTTTTTTTTTTTCAGTTACACTCTTATCAGAACTGTGTGAGCGTTCCTGTGGCTCCACATTCTCACTGATAATTGCTATTGTGAGACATTAAAACTTTTTCCACCGAAATTTGTAAAATAATGTCTCATTTTTGGTTTTAATTTCCATGTATATGAGTTAAATTGTCATCTTTTTGTATAATTACTGACCACAAGTTTTTCCTCCTCTGTCAGTTGCTAGTACTCATCTTTTTTTTCCCTATCTTTAATTTGTTTTTTAAATCTTTTTCTCATTGATTTGGAGGAGCACTTTGTATATTCTGAATTCTAGTCGTTTGATAATTAAGTTTTCCAAATATCTCCCTCTAATTGCTGATCTTTTTTTCAGTCGCTAAATGGTATGTTTTGGTTGACAGAATAATGAACATAATCATACTTACCACTTTTATTTATGTTTTGTGTTTTATGTGTCTTGGTTAAGAAATTCTTCCCAATTCTCATATCACAAAGATATTCCCTTACATTGTATTCATTTTTTTGTTTTAGAAGATGTTGGGGGTAAGAGTTTTATTAATTAATTAATTTATTTTTGCTGTGTTGGGTCTTCGTTTCTGTGTGAGGGCTTTCTCCAGTTGTGGCAAGCTGGGGCTACTCTTCATCACGGTGCGCGAGCCTCTCACTATCGTGGCCTCTCTTGTTGCAGAGCACAGGCTCCAGATGCACAGGCTCAGTAGTTGCGGGTCACGGGCCCAGTTGCTCCGCGGCATGTGGGATCTTCCCAGACCAAGGCTCGAACCCGTGTCCCCTACATTAGCAGGCAGATTCTCAACAACTGCGCCACCAGGGAAGCCCCCTTACATCGTATTCTAAGATTCACATTTAAGTTATGCAATCACTTTAAACTGATTCTGGGTATTGTATGAAATAAGGATCATATTTTATTTTACCTCTATATATCCTAGAACAATTTCCAGAATCCTTTCCCCATTGCCTTGTAATACCACTTATTTCATATATCCAGTTTCCACATGTGTGTGAGTGTGGTTTTGGGCTTTCTACTTGTTTATTAATCTACTTTTATACCAGTATTCCCAATCTTCATTAAAATAGGTTTAAAATAAGATTTATTATAAAATGAATCCTCTTATTCTCCTAACTTTTTGTTTTTCCATATTAATATTATAATCAGCTTGTCCAATTTCATTAAAATCCCTGTCAGGATTTCTTTGGGATTTTATTGAACATATAGATTATTTTAATGAGAATTGCTGTGTCTGTGATATTGAAGCTATTAATGAACCCAATGTATGTAGGTCATTTTTAATGTGTTTCAATAAAGTCTTACAATTTTCTCCATAAAAATCATGAGCATCTTTATTTATACTTTTATAATTTTTTTATATTTGATGCAGCTATCAATGATAGATATATATTTTTTAAATTACATTTACTGTTGTTGCTGGTATATAGAAATGCAGTTTATTTTTTTATATAGACCTTATATACCTGGTTGACTTCTCATTAATTCTAATCATTTGCCTGTAGATTCTCTTGGGGTTAACTACGTAGGCAATCATAACATCATCTTCAAATAATGGAATCTTTGTTTCTACTTTTTTTAGACCACATAACTCTTAATTGTGTCATTCTTTTCTGTTCTTTTTTTTTTTTACTGTGATAGTAAGAACATCAAATAGTAACTGCAAGTGTCTTTGTCTTATGCTTGCTAATAAGAGGAATGCTGATGCTTCCAATGTTTACATTACTATTTGGATTTTGCTATAAGATTTGTAAATACCCTTTATTATGAAAAGTTTTCTCAGTAGTTTCCTAACTTCAGTTTTTCTTTTTGTTTGTGAATTGGTGTTGAATTCCACTAAATGCCTTCGTTGGCAACTGTTGAGATAATCATGTGTATCTTCTCCTTTAATCTGTTTATATAGCAAATTACATTAATAGATATTTAAATCTAAATTCAACTCTTCATTCCCAGGATAAAGCCAACATAGTTTAAAATGTATTCCTAGATACAATAGTTACTATTTTGTTTAGGAGTTTTGCATCAATATTCATGAGTGATATTGGCCTGTAATTTTCCTTTTTAGTTAGTACTGCTCTTCTCTGTTTTAGTTTCAAAGTCATATTGGCCTCAGAAGTAATTAAGGAAGCCTCCCTCTTTCTATTTGCAGCGACCAAGGCAGCCTTAGTTTGACTATAGTTTAGAAAGATTTATTATTGATTATTGGCCCCTGACCTCCCTTTTCTTAGAGCAGTTATTTAGAAAGTTGCAACTATAAATTCTTTGCCCCTTTGAGATCCTCTGCAACCTAGGGATGTCTTTTTCAAGAACCTGAGAACCATCTCTGAAATAAAATAAATAATAAGCTTATATTGATACTTCTTCAGTTATGAATTTTTAACTTTTATAGTTAATCTGTACAAACTTCCCAGTGCCATTTACTCATATCACCTCTCCCATCCTCTCAAAAAAGTTATGTCCATTTTGGAGAGGTAAAATTTATTTAAATGTTATTTATTTATTTAAAATTTATTTAACTTTTTTTTCTTTTGGATCATGTCTTCGAGAGTCTTCCATCCTCCTGTTCCTCTCTTGTTTGATTGCTTTCTTGGTCAAGTGCACAACTGGCAGCCTGGGTCTTCTTTCTTTCCCCATTTGTTCTGCAATAGGGATCCTGGTTCCTGGGTACTGTATTCTGCTCTTCTTGTTTTATTCTTTTTATTTTTTCACTTTAGTTTCTTGAATATCACTTCTAGGATGCGAGGGAGATAAAATATTAATACCTCGCAAGTAAGAAAATATCTTTATTTTATCTTATATTTGGTTGATAGATTAATTAAGCATAGAATTCTGAGTTGGAAATAACTTTCAGTCAAATTTTTGAAGGCTTTATTCTATTACTTCTGGTTTCACATGTGACCACTGAGAATTCTGAAGCCACGGTAAATCTTAATTCTTTTCCTATATAACGTGTTCCCCACCCCCTAGAATATTTTAGAGTCTTTTCTTTATTAGAATTCTGAAATAGCAAGATGTTTCTCAGTGGGGATTATATTTGTGTTATTTACTTATTTATGTTCAGGAGATTACCCAGCAAAGGGGTTGCTGCTGGAAGCACATAGAAACCAATACCATGGCTTTTGAGAAAAGAAAAGGCTTTATTGCAAGGTCGACCAGCAAGGAGACAGGGGAAATGAAATGGCTCAAATCTGTCTCCCTGATCAGGGGTTGGATCAGACTTTTATGAGCTAGGGGAGGAGGGTTGGTGTTGGAAGCACTGGCAGGCAGGTTTCAGTTGGACCTTGGCCATTTTTGATAAGGTATGGTAAAGAGGGCTTCAGCAACAGATCTTCCTGGACAATGGACTCTTCACTTCTGAAAGGGTTTTGGCATTCAGGTTCAGGTCCTTTGGTTCTGTAGGGGAGAGAAACTTTGGTTTTAGGTGTTGTTTTAGGTCAGAATTTTCTCCTCTGCACTTGCTTTGGCTGCATGACTTGTGGTTTTCTGTTGTGTCTGAAAGACAACTCAATATCTTGTTAGAAAGAGGATAAGGCCAGTTTCGAGCTGGTTCTGTGGTTACAGTGATGCTAGACCCTTGGAGAACCCTTTCAATCTAGAAACTCAAACTCCTCAATTCTAAGACATATTTTGACTTATTAATTTTATAATTTTCTCCACTTCTCCTCTTTCAGAAAATATTATTTTTCAGTTGGATTTTGAATCTCCAGGAATAATCCTCTAATTTTGAGACTTCTCTCCCTCCCTCTCTTTTTGCTATTGTTCATCTCTTCATATATTTGTTGTAATTTCTTGAAAATGTGCTCAACCATATCATTTAAGCAATCTATTAAATTGTTTCCATCACATATGTTAATTCCCACAAGCTATTTCTTTTTCTCTAATTGTCCATCGTCCTGCTTTTGTTTCACATATAAAATATCTTCTCTTATCTCTGGTGATATAAATTGTACTTCTTAAAATTTTTCTATACCATTGCTTGCATTTTTTTCACTTTGCTTGTTTTTCCTCTTTTTTTTTTTTTTTTTTTTTTCGGTACGCGGGCCTCTCACTGTTGTGGCCTCTCCCGTTGCGGAGCACAGACTCCGGAAGCGCAGGCTCAGCGGCCGTGGCTCACGGGCCCAGCCGCTCTATGGCACATGGGATCTTCCCGGACCGGGGCACGAACCCGCGTCCCCTGCATCGGCAGGCGGGCTCTCAACCACTGCGCCACCAGGGAAGCCCTCCTGTGTCTTTTACTTTGCTAATGATCCTCTTATATGTCCTGTGATTCCTGCCTGTCCTTCGTATCTAAGAATGAAACCAAAGCACTGAAACTTTTATTGGAAACTGTGGTCATAACAAGGATTTTGACCAGAGAAAGTGAAGAGTGATCCTACGGGGATTCTGGGATTTCATTGAGGGTTCAAAAATGTCTGAATCTATAAGCACTATCCCTGAAGTAATTATATATTTTAGGATAATAAACCTCCAGTCTCTTGCTTGGATAGGGGACTGATTATAGGCCTACTTGTGGATGAAAGAGAGCTGGAGGTTATCTCACCATTCGTAATAAATGGTAGAATTATTTTGAAAGAGCAGACATCAATAGGGTATAGTCATAAAGCAATTACATGGGGCATGTTTTGGGTTTCTCAGTTAGTCCTCTCACATGGAACCTGCCCTTATATATACTGTAATGCTGCAGTGCATCTTCTTCTAGCAGTGACTTTTACTTCCTCTAACAAACCCTGCATTTCTGGAAATCCAAAACCTCCTTGTGGGGCTCATCATCAAGCAGGTCTGGAGTAGGATTTTAAAAGGACCCCAGGCCTGTTCCCACTGTGGGGTCCTCATCTGGTCCTGATAACATGCCCCTTGGACTCATCATCTAAGGACATGCATCTATTTACTTTCCAATGCAATTGTCTGTTCTGCTATTCAGAAACATACATGGTTCTGGCACCAGTGTCTACTTCCTGAAAAGTCCAGCAAAGGTAGTCTAGATTCTCTAGGGAGTTTACCTGGAGCTCCTTTCACTAATCTTAAGGCGATTATGAAGCAGGCCCCTTCCTTTTCCCACAGGAGAAATACTATGAAGAAATTTTCTTTGAAAATACAACTCCTTCTTGGCATTTCATATCTCTTACATATCCTCAGGGTGAGAGTTGAGCTAAGGAATACAAACTAGTTTTCTATCCACTTCCTTTCCAAGTCTTGCTTAGATGATCCAGCACCTGGCTGTTAGATGTAGGACTTGCTCTAAGCATCCAAACTCTCAGACAAAACTGAGCTAGGAGGATCTTACTTTAGGATCACATTACCTTCTCCTTTACCTCTTAAGTAAATTATTCATAAAGGAAATAAAGGAATGAAGGAAGAAAACATTGCCTATAGCTTAGATTCTGGCCAGAGTCCTGTGTTTCACATTATCCAGAGGTTTATTATTTTGTTTCTGTTTTTGTTGTGTTTTAATTTGATTTGACTCTTGGTACTTGTGGATCTCACCCGTGTTGCTTCTTTTCTGTCAAGTTTAGGGTAGAAAGAATCCCACTTTAATATTGTGTCATATGGAGACTTTCACATCATCCCCATGAATTCAACATGACAGCTTTGTTTGGCTCATTTTTCTCTGATGCTCCATGATCTGAACCTCTCCAAATTAGGGTCTGCAGAGAGCAAACACTTTTTCTGATACAGTAGAAGGATTTCCATCTTGCTGTGATGGTTAGGGAAGAAGTGCAAAACATTAATTTCTCCTTAAACTGACCCTTAACCAATTTTTTACCCCTCACTCTTCCTTCAGATGCATCTGGTGCTATCAAACTGGTGTCTCCACACAAGACATGGCCAATGAGCTTCCACCTTACAATCTCTGCCCTAAACTAACCATCCCTGACACTAAGTTAACTCATTTACAAGCAAACTGGTTATGTAATATCATGATAGAGATTTTTATTCCTTTTTAAAATTCATCAAAATAATTTTGTCCAAGGTGGAGTTGAGTAGCCATCCACACTTTTCAAATAAAATTAATATACACTAGCTTTTCTAGTTTTGAGAAAAATGTATTCCTTCGGATCATGATCTCATTTCCTCAAGGGACTGATGAGTCAGGCCTTCATACGCAGTTCATGCTACTGACATATTCTCAGTTGTCTAGAATTGTTTGACTGCATTTTGAACCTGATGTGTTTTAAGTATCTACAGGCACAATAGTTTGTTGTGAACCAAATAGCAGGACTTGCGATGGCTCTGCCAAAGCTTTATCCATAGCAACTTCAACTAGGAAATTGTTTTTAATCTTCCATAATTTCTTTAGGAAAGGTTTCCTGAAACCAAGAAGAAGCTAATTTTTATATTCACTACTGACCTACGAAATAAGCTTAGGGGGAATTTCATTTGCACATCTCAGGGGCTGCCATCCTGTATTAGCTCATTGGCCCTCCGTTGTTTCCCTCTACCCTGGAGATGTGTATTCCAGACTGGGTTTAAATTGATCATTTCCTCCTTTAAGTCACCTCAGTTCTAACAGTAATTATAGCTAGGACCAAGGGATTGTAAAATTAGAACGATAAAAGTGAAGGAAGCAAATATTTACTGAATATTGTGCTAGGCACTCTCTTAGGTACTTATATCCATTGTAAATGAAGTAATTTTCAAACAATCCTAAGAAGTAGGTATTATTCTTCTAAATTTTATAATGAGAAACTGTAGGCCGAAAGAGCAGGGGCTTATAGCTAGTAAGTTGTGGTTCAAATATTAAAATATGTTTCTCTTACGTTAAAGCTCATGCTTTGTCCTCTTGATAGCCCTGCATCAAGGTCAACATGGAGTGGAACACTCTTTAATTTCACTGGTAACCTCTTGAGGTCTGACTAATTTTTACAATCTGCTCATGACTTCTTTTGGGAGAGCTCTGTTCTCTATGAATAAAATGAACCTTAATTTCTTTGCCTGAACAGATAAAGAAGTTATAAAATTTGTAAAGATTGCCAGAGAACTAAAGAAAAATCTGACATACACACACACACACACACACACACACACACACAATATCACATTATTCTACAAAACAGTTCTATTATAATGGATTTGAATAGGGTCTGCTCTCAGTTGTAATGGCCAAGAATAAAGGCACATGGTAGATTTTGTCAGTGACTGGTGGAATAGATCTTGTGTCATTACTTTCTGTTTAAGAATAAGTGTGTAATTTAGTCTTGTCTCTCTGCTTGGGTTTAAATCATGACAAATCTTGATAAAGTAACCAACCTTCATGTTGTTACATAAATTTCAGTAAGCTGGTGGCGACAAAAATGTCTTAAAAGGAGTGAGTGCTATTTATAAATATTATCAAATTATTATTACATACTAAAGCTGATTTTTTTCAAGGCCTTGATTGGATATTATGAAAATCAGTTCTCTGATAGATGAACACCTGAAGATGTATATATACATATTATTTATTAATAAATGATTATTTTAATAGTCTAAATACTTTTATTATTAAACTTACTTCTCAGTCCCTGGAAATGCCAGGGAACACATTATTATTAAATAAGCATTCTCTTTTTGTTCAGATCTCTGCCTTAATGCCCTGTATTTCTTTGGCCATCAAAACTGGTAGTTTTTGAAGCCTGGACAGGGTCCAATAAAAGACAGTTTACTAGGCCCACTTCTACTAAAGAATAATTCTGCAGAGATGAGTAAATCAAGAATGAGAAACTAAGTTTATTATCCACACTGTTTTATTTTTTTGGTGGAGGAAGAAGAAATACCTAAATGGCTTTCTGTTCTGCTCCACTTTAATTAGGTGACAGATTCAAACCATCTACGTGATAACAATGTGTCATCTAAAAAATGCACAGTGAGTTCACCTTGTTTAACTATGAAGGAAAGGCAAACGTATAGACACCCACACACACAAACACACCAAGTCACAGACCCAAACATGCTCAACACTTAAGTGAAAACTTCTAATTGTAAAGTCAGAAATAAGGAGAATAAATTTTAACAGAATTTCTCATCGGAGACAGGTTATAGCTACAAGAACTACAGATGTTTAATTGGTCAGTTTTATAAGAACAGTTATTCTGTAGCAGTCTTCCTTTTACTACTCTTAAAATTTTATAATTTTTTTAAACATTTTACTGTTACTGTCCCTGCATTTAATAATCTGATCTCAATTTTTCAAAGAACAGAATATCATTTCGGTCAAGAGTGAAATTAACTTTGGAAATAAATAGCAATATATATACTTCACATTCAATTTAATCTTTATAAAAAGATATCAATTTGTAAGATATCTCTATGACTTGGGCCACTAAGATGTGTTACATTTATGTCCTGCTTTAAATCTTCAATCAGTCTCTCCCATCTGTCAAAATTTTATAGCTACTGAAAGATAAAGGCTCTGTTGCTATGGTAATTATTCCATTACCTAGGTGACAGTGTTCGAATGATGTCATTGTTAAAGTGATCTAACTCATGAAACATTTTTAATTTTAGTATGGTTAGACAGAGAGTAAAACTTACTGGTGTTACAAAATCAAGAGGGCTAGAAGAATGCTGCTCTTCTTAATAAATAGGGTGCCCACAAATGAGCAATAGAAGGTGAATGTTCAAATGAATTCCTCCAATTATTTCTGCTTTTAGTTGGGTCAATACGCTCATCAGTATTTTACAAAGCTGAATGAAGAAGCTGTATGTGTGGAGAAACATAAAAAGAAAGCAAGGTGTTCTAGTGGGAGAATGGTGGAAATGGCATCCCATTTAAAAAATAATTTTCCTTAATTATCTTTTCAGTTGAACTTTATGCTTAATAGTTACCAAGAAAAAAAATGCTGTGCCCTTTCACTTTGGTACCATATTCTACTTCCTAACCAGAGAGCTGTATACAAAGAGGTATGGAAAAGAACATAGAGGAAAGAAAAACAGAAATTAGGTGAAGAAAACAGCAGAAAAGATCAGAAGCTTGGTTGTAGTTCACTATTCAAATTATGATGAAAGCAGGATTAGAGAGAAAAAAAGAGGTAGCAAGAAGCGTGGATACGAGTTTCGAAAGTTTATCAGACTTCAGTAGGACTTGTCAGGAGGTGACTGCCTTGTGCCTATGCTGTTTCTATCTCATCTAAAGGACTTTTAGATGTTGGCAGAGACAATTGGCACACCACCCCCCAGACTTATCATACAAGTGACAGGGCAAATGTCTTTTGAACTCAGAGGATTTTATAGCCAACCATGTTCTAATGACCCCAGGTGAATTACTACTCAGCAAATAAAAATCATGTGAGCATCTCCTTTATGACAGTGATAAAGCATTTCTTCAGAGATCTCTTTCTCTTTTCTCCTCTCCTGGTGTCCTCTCCCACATATTAGCCTACTCTATCCTCTTGTGCAATAAGGGTTGAATTATGAAGCTTGAAGAGAAGGAAGAAATCCTGGTAGTCTATTTTGTAGGGAAGGCAGAAGGTCCAGAGAGATTCCCTGCCTTGTGCAACAATGAAAACTCAGAGCTGGAAGAAAAATGTACACATTTAATGGTCTAATACCAATCCAAGTCCTGAACGCATGCCTGCCAACACCCTATAGCCTCTCGCTCTGACACTTCACTGTAGAAGAGCTCACCACAGCTTGGAGGCCGCCCATTTCACTTTGGCCAAGTTGACATAATTCATTCAGGGCCAAAAAATTACATAAACCGGTGACAACTTCATGTATTAATCTCCCATAATATTTGAACTTTCCAACAAGTGCATGGAGAGAGCAGAATTCTTTCCAAAGCTCACAGGGCAGACTTCCAGACACCATGGTACTTGGGCTGATGTTTGGAGGATGGGCTGGGGGAAGAGGAAACTTTCCTGGAGACCCCACAGATCACACTACGGTGGACCACTGCTTTCTTTATTTATATGTAAAGCTAGATTGGGTTGTTTTTTTTTTCCTTGTGATGTGCTTACACGCTGTGTACGTATGCCTTTTCTGGCCACAGTGTGAATCAGGAAGAATAGGAACTGATGAGCCACAAGCTACACCAAGTAAGCAGCAGATGTTGGGGCATCACCTCACTTTGTGAAAACAGGTAATAAATCCATTAATTGTGGAGTTTTAGGCAACTCCCAGAGCTCACATGGAAGGCATTTCTTGATTAATAATTAGTCGCTATTATTCAGTTAACAGCTTCCTGAACCTTCTTCTTGATAGCCATTGCATGACTTGACATTGCACCTAGGAGGTAGTTTTTATAAGAAAATGTGGTCTGTGAACAGTATGACTTTACAATGCCTGTTGCTTTCGAATTCTAGCAGGTTTCTTTCTATTCCCAAGGGGTGAGGGAGGACGTACCAAAGACTGGAATGCGAATGTCTAAAACCCAAAATAACTTGTCATACTGAACCACCAGCATCGTTGTAAATCAAGCTCATTAACAGCATCTGATAACGCTTATCTGCCTCATATCACCAGGGAGGCACTTGCCAGCAGGGCCTTTGCAGATAGAATTTTCAGCAGATACCATCTTTAGGACTCAGTGAAATAGCCATCCGCAGGAACAGCTTGCAGCAGTAGGCTCTGTATCATAATTACAGAAATGATTACAGTAGCAAATATTAAAAAGAGTGCAGTTATGCATAATTCCTACAACACGCAATCTAATTTACCAGCAGTAAAACAGTAATAAAAGCATTGCCCAGTGATGGTACAAAGCAATTTTCAGTCTAGATGCCTAAAAATAACATAAGTTTTCTTACAGCTGGATTCATTGTTAACATGATTTGCTTAGCATCCTGCATGAGGGAGCTTAATCAAGACCTCGGCGATAACCATGTTAGCCAAAGCATGATACTAATGGGCTTGCCACACAAAATAATGACTTCTGGCTTCCTTGAAAAGCTGTAGCTTTGGAAAGGGCCATCCATGGAGGATAATAAAGTCTCAGAAGGAAGGCACTGTTTCCTTATTCCTTTGAACCCCCATTTTCCTTCCTGGCACTTTATGCTCCTCTTGGAACTCACCTACTTGTTATTCTACTTATTTGTATCCATACTAATGCCCCCCCCCCCATCATAGTTTAAGCTCTTGGAGGCAAGAGACTATAATTGATTCATGTTCTTAATCTCTCCCTCCATGGAGAGTCTATCACTGTGCCAACACAAAAGTAAATGCTAGACATGTCTGTCAAATTGATGAACCTGGGATGTTATTCAGTTCAAATAAAATATTACTCAGAAATGTCACAATAAAGAAAAACATAATCTGTAGTACCGGGGCCCTAACAGACTTGAGTTTTTTCATTTAAAGTAGTAATACTCAACACTGGCTGGTCATTATATCATTTGTAAGACTTTAAGAAAAACCTAGTTGCGAAGTATCACTCGGGACCATTTAAATCAGAATTTCTAAGACTGGGTTCTGGACATAGGGATTTTTAAAGCTCCCTCAGCAAAAACCAGGGTCGAGACTCACTGATTTAAAAGGTGTGAGTAAAGACACACGGAGGATGTAAGCATGGAAAGGATCTGATGTACTGGGGTGAAGACATAACTTCCTTTGCTGTGCTTCTTTGGGCATGTACTTCATTCTCTAGGCCCCATTTGGTTCCACTATAAAATGAAGGGAGTTAATTACATATACAGTAGCCCCTAAACTATTCTTCATAACAAAATGATGAATACAAAACAACACCAGCACAACCAGGCCAGTACCCACACCACAGGCTTACTGAGTCACAGTTCCCAACATTGAGACCAGGAGTTTGTATTTTTAAAAAACTCTCCAAGTCACAACTGCTCTTTGGACAAGAATGACAGGACAGAATGACCTTTGTGATTTGCTCTTAGAATACAAGATAAGCAATGGAAAGACAAAGTGTTCTCAAAAAGCATTGTAGTTCAGCTCTTGATTGCCTAATATCATTCTCTAACACAAGGACCCAGGACTCCTTGGAGAAACGGCTAATTCTAAGGCAGGGGAAGATGTACAAGATGAGCTTGGAGCGTCTTGTAGGGCCAGAAAGTAATGAAGTGTTCAAAAAGCAAAATGATAATGGGCATGCCAAAGGGAACAGGGGACTGTCTGAGAGAGTCCCCACTGGACAAAGGTGAAACAGTTTGAGCAAAAAAATAGCATAGTTTATAACGTAACGTATAAAATAAATATCCATGAGTGCATACTGATATAAATGTCTACATAAATAAATAAGTGGGGGAGAAGGGACACCCCTCCCTTTAAGAAGAATTCCAAATAATTATGTAGGTGTTTCCTCCTCCACGACGTGAAGCACAACTTCTCATATCTTGGGTATGGGCTGCACTTGGTGACTCTTCCAAAGAACAGAGTATAGGAAGGAAAAGGAGTTACTTGACCATGGAGAATCCTGGCAGACTGTACCTTAAGCCATTGTGTTTAACATTCTCAGTGGTGAGTCATGTGGTTGTCACATATCCCCTGAGAGGTGACAGAGAAGGGCATTTCATCCCTACGCTGTTCCTTCCCAAACCCACAGTCCCAGTCTGATCTTGAGAGAAACATCAGAGTACTCTTAAAACAGTCAAAGTCATGAAAAATGACCTCAGGAAAGACTGAGAAACTGCCACAGAGTAATGGAGACATAATGATTAAATCCAGTGTGGTATCTTGAATTGTATCCAGGAACAGAAAAAGGACATTTGTGGAGAAACTGGTGAAATCTGAATAAATCTGTAGTTTAGTTAGGAGTAAGACACCAATGTTAATTTCTTAATTTTCACAAATATATCATGGCTAGTATAAGATATTAACATCAGGGAAATTGGATCATGGATACATGGGAACTCTCTGTACTATGTATATATGTATCTTTATGTAAATCCTAAAAATTCTAAAGTAAACGTTTATTAAAAATTATACACAAAGAAATCAAGTGTAGGTATGGAAAGAAAATATTATAAAACTTTCTAATTTTGTGATTAGAGATACTTAAAATGTCATGAGACATAAAAACTTTGCTACTATTTCCCTGTTAGCTTGGTCAATAATTAAATATATATTCAACAAGCATATATTAATATATTCATATTTAATATATATTCAACTTTTAAAAATAATTTGCACTTCTCATTAAATCAGTGTGGACGTAAATTGCCAGACTGAATTAGCAGAGTGTACATTGTACTTGATGTGGCACCAGAGTGCCTTCCCGTACTACTTCCTGGGAGCTAGTGGGAGGCACCTCTCCTCATTTAAAAAAATAAAAGCCATGTCAGGTGAATCTAATTAAGGGCCCAGAGGAGTGTCAGTTCTGCGTGAACTCACCATATGGATGCAATGTGCTGTGAACACTGCATGGTGATTTACATGGTGCATTTTTCTTGAGGCCTAAGTCCTATCCCAGAGCAGAATGATCCGCATGCTTACTAATGAAGGTTTAGTATCCTTTTATTTTATTTCACTAAGTTAAAAGTTCTCCAGACACAAAAGAAATCTCGTAGCTAAAGATGTGATGTTGAAATAAATTCAAATGAGAAATTCTAGGGGCGGATTTTTTGCTGGTTTACTTCCTAAATATTTTTGGAAAGCAGCCTTTCCACTCTTTTTATTTGTATCCAGCCTCAAGCCTTTTAGGAGGTCTCTCTTCCCCTGTTTTGTTCTGCTTCCTCCTCGTAGTTTGAGCACATCCATCTCTTTCTACCCAGAGTGGTTCATTCTGAGTTGCGTATATGACTTTCCGATTTCCCCTGGTACAATTCTCTCAAAGCCACCTGCTAATTATATGTTAAGTTCAAATTTCTCAGCATGGCACACCAATTTTCCATGGTATAACCCCTCCTAAGCCTCTAGAGACTGAAAAGGAAACAGCAGCCATATCCATCATAATAAGTTATACTCTAATATTACTAAAGAATTTATTTCCTGTATACATCGTACAGCTATGTGCTTTAGAGTCTTTCCTCTTGCTGTTCCTTTTGCTTTTTCCCTTCCTTAACTGGTAAATCCCTAATTATATTTCAGTAGTCGTTGGAGGTGTCCTCTCTTCTAGGAGGTTTTCTCAGTAATACTTTTCCAACTACTCTCTTTCCTCTCTAAACAAACATTGCCTTATTTTTCTTCTCTATGTCATGCTTGGATATACCATTCTGCTGGTACCCGTCATACCACCTTTTCCTGTGCAGTGTACAAGTGTCTTTCTTTCCACTAGACAGTAAGCATCTTTTAAAAATATACTTGATTTACAGTATTGTGTTAGTTTCAGGTGTACAGCTTCAGATTCTGTCCCATTATAGGTTATTACAAGATATTGAATATAGTGCCATGTGCCATATAGTAAATACTTGTTTATTTTATATACAGTGATATATATCTGTTAAACCCATATTTCTAATTTATCCCTCCCTCTCTCCTTTCCCTTTGGTAACAATACATTTGTTTTCTATGTCTGTGAGTCTGTTTTGAAAATAAGTTCATTTGTATCTTTTTTTTTTTAAGATTCCACATGTAAGTGATATCATGTAATATTTGTCTTTCTCTGCCTGATTTACTTCACTTAGTAGGTCTATCTATGTTGCTGCAAGTGGCAATATTTCATTCTTTTTAATGGCTGAGTAGTATTCCATTGTGTATATATACTACGTCTTCTTTATCCATTCATCTGTTGAGGGACATTTAGGTTGTTTCCGTGTCTTGGCTATTGTAAATAATGCTGCTATGAACATTGGGGTGCGTGTATCTTTTCAAATTAGAGATTTCATCTTTTCTGAATATATGCCCAGGAATGGGATGGCTGGATCATATGGTAATTCTCTTGTTAGTTTTTTAAGGAACGTCCAGACTGTTTTTCACAATGGCTGCACCACTTTACATTCCCACCAACAGTGTAGGAGACTTCCCTTTTCTTCACACACTCTCTAGCATTTCTTATTTGTAGACTTTTGATGATGGTCATTCCAACCAGTATGAGTTGATACCTCATTGTGGTTTTGATTTGCACTTCTCTAATAATTAATGATGTTGAGCATCTTTTCATGTACCTCTTAGCTATCTGTATGTCTTCTTTGGAGAAATGACTTTTTAAGCGTTCTGCCATTTTTTGATTGGATTGTTTGTTTTTTTGATATTGAGTTGTATAAGCTGTTTGTATATTTTGGAAATTAAGCCCTTTTTGGTCTCATCACTTGCAAATATTTTCTCCCAGTCAATAGGTTGTCTTTTCATCTTGATTATGGTTTCCTTTGCTATGCAAAAGTTTGTAAGTTTGATTGGGTCCCATTTGTTTATTTTTGTTTTTATTTCTTTTGCCTTGGGAGACTGATCTAAGAAGATATTACTATGATTTGTATCTAAGAATGTTTTGCCTGTGTTCTCTTCTAGGGGTTTTATGGTGTCGTGCCTTATATAAGTCTTTAAGCCATTTTGAGTTTATTTTTGGGTATGGTGTGAGGGAGTGTTCTGAATTTATTGATTTACATGCGGCTGCCCAGCTTTTCCAACACCACTTGCTGAGGAGATTGTCTTTTCTCCATTGTATATTGTTGCCCCATTTGTCGAAGATTAATTGTCCATAGATGTGTGTATGGGTTTATTTCTGGGTTCTCTATTCTGTTCCATATTGATCTATTGGTCTGTTTTTGTGCCAATACTATGCTGTTTTGATTACTGTAGCCTTCTGGTATTGTCTGAAGTCTGGGAGGGTTATTCCTCCTGCTTTGTTCTTTTTCTTCAGAATTGCTTTGGCAAGCCTGGGTCTTTCATGGTTCTATATAAATTTTATGGTTATTGGTTCTAGTTTTGTGAAAAATGTCATGAGTAATTCAATTGAGATCTCATTAAATCTGTAGATTGCTTTTGGTAGTATGGCCATTTTAACTATATTAATTCTTCTAATCCATGAGTATGGAGTATATTTCCATTTCTTTGTATCATCTTCAATTTTCTTTATCAACGTTTTATATTTCTCAGTGTATAAGTCTTTCACATTCTTGGTCAGGTATATTCCTAGGTAATTTTTTTTTTGACGCAATTAAAAATTGTTTTGTTTTGTTTTACTTTCTCTTTCTGACATTTCATTGTTGGTATAAAGATGTGCAACCAATTTCTGTATGTTAGTCTTGTATCCTGCTACCTCGGTGAATTCACTTTTTAATTCTGATAGTTTTTGTGTGGAGTCATTAGGGTTTTCTGTATAGAGTATCATGTCTGCATACAATGACAATTTTACTTCTTCCCTTCTGATTTGGATACCTTTTTTTTTTTTTTTTTTTTCCTTGTCTGACTGCTGTGACTAGGACTTCCAGTACTATTTTGAATAGAAGTAGTGAGAGTGGGCATCCTTGTCTTGTTTGAGAATTTAGCAGGAAGGCTTTCAACTTTTCACCGATTAATAATATGTTGGCTGTGGCTTTGCCATAAATAGCTTTTATTATGCTGAGATATGCTCCTTTTATATCCATTTTGGTGAGAGGTTTTTTCTTTTTTTTCTGTCATGAATGGATGTTGAATTTTATCAAATGCTTTTTCTGCATCCATTGGGATGATCATGTGGTTTTTGTCTTTTTGTTGTTGTTGATGTGTTATTACATTGATTAATTTGGGTACATTGAACCAGCCTTGAGACACTAGGAAGAATCCAACTTGATCATGGTGTATGATTGTTTTTATGTGTTGTTGGATTCTGTTTGATAATATTTTATTGAGGATTTTTACATTTATATTCATCAAAGATATCGGCCTGTAATTTTTTTTTTTTGGTTGTGTGTTTGTCTCATTTTGGTATCAGAGTGATGGTGGCTTCATAGAATGACTTTAGGACTCCTCTTCAATCTTTTGGAAGAATCTGAGAAGGATAGGTATGAGTTTTTCTTTGTCTGTTTGATAGAATTCCCCAGAGAAGTCATCTGGTCCTGGACTTTTGTTTGCAGGGAGGTTTTTTTTGTTTGTTTTTTAATTTCAAATTCTATTTCACTTCTAGTGGTTGGTCTGTTCAAATTATCTGTTTCTTCTTGAATCAGTTTTGGTGGGCCATACGTTTCTAGAAACTTATCCATTTCTTCTACGTTGTCTATTTTGTCTAACTGTTTGCGTCTAACTGTTCATATTAATTTCTTATGATTTTTAAAAAATTTCTGCAGTATCGGTTGTTATTTCTCCTCCTTCGTGTCTTATTTTGTTACTTGGGTCCTCTGCCTTTTCTTCTTCATGAGGCTGGCCAGAGGTTTGTGAATTTTATCCTTTCAAAAAACCAGCTCTTGGTTTTATTTATTTTTTTTTTCTATTTTTTAATCTCTATTTTATTTATTTCCTCTCTGATTTTCATTACTTCCTTCCTTCTACTGCCTTTAGGTTTTGTTATTTCTTCTCTTTCTAATTTTTTAGGTGGTAGGTTAGGTTGTTTATTTGAAATTTTTCTTGTTTTTTTGAGCAAGACCTGTATAACTGTGAACTTCCCTCTTAGGACTCCTTTTGCTTCATCCCAAAGATTTTGTATGGTTGTGTTTTCACTGTCATTTATCTTGAGGTATTTTAAAATTTCCTCAGATTTCATCAATGACCCATTGTGGGGTTTTTTGTTTTGTTTTTTGTTTGTTTGTTTTTAGTAGCATGTTGTTTAGTTTCCATGTAATCATTTTTTTTCTCATTTTTTTTCCTGTGGCTAATATCTAGTTTCTTGCTATTGTGGTCAAAGAAGATGCTTGAAATAATTTTTAATGATTATAATTAAAATTATTATAATTTTTGAGGCTTATTTTGTGCCCTAGTATGTTATCTATCCTAGAGGATGTTCCACGCAAGCTTGAAAATAACGTGTATTCTGGTTTTTTGGATGTAGTGTCCTGTAGATATCAATTAAGTCTAACTGTTCTATTGTGTCATTTAGAGTCTCTGTTGCCTTATTGATTTTTGGTCTGAAAGATCTATTGATGTCAGTGGGGTGTTAAATTCTCCTACTATTATTGTCTTCCTGTCAATTTCTCCCTTTATGTCTATTAGTATTTGTTTTATGTATTTAGTTCCTTCTATATTGGGTGTATATATGTTGAGAAGTGTAATATCCTCTTCTTGTATTGATCCTTTTATCATGATATAGTGTCCTTCTTTGTCTCTTTTACGGCCCTTGTTTTAAAGTCTGTTTTGTCTGATATAAGTATTCCTACTCCTGCTCTCTTGTCATTTCCTTTTGCATGAAATATCTTTTTCCATCCTCTCACTTGCAATCTATGTGTGTCTTTCTATGCGAACTTTAGAACCCTAAAGTTCGTCTCTTGTAGGCAGCATATTGTAGGTTCTTGTTTTATTTTCCAGCCTGTCACTCTGCGTCTTTCAATTGGAGCATTTAGTCCATTGACATTTAAGGTAATTATTGATAAGTATGTGTTTATTGCCATTTTAAACCTTGTATTCCAGTTGATTTTGTATTTCTTCTTTGTTCCTTTCTTCTTCCTTTTATTTTTCCTTTTATGGTTTGATGGTTTACTTTTGTATTATGCTTGAGTTCTTTTCTTATTGGTTTTTTTGTGAGTCTGTTGTATGTTTTTAATATGTGGTTACCCTTGTTTTCAAGTATATTAACCCATAACTACATCTCCTTGTCTTAGACTGACAGTCATGTAAGCTCAGACACATTCTAAAAGATCTACCTTTTCTACTCCCCTTCCCCACATTTGTGATTTTGATGTCCTATTTTACATCTTTATTTCTATCCTTTTGCTGTTCATCATAGTTATAATGACTTTCACAAAATTTTTTGATTGTATTTTAATCTATATACTGGCTTATTTCAGTGATATTCAATCCTTATATGTATATTTGCCTTTCATATTGTTATATTCCTTTACCTATATATTCTTCTTTTCTATTTAGAGAAGACATTTCAATATTTCTTTTGGGATAGGTTTAATATTGCTGTATTCTTTTAGTTTTTGCTGTTCTGAGAAATTCTTTATCTCTCCTTCTATTCTAAATGATAATCTTGCCAGGTAGAATATCCTCGATTGAGGTATTTCCCTTTCAGGACTTTGAATATATTTTGCCACTCTATTCTGGCCTGCAGCATTTCTGTAGAGGAATCAATTGATAGCCTTATGGGGTTCCCTTGTAACTGACTCTTTGTTTTTCTCTTGCTGCCTTTTCTATCAATAGTCTTTGTTAATTCCTTCATCATTTTTATTACCATCTTTCTGAACTCAGGGTCTGGTAGACTGGCATGGTCTGTTTCATTGCTTGTTCTCTCATGGGATATCTCTTGCTCTTTTAATTAGGAGTAGTTCCTCTGCTTTTTAATTTTACTTGTATTTCTCTGACTATAAATTTAGGAGAAACAGTTATCTACTGTGGTCTTGAAAGGCTGTTTTTATGTGGGAGCATCCCTGTGTAGACCGAGTCCAATATTTCTGGTGCAAAGGGCTGTATTTGGTGTGGACACCTGCCACGTTTTTCCTCAGAGTGTGCTGGCCAGTGTCCCCTTGATAGGAGATGTGTTTGGTAGTGTGGCGACCAGCGCCTGCACTCGATGTTGGACGGGGCTTTCTCATTGCTCTGTGGCTGTCATAGCCCTGTTGGGGGCAGTGTCTTCTCCCTACTCGTTGGAGTAGAAGCCCCCAGATCTGGTTCTAAGCTGTAATATGGGGAGCACAGGACTGAAGTGCTCCCTCTGGGAAAGGAGTTTCTGTGTGTTCCTCCCCAGGAGCTCTCCACCAGGAAGTGCAACTCTGTGATGCCACCTGCCACCCAGTGTGCACACCCACAAGATCAGATTCATCTCTGCTGCAAGAGTGCCAATAATCAGATAATGTGTCAGCCCCACCTATCTTCGATGTGTGTACGCTCACAAAACATAAGCCCCCAAAGCCCACAGAAGCTGTGCCATGCTGTGAGCACACTGACACTGAGGCTTCTGTGGCAGACGCACCCACACTCCACCCTTTACTTTGATAATAGTGCTCCTGTGGTGGATCCACGCTCTGTCCCATGCATACCCCAGTTGCGGCCTGAACTATACACCAGGCCCTTCAGACTGTCTCTGAGCAGCCAAATCAAGTCTTCTCACTTGTGTCTATTTGCTGAAGCCCAGGTTTCAGCACCCAACCCCTGTGCACACCAGCAAGTGCCCATCTAGGGCTGGGAAGGCGATGACAAGAAGCCCTCAGCACCGGTCCCTCTGTATCCTGCTTTGCAGCAAGCCAGCCTGTGCAAACTCCTCTCCAGCAGATTCCAGGCCCCTGCACCTCCCCTTCTGTCCCGGCAGACCTGCCAGCCAGTGAAGGAGGTTCCGAGGTGAAGGAACCTTTCCTCTTTCACTTTTCCCTCCTAGGGGAACAGATCATGTCCCAATTTCCTTTTTTTTTTTCTTTTCTTTAGCCCTACCCAGTTACGTGGGAATCTTCCTTGGAGCTTTAGTTGTATGAGATTTTTCTGCCTGCTTTCAGTTGATATTCTCTGAGAATTGTTGTAGGTGTAGATGTATTTTTGATGTATTTGTTGGAGGAGGTGAACTCCATGTCCTTCTACTCCAACATCTTGATCTCCCTAGACAGTAAGCACCTTATTCATCTTTGTATCTCCAGGGAAGAGCACAGGGTCTGATATACAGGAGAGACTAAAAATCTTATTGAGCTGCTCTAAACAGAAATTTCTACTCATTTAAATTAAAATAAATATTTTATCCCTCAAAGGACTCTCTAGTTATCTAGAGTCACAGTGTATCTGCGGGGCTAGGTATAAGCATTTGCCCTTTTCATACACATTGTCTCTGTAATCAACAGTGGTTCAAATCTATCACTTTGCCAACTTTTTCCACTTTAGTGTCAATCTCACATTTTATTTCCGCTTGAATGTCCGAGAGGGATCTAAAATAAATCCATTTTTAGAATTCTTTTTCTTCTGTCATACTTGCTTAGATATCTTCAGTCGTCTGTATTCTAGGCTCTGTACTATGAGCTGAGCATACACAACTAAGTAAGACCAATTCCTGACCTCAGGGAGTTTATAGTCTGATAATGGACAATAGGGAAGAAACCATACATGCTGTGGTGGAGATAAGCACCAGATGCTGCTGGGGAGCAGGAGCAAAGCTCCAAAATCATGGAATGTTTCCCAGAGAACATGGCACTTGAGCCAGGATTTGAAGGATCAATGGAAGTTACGTGACTGAGGAAGGAAGTGAAGGGCATCACAGGTGGAGAGAGAAACATCAGAGAAGGGACAGCAAATGCAAGTGGTGGTGGCAGGAGGTAGCTTGATATGTGTAGAGATCTTAAAGCAGGTGATGGGTATGGGATTAGGGATGCACATGACATTGTGCCGGGAGAGTAGGTCAGAGATAAACATTGAAGGCCCATGCAACTAAGTTTACATATTTGAATTTTAGATTGACAGCATCCAGGGGGTACTGAAGAATTTTAATCACATTCATGTGTTAGAAAGGTTTCTGCAGATGCTTAGAGGGGTATGGAGTGGAGAGGAATAAGGCAGAGAGAAGAAAGACAAGTTACGTGGCAGCAACAATTATCCAGACAAGAAGAGATTAGGGCATGAGTAAAAAAAGTGGCAGTAGGTGTAGAAAGTAAGGAAAAGGTAGAATTTTGAGCACTTGGTGACTAGGGGGTCAGTAGATGGGAGGCGTCTAGGATGACTCCCAGGTTTCTGACTCGGACAGTGGGGCCAGTGGTGATGCTGTTTCAAAAGACAGGGGATACAGGAGAAGGAGCAGGTTTGAGGAAGAAAATAATGTTGGGTTTTAAGCATCTTCGATTTAAGGCCCCTCTGGGCATTCAAGTAGAAATAGCAGTTGGATACTTTCTAGCATTGGCAAAGTGGTCCAATGAAAAATAACTCTTAGAGAAGCTATTCATTTAGGTAAAATCCCTCCAAAATAAAAAAAAAAGGGGGGGGGGGTTGAAAGCTAAGGATGGAGACCAGATGAACACCAAGATTTAAGGAAAGGAAAGAGAAAAGAGAACCCTAAATGATGAGTGAGAAGGCACAAACAGAAGGTAAGAAAAAACCAGGAGAGAGTAGTAGAGTGGAATCTAAAATATCAACATAAATAACAATTTTGAAAATCAAAGTCATGTGTAATGAACAGTGTCAGAGACCACAGAGAAGTTAAAATAAGTTAGGGTTGAAACTATCCCCCACTGATACGGTATTTTAAACTATTTGCTTAGTTTATATAAAAAACGTAATAGGCACTATTCGAATTTTGAGATGGGCTTTAATTTGGTATGTGTAATGGTCTTTATGACTAAAGAAGGAATTAATGTTATTACTTTTCTCAACTCACTATAATTAGAAGACTTAGTCATCACAAATGCTTGGTATTCCCAGTGTTGGTATGTGAGAAATCACGTAATTCTAAGTCCTGATTTTTACATGTTATGTGTTAAAAAGATCTCCACAGAGGCTGAGAGGGGAACGTATTCATTTCAAAACACTCTAACACTAGGATGTGCCCCCTTCTTTTTTGTAACCCCATTTCAGTCAGGAAATCTGCGTTCTAGACCTAAAGATGTTACTAACTAGTGTGTACACTAGGGAAATCAGTTACTCTCTTTGGACATTTTCATTAATGGGTAAATTTACAGGATTAGGCTCTTCTGCTATGGATAAATTGAGATAAATCATGGTCTGGAAGTTCTAAACCATGCTTCTTTATTGATCATCTCTACTGAATTTTTATCAGGTACACATATCCTTTCTTAGCGTTTACTTCCCAGTCTTGGTGGGAATGGGCCATTTTGTCAATACTTTTTACACTGTCTACCTCCTAAATGCCTGTTTCATCTTTGCTTTACTTTTCTTCCTATTCTATCTGTTAGGCAGAGACATGTCCTCTGTACTTTCAAAATATATTTTACAAATACTTATTATAGCATTTATTATATTTTACCCTAATTACAAGAAGATGTGGTCCTTGAGGCATAGACTTTAATTATGCTTGTGTGAGTATTGCAAACATAGCACATGTCTGACACAAACTGATGTTCAGGCAAAGGAGTCAGGTTTATCATGGTGTCTTCTTAGCAGCAAGGAGAGAGATTTCTAGCTCACTGCCCAAAACTCTGAATGAAACTGAAAGTCTCTGGATCTGCAGCTGTGTACAGAGTGGCAAGAGCTCATGTGGCTTGGGACTCTATAAATGGTTTCCAGAGAAGCTTTGGGGGGAAGTTCTATTTAATTAAATGGTGAGGCAGGATCACTGACAGTGAGATCCTGGAGGGAAGCCAGTCTATCCACTTTGAAGCAAAGCATATTGAAGCATAACTCTTCTGGGTGGGATATATGGGGAGATGGATGATAGCAGAATACCTAAACAACTGCTGGCTGATAGGCTGAAAGGCAGCAGGAGGGATGCTTTATTAAGTGCCTGCCACAGCACAGTTACAAACAGGGCAGAACCACACTGCATACAGAGAGCAGTGGTAGCAAGCTGGCTTACCTAGGGAAGGTCTGAAAGGCACCATAGAAAAGCACAAATCTCAAAATGAGATCTGCCACCCTAAGCAAAGACAGACTTAGCAGGCACATGGTATTTTGAGATCATTCATTTCCTGGTCAAATCTGTGGGACCTTAGCTGGTGCATGGACACGTTTTTGTGTATAATATTGTATATCACTGTGCCAGTATCAAGCTGTTAATAAGTGTTTATGGAAGACGATATATTGATCTGTTTTATAGCCCATCATATAAATGGATAGTAAACTTAAAGTGTTATTTTCAGATAAACAATAGATACTGACTAGATATGCCATGTAAGATGTAAACTGTAAAACGGATTTTTTAAAAAAGGTATTACTCATTTCTAATTCTTGGTCCTTTCATGAATTAGGATTTAATTTACCAATAAACGAAAATAATCTGACCTCATTTCCTCTCATAAATATTCTCATGTATCTCAGGTATACTTTGGTTTTAATTGGAAATCTAGTTACAAGTATTATCTAGTTCTTTAAATATTTGTAGCTAGATATGGTAGGCTTAGCTCCCACTTATAAGAGGAATTCTGCTTAATCCAAATACTGTTAATCTTCCTTTAAGAGAAAATTTATAATGATAATGGAGTTTTCTATAAAAATCTTTAAAGCATGAATCATCATTATAAAAATAAGGTCAAAACAGAAATAAACAATCAAATCATTTAATATATCTTGAGCATCTACCATATGCAAAAGACTGTGTAAGTGCAGGAAAAATATATAAGAATATTGAGAGAATACATGACCTCAGAATTTAGTAGGGAAGAAAAACCTGGGGACATAAATAACTGTGGTAAAAGATAGAATGGGATCTATGTGATAAAAGCTATAACATTTTTCTAAATGAATAAAGTGTAGTTAAGTTACAGTGATTATTTGAAGTAGTGTAATTAGAACTTAGGTAACCATTACTAGTTGAGCAAGCTTTTCCAAAGCAGTGCACAAGATTCTGCGGTGAAATAAATACAGACAAAATATATGAGACTTATCCTTCAGAGATGAGTTTATCTTAAAAGGCCCATTTTAATTGAGTAGACTCCCCGGAGAGTAGTCTTGATGCTCCAGAATTCCAGAAAATTGTGAACAGATGCTCTGGTGGAATCTAAACAAAATTTATTGAATGTTACTTAAGCCAGAAATTATACTAATTTCTTGAATATTAGCTCTGAAACTTGTTTCATATATAGGTAGTTTAAGGCAAAAAATTAAAGAAAATATCATCTAACATAGGAAGTAACAAATATGTGAAACTTGGTGCTCTGACTGGGTATGAATTGAAAATATTAATAAATACAGAAAGGGACTTAATTTTCTAGAGCAGCATACTTTACAGGCATATGGCAGTAGAATGACATTTCATTCAGGGATCACTGCTTATCATTATCTCCCATTTTTCTGTTTCTCAAACTACACTTTGTGAAGGAAAGTACCACCCAGCACTAATACACTTGCCCTTTGGCTCTAAGGATCCATGAAAAGTTCAGCACTAAAAATCAAACGGAACATTTTCTTTTTGTTATTTTCAAAAAATGGTGACAGTTCTACCTCTTCCTAAGAGCTACTCAGTAGCAGATAAAGACTATTTCAGACCGAGGATATAATAATTACCACTTCTAATCTTTTGACAACCCTGCCTACAGCTAAAATGCCTGGCATAACTCACTTCCTGGCTGCAAGGTAGGAGGTTCTCATACCTGTCTATACTCAAGCTGTGCTACCTGACAACCCAAGATCTTGAAGCAACCTGGAAAATATATTCAATAAAGCAGATGTTTCTGTATGTGATAGGAAACACCCAGAAGCATCAAAATACCATCAAATTAATATAGTTTTTCCAAGTGTAGACCTCTGCCCTCCTGTCTCAAACATTTTGGGGACTTGCTAAAAATACTTGTTTCTAGGTACCATCTCATTTTTACTAAATCCCAAGGTATTCCCAAGGCAGACATCAGGAAACAAATTAATCTCCAAATGTTTAAGTTTGAGAATCCCTTATCAAAGTTGGGGGATGTTCCCATGAAAAGATCAAAAACACACAGAAAATAATTGGGAAATCCAAATAGTGTTGACAACAAAGGATATCATATATAAATGATATGCCAATAGCAAGCAGTGAACATTTCTTGAGTATAGTTCATTTAGAGCAATGCTACATTGTTCATTGTTCATATAGAAACAGCTCCCTAGTTACATTGCAGAGAAACCAAATTGAGAAAGGCTTCCCAGGAGGCTCATGCTTATGAAATAGAAGTACTCAGACTGAAGGAATGTATTAGATGGTTTCCTCCTATAAACATGGTTCATTACTACTACATCAGAGCCTTGGGTCCTTTGCAGATGAAAGGAAGATCTAGCAATAACCCAGCACTTTACAGAAGCTGCCTTTTGAGACAGCCAGAGCTCACCTACCAGACCCCATCTCTGTCTTCTCAGTATCCTACTTTTTATATCCATTCTGGAGCCATCAGCTTCTAGAGGTCACATATGACTGTTGCCTGCTGCGACTTTGTGATTGAGTCACAAAAAGTATATGGAGCATTGAATTGTGAAACGTATAGTGTTTATGAATTACTTTTGAAAAATAAGAATTTCAAACTATTTCCAACTAACCAGGAATAAATTTCCCTCAGGACACTCTGAGAAACAGGAAATGGGAACAGGTGAACATCTCATCACATTCCAGCAAAGCCACACTAGGTAAAGGCTGTCCGGACAATGCCGACTTGACAACAGCCTGTGCACACCAACTTGTCCTTGAATTTAAGATCTAAAACTGTGGTTACTGATGCACTCAGGTGACTGGTTATAAGAACCAGAGAAAATACATTCACCCTGAAGTTTCAACTAGTACCTGCATACATATAGGTATTTTTATTCTCTAAGGAGTAAAGAGAAAAGAAAAACAGCAGCAACATGGAGCATGTGGAAGATTTTATAATAAAAAAATAAGAGTAGTTGTAAAGGATAAGCATGCTGGAGAAAAGGATCCTACTACAAGAAACAGAAGACAATTATAGACTGCATATGCTGTGTGTCCTCAATGAAATCAGTCTAATAAGTAAGACACAAAAAGTTAGATTAAGATGGAGTTGTCATAGATAAGAAAATAAGGTAGGGAAAACCAAAAGCACAAAAGGAGAATGATCTGCATTGACTATATTAAGAGGAGATTTCTGTATTAGAGAAAATAAATCAATAAAGAAAAATTCAGTTAATCTTTCAAAAAACAGGAAAAAAGAACTTTAGAAATGCATTTGTTGTGGAATATAAGCACTCGTCTAAGTCTTTGAGAGGTCAATTATACCAAACATAAATAAGGAAAAGGATGGGTGCAATTTATAGTGAGAAGCCTTCTGCTCTGCAGTGTTTTCTTGACATGCCAGACACAATCCAGATTGCCACCTGTTTTTGTAAATAAAGATTTATTAGAACACAGTCTCACTCATTTATTTACCTTTTTGTCTATGGTTAACTGTATATTACAGCAGCAAAGTTGAGTAGTTGTGACACAGCCCTTATGAACCAGGAAGCCTAAAATATTTACTATCTGGTTCTCTATAGAATATGTTTGCTGAACTCTACCCTAGACCACTGGATACATATAAATGTTACTAAAGCATCAGATCCCTGAGTTTTTATGTCCTTTATGTGTCATTCGGTTATACACTTCTTACAAAGGCATCTAAGGTGTCTGTTACCTCTTTCTCACCAGATTCAATCAGCATTTCACCAATGTAGTAGATAAGCATGATGTCCTTTTGAATCGTAACAAGGATTCTTTTGTCCAGCCATTGTTTTCTATGCTGGACAAATGGACATATTTGATGAAGATGTTTGAGGAACCATCACTATCTGCAAAGTTTTTGATGAAAATATTTCCAGGGATGTAAATAGTTTGGGTTAAATTATTGTGATGGGTTACTTCCAGGGGATGTCTTCAGCAAAATGGTGGAATAGGAAGCCCCATACCCTTCTGCTGCCTACAGAAACTCTGACTCAACAATACATAAACCAGTTCCCTTGTGAGAAATCAGAAAACATGTCAAGAGGCTCTTCCACCTCAGGTGAGCATGAAACCAGCCACATCAAAGCATGGTGATCTGAAGGAAAATTCCAGCTCCTGGCTTCTTCCTTGGGAGGGAAGAAGAAAACTGAAACACACATCTAACATTTTGACCTGTGGGGTGGCAGAAAGACTGCCCAAGGGATTGGCTTCTGTTTTGCCTGAATCTAAGCACTGACAGGAAAGGGTGCCAGGTTGGGGGCTACTAAGAATAAAGTTAATGGTTTGGACTAGCATTCACTCAGTAGCCATAGTTCCCCCTTTCCCCCCTACTACTCAGCATAGAATAAGAAAACCCTTGTTTCTCCCTGGAGAGGGAAAGAGTTGGCAGGTAAGTCCAACATTCCATCTTTTCAGGGCGCTTCCAAGGGACTAGTTTCTGTCATTCCTCTCTCAGAGCACTAATGGTATCCTGCATACTCGAGGTGCCTGGGGGCCACTGAGAACAGCAGAGTGGGGTGGTTTGGTGCCATTCCAGGTTTGCTCATTCAGAAAACTTGAAGACGCTATCAAGGAATATTCTGAAAAGGTAATTAACAAAACAGTCCCATTTACAATCGCATCAAAATGAATAAATGAAGGAGACAAAAGAGTTGTACACTGAAAACTACAAAACATTGCTGAAAGAAATTAAGGAAGACATAGACACATGGAAATACATCCTGTGTTCATGGATTGAGAGATTTTAATACTGTTAAAAATGTCCATACTACTCAAACTGATCTACAGATTCAACTCAAACTATCAAAATCCCAGTGGCATTTTTTTCAGAAATAGAAAAATTGATCCTAAAATTTATAGAGAAACATAAAGGACCTTGAATATCCAAAATAATCTTGAAAAAGAAGAACAAAGCTGGAGGCCTCATACTTTTTGACTGCAAAACAGATTACAAAGTTACAGTAATCAAAATGTCACTCATACCTGCCCCTGAGAGCTTAAGGATCCTTGCCTTGATTTATTTCTGTGTTTGTTTCAAAAGCACTCAGTATTTGACAGCGATGTTTTGCAGCTGTGCTTTAAAAAATATGCAGTGGTCAGTCACCCTGAACTGGCTCTGACTTGACCACAAGAATGTACCTGTGCAGATGAGACCTGGAGGTGTCCAAAAGTTACCTTTGCTTGATTAGCATGCTAAGATCTCCACCCAAGGTGGGGGGATTTGTAATCCGATACGCACAATTCATTCATGGCTTATGCAAAGAAATGTCGAAGACTGCCCATGCCCCAGCTGCCCCCAGCTGCACCTAGAAGTCTCCGCCTCTTTCCTAGAGCCCTGATGACATGTTTGCCTCCTACCCCTCAAAATTCTCTTGCTCCCCTCCCTTTGGAGAGAAGGTATTTTTAGAGCAAAGCTCTCCCTTCTTCATTCCTTGATCCATGAATAAAGTTTCTGCTCTGCTGTACCGAACCTGGTTTCATTTGATTGGCGTTTGCAACTCCAAGCAAAAGACCCACTGAGGGGTCACAGACCCACTGGGGATCAGTAACAAAAACATATAGAACTGGCATAAAATAGACACATAAACCAATGGAAAATAATAGAGAACCCAGAAACAACCACCAGTCAAATGCTCTTTGATAAGACTACACAATAGGGAAAGGACAGTCTCCAACAAATAGAGTTTGGAAAATTCGATATCTGTGTGCAAAAGAATGAACTTGGACCCTTATCTTACACCATCACAAAAATCAACTTAACATGGATTGCTTAAACATAAGACCTGAAACTACAAAACTCTTACAAGAAAACATAGAGAAAAGCTCTCTAATGTTGGTATTGGCAAGATTTCTTGTATATGACATCTAAAGCACAAGCCACAAAAGCAAAAATAGACAAGTGAGACTACATCAAACTAAAAGTCTTCCGTGTGGCAAAGGAAATAACAGAATGAGAGGGAGCCTATGGAATGGGAGAAAATTTTTGTAACCAGTATATCCCATAATAGGTTAATATCTAAAATAGATTAATATATTTTAATATATTTATAAATATACACATATTTATAAATATATTAAAATATATTAATCTATTAATATATAATGAGGAACTCCTAGAACAATAGCAGTTGTTCAATAGTAAAAAATAATAATAATAATAACTTGATTTAAAAATGGACAAAAGACTTGAATAGGCATTTCTCCAAAGAAAACAAACAAAAGGCCAACAGGTATTTACAAAGATGCTGAGTACTACTAATCATCAGGGAAATGGAAATCAGAACTACAAGGTATTATCTCATACCTGTTAGAGTGGTCATTATCAAGAACACAGAAAATAACAAGTATTGACAAGGATAAGTGGAAATCAGAACCCTTGTGTACTGTTGATAGGAATGTAAAATGGTATAGCCACTATGGAAAATAGCCCAGAGATTCCTCAAAAAATTAAAAACAGAACTACCATAGCATCTAGTAATCTCACTTGTTGGTATTTATCCAAAAGAATTGAAATCAAACTCTCGAAGAGCTAATTGTACTCCTGTGTTAACTGCAGCATTATTCACAATAGCCAAGAGGTGGAAACAACCTAAATGTCTATCAAAGAATGAATGAAGAAATATGGCACATATGTATAATGGAATATTATTCAGCCTTGTAAAAGAAGGAAATACTGTCATAAGCTACAATATGAATAAATCTTGAAGACATTATGCTAAATGAAATAAGTCAGTTACAGGAGGACAAATAATCCATGATTCCACTTAGGTATCTAAAGTAATCAAACTCATAGGAGCAGAAAGTAGAATGGTTGCCAGAGGCTGAGGGGAGGGGGAGAGGAAGGGTTGCCGTTCAATGAGTATAAGAACATTTTAGTTGTGCAAAATGAAAATGTTCTAGAGATCTGCTTTACAACAGTTTGCATATAGTTAACATTAGCGCTTTACTGTGAGTGTAAAAATTTGTTGAGGATAAATTCCATGTTGTGTGTTTTTTACCACATTAAAAAAATAAGTGGATCCCGTTAAAAAAAAAAAAAAGTGATTCCCAGTTCTGCTGAATACTCTTAATGGTTAGCTTTGGCGAGGTAAGTGGGAGATCAAGGACTGCAGTAAAGGATATTTTCATTTTCTACTCTCTATATAATGATATTTTCTCAATTTTTAAAGGAAAAAAACAAGCTTTTATTTTTATTACTTGTGTAATATGGAGATAAAACAATATGGTCCCAGTTAAAAAAAAAAAAGATGGGTTACTTCCAAAGTATTTTATTGGCCCTTTCTTAGTAGCCTTTACCCCTTGGGTCAATGAGACAATGTGAGTATTCTCCTCATTGAGTATGTTTTGGATGCATCCAGGAATTGAGGAAATGACTATTAAGTGCTTTTACAGGCTCACAGGGTCCACTGTGTAATAAATGTAGACCAAAATTTTGCTTATCTCCCAACTTCCATAAGTGTCCTCTCTGATGGCTAGGTCACAGAAGTGTTTTCATTTTCCAAGGTTTATCTCAGTTCAGAAAATCAACATCTCACCCTAGAAAAGTGTATTTTCCTCTTTCTTGGATATAGTCAACTTGGTAGGTAATTGCAGGCCCCTTAGTAGAAGGATAGAAAGAAATACTGGATATACTCAAGGCAACAGTATCTGGCCTCTCCTTTATGCACTACATTCCAGGTCTATGGATTGGCTCAGGTCTTAGAATTGGAAGAGAGGCTATGATTCTCTATCGTGAAGCAAAAATGTTCTCTTTCCACCAGACCTTTAACTTTTTTGCTTATATAGATTCTGAATTTGTTAATTTCCTAATGTTAAATCATTTGTCACTCCTGGGATAAACTCAACTTGGTCGTAAATTATTATATGATTATCATATTATATGATTGTCTCATATCTTGCTAGTATCTTTAGAGTTACTTTCATCTATGTTCACAAGTGAAATCGGAATGTTTTTATTGACAAAATGATCTTGTCAGGTTTGGTAGCAAGGTAATGCCCGCTTCATTATATGACTTGAGTAGTTAGTGTTCTCTCTTTACTTACTCACTAGAAGAGATTGTAGAGATTTTGATTTTGTCTTAAATATTTGACAGAACTCTGCAGAATCTACCTATGCCTTAACTTTTCTTTGTGCAAATATATTTGGCTAATTCAGTTTCTTTAATGGTTTAGGTCTATGAAATTTTCTATTTTTTGAATTAATATCGATGTTAATTTTTCTGAGAATATAATCATTGTATCTGAGTTTAAAACTTACTGGAATGACATTTGTCATAACATGTTCTTATTACCTCTTAATATGTGCAAACATCTACTATGTCTAAATAGTAAATTCTGCTATTTAGTCAATCTCCCTTCTGTATTTTACTTAATTTTACCACAGTTTTGTCAATATTATTAGTCATTTATAAGAAACAACATTTTTTTTTTTTACTAATTGTGTGTGTGTGGGGGGGGAGGGTACGCGGGCCTCTCACCGTTGTGGCCTCTCCCGCTGCGGAGCACAGGCTCCGGACGCACAGGCCCAGCGGACATGGCCCACAGGCCCAGCCGCTCCGCGGCACGTGGGACCCTCCTGGACCAGGGCACGAACCCATATCCCCTGCATCGGCAGGCGGACTCTCAACCACTGCGCCACCAGGGAAGCCCCTAAGAAACAACTTTTGACTTAGTTGACATCCTCTATTATTTTAGGTTATTTTCTGTTTAATGTCTCTTCTTATTTTTACTTCCTTTCTTCTGCTTTCTCTATATTCACTTCAGATGTCTGGACAGTTATTGAGAAAGATTTAAATATCTCTATTCTTTAATTCCCCTTGTTGCTAACTAATGTTTACGAATTTGTATAATACAAATGGTACCTAGAAGAGCAATGCTAATGTTTAAAAAAAAAAAGCAATCCAAAGTATGTGGCTCTCCTTTTTGTGATTGCTGGAAGTCAGCAAGGAAAGGCAAGCTGCAGAGTGGTAGACCTTTGTTATGCAGACACATGTTTCATTACAGGGTTGTTTGAGATACCTTGGAAAGCATTCCTGCAACTAGAGCTTATAACTATAGTAGATTTGGTTGGAAAGCCTTAGAATATCACTCTGTGTTAGCTTCTTTTCGTTGATTTTTTTTAAGTTCTATCAGTGATATTGCAATGTAGGCTAGTTAGAACAGGTGTCTCTGAAGAGGCACCCTTCATAGTAGATGAGACTAAAACCTCAAGTCTCTCCCAAGCATTTCCTATTAAGAGTTTTCAGCCAGGCAATGAAAGTGAGCTCAGGGGCAAAAATCAGATTAAGATGTGGGGCTCTTAGTCCATTAAAGGTAGAGTAAAAGAGGCCAGTAAGTTAAAGACCAGGGTATTTAAGAATAAGAAATCTTTTGATGAGATTTTTGTTTATGATTACGTGCAGACAGAATTGACTAGAAGCCCACTCAATTTTTGTAAGAAATTGTATTTCCAAAGAAATACGAGCTACCTACAAAAGCTTGTCATTTTTCTAACCTTACAGCAAGACTCTGGCCTCAAATCTGTACCATCAGATTGTGGACTGCACAAAATATCCAGCTTCTAAAAAGAATATCCTCTCCATTGTTTTGATTATGAAGGATAAGGACAAGGAAAATCTCCCAAAGGACAAAACCAAGGACTACAGTGACAGTATCCAGGGTCATTATAATGAGTTACCATATGCATTAACCAAGGAACTTAATTCAGTGACAGAACAGATTTTGCACCACTCTTGCCCAGTGGGATTTGATGGTTGCTGAAGTTCAGTGAGTAGTATGAATTTCCAGTGCTTCTTCCCAAAAGAGAGTTTTAAATGCATTTGTGCTATTTATTCCTATTCCACCATTTTATATTGATGTAGGGGTGGAAAAAAGTATTTTCCTTTTATATTTTAATATCGTGAACACGGTAAGCCATGTCAGGAGGAATTGTTACAAAGAAGACAATTCCAAAGTTACATCCATTTCAAAGTCCATCTCCGAGTGATGTGCAGTCCTCTCCATCAAGTCTTGGTGTGGCTCCTTATGTTGTGGTTTGATGTGCGGGAAAAGGGATTTGAACTTTCGGGGGGGAGATAAGCAGTGGACTGCGGCAAAGACTGGTAGTTGCCCCTTAGATAGCCATTCTCCCCTTCTATAGGAACAGACTTTCAGTGAGGCGTATGGCTGCACAGCTGTAAAGACAATTCCCAGCCCCTCTTGCATCCAGTGCGCCTGTGCCCTGGCCAGTGGGTTCTAAGTCAAAGTATTCATAACTTCTGGGTTGTACCTTTAAAAGAAGCATCATGCCTGCTCCTTCCCTTTTTCATTACCTTTTTCCTCTGGTTGACTGCATGTGAATGGCTTAGCAGGAGCTTAAGAGAAGTTATCTAAGATTGGCAGGTATAAAGTGAGGATAATTTAGCAACAATGAATAAAGGGCCTTGGTCTTTGATACAATAAAACCAGTATACAAGCCCTAGACCATTTATTTTGGACTGCTATGTGAGGGATATACAAACTTCTATTTTCACCTTCATTACAAGAAAAGAACCTGTATCGTAACTAGTATAATGCCAATGTAAGTAATGATGATGTCATTGAGTATGTAGCTGAAAAGTTCTTTATTCTTCTTTCCACACATTTAGAATTCTAGTATTTGAACTTTGAGCAGCATTGGAAGCTATTGATGAAGGTCAGCTCTGCTCCCTTTTGATGTGCAGTAGATACAATGTAAAAATCCCCAAGATTATTCCTTATAGTACTGATGATATATCCACGGCATTTCTTTCCCTGGCATTCAGAGATCCCTGATAATATTTGAGTATATGTTTTAGTGGTTATTGTAGTTATTGCTTTCTGCCTTACCTCCCTGAAGTTAGTAAAATCTTTATAGTCCTCATGGTACTCAATATGATAAATCACATCATAGTCAAGCTATCTGGGAACGAAACCACTGGCATTTAAGATAATAAATTCCACAGCAAAGCCCCTTCCTCATCTCCCACTCATCTTTTTTGCCTTCCTCAGTTTATGACTAGTTGGAAATAATATTGCTTTGGTGTTGAGATTGCAGAGGATACAGAAATTCAAACTGTATGGTAGTTGATAAAAATAAATGTTATCAAAAAATGAGAAAATGTCTTCAGATAATGAACTTTAGATAGCTATAGAAAGATAATCTGGGTACTTATCTGGGAGATGAATACTTAGATTACTGTACTAGACCAGCAGAAGAAAACTTATTTTTTTCTTTTTGCATTTTGTATTACATGTAGAATTTCAAAACTCTTGACCTGCAAAGGCCTCCCAAATGCATTTTAATACCTGATGATTTTATGTGGTTTATTCCCTGCTTCCACGAACGTTTGTACCTCTTAGGTAGATGAACAAACTGAGTTGCATGGCACGTACAAGGTCATATTTTGAGTCACTAGTAAAACCTGGACTAAATTTTTGAACCGTTGTTCAAACCAGTTTAGTTCAATTTTCACTACATTGTGTATGCCGGAAATTTTTTAATGCTTTATATGGAAGGTTATTTTGCATGACTCCCTGATTTTCACATTTTTCTTAACCTGTTTTTTAGTTGGCTGTGTTTTTCTTTTCTTTTCTTTTTTTTACTCAGTCTAACCTTTTCACATCACTTCTTTTGCCCCTAAGGTGTATGTGTGCATTGTCTAGCTTATCACTTTTGAGGTACGTGCGCATGGTAAATTCAAACCACTGAAATTTACTGAGCAATGTGAAGTGCTGTAAAAGAGGAAAGACTTAAAGAGATTATTCCTTACACTAGTAAGCCTAGATGTGTTCTTTGCAGATGTTATGTAATAAATTTAAGGGGCTATTTGTGTGTGATAAATTAAATGCAGTAAATCAAAATGAGGCATTCACTTCCATTTAAATAAAGTGAAAACTTATTTTATAGTCAGTCAGCTTGCTATAGAATCGATAATATTAGGGCATCAATCCTCTTTTTCATGAGCATACAGCAACATATCTTGCATTTTCTTTGCTATCATACTTTTTCAGGATTTGGCCATTCTGAAAAAGTAGCCTGATAATAGGCTTCTCTTTATTCTTTCCCCAAATTAAGCTTTTTTTCTCCATACTTTCAAAGAAAACACAGTTCAATTATTTTCCATCTCTTTTCCATCATTGCTTGAAGAAAGATATATGGTCTCAGAAGTGCCAGTCAAGCCAGAAAAAGAAGAGTTTGCCAGTAGCTCAATGGATCAATCAATAAATACTGTACACCTTTTCAAATTTATGGTATTTTGAAGTAATTATAAATAATAATGTTATTATTAGTAGTACTATTATTATAGAACTGTCCAAACAAATCAACATGATGAGCCTTTCTGACACCAAATATTTGCTTTATTCTTTATCTGTTCCTGCCTTTCCAATAACCATTCAACCACTATTTAGAAGATCTACTTCTATGCTTCTCAGCTTTATTTGTAAATAATAATAATAAATTATAAAACATTTCACCACTGATTAGCCAAGTGAAATTCATCACTTTTTCCTGGATCTGAGTCTGCTACCTTTTAAATTGCTATCTCATAGTCCTTACTTAGGCTAGAAAACTTTTGAATGTACTATATTCTTTTGGCATATATATATGTATAAATATATATTTATGTTTGTGTGTGTGTGTGTATCCCCTCCCTGACCCCCAGGCTTTATCCTGGTAGTGTGTGCTGATTTCCCAGAATTCTTTTCCCTCATTATTTGGTGAGGTTCTTCGATGTCTCCTTTTTTTTTTTTTTTTTTTTGCTTTTTATGCTGAGACTTTATTAATTATATAAAACTCAGCCAAATGTATGTAAGCATCGTGTATGATAGAAATATACAAGATCATAGAAGGATTCGACCCCTTTCTTTTTCTCATCTTGCAAAGGTAACTAAAAGTAGGTCCTGTAGCTTCTTATATCCCTTCCCCATTAGAACTTCTATACCTCTAGTTCTGGCTGTTCCAGCTCCTGTTCTGACTTCCAAATTATTCCTCCCATCTCTCATTTCTTCCCACTCTTATCTATTATCCTAGACACCGAAGTGATTTCAAAATGCAGATTTGACCGTGCTCAAACGCACATTGCTTTCAGTTTCCTTAGCATGGTACTCAGGTCCTTTACCATATGACCACGGCCTATGTCATCAGCCTCATCCTTGTCACTCCTATCTGTAATACTAGGTTTGCATCACACAGCGTCTTCTTGCAGTGTACTTTTCTTTGAGGATATCTGTTTCGGAACCTTTGTGGTAAAGAGAAACCAATAAGACCAGTGTTGTGATTCTTTAATTAATAAAGTACCCTTCTCCTTCTCCCATGAATGCCCATTCAACAATTAAACTAAAATAAGCAGTGTGCCAAATTTTAGAACATCTTCAATACCATGAACTTGATTGTGGCAGAATCATCTAGATCAACTGTTTAAGATACCATAAGTATACAAAAAAATAATTGTTTCCATCTTGAAATTTGGGCTCAGTATGTTTTGGTTTTATAATTCCATTTTAAAATTCAAAGAAAATAACCTGCGTTAGATGCTCTTATTCAAGAAACACACATGCACACACACATACACCTTGTCAATGCTTTGTTCCCGTAATTACTTCCAAAGTTATTCAACTGTGACTATATTAGTTTAGATAATTAACTTGAGAATGCCTTATTTGGCATAAATGCTTTAAGTATAATATTACACAGAGCTATTTCTCTAGAGTTTGGCTTTAACCATGGCTTTAAAAACACTATTATAAATTTAGATAAATTTAGAACTAAAAAGCCGTCCACAAAATTGCACTGGACACCTCCGTTTCTCCAGTGTCCACAGTGTCACATGGAAAAAGGTGCTCAATTGACAATTCTGGAAACCAAGTGAATAATGCAGACAGAGGTAAACCAACACATCGACTTTCAATCAACTGATCATTTACTGTGTGTAAGCCATAAGGGTAGAAAAAACAATGCTGCCAGCCAAACACCAAGGTCCATGGTATCTAGAGAAGGATAAACTTATACATGTAAAGAGAATGAATGGCAAGTGCCCATGCGAATGACACAGATAGCCACCCATGAACGATATGATAGTAAAAAGAATGATGATTAATATTTATTGAGTGTTTCCTACATGCCAGGATCTGTGATAAACTCTTCTAGGCACTGTATCATTAAATCTTCATAGAAGCTCTGTAAGGCATGAACTACCATTATCCCCATTTTGCAGATTGAGAAGGATTCAAGAAGTTATATGTACACTTGGCTTTATTCATCTAGTAAGGGGTAGAGCTGGAACTGTGTTCTTCTGAGCTTATAACTGCATAATGCTCTAAAGGTAGTGTTTACTTCTGTCAGTGGCATCACTAATATGGTGAAATTAAATGATGAATAGAATCAAATATATTCACTATGAAATAAAATTTAAAAAAATTGTTTTAGTATATCAGAGCACAATTAAGACATAGATTCTCTGTGTTATCAGCTCATAGGAAGAGGAAGTTTCTTCCAGGATTAAAGTTCACCTTTGGTTAGAATTGGTACTCAGCCACCCTTATTTCCACAATGTTTTGAAGTCTTGATGTATTAAGATATAAATAGCATAAACATTGATAAATCGAGTGTGTCGTATGCTTGAGATTTCAAGTTTTAAAAAGACTTCCTATATAATTTAAAAGGATTAAAAAAAATAAAGCATTGCTCCTTAAGACTACAGAAGTTACCATGGTACATTTCAAGTCATAATTCCAAAACTGCATCAGCACACATGATCATGTTACTAATTGAGTCCGTAGCAAATATGGAACAGGGTGCACACATAAAGATCTACTTTGATAACTGAAGTCTATCTTGAATAAACAGCAAACAATGTATCTTAAGTTGTCATTACTGTGGTATTCAAATGAAAGGATATTCATGAATGATTATGCAAATTTCAAGAAACACATTCAAAATGCAGTTTAAAAGCAGTGTGGAAAACATGAAGAGATTTCTATTTCTTGTTTTCTTAGCTAAGTCAATCTACTTGTATTTCAGAAATCTAATATTTAAGGAGGAAGAAACTGGCAATTTACTTGTCATTGGCACAGATTTAATGACGGGAAATTCCTATAAATATTTTTAGTCAATTAGGGTTGGCCAGGAAGTTTGAAAATTCGCTATACAAATAGAACAGTTCATAGGGAAAAAGACAAAGAAAATGGATTTTGAAACCGTGAGACAGTATATAAATTAAAGGGATAAAATAAAGGAATATGAGATTCATTCATTCATTATTCATTCATCCAGTAGGTTTTTATCAAGCATTTTACTGTGTAAGATCCAACAATGGACAATAGCCTCCTCCCTCATGGGCACTTTCTAGTGAGAGGTACAGAACTTTTAAGACTGATGGTCCAATTCATTATTTAGTTACAGTTATGATAAAATGTTTTAAGGAGACATAAGAGTGAACTATGAGTACAATAAGAGAGCTTGATTGAGTGGGTGCAAGAGAATGGGGACATGGCAGGCACATCAAAGATAGATTCATTATTTGGGGCTTCCCTGGAGCTGCAGTGGTTGAGAGTCCGCCTGCCGATGCAGGGGACACGGGTTCGTGCCCTGGTCCAGGAAGATCCCACATGCCGTGGAGCGGCTGGGCCCGTGAGCCATGGCCGCTGAGCCTGCACGTCCGGAGCCTGTGCTCCGCAACGGGAGAGGCCCCAACAGTGAGAGGCCCGCGTACCGCAAAAAAAAAAAAAAAAAAAAAAAGATAGATTCATTAACAAAGTGACGTTTTGGTCGAGGTCTGAATAATTAGGCCAATCAACTAGTGAATGGGGCAGAAAGGCAGGTAATTTTGTGGTGGAAGTACATGCATACAGAACTGTGGTGGACATGACGTGGGATGGAGTAATGATAACAAAACGTCTAACACTGGTATAGTGTTATCTGTGTGCCAGACATCATGCTAAGAGCCGAATCTGTATTTCCTCATTTACTTCTCATAGCAACACCCTGAGGTCAGTTTTATGATTATCGAATTTTAAGGATAAAGAACAGGCAGAATAACTTTCTCAGGATCATGATACTGATCTGTGGTAGATCTGGTTTGAACCGAGGTCATATGATTTCAGAGACTGCATTCTTGGTAACTGTCTACCCAGATTATACGTTCATCTGTAATTGTGCAGCATCTATGTGAGTTTCTATACCAAGCTTTTTCATAGTGTCGTAAGGTAGTTGTTGCAGAATGGAGTATGACTATGGTCAGGTGACGTCCAAGAAAAATGCTGTATTTAGAAGCAGTAATACATGGTGGCTAAGTTTACTTTGGAATCAGCCAGGATTTGACTCCCTTTCTTTCTCTCTGTGTGGAGGTTGGGCAAGTTTCTTCAGCCTTCCAAATACCAATAAATAGCTGCAAAATTGGAATAATAATGATGCTGTTATTACAAGCGTGCTATGAGGTTTACATGAGAAAATAAATGTTCAGTATATCCCTGGCACAGTAATTACTCAATATATGTTAGCTATTATTATTATTAGCAGAAAAAAAGATTGATAATGAATGTCAAAGAGGACTTTGAATGCCTTGCATAAGAGTGTGAATGTTATAAGCAGCAGGAAGCCACTGACATTTTCTGAAAAAGAATAACTTCAGCATACATGGTAAATTATGAGTGATAGTCTATAGTTTACAAAGTGTTTTTGAATAGATTACTTAATTCAATCCCCCTTAATCTCAGAGCGATGATATTTTGATTGTCATTCTACAGATCAGCTAAAACTTAGAGATGTTAAATGAGGTATCCAAGCGCTCACAGGACTTAGTAGAGTAAGTGTGATTTAGATTCAGTACTTCAAATAAAAGGTCACTGTGCTTTTCATCATACCACAGCTTGCAGATGATTTTAAGAGACATTGTAAAGAGGTTCCATAGAAAAATTAAGGGGCAGAGCTGTTTTGATTATTCTGAATTCTAAGTGGAGAAATTATTATTTTTTAAATTTTAGAATGTTGATGGAAGGAACATAGGTACCTGGTGAAGGTTTGAGAAGCTGGGAACTGTGGTGTTGGTTCCATCTCTGCCACTTCTTGGCTTTGTGACAAGTCATAGATGAGTCACTTAACCTTAAGTGGTTGTAGGTTTCTTCAACTGAGAAAAGGAAAATATAATCCCATTTCTTGGGATTTTCCAGTGGATCAAATGACACACCTTCCTCCCCCAAAAGGCCACAAACAACAAAGCAGAAAACTTAGGAAAAACACACATGTGTTATTGTCACCTTCATATAAAGTGTTTCCATTCCCAACCATGCATTTAAAATTTTATAAGAAAAATACAGTCAGAGCCACTGGAGTTAAAAGAGAATCTATCAAATTTTTTATTATTAAAATGAAATTAAATATCCAGAAAACTAGGTTTTCAATGACATTTAATACATGTTAACCCATTGATATGGCAACTCCACGTTTTTCTGTTTACTGACCCGGCTCGCCAGAAACCTTTTGGGTGCTCTCTCTCTTCCAGTTCGAACTGCGAACCTACAGACCTGTCTTGGTTCATTGCACGTGTCATATGTATTGGGGGACATTTTTCCAAGTCTACTCCTTTATCCAGATGTTAATGAATTTTTTGCTTTTATGGCTTTGCTTTCTGTGTCCCATCATGTTTCCAGACATATCATCAGCTTCTTTAGGGAAGCAGGAGGAAAATTCTAAGATTCTGATGTATTCTTCTCAGCTTCCTTTATTATTTGCAAGACCCCTTGAGATAGATTTTTTTTTTTGCAGTGAAGGGGTGGGGAGGGTGTGAGAGTGGGAACTTTCTACTTATTCCCTTCTTTTCCTATTCCAATCTTACGATTTCCTCCCCTACTAATTATCCCCAACTGATTTTATACCTGATTCTATCTGATGGAAAAATTGGAGATGTCTGAAGATGTCCTCAGATATAATGCCACACATTACTAGAAATTTCCATAGCATAACTTATATTTCTGGAGTTTAGTATAGTAACCACCAACATATTGTAAGCCTTTATAAAATTACTGCTTGAAAAGAAAAAAAGGGGACTCTGACCTGTAGAACTTTTGTAAGAGCTAGAATGTCCAAAATAATTTACCTGCCTGAAAGAATAACTGTATTAAGAATTTATGTCCTCTCCCCATCCCTTTGGCTTAAAGTAGATAATCTGATATTTTCCTATACAAGATCATAAGCAGCCAATGTGGAAAAGCTTCATGTGAAAAAATACGCAAAAAGTGCTGAGATAGCATTGAAATACATTAGAGATTGGTTTTGTTGGAGTGTTAGAGGCAGCACTGCTGTATAGTCTTATGAGCCACGTGATAAGGTAATCTATATGATAGAAAAGCAGTCAGCATATGAAAGAATTTTACTATTCTGCAAAGGTAGTTTTGATGTGTAACTTTTTTTTTTTTTTTTTTGCCGCACCGGCAATAACAACACTTAGAAACTTAGAAAACTAGAATGAGAATAAGCATTTGAAATCACTTAGTCCAATATGCTTATTTTATACAGGAGAATGCTGGTCCCAGAGGAGAGGTGAAGTGGTTAACTAAGGTCATACTAGTAGTTAGAAGCTCCAACTAGCACCCTGACATACTAATCCTGGTGCAGTACTCCTATGTTAATCCTTATTTTTTCCTCAGTGTGCTCCATGTTTTGCACACCTCAAAACAGAAAGACTTTATCTGGGACTGGGCTTTTATGCGCAGGCAAGAACAAAGCAAGAATCTAGCCTAGCCCCCAACACATGAGTCAATTTCAAGCAAATTGATATGTGCCAACAAACAGTACTATTAAGAAAGGGATGTTTTGTGGACCAAAGAAATGACCTTCACACATGTGGAAATAGAAGCAGTGTTGAATGCACTGCAAGATGGAAGAGCAAATGAATTATATATAAAGATAGTTCAGATTGATGATGGCAGCAAGAGACTAGTCAAGGACATTCACGGGCAACCTTACTAAAACATTTCTCTATCGTTCCTCAAGAAAATATTCCAAGTCCGGAAGAATTTCTTCCTTCCAAACCCGGAAGAAAACGGCATCTGGATAGAGAACTCCTAAGCCATCACATTTTGTCAATCCCATTGCTACTAAAACCCACCAAAATGTAAAAACCAGGTAAATGTGCTAAATAGGGTTCATGTGACATTACTGTGAAATAGAGGCAGCTCAGATGATGAACGCAGGGCCAGATTACGGTTTGAAAATCTGCATAATGAATGCTTTTTCATCTTCACCGCCAAAGCAAAGGGGAGAGAAAGCAGGGCCAAACTGAGGAAGGCTTTCCCAGCAGAATGTGTGAGAGAAATATGCTGGGTGTAACTGCCAAGTTTTATGGCAGGGGCTGAGGGCACTGGGCAGTCATTGTGAATAAAGAGTGACATGCTATTTTAGAATTTGCTCTCATGGGAGAACACCAGCTGGAAGGGGGAGGGCTGTCTTCACAAACATAAAGAACATTGAATGGCTGTTATATTGAAAACCTTGAAATCAACTCCAAAGGATACCCGGAATGGTTGTCCTTAATGCTTACGTTTTCCTCCAACATAGATACCTTCTCCTCATCGTAAAGCAAATGCTAAATCAGCCACCAAAGGCCTAGGGAGTAATGTGGCATGATCAAAAGTCACCCCACTGCCTCACTGACCTCCTGTAAATTAACTCACTGAAGTGGAATTTCTTACAGGAAAGTTTTTCATCACCCTCATCCTATAGTTATCCATGACCACTGAAGCCTGTCTTGTGTTTATATCATCAGTAAAATCACTCAGTAAATAATGGAGGAAGAGGAAACAGGTGAAGAGTAAGGACCACCTGTGATGACAGATGAGCAAAGAAATCACCAAGACAACTGAAGGGAGACACATTTGGAAGTCCTAAAAGAAGCCAAGAATGAAAGGGCTTTACTTTTCCCCCTGGAAGTGCACAAACAGTTTCTGTCTACCACCAAATGTTCAGGGGAGTCTTCCGTATTTGGGAAATGACAGTAACTCCATTCTGGTAAAACCGCCTTCCTGATCATCGTGTCTCCATAATCAAACAAGAGAGAAAGAGCTGCATTTAAAAAGACATGTGAGAAGCTAGCCATGTAGAAGTCACTCATGTAGATACAGGGAGAGTGAGGTACAGGAGACTGAGATGAACATACTAGCTGGAACTATAATCTAGCCCTGCATTTTAGGGAAGGGCTCTTTCATACAAGAAAAGGAAGCTATGCTTTAAGGACTATTTAAGGCACTCCATGGCCATGAGTGGAGGATAACATTATTTAAGTTAGGCTATCCAGTCTATAAAAATTTATACAAAAGGGTGACTCTAACCTTAAGAAGTGTTTTTTTCATGACTGGAACATGCATATCAGACTCAGCAATGACTGTTTTATTTGGCTAAGAGGGTCCACATCTGGAGGGGACGATGAACAATAACTGTCCTCTCTATTTATAAGCTGCTCAGCATTTTCATACTCTGTACATTGTTTTATAATCATCATTAATAATAATGGTCTAACCCTTTTGCACAACATAAAATGAATCAATTACTTGCTTCAATCAAACATGTTCATATATTCAGAATATTTTAAAGAATTTTGACAGATTCTGTTGATTTTTTTTTTTTTCTTGTAGCAATGCAAACTTAATACTGGGCAGCTGACCGGAGGGTTCAGGTAGACTTGGGCGTGTGTAGAGAGAATCGAGGAGTAAAACTTTGTGTTCCATTTGCAAATGACTAAGTATCGCTTGAGGGAGAGGGACTCCAGATGACAAAGTTTATCTCAAGGCAATACTCCAGGTTCAGTCAAGAGGCAGGGCACAGAGTCCATCATTCTCTTGTGACGGTGGATTTAGAGTGAAAAAATAGTCAACAGAAACCGAAGAAAGTGACTTCACTCTGAGCTCTGTGGGATAATTGTTCAGGTTTTAGAGGGAAGGGTGAGTGAATTACAATCTTTTTCCCTCTCCAGAATTCAAAGCCAGTTGAAAGACAGACACAAGAAGCAAAGATTTAAAAAAACAAACAAATAAACAAAACCCTTTATTATGAACCAAACATGGAATGGAAGGCAAGATTTCTAGGTGTAGCCAGAGGGTCTTACTAAGGTTGTAACTGATCAGTTAGGCAGACTTACCCAGGCAGCCCCTGGCTGTACGGGTCCACTGCACGACCCCCTTGCAGGGCAGTCCACTTGCTGCATTTCAGAGAACAGACCAGAAAGCAGCCTCAGAGACGATTTGGCAGCGGCTGAGCCATACAGCCCTGCTTCCCTCTGCCAAACTCATTCATCAGACAGTATACTTCTCTTCCCCAAAGGAGAGAAAGTGTGTTAGGAGCATGGGGAGTGAAGTTGTATGGTCCTACCAACAATACGCAGAATGCAGGGTATCAGCAGCTGAGGGGCTAGAAACAAGAGGAGACAGTGCTCTTAGGAGATTTCATCCTTGTGACATTTGGTATAAATAACTGTCATACTGGCCCCCGCCAACAGCGTCAGCGTTTCATTTTATCCCCAGATACGGCCCGGAAGATATGATGCTCACCCAGCGTCCACAGTACCTGCTTAATATTAATAAAATATAAAGTTATATTACACATACTTTAAACCTTATAGGTAAATAATTATATGCAATTGGACAAACACTGTAATCAGTTTTATGGTATGCAGGTTACTAAGTTAGTTAGAATATCAGTTATTCTGAATGTTTCCCCATCCCATTTCAACCATTTTGAATCAATGAGAGTTATTTGATTGAATAAACATTCCTCTTTAGAGATCCATTATTTTCCAGGCACTGTCTTGATAACAGACATAGAGAAATGAATTAGATAATTCCTTGCCCTGAAAAGTCCATATCACAGAGAATTTACAGACATGTAGCTAATTAGGTACAACACAACAAAAGTGCATTGATAGAGGCAGTGCAGAAGTAGCAAAAAATAGAGAGTGTTCAGATCTGCCAGGGCCTCAGGCAAGGCTGGGTTTGAGTCAAGGGTGAAAGTATTCTTTAACAGCCTCCTGAAAAATAAGTGAGATGTCACCAGGTGGGCTTGGAATGAGAGAGGACATTCTAGGTAGCAACTGGAGCAATTCTCTCAATAATAGGATGCTTTGTTTGTGAAATTACAGATAACGCTATTATTGAAGAGTAGAATTCAACTGTAGCATTGACAAGGGTTAAAGGTCAAGATGTAGGTTGAGGCAAGCTCTTACAAGTTATTAAGTGCTGTGCTTCTGTTGTTGTCATTACGTTTTTACTGCTTTTGTTTGTTTTTTGTTCTCTTCTTTGGCAATGGATACTGCCCTCTCATGTTAAAGAATAGGTGGGGACTAGATACCACCTTGGAATCACTGATATCTGCCATACTTAGAAAGGGAAATGAATGAGGAAAACGGTCTTAATCTTTCTGGGAGAAAAGAGTAGTTCCACTCTGAGAGAGGCTTATCACTGGGCTTGGCGATTACATTTCTGTGATGTGGTAGACATTGGACTCAGTCTTCCCAGCATTCACGGGGCTGATTTGCATCTAAGAATTAATGTGCATGAGAAATAAATGCATTTATAGATTTATAGTACTTTCTTGAGGGCCTGTGATTGATCCTGTTGTTGAGAAGTAATTGTTCCCCCCATTACTGTTACAAAAGGGCTTGGCACCAGCACTGGTGATAGCTGCAAGAGATAGAGAACCTGCCTTCATTACTGACTTTTGGACCAAAATGATAAGGTCAACCTTACCTATTTGGGGAGTGCCCCATCATGTAGTCCAAATCTCCTGCAGAAGAAACTTAACTCCCTCCCTCTTCTGCCAGAAAAATTTACCATTCCTGAGCCACTTTGGTGCAGCAACACTTGTCTGCAGTAACTGATTATCCTTGCCATGTCATCCCCATGAGGCAAAGGAGATCTAAAGAGTTTAATTCAAATGTCTCCAGGCGGCTCGGCTGGCGCCTGTCCATTAAGCAAATCACTGGGGAGTAAGTATCCCTCCCCATAATATTCGTTATTACAGATGATCACACTGCTTCGTAACAGGTAACTGCTATGGAAGATGGGATTCAGTCCATTTCTTTGCTTGGGACACAAATTGTCAAGTGAGTGAAAGGTAGCAGAATAATGCCACCCCAAAACATGTTCCTTGGGCATATTGGTTATTTTGAACTTAGGGACTTAAAAAACAGCTAATGCGGGGAGGAACTTTCTCTGAACTCCTCCTATCTGCCTAAAGACAGATCCTGCAAAAGGAACTCAATTATCATAAATCCCCTCCCAGAGAGTTTCATCAACCAGGGAAGATTGACTCTCACCACAGAAGAGGAGACTAGAAGCCGGCACCACACCCAGACGAACTTTGTCACAAGCTATCATATCTCCTGTCTATTATTCTAAGGGCCAAGTTATCTTTTCTAGAAGTTATTTACACTCCCCTAAGAGGCCTACATTCCCCTGTCTTTTCCCTATTAGGATGGTATTTAAGCCTGAATTTGAAGCCACCTTGGTACCCGTTAAATGATTTTCCCTGCATATCTCCCATGTATATTTACATACGTGAGGTATACATGTTAATAGCCCTCTGTTTGTTTTTCTCTTGTTAATCTGTCTTTTATTATAGGGGTCTCAGCTTAGAACTCAGAAGGGTAGAGGGAAGATTGTTTTCCCCGAAAACCACTGCTCCTCTGTCATCCATTCACTGCATTCAGTGTAATGACATTGGACTGATCCGGTGGTGCTTTCCTACAACACTCAAGGTACATATAAGGACCCCTGTCAAGGGGAGGAAAGGCAAATATCCTTGGAAGAAGGAAAACTGGACTTTTGGATATCTTGCTATTACCTGTATGGGGAAAGTAGTCAGGGATTTTGCACTTTGGGGACAGACCTGGGACAGGTTTTTGAACTCCTGTGATCTGTAGGGCCTCACCCTGGTTTTATGAACATGCTCGAGAAAGAGAGAATCCGTGTTTTTAATCAATGGAGATAGACACGATCAAATATGCTTTGTAGCAGTTAATGCTGGCAACTGTAAGATGGAGGACAAAAAGGGATCCTGGGACTAGGTGAACATCAAGGAAGCTACTGCAGATATTCAAACCTGGACTGAGAGTAGCAGTAGTGATGGAGAGGAGGAAAATATTAAGGCTTCCTCACTGGGTATATCCATATACTATTAATATATTTTTCATTTTAGGGCATTATTTCTCAGGAAACATTTATTGCAGTCCCAGTGTCACAGGTTGGTTCGTGGTTCAGGAAGGAAATGGATTAGGCTATGTCCAGCCGTTAATGACTTGGTTTGGGGCCTTGCTCCCTGGGGAATGTCAGCTACCAGCTTCCTCCTGACTTTATGACTTCTGTGTAAAACTGAACCCTCCTCCTGTGTAAAGGTGTCCTACCCCTACCATCCTCCTCCTGGGTGAAGAGTGGTTTTCATCTTAAAAGAAATACCAGGTGCTGGCTCTGTGTGAAGTAAGTTGCTGCCAAGAGAAAGAAGTTGCCTAGGAGCAATAATTGAAGGGACAGACAAAACTGATGTTCTTATAATATGCTGAGGAGTAACTGGTAGTTAGGAAAAGTTAAGGTTGAAGGCAAAAACCAAAGGTGTAGTCTTGAATTTCATCCATTGATCATGTCTAGAAGAACTGATTCTATGTATTTACCTGATTCTTAGGTAGCTAATATATTTTGTGGCAAAATATTTTTCTGAGGCAAGGGATATACTTGTAAGACAAAGAAATGTAATCATTTGTTTAAAAGTATAATCCTTTACTTTAAAGATAAAGTATTTTGCACCATTCATTGGAGTGAGAAAAGAGTGAACAAATGGGTAAGGAGTTACAGTTTGAAGTTACCCAAGAACCACATCATAGTGTTTTCATTGTTTCTGAAATTATCTTACATCTCTTAGGAAGGAACGCCACTCTAATCCACTGCTGTCAGAGATACAAAACAAGCAACAGCGACAGCAACAAATAAGCCCAACAAAAACTATAAAATGCATCTCATTCTCAAAGGGATGAATAAGGCCCAACAACCCCACAAGAGCTTCTAAATAACGTTTCAGTGTAGATATTAGGCTATTACCTTAGCAGAGACTTCAATTAGAAATATTCTGTAGGCAAAGGGTAGGAAAAGATGAACAGACAAAATTTATTTTGTTTGTTTGTTTCCAAAAATATTTTATTAATTGCATCTCTCCATTTAAAAAAATTTTAACATCTTTATTGGAGTATAATTGCTTTACAGTGGTGTGTTAGTTTCTGCTGTATAACAAAGTGAATCAGTTATACATATACACATGTTCCCACATCTCTTCCCTCTTGCGTCTCCCTCCCTCCCACCCTCCCTGTCCCATCCCTCTAGGTGGTCACAGAGCACCTAGCTGATCTCCCTGTGCTATGCGGCTGCTTCCCACTAGCTATCTATTCTACGTTTGGTGAGAACAGACGAAATTTAACTTACTTCTGCAATACATGCTGTGAGAGCTACATTCTCACCTCCACAAACCAGTGAATCAAAGGTACTAAGGATTCAAGCATTTTCTTCCAGCAGTGGGTGGCCCAAGTGCCTCAATTCAGCTGTCTTTTCATATTAGAAGGAAAGCTGAAATCATTGTCACCCGTATTATATCTGATTTGTTCTGCTGCTCTCACTAAATTCTCTGAATTTTATCTGAGGTCTCTCTCCCACTAAGAAGATGAATCTGTACTGCAATTTTTCTGCTTAAATTGTGGTATACCTCCTTCTTTCAGAAAAAGAAAGCATAGAAACATTCATTTTTTACAAAGAAGCCTGGCTTTGGGAGACTATCTTTTCATTACAGAAATAAACTGCAGGTGATTAGATTGTTACATTTCATAAATTTGCTCTGTAAATCTTTTTTTTTTTTTTTTTTCTTTTTTTCGTTACACGGGCCTCTCACTGTTGTGGCCTCCCCCGCTGCGGAGCACAGGCTCCGGACGCGCAGGCCCAGCGGCCATGGCTCACGGGCCCAGCCGCTCCGCGGCACGTGGGATCCTCCCGGACCGGGGCACGAACCCATGTCCCCTGCATCGGCAGGTGGATTCTCAACCACTGCGCCACCAGGGAAGCCCTGCTCTGTAAATCTTAAAACAGTTTCTCTTGTTTTTGTAAAAAAAATGACTTATCAGCCGTCACCTTTCAAGGATGACTAAATCATATGACTACAAGGGACATTCCCCAGAATGGCCAACCATTCAGCAATAAATTCCAGTGACACATTCCCTATGAGGGCAGGCACTCTTTCTATACATGCAATCTGCCTTCTGTGTATTGGTTTTTGCAGTTCCTTAATTCCCCACCTGGGGGAAAAATGACAGTGGAGGAAGTGGAGCTGGAGGGAAAAGTGGAAATCACCTCACTTGGAATTATGGAAAATTATTCTGAAAAGTATTTTTTAAATCAGTAATAAACATAGGTTGACTTCCTGTGAATCCCAGGACTGTGCTGGGTGGGGCTGGAGAGAGGTACAAAGAGAAATTTAAGAAGATATTTTTCTCTGATGAGACTCTGTTTGAAGAAAAGGATTTAGTTGAAGAAATCAGCAGTATAGAATAAAATAATTAGTGGAGGAGGGGGAGGAGTAAAAGACAATCCACAAAGTCTTCCAACTTTACCCTCCTCTCCCCTTCATCTTGGTATTTTACAATTCATGCCCTCATAGGATCTCAATACACTATGAGTATTGAGTGTTTCAGTTAGGGAACTCCCTGGCAGTCCAGTGGTTCGGACTCCATGCTTTCACTGCACAGAGCACAGGTTCGATCCCTGGTTGGGGAACTAAGATCCCGCAAGTTGCGGCCAAAAAAATCAGTTAGAAGAAAGACTCGTTTGTTTCTGTCTCTCCTTTATTTTTGCAGAGAATCCTGACCACCCACACATTCCAAGATTCTATATTTGGTGCCAGTGAAGCTCACAAATGAATGACCTGCTCTTGTTCAATCCCAGTTCTCAGTTTCTGGGAGAGAGAATTTGATTGTCTCAGCTAGGGTAATCAGCTCTGGCCAGGGGTTCAGGATCACATAGTTTAAATTTGACCATGGTCGGTGGAGAACCAAACTGTGTCTCAGAGTTCAATCACTGGAGAAAAGCAGATGGTTTTTGAACTCAAAAGTTATCCCCAAAGAGTGTTCACTACACTAAGTTGAATAATTTATGAGAAGAAAATTTCTATAAGGCCATCTTTTATCAGGAGCCATACATACTTCTTATTTCTCTTTGACATTTCCAGGAGAAATAAGTATATCATTCTGCAACTGAAAAGATACACTGTTTTTATTTTTCAGTTAGTGTGCATGTGTGTTTAAGACAAAATTCTTTCTTGACTTCCTTCTGTAGTAGAAAACGGAAAGGCAGTCAGCCCCAAGTCAGCTAGCTTCTTGTCCCTGACTCTACCACTGTGTCGACAAAATTCTCTCGCCATATGCTCTCTGCAATGTTTAGGCAGATCTATATTATGGGGGAACCATATGTTGACTTTGCAATAGCATATTTTCTACTTTGCAGATTTGAGCCCACCATATTGTGGACACAGGCAGTGTCCTCAATATCTTTCATTTGAATGCCAAGAGGGCACTAAATGTATCTGCAAATGGTACAGCTACATATATGATTGCTTGATTTGAATAAGTGAATGTCGGTCCCTGACAGGTGGTTCCCTACCATGTTTAGGATCCCGCAGAAACATTTTAGAATTCCAAACTGAAGGAGAGGTCTTGCTTCGTTTTGGGTTCTTCACTAGATCTGGGTCTTTGTTTAAAGTTTCTTGCTTTTTCCCCATGGTTTACATTTTGAAGATGTTTGGAATTGACTTTCAAAATGGCAATTTCCTGGTGAAGAAAAGTAAAAGACAGCTTACTCTAAAACTTTTTACATAGGAACATATTTATTATATATATACATATATATATGTGTGTGTGTGTGTGTGTGTGTGTGCGCTAATAATTGTTATCTTTGTGTTCATGTGTCTAATGTATATTTTCCATGTATTTGCATACTTTTAACTACAGCAAGAGAAGTTTCTTTTTACAGAAATAAGATATTCTGTTTTGGTTAGGTGCCTAAAACAAAATCACTCTTCTGTACCCTAAGGGGTGTATCTCATGAACTAGGGCGGATCATTGAGCATTCTATTTGCGTTTTAAAGCAAAAAAGAAGGTAATTCACAGAGATTTTTTTAAAAGGTCTTTTTTAAGGTTTTTAGAGAACTTGTAAAAAAAACACCCACAACCAAGGCACATTCCTTCTCCTGTGTCTTCTCCCCACGAAATGCTCAGACTGCCAGTTTAAAGGAGAAACACAATCAAGCCAGATAAAAAGCATCCAAATGAAGAGAAGGTTAATCGTGGATGGCAAGGGAGGTGGTCCAGACAATCTGTAGATTCCTTTGGAATGACTGCCTTTAACCTTTTCTTCCCCAGGCCGCTGAGACAAGACGGCTGACATTCACTAGTCCCGAGACTCTAGGTAATAACTGTGTTCATCCACAATTGGGAATCTTCCTCATTCCTCACTGTCAACCTTCTTCTGACCTAAGAGTCCTGGAGGGGAGCCTGGGAAGGAGGTCTTAGGGACCCATAGATAAGAAAATAAGCAGAAAAATGAACAGAAATATGAAAACCTGGATGCCCTGGTTTAGCAATATTAAGTAGTAAGCTAGGTCTTCTGTCTGTTCATCGAATCCAGATAAATCTGGGAAGAGAAGTAATTTTTATGTGATACTAAATGCAGTTTTTCAGCTGCATTTTTAGCTCATGGCATGACAGCCTAGTGAGTTGTCATGACAAACAAAAATGAGAATAAAATATAAATTTCAAGCTGTATAATTGTTTTTAAGTCCTCCCTCTTCCATGTGTGATAACAAAAACTCAGCCTGCATTGTGAGTTATGCTTTGATCTTGGTGGTATTCATAATTATCATAGCAGACAAACTGCCAGTGTCCTTATCTGTAAAGTAGAAATGATAATGCTACCTACTTCACAGGATTATTGCAAAGATTGAATGAGATAATGGATATGTAATACTTAGCACAGGCTCAGGCCTATAGTAAGAGAGCAAAGAATGTTAGCTATTCTCATGCTTATAACTTTTGTTAGAAATAGGAATTATATACCTGTAATGTAAGTTTATAAATATAATTATACTCTATCAGGCAGAAGACTTGGGTTCTAGTATTGGCTCTGTCACTAAGAAACTAAGAGTCCTTAAATCAGCCACTTAACTCCTCTGGCCTCAGCTTATAAAATGAAAAGTTTGGATTGGGTGATTATTAAGGTCACTTCTGGCCCTAATATTCTTCTGTTCTTCTGTTTGACTTTTCCATAGGAAATGTTTTCTACAGTAAGACTAGCTGGGCTAGAGATCTGCTCTCCACAACATAGTTCTCTTTTTAGAAATGCATAGATCAGGAGTGAGCTTTTCTTTGAGGAGTCCGTTTCATGATCAGAACTGAGTATCACCTTCTTGGAAATTTCTGAGCCCAAAGGAGAAAAACTAAATTTCCTTACCATTGAATATTTTTAGAAAATAAATCTGGTATAACAGAAGTACTGAATAAGCAGTGGGGTCTGATGGAGGTATGTATCATATCCCAGGACTTACCGAGCAGTACAATGGTGGAAGGAGAGGGAGGGTTGAATTGGAGCAGATCTGGGTGGTAAACCAATAATAACATTCCTTCCATGATGTCCAGGCACCAAATCCAAGTTGACATGTGGTTTTGGCAGTGAACGGAAGGGCCCAGGATCCCCAAAGGATATTGACAAAGGATAGTGATGGGAATGGGTTGGAGGAACATTTTGGCCAGAAACCACATGGGCAGTGGCTTTTTTTCAGGAGAGTTGTCCACAGGGAGCTAACAGGCAGACATGAATATGCTTCAGGGTCAAGGTAATAACACTAAGCAATAGCCCAGTCCTGCAAACTGGAGCAACATGGGCATGAGAGGGAGAAAAATTATAGGGGCGAATTCCTCAACTCCACTGATGACCATTGTGGCAACTGAATCTGAAACTGCAAAAAGAGAAATCAATCTGGAGGCACCCCTTATATGAAGAGGCCACTCCAATGGGAGTCCTCAGGAAAAGCTCCATATACCAGAGAGTTGTCCAGGGCCATCTAAATATGGGGCTTGGGGCAAACAGATGGACAGGAAGATAGTATGCAAACTGGCTCTGGGTTGGCCAAAGGAAGAACACCATAAAGCATTGATCTGTATCTGACCTGTGCCACAAAGCTGCCCTTTTGCCCTGAAGCCAGCAGAAAGTAGACTGAATAACATCTTTAACAGGCTTTTTGTATTCTGAATCAAGATTTCAAATAGCTCTGGAATTAAAACACTCGTGGTGGCCCTGTCACCATTACCCGCATGTGGAGATCTCAGCAGGATGCTTGACGTCCAGGTTAAAACCAGGTAAATTCTGGGGAAAGCTAAAAACCCTAGTGTGGATGGTGACGATGAGAGAAAAGCAAAGCAGAGTTGGAGGCAACTGCAGGCAGAAATGTCGTGGGATGAAGGAGAAAAAGGGAAGGTAGAGGGATCAAATGGGAAATGCACTAATCCTCCATTTCCAAAATAAACTTTTCACTCTCTTACTATGGGGGACAGTATGCCTCTCTCTACACCTCCACTGGTCATCCCAAAGGGAAACCTGCACCTCAGTAGATCCTGTTACATGGAGCCCATAGTAAGTCCTTCTGTTTAGGGGAAAAGAGTATGGGAGAAATGGACTCACTAAATGGAGAGAAAACCAGAACGATTTATATATTGATATATCAATCAATATCATTCTTATCCATAAATATTAATATGCAACCAGTGAACACCTGACATTTGATAAAAATAAAACCAAAAAAACAAATAAGACAAAGGACCAAGACGAACAAGTGGAACAACTAAAAATAGAAGTGAAAACATTTAATTCATGGAAAAGAAAAGGACATTTTAAGAATTCTAATCAGTATCCACCAATTTAAATTAAGTTAATATAGATTAACTTTTAAGCAAATTAGATCCAAATAAACAGGAACAGGCTGTCATCTTGTATCTTATCAGATAACAAGAAAAGTTTCTTGAAAATGGAAAGTATACTTGCTTCAAGACAAAACAAGCAAAAGCACTGTTCTAGTAATCATGATTAAGAAAATATACCAAGATAAAGAACAAAACACACAGCCTGAAAAAAATAATGAAAGGTATGGAAAATCAATCTTGAAAGAACAGTATCTACTTAATAGGAGGTCCAGGAAGGGAAAGCTATGTTAATAGATGGGAAGAAATTATCAGAGAAAAGAAATGAGCTAAGGGAAGGCCCAGAATGCATTCAGATTGAAAGGGTCTGCTGAGTGCTGAGGAAAATGAAATAATAGTTAATGTTTTCTGAGTTCTTTAAATGTGTTTTAATTTTTCCAACAATTCTATGATATGTTTATTATTAACCTAAGAGTTAAACGCTCATCATGTTAAAACTGAATAAAGTGAAATATGATTCAGTTTTTAACTTACAGGAGGTCCCACAATTTAGTGGCACACCCAGCTCTAGAACATAGTCTTGCCTGAGAGACTTTCCTCTTAGTCACAAATTGTGTATGTAGAGAGAAAGAAGACTCACACCTGGATAGATTGTTATAAATATCAAAGATATAGAGATGGCAGTAAAAGGCTTGCACTGAGCACATATGTTGCCAGTGAAAAGATAAGAATCTGAGTTAAATCAGTCTTTTTATTAACATAATTATGCTACTAGGAATTCTGAGTGAAAATGATTTGGAACCCAGAAATTACTTTGTGCCCCCAACCAAACTATCAATAAATTTAAGATAAAAACATATTTTAAAATCTGCAAAATCTAAAAAAGTTCATCTCCCATGTACCTATTTTTAAGAACAAAAAGAAAAATTAAATTATTGAAGCAAACTTGAAGAAAAATCCAATAAAGACACGGGATTTAACAAACAGAAGTAACCTAGGGGTTCAGTGGACCCCCAGAATTATAGTTTTTCAGAAAAACCAGAAAACATTGATTTACATGAGAATGAAGAATGTCTTCAAGAATATAGTAAATTCTGGGCTTCCCTGGTGGCGCAGTGGTTGAGAATCCGCCTGCCGATTCAGGGGACACGGGTTCATGCCCCGCTCTGGGAAGATCCCACATGCCGCGGAGCGGCTGGGCCCGTGAGCCATGGCTGCTGAGCCTGCGTGTCCGGAGCCTGTGCTCCGCAACGGGAGAGGCCACCACAGTGGGAGGTCTGCGTACTGAAAAAAAAAAAAAGAAAAGAAAAAAAAAAGAATATAGTAAATTCTAATTACTGGAAACGTGGAAGATCTTAATATCTTTTCTATCAAAAATAAGAAAGAAAGGCAATTAAAAACTTTGTAAAAAGTGCAATGTGGTAAAATCATGGTTTTTCAAAAAACAAACTACAATTTTCAACTATTTTGAGCAATTTTTTTTGGAGCATTGAGCAAGATAAACCGTTGGACCTTGATGCTTGGAACATTCTTCAAGTGGCACAGATTGAGTGACAATAAGATTATATTACTTTTCCTACAGATACAATCATACAACTTGGTTGTACAATTGATCATTCCTACACAGTCATATCATACATTGTAGTCAGTGGTATTCAAGGTTTAGAATAAAACTAGACACACAGAAGACTTTGATATATTTACAGAGGAGAATATATATTATAAAACTTGGCAATATTAAATGATGACCTGGATAACAGGAGGTAAGGAAGGGAAGGTATAGAGATGTGGGTAGGCTAATGTTTCTCATCTTACAATATGGGAATACAGTTGATAGAGAATAAAGATAGTGGATCCAGAAATAAAGGATTAAGAATATTATTGAATATTACATTGATAGGTGTTAACATGAGAAGAATTTAAAGTAAGGTTGAGTTGGAGAAAGAAGTGGACAGAGGGTGGTAGGGTAAGTGTGCATAACTCATCACATTTTATAGATGAGAATCTATAGAGTATCTAGAGGTGATAAATCAAGCACTAATAACAAAAGAATTAAGAGCAAACATGGTTAAAAGTGGAGAAAGAGGAAGGAATGGGAGTCAAAAAAGGGAGAATTTGACTTGTGAGTCTCTTCTGTGAATATATGTTTTATTCCTTTTCTGTGAGTGCCTATATTACATTTCCAACTAAATTTTTTTAAAGGGCATGTAAGTACAGGTGCAAGATGTCATAACTATATAGAGGCTAGCTTGATGACTCTACTTATTCCTCATGGCATAGAGGTACTGTTAATCACTCCTTTTGTTTGACGTTTAACTCTTGAGATTTGCTATTTTCATTAAGTTTCCCATACTTTAAATAACTATTTCACTTAATACTCATGCCCTGGAGAAAATATAGAAAATTGTAATTTTAGAAAATTAGAAAATTATTTCAGAAAATAAATTGTAAATTTAAGAAGAAAAAAATGCTGGACTATCCTAAATCAGTGATAAGGTTCTACATCAATACCAGACTGTTCCCTCTTGCATTTCCACTGCATCCTTCTCAATCTTGATTGAATTTGCTCTGCTGGCTTTCAGTCAAAACCACTTTAGAAGATTGATAAGGTTCTGACTCATGACCATTATTAAGGTTTTGGTCAATCTACATAGAATTTAATCATGTACCACAGATAATTTTTTAAGATATATGCAGAGATATTTTTGTTGTTGTTCATATGTATTTTTTTTCTGTTTTGTTTTCAAACTAATACTATATCTAAGATATATTATTTGCATCAGGTCTGTACAGTTGAAGACTAATAGTACATTTTGTATTTGAAAAAATTCTAAGGGTAAAGGTTTATTTGTGGCAGTCTTAAAAAGAAGAAATAAATGCTAGACTGTATGCAGTGGCAACTATGGATGAATGTTTACTGAATATAGGCTTATTTATATTTTAAAGAAACATATAAACATTCAGTAAACATTTTATATGATGATCTTATGCCCATTAATTGTTCTAACAAACGTAAAAAATTAGGTAGTCACAGGTTTTAATTCTTTGTTCTTCAATAAATTATTTTCCAGGGACAATAAGCTATAATGCTTAACTGTGAAATCTTTCTGTAGTGTGCAGAAGAAAATAGCATGTTTTCAATGATTGCTGTAGAGTGATGCACAGAAAACATCTCAATATAGTAGTAAAAGATGGACAGTAGTATGTATTGCCAACCTTACCAAAAATGTTTCTGATTCTTTAGCTTACTGAATGAATGACTATTTCATTATACTTGGAGTGGGGCTAGACAGCCACTGAAAAAAATACCTGCAAATTTTGCTGGGGTGGTGACCAAAACAGAACCAGAGAATCTTGTTGAAATAAAGGATTTCCAACAGACTGCATCCCTTGGTGGAAATGTTCTGCCAAATCCACTGGGAAGATATGGCCCTTCTCTAAAGACTGTAAAGCATGGAAATAAGTATTCCAATATCTCTAGCATTTGCATCCCACCAAGTCACCTTAAATGCCATACCCTTTTGTCTGATGTTTCTGACATGTGGACTACTTATTCTGATAATTTCTCACCTCCTTTTTCTTAACTAGTGGGATAAATGGAGAAGTAATAGGGGTAGAAAAAAAGGAAATAGAATTAGTCAACCAGTTTCCAATGCAGTTCAAGCAAAGAGCTGTCAATGTCACAGGAAACATATATTTAAAAATATATATTAAAACTATTACCAGCAGCAATGGATTTTCAGGTATGTAGTAAAGAGATGGCACCAGGTTCTAGAGATGGAATTTTCATAGCCTCCAAAATTAACAGGGCTCAGAAGAAAGATATTGGGTTTTTTTAATTTTTAAAAAAATTTTTATTGGAGTATAGTTGATTTACAATATTGTGATAGTTTGTGGTGTACAGCAAAGTGAATCAGTTATACATACACATATATACAATCATTTTTAGATTCTTTTCCCATATAGGTCATTACAGAGTATTGAGTAGAGTTCTCTGTGCTATACAGTAGGTCCTTCTTAGTTATCTGATTTTATATATAGTAGTGTGTATATGTCAATCCCAACCTCCCAATTTATCCCTCCCTCCCTTTCCCCACTGGTAACCATAAGTTTGTTTTTTACATCTGTGACTCTATTTCTGTTTTGTAAATAAGTTCATTTGTGCCATTTTTTAGATTCCACATATAAGTTGTATCATACGATATTTGTCTTTCTCTGTCTGACTTACTTCACTTAGTATGATAATCTCCAGGTTCGTCCATGTTGTTGCAAATGGCATTATTTCATTCTTATTATGGCTGAGTAATATTCCATTGTATGTATGTACCACATCCTCTTATCCATTCCTCTGTCGATGGACACTTAGGTTGCTTCCATGTCCTGGCTATTGTGAATAGTGCTGCAGTGAACATTGGAGTGCATGTATCTTTTTGATTTATGGTTTTCTCAGGATATATGCCCAGGAGTGGGATTGCTGGATCACATGGTAGCTCTGTTTTTGGTTCTTTAAGGAACCTCCATACTGTTCTGCATAATGGTTGTACCAATTTACATTCCCACCAACAGTGTAGGAAGGTTCCCGTTTCTTCACACCCTGTCCAGCATTTATAGTTTGTAGATTCTTTGATGCTGGACATTCTGACCAGTGTGAGGTGATACCTCATTATGGTTTTGATTTGCATTTCTCTAATGATTAGTGGTGTTAAGCATCTTGGCATGTGCCTCTTGGCCATCTGTATGTCTCCTTTGGAGAAATGTCTGTTTAGATCTTCCAACCATTTTTTGATTGGGTTTTTTTTTTTTTTTTTTTTTTTTTTATATTGAGCTGCATGAACTGTTTATATATATTGGAGATTAATCCCTTGTTGATCACTTTGTTTGCAAATATTTTCTCACATTCGGTGGGTTGTCTTTTCATTTTGTTTGTGGTTTCCTTTGCTGTGCAAAAGCTTTTAAGTTTACTTAGGTCCCATTTGTCTATTTTTGTTTTTATTTTCATTACTCTAGGAGGTGGGTCAAAAAAGATATTGCTACAATTTATGTCAGAGAGGTTTCTGCCTGTGTTTTCCTCTAAGAGTTTTATAGTCTCAGGCCTTGCATGTAGATCTTTAATCCATTTGGAGTTAATTTTTGTGTGTGGTGTTAGAGAATGTTCTAATTTCATTCTTTTATAGCTGTCCAGTCACTATAGCTGTCCAGTTTTCCCAGCACCACTTATTGAAGAGACTGTCTTTTCTCCACTGTATATTCTTGCCTCTCCTTTGTCATAGATTAGGTGACCATAGGTGCATGGGTTTATCTCTGGACTTTCTGTCCTGTTCCATTGATCTATATTTCTGTGTTTGTGCCAGTACCATACTGTTTTGGTGACTGTAGCTTTGTAGTATAGTCTGAAGTTAGGGAACCTGATTCCTCCAGGTCCATTTGTTGTTGTTTTTTTTTTTGCAAGATTGTTTCGGTTATTCTGTCTTTCCATACATACTGTAAAATTTTTCATTCTAATTATGTGAAAAATGCTACTAATTTGATAGGGGTTGCATTGAATCTGTAGATTGCTTTGGGTAGTATAGTCATTTTGACAATATTGATTCTTCCAATCCAAGAACATGGAATACCTCTCCATCTGTTTGTGTCATCTTTGATTTCTTTCATCAGTATCTTATAGTTTTTTGAGTACAGATCTTTTGCCTCCTTAGGTAGGTTTATTCCTAGGTATTTTATTCTTTTTGATGTGATGGTAAATGGGATTGTTTCCTTAATTTCTCTTTCTGATCTTTTGTTGTTAGTGTATAGGAATTGTGTATTAATTTTGTATCCTTCAGCTTTACCAAATTCATTGATGAGTGCTAGTAGTTTTCTGGTAGCATTTTCTATGTGTAGTATCATGTCATCTGCAAACAGTGACAGTTTTTTTTGTTTTTTCTTTTTTTTTTTTTTTAACACTGACAGTTTTAATTCTTCTTTTCCAATTTGGATTCCTTTTATTTCTTTTTTTTCTCTGATTGCTGTGGCTAGGACTCCCAAAACTATGTTGAATAAAAGTGGCAACAGTGGACATCCTTGTCTTGAGCCTGATCTTAGAGGAAATGCTTTCAGCTTTTCACTGTTGAGAATGATGTTTGCTGTGCATTTCTCATATATAAATATATATATATATATATATATATATATATATATGGCCTTTATTATGTTGAGGTATGCCCTCTTTCTGGAGAGTTTTTGTCATACATGAGTTTGAATTTTGTCAAAAGCTTTTTTTGCATCTATTGAAATGATAATATGGTTTTTATTCTTCAGTTTGTTAATGTGGTGTGTCACACTAATTGATTTGCAGATATTGAAGAATCCTTGCATCCCTGCGATAAATCCCACCTCATCATGGTGCATGATCCTTTTAATGTGTTGTTGGGTTCTGCTTGTTAGTATTTTGTTGAGGATTTTTGCATCTATGTTCATCAGTGATACTGGCCTGTTTTTTTTTTGTGTGTGTGTGTGTGGTATCTTTGTCTGGTTTTGGTATCAAGGTGATGATGGCCTCATAGAATGAGTGTTCCTTACTCTGCAATTTTTGGGAAGAGTTTCAAAAGGATAGGTGTTAACTCTTCTCAAATGCTTGATAGAATTCACCTGTGAAGCCATCTGGTCCTGGACTTTTATTTCTTGGGACTTTTAAAATCACAGTTTCAATTTCAGTACTTGTGATTGGTCCTTTCGTATTTTCTATTTCTCCCTGGTTCAGTCTTGGAAGGTTGTACCTTTCCAAGAATTTGTCCATGTCTTCAAGGTTGTCCATTTTATTAGCATATAGTTGCTTGTAGTAGTCCCTTATGATTCTTTGTATTTCTGTGGTGTTCGTTGTAACTTCTTTTTCATTTCTAATTTTATTGATATGAGTTATCTCCATTTTTTTCTTGATGAATCTGGTTAGGGTTTATCAATTTTGTTTATCTTTTCAAAGAACCAGCTTTTAGTTTCATTGATCTTTTCTATTGTTTTCTTCATCTGTTTCATTTATTTCTGCTCTGTTCTTTATTATTTCTTTTCTTCTAAGTTTGGATTTAGTTTGTTCTTCTTTCTCTAGTTGCTTTAGGTGTAAGGTTAGGTTGTTTCTTTGAGATTTTTCTTGTTTCCTGAAGTAAGATTTTATTGCTGTAAACTTCCCACTTAGAATTGCTTTTGCCATGTCCCATAGGTTTTGTATCATCATGTTTTCGTTGTCATTTGTCTCTAGGTATTTTTTGATCTCCTCTTTGATTTCTTCAGTGATCCTTTGGTTGTTTAGTAATATATTGTTTAGCCTCCATATGTTTTTTACAGTTTTTTTTCCTGTAATTGATTTCTAATCTCATAGCATTGTGGTCTGAAAAGATGACTGATATGATTTCAATTTTGTTAAAGTTACCAATGCTTGATTTGTGGCCCAAGATATGATCTATCCTGGAGACTGTTCCATGTGCACTTGAAAAGAAAGTGTGTTCTGCTGCTTTCAGATGGAATGTCATATAAATATCAAGTCTATCTGGTCTACTGTGTCATTTAAGTCTTGTGTTTCCTTGTTAATTTTCTGTCTGGATGATCTGTTCATTGGCGTATGTGGGGTGTTAAAGTCCCCCACTATTATCATGTTACTGCCGATTTCCCCATTTATGGCTGTTAGCTTTTGCCTTATATATTGAGATGCTCCTATGTTGGATATGTTTATATTTACATTTGTCATATCTTCTTCTTGGATTGATCCCTTAATCATTACGTAGTGTCCTTCCTTGTCTCTTGTAACTGTCTTTATTTTAAAGTCTATTTTGTCTAATATGAGTATTGCTACTCCAGCTTTCTTTTGATTTCTGTTTTCATGGAATACGTTTTCCATCCTCTCACTTTCAGTCCATATGTGTCCCTAGGTCTGAAGTTGGTCTCTTTTAGACAGCATATATATATGGGTCTTGTTTTTGAATCCATTCAGCCAGTCTGTGTCTTTTGGTTGGAACACTTAATCCATTTACCTTAAAGGTGATTATCAATATGTATGTTACTATTGCCATTTTCTTAATTGTTTCGGGTTTGTTTTTTACGTCTTTTTTCATCCTTTCCTCTTTCTTTCTTTTCTCTTGTGGTTTGATGACAATCTTTAGTGTTTTGTTTGGGTTGTTTTTTCTTTCATGTGTATCTTTAGCAGTTTTTTGGTGTGCCTTTCCCATGATGTTTTCATACAGCAGTATCTCTCTCTCCCTCCCTCCCTCCCCCCCCCCCTCTATATATATATATATACATACACACACATATATATATATTTGTTTTAAGTTTCTGGTCTCTTAATTTCACATGCAATTCCCATTTCCTGCATTTGTACTCTCCTCTTCTCATGGTTGCTGATTTTGATATAGTTGTGTGTGGGTGATTTCCTTCTACAACTTTATGTTTGCTTTTACCAGTGAGCTTTCCCATTTGTGATTTTCTTGTTTCTAGTTGTAACCTCTTTTTTTCCCCCTTCCTAGAGATGTTCCTTTAGCATTTGTTGCAAGGCTGGTTTGGTGGTGCCAAATTCTCTTACCTTTTGCTTTTCTGTAAAGTTTTTGATTTCTCTGTCAAATTTGAATGAGAGCCTTGCTGGGTAGACTATTCTTGGTTGTAAGTTTTCCCCTTTCATCAGTTTAAATATATCATGACACTCTCTTTTGGTCTGCAGACTTTCTGCTGAAAAACCAGCTGATAACCTTATGGAGAGTCCTTTGTATGTTATTTGTTGCTTTCAGTATTTTTCTTTGTATTTAATTTCTGTCAATTTGATTAATATGTGTCTCAGCATGTTTCTCATTGTGTTTATCTCATATGGGACTCTCTGTGCTTCCTGGACTTGGGTGACTGGTTCCTTTCCCATGTTAGGAAGTTTGGGGCTATAATCTCTTCACATATTTTCTCAAGCCCTTTCCCTCTCTCTTCTTCTCCTGGGACCCCTATATGCGAATGTTGGTGTATTTCATGTTGTCCCAGAGGTCTCTGAGACTGTCCTCATTTCTTTTCATTCTTTTTTCTTTATTCTGTTCCATGGCAGTGGTCTCCTTCTCTCTGTCTTCTCACTCACTCTGCTATTGATTCCTACTAGTGTATTTTTCATTTCAGTTATTGCCTTGTTCATCTCTGTTCTTTAAATCTTCTATCTCTTTGTTAAACATTTCTTGTGTCTTCTCAGTCTGTGCCTCCATTCTTTTTCCGAGATTTTGAATCATCTTTACTATCATTACTTTGAATTCTTTTTCAGGTAGATTGCCTATCTCCTCTTTATTTAGTTGTTCTTGTGGGGTTTTTTCTTGTTCTTTCATCTGCCACATATTTCTCTGTCATCTCATTTTGTCTAATTTTCTGTGTTTGTGGTCTCCTTTCCACAGGCTGCAGGATCATAGTTCCTTTTGCTCTGGTGTCCGCTCCCTGGTGGGTGAGATTGATCCTGGTGCTTCTGTAGGCTTCCTGGTGGGAGGGACTGGTGCCTGTCCTCTGGTGTGTGGAGCTGGGTCTTGTCCCTCTGTTGGGCAGGGCCATGTCAAGGGGAGTGTTTTAAGGTGGCTGTGAGCTCAGTATGACTTTAGGCAGCCTGTCTTCTGATGAGTGGGACTGTGTTTCCTGTCTTGTTGGTTGTTTGGCCTGAGGCTTTCCAGCACTGGAGCCTGTACATTGTTGGGTGGGGCTGGGTCTTGGTGCCGAAATGTGGACCTCTGGAAGAGCTCACTCCAATCAGTATTCTCTGGGGCATCCACTACCAGTGTCCTTGACCCCACAGTGAGCTAGAGTCGACCTTCACCTCCCCAGGAGACCCTCCAAGACCCCTAGGTAGATCTAATCTTGGTTCCTATGGAGGTCCTGCTTTGTGCTGGGTCCCGTGCATGTTGAGACCTTGTGTGTGCCCTCCAAGAGTGGAGTCTCTGTTTCCCCCAGTCCTGTGGAGCTCCTGCACTGAAGTCCCACTGGCCTTGAAGACTAAATGCTCTGGGGGTTTTTCCTTCCGGTGCCAGACCCTCAGACTGTCTTGGAGGGCTGTTTTTACATGCAAACATCCTTGTGTAGCCTACCTGGGTTTAATATTGTTAGTGTGAGGGCTGTTTTTTATAGTATAGATGTCTGCCACCTCTTTCCTCGGTGTATCATGGCCATTATCCTCTTGATAGGAGGTGTGACTGATGTTGTGATGACCAGAACCTGCACTGAATATTGAGAAGAGCTTCCTCTTTGCACTGTGGTTGTCACTGCACTGTCAAGGGTGGGATCTGCTTCCTAGTTGCTGGAGTAGAGGCCCCCACATCTGTTTAGTAGCTGTGTTCTGATCTGAAGTGTTAGGTAGGTGGGATTGAAGCACTCCCACTGGGAGAGAAGCCACTGAGTATTCCTTCTCTGGAGCTGTTCACCTGTGGGTGTGCTCTGTTGTGTCACCTTTCACCCACTGTGCAAGCTCTCCGATTACACTGTTGTTGGCACTGCTCTTGGCCCCACCTTAGCCATGAGTATGCTGGCAGTTGGCCCTGGTGTCTCTCGGACGTTTTCACCAGGCCACCAACATAGATCCACTGAATTCAGGTGCCAGGATTGCAGTAATCATGGATCTGGACCCACTGTGGGTGCTATGGGGGCAGCTCAGACTCTAGCCTGACCCAACCCCCTCAGGTACATGCCCACAAAGTCTACAACCGCTAAAGCTAGACCCATCTTGGCTGCAGGAGTACTCATTGTCTGTTCAGATGTTCTTCAGGTGCTGAGTTTACAACACTGGTCTCGGGGGTGTCAGTCTGTGGTTTGTGCAGCTGTGGGGAGAGATTTCAGCTTTTTTTCTTTAGTTGCACAGTCCCTGGGGCTCAGCAGTGGTCTCAGCCCCAGTTCTGTCTGTGAGCCACCCACAGAGGTCTAATCCTGGAGCACATGAGTCCACCCCAGCAAGGAGGGGGCACGGAGAAGGTGGTAGCTGGGGGCACAAGAGAGCCCACCCCAGCAGGGATGGGGCACAGAGGAAGAGGCAGCTGCCACCAGGGTTGCAAGAGCACCCACCCTGGTGGGAGTCCTTCCTAGTGCCCGGGGAGGCAGGGGCCGATGCATCAGAAGAGAGGCTGCAATGGTGGCCTTGCCCTTTGCACATCACTCAACCATGGTGCTTTGCTTCTGTAGCTGTCTGGGTTTCCTCCACAAGCATTCCTGGTTGCAGATTTCCTCAATCCCGTCCTTTCAGGCTGTCTGCTGGAAGCCAATAGCAATCCTTTCCCTGGGTCTGCTCTCCAAACTCCACATTCCAGCACCCAGCCCCTCCCTGTCCACAAAGGTGTACACACCTCTCAGGCTGGGAGGTGCAGGCCTGTGGCACGGACCATCTGTGTAGGTCGCACCCTGTCCTGCCTGCCACAGACCAGTTGCTGCACTCTCCTCCAACAGCCCCCGAAGCTCCCCTTCTGTCCCAACTGATCTCCCCACTGGGGAGGGGGCTTCCCTGGATGCGGGAATCTCTCCTCTCCTTCAGCTCCCCCCAGGGGCATGGGTCTCTTCCCTCTTCCTCTCACCTTCCTTTTCCCTTCTTCTTTCTTTCATCCTACCTGGTTATGCAGGGATCTTTCTTGTCCTTTCAGGTGTACAAGGTCCTCTGCTAGTGTTCAGCAGGTGCTCTGTGAGAATTGTTCCACTTGTAGACGTATTATTTTTTATTTATTTATTTATTTATTTATTTTGTGGTACACGGGCCTCTCACTGCTGTGGCCTCTCCCGTTGCGGAGCACAGGCTCTGGACGCGCAGGCTCAGCGGCCATGGCTCACGGGCCCAGCTGCTCCATGGCATGTGGGATCTTCCTGGACCGGGGCACGAACCCATGTCCCCTGCATCGGCAGGCGGTCTCTCAGCCACTGCGCCACCAGGGAAGCCCTGTAGATGTATTCTTGATGCATTTGTGGGGAAGAGATGAAATCCACATCCTCCTACTCCCCCATCACCCTGACTGCTCCCCTCAGTATTGGGTGTTTTTTAAAGGTACTGGTACAGAGAAAATTTTAATCTTTAAAACTAATTTATAGAGAATAATGCATTTAGCATGCAGTCAGTTAATGTAACAGAAAATCTAGTGTCGTTTGGGTCAATAGCTCAGGCACTCTTGTTTTAAAATGACATTATTAGAGTATTAGAGTCTGAGTCCTTTGGTGATGATGAATGCAATGATGAATCCTGAGTTTGCTTATCATTAGTCAAGGGAAAATATGTTAAAACTGCTTTTATCCTTAATTTATGATCACGTATATCTTTATTTCCAAAAAATACTAGATGGTGGCATAAAAGAAAGAGCTGGGAATCTCCAAAAATTCTCTCCTCTTCCTGCACAATTCAAAAAGAGATTATTGAGTAGCCTTTGGATTATAGAAAATAAATACAATTGTATTTTGCATCATATAGTCTATGAATATAGCTGTTGGCTGAGGTAGCCCTATGTTGGAAAAGATCAAACTGCCAACTGTTGGAAAGAGTGGCTGCACTTAGTGTGTGGAGTTAGGTATGGAGAAAAGAGGAAACTCAGTCATTTGTAAGGGGAGGGTGCTGGCCCCAGAGGGCACTGAAGGCTTGGAGTAAAAGATCCAAAATATAGGACTAGGAGAAAAAGGGACTGCAAAGAAAAGCAGGTAAATAGTTGTCTGACATATTCCCCTGAAACTTATATGAAGTAAGTATAACAAATATACTTTAGTATGTATACTAAATATACTTCAGAGCCAATATACAGGAGCACTGATTGTGAATTCTTGCAGTACAAGTCTATGTCTCAGAAAATGCCTTCTTTGTTAAATGAATGTGTATCAGTTCTGAGGTCCCTATGGTCTTTGTTAATGTCCTCATTTTTGTTCTGAAGATGAAAGTTAAAATCTGAATGTATTATTAATATTCTCAGTGTTTTGACCCATTGACAAACCTTCACTTTGTTTCTCCCGTCAACTGCTACTGTAACACCAAGCCCCAAATCAAAGCTATCCATTACAGTCTAGAGTGGAACCTAATCAATGCCAGTAAATTTTAAAAGGCAGTGGCTATGGTACAAAATTATTAATTGTTAAACAGAAAAATAATACAGTACAAAACTGCAGCTCCTAGGGCCATGGTTAACAATGTTGACATCATGGTGCTTTGTTTAAGAAAAAATCATTACATTCCGTTAAACATGAATTTGTTTTCATTACAAATAAAATACTACTACCTATATTTTCCATCAATCAACAAATATTTGTAGAATACCAGCTGTGTGTAAGATGAAGAGCTAGGCATATAGTGGGTACCAGAAGGTATAAAAGAGCACAAAAGCACACAATTTTTTTGCAAATAGAAAACCTGGGGATAAAAAATATTAACTTTATAAAAGAGATGATACAATTATTAAATGGCATGTATAGACAGTGAACACTATAGTATCTACAAGAGGGAAAGATCGATAACAGGCCAGGATGGTCAGGAAGTATTCAGTTGACCGACAGCCTGATCTTGGTCTTGGACGATGGTCAGATTTGGATCAGCAGAAACGTTAAGGATGGCATCGAAAGCAAAGTCGGTGGCATGAGCAAAAATATAAAGGCAGGGCTATATAAGGAATGATTAGCAGGCAGTGAGGAAACCAGTCTGATTGGAGTGAAAGGATCATGAATAGGAAAACATGGACATAACTTGATAGTTTTGGAAGGAATGGTGAAAAAGTCTCCAACTTCAGAATATCTAGCAGGAGATCCTGTCTGGATTTGTGTTCAATCTCATGAGGAATCATGGTCATGAATATTTTAACCTTTGTATGTCATCTGGCTTTACCATCTGTCCCTCCTTTTTAGTCAGTCGGTATAACAGCTGCCTCCACCATACACATATAAAAAAAATTAAGTAAATAAATTAGTAGTTCTGGATAAACCATCAACCATATGGTCCAAGTACCTTGGTTTTGGGAATATGTATTTGATTAAGTGTTTAAGAATGACATGTGGACAAGCAGCAAAAACTCACAGCAGAGTGGCAGGGGATACTGGCCATGGTGAGGGTTGAGTCTAACTGTTTTAAGCATTTAAATAGTAGGTTATTAAGTGTGATCTGCCATCAACTTACTTTGTTCCAATTTTCTCTCTCTGATTGTTCCAAGTTCAGGTTGCTATGGTTAGTCCCCAAAGAGTCCACCCTTTTTTGCTTGTATAAAACCCAAGGAATATTCAGGATTTAATCTAAAATATCTTCTCTATTCATCTTAATTATAGCATAACTTTAACTAGATAATGGAATTTTTTTCAATCTCAAATACCTAGACTTCTTTTAAATCATATTTTTTTTAAAAAAATTAATTTATTTATTTATTTTGGGCTGTGTTGGGTCTTCGTTCTGTGCGAGGGCTTTCTCTAGTTGTGGCAAGCAGGGGCCGCTCTTCATCGCTTTGCATGGGCTTCTCACTATCGCGGCCTCTCTTTGTTGCGGAGCACAGGCTCCAGACGTGCAGGCTCAGTAGTTGTGGCTCACGGGCCTAGTTGCTCCGCGGCATGTGGGATCTTCCCAGACCAGGGCTCGAACCTGTGTCCCCTGCATTAGCAGGCAGATTCTCAACCACTGTGCCACCAAGGAAGCCCTTAAATCATACTTTTAAGAAAAAAGGTAAATCATGTGAAAATAAACATGCTATTTAGGGTTTTTTTGTTAAATTTTATTCAATTTTTAAAGGATACTTTCTATTTACAGTTATTATAAAATATTGACTATGTACCCTGTGTTGTACATTATATCCTTGAGCCTATCTTACACTGTACTTTGTACCTCCCACTCTCCCATCCCTATTTGCCCCTCCCCACTCCACTAGTAACCACTAGTTCTATATATCTGTGAGTCATCTTTTTTTAAAAAATTTATATTCACTAGTTTGTTGTATTTAGATTGCATATGTGTGATATCATACAGTACTTGTCTGTCTCTGTCTGGCTTATTTCACTTAGCATAATGCCCTCCAAGTCCATTCATGTTGCTGCAGATGCAAAAATTTCATTCTTTTTTATGGGTGAGTAGTATTACATTCCATTGTGTGTGTGTGTGTGTGTGTGTGTGTGTGTGTGTGTGTGTGTGTGTGTGTGTGTGTGTGTATCACATCTTCTTCATCCTTTCATCTGTTGATGGGCACTTAAGTTGCTTCCATATCTTGGCAATTGTAAAAATGCTGCTGTGAACATTGGGGTGCATGTATCTTTTCAAATTAGTGCTTTTGTTTTTTTTCAGGTATATATGGAGAAGTGGAATTGCTGGTCATATGGCAGTTCTATTTTTAGTTTTTTGAGAAACCTCCATACTGACTTCCACAGTGGGTTCATCAACTTACATTCCTATCAGCAATGTAGGAGGGTTCCCTTTTCTCCGTATCCTTGCCAATATTTGTTATTTGTGTTCTTTTTGATGGTAGCCATTCTGACAGGCGTGAGGTGATACCTCATTTTGGTTTTGATTTGCACTTCTCTGATGATTAGCAATGGTGAGCATCTTTTCATGTGCCTGTTGGCCATCTTCATTTCCTCTTTGGAAAAATGTCTATTCAGTTCTTCTGCCCATTTTTTGATTGTGTTTTTTTTTGATGTTGAGTTGTACAACCTGTTTATATATGTTAGATCCCTTATCGGTAATATCATTTGCAAATTTTTTTTCTCACTCAGTAGTTTGTCTTTTCATTTTGGTGATGGTTTGCTTTGCTGTGAAAAAGCTTTTAAGTTTAATTAGGTCCCATTTGTTTTTACTTTTGTGTCCTTTGCCTTAGGAGACAGCGCCAAAAAAATACTGCTGCGATTTATGTCAAAGAGTGTTCTGCTTGGTTTTTCCTCTAGGAGTTTTATAGTATCTAGTCTTGCATTTAGGTCTTTAATCCATTTGAGTTTGTTTTTGTATATACTGTTAGAGAATGTTCTAATTTTATTCTTTTACATGCAGCTTTCCAGTCTTCCCAGCATGACTTATTGAAAAAACTGTCCTTTCTCTATTGCATATTCTTGCCTCCTTTGTTGTAGATTAATTGACCTTAAGTGCATGGGTTTATTTCTGGGCTCTCTATCGTGTTCTATTGATCTATGTGTCTTTTGTGCCAGTACCATACTGTTTTGATGACTGTAGCTTTGTAGTATAGTCTGAAGGCAGGGAGCATGATTCTTCCAGCTCTGTTCTTCTTTTTCAAGATTTTTTTGGTTCTTAGGTCTCTTGTGCTTCCATACAAATTTAAAAATTACTTGTTCTAGTTATATGAAAACTGTCATTGGTATTTTGATAGGGATTTCATTGAATCTGTATATTGCCTTGGGTAGTATGGTCATTTTAACACTGTTGATTCTTGCAATTCAAGAACACAATATCTTTTCATTTTTTTGTGTCACCTTCAGTTTCTTTCATAAGTGTCATAGTTTTCAGAGTACAGGTCTTTTGCTTCTTTAGGTAGGTTTATTCCTAGATATTTTACTCTTTTAGTTGCAGTGGTAAATGGGATTGTTTCCTTAATTTCTCTTTCTGATCTTCCGTTGTTAGTGTATAGAAATGCAGCAGACTTCTGTATATTAATTTTGTATCCTGAAACTACCACAGTCATTTCTGAGCTCTGGTACTTTTCTAGTAGCATGTTTAGGATTTTCTGTGTATAGTATCATGCCATCTGCTAAAAGTGACAGTTTTACTTCCTTTTCAATTTGGATTCCTTTTATTTCTTTTTCTTTTTTGATTGCTTTGGCTAGGACTTCCAAAACAATATTGACTAAAAGTAGCAAAGGGCTTCCCTGGTGGCACAGTGGTTGAGAGTCTGCCTGCCGATGCAGGGGACATGGGTTCGTGCCCCGGTCCAGGAAGATCCCACATGCTGCGGAGCGGCTGGGCCCATGAGCCATGGCTGCTGAGCCTGCGCATCCGGAGCCTGTGCTCTGCAACGGGAGAGTCCACAACAGTGCGAGGCCTGCGTACTGGAAAAAAAAAAAAAAAAAAAAAAAAAAAAAAAAAAAAAAAAAAAGTAGCAAAAGTGGACATCCTTCTCTTGTTCCTGATCTGAGAGGAAATGCTTTCAGCTTTTCACCATTGAGTATGATGTTAGCTATGGGTTTGTCATGTATGGACTTTATAATGTTCCCTCTATGTCTGCTTTCTGGAGAGTTTAAATCATGATTGGGTTTTGAATTTTATCAAAACCTTTTCCTACATTTGTTGAGGTTATATGGTTTTACTCTTCAGTTTGTTAATGTGGTGTATCACATTGATTGATTTGTGGATATTGAAAAATTCTTGCATCCCTGCAATAAATCCCATTTGATCATGGTGTACAGTCCTTTTAATGTAACTGTTGGACTGGGTTTGCTAGTATTTTATTGAGGATTTCTGCATCTATATTCATCAGTAATATTGGCTGTAATTTTCCTTTTTTTGTGATATCTTTGTCTGGTTTTGGTATCAGAGTGATGCTGGTCTCATAGAATGAGTTCAGAAGTGTTCCTTCCTCTGCAGTTTTTGGGAATAGTTTCAGAAGGATAGGTATTAATACTCTTCTCTAAATTTTTGGTAGAATTCACCTGTGAAGCCATTTGGTCCTGAACCTTTGTTTGTTCGAGTTTAATTACTGATTCAATTTCTGGACTGGTAATTAGTCTTTTCACATTTTCTGTTTCTTCCTGGTTCAGTCTTGGGAGCATGTACCTTTGTAAGAATTGTCCATTTCTTCTACGTTGTCCATTTTATTGGCATATAGTTGTTTGTAGTTGTCTCTTATAATCCTTTGTATTCTGTCATGTCAGTTGTAATGTCTCCTTTTCATTTCTGATTTTATTGATTTGGGCCCTTTCCCTTTTTACTTGGTGAGTCTGGCTAAGATTTTATCAGTTTTGGTTATTTTTGAAAAACCTAGCTTTTTGTTTTACTGCTCTTTTCTATTTTTTTAGTCTCTACTTTGTTTATTTTTTAAATGATCTTTATGATTTCTTTCCTTCTACTAACTTTGGGTTTCGTTCTTTCTCTATTTTCTTTACGTGTAAGGTTAGGTACTTTGAAATTTTTCTTGTTTTCTGAGGTAAGCTTGTATTGCTATTAACTTCCCTCTTAGAACTGCTTTTGCTGTGTCCCACAGGTTTTGGAACTTCGTGTTTTCATTTTCATTTGTCTGTTTATATTTTTTGGTATCCTCTTTAATTTCTTCAGTGATCCTTTAGTTGTTTAGTAACATATTGTTTAGCCTCCATGTGTTTGGGTTTTTTTACAGTTTTTTTCTTGTTGATTTTTTAGCCTCGCAGTATTATGGTTAGAAAAGGTGCTTGATAAGATTTCAGTTTTCTTAAATTTACTGAGGCTTGTTTTGTGTTCTAGCCTGGAAAATGTTCCATGTGCACTTGAAAAGAATTGTGTATTCTGTTGCCTTCAGATGGAATGCTTTATAAATGTTAATAAAGTTCATTTGGTCTGATGTGTTATTTAAGCCCACTTTTCCCCTATTGATATTCTGTCTGGATGATCTGTCCACTGATGTAAGTGGAGTATTAAATTCCCCTACTATTACAGTGTTACTATAGATTTCCCCTTTTATGGCTGTTAACATTTGCCTTATATATTGATGTGCCCCTATGCTGGGGGCATGTATAGTTACAATTGTTATATCTTCTTCTTGGATTGATCCCTTGATCATTATGTAGCATCCATCTTGTTTGTTATAACAGTCTTTATTTTAAAGTCTATTTTGTCTAAGTATTGCTATTCTGGTTTTCTTTTGGTTTCCATTTGCATGGAATACCTTTTTCCATCCCCTCACTTTCAACCTGTATGTGTCTCTAGATCTCAAGTGAGTCTCTTGTAGGCAGCATATATATAGGTTATTATTATTATTTTTTTTTATCCATTCAGCCACTCTGTGTATTTTTTTTTTTTTTTTTTTTTTTTTTTTTGTGGTACGCGGGCCTCTCACTGTTGTGGCCTCTCCCATTGCGGAGCACAGGCTCCAGACGCGCAGGCTCAGCGGCCATTGCTCACAGGCCCAGCCGCTCCGTGGCATGTGGGATCTTCCCAGACCGGGGCATGAACCCGCATCCCCTGCATTGGCAGGCGGATTCTCAACCAGTGCACCACCAGGGAAGCCCCACTCTGTGTATTTTGATTGAAGCATTTAGTCAAGTTACATTTAAGGTAATTATCAATATGTTTTTATTGCCATTTTGTTTATTGTTTTAAATTTGTAGGTTTTTTTCCCTTTCTTCTTTTGTTCTTTTCTTTTGCAATTTGATGACTATCTTTAGTGTTACGTTTGGATGCCTTTTTCTGTTTGTGTGTATATCTATGGTTACCATGTGATTTTTATATAGCAGATCATATATATACATGATTGTTTTATGTTTCTGATCTCTTAATTTCAAATGCATTTTAAAAAGCCTTCATTTATTCTCTCCTTCCCTCACGATTACTGTTTTTGACATCATGTTTTACATCTAATTTTTTTGTGTCATGTCCCTTAATGGCTTGTTGTGGATATGGATGACTTTACTGCTTTTGTCTTTTAACCTCCCTACTAGCTTTGTGTGTGGATGATTTCCTATCTTTACCATACATTTGCCTTTACCAGTGAGCTTTTTCATTTCATATTTTTTTTGTTTCTAGTTGTGGCCTTTTCTTTTTCACCTAGAAAAGTGTCTTTAACAATTGTTGTAAAGCTGGTTTGGTGGTGCTGAACTATTTCTGCTTTTTTCTTGTCTGTAAAGCTTTGGATTTCTCCATCAAATCTGAATAAGAGCCTTGCTGGGTAGATTATTCTTAGGTGTAGATTTTTCCCTTTCATCATTTTAAATATATCATACCACTCCCTTCTGACCTGAAGAGTTTCTGCTGAAAAATCAGCTGATCGCCTTGTAGGAGTTCTTTTTGTATGTTATTTGTTGCTTTTCCCTTGTTGCTTTTAATATTCTCTCTTTATATTATTTTGTCATTTTAATTATAATATGTCTTGGTGTGTTCCTGTTTGGATTAATCCTGTATAGGACTTTCTGGGCTTCCGAGACCTGGGGGACTATTTCCTTTCCCAGGTTAGGAAGGTTTTCAGCTATGTTCTCAGGCCATTTCTCTCTCTATTCTCCTTCTGCAACCCCTGTAATGTGACTTTTAGTGCATTCGATATTGTCCCAGACTTCTCTTAATCTGTCATCATTTCTTTTCATTCTTTTGTTGTTGTTGTTGTTCAGTGGCAGTGATTTCCACTACTGTGTCTTTCAGCTCACTGATCTGTTCCTCTGTATCATTTAGTCTACTATTGATTCCTTTTTTCACTTCAATTATTGTATTCTTCATATCTGTTTGGGTGTTCTTCATATTTTCCAGCTCTTTGTTAAAAACTTCTCACTTTTTGCTCTGTGCATCTGTTCTTCTTCTGAGTTCTTTGATTATCTTTATGATTATTACTCTGAACTCTTTCTCAGGTAGATTACCTATCTACTATTTCTTCTTCTCAGGTTTTATTTTGGTCCTTCATCTGGAACATAATCCTCTGCCAACTAATTTTATTGAAGTTGCTATTTGTATTTTTATGTATGTGGTAGGTTAGTTATGATTTTCAACCTTGGGGAAATGGCCTTCTGTAGGCAATGTCCTGTTTGTCCCATTAGCACACTCCCCTCTTGTCACCCAATCTCTGTGTTCTAGGGGTTCCTCCTAAGAGGGCTGTGTTTGTTTGCCTGTTTTGGTGGGCTATGTAGGCAGTCTGGTAGGCTTGGTTGGTTCCTAGCCCAATTGGTTGCCAGGCCCTGCCTTGTGTGGATACTGCTGGCTGCCGTTTAATGGGACCTGGTCACTGGGTGACTGGCTGTGGAACCCTATGGGGTCCTGGGGCTAGTGCTGGCTCACTAGTGGGCAGAGTCAGGGTCCTGAAGACTCCAGGGCTGTTGCTTGCCCACTGTCAGGTAAAGCCAGGTCCTGAGGTTAGTGCCTGATTACTGGCAGGCAGAGCTGGTTCCTGGAGTCCAGGGATTCTGGAGTTTCTTTCACGTTTTTTTTTTTTTTCTTTGCGGGGCGGGCGGGGGGGTGGCGTGGTGGGGGTGTATGGTTCCCACCACAGTTGGGTATGGGGGCCAGTGTGTCCCAAAGCTTGCGTTGGCCTGCTAGTGGATAAGGCCAGTGCCCAGCTGGCCCCAGGGTAGGGTCTAGCCTGCTGTGGTGGGCTAGGTCCACAGGCTGCAGATTGTAGTTTCTTGCATCCAGTGTTTGCCCGCTGGTGGGTGAGGCTGGTCTAGAGACTTGTGAAGGCTACCTGGAGGGAAGGGCCGGTATGCACCCACTGGTTGGTGTAGCTGGGCCGGGCCATCTTAGAGGCTGTCTAGATGTGGCTATGGGTTGAAGAAGTCTTTAGGTAGCTTGTCTGCTGATGTGTGGGGCTCTGTCCCTGACCAGTTAATTGTTTGGCCTGAAACATCCCAGCACTAGTGCCTATAGGCTGTTGGGTGTGGCCAGGTCTTGGAGCTAATGAGTCAAGATGGCAGCCACCAACAGCAGTGTTCATGGAGTAAAATGTTTCCGAATATTGCTGCCACCAGTGTCTACGTCCCCATGGTGAGCCGCAGCCACCCCTCACCTTTCCAGGAGACCCTCCAAGACCAGCAGGTAGGTCTGGCCCAGGCTCCTATCCAATTACTGCTTTTGCCCTGGGTCCCAGTGCATGTGAGATTTTTTGTGTGCCCTTTAAGAGTGAAGTCTCTTCACTCTTATACTGCAAGACCACCACCCCTCTTTTCTTCTTTATGTCTTTAGTTGTAGGTCTTTTCCTGTAGGTTCCATCTTTTTCATTGGTGGTTGTTCTGCAGGTAGCTGTGATTTTGCTGTGCTTCTGAGAGGAGGTGAGCTCAGGGTCTTTCTACTCTCCCATCTTGGCTGCTCTCCCCTTGTTTAGTATTTGGTGAACAACAGTAACCTACTATATCCTGGGCTCAGTACATACTAAACTCTTTCTCCTGTACTTATTTTACATAGAGCATTGATGATTGGAATTGATGTTCAAAATGATGACTCCAAGAACCTTTAGGACTATTTATCATCAAATAACTATTCAATCCCTCATGGAATGAATGAAGGTTCAGAAAGTTGGAATGGCTCTCAACAACCTGTAATTCTTTCAGATACCTTACCTTTCATAGTTTCACTACTTTCTCCTATGCAAATAATTTCTTTTTTTTTTCATTTCCAAATACCTTTTTTTTGTTGTTATATTCTTTTTTTAAAACATCTTTATTTGAGTATAACTGTTTTACAATAGTGTGTTAGTTTCTCCTTTACAACAAAGTGAATCAGTTATACATATACATATGTTCCCATATTTCTTCCCTCTTGCATCACCCTCCCTCCCACCCTCCCTATCCCACCCCTCTAGGTGGTCACAAAGCACAGAGGTGAACTCCCTGTGCTATGAGGCAGCTTCCCACTAGCTATCTAATTTACATTTGGTAGTGTTTATATGTCCCTGCCACTCTCTCACATCGTCACCGCTTACCCTTCCCCCTCCCCATATCCTCAAGTCCATGCTCTAGTGGGTCTGTGTTTTATTCCCATCCTACCACTAATCTCTTCATGACATTTTTTTTTCTTAGATTCCATATATATGTGTTAGCATACGGTATTTGTTTTTCTCCTTCTGACTTACTTCACTCTGTGTGACAGACTCCAGGTCTATCCACCTCATTACAAATAACTCAGTTTCATTTCTTTTTATAGCTGAGTAATATTCCATTGTATATATGTGTCACATCTTCTTTATTCATTCATCTATTGACGGACACTTAGGTTGCTTCCATGTCCTCGCTATCGTAAATAGAGCTGCAATAAACATTTTGTTACATGACTCTTTTTGAATTATGGTTTTCTCAAGGTGTATGCCTAGTAGTGGGGTTGTGGGGTCATATGGTAGTTCTATTTGTAGTTTTTTAAGGAACCTCCATACTGTTCTCCATAGTGGCTGTATCAATTTACATTCCCACCAGCAGTGCAAGAGTGTTCCCTTTTCTCCACACCCTCTCCAGCATTTATTGTTTCTAGAGTTTTTGATGATGGCCAATCTGACCGGTGTGAGATGATATCTCATTGTAGTTTTGATTTGCATTTCTCTAATGATTAATGATGTTGAGCATTCTTTCATGTGTTTGTTGGCAATCTGTATATCTTCTTTGGAGAAATGTCTATTTAGTTCTTCTGCCCATTTTTGGATTGGGTTGTTTGTTTTTTTGTTATTGAGCTGCCTGAGTTGCTTATAAATTTTGGATATTAATCCTTTGTCAGTTGCTTCATTTGCAAATATTTTCTCCCATTCTGAGGGTTGTCTTTTGGTCTTGTTTATGGTATCCTTTGCTGTGCAAAAGCTTTTAAGTTTCATTAGATCCCATTTATTTATTTTTGTTTTTATTTCCATTTCTCTAGGAGATGGGTCAAAAAGGATCTTGCTGTGATTTATGTCATAGAGTGTTCTGCCTATGTTTTCCTCTAAGAGTTTGATAGTGTCTGGCCTTACATTTAGGTCTTTAACACATTTTGAGTTTATTTTTGTGTGTGGTGTTAGGGATTGTTCTAATTTCATACTTTTACATGTAGCTGTCCAGTTTTCCCAGCACCACTTATTGAAGAGGCTGTCTTTTCTCCACTGTATATCCTTCCCTCCTTTATCAAAGATAAGGTGACCATATGTGTGTGGGTTTATCTCTGGACTTTCTATCCTGTTCCATTGATCTATATTTCTGTTTTTGTGCCAGTACCATACTGTCATGATTACTGTGGCCTTGTAGTATAGTCTGAAGTCAGGGAGCCTGATTCCTCCAGCTCCATTTTTCGTTCTCAATATTGCTTTGCTTTTCAGGGTCTTTTGTGTTTCCATACAAATTGTGAAATTTTTTGTTCTAGTTCTGTAAAAAATGCCAGTGGTAATTTGATAGGGATTGCATTGAATCTGTAGATTGCTTTGGGTAATAAGAGTCATTTTCACAATGTTGATTCTTCCAATCCAAGAACATGGTATATCTCTCCATCTATTTGTATCATCTTTAATTTCTTTCATCAGTGTCTTATAATTTTCTGCATACAAGTCTTTTGTCTCCTTAGGTAGGTTTATTCCTAGATATTTTATTCTTTTTGTTGCATTGGTAAATGGGAGTGTTTTCTTAATTTCACTCTCAGACTTTTCATCATTAGTGTATAAGAATGCTAGAGATTTCTAGCATTAATTTTGTATCCTGCGACTTTACCAAATTCATTGATTAGTTCTAGTAGTTTTCTGGTAGCATCCTTAGGATTCTCTATGTATAGTATCATGTCATCTGCAAACAGTGACAGCTTTACTTCTTCTTTTCCTATTTGGATTCCTTTTAGCAAATGACTTCTTTACTTACATCCTAGTCCTGGCTTCATTCCCAACTCTCAGTTCCACATTTCCACCTGTCTACTGTCCACCATCTCCAAGCTTCCCTCTCATCACAGTAAATTAAGCAGGCCTGTTGTCTGCTGTCATAGAGTTCATCTGCTGATTGAGAAATAGGACAAATAGGAGTATGTTATAATATCACATGGTGATTAATGCTGTGGGTGGTGCTAATTTTAGGTAAGGTTGTCAGAGAAGGCCTCGTAGATCAAGTGCCAAGGTGTGAACATAATAAGGAAGAAAGGCATAGAAATAACTAGGAGAAAATTTTTCCAAGCTGAAGAAACATGTCAAGAGGCCCTGAAGTGGGGTATATTTTGTGAGTTTGACTAACAGCAAAGAGGCCAGTCGAAAGGAAAACCAGTAGTTGGGTAGTACTGCCTCTATTAAATCTATTTTTTAAATTTTGAGGTATAGTTGACTAACTTATAATATTATATGTTTCATGTGTACAACATAGTGACTCAATTTTTAAATGTTATACTCCATTTACAGTACTGTAAAATATTGGCTATATTCCTATGCTGTACAATATATCCTTATAGCTTACTTATTTTACACATAATGGGTTTTACCTCTTAATCCCCTGTCCCTATTAAATCTTATGGGAACTTGGTTTGATCCTTTCTTCTTCTTTCAAAACATCAGTTATAACACTTTTACACCGACCTTTCAGAGTCTTCTTGTTTTCCTTAACCTGCTCTGTCCCTGCACTCTGCATTAGATCCCAACTCCTAACATCTTCTTAGTTACTCCCACCCGTATTGAATGATTCTTTTCCTGAATTTCTGCAGAAATATTGGCCTTCAGCACACACACTTTAATACAATGAACAGTTTTCATTTCATATACTCCCATTTTCTCTACTCACATTTTGAATTCCTTAATGCAGATACATATCTATTTTACTCTGTTAATTTAGAGAAAGAAAAGAGGATTCATACAACTTATTGATAATACTTACATACTACTGGGTACTATATAAGATTATTATAATAATACAGAGGAATTACCTGTTAACCTTTAATTAAATAGAAACATGATTCATCACAACTCTATTTATTGAAAACCTCAAATTGGTAGAAATTTAAGAATGTTAAAATCCCTTTGAGTAAAAGAAATTGGAAATTTCCATATTTGTATTATATATATGCTGTACATATTTATGTATAACCATCTGTGACATATACAAACACATTTATACAAACTTGATATTCATTTTAATACTTTTCCAAATAAGGATTTTCAACATTTATTAAGCATTTGATAGCTTTCAAAGCATATTCACATGTTATATGAGTCTGAAAGCAGCCTGTGAATTACTAAGCAGGGCATTGTTTCTTTATTATCAGAAGTTAAATGATTTGTCAGAGATCATGCACCTGGCGAGTGACAGGCTATACAGTCCCTAAGCCATCGTTTTTTTCCACTATAAGCCAGAAATGATCTAAAGGTCTGCGTTCCTTCTGATTATTCCATCATTCTGTCGTTTATATTGAGAGAGAGAAGGAGAGAAGCAGCAGGGGATGTGGAGTTAGTTGAATTTTGAGCAGGTTTATTTTAGATAATATTTACAAACAGTGACTGTAGTGGATCAGGTATGCAGTTCTTATAAATTGAACTGAATATGGAAAACCCAGTTGCTGGCACATATAGGCAGTTCATACCTGTTGATGAATCAGAGTGTTGCCAAATATTTCTAACCTGTGTGCTTTTGTTTGTTTGTTTTTAGAGAATTCACTTATCTTTTCCCACCTTTGATGGGCTAAAAATAATCACATACAAAAAACCCTATATCCACTGAGGTTTTATGAGGGAGCACAGAAAATATGCTTTTGATTACTGCCTAACTGCATCATGTCAAACATTGTGGTTACATTCTAGAAATTAGCAATGTCAATGTGGAATTATCCATGCCCTCCTTGGCATCAAGATGTAGCTAATGTCAGATTAAAGTAGCTAAGCATGATGGATGATAATAAAGAGGAGACTTGGGGGAAGCTGTTTATGGGTTGTTCTCAGAACTGCCTAAATAAAAAAGAAATAATACATTCACATTGTCATATACTATACATCAAATGCACAGTCACCAATATTTGATAATTATATGAATATATCAACCAATTTAGAGTTGTAAAAACTTCTCCCATGCTTGGGGATGCTGCACCCTATTATCATTTAAGTAGCTTTCCAGTGGAACCATTTAATATCGATTGTTGGTAAATAAGTTGAGGCCCAAGACCGGTGATTATTAACTTTCCTCTTTGTCCGGTATATGTAGTTTCATTATTGGGACCCATTATATATATTGACATAATGTTGATATTATTTTTTATAGGATCCGGGAAGTTGATTACAGAGAACCTCTTATCTCCTGCATACTCAACCTGTTTTCAGCAATATTGTCAGTCCTGAACACCACAGCCATTATTTCCTGTGGCTTCTGCCCTTTCACTCTGCAGCACAAAAATAGGTAATCGCTTTTTTACTTTACTTTTCATATGTTTACAAATTCTAAAAACAATAATGACTTTCAGGTTAGGCACCACTGGCAGTTTAAGTAACCCCTTTTAAAAGGTCTGTGGTTGTACCTCAGGGCCTTTGCCAATTTGATAGGTCATTAAATTCCTGAAAACACTATTTTCATTTGATATCATGGCCTCTATGGAGAATGTGAGCTGTTGGTACATTCTCCATCAAATACTTGAGAGTAACTTCTGAGCTTGTATCTTGATCAATAAGTTGGGATAGATTCACATTTGATATCATGACATTCAGAAATTTCCCAAGTCACTAAAGCTCTCATCTGAGCCCTTAATGAAATGTGATCATCATTGATTGATCCATTGATATATAGATCAATCAATCTACCCATCTATCATCTCTGTGATTTCTTTTTCACCTGAAAGCAAACTGGATTGCTGTTTGTACAAGTTTTGGAGATAGATGTTTTTAAAGTCCTTGTCTTTGTCTGCCCAGGCTGTCATAAGCAAATACCACAGACTAGTGGCTTAAACAACAGAAATTTATTTGTGCATAGTTCTGGAGGCTGGAAGTCTGAGATGAGGGTACCAGCGTAGTTGGCTTCTGGTGAGAACTCTCTTACAGGCTTATAGATGGCAGACCTCACATGGTGGAGAGAGAGAGTGCTCTTGTTGGCTCTTTTCATAAGGACAATAATCCTATTGGATCAGGATCCCACCCTTATTATCTTATTTAACCTTAATTACTTGTAGGCCTTAGATCCAAATATAGTCACATTAGGGCTTCAACATATGAATTGGGGGAGGGGGAAATACAATTCAGAACAAAGTTAAATTTTCTTCTCACAAACTGAGATGAAATTCAAATCTGTTGGTCAGAGGACAAGCTCAGATACATTTTTGTTTGTTACACTGCAAAAATATAATCATTTTTCCACAGTCACAGAATTGTTCCATCGGTAAATTTGCTTCAAAATATTACTTATGGCTTGCTTCTATCAAACTCACCATATGGGAAATTTAAATGCACAAGTGAATTTCAGGGAGACTTTGAAGATGCATGTTACATATAAAATCACATTAAATATACACAGGGAGAGAGAAGTATATCATTTTAATTGGATGTGTAAAACTATCTACCTACCTATATCCAGAGGACATTTGTACAGATAAAGTATGTCAAAATGTGCCCTGAAACTCATAAATTACACCACCCAGTATGGTGAAGAGTTTAGTATAAATATATCAAGGTTTAAGAAAAATGATTTTTATAAATCCCAGGATTTAAAGTTATAAAATTAATAATTGTGATATGTTAAAAACATGGTAGAATTTTTCAAACTGTGTACTCTACAGGCACTTGAGTTAGAAAAAAATAGAGCTAATGGCTTTATAAATAACAGTTAAGAGACATATTTGTAACTGACAGTTATGAATGCCTTGTACTTTCTCTCCTGGCATTTATTAGATGTTATCTAATAAATAGTGACAGTGTCATGGAGACAAAAGATTCAGATAGACCTGAATATGAATTCTGGGTCTACCAGTTGATTTGCCATATGACTGTGGACTCCTCACTTAACTTTTTTGTAGAGCTTCTGGGTAGATTAATCTTTTTTAAAATCTATTTAAAGTACCTAATACTGTGCCTTGCACATAGTAGGTACTGGATATATATGTTAGTTCCCTTTCTTCCCTCTTTCTGTTACTATCACACTGAATGTAATACAAAGCCATGGTGTAGATTAAAGCATTTAGGTCATCGACAGAGTGAGCCTGTGGCTATAAAAATAGATACAATTACCTGGAAGGTATGGGTCCTGTCAACAAAAATTTAATCAGTTGATGTAAGATAGAAATGGAAAATTTTATTTGAGGCAAATTTGAAGATTATAACCCAGTAAGAGCATCTCAGAAAGCTCTGATAACTGTTCTGCCCATCAGAAGTCAAGGTACAGTAATACAAGCTTTTTGAGACAGAAGGCTATACATTAAGTGATGTATTATTAACAGTTTACATACTTCAGATGAAGCGGCCCCATACAAAGTCAAGAAGGAATGCTATCTTTTAAGGAGCTGTCTGTCTTGTTGATGCTAGGAGAATGTTGCTCTTTATGGTTGAGCAGGTATGTTTGCTGATGGGGGAGGTTTGGTCAATGCACAATGCAGATATACAATGCATAGTAGCAGGGAGAGAGGAGGCCAAAGGGCAGAGAAAATTTTAAGTATTTCTTGTCTTGCCATAAAATATGGATTTCATTTCACAGTGTCCCCCTGTTAATCATTAATCTTTCAATAGAAAGCACTAGGTGATCAAATATTTGGCCCCTTGAAGTCAAAGCAGCTGCTTGCCTGCTCTAGGGTCCATCATGTCTCTCGATGCTGGGGCCCAATAGCCTGCTTCTCTCTCTTTGTCAGGGTTATAATAGCAGAATGTTCAGCAAGGATTGACAGCCAAGTCTAGGTTATCCAATAAGGGACTTAAGCCAGTTTTCCTTGCATGTGCATTATGTATGCCCATTATTTTAGAACAAACTGTAGATGTGATCTTTAATTTCAAGTCATTTAGACATCATCATCTTAGTGTGAGCAGGTGAAATACAGTGTGAAAGTCAAAAGCCTATCACCTTATAAGTTCTACAAACTGTAATTTAAATTGGTAGTAGGAGCAACAACATCATTTTCCTATTATTTCCCCTAAACTTGGAAGAGGATTGTTCAGAGAAGAAATCTGACGCTTCAAATAGTGTGGCCAACTGGTCTTACCACTGGAAAGCTGATAGGTGCCAGAGTGTTCACGTTACAGATTACCATCACAGACTGACAGGGGCTGTTTCCAGGGCTACCCCTTGGTGACCTTGAGCCCAAGGGAAATCGATTATGTATCTATATCTTTGTAAGGAACCTAGGGAGAACTAGGGTCATAAACTTGTTCCATAAATCCATTAGGTTAGGAGCTATGCAGTATTCAATATCTAATGGAAAGGCGTATTTATGGCCAGGTTCAAAACAGGCATCATTAATTGGCCAGGGTCTCATTTAGTGATATTGGTGGTTCAGTGATATTGGTGGTAACATTAGCTTGCATGATGTGAAAGTTTCTTTCTTTTAGAAAGTTTCTTTCTTTTAAAATATAATACAATTTCTGAGGACCATCACTTAGAGTCTTGGAGAGGAGAAATCCATCAAGGCAACCTGGGAATACTAGACATAGGTGACTGGCCACAGACTCAGCAATTAGACTGATTTTTGAAACTTTCATAATATGATTGAGCCCAAGAAATACATTTAGCTCATAAGCAAAAATGTGAGCACTTGTCGAAGTAGAATCTTGGGTCAGCTGTCTACTTCAGATGTTGTCTTCTTGTCCTGGTCTGGTGGTAGTACTGGTCTTAGTTGAAGTCAGATGTCAGAAATAGGAGTTGTAGTTCATTCAGGAGAGGCCTGATCAGGTCCCTTCCAATGTGGCCATAATCTGATATCTGTTCCAGTATGAATAATCTCCTGGTTACAGGTCTTGGCACATCTGATTTTCATCCAAAATTAGATTACTGTGATAAGTTTCAGAAGCAAACTTTTAAACTTTACAGAAAGTTATCTGGGAATTGCATCCTAGCCAGTAAATACAGACCTCAATTAACTAGGACTTAATATTCACTGAAACATTACCTGCATTTCTACCAAATATAGCCAAATTAAGATGAATTTGTTTGCAAAATAAGTCTGGTTAATTGAGACTCGTTAGCTGTGCTGGAACTTTCCGTAAAGAATCTCAGATTAAACTTTAAAACCTCAAGGCCAGGAAAAATGTACCAAGTGTGTCATAGATTGTGCCTCTGGTATCTGTAGATTTGGGTGATGGATTTGGGTGAATACTTCTCTTCTCAAGGTCCCCAAAATACCTTGAGATTCCTGCATCTGTTAGGAGGTGGCCTTCCTTATAGACCTGAGAAAGCTGCTGGGAACCTAAGAGTTTCCAAATTCTGGAGGGATCAGGTAGAAAAGATAAATGTTTCAGTTTAACTTACAGAAGTATAATTTAAAGGTTTCCTTATATCTAGAAAACACAGATTAAAAACCAATAACATTTCAGACAAAAACCAAAAATTATAACCATATTCATACGTCTGCTTAGTCCTATGTGACTAATCCTTGATCTTAATCTTCTGTTAACAGTTTTATGAAGCCATCAGGTTTTCCATTAGATTTCTGTAATTTCTTACCCAGTTCAGTGGTATGATCTGAAAGTTATCAGAAACCTGTACTTGTCAAAAAGTCCCTGCTATGAATCTTCTTGAAGATGAAGCATTTTGCAAAGAGGATCAGAGTACAATGATAACTGTCTGTAAATGAAGAAAGACTTAAAAAGTCAAGGTTAAAGACCGATTACAAAGCAGTTGAAAAGAAACTTGGTTGCTGCTGTGACATAGAACATTTGAGGTAATTACTAAAAGTATGACTGATACCATTTACCATGACATACCAGAGTCTAGCAGTTCATATAATTTCTTGAATGTGTACATTAATAATGTATACCCATAGGATAGAATCTACGAAGTTTTATCACCACTTATTTGATAGTGCTTCCCATGTAATTTAACATACCAAATAAGCCTAATTAGTTTAATATTCTTCTCTCTGAGATGTAGAGAAAACAAATATTTCGAGGTTTCAAGGACCCTTTGTAAAACCTCAGAGTTAGCTAGAGGTCGAGTGAACTTCATTTAGAATTCGATCTTTGGGAAGTTTATCAAAAATATCAAGAAGTTTTAGAACACTTGATCAAATAGAATCACAAGTCACTGTGAAACAATACCCATTCACTTAACCAAATGACAATAAAATACAGATCACTTCAAGGCAAAGACCCTCACACAGTCTCACACAAAAGAAGTTCAGTATTTTAAGAAAACTTTGTCTCCTTAGAGAGAAAACTAAATTCAGGTTTTGTATGACTTTACCCATAAAATTAATTTTCTAAATTAAATTCAATCTTAGCCAGTTCTGACCATGTACAAAACTTTCTGTGTTCTTCCTCCACACATCTTCCATAACCTTCTGTATCCTTATTAATCTGTCCCTCACTTCCCTTTCCATTCAGAAACAACCAGCTCTAAGAGAAAATCACTTTTTTAACGAAATGCATTTCCATTACTCATACTTTTTTTTTTTTTACGGAAAATACACACCCTACTTTCCTTGCATACTGAAGTGTTTATAAGTCTTAACCTTAAAACCTTAAACTGTCATACCAGCATTTCTTGACTGGCACTTATGAATGTATTTCATAACTTCTAGAGATGTACACCTTCTCATAGAATTTCTTTCCTCAGTGTGGTACAAGATATGTCTAATGAACCCAAATATCTTTAGTTTCTCATAAGACAAAAGTAGGTAAACTTAGACCTGCCCAGAAATTAATGCTCCTGTATTTTATCCTAGTTGAAATGACCTGGACAGTGAATGAATTCTTATAATTTAACTTAGTTTAGTTTCAAGTTACCAGAATCTAGATAGATACTATCCTTAAAGCAGATTTTCCCAAAACACACATATTCCAAAGAGTTTACCTAAAAGCTCTTAGATCATTTACCTCTATTTTATTTACTTAAAAGTTTTGTCATATTGGGTTTTTTTTTGCTGACAGACTTTATAACAAGGAATAATAAGGTCTTATTTGATTTCTAGTAAACCTAGGTACAATAAAAGTACTTAATGCTGATAACTCTAAAGACATGTCTATATTAATCAAACCAACAAGCTTAAGCTAACTTTAATACCAGATATTAATTCAGTCCTGAATATTTCCCAGACCACGTGAACCTGAAGTTCATTTTGGCCAGTTTCTTTTATATTTCTGAGTATTTATATGGGCACTTGATTTCCTTTAAGCCAATTAACTAGAGCTCTTCTACAGATTAATTTTGGCAGTACCACACATCTACAACACACATACAAATTTGTGCAAACACAGAGACCTGATCGTTCCCATCCCCAGATTTCAGCCATGAATCAAGTACAACAATATAAAACCCATCAGTTACAAAAGAGATTGGATTCAAGTTGGGTTTCTGGCAGATGGAACAAATCAATGTCACCTGTCTAGATGGCTAAACCCGTTTTACAAATATTTATGGAAAAGACACTTAAGATTTCTATTTGTCTCTGCCAAATCAAGTTCCAAATTCCCTACCCCATTTCCCGAAATTTGTATTTTAAAAAGATGGTGGAGATAAGGGTTCCCGGAGAAGACCAGTTAGAACATTTGCATCTTAAAGGCATAGGAGGAGAAAAGCAATTTTCTCCTAGGATGACTTTGTTCCCTTAAGGCCAGAAAAAAATCTTTTCCTCAATACTTACAAGCCTCTTAAGATAAGTAGGGGAAGTTTGGGGAGTAGTAAAAGGATTGGTGGGCTTTGGATTATTTCTGGAGCTGCACCTCTGGTCCTGTAAATATGAGATTTATAAAAACAAGGAGAGTTGGTTTTTTCCTCAAAGAATTGGGTGGCCACCTCAGTGTATCAAAGGACTGACACACCCATTCACCTATAATGGAATACTTTACTTTCCCTCATTTAGCTTAGAGGAGAGGGCCCCCACCAAAAAACATTCCTATCAGGCTCCAGATATCAGCTGTATAGTCAGTGTAGTCAGACCGGTGGCCTTCCATTTTGGTAATCCATTTACACATACTTTCGAGGATCCTCCCTGGACTTAAACTCTCTAGTACAGCCCTCAGGCCTTTGATCTGAAGAGTCTTGCCTACAGCCTCACTTGGTCCATTTTCTAAAGGTCACCACTTAATAGTCTCTTTAGAGTGGAAAAGCAATTCAGAAGATTATTACAATGAGTACTCAAAGAAAGATAGAGGGGAACAGTAGTTAAAGTTTTAGGTACCTTTTAATATCATTACTCTTTCATCAGCCTTCTACAACAAATCGTTCAATAAGGCTATTTTGGGCTTTTTGAAGCCTTTTGGGGCTGCCACATACCAATTAAAGTATGTTAGTTTAAGATGAGAGCTGTCTAAAATTTTAACAATTTAGATGTTTCTCAAATCCAACAGATCCATGGAGATAGCCCTACATATATTTTTCCCTGCTATACTAATTTTAGAAAAGAGAAAAACACCACTGTTATTTCCAGGAGACCCTGCAGGCACAGATCCAGAAGCCCACTGGCTTTAACTGCACACTCAAAATTATTTGGGCATGTCAAAAGAACCCCACCTTGGCCATTTCAGGGCCCAGTTTTCTTTAGTTCCCAATTAAGTGCTTGTAAGCATGCATAAACCCAGACTGTATTTCCATAGGTGACTTGTTTGCACGGGAGCTGTTTGGCCTTTGAGGCACAATTCCCCACTATCAATTTCATAGCTGAATTCAAATATGAGATATGATCTGAGCGACTTTCTGGGGACAGTGTGGTGGATCGCACGTGTGCTGCTTCTGAGTCTGGCACCCCAAGGAGTTACTCTTGGGTTGATTCGACTTCTTTTACATGGCTTGGTTTCTCCCTATGGGAACCTAAAGCCATCAGAGGTGCTCAGCGTGCTAGAGTATCAGCTTCTGTCATGCCTTCCCATTTGAGCGGTACTTACTTAATGGTCGTGGTGGGTCTCCCCTATAGGGCCACTGCGTGTCATGAGAATTGATTCTCAGACACTTCCGCAAGGTCCTCAGTTGCCTGGGGATACCTTGTGGCCAGAGGGAGCAAAATGGCCCTTTATTCTTCAATGCTGAATAATTCAGTCTCTCATTTCACTAGCAAAAGTTTTGTTCAGACCATATATCAGCTCATTTTTTTCGATCTAAGGCAAATACAACATAAACCCAGTCACCTATGTTTCCCTGGGCCTCTGCCCAGACCCCCTAGGCCCTGCCTAGAAAGTGTACTGGTGCCCCTTAAGACTCCAAGTATCAAGTGAAAACCAGCTCAAATAAAATGTTTAGGATCATCACCCAAACAATGAGATCCAAATATCAGAAGAACTCATGGGAACACCTAGGGAGTACCGTGAAGCCGGTGGGGCTCAGTGGGCCCATGCTGGTACCAAGCGCCAGTTTTGGATAGACTCCAGGTGTCCACTGGCTGATGTCTCTGATATCCTGCCAGCTGTACCAAGCATATGTCGACGAAAAATTAATCAGTCGATCTAAGAAAGAAATGGAAAATTTTATTTGAGCCAAATTTGAGGATTATAACACAGGAAGAGCATCTCAGAAAGCTCTGAGAACTGTTCCACCTGTTAGAAGGCACAGTTAGATAAACTTCTTGAGACAGAGGGCTGTACATTAAATGACATATTATTGACAATTTACATAATCCAGATCTAAGCAACCCCTTACAAGGTCAAGAAGGAATGTTATCTTTTTAAGGAGTTGTCTTATCGATGCTAGGAGAATGTTGTTCTTCATTGTTGAGCAAGTATCTTTGCTGATGGGGAGGTTTGGTCATGTATAATGCGGATACACAAACCACAGTAGCAGGGAGAGAGGAGGCCAAAGGGCAGAGAAAACTTTTCTTGATGTTTAAATTTTTCTTGTCTTGCCATAAAATATGAATTTTATTTCACAGTCCCTTTTATAATCTGCCCATGACAGCTATTCTGGCCTGGATAGGAACAGCTCACTACCAGCCTTGGCCCCTTCCCAACTAGTCACCATGTCTAAATGTGAGCCTCTGCTACTCTAAGTGACTGGCCTTCAAGGAGTAAAAGAAGTGGAATCAAAAGAGTAAAGAAAAGTCAAGAAGAGTCTCAAAGCTTAAGTGTTCTCATCCTGGTCTAGAGCATGCTGATTAGGTATCTAAACAGTTATAGCCTTGATGATATACGTGAACAGGTGGGTTCCTGAAGTCATTGCAGAGGCCTTAGCCCTGGCAATGTTTAGTGCATGAGAGGAAAGGTGTTGTATTTGTTCCAGGGCAAATGAAACTTTCCCAAAAATCATACCTCACCTAATCTGTGGTTAAGATTTTGGAAGAGAAGGAAAACTTTTAGTAAGCTGAATTTTGCTTTGTGGAGAGGGAAGGATGAAACTGAGCCATCTGAAAATACACATTTTATATCTTTATGGAGCTTTTCTTATATAATAAATGGTGAGGTAGGCACTGGAAAGAAAATGCTGAATAAAATGGCCATGGTCTTCAGCCCTCACCCAACTCACAGTCTATAGGGATGACAGACTTTTAAGTATTTCCTGATGCCAACACAAAGCTCATTTGACTATTAAAAGTGTTTCCTGCTGTTTTCCCAAATGTCAAACTCACGTCTTCTCATATCCATCCATATGGCACCAGGCCTAACTCACCTCAAATCCATTATCCCCTTCTCACACTCCTTTTTTTTTTTTTTTTTTTTTTAATGGGTGGGGAAGTATTAAGTATTTCAGAATCACTATTATTATTTGGTCTCAAACCAAGGTGAATCATCGTGTTCTCTGAAAGTGAAGTTCCTGAAAGTCTTGCTTCCAGAAACCATCCATTGGCCAATTTGGAATCTTCTCTTGAGAAAGAGAATCAGTCAGCAGGTATTTGGGGAGAGTTTCTGTTTTAATCTTATGAAGATAAAAGTTAAGGCCTCTATGAATGTACTCTTTTTCAACTCTGAGTGACACACTTTCATTCAGAGATCCTTAAGTTAAACTAAATATAGTGTCAGGATCAAGCTTTGAGAACAAATTGATGAATTTAAATTAACTGCCTTGATGGAAGACAAACTGTATCTATGGTGTACCCTTCCTTCTTCTATGCCCAAATATCCTGATCTTGATGAGCAGCTTCTCTTGGCACTAACTGACCAGAGATTTCCACCTAATTCATATGGTTTCTTTGAAACTCAAACCTCAAGAACATAATTTCCTCCTTCTGACAGCCTGTGGCCTCTGAAGTGCATTCCTCTAAGGGTAAGACATCAGCCTGAGAGGGTGGCCACACTAAATGAGGTCTTATAACAGATAGGATCTAGGGAGAAGTGGGTGAGTAAGAATAATGAGCTTAGTAAACAGCAGTAGCTAGGTATTGAGCATTCACTGCATGCTCACGTGCACGGAACCCCTACACCACCACCGTGAGGCAGCTACTAGTATTAAAGATCACACAGCTTGGGTGTAGCTGAGTGATCTTCAGTTCAGGGGGAGAAACTGCCCGTAATCACTACACTATAGAAAAAAGCTTTACTCTAAGACTCAGAAATAAGACTAGCTCACTCAGTACTGATAGGTTTAAAATCCTTTTTATCCTTGGTTACTAGCTCACTCAGTACTGATAGGTTTAAAATCCTTTTTATCCTTGGTTACTTGCAAAAGAGAGACCAGTTTTTAGTAAAAGTTTTCAGCTATTGAGTTTGTATTGGGACCCCTCGGCCAACCACGTTTCATACACACAGATTTAATAACATTTGAAAAACATAACTGATAAAGGACTTCAATGTAGAGTATTTTAAAATCTCAAAACCAGTAGTAATAATTTTAAAAACCCAGTTAACAAATGGGTAAACTATTTGAACAGCTTGTTCATCAAAGATGATGGCCAATAAGCACAGAAAAAGATTCTCAGTATCATAAGTCATTACAAAAATACAAATGAAAAGACAGTGCTTTCCCATTACATGCTTGGTGAATGGTTAAAAATTCAATAGTCTGTTTATACCAAGTGTTGGTGAGGATATCGAGGAACTAAAACCCTCAAATACTGGTGTTTATGTAAAATGGTAGAAACATTTTAGAGAATAACTTGGCAGTTTCTTGCACACTTACCAAATGAATAAGGCATTCCACTCCTTGGTAGTTACGCAAAAGAAAATAAAGCCGATGTCCACATAAAGACCTGAACACAAATGTTCATCTCTGACTTATTGGTAATAGCCAAAACCCTGGAATATTTGTATGGCCAAACGGTGGCATATTTATACAATGGACTACTATTACTCAACAAAAAGGCATGAAATACTGATACAACATGGATGAATCTCTCAAAATAATTATATTGAGCAAAAGAAGCCAGACATGAGAGATTACATAATTTATGATTCCAATTATATAAAACTCTAGACAATCCAAACTAATCTACAGTGACAGAAAGCAGAGCAATGGTTGCCTAGAGGGTGACAGGGAGGGATAGGACCCAGGGACTACAGAAATATGAGGAACTTCAGGGAACAACAGATCTGTTCACTATCTTGATTATAGTTATGGTGTTTCAAAACTTATCAAATTGAACATTTTAATATGTGAAGATTATTGTATGTCAGGTATACCACAATAATAAATCTATAAAAAAGAAAAAGAAAATGAAAAAAATGGCAGTTGAGAAACACAAAGATTTCTCTAAAATTTTCACTATTGGTGGTTTGTGGCATTAACATTTCTGGGGATATTTTATGTGTATTTTGTGGGACTCTGTAGTACCCCAAATATTCTAATTCTAGTGTATAATTCTGAAAACTTTGATAGCTCTGGAGAAAGTGTTTGCCTGCAGGGAAGTCTCCCCATTGTCTTTCAAATCTACCATGTAGTTTGGCTGCTTTTCCTGATACAAATTTGGATTAGGCTTGACTACAAGTATGGGAGGAGATGCTTGGTGGTCCTCCTGAGAAGTAACCTACTGATGGAACCATGTGATCAAACAATTCCCCAGGAGATGTACATCTGGATCATTTCAGGGTACTTTTTTAAATGGTCAGTCATTTCAGAATGCCAGAGAAATCTGTTTTACCACATAGAAAAAGGAGACTTCTGTTTACATCTGTAAGATCTCTTGCTTGGTTCACTGACTCTGAACCCCTGATTGCAGATACATATTTCAGTTCTCCTTAGTGCCTATGATTAACTTCTGTTATTGACAACAATAACAACAAAGTTACATATATTGACGGCTTGATGAGAGTGTCCAGTTAACAACTTTTTTCTACCAGAGGATATTCAAAACTCACTAAATAACATTCGTTATTTCAGAATGTCACCACTGGAGCCTTAAAGAGAAGATGGCAGAAGAGTAAGACGCGGAGATCACCTTCCTCCCCACAGATACATCAGAAATACATCTACACTTGGAACTGCTCCTATAGAACAGCCACCGGACGCTGGCAGAAGACCTCAGACCTCCCAAAAGGCAAGAAACTCCCCGTACCTGGGTAGGGCAAAAGAAAACAGAGACAAAAGAACAAGGACGGGACCTGCACCAGTGGGAGGGAGCTGTGAAGGAGGAAAGGTTCCCACACACTAGAAGCCCCTTCGTGGGCGGAGTCTGCGGGTGGCAGAGGGGGAAGCTTCAGAGCCACGGAGGAGAGCGCAGCAACACGGGTGTGGAGGGCAAACTGGAGAGATTCCTGCACAGAGGATCCATGCAGACCAACACTCACCAGCCCGAAAGGCTTGTCTGCTCACCGCCAGTAAGGGCGGGGGCTGGGAGCTGAGGCTCGGGTTTCGGTCGGATCACAGGGAGAGAACTGGGGTTGGCTGAGTGAACACAGCCTGAAGGGGTTAGTGCACCACGGCTAGCAGGGAGGGAGTCCGGGAAAAGTCTGGAGCTGCCGAAGAGGCAAGAGACTTTTTCTTCCCTCTTTGCTTCCTGGGGCGCAAGGAGAGGGGATTTAGCGCGCCGCTTAAAGGAGCTTCAGAGACGGGCGCAGAGCTGCCTAAGAGACTTTTTCTTGCCTCTTTGTTTCCTGGGGCGCGAGCCGCGGCTATCAGCACGGACCGCAGAGATGAGCATGAGACGCTAAGGCTGCTGCTGCCGCCACCAAGAAGCCTGTGTGCAAGCACAGGTCACTATCCACACCACCCCTCCCGGGAGCCTGTGCAGCCCACCACTGCCAGGGTCCCGTGATCCAGGGACAACTTCCTCGGGAGAACGCACAGCACGCTTCAGGCTGATACAACGTCATGCTGACCTCTGCCGCCGCAGGCTCTCCCCGCATCCGTACCCCTCCCTCCCCTCCACCTGAGTGAGCCAGAGCCTCCGAATCAGCTGCTCCTTTAACCCCGTCCTGTCTGAGTGAAGAGCAGATGCCCTCGGGCGACCTACGCGCAGAGGCAGGGCCAAATCCAAAGCTGAACCCCAGGAGCTGTGCGAACAAGGAGAGGGGGAGGTCTCTCCCAGCAGCCTCAGAAGCAGCGGATTAAAGCTCCACAGTCAAATTCAAGTGCCCTGCATCTGTGGAAAACCTGAATAGATAACACATCATCCCAAATTAAGGAGGTGGACTTTGGGAGCAAGATATATTATTTTTTTCCCCTTTTCCTCTTTTTGTGAGGGTATATGTGTATGCTTCTGTGTGAGATTTTTTCTGTGTAGCTTTGCTTTCACCATATGTTCTAGGGTTCTGACCATCCCGTTTTTTGTTTTTAAAATTCTTCTTCTTAAAAATTATTTTTTATTTTAATAACTTTATTTTAATAACTTTATTTTATTTTTTCATTCTTCCTTCCTTTCTTTCATTTTTTCTCCCTTTTATTCTGAGCTGTGTGGATTAAAGGCTCTTGGTGCTCCAGCCAAGCATCAGGGCTGTGCCTCTGAGGTCAGAGAACCAACTTTAGGACACTGGTCCACAAGAGACCTCCCAGCTTCATGTAATATCAAACGGCGAAAATCTCCCAGAGATCTCCATCTCAACACCAAGACCCAGCTTCACTCAACGACCAGCAAGCTACAGTGCTGTACACCCTATGCCAAACAACTATCAAGAGAGGAACAAAGCCCCATCCATTAGCAGAGAGGCTGCCTAAAATAATAATAAGGCCACAGACACCCCAAAACACACCACCAGACGTGGACCTGCCACGAAAAAGACAAGGTCCAGCCTCATCCACCAGAACACAGGCACTAGTTCTCTCCACCAGGAAGCCTACACAACCCACTGAACCTACCTTAGCCACCGGGGACAGACACCAAAAACAACGCGAACTACGAACATGCAGCCTGCAAAAAGGAGACCCCAAACACAGTAAGATAAGCAAAATGAGAAGACAGAAAAACACATAGCAGATGAAGGAGCAAGATAAAAACCTACCAGACCTAAAAAATGAAGAGGAAATTGGCAGTCTACCTGCAGAAGAATTGAGAATAATGATAGTAAAGATGATCCAAAATCTTGGAAATTGAATAGAGAAAATGCAAGAAACATTTAATGAGGACCTGGAAGAATTAAGAGGAAACATCAATGATGAACAACACAATAAATGAAATTAAAACTACTCTGGAAGGGATCAATAGCAGAATAACTGAGGCAGAAGAATGGATAAGTGACCTGGAAGATAAAATAGTGGAAATAACTACTGCAGAGCAGAATAAAGAAGAAAGAATGAAAAGAACTGAGGACAGTCTCAGAGACCTCTGGGACAACATTAAATGCACCAACATTCGAATTATAGGGGTACCAGAAGAGAAAGAGAAAAAGAAAGGGACTGAGAAAATATTTGAAGAGATTATAGTGGGAAAGTTCCCTAATATGGGAAAGGAAATAGTTAATCAAGTCCAGGAAGCACAGAGAGTCCCATACAGGATAAATCCAAGGAGAAACACGCCAAGATACATCTTAATCAGACTATCAAAAATTAAATACAAAGAAAACATATTAAAAGCAGCAAGGGAAAAAAAACAACACACAAGGGAATCCGCATAAGGTTAACAGCTGATCTTTCAGCAGAAATGTTGCAAGCCACAAGGGAGTGGCAGGACATATTTAAAGTGATGAAGGAGAAAAACCTACAGGCAAGATTACCCAGCAAGGATCTCATTCAGATTTGATGGAGAAATTAAAACCTTTACAGACAAGCAAAAGCTGAGAGAGTTCAGCACCACCAAACCAGCTTTACAACAAATGCTAAAGGAACTTCTCTAGGCAAGAAACACAAGAGAAGGAAAAGACCTACAAGAACAAACTCAAAACAAGTAAGAAAATGGGAATAGGAACATACATATCGATAATTACCTTAAACAGTAATTTAAGGTAATTTGAAAGGATTAAATGCTCCAACCAAAAGACACAGACTGGCTGAATGGATAAAAACAAGACCCATATATATGCTGTCTACAAGAGACCCACTTCAGACCTAGGGACACATACAGACTGAAAGTGAGGGGACGGAAAAAGACATTCCATGCAAATGGAAATCAGAAGAAAGCTGGAGTAGCAATTCTCATATCAGACAAAATAGACTTTAAAATAAAGACTATTACAAGAGACAAAGAAGGGCACTACATAATGATCAATGGATCAATCCAAGATATAACAATTGTAAATATTTATACACTCAACATAGGAGCACCTCAATACATAAGGCAAATACTAACAGCCATAAAAGGGAAATCGACAGTAACACAATCATAGTAGGGAACTTTAACACCCCACTTTCACCAATGGACAGATCATTCAAAATGAAAATAAGGAAACACAAACTTTAAATGATACATTACATAAGATGGACTTAATTGATATTTATAGGACATTCCATCCAAAAACTACAGAATACACATTTTTCTCAAGTGCTCATGGAACATTCTCCAGGATAGATCATATCTTGGGTCACAAATCTAGCCTTGGCAAATTTAAGAAAATTGAAATCGTATCAAGTATCTTTTCCGACCACAACGCTATGAGACTAGATATCAATTACAAGAAAAGATCTGTAAAAAATACAAACACATGGAGGCTAAACAATACACTACTTAATAACAAAGTGATCACTGAAGAAATCAAAAAATACTTAGAAACAAATGACAATGGAGACACACTGACCCAAAACCTATGGGATGCAGCAAAAGCAGTTCTAAGAGGGAAGTTTATAACAATACAATCCCACCCTAAGAAATAGGAAACATTTCAATTAAACAACCTAATCTTGCACCTAAAGCAATTAGAGAAAGAAGAACAAAAAAAAGAGACAAAGTTAGCAGAAAGAAAGAAATAAAGATCAGATCAGAAATAAATAAAAAAGAAATGAAGGAAATGATAGCAAAGATCAATAAAACTAAAAGCTGGTTCCTTGAGAACATAAACAAAATTGATAAAAACCATTAGCCAGACTCATCAAGAAAAAAAGGGAGAAGACTCAAATCAGTAGAATTAGAAATGAAAAAGGAGAAGTAACAATGGACACTGCAGAAATACAAAGGATTATGAGAGATTACTACAAGCAACTCTATGCCAATAAAATGGACAACCTGGAAGAAATGGACAAATTCTTAGAAAAGCACAGTCTTCTGTGACTGAACCAGGAAGAAATAGAAAATATGAACAGACCAATCACAAACACTGAAATTGAAACTGTGATTTAAAATCTTCCAACAAACAAAAGCCCAGGACCAGATGGCTTCACAGGCGAATTCTATCAAACATCTAGAGAAGAGCTAACACCTACCCTTCTCAAACTCTTCCAAAATATAGCAGAGGGAGGAACACTCCCAAACTCATTCTTCGAGGCCACCATCAACCTGATACCAGAACCAGACAAAGATGTCACAAAGAAAGAAAACTACAGGCCAATATCACTGATGAACATAGATGCAAAGATCCTCAACAAAATACTAGCAAACAGAATCCAAGAGCACATTAAAAGGATCATACACCATGATCAAGTGGGGTTTATTCCAGGAATGCAAGGATTCTTCGATATACGCAAATCAATCAACGTGATACATCATATCAACAAACTGAAGGAGAAAAACCATATGATCATCTCAATAGATGCAGAGAAATCTTTTGACAAAATTCAACACCCATTTATGATAAAAACCCTGCAGAAAGTAGGCATACAGGGAACTTTCCTCAACATAATAAAGGCCATATATGACAAACCCACAGCCAGCATCATTCTCAATGGTGAAAAACTGAAACCATTTCCACTAAGATCAGGAACAAGACAAGGTTGCCCACTCTCACCACTCTTATTCAACATAGTTTTTAAAGTTCTAGCCACAGCAATCAGAGAAAAAAAAGAAATAAAAGGAATCCAAATAGGAAAAGAAGAAGTAACGATGTCACTGTTTGCAGATGACATGATACTATACATAGAGAATCCTAAGGATGCTACCAGAAAACTACTAGAGCTAATCAATGAATTTGGTAAAGTAGCAGGATACAAGATTAATGCACAGAAATCTCTGGCATTCTTATACACTAATGATGAAAAATCTGAGAGTGAAATTAAGAAAACACTCCCATTTACCATTGCAACAAAATAAAATATCTACGGATAAACCTACCTAAGGAGACAAAACACTTGTATGCAGAAAACTATAAGACACTGATGAAAGAAATTAAAGATGATACAAATAGGTGGAGAAATATACCATGTTCTTGGATTGGAAGAATCAACATTGTGAAAATGACTGTACTACCCAAAGCAATCTACAGATTCAATGCAATCCCTATCAAATTACCACTGGCATTTTTTACAGAACTAGAACAAAAAATTTTACAATCTGTATGGAAACACAAAAGACCTCGAATAGCCAAAGCAATCTTGAGAACGAAAAATGGAGCTGGAGGAATCAGGCTCTCTGACTGCAGACTATACTACAAGGCTACAGTAATCAAGACAGTATGGTACTGGCACAAAAACAGAAATATAGATCAATGGAACATGATAGCCCAGAGATAAACCCACACATATGGTCACCTTATCTTTGATACACAGGAGGGAAGGATATACAGTGGAGAAAGGACAGCTTCTTCAGTAAGTGGTGCTGAGAAAACTGGACAGCTACATGTAAAAGTATGAAATTAGAACACTCCCTAACACCACACACAAAAATAAACTCAAAATGGGTTAAAGACCTAAATGTAAGGCCAGACACTATCAAACTCTTAGAGGAAAACATAGGCAGAACACTCTATGACATAAATCACAGCAAGATCCTTTTTGACCCATCTCCTAGAGAAATGGAAATAAAAACAAAAATAAACAAATGGGACCTAATGAAACTTAAAAACTTTTGCATAGCAAAGGCTACCATAAACAAGACCAAAAGACAACCCTAGAATGGGAGAAAATATTTGCAAATGAAGCAACTGACAAAGGATTAATATCCAAACTTTATAAGCAACTCATGCAGCTCAATAACAAAAAAACAACCCAATCCAAAAATGGGCAGAAGACCTAAATAGACATTTCTCCGAAGAAGATATACAGATTGCCAACAAACACATGAAAGAATGCTCAACATCATTAATCATTAGAGAAATGCAAATCAAAACTACAATGAGGTATCATCTCACACCTGTCAGAATGGCCATCATCAAAAACTCTAGAAAGAATAAATGCTGGAGAGGGTGTGGAGAAAAGGGAACACTCTTGCACTGCTGGTGGGAATGTAAATTGATACAGCCACTATGGAGAGCAGTATGGAGGTTCCTTAAAAAACTACAAATAGAACTACCATATGACCCCACAATCCCACTACTAGGCATATACCCTGAGAAAACCATAATTCAAAAAGTCATGTACCAAAATGTTCATTGCAGCTCTATTTACAATAGCCAGGACATGGAAGCAACCTAAGTGTCCATCAACAGATGAATGGATAAAGAAGATGTGGCACATATATACAATGGAATATTACTCAGCCATAAAAAGAAATGGAACTGAGTTATTTGTATTGAGGTGGATGTACCTGGAGTCTGTCATACAGAGTGAAGTAAGTCAGAAGGAGAAAAACAAATACCGTATGCTAACACATATATATGGACTCTAAGAAAAAAAAATGTCATGAAGAAATTAGTGGTAGGACGGGAATAAAACACAGACCTACTAGAGCATGGACTTGAGGATATGGGGAGGGGGAAGGGTAAGCTGTGAAGAAGTGAGAGAGGGGCAGGGACATACATACACTATCAAATGTAAATTAGATAGCTAGTGGGAAGCAGCCGCATAGCATAGGGAGATCACCTCTGTGCTTCGTGACCACCTAAAGGGGTGGGAAAGGGAGGGTGGGAGAGAGGGTGACGCAAGAGGGAAGAGATACGGGAACATATGTATATGTATAACTGATTCACTTTGTTGTAAAGGAGAAACTAACACTATCGTAAAACAGTTATACTCCAATAAAGATGTTAAAATAAAAGGTTGCTGATCAGAGTTCACCATAACAAATATAATAATAATAAAAAAGTCTGAAATAATGTGAGAATTACCAAAATGTGACAGAGACACGAAGTGAGCACATGGTCTTGGAGAAATGGTGCCAGTAGAATTGCTTGATGCAGGACTGCCACAAACCTTCAACTTGTAAAAAACACAGTATCTTTGAAGCACAACAATATGCAGTGCAATAAAATGAGGTTTCCCTGTATTTAGCTTTAGGCTTCTATGGCCAGTGGTTCCAATATCAGTTCAGTTTCAGTGCTTTTGCAGCTTTGTTCAGGTTTGTACCACGTGTGCACTACTTAGAGGTTAGTCTGGGAGCTGGGCAAAGGTATACACCTGAGCTCAGCTCTCCAGGTTTTGGTATGCTAATTAGGATCAGGATCACGTAAGTACAGTTTGAGGATTGAACCTAGGGATTCACAAACAACTTTATGGTCTCATTTCCTCCTTACTTTCCATTACATTCCTAGTATCTAAGCTCCTCTTTTTGGTTGTTCCGCCGGAAACCACCTACTTTTATGATTGTACCACATCTGGGGCCAATGAGTGGGAAGGCAGTTGGGTTTGGCTCCAACCTCTTGGAGCCACAGCTTCACTAAAAGGAGATAAATGTTTCCTACCCTTAGAGTTTTGGCTCTTCCAGAATTCATCGCCAGCCACTGTCACTGCCACTGACATCCGCACCGTGGCACTTACTGGTGAGTGGCAAGTGAAAGGACAGAGGGAAAAGGGAGAAGGTTGAGGGATTTCCTCTACTTTCTCTGAGATTTGGGAGTTTCCTTTCACACCCCTTCATCCAAGCTTCTCCTGGTTCTATCGCCCTCTGCACTACAATGCTCACCTCTTGATTTAGACTGTATTGATTTCAGACTGAAGGCATGGAAAAAATAAAAAGGGAAAATCACTACTGATTCAATGGTGCTTCAAATTCCGGTATCCTTCTCTGCTCCACCTGTTGCTGTTTGCTTTTCAGAGTTCTCAGAGAACTGGATCATGAATTTTGTTCAGGCTTTATAGCTGAGTTCAATGGAGTGAAACTGTTAACTTCATCTTGCGTTAATTCTATCTTACCTGGAATTGGAACTCTGTAGTGCTTATAATATGCACATATGATTTAGACAATACATATTGCATGTAATGTAAAAGAATTATTTTGGAAAAAAATTGTCTTCCCTGGAATTATAAAAGTAATTTATTCAGACATTGTAGAAACCGTGGCAATAACTGATGATCATCAGTTCCATTTTGCTTGACCAGAACTACTCTATCAAAGTATAAGACATCAGATAAAATTCAAATAATAAAAATATACTGTTAACAATATTTATTGATGTTTTGACCCAGCTTGGCATTACTGGAATATATATAAATTTGAAAGAAGATATACACCCTCAAAAAAGTTTTTTAAAGGTATCAGAGAAAAAATAGAAACTAGTGAAAATGTATATTAGAGCAAAAAAAGTAAAACAATACTTTAGCATAACAGTGGGAGGAAAAGAAGAAGGCAACACATGCCTAACTTGACAAACTACATAAACAAGATGTTCTCAAAACCAAAAAGAAGGTTCAAATACACTCTTGGGGGGAAGGTGAGATTTTAGCTGAGTCTAGAGGACTGTCAGAACGTACATTGGCAGTAGAGGAAGTAGAGAAATGAGTCTAAGTGAATAGTTGACAGACACAAAGTATGGGATGGGAAAAAACAAAAATAGATACGCCAGTTTGGCTGAAGTTAGAGGTTTGTGCAAGGAAGTAGGCAAATATGGCTGGAAAGAGAAATAGAAATCACCTATGAATGTAAAGCTTAAGAATACAATTTCAAGTCTACATTTACTTATTATTGTTATTTACCTTTTAATACTGTATAATTGGTTCAATGGATAGAAATAATATATTTTCAGTTGCTCAGCATTATGTGTGTTCTTCTTTTAGTGGGGCAGGAAGGCCTCTTGTTAAGGGCACCCACACGGGCAAGGAGTGATAAACAGCAAGGCCAGCGCAGGGACTGTGCTCAACAAGGTCTGTCTTTCTGGTGACAGAGCTAAGACTACAGGAGGTCAGTTTGGCAGCTTCAGAACACCCTTCCCCAGAATAAGCCACATGTACTAGGCCAGTTCCTGAATAAAAGCAGGCTAACTGGAGTGTCTGAGAAAAGAATCTCAAGCAATCCCCTGGTAATGAAGCTGTTCTGACAAGTTATTGAAATGAATTATGCCCTTTGATGTATGATGCCAGCTACACTCAGAAGCAAAGACATTTCAGTTATTAAGGAACAGAGTTTGTTGCTAAAGCTTGTTTAGGTCCTCAGAGTGATAGACTGGACCCTGTGGTACCCAAGATCTGTGATATCTAAGTTGTGCATCATGTCATGTCACTGCAGATGTCTGCTCTGGAGAGGCATGTTCCTCATAGATCCCACAGGGGTTCCACCTTCAGGGCCTTAATTCCCATTATCAGGTTCTTATTCTTCAATCCTGGTGCTTTCTTCTTTCCTCCTTCTCTGCCTCTCTCTCCTCCTCCTCTGCCTCTCTCTCTCTCTCTCTCTCCCTTTTCCAATAACCTTCAAATATTCTCCGTAATACCTTCTTACAGGGCAGACTTCACAGTCTTATAGTGATTCTGTGTCTGACCCTCTGGAACGTGAGACCATGAGAGTGCAGAACCCCCATCCCAACTCTGTATCACCAATGCACCAAATTGTTTGATGGTCTACTTAGCAGTCATGACAAGAAATGAAAAAAATCAGCAAACTTGGTGCCCTGTTCTGTAACTATAATTGGAGAAGAGAATAAAATAAATGGAATAAAAGAAATTAGATGATTGAAATACTAAACAACAAGCGGAAACCACATTGTGATAAATAACAGAAGCAAGGTCTCTGAACATCTGTTGTAGGTGACACTCCTTCCTACAAAAGCAAAAAGCCAGATATATTGTTTGTATGTTTCACCTCTCCTTACTGATTATATGACAATGGAAGGATAACAAGCAAATGTACCCCATCTGAATTTACCAACCTCTAACTGGTGTGATTATTGTAGTGCATTTCATGGAACTATGTCAGCTTGTGACACTAAATTCCAAGGCAAATCCTATAGAGCCTTGAACAATACCTTACTGTGTCTGATAACTGTTAAACATGTGCTTTCCATTTTAGCACAACCATATTTAGCCCATTGGTTTTCCTTTGTCCTCAGGATTAGAACCTCCAAAGTAATCACATTCCTTACTCAGCCCATTCATTCCTTGGCTTACTCTACCACCTTCATTCAGATACCAGTTGATTTCTAAGGAGCTATTAGTTCCACGTGGAGCTGTAGTCAAATCAGCACTGTTAAACTAAAAAGGCAGTAACCGCTATTATTTTGGACATAGGTTGGTTTGTTTCCTCATTGGCCTCCCTAAATGTAGACTCCCTCCTTCAAATATTAGCATGATATCCACACTATTCATGTATCTTTGTTCCTGATAGCCTCATAGCAACTAGCATTCTACTTTCTTGATTTTTGTTTTGTTTCTATTTTCCAGTGGAAAATCCAATCTGGTGTTATACTTAGTGACAAAGAGAGTGCTAATTAGCAAATGAATGCAATTAGTAGTTACCTCAAATGTTTTCAGGTAACTTCTGTTTCTGACATATACTTACAACAGTATAAGTCAGCATTTTTCATTTTACGCATATGCATTCAACAAAACAGTAAAACAGTGGAGGGGGGAAACATCCATGCACTGAAACAAGTCAACATGAGTATCAGAGGAATGGAGAATTAAGGTCTTTTCTCCACCTGAGAAGATGCATGCTTGTCCTCTCTGACCGGTCAGCGCTGGCCCCTAGTCAGTACCCTCATTTTTCAGATAAGAAAACTGGGACCCAGACAGGAGAAATGATCTCCATCAAGAGCAACGCTCATTAGTTCTGTACTTCTTATTTTGTATTGGCTGAATCATCTGGATGTAGTGGTTCTCAAGTCATGTGTATTCTATCTTTTCAAACAAATTTTACCTCTTTGGTCTCTGTGTTTTTCGTTGGCATTATCGGGAGTCTCAGCATACAGCAAGTGCTCAATATTTATAAGAATTGTGGTGAAAATACTGATTTTTATCTCCTTCTCATACCACTCATCTTCTGGGGGAAAAAAGACAAGTGCCCTCCTTTGAACTCTGTACCCCCTCCCTGCTGCTCACATGGTTACAGTGAGGACCAATAATAAGAACATGCCACCATTCTGGACCAGTAACTCTGGAAAGGTCTGTCAGATGCCTTTCCACAGATTTTTCACATTGAAACTGAGGGGAGAGATTAACTCCCTGGGGGCAGAGCTGGGAAGATGGGAGCCCATGAATAGTCGACAGCATTGGTTCTTGGGTGAGAAAGTCAGATATGGAGAGTAGAATTTTTATTCAGAGAAAGGCAAAACAAGGACCAGAAAACTGGCAAAATATTTAGTGAATGCCAAGCATTCTTTCATAACTCCACATTCCATCTTTTTTAACCCTCATAAGAAATCACATGAGTAAGGCCCCCGTATGAGCTAGCCTATATGGTACCTTTGTGATCATAAGGAAAAAGTGTCTTTTCCTCAGGGCAGAGAAAGTCTGGCTGCGTGTCCTGGTGAGTGCAGGGCCACAGTCACCCCTCAGCAGGTTCCTTGTACAGAGCACAGTCTGCACAGGTATATGGTGACTATGAATAGAATTAGGAAAGTGACTTCCGTTTTATGGATGGGAAACTTGACGTTCCAATGTTAGGTAAAATTGTTTTTAATGCAGGGGATTAAAAAAAAAATACCCTGGTTTCCACAGCTAGTAGGTCACAGAGCCAGGATTCACACCAATGTTTCCACAATGGCTTGTGCATTTCTCATCTACCTGTTTACTTGCATGCTCTCATTATCCTGCTTGATCTCTCCCTCCAGCTCCTCTTACTTTCTTTCTGTAGGTATGTATACATATACATCTACCCTCACTTTCACCCCTCTTCCTCCCATGGTCCAAGCTAGAGGCACAATCAGATCACTTGTATTGAAACAGAGAAGACCATTTTTTTGCACAGGGCCACTCAGTCCAGAGCAGATTGCCAGCATGTGCTTTACAATAAGCAGATAGAAATCCTTAAAAGTGTAAATATGTTTCTGCTAACAAGCAAAAGTTGGTAATGCTTCTTCTACCCTTAGTTTTTTTTACGATTTCCATTTGTAAACAGACTGAAGATAGGGCCAGAAAGGGTGGCAAAGAAAAGTCCTTTCCAAAATAATGAGAAAGCATGCCACCAAAGAGCTTCAAACATCAGTTGGTGCAGGACTGGGAACTTCCAGTTCTGCCATCATGAGTCTAAATTCAATAGCAACATAAGGAGCTAAATCTGTTGGGCGAGTTACACATACCTGGCTAAATTAGACTTGCTTGGGAGAGGTATTCATTCTTTCAAGTTGGTAGGACAAATTTCATGCATGGGAACAATTACTCACTGAATGCCAGAGGCCTAAAATAGGTAACACCGTTTCTAAAGCAGCTGCATCTAATTGAAGGTACAGCTTGTGAAAAATCATTGATCAAGGATCTTTTGGTACTGGTATGTGCTATATTTTTCACACTGTGAAAAGAGAATGGAATGAGACCGGCTCCTGCCCTCCAGCAGTTTGTAATCAAAGCATAAAGCAGTGCCCCCTTTTCAGGAGGACCAGAACACTAGGCGCATTTTCAGGAGAGAATTAGGTCCAGGAGTAAAATGCAAATATCCAGTTACCAAACTGAGAAAGGAAGTGGAGACTTGATTTTAGAAATAAGACAAAAACCTGGACTTTTAAACTGTGAGGAATAAAGGGAGTACGGGGAGATTGATGAATTTGGGCAAGATCTGGTCCAGTGCCCAGGGCAAGGAGTTGCAGGGGTAGAGAAGTGAGGGACAGGCAAGCAGACTGGCAGCTCCAAATGAACAAAGACCTGATTTCAAGGAGTTTTTCATTCCCTAGAGAAGCCAGACATATATACAGTTAATTGCACTGTGAAATGGAAGTGCGTGATACCATTATTTCAAAAAGGTGACGCAGATATAAATTTCTGGGGTTTTAAAAAATATATATAGATTCAGATCCAATAGGTTGGGGATGGTACCAAGAGTTTGCATTTCTAATCATCCCAGCTGATGTTGATACTGATGGTCTACGGACCACAGGTTAAGCAGCAATAAAGGAAATTGAGGAAATACGAAAGTACTGTGGGAATGTACAGTAAGCAATGTTAAAGAGGAAGAATTCTCAGAAGATGGGAATCCTGAGCTAGGCTCTAAAAAATGCAAACCAACCTGCGCTCTGGAGCCCACGAGCCACAACTACTGAGGCCTGCATGCCTAGAGCCCGTGCTCCGCAACGGGAGAGGCCACGACAATGAGAAGCCGCTGCACCGCAACGGAGAGTGGCCCCCGCTCGCCGCAACTAGAGAAAGCCCGCGCAGCAACGAAGACCCAACGCAGCCAAAGATAAATAAATAAATTTTAAAAAAAAAATGCAAACCAAGAAGATTTGGGTTTGGCAGTTACGTTCAATAAATTGGTGAGCAAAAAACTAGATTGCATTTGTTCAGCCAATATTTATGGAGACACATGGCATCCCACAGCAAAATACTTGTTATTAGAAGCTTTCATATCAGTTTAATCACAAGTAAAAACCAAACAATGGCAGCAGCAACGATGAGAAATGAAAGGCCATGGCTATTCTATTTCAGAATACCAAACTTTAAAATGTTAGTAACGCTTCACCTTTGAACATTTAAACTGCATTCTGGTTTTCGAAATACGACTTTTTATAAGGTTAGCTCCAAATTTTCATGTACCTCTCTTCTCTAAATGGGCAAGCCAGGGGGGTCGTGTGTTCATTCTGTTGGGCTTGTATTTTGCTTGCCTATTATGGAAGGCAAATTAAGGCCAAAGACCTTGTTTCTGTTGACTCGAGCACCAAATGACCTGTTTCAAGAAGACAGTAAACAACAGTCATGAAGACAGCCATTAACTGTGCAGCAGGTGTTAACACCTGTAGCTACTTAATTCCAGCCAAGATAATCACCTCTCTCTCTCACGGCAGCTAGCTGATGTCAAGCACTGTCCACCATGACTGAAACTGTTTGGAGGTATTAAGTCATGGATTTCTCTCAGATGTTGCAGCAAGAGATGGGGAGATTTGGATGCCAAGGAATGCTACTTTGGTCAACAGTGCATGTAGTTTAAGCCACACCTCCTGGTACTCTGGCAGCCAAGCATGGAACATGGACAGCAGGAGCCTGAGCCAGAAAACATCAGCTTGCAATGGGTACTATCTGCCAAGGGCTACATCTAGAATTGGCTGGAGAAGTACTGTCTGAGAGGAAAAGATGAGGCATTCTCAGATAGGAAGCCACTGCATCACCAGAATTCTCTACTAAATTTAGCTGTAAGCAATTGGACCCTGCCACTGATTAATTTATTATTATTTAGGGTTTAAGGGGTATGTGTGTGTATGCACATATATGGGTGAGTACTCATGATGCAAGCATGCAAACTCCCTCCCCCTCACCCCCAACAAACGCTAAGTTCTTCCAGGGTGTAATCACTACAAATAGGTTTCCATTACACTGGAGATTAGCCGATGATGATTACCATTTATCAACTTAGGCATAAGGAGAGCAAACTTCTAGGGCGTTAGCTCTCCCTAATGACACCACTGTGCTCTCATGCTTCAGCAGCACTGCCCTCTTTCATATCACAGAAGACTCTATATTTCACTCTCTACTCCAAGGCCTCAAACAAAAACCTTTACATCTAAGGAATGTGTTTAAGGGACATTTAAAGCCTACTGTTCAATGAAATGAAATAACAGTAGAGTAATAAGCAATCATAAACTTAGAATGTTGGAATAAATTGCTGAAGGTCAAATAGTTCTGCTAGCCTTCAGCTAAGAGGATACCCAAATAATTCTGGAAAGATGAGTATTCATTCTCATTTTAAAAATCTCCAGGGGAAAAAAAAAATCTCCTTTTCACTTGGTAATCCAATTCTGATATATATATTTTTAAATGTCATTGTCCATTTAGTCCATTGCAACCATTTTTAATGGAATAGATACTCCCTAGGTCCAGGTTTATATATTCAGTTTAGGACCTCAAAAATTGGAGATGACCATACAGTAAAAAAAAATATGTTATATTTTAAAATGTATTAAATCTGTTATTTTCCTTATATTATGTGTAATTGTATTAACAGAAAAAAGTTACTGGCAGTTCACATACAAGTAGCTAAAGCTTCCCATATCCTTTCCTGAGCATTTTCTCAGTTTGTTCTACCAAAGCATTCATCCCAGAAATGTCAAAACATCATTTTTTTCTTTTTTTTTTTTTTTTTTTTTTTTTTTTTGCGGTACGCGGGTCCCTCACCACTGTGGCCTCTCCCGCTGCGGAGCACAGGCTCCGGACGCGCAGGCTCGGCGGCCATGGCTCACGGGCCCAGCCGCTCCGCGGCATGTGGGATCTTCCCGGACCGGGGCACGAACCCACGTGCCCTACATCGTCAGGCGTACTCCCAACCACTGCGCCACCAGGGAAGCCCCTAGGAATTTTTTAAATGTGCTTTTCTCTGGTGTGTCATCAGCTTGAAGAGGCATTTAGAGATGATCTAGGTGGACTGGGAAGGTAGGCAAAGGACATTCTCTGTGTTCTTTGACAACCCCGTCTGTCAGACATAGGTGGACCAAATTCTTTCCCTTTCAAGGAATATCAGCATTGTGTAATATCTCTGCAAAATGCAAGCTCTTTTTAAATAACAAGTCATGATTAAGAAATTGGGGGAGTGTTGCAGCTCTGAGCTTTATCACAAATTTTTAAGAATATGCAGGAAGCCTAAATTAGTCAGTTGTTTCCCCCCAAAGTCATAAAAATAGGAAAATAGCAGACATGGCAAAGCAATTTCTGTCAGGATCATGTGAGAAGAAATGACTACCATAGCAAAAGCCACAGACTGTTCCCCAGAAATAGTCTAAGAGTCAATATTTCTAAAGTCCACACCATAGTCCTCCAGAGTTGTAAGAGTCTTGGAGTTGCTTTTCATTTTCCAGTGGACAATTGCCCATTAATCTGTCTCCACACAGATTGGGACAAACCTAGTGATGGTTGCTAATCAGTATACCACTGAATGGCTAAGATCCCAGAGATAAAAATGCATAGTAAAAGTCATTTAGACCAATCATTAATTTTACAGCTAGGGAACTAAGCTGCAGAAATATTCAGGAAGATGTCCAGGGTCACATATCTTGAACTAAGATTTCCCAAATCCCAAATCAAGCCTGGATGGCACATATCAAGAAAACCTGGTATTAAATTAGAAGTTGATTTCCAGAAGATATACATATGGCACAACAGAAAAAGAAAGATCTGATAGCAAGCCAGCATTAATGTGTAAGTATTAAGAAAGATGTAAATATGATGGAAAGAAAATTGTGTCTACCTGTAAAAAGCACAGAATCAATCATGGTTCTTTCCTAGGTTCTTCCGTGGCTCCTTTTTCTCTTCTTGGTCTCTTAAATATTGGAGCTCTCCCCAAGTTCAGCCTTGGATTTTTTTTCCCCCTCACTTTATGTTTTTATTTATAACCTCATCGACTCCTATCTTTAGTCATAATTCATACACATCTGATTTACTAATTACACAGTAAATTGCTATGACTGTCAATTCTGCCTCAGAAATGCCTCTTGAATACGTTTCTTTTCTCTGTTCCCACTTTTGCAGGCTTAATCCAAAACACTCAGTATCCTTGGAAGATTTCAGATTTTTCCCTAATTTTCTCTGTCTTCAGTGCCTTTCTCTTCTAAGCTGTCCTCTCTATAGTTTTTTCAAGGTCATCATTTAAAACTGTAACCTGATCATTTCTCACACACCCCACTGCAAAACTCAAATTTATTTATCCATTGGTCTTCTATTAACAGGAGAATGTCTCATTACTTTTCCAGTTTAATTTTCTACATTTCCTTCATGCTGTATCCACACCAACCACACCAAAGGATTTGCCCTTACTTAAACATACTAATATTTTCCTGCATCACTACTCATAACTAAATGACTTTCCAAAGACTGTGAACTTCAATCAGGATGGGTTACCTCTCAGTCATTTCACATGTTCAAAGCCTGGCACAGCATTTTGCACTTAGTAGGAAGGCAACAAATGTCTGTTGAGTGAACGAACGAATGCAGTAACTAATTGGTGAGGAAAGATACAATGAACCTGGAGTGATATCTTGCAAACATTTTTTTAAAATTGTTGAACATTAAGAATGAGAACAGCAAAGTACCTTTTTAATGTCTGATATTGTTTAATGCAAACTGTGGTATCAAATAGAAATAGAATTATAAATATAGATCTCTGATTCACCTCTCTATGTACTCTCCTGTCCTAAAATAAAGCAGAAAAATACATAAGCCTCCACAGGAAGACATCAGTACAGTTGTGCTGAATTCTTAGTGCTAGACCAGCACTTACAGCTCTGTGTATTAGTTGCCCTAGATTATAAATCCTCCCCGGCTCTTAACTATTCAGATACCAAGGGATTCGTTTGCTACTGCTGCATTATAGTATGTCAATCCAGTGCCAATTTAACATTTCTTATATTTATTTTGCAAGTGTTTTATTTCTTAAGGGGCTTTAAACATTTAAAACCTTTAGAAAGCTATATATTTTCGTACAGTTTTCTATGACTTCAAGGTTGTTTATGCTGCTTGGGTTGTTATCTAACATTCCCGGTTAGCCCCTTACACAATTCAGTGGGCATGTGGGCTGCGCATTTAAGGTAGCAAATCTTATGCCATCTGGTTTGGGTACCTAGGATATCATCAGTAGTGAGCTATACTTGCAAGATAATTTTGCAAAACGAGGGCTTCTAAGACTATAACTAGCTTTATATCCCACCAATTTGATGTTTATTTCCAAGCTGTGATCATGCGTTTCAGGGCAATCATCTAAGAGCAAAAGGTTGCAATTGGGGAATTTTTGCATTTATGTTCTTATTCTTTCATTATTCCATAGTATATGTATTTTTTCTCCAACTAGAGAATAATATCTGATCTTCTATTTGTTTTTTGTTTTCAAATCTCTCCCACTCTGCCAGTACCTGCACAGAGGTAGATACAGAGTTAGAAATTAACTGCAGAGTTTCTCAAGGTGTCCTTATAGACACTGAAGCATCTGTTCTTGAAAATGGCTCTGTAGGTGGGTTCATGGCTGATTGAATATTCATGAGAATTGACCACTAATGGAGTCATAGGCTATAGAAGATTTCTAAGGTTCCACAGTTCTCTTGTGGGGTTCTGTCTCCTACCCTCACTATGAAATTCCTGGAGGAAGAAACATATTCCCTTAATTCAATCATTTATTCACCAAATATGCACGAATGGGTCCTATGTGCTAGTTACTACACTAGCCTTTGATAATGGAACACTGGACAGAACAATGACATCTTCACTTATCTCTTTATGATAGTTTATAGCTTTTTTTATGATAGCTTTATAGCTTACAACTGACAGGAGGCCTTTTAATAACTAAAAGTAATAAAGGCCCATCTGGCACATTTCCCTATGGTGAAGTCTGTGCTTTCTTCTCCTTTCCTTAGCTCTTCTCTCAAGCTCCTCTCACTGTAATGGAGTGAAAAATCAGTTTTCTCCCTTACTAAGTTTTAGTCACAAAGATACAGGTACAGAAAACTTGTAAACTGAGCAAATAGCCAATTACCAAATATTAATGAGCAACTAGTATATATGGTTCATTCATTTACTAGTCAGACCTTGTTGAGCAGGTACTATGTGGCAGGCACCAATCCAGGCACTGTTCTACCGTTAGGTAGGAGGAAAACAAGTATAAAGTGAAGATGAACATTTTCAACCTAGAGTCTGTTTTTCTCCTCTAATTAATTGGAAACAAATGGCCTGAATGGTATCTAATCACTACCACACCCAAGTCCTCCAAAGGGAACTGGGCAGTACTCTTCAGCCAACTGCCCAGCTTGTCAATTTCAATAACCTTTGGTTCGAAGACAAGGAAAAAATACACAAAAAGCAAAACTTCCTCATCTGTACTCTCTGGCCTTCAGGCTGAAATGTCAGCAGATTATAAATGCTGCCTCATTATTGAGTAGAAGCCTAATTACGTGGAATGGAGGGACCGTGTTTGGATAGTCCAGGAGCTGGAAGAACTTTTCCATCATACAGAGCTGCCACTCCCTTTCTGGGAATTATTGATTCTGTGTCTTCCTCAGAGGAGGGTCAAGCCTGCTGTGCTGACCAGGCATGTCCCATTTAGGATATCCTCCCTCAGCACATTGGGCTTGATCCTGCTTTAGGTTTTTTTTTTTTTTTTTTACATTCCTCATGCTCTGAAACACAGTGAGAGGAAGCATTTGGGTTTAATAGCAAATGTAAAAGCTCAGTAAAATGAAATGTATCTAGGTTCCTCACCTTCCCTAGAGCAAGACAATATTAGTTTTACAGATTATATAACACTCCTTTCTTTGTGCTGTTCTCTTGCTGAAGTAATGACAATGATTCTCCACCATTTATTAGATCATGTTCAAATTTATCCACTCCACAATTGTGACCTTTGCATAACCTCAACCCACTCTGCCCATTTTGATTACCTTTTGCCACACTGGGCCATACACCTTCCTCTTTGGAAATCTCATCTTTTTTGTTTTTAAGAGCTGTATAGCTAAAATCTGTCTATTTCTTCCTCTCTTACCTGAATGTATTTTGAATTCCTGTATGTACCATTCCATGTATGTTTCACACCTTTGAGTACTGAATTGTATACTGTCTTCAAAATATGTAGAGAGAATCCACCACAGAATAATGAGTTAGATTTTTTTCTTTTACCTAAATGATCTGACTAATAGTGCTCATATACTGTGACACAGTAATCTCACCACGATGTAGTTATATAAAGGAAATCAGTAGAAAAAGGTGAATATACATGGATGCTCATTGTACCTGGGGATGGGTGCTGGGGCTAAATTTCCAACATTAGGGGACTGGGCAATTAAATTATTGTGTATCAACTCCAAGGAATATTATTTTGACATTAAAATTATAGAGTTTAGCAACATGGAAACTTAAAAGAATCTAATCATAAATGAAAGCAGAATAAAAACTATGATTACGGTTTTTGCAACCACATATGTGTGTATACAGAAGAGAAGTGTAAAAAAGAAAAAAAATGAAAGCTGTTCCTGAGGGCAAGAATTTTTGTCTATTTTATTTAGTGCTCTAGTTTCAAAATCTAGAACCATGCCTGGCACATAATAGATGCTTAATAAATATTTGTTGAGAGAATGAATAAGGGTATATAATGAGAGATGGGACTGTAGGTAATTTGTCTTCTTTTATTAGTTCCTTTTCCATTAAAATGATCTCTGTTAAAAAAAAAGGAGGGGGGTAACATAAGGAAATATTCACTGATAACTAAAACACATTCTTGATTCTTACATGGATACTTTTGGGGTAACCTCAGGTGAGGGAAAGAGAGAGCAATGTTCAATGGCTCATATTATTCTGTCTAGTTCTCATAATAATCCATTGAGGTAAGTATTGTTATCATTTTATATATGAAGAGACTTAGAGAAATAACTTGCTTAAGACACCCATGAGTTTTCTCTCTCAGTCACACTGCTACATATGATAGGTGGTACAACTCTATTTAAATAAGTCTTTGAACACAAAACAAAAACAGACCTAAAATATATCAAGATCATATAAGGGATTGATAAAGTAGGATTTAACATAGTGGGCAAACTATGGAGAACAGTATGGAGATTCCTTAAAAAAACTACAAATAGAACTACCATACGACCCCGCAATCCCACTACTAGGCAATTACCCTGAGAAAAACCATAATTAATTCAAAAAGAGTCATGTACCACAATGTTCACTGTAGCTGTATTTACAATAGCCAGGACATGGAAGCAACCTAAGTGTCCATCGACAGATGAACGGATAAAGATGTGGCACATATATACAATGGAATATTACTCAGCCATAAAAAGAAACAAAATTGAGTTATTTGTAGTGAGGTGGATGGACCTAGAGTCTGTCATACAGAGTGAAGCAAGTCAGAAAGAGAAAATCAAATACCATATACTAACACATATATATGGAATCTTAAAAAAAAAAAATGGTCATGAAGAACCTAGGGGCAAGACGGGAATAAAGACGCAGACCTACTAGAGAATGGACTTGAGGATATGGGGAGGGGGAAGGGTAAGCTGGGACAAAGTGAGAGAGTGGCATGGACATATATACACTACCAAATGTAGGGTGGATAGCTAGTGGGAAGCAGCCGCATAGCACAGGGAGATCAGCTCGGGGGTTTGTGACCACCTAGAGGGGTGGGATAGGGAGGGTGGGAGGGAGGGAGACACAAGAGGGAGGAGATATGGGGATATATGTATATGTATAACTGATTCACTTTGTTATACAGCAGAAACTAACACACCATTGTAAAACAATTATACTCCAATAAATATGTTAAAAAAATAAAATAGTGGGCAAGATGCAGAGGCCAGAGGGTGTACAGCACCCACATCGCTGATTCTCTGTCTAGGCTTACTGAAGTACAATGCACAAAATAAAAAATTTAAAAAATTTTTTAAATAACTTTGTGAAAGCAGCACAGTCCCTTCAGCAGTATTTAGGTTAATATGCCACTCCTCCTCTCATACTTGAGATTGTGACTACCCTAACTGATAGCAAATGCAGTGTCAAGGCACTGAATCGTGTTGTCTCAATTTATGAAACTGCAATCTTCTGTGTATTTGAATGCTCATGGATTGCTCTAAGTGATTGGATTTAAAGTGAGCAGAGTAAGGTAGTCAGCATTACAATTTCATGTGAGGATGGCCTTTTTATCCTTATATATGTGGAAGTAAGTGACAGGAATGGGATCACTTTATTATTTAGTTCATCTAAGTGTTCTCCTCTATCAGCTTCAGAGCAAAGAAAGACAAAGGTTTAATCTTTGTAGAAGGTGCTCAGCAGAATGTTTTACCAGCTTGAACTGTAACTGTTTCCATACAAGAGCAGTGGGTTGCTTCTGTATCAATGTGTGTGTGTGTGCACATGTGCACGTGTGCGAGACAGATGGTCAGGGCTGGAGATGGATGACGTGCAAACTTTTTTTTTTTTTTTTTAGTCTCTTACGTATTGCCTAGATTTGCTTGTGTCCTAAGACCAACTCTAGAAAGACGTGGTGGCAACCTTCTCAGGTCAGTCTCTGAGAAGAACTCTAGAGAGTTCCAGATTCTCTTGCAATATTAGAGATTCAGGGTGAAAAATACTGGGCACTGCTGTAGACTGAATGTTTGTGTTCTCCCAAGATTCATATGTTGAAACTTAATCACCAATGTGATCGTATTTGGAGTTGGGGTCTTTGTGAGGTCATGAGGGTGGACCCCTCATGAATGTGATTAGTGCCCTTATAAAAGAGATCACAGAGAGTTCCCTTCCCCTTGGACCACATGAGGACCCAGCCAGTTAGAAGACAGTTGTCTATAAACCAAGAAGCAGACTCTCAAGAGACACTGAATATGCCAGGGCCTTTATCTTGGAATCCCCAGCCTCCAGAACTATGAGAAATAAATTTCTGTTGTTTAAGCCATTCATTCTATCATTTTTTTTTTTTTTTAATCATAGGCTGGACTAAGGCACTAAATTGTAATGTCCTCGTCTTGGTCATTTCAGGCTGCTGTAACAAAGTGCCATGGACTGGGTGGCTTATACACAACAGAAATTTGTTTCTCACAGTTCTGAATGCTTCAAGTCCAAAATCAGAGTGCCAGCATGGTTGGGTTCCAGTAAGAGCCCTCTTCTGGGTCACAGACAGCTGTTTTCGCTTTGCATCCTCACATATTGGAAAGGGTGAGAATGCTCTCTGGGGACACTAATCCCATATAGGAGGTCTCTACCCTTGTGACCTTATTATGACCATATCACCTCCCACAGGGCCACCTTCTAATAAGATCACATGGGGGATTAGGATTTCAAATGTGAATTTGGAGGGAGCACAAACATTCAACCCATAACAGTCCTCACACTTTTTTTCTTTTTTTAATCAATACTCTTTTTGCAAGGAGAGCAAAAATTGAAATTTAAAGCATTGTTGCTGATTTCTCATTAGGCATAAGGGTAGAGCCCAATGGCTTTTAATTTTATTCCTAAAACCAACTTCAAGGATTCTTCCTTATTACTTTAAACTTTTCTAGTAGCATGTCTCATACATTAAAATAGTTTGGGCATAAAATGACAAATAGGACAAAATTAGCCTCTTCCATCCTTTATTTATTTATTTATTTTGATGTTGTTTCCTTTCTTTGGCAAGATTCCCTCTTCAGCATGTGGAACTACCCACCTCTACTCAGCTCCCACCATCCAGTAGCCACTGTCCAATACAGGCTTGCTTCTGCCTCTGAGAAGCTATATAAATGTATGTAATCTTGTCTTTCTCACGTCTTCCTTATTAAGAGTTCTCATCTGAAAAATGCCTTTCTCCTGGGATTATTGTAAATATTCAAATAGATGCTCTATAGCTTGTTTGTTTTGATAATGTGAAGTGCTATACAAATCTTATTTTTATTATAATGCCCCCACAGATTCAGGGTTCCAGACTCCAGTGCATTCCCATCAAAATCCCTTTAGGACCTAATAGGTGACAGGCAATAAAAAGAAGCATTAATAGATGATGAAAACTAAATCAAATGGTACAGGTGGGTCAATCTTGATGAAAAGTAATCACTAGATATAGCAAAGGACTAGAGATTGTTAGGGAGCTTGAAAAAGTAGTTTTGGGAGGCTAGAAAGTTGGAAAACCTGACTGGAGTCATTTCAAAAAAAGAATGGGTGGAAGAGGAATCAGATATACTAAGTATAGGCAACTCTTTTGAGAAATTTTGCCGTAATAAAGCAAACAAATGAATTGGTAGCTGGAAAGAGACATACACTCCAGAGCAGGCTTGTTTGAAAGCAAGCTAATGAGAAGGATTCAGTAGAGAGGAAAAAATGATGATGCAGGACAAGGTTGCTGGAGCATCCTTGGACAGACAAAAAAGGATTAGATGGGGTGCCCAAAGGAGGTGTCCTTAGCAGCACAGACACTGCATCTACCATAACAGGGCAGAAGGCAGCTCTGATGCTGCTAGCTGGGTGGGTATGGTGGTGGGAACCTGTGAAAGTTGTCCCCTAATGGGTTCTTTTTTCTTTGTGGAATAGGAAGCAAGGTCATAAAAGTGAGAGTTGAGCTGGAGTTAAACAGGAAAGGGAGTGGAATATACATCTGGGATTGTGGAGGAGGAAATGGACTAGAATTCTGCGGTATGATTTCTGGGCGGCATTAAGAGCCTGGTTGAGATCTGCAGTCTTTAATTTAAAGTGATAGGTTATAGGCACAGAGTAGAAGACAATTTGGATTTCCCCACGGCTGAAGTTTTACTAAATGAGTACAGCGAAGCCAGAGGGGCCAAGAGAATTTAGGGGAGTGCTAGGGAGTGGTAATAATGGTTGACCGTGGGGTTTAAAGGGAAGTTAAGGACTTGAGAAGGCTGAGAGCCAGTGAAATGGGGGTAGGATCAGTGTCAGATCCAAGGACTGCTGGAGTCAGGGAGCAGAAGAAAAGAACTGAAAATAAGAGAGAGGGTGGGCAGAGCCTGGAGTTTACCGTTGAGATCATGGAGGAATCACGGTTAATCAGGGTAAGTGTGTACGGTAACCAGTCTTCCCGTGGACACGTACGTGGCTTGCTTCCTCACCCTCTTTTGGTTTTCGCCCCCCACCCACTTCTCCCTCTCCTCACTAGCTCATTTAAACCTGCAGCTTCTCCTCAGACTCACTGGTGCTCGGTGTCCCCATTTTCTATTTTGTATTTCCTCAAATAGTTGTTTACATCTCATATTCTGTATACATTTATGTATTTATTTTGCTTATTAAATGCCTTCCTCCATTCGTCCTCAGTGAGGACCAGAATTTAAGTCTGTTTGGATACATGTACCATCTTTACTGACTAGAACATTGCCTGGCACAGAGCAGACGAGGCACTCGATATACTTTTTGTTAAATGACTTGAATAAAGCAACTTTATATTTTAATACAGGAATTCCAAAGAGCCAATAAGATTCATCAAGTTCTCTTAATCTTATGGCTTCTTCTAGATAGTGGAATTTTCTGAACAGCTTATGACAAATTAGTGAAGTTCCTATTCATTCTAACTATTTTTGAATAGAAATCTAAATAAATGGAGACTGTGGAAGTGGTTTTTTTTTTTTACTCTAAATGGGATTAAATAGAACACTATTTAACCTTTTTTTTTTTTTTTTTTTTTTTTTTTTTTTTAACCATTCTAGGTCACTGTTATAAAATTAACTCTTGGACTCTCCCAAGGTGAGTGTGAATTTTGGTCCCTTTGCAAAGGGTTCTTAGTGATCTTGAGATCACAATACTTTTAGTTGAATCTCTTCCTTTTGTCTCCTGCTTTCTGTCATGTCACCAGCTATTACTTTGTACTCCTATGTGTATACGTGCCTGTAACAGCTCGTTCCACTACCACTCCTGCCCCGACCCCATAATTCTCTGTCTTCATGTACTTTGGACTGATTTTAAAGGATCTACGTGAAATAAGAGAATATAGGACTTCCCTGGTGGTGCAGTGGTTAAGATTCCGCCTGCCAATGCAGGGGACATGGGTTCAAGCCCTGGTCCGGGAAGATCCCACATGCTGCCGAGCAACCAAGCCCATGCACCACAACTACTGAGCCTGAGCTCTAGAGCCCACAAGCCACAACTACTGAAGCCCATGTGCCTAGAGCCCGTGCTCCGCAACAAGAGAAGACGCTGCAATGAGAAGCCTGCACACCCTAACAAAGAGTAGGCCCTGCTCACAACTAGAGAAAGACCATGCACAGCAACGAAGACCCAACGTAGCCAAATTAATCAATTAATTTTTTTAAAAAAAGAGAATATGGACACTAAGTGAGGGCACGGGGGCCACTCTTTTTTTTTTTTTTTTTTTTTGTGGTATGCGGGCCTCTCACTGTTGTGGCCTCTCCCATTGCGGAGCACAGGCTCCGGATGCGCAGGCCTAGCGGCCATGGCTCACGGGCTTAGTTGCTCCGCGGCATGTGGGATCTTCCCGGACCAGGGCACGAACCCGTCTCCTGCATTGGCAGGCGGATTCTCAACCACTGCGCCACCACGGAAGCCCCCGGGGGCCACTCTTAATGGGATTAAGGTCTAGGCAACACCAGTTTCTGCTGTCTTTATTGCCTACTGCTAGGTTCTTAACTGTGTGCTAAAGAGGTGAGATTGATCGACATTTGAATTATTAAGAGGTGAGGTGTTACTGTCATTTACATCACGTGATATTTTGGCCTGTCAAATCCCTTCTTTCCCACATGGACAGCTGCCTCCTCCATCTATTCATCTGGTCCATTCTATGCAGGTCGAGCTGAACACATAACGCTGCATGAAAATGTAGGAGAAGTAGTAAGGATACCAATTAAGGTCCTCCGATTGGAGAAACCTGCTCTGAAAATGTGCCCATTAACAAAGTTCCATAGGCCCTTAGGACAAAGTTCCATCTGAAGACACAGTCTTACTGAAGCAGCAAATGGTGAAACATTTAAAAAAGAAAAAGAAAAAAAGTATTCGAGTGGTTTTACAAATAATGCAGAGGTCTATGATAAATCTTGAAATTTTCACCTGACGTAGATTTAAATAGCACAGGTACGTCATGCAGCAATAGACATTTGGTTACTTAACAAATACTCCTATAGCTGCAGGTAATACATTTATATTTTTTGTTGTGTGTGCTATTCAGAGCCGCCATCCCAGAGTCAAGAAAGCACAGTTCTGTGACTGGTCTCTGATACAAACTGTCAAGAGTCACAGCCTTGACCATTATGCCTTCTGGATGTCAGTTTCCTCATCTGTTAAAACCATCCCTGACGTCTGTCTTAGAGTTTAAATTCTACAACACGTTGCCCTGGATTAAAGGATTGAGGAGTTCTGGTTCCACCCAGTAGAGGGTAGTGTTACCTAGACAAGGTCCCAGCATGAGCCCAGCACAGATGGAGCAGTGGAAGCAGAATTTAGAACATAGAACGGGTAGCTGCCTACCTCCCTGTCTTGAGTCACCAGACCACAAATGCTTCTCCACAAAATAGCAATCTCCAGCAAGTGTAGAAATGCACTCCTCCTCAGTCGTTTGCCACTATTCCTAAAATGGACACATTACTCATTGCTACTGGAATACGAACAGGAATTTAAACTCCTACAATCTGTGTTGTTTTCTGAAATTTAAAGTTTGTTCTATGAATACATTCATTTATATAAAATACAGCAGCTTGTCTATACATATTGAACGTTTAAAAATTACAGTTGAAAGTCACAGATTTTTTCCTCCTGCAAAAATATTTAAGAAGTATTTATAAAGTTTGATGATGTTTAATATCATGCCGAGAACGGAAACCTTAATTGCACTTTTTAATATATAAATAGCAAAAGTCACTGGCCTGTGATAGACAGATAATTAAAGTTCTAGGTGTCAAATCCATAGTCCTAGTACTGGACGAAACCCTGAATCTCCATCAGCCTGTGAAGTTTACAGAGGGCCTCACACTGGAGTGGCCCCCATGGGAGCCCCAGAAGCTGTCTAAGAACACATTCTCAAATAGCAAGTCCTGTCTGCTGGGATACGATTGAGGCACATAAAGTAAAATAGTGGCAGGATTAGGTAGTTTAAGATGCCGTCTCTTCAGTACAAATAGTAACTCAGTAGGAGATATGAAAGTATTTGTTGAAAAAGCGACAAAATGGACGAATGAAGACGTCAGTATAAAATATAGTCCATGGAGAAGTCTTCATTAAGGGCTACTGTTTAACAACAAAAAAAGAAAAATTAGGCAGTACATGTAAAAATGCACTGAAAGATCAAAGGTACTATGCACATGTAAGATATTACTATCATCATTATTATAATTTGGGGGGTTCAGGACCACCTTGAGACCCTGTACTAAGGGACCTTAGAAAGCTATTTTGGTGAAACTTTCCAACTTCTGCTTCCTCTTTGATCTTTATCACTGATAGAGGGCCTACTTACTTTTTTGGTTTTCTTTTAGTATAAATACTGAAGCCTGAAAGGAAAGAGTGAATAGAAGAACGTTGTAAGCCGACCTGGGTCAGGAAAGCACTGTGCCCTGTTCAAGTCCCAGGCTAGAGAACCACAGCCTGTCTTCCCATGCAATGCACACCACCTTTGCTATTCCTGGCTGTAAGACTGCACCCTTTTGGGGGGAGTTAAAAGTTTCTCAGATCAGGAGGAAGCCTGGCTACTTGAGAGAAAATAAAATCACGATCCACCTGCCTCCTCTTTTGCCTGTAGCAGCTGTAAGTGCAATAAAATGTGAGAGTAAAAACAAATTTGCTATGGCAACAAAGTATACTCTAATAATGAGGATGGTGTCTATCAAGCAGGAGCAGCTAGAACTTTAGGGAGAGGGAAAGGAAGTACACCTTGAAGAAGTAGGAAGAAAACACATTAAAAGTTTAAAGTTTACCATTCGCCAGCCTACATACTGTTGGCCCATTTAGACAAGATGGATTTGTATCTTGGCTAACTTCCTCCTAGCAGTATTCTAACAAAGCAGGGTTTTATATTTTGGGGTAGAGGGTACCTAGTACTTCCTAAAAGCAGATAGAAGGAGAGATCAGACCCTCTGATATAGAAACATGGAACAGTGTGCCATCGATGGGTGACACACAGAGGTCTGGGTATCTAGATCCTTTGCTTTACCACTGGGCTTCCCGGGGCTTGGTCCAAATTCTTTGACAAGATAATTCTCAAGAAAGATTTCAGAAAAATGGCTACCAAGCCGGATAGGGGCCCGGAAACAATACAAACCCATCATGAGTAGGCTGAACATAGAAGTCAAGGACCTAAAGGAAAATAAAGAGGAACTGCTGAGAATCAGACACTGGGTTGAGGTAGATTGAATTTATTCCATCAAAAAAATTTAAATTAAGGCATTCAGAATTGGCTAGCTTATGCTGCAGAATACATCAACACCAACATTTTTAGTGATTTAAGCAACAAAGGTTAATTTCTCATTCACAGTATCTGTCAATCACACCTAAGTAGGGAGTTCAGCTCCATGTCCTCCTCATCTTGGGATTTTGCCAGTTGTGAGGATCTTATGTCAGAGTTAAATGCCCTGATCTAAAAGTGACATATGTTGCTCATGTTACTTCTGCCTAACCCTTTGGCCAGAACAACACTATCCAATTTCAAGAAGGGAGAATCTTCCCATGTGTCTGGAAGAAGAAAAGTAGATATAGACACATATTATAAGTCTCTACCATAGTTTGAGTGCACTGGGAATTTTTATATGAGATGTATATGCCAAAGCTTATATGTAAAATACACGGGACTGCCCTGGTGACGCAGTGGTTAAGAATCCACCTGTCAATGCAGGGGACACGGGTTCGAGCCCTGGTCCGGGAAGATCCCACATGCTGCAGAGCAACTAAGCCCGTGCGCCACAACTACTGAAGCCTGTGCACCTATAGCCCGTGCTCCGCAACAAGAGAAGCCACCGCAATGAGGAGCCCGCGCACCGCAACTAGAGAAAGCCCACTCACAGCAATGAAGATCCAACACAGCCAAAAATAAATAAATCCTTTATATTTTCTGGGAAAGTACTGGGCCATTGTGTTATATAAAAACAGCCTTCTTCCCTTCAAGAATGTGTGGGTATGAGGACAGGGGTGTGCTGAGCATCCTGGAAAACACTGGTAGATGGTTGTGGTCATTTGGACCCACATTTGAAACTGAAGGGTTTCAGACTCTGACTGCCGGCAAGAGTTCAGTGGCAAAGTTCTGCAAGGATGTAGGTTGAGGCCTCATCATCGTTCCAAAGGCAAAAAGATGGATCTAAGGATGAGGCTTCTCAAAAATCAGAAAGCTGCCAGAACCTCGTTCGTGATGGCTGTTCGCAGACCTTTTTCCTCTTCTAGATCTTTACTAAGGGTGTCCCCCAACTTAACACAAATAACAAAACAAACTAAAACAAAGCCTGTATTCCCCGTTCCCCTTACTTAATTTCATCACACTCAGTTCAAACTCTATTTCTAACTCATTCCACTCTTTGTGCACTAATACTCAGCATGAGTTTCCTTTTTTTTTTTTTTTTTGGTGGTACGCAGGACTCTCACTGTTGTGGCCTCTCCCGTTGCGGAGTGGACTCCCAACCACTGCGCCACCAGGGAACCCCTAATGGTTCCTTAACATTCCATGGATTTTACTTTTTCTCTCCACTCAGCCTAAGTTCCATGACAGTAACCTTACCTCTGACCCTTTCTCTTTTGTCGTCTCTTCTAGCACTTAGCACAGGGCTGTGACAGAGTTAGCCAGCAATACATATTTATTTGATTATACCAGTGATTGGAAAGGGAAACATTTTTATTGAGAACAGTGCCCCAGGCTAATGCAAATATACTTTAGGTAACTATGTTGTCATTGAAAACTATATTTTAAAAGACAGCTCTCTGATTTGGCATCTGCCATCACTTTAGTTCCCTCAAGCCACCTTCCAATGAGGTGGAAAAGGCAGTAAAAGAGAGAAAGTGAGTAGCTAGTGATGAGAACAATATGGCCTAGGGAAATAAGAGGTGAACTGGAACCTGGCTCCTGAATTCTAATCTTGATTCTGCCATTCACTAGCTCTGTAAAGATGGGCCTCGACATCTTCATCTATGAAAAGGGGTACTTGCAGTTGCCTTGCCTACTTCACGGAATGCTGAGAGAATTGAATAAAATCATGTAAGCTAAAGGAATCTGAAACCTTTAAAATACTTGACAAATATCATTTTCAAGTGGGATCATTAAGAAGGACTTAGTTGTGTCTAATGTCTTCTGTGCTATCAGAGCAATTTCAGGATGGGTAGCGGATACAGAGTAAACCCCTGAGAGCACATGCTCTGAACTCTGAAAGATGTGTATCTAATCAGCACGAGGTCCTATTGCTCATCGCCGGGGGTTTCTCCCTGGGCATCCAGTTCAGTCTGTAAAGTGGTATATTTATAACTTTCTGAAGCCTCTGAGAATCCCAGGAAATAAGAGTGTGATCTGATTGTGACTGTAGTTTGCGGGTTAATATCGCCGCCAGGCTGGTGGTGATTTCTAACAAAAGCAAAACAGCAGGTATCCGTGAGAGAAGGGCACTAAAGCTTTCCGCATCTCTGAGAGGGGCCGCTTCCCCTCCCTTCATGTTTCTCTTCCTCCCTCCCATCTGGAGCAGAAAAGACCACAGCTGGAGCCAGAATAAGCCTGCTCAACTGCAGAAGCTGATATGAGACCGGGGTTGGGGGGGGGGGATGGGGGGCGGCGGGGGACGGGGGACAAGGCCAGTGGGCGCGCTCTGGCAGTAGAGAGAGAATTACCAATGGCGGGAGAAGCTCAGATGGGGTTTGGTGGTCGTGGATAGGAAATAACGAGTCCCCTTCATGAATCGTAGGGATTCTGTGCGGAAGCGATGTTAATATGTGAGCCCAGCGGCACATCCCACAGAGAAGCTGTCATGGTGGGGAATGTGGCAGATACGCCAGTGTGAAGGCAGGAGGCCTGGGCTTGAGTTTTAGTGCCAACTTTATTAGCTCCACCCTTAGTTTCTCTGAACATTTGTTGTCTCATCTGAAGAATGGCAAAAGAGGAGGGAGATTAAAAGCTAGTTCAAAGCTTTGGTGTCAGAACTGAATGAGAATACTCTTATAAAAGAAGCCCTTTTGTAAGCAATCAGTGGATCATTTGTAATCATGAAGGACTTTATGTCCGTATTCTGCACTTCCTCAAGAGAGCTAGGCAGTGAGGATTGTGAACAACTGTGATATAGAAGGAGAGAAACAGACCTGGTAGTAGAAGAATTTACATCCAGCATCATGGACATAACACAACCTGAATTCTTCACCACGGGGAAAGCAGAGTCAGAGTTCTATGATCGTATCATGGCAACTCTGAGACTTTGGTTGCGAGGCTATTCAGCAAATGTTATGTGGCCTGACAAAGATACCCACATCCTAAGCCCCAGAACTTATGAATATGTTATTTTACATGGCAATAGGGAATTAAGGTTGCAGACGGTATTAAAGCTGCAAATTAGCTGATGCCCAAAATAGAAAGATTATCCGATAGACCCAATGTAATCAAAAGGGTCCTTAAAAGTGGAAAAGAGAGTCAGAGGAAGAAACGCAATGACAGAAGCAGAGTCAGAGTGATGCAATGTGAGAACTCAACCAGACATTGCTGGCTTTGAAGATGGAGAAGTGGCCCATGAGCTACAGGGTGTAGGCAGTCTCTGTGTGCTAGAAAAGGCAAGGGAATGATTGGTTTTCCCCTAGAATCTCAAGAAGGAACGCAGTAAGATCTTCAGCCTATACTTTGATTTTAGTGCAGTAAGATTCCTGTCAGATCTCTAACCTACAGAATGATGAGATAATAAATCTGTACTGTTTTAAACCACTGAGTGTGAGATACTGTATACAGCAGCAATAGAAAACAAATGTAACACTCAAAACAAGATATTTGATACTAAGGAAGGTCTTTTGAATGATAATATCAAAAGGTTTGCACATCAGAAAGGTGAGCTTGTAAGTGAAACAAAGAATTCAGAGGGTTAATATAAACTGTAAAAAGGACATGAAGTTGTCATTTTTAACATCTGTCCCACAGCCTAAAGAAACAAGATTAAATTTGAGAGAATCACCAAAATTCATCCTCTTCACTGAGTAATCTTTCTATAACACAAATCTGATCTTGGCAAGCCCTTGTTTGAATCCTTTGTGGACTTCACATTGCCAAAATAATATATTTAAAATTTTATCTCTGCGATTTAACTTATTTCTCCAATTGCATCTCCTTCAACTGTTCCATAAGCTAAAATACAGGCGAAAATCTTGTCATGGCAAATATATTCCTATTATTGAAAGTGCTGGGCTTTCTATGTCTCTGCACATATAGTATGTTTTCCACTTAAAATATACTTCATTTCCAGTAATGCCATTTGCAGCAACATGGATGGACCTAGAAATTATCATACTAAATGAAGAAAGTCAGAGAAAGACAAATACCATATGATATCACTTCTATGTGGAACCTAAAATATAACACAAATGAACTTATTTACAAAACAGAAACAGACTCACAGACATAGAAAACAAACTTCTGGTTACCAAAAGGGAAAGGCATGGGGAGGGATAAATCAGGAGTTTGGGATGAGCAGATATAAACTACTATATATAAAATAGATAATAACTCTATAGCACAGGGAACTATATTCAATATCTTGTAATAAACCATAATGGAAAACAATATGAAAAATATGTATATATATGCACACACACACGTATACATGTACATGTATGTATGTATAGACATAGTTTTCTTTTAAAAAACTGAATGACTTTGCTGTACACCAGAAACTAATACAACATTGTAAATCAACTATACTTCAATTAAAAAAAAATTCTTCATTTCCTTCAGTTTGCAAACTCTGACTTGTCTTTCAGTTTAAATGATACCTCTTCAGGAACACACTTCTCTAACAAAGAAGCCTGACTTAGATTCTGTAAGCAGACATGTGTTAATTTTTTAGCTGATCACCGTCCAACCCGCCACCCTTTCTGTTATCAGCGTGCTCTCCCTTTGGGGAATTCAGCATTGTGCACAGTATTTTGGTGAGAGGGATTCCCAATGTCCACGTCTCACTGTTGGCGGCTCCTTTTAAAACTTGAAGTTAGCAAGCCAAATTCTTCTTGTCTCCACCCACTATAGCCCAAGGATAAGTATGTGATCTAAAATTGATCCAGTTCCCAGCAGTTTGAACTTTGAGTGAATGATGCAAAAAAATAAGTTCACAGAGTGATCATAAGGAGTGCAATGGCCAGCAGACTGGATTTTGTTCCACAGCATGGTCTTTGCTTGCTTGATTCCTGCCCAATTTTCAAGCCTACTTTCCCAGCCCCTTCACCTTCTCTTACTGTCTTTCCAATATTTTTTCCCCCTAAATCAAGCCAGAGTCAATTTCTCTTCTTACATTAAGAGTCATCACTGATAGATGCTTCTTTCTCTGGGCTCCCATACCACATTGTTGATGCACATATTATAATACCTATCACTTATACTGTTTACTTTATTTAGTTATTCATAATTAGGATGGGTTTGAAATAGCTCTGACCATCTCATGGCCAAACTGGATACAGCAAAGTTGTGCTTTATCTGATCAATCAGTTAGATTTTTTAAAATAGGGAATAACTTTTGGAATTTTTAAATACAATGTTAAGGGGGAAACTTGCAGAGAAAAATCACATTGACTTAAGCATATGTAGTGTGATAAAGCCTATGAAGGAAGTATGATATGTCTATGGGGTCAGTCAAGGATGGAGACGATAACGGAATAGCAAGGCAGAGACTCATGAGACAATGGATTGAAGCAGAGGATACGGAGCTTGGAGTAGACAGTCAGTTGTGTTAGATTCGATATTTGTGTGTAATTGTAAAGAAGGACCTACAGAGTTCACTGTGATGTGTAAGAGGATCAATATTAAGAAATTAAGAGCCCCTAAACCCTGAGAAATTTATGGAACAAAGTCTCTGATACTTAAAGAAAATACTAAGCTGTAAAATAAATATAAGAAAAATCAAAAACACGTTTGAAGTTTCCTGTGATAATTTCTTTTGAAATCTAAAATATTAGTATTTTCAAAAATATTTCTTGTTGTTTTTCGGGTATCTCTGAACTGTTTATACCTTAATCACTGGCTTAGTCTGCCTGTTGTTGATTCAGTCCTGCATATGCTGGACATTCAGTGAATGAAAATCAATGGATTTGACCATCTTCTGGTGAAACAAAGCAAGTTGTTTAGGTAACAGGTGGAGTTTTTGTTGGTGGTGTTATTTTTGTTGGCCAGGGGGTTGCCTTGGGGATTAAGGGATGGAGCATTTCAGAATGCCAACCATGAACCTCGAAAGCTCGTTTTTTCATCCTACAGTCTAGTGGCTGTATCTATTTCAGTCTGAGCTTGAGAAAAAAAGGTCATGGATAAGGTAAGTCTCCCATGCAGCTGTTGGATAAAGGAACTTTCGTATTTTCGTGGTGTAGGTAGTAATATTCTTTTCAAATGAGATCTTTGGAAAGAATTTTTCTGAAGACTTAGAATGAAAATACCTGGACCGGTTTCTGAATGCAGAAGGCAAGTTTCACCTCAGGTGTTAAGCATTTGAATTAGGCCATATCCTGTGGAGTCGTGCAATATCAAATGCTTTTGGATCACGTTCACTGACCAGTTCTTCAAAAGGGGTGTCTTATTTTTAGCTCATTTTCTCACAAAGTTCATGAAGAAAATGCCACTGTTTTGTAGGAGCAGACTCTAAAAGGTGGAAACTTTGCATCTATTACACAGCCATTAAGCCTCATCAGCCTCCCCCACTGCTAACCTATATACTATATCAAGACAGGAAAGCATGGATAACATTAAAATCGACCATAAATAAAGTTCCCACATTAAAATATTTTCCTGTCTCTGAAATTATTGCCAAGATCTGTTAATGGAGAAACATTAACAAGACATGCAAGGTGCACGTATGCGTACATGTGTGCATGTGTGTGTGAGCACGCGTGTGGAGGGGTGTGTGTGTTTGGAGGTTGAGTGGTATGACACCTCTAAGAAGCGTTCTATGCACAAAATCTAGTTGAGCACTCACAGAAAGACTTTATAAACCTTTCCCTAAATGCAACTCAGCTATCGAACACAAAGCACAAACAGGGCTATTACACTTGCTCAGGCCAGCTAGAGGCCTCGTTCTGAGTGTTACAGTCTTTTCAGGTTTCCAGTGGATACCATTCACCTCAAATTGTGTAACTTAAATTCACTAGATGTTCAGTGTGCTGGCCTCCACGCACCACCTCCCAAATTTTTTAGACTTACTGGATTTTCCTGCAGCTACATGAAAATAACTGTTTCATCATACAGTGATTGAGCTTTTAGTGCTTACCTAGTCAGGGCCTATTTCCTTAATAAGCTAATGCCTGCAGTAGTTTCTAAAGCAAGAATACCAGGAACATTTGTTATCGAACGGAGCCCTTACCAGTCATTAGTTGCTCTTAAGCCCCAATTAGATTAGTTTTCTACAAGCTATAAAATCATTTTGGCATAACAGATGCTCAAGGAAGTTTTTGCAGTCTCTTGCTTTCTTATTTCTTCGAAGTGAAAACTGACCCCGTGTGTGCTGGGTGACCCTTGTTTTGCCTATTTTTCAATATGTCTATATTTTAAAGAAGAACTGTATTAAAAGTTTACAAGTGATTCCATGTTTACTTAATTTGTAGCCACTTAATTTGCACACTCAGATTTTTATTCCCTACAAACATATATGGTATATAGGGTGTGTGTACAGAATATAAAAATGAAGGCTTAGAAATTGAAATGGTTTATATAAAGGCAAGATCAATTTTTCGAATGCTTGATGCTTTAGATACTTTGGACAGGCTTCAGATTTCCATTCACTCTTTAATTTAAACCTGTGGAAATTATTTGGCTGGTATATCTGCATCAGTTGTTACTAAATGTTATAAAGATTTGAGAAGTTTCTAAGAGAACTTAACACTCTCCATTCCTGATTCTGCCAGGAGAAAAAGTAAAAGATTTTGTACTACTGAGAAAGGAATGGTAAGGTGTTGAAATAACATTTTCCACTATCTCTTCCTGTGTAAAATGTTTAGGCTCTGAAAACTCTTCAGTTAACATCACACAACCAATTAGTTGTGTAATGTTAATAGGTTAACAGTACAGCTGGGTTAACCCACACAGTCTCAGGTTAGGGTAGTGTCCCTACACGAATAGGAACAACTTTTCACTTTTAGAAATGTCACGGTTTGAATGGTACATTATATTTACCTTCTAGATGTTAAGGAAATTATTTAAAATTTTATAAAGTTGATGTCCTCAATTATGTGATAAAGATAATATTTACCCTGCACACTCAATTAGTAAGAATTTTCTGTGCATCTACCCTAGGCACACATGAAATGTTACAGGTGTGCATGACATGATTCTGTCCCATGTGGAATTTGCAACCTGTGTGATTTTAGTCCATTGTAACAAATTTGACAGTACTCTGGAAATGAAATAAGAGCACTAATTATCCTCCACAAATATAAAATGATAACAGTGAGATGCGACAACTCTCTAGCTTTATGACCTTGAAAGATGTACTTAACATCACCAAGCTTATTTCTCCATCCATAAAATGGAGACGGATACAGGATTCTGCTTAAAGAATTGTGATGAAGATTCAGTGAAATAAAGTCTAATGTGCTGAGCACAATTCTGGTCATATGGTTGATCTCAGAAGATGGGCAAAAATAAATAGATGAATAGATGGATGAATTAATAAGTAGTAACTACTAAATAAATTCACATGTGCGTGGACAGGATGAGGGTAGCAGAGAGAGAAAGGGGCAAGAATTCATTAAACATCTGCGTGCTAAACAATTTTGTATCCTCTCCTCCCTCTCTCTATACTTTTTTATCTCTGCCATTTACAAGCTCTGTGACTTTGAGCAGATTACTCAGTCTCTTTGAGGTTGAGTAATTGAGGCACAATCTCTTTGTGCCTCAATTTCCTCAGCTTTACAATGGTAAAATATATATATATATATATTTTTTTAATTTAATACATCACATCACTGGTACATAGTAAGTGCTCATTAAACCATAGTTATTGCTATTTCATATAGCTGTTATTATTTCAGGAAAGGCATAGGATGATAATGGGAGGAAATGCAGACTTCTCTACTGAGAAAAATGGGGAGAACACATTGGATCTCTCCACTACTAAGGGTTTGAAAAGGAATGGTTTGCAACTGAGTGAAACCTAGATCCTCTCTTAGGATTTGGTCCTATACTCTTTCTTTCAGAGAGGATGGTTATTCACCATATGATTCTTTGATGATGATTCACCACATGATTATTTGCCACAGCTTTAACAACAAAAGTGAATGAACAAACAAAAAAAGCCTAGGTGATGTGGTTAAGTCAGATTCAGCTACTGAACTACAGGCAACCTAAGAGGTTCCTCCAAGGCCAAATCCAAATGCTTATAATTCAGAATGTTTCTGCAAAAATATTCATGAACATATTCATGTAAGCAGTGCTTCAGAAACTAAGTGTTCTTTATAATAAGCATCCATTCATCCTAACATGCCTTGAAAGGAAAATTGATGCTGTTATTCTAGCTCAAAAGATGATGAGACAGAGGGAGGTGAATTGCCTGGACTAAGGTCACACATTAAGTCAATAGCAGAGATAGACTCAGAATGAAAAGTAAAAGTAAACAATATTTTCCCCCAACAGTAGTGGTACTTCAGTTCTAAGACTGTTACCTTTCATTGCCTTGTCTTTAAGTTTTGGTACAATTAATTGCTTTTGAAAGCAGCAAGCCTTACAAACTACTCTGCCTACTTGGATGAGTTTTTAAAACTCACAAATTTCTTCTCACTTGTGGTTAAACTTCAACTAGCTGCCAGTGTATTTAAAGGAACACTCCGTGAGTCTGGACAGTGCTATGGCCTAAAGCAAAGAGGTTTTATCCAAATCCTATCCACATTATCTAAGCAGCTGGTTTAACTCTGGGAGGGGCTTCTGACCCTGAAACCTGACTTCTCCAGTCAGCCAGGTGGTATGTGGCACTGGCTTCAAGGTCTTGTCACACACTCCGGATACTTGGGAAAACAGTTTACTAAGTTGGGTTATTGGTATTTTCTATATTAATAAAAATGGCAGTACATCAAGGAGTTATAGCCTAACATCTCAAGTCAGTGTGGAGACTGGGGGACAGTAAACAAAGTGAACTGTCTCAGCAGCTCACTTCCAGTTATCTCAGAAGGAAGTCAAAACTAAAGAGCAGAGAGTATTCCTAGAAGAGCTTTTTGTAAGCTGTTTTTGACTTTATTGGGGCTTTGTTCTGTTTTGGTTTTGCCACTTAGCTGTCTCACTGCAGCGATCAATGCTGAAATTTGAAATTTCGCTCTGAGCAAAAGGAGTAAAGAGAAAGCTGGGAAGCCACCCTCCTTTCCACCTCCAAGCTTCATGGAAGAATAGCCCAAAGGCAATTGCAATGCAGACAGCAATGCAATGCAGACAGACCCCCCGGAGGTCTTTTAACAGGGGACATGACAATCCAGCTGGAGCTTGAAGTGTGACCTTGGAGGTTTGAAGAGATAAGCCACCTGTGGAACTCTCATATTGAAGAAAATCAGCCCTGCTTTTAGGAAACTGTGAAGGACTCCCAAGAACCTTGCCCAGTACCAACATGGCCCCACTGCCTGCACGCAATATAGTCCCAGGCTACCTGTCCAACCGTATTTACCATTGTTTCCTTTCACACTCACCATGCTTCATGGAAGCTGAACTATCTGCAATCTCCTGTACAAACCCCAAACATTCCTAACTTAGGCAATTCTTTTCCCTCAAACCTATATTACTCTCATGTCTGCCTGTGTTCCTTGTCCCAGTAAATAGAAACTCTTTTTACCAACACTACTAATTATCAAACTAAAAATTTGAAACCACCCTTGAATTCTTTTTTATATCTGCCTGTCAGATCTGTCAACAAGTCCTGATTCCAACCACTTCTCACCCCTTCCATTACTACAAAGCTGGTGCAAGCCTCTGCCCCTCTTGCCTGGATCATTGCAATAACCTTCTAATTAGTCTTGTTTCTTCCCTTGCCCTCCTGCTGTCTATTTTCAAAAAAACAGATGGTGATTCTGTTAAAATATAAATCATATTGTGTCACTCGTCTACTCAAATTTTTCTTTACTTCCCAAACCAGTCAGACGAAGGCCAGTGTCCCAGCAATGACCTACAAGACCTTCTATGATCTGGCTTCATCTCTACTACCCTTGCTCGCTACTCATCGTTTTCCAGTCAGAATGGCTTCTGTTTTTCCTTTTAAAAACCAATCACACTCACTCCTCACATCCTCTACACTGCTTCTGCATGAAATTCTTTTCTCCCAGTTATAAAATGATGTTTCTTCTGAACCCTTCTTCAGGTATCTGCTTAACTGTCATACTCTCTGTGAAATCTATCCTTACTTTTTTATTCTGGCACAGTATTCATCATTATCTAACATATTGCATACTTTATTTGTATTGTTTGTGTTTGTATTTATGTCTCCTATCATTAGGAAGAAAGTTCATGCAAGCAAGGAGTTTTATCTATTTTATCTATTTTATTTATTGTTGTGTCCCCCAGCCCCTAGAAGAGAGCCAGGCATACAGTAAATGTATCTAGAATGGATGAATAAATAAAGTCACCTTTTTACATTGCTGAAAGACTTAATGAGTATGTCAAAAAAATAATAGTTATTTCTTCCTTGAAGGGCCATACTTTTTAGAGTCCAAAAGCATACGACTCCTGAATTCCAGATAGCAAGGATGATGAAATCTTCTTTTCAAAGAAATGTCACTATTACTGTTAAGTCCTAGTTACAATTCTACAAACTCCCTGTGGGCATAGTTAATCTGAGGCCCCTTTGAAAAAAAATGTCAATTACCTCTTGGTTTCTTCTTTCTCCAGAACTGTGACATCCTCCCCTGATTAATTCTCATTTCATTTTCTATAGCATCAACTGCAGAGCCAGCACTCATTCTCTTCAAACAAATTACTAAAGGCAACATGATAACCTGGCAGAATTGTCTTAACTTCAGTTGTCTTTTTCCTTTTGAAGTTAAATCCCCTCTGCTCATTATCAGATGATCTGAGTAGATTGTATGTGATGTATTACTGGTTTTGCTGTTCTATTTTAGTAGAACATTTATTGTATTCTAATGAGAGGAGAAATAAATTTGCTAATGACATGAATAATTATAAGTGTAAACATGAGCTGGGTCTGCATCTGTGACTACTGGGAGAATGCCTCAAGAAAGAAACAAAACCTGTGGAGGTCAACAAAGAGAAAAAGCGACAACTGTAATCAAAGTCTTTCTCCCCTTCTGGCAATTTATACTGCAGATAGGCTCTGGGTGCTGAGTACACGAGCAGAGAGGAGGGAGCAGGAAGATTCAGCCTAAGTTTTCAGTTTACAAAGTTGGTAGGTTACTGATTAAGGGTGGAATGTGCAGCGTTAGACTGAATTGCCCAGTGAGGAGAAGAATTGCTCACTTCATTCTACTTGCTTAATGTGTATTATGGTCTTACTTATAACAAGGCACTGTGGTAGGCATTTCCAAGGAAACAGTGTAATAAGCATCATTTCTGATTCAAAAATGTTTAAACTGAATAGAGAAAACAAGAATACAAATGACTGTACTGGCAAAGATATAGTCACAGTTTGCAACAAGTTATAGGCACAAATAGCCACCATGATAGAGGCACAAAACTGCTATGAAGTTCAACTGATAAGGAGGTCCTAACCCATTCATTTGTGTTTGCCAGGCGAAGGAGGATGGGAAATGAATGTGGATGTGTGTAAGTGCTGGAAAAAATCTTTCTGCCTCTATGAGGGGAGAATCTAGGATACATTGTGAAATATGAGTATGATTTTAACAGTCAAAGAGGCTCAAGAAGAACATTCCAGAAAGTCTGTGTAAAGTTGGAAAAATTCAGAATACGGTAAGTAGTCCATTTGGATGAAGCACAGGGAAGTGATGGTAAGTAGGGCTGAAATATAAGTGGAGAACAATAATATCCTTCAATATCAGGCTGTAAGTTTGTGCTTACAGGAAATGGGGAGCTACTGAAGACTCTGAGCGTGAGTGGGACATTATAAGAGATCTCAGAATCGTAAGATTCTTTTAGGAGTTTCCAGAGGAAATGTGAACATGCTGCTCTCTTTCTTTGTCTTTCTTGGCCATTGGCTTCCAAGGTCTGTGTAGAGATAATCTGACCCATTGTAAGTAATTTAGAGATTGAAGTTGAAAGTTTGATCAATATAAGTCCTGAAATAGAGTAAAGTACTCACAGCAATTGTACTGTTATTTTTCCCACTGTAAAGCTAAGGAAGCTGAGGAACAAAGAGATTAAGTAACCTGCCCAAGGTCACATAGTTAATGGCAAAGAGAAAAAGAGATAAAAAGAGACAGAGAGAGATTGAGAAGAAAACCAAACATGCATTGTTGAATTGGTATAGATGCAAATACCATTAGACATTTGCTTAATGTATTATAGCTTTGGGTAAATTAATTTAAAGCACTAGAAATTTAATGAGTTGAATAATTAGAATTAATAGTTAGAATTTTTAAATATATGGCTGAATATTTTGGTAGTTTTAGTTAAATATTTCTTAGTTGCCTTATTATATTGACTGAACAGTTCTATTCAAAGAAGATTACACAGAAACATTTTATGGATTCTGAGCTTTTAAGGCTGTGGTTCTTTCTGAAGAACAAACAGAGATATCTGAAGAATGAACAAAGAGAAAAGCCTTCTTACTTTAATTGTAGACAAATAGTTTTCCTTAATACATAGTGAACAGTAAGTAGAGTCGGTTTTGGGAAGTAAGTACAAGAGTAATTCTGCAACCCTTTTTAAAAATATTCTCATTAATGCAGCTAAGGTGTTCTTGTTTGCTCCATTTAACAGCTGTTCAGCTGTATTCTCAGATGGTGTGTGTGAAGAAGTCAGTTGTAAAAAATGTTGTAAGCACCTTATTAACAAAAAAGGTTGCATGATAGCCTAAGAATGTTTCTTCTCTATTCATCTGTTGGCTAGGGTCCCCTCCAGATACTTGAAGGGACAAGAGCCCTATTCCCAATAATATTGACTTTACCCCTCTCTTAGGCCTAGACAATCATAAGGTTAAACTTATCTTTTACCTAACTAAGTATACACATATGTATATACTTCATTTCCATAATTAAGATGCAAAGGTCCCCATAAACAAAAACCAGAAAATGTGTTTATGTTATTGTTAAAACATTAGTTGTTGAATGAGAAATTAGAGAAACATATACAGAAAAATTCTATGGACTCAGGAAATCTTATTTTTCTGAAAGTTTTGAAGCTATTGGGTTTCTGTACTATTCAGTTATTAGATAGCACATTCATTACACTTTTGTCAACCAAGTAAAATAGATATCATATAATTCCTTTTATTTCCTCTACTCTTGAGGCTGAGCTTTCAACAGAAATTAATGTTGGGTCAAGAACTTTTAAAATGTATACTTCTACCTTACCCAACAATTATTCTAGAAATATATTCCAAGTAGATAGCCTGTCTTGGGTCAGGCTTCAGAAGCACCCTCTGAAGTAAGAATTCATGTGTAAGTGACTTTTTAAGAAAGTGCCCTAAGAACTACGGAGAGAAGAGGGGAAGAAGAATAGGGACTAGGAAGAATCCAAGCAAGATTTGCAGAGTTAAGACAAAGTTCACTATGGACACGTCAGCCTGATGACACAGGGACTCTGCAGTATGAATTATGCCTCAAAGTTTGTCCTGACCTGAGGCAGAGAACTGGGCTTTCATATTCCCATATCTGCATTGGCTAAGGGTACTTCCAGCTGTTTCTTCCATGGGGGCACAGCAGAATCAGAACCCCAAAGGCAGTTCACAGAAGAAGAGTCCTAGGTGTCAGCAGTTCAGGCAAAGCCACTGAAGCTGGGAGAAGAGCTTTATTCACAATACGGAATACTGCACAGACATTTAAAAGTTTTAATTAGCAAGGATTTTTTTGAACTTTAGGGCACTGGAAATATATTAGAAATGTAGAAATACAGAAAACAGAAAAGACAGCCTACCCACATCGGGCTAACATTCTAGAGGGGAAATAAGACAAAACAAAAAAACAAAAACAAGAGAGATGTAGTATGTAGTAGGCAGTAAGTTATATGGAAGAAAACAGAACTAGGCATGGTTAAGAAGGACTTACAAAGGCAAAAAGTATGTAAGGGAGGGGACTATATATTTTAACTTAAAAATATAATTGAAAAGGATCAACTGAGCAAAGACATGAAAGAAAGAAGTGTTGCTGCATGCACATTTGGGGAAAGATTTTTTTCTAGTCAGAGGAAGTAGTGCAAAGGACATATGCAGAGGGAATATGCCTGCTGTGTCTGAAGAATAGTGTGAACATTAGCCTGTCTAAGGCAGATTAAGAGCTAGGAATTCTAATGGTATGGTGGTAATCATCTTGCAATATATAAATCTATCAAGTCAACATGTACACCTTAAACTTATACAATGCTATATGTCAATTATATCTCAGTAAAGCTGGGGGGGGGAGTAAAAGTAAATTTTAAAATAAGAGATAGGGGTCCTGTAAGTGATCAGGTCAGAGAGTTAACAGCCACATCATCCAGGGCTTTGTAGGTCATAGTGAAGACTCTGGCTTGAGGAAAGTAAGAGGCCATTGGAAGGTTTTTAGATGTGTGACATGATCTGAATTACTTTTTAAAAGAATCACTTTGACTGCATATTGAGAATAGATTATAGAGGGGCAAGGATAGAAGCAGGGAAATAAATTAGCAACTTTTGCAGTAATCCAGGCAAGTGATAACAGTGAATAGGACCAGGACTATAGCATTGGAAATGGGTGAGAAGTACTGGATTATGTTATAAATGTAGACAACAGAATTTCCTGGTGTGTTAGACAAAAGGCATGAGAAAAATTTTAAAAGGAGTGCCAGGAGGGTTTAAATATTTGGCCTGAAAATTTGGAAGGACAGAGTGGCAATTAATTAAGATGACTTTAGGTTTCACCTAAAGAAAATAGAGAAAAAGAGTAAAGTATATCCAAAGTTAGCAGAGAAAGGAAATAATTAAAATCAGAGCAGATTAAATTGGTAAACCTCGGCCATAGTAACAAGAAAAAAAGAGGAAAAACACAAATTACCAATATCAGGACTGAGAGAGGGACATCACTACAGATTCTACAATTATTGAAATAATAAGGAAATTTTGTAAACAGTTTTGTGTCAGTTAATTCAACAATTTAGATGAAATGGAAAAACTCCTTGCACACAAACTACTAAAGCTCACTCAAGAAGAAATAGATAAACTCGATAGCTCTGTATCTACCAAAAGAATTGAATTTGTAATTTAAAACCTTCCCTCAAGATAACTCCAAGACCAGGTGGCTTCATGAATGGTTTCTACCAAATATTTAAGGAAAAAATAATACTATTACAACACAAACTCTTCCAGAAAACTGAAGAGCAGAGACTACATCTAAGTTCATTCTATGAGACAGATGACCTTAACACCAAAACCAAAGAAAACGAAAGATCAATGTACCTCATTGCCTAAATACAAAACTCAAAACAAAACTTTAGCAAGTTGAATCCAAATATACACACACACATGACGATACATATGGTAGGACAGGGAAACTTTTCCCTTCTTTCTAGGTTCTTTGGCTTGTCTAATTAAATCGACGTAAGACATAAACAAAAGAAAAACAAATTTAATTTCATATGTATGGGAATTCCAAAGATATGAGGCTCTTTTACAGCCAAGACAACTGAGTCCTTTATGCCATCCTGGGCTAAGGAGAAGGGGATCGGGGTCTGGGACTTCAAAGGGAGGAAGATAACTCATGGGTATATGGGAAAAGCAAATGTTTGGTTAAAAAAAAATGCATGCCATGCCACACAGCTAAGTCTTTCTGATGTAAAAAGTTATCTCTGGTAATAGCTCTTTTCCTGGTATAAGCCTGATATCTAAATTCTTTTAGGCAGTTAAGGAAGAGTTACAAAGCTCTTATTGAATCTGTTGGGCCTTGATTGTCTTCAGCTTGAAATAATCCACATGCCTAAGTGATACATTCTGTGGAAGCCCACCCTGAACCCCATCCACACTATAAGAGGTGGAAAAGCAAGCAAGCCGCCCTATAGCTTACCTACCCCTTGTGTACACTAAACTATTCCCTCTCACTTGATAATTTGAGTGTAATGAGCTTATACTGCCAGCCCGGTTTTATGAAGGGCTCACTGATGAATAGACCATGATCACTGAAGCATTCACTTACTCTGGTACCATACAGCACTGCATAAACCTTGCTATGGACTGAATTGTATCCCCCTAAAATGCATGTGTTGAAGGCCTAACCCACAATGTGACTATATTTGGAGTTAGAGCCAGTAAATAGGTAATGAAGGTTAAATGAGGTCATAAGAGTGGGACCCTGATCCATAGGATTAGAGTCCTTGTAAGAAGAGGCACCAGAGAGCTTCAGCTTTCTCTTCCTGAGTATACTCAGAGAAAGGCCATGTGAGGGCACAGTGAGGAAGAAGCCATCTGCAAGTCAGAAATAGAGCTTTCGCCAGAAAGGTAACTCTAACAGACCTGATCTTAGACTTTCCAACCTCCAGAACTGTCAGAAAATAAATTTCTGTTGTTTAAGCCACACAGTCTGTGGTATTTTGTTATCAAAGCCTAAGCAGCCTAATACAAGCCTAAAATTAAGGAAGCAACCCACTATACCTCTTCCTGCTAAAGGGCGCTCCCCTGTGGGATTAAAGTCTGGAGAAACTTAGAAAATTAACAAGGCACACTGTTTGCTTTTAGTATTTACAGAGAGAGTGGCCATACCAAAATGTCCCTATAGTGGTTATACAGACACCTTTTAAAAAATATATAAATTTATTTATTTATTTTTGGCTGTGGGGGGGTCTTTGTTGCTGCGCACAGGCTTTCTCTAGTTGAGGTGAGCGGGGCTACTCTTTGTCGCAGTGCGCAGACTTCTCATTGCAGTGGCTTCTCTTGCTGTGGAGCACAGGCTCTAGGCACACGGGCTTCAGTAGTTGTGGCGCGCAGGCTCAGTTGTTGTGGCACACGGGCTTAGTTGCTCCGCGGCATGTGGGATTTTTCCGGATCAGGGCTCAAACCCGGGTCTCCTACATTGGCAGGCGGATTCTTAACTACTGCGCCACCAGAAGTCCCCAGATACCATTTTAATAATGTATTAATATTAACCCCATGGGGGAGTTGGGATCAAGATGGCAGAGAAGTCGGATGTGGAGCTCACCTTATCTCATAAAAACATTGAAAATACATCTACAAGTGGGACAATTAGCACAGAACAGCTACTGAACATCACAGAAGACCTCAGACTCCTGAAAAGACAAGAAAACCTCCACATAACCAGACAGTACAAAAGGAAAAAGAAAAAAGAAGGCATTGGGATGGGGCCTGCACCCTAGGGAGGGAGCTGTGAAGGAGGAAAGTTTCCTTGAGGAAGTCTCCTCACCGGCAGGGAGATCAGACTGGATGCAGGGGGAGCTTTGGAACCTAGGAGGAGAGCACAGCAATGGGTTGGGGAAGGCAAAATGGAGAGTAACCTGCACAGGTCGACTGCCCTGTGCTCCCCAGCCTGAGACATTTGTCGTTCAGTGCAGGTGGGGGCTGAGTGCTGAGGCTCAGGCTTCAGAGGTCTAACACATGGAAAAGACCAGGGTTGGCTCTGTGGAGAAAGCCTGAAGAGGCTGGGCTGTGGCAACTGAGGGTGTACTCAGAAGAAATCTGGGCCCGCCTGAGAGGCAAGGCACCATTACTGGGGGGGGGGGGGGGGGGGGGGGCGGGCACACGAGGAGAGAGGCAGGACTGCCATAAGAGCTTCTTTCCCTGTGAGTGCTCCCAGGCAATAGGACACTACCTACAGGAGCTCTAGGGGTGGGCGTGAGTCACCACCACCATCATGGGCTCCAAAGGCAGTACTGGCCACCGCTATGAAACCCACAAACAGGCAGAGGCCCGCCCCCGCTGTCCCAGGAGCACACAAGGGCCATTGTAACTGCATACCCCATATCAATGGGAGAATGGCCAGCACACACTGAGGAAAGAGGCAGCAAGCATCCAAAGTAAAAGCAGCCCCTCAATGCCGGATAAGAGGGCAGAATAGAAGGACTTGAGCTCACTGCCTCTCACAAAAACACCAAAATCACAACTAACTACTGAACAACCATCAATAAGAGACTGGAACCTACCAAAAAATTACATTTCACATTCAAAGACAAAGAAGCCACACTGATACAGCAGGAGGGGCACTTTTGCAACATAAATCCCATACCCACTGGGTGGGCGACCCAGAAACTAGAAAATAAGTATATCGCAGAGGTTCTCCCACAAGAGTGAGAGTCCAGAGCCCCTTGGGTTCCTGAACCTAAGGAAGTCTCCTCACCAGCAGAGAGATCAGACTGGATGGAGGGGGAGCTTTGGAACCTAGGAGGAGAGCACAGCAACAGGTTGGGGAAGGCAAAATGGAGAGTAACCTACACAGGTTACTCTCCATTACATCAGGCTCCCCAGCCTGAGGGTCTGGCATCAGGAAGAGGAATCCCCAAAGCATTTGGCTTTGAAGGCTAGCAGGGCCTGAGTGCAGGCAGCTCCACAGTACTGGGAGAAACAGAGACTCCATTCTTGGAAGGTGTAAAAAGGGTTCATGTACACTAGTACTCAGCACAAACTTGTAACTCCATAGGAGTTACTGGACTTACCTATGAGTCTTGGAGGGTCTCCTGGGGAGGTGGGAGGCAGCTGTGGCTCACTGGGGGGTGGGGGTGGGCAACAACACTGGTGGCACAGGCCCCAGAGAATACTGATTGGTATGAGAGCTCCCAGAGGTCACCATTTTGCCATCAGGACCTGGCCCTACAGGCACCAGGTTCCAGTGCTGGAACGCCTCAGGCCAAACAACCAGCAGGAGGGGAACACAGACACAGACATCAGCAGACAGGGTAACTAAAGCCATACTGAGCTCACAGCCACCTCAAAACACACCCTTTGATACGTCCTGCCCACTAGAGGGATAAGACCCTGCTCCACCCACCAATGGGCAGGCACCAGTCCCTCCCATCAGGAAGCATCCACAAGCGTCAGGACCAACCCCACACACCAAAGAGCAGACACCAGAAGCAAGAGGAGCTACAACCCTCCAGCCAGAGGAAAGGAGTCCACAAACACAGAAATTTAGACAAAATGAGATGGCAGAAAAATATGTTTCAGATGAAGGAAAAAGATAAAAACCCACAAGAACAACTAAATGAAGAGGAGGTCGGCATTGTACCTGAAAAAGAATTTAGAGTAACGATAGTAAAGATGATCCAAGACTTCAGAAAAAGAATGGAGGCACAGACCAGAAGTTAGAAGAGATGTTTAATAAAGAGAAGATTTAAAGAACAGGGATAAATGATGCAATAACTGGAATGAAAAATATGCTAGAAGGAATCAACAGCAGAATAACTGAGGCAGAAGAATGAATAAGTGAGCTGGAAGACAGATTGGTGTAAATCACTGCCATGGAACAGAATAAAGAAAAAAAAATGAAAAGAAATGAAGACAGTCTCAGATATCCGGGACAACATTAAATGCACCAAAGTTCACATTATAGGGGTCCCAGAAGGACAAGAAAGAGAGAAAGGGCCTGAGAAAATATCTGAAGAGATTACAGGAAAAACCTGCCCTAACATGAGAAAGGAAACATTCAAGTCCAGGAAGCTCAGAGAGTGCCATATATGATAAACCCAAGGAGGAACATGCCAAGACACATATTAAACAAACTGACAAAAATTAAAGACAAAAAATATTAAAAGCAACAAGGGAAGTGCAATAAACAACAAACAAGGGAAACCCCATAAGGTTATCACCTGATTTCTCAGCAGAAGCTCTGCAGGCCAGAAGGGAGTGGCATGATATATTTAAAGTGATGAAAGGGAAAAACCTACAACCGAGAATACTCTGCCCAGCAAGGCTCTCATTCAGATTTGACAGGGAAGTCAATAGTTTAAAGACAAGCAAAAGCTAAGAGAATTTAGCACCACCAAACCAGCCTTAGAACAAATCCTAAAGGAACTTCTCTTGGCAGAAAAGAGGCCACAAGCAGAATCAAGAAAATTACGAATGGGGAAGCTCACAGGTAAAGTCAAACATAAAGTAAAGATAGGAAATCATCCAGACACAAATATGATATCACAATCAGCAACCATGAGAAGAGGAGAATACAAATGCAGGATACTGGAAATTCATTTGAAATTAAGAGATCAGCAAGTTAAAACAATCTTGTACATATATAAACTGATAGAGTAAGTTGCCTACATATAAACCTTCAAGTTGTGAACTTTGAAAGGTGAGAACATGCGTTTGCATATCCAATCACATGACGCTCAGCAAGAAGCTGTAGCTAGATCTGGAAGAGGACAACTTCATTGCACTCCTTGCTGTGCAACATGAGGAGCTTACTAATGAAGACCTGATGGAAAGTGATTCATGACACAGGAAATGGCAAGGGGATTTTCGTTATTTGAGGAGGCACTCTTAGTTCAGAGGCACAGGACCCGAACATAGAATGGTACACAGAGGTTGCAACAGCCATTCATAAAGCAATCCAGTGCTACCATGTCATCAATGACAAGAAAAATAGAGCTACTATCCAGACATCACTGGTTCGTTTTTTCAAGAGGGTAGAAAGAATTGAAGCCAGCAAGGAACCAAAACCTGTGCCATCAATGTCAGGCATGAGTGAAATTGCAACTTGCCCTCCTTTTCCTATTGATGACGATCCTTCAGCTCTACCATCTCCCACCTCCTCCCCTCCTCCACTCAGTAACTCTTCTGGCCCACTCACTCGATGCCAGCCTCTGTGTGCCAGCTGTTGTACTGTACTACTGTACTTTTCAAGGTACTGTACTGTAAGATTAAAAATTTTTGTGTGTTTTTATGTACTATTTGTGTGAAAAGTATTATAAACCTATTACAGTACAGTACTATACAACTAGTTGTGTTCACTGGATACCTAGGCTAACTTTCTTAGACTTACTAACAAGTTGGATTTATGAATGCGCTCCCAGAATGGACCTCGTTGGTACATAGGGGGCTTACTGTATAGCAAAACCTCATGGGAACCACAAACCAAAAATCTACAATAGATACACACACAAAAAAGAAAAAGCAATCACATCACTAAAGATAGACATCAAATCACAAGAGCAGAGAACAAAGAGGAGGGGAAGAAAAAAGACTTTCAAAAATTAATCCGGGAGAGAAGATGGCAGAAGAGTAAGACACGGAGATCACCTTCCTCCCCACAGATACATCAGAAATACATCTACAAGTGGAACTGCTCCTATAGAACACCCACTGAATGCTGGCAGAAGACTTCAGACCTCCCAAAAGGCAAGAAACTTCCCATGTACCCGGGTAGGGCAAAATAAAAAACAGAGACAAAAGAATAGGGAAGGGACCTGCACCAGTGGGAGGGAGCCGTGAAAGAGGAAAGGTTTCCACAAACTAGAAGCCCCTTTGCAGGCAGAGACTGTGGGTGGCAGAGGGGGAAGCTTCAGAGCCACGGAGGAGAGCTCAGTAACAGGGTGCGGAGGGCAAAGCAGAGAGATTCCCTCAGAGGAATGGTGCTGACCAGCACTCACCAGCCCTAGAGGCTTGTCTGCTCACCCGCCGGTCGGGCAGGGGCTGGGAGCAGAGGCTCGGGCTTCGGTTGGATGGCAGGGAGAGGACTGAGGTTGGCTGCATGAACACAGCCTGCCTGAAGGGGTTAATGCACCACGGCTAGAGGGAGGGAGCCCGGGAGAAGTCTGGAGCTGCCGAAGAGACAAGAGCCATTTTCTTGCCTCTTTGTTTCCTGGTGTGCAAGGAGAGAGGATTAAGCACACCCCTTAAAGGAGCTCCAGAAATGGGTGCGAGCCGTGGCTATCAGCGCGGACCCCAGAGACGGGCATGACATGCTAAGGCCGCTGCTGCCGCCACCAAAAAGCCTGTGTGCGAGCACAGGTCACTATCCACACCGCCCCTCCCAGGAGCCTGTGCAGCCCTCCACTGCCAGGGTCCCGGGATCCAGGGACAACTTCCCCTGGAGAATGCATGGCACGCCACAGGCTGGTGCAAGATCACACCGGCCTCTTCCGCCGCAGGCTCGCCCCGCACCCGTACCCCTCCCTCCCCCCGGCCTGAGTGAGCCAGAGCCCCCGAATCAGCTGCTCCTTTAACCCCGTCCTGTCTGAGCGAAGAGCAGACGACCTCAGGCGACCTATAAGCAGAGGCGGGGCCAAATCCAAAGCTGAACCCCAGGAGCTGTGTGAACAAAGAAGAGAAAGGAGATTCTCTCCCAGCAGCCACAGGAGTAGGGATTAAATCTCCACAATCAACTTGATGTACCCCCCATCTGTGGAATACCTGAATAGACAACGAATCATCCCAAATTAAGGAGGTGGACTTTGGGAGCAAGATGTATTATTTTTGTCCCCTTTTTCTCTTTTTGTGTGTATGTGTAAGTTTCTGTGTGAGATTTTGTCTTTATAGCTTTGCTTTCACAATTTGTGCTAGGGTTCTGACTGTCCCATTGTTTTCTTTTTACTTTAAAAATTTTTTCTTCTCAATAATTATTTTTTATTTTAATAACTTTATTTTATTTTATCCTACTTTACGTTATCCTCTTTTTTCCCATGATAGATCATATTTTGGGTCACAAATCAAGCCGTGGCAAATTTCAGAAAATTGAAATCATATCAAGTATCTTTTCCAACCACAATGCTGTAACACTAGATATCAATTACAGGAAAACATCTGTAAAAAATACAAACACATGGAGGCTAAACTATACACTACTTAATAACGAACTGATCACTGAAGAAATCAAAGAGGAAATAAAAACATACCTAGAAACAAATGACAATGGAGACACGATGACCCAAAACCTATGGGATGCAGCAAAAGCAGTTCTAAGAGGGAGGTTTATAGCTATACAAGTCTGCCTTAAGAAACAGAAAACATCTCGAATAAACAACCTAACCTTGCACCTAAAGCAATTAGAAAAAGAAGAACAAAAAACCCCCCAAATTTAGCAGAAGAAAAGAAATCATAAGGATCAGATCAGAAATAAATGAAAAAGAAATGAAGGAAATGATAGCAAAGATCAATAAAACTAAAAGCTGGTTCTTTGAGAAGATAAACAAAATTGAAAAACCATTAGCCAGACTCATCAAGAAAAAAAAGGGAGAAGACTCAAATCAATAGAATTAGAAATGAAAAAGGAGAAATAACAACTGACACTGCAGAAATACAAAAGATTATGAGAGATTGCTACAAGCAACTCTATGCCAATAAAATGAACAACCTGGAAGAAATGGACAAATTCTTAGAAATGCACAAGCTGCCAAGACTGAAACAGGAAGAAATAGAGAATATGAACAGACCAATCACAAGCACTGAAATTGAAACTGTGATTAAAAATCTTCCAACAAACAAAAGCCCAGGACCAGATGGCTTCACAGGCGAATTCTATCAAACATTTAGAGAAGAGCTAACACCTATCTTTCTCAAACTCTTCCAAAATATAGCAGAGGGAGGAACACTCCCAAACTCATTCTTCGAGGCCACCATCACCCTGATACCAAAACCAGACAAAGACGTCACAAAGAAAGAAAACTACAGGCCAATATCACTGATGAACATAGATGCAAAGATCCTCAACAAAATACTAGCAAACAAAATCTAACAGCACATTAAAAGGATCATACACCATGATCAAGTGGGGTTTATTCCAGGAATGCAAGGATTCTTCAATATACGCAAATCAATCAACGTGATACACCATATCAACAAACTGAAGGAGAAAAACCATATGATCATCTCAATAGATGCAGAGAAAGCTTTTGACAAAATTCAACACCCATTTATGATAAAAACCCTGCAGAAAGTAGGCATAGAGGGAACTTTCCTCAACATAATAAAGGCCATATATGACAACCCCACAGCCAACATCATCCTCAATGGTGAAAAACTGAAACCATTTCCACTAAGATCAGGAACAAGACAAGGTTGCCCACTCTCACCACTCTTATTCAACATAGTTTTGGAAGTTCTAGCCACAGCAATCAGAGAAGAAAAAGAAATAAAAGGAATCCAAATAGGAAAAGAAGAAGTAAAGCTGTCACTGTTTGCAGATGACATGATACTATACATAGAGAATCCTAAGGATGCTACCAGAAAACTACTAGAGCTAATCAGTGAATTTGGTAAATAGCAGGATACAAAATTAATGCACAGAAATCTCTGGCATTCTTATACACTAATGATGAAATATCTGAGAGTGAAATTAAGAAAACACTCCTATTTACCACTGCAACAAAAAGAATACAATATGTAGGAATAAACCTACCTAAGGAGACAAAAGACCTGTGTGCAGAAAATTATAAGACACTGATGAAAGAAATTAAAGATGATACAAATAGATGAAGAGATATACCATGTTCTTGGATTGGAAGAATCAACATTGTGAAAATGACTGCACTACCCAAAGCAATCTACAGATTCAATGCAATCCGTATCAAACTACCACTGGCATTTTTCACAGAACTAGAACAAATAATTTCACAATTTGTATGGAAACACAAAAGACCCTGAATAGCCAAAGCAATCTTGAGAACAAAAATATGGAGCTGGAGGAATCAGGCTCTCTGACTTCAGACTATACTACAAGGCTACAGTAATCAAGACAGTATGGTACTGGCACAAAAACAGAAATATAGATCAATGGAACATGATAACCCAGAGATAAACCCACATACCTATGGTCACCTTATCTTTGATAAAGGAGGTAAGGATATAGAGTGGAGAAAGGACAGCTTCTTCAGTAAGTGGTGCTGAGAAAACTGGAGAGCTACATGTAAAAGTATGAAATTAGAACATTCCATAACGCCATACACAAAAATAAACTCAAAATGGGTTAAAGACCTAAATGTAAGGCCAGACACTATTAAACTCTTAGAGGAAAACATAGGCAGAACACTCTATGACATAAATCACAGCAAGATCCTTTTTGACCCACTGCCTAGAGAAATGGAAATAAAAACAAAAATAAACAAATGGGACCTAATGAAACTTAAAAACTTTTGCATAGCAAAGGCTACCATAAACAAGACCAAAAGACAACCCTCAGAATGGGAGAAAATAGTTGCAAATGAAGCAACTGACAAAGGATTAATCTCCAAAATTTATAAGCAACTCAGGCAGCTCAATAACAAAAAAACAAACAACCCAATCCAAAAATGGGCAGAAGACCTAAATAGACATTTCTCCAAAGAAGATATACAGATGGCCAACAAACACGTGAAAGAATGCTCAACACCATTAATCATTAGAGAAATGCAAATCAAAACTACAATGAGATATCATCTCACACCGGTCAGAATGGCCATCATCAAAAAATCTAGAAAGAATAAATGCTGGAGAGGGTGTGGAGAAAAGGGAACACTCTTGCACTGCCGGTGGGAATGTAAATTGATACAGCCACTATGGAGAACAGAATGGAGGTTCCTTAAAAACTACAAATAGAACTACCATACGACCCCGCAATCCCACCACTGGGCATATACCCTGAGAAAACCATAATTCAAAAAAACTCATGTACCAAAATATTCATTGCAGCTCTATTTACAATAGCCAGGACATGGAAGCAACCTAAGTGTCCATCAACAGAGGAATGGATAAAGAAGATGTGGCAGGGCTTCCCTGGTGGCGCAGTGGTTGAGAATCCGCCTGCCGATGCAGGAAACACGGGTTCGTGCCCTGGTCCGGGAAGATCCCACATGCCGCAGAGCGGCTGGGCCCGTGAGCTGTGGCCGCTGGGCCTGCGCGTCTGGTGCCTGTGCTCCGCAATGGGAGAGGCCACAACAGTGAGAGGCCCACATACCGCAAAAAAAGATGTGGCAAATATATACAATGGAATATTACTCAACCATAAAAAGAAACGAAATTGAGTTATTTGTAGTGAGGTGGAAGGACCTAGAGTCTGTCATACAGAGTGAAGTAAGTCAGAAGGAGAAAAACAAATACTGTATGCTAACACATATATATGGAATCTAAGAAAAAAAAAGTCACGAAGAGCCTAGGGGTAGGACAGGAATAAAACACAGACCTACTAGAGCATGTGCTTGAGGATATGGGGAGGGGGAAGGGTTAGATGTGACAAAGTGAGAGAGTGGCATGGACATATATACACTACCAAACGTAGGGTGGATAGCTAGTGGAAAGTAGCCGCATGGCACAGGGAAATCACCTAAATGGTTGTGACCACCTAGAGGTGTGGGATAGGGTGGTTGGGAGGGAGGGAGATGCAAGAAGGAAGAAATATGGGAACATATGTATATGTATAACTGATTCATTTTGTTGTAAAGCAGAAAGTAACACACCATTGTAAAGCAATTATACTCCAATAAAGATGTTAAAAAAAAAAAATAATCCAAGGGACTTCCCTGGTCGTGCAGTGGTTAAGAATCCACCTGCCAATGCAGGGGACAAGGGTTTGAGCCCTGGTCCAGGAAGATCACACATGCTGCGGAGCAACTATGCCCATGCACCAAAACTACTGAGCCTCAACTCTAGAGCCTGAGCCACAACTACTGAGCCCGAGTGCCTAGAGCCCGTGCTCCGCAACAAAGAGAAGCCACTGCAATGCGAAGGCCATGCACCGCAACAAAGAGTAGCCCCTGCTCACCTCAACTAGAGAAAGCCCACATAGCAATGAAGACCCAATGCAACCAAAATTAAATAACTAACTAAATAAATTAAATTTATTTTAAAAAATCCAAAACAATCAACAAAGCGGCAATAAGAACATTCATTTGGATAATTAACTTAAATGTAAATTGAATAAATGCTGCAACCAAAAGACATAGACTGCCTGAATGGATACAAAAACAAGACCCATATATGTGCAGTCTATAGGAGACCCACTTCAGACCTAGGGACACATACAGACTGAAAGTGAGAGGATGGAAAATGATATTCCATGTAAGTGGAAATCAGAAGAAAGCCTGAGTAGCAATACTCATATCAGACAAAATAGACCTTAAAATAAAGACTCTTACAAGAGACAAAGGACACTACATAATGATCAAAAGCTCAATCCAATCAGAAGATATAACAATTATAAATATATATGAACCCAACATAGGAGCATCTCAATATATAAGGCAAATGCTAACAGGCATAAAAGGAGAAATAGACAGTAGCACAATAATAGTCGTGGACATTAAGACCCCACTCTCATCAATGGACATATCATCCAGACAGAAAATCAATAAGGAAACACAGGCCCAAATGACACATTAGAACAGTTGAACTTAATTGATATTTATAGAACATTCCATCCGAAAGCAGCACAATACACTTTCTTCTCAAGTGCACATGGAACATTCTCCAAGATAGATCACATGCTGGGCCACAAATCAAGCCTCAGTAAATTTAAGAAAGTTGAAATCACATCAAACATCTTTTCTGGCCACAAGGTTATAGGGTTAGAAATCAATTACAAGAAAAAAAAACTGTAAAAAATCACAAACACATGGAGGCTAAATAATATGTTACTAAACAACAAATGGATCACTGAAGAAATCAAGGAGAAAATTTAAAAATACCTAGAGACAAATGAAAATGAAAGCATGACAATCCAAATCCTTTGGGACACATCAAAATAAGTCCTAAGAGGGACGTTTACAGCAATACAATCTTACCTCAAGAAACAGGAAAAATCACAAATAAATAATCTAACCTTACACCTAAAGCAACTAGAGAAAGAGGAACAAACAAAACCCAAAGTTAGTACAAGGAAAGAAATCATAAAGATCATAGCAGAAATAAATGAGATAGAGACAAAGAAAACAATAGCAAAGATCAATGAAACTAAAAGCTGGTTCTTTGAAAAGATAAACAAAATTGAAAACTTTTAGCCAGACTCATCAAGAAAAAAGAGAGAGAGGGCTCAAATCAATAAAACTGGAAGCAAAAAAGGAGACATTACAATGGACACCACAGAAATATAAAAGATTATAAGAGACTTCTACAAGCAACTATATGCTAATAAAATGGACAACCTAGAAGAAATGGACTAATTCTTAGAAAGGTACAATCTCCCAAGGTTGAACCAGGAGGAAATAGTAAATATGAACAGACCAATCACAAGCACTGAAAGTGAAACTGTGATTTAAAAAACTTCCAACAAACAAAAGTCTAGGACCAGATGGCTTCACTGGTGAATTCTATCAAACATTTAGAGAAGAGTTAACATCTATCCTTCTGAAACTATTCCAAGAAGTTGCAGAAGAAGGAACACTTCCAAACTCATTCTATGAGGCCACCATCACCCTGATACCCAAACCAGACAAGGATATCACAGAAAAAGAAAATTACAAGCCAAAATCACTGATGAAACTAGACGTAAAAATCCTCAAGAAAATGAATCCAACAATACATTAAAAGGATGATACACCATGATCAAGTGGGATTTATCCCAGGGGTGCAAGGATTCTTCAATATCCACAAATCAATCAATGTGCTACACCACATTAACAAACTGAAGGAAAAAAGCTATATGATAATCTCAATAGATCCAGAAAAAGCTTCTAAAAAAATTCAACACCCATTTATGATAAAAGCTGTCCAGACAGGAAAAGAGGGAATTTACCTCAATATAATAAAGGTCATATATGACAAACCCACAGCTAACAGCATTCTCAACAGTGAAAAGCTGAAAGCATTCCCTCTATGATCAGGAATTAGGCAAGGATGTCCAATTTTGCCACTATCATTCAACAGAGTTTTGGAAGTCTTAGCCACAGCAATTAGAGAAGAAAAAGAAAGAAAAGTAATCCAAATGGGAAAATAAGAAGTAAAACCATCATTGTTTGCAGATGACATACTATACCTAGAAAATTCTAAAGATACTGCCAGAAAACTACTAGAGCTCATCAATAAATTTGGTAAAGTTGCAGAATACAAAATTAATATACAGAAATCTCTTGCATTCCTATATACTAATGACAAAAGATTAGAAAGAGAAATTAAGGAAATGATCCCTTTTACAATAGCATCAAGGAGAATAAAACACCTAGGAATAAACTTACCTTATGAGACATAAGACCTCTACTCTGAAAACTATAAGACACTGATGAAAGAAATTGGAGATGACACAAACAGATGGAAGATGTACCATGTTCGTGGATGACTGGAATTATCAATATTGTGAAAATGACTGTACTACCCAAGGCAATCTACAGATTCAGTGCAACCCCTATCAAATTACCAATCGCATTTTTCACAGAAGTAGAACAAAAAAAACCTTAGTATTTGTATGGAGACACAAAAGACCTCAAATAGCCAAAGCAATCTTGAGAAGGAAAAATGGAGCCAGAGGAATCAACCTCACTGACTTCAGACCATACTACAGAGCTATGGTCATCGAAACAGTATAGTACTAGCAGAAAAACAGAAATATAGATCAATGGAACAGGATAGAAATCCCAGAAATAAACTCACTCACCTATGGTCAATTAATCTATGACAAAGGAGGGAAGAATGTACAATGGAGAAAAGACAGTCTCTTCAATAAGTGGCGCTGGGAAAACTGGACAGCTACATGTAAAAGAATGAAATTAGAACACTCTCTAACATCATACACAAAAATAAACTTGAAATGGGTCAAAGACTTAAATTTAAGATGGAACATTATAAAACTCCTAGAGCAAAACATAGGTAGAACACTCTTTGACATAAATCACAGCAATTTCTTTTTTGATCCACCTCCTAAAGTAATGAAAATAAAAACAAAAAATAAAAAATGGGACCTAATTAAACTTAAAAGCTTCTGCACAGCAAAGGAAACCATAAACAAAATGAAAAGACAACCCACAGAATGGGAGAAAAAATTTGCAAGTGAAGCAATCAACAAGGGATTAATCTTCAAAATATACAAACAATGCATGCAGCTCAATATCAAAAAAACAAACAACCCGATCAAAATCAAAACCCCAATGAGGTATCACCTCACACCGCTCAGAATGGACTTCATCAAAAAGTCCACAAACTGTAAATGCTGGAGAGGGTGTGGAGAAAAGGGAACCCTCCTATACTGTTGGTAGGAATGTAAATGGTATAGGTACTATGGAGAACAGTATAGAGGTTCCTTCAAAAACTAAAAATAGAACTAGCGTATGATCCAGCAATCCCACTCCTGGGCATATATCTGCAGAAAAACCATAGTTTGGAAGCATACATGCGCCCCAATGTTCATTGCAGCACTGTTTACAATAGCCAAGACATGGAAGCAACCTAAATGTGCTTTGATAGAGGAATGGATAAAGAAGATATGGTACATATATACAATAGAATATTACACAGCCATTAAAAAGAATGAAATAATGCCATTTGCAGCAACATGGGTGGACCTAGAGATTATCATACTAAGTGAAGTAAGACCAACAAAGACAAATATCATATGATAGCACTCATATGTGGAATCTTTTTTTTTTTTAAATAAAAGAAACAAATTCACTTATTTCTGAAACAGATATTAAAAACTAATTAATGGTTACCAAGCAGGAAACATGGGTGGGGAGGGATTAATCAGAAGCCTGGGATGAACACACACACACTATATAAGATAAACAGCCAACAAGGACCTACTGTATAGCACTGGGAACTCTAATCAGTATTCTGTGATAACCTATATGAGAAAAGAATCTACAAAAGAATGAATATATGTACATGTATAACTGAATCACTTTCCTGTACACCTGAAACTCACACAACATTGTAAATCTACTATACTCCAATATAATTTAAAAGAATTCAAACCATGGCATAATCTCGTAACTCCAGACAATTGTGTAATCTACCTGTATAGGGAATATTAACTAGGACTCCCCCATGGCCCTCCTTTGCCTTTAACTATGTGGAGGTTATGCAGTGTCTGTTTGGTATAGGGTAGCAGGAAAACAACTCTTGGTTTCAATAAACTCATCAAGCAGCACCAAAAATGAAACACTGTCCTTCCCATGCTCAGTATCCACTTGACTCAAGACTTCCTCTGTGGAGATATCAAGGTTTGTTGACATTGTTGATGGGATGAAAAAGTGATGAAACATTCTAAAGTGGTGGCATAAATACACATATGAAGAGGTGGGTAATAATCACTTACTGTTTACTCTCTCTGTTTTTGTTTTCGTTTTTTTGGCCATGCCATGCAGGTTGTGGGATCTTGGTTCCCTGACCAGGGACCAGTGGAAGTGCAGAGTCCTAACAACTGGACTGCCAGGGAATTCCCACTTATTGTCTACTCTTTAACTTACTTTTTTTTTCTTCTGTTTGGAGATCCCATGACTTGCAATACCCTGGAATAACTACATCCTTCACTTCATCTTTGAATTTTTGTCACCTCAATTTTGTTATTTCTGGTCACTCACATGGAAAATCATCAAAAATGGATATGTATATTTTCTATTAATTTTGAACCGAGTGAGAGATATACTGTACACATGGTGATAGAATATGCAAAATCTGTGACTAGGACCCACCTTCTTTTTTTTTTTTTTTTTTTTTGCTGTACGCGGGCCTCTCACTGTTGTGGCCTCTCCCGTTGTGGAGCACAGGCTCCGGACGCGCAGGCTGAGGCCATGGCTCACGGGCCCAGCTGCTCCGCGGCATGTGGGATCCTCCCGGACTGGGGCACGAACCCGCGTCCCCTGCATCGGCAGGCGGACTCTCAACCACTGTGCCACCAGAGAAGCCCCCCCACCTTCTTTTTAAGTGAAATATTTATCCTCATATTCAAAAGCAATGACCTCTGTGAACATAATCACACTAGCTTGCATCTGGGCTTAGTCTTATTTCCACCTTCCTACAAACATTATGGTGCTGAGTTTTCATGAAATTAAATTTTCAGGCAATAAACAACTTCATATGGAAACAGTAATTAAAAGAGATAGCCTTACAAATGAATTCCTAAATCTGATTAAACCTGTTATCAACCTAGTTGGTGCCTGCAGTCCGCATTCAAGGTGCTAAAATTGCTAATTGGTCTAACCTTTAAAATCATAACCACTAATTTCAAATTGGCCTTCAACTCTGCCCAGCAATCCCCTAGTGCTCACTCTTTGAAATCGTTATTTTACATCTTTTCTCTTTGAACTCCTAAAGCCTCCTTAGCTTGCTTCTTAAATCATTAGGAAAAAAAGAAATAGAGGCAATTGAATGAACATTGGGTCTATTAACTTACTTGTATGGAAAACCATTCTCTCTAACTTCCTTCCAATTAGAAGAGTTATCCTTCATTAAACTCCTTTACATTTGTCTTGAGTTCCACCCCTTTCTGCCTTCACAAGAACTCTTTTACTCAATTATCACCCTCAGTTTGGTTATTTCTATTCTATATGTTCAGGTATGGGGAAGCATTTTTAAAGACCTAGAAGTGGAATGAATATGAGCAAATTTTCATGTAAGTCTTATCTAGATCTATTTATTTTATTCATATTTCATAACAGATTTTATCACACAGTATTCCATTCATTATTCTAAGATACTTATGCAGCATGAAATTTACATGTTCGCATAGGGTAATTATAAGATAATACAAGAAGTTTCAAAGACTTAGATGAATCTACAGGTACTACGAATATACATGTAAGCAGAAGCAGATAAACATTGGTAAGATAAAAGAAAGACAAATTCCTGCCCTTTGAGAATCATGGAATGGGTTCCTCCATATTGGTTGTGGAATATAAATCTTGACATAGTAACAATATATTAGCATTATTTAATGAACAAGGGAAAAATCTTTAACATGAAAAATTGACAAAGTGTTGATTAAAATGTACACCCTGAATATTCTTTCCGCTCACTTCTGATTTCAAGTATAAAACATTAAATTTCTACTAACCACTGAGGGTTTTTACCTTTTCTTCTATTTGATATTTATTTCTGTTTTGCTGTAAGAAAAGTATTCGTGTGTGCATGTGTGTTTAGGTGCATGTGTATGACAGAGAGACAGAGACTTGACCTCATTGCCAATTAAAGAACATGGACATTGATTATTGAAACTGAGCCAGAAACATTTTCTCTTGCTTTTTTTTCTTTCTCCCTGATGCCCGTAAAGCTCTTCTTGACTCTGATCCTCTGGCCTTTGTCAGCTTCCCTCCCCAGTGCAGGCAAAACAGTTCACTACACCCCATCTCCACCCCTCTCCTGCGTGTGCACGTGCGTGCACACACACACACACACACACACACACACACACACACACACACAGCTACTTATGGCTGAGTAATAAGAACCACATGGAAGAGCTGGCAAGAGAGGAATAATAAAAGGCCACCAAGTGAAGTGAAGCAGTCAGTGCCCATTTTGGACCACAGAGCTGTTCTCACTGAGCAAGGATCAAAAAAACTCTAGAGATTCCCTGAATAATATCTTTCTTACCCAGAAGAACAATAAGAGTTCTTTATTTTGGGGTACCTCAGGCAACACATCTGCTCTCTTTTTCTTTCTAGGCTTTCTAAAATTTCTGCAGCCATAAACACTCATGTTCACAGTTTCCCATTTTCTACTTTGTCCAGCTAATAAAACACACCTTTGCTGGTTTGGCTTTAATGCTTCATATTTCTTCTTTGGCTCATTAGAACAAAAGACTTTTACAGTCAAGTGTAATACTTCAGAGCTCTGGCTTTGTTAAGCATCTTCTTCATAAACACTTTGGTTTGGTTGGAAGCTACGCATCAAGTTTATTTGTTATCCCAAGAGGCCAAAATTTGGCATTAATAAAGTAAAATGGATATAAGGCCTAGGAGTGCCCTAAAATATGTATTTAGAACAAGAGTCCTGGGACCTGTGGCTCTGTACATGTTCAGCAAGTTCTGAAAACTAGAGCAGAGACCATCCCACACTCAGATTTCCACAGGAGTACTGGCAAGGGCCAAAATGATAGGTGGATATGCATATGTGTTATGAGTATTGATGAACTGGGCATGTTGGGGGACACAGGCCCAGCTCAAGGGGGCAGAGCTACTCAGCCCCAATCAATTGTTGTCATTTGGGAAACGGGCCCTGGTTGTCTTCTGTCTTAAGAGAAAGAAGAAATATGAGTTTTCTGTAAAAGTTCCTGATAAAAGAATGCCTTTTGCATTCACATTGCTATAAGTCAGTTGAGTAGAAAGATTATCCTACTTCTTATTACTTTGATGAATACTTTCTCAATGATTAAGTAAAAATAAGTCAGTTAGAAGCACAATTGTAATGATCAAGATGGCAGAGTAGTAGGATGTGAAGCTCACTCTCTCCCACAAGTACAACAAAAATACACCTACATGTGGAATGATTCTCACAGAATATCTAACAAACGGTGGCAGAATACCTCAGACTGCTGAAAGGGCAAAAAAATCACGTAACTGGGTAGGAAAAAAGCAAAAAGGAGAAAAAAAAAGCGAGAAAGGATTCTCATCAGGACATGTACCCCCCTAGGAGGGAGTTGTGAAACAGGAAAAGTTCATGCACCCCAGGAAGCTCCCTCACCAGCATGGAGATTAGCTGGGACAGAAGGGGAGTTTCAGAGCCTTAGAGAAGAAGGCACCATTCAGGTTTCGGCAGCCAGAGCAGAGGGAAAACTGCACAGTCAGTGCCCTGGCCTGCACTCAGCCTGACACCTGTGTCCTCTGGTGCTGGTGGAGTCTGGGTGCTGGAACTTGGGCTTCAGAGATCAGCTGGGGAGAGGACTGGGGTTGGCTGTGTGGAGACAGAGACTGGGTGGTGGTGGGGGGTGAGGCTGGAATCCAGTGTGACCACAGCTGAGGGTGTATGTGGAGGTAGCCTGGGCCTCCTTAGAGGCCAGTAGCTGTTGTTTGGGGTATGCACATGGGTAGGGTCAGGACCCAGACTGTAACCTTTTTCACTGTGTGTGTGTGCTCACAGCGGGCAGGTCACTGCCTACACAGGCCTCAACCACCACCAGCCTCAATTGGCAGCAGCCCAGACCCCAGGAGTGGTCACAGGCCCCTGCTGCCTACCACTCAAACTCCAGGAGTGGTTGACATCCACCTCCACTCCCATGTGTGTCATGGGGGCACATCTGAGCCACAGAGGACCCCAAGACCAGGCACCAGCCACTGCATCTGCACACCCCCTATCTATCAAAGGAACAACCAGTACACACTGAGGAAAGAGGTGACAGGCATCCATACTAAAAACGGACCTCACACCACATATATTAAACCCACACAAGCTACACAGGGATGACACCACAGATAAATAATCCTCCAAGACCACAGTAGATAATTGTTTCTCCTAAACTCACAGAGTAACAGAATATAAGTAAAATGGAGAATCAGAGGAACCACTGCAAGTCAAAAGACCAAGAGCATTCCCCTGAAAGAACAAGCAATAAAGCATATCTCTTACATCTAATAGACACTGATTTCAAAAAGGAGATAATGAAAATACTGAAGGAATTAAGAAAGGCTATCAACAGAAATGCAGAGTACTGTAAAAAGGAGCTAGAAACTATAAAGAGGAAACAAGAAAAATTAGAAAACTCATTTGCAGAGATGAAAGCTGAGCTAAAGGCAATGAATAATGCAGAAGAATGAATAAGTGACCTGGAAGATAGAATAATGGAAATCACCCAATCAGGATGGCAGACAGAAAGCCAAATGAAAAAAAAAAAAAAAAGGAAGCAATATATAAGAGACCTATTGGATAATATAAAGCATGCCAACCTACATATAATAGATTCCAGAAGGGGAAGAAAGAAAAAAGGAGATCAAAAAATGTATTTGAAGAAATTACGGCTGAAAACTTCCCAAACCTAAAGAAGGAAACAGATATCTAGGTACAGGAAGCACAGAGGGTTCCAAACAGACCTATACCAAGATATAATAAAAATGGCAAAAGTTAAAGAGAGGATTCTAAAGGCAGCAAGAGAAAAACAAAGGGTTAATTACAAGGGAACCCCCATAAGGCTATCAGCTGATTTCTCTAAAGAAATGTTGCAGGCCAGAAGGGAGTGGCAAGATATATTCAAAGTCCTGAAAGGGAAAAATCTGCAACCAAGGTACTCTACCTAGCAAGATTATCATTTAGAATAGAAAAAGAGGTAAAGAATTTCTCAGAAAAGCAAAAACTAAAAGAATACAGCAATACTAAACCTATCTTAAAGGAAATATTGAAAGGTCCTCTCTAAATAGATAAAAAGTAAGGATCTATAGGAAGGACAAAATCACAACTGGAGGGCTTCCCTGGTGGTGCAGTGGTTGAGAATCCGCCTGCCGATGCAGGGGACACGGGTTCGTGCCCCGGTCCGGGAAGATCCCACATGCCGCGGAGCGGCTGGGCCCGTGAGCCATGGCCGCTGAGCCTGCGTGTCCGGAGCCTGTGCTCCGCAACGGGAGAGGCCACAACAGTGAGAGGCCCGCATACCGAAAAAAAAAAAAAAAATCACAACTGGAAAATAAAACACTTAAATAAGCCAGTACACAGATTTTTTTTAAAAATCAAAACATTTTTTGAGAAGGTGATGATAACCACAATGAACAGAAAAAGGATGAACATGAAGATGTAAAAGAGGACATCAAAATCATAAAATGAGGTGGGGGGGAGAGTAAGAAAATGTAGACTTTTTTTCCCCTAGAATGTGTTTGAGCTTATATGACTACCAATCTAAGGCAAGTAGTTATAGGAGGGGGTTAACATACTTGAAAAGCAGGGTAACCACAAATCAAAAACATACAACAGATTCACAAAAACCAGAAAGAAAATAAGTATAATATTGATAGAAAAGAAAATAACCAAGCCATTAAAGGAAAAACAAAAAGTAAAAGGAACCAAGAAGAAATATAAAATCAATGGGAAGACAAGGTTTAACATGGCAACAAATATATATCTCTCAATAATTACCTTAAATGTCAATGGACTAAATGCTCTAATTAAAAGACACAGAGTGGTAGATTGGATTAAAAAAATAAGAGCCTATGGTATGCTGCCTAAAAGAGACCCACTTTAGGGCAAAGGATACACATAGATTGAAAGTGAGGTGATGGAAAAAGATATTTCATGGAAACAGAAATGACAAGAAAGTAGGTGTCTCAATACTCACATCAGACAAAATAAACTTTAAAACAAAGGCCATAAAGAAAGATAAAGAAGGACAAAATTCATGATAAAAGGATCAACACAAGAAAAGGATTTTACATTCATAAACATATATGCACCTAATATAGGAGCAACCAAATACATAAAAGAAATACTAATGAACATAAAGGGAGAAACTGACAGGAATACAATAAGAGTAGGAGACGTTAACACCCCACTCACATCAGTAGGTCTTCCAGACGGAGAAGCAATAAGGCAACAGAGATACTAAATGATACAATAGAACAGTTAGAATGAACTGATCTTTTGAGGACATGATATGAAAAAAACCCAGAATACACATTCTTTTCAAGTGCACATGAAACATTCTCTAGGACTGACCATAATCAAGGGCACAAAACAAAGCTCAGCAATTTCAAGAGTACAGATATTGTCTCAAGCATCTTTTCTGACCACAACAGCATGAAACTAGAAATTAACCACAGAAAAATAAATGATTAAGAAAAAAAGATCACATGGAGACTAAACAACATGCTACTGAAAAACCAATGGGTCAATGATGAAATCAGAGGAAATCTAAAAATACCTCAAGATAAATGACAATGAAAACACAACCATAAAAAACCTATGGGATGCAAAAGCAGTTATTAGAGGGAAGTTCATAGCAATACAGGCTTTACTCAAAAACTAAGAAAAATCTCAAATAAACAACCTAACCTACCACTTAAAAGAATTAGAAAAAGAAGAACAAAACAAAACCTAAAGTCAGAAGAAGGAAGGAAATAATAAAGAGAGGAAATAAATAAAATAGAGATTAAAAAAATAATAGAAAACTCAATAAAAGCAAGAGCCGGATCTTTGAAAGGATAAACAAGATTGACAAACCTCTGGCCAGGCTCACCAAGAAGAAAAGAGAAAGAACACACACCAAAAAAAAAAAACAACAACAACAAGAAATGAAAAAGAAGGCATAACAACTGATATTACAGAAATACAAAAAACCATAAGGGAATACTTTGAACAATTATATGCCAACAGATACGACAACCTAGAAGAAATGGACAAGTTTTTAAAAACATAACAGCCCACCAAAACTGAATCCAGAAGAAACAGATAATTTGAACAGACTGCTCACAAGAACTGAAATACAATCTGTGATTTCAATATTCCCTACAAACAAACGTCCAGGACCAGATGGCTTCACAGGTGAATTCTATCAAACATTTAGAGAACAGCTAACACCCATCCTTCTCAAACTCTTCCAAAAAATTGCAGAGGAAGGAACACTCCCAAACTCATTCTATGAGGCCACCGTCACCCTGATACCAAACCAGATAAAAGTTACTACAAAAAAAGAAAATTACAGACCAATATCACTGATGAATATAAATGCAAAAATCCTCAGCAAAATACTAGCAAACAGAATCCAACAACACATTAAAAGGATGATACACCATGACCAAGTGGGATTTATCCCAGGGATGCAAGGATTCTTCAATATACATAAATCAACCAATGTAATACACCATATTAACAAACTGAAGAATAAAAACCACATGATCATCTCAATAGATGCAGAAAAAGAAAGCTTTTGACAAAATTCAACACCCATTTATGATAAAAACTCTCCAGTAAGTGGGCATAGAGGGAACCTACCTCAATGTAATAAAGGCCATATACAACAAACCCACAGCCAGCATTGTTCTCAATGGTGAATAACTGAAAGCGTTTCCTCTAAGATCAGGAACAAGACAAGGTTGCCCACTCTCACCACTATTATTCAACATAGTTTTGGAAGTCCTAGCCATGGCAATCAGAGAAGAAAAAGAAATAAAAGCAATACAAATTGGAAAAGAAGAAGTAAAACTGCCACTGTTTGCAGATGACATGATACTACACATAGAAAATCCTAAATATACCACCAGAAAACTACTAGAGCTAATCAATGAATTTGGTAAAGTTGCAGGATACAAAATTAATGTACAGAAATCTCTTGCATTCCTATATACTAATGATGAAAAATCTGAGAGAGAAATTAAGGAAACACTCCCATTTACCATTGCAAAAAAAAGAATAAAATACCTAGGAATAAACCTACCTAGGGAGACAAAAGACCTTTATGCAGAAAACTATGAGACACTGATGAAAGAAATTAAAGATGATACCAACAGATGGAGAGATATACCATGTGCTTGGATTGGAAGAATATTGTGAAAATGACTATACTACCCAAAGCAATCTGCAGATTCAATGCAATCTGTATCAAATTACCACTGGCATTTTTTTACAGAACTAGAACAACCCACCTTAAAATGTGTGTGTAGACACAGAAGACCCTAAATAGCCAAATCAGTCTTGAGGGAAAAAAACAGAGCTGGAGGAATCAGACTCCCTGACTTCAGACTATACTACAAAGCTACAGTAATCAAGACAATATGGTACTCACATAAAACCAGAAACATAGCTCAATGGAAGAAGATAGAAAGCCCAGAGATTAACCCACACACCTATGGTCAACTAATCCATGACAAAGGAGACAAAGATATACAATGGAGAAAAGACAGTCTCTTCAATAAGCAGTGCTGGGAAAACTGGACAGCTACATGTAAAAGAATGAAATTAGAACACTCCCTAACACCATACACAAAAATAAACTCAAAATGGATTTGAGACCTAAATGTAAGACGAGACACTATCAAACTCTTAGAGGAAAACATAGGAAGAACACTCTGACATAAATCACAGCAAGATCTTTTTTGATCCACGTCCTAGACTAATGGAAATAAAAACAAAAATAAAGAAATGGGACATAATGAAACTTCAAAGCTTTTACAGAGCAAAGGAAACCATAAACAAGATGAAAATGCAACCCTCAGAATGGGAGAAAATATTGGCAAATGAATCAACAGAGAAAGGATTAATCTCCAAAATATATAAACAGCTCGTGCAGCTCAATATTAAAGAAACAAACAACCCAATCCAAAAATGGGCAGAAGACCTAAATAGACATTTCTTCAAAGAACCCATATAGATGGCTAAGAAGCACATGAAAAGCTGCTCAACGTCACTAATTATTAGAGAAATGAAAATCAAAACTACAGTGAGGTATCACCTCACACCAGTTAGAATGGGCATCATCAGAAAATCTGCAAACAACAAATGCTGGAGAGGGTCTGGAGAAAAGGAAACCCTCTTGCACTGTTGGTGGGAATGTAAATTGATAGAGCCACTATGGAGAACAGTATGGAGGTTCCTTAAAAAACTAAAAATAGAATTACCATATGATCCAGCAATCCCACTACAAGGCATATACCCAGAGAAAACCATAATTCAAGAAGACACATGCACCCCAATGTTCATTGCAGCACTATTTACAATAGCCAGGTCATGGAAGCAACCTAAACGCCCATCGACAGACAAATGGATAAAGAAGATGTGATACATATATACAATGGAATATTACTCAGTCATAAAAAGGAATGAAATTGAGTCATTTGTTGAGACGTGGATGGACCTAGAGACTGTCATACAGAGTGAAGTAAGTCAGAAAGAGAAAAACAAATATCGTATATTAACACATGTATGTGGAGCCTAGAAAAATGGTACGGATGAACTGGTTTGCAGGGCAGAAGTTGAGACACAGATGTAGAGAACAAACATATGGACACCAAGGGGGGAAAACCGCAGTGGGGTGGGGATGTTGTGCTGAATTGGGCGATTGGGATTGACATGTATTCGCTGACGTGTATAAAACTGATGACTGATAAGAACCTGCAGTATAAAAAAACAAACAGTGGGGGGTTATTTGTATGGAAATATGTTAATATACATGTTTCAGACATTACATGAAATTTCTAAAAATCTTATATGTTCTGGTATAATGTTATGTCATAATTCTATTTATTACTTTAAAATGTATATCTCAGAAATACCTAAATTTCCTTGTCAATTGCATTATTATGAACTTTCATCAAATCTTTAACAGTGGTCATTTTTAAGTCTTTTGTCATTTACAGACAGTTCTGAGTGTAGTCCAATGTTTTTGCAAAAATGTTCCTATAAAATGATTTTATCTTCAAGGAATTCACGGAAAAGACTGACAAGTACAGGTTTCTGGTAACTGACTATACTGCTGAACTGAATGAATAAGCATTTTCAGAACTCTAATGGAAAAGTGATGAATTCATAAAAGTGCTAACAAACGATCAACATGAAAAAAAATTAATTACATGGGACTGAGTGAACTGATGAGGATGATTATAATTTTTGTGACTTTCTGTTTGAAAAGAAAAAATCCCACAAGGACTCAGAGGCAAAGAATATACAAATCAATTTTCACTGCACCTGTTACAGTGGAGTATTACTGGACTGAATGTCAATATTATGTCATAGTATGAGTGTGTTTCGTGTTTGGTAATTGCAATCATTGGTGCTTTTGTTGTGGTCATCCATTTACAATGCTTGGTGTCAGTTTATTTATCTCTTGTAAAAATAAAATACAGTGTGTGTGTGTGTGTGTGTGTGTGTGTGTGTGTGAAAAACTCAATGAGAAAAAAAAATCCTACACCATGACCAAGTGGGATTTATCCCAAGTTCACAAGGATGGTTCAACATATGCAAATCAATCAATGTGATACACCACATAAACAAAAGACCAAACCACATGATCATCTCAATAGATGTAGAAAAAGCATTTGACAGAATTCAATATTCATCTATGATAAAAACTCTTACCAAAGTGGGCATAGAGGGAACATATTTCAAAAGAGTAAAAGCTATATATGACAAACCCACAGCCAATATAATACTACATGGTGAAAAGGTGAAAACCTTCCCACTAAAATCTGGAACAAGACAAGGATGCCCACTTTTACCACTTCTCTTCAACATAGTATTGGAAGTTCTAGCCACAGCAATCAGACAAGAAAAAGAAATACGAGGTATCCAAATTGGAAGGGAAGAGGTAAAACTGTCATCATATGCAGCTGATATTATATACAGAAAACCTTATAGAGTCCACACAAAAACTGCTAGAACTGATAAATGAATTCAGCAAGGTAGCAGGATAACAAGATTAACATACAGAAATCAGTTGCCTTTCTTTTCACCAACAATGAAATATCAGAAAGGGAACGTTAAAAAAATATATCTTTTAAAATTGCAACTCCAAAAATAAAATACTTAGGAATAAACCTAACCAAGGAGGTGAAAGACCTATACTCTGAGAACTATAAAACATTAATAAAGGAAACTGAAGATGATTCAAAGAAATGGAAAGATATCCCACGCTCTTGGATTGGAAGACTTAACATTGTTAAAATGGCCATACAACCCAAAGCAATCTACCGAGTTAATGTGATCCCTATCAAATTACCCATGACCTTTCTCACAGAAGTAGAACAAATAATCCTAAAATTCATAAGGAGCCATAAGAGACCCAGAATTGCCAAAGCAATCCTGAAGAAAAAGCACAAAGCAGGAGGCATAACCATCTCAGACTTCAGACAATACTACAAAGCTAAAGTAATCAAAATATTGTTGTATTGGTGCAAAAAAAAAAAAAAGACATAAGAATCAATGGAACGCAATAGAGAGCCCAGAAGTAAACCCACACACTACAATTAATTTTAGACAAAGGAGGCGAGTATATTGATACAATGGGAAAAAGACAGTCTCTTCAGCAAGTGGTGTTGGGAAAGTTGGACAGACACATGTAAATCAATGAAGTTAGAACACACCTTCTCTCCATACACAAAAATAAACTCAAAGTGCTTAAAGACTTAAACATAAGGCATGACACCGTAAAACTCCTAGAAGAGAACATAGGCAAAACATTCTCTGACATAAATCATACCAATGTTTTCTTAGGTGGGTCTCCCAAGGCAATAGAAATTAAAACAAAAATAAACAAACGGGACCTAATCAAACTTACAAGCTTTTACACAGCAAAGGAAACCATAAACAAAATGAAAAGACAACCTAGACAATGGAAGAAAATATTTGCAAGCAATGCGACTGATAAGGGCTTAATTTCCAAAATATACTAACAGGTCATACAACTCGACAACAAAAAACAAACAACCCAATCGAAATATGGGCAGAAGACCTAAAGAGACATCTCTCCAAAGAAGTAATACAGATGCCAACAGGCACAGGAAAAGATACTCCACATCGCTAATTATTAGAGAAATGAAAATCAAAACTATAATGACATACCACCTCACACTGGTCACAATGGCCATCATTAAAACGTCTACAAATAACAAATGCTGGAGAGGTTGTGGAGAAAAGGGAGCCCTTCTACACTGTTGGTGGGAACGTAACTTGGTGCAGCCACTGTGGAAAACAGTATGGAGATTCCCCATAAAACTGAAAATAGAACTACCATATGATCCAGCAATCCCACTCCTGGGCGTATATCCAGACAAAACTATAATTCAAAAAGATACATGCCCCTACGCTCATAGCAGCACTATTCACAATAGCCAAGACATGGAAACAACCTAAATGTCCATCGACAGATGAGTACGTAAAGAAGATGTGGTACACATGTATAATAGAATACTACCCAACCATAAAAACAATGAAATAATGCCATTTGCAGCAACATGGATACAACAAGAGATTATCATACTAAGTGAAGTAAGTCAGAAAGAGCAAGACAAATTACATATGATATCATTTATATGTGGAGTCTGAAATATAACACAAGTGAACCTATCTGTGAAACAGAATCAGGGACAAGGAAAAAAGACTGGTGTTTGCCAAGGGGGAGGGGGCTGGGAAATGGTTGGATTGGGAGTTTGGGAATTAGCAGATGCAAACTGGTATATATATAATGGATAAACAAGGTCCTACTGTATAGAACAGGGAACTATATTCAATATCCTGTGATAAACCATAATGGAAAAGAATATGAAAAAGAATGTATATATGTATACCTGAATCACTTTGCTGTACAGCAGTAATTACATAAACTTGTAATTCACCTATACTTCAGTAAAAATAAATTTTAAAAGGATCAAAACAAAACAGGACAAAAAACCAAAGACTCGGGTCCTACTCCAGATCCTTCAGTGGGAGATGGGGCGGGGGTAGTGCGAGAGTGGGGCTTGGGCGTGGCGGTGGGGAGAGACCAGGAACAAGAGTTTCAAAAAGTACCCCAGGTGACCTAGGAACCACTGCCCTGGGGAATTCTTATACCTGATGCTAAAAATAATAAGTAATATTTCTCTTGAAAAAAAAAAAAAAGCACAATATATGTAAGTACCAGACAAGGGGAATACAATTATGACCTAGAGAACTATATGCATTATCTAATAATTATTTTAAGAAAAATTGGAGTTCACTTCTGGCCTGGGAATGGCCTCCAATATACAAGAGGAAACATGGCACAACTCCCTGGACTGAGGGGGAAAAAATTGAGTTCTTTGCCTTCCTGTCCAAGCTCTATAGAATGGGGGTTGGCACGCTTCTTTTGTAAAGAAGTTTTACGGACCATTTGGTCTCTGTTGCCACTACTCGGTTCTGCTGTTATAGTATAATATTAGGCCCAGACAACATGTGAATGGACGGGCATGGCTATGTTCCAATAAAATCTTTATTTACAGTAACGGGCTGTGGCCCACTTTTGGCCCAAAGGCTATAGTCTGCCGACCCCTACATTAAAGGAAGGCTGGAATGTCTCAGTTGGAGGTCTCGCTAAGCAGTTTTAAAGAGGGGTTAGGTCTTGGGGCAGGAATGTTGAATTGCTTGAAGCAAAAGGCGAGTATAAACTTCATTCAGCAGAGAGTTCAAGTGTAAACCCACGGACACCAAATCTGTCTTTGTGGCCAAGGAACAGGCACACCACAAAGGAAAAGAGCAAAAATACCAGACATTAAACAAATGTAGGGAGGAAGTAATGAGTCATAAAGGAATGGATGAGTCAGGAAGAAATACCTAAGCTGGTTTTGAATACTAAGAGGAATGGCACACACAGTGTTTGTCACAAAGGCCCAAGGTAGAAAGAAGCAGATGCTATGTCTCCATTCCCTACAATTATTAAGTTACAGAAAGGAGTACTTTTCACCCTTCGTCTACCAAAAACAGAACAAAGAAAGGGTACTATACTAAGTAGTAAGCTTGCGGAAATTCAAAACAATAGACAAAGAAATTCACTAGGTGTCAACTTCTCCTCTGCATTAGTACCTCATAGAGATGCCTGTGATGCAACTCATGACTATACAACACTTACAATGAAGGTCTGATCCAGCTGCCAGACCATGCAAGGCCATACCCACCTCTAAGCTCACGCACCAGTTCTCTTTGTTGAATACATCACTTGTCAGATGAAGCATGATGGCTATACCTCTATGAACTACACTGAGTGTGCTCAACTGACCCGACGGATCAAACAGCTAGAGGAGAATTCATTTCATTGCTAGTTTTATATTACTAGTGTTTCTGAGAAGATTTGCATACTTATTTCACCCTAGATACTTTCAGGCATTTAAGCAAAATGCTTTTAGCTAAATGCAAATGATATATGAAATGGGTTTTTTTTCTCACAAAACATTCAAAGGACTACATCTTCTGGTTTCAAGGAGCATTTATATCTCTTTCACTTCTCTATCTTCAGGAGATATTCTATTTAAAAATGAAATCTTGATTCACAGCCCTGAATATGGGCTTCGGTGGGTCAAATAAATTAAAATTTTAAGTTCAGGCAAGAGCTCTTAGAAAAAAAAGTTGAAGGGCAGACAAGATTGGGTAGCCTGGACCCCAAAGTAAATGAGGAGGAGGAGAGGGACTCAAAAACAAACTTTGACACATGACCACGTGGTATTGTTTGAAAAGAGCAGTTGAAGAGGGTATGTGTGCTGTCTGTTAAAGGAGCAAATACACATGCTGCTCTTGTCATTTAATAACTAGATGGTCTGGCCCAGGTGAGTCAAAATTGAATATGTATTATTAAAATGCATTAATGGACTTTTACTTCATAGTTAACCCATCTGCACAAACGCTGTTTATCAACCTTTGCATTTCTCAGCGATCGTCTCCTGTCATTTAAGCCATTTCTAAAGGCATTCTCTACTCTGATCACAGTTTAAAGTGGAAAAAAAAGATTGATAAGAGGAATAACTTGAAACAGAAATGTAACTTAATATTTCAAAGCCTTCAGGTCTCTGGTTAGACTATTACTCTCTGCACATAATCTCTTACTAAATTGATTCTTTTTCAATATAAAAATAGTACAAAGCCTTTGAATTTTGTATTAGCGAAGTTCTGTGAGCTCTTTGAATGGCGAGGCAGAAAATAACAAAGTTTATTTAATTAACAAAAGAATGAGATAGGGATGAAAAACATGATGTTAAGGCACAGTAAGAATTGACTGGAGCTGCATTTTTAGCTGTAAATTTGGCAAGTAGACTGCTTGTGAGACAGGCAACATTAATTACTCTGTTCCCGTAGCAGATTCTGTGTTCAAAAAGTAAACTGCAAAGAAGTAGGGAAGCATCTGTGAGTGCATTATTTTGCACCAATAAAATAATTTTATTGAACTCCATTCATGTGCATACTTAGAATTTAAATCCAAAAGATCTTATAGTCCTGTATTCATTAAATATTATGTACCATTTTATATGGGTATACTCATAAAAGGGGAATATGGAATACAATTAAAAGAGATAAATTCAGCATGGCTTTGGCCCTCTATAAAACCTCCTTGTCACTGTGTGTCTTTAACTGACTCCTTAAAACCAAAGCAGAACCAATATCCCAGTGACGGGAGAATTCAAAAGCAGTTTGTTTTCATGGTCAAAATTCATGATATTTTAAGTGATGTTAGTAGTCTAGTTCCTATACAACCACAAGGGCACCGAACTGGCAAGATAAGTAATTTATTGCCTGTCATTCTTTGTTCCCAGTTATATTAGAAAACATACATGAGTTCATACCTGAATTTCATGTTCTACATAAAATTAGTCCAAACTCACCTTGCACCATTTTTAAGTAGCTCAGTTGGTGGCTAATTAGGGGATGCAAGAATTAGAGGTGTTGGAAATTGTAACTTTTACACCAACTCCTCTTGCCTATAATGGGTTTTTAGCAGTTGCGTGACACAGGTGGAAACTAGAAGAGTTGAGAGAACTAACCAGGTTAGCATAAGTAATTTGGCATCACAATTCCTGGTAAAAGATCAGGATAGGAACGCTGGTATTCTAGAAGCAGGGGGTATAGCCTGGCCTCTACAGATGGGCTCTGGGGTCACTAAGGACAAGCTAGATCTTGGAGGACTTGAGGACCTTTTTATTACATGGTTCTTTATGAGAGAGTAGTCCAAAAAGTACAATGTGCTCCTTTATTACATTACCTTACATAAGACTCAGGGAGGGACTGCAAAAGGCAGCATATTTCCCCCTTGTTCTGTAATTAACTCAAGGCAAGAAGACAAAACACTATGGCACAGCTCTTGTTCTAGTGATTGGGAGGGCAACGGTCTTCCTGGAAGGAAAAGAACTTTCACTAAACAACAAAGTCCAGAGAAACAGTTTAACTTTCGTCAGTTTATCTTCTTGCCCCTTGATTAATAAACTATGCACGGACACTAGTAATGGAACAATAGTGACACCTCACAGAAAAGCACCAAAGATTCAGCAGAGAGTGGCCTATTTGGCCACTCAGATCCAAATAGTCCCCGGAAGGGGAGGATATATTCAAGTTAGTGTTTCTTCCGGAAATGATTCTATCAGTGCTATTTTAAACTTTAAATAAACAGTACTGGCATTACCCAAAACACGTTTTTATGTGGGTTGCAAGAACATTCTAGAAATGCTTATTCACTATCCATTAATGTATTAGCATGTTTAGTCCCCATGGGGGGACCCTTACACCCTCATTTCTCTGAACTTCTGTGAAGTTTCCTGTCTGGGTTCCCATGAAACTACTCTCCCGAGATCATCAACAGGAGTTACCATCATTAATGAATGGCCTTCCTTATTTTCCTTGACCTCACTATGCTCATGAAAACCCCGCAAAAAGAATTTCAAAATGCAATTTCTAATTCTGGTTTTGATACTAACTATACACCTTCAAGCTGTAATGAGGATTAAATAATGAATTTCCAGAGTGGGCCTCCAGTTTATGCAGCATGCCCCACGCACCGCCCTCCGCCCCACATAAAGTCATGTGATATGTGATTCTTAGCTGTCTTCTAAATCCCATTCTAGGCTCTGGGAAATTTCTTTACTGGGGGAAAAAAAAAAAAAAAAAAAAGTCCTATTTCAGGATCCCAGGTCTTAAGTCTTAAGTCAAACTTGCTGATCGTCTTTACTTCATTTTTCAGTTTTAAGAGCTGGAACTCAGCCTGTTCCTCTGACCAAGCCTCCATCTTGTACACTAACATTGGTTACTGAATCTCTACTACCCCCAAGATAGTGTCCGACCTTGATTACAGTCCCATTATCCTGTGTCCTCCCCGACTGAAGCCAAGCTTTTCCCTGTCCCACTCAGCATTATTCTCTACCTGAACCACAGCCCCTTCATCAGGCTACTTGCTCTCAGATATCCTTATCACCAACTGCCTGTTACCAACTCTTACTAGATTCTGTGTTTGATCAAGTCTTGACATTCTGACAAGATCTCTTTCTTTCCCTTCCCGATGCCCAATTTGTTCAAAAGCATTCTGAACATTTTCATAAAATAATATTATTTTTAGCCATGGCTAGAAATAACTAAATAGTATCCATTTATAGATACTATTCTTCCTCGGTATGCATAGAAACACACTACATTGATTCTTCCCTTACATGATGGATCATTACTTCACTGTCGCCATTGCTGCCTCTTGTTCTTCCTTCCACACAATAAATATAAGCCTCCCTTCAAGGCTCCCTCTTCAATCATCTGCTATTTTCTTTCTCCATATTCCCCCTCAGAGATCTCAGCTATTCCCATGGTTACAACCAGCATTACCAGGTAACTGACACCCAGGTAAACATCAGTCAGGAACCCTAGTCTTTAACTTCCAACATTCTGTCTACCAGATCCTTAGTTTAATAACTCCACAACTAAACTAATAATCTTTTCTCACAAACCAGTGCTTTCTTCAGATAATCCCATTTTTATTGATTGTACCATCATTTTTCAAGGCATTAAGACTCAAAATTTGGCATTATTTTAACGCTTTAAACTTGTCAGCCACTTCAACTTACCAGTAAGACCTACTGATTCCCTATCACACCTGTTTTTATTCTCTCAGTGAAAACTCTAATACAGGTCTTTATTAACTCATAACTATATGTTTACCTTAATCTTCTATTTTCCAAACTCCAATCATCTGTATAACACCATAAGGTTAATCTTGCTAAAACTATCTCGCTAAAGCTTTAATAGCTGCCCATTAATTATAACTGTATTTACCAAAGAATAAAACACATAACATTGGTTAAAAATGGAAAAATAATTTAAATAGTCATGTATTTATCATAATGGGAATAAAATTTTTATTACTTTAAACAATGATTATGTGAATAATGTTGCTTAGGATGAACACAAAAATGTTTAAATGAGTCAATTTAAAGGAAAAATGGGTAAAAATATAGTATAGGTTGTAGGAAAGCATGACATAAAATTGGGGTAATTATGACCTATCGAATGAAATCCATATGATTTGGTCTCCTCTACTGTTTTTCCTTAATTTTTCTATCTTGTTTCCTCACTACCCAACTTACCAACAAAGTAATCAATTTAGCATTACTTAAAATATATGCCATACCATCATGTCTATGAGTTTGGCAAAAGGCAACAGGACTGTGAGAAGGAGAAGTAATTCAACAATAAGTATTATAAGGTGAAAAGTCCTCAGAAACAGGAGCCAAGATCAAAGGAGGGGACTAAATAGGGCATCAAGCTGGTGCAGCAAGCCAAGGATGCACACAAGAATCAGGAATTGAGGCTGGTAACCAAGGAGGTCAAAATTGAATTTTGGAGTGTGGCCCCAGTTGTAGTTGAGGCCCAAAGAAATGATTTAAAATCTAAATCTGTGACTGCTTGGAATGCAGCACAAGTAGGTCTAGCTCCTTCAAAACTCAAGGTTTGATCAGATTATTTCATATTTGTGAATTAGCCTTGAAATATTGGGAACCTGTAGTTCCCAATCTCCTAATATTTAACTTTCTAAATCCCACCAGGTTTTGCTGCTCAGCTCAGCTCCTGCTTTTCCTAAGGACTATTGTTTGATAAGCCCAACTGGAATTGATGCCTTCCTTCTTTGAAATGTTATAGCATTTATTATCCCTTCTAATCACATGAAGTGATATCAGCAGGTTCTGCTTTATATCACAGTTGTTTACATACATTCTTTCTCTCTACTACTGTGGAAGCTCTTTAAAAAGAGCAACAGTGACTTGTATACATAAAGCCAACAGCACCTCGTACAATTTTTTTTTATATGGTAAATCTGTGGAATACAAGCTTCTTTTGTTCCAGGTTTGTAAGGGAATAGTTTTTCTTATGCTGTGCTTAATATTTATTTAGTTTGTTTAATATGTAAACAGAAGCCAAGAACACTTCCTGCAATGTCTTGGAGGTCAGAGCGATGACAGTTAACTGCAAACTAACTTGGGGGGCAGATGCTTGTGTTGGTGCTATTCAATGAATGTTTTTTATGGGGAGAGGGAACAGTGACATTGAATTGCCTTCTCCTAAGGAATGGATATATATGCATTTTTATGGAAAAATGATTTTGAGACCATTGCTTGTACCCAAGGAGGTTTATCTTGTAGCTATTTCAAACCAAGTGGTTTAATAAAGTCCTCCCATCTAAAACAAGATCTTTGTTATTTTTATCTCCAGAGCCACAAGGAGATAGGACAGTAGAAAATTTTATATATATATGTAAATTTCTACCATCATATATATATATATATATATATATATATATATATATATATATATATATATATAAAGGAATGTAGATACATACGGCAATAGAGTTTAGTAGGAATGCGCTTGCATATGCTTTTTATATGCATATGCTTTTACATGTTTTACCTTCCTAATGTTAAGAAGTTTGATCCTGATAGCTAACACATTCTTCCTGCAGAAATCTTAGAAAACTCACTTTTATTGTAAGGAGTTTTAAAATGTTCGCCTTCCATTTGACCTGTCATGAGTCATCACTCTTGACCCACATAATTAGACTCAAAAATGGAAATAGGCACCTCAATTTTCTCTCAAGAATTCTATCTCAAAAAAGAGAATAAAGATTTATTTGGAAATAAAACTGCATTTTTTGCAAACATCAACACTCAAAGTTTGGCACAATTTCAAAGAAAAATATCTGATATAATTGCTGCTGTTACACCTACTACACTGAAAATAAAAGTTCCTTGCTCTTCAATATTAACCTAGTCTTTGGTTCAGTCTATCACAATAAGCACATGTTAACTCACCTACTATAGTTAACGAACTCTTTCAGGTGCCATGGGGAAATTAAAAGTATAAAGATTGTTTCTTTCCTCTCTTGAAAATATTATCTTACAATATAATTGTAGATATATGATAAACAAATACAAAAGTTAAATTAAATCAGTGATATAATTAACATTTCAGTAAACCTTTACATCTAAATACATGCTAAAATAGCAAATGAATAATATAAAGAATAAGTATCACATATGAGAGATTCAGAATAAAAAATATCAATATGGGTTGGGTATTCAAGTCAAGTCAATTTTAGTGTCCTCTTATAAGCAATTGATTTTTATCCATTTGTAAAATATGGTTGTTAAATATATTTAAAATTATCTGTAAAAACTACATGAAAGGCTTTTAGATTCTTTGACAGCTTGTTTGATACGTTCAATTTTTCCTGTCAGTGTGAAAAAAAAAAAAAAAACTTTACTAGTTTCTTTAAATTAAAAAATAAAAAATAAACCACAACTTACTAACTCACAAATAATTTGTCCCTGCAGATTTTAACTTAGTGGTACTGTTCTCATACATCTTGCCCATTCCTCTAACTAATATTTAAAATATTTATTACCTCTTACATAGACTAACTTCTTAACTGTTCTCCCTCCTTACAATATCTTCTCTCTCCAATCTACCTTAGTGTCAAATTCACATTTTTATGGTATACTTCTGATCATGTCATTCCACAATTCAAAAAAAAATCTCAATGACTTTTTTCTGCTTGCAGAAAAAAATGCAAATTTCTTAGTTTGGTGTTCTAATTAGATACTACTTTTCTGACCTTACTTCTCATTATACTGCCCTCTACTCCTTATATATGTCTCATGTTTTCCCACTTTAAGTTGTTTTTCCTGCCTGAAAATCTTACCTGCTCTTCACTTTCACGCAATCGTTTCAAAGTGTCCAAGTCTGTATCTTATTCCTTAAGATGCATTTAAATGCTTTTCTTACATAAATCCCTCACGGACCTAATCCAACTTAATTAACACTCTTCAGAAATCTGGCTGTAGACTTTGGAAAGTGATATATTTCTATGGAGAAGCAGCATTCTAAGGAGCCAAAGAAGACAGGGATTATTTCCCTTCATTTCAGAATCTATAACAGAATTCCCACACATATAGGCATCACACGTATACACCTTATGATGTGGTACACTGCATCTCGACATCTCTCCTGTGAATTTTATGTAAGAGAGTATCATTGCACATCATTTTTCTTCTTTGTTTCTGTAATATTTTTCTCTGAACTTTGATAGTCCCCTAAGGAAACTTTACCATTTTCAACCTTCCCAAGTTGATAGCCTATGGAAATGTGTCAACACCATCCACTCTTTACAAGCAATATGCATTCGACGAGTTTTGAAAGGGAATGAAATACAAGCAATGGTCTCAAAATCATTTATGCATAAAACACATTTGAATATTTTACTCTACAAAATGTAAACATACATTGTGTGTGTGTGTGTGTGTGTGTGTGTATATATATTTTAGGCTTGCCTCAAAAACCATTATGATAAATAAGCATAAATCACTGTATGTTCATAACATATTCAAATAAATCATGATTAATTAAGGATAGAACAATTGTAATTATATCTTTTCAAAGAAATGGATTACTAGGTGATCTGTCATTTCATAAAATTTGGAGTGAGAGATCTCAAAAATCAAGGGCTTAATTGTCATAATTTTGCAAGGAAGCATTAGATATCCCCAACCCAAAAAGTCCTGAGCTCTCTCTCTCCCTGACAAAACATCAAAACTGATCTTAATCAAAATCTGTCACATTTTCAGTGCTGTTTAGAATTGAAAGGACATGGAATTCTCCCTGTAAAGACAGTTTTAAAAATTGGTTTTCTTGACTTTTTGGAATCTATTTATTCACTCTGTGCTTTTATGCCTAAAAGTGTATCTCACAAAACCTGTTACTAGAAAAATAATTTTTTTGATGTTAAAATTTTGGATATTGGGGCAATCTCTTCATAATCATTCCCTATTTTTATGAAGTTGTCCATCTGTAATTCTCCTTCCCTAGTTTCTGTCTGTTTCCAGTATAGTCATTCTTTACAACCCACATGAGCTAAAGTAGTCTCAGCCCAACTCTATGAGACACATCATCATGCAGAGTACTTACTAGCAGTGCTAGTTTGGACAAGTCACTTAAATTCAGTTTCTTCATTTCTAAAATAGGCAATAAGGCAAGTGATGAGAGGTGAAGAAAATAAAGTGTGTTAAGAACTTAGTAGTAGTTCTGGTATGTGCATATGGGCTGGATAACAATTAGTTACTCTTTCCCCTTTGTCTGGCAGAAAAGAGAAAGCCTGGCCAGCCTAGTCTCCTCTATTCTTCGCACCTTCCAAGGCTACCATCAGCGACTATCCTTGGGCTTTTGTGATGAAGAGTCAAGTACAGTACAAAGCAGGACTACAGGAAGCATAGAGGAAGACACAAGGGGCTAGAAGGATTGAAACAGGGCTCAGGTGTGAGAGTAACCGTTCTGTGTAAGATCATTCAATAGGCGGGAACACAGAGTTTAAAAAATTTCATTGTGGAGTCAGTGTCTTCAAGGTGCTTGAAAAACACAAGAGATAAATTATTTCAAAATTGCTTTTGACAGAGGAGCCAAACTGAAAGAGCTCCCAATGGCCAAAGCTGCAATAATCTGACAACAAAATAAATAATAATGCTAGATTATAACCCATAGAGTAAAATAAATATCCATGAGTCCATAGTGTAATAAGTAATTGAACAAATAAATAAGTGGTGGATCTTGCCTCCAGTAATTATTGGTGTCTTACAGAAGAATTCTAATTAATAAATGCAGCAGAAATGAGGAAAATAGCAAACCACCATTCGAACTCCAGAGCACTTCTAATAAAATAATCCACTGATAGATGCTAAAATTAGTGGGCAAAAGTTTGAAAAAAAAAGGAATATTTTCAGGTTTTATTAATATTAAAGGGGAAAAAATAGTAAATTTACCATGGAGAAACTCAGAAGACAGTATCTTAACCAAGATGTCAGTGTTAACATCACCAGTAGTAAGACAAATCAACATCATGTACTTCTTGATATGATGCATTAAGAAGGACATATCACTTATGTGATATTCTTGCTAAAAATGCAAATCCTCCAACCAATAATTAGAAAATATTAGAAAACCTAAATCAAGGAACATTCTATAAAACAATTGCCTAGTACTCTTCAAAGGTCATGAAAGACAAGGAAAGACTGAAAATGTCATAGGTTGGAAGAGACTAAGAAGACATCACAATGAAATGTACTGTGCTATCCTGGATTGGCTCCTGGAACAGATCAAGGACTTGAGTGAGAAAAACTGGTGAAAACTGAATAATAAAGTCGATATTTTAGCTAATAATATTGTAACAGTGTTAACCTAGTTTGGATAATTTATCATGCTATGTAAAATACTAACAGAGGAAGCTGGATGAAGCATATACAGAAACTAACACTATGCTATGTAAAATACTAACAGAGGAAGCTGCGTGAAGCACATACAGAAACTAACTATATGTACTATTTTTGCAAGTTTTTTGTAAGCCTATAATTATTTCCAAGTAAAAATTTAAAAAGTTATTTTAGCTGAATAAACTATATTTTTGTTTACTACACTTTTCTAGGATAGAAATATGTGGTGTTGTTAATTGCCCCCTTAATTCCCAGGGGCACAAACATATTTACCATGAAGCTAATGAAGCTTAAGCTTCAGGTTGAGGCCCTCACTTACATGGGGCTCTCCTAAGGCCCTAAACTAAATTTTGCAATCATAATTGTGTGTTCTTGTTCTAAAAAAAGGTCCCTCCTGTTGCCAGAGCTGCTTCAGGTCTTTGCTCAAAACCTGCCAATGCCCCACCTTTAGCAAGAGTTAACATAACTCTTTAAGTTAAAGGGTCCAGAGGTAAGAAAGGAAGCTACAAACAGACAAAAACAGATGAAACCAGCTGGAACCAAGATGGTGAAGAATCTGACCTCCAATAGACCCTGAGTCCCATTATACGCTGATTTTACTACATTAGCTTATTAAATGACACATCTACCAGCAGCTATAACCAGACATTAAGGACCAAAAAAGGATGAAAAGTGTTGGCACCCCACTTCTTGAAAAAGCCCTGCACCTTCTCCAGTAGACTAATACATATGCCTCCCCATCATTAGCCTCATTCCTCCTTTCTTTGTCTTTACTCTTTAAAATTAAATCATTCTCACCATGTGGGTGAGAAGTTGATCTGTGAACTTAGTTCCCACTTCTCCATTCTTTGGCCACTGAATAATGCTTGTGCTGTGTCAATCTCAGCTTCAGTTTTGTTATCCCCTACTCAAATCCAAACAGAAAAAGGAACCCTCCCCACCGAGGCAGAGAGCCTTGGCTGGTCAGGCTAGGGCCTGAGTAGGGTCTATACAACTTAATTTGTTAACACTCCCACATTTTACAAGCCTCAAATTCCACACAACAGGGATCTGTCTCTGCCCAATAACAAAGGAAATTCTAAGACTGGTTCCTGGCTGTTAGGGAAGGGGAGAAAGCTTGAACCAGGGCTAAAATTTACCACCCATTTACATGACCAATTGCCATGCAGAGTGGAAAACAACTTGCTTTTCAATGTCTAAATAGGCATGACCAACTATAGCTTACTCAGACCTGAGATGATATTCAGGAGGTCCCATTTTACAAAGGAATCAAGACAATTATCAGCTTAAAGATAATATGGAATGTGAAGTAGGTGGCAATATATTTGGAGATGTCTCTAGTATTTGGAGGAAAAAACCCAGGCAGAGCAGGAAAATGGGAGAGAGAAAGGGTGCTGGCAAGAACTAGGCAAGATTCCAATTAGGGGTCAGTGGTAGAGCTTCATTCCTAATGAGGATACCAAGTGCTCAGCAGTAAAGAGAAGGGATATACCAGTGTAGGAGACAGGAAAGTTGTGCTTGGGTGATTACGTGAGTGGTCCATACCCTCTTAAATGTCCAGAATGGGGACTGAAGTAATGGATTCTAGACAAATTCTAGACAATCCTTTGAGAATGGAGCTTCTACTGTTATTCTTGTCCTGGCCGGCACTGCTGTAGGAAATAGAGACTGAGGCTTCGGGTAGACATACCATAATTAAGACTATATAAACCCTGAATGACTAGGGCACTTCTGCCCAGAGCAGATGCCTGATTCTTTTGGTTTCATCATTGATTAACAAAACATTCACGCACTCTAGTCCTGAACAATGCTAACTCAAGGATTTCCTTTTGGTTTTGTTTTGGGGTTTTTTGGTAATAAAAATGATAGAATAGGGCTTCCCTGGTGGCGCAGTGGTTGAGAATCCGCCTGCCGATGCAGGGGACGCGGGTTCGTGCCCCGGTCCGGGAAGATCCCACATGCCGCGGAGCGGCTGGGCCCGTGAGCCATGGCCACTGAGCCTGCGCGTCCGGAGCCTGTGCTCCGCAACGACGGGAGAGGCCACAACAGTGAGAGGCCCGCGTACCACAAAAAAAAAAAAAAAAAAAAAAAAAAAAAAAGATAGAATAATAATACAAACATACATATGTGCTATTTAAGGAGAATGTATTATATGCTAGACACTCCTATGGGGGCTTGTTATTAATAACTTTATTTACTTAAAATGGCCCTGTTTTTCTTTTCTAAGACTTGTCAACATTTGAGTCCCTGGAATCAGAGAAGTGAGCAAGGTAGTTTGTGAAGAAATTGGAGGAAGAAATGGAGTAGAATTTTGAGATCTCAAGAGGAAACAGTAAAGTCAGAACTGGGGAAAAAAATGATTTATAGCATATTATCAATTTTGGGGTACTTTTTCTATATTTTGTAATTTATCACTCTAGATAGAATATAAACTTTTTAAGGAAAAGAGTAAAACCTAGGTACTTAAGCATGCATCAAACTATTTAACACAAAAATACTGTCGACTGATCTATAAATTTGCCAGCTGTTGACCCTGAGAAGGGAGAATCTGGGACAAAATAATGAAATTGATAAAATCATTCAAATTTCACTTCTTAAACTCTCCTTATTCACAATAGTTATTTCTTGTATATCAGATATATCCTGATATACAAGAATATTGAGTTCCTCTCTTATGAATTCCCTAAGTTAAAATAAAAGGTTATGACCATAAAGTGTCTTGAGTGGCTTTGGAGAAGTATGTGGCTGGAATCATCTTGCACATATAGAGTTCCTGTAAAACTCTTGAATACATTTTTATCCCTCTACTCTTCCTCTCTCCCTTAAGACTGAGATTTCGCATGTAAAATTTCAACCCAGAGAGATTTTTTCTGTAGTGAAGTTACAGATCCGAACAGGCGTCAGTTATCATAAAACTACTGACTAACACTTATCTTTAACGTGGTTAGCAGGCACCACTAAGGGTGCAGAATCAGTTAAAACAAAACAAAACCATGTTATCTCTCCACCAAGTTCCAGCAGAAGTCAAATGCGTAGCGCTGTTTTCTTTAAACAGAGCCCATAATCAAGGAAGCCCAAAGACAGACAAAGGGAGATACAATGCTCTATATGCTCACCAGGGAAGCAAGAGCTGCCTGAGTTTCTACTGAATAATTCAGTGTTTGTGGCTCCTAGCTGATGAATATCCTCCAAGAAAAATACCTGGCAGAAAGTATGGGAACTCAGATCTGGTAGATTTTCTTTAATGCTTTAGCCAAGTGGACATCACAATGTTTCAATAACCTGCCCAGCCTCCCAGGACTCTGCCTTTAGAACAAACATTGTCTTAGTCTTGTTATTTTTTTCTCTCCAAACAAACTTACACCTAAAGACAAGAAGCATGCATCCTTATCACTTTCCCCATGTAGAATTAAAATAGCACCAACACATAATGCTAAAATTTTACAAATAATGATTTGAAAAATAACTGTTCTATGTGTTAATGTAAAGATAATAAAGGCAATGATTTTGCTGTGCTTTGCTGTTATTTACTATAACCTGATTCGACAACACACAGGTCAAATATTGTTGCAGCAGAGTGGAATTTATTCATATAACACTAAACCAACTTTATCATCCTTGGTTAATAGGCTACTTACCTTAAACAATATTTAATCCTGTGAAATTCTTGAGAAACCAAAAATCTGAATAATCTAGGTGTGTGTAGGAATCAATGACATTAGAGAAATAAACAATAAACAAAGCATAATCATGTTTACTTTCTCTCTCAATTTTAGAAGCTGCATACTTGAAGCAAATATGGTAATTATAGTATTTGTTTTCCTTTAAAAAAACGTTTTGAAGTTGGATATCCAAAGCTAATTTGACAAGACCTTTTTTTTAAAAAAATTATGTATTTATTTTTTGGCTGCATTGGGTCTCCATTGCTGTGCGTGGGTTTTCTCTAGTTGCAGTGAGCAGGGGCTACTCTTCAGTGCAGTGCGTGAGCCTCTCATTGTGGTGGCTTCTCTTGTTCTGGAGCACGGGCTCCAGGTGCATGGGCTTTGCAAGTTGCAGTTCTCAGGCTCAGTAGTTGTGGTGCATGGGCTTAGTTGCTCCATGACATATGGGATCTTCTGGGACCAGGGCTCAAACCCATGTCCCCTGCATTGGCAGGCGGATTCCTAACCACTGCACCACCAGGGAAGCCCCGACAAGGCCTTTTTGAACAGGAGCATCTTCCTTGAAGAAGGAAGGAAGATATTGAACTTCCTTGGATATCATTTTGATGCTCAGTAAATTCTCTTAGAGGAATTGTGAGTTTCCTCTCATAACCAACAATAGAGGACCATGTTGGCAGTTGAGATAAAAGGATCAGCTAATCTGGATTAGTCCAGTTGTCCTTCTAATCTGGGACCTGCACTTGATGATAAATGAAAATTCACTGTCATTGTTAATTGTGCAAAACCAGTTATAAGGACAGGCAAGGTAATTAGCTGCCTATGTATTGTCAGGAATGCATTGTTGACTAAAAATATCAGTCTCTTCTTCCTCACAATTTATGCAAAATCTATACTGGTATATTACTTTAATCAGGTAACTAGCAGGGACCAAAATTCTTTAGTATCTAAATGAAAGTATTAGTATTTCTAAGAGGGATAATTAAATGAACCCTTATCTGATAGCATTCAGTGGATAAGCCAAATGAAATCATTTCTGGAGCAAGGCACAGGATAAATAATACATATGAACATTAATAAGGATTTTTCAGGTGGGTGTCTACCTGTGATGACTAGTTAAAGGAAGAGACACCTGGATATTAGGTGGTGAAGAGGTAGATCTTTCTTCAATATACGCAAATCAATCAATGTGACACACCATATTAACAAATTGAAGAAGAAAAACCATATGATCATCTCAATAGATTCAGAAAAAGCTTTTGACAAAATTCAGCACCCATTTATGATAAAAACTCTCCAGAAAGTGGGCATAGAGGGAAACTACCTCAACATAATAAAGGCCATACACAACAATCCCACAGCAAACATCATTCTCTATAGAGAAAAATTGAAAGCATTTACTCTCAGATCAGAACAAGACAAGGATATCCACTCTTGCCACTATTATTCAACATAGTTTTGGAAGTCCTAGCCACGGCAATCAGAGAAGAAAAAGAAATAAAAGCAATACAAACTGGAAAAGAAGAAGTAAAACTGTCACTGTTTGTAGATGACATGATACTATACATAGAGAATCCTAAAGATGCCCCCAGAAAACCACTAGAGCTAATCAATGAATTTGGTAAAGTTGCAGGATACAAAATTAATGCACAGAAATCTCCTGCATTCCTATACACTAATGATGAGAAATCTGAAAGAGAAATTAAGGAAACACTCCCATTTACCATTGCAACAAAAAGAATAAAATACCTAGAAGTAAACCTACCCAGGGAGACAAAAGATCTTTATGCAGAAAACTATGAGACACTGATGAAAGAAATTAAAGATGATACCAACGGATGGAGAGATATACCATGTTTTTGGATTGGAAGATCAATACTGTGAAAATGACTATACTGCCCAAAGCAATCTATAGATTCAAAGCAATCCCCATCAAATTACCAATGGCATTTTTTATGGAACTAGAACAAAAAATCTTAAAATTTGTATGGAGACACAAAAGACCCCAAATAGCCAAAGCAGTCTTGAGGGAAAAAAGCGGAGTTGGAAAAATCAGACACCCTGACTTCAGACTATACTATAAAGCTACAGTAATCAAGGCAATATGGTTCTGGAACAAAAACAGAAACATAGATCAATGGAACAGGATAGAAAGCCCAAAGATAAACACATGCACCTATGGTCAACTAATCTATGACAAAGGGGGCAAGGATATACAATGGAGAAATGACAGTCTCTTCAATAAGTGTTGCTGGGAAAAGTGGACAGCTACATGTAAAAGAATGAAATTAGAACACTCCCTAACATCATACACAAAAATAAACTCAACGTGGATTAGAGACCTAAATGTAAGCCCGGACACTATCAAACTCTTAGAGGAAAACATAGGAAGAACACTCTGACATAAATCACAGCAAGATCTTTTTTGATCCACCTCCTAGAGTAATGGAAATAAAAACAAAATTAAATAATTGGGACCTAATGAAACTTCAAAGCTTTTGCACAGCAAAGGAAACCATAAAGAAGACACAAAGGCACCCCTCAGAATGGGAGAAAATACTTGCAAATGAAGCAACCGACAAAGGATTAATCTCCAAAATATATAAACAGCTCATGCAGCTCAATATTCAAAAAAAAAACCACCCTGTTTAAAAATGGGCAGAAGACCTAAATGGACATTTCTCTACGGAAGACATACAGATGGCCAAGAAGCAAATGAAAAGCTGCTCAACATCACTAATTATTAGAGAAATGCAAAACAAAATTACAATGAGGTACCACCTCACACCGGTTAGAATGGGCATCATCAGAAAATACAGAAGCAACAAATGCTGGAGAGTATGTGGAGAAAAGGGCACCCTCTTGCACTGTTGCTGGGAATGCAAATTGATACAGCCACTATGGAGAACAGAATGGAGGGTCCTTAAAAAACTAAAAATAGAATTACCATATGATCCAGCAATCCCACTACTGGACATATACCCAGAGAAAACCATAATTCTAAAAGACACATGCACCCTAATGTTCACTGCAGCACTATTTACAATAGCCAGGTCATGGAGGCAACCTAAATGCCTATCGACAGACAAATGGATAAAGAAGAAGTACTACATATATACAATGGAATATTACTCAGCCATAAAAAGGAACGAAATTGGGTCATTTGTTTAGACGTGGAGGGATCTAGAGACTGTCATACAGAGTGAAGTAAGTCAGAGAGAGAAAAACAAATATCGTATATTAACACATATATGTGGAACCTAGAAAATGGTACAGATGAATCAGTTTGCAGGGCATAAATTGAGACACAGATGTAGAGAACAAACGTATGGACACCAAGCAGGGAAAGCGGCAGGGGGGCGGTATGGGTGGTGTGCTGAAATGAGTGATTGGGATTGACATGTATACAGTGATGTGTATAAAATTCATGACTAATAAGAACCTGCTGTATAAAAAAATAAATAAAATTAAATAAATTTTAAAAAAGTATGGTACTGGCACAAAAACAGAAATATAGATCAACTGAACAGGATAGAAAGCCCAGACATAAACCCCCACACATATGGTCACCTTATTTTTGAAAAAGGGGGAAAAATACACTATGGACAAAAGACAGTCTCTTCAATAAGTGGTGCTTGGAAAACTGGACAGGTACATATAAAAGAATGAAATTAGAACACTGTCTAACACCATACACAAAAATAAACTCGAAATAGATTAAAGACCTAAATGTAAGGCCAGACACTATCAAACACTTAGAGGAAAACATGGGCAGAACACTCCATGACATAAACCACAGCAAGATCTTTTTTCACCCACCTGCTAGAGAAATTGAAATAAAAACAAAAATAAACAAATGGAACCAAATGAAACTTAAAAGCTTTTGCACAGCAAAGGAAACCATAAACAAGATGAAAATACAGCCTTCAGAATGGGAGAAATCATTTGCAAGTGAAGCAACTGACAAAGGATTAATCTCCAAAATGTACAAGCAGCTCATGCAGCCAATATGAAAAAAACAAACAACCGAATCTACAAATGGGCAGAAGACATAAATAGACATTTCTCCAAAGAAGATATACAGATTGCCAACAGACATATGAAAGGATGCTCAACATCACTAATCATTAGAGAAATGCAAATCAAAACTACAATGAGATATCACATCACACCAGTCAGAACATCATCAAAAAATCTACAAACAATAAATGCTGGAGAGGGTGTGGAGAAAAGAGAACCCTCTTGCACTGTTGGCGGGAATGTAAATTGATACAGCTACCATGGAGAACAGTATGGAGGTTCCTTAAAAAACTAAAAATAGAACTACCATATGACCCAGCAATCCCAGGTGGTTATATACCCTGAGAAAACCATAATTCAAAAACAATCATGTACCAAAATGTTCATTGCAGCTCTATTTACAATAGCCAGGACATGGAAGCTACCTAAGTGTCTATCGACAGATGAATGGATAAAGATGTAGCACATATATACAGTGGTATATTACTTAGCCAGAAAAAGAAACGAAATTGAGTATTTGTAGTGAGATTGATGGACCTAGAATCTGTCATACAGAGAAAAGCAAGTCAGGAAGAGAAAAACAAATACTGTATGCTAACACATAAATATGCAATCTAACAACAACAAAAAAAGGTTCTGAAAAACCTAGGAGCATGACAGGAAGAAAGATGCAAATGTAGAGAATGGACTTGAGGACATGGGGAGGGGGAAGGGTAAGCTGGGACAACATGAGAGAGTGGCATAGACATATGTACACTACCAAATGTAAAATAGATAGCTAGGTGGGAAGCAGCTGCATAACACATGTAGATCAGCTTGGTGCTTTGTAACCACCTAGAGGGGTGGGATAGGGAGGGTGGGAGGGACATGCAAAAGGGAGGAGATTTGGGGTATATATATGTATAGCTGATTCACTTTGTTATAAAGTAGAAACTAACACACCATTGTAAAGCAATTATAGTCCAGTAAAGATATTAAAAAAAAGAAAGGAAAAAAAAAAGAACCTCAGTTTCCTCTTCTCTGGATGGGAAGAGCAGGATTATCTTGGAGAATCATTGTGAGGATAAAATGAGACAAGGTTTAGGAAATACCTGAGCATACGTTAGGAATTCGGATCTATAGAGTCGCATATATGATTAAGTATCTCCAATCACATATATCCTCTTCCATGCTACACACAGCCGTTTCATTTTCCTCTCTTTGACTTGATTTTACTTCATGAATCTTTCCACCACCACCCCAACAGATGTGCTGTTTAATTAAACCAAACCTGTCTAATTCCACCTTATGTTATAAATCATACCTAACCTGTCTAAAATCCTTAAACACATAATGGCTTGCCAAAAGCTGTTCAAATGAGTAAATCCAAGACACTAACTGAAAATGAACAGCAGAGCAGATCTCTACTGCTTTTCAGATGGGGAGGTTGCAGGTCTCCTTGAAGTGAAAGCTCTTCATTGACAATGCATAGAAAAGACAAAAGGAAGAAGGAGAAAAAAAAAAAACTACTGAGGAGGAGTTGAGGAAGATGGCGGAAGAGTAAGACGCGGAGATCACCTTCCTCCCCCCAGATACATCAGAAATACATCTACATGTGGAACTGCTCCTATAGAACACCCACTGAACGTTGGCAGAAGACCTCAGACCTCCCAAGAGGCAAGAAACTCCCCATGTACCTGGGTAGGGCAAAAGAAAAAAAGAAAAAACAGAGACAAAAGAATAGGGAGGGGACTTGCACCAGTGGGAGGGAGCTGTGAAGGAGGAAAGGTTTCCACACACTAGGAAGCCCCTTCGTGGGCGGAGACTGTGGGTGGTGGAGGTGGGCAGCTTTGGTGCCATAGAGGAGAGCGCAGTAACATGGGTGTGGAGAGCAAAGCGGAGAGATTCCTGCACAGAGGATTGGTTCCGACTGGCACTCACCAGCCCAAGAGGCTTGTCTGCTCACCCACCGGGGCGGGCGGGGGCTGGGAGATGAGGCTCTGGCTTAGGTCAGATCGTAAGAAGAGGACTGGAGGTGTGAACACAGCCTGAAGGGGCTAGTGCACCACGGCTAGCTGGGAGGGAGTCCGGGAAAATGTCTGGACCTGCCAAAGAGGCAACAGACTTTTTTTCCCTCTGTTTCCTGGTGCGTGAGGAGAGGGGATTAAGAGCTGCACGAGGAGAGGGAATTAAGAGCGCTGCTTAAAGGAGCTCCAGAGATGGGCACGAGCCGCGGCTATCAGCACAGACCCCAGAGACGGGCATGAGACGCTAAGGCCACTGCTGCCACCACCAAGAAGCCTGTGTGCGAGCAGAGGTCACTATCCACACCTCCCCTCCCAGGAGCCTGTGCAGCCCACCACTGCCAGGGTCCCGTGATCCAGGGACAACTTCCCCGGGAGAAAGCACAGCACGCCTCAGGCTAGTATAACGTCATGCTGGCCTCTGTGGCCTCAGGCTTGCCCCGCAGCCATACACCTCCCTCCTCCTGGACTGAGTGAGCCAGAGCCCCTGAATCAGCTGCTCCTTTAACCCCGTCCTGTCTTAGCGAAGAATAGGCACCCTCAGGTGACCTACATGCAGAGGCGGGGCCAAATCCTAAGCTGAACCCTGGGAGCTGTGTGAACAAAGAAGAGAAAGGAAAATCTCTCCCAGCAGCCTCAGGAGCAGCGGATTAAAGCTCCACAATTAACTTGATGTACCCTATATCTGTGGAATACCTGAATAGACAACAAATCATCCCAAATTGAGGACATGAACTTTGGGAGCAACGATATATTATTTTTTCCCCTTTTCCTCTTTTTGTGAGTGTGTATGTGTATGCTTCTGTGTGAGAGTTTGTCTGTATAGCTTTGCTTTCACCATTTGTCCTAGGGTTCTGTCCATCTGTTTTTTTGTTGTTGTTGTTGTTGTCTTTTTTACTCTTAAAAATTTTTTTTTACTTAATAATTATTTTTTATTTTAACAACTTTATTTTATTTTATTTTATTTTATCCTCTTTCTTCTATCTACTTTTTCTCCCTTTTATTCTGAGCTGTGTGGATGAAAGGCTCTTGGTGCTCCAGCCAGGAGTCAGTGCATTGCCTCTGAGGTGGGAGAGCCAACATCAGGACACTGGTCCACAAGAGACCTCCCAGTTCCACGTAAGATCAAATGGCGAAAATGTCCCACAGATCTCCATCTCAACACCAAGACCCAGCTTCACTCAACGACCAGCAAGCTACAGTGCTGTACACCCTATGCCAAACAACTAGCAAGAGAGGAACAAAGCCCCCTCCATTAGCAGAGAGGCTGCCTAAAATCATAATAAGGCCACAGACACCCCCAAACACACCACTAAACGTGGACCTGCCCACCAGAAAGACAAGATCAAGCCTCATCCACCAGAACACAGGCACTAGTCCCCTCCACCAGGAAGCTGACACAACACACTGAACCAACATTAGTCACTGGGGACAGACACCAAACTCAACGGGAACTACGAACCTGCAGCCTGCAAAAAGGAGACCCCAAACACGGTAAGATAAGCAAAATGAGAAGACAAAAAAACACAAAGCAGATGAAGGAACAAGGTAAAAACCCACAAGACCTAACAAATAAAGAGGAAATAGGCAGTCTACCCGAAAAAGAATTCAGAATAATGATAGTAAAGATGATCCAAAATCTTGGAAACAGAATAAAAATGCAAGAAACATTTAACAAGGACCTAGCAGAGCTAAAGAGGAAACAAGCAACGATGAACAACACAATAAATGAAATGAAAAATATTCTAGAACGGATCAATAGCAGAATAACTGAGGCAGAAGAACGGATTAGTGACCTGGAAGATAAAATAGTGGAAATAACTATTGCAGAACAGAAAAAAGAAAAAAGAATGTAAAGAACTGAGGACAGTCTCAGAGACCTCTGGGACAACATTAAATGTACCAACATTCGAATTATAGGGGTCCCAGAAGAAGAAGAAAAAAGAAAGGGACTGAGAAAATATTTGAAGAGATTATAGTGGGAAAGTTCCCTAATATGGGAAAGGAAGTAGTTAATCAAGTCCAGGAAGCACAGAGAGTCCCATACAGGATAAATCCAAGGAGAAACACGCCAAGACACATATTAATCAAACTATCAAAAACTAACTACAAAGAAAACATATTAAAAGCAGAAAGGGAAAAACAACACACAGGGGAATCCCCATAAGGTTAACAGCTGATCTTTCAGCAGAAACTCTGCAAGCCAGAAGGGAGTGGCAGGACATATGTAAACTGATGAAGGAGAAAAACCTACAACCAAGATTACTCTACCCAGCAAGGACCTCATTCAGATTTGATGGAGAAATTAAAACCTTTACAGACAAGCAAAAGCTGAGAGAGTTCAGCACCACCAAACCAGCTTTACAACAAATGCTAAAGGAACTTCTCTAGGCAAGAAACACAAGAGAAGGAAAAGACCTATAATAACAAAACCAAAACAATTAAGAAAACGGGAATAGGAACAAACATATCAATAATGACCTTAAATGTAAATTGATTAAATGCTCCCACCAAAAGACACAGACTGGCTGAATGGATACAAAAACAGGACCCATATATGTGCTGCCTACAAGAGACCCACTTCAGAACTAGGGAAACATACAGACTGAAAGTGAGGGGATAGAAAAACATATTCCATGCAAATGGAAATCAGAAGAAAGCTGGAGTAGCAATTCTCATATCAGACAAAATAGACTTTAAAATAAAAATCATTACAAGAGACAAAGAAGGACACTACATAATGATCAATGGATCGATCCATGAAGAAGATATAACAATTGTAAATATTTATGCACCCAACATAGGAGCACCTCAATACATAAGGCAAATACTAACTGCCATAAAAGGGGAAATCTACAGTAACACAATCATAGTAGGGGACTTTAACACTCCACTTTCACCAATGGACAGATCATCCAAAATGAAAATAAATAAGCAAACACAAGCTTTAAATGATACATTACATAAGATGGACTTAATTGATATTTATAGGACATTCCATCCAAAAACAACAGAATACACTTTCTTCTCAAGTGCTCATAGAACACTCTCCAGGATAGATCATATCTTGGGTCACAAATCTAGCCCTGGAAAATTAAGAAAATTGAAATCGTATCAAGTATCTTTTCCGACCACAACACTATGAGACTAGATATCAATTACAGGAAAAGGTCTGTAAAAAATACAAACACATGGAGGCTAAACAATACACTACTTAATAACGAAGTGATCACTGAAGAAATCAAAGCAGAAACCAAAAACTACCTAGAAACAAATGACAATGGAGACACGATGACCCAAAACCTATGGGATGCAGCAAAAACAGTTCTAAAAGGGAAGTTTATAGCAATACAATCCTACCTTAAGAAACAGGAAAGATCTCAAATAAACAACCTAACCTTGCACCTAAAGCAATTAGAGAAAGAAGAACAAAAACCCCCCAAATTTAGCAGAAGGAAAGAAATCATAAAGAGCCGATCAGAAATAAATGAAAAAGGAATGAAGGAGGGCTTCCCTGGTGGTTCAGTGGTTGACAGCCCGCCTGCCGATGCAGGGGACACGGGTTCATGCCCCAGTCTGGGAAGATGCCACATGCCACAGAATGGCTAGGCCTGTGAGCCATGGCCTCTGAGCCTGTGTGTCTGGAGCCTGTGCTCCACAACGGAAGAGGCCACAACAGTGAGAGGCTCGCGTATGGCAAAAAAAAAAAAAAAGAAGGAAACGATAGCAAAGATCAATAAAACTAAAAGCTGTTTCCTTGAGAAGACAAAATTGATAAACCAGTAGCCAGACTCATTAAGAAAAAAAGGGAGAAGAGTTAATCAATAGAATTAGAAATGAAAAAGGAGAAGTAACAATTGACACTGCAGAAATACAAAAGATCATGAGAGATTACATCAAGCAACTCTATGCCAATAAAATGGACAACATGGAAGAAATGGACAAATTCTTAGAAATGCACAACCTGCCGAGACTGAACCAGGAAGAAATAGGAAATATGAACAGACCAATCACAAGCACTGAAATTGAAACTGTGATTAAAAATCTTCCAACAAACAAAAGCCCAGGACCAGATGGCTTCACAGGTGAATTCTATCAAACATTTAGAGAAGAGCTAACACCTATCCTTCTCAAATTCTTCCAAAATATAGCAGAGGGAGGAACACTCGCAAATTCATTCTATGAGGCCACCATCACCCTGATACCAAAACTAGACAAAGATGTCACAAAGAAAGAAAATGACAGGCCAATATCACTGATGAACATAGATGCAAAAATCCTCAACAAAATACTAGCAAACAGAATCCAACAGCACATTAAAAGGATCATACACCATGATCAAGTGGGGTTTACCCCTGGAATGCAAGGATGCTTCAATATATGCCAATCAGTCAACATGATACATCATATTAACAAATTGAAGGACAAAAACCATATGATCATTCTCAGTAGATGCAGAGAAAGCTTTCAACAAATTTCAATAGCAGTTTATAATAAAACCCTCCAGACAGTAGGCATAGAGGGAACTTTCCTCAACTTAATAAAGGCCATATATGAGAAACCCACAGCCAACATCATCCTTAATGGTGAAAAACTGAAACCGTTTCCACTAAGATCAGGAAAAAGACAAGGTTGCCCACTCTCACCACTATTATTCAACATAGCTTTGGAAGTTTTAGCCCCAGCAGTCAGAGAATAAAAAGAAGTAAAAGGAATCCCAATTGGATAAGAGGAAGTAAAGCTGTCTGTGTATGCAGATGACATAATACCTAGATGCTACCAGAAAACTACTAGAGCTAATCAATGAACTTGGTAAAGTAGCATGATACAAAATTAATGCAGAGAAATCTCTTCAATTCCTAAACACTAATGATGCAAAATCTGAAAGAGAAATTAAGAAAACACTCCCATTTATCACTGCAACAAAAAGAATAAAATATCTAGGAATAAACCTACCTAAGGAGACAAAAGACCTGTATGCAGAAAATTATAAGACACTGATGCTAGAAATTAAAGTTGATACAAATAGATGGAGAGATATACCATATTCTTTGATTGGAAGACTCAACATTGTGAAAATGACTCTACTACCCAGAACAATCTACAGATTCAATGCGATCCCTATCAAACTACCACTGGCATTTTTCACAGAACTAGAACAAAAAAGTTCACAATTTATATGGAAACACAAAAGACCCAGAATAGCCAAAGGAATCTTGAGAATGAAAAATGGAGCTGGAGGAATCAGGCTCCCTGACTTCAAACTATACTACAAAGCTACAGTAATCAAGACACTAAGGTACTGGCACAAAAACAGAAATAGAGATCAATGGAACAGGATAGAAAGCCCAGAAATAAACCCACGCACATATGGTCACCTTATCTTTTATAAGGAAGCAAGAATATACAGTAGAGAAAAGACCACCTCTTCAATAAGTGGTGCTTGGAAAACTGGACAGGTACATGTAAAAGTATGAGATTAGAATACTCCCTAACACCATACACAAAAATAAGCTCAAAATGGATTAAAGACCTAAATGTAAGGCCAGAAACTATCAAACTCTTAGAGGAAAATATAGGCAGAACACTCTATGACCTAAATCACAGCAAGATCCTTTTTGACCCACCTCCTAGAGAAATGGAAATAAAAACAAAAATAAACAAATGGGACCTAAGGAAACATAAAAGCTTTTGCACAGCAAAGGCTACCATAAACAAATCCAAAAGACAACCCTCAGAATGGGAGAAAATAGTTGCAAATGAAGCAACTGACAAAGGATTAATCTCCAACATTTACAAGCAGCTCATACAGCTCAATAACAAAAAACAAACAACCCAATCCAAAAATAGGCAGAAGACCTAAATAGACATTTCTCCAAAGAAGATGTACAGATTGCCATCAAACACACGAAAGAATGTTCAACATCATTAATCATTAGAGAAATGCAAATCAAAACTACAATGAGATATCATCTCACACCGGTCAGAATGGCCATCATCAAAAAATCTAAAAACAATAAATGCTGGAGAGGGTGTGGAGAAAAGGGCACACTGTTGCACTGCTGGTGGGAATGTAAATTGATACAGCCACTATGGAGAACAGTATGGAGGTTCCTTAAAAAACTAAAAATAGAACTACCATACGACCCAGCAATCCCACTACTGGGCATATACCCTGAGAAAACCATAATTCAAAAAGAGTCATGTACCAAAATGTTCATTGCAGCTCTATTTACAATAGCCAGGCCATGGAAGTAACCTAAGTGTCCATCATCAGATGAATGGATAAAGAAGATGTGGCACATATATACAATGGAATATTACTCAGCCATAAAAAGAAACAAAATTGAGTTATTTGTAGTGAGGTGGATGGACCTAGAGTCTGTCATACAGAGTGAAGTAAGTCAGAAAGAGAAAAACAAATACCGTATGCTAACACATATATATGGAATCTAAGCAAAAAAAAAAAAAGGTCACGAAGAACCTAGGATTAAGATGGGAATGGAGACGCAGACCTAGTAGAGAATGGACTTGAGGATGTGGGGAGAGGGAAGGGTAGGCTGTGACAAAGTGAGAGAGTGGCATGGATATATATACACTACCAATCGTAGAATAGATAGCTAGTGGGAAGCAGCCGCATAGCACAGGGAGATCAGCTCAGTGCTTTGTGACCACCTAGAGGGGTGGGATGGGGAGGGTGGGAGGGAGGGAGACGCAAGAGGGAAGAGATATGGGAGCATGTGTATATGTATAAATGACTACTTTGTTATAAAGCAGAAACTAACACACCATTGTAAAGCAATTATACTCCAATGAAGATGTTTAAAAAAAAGAATGCATTCCTTATTCCCAAAAGGCAAAACTGCGCCAAAAATTCCAAATGAAAGACGAAATGTAATTTGATCATTGTTCTTTAAGGCTGTGAAAGAAAATTCTCCATCATTACTCTTAACCATTCTTAACTAATGTAAGTACCAAACATGCCATCTTAAGTATCAGTAGAGAAATAAAAGGAATGTGGGGGCTTCCCTGGTGGCGCAGTGGTTGAGAGTCCGCCTGCCGATGCAGGGGACGCGGGTTCGTGCCCCGGTCCGGGAAGATCCCACATGCCACGGAGCAGCTGGGCCCGTGAGCCATGGCCGCTGGGCCTGTGAGTCCGGAGCCTGTGCTCCGCGGCGGGAGAGGCCACAACAGCGAGAGGCCCGCGTACCACACACAAAAAAAGGAATGTGACTTCAAACTTCAGGTTCTAAGGAGATTTTGTTTAAAAAATTCACACTCTTCTTAGCCTGGGTACAAACCCTGTCAGTAAATGAATTAATTTTGGCAGTTTTCTAATCTCATTATACCTTTTGTCAAGAGAATGACTTATCACAATTACAATGCTTAATGCTGTATATCTTGTGAAATACAGTCATCTGTACCAAGACAGTATCGTCATTTGACTCTTTCAATATACGATATTTTCATTAGCGGAAGGATATCCATTCCTTCCCCTCTACTCAGCAGAGCTATAAATAGAGAGGCCAGCCAACCAAATCACACAATATTGAAAAGGTCAAAGAAGTACAGTATATTACTATAATTTACAGAATATTGTTCGTGAAGTATTAAAACCTCTTGACACCTTATTTATGTGCAGAGAAAATAATGAAAACATAAAGCAGTGTGCAGTGGTCACATTATCATTGCTGTGATGGTAGAGATAGTGTTGAATGAAGCTTTCCTTTGCAGTTAAACAAGAACTAAACAAGGAGGAAGGTCTATTTAGGTAGTCAATAACAAAATTAAAGTTGTACTTCCTCCTATTAGATCAATATAGGATTTTAAAATAAAGAAAAGGATAAGAAAAGAATAAAGCAAAGAAGCACACTGTTCAGGACAAAGGCACAGTCTATTTTCCAGGTTCCAGGAGAAACTAAAACTTGTGGTCTAGTTGGCCGAGATGGAAGACACCCTGTTAAGAACACCTGTTTCAGATCAGGCATTGATGGTTTAATTTTACCAGGTCTCCTCTATGATTTGGGATGAGCAAAAGGAGACAGACTATGTAATCTCATGCTAGATTTTTGGTCTTAATATTTCCTGCCTGAGCTGTCAAATTCTTTATATAACTGGGTTAAAGTAGGAACAAAAAGATAATTGCTCATCTGCACTTTAGCAAATGGTATTTGTGGGAAACGTCCATACAACTTGATAAATGAGATGCTGAAACCCAAATCTTGTTCAGGAAAAGAGGTTAGATTAAAGAGAGCCCTATTTCAAACTCTTTACTACCTTTCCCCTCCCCCAGCATCTTTATCCAAACCCTAGACATTCTACTGCATTTATTCAAGGGCATTTATGGGCAGATATTGTGTAAGGTGCTGCAGAAAGCAGGAAGAACACTTAATTCCCAATTCTACCATTTTATTTTCCTTCTTACCACTGTTGTCTTACTAGGTCATTATTTTCCCATTACCTAGTCTGAAGTAATGTTTTCTTAAATAGGCTACTATCTCTCCAATGTATTCTTCATATTTTTAGCAAAGGGAACTTTTCTGAAATTGGCATTTGGTATTATTTCTTCCCCATCTTAAACTTTTCCTTGTTCCCATCTTATATAGAATTCAAACTCTTCCACATGCCATTCAGGATCCTCCATGATCTGAGATCTTCCTGTCTCTTCAGGCCCTTGTCCTGTCAAGTCCTACCCAAGAGTTATAAGAGCAGAGTCAATCTACTGAAACCACTCTTCTGGAGATCCCATAGAAAATCTGATCAAGCCTGACCTTCTCAGCTCCTGCCATGTTACCATTACCGCTTTTCCTTCTTAAAAGAATACAGGAGTGTTAATACATTATGGTCCTTCTTCCAATTAATGTTGCTGGACTTTCCTTATTTAAAGCAGAATAAAAAGTACAAAATTGTATCAAAAATCACTACATTTGTCTCAAGGTAGAATGAACAATTTGTGTAAATCTCCTTAGATGGATTGTCATATGCTAATCTTCTCAGTATATATACCAAACTAAAAGGGAGACAGAGAGAAAGAAAAATGTTTAAGAGGAAAGAAAGGAAAATAAAGAAAGGAAAGGAGGGAGGGTAGGAGGGAATGGAAAGAAAGCAACAATCTCAGAGAAACGAATCTAACAGGGTTTTGCCATTGGGTTAGGCTATTGGCTTTGTTCCGATTCACTATTAGTGTGTACATTTTACGCATGAAGATTTTAATCAAAGGCCAAAGCATGCCTTCCATTTTCTAGTACACTTAGAATTTTTCTACAGAAAAATCATGTTTTCTGTTATCAAAAAAAATTATCTGTTGTCAGCTAACAAAAAGAGTGAGGAACACCAATTCTGACACCTTGATTATGGACTTCTAGTCTCCAGAACTGTGAAATGATAAATTTCTGTTGTTTAAGCCCCCCAGCCTATGGTGCTTTGTTATGGCAGCCCTAGCAGACTAATACAAACTCCATTGTTTTTTCTCACATATAAAATGGACCTTAGTATTACCGTCTACCTCACAGAATTTGCGTCAGGATTAAATGAGATGGTTTATGTAAAATTCTAAGCACAAAGATCAGTATATGCAATAAATTTTAACTATTTTGTTATTAACCTCATCAGAGGTTTCCTTCAATGGGCAATGCATTCTTTGCTAATCTGTTCGTATGAGCTTTTATTTATTTACCTTTTAGCTAAGGTAAAAAGGCATCTATTTTCTTCATTGTTAGAATATTTTCTTTTCCCTCTTACATTTAAAAGTATTTTGGTCATATATTTAATCTCTAAACTTTATTTTCCTGTACCTAAACTTAATTCCTCAGCCTTATTTATATGTGGAACACACTCGAGGAGACTTCAGGTAAGAGGCATGTTTAATAATTCAAATATACCACTTACTAAATGATATGCTTTTAATTGCTTTATACCTTAGTTATGAAAAATTTCTCAAAATTGAGTACCTTTGAAAAGTGTACCCATTCATTACTCAAAATCGTTTTGTCTGATGAAGAAGAGCTTGTTCAGATGTACTTTAGAGATGTGATATCATGAGTTCCTCTACTAAGAGTTTATGATAATAGAATATAACTAAAATGTATTTTAAAGGAATGCAATAAAGAAACTGGTAATATCTTGCTTCAGATATTAATAAGGATGACCCATTTTGCTAAAATTGAAACACAGAAATATATCTTAGAATATAAAATCATGTGAATGTTTTAAAGAGAATTATATAACCTTTCTGGAAATCTGTTTAGAATCCAGAAGAAAAAAATCTATTCCTAGGCATCAAAATTATACCTTTAGAAATAGGCCATTATGGTAACATTAAGTACATCTGGATGGTATTAAGTGACCTAAAACTTTCAATTTGACATTTATATATAAGACATTTCTTTAATGTGGCAATAGTTTTTTGAAAGTTTTGCTTTTAAGCTAATGTATCCTACTGATATTACAGTGATCATAGCCTTGTTGTTACCAAGACAAGTTTTACTAAGAATTGTGGCCATCGGACTCTGGAAAGAATGGTCTAGACACCACGAGATGCAGTAATGTGTTGGAGACACTGCTTGACTTAAAGTCAAAGGTATGGGTTCTTACCCTACTATCACTTAGTTGTTTCAGGAAAGCAGCATCAGCACTGTGTTTTAGTTTCCTTATTTGTATATAGGGAGAATAATATCTGCTCTATTTTGATTTAGATTGTTATAAATAGTAAATGAGATAATGTGTAAATGTGTAAATGTGTAAAATATAATGTGTAATGTGTAAAATGCACAAAGTATTTTATTTTGATGTTGGTTTATCAGAGCAATATTGGTTTATCAGATAAATATGGTTTATCAGAGCAATATCAAGTTCTTGTCTGGATATTCTCCATGCCAACCTAATTTCTATGATTGCTGTTTTGTTACAAGAATGGAAAAAAGGAAATGAGGGAATTTTTTTTTTTTTTTTTTATGGTATGAAGTTGTAATTAGAAGCTGGTATTCTTATAAAGTCTAACTGGCAACTGTTGGAGTATTTTAATGGAGGAACCTTTTGTTTTCTTAGATGATGAACTGTTTTGCTACTACTGGAGCCATTATATGTACTGAGCAGTTTGTTTATATTTTATGCTGAAATAGCAAACTAGGGTTTGTATTGATCTCTACAGATAAAACATATTAAAATCCCATTAATGGTATTATTCCCATTGTTGAACTGATGTTCTAAACATTATGAACCTCTCTTCTGTGTTTAGACACTAGTGATTTAGAACAAATGACAATATTACAAGAGCAAGAATCTGTGTCTACTCTTAAGATGGCTGGGGATGAGGGATAGAAAAAAACTTTTAATTCGTACAGTGGATTAGAAATGAAACTTGACCTCTGTTATGTCTCACTTTCCTCATTTGTTAAAGAAGGGTAGCAGTATTTACTTCTCTCACTGGGGTGTCACACAAATTAATTAGATAATGATTATAATGTGCTGTGAAAACTCAAAAGAGCTCTCTTTAGGCTTCTTAGGAACACAGCTCTGGAGCCAGAACAGAGTTAGTCCATTTTAAAGACTCATCGACACTAGAGTCCATTACAGTCTATGTTAAGATATCCCATAAGTATAGTTGGGACCATCTTAACTACTTTAAGAAGTCCTTAGAAAACTTCTGTGAATGGTTATACTAAAAATGCTTTTATGAACTTTAGGGACTGAGAATTTTTTCAAACAAAATTAATAACCATTCATTCCTGTGACAGTAGGCAGGTCAACTGTGTGTGTGTGTGTGTGTGTGTGTGTGTGTGTATAAAAAATATATATGTATATATATGCATATATATATAATATATATATATAAAATATATATGTATATATATATAATATGTATATACACACACACACACATATTTGGGCTTTATGACCCCCCAGCTCTTTAATTAAGCATGGCAATCAGAGTACCAATCAAGGTGTAATGAGGTTATGCATTTAATTAATCTTTAGGCAAGAGATTTCTCTTTTATTTTTATTATTACATCTGTTATAAATTTATTTAATGTTAGAATTTCCCTTCAAAGACCACCAAGGAAACATGTTGATTTTACAAAGCTGAGTTCAGTAAATTTACTGAACATGGGAGGATACCATCTTCACAGAGTCTGAGTGGGGTCTTAAAAGGGGAGAAGTAGTCAGTGTACTTACAGTGTTAGGGGATTGGGGTTATTCAAGATTGATTTTAGGTTGAAATTAGTAAGCACATTATTGGGTAGGGATTGGTTAATATTTGTAAACTATGCAAGTTTCTGAAAGTTATCTTCTCTTTAAAACCTGTAAATTTTGAAACATGAAACACTAACTTGCTATGAACTGAACTGTGTTCTCCTAAATTCATACATGAATCCCTCTTTTCCAATGTGATGGTATTTGGAGATGGGGGTTTAGATAAGGTCATGAGGGTGGAGCCCTCAAGATGAGATTAGTGCCTGTATAAGAAGAGACAGGAGAGAGCTTGTTCTCTCTATTCCAGCTACGTGAGGACAGAGAGAAGCTGGGAAGAGAAGTCTCAAGAGAAACTAACCATGAGGGCACCATGACCTTGGACTTCTTCTCTCTAGAACTGTGAGAAAATAAATTTCTGCTGCTTAAGCCACCCTTTCTATGGTATTTTGTTAGGGCAGCCGGAGTAGACTAAAACACTTTTTAAGGTGGAAACTTAAATTGTGATCTTTCCTCCCTCCCTCCCTTTTCTTTCTCTCTATAGGCATTTACATTTCTAAATGTCCTTCAAAGCACTTCTTTAGCAGCATCCCCACAAATTTGGATGCGTTATTTTGTTATTGAGTTTTAAATATTTTTAAGTTTCCCTTGAGACTTCTTTGGATTATTCAAAAGTGTACTGTTTAATTTTCCAATATTTGGTAATTTTATAGTGACTAATTGATATCTATTTAATTATATCACAGTCAGAGAACACACTCTGTAGATTTCATTCTTTTGAAATATATTGAGACTTGTTTATGATCAAGCATATGATCTTAGAAAATATTCCATGGACAGTTAAAAAGTTTTTTACTCCTATTTTTTTGAAGCTGTTTGCAAATGTCAATTATATGAAGTTAGTTTATAGTGTTACTTAGATCTTCTAAATAGATCTTCTAGATAGATCTTTTCCTATTTTTGGTCAAATTTTCTAATCATTATTAACAGAAGAGTATTAAAATATGCAAATATCACTGTTAGTTTGTCTTTTTCTCTTTTTAGTTTTGTCTGTTTTCACTTCTTGAATTTTGGAGCTAGCTTATTAGCTGCATACACATTTAAGATTATTATGTCTTCCTAATTGCCCTTTTATCACGAAATGTCTCCCTTTATCTTTGGAAATACTGTGTGCTGAGATTTCATCTAATACTACTATGGACATACTAATGCTGATGTATATTAGTATGGCCATGCTATGCAAATTCTTTTGCTCGTTGCCTGACATATCATCTTTCTATCCCTTCCTTTGAAATGTTCTGCATCTTTATATTTAATATGTGTCTTATAGATGACTTATAATCAAGTCTTCCTTTTTCATCCAGACTTAAATTCTTTGCTTTATAATTGGAGTATTTTTTTTTGCATTTTTATTTAATTTTATATAGTTGGGTTTACATCTACTATTTTGCCAATTATTTTTAGTTTGTCCTTTCTAGATGTTGTTGTTGCTTAGTGGCTGTGACTCCTTATTCAAGGCTCCTTACTGTGTTCCCTACTACGTAGGGAATGCTGGTAGCTGAAGTTGAACATGGAATTACAGAGAAATTATGAAGAAAGAAGTATATATACCATCCTAATGAGTCTAAATTTTATTGTGTAGATATTAAAGATTCATTACTTTTTTTTTGACATTTAAGATTTTCTTTTAATGAGAGCATACATCATGGAGAGTATATGAATGAAACCTAGCCTAGAAGGAGGAAGGTTTGTAAGGAATCTATGGAAATAGTCTGTCAAAACATGGAGAGAGCTTGAAATTAAACAGTTCAAAATAAAGATGGAAAGGATGTATTTGAGAAGAATTCAGAGGGAAAATTGTCACAATTTGGTAACTGATAGGCATGGAGGTTTTGATAGTGAGTGTTTCTAAGATACTCTTAAATTTCTGTCCTGAGAAACACTGTTGTTGATGGTAGCATTCACTGACTAAAGTATACCAGAAGACAGGTTGACTTGAGGGTGCCATGAACTTGTTATGGGGCTTGATGTGTTTTCAGATATTTGTGGGGCACTTAGCTGCAAATATTTAATAGGACGCAAGATAGCCAAGTTTGGAGATTCAACAAAAGTTTTGGTCTAGAGAAAAACATTTGGAAATCATTCAATTATATGTCAGTTGAATAGGAAGAAGGATGAAATTTCCTGAGGAGTGTATAATCAGAGATTTATATGTGTCCAATGTTATTATGTGAATGTGGACATGTGTGTATATACACATGATTATGCATGAGAATATTTTAAAGTATTGGGTACAACATGAAATCTAAGGTCACCTTTAATACCAAGTCCAACTAAATTAAAGAACATACACACTAAAAATTGATACTATATAAATCAAAATTGATAAGGCATGTCCTTCCCAGTTCAATCATTAGCTTTTCTCTGTGAAGTTATTCCATTTAATGTTCTGCTTTTATACACTGCAGCTATTTTAACAGGGTTAGGACTTTTCAGCTCCCATTCTAATTGCATCTCTGTGGAGATTTTTAGTCTGTTGACTTATGAGAAGTTAATAACCAGCTTCACTGAGTAAACAGACTGAGATCTACTTTAAAAGAAGGACAACTGTGCAGAGTCTAACAACAGTGCCTTAAATTTTAATGGGGCAGATCCTAATTACATCCAATTTCAGGAGGTTGTAAAATTTTTTTTTGATACTGAAACTTGGTTGTATCGAATGATTCATAACCTAGTACTTTTTAAACATTTATCATGGATTTTTATTATAGCAATATTTGAAATATACTTTTAGACTTTAGGATTGCCTAAAAGAAACTGTTCATGCAACAATTTCACTGGTAACATACTAGGTTGGAAGGGGAAGAAGGAATTAGCAACGCGGAACAATTAAGGAAAGAAGATTTCGATAAAAACTGTTACCTAGGATACATGTGCTGCACAAAATGACCTTTTCTTGCCTAGTGATTTCACACGTTCTCACAGATGTCAGGTGAGTCAGTTTACACCACAGGGCACAAACGTCTGGACCTTGCTCTACTGCTTTCTTGCTGCACACCCTGAGCTCAAAGACATTTAAACATCATGTTCAGATTGATTTCAGGATGATGCACATATCCTGAAAGTGAGATGTGGATTATATTTATGATTCTAAAAAAATTATCATTCAAAAATAGCACTGCCTTTGTTAAAGCCTACAATGTTATTAAAATATTTCCCATTATCATCTTCCTACAGGGAAGAAATAAATAGACAAGGAAAATAAGTTCTTTTAGGAATTCTCTTTTTTCATTTCCATGGAAAATTCACACTCTTCCTATGAAATGTATTTGTTTTCTGCTCAGGGAGAAGTGTTTCCTACCCAATTCACTGATATCCATTCTGCTAACTTCTTGCTTAACTGCATATCCTCAGGCTATGGTAATTTACACACCCTCTGCCTACACCGGGGTGCTGCAGGTCAAATTGTGTTGTTGACAGAAAATGCACAGTGACTGCTGCTACCATGCTAATTCTCAGCTCATGGTCTGTGCCTGGACTGTTGTACATGTATAAAATATGTGTCCACCTGCATAAGGCCTGGTGCTCTATAAAATCACACATGAGGACAGGCAATGTAGTCATTATGCAGAAAATAGAGGGTATGTTTTTAGAAGGCAAGATTGTGTCATTTCAATCCTGGCTCCCCCTTACTAGCCATTCCCGAATACCTGACACATTGTTTTACATATAATAGTTGCTTAAAATATGACAGTGAAGGTCTGCTTCAAAGAAAAGCAAACCACCAGTTGATACATTGAGGGATGAAATATGCACTGATTCATATTCTTTTTCCATATTTCTCTTAAACTGATTTGCTAATTTGTCCTATAAATGCCTTAAACTATGTTCTTTGTGTGTGTGTATATTTATATCGTATTCCAAAGAGTAATGGCTTAAACTTACACAATTTTTAAAGTTCTATTTAATGTATTATTTGATTCTACAACCACATTATCTCCACCATAACATGAGGTTTCTAGAACCGAAGTCTGTGTCTTAGGTTGACATTCTAACTGTTGAATGAAAAAGTCGGTGAATGAGTGAATAAATGAATCAATCTGTTTCACTGGAGAGTCAGAAAGTATGCATTACAGCAGGCTTGCTGTTGAATTCAACCCTGATTACTCATGAGCAGTAAGCCAAAGGAATGTTACCTATGAGGAAGCAAATAAATGGAACAGATTAAGTCTATCACTTTGGAAATCACAAAAACAAAGCAAAAACATTCCTGGAGGTGAAGAGGAATAGACTTAAGTAAAATCAAGAGTAAGGATCAGAGTGGAGAAACGCAAACAGGCCCAAAGGAGAGGTCAAACTTTGGTAGGATTTGAGGTATTTTGTCTCTAAGAAATTGTACTTTGGACAAGTGGGAATTCCAGTCGCAAGGAGAGATGGTCAGCAAATGAAGAAGAGAGAAAGAACATACCTTTTTTTTTTTTTTTTTTTTTTTTGTCCCCTATTGTTGGGTAACAGGCTATCGCTATCTTAGCCTTGTCTTTAGGTCAGAAATCTGGTCATGACAGAGCTGAGTTTCCTGCCTAGGGTCTCACAAGGCTGAAATCAAGGTGGGAGCCAGCCTGGGTTCTCATCTAGAGTTCAGATGCCTTTTTCTAGCTCAAGTGGTTGTTGGCAAAGTCAGTACCTTGCACTTGTGGGACGGAGGTAGGTCCGGTTTTCTTGCTGGCTGTCAGCTGGGGGTCATTCTCATCTTCTGAAGGCTGCCCAGAGTCTTCTGCCCTATCCCATCACAGTCACAGGTCTATCACACTGAAGAGGAGAAACGTGTACAGGGCAAGCACACCAGCTAGTGGGGGCCTTTGAGGCCATGCTAAAATTCTACCTACCACAGAAAGTGCATTATTAACTCTGAGTAAGGGAGAAATTGAGGGGCACAGAAAAGGAAAGAAAAGAAGGAATGTTCAAAAGGCTTCCCCAAATTATCCTGAGAGCTGTTGATTCCCAAACATTGTTATGAGAGAAATGTCAGACTTGGGTGAGGAGAGGTGAACAGAAGCAGTCTCTGAGAGGAAGACAGCAGAGAAGGAACTTAACAATCATCTGAAGGATGATGGTGCCTTGTCAAGAGAAGAATTAAAGGAGGGAAGTCAGAGCATTTTACCTAGTGATCACATTGGGAGAACTATGATTATAAAATTACCGGGGATAACTCTGAAAGACATGTTGGCAGTAATTCAGCTTCCAAAGATTAAATAGAAGTTTTAGAGGTGGAGTAATGAATGGAGTATGTTTTGAAAGAAATATAGTTCAGAATAAAAAAAAAATTCTCAAAATTGCTGGTTTGATTATGCAGAATTATAGTGATAAAAACTATATGAATGCTATTCAGAAATGAAATGACTGCTAGAAAAGACAAAAATCAATGACTAAAAAGGCACTAGAAATGTCATAAATTTCAGCTAAGAGGTGAAAATGAAAAATAGAAATAAAAACATTTGGAAAAATTCAAAGTGTCATATAACACAAGGTATTATTATTGATGATACAGACAGGTGTGTTCCCCTGGCCACATGTGAGGCATCTGTCAGGTCTCTTTTCCCTATGTAGAGAGCTTCAGGCTGCTATATAGGGCTGCCAGAGGTAAACAACGGGGTATTTTTTTATTTAAGCGCTTTAGATATGGAGAGGAGAAACAAAACACACAGGTGCAGAAACGATATTTCAAGCCAATTATATGACATGGAAGGGCATATTGAGTCCAATTACACAGTCATATCTGTAAAGACTAAAGGAGAAAAAATAAAAACCACAGATATGTTGGGAAAAAGAAGAAAAAAACCCACATTTTATAGAGGACAGAGTTTGACTTGAGAGGTTGTGCCCTGCATCACTTAAATTAGAACCAGTGGAGCTCAAGCTGACTCAGGGAACAAGAATAACAGGCTAAACAGGCTGAGGAAAAGCTGAAAAATTCCAGGGATATGTGCATTCTGGGATGGATATGCACTTCATTCCCAAATAGAGTTATTGATCTAGGAAACTAATATGAAGGGAAAGAAAACATACAGAAGCTTGAGGGATGGTGATGCAGAGGGGAAGGGGGGAGAGGCATTGAAAAGAAAAGGTCTAAATGAACATCACAGAGCAACACGCATTGAAATAAGATAAATAAATGTTGTAAATGGCAGGAATATCGAATAGAAGCAATTAACATAAATAAAGAAAAGGCCTATAGAATGGAATAGAAATAAAAGTACTGTTTCCGAGGAAGATAACATTCCATTCGAGCAGAGCTTCTCACTTAGGCCATGTCTTTTGTTCCTGCCAGCCTTCCTTCACTTCTGCCTCCTGAATAGCTAACCCTCTGTCCTCCTGTAGTCCTTAACTCTTAAAATCTCTTTTCCAAATCTTTCTTGGTCAATGCTAAAATAAACTTGCAGGACCCTATTTTATCAGAACTATTTTTAAATTGGTTACTATTTGTTGCTGTTCAAGAGGGACCAAGTGAACTAATTCACATAATGATGCTGTCCGATAAAGTTTAATGAGATTTCCCCTCAGGAAACTGTACATTTTGTTATAAGAGAAGGATTACCTGAAGGTAGGATTTTCAGGCAACAAATGGTTGATTTAGGAGCAGTGCTTTCCCATGTGTATTAAAATTAAAGCACATAGACAAATGCCTAGTCATCCTGCAAATATTGAGTACAACTAGCCCTAGATGAAAGTCATGAAGTTTTGCCAAAAGAAAGTTTGTATCTTATAATTCTGTATCCCTTATCTGTATCCTACATATCATCAGCTGTGATCATAGAACAAAGTCAGGGCTAAACGTTGCTAATGATAGTTTCATTTTGCATCTTTATTTTTCGGAGCACATTTAACAAGCATTTACTGAAGAATATGTTATGTGTTAAACGATAACCTTGACATTAGGGACACAATATTAAGTCACATGTCCTGCTCTCATGGAGCTCAGAATTCAGTAACGTAGCAAGAAAGGCAGTCCTATACACAACTACCTCATTTTGTTAATTCTAAAGCACACATTTCATTTATACTCTATCACCTCTGAAGTCGAGATGCTTCATAAAATTGATGGCCCCAGAGTTTAATGTGAGCCATTTCTCTTTCTTTCTGGTTTAGAAAGTAATGGGACAAATTATTATCAATGACATCTTAGATATGAGAAATATAATAACTCTAATTACTATGATATAAATGCTATATAGATCTTATTAAAGAACAAGGGAGGAAATGAAAGAAAACAATATTGAACTTCATAAAGAAGCTGATTCAAAGGGAGTATTGATAAAGATTCAAAAGGATTTCACCAGGTAGGAAGGAGGAAGGCTGGGGAGACTTTCAGGGCATAGGGAATGGCAAGAACAGTTTAATCTTAACACAAGTGAGTGATCCAGTGTGCTGGCTTATAGAGGTCCTTGGAAGCATGCCATTAAGATGAAACTGGAAGGATAAGTTGTGATCAGAGAGTAAAAACCGTTAAATGACTTTAACTGTAGATCTCTAAGCATTAGTATGATATCATTTATCTGATTTCTTCAGGTTTATTTGCTTTCTTCCTGTCTCAATGCCAGTGAGCTTGTACTAATCTTTCTGACTACCTGTCAGTTTTAACTAGCTTCAAGGAGGCTTGTGGAAGCATTAGCAGTACTCAAAGTTGGCTTGTAAGGCAGGTATCGATTTGATTCTTAGCTAGGTGATTCTTAACCTCAAATAACAAGAAATACACAAAGGTGGAAAAGTACAGTGATTTTTTTTTAAGTGACACTGTGGAGATGGGGTTTAAAAGCCTTCCATTCTTTTCTATCTGTAAATTATCTATCTATTAACTGGTTTGTCAGCATAGAGTGTTAAATATTTCTTTGGGGACTTTCCTATCCCTAGGAGAAGATGATGATCATAGTTAATATTAATATTTTTGCAAGACAGGAACACATTTGATAGTGATTAATTTATTATGTTAACATTTCTTTTTTGTTGTTGTTATTCATTTAGTGTTCTACAAGTTTTGAATTTACAACAAGTCAGGATTGACTTGGTTCTTAAAGTCACTTCTCTGGCACCACTGTAAAGCCAGGATTATTTCTCTGTCTCAGAAATATAAGTAGTGTACAGTATGTGTTAGGCCAACATGTTCCAGAGAGCTAGCTATCAGTAAGGTAAAGTGAATCTGGATCCAATCCTCAGACCCAGCCTGGGCTGCAGAGGGCAGGGACATGCTGTTCACTGCAGATTAGTGAGGGCAGCCACTGGGCAGAAAGAGAGGGGCCCCACTTAGCCACACTCCAAGACTGTGAGTTATGTTAACATGTATTCTTTCCAAACTCTGTCTGTCCTCCCACCCGTGACTGTCATGCCAGGTATTAGGCTATTACTCTTCAGTTCCAAACCCACATTTCTAAATGCAGCTTCCTGATGCTGGACCAGGACTCTGCAAACATATTTTTGCTTTGACATCTGGCTTCCCATCAGGCTCAGCCAAAAGGGGACCATGGAGGGAATCTGCAAGGCTGCAGTAGAGAGTAAGGACTTAGTTATTCCTTGTTTACTTCCTGTCTGCTTGTAGTTCTTGTCACTGTCACCCCAGAAATACTTCTTTATCCCACCAACAGCAGTTTTGCCATAGCAGCAGGTGATTGCCAAGAGGTCTGGGTCTGCCAAGAGCACCAGAGGATGCTCTTCTAAATTTCTAGGCTTTGTTCTATTCCAAGGTCATCCCTTTATTCTCCAGTACTGGTACCTGTTTCCTGATAATTTGGGGGTTTTTGTTTTATTTCTCATCTGTTTCTTACTTAGCAATTTTATGCCAAGGTAATTGTTTTTGATATTAAATTTTCTATCTTAGAATCTTTTTAAATCATTGGTGTGGTTTCTACCACCTGACTGGACCCTGACTAGTCCTGTCTCAGTGATCTGCATCTAGTTCCTATGTCACAGTGCTCCAGTTTGTTTGTTTTGCATCAAGTCTAGGATTTTTACTTTTATCAGAAACATAACTAAGTAGGTTGGAAGTACACATCCACACATGTCCTCTTCACGTTACTTTTGAAGAGTTTAAAGGCGGCAACTAATGTGGGCATCAGCCCATCCTTTGCCTTCTGGGCAGTTTCACAATTAGTTTGGTTTTCTTCTATCAGAAAGAATGCCTTGTTTGGCATTCTTACATTATCTACAATATTTTTTGAGACTTTCCAGTGGTATAGCTCAGAATGAGTTTGCATTAATGTCCTAATATCTAAATTGCACACTAGCTTTATGCTTCTATTTCAATTTAGCTCATTATAATGGATATACCTGTCAACAGTTTATAGGCAACACAAAATGTTAGAAATCAAAATTATAGGTAAGCTAAAAAAACCTGATTAACAAATAATATTGCCATAAATAACAGCTTTTCAACAAAAATTTTATATGTAAAGAATTACCCTTCTTTCTAAATCAGAAGCAAATATCGTATAGGAGACATTTAAAATTTCCAAATGTTCTAAAATTTCTTCATTCATGTATTATTGCAGCCATATACTTGCATAAACTATCGGTTATGTTCTTGGTGTTGCCCCAAGTCCTGGAAAGGTTTTAAAGAATGAATTAAGAAATGTGCCAAATGGGTGAGTGAGGCATGTGAAATGTTACGAATTGCCCTGGAAGTATTTGAGTAAGGGGGTTTCACCGTTCTCAGCATGTGGGAAAAGACAGAAGGAGGGTTCCAAGAAGGCTAAATTGGGCCACAAAAGGTCTGTAGAAAGGGACAAGAAATGAACATTCAAAGAGGGGAAACAACGTGTACGAAGGTGTTGAGACATGGAAACGGTGACAAACTGCATATTATTAAAGCAGAAGGTGTAAGATTGAAGGTGTAGACTAGTGGGGGCAGGAGTTAATGATAGAGAAGGAACCCTTGACAAGACATGGGAGAGCTTTATGTCATCTTGCTTAGTAACTTGTGCTTTGTTCTTTAGCTGTAGGGACCCACTGAAGAGACTGCCATGAGGAGACATGCATCTTAGAGAGGCGCTACAGTTGCACTCTAGATAATATCTTGAGGTGAGATACTGTAGAAGTAAACTAATTAGGACACCATCTCCATAAGCCTTTGGGAAATCAACAGCCATCTCACTAATAACATAAGCTTCCTCCTTTCCTTTGTTTCATCTGTATCCTTTTATATTTTGTTCTAAATAAGTGAGCTGGAGATTTTTGGACTGACAAGTGCAGGGGTTGTGATTCATGCATCTTTGCATGCCCAGTACCTAATATGATGCTTGCCACAAAGTAGGTCCTCAATAAATGTCGCCTAATGAATGAGTGAAAGGACCTGAATTAAGGCAGAAGCAGGGAAGGTAAAGAGAGAAGGGTGGATTGGAGGGGCTTTCACCAATTACCAAAAGAATTGCTTGGTTGTGAAATGTGAGGAAAAGGAAGTAAAGAGAATAACTCTAGAGCTTTGGGACAAGCTTGGTAACTGGACTAATGGTAATGGTATACAGAGACTAAAAAGAATAGGCAAAGAACGGGATTGGTGAGGTTTAGAAGAAAATAGTCTCACGTTAAATACTCAAGCGTTTGTTATGCCTTTTAGCCATGTATACAGGTCTTAGGCTGATGAGGAAGAGTTTACCCTGAAAATAAAGCCAGGTTCACTCCCTGCTTCACTCCACACAAGGGAAAAGGTAATGAGACCCTTCCTGAGGTTTAGACCTAAGCCAACCTTGCCTCATAAAATTTTGGTGCCTAATATTTGTCTATCAAACTGTCACTGGATTCTTGATAAATAATATTCTGAGATGTTGTTTATCATCTTTTTCTTCTCTTTGATTGGGATATCAGTCATCCCTGCTAAAACCTCAACCAGCTCTGGAGCTTTACAAAATTTCCCTTTTCAAGAATATACAATGGAGAAAAGACAGTCTCTTCAAAACGTGGTGCTGGGAAAACTGAACAGTTACATGTAAAAGAATGAAATTAGAACACTCTCTAACACCATACACAAAAATAAACTTGAAATGAATCAAAGACCTAAATTTAAGGCCAGATATTATAAACTCTTAGAGGAAAACACAGGCCAAACAACCCCTGACATATATCACAGCAATATCTTTTTTGATCCACCTCCTAGAGTAATGAAAATTAAAACAAAAATAAACAAATGGAAACTAATTAAACTTAAAAGCTTCTTCACAGCAAAGGAAACCATAAACAAAATGAAAAGACAACCCACAGAATGGGAGAAAATATTTGCAAATGAAGCAACCGACAAAGGATTAATCTCTAAAATATACAAACAGCTCATGCAGCTCCATGTCAAAAAAACAAACAACCCAATAAAAAATGGGCAGAAGGTCTAAATAGACAGTTCTCTAATGAAGACATACAAATGGCCAAAGAGCACATGAAAAGATGCTCAACATCACTAATTATCAGAGAAATGCAAATCAAAACTACAATGAAGTATCACTTCATACTGGTCAGAATGGCCATCATCAAAAAGTCTACAAACAATAAATGCTGGAGAGGGTGTGAAGAAAAGGGACCCCTCCTACACTGTTGGTGAGGATGTAAATTGATACAGCCACTATGGAGAACAGTATGCAGTTTCCTTAAAAAACTAAACATAGAATTACCATATGATCCAGCAATCCGACCGCTGGGCATATATCCAGAGAAAACCATAATTTGAAAAAATACGTGCACCCCAATGTACACTGCAGTACCATTTACAATCGCCAAGACATGGAAGCAACCTAAATGTCCATTGACAGATGAGTGGATAAAGATGTGGTACATATATACAATGGAATATTACTCAGCCATAAAAAAGAATGAAATAATGCCATTTGCAGCAACATGGATGGACCTAGAGATGATCATACTTAGTGAAGTAAGTCAGACAAATACAAACATCATATGATATCATTCATATGTGGAATCTAATTTTTTTAAAAAAATATACAAATGAAGTTATTTACAAAACAGAAACAGACTTACAGATATCGAAAACAAACATGGTTACCAAAGGGGAAATGTGGGGGGAGGGATAAATTAGGAGCTTGGGATGAACATACACACACTACTATATATAAAATAGATAACCAACAAGGACCTACTGTGTAGCACAGGGAACTCTACTCAATATTCTGTGATAACCTATATGAGAAAAGAATCTAAAAACAGAATATGTGTATATGTATAACTAAATCACGTTGCTGTACACCTGAAACTAACACAACATTGTAAATCAACTATACTCCAATAAAATTAAAATATTTTAAAAATTTGCCTTCTCAATTTCCTCATAAACATACTTGCTACCACTTCTTACAGTTAAGAACTGAGAGTAATTCTTAACTAGCTTTTCACATCTGAGCTGCAGAGTATTTTCTGCGCTCTGAGATTTTACTGCTGTTGGGGGAGAACAAATACAAGTTACTTTAAAACAAAGAGTAAAAGACAGGACAACCGTCACCAGATGCATCAGGTTTCAAGATTACACAAATTTGAAGTTCAAATATTTAGTTTATAAAAATGAAACCATTTATTAACATAAAAGCATAATTAAAATACCTAGGTTTCTGAATCTAAATTACCAGTTGGAACAAAATTTATAAAAAAAATAATGCTTCTCAATTAAATAAACTAAATTATAATGAATTCAACCCTGTTAGAGTAGAAATGCCTAAAGTGTAAACCAAAGAAACTATACTGTATATCTTTAAATCTCTTCCAATTCTAACTTGTTGTTTTTGTTTTTAATAATCTTGGCACTGTCAGTTACTGGTTCAAACTTCAGCTACAAAACATAGCAGAAACTAACTCCTAAGTATGGCAGTTTCTGCCATAGTAAGTATAATAACATGTTTCCTCTGGCTAATATGGATAATAAATGTTCCATTTCATCCAAAATTTAGTTCCCCACTTAATTTTGGAGGTTTTTCTCCTCTGACTGACTTGCCATATCAGGTATATTAAATTCTCTGAATATTACTTCTTCTCAATGTTAGTGTTCTCTAACCTTTTAATCATTTTTTTTAATGGCTTTCTATCATTTAATATCAAAGATGTACCTTGTCATATATCTTCTCTGACTGTTTTCAATCTCAGGGAAGACTCACTGTTATAAAATGGCCCATTATCCACCAACAAATTTCTTTAAAATTCATTCTAACTCATACAAGCATTAATTTTAAAATTTGTATTTTAATAAATTATAAAACATAAAATACACCATGTTAATAAAACCCCTGACCCTGTAGCATTATGTACTTTACACAGCGACCTCCCTCTTTGCCCCAATTTGTTTTTCCCACTCAACCAAAGACACGAGGAGAGAGGACCATGCCAGAATTTTTCAACTCAGGAAGTGATTTCAAAATCTCATGCACTCTGAAAAAAAAAAAAAAAAAAAAAATCTCATGCACTCTGAAGATCAGTGTTGATGCTAGAGAGTTGAGAAGAATGTGACTGACACTGACGGGAATATAAACACTTAATATACAAGGTTCCCCTGTACCATGCTGGTAGCCCCACCCTTGGATCTGGGTACAGGCTCTGGTGACTTGGGCCCTATGCTTTAGGGGACCTACATATTGTAAATACACGCTCACAAAAATGTGCTAAAGATACATAGGGCCATGTATCTCTTAGAACTTGGTGCTCAAATCTGGCATAGCACAATCTATAATTCCAAACATTAATTCTTATAACTAACACTGCTCAGGGGAATAAAAAGGCAACTCATCCAAATGCCATAAAGGTTTATGGGTCATGCTGCTGCCTACTTGGAGTGTAGAAGTGCTTAGGTTAAAAAGAAGAATCAAACTAATTAACCTCTTAAGTACCTCCTCTCAGATTGCACAAATGTAATAGATTTTTTGTTTAACAAAGTACTGTTTCCCAGCATTGCCAAGCATCCTTCTTCTTGCATCATTTTGGGGTTTTCCAACTGGTGGCTCTGAATATTCTTGTAGTAGAGTACTATTCCTAACAGTTACAGGGGAGGCTGAGAACCATTTTTCAATATGAAATAAATCATATACTCAAATATGTATATATGTGGGCTAGAAGTAACAAGCATAAGCCTAATACTGATTTCTCCATTGTCAATTACATGAGCACTGAACACTAGAATTGAAAATCTTGTTATTTGTATTTAAAAGTTAATAAGGTTTAATTGCTACTTCAAAAAGTTAAATAAAAAATCCCATTCTTACTGATATAATTTTATTAAAATTGCTTATAACAATTTTAATAAAAATTTTTAATACCATAGAAGAAGAAACCCTCAAAACCCTGAAAACAATTTTACTTTTTCAATCTTTTACTTTTACTTTACACTACTGCTGTAAACATATTTAAACTTTATACATGTTGAATACATCTTATTTTTTATCCTTTGTATTACTAGTGTTATTAGAACACAAATTATGTGAAAAATCCTGATTTTTTTTTTTTTTTTCGGTACGCGGGCCTCTCACTGTTGCGGCCTCTCCCGTAGCGGAGCACAGGCCCCGCCCCAGATGCACAGGCTCAGGGCCATGGCTCACGGGCCCAGCCGCTCCGCGGCATGTGGGATCCTCTCGGACCGGGGCACGAATCCACGTCCCCTGCATCGGCAGGCGGACCCCCAACCACTACGCCACCAGGGAAGCCCGAAAATCCTGATTTTAACAACAAAATCAATCACTTTGTTGAAATTAAAGATAAATAAATTTACTAAAATAAAGATGTACTAATTTATTAATTTTTTTTTTTTTTTTTACTCACCCAAGCGTTGCCATCCCAAAACACCCAGACATGTCCCAATGGTAATTAAGTTCATCACTTTTAATATTTTAATGCCAAATTATAGGCATTCGAACAAGCATAACTTTACTCCTTTTTAAATATCTTGTCATTTTGAAGCTTTTCTGTTGCTGTTATTGAGGTAGCAGTGTAAGATCTGTTCTATTTAACAGATTACTTTGTAACTTTGAAATATTCGGACTTAGGTTTTGCTGGCCTCTGTTGGTACTCCTGCCTGGGCTCTAGGAAAGTTTGAGAGGAGCTCACATGCCATGCCATTGTCTGATGAAGACCTGTAGAACTTCCCCAGTCTGGGACCTGGGGACACAGTATGAGGTAATCTCTTAGGGCTAAGCTTGGTCATTCTGCTTTGATGTCAAAAACACAGAATTTTAGAAATCGGGGAGACTTCAGTGATCATCTAACCCTTCTCTTCATGGGTGAGATCATCGAGACCAAGGATAGTCATGTGACTTTCTTGAGCCCAAACCTGGTTCTGGAAAAGGAGGCAAACGTTTTCCTCCAATGCATCACCTTATATTTTCTGAAGGCCTACCTAGGAGATGTTTCTTCACAGATGTTTTGATTCTCTTAATAATACTAATTTAACCATGGAATCATAGCCAGTTAGCTATGGAAAAGAGGGGCGAAGGAAAGAAAGGAGGGAGGGAGAGAAAGATGGAAACAAAAGAGGAAAACAAAGCAGAGCAGAGCCAATAAATAAATACCTTCACTTTTTGGAAATGTGACATGATCTTGCTACAGGGAAAAAAGAAAAAAGAAAAAAAAAGAAAGAAAGAAACAACCTCCCCAGGACCCTCAGTGACACTGAGTCAATGTTCAGAGATAGAACATTAATTTAGCAGCAGCTTAGATGCTTTGCCTTCATTTCCATCTGCATGTTGCAGATTTATTTTTTTAAACACAACACAGAAAAAAAAGTACAACTTCTGAAGCAAATTGAGATCTTGCAATCCAAAGCAAATCATGTTACTTATGCATCAACCAATCTGAAACTGTCCTTCAGAAAAATAGAAATAACATACTTACATGTTTTTAAAAAAAATATTTACTTGTATATTAGGTATTTATGGAGTTACTGTGAGATATTATGCTTTCCATCTCCCTCACTTCTGCTGTCAAATTGACATGAATTTCTTTCCTTAAGTCATCAAAAGATTGAATTTAAATAAATGGAGAGGAAAGCAGCCAATATCTGAATCTCAGCCTTAAATGCTACCGGACCCCAGCTTCCAACCTGTTATGATTAGCAGTGGTACAAGAAACAGCCTGTCATAAAAACTCTTCCCCTCCTCGTTAATGATGCTGTAAATTCCTTCATAATAAACAAAATCAAGCCACAAATGCAAATATATTAAGATAATCATGTTAAGTGCTTGCTTAAAAATAAGTGTGGTCTCTTATTTGCTATAAGACAGGGTCTGAACTCCTTAGAATATCTATCTTGGGTCTGAAATTTCTGATCCAAACCTAACTTTCTGGCCTCTGTTCCAGCCATTTGACCTACAAACCCTAATTCTCTGCCACACACCTAGTCATCATTGTAGCAAAATTAAGATTTCACCCTCTGTACCTTTGCCAATGCCGTTTCATTATCCCAAAGGACCCTCCTGAGTGGAATGCATGTGGCAAAACCCTATAAGCTTCAGATCTGTTTGTTTTCCCTGTAGCTTTCCATGAGTCTTAAGGTACAAATTCCTTCTTCATCTGTAATTTCCTGACTCTATACAATTCTGTCTTGCAGCATTTACGTTGAATTTTAACTGTTTATGGATCTCCCTTCCCTGCTAGACCTTGAGTTCCTGAGGGATAGAGTAGGACAATGCTTTATTTATTTTTGTGTGCCCAGCAACTAGTAGGGCACCTGCCACATGTAGACCCAATAAATGTTTGTGAAATTGAATCAACTCTTCCAGGGGGCCTACTGGCTTCATATTACACCAAGGTAGGCATTACTAATATAAATCTTTCCTGAGGGCAGAGTGTTTTGGTTTTGTTTCTCTTTTAGGGGAGAGTGTAGAGAATGCTTGAGGGAACCCAGGGTGAGAAAAATATACAACATATTTTATGACACTTTCTCTCAATATGTATTTCAAGTTTTAGCATGTAATTAATTATACAATGCGGAGGAAAACATCTTTTTTTAAATTTCGATGTTGCTATATAGCATTTGGCCAGCAGAGGGAGAAAATACAATGTGAAATACAAGCAGCAATGTTTAGCTTTCTGCTTTACAAATGATGTCATTTCATATTTTTAAAAAAATTCAGAGTATATATGACTTTGATCCAAGAATAGGTTAGTTTTCCAGATAATCTCTACCAACTCCCTAAATTTAAAGTCTTACCCTTATTTTTCTCTAGGTTTAAAGATCTCAGCAGCGTATTTTAGTTGAGAGCCAGTAAGCTCTCATCTGAAATTAATGGAAAATTATGCCTTTCAGAGAGAGCTTCAATATCCAGACACTCACTCCTTCTCTCACTGCACACTAATGAAATGAACTAGAATATTTAGGCACTAGGTGTTCTGTTGTATGAGTCTGAGGGCAGTTAGCCAAGATCTGATGGTGTAAGGTGGAATTCCTCCTCTACATTAAGAGACATGTTTAGAAGATGAACTGTTGTGGGGCAGGGGGGAGGTGTGGGTAGTGTATGATTGCCCCTGGTGTGCCAGGAATGAAACATACATATACATTTTCCAAACGGTCAAATTAATACTATGTGTGGCTAATGAAAGCATAATATATAAAATGCATATTAGCAAAATAGGTAAAGTGAGGATGATTATTCACATCAAAACCTGATTCTTTCAGTAAAATATAATTCATAGCTCTCATTAGTTCATGTCAAATAAAATTAGATCTTTGAAACAATAAGATGCATAAAGTTTTCACACCCATTGCAAACATCCACTGTTTAGGTAATACAGCTTGTAATGAAAACAAAGCTGAGTGAATATCAGCATCAGTTACAGATAGTTTACGATAAATATGATGTACCATCCTCCTTCCTGAAATAGTAGAGACTGTAGCATCATTTTCTTCATACTCTCTCTGGCCATATCCATTTTTGCTTGGCTTCTCCTCCTCCCTTTGCCATGAACCTACTTCTGTTCTTAAATTAACCATTTCAGTGAATATCATCAACACTATCCAGCCAACTATCCAAACCCCAAATTTAGACTTCGTCCATAACACCTTCTTTTCCTTTACTCCCACAACCAAATATTCGGGAAGTACTATTGATTTCTTACCACCTCCTATGTTTCAAACTGATACAGTCCTCACGAATACCATTGCCACTGATTTAGCTCAAACCACATCCACTCCTTCCCTGTTAGTTCATCACCTCATCTTACTACAGTCCCACTTTCCTAGAACAATATTCTACATTGTATCTAGATGATTAAAATTTTTTGAGATCATTATGGATTCACATGTAATTATAAGAAATAATACAAGGTCCTGTGTATACTTTATTCAATTTCTCCCAGTGGTAACATCTCCCTACGTAACTCCCATAGTACAATATCTCAACCAGAATATTGGCAGTACATTTCTATCACCACAATACTTCCTCCTGTTACCCTTTTATAACCACACCAACTTCCCTTTTCCTTCCCATATCCCTAATCTGTTTCTATAATTTTGTCATTTCAAGAATATTTTGTAAATTGAATCATATAGGAATCTTTGGGGATTATGTTAAATTCTGCATAATTCTATGGATTGTTGGGTATATTAATAGCATGTTCCTTTTGTTGTCAAGTAGTATTCCATGGTATGGAGGTGCTACAATCATTTAGTCACCTATTGAAGGACATCTGGGTAGTTTCCAGTTAGTGGCTACTGTCAATAAAACTGCCATAAAAATATATGTATAGGTTTTTGTGTGAGCCTAAGTTTTTACATTTCTGGAATAAATGTTCAAGAGTGCAATTGCTGTGTCATATAGTAGGTGCTTGTTTACTTTCAAAGAAAATGCCAATGTTTTCCAGAATGGCTCTGCCATTCTACATTCCCAGCAGCAATGTATAAGTGATACAGTTTCTTTGCATCCTCACCAGCATTTAATGTTGTCATTATTTTTTATTTTAGTCATTTTGATAGATATGTAGTGATAGTGCATTGTGGTTTTAATTTGCATTTCCCTAATGGCTAATGATGTTGAACATCTATTCATGTGCTTATTTGCCATCTGTATTTTCTCTTCAGTGAAATGTCTCTTCCTTTGTTTTGCCCATATTCCAATTAGACTATTCATCTACTGTTGAGTCTATATATTCTAGATACGAGTCCTCTTTTGGATATGACGTTTGCAAGTACATTTTCCCACTCTGTATCTTGCCTTTTCATTTTTCTAACAGGGTCTTTCACAGAGCAAAACTTTTAAGTTTTGATGAAACCTAATTTATCAATTTTTCCTTTTATGGAACATGTTTGTGGTAGAACTCTAAGAATTTCTGCCTACTTTTTGATCACAAAAATTTTCTGATAAATGTACAACATAAAGCTATACAGTTATGTCCGTGATCCATTCTGAGTTAATTTTTGTATAAGGTGTGGGACTCAGGTCAAGGCTCATTTTTTTTATTATAGATGTCTAATTGCTCCAATATCATTTCTTGAAAATGGTATTTTTCCTCCACTGAATTGCATGTGCATTTTTGTCAAAAACCGCTTGTGTGTATTTATATGAATCTATTTGTGGATAATCTACTTCGTTGCACTGATCCCCATGTCTAACCCTTAGCCAATGTTACACAATCTTCATTACTGTAGCTATATAAGAAGTTTGGCATTTTCTTAAAAACAATGGCCATTAATAGGAATAGAAGGATGATATGGAGTGAGCGGAAGGAAAGTGCAAAAAGTTTGGCCCTAATAAAGCAAGTGAGACCAAACAATATGACTTGAGAACATTGAGATAAAAGGAGGTGAATGACAAGTCCAGATGGAGAAGTCTATAAAAAGGGCAGCTCCGAGTAGCAGACTTCAGGAGCCAACCACAAGGATAGAGAGGGTTTAGGGTAGAGATATCCTGTGGGAGAGTCCATAGGACTGTCATTCACGTAAATTCCAGGCTTTTTTTTACCTAATCCACTCATTGTAAGTAAACACAGTCCCTATACTAGGGTGCACTGGGACATACAAAATGTTGCCTTGAGCACAGAACCTTGGTCTCAAACATGAGTCCAGACAATTACTATTCACTGGAACTCTCTTCTGACTGGCCTGATTCTCTAGCCTGTTTTTAGCTTCTAGTATATATCTCCAGCCACTGCTTACCTACTCCTTATCCATCCTCTGTCCCACTTCCTTATTTCCCCACCTTTTGGACCAGAATCTCAATAAATATTAGCTATTGTTATCATCAATGTCTTTCTCAACACACACACACACACTCCTTTGCTATACATATACAAATTTTAAATTTTATTTAAGAGACCCTTCTGTCTTAGAAGGTCTGAGATTGACAGATTGACTAATCCATCACTTCTTGCGTGATTTCTCACTTTGAAGAAGGTGATGAATCCAACCACATTCAAAGATAAAAATGTCAATCTGGATTCAAGGATAAACATGATATGTCCAAACATAAAATTATTTTAGATGTCTGGTTACCAAGAAAGTTAAAATAAATAGCTCAGTTTTGGACTGACAGTGGACTAATTAAGCTGGTTGAGCAAAGATTGCCAATGACCAAGGTGAAAAGGTGTATTCCCTTGTACTTGGGACAAAGACAAAGGTGAAAACATTAATATTTCAGTTATCCACAACCCATTTTTACAACTTTTGCCATATCTATTGCCACTTGCTATATTGTTTGCTTTTTCCTTTAAATCGGCTCACTCTCTAACTTAAAGTTATTCATAAAGGAATTTTATATCACTCCCATCAATGAAGTTCCAGTAACTTCTCATAAGTGTCTAACCATTCTAATTGTAAATGTTCGTTTCTGTATGTCCTAAAATTATCTTCCGTAACAGTAGGGGTTCCCATATCAAAAATAGCATGTGAGGCTTCCCTGGTGGCACAGTGATGAAGAATCCACCTGCCAATTCAGGGGACACGGGTTCGAGCCCTTGTCCGGGAAGATCCCACATGCTGCAGAGCAACTAAGCCCATGCACAACTACTGAGCCTGCACTCTAGAGCCCGCAAGCCACAACTACTGAGTCTGCGTGCCACAACTACTGAAGCCCGCACGCCTACAGCCCGTGCTGTGCAACAAGAGAAGCCACTGCAATGAGAGGCCAGAGCGCCGCAACAGAGCAGCCCCAGCTCGCCGCAAACTAGGGAAAAACCCACGCGCAGCAACGAAGATGCAATGCAGCCAAAAATAAATAAAATAAAATAAATGATTTTTAAAAAAATAACATGTGTAACACACAGTGATCTGCCTCCACTTTTCAACTAGCTAACTGATTAATGACAGATCAAGTATTGGGAATTATCATACCTATACTGTGTATGATTTGTCCCAGTGGGTCGCCTTGCCATGCAGAAGAATACTTTATGTAACTTGAAATAACTCATTCTCTGACCTAAACTGTACAGAAAAGATAATTCCACAACCTCTTTTTATGAGCTGCCCTGAAGACTGAGTTTGCCACATAACAATGTTGATATCACTTCATCTAGAATATTATCATGACCTATATTACTGTAATACAGTGTTTATCTTGGTCTTATATTTTAATATAAATAGCAGGGGGAGGGTGACAAAAGATAAGAGGCAAAGAATCAGTAAATATTATATGGGAACAGTGAAATTTAACTTGACTGAGGCTGAAACAATATGGAACTGGCTGTTTCAGGATAGTGAATGAAGCATTACAAGGACTAAAATAAGATTGGGGGGGGTACAGGTACAGAGAAAGAAGGTTAAAGTCTGAGAAATGGAGGAGGGAAAGAAGGACGTGTCTCAGACCTTACAAGGGATTATAGGACATGTTAGAGATTTTGGTCACTGTTCCCAGGACAAGAGAAACAGACCAGCTTTTAACTCAACCAGGAAACTTAATTATAGTACTGCCTGGTGATAATCCAGTTGTTTTCTAATCAGATCCTAATGACCAATTATTCTACCTATATTTTCCATCATCCATTCAAAAGGAGAACCTCTTTAAAATATTGATGTCTGCCTACATCAGTAACTGTGGCTATGTTATATATGTTTATTTCTGAGCTCTTGAATGTACATTTAAGTCAGAATTTGAAAAACGTCTTAAATGAACATTATGAGCAACAGGTGTTTTGAACTAGCTTACCCTTATGGACATCCTTTGAGACAAATAAATAGCCTATATTTAAAGAACCAGTTGATTTGAAGATTCTTTAAGGTCCTGTTTAGCCTGAGTATTCTTAAATGTTGTTCCTGACTTGTGGGGTGGAGAATGAAAATGTTTATTTAGCTGTGTGGTGTTGTGTGACAGGCCAGTTCATTTTCAACTTCTGATTGAAATCATTATAATATGAAGCTAATATTTAGCAAGTAAGCATCTTTCCTTCCATCACTCTACTTGGCCACATATTTCCCACTCTCAGTGCTCGATACACTTGTGAATCCTTAGGAACTCTAGAGTGAATTGACATGGGATCTATCATGCAACTGTGAAAAGTTAGCTAATCTAAAATATTCTTAGGAACATTTGTCCATGGTACTTGTCAGCAACTTTTCAGAGGCCTAATATAGATTCAGTAATTCAAAATCCTTCAAGTATTGTTCTCACTTTAGCTAAAGCCAGGTAGACTTTTGATAAATGGCTAGCAGGCATTTTGAGAGGATAATAATCAGGTAACAAAAGTAAACCAAAAGTTGCTACCCAAACTCCTCAGAAAGAAAAGAGAAGCTAGAATTTGATTTCATATAGGTCAAAGTCTCCAAAGTAATGTCCTTAAAAATTCTGCATTGTCTATTTTTCAGCTTCCAGTGACATTACTGCTTTTTATAACTTGCTATTTCATCCCAGCTTATATTTGAGTGGGACTGGAATCAGCATAAAGAGATAACAAAGGTGAAAATGTATCATGTCTTTCTTCTTTCCTTTTGTATAACATGGAGCTACTCTTTAGCCCTTTCTCCAATCTGAGAAAAATATAGGTCCTAGACATTTCAAAGGTTAGGAATTTAATGTACGAGAGATAAATATATTTTGGAGCTTCTGCAGCTGGATATTACCCTGTGGGTGATCTCATAAGTCTGTGCATTGATGACAGATACTCAGAAGTATGAAATCAAGCTTGCCTAGAATATCTGTTCACACTTGTCATTAGGAAGAGGGTTACCTCCCAGACTGTCTTGGACGGAAGTGCACCCCTCCCCACCATAATATCTGAATGGCCTAATTAATTCCTAAAAAATAGCAATACAATTCAAAGGGAGCAGGGTCAGGGTTATGCAGAGTAAATGCACCGCAAACCACACTACTTGTACTTAGAGTATTAAAACTTCCTTGTAGATAGAGCAATGTGTAATATATACCTTCCATCATCAGAACTTCATTCATATTCATACATTCATATGTCTCTTCTCAAAATATATCTAAGTTCATCATCTCACGAGTCTTATGATTTTTTTAAGGTCCCCACATTTAGACAAGCCCAAATCATAAAAGGAGAGTCTGATGAGAAGTTAAAATTCCCTCGGAATCACTGTCCCTTATTTAATTTCACAGGAAACCAAAAGCCTATAATTGACTTTTTTTTTTTTTTTTTTTTTTTTTTTTTTTTTTTGTGGTACGCGCGCCTCTCACTGTTGTGGCCTCTCCCATTGCGGAGCGCAGGCTCCGGACGCGCAGGCTCAGCGGCCATGGCTCACGGGCCCAGCCGCTCCGCGGCATGTGGGATCTTCCCGGACCGGGGCACGAACCCGCGTCCCCTGCATCGGCAGGCGGATTCTCAACCACTGCGCCACCAGGGAAGCCCTATAATTGACTTTTAAATCTGCTTGGGGACATGGCCCTCAAAGTCTCAAGATAATGCCTTGCTGGAAATCTGTGGCTACTATTATAGGTCACGAGCTAAACCTTTAAAGCCCATAATAAAGCACCTCAACTGTGGGGTAGATAAACTAAACATGATAGATTTCAGGGCACCGTTACATTCTAGCATTTCTTGGAGCAACTTGTCCACTGTGCACTCTCTTTGTACTCACTGGGACCTAAATAGAATGGCTCAAATGGCTGGATATGTCTGGGACAGCTCTCCTGAGGTAATATATCTCTGGGGTTTTGATCCTGGCTGTGGTTTGGGTTCCTTGATTCTTCTCCACATTGCAGCCCCTGAGGCTAGAAGATGTAAACAACTTCTTCTTTCACTTGTCTGGTACCTGGGATGAGATGATTACAATAGCTGATTCTGGCCAGGTTCTTTTTTCCTGTCCTTTTGGCCTCCCCAAGTCGTTAACTTTGGCTTCTTCACAGAGTGGCGGTCTCTGAGTAACTTCCTACAAAGCAGCTGGTTTCCCCCAGAGTGACTGGACTAAGGCTGGGCAGAAGCTTCTGAGCTTTTTACAAAGCCTCAGAAATATGAGAACACTACTTCCGCTGCATTAGATTGGTCAAGTAAGTCACCCAGATCTAAGGAGAGGGGAATTAGACTCTACCTTACAATGGAGAGATGTGCAAAGAATCTGCAGCATCTTTAATATAATATCTCACAAATAAAAAGACATTCACACTGAGGAGACATATATTTAACTCTCTTCCTCTCTTATGTACTTTGGAAAAGCCACTCAGTTTTTCTATGCTTCTGTTTGTTTCATCTGCAAAGTGCTAAGGATGATTCCTGCCCGTTTCTACCTACCAGAAATAGAGACAAACTACAGAAGGTGAAAAATACGGCAGTGCATTAAGCTATTTAAAGAAAAATATTTTATATAAAAAATAGCATAGGAGTTAATATCATTACCTTTGAAGTAGGACAGAACTAAATTTAACATAATTCTGCCACTTACTGTTATAAGGCCAAAGACAAAGTACCCAATATTACTGAGCCTTAGTTTCCTCACTTGTAAAATAGGGAAGGATATATAAGTTAAATCATTCTGCTGTATACCTTAAACTTATACAGTGCTGTATGTCAATTATGTCTCAATAAAACAAGAAGGAAAATAAAATAAAACAGGAAAGGATGACACAGCGAACCGCATAGTACATAATACTTAGCATGCTTAACACAATTCCCACTACACAGCAAACACACAATAGATGAGAGTATATAAGTAGTATATGTTCTTCCTACCAAATGTGAATTCACGAGGTGAATGTTTGATAGAGATTTTAGGATCAACCTTATCCTAGATAAGGTTGATAACGACCAACTCTATTCAATATCCTGGAGATGTCACTTTTGCAAAGGCAATGTGCTAGAAGGGATTTTTTTTTTTTTCCTTCTCTTTATTTTTCCAATCAGTGCACACCACACTTCATGTTACTGAGAGCCGCCAGTAGGGAAGCACAATGTAATTAAAAGATTGATCTTCTGGAAACAATGCTTAATAACAGGCATCAAACAGTGAGAGTAATTCTGCATTTTCAAACATTGTCCTCAAGTTAATTTAACCTGAACTGTTTGTGAACCACCTAGAAAGTCTGGGATCAATACATCCAGGCTGAAATCAATGGACCAGACAGGAGAGGTGAGAAACTCCAGTTGGCTAGTTCATTCAGATCAGTGGAGCCTTGTGAAAGAAACACTTGATGGAATATCCATTTTATATGCTAACAGCTCAGATATGCAAGGGCAGTTTTTTATACTTTGCCTGTTCTCTAAAGGAAAAATCAATCTTTATGCATATATGTATGTATATGTGCTTGCGGATATACAAAAAAAACATTTTGTATATTAAAAAGTCAAAAAAAGGAAAGTGGTTCTGAGAAACTTCTTCATTCTTATACTTCTGAAAACCCACCCTCTGAACTAACCAACAAACAGAAAACAAATAGACCTTGAATAACCATCTACTACACTTGTTCTCAAACTTTCTTCACCTAAAGATCCTTGGGACGTCACATTTTCATTACTATCATGTTGATGTGTTTATCTTATAACCTTTAACCTGTGCTTTTTTTTTTTTTTTTTCTTGCGGTACGCGGGCCTCTCACTGCTGTGGCCTCTCCCGTTGCGGAGCACAGGCTCCGGACGCGCAGGCTCAGCGGCCATGGCTCACGGGCCCAGCCGCTCCGCGGCATGTGGGATCCTCCCGGACCGGAGCACGAACCCCGCGTCCCCTGCATCGGCAGGCAGATTCTCAACCACCGCGCCACCAGGGAAGCCCTACCTGTGCTTCTTGACCAGCTGTTCCATACATTTGATTTGCCTCCAACACAGTTTCTCTTTTTTTCTGTCAGTCTCTAATAGTTGACCATTTTTCGGCAGAAACTATTTCAGCTCAACATTCACTGAGAACCAAGCATGAGCAAAGCCTGCCACAAAATGCTATTTACTATATTTGCTTTTGTATCCCAATATTATACAGCTTCTTAGGTATTTACTCTCCTCTTCCTCAATGAAAATGTGCCCTAAACACACAGTTAGATTTACTTTTAGACTACTGACTGTTACCTATAACACAAACAGCAGTATGTCAAAGGAATGGAAAAAAAAAAAAAAAAAAAAAGAAAAAAAAACAGAGGTCCAAAGAATTTCCTGAGTGTTCATATGATTCAGTTTCAGGAAATGTGAAAATTTTCACTTCTGAAAATCATTCAAGCCCATAATACCCTGTGCAGAAATCAAGCAAAAAACGCCTAACCCAAAGGTTTCAGTGATTTTTGCTAGGTCATCCAAATTGTGTGAAAATAAATAGTAATGTATGTAATACTTCAGTTTCAAAAATAGCACAATCTGTGCTTCCTGAACACCTAAAAAAAAAAAATCTTGATCATGGGAGTGGGTGTGAGTTTCTTTCGTGCTCATTTTGCATCCAGATAGATTTCAGCAGAGTATAAGCATTTATTTTTCATGTGGGATATATCATATACATTAGAACATATCTAGTCTACCCAGTAATTTATTTCATGGAAATGTATATATGTCATCTTAACTTCCAACCGGCAGCTCAGAAATGTGTGAGGAATCTGAGAGCCAAGCTTAGAGGGTGGGACCAGAGAGCAACTTCATAGAATGATCTTACAGAAGCTCACCATTTGCAAGCACAGCCACAAAGAAGGCTACCAGAAAAATAGTTAAATTTCACTTTTCTGGTCTACGTATTGGAAAACAAAAACAAATAAGGTTTTTGACTGTTACATTTTTGATTAAGAATAAAATATACAAGAGAAAACTATGTAGGGACAGGATGAACTCTACTTCGAGGAATGAAATGGGATGTTGAGTAATTATACAATTTCACAATAACAATTTAACCACTAAGAATATTAAAATTAATGTTTATTAAATATCTACTTCATTGAACCTAGCAGACCTTATGAGAAACACGGGGCACACACTCTAAAACTTCCCAAAATAAACATCACCAAACAAAACACACAAGATGGTTGTTATATGGTTAAAGGGTTCTATTAACTTGGTATTTCCCACTATCGTTCACTTTGTCCCTGTGGAATATCCTAAGTGCTTGTCACCTTATTATTCACAAAATATGATAAAATCTAAACCAAATGAATGATTTTGACTATCTTGGACAAAGTGTGAGAAGTCAAAAACTAAGTGGAAAAGGTTCTCATTTTCTAAGGTAAAATTCTTAAAACTACTAATTTGTATTGCTGTTATGGTACAAAATGTTTCATATTTTGTAACTTTGAATATGCCTGACTTTAAAGGAATCTAGTATATGAAAAGCTGGGTAGTTATTAGTTTCACAAAACGATTTCCCATAAGATGCCTCTAAATAGCATGTCCTCCTAATGCATTTAAAATTGTATTACCTCTATAAAATTTAATTCACAAACAGTATTCCAAAAAAGTATTAAAAAGGTATAACTGTTTTTTAAAAGTATATCTAATTTTTAAAGTATATCTATTTTCTCAATAATACTTTACATTTGTAGAACTCATTACAGCCTAATTATTTGAAACTAATTTCATTTTGTATATTTGATACTTATAAAAACCCTTAAATTTGTCTGGGAAATTATTATGCATTACCCATTTCAAAGTAAGGGAATCCAGGCACTGAGAAGTAGATGTGCCCAAAGTCAGTCAGTCACTAAAAGCCAGAGCCAGTGCCACAAACCAGGTCTTCTACGTTTAGACTTTTGCTTCTTTCTATCTGTCACAATAATACAAACCTCAAAATTTCACAAGACCCTCTTTCTAGTAATAACACTTTTCTACTCCACCCATGATATTCCAACCAAATCATTATTTTTAAGGTGCCATTAAAAAAAGTTAAAACTAAGTCAAGAGCCAAGGTGTTTATTTCATCACGTTAGTATGGCTCAAGTTTTAAGTGTTCATAGTGTTTTCTTGTTCCCCTCTGTTGTCTCTTCTTTCAGATGTCACATTTCAACCTGGGTTACACACCTCCCTACTGGACTTCCATCCTAGAATACTAAGTCAAGAAACAGCATTTAGCTACCTGTTTGATTCTGGAGAATTAAAGAAATTTTACATTTGGCTCTCTGGATTCTTGGTCCACTTTGCCCATTTGAATGACTAATGTTCATTTCATTCCAGACTAGATATGTGACTCACACTTCTACTCTTTACCAAAGTACAATGTGTGATTTTTCTGACAAGTGTAGGGAGAAAAGCTGCCTATGATTTTCCAATCACTTTCTGGGAAGGGAATGATCTATCTCAACAGCCTTAATATAGCACTTTGTACTTTTAAAGAAATTACAAATACATTATGCCATTTGATCCTCAGAAAAACCCTCTGAGATAGGATGGACACGTTAAAGACAAAAGAAATAGGCTCAAAGAGATTTTCTAACAAAGGTGGTTAGTTAGTGGTGAAATTACATCTCCTGGTGCTTAGAGTGTATTCTTTCCGCCACAGTGAAGGCTTAGCTGAAACAGTTGAAAGGGAAATTTTCTAAGGCTTCCACACATCATTTTTTAAAGTTTGTTGGTTTCTTATTACTTAAGAATTTTTTTAACTACTCACTTCAGATAAGTTAGAAAACCTTGAAAATATAAATAAGATGAAATTTACCAATAATATCAATACCTGCAGGAAAACTTTTTTTCCTGATTATGTTCTTATATATTTATATAGTTGACATCATGTCAAGATTATAGTTCAATTTCTTATTTATAGTATCAATTTCTAGTTATATCAGTAACATGTTTGCATGCTTTCAATATTTTTCAGAAATTTTAAAAGATGACAGATAATATTTTAGAATCTGGATATATCATCGTAACTGTTACCATATACTATTATCAGACAATCATGCTTTTCCTCATTTTTCACATCATTGATAATAATGTAATAAACAACCTTGGAATTACATCTATGATTAAAAATTAGAATTACTAGTGGTAGGATATGAATGTTTTTAATATCATTGCTACAAACTCAAATATTTTCCTAGAGATTGGTATCTATTTAACACTCTTCTAACAATGTAGATGAATATGCAGTATTAAAACGTATAGTCTAATTTAACATTTGCCAATTTGATCAACGTGTTAACTAGTATTGGTTTGCATTCCTTTCATTATTAGTGCTTTTGTTTCCAGCCTTAGGAGGACATTTCTGGTTCTCTTCCCTCCATCATATTTTAAGTATACTTTTCTTCTTTAAATCTCCTATTTTTGCAGATCACTCATTCTCCCCTACTGTGTCCAGAGTTCAGTGAGTTTTCAGCCTTATGCAGTTGGAAAAAACTTCCAAGAGAAGTTACCAGATCATAATTAGCCATGCAGTTCTCCAGTGTTCTCTTCTTCTTGGATGACAGTTATTTTTCCAATTTACCCCCTGAAGAATCGATGCTTTAATTTCCCAGATTTTGAAGAGAATGATAATTCACTATCAAGAAGACTTACAATTCAAAATGTTGACTTACTTCAATTCTCTCTTCTTCCTCATAATTAGAGAAATTCTCACTCTTCCTGGCTAAGTCACTATGGAAAAATAAAATTAACTGCCTAAACACTACTTTGCTTTCAATTGTTTTAGAGCATTATATCAATAAAAGCAATGTCATATTTTATAGATCCTCTGGAACTTGCTCCTTCACTTAACAAAATACTTCATCTATGTAGATGAATGCATCTGTAGTCCCTTTATTTTCACTGCTGTATAGTATTCTGTTGCATAAAAACACAAGTTATTTATCAATTCATCTGAACATGAATACTTGAGCTCTTTTCACTTCTTTGTCACTAATTCTATGACCATTCTTGTATGTGTTTTCTGGTGCATATTTGCAAGCATTTCCCCAGGGTAAATAAATAGTTGAATTATCAGGTTATAGCAGGTCACTCTTGAGAAGAAACATAAAACCAGCTTAAAATAATTATATTCTTATTCATAGAACTAGGTACTCACAGCTTTCTTGGTTGCTCTATTTAAGGCAAGATGACAAGAAATCCTTTTTCAAAAGCCTTGGTTTAAAAAAAAAAGAAAAACAATAACAAACAAACAAGCTACCTAGGTTTAAACTAGTTCTCATTTCCTTTGGATTTTGTTTCAAAATTGCATTTCATATCATCAGAGCCTAGCTGTAATGTATGTGTTCTGGACCATGGCATTAAAACATACCTCCAGATACCTTCTTAGCATAGGAGAATAGGAGAAACCCACTCTGCAGTAACCAGACCATGCATGGGATTTCTGAGGCAGGGAGAGTCTTGTGGATTCATCATTGATTAAAAATATTTATTGAACATTTTCATGGTGTCAGAACTTGGACTGAGGAAGCTGAATGAAGTAAGATTAATGAAACTGGGAAAGGTGAAGATCCAGAAGGTAATACAAACACCAGGTATCAGAACATGGAATCAAGGAAAGGAGTGAACTATTTGAGAGAGGGGTGCTCAGGGATTAATGACCAAATGAAGGCTTGAGGACAGGTGAGTTTCCAAGTAGCACAGGCAGAACAGTAATACTGTTAGTTAATAGACCACCCTGGCAAAGATCTAGAGCAACTTGCTATTAAGGCAAAGCAGACAAATAAAGGAAAGCCCACTTGAAAGGCAACTTAGAGAACACGAGGAGATCATGTGTGTGATTGTAAAAAAAAAATTGTGAATTTTGTTACACTCAGGTCTCATGACTGTAACAAAATGGAGAAAATTTTATTCACATAAGTGTCTCAAGGAGAATACTGTATTTACCTGAAAGACCAGCAGTGATATGTTCTTAGGAAAAAAGCTCAGAGGCTAAAGGCATCAATAATGGCCAAGATTTTAGAGAAAGTCTACCTAAGACCAAAAAAAAAAAAGAGAAGGAAAAAACTAAAATAAATTGAGAGAAGAACTTATGTAAGGAAGGAGGGGGAACAATGTGCAGGACTCAGTTAAAACTTCTTTCCATAACTCCTTCTATAAACCTTCAGCAAAATTATTATTCTCATGGAGCATAGATGTGAATAGAGTTTTCAATCAAATCCAGTAAAGGGTCAAGTTTGAAATCTGGGTGGAAGCAGAGTAGAACCAAGAAAGGATGAAAATACGTGGAAGCTGGAAATGGATGTAACCAGAGAAAATAAGCACTAGGGATCTTTAATCTACCATGGGAATAACTGTGGTCTATTGCCAGCTGCATAACTGGTAGGTAAATTAGTTCACTTATATCTACAAGGAGTCAGGAGCCCTTAGCTAATACCTGGTTTGCGCAGGGAAACTACAAGAACCCCAAAACTATATGGAATACTGAAGTGCCAAGATTAATACAGCACCTTCAGCAAGACTGATCTTAGATTGCTCTGATGAGCCAGCTACATCTAGTTTTTCACGTGCTTTGTGCTTGGACACAAAAACTGTTCCAGAGCCAGAAGTTGGTTTGAGCTCATTAGGGCAGAATGGAGGGGTTCAACGTGTTTAGATCAAATTTCCAGGGCTTCCCTGGTGGCGCAGTGGTTGAGAGTCCGCCTGCGGATGCAGGGGACATGGGTTCGTGCCCCAGTCCGGGAAGATCCCACATGCCGCGGAGCGGCTGGGCTCGTGAGCCATGGCTGCTGAGCCTGCGCGTCCGGAGCCTGTGCTCCACAACGGGAGAAGCCACAACAGTGAGAGGCCCCCGTACCCCCCGCCCCCCAAAAAATTTCCAGCAAGGAGTCAAATTCATCGCACATGTGAGTCTCAATGGACATGGGGAATCAGTATAGATACAAACTACTGCCTAAAAAGACACTTGGCAAAGAAATAAAACTGAGGATAATAATAATGTCTACATAAGTATTATATAATATGGACATTCTGAAAGTTAGCCTCATGAGGTTTTGAAATAGTCTTCCTTTTTGTTAAGTTTGTGTTAACGATTAAACCCATGATATATAAACCAGGTGAAGACATTAAAGAGAAACTGTGGAGGTGTGCATGATGCAGAAATTGAAAACAACACAAAACAAACTCTGAAAAGACAGAGATGTAGGGAATGATGGGAAGTCATGGGGAGAGACCAGGTGGGAAGAAAAGCCAGGTAGATTGCAACATCCAGTATATCCAGCCAGAGTGCAGATTTCTCACGAATTTAGATTTGCTGCCCTTCCATATCCTAGCATGCTTTTCCTTAAGTGTTACAAATGACCTTCAATATGGCTAGTTTAAAAAGTAGGCAGAAAAATGAAAGGTAGTACCTAGCTTAAAATCATATTCTGTTTGATCAAAAGATTTTTTTAATCACCAGAAATCTTTCCCCTCCATTGTAAGAAAAAAAAATTAAGTCCATCTTCTCTGTCCTTTATGTAGTGTTTTTCATTACTAACTGGCTGTTTCTTTTCCCTTCTCCTTCCTCCCTTTGTATCTTGATCGCCTTGTTGTCCTGCTTTGTTTTCAGTCGGATGCTGGGGTATGTGAGTCTCCACTGACTTTAACAAGGGTATTCCTAAAGGTTCTAGCTTTGGACTTACCTCTTTCACACTATACTTTCTCTTGAGAACAGCAGAGTATCAAGGTTAAGAACACATAATTTAGAGCAAGTTTGCCTGAGTTCAAATCCCGAATCTGCCATGTAGAGAGAAGTATGACCTTTGGAAAGTACTAACTCTCAATCCGGCCCACAGTTTATAAAATGGTGACAATAAGAATGCCTTCCTCTCAAGGTTGTTGTAAACATAAATGATGTAAAGTATAACAAGTGCTTAGAACAATGCCTGGCACACAGGGCTATTAACCCATTGACATTAATAAGATGATGCTTGGAAAAATTATATCCCCTCCTGTGTCTTCACCTTCTTGCCATCAAGAAAATGACCTCTGATTCTTTTCTCCTCCGATTCTTCATCTGTAACCTCACCCCTGAACTGCTACATTTCTGTTGGATGTTGCCACTGGATTATTGTACCAACACCTCCACCTAACATGCCCCAAACTTAAATCTTCATATTTTTTCTCAGATTATTTCTCTTACTCTGTTCTGAGTTTTTGTTGTTGTTGTTTTTTTTGGTACGCAGGCCCTCTCACTGTTGTGGCCTCTCCCGTTGCGGAGAAGAGGCTCCGGACACACAGGCTCAGCGGCCATGGCTCACGGGCCCAGCCACTCTGCGGCATGTGGGATCTTCCCGGACCGGGGCAAGAACCCGTGTCCCCTGCATCGGCAGGCGGACTCTCAACCACTCCGTCACCAGGGAAGCCCCCTGTTCTGAGTTTTTTAAATGATATCACAGTCTTTCTATTCATTCAACCTCAAAACTTCTTGGTCAACTTTAAATTGCTTATTCTTCAACTTTTACATCTCTTCTGTCTCTAAGTTCTAGCTGTATTTTTCAGATATGCCCTTCATGTGTCTCTATTTTTTTTTCCATTTCCTCTTTACTGCCTGAGTTCAGACACTCATAACTGCTGATTTGAATTACTGCCATAGCCTGCGAACTGGTCTCCCTAACCCTATCCTCTCATCCCCTCAACATAACTTCTACATGAGCAGCAAATCATCGTGTTAAAACCCTATCTTCCCTAATCACTCCCTTGTTCAAATGGAGTTAAACTTACACTATTTTAAGAGTACTTTAAAAATCATTAGGAGGGTTGTCAAGATGCTTTATGATCTGCCCACAAGGAAAGTTTTCACATTTGTCTTCCACAACAATCCAAGTTTTCTCTGCTCCAGTCCTGTCCATAGCTCAGAGCTCTCAAACTACGCCTAGTTTTCTCACCACCATGTTTTTGCTGACTAGAAAATATTTCTCCCTTTTCTTTTTTTTTTAGATGTTGGGGGTAGGAGTTTTTAAATTAATTTATTTATTTTTGCTGTGTTGGGTCTTCATTTCTGTGCGAAGGCTTTCTCTAGTTGTGGCAAGCGGGGGCCACTCTTCATCGTAGTGCGCAGGCCTCTCACTATTGCGGCCTCTTGCTGCGGAGCACAGGCTCCAGACGCGCAGGCTCAGTAGTTGTGGCTCAAAGGCCTAGTTGCTCCGTGGCATGTGGGATCCTCCCAGACCAGGGCTTGAACCCGTGTCCCCTGCATTAGCAGGCAGATTCTCAACCATTGCGCCACCAGGGAAGCCCTCTCCCTTTTCTTAGCTTATCAAAGTGTTTCTCAAAATTCAAGACCCAGTCCAATTTCCATTTCTGCATGAAGCTTCTCTGATTGCTTATTCTGCTTCATTTGATTCAGAATTTCTTTCCTCTCTCCAACAATAGCGCTGCCTTAGAATTGATTAAAACTTCCATACCATATACCTGACAGCAACTACTGTGTACTTTAGACTGGTCTGGATAACTTAGGAATATTATTTTTATTACCTATAATATCCCTATAATGTAAGAATGATTGTCTCAATTTATATATATGGAATTTGAAGATGTGAGGTTAAACAAGTTACCCAAACATGTCCTAGTAACGCAGAAACAGAGACAGGGCAAATACGTGTCTCTTAAATCAGTGCTCATTTCATTATCATTTATTTCAGTGTTCTTTGAAGCATCACCTTGAGGTGTTACTAAAATGTAAATTCCTAATCATAGGACTACCAGGGAAGGGATAAGAAATCTGCATGTTTAATAATTTCCCCAGGTGATTCTCATGCACTGGCAATTTTCAAAAACAGTGCCATAGTTCATAGAATCTATCTTTTATTACCTTAGTTATTCTATATACTAAATTCAGTGATGAACTATTTTATTGAGGACAAGAATCATGTCTTATTTCCCTCTGTATCTGCCACAGTTCATAGCACAGTGCCTTGCACATAATATATACTCAATAAATTTTAGTTGAATTGCCAACTTCTGTGTTTCATCACAGCAAAAAGTACTATGAATTTGTTAACAGTCAGTAATATATTTTCTCATGTGGCAAATATTTTTGAAGCTTTGATTTAATATATACATACAAACACATTAATATATGTATGTTAATTATAGAACATTTGGAAGAACATAAAAAATAGAAAAATGAAAAAAATCACCTAGGACAATGTCTTTTGTCATATTTATGTATTTCTTTAGGTATTCATTCTATGTATATTTCACATATGTTAGGAAAATTAGATACATATGTATATTTGTGTATTTGTCTACAAAAGTAAAAATATTTTTTTCAATTTTATTTTGATGCAAGATCTGGTATCACTAATATTTAAGTATAACTATCTGCATAGTGATCTTTTCTTTGAAAATCATCTCCAGATTCGAGTGGGGCTTCCAAAGTAATGTAAGTACTCTAGCCCTCTTTCAAAAAGAATCAGAAGTTCAACAGTGGAGCCAAACTCATCTGTTTGACTTCTAGTAAGCTTTCACCATTGTGTTGAGATTTTTCCTTGGTGATAAAAGGAAGTTCTGCACAACACAACGTCTATTAGAAGGGTTTCTTTCGGGCTTCCCTGGTAGCGCAGCTGTTGAGAGTCCACCTGCTGATGCAGGGGACATGGGTTCGTGCCCTGGTCCGGGAAGATCCCACATGCCGCAGAGCGGCTAGGCCCATGAGCCATGGCCACTGAGCCTGCGTGTCCGGATCCTGTGCTCCACAATGGGAGAGGCCACAGCAGTGAGAGGCCCGCGTACCACAAAATAAATAAATAAATAAAAGAAGGGTTTCTTTCATGTAAACAAAATGCAATACATTGCCCAATTAATAAGAACAAATGCTTCATGAGGGTTTTCAATAGGGGAAGAAAATTGCAACTTTGCACCCTGAGGGTCTGTATATTCTTGAGGCTCTCTCTTTGTTTCCAGCTGATGTCAGCAATACTGCCATGTACACACTGCTATATTTTAAATGGATAACCAACAAGGACCAACTGTATAGCACAGGGAACTCTGCTTAATATTCTGTAACAACCTAACTTGGAAAAGAATTTGAAAAAGAATAGATACATATATATGTAAAACTGAGTCACTTTGTTGTACACCTGAAACTAACACAACATTGTTAATCAGCTATACCTGAATATAAAATAAAAAGTTAAAAATAAATACTGATTCCATAGGGATAGGTAATGTGGTTTACACTTGAAATTTAACTCGAGAATGAAATTTAGGGGTTGGGATGAGATGGCAGAGTAGGAAGATCCTGGGCTTGCCTCTTCCCAGGCACACACCAAAATTACAACTACATATAGAGAAACTATCTCTGAGAATGACCTGAAGACCAGCAGAAAAGCTTTTCCACAACTAAAGAAAATAAAAGGAAAAAGGTACCTTAAAATATCGGAGGCACAGAGATGCAGTCTGGCTAGGACCCACCTTGGCATGGTGACCTACACCTCGGAAGGATATCATAGCTTCAAAGGCTCCCCCTGAGGACCAAAAGCTCCAAAATGCACATCAGTCTCCCCAGCCCAGGAGAGCTGCTCCGGGAAAATGAAACCCCATAACACCTGGCTTTGAAAACCACTGGGGCTTACATCCAGGAGAACCAGAGTTTTGTAGGAAAATCAGACTTTGCTCTTAAAGGGCTCATGCAAAAACTTACTCACTCTGAGTCCCAGTGCAGAGACAGCAGCCTGAAAAAAACCTGGGGCATACATGAAAGAAATTCATTGACTTATTTTAGAGTGTGTGCCTAAGGGGCAAGGATCCCTTGGAACTTTCTCTGGGTACAGAAAGGGGGCTAGTGGGCACCAGAATTATTTGGTTTGATTGGTTTTTTTTTTTGTCTGTTTATGGTTTACACTCTACTTAACTGGTACAGCACTAGCAAGAGCCATTTCTGACTCTCCCCCTCTAACCTAATAGCACCACTCGCCCAGCCCCAGATTTACCTGTGGACCCAGTACAGCTGATGTTCCTCCAAAGTGGCTCCCCCTCTCTGCCAGACCCAGTAGGCACCCTTGGCTGGCACCAAAGCCCATCCAAAGCACCACTCCACCCTGCCAGTCCCAGCAGACTCCCACAGCTGACCCCAGAGCATCTCCAAAGTGGTCCCCTGCCTTGCCAGACCAAGCAGACATCCTCTGCCAGCACTGGCATCTCCTCAAAGCCACTCCTACCCTGGGGTCTGGCCTGCACAGCAGAGGGCCCACAAAAGTTGAACAAGGCCAGCCCTGAACACTAGCATACCCACAGCAATCATGGTCCATTCAAAACAGGAAGACATACACAGCCAACACTAGGGATACCTCTGGAGCACCTGGCCAGGGAGACAACACTACTGGGTCCCACAGGACACCTTCTACACAAAGCCACTCCTTCAAGACTCGGAGACATACCTGATCTACTACATACATAGAAACAAAAGCAAAGTTAGGCAGAATAAGGAAACAAAGGAATATGTTCCAAGTGAAGGGACAAGACAAAAATTCAGAGAAAGAACTAAATGAAACAGAGATAAGCAATCTCCCAGATAAGAGGTTCAAATTAATGGTTATAAAGATACTCAGTGAATTCAGGAGAAGATTGGAAGAACACAGTGAAAACTTCAACAAAAAGATGGAAAACATAAAAAAGAATCAATCAGGGCTTAAGAATAGAATACTGAAATAAAAAAAACACTACAGGGAACCAACATAGATTAGATGATGCAGAAGAAAGGATCACCTATCTGGAAGACAAGCTAGTGGAAATCACCCCAAAATAGCAAAGAACTAAAAAGAAACAAAAACAAAAAAATGAGGATAGTTTATGACAGCAGTCCCCAACTTTTCTGGCAGCAGGGACAAGTTTGTGGAAGAAAGTTTTTCCACGGACGGGGGTGGGGATTGTTCCAGTGGTAATGAGAGCAATGGGGTGATTGTTCAGGTGGTAATGTGCGTGATGGTTCAGGAAGTAATGCGAGTGATGGTTCAGACGGTAATGCAAGCAATGGGGAGAGGCAGATGAAACTTCTCTCGCTGCCTGCTGCTCACCTCCTGCTGTGTGGCCTGGTTCCTAACAGGCCACAGACCAATACCAGTCCATGGCCTGAGGGTTGGGGACTGCTGGTTTATGGACCTCTGGAAAAACATCAAGCATACTAACATTCTCATTACAGGGAGTTCCAGAAGGAGAAGAGAGAGAGAAAAGATTAGAAAACCTATTTGAAGAAATAATGACTGAAAACTTATTAACCAGGCAAAGGAAACAGACTTCCAAGTCCAAAAAGTACAGAGAGTATCAAACAAGATAACTCAAGGAGACCTAAACCAAGACACATTATAATTAAAATGTTAAAAGATAAAGAGATAATCTTTATCCTTTCCTCTGTTGATGGGCATTTAAGCTGCTTCCATGTCCTGGCTATTGTAAATAGTGCTGCAATGAACATTGGGGTGTATGTATCTTTTTGAATTATGGTTTTCTCTGGATATATACCCAGGAGTAGCATTGCTGGATCATATGGTAGCTGTATTTTTAGTTTTTTAAGGAACCTCCATACTGTTCTCCATAGTGGCTATACCAGTTTACATTCCCACCAACAGTGTAGGAGGGTTCCCTTTTCTCCACACCCTCTCCAACATTTACTGTTTGTAGACTTTTTAATGAAAGTGATTCTGACCAGTATGAGGTAGTACCTCACTGTAGTTTTGATCTGTATTTCTCTAATAATTAGTGATGTTGAGCATCTTTTCATGCGATTTTTGGTCATCTGTATACCTTCTTTGGAGAAATGTCTATTTAGATCTTCCACCCATTTTTCTTTGGGATGTGGTGCATATACACAATGGAATACTACTCAGCTATTAAAAAGAATGAAATAATGCCATTTGCAGCACCATAAATGGACCTAGAGATTGTCATGCTGAGTGAAGTCAGACAGAGAAAGACAAAAATCATATGATATTGCTTATATGTGGAATCTAAAAAAAAGTGTACAAATGAACTTATCTACAAAACAGAAATAGAGTTACAGATGTAGAAAATAAACTTATGGTTACCAGGGGGTAAGAGGGGGAGGGATAAATTGGATGATTGGATTGACATATACACACTACTATACATAAAATAGATAACTAATAAAGACCTACTGTAGAGCACAGGGAACACTACTCAATACTCTGTAATGGCCTATATGGGAAAAGAATCAGAAAAAGAGTGGATATATGCATAACAGATTCACTTTGTTGTACACCTGAAACTTACACAACATTGTAAATCAACTATACTCCAATAAATTTTTTTTTTTAAAGAGAGAGAATCTTAAAAGCAGCAAGGGAAAAACAACTAGTTCCATATAGGGGCACCCCCACAAGGCTATCAGCTGAATTTTCAGTAGAAATTTGAGAGACCAGAAGGGAGTAGAACAATATATTCAAAGAACTGAAGGGAAAATACTTTCAACCAATACACTATCCAGCAAGTTTATCATTCAGAACTGAAGGATAGAGAGTTTCCTAGATAAGCAAAAGGTAAAGGTGTTCATCACCACTAAAGTGACATTACAAAAAATGTTATAGGAACTCCCTTAAACAAAACAGAAAAGCCCATAACTAGAAATATGAAAATTGTGAAAGAAAAGGTCTCAACAGTAAAGGAAAAAACATGGTGAAAGTAGTGAGTGGATAAAGCACCTTTATTTCTAATATGAAGATTAAAAGACAAAACTAGTAAAATCATATAAATCTACATAATCACTTAAGGGATACACAAAATAAAGAGACGTAGAAGATGATGTCAAACACATATTTGGGGGAGATAACAATGTAGTGCTTTTAGAACATGCTCAAACTTAAGTGACAATCAGCTTAAAACAGACTTCTATATACATAGGTTGTTATGTAAGAATCTCACAGTAAACACAAATGAAAAAATTGAAAACTGATACATGAAAAATAAAAAAAGAAAAACAAACAAAATATTGAAAAATTCAACAAACCATGAAGGAAGAGAGCAAGAGAAGAAAAAAGGAATAAAGAAAAACAAAAATGAACAAAAAACAATTAACAAAATGGCAAAGACTACATGCCTATCAATTATTACTTTAATGCAAATATAAATGGGCTAAGGCCACAATCAAAAGACACAGGGTGGAAAAACAGATTTTTAAAATCCATCTATATGCTTCCTCAAAAGACTCACTTCATATCTAAAGACACACAGAGGCTGAAAATGAAGGGATGGAAAGAACATTCCATGCAAAATGAAACAAAAAGAAAGCTGGGGTAGTAATACTTATATCAGATAGAACAGACTTTAAAACAAAGATAACAAAAGACGAAGAAGAACATTACATAATGATAAAGGGATCAATCCAAAAAGAAGATATAACACTTGTAAATATATATGCACTCAACATTGGAGCACATAAATACATAAACCAAATACTGACAAAAAAAGGGAGAAATTGACAGTAATGCAATAATAGTAGGAAACATTAACACCCCACTGAGGTAAATGGACAGATCATCCAGACAGAAAACGAATAAGCACTAGCCTTAAATGACACATTCAATCACTTGGATTTAATAGATCTGCACAGAACACTTCATCCAAAAACAGCAGAATAGATATTCTCTTCAAGTGCACATGGGACATTCTCCAGGATAAATCACATGCTAGGCCACAAAACAAGCTCAAAAAACTTAATAAGAATGAAATCGTACCAAGCATCTTTTCTAACCACAATGGCATGAGACTAGAAATCAACTACAAGAAAAAAACACAAACATGTGGAGTCTAAACAACATACGACTAAAGCCAAAGGATCATTGAGGAAATCAAAGAGAAAATTTAAAAATACCATGGACAAATGAAAATGGAAATACAACATTCCAAAATAATGGGACATGACAAAGACATTTCTAAGATGGAAATTTATAGCAATACAGGCCTAACTCAGGAAACAAGAAAAATCTCAAATAAACAATCTAACCTTACACCTAAAGAACTAGAATGGGAGCAACAAACGAAACCCAAAGTTAGTAGAAGGAAGGAAATATTAACAATCAGAGTGGAAATAAATGAAATAAAGATTAAAAAATAGAATAAAATCAGACCTGAAAGAGAAGTTACAACCAATACAATAGATATCAATATTGTAAGAGATTACTACAAAAAATTATATGCCAACAAATTGGATAACCTAGAAAAAATGGACAAATACCTAGAAATATACAATTTTCCAAGACTGACTCATGAAGGAATAAAAAATCTGCATAGACCAGTTACTACTAATGAAACTAAATAAATACTTTTAAAAAGTTCCTGACGCACAAAAGTCTACAACTACATGTTTTCACAGGTGAGTTCTACCAAACATTTCAAAGAGGACTTAATAACTATCCTTCTCATACTATTCCAAAAAACTGAAGAGGAAGGAACATTTCCAAGCTCATTCTACGTAGTCAGCATCACCCTGATAACAAAACCAGACACTGAAACTGTAAAAAAGACTACAGACCAGTATCTCTGATGAACATAGATGGAAAAATCCTCAACAAAATTTTAGCGAACCAAATTTAACAATACATTAAAAGGATCATATACCATGATCAAGTGATATTTATTCCAGGCATGAAAGAATGTTTCAATATCTGCAAATCAAGCAATGTGATACACCACATTAACAAACTGAAGAATAAAAACCATATTATTGGGCTTCCCTGGTAGCGCAGTGGTTGAGAGTCTGCCTGTCGATGCAGGGGACATGGGTTTGTGCCCCAGTCCGGGAGGATCCCACATGCCACGGAGCAGCTGGGCCCGTGAGCCATGGCCACTGAGCCTGCATGTCCGGAGCCTGTGCTCCGCAACAGGAGAGGCCACAACAGTGAGAGGCCCACGTACCGCAAAAAACAAAACAAAACAAAACAAAACCATATTATCATCTCAATAGATGCAGAAAAAAGATTTTGACAAAATTCAACAATGATTCATGATAAAAATTCTCAGTAAAGTGGGCATGGGGGAACATACCTCAACATAATAAAGGCTATATATGATAAACCCATAGCCAACATCATACTCAATGATATGATTGCATTTCCTCTAAGACGAGGAACAAGATAAGGATGCCCACTCTTGCTACTTTTATTTAACTTAGTATTGGAATTCCTAGCTAGAGCAATCATATAAGAAAAAGAAAGAAAAGAAATCCAAATGGGAAAGGCAGAAGTAAAACTGCCACTGTTTGCAGATGACTTGATACTATACATAGAAACCCTATATACTTCATTACAAAAAACTATTAGAATAAATGATTTTAGCAAATTTGTAGGGTAAAAAATTAATATGCAGAAATACATAGCATTTCTATACACTAATAACAATCTATGAGAAAGACAAATGAAGAAAATTGTATCAAAATGTATAAAATACCTAAGAATAAATCTAACCAAGAGGGCTTCCCTGGTGGCGCAGTGGTTGAGAATCAGCCTGCCGATGCAGGGGACACGGGTTCGTGCCCCGGTCCGGGAAGATCCCACATGCCGCGGAGCGGCTGGGTCCGTGAGCCATGGCCGTTGAGCCTGTGCATCCGGAGCCTGTGCTCCACAACAGGAAAGGCCACAACAGTGAGAGGCCCGCGTACCACAAAAAAAAAAAAAAAAAAAAAAAAAAATCTAACCAAGAAGATAAAAGACTTGTACTCTGAAAACTATAACACATTGATGAAAAAAACTGAAGATGATACAAACAAATGGAAAGATATACTGTATTCATGAATTGGAGGAACAAATATTGTTACAATATCCATACTACTCAATGCAGTCTACACATTCAAATCTGTATCAAAATAACAATGCTGTTTTTCAACATACAATCTTAAAATTGTATGTAACTAGAAAAGACCCCAAATAGTCGAAGTAATCTTGAGAAAGGAAAACAAAGCTGGAGGTATCACACTCCTAGGCCAAACTATACTACAAAGCTACAATAATCAAAACAGTATGGTACTGGCACAAAAAAAGACATATAGATCAAGGGAACAGAATGGAGAGCCCAGAAATAAACCCACCCTGACATGGTCAATTAATCTTCAACAAATTAGTCAAGAATATACAATTAGGAAAAGACAACAGCTTTAATAAATTGTGTTGAGAAAGCTGGACACTACATGCAAACGAATGAATTTGAACCTTTTTCTCATATCATGTACAGAAAAAAAAAACACTCAAAATGGATTAAATACTTAAATAGAAAATCTGAAACAATAAAACTCATGAAAAAAAAAAAAAAACTTAGGCAGTATGCTCTGTGACATCAACCTTGGAATGATTTCTTTGATCTATCAGCCCAGGCAAGGGAGACAAAAGCAAAAATAAACATATGGGACTACATCAAATTAAAAAGCTTCTGTACAGTGAAGGAAACCAACAACAAAACAAAAAGGCAACCTATTGATAGGGAGAAAACATTTGCAAATGATATATCTAATAAGTGGTTAATATCTGAATTATATTAAAAAAACCACAGAACTCATCAAAAAACAAACAATTGATTAAAAAATGGGCAGATGACCTGAACAGACATTTTTCCAAACAAGACATACAGACTCCCAACAGATACATGAAAAGATGCTCAATATCATTAATCATCAAGGAAATGGAAATAAAAACTATAATGAGATATCTCAGAAAGTGTTAGCATTAAAAACATAAATAGAGGGGAGGCGAGAAGATGGCAGAAGAGTAAGACGCGGGGATCACCTTCCTCCTCACAGATACATCAGAAATACATCTACACGTGGAACTTCTCCTATAGAACACCCACCAAACGCTGGCAGAAGACCTCAGACCTCCCAAAAGGCAAGAAACTCCCCCACGTACCTGGGTAGGGCAAAAGAAAAAAGAAAAAATAGAGACAAATAATACAGACGGGACCTGCACCAGTGGGAGGGAGCCGGGAAGGAGGAAAGGTTCCCACATAATAGAAGCCCCTTCGCAGGCGGAGACTGCGGGTAGCAGAGGGGGGAAGCTTCGGAGTCGCGGAGGAGAGCACAGCAACAGGGTGCGGAGGGCAAAGCGGAGAGATTCCGCAGAGGATCAGTGCCGACCAGCACTCACCAGCCCGAGAGGCTTGTCTGCTCACCCGCTGGGGTGGGCGGGGGCCGGGAGCTGAGGCTCGGGCTTCAGTTTCAGTCGGATCCCAGGGAAAGGTCTGCAGTTGGCAGAGTGAAAACAGCCTGAAGGGGTTAGTGCACCACAGCTGGCCGGAAGGGAGTCCAGGAGAAGTCTGGAGCTGCCGAAGAGACAAGAGACCTTTTCTTCCCTCTTTGCTTCCTGGTGCGCGAGGAGAGGGGTTTAAGCATGCCTCTTAAAGGAGCTCCAGAAACGGGCGCGGAGCTACCGAAGAGACAAGAGACTTTTTCTTGCCTCTTTGCTTCCTGGGGCGCGAGGAGAGGGGATTAAGGGCACCTCGTAAAGGAGCTCCAGAAAGGGGCACGAGCCGCTGCTGTTGGCATGGACAACAGAGACGGGTGTGGGACGCTAGGGTTGCTGCTGCCGCCACCAAGAGGCCTGTGTGCGAGCACAGGTCACTCTCCACACCGCCCCTCCCGGGAGCCTGTGCAGCCCGCCACTGCCAGGGTCCCGGGATCCAGGGACAGCTTCCCTGGGAAAACGCACAGTGCACCTCGGGCCGGTGCAGCGTCACACCGGCCTCTGACATCACAGGCTCACCCCGCATCCGTGCCCCTCCCTCACCCCTGGCCTGTGCCAGAGCCCCCGAATCAGCTGCTCCTTTAACCCCGTCCTGTCTGAGCGAAGGGCAGACGCCCTCGGACGACCAACACGAGGAGGCGGGGCCAAGTCCAAAGCTGAACCCCAGGAGCTGTGCAAACAAAGAGGAGAGGGGGAGGTCTCTCCCAGCAGCCTCAGAAGCAGCGGATTAAAGCTCCACAGTCAACTTGAAGTTCCCCGCATCTGTGGAAAACCTGAATAGACAGCGAAATATCCCAAGTAGAGGAGGTGGACTTTGGGAGCAAGATATACTATTATTTTCCCCTTTTTTCTTTTAGTGAGTGTGTATGTGTGTGCTGCTGTGTGAGATTTTGTCTGTATAGCTTTGTTTTCACCATTTGTTCTAGGGTTAGACTGACCCGTTTTTTTTTTTTTTCTTTAATAGAAATTTTTCTTCTTAATAATTATTTTTTATTTTAATAACTATATTTTATCATACTTTATTTTGTCTTCTCCCTTTCTTTCTTCCTTTCTTCCCTCCTTTCTTCCCTACTTCCCTCCTTCCTCCCTTCCTTCCTTTTTTCCTCCCTCCCTTCCTTTCTTCCTTCCTTCCCTCCCTTCCTCATTCCTTCCCTCCTTCCTTTCTTTCCTTTCTATTTTTTTCTCCCTTTTATTTTGAGCCGTGTGGATTAAAGGCTCTTGGCACTCCAGCCAGGTGTCAAGGCTGTGTCTCTGAGGTGGGAGAACCAACCTCAGGACACTGGTCTACAAGAGACCTCCCAGCTCCACGTAATATCAAATGGCGAAAATCTCCCAGAGATCTCCATTTCAACACCAAGACACAGCTTCACTCAAGGACCAGCAAAGAACAGTGCTGGACACCCTATGCCCAACAAAGAGCAAGACAGGTCAACAGCCCAATCCATTAGCAGAGAGGCTGCCTAAAATCATAATAAGGCTACCAGCATCCCGATACACACCACCAGACGTGGACCTGCCCACCAGAAAGACAAGATCCAGCCTCATCCACCAGAACAGGAGCACTAGCCCCCCCAACCAGGAAACCTGCTCAACCCACTGAACCAACCTCAGCCACTGGGGACAGCCACCAAAAAGAGAGGGAACTACGAACCTGCAGCCTGCAAAAAGGAGACCCCAAACACAGTAAGATAAGCAAAATGAGAAGACAGAAAAACACACAGCAGATGAAGGAGCAAGATAAAAACACACCAGACCTAACAAATGAAGAGGTAATAGCCAGTGTACCTGAAAAAGAATTCAGAATAATGATAGTAAAGATGATTCAAAATCTTGGAAATAGAATAGACAACCTGCAAGAAACAGTTAACAACGACCTAGAAGAAATAAAGAGGAAGCAAGTAACAATGAGCAACACAATAAATGAAATGAAAAATACTCTAGATGGGATCAATAACAGAATAACTGAGGCAGAAGAACGGATAAGTGACCTGGAAGACAAAATAGTGGAAATAACTACTGCAGAGCAGAAGAAAGAAAAAAGAATGAAAAGAACTGAGGACAGTCCAGAGACCTCTGGGACAACATTAAATGCACCAACATTCAAATTATAGGGGTCCCAGAAGAAGAAGAGAAAAAGAAAGGGTCTGAGAAAATATTTGAAGAGATTATAGTTGAAAACTTCCCTAATATGGGAAAGGAAAGAGTCAATCAAGTCCAGGAAGCACAGAGAGTCCCATACAGGATAAACCCAAGGATAAACACGCCAAGACACATAATAATCAAACTGTCAAAAATTAAATACAAAGAAAACATATTAAAAGCAGCAAGGGAAAAACAACAAATGACACACAAGGGAATCCCCATAAGGTTAACATCTGATCTTTCAGCAGAAACTCAACAAGCCAGAAGGGAGAGGCAAGACATATTTAAAGAGATGAAGGAAAAAAACCTACAACCAATATTACTCTACCCAGCAAGGATCTCATTCAGATTTGATGGAGAAATTAAAACCTTTACAGACAAGCAAAAGCTGAGAGAGTTCAGCTCCACCAAACCAGCTCTACAACAAATCCTAAAGGAACTTCTCTAGGCAAGAAACACAAGAGAAGGAAAAGACCTACAAGAACCACCCGAAACAATTAAGTAAATGGTAATAGGAACGCACATATCAATAATTACCTTAAATGTAAATGGATTAAATGCTCCCACCAAAAGACACAGACTGGCTGTATGGATACAAAAACAACACCCATATATATGCTGTCTACAAGAGACCCACTTCAGACCTAGGGACACTTACACACTGAAAGTGAGGGCATGGAAAAAGATATTCCATGAAAATGGAAATCAGAAGAAAGCTGGAGTAGCAATTCTCATATCAGACAAAATAGACTTTAAAATAAAAACTATTACAAGAGACAAGAAGGACACTACATAATGATCAAGGGATCAATCCATGAAGAAGATGTTACAATTGTAAGTATTTATGCACCCAACATAGGAGAACCTCAATACATAAGGCAAATACTAACAGCCATAAAAGGGGAAATCGACAGTAACACAATCATAGTAGGGGACTTTAACACCCCACTTTCACCAATGGACAGATCATTCAAAATGAAAATAAGGAAACACAAGCTTTAAATGATACATTACACAAGATGGATTTACTTGATATTTATAGGACATTCCATCCAAAAACAAAAGAATACACATTTTTCTCAAGTGCTCATAGGACATTCTCCAGGATAGATCATATATTGGGTCAAAAATCTAGCCCTGGAAAATTAAGAAAATTGAAATCGTATCAAGTATCTTTTCTGACCACAATGCTATGAGACTAGATATCAATTACAGGAAAAGATCTGTAAAAAATACAAACACATGGAGGCTAAACAATACACTACTTAATAACGAAGTGATCACTGAAGAAATCAAAGAGGAAATCAAAAAGTACTTAGAAACAAATGACAATGGAGACACGATGACCCAAAACCTATGGGATACAGCAAAAGCAGTTCTAAGAGGGAAGTTTATAGCAATACAATCATACCTTAAGAAACAGGAAACATCTCAAATAAACAACCTAACTTTGCACCTAAAGCAATTAGAGACGGAAGAACAAAAAACCCCCCAAATTTAGCAGAAGGAGAAATCATAAAGATCAGATCAGAAATAAATGAAAAAGAAATGAAGGAAACAATAGCAAAGATCAATAAAAGTAAAAGCTGGTTCTTTGAGAAGATAAATAAAATTGATAAACCATTAGCCAGACTCATCAAGAAAAAAAGGGAGAAGACTCAAATCAATAGAATTAGAAATGAAAAAGGAGATGTAACAACTGACACTGCAGAAATACAGAACATTATTAGAGATTACTACAAGCAACTCTATGCCAATAAAATGGACAACCTGGAAGAAATGGACAAATTCTTAGAAATGCACAATCTGCCAAGACTGAACCAGGAAGAAATAGAAAATATGAACAGACCAATCACAAGCACTGAAATTTGAAACTGTGATTAAAAATCTTCCAACAAACAAAAGCCCAGGACCAGATGGCTTCACAGGTGAATTCTATCAAATATTTAGAGAAGAGCTAACACCTATCCTTCTCAAACTCTTCCAAAAGATAGCAGAGGGAGGGACACTCCCAAACTCATTCTATGAGGCCACCATCACCCTGATACCAAAACCAGACAAAGACGTCACAAAGAAAGAAAACTAAAGGCCAATATCACTGATGAACATAGATGCAAAAATCTTCAACAAAATACAAGGAAACGGAATCCAACAGCACATTAAAAGGATCATACACCATGATCAAGTGGGGTTTATTCCACGAATGCAAGGATTCTTCAATATACGCAAATCAATCAACGTGATACAGCATATCAACAAACTGAAGGAGAAAAACCATATGATCATCTTAATAGATGCAGAGAAAGCTTTGGACAAAATTCAACACCGATTTATAATAAAAACCCTGTAGAAAGTAGGCATAGAGGGAACTTTCCTCAACATAATAAAGGCCATATATGACAAACCCACAGCCAGCATTGTTCTCAATGGTGAAAAACTGAAACCATTTCCACTAAGATGAGGAACAAGACAAGGTTGCCCACTCTCACCACTCTTATTCAACATTGTTTTGGAAGTTTTAGCCACCATATCAGAGGAGAAAAAGAAATAAAAGGAATCTAAATAGGAAAAGAAGAAGTAAAGCTGTCACTGTTTGCAGATGACATGATACTATACATAGAGAATACTAAGGATGCTACCAGAAAACTACAAGAGCTAATCAATGAATCTGATAAAGTAGCAGGATACAAAATTAATGCACCGAAATCTCTGGAATTCTTATACACTAATGATGAAAAATCTGACAGTGAGATTAAGAAAACACTTCCATTTACCATTGCAACAAAAATAATAAAATATCTAAGAATAAACCTACCTAAGGAGACAAAAGACTTGTATGCAGAAAACTATAAGACACTGATGAAGGAAATTAAAGATGATACAAATAGGTGGAGAAATATACCATGTTCTTAGATTGAAAGAATCAACATTGTGAAAATGACTCTATTACCCAAAGCAATCTACAGATTCAATGCAATCCCTATCAAATTACCACTGGCATTTTTTACAGAACTAGAACAAAAAATTTCACAATTTGTATGGAAACACCATAGACCCCGAATAGCCAAAGCAATCTTGAGAACGAAAAATGGAGCTGGAGGAATCAGGCTCCCTGACTTCAGACTATACTACAAGGCTACAGTAATCAAGACAGTATGGTACTGGCACAAAAACAGAAATATAGATCAATGGAACAGGATAGAAAGCTCAGAGATAAACCCATACACATATGGTCACCTTATCTTTGATAAAGGAGGGAAGGATATACAGTGGAGAAAAGACAGCCTCTTCTATAAGTGGTGCTGGGAAAACTGGACAGCTACATGTAAAAGTATGAAATTAGAACACTCCCTAACACCACACACAAAAATAAACTCAAAATGGGTTAAAGACCTAAATGTAAGGCCAGACACTATCAAACTCTTAGAGGAAAACATAGGCAGAACACTCTATGACATAAATCACAGCAAGATCCTTTTTGACCCACTGCCTAGAGAAATGGAAATAAAAACAAAAATAAACAAATGGGACCTAATGAAACTTAAAAGCTTTTGCACAGCAAAGGCTACCATAAACAAGACCAAAAGACAACCCTCAGAATGGGAGAAAAAATGAAGCAACTGACAAAGGATTAATATCCAAAATTTACAAGCAGCTCATACAGCTCAATAACAAAAAAGCAAACAACCCAATCCAAAAATGGGCAGAAGACCTAATAGACATTTCTCCAAAGAAGATATACAGATGGCCAACAAACACATGAAAGAATGCTCAACATCATTAATCATTAGAGAAATGGAAATCAAAACTACAATGAGATATCATCTCACACCTGTCAGAATGGCCATCATCAAAAACTCTAGAAACAATAAATGCCGGAGAGGGTGTGGAGAAAAGGGAACACTCTTGCACTGCTGGTGGGAATGTAAATTGATACAGCCACTATGCAGAGCAGTATGGAGGTTCCTTAAAAAACTACAAATAGAACTACCATACGACCCAGCAATTCCACTACTGGGCATATACCCTGAGAAAACCATAATTCAAAAAGAGTCATGTACCAAAATGTTCACTGCAGCTCTATTTACGATAGCAGGACATGGAAGCAACCTAAGTGTCCATCGATAGATGAATGAATAAAGAAGATGTGGCATGGGCTTCCCAGGGAAGCCCACTGCGCCACTGCGCCATTTTATAAGAAAAATACAGTCAGAGCCACTGGAATTAAAAGAGAATCTATCAAATTTTTTATTATTAAAATGAAATTGGGCTTCCCTGGTGGCGCAGTGGTTGAGAATCCGCCTGCCGATGCGGGAGACACGGGTTCGTGCCCCGGTCCGGGAAGATCCCACATGCCGCGGAGCAACTAAGCCCGTGAGCCATGGCCGCTGGGCCTGCGCGTCCGGAGCCTGTGCTCCGCAACGGGAGAGGCCACAACAGTGAGAGGCCCGCATACCGCAAAAAAAAAAAAAAAGAAGATGTGGCACATATATACAATGGAATATTACTCAGCCATAAAAAGAAATGAAACTGAGTTATTTGCAATGAGGTGGATAGACCTGGAGTCTGTCATACAGAGTGAAGTCAGAAGGAGAAAAACAAATACCGTATGCTAACACATATATATGGACTCTGAGAAAAAAAAAATGTCATGAAGAGATTAGTGGTAGGACAGGAATAAAACACAGACCTACTACAGCATGGACTTGAGGATATGCGGAGGGGGAAGGGTAAGCGCTGAACGATGTGAGAGAGTGGCAGGGTCATATACACACTACGAAATGTAAATTTGATAGCTAGTGGGAAGCTGCCGCATAGCACAGGGAGTTCAACTCTGTGCTTTGTGACCACCTAGAGCGGTGGGATAGGGAGGGTGGGAGGGAGGGTGACACAAGAGGGAAGAGATATGGGAATATATGTATATGTATAACTGATTCACTTTGTTGTAAAGGAGAAACTAACACACTATTGTAAAACAGTTATATTCAAATAAAGATGTTAAAAAAAAAAGAAAAAACATTAAGTTGAAAATATAGACCCACCCCAATGTTCATAGCAGCATTATTTACAATAACCAAGATATGGAAGCAACCCAAGTGCCCATCAACTGACGAATGTATAAAGAAGATATGGTATATATATGTTGTAAAAAAGAAAAAAATTCTACCATTTGCAACAATGTGGATGGACCTAGAGAATATTATGCTTAGTAAAATAATTCAAAGACAATTACGGTGTGATATCACTTATATGTGGAATCTAAAAATTAATGCAAATGAATGTATATAGCACAACAGAAATAGAAAATAGACTCACAGATATAGAAAATAAACTAGTAGTTACCAGAGGGGAGGGGGAAAGGAGAGGGGCAAATTAGGGATATGGGATTAAGAGATACAAACTACTATTTATAAAATAGATAAGTGACAAAAATGTACTTTATAGCACAGGAAATTATAGCCATTATCTTGCAAAAACATTTAATGGACTATAATCTATAAAAATACTAAAATATTATGCTGTACACCTGAAACTAATATAATATTGCAAATCAACTATACTTAAATAAAAATTAATTTAAAAAAGTTACTCATTGTATGATTCCATTTCTAGAAAATATTCAGAATAGTCACATCCATAGAGACAGAAGCAGATCAGTGGTTGCCACAGGCTAGAGCGAGGGGGAAATGCTTCATTGGTACTGGCTTTTCTTTGGGGGGATGAAAATGTTTTTTAAAAAGAGATAGCAATTACACAATATTGCAAATGTGCTAAACACCACCAAATTGTTCACTTTAAAATGGTTAATTTTATGTTATGTGAATTTTCACCTCAATAATTTAAAAAAATTATTTTAAAAAGATGATATAGATCTCCAAAGATAACCCTTGGACAGAAATACACCAAGCACAACTGTGGTTTGCTGTACCATTGTGAAAACAGGGAAATTAAGTTAAACTAAATTTACATACTAAATGAAATTTGCTTCTTTTCTCAAATTTTGTTCCACAATTCTGACAATATTTTTCAAACTTCAAGCAGGAATATGAAAGATTGTGTGTGTGTGTGTGTGTGTGTGTGTGTGTGTGTATGTGAGTGTGAGAGAGAGAGAAATCTAACTAGCTCTAGAAAAAAAGACCTAAAGATATGCAGGATGCCCACACAAAATTGTGCAGCCAGATCATCCTACAGCAAAATCCTTAGTTGACCCCACTCTCAGGCAAGTAACTTACAATAAAATTTTTAGGGCCCTACTCTTAAATATGAGCATATTTATTTACCTAACATATGGGAAAAGACTTTGACATGAAAAACACAGGAACCAAATCACAGAAAAAAGGAAAAAAGCAACTTGAAGAGATATAGACTGTGGAGGGAATGAAAGATAAGACAAAATATCCCCTAAAAGGTAAGATATTGTAATGATTAATAAGGTTATATTTTTTAAAATGGTGAAATATACAGAACTTTGGAAACAAACAAAATACCATGACAGAGTAGATGAAATTCTCAACAGAAGTGTTAGACTATACAATTGAGTAAAATTCCAAGTAAACAGATAAAATTTAAAAGTAGAATATAGAATAGGAAAGATAAACTATCTGCAAAATAGGAATTTAAGAAAGAAGTGAGAAAATGGAGGGAAATAACCAAAGACCTAATTCAAAATATATGTACTTCAGAATTAAATTCTCTTTTCTCTTGCATGCACATTCCAAGCAGGCTTTATTTCCCATTATTCTATCAGAGCATTTCATGTAGAAGTCACTCATCATCTCCAAATTGCTATATTCAATGTCCAATTCTCTGTCCCTATTTTTCTGAACTTCTTTACACCATTTGACACAGTTGCTTACTCCCCCCATCCTAAAATTCTTTGATCATGTGATGTCTAGGAAACCACTCTCTAGGTTCCTCTAACACCTCACTTTAGGCCTCCACCTTAAGTCTGTTTTGCTAATGCTATACTCTCTGTACTACACCTGGGCTGCTCCTTGAACCTCTTCTCTGTTGACACACCCTTGAATGTTTCAATCAAACTCTTGGATTTAAAAACCATTACTATACTGATGATTTGGAAATGTTCAGCTTTAATCCAGAACTCTTCCAGAAGTTACATCCTCCTATATCTAATTAGCTATTCAACCTCCCCACTTAGATGTCAAAGAGAAATTTCAAACTTATATGTTCTAAAACTGAATTTATAATGTTCAACAATTTATATTGTTCCATCTCCTGGCTTCCTTATCTCAGTAAATGGCAGTAGCATTATCTCAGTAAATGGCAGTAGCATTCTTTTAGTTACTTCACCTAAAATTCTTGCTGTTATTTTATCCATTTTCTCTCACATTTAAGACCCAATCCATTGGCACTTCATATTAGAGCTCCCTTAAGAATACACCCAGAATCTAACCATTTATCTTCTCTTCCACCTCTACCCTTGTGATTCAAGCTGCAATATCTTTCACCTGGATTATTCATTAACCTCCTGTTTTGCCTCATTCCTAGCATTCTTGTCATTCTACAGTACATCCTCTACAAAGAAATCTAGAAAACCTTTAAAACATGTAAGCCAGACCATGCAATTCCTGTGTTAAAAAATCTCCACATGATTCCCATATCACTCAGAAAAGCCCATGACCTCATGAGGATTTACAAAACACCACATAATCTCAGTTTCTACTGCTGTGTACTTGGTTGAATCTACTGTATCACACCAGCTTTCTAGAAATCCCTCAAGTATGTCCAGTATATTCCTTCCTGGGCATCTTTGATTTTGCTTCCTGACTTCCTTCAGAAATTTTCTTAAATGTCATTCATATCAGGGAGGCCTTCATTGACCATCCTATTTCTTCTAAAAAATAATGATTTGTTGCCTTAAGTGATTCATACAATAATTCAAGCAATGTTTAATGTATTGTACCAAGAAGAAAATATTACCCCAAATCCTATCACCCATAAAAAATTATTAAATAATCAACTTTCTAGGTAACTGTTCTTGCAAATAAATATATATATAGGTATAAATATATAGATATAGATATATATTTAGGGCAAGAGAATGCTATTTCTGACTAAAATGATTAAATTTTAAGGAAATAATGGGAAAATAAAGTGAAACTCAACACATTGCTTAACATGGGATAAATGTTTCTTTACCATGATAGCTACTATTTTTCAAAGTACCATAGAGATTAAAGAGAGATTATTAAAATCATTACAAAGATAGTCTTTTTTTATATATGTTTCAAATTTAGTGGTCTCAATATAGTCCTTGTTCTGATGACATAATTCACACATTTGTTTTGCTTCCCATGTTTTATGAGTTACACTATTGATTTTATATTATCTGAAGTTTAATATTTAGATTCTATTCTATAACCATAGTTCTCATGGTTCTTCAGTTTTAATGTTTAAATACATTCAATGCTGACTATTAGCTACCAGTTTTCCATCCCTCATTTTAAAATTTTCATCTTTTAATGGGTTGGATTCCTTTTCTTGATTTGTTTTGAGAAAAGAGCATTGGTGCTATATTTCCTGGGTTCTTTTATGTTTAAGGATGTTTCTCTATTGACTTTGTATTTGAACTATTTCTCTGCTTAAGTATACTCTTTTTTGGATCACACTTTATTTTCCATAAGCTAACTAGATACTTCTCAATATATTCTGTCACTGAATGATGTGGTGGATTCATCTGAAGCCAACTTAATCCCTATGTTTTGTTTTTCTTTCAATACTCCATAGAGGACTGAAAGATTCATTCATGATAATGAGAATGTACATTTGTGTCAGTTATTTTGTATCATTTTTTTTCCTGTATTAGATGACACCTTTTCAATATTACATTCTCAACTTGTTTCATTTTAGGGGACTCATTTTAAGGTACTATTTGTTCTATCCATTGGACTTTCTATTCCAGACACAAGCTAGCCTCATGTTGGATATTTACTGCTTCCTTCATATCTGTTATATTCTCTCCAATTTGTTTATTTATTGGTTACTTTCCTCAGCATTTTTGTGATCATCTGAAATCTTTCTTATATGCTATTAATGCTTTTGCAGATCTATCTAGTCCGTTATTTCTTGCCAGTTTATCTATTAGTTTGACTTCCTTAGCTCTGCAATTTCTTCTGTAATTTCATTCTGAAGTGAGTATCTCATTTTAGTAAACTAATATATTTACTAACTTGTTCAATATCATGGAGCACTTGTGGAGCAGTATCTTGCATGTCTTGGGTGTGTGCTATTCCAAATTGTGTTATTTTCCTAGATTGTAGCTACTATGCTTTTTTTTCCCCCTTTCTTCCCATGTAGAAACTACCAGCTGTCTCCCAATATTCTCCCTAAGTAATAAAAGCCCAATTTTAGGCACATGGCTGCTGGATTGAAGGTTACTTTTCTTGCCTCCTTTGCAGTTAGGTATGGCTATGAGGTTATGTTCTGGCCATCCAAATGTAATTAGAAATGTCTTTAACTTATGTGAAGCATCCTTTAAGAGGTAGAATATGCTCCCTTTACTCCTTCCCTTTTCCTGACTCCTAAAATGTGGATACAAGGCTGGAATTTGAATGGCCATTTTAGAGTTGTAACTACATGTTGAAACCAGGATTTCCAATTATACTGTTAGCAGCCCTAAAAACATTGAACATTTACCTAGAGACTCTTCTAACATGAGAAAAAAATAATTATTAAAAACCTTGTTCAAGCTTGGAGTTTCTTTTGATTGCAGCTGAAACTAATCCTAACGAATAAACCCTCTCCACTTCTTCCTCCTATCCCTTTCTGTATTTCCTCTCTGGTCACATCTCTGCACAATTTCACGCCAGTTTTCTTCATTTTGCTCATGCTTCACAGCTCTGTCCAGGCTTGTGTTGGCTGTGGGAGACATTTCTGTTAATCCCTTCAGGGACCTCTTTGTTTTGCTCTCTGAGCTACAGCCTGTAAGCAGGGTTTTATGTTCTGTCTCTCCATTCTTCTGTGGCCTGAGAACGGGAGCATGTGTGTGGAAGTGGGGTCATCTGAGGCAGCATGCCATCTTGGAGACAGGGAAACAGGCAGTGGCATTCAAATGCTGATTCTACCACTTGCTAGCAGTGTGGTCATGGGTAAATTATTTAATTTTGCTATACCTCAGTTTCCCCATTTTTAAAGAAGGAAACAGTTAATACCTACATCACAGGGTTATGAAAACCAAGTAAGACAGTAAAACAAAAGGGCTTAGGAGTTCACATGGTGCATTTAGAGAGCTGTGTTTGAGTGTAATCACCATTATGTTTATTGTCATCATATATGAACTTTGATGCTTCTTCTTAGTTTTTGTTAAATGTTAAACACTGAGTATACACCAACTAGTGCCACATTTTACTAGGGTAGGTACCCTTGATCTTTGGGGCTTTCTATTGATCCAGTGTGGGTATCAACCTCCATCACTTTATGCCCTCCACAGAGCCTAGTCTTTTATCAAATTGTATTTGTATATTGTTTGTTTATCTCATAGGCACTGAAATCTTTTTGGTGTCCTTCACTTCAAGTTCCAGTTGGGGAGCAGCCTAGAAAAGGGGAAGATAATCTCTACATAGTAGTCCTTATTCTCAATTGCAACAGGAGTTTTGCAATTATGTCATAAACTATGGGTAAATATTAAATTAGCTTTCAGGCTCATAACTTCCTTCTACTTACATAATATTCTACCAACTCTATATCACAGAGCTATAATTCTGACTTGTTTTTATGTCTTCTATCATAGGTCTCGAAGAACTTCTGTAAAGTCTCCCTGCATCTCAAGGTTGTTAATCTCATTTGGACAGTATACACTGTGGAGTCACAGAGGTTAAGGACAGTGTGGGAGAGAAGAAACTGAGTCCACACATCCTTATTCCAGCCCAGTATTCATTCCCTGAAGAATCTTTCACAGGTCCTCTCTGAGGCATGCTACATTTTTTTGACAGCTGCAGAGCCTAAAGCAGTGAAATAAACAGGTACAAAATAATGATACAAAAATCCTAATCACACATTGTAATATTTAACCATTTATACCCACTCTACATCTCCTTAATTAATTGAATCTGCTAATACTCCTTTTCCACAAACAAGCTCTTTTCCTTCCTTTAGGAAAAGAACTGCAGAACAACACCGATGATCCAAGAACAACTGGCACAGATTTGAAGGCCCATTTGCAGTGAAGTGTTTTTATTTATTTTTTTATTTTATTTTATTTTATTTTATTTTATTTTATTTTATTTTATTTTATTTTATTTTATTTTTTGTGCTATGCGGGCCTCTCACTGCTGTGGCCTCTCCCGTTGTGGAGCACAGGCTCGCGCAGGCTCAGCAGCCATGGCTCACGGGCCCAGCCGCTCTGCGGCATGTGGGATCTTCCCAGACCGGGGCACAAACCTGTGTCCCCTGCATCGGCAGGCGGACTCTCAACCACTGTGCCACCAGGGAAGCCCAGTGAAGTATTTTTTAAATGTAGTTGAATTCTCTCTGCACTATGTTTTCCTGACCCAGAAAACACAAACACTGTTTTATTATATATTAAGCTGTCAGCTTTGACCCCATTTTATATTTAGTGGTGGGTTATTGTTATTACCCTTCCATTTATTTTTGAAGTAGGAAAGTATTTATTATAAATTGGAAACTTATGAAAATTCATCAGAGAACATTTATCTTAAAAATCTAGTATATAAAAGCCTGCAGGTTGTCTTTTACCTGCAGTGATAAACACTGGAAAGATTAGGATAAGGTGGCCTAAATTGTATCTTTTTCTCTTTTCCATTAATTTCGTTCAAGCACACACAGAGAGGTGACAGATGACAGGTGAAATTGGTAGCAGAAACAGAGTTTGCCATGCTTCTACAGTCTAGACTCTACTAACTGAGGGGAAACAATGGAAAGAAACAGAAGTGGAAATGTCTTGACTTATTGTGACAAACAAGATGGCCTGTCTGTGTCATAACATTCCTGGAAAACAAACAATGGGTACAAGTTTTGCACCAATTATACACCCAGGTTTCAGTAACTTGAAAAACCATTCCCATGATTTTCCTCTTTTGAAAAAATAAGAAATCCTACAGCCTTAAAGAAAAAACAGTAACGGGAATGGTCACTTCAAATTCTTTCCAAACTTTATCATTGCAATAAATACTAAGAAAAAATGAGAAAAAGGAAAATGCCATTACAGAAAAGAACAGAGTTGAGTATGGTTATTGATATCACACTTGAGAAATGCAGTTATATTACACTGAAAATACATTAGCTACTGTGGATTAGATACAGTAGACATGAAGTATGTAGGATATATCCCAGATCCTTTTCTTCAAATCCTAGCAGGCCTTGGTAACAGAATGCTTTCATTTTTGAAAATTCTTAATATCTTAAAGGTTGATTCAATAGACCAAGTATAATTAAATATATGTATATACAAACATAAATTTATGTATACATTTTACATGTATGCATATATACATGTAATATATAAAGATATATATACATATAATACATATATATGTAAATTTCAGTTTACCTCCCAAATACTTATCACAGGAAGGTTAATTGAAAGGCTTTCCTTGTTGTCAAACTTGTTAAGATCTGATTTTCGCGTTCATCAAAATTATACAACATTCAGAGCCACATGACACTCAGGAAAAAAAGATTACAATAAGAACCAGGGAACCTTCAAGATGGCAGAGGAGTAAGACGTGGAGATCAACTTCCTCCCCACAAATACATCAGAAATACATCTACATGTGGAACAACTCCTACAGAACACCTACTGAACGCTGGCAGAAGACCTCAGACTTCCCAAAAGGCAAAAAACTCCCCACATACCTGGGTAGGGCAAAAGAAAAAAGGAAAATCAGAGACAAAAGAATAGGGATGGGACCTGCACCTCTGGGAGGGAGCTGTGAAGGAAGAAACGTTTCCACACACTAGGAAGCCCCTCCACTGGAGGAGACGGCAGATGGGCAGGAGGAAGCTTCAGAACAATGGAAGAGAGTGGGGCAAAGGGGTGCAGAGGTCAAAGCAGAGAGATTCCTGCACAGTGGATTGGTGCCTACCAGCACTCACCAGCCCAAGAGGCTTGTCTGCTCACCCGCCAGGGGGAGTGGGAACTGGGAGCTGAGGCTCAGGCTTTGGAGGCTAGATTCCACAGAGAGGACTGGGGTTGGCTGTTTGAACACAGCCTGAAGGTGGTTAGTGCTCCACAGCTAGCAGGGAGGGAGTCTGGAAAACAGCTTGCAACTGCCTAAGAGGTAAGAGACCATTGTTTTGGGGTGTGTGAGGAGAGGGGATTCAAAGGACTTCCTAAAGGAGCTCCAGAGATGGGCACGAGCCACGGCTATCAGCACAGAGATGGGCATGAGACGCTAAGGCTGCTGCAGCCACTAAGAAGCCTGTGTGCAAGCACAGGTAACTGTCCTCACCTCCCCTCCTGGGGGCCTGTGCAGCCCGCCATGGCCAGGGTCCCATGATCCAGGGACAACTTCCCTGGGAGAATGCATGGTGTGCCTCAGGCTGTTGCAACGTCACACTGGCCTCTGCTGCTGCAGGCTCACCCCACATTCCTTACCCCTCCCTCCTCCTGGCCTAAGTGAGCCAGAGCTCCCTAATCAGCTGCCAATTTAAACCCATCCTTTTTTGGACGGGGAAGAGATGCCCTCAGGCTACTACATGCAGAGGCAGGGCCAAATCCAAAGCTGAACCCCAGGAGCTGTGTGAACAAAGAGAAAGGGAAATTTCTCCCAGCAGCCACAGGAGCAGTGGATTAAATGTCCACAATCAATCTGATGTTCCCTGCATCTGTGGAATACCTGAATAGACAACAAATCACCCCAAAATTGAGGTGGTAGACTTTGGGAGCAACTGTAGACTTGGGGTTTGCTTTCTGCATCTAGTTTGTTTCTGGTTTTATGTTTACCTTAGTTTAGTATTTAGAGCTTATTAATACTGCTAGGTTTGTTTACTGATTTAGTTGCTCTCTTTTTTTTGGTTTATATATATTTTTTTTTCTTCTCTTTTTGTGAGTGAGTATGTGTATGCTTTTTGGGTGATTTTGTCTATAGCTTTGCTTTTACCATTTGTCATTACAGTTCTGTCTTTCCGTTTTTATTTCTTTTTTTGGATGGTTTTTAGTGCTTGTTATCACTGGTGGATTTGTTTTTAGGTTTGCTCTCTTCTTTCATTCTTTCTTTTATTACTTTTTAATTTTTTTATATTAATAATTATTTCATTTTACTTTTTAATTTTTTTTTCTCCCTTTTCTTCTGAGGTGTGTGGCTGACAGGGTTTCACTGCTCCAGCCAGGGGTCAGGCATAAGCCTATGAGGTGGGAGAGCTGAGTTCAGGACATTGATGCACCAGAGACCTCCTGGCTCCACATAATATCAAATGGCAAAAGATCTCCCAGAGATCTCCATCTCAACATTAAGAGCCAGCTCCACTCAATGACCAGCAAGCTACAGTGCTGAACACCCTATGCCAAACAACTACAAAGACAGGAACACAACCCCACCCATTAGCACAGAGGCTGCCTAAAATCATAAAAAGATCACAGACTCCCAAAACAAAACACCAGAAAGGCAAGATCCAGCCACAACCACCAGAATACAGGCACCAGTCCCCTCCACAACCCACTGAACCAACCTTACCCCCTGAGGACAGACAACAAAAACAACGGGAACTACGAACCAACAGCCTGTGAAAAGGGGATGCCAAACACAGTAAGTTAAGCAAAATGAGAAGACAGAGAAATATAAAGCAGATAAAGAAGCAAAGTAAAAACCCACCAGACCAAACAAGTGAAGAGGAAATAGGAAGCCTACCTGAAAAAGAATTCAGTCATGATAGTAAAGATGATCCACATCTTTACTTCAAGAAGGACTTAGAAAAACTAAAGAGCAAACAAGCAATGATGAACAACACAATCAATGAAATTAAAAATTCTCTAGAAGGAATCAATAGCAGAATAACTGAGGAAAAAGAACGGATAAGTGACCTGGAAGACAAAATAGTGGAGATAACTACGACAGAGCAGAAAAAAGAAAAAATAATGAAAAGAATTGAGGACAGACTCAGAGACTTCTGGGACAACATTAAATGCACGAACATTCGAATTATAGAGGTCCCAGAAGAAGAAAAAAAGAAAGGGACTGAGAATATATTTGAAGAGATTATAGTTGAAAACTTCCCTAATATTGGAAAGGAAATAGTCAAGTACAGGAAGCACAGAGATTCCCATACAGGATAAATCCAAGGAGAAACATGCCAAGACACATATTAATCAAACTATCAAAAATTAAATACAGGGCTTCCCTGGTGGCGCAGTGGTTGAGAATCCGCCTGCGGATGCAGGGGACACGGGTTCGTGCCCTGATCTGGGAAGATCCCACATGCCGCGCAGTGGCTGGGCCCGTGAGCCATGGCCGCTGAGCCTGCGTGTCCGGAGCCTGTGCTCTGCAAAGGGAGAGGCCACAGCAGTGAGAGGCCTGTGTACCACCAAAAAAAAAAAAAAAAAAAATTAAATACAAAGAAAAAATATCAAAAGCAGCAAAGGAAAAGCAACAAATAACAGCCAAGGAACGCCCATAAGGTTAACAGCTGATCTCTCAGCAGAAACTCTGCAAGCCAGAAGGGAATGGCACGACATATTTAAAGTGATGAAAGGGGAAAAACCTACAACCAAGATAACTACCCAGCAAGGATCTCATTCAGATTTGACAAAGAAATTAAAACCTTTACAGACAAGAAAAAGCTAAGAGAATTCAGCACCACGAAACCAGCTTTACAACAAACGCTAAAGGAACTTCTCTAGGCAAGAAACACAAGAGAAGGAAGAGACCTACAATAACAAATACAAAACAATTAAGAAAGTGGTAATAGGAACATAGATATCAATAGCTACCTTAAATGTAAATGGATTAAATGCTCGAAACAAAAGACACAGATTGGTTAAATGGATACAAAAACAAGGCCCATACATATGCTGTCTACAGGAGACACACTTTAGAACTAGGGACACATACAGACTGAAAGTGAGGGGATGGAAAAAGATATTCCATACAAATGGAAATCAGAAGAAAGTTGGAGTAGCAATTCTCATATCAGACAAAATAGACTTTAAAATAAAGACTATTACAAGACACAAAGAAGGGCACTACATAATGATCAAGGGATCACTCCAAGAAGAAGATATCACAATTGTAAATATTTATGCACTCATATATAGGAGCACACAGTACATAAGGCAAATGCTAACAGCTATAAAAGGAGAAATCAACAGTAACATAATCATAGTAGGGGACATTAACAGCCCACTTTCACCAATGGACAGATCATCCAAAATGAAAATAAATACGGAAACACAAGCTTTAAATGATACATTAAACAAGATGGACTAAATTGATATTTATAGGACATTCCATCCAAAAACAACAGAATACACATATTCTCAAGTGCTCATGGAACATTCTCCAGAATAGATCATATCTTGGGTAACAGATTAAGCCTTGGTATATTTAAGAAAACGGAAATGCTATCAACTATCTTTTCCAACCACAATGCTATGAGACAAGATATCAATTATAGGAAAAATTCTGTAAAAATTACAAACGCATGGAGGCTAAACAATACACTACTAAATAACCAAGAGATCACTGAAGAAATCAAAGAGGAAATTAAAAAACTACCTAGAAACAAATGACAATGAAAACATGACGGCCCAAAACCTATGGGATGCAGCAAAAGAAGTTCTAAGAGGGGAGTTTATAGCAATAAATTCCTACCTCAATAAACATCTCAAATAAACAACCTAACCATACACCTAAAGTAATTAGAGAAAGAAGAACCAAAAAAACCCAAAGTGAGCAGAAGTAAAAAAAAAAATCATAAAGATCAGATCAGAAGTAAATGAAAAAGAAATGAAGGAAACGATAGCAAAGATCAATAAAACTAAAAGCTTGTTCTTTGAGAAGATAAACAAAATTGATAAACCTTTAGCCACACTCATCAAGAAAAAAAGGGAGAAGACTCAAGTCAACAGAGTTAGAAATGAAAAAGGACAAGAAACAACTTACACTGCCAAAATACATAGGATCATGAGAGATTACTACAAGCAACCCTATGCCAATAAAATGGACAACCTGGAAGAAATGGACAAATTCTTAGAAAAGCACAATCCTCCTAGACTGAACCAGGAAGAAACAGAAACTATAAACAGACCAATCACAAGCACTGAAATTGAAACTCTGATTAAAAGTCTTCCAATAAGCAAAAGCCCAGGATCAGATGGCTTGACAGGAAAATTCTATCAAACAATTAGAGAATAGCAAACACCTATCTTTCTCAAACTCTTCCAAAATATATCAGAGGAAGGAACACTCCAAACACATTCTACAAGACCACCATCACCCTGATACCAAAATGAGACAAAGATGTCACAAAATAAGAAAACTACAGGGCAATTATCACTAATGAACACAGATGCAAAAATCCTCAACAAAATACTAGCAAACAGAATCCAACAGCACATTAAAAGGATCACATACCATGATCAAGTGGGGTTTATTCCAGGAATGCAAGGATTCTTCAATATACGCAAATCAATCAATGTGATACACCACATTAACAAACTGAAGGAAAAAAAACACATGATCATCTCAATAGATGCACAAAAAACTTTTGACAAAATTCACCACCCATTTATGATAAAAATCCTCCAGACAGTAGGCAGAGAGGGAACTTACCTCAACATAATAAAGGCCATATATGACAAACCCACAGCCAACATCGGCCTCAATGGTGAAAAATTGAAACCATTTCCACTAAGATCAGGAACCAGACAAGGCTGCCCACTCTCACCACTATTATTCAACATAGTTCTGGAAATTTTAGCCACAGCAATCAGAGAAGAACAAGAAATAAAAGGAATCCAAATTGGCAAAGAAGTAAAGCTGCCACTGTTTGCAGATGACATGATACTACAGAGAAATCTAAAGATGCTACCAGAAAACTACTAGAGCTAATCAATGAATTTGGTAAAGGAGCAGGATACAAAATTAATGCACAGAAATCTCTGGCATTCCTATACACTAATGATGAAAAATCTGAAAGAGAAATTAAGGAAACACTCCCATTTACCACTGCAACAAAAAGAATAAAATACCTAGGAATAAACCTACCTAAGGAGACAGAAGACCTGTATACAGAAAACTATAAGACAATGATGAAAGAAATTAAAGATGATACAAACAGATGGAGAGAAATACCATGTTGTTGGATTGTAAGAATCAACACTGTGAAAATGACTACTACCCAAAGCAATCTATAGATTCGATGCAATCCCTATCAAACTACTACTGGCATTTTTCACAGAAATAGAACAAAAAAATTCACAATTTGTATGGAAACACAAAAGACCCCAAATGGTCGAAGCAATCCTGAGAAAGAAAAATGGAGCTGGAGTAATGAGTCTCCCTGACTTCAGACTATACTACAAAGCTACAGTAATCAAGACTATGTGGTACTGGCACAAAAACAGAAATATAGATCAATGGAACAGGATAGAAAGCCCAGAGATAAACACATGCTCATATGGTCACCGTATCTTTGATAAAGGAGGCAACAATATACAATGGAGAAAAGACAGCCTCTTCAATAAGTGGTGCTGGGAAAACTGGACAGCTACACGTAAAAGAATGAAATTAGAACACTCCTTAACACTATACACAAACTCTAAATGGATTAAAGACCTAAATGTAAGGCCAGACACTATCAAACACTTAGAGGAAAACATAGGCAGAACACTCCATGACATAAACCACAGCAAAATCTTTTTTCACCCACCTGCTAGAGAAATGGAAATAAAAATAAAAATAAACAAGTGGGACCTAATAAAACTTAAAAGCTTTTGCACAGCAAAGGAAAACATAAACAAGACAAAAAGACAACCCTCAGAATGGGAGAAAATAGTTGTAAGTGAAGCAACTGACAAAGCATTAATCTCCAAAATTTACAAGCAGGTCATGCAGTTCAATATCATTAAAAACAAACAACCTAATCCAAAAATGGGCAGAAGACCTAAATAGACATTTCTCCAAAGATGATATACAGATTGCCAACAAACACATGAAAGGATGCTCAATATCATTAATCATTAGAGAAATGCAAATCAAAAGTACAATTAGGTATCACCTCACACCAGTCAGAACATCATCAAAAAAATCTACAAACAATAAATGCTGGAGATGGTGTAGAGAAAAGGGACCCCTCTTGCACTGCTGGTGGGAATGTAAATTGATACAGCCACTACGGAGAACAGTATGGAGGCTCCTTAGAAAACTACAAATAGAACTACCACACAACCCAGCAATCCCAGGTGGGCATATATCCTGAGAAAACCATAATTCAAAAGAATCATGTACCACAATGTTCATTGCAGCTCTATTTACAATATCCAGGACATGGAAGCAACTTAAGTGTCCACTGACAGATGAATGAATAAAGAAGATGTGGCACATATATACAATGGAATATTACTCAGCCATAAAAGGAAACAAAATTGAGTTATTTGTAGTGAGGAGGATGAACCTAGAGTCTGTCATACAGAGTGATGTAAGTCAGAAAGAGAAAAACAAATACCATATGCTAACACATATATATGGAATCAAAAAAAAAAAAAGGTCATGAAGAACCTAGGGGCAAGACGGGAATAAAGACACAGACTTACTAGAGAATCAACTTGGGGGACATGGAGAGAGAGAAAGGACACAGGGAGGGGGAAAGGTAATCTGGGATGAAGTGAGCGAGTGGCATGGACATACATACACTACCGAATGTAAAATAGACAGCTAGTGGGAAGTAGCCGCATAGCACAGGGAGATTAGCTTGGTGCTTTGTGTCCACCTAGAGGGGTGGGATGGGGTGGGATAGGGAGATGCAAGAGGAAGGGTATATGGGGATTATGTATACGTACAGCTGATTCACTTTGTTATAAAGCAGAAACTAAAACACCATTATAAAGCAATTATACTCCAATAAAGATGTTAAAAAAAAAAAGAACCAAATAAGAATTATTGATGACTTAAACTGTGCTCACCTATGTATGTTCTACTTAGGTAAATAGCAATTATTGATATAATACCACATCCACTTAGTAATTAATATTTTTTTTTTTTTTGGATTTTGCCACATAGGAAATTTTATAAACCGTGGAAAAAGAATTATCAAGTTTGCAGTTAAGATAATTAATCTGCAACTCATTTCCATATTGATACGAGTCTGATATTATCTACCCACTTCTTCTGAGACAGCTTTCTCCTTGATCTTTTTCAGTCTGGCTTCTTCCCTAAATATAATACCCAAACCACAGTTTGTTCAGTCTTTAAAAATCTTCCATATTTCTCTAAATTCTATCCCTATGTCACGTACATGTTCTAGTGGTTTCCACTCTATTGCTGCCTAAGTGTTGTCACTTAGAAACGTGAAACCCCTCAATCTAAAAAACTACACACACACACACAACGTATTTTTTTACATTTTCTGGATTATGAAGTCATAACATTGGGAATATTTTTATCTTCAAGGAAGAACGATCTAACTTAAACAACAATGTAATTAATTGACCCAAATAATAATGTCCAAAGATAGGGCAGTTTTTAGGATTAGTTGATTGAGAGATTCAATATTATCATCGAGAGCCCAGGCTTTAGTTATCACTCCCCTCTGCTAATCACAGCAGTCATTTCAGTGTAAAACTGTTTCACTTAATGTTCTTAAAGTAGCTGTGAGGAAAAGGAATGTTTACATGTTATCTTCTTTACATCTATAAGGATCGCTGTACATGCTCCCTGAAAGCTGTCCCTTAACAGTACAAATGATTCTACCAAACTTCTGCAAATATCTTCTAGCATCTCATTGGCTAGAATTGGGCTACATGACCATTTCTGAATTGTTCCAAGTAAGGGAATGGAATTTTGTTTTTCCAACTGGCATTTATATATATTTGAGTTCACTATTTTATTTTATTTATTTTATTTTTTTTTGAGTTCACAATTTTAAAACTTTATATTTTCATTCTGTAATTTTTATTTCTTCAAGGTCCATTTTTAATATTTATATCACATTTCACCATCTTAAGCATATTTTACATTTTATTTATTTATATTTTATATGTTATTTATGTTTTATATATTTTATTATAATTTTCTATAAGTCATCCAGTGAGGAATAAAAGGGCTGATTGACAGGGATGGTTCCTTTTTTCTTTCAACCATTTACTTCTATAATAATTAATGAATGACAAAAATTAAGTTTAAGAATTGTGAATTTGCAGAAGTTATCTACCTAAGGAAGCTGATGATACTTTAAATTTTTATTGTAGAATGAGAACTGCATTGAGATAAAATCTATTTTAATGAAGAACAGAGATTTGCTAATCAGCAAATTTAATAATACCGAAACTAAGGGGACTCCCTTGACATTTGAATGAATTAACTAAAGACAAAGAAAGGACATTTTTCTTTAAAGTTTTGACAGAAGATCAAATGAGTAAGGATTTGCAAAGTGCTCAAAATGCCATAAGCATAGGAATTCTGAATAATACAAGGCACAGAACACAGGCCCTTACCATGAAGAAATTTACACATGGAAGGTTCAGAAAATTATGTGAAAGATTAAATGGCAATAGAAAAATAAACAGGAGTTGAAGACAGCCACAGTAGATACCTTAATTATAATTAAATACATTATAGTTTGCCAACTGAATTATCCTAATAATTTCTATTAGGGGTCACAGGGAGAAAAATCATTAAATGAACGTAAGAAACTCATTAATGAAAAGTTACTATGCACAGCAAATAAATTTACCTTTATTGGTAATGCTATCAAACAGTTAAGGAAGAAATAAAAATCTTATACAAATTCAGAATGTAAGAGGAGGGAATATTACACTATGAAGCCAGCATATCCTTGATACTAAAAAAATGTACAAAGATAATATAAGAAAATTGAAACCAAACATTTCGCCAGACTGTAGATGTAAATATCTTAAAACAATATTCACAGGCTTCCCTGTTGGCGCAGTGGTTGAGAGTCCACCTGCCGATGCAGGGGACATGGGTTCGTGCCCTGGTCCGGGAAGATCCCACATGCCGCAGAGCGGCTGGGCCCGTGAGCCATGGCTGCTGAGGCTGCACGTCCGGAGCCTGTGCTCCTCAATGGGAGAGGCCACAACAGTGAGAGGCCCGCATACCAAAAAAACAAACAAACAAAAAAACAACACAATATTCACAACTCCAACCCAACAACATATTAAAAAAAAAAAAAAAGGTAATACATCATGACCAAGAGGAGTTTACTTCAGGTATACCAGGCTGTTTCAATATTTGAAATTCCATCAATGTAATTTACCACAGTAACAGAATAAAAGAGAAAAATCATGATATATACAGAAAAAGCATTTGGAAAGGTTTATTCATCTATTTGATTTTTTAAAAATTCTCAGTAAATTAGAAATAGAAGGAAACATCCTTAATCTGATAAAAAAGGATATCTATGAAAACCTCACAACTAACATCTCACTTCATGGTAAAATACTGAACGCTTTCCACAAGGCAAAGATGTGTTCTTACAAGTTCTAATCAACACTGTACTGGAAGTTTCAGTAAGTACAATAAGACAAGGTGAAAAAGCAAAAAGTTTATAGATAGCTAATTAAGATGCAAACTGCCTTGATTTAGAAACAACATATTGTTTACATAGAAATTCTAAGGAATCTATTTTAAAACTAGTAGAATAAGTTAATTTAGCAAGATGAAAGGATACAAGGTTAATACACAAAAATCAATTGTATTTTTATGACCAGCAGCAACCAATTGGAAAATGAAATAATACCATTTATATTTGTACACCTGTAAGATACTTAGAAAAACATTCATATAAGAAGTGCAAGATCCTTACACTGAAAACAAAACATCACTTGGAGAACATTTTAAAACCCAGAATAACTAGAAAGATATTCAATGTTCATTAATTTGAAGATAATATTATGTTCAATTCTCCCCTTTTGACTTGCATATTGAATGCAATATAATAAAAATTCCAGTTATCTTTTTATAGAAATTGGTAAACTGAATCTAAAATATATGTAGAAATGGAACCTAGGATAGCCTAAATATTCAGAAAAAGATGAACAAAATTGGAGGACATGCATACCTGTTTTCAAGGTGTACTACAAAGCTTCATTAATCAAGACTGTGTGGTACTGACATAACAATAGATGTACAGATCAATGGAATAAAATAGGAAATCCAGAAATAGATTAATACATATATGGTCAACGGGTTGTCAACAAAGGTATCAGTACAACTCAATGGAGAAAGAAAGTCAGTTCAGCAAATAGTGCAGGGTAAGAGTCTGGAAGACGAAAAAGAGTCTTAACCTCAAACTCACATTTACCACAATAATTTATCTGAGATGATTCATAGACCTACACAGAAAAGCTAAAAATATAAAAGCGTCTAGAGTGAATCATCAAAGAATAACTTCATATTCTACAGTATCCAAAAATGTCTTGGACACAAAAAGCACTAATCAAAAATAATAAGGGAAGGAATGAGTTTTATCAAAGTTAAGAACTTCCATTCATCAAAAGCTGCTGTTAATAAAAGTTAGATCAAAGGCTTGGAAAAAATATTTTCAAAATTCGTATTTTACAACAGATTTACAGTGTATTCAGAACGTACAATGAACTCCTATGAATCAATAACATAAGGAAAACAACTGGATTAACAAAAGGCCATGAAACTTGAATAAATTTTTCAAAAAAGAAAATATAAATTGACCAGTAAGCATACAAAAAATGCTCAATATCATCAGTCAGAAGGAAAATACAAATTGAAGCTTTAATAAGATAATGTCTCATAGCCACCAAAATGGCTCAAACTTAAAAGACTGATACTGCTGGGAGGCTATGAAGCATGTGGTAACCTCATATATTGCTGGTGGGAGTATACAATGGAATTCCCAGTTTAGAGACGTATTTGATAGTTTCTTATAAGTTAAACATATACCTTTGATTATAAGCTAGCAATTCCATTTCTAAGTATTTTCCCAAGATAAGTGAACACATTCATAAAAAGAATTGTACAAAAATGTTCTTAACAGCTTTATTCGTAAAATAAATAACTGGTAAAAACCTCAATGCCCATCAGCAGAAGAATGGATAAGCAAATCACAGTATAATCGAACAATGGTAAACTACTCTGCAATAAAAATATAACAATTACTGATAGAGCCAATGGTATGGATGAATCTCAAAAACCTTGTGATGAACAAAAGAATCCAGACACAAAAGAGTAGGTGATATATATCACATATGTATGAAGTTATAGACCAGGCAAAACTAGTCTATAGTAATGGAAACCAGAAGTGGTTGCTTCCAGTAGAGTTGGGGGTGGGGGTGGAGCGGAACAGGAAAACATAATAGAAATATTCTGTATTACAACATGGCTGTTGGCTACCTGGCTGTATACACCTGTCAAAACTCAAACTGTATACTTAAACTATGTACAGTTCATTATATATGAATTTTACCTCAAATATATATATGTACATATATATACACACACACATAAATAAGTTGTTGAGAAAATCTATATATTTCTAGGGAAAGCCATAGAGGGCAACTATCACCATCTCGTATAGAACATGGCCCTTTGTTAATAATTAGGCAAATATGAATCTAGGGTAACTGAGCCAAGATAGGTAAAAAAGTCCAAAGTGGAAGTAAACGTATATGCCTACAAACTTAGGTAATCCTAGATGATCATTACCTAGGCAAATCCCTTGCCTTTACTGAATCTCAGTTTTCCCATCTGTAAAATTAATTAGGGGATTTTTTTTAACAGTTTATCTATAAACACAACATATAGTAATGAAGGCAAAATTTCCCTGGTTGAAGTGGAGTGGGGCCTCAGTACACACCTATTTAGGCCTGCCTGTCTCCACTGCAGTGGCTCCCAATGCATCTCTGGGGAACCATATGATTCTGACAAAGACAGTTCAAAGCTCTGGATGTATAGTATTAGCCTCAAATTAATTAATCTGCAACTTATTTTTAATGTGATTATATACTGATGTTCTGTTTTAATGATATATTATTTAATTATATAGACACAAGGCACCATATAAGTCTAAGGTATACAGCATAATGATCTGATTTACATACACCATGTTCACAATAAGTGCAGTGAACATCCATCATCTCATATAGATACAATATTAAATGGAAAAAAATTGTTTTCTTCTGATGAGAAATCTTAGGTTTACTCTCTTAACTTTCATAAATAACAAAAAGCAGTGTTAATTATATTTATCATGTTGTACATTACCTCCCTAGTACTTATTTATCTGATAGTTGGAAATTTGTATCTTTTGACTGCCTTCATCCAATTGCCCCTCTCCCCAACCCTCACCTCCAGTAACCACATATCTGACCTCTTTTTCAATTTTGAAGTATAATTGACCTACAACACTATGTTAGTTCCTGTTACATGACACAGTGATTCAATATTTCTATAAATTTCAAACTGATCACCAACATTAAGTCCAATTACCAGCTGTCACCACACAAAAATATTACATAGCTATTGACTATGTTACCCACACCGGTTTTTTTTACACCTGTGACTCATTTATTTTGAAAGAAGTTTGTACATCATGGTCTCCCTCACCTATTTCTTTCCTTCCCCCACTCTCCTCCCCTCTGGCAACCACCTATTTGTTCTCTGTTATCTATACCTCTTTCTGTTCTGTTATGTTTGTTCAATTTTTAAATTTTATTTTAGATTCCACATCTAAGTGAAATCATACAGGATTTGTCTTTGTCTGACTTATTTCACTTAGTATAATACCCTCTAGGTCCATCCAGGCTTTTGCAAAAGGTAAGATTTCATTCTCTTTTATGACTGAGTAATATTCGATTGTGTGTGTATGTTTATCAATATAGATAGATAGATAACCACATTTGGATCCGTTCATCTATTGATGGACATTTAGATTTCTTCCATATCTTGGCTATTGTAAATAATGCTGCAATGAACATAGGGGTGCATATCTTTTTGAATCGTGTTTTTGTTTTCTTCAGATAAATAACCAGGAGTGGAAATGTTAGATCATATGGTAGTTCTATTTTTAATGTTTTGAGGCATCTCCAGACTGTTTTCCATAGTGACTGCATCCACTTACATTCCCACCAATACTGCACAAGTGTTCCCTTTCCTCTACATCTTATTCATTGTCTTTTTGATAATAGCCATTCTGACAGATATGAGATGATATCTCATTGCAGTTTTGATTTGCATTCCCCTGATGATTAGAGATGTTGAGCATCTTTTCATATGCTTTTTGACCATCTGGATGTCTTCCTTGCAAAAACGTTTGTTGAGATCCTCCACCCATTTTTTAATCAAGTTGTTTTTTGATGTCGACTTGTGTAAGTTCTTTGTATATTTTGGATATTAACCCCATATTTTATATATCATTTGCAAATATCTCTTTCCATTCAATAAGCTACCTTTCAGTTTTTGTTGAAAGTTTCCTCCACTATGCAGAAACTTTTCAGTTTGATGTGGTCCCATTTGTCTATGTTTTAATTTTATTTCCCTTGCCTGAGGAGACATATCCAAAAAAATATTATGAAGACTGATGACAAAGAGCATACCACCTGTTTTATTCCAGAAGTTTTATGGTTTTAGGTATTACACTTAAGTCTTTAATCCATTTTAATTTATTTTTGTGCACATTGAGTAGTCCAGTTTTCTCAACAGCATTTGTTGAAAAGACTATCCTTTCCCCATTGTACATTTTTGCCTCCTTTGTCATCAATTAACTTCTCATACAAGTGTGGATTCATTTCTAGGCTCTCCATTTTGTTCCACTGATCTATGTATTTGTTTTTGTGCCAGTACCATACTGTTTTGATTAATGTAGCTTTGTAGTAGAGTTTGAAATTGGAATGTGATACCTCTAGCTTTGATCTTCTATCTCAAGATTGTTTGGGCTATTTGGGGTCTTTTGTGATTCCATATCTATTTTGGAATTATTTGTTCTAGTTCTGAGAAAAATGCCATGGGTATTTTGATAGGGATTGTATTGAATCTGTAGATTGTCTTGGGTAATATGGTCATTTTAACAATATTAATTCTGCCACTACATGAACATGCTATATTTTCCCATCTGTTCGTTATTCTCAGTTTCTTTCATCAGCATCTTATAGTTTTCAGAGGTATTTCTGAAATACCTCCTTATATTTTTATCTAGGTATTTTATTCTTTTTTGATGTGATGGTAAATGGGATTTTTTAAAAAAAAATTCCTCTTTCTGATTGTTCATTGTTAGTGTATAGAAATGCAACAGATTTCTATATGTTAATTTTGTATCCTGCAATTTTACTGAATTCATTGATGAGTTCTAGTAGTTTTTGGTGTTATCTATAGGATTTTCTATGTACAGTATCATATCATCTACAAACAGTGACAGTTTTACTACTTCTTTCCAATTTGGATTCATTTTATTTCTTTTTGTACTCTGATTTCTGTGCATAGGACTTCCAATTCTGTGTTGAATTAAAGTGGTGAGAGTGGGCATCCTTGTCTTGTTACTGATCTTATGGGAAATTCTCTCAGCTTTTCACCATCAAGCGTGATGTTAGCTGTGGACTTATCATATATAGCCTTTACAATGCTGAGTTATGTTCCTTTTATACCCACTTTGTACAAAGTTTCCAACATAAATGGATGTTGAATGTTATCAAAAGCTTTTTTTGGCATCTATTGAGATAATGATTTTTATTCTGCAGTTTGTTAATATGGTGTATCACATTGATTGATTTGTGAATACTGAACTATCCTTGCATCCTTGGGATAAATTCCACTTCATCATAGTATATGAACCTTTTAATGTATTATTGGATTTGGACTGCATATGTTTTTGAGGATTTTTCTATATATATTCATCAGTGACATTGCTCTGGAATTTTCTTTGTGATATATTTCTTGGAATAGTTTGAGAAGGATAGGTGTTAACTCTTCTCTAAGTGTTTGATAGAATTCACCTGTAAAGTCATCTGGTCCTGGACTTTTGTTTGGAGTTGGTTGTTTTGTTTTGTTTTTTTAAAATTACTGATTCAGTTTCATTACTGGTAATTGGTCTGTTCATATTTTCTATTTCTTCCTGTTTCAGTCTTGCAATATTGTACATTTTTAGGAAGTCGTCTGTTTCTTCTAGATTATCCATTTTGTTGGTGTATAATCATTTGTAGTAATCTATTATGATCTTTTGTACTTCTGTGGTATTGGCTGTAACTTTTCCTCTTTCATTTGATTTTACTGATTTGGACCGTGTTTTTATTTTTATTTTTTTTTTATTTTTATTTTTTTAATTTTATTTTAGCGGTACGCGGGCCTCTCACTGTTGTGGCCTCTCCCATTGCAGAGCACAGGCTCAGGATGCGCAGGCCCAGCGGTCATGGCTCATGGGCCCAGCCGCTCCACGGCATGTGGGATCCTCCTGGACCGGGGCACGAACCCGTGTCCTCTGCATCGGCAGGCGGACTCTCAACCACTGCGCCACCAGGGAAGCCCTGGACCGTGTTTTTATTTTGATGAGTCTGGCTAAAGGTTTATCAACTTTATGTTTTCAAAGAATCAGCTCTTAGTTTCATTGATCTTTTCTATTTTCTTTTAGTCTCCATTTATTTCTGCTCTAATCTTTATGATTTCTTTCCTTCTATTAATTTTGGGTTTTGTTACTATTTTTCTAATTCCTTTAGATATAAGGTTGGGTTCTTTGAAATTTTTGTTTGTTTGTTTCCTGGGGTAGGCTTGTATTGCTATAAACTTCCCTCTTAGAGCTGCTTTTGCTGTATCCCATAGATTTTACATTGTTGTTTTTTTGTTTTCATATGTCTCCAGGTACTTGATTTCTTCCATGATCCATCAGTCATTTTGTAGCATATTATTTAGCTCCATGTGGTTTTTTGTTTGTTTTTGCATTTTTTTGTCTTGTAGTTGATTTCTAATCTTATAATGCTGTGGTTGGAAAAGACGCTTGATATAATTTCTTTTTTTTTTTTTTGTAATTTACTGAGACTTGTTTTGTGATCTAGCATATCATCTATCCTGGAGAATTTCCATGTGCACTTGAAGAGAATGTATATTCTGTAGCTTTGGGATGGAATATTATCTATATCTATATACATAGGTATATACATAGGCATACAGATGTAGATATATATATCTATGAAGTCCCTTTGGTCTAATGTATCTTTTAAGGCCAGGGCTTTCTTGCTATTTTTCTGTCTGGATGATCAGTCCTTTGATGTAAGTGGGGTGTTAACATTCCCTACTATTATTGTGTTACTGTCAATTTCTCCCTTTATGTCCATTAATATTTGCTTTATGTGTTCAAGTGCTCCTATGTTGGATGCACATATATTTATAATTGCTGTATCTTCTTTTTGGACTGATCTCTTGATCATAATGTAATGTCCTCTTTGTCTCTTGTTATAGTCTTTGTTTTAAAGCCTATTTTGTCTGATATGTACTGACATTCTTATGATTAATATGTCTGGGTTATTTTTATAATTTCATGAGATCAAATTGAAACTTTCAGTGCTATGAAAAGAAAATGAATGACCTCCAGTCAAAAGCATTAGAGGTAAGTTGGTGGGGTTTTTTGTTGTTGTTTTTTCTTTTTGGAGGTTGGTCTGAGGAGTACACATATAAACGAGATTTGTAAAAATATGTATTGACTCTATTCTTACTTTTCAGTTGAACTTTCTTCAAAAAGAATGGGCAAAGGGCACAACCGTTCCACAAGAATGGAACAATCCTAAAAATCCTCTTTTAACAGTGATTTTCACTAAGAGACAAACAATGCTATGACACGAAGTAAGCTCTAAAAACAAAGACAGCTAAATGCTGTTATCTGGAAAAAAGAGCACATACTTCAAATAAAACATGAAATATAGACACCATGTTATGGAAATAGGTTTACTGTCAAACGGGCAATTAAAAACTAAAGTATAGTTAGCCAAAGACACATTCATTTTCTAAAGTTGGGATGAATAACAAGTGGACTCTTTTCATTTCTTTTCTCTTTCTTACAAATAAGACAGGAATAGAATTATTTCACATACGGTGGAGTACATAGTTTCAGACAAGGATGACGCATCTTTATTGCTCAATCTGTTACTAAAAAAATTAAACCTGCTTTTGCATTTGTGGACAGTTAGTTTTGCTGCACATGTTAATAGCCTCTACCTGTGTTACTTTAGCATTTAGAGTTATGTAAATGTGAAAGTAATCCTCAAAGTAAACCACAGGTACTCCATGTAAACATTACATTATCCTCAAGTGGAATGAAGTCAACCCAATAAATAAAAGCCCTGGCAGTAACTCCTACCTCTTACAGTTGAAAACTAATTATTGGTTGAAAATAAACAGTGTAGTAATTTCATTCATTACCTGCAGCAAAGCCCTACAAAGCTTATGTATTTGAGAACCTGTTGTGCTTTGGTTAATGGACATTAATGTTTTTCAACCATAGCTCTTGACAATTTTACAAGGACAGTTACAGCATAGGCAGAGGAAGGTTTGTGTGAATAAATCCAGTTGGCTAAAGCGTGCACCACAGGAAACTATTACTTGCCCAAGGGCTCTAGGACATTGGTGACAAAATTAGTAAAGAAAAATAAGTTTTCTATTGCTGAGGCATTTGCTGCAAATATAACTTTTAATCTGTTTTATTAAATGGAAACTAAAGGCACAGTAATGTGGCAGGCTAGAAAATACTCTATTGGCTAATATTTATTAATGCATCTGTAGTATTTGTCAAGAGATATTAGACATACTGCACATAAATCCTCTTGTTTAATGTTCACAACGGTCAAAAGGTAGGCATTGTTCATCTTGGATGTGTTAGGTTCATTTTTATGAAATTAATTCATGAACAATTAGTAATAAAGTTAGCTGTGAGGCAAGGTGGAGATTCTTCTATCAAATCAAAGGCTACAGTCAATATAAAAGGTTACAAGAACATTTACACACACACACACACACACACACAGAGTAACTTCACTACAGGGAATTTAAACCAATAAGTAATCATATATGTTGTTTCCAAGAGAGATGAAGAAATCAAGGCAAAGTAAAAAATTAGTAGTATAAGTAAGTTTCTATAAATCTACTATAAAAAGAAGTATTGTGTATAATAGTTAGAGCTGGGTCACAAATTCAACTCTAAGCAGAGATCAAAGGGAAGAGAGAAAACAAGATTCAGTGTCCCTAATATAAAACACCAACAGATAGAATAAAGTTCATTTTTCCCTGCCAGTATTAAGGTTTGAGAAAAATTTCTCCCATGGAACCTCCTAAAAGTGATTCTCCTTAATGAACTTGAAAAGTTCTTTAACAGCACACTTAGAGAAAATACTGCAAGTCCAGAGTCATATTCTACAGTGTAGCTCAGTGAAACAATTCTACCAAGGGACCAAACAATGACAAGAGTACTGAAGTCTCTGATGGTCTTATTTGGACCAGGAACAAATTTAGAATATATGGAAGATAGTGTGAACTATAAAGGGTTTAGGTTTAATAGTGTTTCCAGAATCTGGGCCTCTGCCAAAGAGGCCAGAGAAAGGATGAAAGGGTGTGTGTGGGGGGGAGTTTGGGATTCTGTTCCTGCTTTACACAGAGCAGCTCCTTGCTTATCAGTTTCATTATTGGGCTTTATTATTATTTTAAGAGGATTCATTGAAGAAGAAAACTATGAAGTGAGTTTATTGCAGCATTAATTATAGAAGTGAAAGAATTACAACATAAGATCACAAAAATACAGTAATGGCTAATCAGTAACACAAATTTAGTTCTAAAAGAAGTATTGTGCATATGTGTTAAAGTTGGGCCACACACTTCACCTCTGATTTTAACAGAGATCAAAGCAAAGAAAGATATCAATTACAAGATTCAATGTCAACATGAACCAATACGTTGATGCCCCTGCATGTGATGATTATGAAGATTAAAGAGAAATATAGAAGATTTTATGTGAAAGAAGGAAATATGTTGGTGTGATTTTAAGGGTTTTTTCTTTTCATCTTTAAACATTCCTTTAGAAAAGAGCAATAATTTTGACTAAATAAAGTTTTTAAGTTAAAAAGCAAATCACTAGATGACAGAAAATTTTGCTGCAAATGCAACTATAAAGGTTTAATATCCTTATTATTAAAATTAATAATTATTCAGTGACTATAGGGAAAAACACTGCAATTCCAAATTTTCCAATTGTAATAATCTGGAGTTTGACTTGATAAAAATGATAGCAACAACCACTACAAAGTAATTACAGTGCCTCAGGGAACCTTTTAAATTACCTTATATGTGTAATATTTAATCCTCACAACAACCCTTATGAAGTAAGTAGTATTTACAGAAGTAGGGAACCTGTATCACAGGAATATGAAGTAACTTGCCTAGATCACCTGGCTAGTAAATGGTGGTTCCAGGAGACCAACCCCAAGCAGTCTAGCTCTAGAGCTCATGTTCTTAACCAAAACATGAACTGCCTCTCTTAGCAAGTTGCTAAGTTCCTCTCAGCCCTACCACGCTCCATAATACTGTCATGCAACAACAATGCTATCAACTTCCATCAGCATGCTACTCTAGAACTTCCAAAATATTGTCATATGCGTTATCTGTTCCCAGGACACTTCCATAAGCAAGGACACTATCCTTCTGGCTTTGATCTAATATTGCTATAGCACTTCATCTGTTCAATGTTTGCTGCGAATTCCATAGACTTGATTTCTTGGTCTGCAGTCTCACTGGCCACATTCTAGGCCATGGAGTTTGATTATCTCATTTCAAAAAGGATCCTGGGAGTTGTTACATTTCATAAGCTACAGATTGTTACAGAAAGATGGGAACAAGCCCATCTACTGTAACATTCTAGTTTATTGGAGGAGTTAGACATAACTAAGCTTATAAAGCTAATGAATGGCAGACACCAGACTAAAATTTAAATTTTTCTAAGACACAGCATGTAAACGTAAAATTGGTAACAATATCAATCAGACACTAATATTAGTGTCTGATTTTAAATGATAATTTTCTTACAGAAAAAAATTACACATGTATAGCTCACAGAATGAGGCCAGAAACTCAGGCTTCTAAGCAAGGCTATGATATGCTACGGACAATAACATCTGAGAGAAATACAAGAGGCATCAAAAGCCTTTGTGTCCATCAAGGTTGAGTTTTCCCACATAAAGAAAACAAATTATTTTGTGCCTATATTTTTTAGACTTCAGCATTGTTAGTCTATTTTACAGCTGAGACCCCAGGGAACTGAATAACAAGAAAGTGATAGGTCACAGTGACAGATTCAAAATTTAAAATTCTTTCTAAAAAAAAGCTAAACCCAACTAATACCCAATAGAGTATTTGCTTTAATAATAACTAAAAATTGCTTTCTTGTAAAAGTATCTTAAAATTCACAGGACAAAGGAAATTCTTGAACAGAAGAAAGGTAAAAGGAATACAGAAAAAAACAGTTCATGTGACTTCCCTTGAAGGTGTAAAAAGGGTCAATTATAATCTTTTCTTAGTATGCAATTCAGGAATTTCGCAGTTGGTGACTTTTTATTATCACAGAATTTGAACTTTGAAAAATCATTATACTATATTACACTAATTATTTAGATTAAATGGGGTTCACCTCCTGGGGATTAAAATTAGCAAAATCAACTCAACTCCTCAGATGAAAAAGAGTATTATCAAAACAGTCAGCAAGAAATTTGTTTTTGCTTGTTTTTAACTGGGCGAATGTTTACTTTAGAAAAAAATAAAGAAAATAGAGACACTGAAGAAAACATAAAATTGATTATAATCTCATTAAGAAATAATAAATACAATTATACTAATAATGCTTGTAGAACACTCACCATGTACTATTATTCTAAAGTATTTTTTATATGTTGACTCATTTAATTCTCATAACAAAGCTTTGAAGCACAGACTCAAATTTTACAGCCTCCATTTCACAGAAGAGAAACTGAGTCACAGAAAAATTAAAATGACTTGCTCCAAATTACAGAGCTACTAAGTAGCAGTCAGGCTTCAAGTTCAGACATTTTGGTTTTAGGTTAGTGATTGTTACCCACTATTCTCTATTGCTGGAAACTGGTTTCTACACCACATAGATCGTAAACATTAAGGAAGTAAGTGGCTTCATGGAATGTAGACTCATGTGTTAAATATTGTACAAGCTGTGCAAGTGACAAATTTCAGGCAGACTTATAACCTGAAAATACCTTCTTTGTACTTTAACATTTTCATTTCATAACACTGTCTACCAAGTTAACCAGCTATCAGAAAAAAAAATTCAAAATGAATTTCACTGTTTGAGAAAAAGTATGTCCTGAAAATGATTTCAGGAGAAAGTATAATGATACCATTATGGTTGGATTTGATATTGAATTGTCTTACTTCCATCAATTCAATACGTACTTCCACACTCAAAGGAGTCTGATCAATATTGATTAAAATTCAAGTTGAACAAAATAGGAGTTTTATGTAATTTATTATACACACTTTCAATCCCAAGACAAAATCAGTGGAGATCTAGCTACAAAATTAACGACTTCATTTTTGAAGCTGACACATGGAAACTTTATCAGAATAAGAGGTAGCTTTATTTTACTCACCTTGCTCACTATTGCCACTTTAGTACTTTAGTAGAGCTACCAGTGAAACTTTTTTTTTTTTTACTTCAGATATGTCAATTCAATCCTTACCACAAAGTGATTCAAGTAGGAGACACTAGATGTGAACAAATTTCAAAGTTAAAAATGCACTTCAAACACATCTTGATTTCTAGGTTTGAAGACAGTGTTTCAATATTTAATAGAAACTGTTAAATAGCTCTTTTATGGATAATACATATAGGGTAATTCTATCAAGCCATAATTAAAGACAACTATTTTTAAAATTACTTCACAGCAACATGTTCAGTTCACATTCTGTATTTTCAATTATAGATGATCACTCAATCCCCCTCCACCCCAAGTACATATAAGATCAAGTGTTTGCATTATTAGGGGACAGAAAACTGGAGATTCATAGCCCTGTTTTTATAGTATTTAACAACAAGAGGTAGTCCTGGAGATCATCTAGCTGTGGCAGAGGCAGGCTTGCTGTTTATGTGACCCAGTTCTGCATCCTCCTGGGTATGCAGACCACAGTCACGGTCATTGCATGTGTGAATTCTAACCAGAGGATTGCAAGTGATTATGATAAGCTGACGTTCAAGGTCTGGCCCATAAAAAATCCCCCACACGTAATTTTCTATGCTGTCTTTCCATACCAGTTGAGTGGAATGAAGAAGACACCTTGTCAGTTACACTCTGGAGCTGGATTCTACAGCCCACAAAAGCCCGTTCTTAAATATTGATGATGTTTTTGAGCCAGTTGTTAAGTTGTTGGCAGTTTGAAATTTACCATGGTGAGAATATTTACACGAAAGCAATCAGCAAATGCTACACATTAGGGCTGGCTTTTTTTCCCCTTCTTCTTCTTCTTTTTGGAGACATTGTTTACTAGCATATGACTGCCATTAGAATGGTTTTGTAATCCATAGGTGGAAGATGACACAGCCAAAATCCAAAAGGAACTTGGCCTCTTGTTCACTATTGGAAAAAAAGCCACCTGACTAGAAACACCTGTATAAGACTGTTATGAGAGTGAGAAACAGGGTGCCCAGATTTGCTGTGGACAGTCTCTGTGCCCACTTTCCCAGTCTAATTAATAGCATTACCTTTCATTCACCCAAATGTCTTAATTTGAATAATAGTCGCTCCAGCAAGATAAAAACTTTAAAAATTTCTTGAATTAAGCCACTGAAAATTTGAGGCTTATCTATGTCACAGTCTTTGTAATTAATATCTTAACTAATACAATAGTTCAATCCCTTTGTTGTACAAAAGATGCACTGATATTTGATCTTCATAGTAATCTTATGAAGAAAAGTAGTTATCTGATATACATGGACACTTTCACATATTTGTAAAATAAGGCAGACAGAGTAAACTTGCCAAATTTGATAGAGGCAGAAGATTATAGATTCTCTTGACTTGGAATCTAGGGCTATTGACAATAGCTATCTCTAAATTCCCAATAGTTTTTTGAACATAATGTGTGACTTAGATACCATGATACATTTCTATTTAGGAAACTATTTCCGTTTGTACTTTCTTAGCACATAGCAATTGGAGAGAGGATAAGATGGTCCAGATGCATCCTGGGTGACCATATAAAATTTATTTAATGGAGTTGTTATATCTCTTGGGGGCATTTTGTTTCTCAGTCAGCATTTTGTTTTTGCTGCTTCAAAATGTTAACAAATTAAAATCATTTGGCTTGACATGAAATCCAATATCCCGAAGTTTTTTTGCCTCTGGCAAGTATAATATAGAAAGGCCTATGACTAGAATAAACAGTTCTGTCTCTAAAATCAATCCGAATTATAGTTAAATTGACTTTGGGCATGCAAACTCATGCCTGGATATAAACATAAAACTTATACCAGTGCCCTTTCATAAAAGCCTCTGGATGCAAGAGGCTGGATGAACACTGGTTAAACAACAGTTTCTGTCATCCATCTTAGTTTCTGGATTATTTCCACTGATTGGTTATGTCCAAACTTCTATGCCTTAATGTCATTATCTTATAGCCATTCAATCAAAATCCTCAACAATCTGTTACCAATCTAAATTTTAAAATTTTAATTAACATTTAAACCAAATGTGTGCTTTTCATGTTATGTAATTTGGTCCTCATAGGAAACATATAAAGCAGATGTGGTTAGTATCACCATTAAGGAAACTGAGGTTCATCAAAGGTAAGTAAAATATCTACAATCTTGATTATGCTCTTGGTTATTACCATTATTAAAATGTATTGATAAATTATATCTTCAATTTAGAAAACAACAGAAACGCTAACTTCAAAACTTCTCTGAAAACAGAGAAGCAAAACTCTAATTTTTTTTAATGAGACCTCAGAAATTTAGGTCCTAGACAAGAATATTAGAAATAAACCTCACTGATGAATATAAACGGAAAAACTCTAAATAACATATTAGCAATCTAAATCTAACAATGTCTGATATGTCCTTCAACACAGTAAGGATTATTTCAGAAATATAAGAATTGTTTAATTTCAGAGTATTTAATAATAAAATCTGTTTAAGCACATTAATAGAAGATAAAAAAAACATGATCTTATCAGTAGTTTCAAAAAAATTTTGATAAAACATTTTTATTTTGATTTTATTATCATTCAAATTATGACACTCCTGTGGGTGAAACAGGGTGCTATTAATTAGACTGGAAAAGTGGGTATACTGTCTAAAGCAAATCATGGCACCCTACTTCTCACTGGCATAACAATCTAATATAGGTCAACAAAATTATGACAGAAACATTATTATGAACTATACAACCAACCAAAAACCTATCAAATAACAAATAATTCTTAGCAAACCAGAATAGTAGAGGATTTACCCAGCATTATGAAAGATGTTTACCCCAAAACTCTAGCATATAATATAGTATTTCACATCCCCCAAATTATAAAAGTCAGATAACAAGAATCAGAGAGTATGTGGAGAAATCAGAATTCTCAAACAATGACAATAAAATCACTTTGGAAAGCAGTTTACCAATGTCTAATGAACTTCAAAATATATTTACACTAGGATCCACCAATTTTAGTTCTAGATATGTATTTGACAATCTGTCATATGGGCCCAAGGATGTAAAGGATATGTGCATGATTTCTAATAAAAAAACACTGGGGAGGGGGGTGAAAATCCAAAGGTGGTAAACAGGTATATTATGATATATTCTTATAATATATTACTATTCAATAAATTATTTTGATTATAGTTATCTACAAGAATAAATCTCTAATATATACATTTAAGTGAAAAGACTAAGTTCCGTTCCTCCAAAACTCAAGCTACTGAAAGACATTCACAGTATAATGAAATATTACATAAAATATAAAAACAATGTGGACACAAAACATGTAGTCAAAACATTAAAAACTGGACCAAAAACATATAAACCAACTTCAAAGTAGTAACTATTTAGTAGAGATATCCTTAGCATCTCATAAGATAAAGATAGGGACGTCAGGAAAATGTTTTGGAGAAGATAATACACCTTCCTTATTCAAAGAGGAGCTAATTAGACACAAGGTTGGTATGGACATGTCCGTGGAGAGAGTATCCCAGGTGAATGGAAAGGAATGAGAAAGATCTCAGAGACATAAGCCATGCAATATTCTCAGGAAATTCAAAGAAAGTCAATGAAAGGAAAGTAGCAAAGAACAGAAAGTACCAGCTCTGAGAGCTGGCTAAAGCAGAGTTTCTTTTTTATCTCCCAGTTCTATTGAGGTATAAGTGACAAAACACATTGTGTAAATTTAAGGTGTACACTGTGATGACTTGATATACCTATGTACTGTGAAGTGATTACCACAGTAAAATTAAGTAGCAAGTTTCTGAAAAAAAAAGTAACTACTATTAGAGATGGAGGAATTGGAGGATCTAACTCTACTTGTGATGTTTTAAATTATCTAAAAAAAAAATCTGAAGTGAAAGTTACAAAATAACAGTATTAATTCTTGATAGAGAATTTTTACATTAAATAATAAAATAAATTTTGTGCTATGAGTGACCATAAGCATTAGCTAAGTCCCTTGTTTTTAAGATACGGTGAAGACAATCAAGATAGTCGATGGACTGTAAGATCAGACACACAGATAATAGCAGAACTAGAAAAAGGAATCCATGTTTCCCGACTCCAGTTAAGTGTTCTTCCCATGGATTACACTGCCTTTAATCAGAAAGACTGTGTGTGGTATTTTCATTTGATTTAACAAAAATATTTTTATATCTACTCATATTTTCTTTTTCCTTCTGATAAAGTTTCCTGACATATCTCTTTTTCATTTGCTTCATTCTTCCCTATAATAAGTTTTTTGCATGTCTGGCTTTCCCACTGTGAGAGTTTCTGGTTTTCAGAGGCATATCTTGGTCATCTTTTTATTTCCATTCATCATAGTGTCGTGCACAAAAAAAACATTTAATGTGTGCTTTACGAATTGAATGCACTGGTTTATTCTTTCAAAAATTTGAGCAAATATGTTTTAAATATTTGTTTTATGTCATGCACTGTGGCATGCACTGGGCTAATTGTCATCACAAAATAGATGAAGATTTTAACATTAAACTGAACATAGGCTGTAAAGAGTTAAATGTTCTGTTGACATGCATCTTGAAGTTTCTGTAGCTATCTCTAACCCATTTTGATAGGAATAATTTTAAACACATGAGAGCAGTAGATAATGCTGGGCTTTTTAGTTACAGTGATGAGCTAAATCTAAAGAGAAGCCAAGTATTCGCATGATTACCCCTCAAATAATCAATTTATTTTTGCTGATTTTACAGCATGAAAGAGTTCAGAGCAGCAGAGAAAAACTGACCAATACTAAAAAAGATGTTAAAAAAAATTTTTAATGATGTGTAAACTCCACAAATAAAAAAAAATTTTTTAAGAAATCCTTCATGCGTTTTCTTCCAACAGCTCCTTTAAAAATGGTTATAAGGTGTATAAAAATAAGATACCAACAGCACTTAAACACCTACCTTAAAATTTTTTTTTCCATGAGACTTTGTTTCTGGGTAAGAAGAAGTAAGCACATTTCATCCTCTCTCTCCCTCAAAATACAGTTATGAAAACGGGACAGAATGCACAGAACAGCTATTTATGATATGTGGAATTAAATAATAATACAATGGGAAGAAGATTAGAATTTGAAGTACTACCAAACTATTGGTTAGTGTATCTTTTTTTTCTTTAATATCCATGATCTCAACTGAACACACCCCCAAAAGACAGAAAGAGCTCCAGAAGTTCTCTACTTCTGGCTCAAACAAAGTACCTCCTAATGGTCAAAAAAAACTGACTGAAACACCTCCATTTTTCTTTTCTTTTTCTCCATTCTCACTATCCAGCCCAAACCAATCTGGCAATGGTGGCACCAACAGTGGCAGAAACAGGAGCCTATGGAGGCTAAAATTCTGAGCAAGCATGACCTTCTTTTATAGGAAAAGCTGTCTTCCAAAAAGAATGGGACAAAACTCCATTGCCTTTTGGAGGCAGTATCTCTGTCTCTGGCACAGAGACAACCATGGGAAATGTGTGGCATATGAGGGTAAATAAACTTCCAGCTTTCTGGCTGGAGCACAGAAAAGAGGAGGCTCAAAGAATTGAAAAGTATGAGGAGGAAGAAAAAGAGAAAGGGATTCATGAAAGTGACTCCACAGCACTGTTTATAAATTTTCAGCCATACTCCCAAGCTGAACATGCATGGATCAGATCTTAAAAGCACTCCATAGTCTTTGAGAACTGAACAATGGGACAGATCAACACCCAGGTCCCAGACTAGCCACTGAGTGGTCCACTCATGGAACAGATATACTTAACACTGCAAAACCTTTGAAAGTAGAACTAACATTGAAACAACACCACACAAAAGAATAGTCAAAATCTGTGGCCTGAACCTAAATAGGTCAAGTGCCTGCTGAAAGATAAAAATAAATTTAAAGTTAACATTCCCTGTAGGATTTAAATAAGACGTAGATTTTCATAAAACTATATTCAAAATATTCAGGAGACAACCTAAAATTACTTGGCAAACAAATAATAGATGTCAACACAAAGAATACACAGATGTTGGAATTATCTGAAGAGTTTAAAGTAGCTATCACAGATATGCTTCAATATTTTAGAGTGAACGCTCTTCAAACAAAAAAATATAGAAATCTCAGCAAAGAAAGAAACTATAAAGAAGAATCAAAGAAAATTTTAAGAAATGCAAAAAACAAATACTGAATTTTTTTAATGGTCAAGTTCAATAGCAAAAATTGAGATGTAGAGGAAAGAGTTTGTGAACTAAAAGATAGGTCAATTAAAATTATTCATTCAGAACAACTGAAAGGAAACCAAACAAAAAGAATGATCCTGTGAAACAGTAACAGAAAGCCTACTATCCATATCATTGTAGTCTAAGATAGAAAGAAAAAACATGCAGTGCAGAAAAAACAATTGAGGAAATAATGAGAGAAAACTTCACAATTCAGTAAAAGATGTGAACCTACTGATTTAAGTAGAGTGAGTCCCAAAATAGATAAACTCAAAGTAATCCATACAAAAACACATAATAAAACTGCTGAAAACTAAAGACAAAGAAAAAAAAAATCATGAAGGCATTTTTTTCTTAAAATGGCATATTATCTAAAGGGGAAAAATGATTCATATGGCTTTGGATTTCTTATAAGAAACTATACAGCCAAAAGAAAAAGGAACAGTATTTTTGACATGCTAAAAGAAAAGAACTATCACCCAAGAATTCCATATCCAGCAAAAATATTTCCAGGGATAAAAGTAAAATAAAGACATTCTCAGACAAAAGAAACTTAGAGAATTCACTGTCAGTATACTCCCTAAAAGAAGTGCTAAAGGTAACTTTTCAAACAGAATTGAATGATAGCAAAAGGAAACTGGGAACATCAAGAATGAAGGAGGAACAGAAGAAACAGCTAACATTTGCTAAACAGAATTGAATATTCTTATTTTATGTTTTACAAAATGTGTTTGCTGGTTAAAAGCAACATGTATAACACTGTCTAATAAGATTTTCAATATATAAAAGATAGGGGCTTACCTGGTGGCACAGTGGTTGAGAGTCTGCCTGCCGACGCAGGGGACATGGGTTAATGCCCCGGTCTGGGAGGATCCCACATGCCGCGGAGCGGCTGGGCCCGTGAGCCATGGCCAAGCCTGCGCATCTGGAGCCTGTGCTCTGCAACGGGAGAGGCCACAACAGTGAGAGACCCATGTACCACAAAAAAAAAAAAAAAAAAAAGATATGAAAGATAACTACAATATAGAAGAAGCATAGTTAAGGGACACAAAAACTAGAAGTTTTCTACATTGCACATTAAATGATAAAATACTGGTCAAACAGACTGAAAATTTAATATGTTGTAATTTCTAGAATAAAACACTAAAAGTACAAAGAGAAATAGTAAAAAAACAAAAATTCTAGATACAAGCTAAAATTGAATATTAAAATGTATCCAAATAAATAAAAAGGCAGAAAAGGGGGAAACAAAAGAACTGAAAAGAGATTAAACAAACAAAAAACAATTAAAAATGGAAGTTTATTTTTAACTTTGAAATATGCCAACAATTATATTAAATATAATTTGGAATATCACTTATATATAGAGATTGTCAATCAATTTTAAAATGACCAAAAGGAAAACTTTCACATAGTGACTATATGAAAGTTAGATAAGTAGACTTCAGAGCAAAGAAAATGACCAGGGATAAAAATGGACATAATATCATGATAAATGTCAATTCACAAAAAAGACAAATTTTTAAACATGTATGCAAACAACAACAGTTTCAAAATACATGCTATAAAAACCGACAGAACTGAAAGGAGAAATAATAAATTCATGATGGTTGAAGATTTCAATATTTCTCTCCCAGTAACCAAGAGAAATAGTAGGAAAAAATCAGTAAAGGCACAGAAGAACTGAACAGTACTATGAATCAATTGGGTCTGACTGATATTTATATAACATTCTGTACAATGGCAGAATATACATTCATTTTAAGTGAGGACAGAAAAATTACCAAGATAGATAATAATCTTGGTCAAAAAACAGTCTTACTAAATTTATAATTTAAATCATACAAAGTATTTTCTCTGGCCATAGTTGATTTAGATTGGAAATAAAAATACAAAGATAAAAGGGAAATACACAAAAATATGAAAATTAAACTACATACTGTTAAATGACCCATGGATCAAGGAAGTTTCAAGGGAAGTGATACTATACTTTGAAATGAATAAAATGAATAAAAATGAATTTACAACGTATCAAATTTGTGGGCTGCAGTTAAAGCAATGCTAGGGAAAAAGTATACATAAAATTCTTATACTACAAAGGAAGCCTCAAATCAGTACATAAGATTCTATGTTTAAAAGAACAAGGGGGAGAGGGAGGAAATGGTGGAAGAGTAAGAAGCAGAGATCACCTTCCTCCCCACAGATACATCAGAAATACATCTACACGTGGAACTACAGAACTCCTACAGAACACCCACTGAATGCTGGCAGAAGACCTCAGACCTCCCAAAAGGCAAGAAACTCCACATGTACCTGGGTAGGGAAAAAGAAAAAACAGAGACAAAAGAATAGGGACGGGACCTGCGCCAGTGGGAGGGAGCTGTTTAGGAGGAAAGGTTTCCACACACTAGGAAGCCCCTTCGTGGGTGGAGACTGCGAGGGGCAGAGGGGGGAGCTTCGGAGAAGCGGAGGAGAGCAAAGCAACAGGGGTGTGGAGGGCAAAGCGGCGAGATTCCCCCACAGAGGACTGGTGCCGACCAGCACTCACCAGCCTGAGAGGCTTGTCTGGTCACCCGCCAGGGCATGCGGGGGCTGGAAGCCGAGGCTCGGGCATTGGTTGGATTGCACGGAGAGGACTAGGAGCGTGAACTCAGCCTGAAGGGGTTAGTGCACCACAGCTAGCTGGGAGGGAGTACTGGAAAAAGTCTGGAGCTGCTGAAGAGGCAAGAGACTTTTTCTTGCCTCTTTGTTTCCTGGTGCACGAGGAGAGGGGATTAAGAGCACCACTTAAAGGAGTTCCAGAGACAGGCGCAAGCCGCGGCTATCAGCGCAGACCCCAGAGACGGGCATGAGATGCTAAGGCTGCTGCTGCCGCCACCAAGAAGCCTATATGCGAGCACAGGTCACTATCCATACCTCCCATCCCGGGAGCCTGTGCAGCCCGCCACTGCCAGGGTCCAGGGATCCAGGGACAACTTCCCCTGGAGAACACACAGTGTGCCACAGGCTGGTGCAATGTCACACTGGCCTCCGCCGCCACCGGCTCGTCCCACATCCATACCCCTCCCTCCCCAAGGCCTGAGTGAGCCAGAGCCCCCGAATCAGTTGCTCCTTTAACCCCATCCTGTCTCAGCTGGAACAGACACCCTCAAGCAACCTACATGCAGAGGCGGGGCCAAATCCAAAGCTGAGCCCCGGGAGTTGTGCCAACAAAGAAGTGAATGGGAAATTTCTCCCGGCAGTCGCAGAAGCAGCAGATTAAACCTCTACAATCAATTTGATGTACCCTGAATCACTGGAATACCTGAATAGACAACAAATGATCCCAAATTGAGGAGGTGGACTTTGAGAGCAAGATTTACTATTTTTTCCCCTTTTCCTCTTTTTGTGAGTGTGTATGTGTATGCATCTGTGTGATATTTTCTCTGTATACCTTTGCTTTCACCATTTGTCCTAGGGTTCAGTCCATCCAATTTTGTTTTTTAATTTAAAAAAATTTTTTTCTTAATAATTATTTTTATTTTTATTATTTTATTTTAATAATTTTATTTTATCTTACTTTACTATGTTTTATTTTACCCTCTTTCTTTCATTCTACTTTTTCTCCCTTTTATTCTGAGCCATATGGATGAAAGGCTCTTGGTGCTCAAGCCAGGAATCAGTGCTGTGCCTCTGAGGTGGGAGAACCAACTTCAGGACGGTGGTCCACAAGAGACCTCCCACCTCCATGTAATATCAAATGGTGAAAACTTCCCAGACATCTCTATCTCAACACCAACACCCAGCTACACTCAATGACCAGCAAGCTACATTGCTGGATACCCTATGCCAAACAACTAGCAAGACAGGAACACAACCCCACCCATTAGCAGAGAGGCTGCCTAAAATCATAATAAGGCCACAGACACTCCAAAACACCACCAGACATGACCCTGCCCACCAGAAAGACAAGATCCAGCCTCATCCACAGACAACAGGCACTAGTCCCCTCCACCAGGAAGCCTACACAACCCACTGAACCAACTTTAGCCACTGGGGACAGACACCAAAAACAATGGAAACTATGAACCTGCAGCGTGCAAAAAGGAGACCCCAAACATGGTAAGATAAGCAAATAAGAAGACAGAAAAACACACAGCAGATGAAGAAGCAAGGTAAAAACCAACCAGACCTAACAAATGAAGAGGAAATAGGCAGTCTACCCGAAAAAGAATTCACAATAATGATAGTAAAGATGATCCACTATCTTGGAAATAGAATAGAGAAAATGCAAGAAACATTTAACATGGACCTGGAAGAATTAAGAGGAAACAAGCAACGATAACACAATAAATGAAATTAAAAATACTCTGGAAGGGATCAATAGCAGAATAACTGAGGCAGAAGAATGGATAAGTGACCTGGAAGGTAAAATAGTGGAAATAACTACTGCAGAACAGAAGGAAGAAAGAAGAATGCAAAGAACTGAGGACAGTCTCAGAGACCTCTGGGACAACATTACATGCACCAACATTCGAATTATAGGGGTCCCAGAAGAAGAAGAGAAAAAGAAAGGGACTGAGAAAATATTTGAAGAGATTATAGTTGAAAACTTCCCTAATATAGGAAAGGAAATAGTTAATCAAGTCCAAGAAGCACAGAGAGCCCATACAGGATAAATCCAAGGAGAAACACACCAAGACACATATTAATCAAACTATGAAAAATTAAATACAAAGAAAACATATTAAAAGCAGCAAGGGAAAAACAACAACTAACGCACAAGGGAATCCCCATAAGGTTAACAGCTGAACTTTCAGCAGAAACTCTGCAAGTCAGAAGGGAGTGGTAGGACATATTTGAAGTGATGAAGGAGAAAAACCTACAACCAAGATTACTCTACCCACCAAGGACCTCATTCAGATTTGATGGAGAAATTAAAACCTTTACAGACAAGCAAAAGCTGAGAGAGTTCAGCACCACCAAACCAGTTTTACAAAAAATGCTAAAGGAACTTCTCTAGGCAAGAAACACAAGAGAAGGAAAAGAACTACAAAAACAAACCCAAAACAATTTAAAAAACGGGAATAGGAACAAACATATCAATAATGACCTTAAATGTAAATTGATTAAGCTCCCACCAAAAGACACAGACTGGCTGAATGGACACAAAAACAAGACCCATATATATGCTGCCTACAAGAGACCCACTTCAGACTTAAGGATATTACAGACTGAAAGTGAGGGGATGGAAAAAGATATTCCATGCAAATGGAAATCAGAAGAAAGCTGGAGTAGCAATGCTCATATCAGACAATATAGACTTTAAAATAAAAACTATTACAAGAGACCAATAGGACATTACATAATGATCAAGGAATCACTCCAAGAAGAAGATATAACAATTGTAAATATTTATGCACCCAACATAGGAGCACCTCAACACATAAGGCAAATACTAACAGCCATAAAAGGGGAAATTGACAGTAACACATTCAGAGTAGGGGACTTTAACACCCCACTTTCACCAATGGACAGATCATCCAAAATGAAAATAAATAAGGAAACACAAGCTTTAAATGATACATTACACAAGATGGACTTAATTGATACTTATAGGACATTGCATCCAAAAACAACAGAATACACATTTTTCTCAAGTGCTCATGGAACATTCTCCAGGATAGATCATATCTTGGGTCACAAATGAAGCCTTGGTAAAATTAAGAAAAGTGAAATCGTATCAAGTAGCTTTTCTGACCACAATGCTATGAGGCTAGATATTGATTACAGGAAAAGATATGTAAAAAATAAAACACATGGAGGCTAAACAATACACTAGTTAATAAAGAAGTGATCACTGAAGAAATCAAAGAGTAAATCAAAAAATACCTAGAAACAAACAACAATGGAGAAATGACGACCCAAAACCTATGGGATTCAGCAAAAGCAGTTCTAAGAGGGAAGTTTATAGCAATAATATCCTACCTTAAGAAACAGGAAACATCTCAAATAAACAACCTAAACTTGCACCTAAAGCTATTAGAGAAAGAAGAACAAAAAACCCCAAAGTTAGCAGAAGGAAAGAAATCCTAAAGATCAGATCAGAAATAAATGAAAAAGAAATGAAGAAAATGATAGCAAAGATCAATAAAACTAGAAGCTGGTTCTTTGAGAAGATAAACAAAATTGATAAACCATTAGCCAGACTCATCCAAAAAGAAGGAAGAAGACTCAAATCAATAGAATTAGAAATGAAAATGGAAAAGTAACAACTGACACTGCAGAAATACAAAAGATTATTAGAGATTACTACAAGCAACTCTATGTCAATAAAATGGACAACCTGGAAGAAATGGACAAATTCTTAGAAATGCACAACTTGCCAACACTGAACCAGGAAGAAATAGAAAATATGAACAGACCAATCACAAGCACTGAAATTGAAACTGTGATTAAAAATCTTCCAACAAACAAAAGCCCAGGACCAGATGGCTTCACAGGCGAATTCTGTCAAACATTTAGAGAAGAGCTAACACCTCTCCTTCTCAAACTCTTCCAAAATATAGCAGAGGGAGGAACACACCCAAAAACATTCTACAAGGCCATCATCACCCTGATACCAGAAGCAAAGATGTTACAAAGACAAAAAAAACTACAGGCCAATAGCGCTGATGAACATAGAAACAAAAATCCTCAAGAAAATACTAGCAAACAGAATCCAACAGCACATTAAAAGGATCATACACCATGATCAAGTAGAATTTATTCCTGGAATGCAAGGATTCTTCAATATACACAAATCAATCAACGTGATATACCATATTAACAAACTGAAGGAGAAAAAACGTATTATCATCTCAATAGATGCAGAGAAAGCTTTGGACAAAATTCAACACCCATTTATGATAAAACCCCTGCAGCAAGGAGGCATAGAGGGAACTTTCCTCAACATAATAAAGGCCATATATGACAAACCCACAGCCAACATTGTCCTCAATGGTGAAAAACTGAAACCATTTCCACTAATATCAGGAACAAGACAAGGTTATCCACTCTCACCACTACTATTCAACATATTTTTGAAAGTTTTAGCCACAGCAATCAGAGAAAAAAAAGAAACACAAGGATTCCAAATCGGAAATGATGAGGTAAAGCTGTCACTGTTTGCAGATGATATGATACTATACCATAGAGAATCCCCAAGATGCTACCAGAAAACTACTAGAGCTAATCAATGAATTTGGTAAAGTAGCAGGATACAAGATTAATGCACAGAAATCTCTTGCATTCCTATACACTAATGATGAAAAATCTGAAAGTGAAATTAAGAAAACACTCCTATTTACCACTACAACAAAAAGAATAAAATATCTAGGAATAAACCTATTTAAGGAGACAAAAGACCCGTATGCAGAAAATTATAAGACACTGATGAAAGAAATTAAAGATGATACAAATAGATGGAGAGAAATACCATGTTCTTGGATTGGAAGAATCAACATTGAGAAAATGACTCTACTACCCAAAGCAATCTACAGATTCAATGCAATCCTTATCAAACTACCACTGGAATTTTTCACAGAACTATAACAAAGAATTTCACAATTTATATGGAAACACAAAAGACTCCGAATAGCCAAAGCAATCTTGAGAACGAAAAATGGAGCTGGAGGAGTCAGGCTGCCTGACTTCAGACTACACTACAAAGCTACAGTAATCAAGACAGTAGGGTACTGGCACAAAAGCAGAAATATAGATCAATGGAACAAGATAGAAAGCCCAGTGATAAGCCCACACACATATGGTCACCTTATCTTTGATAAAGGAGGCAAGAATATACAGTGGAGAAAAGACAGCCTCTTGAATAAGTGGTGCTGGGAAACCTGGATAAGTACATGTAAAAGTATGAGATTAGGGGCTTCCCTGGTGGTGCAGTGGTTGAGAGTCTGCCTGTCAATGCAGGGGACATGGGTCTGTGCCCCGGTCCGGGAAGATCCCACAAGCCACGGAGCGGCTAGACCCGTGAGCCATCGCCACTGAGCCTGTGCGTACGGAGTCCGTGCTCTGCAATGGAAGAGGCCACAACAGTGAGAGGAACGTGTACCGCAAAAAAAAAAAAAAAAAAAAAAAAAAAAAAGTATGAAATTAGAACACTCCCTAACACCATACACAAAAATAAACTCAAAATGGATTAAAGATCGAAATGTAAGGTCAGAAACTATCAAACTCTTAGAGGAAAACATAGGCAGAACACTCTATGACATAAATCACAACAAGATCCTTTTTGACCCACCTCCTAGAGAAATGGAAATAAAAACAAAAGGGACCTAATGAAACTTCAATGCTTTTGCACAGCAAAGGATACCATAAACAAGACCAAAAGACAACCCTCAGAATGGGAGAAAATATTTGCAAATGAAGCAAGTAACAAAGGATTAATATCCAAAATTTACAAGCAGCTCATGCAGCTCAATAACTAAAAAACAAACAACCCAATCCAAAAATGGGCAGAAGACCTAAATAGACATCTCTCCAAAGAAGATGTACAGATGGCCAACAAACACATGAAAGAATGCTCAACATCATTAATCCTTAGAGAAGTGCAAATCAAAACCACAATGAGATATCATCTCACACCGGTCAGAATGGCCATCATCAAAAAATCTAGAAACAATAAATGCCGGAGAGGGTGTGGAGAAAAGGGAACACTCTTGCACTGTTGGTGGGAATGTAAATTGATACAGCCACTATGGAGAACAGTATGGAGGTTCCTAAAAAAACTACAAATAGAACTACCATATGACCAAGCAATCCCACTACTGGGCATATACCCTGAGAAAACCATAATTCAAAAAAAGTCATGTACCAAAATATTCATGGCATATACCCTGAGAAAACCATAATTCAAAAAAAGTCATGTACCAAAATATTCATTGCAGCTCTATTTACAATAGCCAGGACATGGAAGCAATCTAAGTGTCCATCAACAGATGAATGGATAAAGAAGATGTGACACATATATACAATGGAATATTACTCAGCCATAAAAAGAAATGAAACTGAGTTATTTTTAGTGAGATGGATGGACCTAGAGTCTGTCATACAGAATGAAGTAAGTCAGAAAGAGAAAAACAAATACCGTATGCTAACACATATATATGGAATCTAAGAAAAAAAAGAAAAAAAATGTCATGAAGAACTTAGGGATAAGATGGGAATAAAGACACAGACCTACTAGAGAATGGACTTGAGGATATGCAGAGGGGGAAGGGTAAGCTGTGACAAAGTGAGAGTTGCATGGACATATATACACTACCAAACGTAAAATAGATAGCTAGTGGGAAGCAGCCACATAGCACAGGGAGATCAGCTTGGTGCTTTGTGACCACCTAGAGGGGTGGGATAGGGAGGGTGGGAGGGAGGGAGATGCAAGAGGGAAGAGATATGGGAACATATGTATATGTATAACTGATTCACTTTGTTATAAAGCAGAAACTAACACACCATTTAAAGTAATTATACTCCAATAAAGATGTTAAAAATAATACAATAAAAGAACAGCAAAACATACCCAAAGCAGGCTGAAGAAAGAAAATAAAGATAAGAGCAAAACTCAATAAACAAAGAAAATCAATGGACTCAAAAACTGGTTATTTGAAAATCTCAATAAAATTGATAAATCTATAGCAATATGATGAAGAAAAAGGAAGACAAAAATTATCAGCATCAGAAATGAAAGATAGGATATCAATACAGGTCCTGCAGACATTAGACAGTTAATAGGGAATACTACCATCAATTCTTTGCATGTAAATTCAACAACATAGAATAGACCAACTAATTCATCAAATGCAGAAATTCCAAAAGTCACACATGAAATAGATAAGAAACAGTATTGTAACTGTTAAAGTGATTGAATTTGTAGTTTAAAATCTTCTGGAAAAGAAATGCCCAGGCCCAGATGGTCTTACTGGTAAATTCTGCCAAACATTTAAATAATTAATGCCAGTTCTACACAACTTCTTTCATAAAATAGAAGAGGAAATACCATATGAGATCTCGACTTCTCTGATTCTAAAACCAGACAAAGACAAAAAAAATCCTACAACAAATTATCTCACAATATTGAGAATCTCTTCAAAAAGTTCTTCAAAACAAACTTCTTCAAAAATTATCAGCAAATAAAGAAACTTCTCTAAGAGAAAAGAAAAGGCCACTACTAGAAACAAGATAAGTACAAATGGAAAAGCTTACCAGTAAAGGCAAACTTGAAGTAAAGGGTGGAAATCATCTGCACGCAAATATATCAAAACCAGCAACTGTGAAGAGAGCACAAATGCAGGATATTGGAAAGGCATTTGAAATTAAAAGTCCAGCAACTTACAACAATCTTGTTCATATACAGACGGCTCTATCAAAACCTCATGGTAACCACAAACCAAAACTTTGCAATAGATATACACAAAAAGAAAAAGGAATTGAAACACAACACTGAAGTTAGTCATCATATTACAAGAGAAAAGAACAAAAGAGGAAGGGAAGAAAAAAGACCTATAAAAACAAATCCAAAATAATTAAGAAAATGGCAATTGCAGCACACATATTGATAATTATCTTAAATGTAAATGGATTAAATGTTTCAACCAAAAGATATAGACTGACTGAACAGATACACAAACAAGTCCCATATATATGCTGTCTACAAGAGACCCACTTCAGATCTAGGGACACATACAGACTGAAAGTGAGGGGATTCAAAAAGGTATTCCATGCAAATGAAAATCAAAAGAAAGCTGCAATAGCAATACTCATATCAGACAAAAATGAACTTTAAGATAAAGACTGTTATAAGAGACAAAGAAGGATACCACATAATGATCAACGGATCAAACCAAGAAGAAGGTATAACAATTGTAAATATATATGCACCCAACATAGGAGCACCCCAATATATAAGGCAAATATTAACAGCCATAAAAGGAGAAATTGACGGTAACACAATAATAGTGGGGGACTTTAACACCCGATTTTCATCAATGGACAGATCATTCAGACAGAAAATCAATAAGGAAACACAGGCCTTAAATTACACAGTAGACCAGGTGGACTTAATTGATATTTATAGAGCATTCCATCCAAAAGCAGCCAAACACACATTCTTCTCAAGTGCACATGGAACTTTCTCCAGGATTGATAACACACTGGGCCACAAAGTAGGCCTCCGTAAATTTATGAAAATTAAAATCATATCAAGCATCTTTTCTGACCACAATGTTATGAGATTAGAAATCGATTACAGGGAAAAGAAAAACTGTAAAAAAACACAAACATGTGGAGACGAAGCAATATGCAACAAAACAACCAATGGATCACTGAAGAAGTCAGAGAAGATCAAAAATTACCTAGAGAAAAATGACAATGAAAGCACTACAATCCAAAACCTGTGGGACATGACAAAAGCAGTTCTGAAAGGGAAGTTTATAGCAATACAATCTTACCTCAGGAAACAAGAAAAATCACAAATAAACAACCTAAACTTACACCTAAAGGAATTAGAGAAAGAAGAACAAACAAAACCCAAAGTTAGCAGAAGTAAAGAAATCAAAGATCAGAGTAGAAATCAGTGAAATAGAGATGAAGAAAACAATAGCAAACACCAAGGAAACTAAAAGCTGGTTTTTTGAAAAGATAAACAAAATTGAAAACCTTTAGGCTGACTCATCAAGAAAAAAAGAGAAAAGATTCAAATCGATGAAAAAGGAGACGTTACAGCAGACACCACAGCAATACAAAGTATCATAAAAGACTACTACAAGCAACTATATGCCAATAAAATAGACAACCTGGAAGAAATGTACAAATTCTTCTTAGAATTCTTAGAAGTACAACCTTCCAAGAGTGAACCAGGAAGAAATAGAAAATATGAACAGATCAATCACAAGTACTGAATTTGAAACTGTGATTTAAAAACTCTCAACAAACAAAAGCCCAGGACCAGATGGCTTCACTGGCAAATTTTATCAAATATTTAGAGAAGAGTCAACACCTATCCTTCTGAAACTATTCCAAAAAATTGCAGAAGAATACTCCCAAATTCATTCTATGAGACTACCATTACTCTGATACCAAAACGAGACAAAGATACCACAGAAAAAGAAAATTACAGGCCAATATCACTGATGAACACAGATGCAAAAATCCTCAACAAAATACTAGCGATCCAAATCCAACAACATATTAAAAGGATCATACACAGTGATCAAGTGGGATTTATCTCAGAGATGCAAGATTTTTCAGTATCTGCATACCAATCAGTGTGATACACCACATCAACAAATTGAAGAATAAAAACCATATATCAACTCAATAAATAGAGAAAGCTTTTGAAAATGTTCAACACCATGTATGATAAAAACTCTCCAGGAAGTGGGAACATACCTCAACATAATAAAGGCCATCTACAACAAATCTATAGGTAACATCATACTCAATGATGAAAAGCTTCAAGCATTTCCTCTGAGAGCAGGAACAAAACAAGGATGTCCACTTTCACCACTTTTATTCAATATAGTTTTGGAAGTCCTAGCCATGGCAATCAGAGAAGAAATAAAAAGGAATCCAACTTGGAAAAGAAGTAAAACTATCCCTGTGTGCAGATGACATGATAGTATACATAGAAAATACCAAAGATGCTACCAGAAAACTACTAGACCTCGTCGATGATTAAGTTGCAGGATACGAAATTAATACACAGAAATCCTTTGCATTTCTATACACTAACAACAAAAGATCAGAAAGAGAAATTAAAGAAACTATCCCATTTAGCAACACATCAAAAAGAATAAAATACCTAGGAATAAACCTACCTAAGGAGACAAAAGACCTGTACTCTGAAAACTATAAGACCCTGATGAAAGAAACTGAAGATGACACAAACAGATGGAAAGATATACCCTGTTCTTGGACTGGAAGAATCAATATTGCCAAAATGACTATACTACCCATGGCAATCTACAGATTCAATGCAATCCCTATCAAATTACCAATGGCATTTTTCACAGAACTAGAACAAATAATCTTAAAATTTGTATAGAGACACAAAAGACTCCAAATAGCCAAAGCAGTCTTGGGAAAGAAAAACAGAGCTGGAGGAATCAGGCTACCTGACTTCAGACTATAGTACAAAGCTACAGTCATTAAAACAGTATGGTACTGGCACAGAAACAGAAATATAGATCAATGGAACAGGACAGAAAGTCCAGAAATAAACCCATGCACATATGGTCAATTAACCTATAACAAAGGAGGCAAGACTATACAATAGAGAAAAGACAGTCTCTTCAATAAATAGTGCTGGGAAAACTGGACAGCTATATGTGAAAAAAAAGTGAAACTGGAACATTCTTTAACACCATACACAAAAATAAGTTCAACATGGATTACAGACCTAAGTGTTAGAACTGGATACTATAAAACTCTTAGAGGAAAACATAGGCAGAACACTCTTTGACATAAATCACAGCAATATCTTTTCTGATCCACCTCCTAGAGTAATGGAAATAAAAACAAAAATTAAAACATGGGACCTAATTAAACTCAAAAGCTTTTGCATAGCAAAGGAAACCATAAATAAAACAAAAAGACATCCCACAGAATGGGAGAAAATGTCTGCAAAAATTGCAACTGACAAGGGATTAGCCTCCAAAATTTATAAACAGCTCATGTGGCTCAATATCAAAAAAACAACACAATCAAAAAATGGGCAGAAGATCTAAATAGACATTTCTCCAAAGAAGACATCCAGATGGCCAAGAGGCACATGAAAAGATGGTCACCATCGCTAATTACTAGAGAAATACCAATCAAAACTACAATGAGGCATCACCTCACATGGGTCAGAATGGACATCATCAAAAAAGTCTACAAACGATAAATGCTGGAGAGGGCATGGCGAAAAAGGAACCCTCCTACAAGGTTGCTGGGAATGTAAATTGGTGCCGCCACTATGGAAAACAGTAGGGAAGTTCTTAAAAAACTAAAAATAGAGCTAACATATGATCCAGCAATTCCACTCCTGGAAATATATCTGGAAAAGATGAAAACTCTAATTCAAAAACATACATGCATCCCAATGTTCATAGTGGCACTATTTACAAGAGCCAAGACATGAAAATAACCTAAGTGTCCAATGTCATATGAATGGATAAAGAAGATGTGGTATATATACACAATGGAATACTACTCAGCCATCAACAAAATGAAATAATGTCATTTGCAGAAACATGGATAGACCTAGATATTATCATACTAGATAAAGTAAGTCAGAGAAAGACAAATGTTATATGATATCACTTATATGTGGAATCTAAAAAAATGATACAAATGTACTTATCTATAAAACAGAAGTAGACTCATAGTCATAGAAAACAAACATACTTACCAAATGGGAAGGGGGGGAGGGATAAATTAGGAGTTTGGGATTAACATATACATACTACTATATATAAAAAAGATAAGCCACAAGTATCTACTGTATAGCACAGGGAAGTATATTCAATATCTTATAATAACCTACAATGGAAAAGGATTTGGAAAAAAAAAATATATATATATATAACAGAATCAGTTTACTGTACACCTGAAACATTGTAAATCAACTACACTTCAATTTAAAAAGAAAAGAACAAGCAGGAAGATGGTCTTTTAAAGGCTAGTTTGCTTAAAACCCTTTCACATATATGATAAGTTTGCTCTTAAAAATAGCTCAGGAGTATAAAAACTGCAATATCTCTTATGATCCACATGATCCACAGTTGGTTAGTAACAGAAGAGAATCCAATTCTGGATCACTCCAAGTTCAACTACTTTTCTCTCAAATCATCAAAATGAATTGTACATAGTGGTACAGAATGTGACCAAGTGATATGATTTCAAGTCCTTTTCATTGCCCCAATTCACCATTTCTTACAGGCTTCTGAGATGTCATTGGCAAGAACTTTCTTCTCTTAACCTAAATCTTTGACTCTATTTGATATGAGTGCCTGCAATGTAAACAACATTTTAAGCCACCATAAGTAATTCACATCTTAGTGACAAGGAAAGATCTGAGACCAGTGCCAATGAGAAAATGGATTTTATATACTATTTATGTATTATCTAGTGGGGCATACATTTTAAAAAATTTCTTGTAACACTTTTTAAAAAAATTTTATTTATTTATGGCTGCATTGGGTCTTCGTTGCTGTGTGCAGGCTTTCTCTAGTTGAGGCAAGTGGGGGCTACTCTTCATTGTGGTGTGTGAGCTTCTCGTTGTGGTGGCTTATCTTTTTGTAGAGCATGGGCTCTAGGCACTCAGGCTTCATTAGTTGTGGCACATGGGCTCAGTAGTTGTGGCTCACGGGCTCTAGAACACAGGCTTACTAGTTGTGGTGCACAGGTTTAGTTGCTCTGCAGCATGTGGGATCTTCCTGGACCAGGGCTCAAAGCCGTGTCCCCTGCATTGGCAGGCAGATTCTTAATCACTGCGCCACCAAGGAAGTCCCAAGTGTGACATACATTTGCATCAGCCTAATCAATGCATTTACTCCTGTAACAAATTTACATGAAAATCTAAGATATAAAGAAAAGACTTCTGATAAGTGTGGAAAATGAGCAAAGGGAGTTAGTTTTATGTTTCAATAATTTAATGTCATCAAATTCTGAAAACCTGATGTACTATCTCTGCAACAGGGTTATAATTACCAGGTTATTACTCTTATAAATGGAAAATTTTAAATAACAGATGAATGTTTAGATGGTTCTGATCACTTTTGAGCAATCAAAAGGAAAAGGCCATATGATATGAGTGTAATGATGACAGACATTGCTAACTTCCCATTTTTGCCAGGGTTGTTCCCTTTCTTTTCATCTCTATAATCAGGGCTGCAGTTACACAGCTTGGTGTTCACTGGGTTACTCTGAGCATTAAATAACTAAAGTTCTCAATAAAATGCCAGCTACAGGAAATGGTAAAAGTACTAATTTATAATCAGATGTTAACATGTCAAAATGCACGTTGTAATAATGAAAAATTAGTCAACATAGCAAAGTTAAGGAACTAATGCACGAGAGGTAGAATGTTTAAAAATCCTTAAAATAAAAGAAAAGGCCAAATAAAGCCCAGAACTAGTGGCATAAATAGACATCAGATAGTTGATGGTAGACGTAAGTCCTTATTACTGCAATTGTATTAAATGTAAAATAACTAAATAGTTGAATTAATAGACAATGATTAATAAATTAGGTTTTTAAAAAGTCCCTCCATCATACTTTGGAGTTCTGCAGAAGCAGAAACCGCACTGAGGAATCAACTGCAAGTAGTTTATTGGAAGATGCAGGGAACATGAGTAGGAGAGGAAAATGAGATACAGGGAAGGCAAGGCAGCCTTTAAAGTGGATGCTATTAAGCCAGCTACAAAAGGACATGATTGGTGCTTAATCCAGTGAGGAAATCCTAGAATTTAGTGCAAAATGCATAACGTTACCAAAGGTCAAGGGAGCTGAAGTATTCATACTCCCACACCTGTCAGTCATTGGCTAAAGACTGCCTCTGGGGAGTGTTAACTCTCAGGTACTTCCTGACACCTGTGTCTATGGACAAAGTGAGTGCTGCAGCCTAAGGGTAGCCCTCAGAAGAAGATGCAAGTGCTGGTTGTTGGAAGATAGGCTGGCACGCACAGAAATGGTAGAATGATCCAAGGGAACATGGATGGAGCATATACAGCATCTGCTATAACAACTACAATACATGCATCTTACCTCTTAGGATACAAAATGGTTGAAAGCAAAAGGTTGAAAAAACCTCTCTCTCAGAGAAACAATGAGAAGGAAGCTGTTTGGGCTGTATAGCTGTATTAATATCAGATAAAATAGAATTTAAAGCAAGAAGAACTACCAGAGAAAAGAAGACTATTTCATAACGATTAAAAAACAAAGTCTACTGGAGGATACAACAACTCTAAATTTATATGCTTCCAATTACACAGCTTCACAATATATAAAGTAATTTAGGACAACAGGAGAAAATATACAAATCACTGCCAGAGGTTTTAACAACTCTTTTAGTAGCTAATAGAACCAACGGATACAAATCACAGAATATTTGAATAATATAATTAATAAATTTGAGGTAAGTGACACACATAAAACATGACACCAAATAACTACAGAGTCTATAATCATTTCATGTAGAAACAAAATATATTCAAAAATTCCTTACATGGCTGACCTTAAAGGAAGTCTCATTAAATCTCAAAAGTCATATACAGTATGTTCTCTGAACACAGTGGAATTAATTTTAAAACTAATAAAAATAACTAGAAAAAAACCTTAAATGTTCTAAATATGAATCCCTTTTCAAAAAGTTGATAGATCAAAGAAATCACAATAAAAATTAGAAAATATTTTGCTAAAATGGTCATAAAAATATGGCATATGGAAATATGTGAGAAACAGTTAAGCTCATGGGAAGTGGTTATAGCCTTAAAAGTATATATTAAAAATGAAGACATGCTAAAAATCAAGAAGCCATCACAAGGATATAGAAAAGGAATGGCAAATAAAATCTAAAGGAAATGGAAGGAAATAAAGAGCAGAAATTAATGAAATAAGAAAATACCCAATCAAGAAGACCAGCAAAGGCATTTCCAAGAGCCCATTTGAAGTTGGTGGCTATAAATATAATGTCAGTGTGAATGTATATTTTCCATTAAATCCAGTTTCTCAACTGCAGGTAACGAGCAAATAAAGAGTTGTCTACCTAATGTTGATGCTTTTCCAAAAAAGAACTGAAAGATGAGAATGACAGGAGATAGGAGATGGTATATGAAAGGGGGTTCTGGTACTGAAACCATTATAGCTAAAGCAGGTAAGAATAATATAAAGAAATGGAGGTGGTGGTAAAGGATGTAATTAATATCAATGGATTGAATGAAAATGGCAGTGTGAAAGTGGAAGGGCTTCAAACTGAGTCATGAATGGAATGGAGTAGTTTTTACTAATGTTGTTTTTTGTGTCATGACTGGGAATAAACTGAGTCACAGTGAAAGGGTTTGATGGCTCAGAGTAAAGGTATGAGATTTGGCCAAAAGTACAGAATACTTAGAGTTATAAAGAGTTAAATGTTAATAAGGAAATCATCACTTCCATAATCACTGTAACTTCAGCCATGAATTGTACAAGGTAAAAATCTCATGTAACATTGAAAAAGTATATGTATATATGTGTATATATTTACATAACTGAATCACTTTGCTATATACCAGAAACTAACACAACATTGTAAGCCAACTATACTTTAATAAAAAAAAGGCAAAAATAAAATCTCAGATAACACAAACATCCTTTATATTTACTCCCCCAACCCCTTTACGTATATCCTAAGGATTTTATGGGACATATCTGTGGCTTCTTCCAATTTATATTAGCAGTGCCCCTTTCAGGTAGTCTTTATGAAATCTTCTAACTTAATGACTGACTACAAGGTTCCCTTTCCCTTCTCTGTTTAGCTTCTCAATGTCTCATTTTCTATACCTGAAAGTTCATGAGCATGATTTGCTTTCATTTTTAAAGAGGCTTACTAAAAAATACTGAATAAGACTTCAAAATAATTGTTATTTATTGCCACCATAAGATGTAATAAAAATGTTTTTTTAAAAACAACCATTGGTGGTCTTATCTTGTGCACTGGCAAATAATATTCCTGGATTTATTCACTCATTCACGTAATAAATATTTATTGAGTTCCTTTTATACAACAGGTCATTTTCTAGATAATAAGGGGTAATAGTGAATAAAACAGACCAGAGTCATGTTCATATGATTATATTTTATTTGGAAGAGATCTATGATAAAAATAAATAAAAGTCAGTGGAGTTGAGTGCTATAACGAAAGTTAAAGGAAGATAAAGGGATAGACGAAAGAGTTAGTGTCTTCTTTTAGATAAGGTGGTTGAAAAAGACCTCACCGAAGAGGCAACTTTAGAATAGAGACCAAAATAAAATGAGGTAGTAAGTCATGTAGATAAGGAGGAGCTTGTAGATCAGAGAAGGGTCCCCAGGATATGCAAAGACCTGAGACAGAAACGTGGCTCACTGTGTAATGAATGGAAAGGAAGCTAGTATGGCTGGTACAGTGAGCTCAGGGGTGAGTGTTAGGAATAAGGTAAGAGAAGAGAAATTGGAGTCTGGATAAATCAATCATATATGACCTTGAGGTTAAGGAGTTTGCAATTTATTCTGGGGGAGCTGGAAAAGTTTTGGAAAATTTTGAACAGAGGAGTCACTTGATTATTATTGCATTTTTTAAAGAACTGCTCTGTTTTGTTTGGAGAGATGAGATTGTAAGGGGACAAAAATGAAAGGACAGGGACCAGTCAGAAAGCTATTGCAGTAGTTCATTTGAAATAATATCTTGGTATCAGGAGAGGTATGAAAAGTAATGGGATTCTAGCTATATTTCAAAGAACAGACACATTTGGACACCAAACTGAACTGGGATTGTGAGAAGAGAGGAGGAATTGAGAGAGAAGGAGAAGAATCAAAGATAATTCTTAAGTTTTTTGGCCTTGAGCTACTGGGTAAACAATTTCCTTTTACTAAAATGGGGATAATTCTGAGAAAAGCAGAGTAAAAGACTTGAGGTTTTGGTAGATTGAATTTGAGATTTTCAGGTGTAGAGATTCAATGAGTCTGAATATCATTGGAAAGATTGGGGCTCAAGATGATATTGAAAACAACTAGACTTGATGAACACAACAGAAAGAAAAATCTGATCATTGAGACTTGGGGATCTGTGATATTGAGAGGTTATAAAGATGAGCAGATTTACCAAAGGAGACTGGGAAGGAACAGTGACAGTGTGGAGGAGGGGGGACATATTGTCCTGGAGGCTAAATAAAGTATTCAAGAAGGAATGATCAAGCATGGTCTTTGCTATTATGCAATCAAATAAAATGAAGATTACAACTAAGTCAGTGGAATTGGCGATATGAAGTTTATCGGTGACAAAAGATTTAGTGAGTTAGTGGGAAGAAAAACTTACTGGAGTAAGTTCAAGAAAGAAATAAAGGAGAGAAAACAGAGACAGTGAATATAGACAAGATTTTTTAGGACATTTTCTCTAAAATGAAGCAGAAAAATGGGTATCCAAATAGAGATATGGGAGCAAGATAATTTTTTAAATAAAAGACTGATAAGAATAATCTAGTAGGAAGGGAACAATCAATTCTTCAGGAGGGAAAAGGAACAACTGCAGGAACAATGTTCTTGACTAGGTCAGAGGAAATGTCATTCACTGCACAAATGGAGAAATGGACATCAAATAGGATAATGAAGAGTCATTCATTCTAACTGGAGTAAGGCAGGGTATACGGGTTCAGATACAGGTAGGGAGTTTTAACGTTGGACCTAGGTAAGCACTCCTTCCTTATTCTTGCCTTTTAGTAGTAAAATATGAGTCAAGGACATCAGCTCAGAATGGAGGGGGAATTTTATAAGTTTGAAGCATGAGAAGATATGAAACATTTGTCTCAGGAGGTGAGAGAATCAATTTACTTGGGAAATAGAGGATTCCTAGACAATCCTGATGACCCACTTGAGGTTGTAGCTGTGAATTTAAAGCGAGATCAGTCAAACTGGATATTTGTTTTTCTCCAACCATATTATAGGTGGTAGGTAGGTGGGAAGTTAAATATAACTTAGTGTTGAGGTCTTGCCAAGTTGGTATGACTGAAAAGAGAAATCGGAAACTAAACTGAGAGCGATGCCTGTGATTGGCCTATTAAAACAAAGCCAGTCATGGAAGAATGTGAGGAAATGAGTAAAACAAAGAGCTAAAGTGGGACTGTCAATGGATTGGAGTTCACAGTGGAGGATCAAAAATGGAGGAATGAGCTGTAAACATGGTAGTCTATGCAATGCTTGAAATTGAGATTTTAAAGAATGTAGCTACTGCAAATGATGATATCTATGGTTGGATCATAGAAATGGGTAGGTGATATATACCCATTTATATTACTGTACATCAACTATAATATTAATATTACTGTACATCAACTATACTTCAATTAAAATAAACTTTAAAAAATGGGTAGCTGATATAGGTTAGAAGACAAGATAATTGGAGGCAAGGAGACCTAGGATATGGGAGAGATCATTTTGTGATGGAAGAGGGTTAAGCGGGTAGTAAAATCTTCAACAGAAAGAGTAGGAGCACTCCCCAAAAGGACAGCAGAGGATTGCAGTAAATGTTAGTGCTGGTTATTATCTGATTATATGCATTCCAAGGGAACTGGCATATACGGGAAGTAGGAAGAAAAAGTGTCTGAAAGGAGTTGTGAAGAGCAAGCAGGTTATCTACTCAACCTCTATGTCCAGTGGCACATGGGGTGAGAGAAAATACAGCCACTATTCAAAATACTACAAGGGCAAGTAGCGCCTTCCAAAAAGAGCTAAATTTTAATTCAAGCAAGAAGTGAAACTGAACCTTAAAAGAAGAAGAGGAAGAAACAAAGGGCTTTATTAATGAGAGAGCCTGCATTATGGAGAAAGAATTTGGAGCATCAAGCTTGAATGTATGATCATGTCAGAGTAGAAGGCTGTACAAAACTTATGGAGTTGAGTGTCTAGAAAACGAAGGGTAAACATTGAATCTTGTGCTTTCAAAGTCCAGAAGGGACTGTGGTTTTGAAGGACTAAAGGGAATGAAAGGATCAGTCCTGATTGCCTCTGGGAGGAAGGTGGATAATTAATTCAATTATATACTATTTAATGTGTGACTGGTTTTAGGCATTTTGAAGTCGGTATTTCTTGCACAGGAGATAGTGCTTGTCTTGCCAGGAGTGATGCAGCACAGGGAGAAAGATTTTAAAGAGAGTCCTCTCCTTTAATGTATCTTTGATTTAACTGTTTTCCTGTAACCAATGTGACCTCAGCTCATTAAATTTTGTAATTAATGTATATCCCAAAGAGAAGTGTTCTAAATAAAATGACCAAAGAAGACATTGAATGCGTTCCAAATTCCAAACTGAAGAAAATCTTAATACTTCTGTTTCTAATTCCAGTTCGGCCAAACGAGTAATAGATTTGTTCACCATGTTTCCTCTATATTCCCTTGGTTTTCTAAGATAATCTCTAACAAAGCTCCTTGAAATGATTTGGCCTCAAATTAAAGTGAAAAAAAAATCACTCAACATTTCTAAAGCAACCTAGAAGCTTTTAATTCATGTTCTCTCTACCTTTGCCTTTTTTTCTTTACTTTCATTTTTTTTTTTTTCCCCTTTGAAGATGACAATGATTGAGATTTTCTGATTTTGAAACTTTATCCTAAGACTCTACTGTTGTTGTTGTTCTGGTCTTTGTTTCAAAGATTAGACATTTAAATTAAGCATCCTAATCAATTTAAAGCTTCTGATCCCAGGAGAAAAAAAAATACTGTTTTTATGAAAATCATCACGAGTTTAAGAACTAAGAACCAGGAAATCAATGACTAAAAAGATAACTTTGAGCAACTAGGACTTTCAATTCACTAGGAGTAGCACTCATGAACTTAAAGCACTGCCATGCATTTGTATCTTGATGTTCTCCAGGGACAAGGGGATCATCACAGAGCAGTATATCTGCAAGCTTTTGCTGAGGATCTACCATTAAGTATATAGATTTTCTTTAAGTTATTTTTATGGTAAAAAGTAGTACTTATCAAAGTTTAGGAAAACCTCTTTGTTGCTCCTTTTGTTTATGGTATAAAATACAATTGACTTTTTAATGGGTTCAGTTTCTCACTAAAGTCTTGCTTTCCTTTGAAAAGAGTGTTTCAGGTAGGTTCCCCCCCCATCACTTCCACGAATACAGAAATAATTTTTGCATAAAATTTAGAGTAACACACAGAAAAAACAAAAATAAGTATTATATACATTAGCATTTGTTTTTACCTTATTTGTTGCACATCTACTTGATGATCATCATAGGAATGAAAATAGAATCCCATATTTTTGATGACTGGTATACACTGAATGTCTCCTCATTCTTCTCCAAATCCTAACCTATTTGTTAATATGTTGTACAGAATTGTTGTATTTGTCTCAGTTTATTATACACTGTTTTCAGTCTTTTCAAAACCCCCTAGTTAGCTACTTATTGCATTTCTATTTCTTTATACCATTTTCTCTTCTCCTCCCTTTCCAAAGCCTGTTTCCATCTTAACATGAGTTTTTACCCTGAAGTGTATTTATCTGTAAGTTTCAAATGTTTATTTGTATATATGTGCATAAATAAGATATGGCATTGATTTATGTGTTGTTTTAAATTTCATTTTTACTTCTGATATATATCACTCTGTTTCTTACTTTCTTACATATAACAGTATGTTTTAAGCACTCACCTGTGCTGCTATAAGTAAATCTTGTTAATTTTTTTCTTACTTCTATATAGTATTGCATCTTAGGTAAGTATCTATCACATTTTATTTATCCTTTTCCCTAAGTGGCTACCAGGTTGGCTTCCAATGTTGAAGATAAATATTCTTTGTTTCTTTGTACTCCTATGTGAGAGTTTCTCTGAAGTATGAATACCCAGGCATGGAATTTTAGGATTCTAGGAAATACACATACTTAGTTTCACTAAGTACTGCCAAGGACTCTCTGAAATGACTATACCAATTATATTCATACAAACTCTGACAGCATGTTAATATTAGTGATTATTTATAACAGCATTTCAATTGCACATTATTTCCATTATTTCAATGGAAAGACATTAATTTTGATATCAAAACTCTGGAAATTTTTAATGTGAATGTGGACCTAAGAAATAAATTATTGGTTTTCATTTTCCTTATTCACTATCTGCAGACCAGCCTTTCACTCTTTGCTTGACTCAATCTGTAATAGTTAAGTTCAAACTCCTGTTAATTTCTAATTTTCAAGTTTGTGCATTGTGCTTCTCTTCTAGTTAAATGTTCCTTTAACCCAGAGTTTCTATTTTGATTATGGTTATTAGCATATGTAAATGTATATGCTGTGTTAAACGCCCCAGTGTCAGGTAAGATTTAGGGAAATACAGACATGTTGAAATTGTTTCATGACTTCAGTCATGACAGAAGTCTTTGATTATAGGAACAAAGAATTCATTGCTGCAATTTATAGCTAAATATAAGCAAATAACTCAAAGGATCCCAATTGTTTATTCAGAAATTAACAGTAATATAGCTAAAGTCTGAGATCTCTAATTTGTACAAGTATCATTTATTTTCAAAATGTGTGTTCTCTAAACAATGGCTTTTACTCTTTTAGATGCATGCACACCAAAATCGCCCTCCAACTGGAAAAAAATGTTCTTACATATAAAGGTTCCCCTAAAAGAAAATCGTTTGGTAGGACAATAGCAAAGATTGCCCTTTAATTTTGATTAAGCATTTGGGGTAACAATCCTACAATTCACAATTCAAGTACTGATATGAGGGGCTGGAAAAAAATGGGTGAAATTAGAAAAAAGAATAAAAAACAAGTTGGATACTCAAACATTGCTCAACTACTGTTTTTTGAGAATACTTTTTGCTTTAAAAACCATCATATCTTGAATAATAAAAGTATTTTCTATAATGGCTACAAGTCACGTCATTTTGATTCATAATAGGATTATTGACAGTAGCACAATTTGTTATAAGAATTGAGATTTCAAAATTCCTACACTTCTGAGTTAATTAATCTCAAATTTTAGGTATCTGACAGCGTTTATACTGCCATTTTATCAGTGTGTGTACCTGTGTGGGGGGTCAGCACAGAGAAAAGAAATAGGAGAATTTATAATGCCTTATACAAAAAAAGGTAATCAATAGCCATTTGTTGAATAAATAGATGTCCTTTATACCTTATTTAAGTGTGTATGTGTGACGGTTGCTGGTGGGGTGTTATAATAGGACATGGCTAAGGCCAGCATTAGAGTGTTAACACAAGGATGGGAGGTGGGGCTTTGGTCTTGTTAATCCTTTTTGTTGCGGGCCTCTCACTGTTGTGGCCTCTTCTGTTGCAGAGCACAGGCTCCGGACGCACAGGCTCAGTGGCCATGGCTCACGGGCCCAGCCGCTCCGTGGCATGTGGGATCTTCCCAGACTGGGGCAAGAACCCATATCCCCTGCATCGGCAGGCGGATTCTCAACCACTGCGCCATCAGGGAAGCCCGCTAATCCTTTTAAGGCAGCACTCTTAGGGTACAAGCGATCCACCCACCAGGAGAAGGATACAACAAAGTATTTGTAGCTTCCTGGAATCTAAGTTTTAATAAAAAGTCTCCCATGAGAAAAAAAATGGCTCATACCTTGGAAAATTTTTAAACTTCAAGTTTATACCCATCTCTTGGTATCAAAAACACAAATCCAAGAAACTAGTATAAAAATATCCCTCAGACACATGACAACTATAAACACAACTGCATATAGAGGGCCATTCCCACACCTCAAGCCAAATGAGATTCCTTCAGGAAAAAACTTGGATGAAAGCAAAATTGTTCTCAAACATTACAAAGTATAAACAGAAGCAGCTAACCAAAAAACAAGCAGACAAACATAAGAGGAAAATTAAAACATACTAGTAAGTTTGAATGAGAGAAGAACTTTTCTAAAAGGTTATAAAATGAATACGTTTTAAATGACTTGTTCTAAAAGAAGGGCCTAAATACATATAAGGCAAATTTTAAAGTTAAAGGAAATTTAGAAATAACTGATACAGTAATTGAAGTTTGAAACTCATTGAATAATTAGAAGCTGATTAATATGAGCTGAAGAACTAATTTGTGACCCAGAGGTAGATTCAAAACAAAACAAAAAGTAGACTAGAGCACATAAAATGAAGATATTTTAAAATATTTTTTTAAAAAGATTAATAGATATGGATGTTGAGTGACATAGTAGAATGAGGAAACGAAGTCTAATAGATTTCCCAGAAGGAAAAAAAAAAAAAGTTGAAGAATTAAATGAAATAACCTCAACAACATGCCTGTTATTAGAGTCAAAAATGCTAATTCCCTGTCCCTCTTACCCACTATTTCTTGCTTTCTAATTAAAAACTAAATTAAAATTTAAGATTATTTTTATACAAGCTCCCACAGACTGGTATCATAGTTTATGCCCAGGATTCTATGTATTTGTTCATCTTCATGAGGATGCTAGCAAATTGCTTTATTACTTCCATTTATCAGAAGTTGAGACTAAAATTCAGAGTATAATAATTTACATAAAATCATACAGCTGGGATTCAAATATACTTTACTCCAATGAATTCTTTTTTCACCTCTCTTTTGCAATTTTCTAATATTAATTACCATATTAAATAACAAGGAGGTTATTTCATCAAATTAGGCTCATGAAAAAAGGACTTTTATATAAAACAATGCAAAGTTCTTTACTGGAAGTAGAAATATGGAAAAAAAGAAATATGGACATGTATAGCACATGTTGAATTTATAAAATATTTTAAAATTGCTATAAAGTTGTTAAATGAGAAAATTCATTTTCCAGATATTTTATAAGACACAATTCATCCTGAAGCAATTTTTTCTTCTTTTTTATGTCAGAATTATAATGCTCTATAAACAGGTTTTCTAATGGATTTGCTGGCAGCCCCTTAAGACTTTCAGTGAACGCTACAATAGTTTGTGTTCTGGCTTGCTTTAATCACTTATGAAAATTTCTGTTGTATTTGCTCAGTGTGACAAGGTTTCCTTTCCAACTGAACACAAAACAAAAGGCTTGCGTGCAATCCTATGTATGCTTAGCCTCCCAGCTCTACTGCGTGTGTCCATTCCACTCATTCATTTATGTCTTTAATATTGCAAAACTACTATTTATATGCTAAGCATTGTACTTATTCCTGAGGATATTACAGTGAACATGAAAGACAGTTTTTGATCTCATGGAGCCTATCACCCAAAGGAGTGACAGGAAAAAAAAATCAAGAAGCAAAACATAAATTTTGATTAAGTGCTATAAAAGAAACAAAGAAGGTTCTGACATTATTTGGGTTTGACCTGTTTTGGATAAGATGATTAAAGGATGTCTAAGTACTGGTCATAAAGACAAGAAACCCATATTTTCTGAATCTTTTCCACATCAGTGGATGTTACTCTAACAGCCCTGATAATAATGGCTTACTATCCCCATTATGAGGATGGGGCAGCTTCATCACATGGCCATCAAATGCCTCTAGGCAGGCTGGACTTTTAAATGTGGGAAGATAAAAATGAAGCATTTTGCAATGGGCAACATATCGAGATTTAATTTTCTCTCTCTTCTCCTGCTCTTTTTATCTTCCTCACCATTGCCTTATTTTCCACCCACCCAAAATATCATGTTTATTATGTTCTACTCCACCACTTACTCTCTAACTCTGATTTCAGTCTTGGGACCCACCTCATCGCTCTGTGGCTATATGGTAGATTCTCCTTCCTATCTCCGTGTGTTTGCTCACATGTTCTATCCCACCTCAAAGACTCCTCTCTGTTTAACCCAGTCCTATTTTCCCTAAAAGGCAAATTTACCCAACAAAACGTGGCAAAGCGGAGTTTATTTATTCATTCATCCATCCGTTTATTCAACATACACCTAACACTAGGCAGTGTGCTAGTTCTAAGAAAATACTATGAAGAAAAAGAATATACCATAAAAATAATTTGTAAGACTTGATAAACACTCAAACAGGTTCTCAATTAATTCCAAGTATCAAATTTTGCATGTCTCGGGTTACTTGTCAAAGGAAAATATTAGAATTATTTGCAATCATTTGTGAAATGTTCCACATATTCCAAGAAAATGATTACTTAATAAAATCACAAATATACACACAGAAAGAAACTGCCATATATATTTTCCCATTACCACAAACATTTATCTTAAATTCAAATGTTTTTTTTGTGTGGGGGGGGTATGCAGGCCTCTCACTGTTGTGGCCTCTCATGTTGCAGAGCACAGGCTCTGGACGCGCAGGCTCAGCGGCCATGGCTCACGGGCCCAGCTGCTCTGCGGCATGTGGGATCTTCCCGGACCGGGGCACAAACCCGTGTCCCCTGCATCAGCAGGCAGATTCTCAACCACTGCGCCACCAGGAAAGCCCTTAAATTCAAATACTTTTATCAAATTAATATCCATTAATGAATTATGAAGTATATTTAGTGTTGCAACCAGCACTGTTTAAAAATGAAATTGGTTAAGAACAGAACAGGATAGAAAATGTTAGATCACACTGTGTGTGCTTTAATGTAAATTTTTATTCATGAATCTTCTTTCAAAACTGTACACGTGTGTACCTGGTTGAGAAGTAAAAATTAATATTTTGAGTGTGGGTAAGCATCAGTAAAGTTTTAAAGCCACTGTATTAAAAGCTGCTTAGGGGGAGGAGCTTCAAGATGGCAGAAGAATAAGATGTGGAGACCACCTTCCTCCCCACAAAAAACATCAGAAATACATCTACATGTGGAACAACTCCTACAGAACACCTACTGAACGCTGGCAGAAGACCTCAGACCTCCCAAAAGGCAAGAAACTCCCCACGTACCTGGGAAGGGCCAAAGAGAAAAGAAAAAACAGAAACAAAAGGATAGGGACGGGACCTGCACCAGTGGGAGGGAGCTGTGAAGGAGGAACGGTTTCCACACACTAGGAAGCCCCTTGGCGGGTCGAGACTGCAGGTGGCGGAGGGGTGGGGGAGCTTCGGAGCCATGGAGGAGAGCACAGTATCAGGGGTGCGAAGGGCAAAGCAGAGAGGTTCCCACACAGTGGATCGGTGCCGACCGGCACTCACCAGCCTGAGAGGCTTATTTGCTCACCCGCTGGGATGAGCAGGGGCTGGTAGCTGAGGCTCGGGCTTCGGTCGGATACCAGGGAGAGGACTGGGGTTGGTGGCGTGAACACAGCCTGAAGGGGGCTGGTGTGCCACAGGTAGCCGGGAGGGAGTCCAGGAAAAAGTCTGAAGCTGCCGAAGAGGCAAAAGACTTTTTCTTGCCTCTGTTTCTGGGTGCATGAGAGGGGATGAAGAGCACCACTTAAAGGAGCTCCAGAGACGGGCACAAGCTGCGGCTATCAGCACGGACCCCAGAGTGGGGCATGAGATGCTAAGGCTGCTGCTGCCACCACCAAGAAACCTGTGTGCAAGCACAGGTCACTATCCACACCTCCCCTCCCGGGGACCTGTGCAGCCTGCCACTGCCAGGGTCCCGTGATCCAAGGACAACTTCCCCAGGAGAACACACGGCTCGGCTCAGGCTAGTGCAACGTCACACCGGCCTCTGCGCAGACTTGCCCTGTATTCCGTACCCCTGCGTCCCCCAGCCTGAGTGAGGCAGAGTCCCCTAAGCAGCTGCTCCTTTAACCCCGTCCTGTCTGAGTGAAGAACAGACACCCTCAGGCGACCTACACGCAGAAGCGGGTCCAAATCCAAAGCTGAACCCCAGGAGCTGTGCGAACAAAGAAGAGAAAGGGAAATTTCTCCCAGCAGCCTCAGGAGCGGCAGATTAAATCTCCACAATCAACGTGATCTCCTGCAGCTGAGGAATACCTGAAGAGACAAGGAATCATCCCAAACTGAGGAGGTGAACTTTGGGAGCAACGATATATATATATTTTTTTCCCTTTTCCTTTTTTTATGAGCATGCATGTGTATGCTTCTGTGTGTCATTTTGTCTCTATAGCTTTGCTTTTACCATTTATCCTAAGGTTCTGTCTGTCCATTTTTTTTTTTTTTTTAGTATAGTTTTTAGCACTTGTTATCATTGGTGGATTTGTTTTTTGGTTTAGTTGCTCTCTTCTTTCTTTAATTTTTTAATTACTAAAAATATTTTTAAATTATTTCTAATTTTTTATTTTAATAACTTTATTCTATTTTATCTTCTTCTTGCTTCCTCTCTTTCTGTCCTTTTTCCCCTCCCTTTTATTCTGAGCCATATGGATGACAGGCTCTTGGTGCTCCAGCCAGGCATCAGGGCTATGCCTCTGAGGTGGGAGAGCCAACTTCAGGACAGTGGTCCACAAGAGACATCCCAGCTCCACGTAATATCAAACGGCGAAAATCTCCGAGAGATCTCCATCTCAACACCAAGACCCAGCTCCACTCAATGACCAGCAAGCTCTAGTGCTGAACAGTACTATGCCAAACAAATAGCAAGACAGGAACACAACCCCATCCACTAGCAGAGAGGCTGCCTAAAATCTTAATAAGGCCACAGACACCCCAAAACACACCACAAGATGTCGATGTCTTGAAAGACAAGACACCAGAAAGACAAGATCCAGCCTCATCCACAGACAACAGGCACTAGTCCCCTCCACCAGAAAGCCTACATACCCACTGAACCAAACTCAGACACTGGGGGGCAGACACCAAAAACAACGGGAACTACGAACCTGCAGCCTGAGAAAAGAAGACCCCAAACACAGTAAGCTAAGCAAAATGAGAAGACAGAGAAACACACAGCAGGTGAAGGAGCAAGGTAAAAATTCACCAGACGTAACAAATGGAGAATAGGCAGTCTACCTGAAAAAGAATGCACAATAATGATAATAAAGATGATCCAAAATATTGGAAATAGAATGCAGAAAATGAAAGAAACATTTAACAAGGAACTAGAAGAACTAAAGAGCAGACAAAGAGTGATGAACAACACAATAAATGAAATTTAAAATTCTCTAGAAGGGATCAATAGCAGAATAACTGAGGCAGAAGAATGGATAAGTGACCGGAAAGATAAAATAGTGGAAATAACTATTGCAGAGCAGAATAAAGAAAAAAATGAAAAGAATTGAGGACAGTCTCAGAGACCTCTGGGACAACACTAAAGGCATCAACATTCGAATTATAGGGGTCCCAGAGGAAGAAGAGAAAAAGAAAGGGACTGAGAAAATATTTGGAGAGATTATAGTGGAAAACTTCCCTAATACAGGAAAGGAAATAGTTAATCAAGTCCAGGAAGCACGGAGAGTCCCATACAGGATAAATCCAAGGAGAAACACACCCAGACACATATTAATCAAACTATCAAAAATTAAATACAAAAAAAAATATTAAAAATAACAAGGGAAAAACAACAAATAACATACAAGAGAATCCCCATAAGGTTAACAGCTCATCATTCAGCATAAACTCTCCAAGCCAGAAGGGAGTGGCAAGACATATTTAAAGTGATGAAAGGGAAAAACCTACAACCAAGATTACTCTACCCAGCAAGGATCTCACTCAGATTTGATGGAGAAATTAAACCCTTTACAAACAAGCAAAAGAGAAGAGAATTCAGCACCACCAAACCAGCTTTAAAACAAATGCCACAGGAACTTCTCTAAGCAGGAAACACAAGAGAAGAAAAAGACCTGTAATAACAAACCCAAAACACTTAACAAAATGGTAATAGGAACATACATATCATTAATTACCCTTAATGTAAATGGATTAAATGCTCCCACCAAAAGACATAGAAAGCTGGAGTAGCAATTCTCATATCAGAAAAAATAGACTTTAAAACAAAGACTATTACAAGAGACAAAGAAGGACACTACATAATGATCAAGGGATCAATCCAAGAAGAATATATAACAATTGTAAATATTTATGCACCCAACATAGGAGCACCTCAATACATAAGGCAAATACTAACAGCCATAAAAGGGAAAATCAACAGCAGCACAAGCATATCAGGGGACTTTAAAACCCCACTTTCACCAATGTACAGATCATCCAAAATGAAAATAAATATGGAAACACAAGCTTTAAATAATACATTAAACAAGATGGACTTAATTGATATTTATAGGACATTCCATTCAAAAACACTTTCTTTGTGTTTTGAAAGAAATACACTTTCTTCTCAAGTGCTCATGGAACATTCTCCAGGATAGATCATATCTTGGGTCAGAAATCAAGCCTTGGTAAACTTAAGAAAATTGAAATTGTATCAAGTATCTTTTCTGACAACAATGCTATGAGACTAGATATCAATTACAGGAAAAAAACTGTAAAAAACGCAAACACATGGAGGCTAAACAATACACTACTTTATAACCAACAGATCACTGAAGAAATCAAAGTGGAAATCAAAAAATACCTAGAAACAAATAATAATGAAAACATGATGACCAAAAACCTACAGGATGCAGCAGAAGCAGTTCTAAGAGTGAAGTTTATAGCAATACATTTCTACCTTAAGAAACAAGAAACATCTCAAATAAACAACCTCACCTTACACCTAAAGCAATTACAGAAAGAAAAACAAAAAAAACCCCAAAGTTAGCAGAAGGAAAGAAATCATAAACATCAGACCAGAAGTAAAAGAAAAAGAAATGAAGAAAATGATAGCAAAGGTCAATAAAACTAAAAGCTGGTTCTTTGAGAAGATAAACAAAATTGATAAACCATTAGCCAGACTCATCAAGAAAAAGAGGGAGAAGACTCAAATCAATAAAATCAGAAATGAACAAGAAGTTACAACAGACACTGCAGAAATATAAAGGATCATGTGATACTAGTAAAAGCAAGTAGATGCCACTAAAATAGACAACTTGGAAGAAATGGACACATTCTTAGAAAAGCACAACCTGCCGAGACTGAACCAGGAAGAAATAGAAAATATGAACAGAGCAATCACAAGCACTGAAATTGAAACTGTGATTAAAAATCTTCCAACAACAACAACAAAAAACCAGGACCAGATGGCTTCACAGGCGAATTCGATCAAACAGTTAGAGAAGAACTAACAGCTACCCTTCTCAAACTCTTCTGAAATATAGCAGATGGAGGATCACTCCCAAACTCATACTATGAGGACACCATCACCCTGATACCAGAACCACAAAGATGTCACAAAGAAACAAAACTACAGACCAATATCACTGATGAACATAGATGGAAAAATCCTCAACAAAATACTAGCAAACAGAATCCAACAGCACATTAAAAGAATCATACACCATGATCAAGTGGGGTTTATCCCAGGAATGCAAGGATGCTTCAATATACACAAATCAATAAACGTGATATAACCATATTAACAAATTGAAGGAGAAAAATCATACGATCATCTCAATAGATGCAGAGAAAGCTTAAGACAAAATTCAACACCCATTTATCATAAAAACACTGCAGAAAGCAGGCATAGAGGGAACTTTCCTCAACATAATAAAGGCCATATATGACAAACCCACAGCCAACATCATCCTCAATGGTGAAAAACTGAAACCAATTCCTCTAAGATCAGTAACAAGACAACGTTGCCCACTCTCACCACTACTATTCAACATAGTTTTGGACATTTTAGCCACAGCAATCAGAGAAGAAAAAGAAATAAAAGGAATCCAAATCAGAAAAGAAGTAAAGCTGTCATTGTTTGCAGATGACATGATACTATACATAGAGAATCCTAAAGATGCTACCAGAAAACTGCTAGAGATAATCAATGAATTTGGTAAAGGAGCAGGATACAAAATTAATGCACAGAAATCTCTTGCATTCCTATACACTAATGATGAAAAACCTGAAAGTGAAATTAAGAAAATACTCCCATTTACCAATGCAACAAAAAGAATAAAATATCTAGGAATAAATCTACCTAAGGGGACAAAAGACCTGTATGCAGAAAACTATAAGACACTGATGAAAGAAATTAAAGATACAAATAGATGGAGAGAAATAGCATGTTCTTGGATTGAAAGAATCAACATTGTGAAAATGACTCTACTACCCAAAGCAATGTACAGATTCAGTTCAATTCCTATCATACTACTATTGGCATTTTTCACAGAATTAGAACAAAAAATTTCACTATTTGTATGGAAGCACAAAAGACCCCGAATAGCCAAAGCAATCTTGAGAATGAAAAATGGAGCTGGAGGAATCAGGTTCCCTGACTTCAGACCATAGTAGAAAGATACAGCAATCAAGACAGTATAGTACTGGCACAAAAACAGAAATATAGATCAATGGAACAGGATAGAAAGCCCATAGATAAACCCACGCACATACGGTCACCTCATCTTTCATCAACATTGCAAGAATATACACAGTGGAAAAAAGAAAGCCTTTTCTAGTAGTGGTGCTGGGAAAACTGGACAGGTACATGTAAACGTATGAAATTAGAACACCCCACAACATCATACACAAAAAAAACCTCAAAATGGATTAAAGACCTAAATGTAAAGCCAGACCCTATCAAACTCTTAGAGGAAAACATAGGCAGAACACTCTATGACATAAATCACAGCAAGATCCTTTTTGACCCACTTCCTAGAGAAATGGAAATAAAAACAAAAGTAAACAAATGGGACCTAATGAAACTTCAAAGCTTTTGCACAGCAAAGGAAACCATAAACAAGACCAAAAGACAACCCTCAGAATGGGAGAAAATAGTTGCAAATGTAGCAACTGACAAAGGATTAATCTCCAAAATTTACAAGCAGCTCATGCAGCTCAATAACTAAAAAACAAACAACCCAATCCAAAAATGGGCAGAAGACCTAAATAGACATTTCTCTAAAGATATACAGATGGCAAAAAAACACACGAAAGAATTCTCAACATCATTAATCATTAGAGAAATGCAAATCAAAACTACACTGAGATATCATCTCACACCAGTCAGAATGGCCATCATCAAAAAATCTAGAAACAATAATTGCTGGAGAGGGTGTGGAGAAAAGGGAACACTCTTGCACTGCTGGTGGGAATGTAAATTGATACAGCCACTATGGAGAACAGTATGGAGGTTCCATAAAAAAACTACAAATAGAACTACCATATGACCAAGCAATCCCACCACTGGGCATATACCCTGAGAAAACCATAATTCAAAAAGAGTCATGTACCAAAATGTTCACTGCAGCTCTATTTACAAAGCCAGGACATGGAAGCAACCTAAGTGTCCATCGACAGATGAATGGTTAAAGAAGATGTGGCACATATATACAATGGAATATTACTCAGCCATAAAAAGAAACGAAACTGAGTTATTTTTAGTGATGTGGATGGACCTAGAGTCTGTCATACAGAGTGAAGTAAGTCAGAAAGAGAAAAACAAATACCGTATGCTAACACATATATATGAAATCTAAGAAAAAAAAATGGTCGTGAAGAACCTAGGGGTTAGACGGGAATAAAGACACAGACCTACTAGAGAATGCACTTGAGGATATGGGAGGGGGAAGGGTAAGCTGTGACAAGGTGAGAGAGTGGCATGGACATATATACACTACCAAACGTAAAACAAATAGCTAGTGGGAAGCAGCCGCATAGCACAGAGAGATCAGCTAGGTGCCTTGTGATCACCTAGAGGGTTGGGAGGGAGGGAGACACAAGAGGGAAGAGATATGGGAACATATGTATATGTATAACTGATTCACTTTGTTATTAAGCAGAAGCTAACACACCATTGTAAAGCAATTATACTCCAATAAAGTTGTTAAAAAAATTAAACTTCCCTTACAAATCATTCAAAAAATAATGAACATGGAAACAACCTAAATGTCCATTGATAGATGAATTGGAAAAGAATATGTGGTACATACATAAAATGAAATACTACTCAGCCATAAAAAAGAACGAAACAATGCCATTTGCAGCAACATGGATCCAACTAGGATGGATTTTCTTTTGATGAGAGTCAGAAGCCTGAAAGAGAAACCATTCCCTTGACTGTGTAATGCACATTAGAGAATAAAGCTCCTGTTTCTATGGTTAAAAAAAAAAAAAAAAAATTGCAGCAGTATATTTTTTGGATCTATCTCCTAGAGTAATGTTAATAAAAACAAAAATAAACAAATGGACCTAATTAAACTTAAAAGCTGCTGCACAGTGAAAGAAACCATAAACAAAATGAAAAGACAGCTCATACAGAAGGGGAGAAAATATTTACAAATGAATAACTGATAAGAGATTAATCTCCAAAATATACAAACAGCTCATGCAGCTCTACGTCAAACAAAAAACAATAACAAACACCTCAATGAAAAAATGGGCAGAGGATCTAAATAAACATTTCTCCAAAGAAGACATACAGATGGCCAAAAAGCACATGAAAAGATGCTCAACATCATTAATTATCAGAGAAATGCAAATCAAAACTACAATGAGGTATCACCTCACACCAGTCAGAATGGATATCATCAAAAAGTCTACAAGCAATAAGTGCTAGAGAGGGTGTGGAGAAAAGGATCCCTCCTACACTGTTGGTGGGAATGTAAATTGGTACAACCACTATGGAAACAGTATGGAAGTTCCTTTAAAAACTAAAAATAGAGCTACCATATGATCCAGCAATCCCACTCCTGGATGTATATCCAGAAAAGACAAAAACTCTAATTCCAAAAGATACATGCACACCAATGTTTAGGGCAGCACTATTTACAATAGCCAAGACATGAAAGCAACCTATCTGTCCACCAACAGATGAATGGATAAAGAAGATGTGGTATACATACACAATGGAATATTACTCAACCATGAAAAGTAATGAAATAATGCCATTTGCAGCAACATTTTTGGACCTAGAGATTATGAGACTAAGTCAAAGAAACATATCATATGATATCACTTATATATGTAATCCTAAAAAAAGGATACAAATAAACTTATTTACAAAATAGGCATAGAAAACAAACTTATAGTTACCAAAGGGAAAAGGACAGGAGGAATAAATTTGGAATTTGGGATTAACAGATAAACAGTACTATATATAAAATAAATAAGCAACAAGGACCTACTATATAGCACAGGGAACTATATTATCTTGTAATAACCTATAATGGAAAAGAATCTGAAAAATTATATATATGTATATTCTATCTAACTGATTTGCTTTTCTTTATACGTAAAACATTATAAATCAACTATACTTCAATAAAAAAAATTTAAGTCAATTAATATAATTGATCACATCAACAGGCTAAAAAAGAAAAATTACATATTATCAATAGATGCAGAAAAAGCATTTGACAATATCCAACACCAATCATTTAATAAACTCTCAACAAACTAGGCAGAGAGGAGAATTTCCTCAACTTGATAATTAACATCTACAAAAACCTACAGCTAGTATCAATCTTAATGGTGAGAAACCAGAAGCTTATCCAGTATGATAAAAAGAACAAGGCAAGGGTGTCTCCTTTCACTTCTTCTTTTCAACACTGTATTGAATATGCTAGCTAATGCAATAAGCCAAGAAAAGGAAATAAAAGATATACACACTGAAAAGGAAGAAATAAAACTGCAAACTGATGAAATGATCGTTTATGTAGAAAATCTTAAAGAATCAAAAAACTTCCTGCATCAAATAAGCGATTATAGCAAGGTTTCATTATATATGGTTAATATACAAAAGTCAGTTATTTTCAAACATACAGGCAATGAACAAATGAAATTTGAAATTAAAAACACATCGCCATTTACACTAGTACCTAAAAAATGAAATACTTAGGTATATCTAGTGAAATACATAAAATACCTATATGAAATATATCAAAGGAGAACTAAGTAAGTAGAGAGATATCCTATGTTCATACATAGGAAGGCTCAATATTGTCAAGATGTCAGTTTGTTCCCAATTTGTTTATAAACTCAATGCAATTCCAATCAAAATCCCAGCAAATTATTCTATGGATATTGACAAATTGATTCTTCTAAAGTTTATATGGAGAGGCAAAAGACCCAGAATAGCCAACTCAATATTGAATGAGAAGAATAAAGTTGGAAGACTGATGCTGCCTGACTTAAAGTCAGAGTCACTATACAGCCACAGTAACCAAAAGAGTCTGGGATTTTAGAAAGAATAGACTAATAGATCAATGGAACAAAATAGAGCCCAGAAACAGACTCATGTAAATACGGTCAACTGATCTTTGGCAAAGAAACAAAGGCAATATGATTGAACAAAGATAGTCTTTTCAACAAATGATGTTTGTTGGAACAAAAACAACGAAATGAACATGGACACAGACCTTACACGCTTGACTAAAATCAAATAAAAATGAATCACAGACCAAAATGTAAAACCTCGAACTATAAAACTAGAAGACAACACAGGAGAAAACCTAGATGACCTTAGGTATGACAAAGACTTTTTAGATATAACACCAAAGTCACAATCCATGAAAGAAATAATTAAGCTGGACTTCATTAAAATTAAAAACTTCTGCTCTGTGAAAGAAAATGTCACAAGTATAAGAAGAGAAGCCTTAGACTGGAAGAAAATATTTGCAAAAGACATCTGATAAAGGACTGTTAAAAAATTTAAAAGAACACTTTAAACTCAACAGTAAATAAACAACCCAATTTTAAAATGGGTCAAAGAGCTTAACAGCTACCTCAAAGAAAATATACAAATGGCAAATAAGCATGCAGGAAAAGATGCTCCACCTCATATTAAAATAACAACGCAATACCACTACACAACTATTAGAATGGTCAAAATCCAAAACCCTGACAAACCAAATGCTGGTGAGGATGTGGAGCACAGGAGCTCTCATTCACTGCTATTGTGAATGCAAATGGTACAGCCACTTTGGAAGTCAGTTTGGTGATTTTTTACAAAAGTAAACATAACATACTTTTACCATAAGATCCAGCAATCATGCTCCTCTGTATTTACCCAAAGGAGGTGAAAATTTCTATCAACACAAAACCTGAACATGGATGTTTATAGTAGCTTTATTCATAATTGCAAATCTTGGGAACAACCAAGATGTCCTTCTGTAGAGGTAAATTGATAAATAAAATGTGACATATATAATCAATAAAATGTTATTCAGCACTAAGGAAAAAAAAAAGAGATATCAAGGCATGAAAATACTTGGAGGAAACTTAAATGCAAATTACTAAGTGAAAGAAGCCAATCTCAAAAGATTACATCCTGTATGATTCTAACTATATGATATTCTAGGAAAAATAAAACTATGGATATAATAAAAGGATGAGTAGTTGCCAGGGGGTTGGGATGGATGAATAACCAGAGCTCAAGTGATTTTTAGGGCCATAAAAAATTCTTTATGATACTACAGTAGTGGATATATATCATTATAAATTTGTCCAGATCAGAAAGATGGCCAAGTAAGATGCCCCCCATTTATATTCTTTCTCAACAAAAATAATTTGTCATCCTTCCATGAACAAGTGTGCTTTTTGAGGAGTTTTGGGATCCAGGTAGGAGACTGTGAAAGCCTGGTGCATTTCAAGACTAAGGAATGCCATTTTGAGAAAGCAGGCTATTCCCTTCCATGAAGTTTCTCTAAGGTTAACCTTTTAGAAAGCCCTGGGTAATGTATAATAAATAGATAACAGACTGCTTGGGTGACTACATTTTCCTTTCTTGTGCCCAAATTCCTGCTCTTATGTTTTTAATTCACCGATAAAGAGTGAACTCATGAAATGCTAGACACCTCATCCTCAGACTCTAATAAAGACAGAGTCCCAGGTTCATACTTCCTCCCTCTCTCTCTATTTGCAACTTCATTGAGGGGTCGTTTGGTGTGCTGTATATTCTCCAGGACATGTGAGTAATAAATACTGTTCTTAAGTTCCATGAGGGTTGTTGCTGAGGTGATGTCTGCAATAATAATAACCACAAGTGGTGATTCAGCCACAACTTTGATCCTGGTTGGGGAGATGTCTGTGGGGCTGTCCACAAGTAGTATGGGCCCAGGCGAGTGCCTCAGGCATTTCTAGCCAATAGCATCACAATTGATATGCTGAGACCAATACAACAAGTGGTTTTACCAGTGGGTAGGGGAAATGGGGAGATTTTGGTCAAAGGGTACAAGCTTCCCATTTATAAGATGAATAAGTTCTAGGGATTTAAGATTCAGCATGGTGACTATAGTTACCAATACTGTACTATATACTTGAAAGTTGCCAGGATAGTAAATCTTAAATGTTTGCACCACACACAAAAAAACATAATTTAGGGGGCTGATGCATGTGTTAACTAACCTTATTGTGATAATTATTTTGTAATACATATGTTCATCAAATCATCACATTGTACATCTTAAACTCACACTATGTCATATGCCAATTATATGTCAATAAATCTAGAAAAATAAATTTGTCCAAACCCATAGAGTATACAACAGCAAGAGTGAACTGTAATGTAAACTATGGACCTTGGGTGATAATGACATGTCAATGTAGGTTCATCAGTTGTAAAAAATGTACCACTCTGGTGTGGGACGTTGATAATGAGGAAAGCTGTACATGTGTGGAGGCAGGGGACATATGGGAAATGCCTACACCTTCCTCTTAATTTTGTTGCATGAGAACCTTTTGCACTGGAATGTCTTGGGGTACTTAATAAAACTTAGACGACTAAGAGGTATAAGCCCAGGAATTTGCATTTTGGTAAGGTTTTCAGGTAATTCCTAAAGACACTAGTGTTCCCTTGGATGCCAGCATGACTTTCTTTCCTAGCTCCTTTAGGTCCTTACTGAAATAAAAACTTCTCCAAGATATCTTCTCTTACCACCCTATTTGAAACTGTAGGCTCCTTATTCTGAAATCCTGCATTCCTTATGCCCCCTTCCCTACCTTGTTTTTATCTCTAGAACTGATGACTATTGTAAACATATTTTATTAGTCATTTATTGGTTTATCTACGAATAAATCGGTTTCTCTCCCAATCCAATTCTTAACAACTAGAATGTAAACCCTTTGAGAAAGGGTTTCTGTTTTTATTATGTTTTATTCACTGCTGAATGCCCAATACCTTATAAAGCCCTTGAACATTAGTACTCAATAAATATGTTAAATAAATGAATCACTCCACCAAGTGTTTTAAGTTTATATACTTAAAATACTAACATTCTTGCACCTTTTTCTCTCCATCAAAAATAAATCTCAATTCTACCTCTTGCTCTTGAAAAAGAAAAAGCAATGTATAATTTGGATCTAAAGATGAAAGATTCCTTGAAATATGTCTTGTTTGTGTTCTTCACACCACAACCCAGCAGAAAGCTTCTGTGTTCTCTCTATATCAGCACCATCTCTGTGTATTTCTTTGATGTCAAGATCTGGGGTCAGAGACTGGGTGAGGATGAAAGTAAAGAAGAAAATTCAAGAAGTGTCAACCTTAATGGTAGCAATAAATAATGTCTGCAAAAAGCCACCTAAGAATAGATGGCACAGTCTGTGTAGGTGTATGTAAATGATATGCAAATCAGAATCTAATTTTAATGCAAATATATGTGTGGTCCTCCTAACTATTTCATGCACCTGGATAGAGCCCCTAGGAAAATTCTAGCAGAGAGAAATGTGCTCTTAGCAAAGTTTTAATGACTGGGTAGATTGGAGAGCAGAGGGTACCACACCTGGCATGCATTACAAGGTATGCTAGTTAGCTGCTAAAAACAAGCTCTTATATCTGGAATATTACTTTGAAGCTTTCGTGAGCAACCAGTTTGAATTGTGAACATCTTAACTTACCTGTTCTGTAAGTGAGTATGACCTTGCTTTGCCCCAGGCTAGTGGGAAGTGTTATCAGTTAACAATTTCTTTAAAGCAGGCACATGTAGGAATTTTTGAACTGGAGGTACTGCCAAATATAAATTATCCCAACTCAGTGCTATGGCCATATTTCATTACAAAACACAATCCAGCCTGTCTGGATTTGCATCCTACTAGTAGTATGAGCTCTATTTCTATGAAATGGAGAAAAACTGTTGGAAAAAAATTTATGGTAAGATGAGTTGAGGTCACTGTAATAATAGCTTAAATACAAGCAGAGTTGATAAGAGAAACAAAGATCCAAAGGAAATGTCTCAGTTCAAAGATGGTAAATGAGATAAAATGACCAAGCACCATTTTGCCTTATGACAGCACTGCATAGTTTGACCATTGCAGAGAATCACAGATAATCAAGAAACATATCAATTTATATTTTTATATTTCTATAACCCTTTATTATTATCAATGCTCTTCCAACTCTATTATCTCCACTGATTTTCATGACAACACGTAGCTAGTGTTCTGTTAAAAACTATTTTTTTAAAGTTTTTAAAAAGTAAATAAAACTTTTGTTTCTGGCATTATGACTAACTGGGTACTCTAGGGACCTTCCTGCAGCAAGACACCATGTATTGAGTAGGAGACATATTTTGTGGTATCACTAGTCTAACACGAGTAACTCTTAATATCCCCTCTTAAAAAACATTCAACAGTGTGAGAGAGGCATGGAGCTAGGGACAGATTTGCAGGTAGGAGATGCACGATTTCCCAGAGAGCAAATACCAGTAACCTTAATGCTATCAGGATATTGAGCTTTGAGCTAATTGTGTGGTAGGGCAACTTCCAGTACTCTTTCAAGTCAAGGGTGATGGAGGTTGATGTGACCCCAGTTTCTGGGTAGAAGTTTCTGACCACCAGCAGAAACTTGAGCAATTCTTCTAAGCCCATGCTATTCAAAATGTGTTCTATGGACAAACAGCAATACAGAGTAGAAACCCAGGCTCTCAGACCCCAACCCAAAACTATTGAATTATGATCTGTATTTTAATAAGTTCCTTGGGTGATTTTTATGCACATTATAGTTTGAGAAGAACTGTTGTAAAGGGAAATATTTCCTAATATGTGCCCACCAGACTGCAATTAAAATAAGACAATGAGCTCATAGTTATAGACAAAACAGTACATGAGAAAAAAGCCACTGTGAATAAAAGTCAGCAGGAAAAAAAAGCAGTATATGTAGTCCTCCAAGGACTGCATATTACATATGTCAAATAGCCTACACCAGATATGTATGAACCCACTAAGACGCAATCAAACAAATCAGTGAGCATGCAGTGGAACGTCAGGTAATGAACAAGTACGTTAGAACCCTAAAAATAAAGCTTCTAAAAATAAAAATATATCTAATTATTGAAATGAAAATGAAAAAGATCTCCTTCTGGGAGCCCCATGATACAAATATTAGCCAGTTTGATGTCACTGCATAAGTCCCTTAAGCTATCTTCACTTTTTAAAATACCTTTTTCATTTTGTCACTCTGATTGGTTGAATTCCACTGCTTTGTCTTTGAGTTGACTGATTCTTCTTCCTCACATCTGTTGTTAACCCCTTTAGTATATTTTTCAATTCAGTTATGGTATTTTTTGACTCTGACTTTTATTTGGTACTTTCTTATATTTCCCATCTTTTTGCTGAAGTTTTCAGTGTTTATCCACTCCTGTCCTGTCATTTAGCATCTTTATTATTCATTACTTTGAACTTAATCTTTTTAAGAAAAATAGATTCCATAAAACTGGAAACCAAAGGATAGCTGGAATAGATATACTTAGATAAAACAGACTTTAAAACAAAGACTGCAACAGGAGAAAAAGCAAGGCATTACATAATAAAGGGGTCAGTCCAACAAGAAGATATAACGTTTGTAAATATTTATGCACCCAACATAGAAGCAGCTAAATATATAAAGCAAACAGTAACAGACCTAAAGAGACAAAAAGATAGCAATAAAATAGTAATGAGGGGGAGACTGGTTCAAGATGATGGAGTAGAAGGACATGCGTTCACTGGCTCTTGCAAGAGCACCAGAATCACAACTAACTGCGGAACAATCATCGACAGGAAGACACTGGAACTCACAAAAAAGATACCCCACATTCAAAGACAAAGGAGAAGCCACAATGAGACAGTAGGAGGGGCGCAATCACAATAAAATCAATTCCCATAATTGGTGGGTGGATGATTCACAAACTGGAGAACACTTATGCCACAGAAGTCCACCCACTGGAGTGAAGGTTCTGAGCCCCACGTCAGGCTTCCCAACCTCGGGGTCCGGCAACAGGAAGAGTGATTCCTAGAGAATCAGACTTTGAAGGTTAGCAGGATTTGATTTCAGGACTTTGACAGGACTGGGGGAAACAGAGACTCTACTCTTGGAGGGCACACACAAAGTAGTGTGCACATCAGAACCAAGGGGAAGGAGCAGTGACCCCACAGGAGAAAGAACCAGACCTACTTGCTAGTGTTGGAGGGTCTTCTGCAGAGGTTGGGGGGTGGCTGTGGCTCACCATGAGGACAAGGACACTGGCAGCAGAAGTTCTGGGAAGTACTCCTTGGCATGAGCCATCCCAGAGTCCACCATTAGCCCCACCAAAGAGTCAGGTGGCCTCCAGTGTTGGGTCGCCTCAGGCCAAACAACCAACAGGGAGGGGACCCAGCCCCACCCATCAGCAGACAAGGGGACTAAAATTTTACTGAGCTCTGCCCATCAGAGCAACACCCAGCTCTACCCACCACCACTCCCTCCCACCAGGAAACTTGCACAAGCCTCTTAGACAGCCTCATCCACCAGAGGGCAGCAGGAGAAGCAAGAAAAACTACAATCCTGCAGCCTGTGGAACAAAAATCACATTCACAGAAGGACAAGCTGAAAACGCAGAGGGCTATGTACCAGATGAATGAACAAGATAAAACCCCAAAAAAACAACTAAATGAAGTGGAGACAGGCAACCTTCAAGAAAAAGAATTCAGAATAATGATAGTGATGATGATCCAGGACCTCGGGGAGAAAAATGGAGGCAAAGATAGAGAAGATGCAAGAAATGTTTAACAAAGACCTAGAAGAATTAAAGAATAAACAGAGATGAACAATACTATAACTGAAATGAACACTAAACTAGAAGGAATCAATAGCAGAATAACTGAGGCAGAAGAACGGATAAGTGACCTGGAAGACAGAATGGTGGAATTCACTGCTGCAGAACAGAACAAAGAAGAATGAAAAGAAATGAAGACAGCCTAAGGGACCGCTGGGACAACATTAAACACAACAACATTTGCATTATAGGGGTCCCAGGAGAAGAGAGAAAGGACCCGAGAAAATATTTGAAGAGATTATAGTCAAAAATGTCCCTAACATGGGAAAGGAAATAGCCACCCAAGTGCAGGAAGCGCAGAGAATCCCATACAGGATAAACCCAGGGAGAAACATACTGAGACACACAGTAATCAAACTGGCAAAAATTAAAGACGAAGAAAAATTACTGAAAGCAGCAAGGGAAAAATGAGAAATAACATTCAAGGGAAGTCCCATAAGGTTAACAGTTGATTTCTCAGCAGAAACTCTACAAGTCAGAAGGGAGTGGCATGATATATTTAAAGTGATGAAAGGGAAGAACCTACAACCAAGATTATCCTACCCGTCAAGGATCTCATTCAGATTTGACAGAGGAATCAACAGCTTTACAGACAAGCAAAAGCTAAGAAAATTCAGCACCACCAAACCAGCTCTAGAACAAATGATAAAGGAACTTCTCTAAGTGATAAACACAAGAGAAGGGACCTACAAAAACAAACTGATAACAATTAAGAAAATGGTCATAGGACCATACATATCAATAATTACCTTAAACGTGAATGGATTAAATGCTCCAATGAAAAGATACAGGCTCGCTGAAGGGATACAAAAACAAGACCTGTATATATGCTGTTTACAAGAAACCCACTTAAGACCCAGGGACACATACAGACTGAAAGTGAGGGGATGGAAAAAGATATTCCATGCAAATGGAAATCAAAAGAAAGCTGGAGTAGCAATACTCAGATCAGATAAAATAGACTTTAAAATAAAGAATGTTATAAGAGACAAGGAAGGACACTACATAATGATCAAGGGATCAATCCAAGAAGAATATATAACCATTATAAATATATACTCACCCAAAATAGGAGCACCTCAATGCATAAGGCAACTGCTAACAACTACAAAAGAAGAAACTGACAGTAACACAATAATAGCAGGGGAGTTTAACACCTCACACCAATGGACAGATCATCCAATAGGACATTCCATCCAAATACAGCAGATTACACTTTCTTCTCAAGGGTGCACGGAACATTCTCCAGGATAGATCACATCTTGGGTCACAAATCAAGCCTTAGTAACTTTAAGAAAATTGAAATCATATCAAGCATCTTTTCTGACCACAGCACTATGAGATTGGAAATCAATTACAGGGAACAAAACATAAAGAACACAAGAACATGGAGGATAAAAAATACGTTACTAAGTAACCAAGAGATCACTGAAGAAATCAAAGAGGAAATCAAAAAATACCTAGAGACAAATGACAATGAAAACATGACAATCCAAAACCTATGGGATGCAGCAAAAGCAGTTCTAAGAGGGAGGTTTATAGCAACACAAGCCTACCTCAAGAAACAAGAAAAATCTCAAGTAAGCAATCTAACCTTACACCTAAAGGAACTAGAGAAAGAAGAACAAACAAAACCCAAAGTTAGCAGAAGGAAAGATATCATAAAGATGAGAGCAGAAATGAATGAAATAGAAACAAGGAAAACAGTAGCAAACATCAATAAAACTAAAAGCTTGTTCTTTGAGAAGATAAACAAATTTGATAAACTGTTAGCTAGACCCATCAAGAAAAAGGAGAGGACTCAAATCAATACAATAAAAATGAGAAAGGAGAATCAACATTGTGAAAATGACTCTACTACCCAAAGCAATCTACAGATTCAATGCAATCCCTATCAAACTACCACTGGCATTTTTTACAAGCTAGAACAAAAAATGTCACAATTTATATGGAAACACAAAAGACCCCGAATAGCCAAAGCAGTTTGAGAATGAAAAACGGAGCTGGAGTAATCAGGCTCCCTGACTTCAGACTATACTACAAAGCTACAGTAATCAAGACAATATGGTACTGGCACAAAAACAGAAATATAGATCAATGGAACAGGATAGAAAGCCCAGAGATAAACCCACACACATATGGTCACCTTATCTTTGATAAGGGAGGCAAGAAGATACAGTGGAGAAAAGACAGCCTCTTCAATAAGTGGTGCTGGTGCTGGGAAAACTGGACAGCTACATGTAAACGTATGAAATTAGAACATGCCCTAACGCCATACACAAAAATAAACTTAAAATGGGTTAAAGACCTGCATGTAAGGCCAGACACTAACACTTAGAGGAGAACATAGGCAGAACACTCTATGATATAAATCACAGCAAGATCCTTTCTGACACACCTCCTAGAGAAATGGAAATAAAAACAAAAATAAACAAATAGGACCTAATGAAACTTCAAAGCTTTTGCACAGCAAAAGATACCATAAACAAGACCAAAGACAACCCTCAGAATGGGAGAAAATAGTTACAAATGAAGCAACTAACAAAGGATTAATCTCCAAAATTTACAAGCAGCTCATGCAGCTCAATAACTAAAAAACAAACAACCCAATCCAAAAATGGGCAGAAGACCTAAATAGATATTTCTCCAAAGATGATATACAGATTGCTAACAAACACATGAAAGAATGCTCATTATTAATCATTAGAGAAATACAAATCAAAACTACAATGAGATATTATCTCACACCGGTCAGAATGGCCATCATCAAAAAATCTAGAAACAATAAATGCTGGAGAGGGCGTGGAGAAAAGGGAACAGTCTTGCACTGCTGGTGGGAATGTAAATGGATACAGCCACTATGGAGAACAGTATGGAGGTTCCTAAAAAAACTACAAATAGAACTACCATATGACCCAGCAATCCCACTACTGGGTATATACCCTGAGAAAACCATAATTCAAAAAGAGTCATGTACCAAAATGTTCACTGCAGCTCTATTTACAATAGCCAGGACATGGAAGCAACCTAAGTGTCCATTGACAGATGAATGGATAAAGAAGATGTGGCACATATATACAACGGAATATTACTCAACCAGGAAAAGAAATGAAACTGAGTTATTTGTAGTGAGGTGGATAGACCTGGAGTCTGTCATACAGAGTGAAGTAAGTCAGAAGGAGAAGAACAAATGCTGTATGCTAACACATATATATGGAATCTAAGAAAAAAAAAGTCATGAAGAGACTAGGGGTAGCACGAGAATAAAACACAGACCTACTAGGGCATGGACTTAGGATATGGGGAGGGGGAAGGGTAAGCTGTGATGAAGTGGGAGAGTGGCATGGACATATATACACTACCAAATGTAGGGTGGATAGCTAGTGGGAAGCAACCACATGGCACAGGGAGAACAGCTAGGTGGTTTGTGACCACCTAGAGGGGTGGGATAGGGAGGGTGGGAGGGAGGGAGATGCAAGAGGGAAGAGATATGGGAACATATGTATATGTATAGCTGACTCACTTTGTTGTAAAGCAGAAACTAACACACCATTGTAAAGCAATTATACTCTAATAAAGATGTTAAAAATTAAAAAAGAAAAGAAAACCTTGGTCTTAAACAACACATTAGATCCGATGAACTCAACAGATATTTATAGAGAATTCCATCCAAACGCAATAGAATACACATTATTCTCAAGTGCACATGGAACATTTTCCAAGACATATCGTATGTTAGGGCACAACACGTCTTAATAAATTTAAAAGGGGTGAAATCATATCAAGCATCTTTTCGGACCACAATGGCATGAAACTAGTAATTACACAAAGAAAACTGGAAAATTCACAAATATGTGGAAATTAAACAAAATGCTACTGAACAACCAATGGATCAGAAGAAATAAAAGGGTAATAAAAATACCTTGAGAAAAATTTAAAAGGAAATGTAACATATCTTATTTATGGGTTGCAATAAAAGCAGTTCTTAGAGGGACATTCATAGCAATAAATGCCAACGTCAAGAAATAAGAAAAGTTTCAAATAATCAAACTTCACATCTGAAGGAACTAGAAAAAAAAAAAAAAAAGCCCAAAGTTAGTAAGTTAGTAGAGGAAAGGAAATGACAATGATTAGAGCAGAAATATATGAAATAGAGACTAAAGGGACAATAGAGAAGATCAATGAAACAGAGCTGGTTCTTTGAAAAGATAAACAAAACTGACAAACCTCTAGCTAGACTCACCAAGAAAAAAGGGAGTATTCAAATAAAATCAGAAGTGAAAGAGGAGATATTAAAACTGATACCATGGAAATACAAAGGACCATAAGAGACTAAACAATTATACACAAACAAACTGGACAACCTAGAAGAAATGGATAAATTTCTACAAACATACAACCTACCAAGAATAAATCATAAAGAAATAGAAAATCTGAACCAACGGATTACTAGTTAGGATACTGAATCAGTCATGAAAACCCTCCCAGGACAAGATGGCTTCACTGGTGAGTTCTACCAAACATTCAAAGAATTAATACCAATCTTTTTCAAACTCTTCCAAATTCATATTATGATGCCAGACTTACCCTGATACCAAAACCAGACAAAGATGCCACAAGAAAATTGCAGGCCAATATCCCTAACTAACATAGATGTAAAATTCCTCAAGAAAATATGAGCAAACTGAATTCTACAATACACTGAAATGATCCGACACCATGATCAAGTTAGATTTATTCTAAGGATGCAAGGATAGTTCAACATCCACAGTTAGTTAGTGTGATATACCACATTATCAAAATTAAGGATAAAAATCATATGTTCATCTCAAAAGATGCAGGAAAAACATTTGACAAAATTCAATGTTCATTTATGCTAAAAACTCTCTAGAAAGTGGGTATAGAAGAAACTTACATCAACAAAATAAAGGTCATATATGACAAACCCACAGCTAACATCATACTCAATGGTGAAAAGATGAAAGCTTTTCCTCCAAGATTAGCAACAAAAAAAAGACTGCATCGAAAAACTATTAGAATAAATGAAATCAGTAAAGTTTTAGGACAGAAAAATCAATATTAAAAAATCTATTGTGTTTCTATACACAAAGAGAAATAAAGAATACAATTCCATTTACAACTGCATCAAAAACAATAAAATATCTAGGAATAAATTTAACCAAGGAGATTAAAGACCTGCATATTGCAAACTGTAAGACACTGATAAAAGAAACTGAACAAACAAATAAATGGAAAGATATTCGGTGCTTACAAATTAGAAAAGTTAATATTTTTAAAATGCCTATACTTCCCAAAGCAATCTACAGATTCAAAGCAATCCCTATCAAAATGCCAATGGTGTTTTTCATAGAACTGGAACAAACAATCCTAAAATTTGTATGAAACAACAAGAAACCCTAAATACCAAAAGCAAATTTGAGAAAGAAAAAAGCTGGGAGCATCACATTCCCCAATTTCAAGCTATATTACAAACTATAGTAATTTAAACAGTATGGTATTGGCATAAAAACAGGAACATAGATCAACAGAACAGAATAGAGAGCTCAAAAATAAACCCATGTATGACAAAGGTGCCAAGAATATACAATGAGGACATGATAGTTTCTTCATTAAACAGTGTTGGAAAAATTGGATGGCCACATGGAAAAGAATGAAACTGGACCACTATCTTATACCATACACAAAAATTAACTTGAAATGGATTAACGACTTCAATGTAAAATCCGAAACCATAAAACTACTAGAAGAATAAAAAGATGGTAACTCCTTGGCATAGATCTTGGTGATGAGTTCTGAATCTGACACCAGAAGCAAAGGCAACAAAAGCAAAAATAAAGTGGGACTACATCAAACTGAAAAGCTTCTGAACAGCAAAAGAAACCATCAACAAAATGAAAAGTCAACCTATTGAATGGGAGAAAATATTTGCAAATCAATTTATATGATAAGGGGCTAATATCCAAAATATATAAAGAACTCTTACAACTCAACAATGAAAAAAACACTCTGATTAAAAAATGGGCATAGGGCTTCCCCGGTGGTGCAGTGGTTGAGAATCCGCCTGCCGACGCAGGGGACACGGGTTCGTGCCCCGGTCTGGGAAGATCCCATATGCCGCGGAGCGGCTAGGCCCGTGAGCCATGGCCGCTGAGCCTGAGCGTCCGGAGCCTGTGCTCCACAACGGGAGAGGCCACAACAGTGAGAGGCCCGCCTACCGCAAAAAAAAAAAAAAAAAAAAAATGGGCATAATATCTGAAATAGACTTTTTTTTCAAAGAAGACACACAGATGACCAATAGGTACATGAAAAGATGTTCAACATCAGTCAGCATCAGGGAAATGCAAATCAAAGCCACAATGAGATATCACACCTTTTAGAATGGCTATCACAAACAACTACAAATAACAAATGTTGGTGAGGATGTGGACAAAAGGGAACCCTGTACACTGTGGGAATGTAAATGGGTGCAGCCACTATGGACAACAGTATGGAGGTTCTTCAAAAAATTTTAAACTACCATATTCCAGAAGCAATTACACTTCTGGGTATTTATTCAAAGAAAAGAAGCAATTACACTTCTGGGTATTTACCCAAAGAAAATGAAAACATTAACTCAAAAAGGTATATGCACCATGTTCATTGCAGCACTATTTACAATAGCCAAGATGGAAACAACCTAAGTGTCCATTGATGGGTGAACAGATATAGAAATTATGGAATATTTATTATAAATATATGTGTATATATTTATTCCATTATACATAATGGAATATTATTCAGCCATTAAAAGGAATGGAATCTTGCCATTTCTGACTACATGGATGGACTTCAAGGGCATTATGCTAAGTGAAATAAGAGAGGTCAGACAGTGTCTGTCATTTCTTATCAATCACATTTCTTATCCATCTTTTTCCTCATCAACACAGGAAACTTTTTCTTATGATCCACTGCATATTTTGAGATCCATTCATTTGCCTTTTTTTCATGAAATTTCTGTGTGAACAACCCACTAACCCTCCATATTCAAATACGCCTAATCCTCAGTACGTATCTGACTAATGAACTTCCACTCTGATCCCAGTAAACCATGCATGCATGGTTTGTGTTCTATAAGAATTTAGGTTTGAGCTGTATTTTGAGCATTTCATAGCCTTTCTACTTTCTTCCTCAGTGAATACTGCAGTATACTGAACAGGAAACCAGGATGTCATTGGCAGAGAAGACTGTTCTAGTGTGCAGTTTAAACTTCTAGTCGAGGCATCAAAATAGTTTAGTCTAAAATACTCATATGCTCTTGCTTCCCACCCAGATCCTGACTCTGTACACTCCTGAATTCTGGAATAACACTCTTTTCACCATTCTTGTTTCCATTTGTATTATTTTTGTTGTGTCACACCAATGAAGATAAATTTGTCACATTTAGAACACGTGCAATCATCAAAGCTTTGAATCCAGGCCGATAATTCAGAAGTCTGGAATTTTCCTGGCATCTCATTCCCAAATTCTCCTTCTTGGAATCTAGGGTTGCCAGGAATGATTGCGATTCTCAAACCTGTTATATCCATAGCCCTTCCACTCTGATTTCCACTGCTCTTATCACTCGAGATCTCATTTCTAATGGATTTTTGCTCATTTCACTGGCAGGGCTTTGACCTTCTCCACATTGTTAAGTTTCAGTTCTCGTCTCCCTTTACTGAGAGCAAGCACCCTGCACTTCATATGGCCAGTGCTGTCAGGGGAGCTCAAATAAGTGATCCCTAGTGCAGAGATCTTCCCCATAGACCAAAGCCCACTCATTCTTCACCGGCAAGCACTGGCACACTGCAGGTGGGAAGGAAGGAGTTGGTCTGATGTGCCTCACACTCTATTTGGAACCATTGCTTTCTTTTACATCTAAACTCTGCTGTTAAAGCTAGTCCATTTTTCCAGATTCTTTAACTCATGGTAATATTCTCTTAGAGGCCTCATTTTCTTTTACTCCAATTCGATCTCCTCAGGGAAAACCAAGTTTTTCGGATGAATTTATACATGTGTGAATACCATATGAGAGATGGGTTCAAGTTCTCTCCCACTGTGATGTCTGTTGCATACAGATTGAAATAGAGGGCTAGTCCCCATAGTTTAAAGTCCTAGTATGTTTCAGAGCAGTTAAGAGTCTCCTGAATGCTTGACCATTAGAAGCTAGTTTACTAAAAAGACAGAACTTTACTATGATATCAAGAGCTCCCTGATGTTGCCTTGAATTCTCTCATCCTCATTTGAACTCTGATTTGCAACTCCTTCTCAAAGATAGAAAGAAACCCAAATAATTGAAGCATTCCACTTACCACTGCCTAGGTAGGCTATGAATCAGTGGACAACATGACAGGTGATATGGTTACAGTGCATTCAGTGCAGTTTAACTCTGTAATTACTTTGTAATATCTATTCTCACTTTATTCTTCACTAAAAGAAAACTCTCTCTCCCATTTAACTTGACACTCAGTTTCCCAGAATAAGAGTACATTTCTCAGAGCCATTTTTTGCTAGGCATGGCCATATATGACTATGTTCTGGCCAATGCGAGATAAGCAGAAATGTTTAATAAACTTTTAAACATTTTAATAAACTTTTCCTTAAGAAATATTGCATGTGCCCTTTATCTTTATGTCTTCCTCTGCTAGGAACACAGAGGACATGATCATATCACCAGAGAGAACACAAGACAGAAGAATCCTATGCCCCAACACCATAGTATACCATACAAGCTCTGGAGTGCAAACCCAGACTTCTATTTAAAAGAGAAATACAGTTCTAACCTGTTGCTGCCACTGTTATTTGGGGGGTTTCCTTCACTCACACACTCATCAAATTTTATGTCCTAAAAGCTTCATAGAGGGGCTTCCCTGATGGCACAGTGGTTGAGGACCTGCCTGCCAATGCAGGGGACATGGGTTCAAGCCCTGGTCTGGGAAGATCCCACATGCCGCGGAGCAACTAGGCCCATGAGCCACAACTACCGAGCCTGCGCGTCTGGAGCCTGTGCTCCGCAACAAGAGAGGCCGCGACAGTGAGAGGCCCGCACACTGTGATGAAGAGTGGCCCCCGCTCGCCACAACTGGAGAAAGCCCTTGCACAGAAACGAAGATCCAACACAGCCAAAAATAAAAATAAGTAAATTAATTAATTATTTTAAAAAATTTTTTTTTAACTTCATAGAAATGACCTACTGGAAGCTTGGAGCACAAACTGTCTCATCTTACCTGTTCTATCCCTCACTTGTCTTTCCATTTTCTCAGTCACTTGTGCTATTGATCCTGATCATCTCTCTCCACTTATGCCTTTGCTTCTCCCTTTCAGTTTGAACTGTGGGCCTTTTTCCCTAGGTCTCTGATTTCAGTTCTCTGTCCAGCTACAACATTCATTTTTTTTCTCCTCAGCTCAGTGATTGTGTAGACATTCTTCCAGCTATCATCTGACACCACTCAGTTCTGGGTCTTCTGGAGCCATAAGACATGTTCTCAGCAAAACTGAACACACCATGCAAGACAAAGTGTTTGTAATTCTCCAGCTTGTCCCCTGTATTTCCTCGCAATTGAAGACTTTGCAAAACTGTTATTCACCTCACCTTTCTAGCTAGGACAGATGAATGAACACAAAAAACTAATTTTCATGGAAAGAGAGTATACTGAAAGGACACAAGTGAGTAATATGGAAGTGGGAAATGTCATATCTGTCAAACACATCTTCCCTCCTCTGACTCAAGGTCCAGCCAAATGCCTTTGAATGGAGGGATGCTATTTCTGTTATGCTGAATTGACCTTCCCTAGCCACCTTCCCCAAGATGCTCCTAAATTCTCCCATATAAATGTCTATTATTTTCAGTAGCATCAATGGTCAATAAAACAGTATGCCCTTACCTCAGTCCCAGAACAGAATGTCCATTATCATTAATGATGATCATAACCAGAGAAAGGAGTCGATTGACCTCTTAGCATACGCTCTCAGGCGACATAATCAGGCTTCCCTGGGAGTTTGGTATGCATTTGATAGGACAGCATTAATTCATCATAAAAATGTTCTCTGGCCTATGTGAACTTAAAGTAGAATACAAAGTGACCTACTTAGACAGTATATTTAACTTTCCTCACAATTACTATTTTTTTCTAGCTCTTTGTTCATTACCTTCCCAAAGTTTATGTGAAAGGATTCTTAAATGCTTACATCTACAACTATATTAGAATGTTAATACCTTTTTTTTTTTTTTTTTTAACACCACCATATTGTTGTCAAGGAACATCCCCAGCAGGAAGTAAGCAGGAAATTAGTATTAGCAAGAGATGAAAAATGAATCTGAAATGGAGGCTTGGGATTCTATATGGCAAGGATTTCTGATCTGATGGCAGTACACTTAAAGAAGGAAGAGGCTATCCAGGGAGAATAGAATTTATAAAATGGAAGATCAATGCTTTGAAAGGAATCAAGTTAAACTTTCATAAAAGAAGCATAATCATTTTATTTGTTAATATTAAAAAATTGAAAATTTCACCCATTTTGTATACTCCTTACACCTCCAAATCAGATATAATCAAACTACTCATGAAAAGGTGAATATCAAAAAAAAACAAACTCTACTGGTATTGTTATGGGTCAGTTTTGGTGAGCCATCATCACATGCTTAAATAGCTCTTCCACCTTGAACATGCTCTGATCAAATGAAAATCCAAAACAAGTCACCGTTTCTCATGTCTTCGTTTTGTATTCTTAACAAAATGGTAATCTTGAAGGAAAAGCTATCTACATTTCTCTTAAACCATTCGTCAGCTATAGAGAAGGGCTAGACCCACATCAGGCACTCAAATTTTGAAAGGTTAAATCACATTTAATATTATGTGGTATAGTGGGAAGCAGCCACATGGCACAGGGAGATCAGCTCGGTGCTTTGTGACCACCTAGAGGGGTGGGATAGGGAGGGTGGGAAGTGCAAGAGGGAAGAGATATGGGAACATATGTATATATATAACTGATTCACTTGTTATAAAACAGAAACTAACACACCACTGTAAAGCAATTATACTACAATAAAGATGTTAACAAAAAAAAAAAAAAAGAGGGCTTCCCTGGTGGCGCAGTGCTTGAGAGTCGGCCTGCCGATTCAGGGGACATGGGTTCGTGCCTCGGTCCGGGAAGATCCCACATGCTGCGGAGCAGCTGGGCCCGTGAGCCATGGCATCTGGGCCTGCACGTCTAGAGCCTGTGCTCCGCAACAGGAGAGGCCACGGCGGTGAGAGGCCCGCGTACCACAAAAAAAAAAAAAAAAAGATTATGTGGTACAGTGGCATCTATTCAATATCAGAGGTTAGATCCTTGAACTATACCATAGGTGAATCTATTATAAACATAGGTTTTATCTATACAATCTTAAAATATACAGGATTGGGGGAAAATTACTGCAAGTAACTATTTAGCACTAGTGACAGAATTAACAATAAATTGAAGATGGAAGTTTTAAAGAAAGTTTTTATTTTTAAATTTTTAAATGTCAAAGTATGTTTATTCACAATCCTTGATGTCATCACTCCTTCCAAGCTTCTTTATAAACAAAATGCCAAGAAAAATTACATTACTATCTAATGACAATCAATGATGCATAAAAACTTTAAAAAGCATAATTTAGACAATGACAAAGTAAGAAAGTAAGTTAATTTTAGATATTTCTAGTGACACAGGGTGGGGAACCTTCTTAAATATAGAAATCTGTTATGATATAAGCAAATCGGGTTTATTCATTTCAGCAAGAGAGAATGTAAGGAATTAATTGTAAATTGACATTTCATCACAGGAAGTGAATGCACAACTTTTATTGCTTATGGACTGGACAGAAATCCTTAGGTTGGGATATAAGAACGAGTGAGTCTTTGAGTTGGTTGATTTCTTAAAACAAGGACTTAACACAACTAGGTGAGAGGTTCTGAGTAAAACTGCAAGTCATATGTAAGTCATATGATATTATGTGGTTCTAATTTCATAACTGATTAAGGGCGGTAGTGGCGGGTTCTAGTTCTAAGTCACACTAGCTTTTGGCCATCTTCTGGCTAGTCCAAAGGGTTGGCAACAAAAGCAGCCTCATTTCCGATCTACAGCACTGTGATAATCTGATGTCATCATCTTAAAAAAAAAAAAAGTTTAGAGTCAAACCAGGGTATGATCTTTTGCTTCTTCTGTTAAAGGATGAGTTGTCAGATCATCTGATATGACAGTGGCTACACAACAGTATTTAAGACTGGAGATGTACACAAAGTAGAAAAGAAGAATGATGGTTGGAATTTATAGACTGCTTCAAAGCCATGTGCAGAAATTACTGAACTCAGGATAAGAAAGATGACCAAAAAGTATCAGCATCTACCTTGGAGAGAGTCAAGTGGCCAACTCCTCCAGTTCAGAGGAATGTTCTACTTGACTAATAGTATTTATCCAAATGCAGCACAAACTGTTGGGAATGGTACAGGTTAATAGAAAGTCTAACGCTACTAGATTTTCTATTATCACTGAGGCCAAATAGTTTAGACTTGTCTTTTGAGAATTGAAGTTGTGAAAGTATGATTTAAAACTTAAGATTAATGATCATTCTTTCCAGTGGTATAATCCTCATTGTAGAAACTATCACCCAGATAATGTGCATAAAAGTCTGTCAGTATACCCTGTGAGTAATTCTTCAGAACAATCGATAGTGGTTTCATTTTGTAAGTTCCTGGGCACACGTCTCAACGAGACATTGTCCATAAAGGGCTCGGGGATCTTGGATTTCTAAAGTCTCTGGCAATTACACTGCAGACTCAGGATAGGTTACAGTGAGGGAAACAAGCAAAGGTTTGATGTTCACATAACAATAATACTCTACTGGGGTGTAGGTGTCATTACCACAAGACTTCTTTGAGGAAGGCAAATTCCCTGTGTGTAGGTTAATAATTCGTAATAATCTAGAAAGAAAATAAGTGAACCAGAAGGAAGAGCCCTGATATTGGTTCCTAGTCCTGTTGTGTCTCCAACTCTATGGAGAGTGTGGTAAGAAATTTTGGGGCAAAATTTAGGGCCCCAACTCTTTCTTTTTATTTGTACTGTGTCTATTGCTCTCAGTCTAAGCCAGCAGTGGTTCTGTTGATATAATCCATTCAAAAAAATTTTTTTTTTTTTTTGTGGGTTTTTTTTTTTGTGATACGCGGGACGCTCACTGCTGTGGCCTCTCCCGCTGCGGAGCACAGGCTCCGGACGCGCAGGCCCAGCGGCCATGGCTCACAGGCCCAGCCGCTCCGCGGCATGTGGGATCTTCCCGGACCGGGGCACGAACCCGCGTCCCCTGAATCAGCAGGCGGACTCTCAACCACTGCGCCACCAGGGAAGCCCCATTCAAAAAATTTTTGAGCCATCTGTGAATTTCATTGAGGTTCACTCCATTAGACAAAAGTTATATTCATAAACGTCGTCAAGATAAGAGTTGCTTGGGGGCTGTTTTGTTTCAGTTTTTTATTGAGAGAACCTGTGAGGCACACACATAATCTCTCCATAGGGCCTTTTGCATGATGGAATAGTACTCTAGGGCACCTCCTTTCATCAGATGGAGCTCTTAACAAAAGATTTTAGAATCACACCCTTGGTCCTATCTCTAAACTATGTTTTCTGGACAGCATCTTGGATTCAATTTACGCTCAGAACACATTTCATAATTTTAGTATCACTTGCCTTTAGGAAGAGGTTGAGAATTTTCAAAAACATCAACGCCTGGCTCCCCTTAATATCCCCTCCCTCAATTCTCTCTCTCCCGTTTTAATATAGCAGCAAAGAGAAACCAGGCAGCACCTTCAGCACATTGCTTGGAAGTCTCTGTAGCTAGAGCACCCAGTTCATAAGGCCATTTTCTACTTTCCATGTCCCTACAGGCCATAGAGTTGTCAAGCTTCCCACTGCTACAACAAGGACACCCCAACCCCACTTCCTATACTTTCCAATAGCATGTTTCCCACCTCCCTTTGAAACTTCACTGGTGGTATCTTCAAACTACATATTTCTACTAAAATGAGCTCAAGGAAGTTTAACCTTTCACTAACCCTTTTTTCAAAGCCCACTACGCAGTTCCCAAACCACTTCCACGATTTAGATTTCTATATGTGGCTCTCCACTTTCAGGTACAAGGGCTGTATAATTTATCTGTTAATGCATAACAACTTACCCACCCACCCCCAAAAACCAGCAGTTTAAAACAACAAACATTATCTTACAGTTCTTGTGCGTCAGAAATCCAGATATAGCTTAGCCTCTCGTTCAGGTTCTTTCACAAGGTTGCAGTGGAGTTTTCTGCTGAAGCTGCAGTCATCTCAAAGCTCAAATGGGGAAGGACCCACTTCCAAGCTCACTCAACCTTTAAGCCCTCACAGGCTATTGGCTGGAGGCACCAGATCCCTGCCACCTGTGCCTCCCCACAGGCCAGGTCAAAACAAATTACCTGGCTTCACTTTGAATTAAGTGAGAGACCTGTCTCTCTTCTCTCTCTTCCTCTCTCCCCACCCAATAAATAATAATTTTATTACAACCTACTTTTGGAAGTAACATCTTATCACTTTTCCATATTGTGTTAATTAGAATCAAGCCACCATGCCCAGCCCACATTCAATGGAATGGGACTCCACAAATACCAGGAGGTATCATAGGATCACTATGGCCAATGTAGAGCTTGCCTACCACAAAAACAAGTCTCTTTAGGTAAATAAGGACTGCAATGGGTAAAATCGAATTTTCACAGAATAAAATAAACTCAGTGTTCTAGAAACTTTTGTCTTCAACAAAATCAGAGCTCAGGCAGAACATGTGACTCGCCACTAACTAGCAGAAATCTTGAGCTGAACAGGTGCAAATGGCCTTGAAAGATAAGTGCTTAAGCAGACTGAGTTGAGGGGTCTCAGCTGAATCTTGTTGAATCTCCAAACTGGAACATTCGCTCCCTCAAGTAAAGAAACCTGTTAATATATAACCAGTGTGAGTTTTATTGACTTTCTTCAGCAAGGAAAAATACCACAAAGACAATTCTGAAATGGAGTCTCAGTAGAAGTAAATAAATGCATGGGTTGTTTAGGGCTTAGACTCAGAGGTTGTTAGAAGGGGGATATTAGGAGGGGGATATGTGAAGTCTCTGGATGGACTGATGTAAGTGAGGCAAGGTTTTGAGCAAATAAATGTTGTGCGTGAAACATTCTAAGGTTACAACTAAGTACATCGGTGGTTGTTCCAGTTTTCAAGAGCCACCACTTACTTTGAGACACGTTAATAATATAATTGCCTAATGGGATATATTACATATTTAGCCCAGATGTCTTATATTCATTCTGTGAGATAAAAATGGAAATGCAAGGCTTCCCTGGTGGCGCAGTGGTTGAGGATCCGCCTGCCGATGCAGGGGACACGGGTTCGTGCCCCGGTCCAGGAAGATCCCACATGCCGCGGAGCGGCTGGGCCCCTGAGCCATGGCTGCTGAGCCTGCGCGTCCGGAGCCTGTGCTCCGCAACGGGAGAGGCCATAACAGTGAGAGGCCCGCGTACCACAATAAATAAATACATAAATAAATGATGGAAATGCAACTAGAGAGCTCATTGCCAAATGTATAAATTCAAACATTGAAACGGCCAGTAGCATGTATGTATATAGTATATAATTTGAACTATGAAGCCAGAAACCTTTGTTTAAATCCAGCTCTGTCACTCCCTGAATACATGACATTGATCTAATTGCTTTACCTCTCTATACCTCAGTTTTAGGTGTTCAAAATGGGATAAAAATAGCACCTCTTCAATATAAGAGTTCTGAGGATTAAATAAGTTAATATGTGTAAATCACTTAGGTAGTATCTGGTACATAGTTAATAATGAAATAAATTATAGCTTTCATGATTCTGATACTGATGATGATGTCTTACTGTTCATATCAAAAAGTACTTTCCACCTATTTCAACCTACCCTCACATATAACCTAAATCAATGACACAATATATTCTAAAAGAAAATAGCATTTATATACTTATTATCCATAGGATGCTGTAAAGTTATTTCACAGTAACATTGGATATTTCTAGTATGGGGTAAATTCATCTTTGTGTTGCCTGGGTACCAGCCCTGAGTGCTCCTAGATACAGTTTCCCAGCCTTCAGGGAAGATATAACAAAGCATAGCCAATAACAGTGTCTGTCTCTTTAAAGCTTCATTTTTCTCTTAGCTTGGGAACTCAGGGGTTTTAGTATATTTCAGAAAGGCATTACTTATTAACAGATGACTTCTATTAATTTGTGGAAAAAATTAGATATTATGACAGCTAATGCCGAAAACTTATAAGCTATACCTCCAGAAACCTGATAGAAAATCCCACTTCTTTGCCTGTCCTCTTAAATTTTTCATTCTATAATGCTGTTTCTAGTGCAATATCACAGTCACTAAATTTTTCACTTCAGGTGTTGTCAAGAAGCCAGGTGGTTTTAAAGTAACTTGTTCAGGCCAAAGAAGAATGGTATATTTGGAATGGAAGTATCCTGGAGGGCATTGTTGCAATTAGATAGATGAATGACCATGGGTTTTAATTAGAACAATAGGTACACACTCCATATCATTATTCTAAGAAACCACACTCACAGAGTGAGGTGGTGTAATGCTACAGAGTCAATATCCTGCAGATCTATAAGCACAATTTCTGGGTAGGAGCCATTTTAATTTCGTTTATTTATACCTTTGCTATTTTTAATAGACAGAATCATTCTTGTTTAACCCTATAGGACAGTTCTATAATCAAATTAATTTTTTAAATCACTCAGAGGAGGGAAAAGAATGAGCATTATGAAGATGGATGTTAATGTTTTTTATGTCCTACACCCAGTAATAACGCTATTACCCTGTTCTTAACACAGGGCCTATGCTCTTTAAAATAAAAAACTGTAACAGCTTTCTGCAGACTTGCTTCACATTACATGTTTATAAAATCAAGACGAACATGTTATTTCTCCCCTCCATCTAAAGGTTGCAAACCAAACCTTGAAACAATCAAGTTCATAAATATAAGGACTTACAGGTAAAATGCAATAGCAAATAACACTAAAAATAAAATCTCTTCATGTTAAAACTACTCCTATATCTTCATTAACACACTTACCCATTGAATCATTTATTCAACAAACTTTTATTGATAATCAACACCATACCTCTACTAAATGCCTCATAGGCATTATGAAAGATTCTAAAAATATAAAGGAGAAAAGAATATGATAATAACTGCTATGGTCTAAATGTTTGTGTGTCCACAAAATTCATATGTTGAAACCTAATGCCCAAGGTGATGATATTATGAGGTGAGGCCTTTGGAGGTGATTAGATCATGAGGGTGAAGTCCTCATGAATGGCATTAGTTCCCTTATAAAGAGATCGGAGGGGGCTTCCCTGGTGGCGCAGTGGTTGAGAATCCGCCTGCCGATGCAGGGGACACGGGTTCGTGCCGGTCTGGGAAGATGCCACATGCCGCGGAGCGGCTGTGAGCCATGGCCGCTGAGCCTGCGCGTCCGGAGCCTGTGCCCCGCAACGGGAGAGGCCACAGCAGTGAGAGGCCCGTGTACCACAAAAAAAAAAAAAAAAAAAAAGAGAGAGATCAGAGAAAACTCCCTGTCTCTTCCACCAGTTTACAGTGGGAAAAAAAGTCATCTAGGGAGCTGGCTCTCACCAGACACTAAATCCTCCAGCATCATGATCATGGATTTTCCAGCCCCTAAACTGTGAGACCTAAACTTTCATTGTTTATAAGCCACCCATCTTACGCCACCCATCTTACAGTCTGACTGAACAGACTAAGAAAATATTCAATAGGTGATTCTTAGAAAAAGAGAATATAGAAATTTAACAATATAAGTTTAAATCATAACAATATAGCAAAGCAAATTTTATCTATCAAACTGGGCTTATGTTCTATCCCTGTACAAAATTTGCTCAACACACAGCTGCTCTGACTTCCCAAAATAGAGCTACAGAGATACAACACAGACATATTTGTTGGACATCTGGGGAAGAATTTATAGAAATTCTGTCAGAAGGGTATTTACTGTCCTAATCTTGCAAACCAGGGCCTTCCCAAACCCCACTAGAAAATCATCTTGGACCTTCTGCCAATTTGGGGCCCATACAACTTTACAACAATCATGGAAATCTAAAGCCCAGATACACCATCCAGCCTCTCATGCCTAGAATCATCAGGTTGTACTCAGCCCCTTATCCATCACCTACTATTTTCTCTCCCTTCAAACCTCTGTCCTCCCCACTCCCAAAACTAAACTTTGATTGACTACAGGCCCTATTTCAATGCCTATACTACACCAACACCACCCATTTTGTCTTCCACATCTCAACCATTTCTATCTTTTTTCCCTAACAGATATTCTAAAAATTGGTTACATTTTGAAGGCATTGTTTCCCTTGCAACTGTCTGGAATGGAAATCACTGTTTATTAATAATAATAGTAATCATTTATTGAAAATTTTGTCTACGAATCTTGCCCAGCAATTTACAAATATTACATCTTTTCATTTTAGTTAATTCTCTTAATAATCTATTATTTCTAGCTTATAGCTAAAGCAAATAAGACAGAAAGAAGTTATACAATTTGCACCAAAACATAAAGCTACAAAGTGGCACAACTAGGATTCAAATCAAGATTGTCTGCCTCCAAAACCTTATTCTTCTTAAAAACAGTATTCTTATTTTGACATAATTCCAGACTTACAGAAAAGTTGCAAAAATAATACAACAAGTTCCCAGGTACCCTTTACCCAGACCACACAAATGTTAACATTTATTACATTTGTTTTATCCTTCTTTCCCTCTCTCTTTCCCTCGCTCCTGAAACATTTGAGGTAAGTTTCAGACATGATGCTCTTCTAATCCTACATACATCACTATTTACTTTATTAATATAAAGACCATTCTCCTTCATATACAACAACATCCTTTATGCTAAAAGAAAAGCCAGGATTATGTGCTGCATTCAATGTTATATCCATTTATTTTCCCTAACCTGGAACAGTTTCTGGGTCTTTCTTTGTACTTCATGATACTGACATTTTAAAGATCTCAGGGCATTTTTTTTGGTTTAATTTTTTTAGAATGTACCCCAATTTGAGTTGGTTTCATGCAAAACTGTATTCTCAGCTACCTTATCTGCCCTATTCTCACTTTCTCATCACATATAGTACAGCTGTTTTTCCAATGACTGATGGTCACACATTAGCAGAATTAGTATTAGCCTTTTGAATTCTTTTTCTTAAAGAGGTTTCTGAAACTGTATTAGCTTCAATTCCCACAAAACCTGGAGCTGCCTCTGACACAAATATTCCATCTCAACATATTCAAATGGAATAAACTAACTTTCCTCAACATCAACGCTAATAGCCAGTGTTGCCCAGATCCACCACAAGTCAGAAATTCAGTGCCACCCTATGTGTCTTTGTCTGCGCTCCCCTATGATTGTCACTAAATCTCATCCATACCACTAATCAAAGTTTCTAGAATAAGTCTCCTTTTCTTTTTCTCTCTGCTTCACTGAATTTTGCCGGTCTCTTATCCTCTCCTTTCTGGGCCATAGCAAGTCTACCTTGTCTCCCAATCTGCAATCTTGTCCCCTCCAGCATCCACATCCCTTCAGCGTTCCTTTTTCAATACTCCAAATTGGACTGAATAACCCAGTTGCTCAAAAGGAATCAGTGGCTTAGTATTTACCTATTAGGATAGAGTCCAAACTCCCTGGAGTGTCATATAAAACCTCTATGATGTATTCCTTGACTGCTTCTCCGTCCGCGTCTCCTACTGCTTCAATAATGCTTACTGTTACCGTGCCCTGCCCCCATGCCTTCTGCCCACATCTTAATTATTCCAAACCCTCATTATTTCAAAAGGTTCATCAAATGCACCAAGCAATTTTGTTACTGTAAGTCTTTGCATATGCTGTTTGTTTTCTTGCCTGAAAAAATAAATACCTTACCATCTCCATCTGATGGATTTCTACTCGCCCTCAAAATCAAGAGTCTCTTTGTGGGAGTGTTGGTTTTCAACTTTATTTATCTACAATGTCCTGTATATCTAGACATTATTATGCTCTTGGCACTTAAATATTTACCTGTGTAAATATTGCCTTTTGCCTCCCACCCACTGCAACACTCAGACCTCCAGTAGACTGCTGACTCCTTGAGAGCAGGGACCGTGTCTTGATTATTTAATAACCCTGTTGCCTAGACAGTAGCAAATATTTGCTGAATTAATGTAAATTCTGCTCTATAGGTCCCAAATCTTTCCTAAATTTAATGAAGCCAGCTTTGGCTGAAAGGAAGAATGTGAAAGGTGTCAGTCTAAATCCACAGCAGGAAACAAAATTCCACTCTGATGGTTCAAGGGCAAAGAACTATTGCAGTGACTACTTTCAGAGGTAGAGACAGGGTTCAGGGGACCAATGAGGGGTGTTATCACCCAGTCACTAGCTACAGGGAGTGGGAGTGGTATTAGTAGAGCCAGTGAGGACTGGAGACACGGAGGAGGAACTATGAGGAAAGCAATAAATAAGGAGGAACCCAGCCACTGCCAGGAGCTCAGGATGAAAGCAGAGTAGGAGGGGGGAAACCCTCCCTCCTCTGTTCTCCCATGGTCCCAGCTCCTGCTGGAATCCCCTACTAGCTGAACCCATTGAAAAGCCAGTTGTCAAGGGAGTTCAGATGCTGCTGTCTCTGAGAGTCAGCCTTCTGGGCTAAGAATGGATCTAAGTTGGATAATGAAGAATATCAGCATGACAGCTAAGAAAAGCCATGTAGAGGCGAGGGTTCGTATTTGCTGTGCTCTGTATTTTCCAGATACTCGTACAAGCACTTTATAGCTATCTCTTTTAATCCTCCCCACAATCCTGTAATATAGGTATATTATTGTCTCCTCCTCCCTAAGAAAGGAAAACTGAAACTTAGAGAAATTAAAATGAATTGTCACAGTTCACTCATAGCTAATCATGTGTAATCAGGCCCAACATTTGTCTCCCTGTCAGAAGTCAAGTAACATTTTATATATGAGCCAGATTTGCTGCTGGATCACAAGGCCTCCTCTCTGGACCAGACACTTCTAAGGTGGATCTCAAGTAGAGAGAGAGGTAGATGATCCAATACCACACTGCCTTATGATTTCCTTATGATGAATTTTAACCTCATTCTCAAATCCACTGTAGTTTTTGCCTTGTAAATAGAAAAATAAAGAAGGGAGGTGGTATGAGGTTAAGGTTTTCATGGCCCACTATCATCAAGGCTCCTTCTCTTTACTTCCAAATCCAGCACAACAAAATAAAGCAATTTCCTAATATCTTCCATATTTAAAAAAAAAAAAAAACTTGCCCATTTTAGATTTCAAGCACTCTTTTCACCAGATAATTCTTTAACATTGGAGTTGCAAGCCATTTTGCTTTCAGATCCAGTCTATAAAGTTAATTTTTAATAGAATATTCATTTCAGTAAAATCTTCCCCCAAATAATATGAAAGCCCAGAGAATTTTTTTATAAGGGGATGTCACATGTGTGGACCCAAGACTATATCATTACTGGAGACTTTTACTTAATAATTTAAAAGGAAGCCAACTATACTACATTTCAGAGAAGGGACACAAAGACAACTAAAAGATAGTAAATTAAGACCCAGGAGAAAAGTTTGAAGAAACTGGCATTATGCATCCTATAAAAGAAAAAACAAAGTAAAGTCTAAATAAAGTTCTCGAAGAGTGTGCATTACAGAGAGAGGATGATAAATGCAGCTCATCCTATCAATCTGGGTGTAAAGTCCAGTGTCAGGCACTCTAGAAAATACAAAAGTGGACAAGTGTAGTCCCTGCTCAGGATGTGGTGACATCCTTGCAGACAAATACCTAAAATGCAAAGTCCAGTGTTTTAAGTGTTATAATAGGTACTTGGTGATTCCACCATAATATGACACCACCATTATCTCTTGGTGGATTACTGTAATAACCTTTTAACATGTCTCCCTATTTCCATTCTTGGCCACCCACAGTCTCACATACACAGCAGCCAGAATGACCCGCTTAGAATGTAAGTCCGATCACGTCAGTCCTTTGCTCAAAACCCTCCAGTGGCCTCCCGCACATTCTTCCCATGGCCTCCAAGGCTCTCAATGGTGTGGGTTCTCTTTGCCTCTCCTACGTTACTTCCTGTGCTCTCTCCCTCACTCACTGTGCCGCAGCCTCACTTGTCTCCATGTTTTCTCGCCTGTCCACCATGTATATTCAGCATTTGCAGTTTCTGTTCCCTCTTCCTAGAAGATTCGTCCTCCAGATAGTTGGATCCAGAAGATGGATGTCTCAGCTCAAGCAACGAGAGTGAATTCAACCTTCCTCTATCTTTTTGTTCTATTCAGGCCCTCACAGGATTGGATGATGCCTACCCACTTCGGTGAGGGTGATCTTCTTTCTGATGTCTACTGATTCAAATGCTATTTTCTCCTGAAGACACTCTCCCAGACACACCCAGAAATAATGTTTTACCGGCTATCTGGGCATCCCTTAGCCTTGTCAAGCTGACGCATAAAGTTAATCGTCAGATATGGTTTACTTATTCACTTCACTCAACTCTCCTCTCCCAAATACCAACTCCTCAGGACAGTTTTTCCTGACTTCTTTATCTACAAAGGCAGCTTCTGACACTCACTATACCTTTACTCTGCTTTACTTTTCTCTCTAGCATTTACACTAGCTGTTATATTTATATCCCTTTTCATATTAATTTATTGTCTGTCTCCACCCTCCACACACTCTTAAATGTAAGGTTCTGAGAGGAGGAACTCTGTCTTAGTCACGGCTGCATCTCCAGTACCTTAGACAATGTCTGGCAATAGTTGGAGAGCAAAAATATTTGTTGAGCAAATGAATTCTTCATTTTCATTGTAGGGGCATGGGGCATTATTTACTGCTTAGAATAGCTTTTACTTTTCAAAGGTGGGAAATATTTGAAACAGCCTTTGCAAAATCAGTGAGGCTCTCAATAAGACAAAATAAGAGAGAAAAATAAGAAAAAGTATCTCAGTATTGGATAGTACTGGAGATGGGGAAGTGTAACTTTTAATAATAATGAGAAATTTAGATTGATAGGAGCAGAGGAAGTCTAAAGAAGAATGCGGAGGTAAAATTAGAACAGTAGGGTGTAATGGGATCAAGAAGAACCTTAAATACTACATTTGTACACTGTGTATTTAGCCTAGGGAATGACAGAATAGCATCTGTCTTTCAGGAAATTTAATTTTGCCTATGGCATGCAGAAAAAAAAAAACTGGGGGAAAGGAAAATGAGACCGAGAGCCATGGCAATTGTTTAGACAGGAAAGAGTGAACTTCCAAAAAAGAGAGTTGCAGTAAGAACAAAATGAGATCAGGAAATAAAGGAGGATTACAGGATTTAGGAGGTTTAGGGGTAGGAAAGATATGTTTCACTTCAAAGACTGAATTCAATGATCTGATAAAATATTCCAATGAAAATAAACAGTGAATCCTTTTCTGAAGTGGTAGCCAAAGATAATATACTCAATTCCATTTTCAAGGGAAAAAATATATAAAATAAGAGACACAGCTCAAGGACTGAAAATTCTGAAATGCCTACATTTCCAAGGGATAATGAAAAAAGAAGGCAGTGAATGAGACTGATAACATACAGTCAGAGAGGAGGTGAACGGCTAGTATTCAGGGACTTAGAAACTAAGAAAGGAGATTTTTAGCACTATATAATTAGAGAAGCAAATGTGCAGAAGAGTCAGTGCCATGAGACAAAGGAGAGGCCCTGGGATTTGGCAAGTAGGTTTTAACTGATGAACTTTCCTAGAGTAGGTTATGCAGTAAGGTGAGGTAATGGTGTAAAGACCACAGAACTGATCAGTAGAAGCTGATGGGTGAAGATTAGTATTATTACTTGTGTGGAAAGGAATAGAAAGTACGAGATGGAATTTTCTTTCAAGGGAATTGCCCAGTAACAGGCGACAATGGCTATTTTTATTTAAATAGGTACAAATAGTGTCTAACACATAGTAGGTAGATTTTCAGTAAATATTTGTTGGAATAAATAACTTGAATATGTTTGGCATTTAATAGGAAAAGGCTGGAGGTATGATAGGACAATTTGTAAAAAAATTCTAGTAGGGTTCGGGTAATATAGCCAGCCCTCCCAGATCCTGCTGATACAGAGGGTGGACTATACTACATCATCTTATACAAAAGACTTGAGCACCTGCAGGTTTTGGTATGCAGGGGTGGGGGGAAGGGGGGGTGTCTTGGAATCAATTCCCCAAGGGTACTGAGGGATGACGGTACATTGTTTTCTCTGAAGAACAAGCTAAAAAGAAGAAGGATGAAACTACAGCAGCATCATACTTAGAATCAAAATTCCTAATGCCCTCTAAGGATCCTCTATAAATTGTCCAACGTTCATCTCTCCATCCACTCTTTCTTTTCTCTCCACTCTCCCCTTGCTCCAAGCACACTAGCTTTCTTAGGATCCTCCACCCAGCCTAGGTCATTCCCCCCTTTGCATTTTCCCTGGCCTGTCTCTCTACCTGGAATGCTCATTCCCAGCACCTCCTAATGGCCAGCAAATTCCCACAACTCAAGTCTCAGCTCAAATGTGACACCTCTGAAGAGGCTTTCTCTGACCTTCCAATGTGATGGAGCTTCTACTCAGGTCACTTTTTGTCACATCTTCCTGCTTTGATTAATAGCGCACATACCACTCACTGAAATCATCTTCCTCAGTATTTGTTTATGGTTTGCCGCCTCTGTTCTCCATGAGAACAGATGCTTCATCTTACTCATTCACTGATTATGTTCCTGACACCTGGAATAGTCTCTAGCACATTAAAAACAAGACAAAACAAATGAAAAAAAAACCAATAAATATTTGAAAACAAATTAATAAACCTTGAAGTGGAAAAGAGGAAAATTAAGGAAGCGCATTTTAAATGACTTTAGTCATTTCTATAAATTAAGTTGTAAAGCGTTTTCTCAAATAAGTCTCTTTTCTTCCTTTCCCTGTTGCTCCCCTCCTACTCAGGCCACCAGAAATTCTGACCCAAACCACTGCAATCTTCCTGACTTGTCCCTCTCCAGTATAGTTTCCCGACTGAAGCCACAGTGATCTTCCGAAAGTACATATCTGATTATTTCCCTATCCACCTAAAATATTTCAGAAGCTCCCCCACTGCTTTTAGAGTACAATTCAAACTCTTTACCTGGCTTTAATGATCAGACTCATACGTTCCTTGTTTATTCCTATAGCTTCATTTTTTATCACTGCCAACATGCCCTACCTCATTACCCTCATTGTATTCCTTTGGTCATACTGAATTCTATCCATATGCTATGTTCCCTCACTTCTCAACTATATCCTCTTCCTGGAAACTTGTTTCCCTCTTGCTTTATTTGAATCAATCCTGTGTATCCTTTGGGTCTCAATGCGAATGTTGATTTTTCTAGGCAATATTGTACAGTCTACTCTCACCCATGTTATGTGTCCCTCCTATATAGTCCCAAACATTCTTATATCTGTTAAAGTTTTAGGTATTACCAAAAGAAATATTAGATGGCTTAAGCAGAAAAGAACTGTATTAAAGAATATTAAATAGCAGATAATGTATCAGAGCAGAGGACTAAGAGAATCTGGCTTGGAGGCTGTACCAACAGGAAAAGAAATGTCTGAATTTCTTTTGAGGAAACCCTATCTCTGTTACTGCTGGTATAACAAAACCCATTAACCCTGGACTCCTTGAACGGCCACCATGTAGTCCTTTGTCATTGCTAATTGAATGGTGGCTGCCTCTCTCCCACCCTTGCCACATTAAGTTCCATTTAGCTTTTTTTTCTCAAATCAGTCTTTTCTGAATCGACATGTTGGTAGATCTGGTTGGTAGACCCTGGTCACAGGCATAAACTCTGGACTGCTGAGAGGCAAGGAAAGCACTTTTCTAGTTTTTAATTTGATAAAGCAAAACTTAGGATATGGGATGAAATGTGATACAAGTCTACTGCATACCTGTCCTCTCTCTATTACTGCCCTAATCACTGTACGTCTTAGTTGCTTGGCTTCTGTTTGTCTCACTCACTAACTCCATGAAGGCAGGCCTATCTCATTCACTGTTGTTTCTCTAACAGCTAGCAGAGAGCCTGACATATAGCAAGTGCTAAAAATATTATTTACTGAATGAATAAATGGGTTAAAACCGGGGCGTGAAGATAGTGTGGAACAGCTGTTGGAATTATAATGCAGGAATTATAATTGGGAATCAATGAGAGAAGAATAAGAACTGCTGCGCTTCATTTTGGATCCTGCCAAGTTCAGGGAGAACGCATTTGTGGTGGAACGGATCATCAATGTTTAGTGAGTTTCTCAAGTGAAGCTAAGAAGCCAGGAAAGGAGAGCTTAGGGATCTAAAACAGTTTGTGGTTGCAGAAGAATTTGTGAGCAGATGACTAAAAAGAGTTTGAGGTCAAACAAAGAAAACATACGTGAAATCACTGAACGTAGAATTTAGGCTGCTTAAGGAACAAACTAAACCAGAAAAGGGATGGACAGCCTGTGAGAATACGAAAAGATGAAATGACTAAAGATGATAAAGGCAAAGGTACAGTTTAGTATAAATTAGGAAGCAGATATATTTACTCCACCTTCTGCCAAATTATCAGAGCTGAGTCTGTCGCTCCTCCCATTCTCAGTGCTGTCCATTTTTATGCATCAGACTTAACAAGAGGAGTCATAAATCACCATCCTCCATAGCCCTTGTCCTCCCTCATCTAGAGTTACTGAGAATTAAATTGCCCATTCAGATCCACTTGTGGTGCCCTTGTGTTTTTTCTCTTTGTCAGCAGGAGCCAATGTCCACAGCATTAGCTACAGTTGCCTGTCTGCCCTCCATCCCTTTTCTTCTCTTCTCCACAATTGTCTGCAAATACTTATCTTCCACTGCCACACCCATCTACTCAATCCTTAGAGATGGTTACCTGTTTTAGGTCCTGTCTCTTACTCTTAACAGACTGCCTCTGAAATGCTGAAAAGTGCTCAGAATGCTGCCCACATATTTCAGGTTATTTTGCCCTGTACGTGCCTGTCTTCATCCTGAAGACCAGAACGTCGCCCTAGTTACTAGTCTAGCCAAGGGCTTCTGTATGATCTCACGTATGACAACTGACCATCATCCTAACTCTTTAATTGGGGCCACCATCTGGGTGGCCCGGCATTGAGCTGTAATGTGGACTGAATGTTTGTGTTCCCCCAAAATGTATGTTTTGAAGCCCTAACACTCCAGTGTAGTATTTGGAGGTAGGGCCTTTAGGAGGTCATTAGGTTTAGAGGACATCAGGGAGGTAAGGCCCCCATCGTGGGATTAGAGTCCTTATAAAAAGAGGAAGAGAGTAGAGCTGTCTTCTTCCCCATCCCCCACGTGGTGAGGACACAGGGAGAAGGCAGCCATCTGCAAGGCAGGAAGAGGGTTTTCACCAGAACGCCACCACGCTGGCAGCCTGCTCTCAAACTCCCTGACTTCAGAACTGTGAGAGATAAATATCTGTGGTCTGGGCTTCCCTGGTGGCGCAGTGGTTGAGAGTCCGCCTGCCGATGCAGGGGACACGGGTTCGTGCCCCGGTCCGGGAGGATCCCACATGCCGCGGAGCGGCTGGGCCCGTGAGCCATGGCCGCTGGGCCTGCGCGTCCGGAGCCTGTGCTCCGCAATGGGAGAGGCCACAGCAGTGAGAGGCCCGCGTATCGCCAAAAATAAATAAATAAATAAATAAATAAATAAATAAATATCTGTGGTCTAAGCCACCCAGTCTATGGTATTTGTTATGGCAGCCCACGCTGCCTGAGACAGGTTGTCTCCCCACCACTCATGTTGATTGTGCCTGAGATATGACTGAGCTGCCTCTGCCCCTTGGACTCTGCGCCTTGCTCACTTTGTTTCTCCTCTAGAATCAGGTCCTTCTCTACTTCAAGGTCACCTCCTCCATCATACACTCCTGTAAACAAATAATATTGTGATTTATGCCTATTTCTTAGGCTCTGACCAAATACAAAGAGAGGAGTTATCAAATGAAATGATGGCCTAGTTTAAGTTACAGTAACAAATATCTCTGAAAGCTCAGTGACTTAAAGCTAGGTCCGAAACTTTTTCTGTAAGGGCCAGATGGTAAATACTTCAGGCTTCATGAGTCACAGTGTCTGTCACAACTACTCAACTCTGCCATTGTAGCACAAATGGCACCACAGTCAATACATAAACAAATGAGCATGGCTATGTTCCAGTAAAACTTTACTCACGAAAACAAACAAATCAGACCTTAGCTTGCTGACCACGGACTTAAAGTAACAAGGATTTGTATCATGTTCATGCTTTCTCTTCATTATAAGTTAGATGGATGATCTGTTCAAATTGTCACTGTTGGTACTCTTGGACCCAAGCTGACAAAAGAGCCAAAATCTGCAACTCTGCTTTTAAATGTAACAAAGAGAAAAGTGAACTTAAAGGTACCCGCTTGTTCTTAAAGCTTCTGTTCAGAAGTGGCATACATCATTTTCACTGGGATTTCATTAGCTCATGCATATCATATGTTCACTCCTGCGTTTAACTGGGCAGGGAAGCATTAATCTACAGAGGAGGGAAACTAAGAACTGGCAAAGAGTAATACAATGGACAACAAGGATTTGTGGTCAGAGAAGGGAATTTCAAGCTTTAAATTCTTGATGCAGTTTTAGATAAGGAAGAAGTTCAAAGTCACATGCTTTAAGACAGCTGAAGAGAAATGGCATGGCACTGAAGCTAACTGGGCTTGAGTAATAGTGAAATCCGTATACTTCAAAGTTCATTAGTGTGCATATTGAAATGAAGACTAGCTGTCCTCTGTGTCAATTTAAAAAAAAAAGGAAAATAACAGCACAGTATATAACTTAGATAATGTGCTAGATCTGTGTAGGACTTAAAATTCCCCTCATATGTTTGACTAGAATTTGGAGACAGGAAAGAGGTCATATTGTTAAAAATAATGTAAACACCATAATCGAATCTTAATATACACCAGGATATATCACAAGTCAGAATTGGTTGACCTAATTATTTATTTTATAATTATCTATCCACCTATCTCTATCTACCTATATTTACAATATAAGAAGATCCTGAAATAACCACCTGTTCAGTAAATCAATTAAATACCACCAAATCCATTTGAGAAATGAAAAGCCAGTGGTACAAATTTGATGTGAAAGTGCTTTACCATTTTATCGGTGTATTGGTAAAGACTAATTTAAGAGTAAGCTTTTTTTTTTTTTTTTTTTTTTGCATAGTGGAGCAAGACAGGAAAGATGAAAGAAAAAGGGTAAGTATGGATTATTACAATTGTTCTGACAATTTTTCCTACAAAATGCACTGGAAAAATAAAGGTATGATAATCAAAGTTTCTGAAACAATAGCTCTTAATACACTTTTGTGCATTCATAAAACCACATCAAAATACAAGGATGGAAAGTATATAGAAATAACCTTGAACAGACTTGACTCATTTTTTTTTACTAAAACATTTATAATTATCGTTTGCCTTTGTTTGCTTTGTCAACTATTATTGGTAATAAGCTACTTGTAACAAACCTCAGAAGGGATAGAGGCATGCTAATCTCATCACATCCAGAATGGCTAAATTGGAATGTTACCAGGGCATCCTAACTGAAACTCAGTCATGATTATAGCAGCTATTGTACTCAGCATTCAATTCATGGTCTAACTTGTAGAGTTAAACCCAACTGGAGTTTGTTTAATCGGGTAAGGGCCAACTCTAGGAGAAATTTGTCTTGGTCTCTGCCTCAAATGTATAATTTTGTGAATACAGTTGACTGCTGAACAATGCAGAGATTAGGGGCACCAACCCCCAAGAGTCAAAAATCTGCATATAACTTTACAGTCAGCTCTCCATATCCATAGTTTCATACCCACCAATTCAATCAACATTGGGTTGTGCAGTACTGTAATACATATTTATTGAAAAAATTCTGTGTATAACTGGACCTGTGCAGTTCAAACCTGTGTTGTTCAAGGGTCAGCTGTAATTAGCTTGTGAATCTAGAGTGAAAAAAGGGGACAGAATGGGACAGGTCTTTCATGCAAAGGAGCTTGGCTTTTACATTGTTTTATACATTTTGTTGCTTTGTTTTTTATTTATTCATGAGAAAATATGTGTGGGGTAAGGGGATAGGATATGGCATGATTAAAGAAAAATCAAGAAAACCAAAAGAAGTGCCACATAAAAATATGAACCTTAATTTCCTGGGCATTATGCTTATTTTACATTGAAATAGAGAAAACAGAGTTGTTCGGGGAAAGCTTATCATCTTTGTTTATCATTAGACTGCATTTTTCATTTTGAATTTTGAAGTAGATTACTTCTAATCTAATTGCAAGTACGAATTTGTCCCGTGATTTAAAATAAATGTTGTTACTGTACTTGTAGAATGCTTCTACCTGTACATTACTACCTTTGCATCCTATTGACTGCATTGTTGGTTTCTATGGGAACAGTAGTGGAGAAGTTAATTAAGATCAGGAGGTTAGAACTGAAGAAAAATAGAATTTTCAACACAGTTCATTTATCATGTACATTTAAATTAGTTTCCTTAATAAAATATCTATTGGAGTAGAATGGTGATGGCTGAATCACTTTAATAAAAACAAATGACACATGTTAAAAGTTTAACATCACTTATTTGTACTCAGTTCATCCCATTAAGAAGCATTTTGGCTTTGGTAACCAAATTAATGAAAGTCATTAATAAAGGTTTCTGTGTCTCAATACTGTTACTCTAAGATTTTAGTCTTGAGCAATGCATTTTAGACATTATTCTCATTATTTACATAGAATAAGCCTGTGGTTGTTTTAAAGTTATTGTCTTTTTGTTCCAAATCCACCCTTTTATACCCTGCTTCACGATGCTGACTGGGACCATGCAAGCTGCATTTCTCAGTTGCCAGTAGCTTCCTAGGTTCTGCCAGTAGGAGGCAACAAGGAGCGATTAGTAGGTGGAGGATGGGAGAGCTAACCTTTCCTTTCTATTGACTTATAGTTCCTGTCAGGATCAATTCAGCAATGATACTTCCCGCAGGAGAGGCATTTGATTCCAGCCTCTAACACCAAAAACCTGCAAACAACTTGCCACGTAAAGTCTTGCTTTTGAAATGACTAGTATATTTCTGCTTTCCTCGTTGAGATAAAGTCCGTGACTGTTTTTATATGTAAAAAGCAGATTGGCAGCTTAAAAGAGAATACATTCTATTTTTTCCATTATAAAAAATTTGAGAAATATAGAAATGCAGGAAAAAGAAAGATTATTACTCGGTCCCATCATGCACATAGAATATATGCTAACATTTTGCTTCTTTTCTCTATATTTTTTTGCAGATAGGTACATGCTTTTTTCAAAAACATACCTATCATATTCTATCTCTTCTATTGTCTCCTGTGTTTTATTTTACTTTAAATCAAAACTATGTTTCTGTGTTATTACAAAATCTTCTTAAACATCATTTGGACAGCTATGTAACATTCCATGGCCTATTTTATTATTATTATTCAGTATTTAGACATTTGGGTTGCTTTCAAAAGCTTTATAATTATAAATAATGCTACAGCAATACCTTTGGGCTTCAAGGTTTTTCTTCCATATTCTGGTTTATTTCCTTAGAATTTAAACCTTTGTTTTTATATTCTGTGCCAGCCCCTTAATGCAGAACAAGAGCCCTTTTCAGTCTGCACACCAGAAGTATTTCTGGAATTTCTCAGAGGTTGTCTTCCATGGACTCACAAAGCATTCTTCTGTGCTTCTTCGTGTGTGTGTGTGTGTGTGTGTGTGTGTGTGTGTAGTTGTGTCTTACTTACTCATTGTTCCTATGGCAGTATTATAGCTGAGGGTACATACGAAAAAAAATCTTAGACTGCATTAAGGGACTAATCATACCAATCCTGCCTTGCTAAGAGAACATTCATATTTAATATACACTGAGCATCTAATTTTTAATATATTTTCCTCAAATTGATGCTAATACTCCCATAATAAAAAAATATTGCCCTCTTGTTCAGTAGGAGAAAGAAAAAAGTAATCATGTTAGCTTTTGAGTCATTAATTACAAGCCTATTTGTGTTAGGAACTAAAATGGTGATATTTAAATGGTAAACATGAACCAATCAGACCTTCAACATAAACCAGAATAAATCAATGTATGCCTTCATTTTCGTTTTCTCACATGTATAATGGTATCATACTGCCAACACTAGTTACTTCAGAAGGTGTTAGGAAAGTCAAATTGTATATCTATGTCTATAATCATATTCATATCTATATGTAAGTACACTAAATATTATGAAACAATAGAAAATGTAAAGCAATTGTCACTAGCTTTACTAAACAAGATAAAAATCAAAACCTAGAACGCTGTGTTTAATAAAAACAGGACATTAATTCAATATGCTCAAAGAAAGTATGGATTTCTTTAACCATCTCATGCTGTGCTATTCTCAGCTCAATGGGCAAAGCTGTCTTTTGTACCCATTTCTTCTGCTTCTTCTCTCAATTTCCTGGCTTGGCACCTTCAAAGTGTACCCTTCTCACTTTAAAATATGCTAGCCAGTTATAATGTGATGAATTAACCCATGATTTACAGAAATACTCTTGGTTACAGTGTGTTTCTGGCGACCACAACATATTTGTTCAACTATAATAATAAAAATAGCAGGAGAGAAGACCTTCTTAAAAAAAAAAAAAACACACACAAGAGAATTTTCCTTTTGATAGGACCTTCCAAAGTCATATTTGTAGCCTGATACTCCTCACAATTCAATTTAATTTCCTTCCATTAAAACAACAACAAAAGTATTGAAAACATGCAAGATACTAGGTACTTACTGAGCTATGTGTGACCTGATTAGCACCTCAGAACAACCATGTAAGGTATTCATTCTTAACCTTGTTTTACATAACAGAAAGCTGGAGATCAGAAATGTTAAGTAGCCTTTCCATGTTTGTGCAACGTGACAGAATCTGCATTTAAATGTCAGTTGGTCTGGCCCAATGTCTCATTTTCTATCACGGAAATAGTTATTGTATTTTTAGTAACAGTCAATAAGGATAAAGACTTTTTTACGTGCTCGTCACTGCCTAGGCACTGAGTTTTAATGCAGTAGTTCTTATAGAGGAAATTTTAGAAATTTTCCTAACATATAATTATAATCAAGTTGGGCAATTTGATTACAAGCATCCACTAACGTTGGTTTGCAAACTGGCCTCCATATACAGAGGACAAGGAGAGACCGAAAAAAGAGGCAGGACACTCCAGACCGGTAGGTGGCAGGTTTAATAAGCAAGGGAACTTACACAGAAGGCTTGTCTCACGCATCACAAGACGAGTAGAACTCTGTACCTGTCCACCACGATCATAGCATTTTATATAGAGGCCTTAACTGGGTTCACTCAGTCCCAGTAACATATTACTCTCTCAAGGCTGCATCTTTGAAAATGGTTTCCACTGTGGAAATGGTGAGGCAGAATGTACATTCCAAGGACGGGGAGGGGCGAGGAGCCTCTGAGTGCCTGAGTCCAGCTTGAGGGTCAACCAGTGGTCACGTCCTCTTTAGGACCTCCTCCAACAACTAACTTTGTTTTTTTTTCATGGTTGTGAATTTTTTAGTTCTTAAAACTCTGATGAAAAAATAACCTTCCTCCTAACCTGCTAAATCCAGAATCATTTCATTCTTACTCTCTTGCCCTTTATAAAGTCTTTATCAAGTCAATGAATACTGAAAAGTTATACCTGAAAAAAAAGATTTTGCTATATTATAGGAAAGATTCATGTGCTGGAAATCTATAAATCTATATATACTATGTTTTTTATAGAATACTCTCTCTCCTGGTCTCTCTCTCTCTCTTTTATAGAATTCTCTCTCCCTCTCTCTCTGTCTATATATATATGCATACATATACATAAAACTGACTTTAAATATTTGCCCACTTGTATATAATAAAAAATTATAGGGGCTTCCCTGGTGGCGCAGTGGTTGAGAATCTGCCTGCCAATGCAGGGGACACAGGTTCGAGCCCTGGTCTGGGAGGATCCCACATGCCACGGAGCAACTGGGCCCGTGAGCCAAAACTACTGAGCCTGTGCGTCTGGAGCCTGTGCTCCGCAGCAGGAGAGGCCACAATAGTGGGAGGCCTGCGCACCGCGATGAAGAGCGGCCCCCACTTGCCGCAACTAGAGAAAGCCCTCTCACAAAAACAAAGACCCAGCACAGCCAAGAATGAAAAAATATATATAAAAGTAAATAAAATTTAAATTTACCTAATAAAAAATTATATATTATATACAAATATTTCATTAAACACAGGTGGACAAATATTTGGAGTCAATTCTTTCCATTTATATTATTTGGCCTCCATCATTTTTTTCTAAGGTATAAGTAAAAAACAAGGTTAAATCTGTGAAATATTATCTTATTATTTAGTAAAAGCAGGGGTGAAAGCTTGGGTGAAAACCTTTCTCTGTGTGTGTGTGTAGTATATATGTGTGCATGCTTCCTATAGGTCTTTAATCACTACAGGACACCCTCACTGAAATGTTAAAAAACAATAAAAAGGAAGAAAGTTTTTCTTTCAGAAACTTTCAAATGTTGGTCTTCCTCAACTCCCCAATTACTAAATATACAACATCTGCCTTTTCATCATCAAAGTGCCTTAAATATTTAGTAATAATGAAGGCTGTTCACTTGAATCTATAAATTAAGAAAAGATAAAATGTGAATGCATGCAATACAACTTAACTAGAATATTGGGGTGCTTCTTATTTATCTACAATGACTTACTTACTTGATAATACATGTTCCATCAAGAGTCTTGGAAAAACTTTCAGAAAGTCAGACTGTTAAGTAGTCTTGTGTACTCACCCTTTCAGATAAGTCAGAATTGGATTGGATTTGACATTTTTTCCTAAATAATGAATGTTGTCAATTTCGGGGTCAATTTAGTCAATCACGCATGGGACATTTGTCTACAAATAACGTGACTATATTTTCATGGAGCTAAGGATTGTGAACACAATGCTGACGGGTCCAAAGATGTTTCCGTTGACTAATATGGAACTGGGGTGAATTATTACAAATATTCTCACATAGGGCTGACAGTGTCTAACCAGCTATTAAATCTGTATATACAGTACATTTATTTGTGTATGAAACAATCAGACTGCATTAAATGATTACTGCTCTTGAAACAACAGACTGTCATCCCAGATTAAAACTATAAATGACTTGGAGAATGAAAAGCAGTTTATCCCACTGATTTCAAAATAGGAATTTAAAAAACTAAAATACCAGGAGAAAGCTTGAGGCTATATTTTCTTACATTCTGTAACTTTACACCTACAAGGAAATCTGCACTGCTCACTGGAATGAAAATGAATCATGTCTCGGGTCAAACTCTGGGTTTATTTGAATAATTCTATGGGTTGAATTAAGTTCTCATGTGACTCTCAGTGTTCATTCTTTTAACATGAGCATGACATGTTCAATGATATATTTCATTATATTATGGGTATATGTATGATTACCAAACTGCCTTTTAGTACCCTTAAAAAGAATGCAATTGAAAATAACTTGCTATGAGCCTATCTTAGCTTTCAGTTATCATGGATCTTGAGACGTCTGCCACTTAATTCAAAAATTATTGTAACATTCTGTCTCCCTGAATCCTTTATTCTATTTATTTCTTCTTTCAAAGGCAAGGCATTGCAGCAGGTGTGTAAAGATCGTGGAGTAAGTAGGCTTGAGAGACAAACAATGGTAATTTTGTATAGATGGTACAGGAGGATAGGGAATATGGGAAAACTGTACTTCTTGTTAGCTGGCGTCCTCTTCAAATATGACTATATATGTTCATTTAAGGAATATGCATTGAGAAAGCACACTAAAGTTTTGATTATTCCCATAGTTAAAGACTTTTCTTTGCCTATTGTAACTTTCTGTTAGAGACTTTTGTACCTTCCCTTAATTGGGGTTTTCTTTTTTCCTGCAGTGAATATAAACTTTCAGAACTGAAGAAAAGGGATTCTCCCAGATGTGACCCCAATATTGACCTTCTTATGTGCTATAGGGATCTTCTTTTTTGAGTGACTACACCTGACACTGGTGTAACAATGGCTCTGCCAGACCTCTGCAAGCACATCAGCCTTTTACATTTATTCTGGTCTAGGAGATGATTCCCTGTGTTGGGTAGAGGGCATTAGTATTGCTTTCAATAGAATTTCCTATCTGTCTTCTTTCTTTCCCCATCCTCTCTTCACTGTTATAAGTAACTACCAAAATTGTCCCTGCTCTATTTTAAGTCAATACCGTTTGACCTTTGCTTTACTGGAAGCATTTGCTCAGTCATGAGCTGTAAGGATTGTACTATTTAGAACATCCTAGTGGTGTAGTCTATTTACATAAACTTTGAAATCCTGATCATTTCCCTGACAATGCTTTGATTGTCTCAGTGCATTAACACCCCAAAATATTCTATCAAACACCAACATATTTATAAATAATTGAATGGAATTCTAGTTTGAATTCCCCAGAAATTCTTAAAAGCAAAATAAATCTTAACATGTTTGCAGGGATGGAGATACTTTTCATACAAACTTTTTAAGGAAGAATGAAATTTTGTGTGTAAATCTAGTTGAATACAGTCCTAAAGGCCAAATATTTTGAGTGTTTGAATTTGTTATAAAGAGTGAGTCTCCAGTGTTAGCAGCTCACTGTAATCCATTTAAAACTCAGTTAATTTAAAACCACACTGGGTCTCAGCAATATGTATTTCAACAGACCAGGACAGATGTCTGCCTGTTACAGTGAACCCCCGAATAACATCAGAGCATGTACCACACCCATAGACCCTTTTGTGTGCATTTCTCATGCATAGATTATTGTGCTTCAAACCAAGCGACACCACCACTTTAGACACAACTAGTTGGACTAGGAATGGGTGACTGGTTACATATGCAGGTATTTAGAGCCTGGCCAGCATGCTAGGATGTGGCATGAAGGGACAGTTTTGCACAACAGGGATTCTCTGATGAATAGAAACACGCTCATCAATTAGCTCTCTTTTCAAGAAGACACATGAATGAAGAGAGATCCATGACCCTTAAACAATAGTTATGGGAAGTTAGGAGCAGAAGGAAGAAGCAGGAAGAAAAGCAAAGTAAGGATGGGTGGAGGCACAAAGCTGTCAAAGATGTAAAGTGACGCTATGATGCCTGAGCTACTCCATTGCCACTGCTCTGTATTCTGAGCTATGGCTTTTCTGCATTTAAGATTGTTTCCTGGGCTTGCCTGGTGGCACATTGGTTGAGAATCTGCCTGCCAATTCAGGGGACACGGGTTCGAGTCCTGATCTGGGAAGATCCCACATGCCGTGGAGCAACTAAGCCCGTGAGCCACAACTACTGAGCCTGCGCATCTGGAGCCTGTGCTCTGCAACAAGAGAGGCCGCAATAGTGAGAAGGCCCACGCACCGCGCACCGTGATGAAGAGTGGCCCCCGCTCGCCGCAACTAGAGAAAGCCCTCGCACAGAAACGAAGACCCGGGCTTCCCTGGTGGCTCAGTGGTTGAGAGTCCGCCTGCCGATGCAGGGGACACGGGTTTGTGCCCCGGTCCGGGAGGATCCCACATGCCGTGGAGTGGCTGGGCCCGTGAGCCATGGCCGCTGAGCCTGTGCTCCGCAACGGGAGAGGCCACAACAGTGAGAGTCCCACGTACCGCAAAAAAAGACCCAACACAGCCAAAAACAAATAAATAATAAAAATAAAGGAATTCCTTTAAAAATTAAAAAAAGCCACTTCTTTTTTAAAAAAAAAGATTGTTTCCCTTGTGAGGTTTTTTTTTTTCTCTCTGTGTGTGTGTGTGTGTGTGTGTGTGTGTGTGTGTGTGTGTGTGTGTGTGTGTGTGTGTGTGTGTAGGGACCTGAGGTTGTAGAGACGGGGTCTAAGAAAGCTTTCCAACTCTTGAGGAAAAGAACTTCACTTCCACAAATTAACACACCCAATAAGGTAGTTCTCTAAAGAAAGATTATTTTAGACCTAAGAGGTATTCTCAGTTATCTTTGAAAGTAGTATTTTTTCTTCCCACGATATGATTTCACAGTGAATTCCATAGCAGTAGGACTCATATCTATGAAATCCTTTAGCAGCAAGTTTATCTTATCACATGCACAGGGACAAACTGGAAATGGTTAAATTGTTTAGTACCAAGGGCTAAACTGAGACAACTTAAATGTTCCTTTAGGATAGGACCACTTCCCTATGAAATAGCCAACAGATATGCCGTATCAAGAATTAAAAGAGGGCTTCCCTGGTGGCGCAGTGGTTGAGAGTCCACCTGCTGATGCAGGGGACACGGGTTCGTGCCCCGGTCCGGGAAGATCCCACATGCCGCGGAGCGGCTAGGCCCGTGAGCCATGGCCGCTGAGCCTGCGCGTCCGGAGCCTGTGCTCCGCAACTGGAGAGGCCACAACAGTGAGAGGCACGCGTAATGCAAAAAAAAAAAAAAAGGGAATTAAAAGAATGACTCTGTCCATAGGTACTATACAGAGGATTTTGGCAGACCCCAAAGTGGTTAAGAGCAGCTACACTATAGATATGGGGGGAAATAATCTAAATAAGAAATGGCTGCTAGACCTCACAATTTCTCAAGGATGCCTGAGATGCGCATTTGAGAAACTTAACAGTCACGCAGGTATAGGCTTTGCCTTAAATGAGAAATGAGACAATAAAATCTCTAATGCATTTTTTCAATTTGTTTTAAAAGGGCCATAAAATTTACTATCTTAAGCATTTTTAAGTATACAGTTCAGTAATGTTAAGAACATTCACATTATTGTGCAACCATCACCACCATCCATTCCTAGAATTCTTTTCATCTTGTAAAACCGAACCTCTATAGCCATTAAAAAATAAACCCCCATTCCTCCCTGTCCCTAGCCCCTGGCAACCACCATTCTACTTTCTGTCTCTATGATTTTAACAATTCTAAATACTCCCTATGAGTGGAATCATAGAATATTTGTCTTTCTGTGACAGGCTTATTTCATTCAGCACAATGTCCTCAAGGTTCATCCATACTGTAGCATGTGTCAGAATTTCCCTCCTTTTTGAGGCTGAATAATATTCCCCTGTATGTATACACATTTTTCTTATTTATTCATCCATCAGTAGATACGTGGGTTGCTTTCTTGTTTTAGTCATCATGAATAATGTTAGTACTATAAATAAGGCAGACAGACACCTCTTTGATACCCAATTCTTTGGAGTACATACATGCCCAATCTAACAATTTCTTAACAGAAAGTTTTTAAACTTGAAAAATTAATTTAGACTTGAGATTTTTTTTCATGTAGCAATCACTCATATATACCTCGAAGAGAAAAAAATGTTGTATACGTTTATCATATTTATATAATAAATGGCTAAGGTGTTACCAAAATGTGGAGTAATAAATGACAGATAATTCTTTTACATGTATCTTTAAAAAGTGTAACACAGCTTCCTGTACTTATATCTATCCTCTTTGAGTAACCTGATGCCCTCATACTGTGATTCATGGCATAGACAGCATTTGGCAGCTTGTGAGGAATTTGTAATCTCAGGCCCCAACCCAAACTTACCAAATCAGAATCTGTAATTTCATGAGCTTCCCCGGTGATTTTTATGTAGAATAAATGTGGAAAAGTACTGCTATAAAGCACCTGATTGTTGCTTTGCAAGAAAATACGGAATTGTTGTCATTCCTCTAAAGATAAGGACTTTATTTTGCTGACTATTAAGTTTATACAACATCATTTTGTTTATGTGCATTTCTGTGAATATAGTAAATTTTGTTTCAATGCCAAATCACATAACAAAAATTTGGGAAGATATTTTTAAATAGCAACAAAACTCAACATACGTAATACTAAAAACTAAACAAATGCAATTGAAATAATGACAAACTAAAGAGTTATGTCCAAGTTTACAAATGCAGAGACCATGGCAGTTAAGTCCATTTGGCCACAGTAATTATTACAGAGCTTCATCTATGATAAGATTCACACTGATTTTAGCAATGTCCAGATTTTTTTTTTAATGTGTGCCTTAGAATAAAAATGAGACTGTTTCAAGAGTTCCAAGTGTGAAGAATAGCCCTGTTATCAAGGAGAACCTTGGCTTCAATCTTGTAAGACTTTTATTTGTTAGAAAATAGCAATGAAGTAAGGGAACAATCGTAGTCCGTCTGTCTAAATTATACCAGTTTTTCTAGGAAAACTGGAAGTAGCTGTTAGGATCAAATTAAAAATTTAAAAATAAATAAATAATCTTAGAACAGAGATTAGAGCAGGAATGGAGCATAATCTATACTTACATATGTCATCAGTATTAGTTGAAGTGTGACCTGAATATCACATGCTTCAATACCATCTTGAAGCCTCTTTTCAAAATGAAAATTCCTGGGGTACACCCCAGACCTACACCAAAATCTCTGGCCTAGTGCCTACTCAATTACGCTCGTACCAAGTGCCTCAAATGACTCACATGCACACTGAAGTTTTTTATGAAAAAAGCGACTTGATTTTATATTTCCTTCCTTCCTTTGCACACAGGATGGGAGGTCATTAACAAATGATATTAATCAAGCAAGTCAGCTGTGAGCCAGCAGGTCAAAATTTTCCCTATAAACATGAATTGTTTTCACTTACAGAAAAGTTTTCTTCTTGGAGAATCACCAGGGACTTATGTTAATAGAACTCACTTGTTAAAAACAATCACAGCAACTTTTCATTACATGTAAGATTACTAAAGCATTAGCTTTCCTTAAGTTCACTTAGGAACTCATTTTCATGGGCAGTATGGTTGTTTGCCATTATAAACTTCCCTAATCCTATGTGACTCCTCAGAATTTTGCTCAGTCTGAAAAATTTTAAGGTTATTTGTTTGAATGTGAAAATTTTCATGCAGTCTACAGCATGCCCAAACACAACTTAGCCTTGATTTGTTTATGATTATTCTTTTATCACAAATAATTGCAGGTAAGTGCATTAAAAATGCAGCTTTTAAATTTATTTGATAAATTTCAATGAATCTGTTGCTTAATATGATAATCTTATATGTCAACTTGATGGTATCCAAGGTACCCACTTTTTATCAAGCACCAGTCTAAATGTTGCTGTGAAGTATTTTTAAGATGTGATTAATATTTAAATCAGTATATTTTGAATAAAGTAGAATATGTTTCATCATGTGGTTGGGCCCCGTCTAATCAGTTGACGGCTTTAGAAACAAAAGACTGAGAGGTCCCTCAAGGAAGAGAGGATTCTGCCTCCAGAGTCACTTTGGACTTGGCCTGCAACATCCAGTCTTCCCTGGGTCTCTAGCCTGCTGGCGTGCCCTACAGAATTCTGACATGCCAGGCCCCACAATCACATAAGCCAATTCCTTAAAATGAATCTTTTTCTTCTTCCCTATATATACATACATCCTATTGGTTCAATCTTTGGGAGCCCTGATTAATACATACAACTATAGTAAACAGAATGATGTGGCTTCACTCTGAAAGATTTACACCTTAAAAAAAGAACATTTTCTATATCCGACATTATTTTGTGCTGGAACTATGCTAAATTTAAAATTAAAATTCTCTTTTGATCAACTATTATGACTTATTGGAGTTCATGAATAGTTAAGCTATATATATAGATATCATACAATAACTTACTATTCACTTATCATCACAGGAGATCATCATCAGCTTTGTCAACTCACATAGTACATGATTTCAGAGAATTTGATTTTATAATGATTTGCCTTTTGCTTCAGGTTGCCAAATTATTTTCTCTACCAGTTCTATGAAATTACTATTATAAATTTACAGCAAAATTCCCCCCAAAACTTCAGTTACAGTTTAGGAAAATAATTTTAAATATGAGTACAAGGCAGTCCACCTTTTGAAGCCTATATGTTTGTAATTACTTTTTTAGCCATAGCATTACAGAAATGGATCTAGCAAATGACTAAGCCTTTTTCAATTTTCCGTAGAAGAAAGGTATATTTTTCTTTCTCTAAAACATGAGGATAACTGTGTATCTCATTATACAAATATGCAAATGAGGCTTAAATAATTTGATAAACAAACATGATTACTTTATATAAGAATTTGGTAGGCAGAATAGGCACATGAAAAGATGCTCAGCATTGCTAATTATTAGAGAAATGCAAATCAAAACTACAGTGAGGTACCACCTCTCACCAGTCAGAATGGCTATCATTAAAAAGTCTACAAATAACAAATGTTGGAGAGGATGTGGAGGCAAGGGAACCCTCTCACACTGCTGGTGGGAATGTAAATTGGTGCAGCCATTATGGAAAACACTATGGAGGTTCCTCAAAAGACTAAAAATAGAGTTGCCATATGATCCAGTAATCCCACTCCTGGGCATATACCCAGACAAAATTATAATTCGAAAAGATACATGCACCCCTATGTTAATAGCAGCACTATTTATGATAGCCAAGACATGGAAGCAACCTAAATGTCCATCGACAGATGAATGGATAAAGAAGATGCAGTATACACACACACACACACACACACACACACACACACACACACACACACACACACACACACACTGGAATATTACTTAGCCATCAAAAAGAATGAAATAATGCCATTTGCAGCAACAGAGTTGGACCTAGAGATTATCATACTAAGTGAAGTAAGTCAAAAAGAGAAAGACAAATACCATATGATATCACTTATATATGGAATCTAAGATATGATACAAATCAACATCTATGAAACAAAAACAGACTCATGGAGAGAACATACGTGTGGTTGTCAAGGGGGAGGGGAGGAAGGGGAGGGAAGGAATGGGAGTTTGGGATTAGCAGAGGCAAACTATTATATACAGGATGGATAAACAACAAGGTCATGCTGTATAGCACAGGGGACTATATTAAATATTCTGTGACAAACCATAATGGAAAAGAATATGAAAAAGAATATATATACATATGCATAACTGAGTCACTTTGCTGTACAGAAGAAATTAACACAACATTGTAAATCGACTATACTTCAATAAAATTTTTAAAAAGACTTTGGTAAGCAGAATTGCATGGTGGTTAAATACTCAGACTTCAGTAACAGTAGGTCAAAATTTAATTTGTGAATTTGGACAAGTCATTGAACCCCAGTATTTAGTTTATCTGGAAATAACGAAAATAAATGTATCTACATCATAGAGTTGTATTAAGTGAGATAATCCATTGAAACTGCTAAACAAAATGTCTGGCTTATAATGAGTGCTTATCAGTGTCATTTTGTTGCTGCTATTACATATACAGATACAAAAATGTACAAAGGAAAAGATCTTGCCTTCCATGGCCACCTTTGAATGTTAGACTATGGTTGACTTTTATTTTCTTCTTTATACTTTATGTATCTTCAAATGTGGTACAATGAAATAGGTAACTTATAATCAGAGCAAAAGCTAGTTTTAAGAATAATAGAAAGAAAAAGCATTAATGATGGAATAAGCCCAGCTGACATTGGCAAGTGTGGAGTTTTGGGAAGGTGGAAGGGCATGGGAGAGAAAAACACATTGAGAAGGCACAGCCACCTGGAGGGTAAATATGCATTGGAAAACAGCAGGGAATAAAGAGTAACCAGGGTAGATTCTAAAGCTGTTGAGTGGGATGAAAGCACTGGTACAGGAAGATTCTTTTGAAAGTGACATATGGGATGAATAGAGCAGAGCATTAAAGACTGTGAAACCAGCCAGGCAACTGTTGCAGTAATATAGTCAGGAGGTGAAGAAGGCATAGGTAAAATCATAGATTTCAGAACATAAAAAGTGGTTAATCTAAGAGGTATTTCCAAAAAAGAAGCAGTCCAACTTTGTAATAAGTTAAATGATAATAACAGAAGAGTCAAAAATGACAGCAAGTTTTTACCTCTGGCAAGCTGTAAGACTACAAAAAAATGGAGTAGCTTGGAAGTTAGAAGCAGTTTTAAGGGGAGGATCATATGCACTTGGGGAAAGGACAGTTTGAAATGGCAGTGGGGTTAAACTTTAAACTGTTAGAAATTTCGTACCATCAACAAAGCCTATCAGAGCTGGGAGAAACCTTGCAGATAACCTAACCCACATCCCTCATTTAAGGTTTAGGCAATAAAAGGATATGCCATCATCCCACAGCTGGATGACACAGAACCAGGGTGAGGAGCCAGTCTTCTACCACCCAAACTGGGGGTTGTCATTCCTTGTTCTGCCAAAGCAGTTTGCACAGAATCCTAAATTCAAAGATGCCTACAATCTCAATTTTTTGGACCGATAAGGGGAATATTTTAAAATGGCGTAATTGTTTTAAAATATAAGAGTATACAACATCACACATACTATATAATCATTCTTGAATCTTAAATGACAGCATAGCTACATATCACAACAAAGATGATTTTTAAATATAGGGGAAACATTTCACAGACATTGGTAGTTCTTACTGTTCTTATCTAAATGTCAAGGTAGTCTGCTTTTATTGGTGTTCCATTACTTTTTCTTTTCTTTCGTTTTTGGTCACATCTTCCTTTTAGGGCACTAAATTTGTCTGTATCACTCGGAGATGGAGGTGTTCTTTCACAATTTCTCTTAATGAGGCTAATAATAGTTGTTTCTTACGATTTTTATTATCACGTTAGCCACAAAGTGTCATCATTTTCTAGCATTAAACAGAGGAAAAATTTGGTCACCAAGAAAATTTTGCTAGTTGGGCGTGTTGGAAATGTTCAGCCAATGGGTCAATCTGATCATGCTTAACACCAGATTAAAACACAGATTTTACTTTTGAAAGAAAAATTGTCTTTTTCATCTTATTCTCTACCAAGTTCATGTCATGGTCAACTAGTTAAAATTTCTGAAATTAGAACATTCTTAAATCTTCCAGTGGTAGAAACATTACTCCAAATATCCATGAATTCATATTTAAACTTTCAAATAACTTTCCTTGTTTATCTCTAGAAATTAGAAAGCAGGCTTAACATATATCAGTTCATTCACAAAATATTTATTAAGTTCATAATATCAACCAGGAATTGTTACATGTATAGAAGATATATTAGTGCATAAACCAAAACAAAAAAATTGGGAATTTTACTCTAAGGGAGACATAAAACCATTGGAAAGTGTTGAACCATGTTGAAATTGATTTAAATTGATTGGATTTTAAATAGAAAATGAAGATGAAGTGTATAGGATTTATTGATAGCTTGAATATAGGCCCTGAGACTAGGAGAAGTGTCAAGGATAATACTGAGGTCTCAGTTTAAGCACCAGGAAGGACAGAGTTAACATTTGCTGAGGTGGATAAGACTCAAATAATAGCTGGTTTAGGGAGAAAGTTCAGGAAAATCTTGAGAAACACACAGAGTTTCAACCCTTTTGGTTTAAACAGAATACTGGTTTAAATTTCTGTAGTCTAGACTAGAAAGTATAAAACCTCAAGTTCCCCTTTACATCTTTTTCTTAAAGGGGACAGTACAGAATGCATATTTTGTAAGTCTCTGCTTCCTGTTTGCTGTTCATACTCTGCTGTCTAGCCAAGAATTGAACAAATCTTACCAGCTCTCAAATGCAACTTTCCAAGCCTTACCACAATGTATGTCTCAGAGAAAGGCAGAAAGAGAAAATGGGGGCTTCCCTGGTGGCTCAGTGGTTAAGTGGCCAATGCAGGGGACACGGGTTTGAGCCCTGGTTTGGAAGATCCCACATGCTGCGGAGCAACTAAGCCCGTGGGACACAACTACTGAGCCTGTGCTCTCGAGCCTGTGAGCCACAACTACTGAGCCTGCATGCCACAACTACTGAAGCCCGCGTGCCTAGAGCCCGTGCTCCGCAACAAGAGAAGCCACCACACCACAATGAAGAGTAGCGCCCACTCACCACAACCAAAGAAAAGCCCGCGCACAGCAACGAAGACCCAACACAGCCAAAAATAAAATAAATTTTAAAAAATAAGAAAGAAAAGAATGCTTAACTTTTTCCCTCTTCCAAAATATTACCCAAACTCTTCTCCATTAATCTCTTTAAACATATCAAGTCACTTGGGTTGGAAGGCTTATTTGTTTTTTCTGTTTCAAATATTTTTATTGTAATGACTTCAATGTCTTTCCTATAGAAGTTGCCTTATCCCTGATTTTCTAGAAAACAGCATATGGAACAGGGCTCATATACTAATGCTTTATTGAGAGATGGGCTCCCAGGTCAAAAGTAAGTGGAAAAAAGGCCATGACACAAGGAAAAATGACAAGAAAACACATGTTGCATTAAAGAGCTGGCCACAGTTTTATAAGAAAACTCATGGTAGTAACAAGGAGTGGCCATATGTAGCTACCCCTTCTTAGGAGAATCTGTCCAAAGGAGAGAAAGGAGAAGCATTTTAAATTGACAGCTCCTTCTAGAGTTCTGTTTCTCATTGATCAAGGGTCAGACCACAATGCCTTAATTTCTCTGCACTTCTGGGTATTCTACTTGGCTCTTCCAGGTAACCCCTGGGAAATAAGAGTTCCAGCAGGTCCAGTCAGGTTGAAATTGGGTACTGGAGATGCTAAATGGCTCCCATGACAGCTAACACTTGAAAGTTGCACTAAGGCTCAGCTCTCATCTCAGGGAGAAACTGAGTCAACTGGTAATACCTGAAGATGAGGCAACAACAGCAATGGCCAGGGCATGAATGCTGTAAGAGCATTTTGAATTGGACTACTTCATCTGAAAAACAGGAAAAATGACTAAGGTCTAGGGACTGAATAGCACTGATTACGTCAGGAGAGGTGCATAGATTGGATCCGGCAGAATTCGTTTCTTACACTGCCCAGATCTGCTTACATCCTCTTTTGTTTAAGCACATGATGCCTTCACTTCTACTCTGAGAGGGATGGTACAAATCCAGTTCTTGGAAGAGTGAACAGTTGCAATATCCTAAAGAGACTGAAGGAGGATAAGCAAAACCAACTACCTCCCCTGATGTTGCAGCTGGTTCTGGAATAATAATTAATACTTACCATCTCCCTCTTCTACTTGGATTTTTCTTAATCAAGACTTTGACTAGCCTTGGTTACTTTCCTGGTGGAATGACCCAGCCCTTTATCCCCAAGGGGTACAAGCCCTTACTTACCTTACCATTAGGGGACCTGTGGTTGCTGTTACTGTCCATTTGCAGTTATCACTGGACACTGAAAACCAAAAGACATCCCAGTAAATCCATGTTTCCAGATATACTCCTCTGCCTTAATTGTGCAATATCAACCCCAGCTTAGTATGGCAATTATTTTTTAACTCAGAACAGTAGCTCTTTTATTTTCCTTCTGGTCCACTGGTGGTGGCCAGATGGCAATAATGGCTTCCAATTAAGTGGAAAACTTTTCTGTACTCTGCTGGTGGAAACATTGGAAACCAGGATTCCAACTTGGCAGAGACTAATTTTGCAGAGATAGAAAACAAATTCTACAAGAGGCTCACTGACACTGGTGGTGTAAAGGCCCAATCATACTTCCTTTCTTTTGTTCCTGGGCTTCTACTGCTGAGGACATAACACCATGTACCAGCCATCGGTTCAGTGAATGTACCGCAACCCTTAGGACAGCTACAAGGTGTTTTCCTTGAACTGATAAATTAACTGAAGCTTCAAAATGCCATTCCATTTATGGCTGCTTCTTGGCTAGTAAGGCCATTGAATCCCGTATTTGTAACTCCATTTAAAACTTCTTTGCATTAAAATAGGTTCTTTTTGTCTGAGACAATGCTGTGTGGGTCACCATGTTGATAGCTCAGGCATTCTATAAGTCCTTGAGTGACTGTATTGATTTTGGTTAGGAAGAATTTCTACCACCTCCAAGGTCCAATGGAATGAACCCATCACAAGGAGGTTGTCTGGTATCACTGAGGATGGTGACATTTTGCGGGCTTGGAGTTGGACCTGGAAAATGACAAGTTGAACATTTAGTAGTGGTGACAGTTGTATCAGCCAGTCTTGGTGGAATGAAATCCCTGTGGTTGAGCCTATGTGTTACTTGTAATCCTATCTCTCTGTTCATGTACCTACAACACAAGCAACATTGTAGCTTGGAACAGGTTGGTTGACAATCACAGATAGTTCATGCTGGCACCTGATTGTTGAGAACCTTATCTGCAGTAGATGCTTTCTTGTGGATAAAAGCACAAAGATCCACACACTTTTAGCCTCTACCCGTAGGTACATCCACTTAACACTACTTCAAACCTTCTTTCCTCTCTTCATTCCAGGCCTTTAACCAGCATGTTAAACTGTTCATTCCACTGCCCTGGAGTCAATGTACATCCATATATCACCTTTTCCTCCACACCAAGTGCACAAGCAAGTGTGTTGATCGCAGATCTGACTACTCAGAGAATTATTTCCCTTCCCTTTTCCTTCAGGGCCACTTCTGAATGGGATGTAATAAAACAATCAACACAGATATGAACAAGGCCTGATACTTACCTTCTCCCTCAGTTGTGTGTAAGAAACCCATAGGAAGTATCCCATGAGGCTGTAGGCGTGAGTTGAGGCAGAAGTATCAGTTCAATAGAGATAGATGACATGTAATTTACTAGTTCATATAATTTACTTGTGCGTTCAAGACTTGCCTCAGCCAGTGCTAAATGTACCACCTCCATCCTAGAACGGATGGATTCTGTGCTTGCCCGATTTTATGAGTTCATGGATCTATTAACTTCTGGCTTGCATTGACTTTTCGTGTCCCAGGATGTGGTGTTCAGTCTCTATCAGGGTCCAGCAACATGCAGAGAACTATTATTCCAATGGATAGTAGTTTTCTGCTACAGAGATTTTGTTTCAGCATCCTAAAAGTCTGTATTACCTCCTTCTTAGTTGTAGGAGATGTGAAATGACACGAGTTACCATCTACCTTACAGGGATGTCCTAGCATGATCCAGAACACCCCTAAAACTTCCCTGAAGTCACCCAAATTATTGTACGATGTCTCTCCTACCTTCTGGAACACACATTTTACTAAGGCTTCTAGGGTAGTGCCATTTTCTTCTGCTCTAGTCTAATTAGCATGATTTCATCAATATAGTAGACCTGTATGATGTTCTGTGGCACAGCAATATGATAAAAATTTCTGCACACTATGTTATGAGATTAACAGGAGATGCAACTTCCCACTTAAAGATTAATTCCTCTCACCGAATGCCAGAGGTTGTAATTGAGCTGTCTTAGTAAAGACAATACATCTTGTAGCAACTGCAAGTGGGTCTGTCATGTGGATAAATGTGTGATAGTCCATTGACATCCTCCTCAACCAAGCAGGTTTTGGTAGAAATCAGACAGGTGAATTAAAGGGGGCTGTGATTGGAACCACCACCCCTGTCCCTTTCTAGTGTTTGATTTTGAGGTTAATCCCTGCAATTCCTCTCTAGATATAGTATTTCTTCTAATTTACTATGTCACCTGGGGGAGGGGGCAGTTTCAGAAACTTCTATTTTCCCTTCCAACCATAGTAGCCCTTACCCACAGGTCAGAGAATCAATGTGGAGTGTTTTCCAGCTGCTATCATCACAATTAAATATTTGAGGCTCCAGAAAATAATCACACAATGAACTTACATACCCATTGGACCAACTATTAAGAAATTTGGACAAAATTTCACTAATCTGGCCTCTGTAAACTTTCATTTTACTCAGAGAATCTTAATAGCATTTTTTTGTTCACTGGTGTCAGTACCATGTCAGACCCACATCTTGGAAATCCTGGAAAGCTGTCAGCAAAGCACAGTTACCCTAGAAAGTGTAAGTCTGCTTGGAGAAAGATTGTAGGACTATTTACTGTATACACTTACAGTGTTTTTGTGGGTCCTCCTCAAGAGCACTTGGCCTCCCCATCAATCAATGAGCTACCCCAATAAACTGAGAAACCGGGAACCCGAGTGAGGACCTATGATTTTTCCATCTTAACAGTTGACGCCAGCTGGTCTTCTAGCCAGATTTCATTTGTTTTATTATTATACAAATTAAGCATACCGCAGCTAGCTAAGAGCCATTGCTCTAAATCTCTATGAACTGAGGCATCCTTATTGCTAATCTGGCTTTGTTGTCCACTTCAGCAATTGCATTTACTTTGTCTGGGATAGTTACATGCTGCCACCTGGCCCAAAATGTTATTTACCCATTAATATCTGGAATCCAAGTTCCATGGCAGCATCTTCCTACAGAGATAGCCACCAAAGTGCTTCTCAAAATGCATCTTTACTGCCATAGTGAAAGCAGTGTCTCTGGGGTCCTTCCTGGGAACACAGGCAGGTGGTAGTTTCTCAGTTGCACTTACTATTTAAATCCATTCTAACATCCTGGCATCACCAATTCTCTGTCTAACCTTTCTCTCAATACTATGTTGAGTATTTTGCAACCTCCACCTAATTTATCATAGGTCACTGCTATATCCAATCATCAAGGAACCATCAGATTGAACTACTATGACTAGCTTCAGGTATACTTGCCAGAATGTTGAACCGTTAGTGTGAGTGAGTGCCCCCGTTTCAATGAGTTCTCCCCTATTCAGCCTCGTATTCCATCTCCCTCGGTTAACACCTTCAAAATACATTCCCATACATTATTTCCTCAGTTCCTAGCAGTACATATATGTACAATTCCTTTTGTGGGTGTGCTCTTTATTCCAAGAACAGTGTTTTTTACTGGCCTGGAGGCAAGGAGGGATAATGGGGTAAGTCTTAAAGAAAACAAGCGTCACCTTTCCTTCAGGTGGGGCATTGCATAGTATTCAGATATAGGGAAACTGTTCTTTTTTAGCAAGGGGAAACTGGGTGTTTCTATGAGACAGAAGATTCCGTGGAATCTGAAGGTTGAAGACTCTCAGGTTTATAAACTGAGGATCTGATCACATATTCCAGGGTTACATTCTTTCCAGATCAGAAGCTGTGCATTCAACTTCATTTTGCAGCTCTGCCACCACTGTGTTCAAACTCTCAACCTCATTTCTAGTTGAGAATGCCCTGTACATCAAGCAATAAGAACTTTTCTCAGAGCTGCATTCAAGATCTTTGGCTTTCAAAGAATGCTTTCATATGTCCTCCAATAATGTTAAAACCAGACGTTCCAACCACGGTCATATAATTATCCATCGATCAAGTGCATTAAACACTTGTTCTCTCAGTGCTCCGTCTTACACCAACACCTCAATCCAGCTAACCGTAAGTGAAAACTTTAATAATTGTGTATGTAGTAGGTTATTACCACCTCACTTTCCATCAGAGGTGGGGACTCTACGACCTTGCACTGGTGCGCAATCCAACTGCAAATTCCTATCCTGACGGTCTGTTTTCCAGATACAGGTGCCAAATGCATTGTCCAGGTTTCTAGAAAGCAGAACCTAAAATAAAGTTTGCATGTAAATATTTTATTGGAGGAGCACAACCCCAGGGAATTGAGTGTACTCCCCCAGGAGTAAGGGATAAAGGGAATGATGCAGGGAAGAAAGGAAAGCAAACACAAGGGAATGTGTTACCAAGTTGGCACCGCTTTACAAGAAAACAAACCTGGTTACCCAGTCCCTCAATTTATCTGACCGCTGCCTCCTAAATACTACCTTTCTTTGGTCAAATTTCACTTGTAGGGCATTCCCTCTCCTGAACTTCCAGGTTGTTTTATTTGGCTTCTCCAGGCAGCTGCTGAGAAAGCCAAAGCATTCTTGGACTTGACTGATTGGACCAGAGCATTGCTTTGGTTCCCACTGCAGAGACTGCACTTGAGACTTTACTGAAACCTGGCCCTTGTCACTAGAAGACAACTAGAGGTATAGAAGCTGTGATAAGGTCAGAGATGGTGGCCAGGCTTTCCGAGCATAGGAATGGCCTGTGTAGTCATTGGGGTCACTCAGGTTGGGAAGCCAGGAAAGTGACCAAGGCCAGAGAGGTTGATGGGGCCAAGTGAATCTGCAGAAGTACATAAGCCGAGTTTAGTGAAAGAGCCATCATTGTGTCATCTCTACTCAAGGATGCTAGCCACCACCTTAGTGACTAGAATTTTGGGCTCTTTGCAGAAGCATGATGACTTGGAAGAAGGTAGAGAAGAACTAGAAGATCCAAGACCTAACATATAATAAAGAAAGCTTAACTTACCAAAGACCAGAAGTGGCAACATACAGGGAACAATATTAAATAAATGAAAAGATGTTATAGAAATCTGGCCCCAATGAAAAGGTGGGGTATTAATAAAAATTCTTTGACACGTCTGCTCTGTACCAAAAAAAGCAAAAGGCAAAAGTAAAATGAAATGACAGTTCTATGCAGGCAAACCAGGACCCTGAGAACTTTATTGACAAATTTCAAGGTTATTCCTTATTTTCTGAAAATAGTCCTTCTTTGTCTTTTGAGGCTTCATAAGAAAGTAATTGCTTTTGCTGGATCACCCATTTTCTGGTTACAAGTATCTATTCTTTCCCCTCAAAAAATATTTTTACTGTGATCTTACCATTGATAGCAATAACTTACTGTTCAGACTCTCCCTTGAAACAAATTTGACAAGGAATATCAGTTTTCTTATCCAAAAACCGCAGTAATGACTGAGCTAATCTATCAATCACCCTGTGCAGTACAAAGTACATAAAAATAGTATATTAAATGCAGGATTGATTCAACAGTCATTTTAGTGATTATTATATGCTTAGTGTAGCACAAAGAATTTCTGTATGTTGTGAGTAGAACAAGGGAGGTGAACAGGAGTAGACTTGGGAATAAGATAGGAGAAAGAAGAAAATGAGGCAGATAGTATATCAGCTTCAGGAAATAAATACTTAAACAAATACTACTGTTTAGTCATTTTAATCAAACAACGAGTCCAATTAGTGTTGTCCTTTTCTAAAAATACGCCTAGTTTTTATTAAAGTGATGCTTCCTCAAGATGAAAAATAAGATAACACAAATGTGCTTAAAATGAAAAGCAACAGACCCATGTTCACCACTCCCATCTCTAATCCTGCTCCTCAAGTCAACTGGTACTTGTACTTCTTCTGGTGAATGTCCTCCCATCTCTAGTGTGCTTACAAGACTTATAATTAATTTGTTAATGTTGACATTAGCTATTGAGTTCCCACTGGTATAGATGTTTTAGTGCACATGCACTAAAACCACCTCCACCTATATACCCACTTCCTAAGTTTGATAGTTAAATCAGTGTTTTTAGTTTGTGTATTAATTATGTATATAACTCAAAATAATACACAAACCTCTTTTGTGTTCCACTGATGTTTGATAGTTTTTTCTTGAATGCCATTTTTATAAGACTGCTACATTCTCTCCATCTCAACTGTCTGCTCCACCTACACATTCTAACTTCCATTATCTATACCTTCATTTTTATGTTATAAAGATATGGTGGTAGGGCTCCTTGGGACAATTCTCTTTTACAGAATTTAGGGCCCCACAAGGGGGGAAAAGGTACTTTACAAGTCTTTCCTTCTGTGGTCATTAAGCCTTCTCCTAAGGTCCAGAAGCCTTAGAACGAAGCACAGTCTGGATGCAAATGCCAGTGCTCTAACTGTAAGCATGGGAACAGCTTTTAGTGACATGCTTTGGAAATGTTAACTAGTTTTTGGCTGCATGAGACCCAAATGTAACTCCAACCCCTCTCTTTTTGACCACTACTTATGGTTGATTAGCATATAAGCAACTGACCATCCTCATTACTTTAGGCTGCCTATTCCTTCCAACTAAGGACACTTTCTTCAAGACAGCTTGAGGCAACAGTTCAAAGCCTTGGCCAACTGTTGCTGCAATGACTGCATTGCTGATGGAATTCCTCCGGAATGAAAAGGAACCAGATTTTTGATTACTTATGGCCATCTGAAAAAAGCCCACTCTTTCCCTGCTTTCAGCTTGAGCATCACTCTGCTTGGAGTGGTGAGAAACTATAAATCTTAACGTTTGTCTCTGGTGATCCTCCTTTTCTCTTCCGCACTGTGGCTTGTAAGGAAAGAGGGATGGCATTAAAGCTTGCTTTTGTTCTTATCATACTCAGTGGGTCTGAGTCTGTGTAAAAATGCATGCTCTAACCTCCACCGCTGATACTAGAAAATTAATCTTTATTTAGACATCTGGTAGAAATATTTACATTATATTCTGCAACAACAATGAAATCATCTGAGAGCTGTCTAAACTTTGATTGTAAAAGTTGAAAGACCAAAAACAGTGTTTACGTTATTATGACTATGTAAATATTGCTTATTGGAAAGTCCAGAAGTCTATGATTATCACTATTTTTCTATGGGCTCAATGTTGTAAACTAATTGTTAGTCCAAGAAAAATATCAAATACAATCTCCTTTACTATACTCTATCAAGTGCTTAAAATCATGTCGTGCCTGAATTTCCTTTACGTTGGGACAATTATTTTCTTGTACATTTTGTTTGGTATTTCTTGAAATAACTCATAGCCTTTATTTCTTTGGGTAAGAAGAAATATCAGCCATCTATAATATCTTTCAGCCTATTGTCTAGTCTTCATTTTGAAGATATACTTCTTAGCAAGCACTGATTTCCTTTTGTATTGTGCACAGTTGATATTTCCTGTTATAAGGATCCTGGATTAGTCTTACCATTTCTTATATCCCATATCTTCCTATTTTTTTCACTTTCATTTTGTTGGAGTTTATCCTCAAGAAACACCCTCAGAAAAAGTTTCACTGGCTGTAAAAAATAAAAGGTACTTATACAGCTAGAAATTATTTTTCTCCCAAATGCCATTGATGAGATGACTAACTAAATACAGACTGCTTGATCAAAATTAATTTTCCTCAGAACATGTAAAGGCCATGCATGCTCATCTTCAAGCATTTATTTTGGTGATGAAAAGTCTGATGTCAGTCTGATTTTTTCCCCTCAGTTGGAAACCTAGTATTTTGTTTATTTGTTTGCCTTTTTCTTCTTGGAAGCTTTTAGGGTCATTTCTTTCCCCAGGTATTTATAAAATATCCTCATTGCTTCTTAGACACTGGTCTTTCTTATCTCAGTCTTAGTATTCAATGAGTTCTTTCACCTAAATATTTTTATCTCTCTTTAATTCTAGGAGATATTCTTATTTTGTGTCTTTAATAATTTCCTCTTTGCAGTTTCTATGATTTCTCTTTGTGAAGTTCTGATTTGGAAGATGTTTGACAATCAGAATGATTCTCCATGTCTCTTACCTTTATTCTTATATTTCCCATCTCTATGGTCTCTGGAATATTTCTAAAATGTTAGCCTTTGTGTCATTACATTTGATCCCTTTTTGTGAATTGAATTTCAGTAATCATAGTTTTAGGCTCTTTTATTTTTAGATTATAATTTTTATACTAACTATTCTTTTCTTATAGATGTCATATGTCCTCAGATATCTCTGACAATAACAAAAGGAATTTTGTTTGTTTCTTTAATTTCTTTTTGTTATCGGATATATCTGTTCCTTTGAGTTTAGTGTTTTAGTTTGTTTATTCTAATCTTTTCTTTCATTCTGCAGGCTGTCCTCAAACACTTTATGTTCTTGGGTTATCCGTTTGTATTTTAGAGTGATTAAATAGAAAGACTGACTTGGACTTCAAGGTACTTTGGTGTGAGCAAAGAAAGACTTTATATGGTCCTTCCCCTACTTCACACTCCATGCTGAAATCGAAAGCCTTTATTATTGAGTGCAGACATTCACATAGATAGAAGTCCCCAGACATTCTTTTCAGTTTATTTTCAGAAGAACTGTTCATTCCCTGCCTCCCCCACCCCGTACTGGGAATAAATACATTCTTGACTGCTTTCCTGAAATGTGTTAAGGTTGAAAGGAAAGTTGGGGTAAATATTCATACTAAGTTTTCAGTCCCACTTTTCACTCTGGGTCTGTTACATATTCTATCTCGGAGTTCTGGGCTCTCTGAGGTTTGAGGACTAGAGGGGAGATTAGCTCTCTTATCTGCTTACTTTCTCCATGCATAATCTAAACCATAGATTCTGTTGCCTTATTTCACTATTCCACAGGTTTTCATTCAATTTCCACATTTGAGACATTTGTTAAAAGCTCTCATCTACTGAAATTCATTGTTCTGTCATTGTTACTGACTCCATTGTCTTTGGATGATATCTACTTTACAGAGTTACTATTGTTTTGGTTCTCAAACGGAGGAAAGACCAACAAGTATTCTGCCAGCCATCTTAAACCTACACTCCAACTATTCTAATAAAGCAACACAATCAAATTAGTTTTAAAAATTTTATTAGCAAGCTAAGTTGATTTATCAATCAGTCAATAATTGTTCTATAAGAATAAAGATACATAAACTATAAAAAAGCATAGGTAAAAATACAGTCTTTTTTCCTAGTAATGAAAAAAATTCTAGTTAATATCTAGTTAACATCACCTCCTTGAATTTTCTGGACTATTAAAAAAATTCCTACTGAGGAGGAATATTTTTCAGGTGCTTCCTCCAATCTGATGTGAGCCTAACACCTAGCACTTTTGATCTAATCATAAATTATATCAGTTTTTTAATGCCCATTATAGCTAAGAATTAATTTTATTACCTTGCTTTGCCATTAAAACTCTGTTATTCCTTATTAGTGTCAAAATATGGCCCTTTACCCTTTAGTGAATGTCACTAATTTTAGGGGAAATTGATATGTAGTTTTACAGGACAGTAAAAAGATATTATGTTATCCTGTGGGTTAGCTTGCATGTACAATTTCAATCACACTGGTTTCTAAGACACCAATCATCTGTAATTTAGTACAGATTATAGTGTTGGAGCCTTTTGCAGACTCCATTTCTCATCTTTCTGAGAGTACTTGTCTACTTAATAAAAAGAAGGAAAAAAAATAAAGAAAAAGACTTTACCTGCCTTATTTCTAAAATTCAAATGAGCAGATAATGCTGTTCGATTTTCCCCCCTCTGGTGATGGGAGTCAGTCAAGGGTCTAAAAAGAGAATCTGTCTAAAAGTAGGGAGATTTTACTGTTTTAGATGCCTGGACATCAGCTGTCTTTTCCAAGCAGCCAGCCAGTGCAATCATAAGCAAATCTCCCTTGGACTGGCAATTTAGTACTAGCTTATGTTTGGGGGCAACACAATGTGTTTAAAGACAAATATATCCCTGAAATTGGTCTGTAGTTTTGGTGGCAGAAGGCTGGTGGATACACTTACCATTAGTCTTCCTTTTTCTTTTCTTTCCTCTTTCTGTTTTTTAATTACAGAATGGTCATCTTGGAACAAAATCAAATGTGGCCTGTGTTTAATGCAGTGCTCAAAAGATGCAGTGGAGGGTTTGGTCATGATCTCTTTAACCCCTGACCATCATCAAACTCACAAAGCCAGATAAATGCCTTGGAAAAGATCACTTGTTCTTACCCTTCTCCTTCCTACCTCTTTTTTATTCTGTATATATCCAGAAGGGGAAAGAGGAAGAAATAAAGCACATATTCAGGACCCCCTGGCGTTTACTTTTGTCCTCAGATCATCTGTAAATAACCTTAGGGGTAATTTCCAGGTGTGAAGAAGCATCCAAGAAACCTCATTTAGGGCTTGAAGTTTCAAACCCAGACTGGATAACGGAATCATGCTTGTAGAATTTTCAAATAAAGATTTTTTTAATTTCAAAATCTGCTGTCTGACACTATGCATTTCCCATTAAAGGCCTGAAGCAAGGACCAGTACATTTTTCATAGAAGCTTATGATTGCTTGCTATTACAAGTAAAATACATTCCAATTTGTGAAGTAATTTCAAAAATCCCTATCGAAATATAAAAATATTTTTCACTTTAGACTTATGATGTCTATTTTTGCATGTATTCATATGCTTTCATATTTAATGATTTTTTCTCTTCTTTTTACTATTCATCCATAGGGCAGTGCTCTAGAGAAAATAATACTTCTTCCCCAGCATTTCACTTCATTTCTATTGCTCTATACTCATCACTCTTCTTTAGCCTTCCAAGTAATCCTTGTTTTTAGGTCAGTGACTCTCACCTCTTGCTTTGGGCTAAAAATATTACAGTAGTTCTGCATTTTTGTTACCTGTGAACTGAATCATTTTTCATGTTTCACTGAAGATTCTGCCCAGATTTTAGCTCTATGAAACCTTGTATCCATGGGAAAACTACTTTTACACAAAATCTTTTCCAAAGATCTCTTATTAGAAAATTCTAATCTATTAGCCCCACCAAAGAGCCCAGGTAGGCACCAGGGTTGGGTTGCCTCATGCCAAACAACCAACAGGGAGGGAAGCCAGCCCCACCCATCAGCAGTCAAGCAAATTAAAGTTTTACTGAGCTCTGCCCACCACAGCAACAGCCAGCTCTACCCACCACCAGTTCCTCCCATCAGGAAACTTGCACAAGCCTCTTAGATAGCCTCATCCACTGGAGGGCAGACAGCAGAAGCAGGAAGAACTACAATCCTGCAGCCTGTGGAACGAAAACCACATTTACAGAAAGACAGACAAAATGAAAAGGCAGAGGACTATGTACCAGATGAAGGAACAAGATAAAACCACAGAAAAACAACTAAATGAAGTGGAGATAGGCAACCTTCAAGAAAAAGAAATCAGAAAAATGATAGTGAAGATGATACAGGACCTCAGGAAAAAAATGGAGGCAAAGATCGAGAAGATGAAAGAAACTAACAAAGATCTAGAAGAATTAAAGAACAAACAAACAGAGATGAACAATACAATAACTGAAATGAAAACTACACTAGAAGGAATCAATAGCAGAATAGGGCTTCCCTGGTGGCACAGTGGTTGAGAGTCCGCCTGCCGATGCAGGGGACATGGGTTCGTGCCCCAGTCCGGGAAGATCCCACATGCCACGGAGCGGCTGGGCCTGTGAGCCATGGCCGCTGAGCCTGCGCGTCCGGAGCCTGTGCTCCGCAACGGGAAAGGCCACACAGTGAGAGGCCCGCGTAGCACACACACACACACAAAATTAACCTGTTTCAGTCATGTAAAATACATACTGTCCTTAACAGAAACTAAGTTAGTCATAGTGATTGCCAGGTAAGCCTCTCCACAATTTAAACAAGGAGCCTCTTTGAGAACTTGAATGAGCTCCTGAATTCTCTTAAAATAGTTTCATCAGACATTGCAGTTGGGAGTAATTCAGACCTTGTTTCCATCACACATGTAAAATATATAAAGCTTGCTGATTATTAAATGGCATAATATGATGTGAAGTAGAGCTTGGCTAAAGTTTACTTGAATTCATTAGCATCTCTTCACAGTGAAGGTGAGTTGTTTAAGTAAAACTTAGGGGTCACAGGAAAGTAAGACATTTTCAAGTACTACTGCATTAGAGAAGTAGCTATTTACAATTAACATGCCATCTACAAAACTTGCCTTATCTAGTCACTAAAACAAGGGCCCTGAGGACCTGGTTAGGCATGGATTTGTTTAATTTCATCTATATTATGGAAATTAATGCATGTTTTGGGGCAACACTTTCTGATCTACACCATTTTTAAGAATAGCCTCCTATCTACCCCTCTCCTTCATTCAACCCAGTTAATAAAATTCTATTAGTTTTATTAAATTACTTACAGACAGATCATTAAATGAGACATAGGTAGAAGCATTTTGGTGGAGTTTTGCTGTATTTATTTACTTCTACATGATCTCTTTGGATGTGACTATCAATCTTTTTGTATGTGACAGATTTTCACATCCGTCCCTCTCTGTTCCTGACCTTGTCTTGCCCCTCATGTCCTCCTGCCTCTAGCATCTCTACTCTCATTCTGTGTTCTGTTGCCTTCTCAGAACTGTGTTTCTAGCACCCCTTCAACCAGCTAAGAATGTTGCCCACATCTCAGGGTCTACAGATTATGCTTCAAATTGCTTGGGTTAGAAAGCTTGGCCCTTCCCCATCTGATCCTCAATCTACATTTCCATTCAGATTTTCTGTGCGGGATTTGTTGCATTCTGTTTCCATGTCTTTATTCAAAATTTCCTCTTCCTTCCCAACTGTCAAAATTCTTGTCCTTTCTAGGTGCGGACATCTAAGGCACCCTCCAACTCTTTGCCCTGGACCATCTGTAATATCTTCTTTGCTGTCTTTGGTTCAGAATAATAACACTCCCTTTTGAACAGCTGTATCACTGGGAGAGAATTACAAGTAGGAGTTTTATGGTGACACATTCAAATCCTATCTTTGCCACTCTATGTGACCTTGGAAAGTTTATTTCCTCTTCTCTAAAATGCAAATCATCATCATCATCATCATAGATAGAGTGAACATTAAACTCACAGAACAGTATGTGACATATGGTAAATAATCAACACGAGCTATATTTGTTTACAGTCTTGACTTTTTGCTTCTCTGTTGTTCTTAGTCAGATTCATCCATAGATATCTTATCTCTCCAATAAGATGGTTCACTAACTGAGGTCAAAGCCTCTCTTGATTCTTTTTTTTTTTTTTTTTTTTTAAATTCAGGTGCACCTAGGGAGTCGCTTGGCTCACAGGTACTCAATGTTTGTTCATGGACTGAGATGGTATGTACAGTGCCAAGAGTCATCAGCAAAAGACACCACATCAGGGCTTCCCTGGTGGCGCAGTGGTTGGGAGTCCGCCTGCTGATGCAGGGGATGCGGGTTCGTGCCCCGGTCCGGAAAGATGCCACATGCCACGGAGCAGCTGGACCCGTGAGCCATGGCTGCTGAGCCTGCACGTCCGGAGCCTGTGCTCCGCAACGGGAGAGGCCACAGCACTGAAAGGCCCGCGTACTGAAAAAAAAAAAAAAAAAAAAAGACACCACATCAAAGCTGGCAGAAAATGTTTTCATAAGTTTCTGATGAAGTGAAATCTTTTGGTTCTCACCTCAAAAATCTCTGCAAAATGAAAGGCATATATCCCAGGCAAGAAAGTGTTACGTTTCATCCAAATGCTCCAAGCTGAAGTTGAGTAGTTTAAAATAGCTAAAGAAATGGGGGAGTATATTTAAAACTCATTTTATTTATTATCTCATCTTGTCTATCAAAAGTATATTTACCAAAACTATTTAATATGCAGGTTTTGTATAATAAGATCCATACCATACTGCTGGATATATAATACAGGCAAATAGCAATACTCTAAAATAGGCTGTAAGAAATAATACTAAGAGATCAGAGCATTTCAAATTATAATTTCATTGTGCATGTAATAAGTATCACTTTGGGTCTATAGGTCAAAATAAATAGTAATATCCTATGGTAGATAAATTCGGAAGAAATAAGAAACTCTTTGGACAAGATACTGTTGCTATGGAAACCTTAATGTTCACAAGCCTGCTTTGGAAGGCTCTGCTGCTTTGCCAGACTTTTTACATTTAACTTTCTTTCAAGATTTTTATTTAAGAAAAATATAAAAGGCCTTTTAGTGCTGTGACCTAAAATGTGACAGTGACACTCTACCCTCCATCCTTCTAAGATTCATGTAAATAACTTGTCCTGCACACTGCCCTATAGCGTGAAAATACAATTTAATTGGGGTTGAAAAGGAAAAACAAGAAAAGCGCAGTGTGCTCATGCTTGATTTGAATTTCCTTCCACAGCGGGGCTGTGGAAGGAGCTGGAGCGGGAACTTGCTTCACTTGAAGCAATTTTGGTGCCAGGTCACAGAGTTGAAAAAGATGACTTTTAAAGTACAAGTTTAAAGCCATCTCGAAGTGTTTCATTGGCACAGAGCTGTCTGAACTCCAAAGTCAGTGTTTGAGAAAATAAATCAGAAGCGTCAGAACTGAGCCTAGAAACTTTTGGCTCTGAACTTTATAAATTTCATTTATTTTATTCCCCAGGCAACACAAATTTACCACAGCCATCGACGTGTCTGGTAGGCTGAGACTTAATGAGGCTTAATAGACTTCTGCACTGCAAGTCTTATCTACATCCTTCAGTTTGTGCGTTTGCTCCTCTTACCCTCTGCCCACACACTCTGCGGCAATTTTCCGTTCGGAATGATCTTCCCTCACCTGGGGCCACCATGGTTGAGCTTCAAGACAATCAGTCAGGCCAGACTCAGGGGAAGTAGTCATTCTTTGAACAAGAGTCCTTAATGAACAACCTACCCAACTGTAAGCGAGACCCCACACCTGTTTGGATCTGGCACGGGCATAGTTTCCTGGAATTATTCTAAAAGTCAACAGATTCCCTGCTTACCTCTCCCCAAGAGCTAAGAACCAGAACTCTAAGAGAAAGGGATGCAAATAAATTACAGGGGCTTTCAATTGCAACAATTTTTCTTTAGATTGAATGGCTGCCCACTTATAACAATTTGCATGGCCTGTGTGCTTTCTACTCGATATGAGCTTGGTGTTATCTATAGGAACATTATATAAGGGAATATACGGCTCCCATGCCATTTTTAAGAAATGGACCCTAAATTTAAATGTAACAAAAAGCAACAGACTGATGTCTCTCTGTACTACCAAGAGGAAACAAAATGAAAATGAGAACATAAACGCCTACAGCATTTTATTGGATTCGTAGCCATAACTGACTTTAAAGTCTTACTCCAAATCCCCTAAAACGTGCTTCTTAAAAGCTCCCCTGAGAAAATTCTGACTTCTTTACACTAATTAAGAGCTCATCTATTTCCATAAAACAAGATAGGAGTTACACAATAAATTATATTGAATACAATTGTAATGATTGATTACCATATCACCTAGTCTTGTGAATTAGCATCCATTTTAAAGAACTGCACTTGAATATTTTGCTGCGTATACTGGTTAAATTCATCTTTAAAAAGTTTGGCGTCATTTATTTGGCCTAGAATGGTACTTCAGTTTGTGTTTCTATTAAAAAACAGATGAATTATTTAGAGCTGCAATTTTTTTTTTCTAAAAATAAAATGGGCTTTAAATGTAAATTCACATTTCTTGTTTAGAAGAAGTCCACAAGAATATTCTAGGAGGATCGCCTCAAGAAAATGCTAAGTCTGTAGAAATCAGTCGTCTTAGGAATTTAGTTCTTACCAGTTCATATACCTTTAATTTGGTTAGCATCTGCCGAAGGTAAGGAGTGGTTGCATAATTTTGAATAAACAGTGTAAGTTGGGAATAAATGATGGAAATCACTTAAATGCTAGTAGTCCATATTTTATACTGAATACAAATGACCCCTTATTACTAAATTTGTACCATTAACAGATTCTTTTTCTGGTTTATCTTGCTTTCCTCTTTCTTGATCACCTCAAGATATGTTCATGGTCTCTGATTCTGTTTTCTCAGTTTGTACTCAGTTGTTATCTAAATGCTAGGTGTTAATAACACCTTACACCTGTCTATTGTTTAATTCTAGTGAGAAATATTTCATCTGGATCTGTTTCTTCCACATGAATTTACCCACTGTCATCCTTATCTCGTATAAGATCATTTAATCATGTGGTTTCTTAAAGGAGCATTGTGAAAATATAGACAAAATGGGGGCAAAATCAAATTTAAACAGAGTTTTACTTACAAGATGATAGTAGATATTTATTTTTAAATACATAAAAGTAATATACTTAGTATCTGGGTCTATTTTTGATCCTGTGTCAATCCTGTCAACTAATCCTCCATAGTAAAATGAGGACATTGAATCAGATCAGACATAGCATAAGTATATATGATGTACCTCCTATTGCAAACCTGCCCAGAAAAAAAAAAAAAGTGCAACAATTAGCACTGCTATGGGCCTTGACTGAGGCTGTAAACGTATGAATGCATATCTCCCATCTCTGGATTTCATATTCTTTAAAGATCTTTTTTTAGTTTCATCACTCTTTAGTTACCATGTTGTTTAGTAAGAGTGCCATTTCTAAAGCCTGGTATTCTAAAGAAAAAAATATTTTAGACTATACTGTCTACTATAAATAGACTATATTGACTGTTACAGGAAAGATAGGCAATATGTGGGATAAAGCTTCATAGCAAGCAATGATGGTAGAAAAAAAGGTTATCTGATTAACAATGACCTGTTAATTTATAATTTATAATGTTTTAGTTTATCAACTTCTTTGGAAATATATTAATTACAAACTGTGTCATGGAGCAATTCAGGGACTGGTGATACAAAAATAACATACTACTGTCTTGCCCTTGTTTAAGCTACTCATTAGTTTTCATAACAATCCTATGGAGCTCTGGGAATTACTGGAATGATTTTACAAATGAAGAATCTGAAAATCAGAAGAAGCTAAGTGAGATACTCAAGTGATAGAGTCAAGACTTGATCATGGGTCTATTGACCACTGAACTGAAGAGTGAAGGACCCAATTTTTCTAAGTAATATGCTAAATTTGCAAAACCCTCTAATTCTCTTACTTTAAGAAGAACCAGTCTTATTTATCACATATAATTAATGACATAATCAATGTGAGATATTTTGAAAATTGCAATGTGCTTAAAAACTTGATTTTTCTAAGACTGTGCTTCTTAAAATGTGTCCCTATCTTTTACATTATTTAGTTTTCTGCTAAAAATCTAAAATAATCATATGGGTTTAATGTTTCCAAGTACATATTTTCTCTAAAAATAAAATTTTAAAAGGGTGATGGTGTTTTCCAAATATGTGAGCTCCCAAATGGTGGTCATTAAGTAAATCACATTAGCTTAAAAGTGTATGGAATTTGGGCTACTAGAGCAATATTTAACAGCAGCTTGTTTAACCAGAGGCACCTATATGAATTATATTTCAACCGGGAACTCATATCTTGGACTCGGCTTTATTAATCCTCCATAAGGGAATTCTTGAAATTTCACTTGACAAGCAACCTAGGCAACTCCCATAATGTGTGGTAAGAGCTCTAACACTTTACAAATAGACAAGGGTGGTTTGACCCTAGTGCTATTGTGTCCTATGACTCCTTTATGTCAACAAACTTGGGAAATAAGAAAAGGGAGAGATTTGACACATACTCTCTTCTACACAGTTTCATTTAACCTCCGTGAGATCATCTTCCTTTTTCCTGGAAAATCCCAGGGTGTACTAAATTTATTAAATCAGAAGTACTGAAATCTAATGAAAGCATCCTTAAAAATACAGCCACATATTAGCCCCTGGGGAAATAAGCAGGGCTACGAAAAATTACTTTCTTTCCCTTTCTGAAGCCTCTGGCCTTGCTAAGCGATCTAATCTAATTTCCTGTTGTTTTTATGCCATATTTTGAGTCCATTTGTTTTCAACATTCCACATTTCCCATGTTCCCAACTGACTTGTCACTACTTTCTCTCAATGGTCTGTTTAATGTTTTTGCTGAATTTAGATACACTCGATATACTTGAAATACTCCACGTGTTTCCTGGTTCATCATCCTCTCCTTCCACGTTTCTGCCTACCAGCCCCCTCCCCGCCCTACCGTGCGGGAGGATATTGGTCTCTTTCCTTCCCTGTGTGAAATGCAACTGATTTCCATACCGCTTGGGCCTCAGTTTTTGCACCTATATCAGGAAAAGTTTAGCTAGATAATTTTGAAAACACCTCCCTGAATGAAAAATTTAAGGCTTCTCAGAAAAAATATTGACTATAAACTGGAGAAATCCGCGGTTAGCTTTCTTAATTATACAGAATCTAGAACTACTTTAGTCTACCCTTTAGGCATTTTAAAATTCCTTTCATTGATATACATTGAAACTTTATCCACTTTGCAAAGAACTGCATAGAATTTCTCAGGGAACTTAAAAAAGTTTCCTAATTCAGTCCAGGCTTGCCAATCTGAAACTCCATTGTTACTATGTTTCTTTGCCTTCTAACATGTTTCTGACTCTTGTAAGTGACTCCAATTGCCTCTAGAACCTTAGAATAAAATTCAGATCCATATCTGTGGATGGCTATAGTATCTTAAATAATCAGATCCCTGACTTCATCTCCAAACTTTGGATGCCACCAGCCCTCTATCCACCATGCTCCCGTCACATCACCCTCTTTCTCACATCTGTTCTCTCTTCATGCATATGCTTCTGCTGTTCACATGTGCTGGGGAGAGGGGAATTTCCCTCTCTACCCCTCTCGAGTTCTTGTGGCTGGATTAATAATAAAATTGACACAATACATATTAACAGGAGAAAAAGCAATAAATTTTCATTTGTGTCCATGGAGGTCTCATAGCAATGGTACCTAAGAAGTGGCCAAAGCAGGCAGCTTTTATACATTTTAGAAAAAGAAACAATAAATTTGAGAGGAACTGACAGGACAAAGAAATTTAGGTTTGAGTCCTTAATTAGTAAGGAATTTAGGAAAAGTTTGGGCTTGGGGAGTAAATTAGTAAAGAAGTAACAAGGTTTATTTACATAAACTTCTTGGTCCTAAATTCGCTGCCTCTGATGATAAGGATGTCTTTCTACTCCTGGGTACAGGGAGGGCAGCTTTCAAATGGGAGGTTTATTTCCTGCTTTCAGAGAGACAGAGAGGAGGGGCAAAAAGACCCTCTTGCATCAGCCTTTTTTTGTGTGTGTGTGTGGTTTTATTTTCTTTATTTTTTACACATCTTTATTGGCGTATAATTGCTTTATAATGGTGTGTCAGTTTCTGCTTTATAAAAAAGTGAATCAGCTATACGTATACATATATCACCACCTCTCCTCCCTCTTGCGTCTCCCTCCCACCCTCCCTATCCCACCCCTCTAGGTGGTCACAAAGCACCGAGCTGATCTCCCTGTGCTATGCGGCTGCTTCCCACTAGCTATCTATTTTACATCGCATCAGCCATTTCTTAAGTAACTTTAAATCAAAATAATCAATATGCCATTAAGGCATATTTTGGGGTGCCCTGTCCAGGGCCCTAACTCTTGGCTACTCCCTTTTCATTCTCCTATCTTAGCTTAAAAGTGAACTCCTTGGAAGGTTCCTTAAAAAACTAAAAATAGAATTACCATATGACCCAGCAATCCCACGACTGGCCATATACCCAGAGAAAACCATAATTCAAAAAGACACATGCACCCCAATGTTCACTGCAGCACTGTTTACAGTAGCCAGGTCATGGAAGCAACCTAAATGCCCATCGATAGATGAATAAAGATGTGGTACATATATACAATGGACTATTACTCAGCCATAAAAAGGAATGAAATTAGGTCATTTGTAGAGACGTGGATGGATCTAGGGACTGTCATACAGAGTGAAGTAAGTCAGAAAGAGAAAAACAAATATCGCATATTACCGCATATATGTGGAACCTAGAAAATGGTACAGATGAACTGGTTTGCAGAGCAGAAACTGAGACACAGAAGTAGAGAACTAACATATGGCCACCGAGGGGGGAAAGTGGTGGAGGGGTGGAGGTGGTGGTGGGATGAATTGGGTGATTGGGATTGACATGTATACACTGATGTGTATAAAATGGATGACTGATAAGAACCTGCAGTATAAAAAAATAAATAAAATTAAATTTAAAAATTAAAAAAAAGTGAACTCTTTAGAGAGACCACCCCTGACCACATTATCTAATCGATAATATTCCTGTTATTCCCTATAAATACACTGATTTTATTTGCCTCATAAAACTTAAAACATTGGAGGCAATATACACCTCATCTGGGAGTTGCCATTCTAAATAATTTACCAGATAACTTAAGTTTCCATCTTAAAATGGGATCTAGAGAAAGAAATGGCTCACAAAACTGTCTAGGCTCTAGAGTCAGAAGCTCTGCCCTTTGGCCCACAAGACTAGAAGGGTCTGTGGAATATCAAGATGCTATATGAAATGTATAGAAATCTCAGGACAATCATGATGCAGGCTTTTAGGGTTTGGGGGCCAAGCAAATACCATTTCTACTTTTTTTTTTTTTTTTTGCGGTATGCGGGCCTCTCACTGTTGTGGCCTCTCCCGTTGCGGAGCACAGGCTCCGGACGCGCATGCTCAGTGGCCATGGCTCACGGGCCCAGCCGCTCCGCGGCATGTGGGATCTTCCCGGACCGGGGCACGAACCCGTGTCCCCTGCATCAGCAGGCGGGCTCTCAACCACTGCGCCACCAGGGAAGCCCTACATTTCTACTCTTGATTAACAGTCCCTGTCATACCACTAGATCCTGATAAAGACTGATTGTCTGACCCTTACATACCAGTGCGTCTTCTAATCTGAGTTGCCAGTCCTGGTCTAGATGTTATCTAATTTACCATCATACAGAGTCAGGTATGCCCCGTAGCAGTTTATCATTTTATGGCGGTATACAGGAGATCTGGAGTAAGCAGGCCCAGGAATGTAAGACCCACACACGCACTGATGGCTAACACTGCCAGCGCATCTGCTTCTCACCCTCAACTCACACCCAAGAGATGTGACATTCAAGAACTAAAATATGAAGGAGAAACAGGAATATTCCAGGTAATTGGGACAGCCTAGAGGTTAAAAAATAGGAGTGCTGCTCTGGAAGTCAAGTCTGTCAGGAGGAGAGAATGAGAGACAAATGGTGAAGGATGAAAAATTAGCAGGTGTTGGAACACAACACAGCTTATAACACAGGGTTTAAAGTTTTCTCTTGGGCTTCCCTGGAGGCGCAGTGGTTGGGAGTCCGCCTGCCGATGCAGGGGACACGGGTTCGTGCCCTGGTCCGGGAAGATCCCACATGCCGCGGAGCGGCTGGGCCCGTGAGCCATGGCCGCTGAGCCTGCGCATCTGGAGCCTGTGCTCCACAACGGGAGAGGCCACAACAGTGAGATGCCCGTGTAGCACAAAAAAAAAAAAAAAAAAATTTTTCTCTTTATCAGGAGTAGCAGCAAGGCAGTGAAAGGTTTTAAGCTGGGAGAGAACAGCGTGTTATGAACACATTTGCATTTTTGAAGACCACTCGTTGCAGTTTGGGGACTGGATTAGAAGGGACAAATGAGACCTCTGATGGGAGGTCTCATTTAATCCAGTGGGGAGAAGAGAATGTTCTGGGTGAACATAGTTGCACTGGGATAGAGAAAAGCAGATTGCTCCTAGAATTTATTCAGGAAAAAGAATCAACAGGACTTGATGATCGATTGGATAAGAGAAATGAGGGAAAGAGCAAGTAGGTAGTTCTGACTTCTGACTTGAGAAAGTCAGTGGATGCTGTTAGCATTCACTGATAGAAGTCATGAAGAGTAGAGCAGAATTTTGCTTGTGAATGTGGAGGAAGGGGACAGGTTAAGAGAGGTGACACATCCAATTTTATACATATTGTGATGAGGTGTCAAAAGGATGTTCAAACCAAGATACTGAATAGGCAGTTGGATTCACAGAGGTACGACGGGTTTAGGTTGGATATACTCATTGAAGTCTTCGGCATACATATGCTCATTAAAGCTGTGACAATGAATGAGATTATTTAATAAGAATAAGAGTAAACTAAGAAGAGAAAGGGATCTAGGAGAGAACCTTAAGAGGTTAAAGGGCAGGCTTCACTATACTTAGTTAAGTTTATAAACTGTTCATTGAGTTATAGAGACACTCTAGTAGGAAAAGTAGAGATGACAGTTGTCTTTTATTAACAATTTCTGAAGTAAAAAATATATGCTTGATATAATATGCCATTATCATTGAATCCTCTCTTTTGCTGTTTACCCAGCACAATAAGAAAATACCTTTCGGTTTGCTGACAAAATTTAAAAATTATTCTTAGTGGTGCACAAGAGAATTTCCAACTAGACTGAGCAGGTTACAAGCAATCAAGAGGGCACCAACAAATCAGGGAAAGATCTATATTTTGCATGTATGGCTACAGAGTCAGGATGGCAGTATTTCCTCATCAACAATGGCTTTACCTCACTACTTGGGGCATTTTTATCTCACTCACTAAAGAATTATCCTGCATGAAAATCAATCTAAACATTTCACAGCAGCTGCAGACAAGTCTTTCTAAGTGTAATAACGCCAATACATGGCATTCTTATGGAGTCTCCTGCAGTATCTGCTTGAATATGCCTTGTCAAAACTGCAAAGGAAAATTTGTTAGCTGTGCTGTTGCACTGTTACCTCAAAAATCAAAACTAGTAGCTCATGAAATAAAATAAGAAAAAATAAAGCACTGTGGATGTAAATATGTGACTGTCTAAGATACATTCTACTTGAATTTGGCATTAGTCTGTTAAGGAGACTTTCTGTTATTCTAGTGGTTGTCTTCCAGATTTTCACTGTTCGGATGTCTGTATTTAAAGAAATAGATTTCAGAAATGTCATTTCATAGTTCAGATTTTACTACCATTCTTTTTTTCAGGACTAACTGCCAGCTCCTTCTTTAACTCAATAACCACCTTAATAAAAATAAAAGTACATCATATATCTCCTAAAACAGAGCCTTATACATGGTAAGTATTAAAGAAATAATTGTTCAGAAAGCAGCTGATGAGTTCATTACAAGTGTATAGTTTCCCCATTTCTCACCTATTCTATTGGCAAAAGTCCAACATACTCTGTTGATGAGATTACATGGAAATAGACACTCTGGTATGTGGCTGGTGGGAAAGATGAGTGATACAGTGCCTCTGTATGGGAAATGGCAGATTAGCATTCTAACAAGGAAAATGAGGCAGCCATCGCAGGTATAATTGTAGTGGAAGGACATTCACAGCAGGAAGACCAGAGGAAGGGATGTTGTGAGAATCTAGGTAGGCACAAGAGAAAGGAAGTTTTATTTTTCAGCAATGATATTTAAAAAAAAAAAAAAAAAGATAAGTATGAGTTCACTTTCGAAATAAGATCATGTAGATCGAGCCATGACAGATGAGTAATTTGAAGTCTCACATACCTGGATTTGAATGCATTATACCATGTACTATTTGTTTTATTGTGTGCAAGTTAATCAGCTGCTCTAAACCTTGGTTTGCTGCCCTATAAAATGGGGATATGATGAGCTATCTCACAATCGTTTTTTGGTTTTTTTTTTTTGAGACAGTGTCTGACATAGAATCTAAATATGACCACTCTTCCTTCCCCTTTGAAGATCATTTTCCAAACAAGGCAAAGGAGGAGAGAGGTGAGGAGGGTGGTGGCGAGAAGTTGACCCAAGAGAGTCCCACTGGAGAATTGGGATTTCATTTCCTGAAACATTATGTATATTTCTAGGAGTTTAATAGGTGATACTTTTAGTATATTTGTCAGACACTGGGCTTTTCAAACCAAATAAAAGCATCCTTTTAGTATTTTTGGCAATATAATTATTTTCCCATTTAGGAAGCCAATGTGGACCATTTCAGCATAATAAGATGAACAGAGTCACACCAAGCCTTTCTCTGAAAGAAGAGCAAGATAGAATGGCTCTTCATTTTTATTCTTAAAGATGTGAAGTAGTCTTTGTAAGACTCACTGCTATTACTGGCTACCCCACTGGAAGGCAAGCTGCTTTCACTTGGTTTTACTTGGACAGATTCTCAGGGATGTTCCCCCAAATGTGCCACCAAGAAATGCATACATAATAAGGCCTCGCCATGGTGAAAAAAACATAGACAGCTGAAAATCACTTTGTTCTGAGCTGCTTACCTCAACTCAGAGCACCGAGCTTTCGAAACAAGGCACATGCTTCCAACCACAGGATGGCCAGGAATTTTGATTCAGGTCAGGGCTTGCTTTCCCCTCCACCTTATTAAGAAGGAAAGAGAAACAATGTGAAGGTTACCATTTGTTAACCACTAGGTGATCAGAGTGTCTTGCTGAGGGAAAAGGGTTTGTGTCTCAACAAGAATTATTCATTTGCTAAGCCTGCTGTCATTCTATGGACTATTCCAGTTTCCTGAACACCTTCTCTCTGAATGCCTCTTCTTCGAGACTGTAGGTTATTATGCGCCATCCCCCAACTATTAAATATGCACAGGGCATCTCTGTAGACATATGTTCTTTGGAAAAACTGTTTGAAATAGTGTCTTAAAGCCTTATTGCCTCATTAACACACATCACCCTGCTGTGTGCCTGCCATCCATGTTCTGGTCCTCACATGAGTCTTAGGGTCCAATTCTACTTTTTTCAAACATGGTGGAGAAACAACTGTATCAGGCTCATCAGAGTACTTATTAAAATGTCAATTTACAGACCGCACCCTAGCTCTCTGCATTCGAACACCATTTCCAAAAGATAAAACCAGCATCTAATGCTTGGAGAGACTCCCTCTCTAAATTAGGTTAAAGTCCTTCTGAGGAAACTTAACAACTTAGACAGTGGCCCTGAGGAGGGCTGGAAAGAATTACCAGAGGTAGTTAGGAATGCTCTCTCAGTAGCAGCTGACATGAAATGTGTCTGTACGTGTAGGCTCATGTATTATTTAGGAGAGTCTGATCACAAGAAACATCCTTAATACTAATCCAGAATGCTACTTTGACTTCTGTCGAAAATCTCATGGGTACAAAAAGAATGATGTGCATGCCAGAGCCAATTTCCCATTGCCTTTTAGCACTGATTGTTCATATAGTAAAACGGACCCAGCGTTCTCCAAGAAGCAAATAAATAAGTTTCTAATTATAATTTTTCTTGATAGGCTGATTATACAGAGATTTTTTTGGCCATTCATGAGCCAAAATGGCCACTCTGGAATGAGGATATCTTCATGGCCTAGCTTGCTCTTAATTCCGATTAAAGACTGCCATTGGAGATTCTCTAGTAAATTAGGAGTTAAGCAGTACAGTTTCTGCATCTATTTGCCTAACCAGATGTCCTGGAGAAAGTATCAGAAAGGGAGGTGGACTGTTTGAGGAGGTAGGGGTAATGGTTGCAACTTTAGGTTTCTCACAAATATTCCAGAACTGTACTGCCAGAGATAGTAAACAGTAGCTACAAATAGCTATTGAAATATAAATTAAACTTAAATAGGACAAAAATTCAATTGCTCAGTAGCACCAGACACATTTCAAATGCTCAGTAGCCCTGCATGGATAGTGACTGCTACATTGGATGGCACAGATAAAATGTCTCCATCATCACAGAAAGGTTGTTTAGACAGCTGTTGCACAAGATTTTCTAAGTCAACATGAGTCTCTTCAGGAAAATAACCCCAGAAGTACAATAGGGCAGGGATTTATTGTTTGTTTGTTTAGTCAATCAACTATAGCAATATAAGACAGAGTTCATCTTAAGCTAGTGCATTAAGAGTTGACTTTGAATATGTGGAACCCAGAAAAATGGTACAGATGAACCAGCTTACAGGGCAGAAATAGAGACACAGAGGTAGAGAACAAACGTATGGACACCAAGGGGGGAAAGTGGTGGGGGGGTGGGGGGTGGTGGGATGAATTGGGAGATTGGGATTGACATATATACACTAATATGTATAAAATAAATAACTAATAAGAACCTGCTATATAAAAACATAAATAAAATTCAAAAAAAAAAGAAAGAAAGAAAAACAAAGAGTTGACTTTGAGTGGGAGAAGAGCCAGAAGTTAATTCTAAAATACTCTTTGCTAACTGATTTGTATACAGAGCATCAAGAAGAATCTCATGCATCTCTCTAAACTTTTTTTATGTAAAGACATCAGAGCATACAACTAACAGTAGGAGTTGCGTATTAAAGATTTATGCAACTCTGGGTCAAATAATCTAAGGAGAAAAGTGGGATTTTTCAATTCTCAATCATTTTTGCTCCACAATTTTTTCTTCCCATATTTCCCTTGTAAAATTTCCACTTCCTGTTCTCCAATCTCGTATCATTTTTGTCCTGTTTTTGAGGTTTTACTTATGCTACTTTCTTTTCTCCCTATCTCTCTCTTTTTTTTTTTTTTTTTAATTTGGCCACTCCTTGCAGCTTGTAGGATCTTAGTTCCCCGACTAGGGATTGAACCTGGGCCACAGCAGTGAAAGTGCTGAGTCCTAACCACTGGACCACCAGGGAATTCCCTACTACTTTCTTCTCTTAATGTTTATATCTTTGAGGTCCATTTTCTCCTTGAATCTTTTCCTAAAAACCTGAGCCCATAATGATCTGTATTTTTTACCTTTACAGATTAATTTATTTGCTTCTTAGTAAACATTTATTTAAAATCTACAGTCATCACCTCATGAAAGACAATCCTCTCAGTCAAGAAGCCTATAGACTAGTGTAGGAAATAGAGAAACAGTTAATTTGAATATTCTATTGTGTTCTATGATATATGACTCAAAGAATACTATGGGAGCATAAAACCTGGGGAAGCCAGAGAGCAGCTTCCATGCAAAAATAATGTTTGAGCTGAGTTATGAATGAGGAAAGTATTCCAGGCAGAGACACTGTCATGCACAAATGCACAGAGGCATGAAAGGGCATGGCAAGATCATTGGTGTTGAGGCAGAAAGAGACAGGCATGAACATCCAGCAGAATATAAAGGCTTGTGAGTCCAGCTAAAGAGTGTGAATCCAAAATCGTGAGAAAACAGAAACAACTATAAAAATTACATTACAAAATATGTCATACATACTGCAGTATATCTCAGTTTAAGGTCAGAAATTCATTTCTGCAAGTTAGACATTTTGGGCAGAAAGTTTATCAGGAGCCTGTTTTCCATTATAGGACGTGTGAAATTCATGTCATTACACATTACACTTTAACCTCAAATCCTTACTCAATTTCCTAAAACACATAGTATTATTACATACCTATATACAAGAAACCTACAGTCAGCCCTTCATATCTGTGAGTTCCATATTCCCAGGTTATGTATCTAGGGATTCAACCAACTGCAGATCAAGAATATTTGGAAAAAAAAAATTCCAGAAAGTTCCAGAAAGCAAAACTTTAATTTTCCACACACCAACAACTAGTTACATAGCATTTACATTGTATTAGGTTCTATAAGTAATCTAAAGATCATTTAAATTATTCAGGAAGATAGGTGAATTTACAGATTCAGTAAAGTTGCTGGGTACAACATCAATATACAAAAATCAGTTGTGTTTCTATACACTAATGACAAACTATCAGAAAGATAAATTAGGATGACAATCCCATAGACAATTAACTACATTTTAATAAGAATAAAATATCTAGGAATAAGTTTAACCAAGGATATTAAAGACTTAAACACTGAAAACTGTAAGACACTGATGAAAGAAAATGAAGATACAACTAAATGGAAAGATACTTTGTGCTCATGGATGGAAGAATATTGTTAAAATGTCCATACTACCCAAAGCAATCTACAGATTTAATGCAATCTCTATCCAAATTCCAATGACATACTTTTTACAGAACTAGAACAAACAATCCTAAAATTTGTATAGAACCATAAAAGATTCCAAATAGCCAAAGATATATTGAGAGAAAAGAAAGCTGGAAGCATCACAATTCTTAATTTAAAAATATAAAACAAAGCTATATTAATCAAAACGTTATGGTACTGGCACAAAAACAGATACATAGATCAATGGAAAAGAATAGAGAGCCCAGAAATAAACCCATGCACACATGGTCAATTAATTTACAACTAAGGAGCCAAGAATATACCATGAAGAAAGGACAATTTCTTCAATAAACAGTGTTGGGAAAACTGGACAGCCACATGCAAAAGGATGAAACTGGACCACTCTCTTTTGCCAAACACGAAAATTAACTCAAAATGGATTAAAGACCTGAATGTTTTATATTTTTATCTCTAAAAACTTTAAAAAACATTTTTAGTTTATTGAATAGTAAATTCAGTATGTGGTCCTTTAATACCATTGACATCAGTGGCATTTTCTCAAAATCATACTTATTATATTAAACAAAAAGGGTATTTTTAAAAAAAATTTATTGAAATATAGTTGATTTAAAATGTTGTGTTAGTTTCAGGTATAAAGTGATCCAGTTATATATATATGTACATACAGATACATATATAAATATATATATGTATATATATACATCTTTTTACATTCTCTTCCATTATAGGTTATTACAAGATATTGAGTGTAGTTCCCTCTGCTATACAGTAGGTCCTTGTTGGTTGCCTTTTCATATATAGTACTGTGTATGTTGGTAATTTGAGAATTTGAAGTCTTTATATGTCTAAGTTTGTTTTCTTTTCCTCTGATTTTCATTTGTTGTTTCCTCCTGCTTTTTTTTTTTCTGAATAATTGTTTCTTTCTAAAACTTTACTGATGGAAGTTCTTTCAGAAGTGAATTTTTAACGTGCTCTTATAAAGAGGATTGGCATTGATTCTTCCATGGACAATGTCACTACTGACCTGAGATAACTATAAATTAAATTGGGGGATGTTTTGACTATACAAGTTATGTGAATAACATACCATAACATCCTATATCCTTGTTAGAGCTGGTTTGTGTTAAAGACATTTTATTTTCTTTCAACCATAGGGAAAGTCATGATAACTGTTTCTTACCATATCCCTATGGGGTACAAGTTTTGTTTGGTTTTGATTTTGTCTGGTGCTGGTTGTTTAGTTTTAATGTTCTTTTTTTTTTTTTTCCACTACCACTGTTCCCATAGTAAGTGAGGGGACATCATGTCTGTATGTGGGATTCTCTGATCTGACATCTCACTTTGCTCAGGACCTAGATTGGGTTTCCTGTTGCCTGTGCAGCCCCTTAATCTGACACTCTGAAGATCTGGGCCACCAGGGATTAGAAGATGACTCCAGGGTGTGCTTCTGTGCTTTCTTAAATATCTGGAGTCATGATTTCCCATTGATTTGGTTTTGGAAGGTTTTTTGAGTTATTTTCTTTCCTCTCAACTATGCATTTAAAAGATTTTTAAGCACTTCAAGATTTTATTTTGTTTTTGTTATTAACCAGATGGGTTTTTAGAGATTTCTAATAGGACATGTTACTGGAAATAAATGATTTGTAAGCAGGGCTAAGACATAATGTTCATTTTAGAAAAATCACCAAGGTAGAATTGAAAAAGATGGTATAAAATGTGGGAGTGTTATGGTAAATGAGACTATTTCTTAAGAGACTTTTACAGAAATCAATCAAGAAATAATGAGACACTAAACTAAAGCAATAATGCAGACAGCACAATGGAAGAGTCAGATACTAGAAATATAGTGGGGGTGGAATAGACAGACCTTTTCAACCTTCGGATTGTAAGATAGTATCAGCTATCTTGAATGACTATAATTTTTCAGCTTTCTGTTTTGTACACTGCAGTTATTGACAATGGTTTTCATTAGGTTAAACAGACCGTTCTGGGGAAGTCCAGGAAAATAATTTCCCCTTGAGTACCATATAAATATTAAAGATCTATAGACTGGTTAGAATTAGAACAGACACTCATGTGTTCTACTACTCTTGTATTACTACTTTTGTTGAGGTGGGGTCGGGGTGGGAGAGAGAGAGATGCTAGAGAAGAGATGTTCATTCACATTTCCACATGCTAGCCCAGGAAAGATGCATTACTATCTCCAAAGATTGGAGGAAGAATCAAAGACAGAGCTAAGTGTTGGGTAGAAGACTGGAAACTATGAAATATTTACTTACAGGAATGCTTACCAAAAGACTGTTTGTAGTTTGATGTCTCTGTTTACTTTTTTGTCTATCTATTTCTTCCTGCTAAACACCCCATTCAGCCCAAGAATTAATGAATGATAAAGGGATCTTCCAAATCAATAAATGCTAACAATAGTATATTCAGTATTTTTCTACGATGATGAAGTAATCATTAGCGGAAGGAACAACTATCTCTTAGCTGAATAAATGCAAGAGGTAAATTAGAGAAGAAAAATTCTAGCTTGATTCCTAGTTTAATGCCACTGTAATTTAGCTCAGTTTTTTTTTTTCCTCTCCATGAAATCTTTATAATCAAGAAACAATTTCCAGTCCACTTTTTTCTCTGCTAATATCTATTGGATAATTTAAAAATCAGTTTGCTATTGCTTCAGGAAGTAAAAATTTCAGACGCTCTGTGTGCTGATTATCACTAAGAAATCTATAAAGTTTAACTAGGAAAAAAATGAACAATGAAGTTTTATTCACCCTGCTAAATTTTAGTGGCTAATGCACTGCTTTATTTTCCGTAGCTTTATTTCTTTGCAATCCTAAAAAGCCTTGAAAATTCTCATCAGAGAAACATGTTCTTTGCATATGATGAGCGGTGGAAAGTAAAACAAAACTTTTAGATTGGTTGCTTTTATTTCCTTTTTTTAATGCTTAGGATTAATTTAAGCAGTTGTTTTCAATATTCAGTTTTAATATTTTATTATATCCACTCTAACATTCATATTTACTTTTTTCTGTGTTTAGGTGTCATCTCCAGGACCAGAGTAGATCTTGGTGGAATCTGTAAGATAGCGTGCATGCGTGCATGCGTGTGTGTGTGTGTGTGTGTGTGTGTGTGTGTGTATACCCTCAGTTCCTGGCACGGAGTTCCTGAAACTCTTGTAATCTCCTAAGTAATAAGAGAACTAGGAGCATCTTTTGCTCTAATATTTGGTCTTTGACTCAGGTTCCCGACACAGGGCTCCTGAAAACCTTGTAATTTTCTGGGTGAAAGGAGTATCTTTTGTCCTTATGAGGTGACTCTGGGTGGGGGGAGAGCCTGGTTGGCTCCTGGATGAAGGCTGGTCACCAGAAAGACCAAGCCATGATTAGACGCTTTTCAGCTCTACCCCTCATTCTCTTGAGAAGGGAATAGGGCTGAAAATGGATTTCATGTTTGATCATGCTTATGTGATGAAGCCACCATAAAAATCCCAACAGTTTGGTGTTTGGAGAGCTTCCATGTTGGTGAACACATCCACATTCCAGGAGTGTAACACACCCCAACCCCATGGGGACAGAGGCTCCTGTGCTTTGGATACTCCCAGGAAAAATGATAGGGTCTAAAACTATCTTGTATCTTGTATCATCACGATACATCTAATAAAAGAGAATGAGACCGTCCATGTCTCTCTACATATATTATGCACAGTATATCCATTAGCCTTAGAAAGATTTCTCTTCATAACAATATATTTTCATTATCTATATTAATATTAAAATTCATACTTTTAAACTAATTGACAGAATTGACTAAGGTCTCAGAATCCCTAGTCATTCACTCAGCACTGTTTAGTTTTAATTAATAGTCTTTGTTGCAGTTCAATTTAAGTCAAATAATGTTTCCTGGATGCCTATTACAACCAAGATATTAATAAACCATAGTTTTAACATGCATTATGCCCAAAAACTCTCACAGTCACTGAGAAATTAGTTTATTATAAAACCTGGCTTATGATTCCTAGGTGTCTTTCTGGACCTCTTCTATTATTTCTTTGTTTTAGGTCAGTCTCAAAACACTTGAATAAAGGTATTCTGTGGAATTTTCTTTTTAAATTACAGAACCACACAGGCACATAGCTGTCAATCAACTAGCTATAAATGTTTACAGTAGTCATATTTCAAATTGACTCAGCATTAAATATAGTGTAATACCTTCTTAAGTGATCCTGGCTAAGTATCTCACACCTTCAAAAGATGGACCATATTAGGCTTTTTAAACAAAATGATGGCAACAGTTTAAACGAGGTGACCTCGGGACTTCCCTGGTGGCGTAGTGGTTAACAATCCGCCTGCTAATGCAGGGGACACGGATTCGAGCCCTGGTATGGGAAAATCCCACACACCACGGAGCAACTAAGCCCGTGCACCACAACTACTGAGCCTGCGCTCTAGAGCCCGAGAGCCACAACTACTGAAGCCTACACGCCTAGAGCCCGTGCTCCGCAACAAGAAAAGCCACCGCAATGAGAAGCCCGTGTACCACAACAAAGAGTAGCTCCCGCTCGCTGCAACTAGAGAAAGCCCGTGCACAGCAATGAAGACTCAACGCAGCCAAAAAAAAGAGCTGACCTCTTCAAGGAGAAACTGCACAGTAGAAAATTTTATTCACCCTAGTAACTTAGAAACACATTATAAAGGAAGTTATGAGACACAGCATTATAAGTTTCATATATTTAGTACTCAGTGATGACAAGATCATTGTGTGTCCACTCATTCACTGTTTGCGACATTATCAATTTACATAAATTAAAAAAATAGAATGATAAAACATATCAAGAACTGTGATAATTTCTATACTTTTGGATTGAGCATTTCTGTTCTTATGCGTTAATTTTAATGAAATAATTCAATAAAAAGAAAAAAATCTGTCTGAAATGATTGAGTGTAGTGAAATTAGGAAAAAACTAAGTTTATAACAAAGATTACTAAGAAATTCATTATGTACAATAAAATGATTCCAGCCAACAATAATGATAATAAAGTATACGAGAACATGAACATCTTAATGATCTGTAATGCAACCATGAAAGAGACCTAGAACCAGGAACAAGTGTGTGTCCACTGTTTTAGTAAAGGACTGAACCCTCTGGTCTATGTTACCAAGAAGTTTTATTCACTGAGACTTCCAGCCACATTTAGGGTGGGGTGTTTGCCATTCTTCCATGCTGACTCCCTCCTTCCTGCCATGTACCACACTATGCCATATTTTAGTGAACACTCTATTTTCTTCTTGCTTTGTTGTCATGTATGCAGCCTTTAAAAATAATAAACACACCAAGCATGCATTTGTACAGGTATGTGATGCTTAGCTTGAAGTTTGATCACTTCTTCTCTGTCTGTCTGCCCATGAGAAAAATGTTGTTCCCTAGCACAGAGACAGGCAAGCCCTGGATGCTGGTATTACTCCGATAGCCTGTTGAGCAGTGTATGAACCCTGACTGCTGACACTCGCCTTTCAAAGAGACTCTCTGTATCTGCTGCTGCTTGGTTAGTTCAGAACATTGCTATGCCCACAGTGCGTGACTATCTCAGCAGTGGAGTGGATGGCTTGCCTCCTTGCCTGAATCCACAGCCAGCAGAAATGGCAGGGAAAGCCTGATCAGCTGGGTATGAGGACAAAACTGTGATTACTTAAGAATCACTAAGCACATGAAGAAGTAAGTTGTTTTGAGGCTTCTGTTTTCCCCTCCTCTTCAAAATCACTGGAGCTGATCTCAACTAGCAGAGGATGGCAGGGTTCTGTGTTGATTTAAGGTGTTACCTCCAGGAGTGTACTATTATCATCAGAGATTTCCCTCAATCACTAAAAGGAGAGATATTGAACCAAGGATGAATTCTCAGCACTCAACAAGTCAATCAGGAAACCCCATGGGGAAAAGGACTTTTTCTTTTCAAAGTAGATAATGCCCTGCATTTCTCACTGTGAGAGAAAAGGAATGAACAGATTAAAAGGCAAAGGTTTCCGAACAGTAACATAATCTTCACTATGGAAAAGAGACGGGTGGGAGGGCGAGGCATAGCTAGCTACAACCTGCAGTGTTTCAGTAGAAAACACAGCTCAAAGCTTGCCAGCATTCTTCCTAGCAGAGCTGGGCTTATTTTCCTGACCTCATTTCAGTCTTTGACCCATTCCTTGTATGAGTCAAAGGATCTAGTAGGATGAAAGGATCATTTAAGAAGTCGCTTGCTTTCTACAATGAAAGTTGCACACGGAGAGGAATGATTCTGCCCTGTTCACCTCCCTGCACCCAGTGCCTGAAAAGGGTCTGGTGCATAATGGCCTCTTAATAAATATTTGTTGAATTAATGAATGAATGTGTTATTAGCTGCATCTACTTGCAATTCTGTTTCAACCGTTTCTGCCTTAATAATGCGTCAGTCAAGTCTTGGAGCAGGTCGTAAAAAAGAAATGGAAGCCCTGGTCCATTCTTCAGCCACTTAGGGTAGAGTGAGGTGAGGGACTGAGATTAAAAGGGCAAAAGGGAAATTGGTAACGGGAGAAAGGAGAGAAATATAAGGAGATGAAAAGGCAAAGAGAACACATTTTCTTGTTAGTCAGACTGCGGAAATAAACCCTTAATGGATGAGCGAGAGTATAACCCACTGTATGCTCTCCCCACCCTTAAACATGTTGTTAACTGGGCGCTCTAATGGCAAGAGAGAGAGATTCGTGAACACACTGTCTGAGGTTACCCTTTACTTTAGCCCTGTACTCACCATCACAGGTGACATTCTGACACTCTCACCTGGATGCAGACAACCTAAGCCATGTTACTCTTTGTGGTTTTGGTTTATTAGATTCCAATGAAACAATTTCCGCTTTAGCAGGGCTTGAGCCAAAGCAGTTTCCAGCAATGTTTGTGAAATGATGTGGACATGGCTTTCTATTATTGAAGACATCACAAGATACACAATTTTCTCTTTTTTGCAGGCCTTTTCTAAGAGAGGATTATTCCCTTTTATCTGATTCTTTGCCCCATCCTGTGCCAGATTTAATTTAATTATGGCATCCACATTTTGTATCCCTGCCGAGAATACCTAAGTCCAGTGGCAACATTTTTAATAAATCAAAAGGATCAAATCAAATAAATAAATGATTTGGGTGGCAAAGTGCAGAAAATTTCCAGATGAAACTCAGACAGGGTCTTGGCTTAGATCAAATAGGAAACTGCATAATCAGCAGATTTCTGGAGGTTTCCAGGTTACGAGACAAGGTTTTTTACATTTCACTAATTATGGCTGGAGTTAGAGAAACATAAAACAGAATAAAGAAAAAGCCAAAAAAAAAAAATAGTAATTGGAAAATTGGCCACAGCTATCGCTCTCTCAAGCCTCATTTCTCAAGACAAAATGCCAGAAGAAGTGCTCTTTGTGGTGAGTTTGTAAGACTGGGCAATTTACTAAGATCTGTCTCTGGTTATCTTTTTCTTTTTACCGTAGTCATTCCTTCTGCCTCTGGGGGGAAAAAAAGTGGTTTTTTTTTTTCCCCAGGGCGAAGGTGGTTTGATGTCTTTTTATTTCTTCTAAATGCACTGCTGTGTTCTTGAACCATTTCTTAAGGCGTCCTCAATTTTTTCCCCAACACACACACACATACTGTTTAGGAACTACAAATACCCATTCCAACATTTCCACTCTGTGAATTTAACTACCCAGTGTGCATTAGCTCTTACAAGTATAAAGCAACTGCAGCCACACAGTTCCATTTATTGCTTCTCAAGTATGGCCTGGTTTTAAAAAGTTTCACCATCTGTTCTGTTTTAAGCCAAAGCTGAATTAAGAGGATACACTTTCGCTACTGCTTCTGTTACTATTGTGGTATTATTATATTTTAGGAATAGGGAGGAGGTGAGAAGGCAAAATAAATCTATATAAAATCTCTAAGAGAACAGAAGATGAGAATTTTTTTTTTTTGGCAATTAGTGGTATTATTTTTGAACTTGATCATGAAGGCTACTTCTTTCCTTTTGTTAAGTCCCATCAGAAAGAAGTTGTAAAGGATTCATGAAAATACCAGTAAGTCAGTCGCATATTTGTTAAATATCTTCTGAGTTTCCACATTTAACTACGTTCTGTGGTGCTTAAAAGAGAGGTGTAAAACTTAACTGTTGCCCTCAAGAAACTCACATTGTAGTGGGGGTGATGAGAAATATGTATACGGAATAAATTTTTTAAAAAGACTGTCCAAATTAGAAGCAAAGACATCCAGACACATTAACCGTAACTCTGGCGATGGAACAGGAAAAGTAAGGATTCTATACTGTCAACAAATTATTGCTTATGACCGACATTGTCAGGTGTATGCATTATACTTTTACTAATATTATTTTAAGCTATGGTCGGTCGTATACATAATATGCTACTGGAGTTCTCTGATTTTTATCAGGATAAGCTAAAGAGAACTCTGTTTATAGCTTAAGGACACATGGACAGATTATTCCATGGACAGATTATTCCTACAGGTATCTTCTGTGATCCATCTTAACTGTTGGTGTCCATTAGAACCACCTAGCAAGTTTTACAAATTAATAAATGTATATAATAACTAATCAATTAGTAAATTAACTGATTAGAAAATCTCTGGGCTCTATTTAAGCCCCAGGGGTAAGGTCTGGTCATTATTGGTCTTTAAAGTTGACCAGGTGAACTTTATTTTTATTGAACTATAGCTGAAGTACAACGCTATGTTAGTTTCAGGTGTATAACATAATGATTTGACATTTGCATACATTATGAAAATGATCACCACAGTAAGTCTAGTGACCATCTGTCTCCATACAGTTATCAGAAGATTATTAACCATATTCCTTTTGCCATATATTAATTAATCCCTGTTACTTCTTTATCATATCACTAGAGGTTTGTATCTCTTAATCCCCTTCACTTATTTCTCCCATTCCCCCCATCCCACTCCCTTCTGGCAATTTCAGGTTTGTTTTTGGTATCTATGAGTCCGTTTTCTTTGTTTTTTAGATGCTACATATAATTGAGACAATGTGGTATTTAACTTAGCATACAACCCTCGAGATCCATGCATGTTGTCACAAATAGCAAGATTTTTTAATGGCTGAGTAATATTCCCGTGTGTGTGTGTGTACCACTTAGGTTACTTGAATTAGCGTTTTTGTTTTCTTCACGTAAATACCCAGAGATGAAATTGCTGGATCATCCAGCAACTCTATTTAAAAAAATTTTTTAGCTCCCCTCTCTTTTTTTTTTTTTTTTTTAACTGCCATAAGCTTTATGGGGCAATGTCTTTTTTTTGGCCACACCGTGCCCCCTGCAGTGGAAGCTCGCAGTCCTAACCAGTGAATTCCCATCCATTTTTAATTTTTTTAAGAAAACTCCAAACTATTTTCCATAGTGGCTGCGTCAATTCACATTCCCACCAACAGTGCACAACGGTTTCCTTTTTTCCACATCCTCCCAGATATCTTTCAAACTACTGCCACTGTGCTGGGACCTGGAGAATGTGAAATGTTATGAATGCCCTTTGAAAGTGACGTCTTGGCCGCGACTACTGAAGCCCACGCACCTAGAGCCCGTGCTGTGCAACAAGAGAAGCCACCGCAGTGAGAAGCCCACGCACCGCAACGAAGAGTAGCCCCCACTCGCCGCAGCTAGAGAAAGCCCGTACGCAGCAACGAAGACCCAACGCAGCCAAAAATAGATAAATAAATAAATAAGAAAGTGTTTAGTCTCTATTTTCTGTAGCTTTCGGGTTCCCCTAAACATAAGCCTCGCTGGTTTTCAAAGCTTGACTTTCTCGGGTCTTGTCTTCCGGTGCAGGAGCTGACTGGGGATCCCGGTGTGAGGCTCGTCCGTCCGCTGGCTCCTCCGGGAGGGCCTCTGCGGTTGTGATGTCCCTCCCCGCCTCCCTCCCGCTTGTGGGTCCCAACCTGGGGATATGCGTCTGAGGAGACTGAGTCTCTGCCCCTCTTACCTGTCTCCTGGTGATTTCTTTAGATCTTTAGTGGTGGAAAATCTTTTCTGCTGGTCCTGAGGTTGTTCTCAGAGGCAGTAGCTCTGCAAGTAGTTGTAATTTGGGCGTGCTCCTGGCAGGAGCTGAGCGCAGCGTCTTCCTCGTCCACCATCTTGATTCCTTCCCCCACCAGGTGATTTTAAAGAGCTAGCAAGGTTGAGAATCCCGGTGTTAAGCAGTTAGATCCAGGCCTTATTATTTCAATTACTCCTTTCTCTCTTGAACCTGTAAATTAGTTCTCTTACAGGTTTGCTAAAACAAAATCAGTAATTCCCGGGCACGTGTCAATCACCAAAGAGAGATTTTTTTACTTTAACACCTAACCAAATAAAATATTCCTCATCTTCCACTCTCTTTTGTTTTAATGACACTGTGTTCTCCTGGCATTCCTCACACCTGCATGGCAAGTTTCTCACCCATAACCTATAAATACTTGAGGTCTGTAGATCTTATTCCTATAAAGTCCCTTTACTTTTCTTTCTATCTTGGGTAATGGCACCCACTTATATGGCTTTAGGCACCCCAGGTGTAGCGATAGCTCTTAGATTTCAATTTCTAGCTCAGATAATCTTCTGAGTTCAAACATATTCATCCAATTGTCTGTTTATTACCTTTACTTAGATGGCTACAATTGTCCTACGTTTAAATTATCACAAATCTGCTTATTAGTAAATTTTAAAACTTAGGTGAAATGGACAAAGCTACTAATCACCTCATAACGTCTTTTTATCTCTGTAGTATTTATAATTCTGCCTCATTTAATAAAAATTCCTAATTTTTTTTTTTTTTTCTTTCCGTACGCGGGCTTCTCACTGTTGTGGCCCCTCCCGTTGCGGAGCACAGGCTCCGGACGCGCAGGCTCAGCAGCCATGGCTCACGGGCCCAGCCGCTCCGCGGCATGTGGGATCCTCCTGAACCAGGGCACGAACCCGTGTCCCCTGCATCGGCAGGCAGACTCTCAACCACTGCGCCACCAGGGAAGCCCCTTTTTTGTTTATTTTGGGGTTTTTTTGGGGGGGTTGCCTAATATTTTTAAAAATTTTCTTTTACCTTGACCATTCCTTAAGTTCTACTTGATGAATCCTTTCCAAAACCAACATTTGGCTTTATTGATACTATTATTTCTGTTTATTTTCAATGCAGCAGGCAATCCCATTCACATCTTCTAGAACCTTATTATTGTAATGCCGTTGTCAGTCTGAACTGTGTACTTCCAACCATATTTGGGGGAATCGTTTTTACTATTTGTGCCAAATTAGAACGAACTAAAATGGTCCTGGGCTGTTTATTCATTGGTTAGTTTGAGCAAGAGTTTCTCCAACAGCTAATAATCACCAAGAGACTGAAAAGTCATATTGGTTATTGGTATTGCCCTCTTCACATTCGCTGTAATTACATGCACCCTTGAGGAGGTCCAGGGCAAGAATGTATTTTACTCTCTGTTCCTTACTGAATTTTTTCACTAATATTTTTGAATAGACTACCACTTCTTTTGTTATAAAAGTGTTTTAAAAGTCAGGATAGGGCTTCCCTGGTGGCGCAGTGGTTGAGAGTCCGCCTGCCGATGCAGGGGACACGGGTTCGTGTCCCGGTCCGGGAAGATCCCACATGCCGCGGAGCGGCTGGGCCCGTGAGTCATGGCCGCTGAGCCTGCGCGTCCGGAGCCTGTGCTTCGCAACGGGAGAGGCCACAACAGGGAGAGGCCCGCGTACCACATGGAAAAAAAAAAAAAAAAAAGTCAGGATAGGTGAATCATTCCACATTTTCATAATGACAAAATATCAAATTTGTGTGTGTTTTATTCTTGGGTTTGTAATGCAGTCCTTGTCGACTACTACAAAGGCCATTGCTAGTCATTTGCACCATGTTAGTAATATGTGTAGGATGAGGACATTTCCTATAAACAGAATTCCAGCGATAGGTGCTATTTTTTTAAACATAACAAGAAATAAAAATGTAAATGTGAATGATTTAGTTCTCTGTTTGCTCAATAAGCATAAGCCTGGAATGAACATGAGATGGACATTAGAAATCTGATTTGCACTTAGTCTTAATTCTTACATACTTATTACATGTTCAGAGAAAAATAAAGATATGGGTTTTCATTACAACATGGTCCTTAAACACAGGCAACTTCTACATTTGGCGCTCAAAGAAAAGGTGATTTCGTCCACTACTGGATAAAAATCAGCTGTGTAGGACTTAATAATGAGTAACAATACTGTACTTCAGTATAATAAAATCAGAGTCCAAGGAATAGGGTACCAGTGAGAATTGATGCCTGAGGTAGGTGGAGTGAATGATTTATAGATCCCATCTTCAAAAGTTTGTCCACATTAAGGCCAAATACAGTCCAGAGAACTTTAATGTGATCACAGAAATTATACTAGTTATTTTGACATTTTTAGAAAACAAGAAGTGATGCTAGAAGAATGGAGGAGTCAAGTTTTGCCCTAATTTTAAAAGTAATACTCAAAGGATGTTTTAAATTCTACAGTGATGAGCTTGAAATTAAAATTGGAACGATTTTTAAAAATAGATGCTTTGTGGCTAATTTTTAAAAGAAGGTGTAATCATTAATAAACAGCATTATGCATTAAACTAATTCCCTTTCTCAATCGATTGACCAACACATTAGGAGGAAATTATTCTGTAAACTGGTTGCAAGAAGACTTAGTTTCTCATGATCTTCCAATAGACAAGATACACTGAGTGAATCTCCACTTAAAGATGACTGGCAAGTTGATACGTATTATCCTAACTAGTTGATATGTATTATGCCGTTCAACTTTGGCAATGTTAACATTTTGGACAAGATAATTGTTTGTTTGGGGGAGGCTTTCCTGCCCACTATAAGTTGTTTAGCAGCACCCCTAATCTCAACCTTGTACACGCCTGTAGCATTTCCCACCATCATGTCAATCAACACTGTCCAGATGGTACCTCATCTTCCCCACACCCATGCCCCACCCAGTTAAGAAGCACTGTTTAGAAGGTGGTCTCTTGAGGCATGCCTAATATCTTTCCTAGTGAATGTATTTTCCCTAAGTGTGTCTAAAATTTGCCAGTGATTTCGTGTCAGAAGACCATACGAGAGATGCAAGATAACAATTTATCTCAGCTGGCTAGTATTTACTACAATTGAACTGAATACAATCAATACAATAGAATGAATTTCTCATGGATAGATAGAGTCCTGTATTTAAATCAAATAACCAATTTCATAAGTACAAGTTAAAGGAAACTTGTCATGGAAAGAAATCTGATGATGGTAGTTGATCGCAAATTCATTATAATTGAAATAACTATTGTAAGATTTTTCTTTAAAAAAATGAAACCTTAACTGTTAGTATTATAGAGAATAAACTTCAAATCAAGGAAGGTGATAAACCCACTATAACTTGGTCTTAAAAACACTGTGGTCATTTTTGTATCACATTTTGAGAACAGAGGTTCAGAAGAAGGGTATTAAGATTATGAGAACTTTAGCATCCATATAACTTAAGTAATGACCAAGGGAAACCAGAAAGTTAAGATTGAAGAAGAGAAAACCCAGGCAAGCATGGAAAGCGGATAACAATATTGGAGAGGTTGTCATGTGGAATATGGGGTATATTCTGTTTTGCACAAAGAGAATTAGAACCAATGAGTAGAAGCTATAGGAGCCTAGAAATGAGGAATCACAACTAGGTAAATTTAATCACAAATTTACTTAACCTGAATTACATTGCTTTTTATAGAGAAAATCATATTTATGAAATCAGCATGTTCATGTATGAGTTCATGGTTTCACACATAGTAAGATGAACAGATGTAAACAAAAGTACATTTAGTGGCTGTGTCTTTAAGTGTATCAATGTAGAGGTGCTTAATGAATATTAAAATCCAGAAAACAGAGTTGGTATTCTTCCTCTGCTTGTCTAAGGATGGGTTTTCCTTTCAAATGCAGTCTTCCTTATGGTGCCACTTTGTCCCCAGAGGGTGTTGCAATTACTTTTAAAAAATCAATAAATCCACAGTTGTATTAAGAAATATTTTATTAACAAAACAGTGAATTCCACTTGCTTAGCATTTCCAATAATGGATAAGTTGGCCTTGCAACAGAAAAACAAAACAAAACAAAACCCTTAGATACCCAATCACACAAAGCACTAGAAGGGTAGGGTCATGTGGCCTTTCTTTGATGTCTTAGGGATTGACCACCTCACACATTATTGTAGTATTTTTTTTTAAAGGCAACACATTACATGGATAAAAAAGAAGCATATTCAATCAGAAAAGTTACAATCTAGAGATGTAATCAAATTTATGCCAGGTAGTGTGAAATCCTCTATTAACTGCCAACTATGCATGGAACCCTGATACATTTGGTATGAAGATACTTGGGATTTTATTCATATCTCTTCTCTCCCTAGCTCGTGTTCTTCTCTTTTCTTTCCCCATTTACAAAGAAAGAAAGAAGAAAAAAAGGAAAAAAAAACTGCTAGATTTTGTGTAGGCCAATAACATTAGAAATATTTTTACCGACAACATTGCATGAAATTTTAAAATTTATGCTGGAAAGAAACACTGAAATCAATTCCAAACAACATGCTTCAGAGATATACTGCTTAAAAATACCATTATTTAAGTTATTTTCTATCACAATTTAGAATCTTTCCAGATGGAAACTAGTTCAAGTTCAGTAGATCAAATGGAAAAGCAACCATTTTTTTTTTTAAACCTCAAGATGTAAATGAGTGGTTTTATATTTACCTTCTGTTTCACTGGCTTTCCCTGAGTTAAGACTGGATGAGAGGAAAACAACAACTACTTATGAATCCTTTAACCTGGCAAATTAAAAAAGAAGAAAATCTGAAACACAAGTAATGGATAATAAATCTGAGTTTTATACCTCTACTTGCTGGGTCATGAAAACCCTTTAAGACTTTTCATATATAGCAATTACTTGGCAACCATAGATGGTGGTGATTTGCTATGAATTATACATATATCTAAGGTGTTGTATGTCTGAAATCCAGGCCACGTCTTGGCTTTTTTCATCAACTGAAGTATCACAGAAGATGTTTTGCATTTTTTGCCTTTTCTGATTAAAGCTAATTGTAAAAGTATTCTTCTCTTCTATGAAATCTAATATCATTCTTTTAGGAGATGTTAAAGTAATGCGACCAATTTTTACTGAGGTATCACCTTCCAATCTAATATTGCATTTCCTTCTCATACTAATAATTTATTGCTATGAACATCATTGAAACAATATGCAAAAACAAGTGAATAATCTATACGTTTCTACTACTTAATGTGTGTTAAACTAAAACTATATTTAATGATATATATGTAAAACCAGAAAAGTTAAATTATAGTCTATAATCAACAAATAATGATTTTCTTAAATGGATAGTAATACAGAATCAAAAATTACTGAAAATACTTTCTTAGTTGAGAAAGTGTTTACTTTCCAAAAATGTTTATCATGCACATCAGGTTCAAAGACTATATATATATATATATATATATATATATATATATATATATATATATATATATATAATTTTATTGGAAAAAAAGTTTTCATTTGCAGCAGCCAGGGTTAAGGTGTACATCAACCAATTTTGCTTCCATAACCTGCCCACCTAATGGTTCATATTCATGCAGCAATATACCATTGATAGTCTATTTGATAAGGAAAAGTTACATTTCATTGGGGACTAAAATCTTCTGGAGGTTTCCTGGGAGCATGATCTCTACAAAGCAAATCACCCCACTTGTCATCAATACCTTGGCACAATGATCTTCCTTTCTGCTTTTCAATTTGTCAGTAAATATTTGCTATTACGTCTGGGTCTTCCATCCTATCTGATGGATTCCTCTGTGTGTGTGTGTGTGTGTGTGTGTGTGTGTGTGTGTGTGTGTGCACGCATATTTGTGATTGTGAATGAGGAATGTATGTGGGAAATGTGCGTATTTAGGGGAGCAAAGAAGATTATATGTATATAGTTTACCTTCTAAATCACACCTCTCATACAAATACTAAAACTTAACTGCAACAGAATGAAGGCTGTACATGTAAGGAAAAAAAAGTAGCTGAGTCTTTTTATATACATTCATACATATCTTCCTTAGAATAAACACTACGTTGTAATTTTTTTTTTAGAAAAGTAAGTAAGTGTGGCAATTTATAATGGTGGCCAAAAAAAAAAAAAAAAACCCTGAAATAATTGTTGATCTGATGTCATAAAACTCCCTATAGTTAGCAACACTTGTAACATTGAATTTACCAAAAATGGCTGAAGAGCAGAGATATATTTTGCATTTTCTATACAACAGGCTATAAAACGTCACTTATCACAGTCCAGAAAGCACACAGAGATGGATTTTATATAAACACATGTAATAACATATTAAGCGTGCATGAAAATTTCCCAATGATTGCATCTATACCCTCTTGTTTTTTTCTGTTTTGAAATTTTAGTGTGAAAATGTGCCTTATCTTTCACATTGTTGAAAATAAGGCCTCCAAACTTTGTTTTTTTGCCCTCACAACCAGAAGGGGGCTTTTTGAATGTGTTCCTACACAAGTCTTCAAAAAAGCCAGCACTTTGTTTCAAGTGCAAGTTCCAGCCACTGCTCCAGTTGTGCCAGGTGACGAACTCTGAAAAGGTTTGCAGGTCGAGTCACTCAAAATGACAGTCTTCTCTGGCAATCAGACTAACTGACTTCTCGGGAAAGTGCTAGCACTTTGGCGAAATCCAGGATCATAGGTAGCTTCTTTTTCTGTGTTGTGTTTTTTGTTCTTTTTGTGTTGTGCCTCCCGATGTTGTAATACTCCTTTGCTTTACGAATGCGTGCGATCACCACTGTCGTTTAGAAATGTTCCAGCAACATAAAGACAGGCAGAGTAAATTAAAACACTGTGGATGTTAGGGAATTTATTGACCTCTGCTTTTTTTTTTTTTTTTTTTTTTCTTTTTTGGAGAAACAAGAGCATGAGATACTTGTTTTTATTTTTTAAAAACAGTCTTTCCTTCCTGATTGCATTCCCTGTCTTCTTTTTTATGTGCTTCATAAAAAGGAAAGTAAATAAGTTTATATTATGTCTCAGATAAAATGAAGACTATTTCTATACAAGGGTCCTTTTCAGAGCTTGGGATCAGACGTAATACTCTTTATCCTTGTTTTTCTTGTTTTTGTTGGCGCTTTTCGCACTGCTGGGTTGTTTCTCCTTTACTACAGCCCCATTGGACTGTGCTGAGTTACTGATGTAGTTTCGACTCTCATCCACATGGTATGAGCCTTCATCCCGGTTTCTGTATTTGTACATGGCGTAGAGGAGGATGAGGATGCACAGGGCGGCAGCGGCTACGATCCCCACAACCATGCCCGTGGTGCTGCTGGACTCCCGAATCACTTCTGCTGAGCCTGGGTATGGCTCTCTCCCGCCTGCCCGGGTTGGGTTGGCTGTAGGAAAGAGGGTGAACAAAAACACCAAGTGATTATGGAGTTTCCTGAATGCCAGAGAGCTACATTTACCATCTATTTCCAGGCCTAATGGAATAGCATCTACTGCTCTAGGAAAAGGATACTGTTGCTAAATGCAGCAATTCCTATTCCTCTTGGTCACTAAAAACTAGGGACTGAGAATCAAAGCACTGCGACAGAGATCTGTTGCCATCTTTTCTTTTTCACCGATCGACTTTGTTAACAGGTTTTTGTTAAGTGTAGTTCCAAATAAGCTCCATGAAGTTCTAAAGGGCCATGTTGATGCGTTAGGTGAAAAACAATAAACCCAACATGGAGAATAAAATTATAACATCATAATGGCTCTACCCTATATTAGAGATTATCATTTTAAGAATCGAATTGATGTTGATACAAAATGCTTAAGGTTAACTCTAGACTGAAACAAGATAGCTAAATTTAGGATTACTTCAGAAATTGTATTGCCTCCTATTGCAATGGATACAGTGTTGAACAAAAAGATAATCCAGGCACTTTTAATAGTCTAATTGCCTACTTTGAAGAAGTGTTATTTTAGTCACAAGTTTACAAACTAAAACAATTAATTTTCTTTTCTGTTGGAGGTTTATTTGTTAACCTCAGTATGTGTGTATGTTATTCATTCACTGGCAGTGGTTGAGTGATCACTGAAACTAAATTTGAGAGGAGAAAGTAAGAAAATATTTTTAAATACTTTAAAGACCATCTAGACTGGTTTTGAGTCAACGTTCAGTACCTAGTAGGTGATCATAAGTAAAGGACTGGCTGCCCCACTTTTATTTAACTGACAAACCCTCATTCAATCTTTCCAAAGTATAAAGTTCTTCCTTGGGTACAAGAAATGGATCACAGGGTGCATTACTACTTTCTCCAAGGCCTAGTCGGGCACTGAAACTGACCACAGATGGGAAGAAAAGTCCTGGGATTTAGTCTATAGCTAGCAGGAGGGGAGAACGGCTCTCTTCCTCTATGTAATAAATTTATTATTATTATTATTATTTAAAAGAATTTAAAAGAAAAGGAGCTGTAGAGAGATAAGATTCTAACCCATCTCTGATCACAGGTCATTTTTCTCTAAGGATTGTGTTTTCTCTCTTTCTCTGAATCTCCATCCTCTCCCTTCTCTTACAGAAAAAAGATAACTTTTCAGATGTAATGAATTAAAAATGCTATAATTTTCAAAATGTTATTCTTTGTAAATTATACATAATGAGCTTAAATAATCTCAAGATTGCATAAATATTGTGTATATGTGGAAGGTGTGTGTGTGTGTATATACATACACCAGAAACTGAACAGTTCAAAAAAGCTAAAATGGTACTTTTATTTCACTATCACTAGTAATTATATATATATATATATATATTTTTTAAATTTTTTTATCCCCCCCCCAATAGGGAGGGGGATTTCTGTTTTATACTCACTAACCCTTAAACTCTTCAACAGTGCTCTGGGTGGCTAAGCAAGAGGCCTTTTTCTTTTGGGCCGTGCTATGCGGCATGTGGGACCTTAGTTCCCTGAGCAGGGATTGAACACGTGCCCCCTGCATTGGGAGTGCAGAGCCTTAACCACTGGACCACCAGGGAAGTCCCTATTTTTTTATATTTCTACAAATGTTCCTACTAGTTACTGGGAATCATTTTCCTACCATATAGCACTATGCTGCTTTGTAATTTGATTTTCAAACATCACCAAGATTTCATCTGCCTAAATGTGGGTTTCTTGCCGTCACTTTCCTTTCCTTCCCCAAATAAAGCCTTACAAATATAGTCACTTACAAAGGAATAGCTCTCAGTCTCAAAGCAGCCATTTGTTCTGGAGCTACAAAATGTAGCAAGCGAAACCTTTGTATGCTGAATGTATCCCTGCTTGCTTTACAAAAGTTCATGTAATGTCGTTGAATAAAAAAGCCTTGGAGTTGCTTCTGTGGCTGAGGCAGAAGGACACAAAGACTATAATCCACAGCATTTGATTACAGAAAATTAATTTCCTCTCAAGAAGAATAGAACCTACTGCAGGAACTCTGTCACTACCTGACAAACCAAAGGCAGCACTTTCTCAAATACAGTCATTTTTGCCAAAGTCTGCCAATTAGCTCAGCTGCTAACTTTCACTAAATGACAACTTTCTACTTGCTCATTTTGTGGAGCATTCTTTTACCATGGTCTCTCAAGAGCTGGAAAAGGGGTTTTATTTAAATATTACCTAAATCATTTCCCCACACCTGATGGAATGCTTTCATTTTAAACACATTTTCATAATTACCTCACTTTGTCTGTCTCACTTTGTCTCCCCAGAAAAGAATGGGGAGAATGGAGAAACAATCCTAATCGTATAGCTCGTGATAGTCAGACTTGTGAGTTTTAATAGAACGCAGGGTTTACATTTTCTAAACTAAGAATATATATGTCCTCTTTTATCCATTTAGGAATTGGTATTGTAAATGGACCATCTTATCAAAGAATTTTAATTTTATTTTTATCGGCTCAGATAGTTCTGATATGTTTTCACAACTGTAGAAGGAGCGCACCAAAACCAAACTGGTGGTAAAACCAGAATGAGATTACAAAGACCAAAGCAAAGCCTCAAACGCTTCCATTTTGCCATACAGCCATTTGAGAGATGCCTCCTGTTTAAGGAAAATACTTGACTTTTTTGCAACTCCAGCCAAAAGGTTGCTTCGCATGCAGGCCTGAAAAATCTCTGTAACCCATACATAAACAAAGATTCTAAATATCATAAAACTAGCCTACCAAAAAAACCCTCCGCAAACCCAATGATGAAACATTTTATCCCTTTTTTCCCCTGATTCACATTAAAAATTAATAACCACTACAGGTACTATTTTAGGTCTATTTGGAATATGCAGTTGCTTCCATATCTAACTGATTATTTAACAATTTTTTTTTCTGTTTATGCTTCCAATCTGAAAGCTAAGTGGATAGTTTTCTTAACTTCTGTGCTACGATCAGAAGTATTTATACACTTAAGGGTTAATGGGACATCTCTCCCAGATGTGCAATAAAAGTCTAGAGAAATGTAAATATTTTCATGAATTATAAATGTGGTTCCCATATTGACTGTCATTAATGGTTTATTTTGATGATCACTGAAAAATCTCTGAGGAATTTCATATTAATTTAAATGTAGATAATAGCATAAATGGCTAAAAAGGCTAAATGCCTTCTTATATAATTTGGCTAAAATTTTTTTATTAAAAATTACAGTAATCTCTTCACCATTCATGACAATATGAAGAAAGGAATTTAATCAGAAACCTCCATAAGCAATTCTTATATCTCATGGATTTGAGTATTTTGCATTCTCTTTACACTTCCTAGTAAACTAAATCAAGACATTCTGAATAATTTTTTTAAATCTACAAGTGTTTTTTTCTCAGCAATGCTAAAAAAACAAATAAATTAACTAAATGTTACTTTCACTCCGTCTCCCTTTCTTTGTTGTAGCAGTGATGAGAACACTTAAAAAACCGGTAAAAGAGAATACAAGAGAGGTGCTGAAAGAATGGAACAGGTATAAATTAGCAGTAAGTCTCTGAAGAGTCAAAAGTTAAGTGATTTATAAGTAAAACTAAGCTAATGTAGCCTATTCATTACATGGGGCTCAGAGGTACAAGGAGCCCAGATCAATGGAAAACTTCAATAGGACCGACTGATGATGGGCAAAGAATAAGCCAAGGCATTTACATGTTATCGGTGTAACTGGAAATGGGCAAGTATTCAGCTCCACCCATACTCTGACTTCAGGCTAGCTGGCTAGCAAAAAAAAAAAAAAAAAGTAGAAAAAAAGTAGAGTAGATGAAATATCCTAAGGGTTTAGGCCTATATACCCTATTTTAATGATTCATAAAATTTAAAAAATCATCATGAATTACACATAGTTTATGTGAACACTATAATAATAGATTATTTTACTTAATAAAAAATTTCCCATGTAATTCTATCTTCATTTTACTGAAGGATGCCAGTCATCACATACCCCTCAGAGAGAAAGAATGGCAGTGGTAGGTCTACTACATGTGGGGAAAGTGCACGTGCACACCTTAATGGCAATAAGAAGACCTTTGATTTTTGCCTAAATGACTCAAAAGCTACTGATAATAGTGGTGAGGACAAAAGGCCGTCACAAGGGTTATAACCTCTTTCATATAAGGCACTTCTCAGCCAAATGGCTATGGAAATATTTCTGGGACTTGTGTACAGATAATGTTATCGTAAGGACAGATACAAATTTATTTTAATTCTCTCTCTCTCTCTCTCAAATATCTGGCAAGATCTGATGGTCTCTAATTTTCCATATGGCTTGCTTTAGCCCAGATTTGTCAAGAATATTATTAAGCTAGCTCTATGAATTTTCTTGTTTTTCATTGTTGAATTATTTCTCTGATTACTTAGAAAGGAATAGTCTTTCAGGTACTGGGACAGTTATTAACATATTTCCACATGATACCCTAAACCAATTTACTCATATCAGGTAATAATTCATTGTAAAGAATGCACAGTAAGTGTAAAAGACATATTCCACGGCCTTGTCCCATAAACAGAATAATAAACCCATTTGTTGCTCTGCACAAAAAAGTTATAAAGTAAAATATTTAAAATTTTAACTTATCCTTAAACTTGCTGAATAGTTATTTTAAAACTACCACCACAGAAAAAGAAATCGTCCTGATGTACGTTCCTTCTTTATTTTTGATAGTCCTTGGCACTGTATCTGTGAAAGAACATGATTTCCCCAAATAGGAACTAATTTAGATCCAGTTAAGAAATACCATAGAACAAACATGTTAAAAAGACAGAACTGGCTATAGAACAGAGTGGAGAGGACCACATGGCAAGTCTTACTTCTTACCGGCTCCTTTGGTCCTTGGTCACCCACTCCATGCTCCTGCCTATTCTTTCTCCTACTTCTTCCCCCTCCCTACCTCTTCTCTGCACCCCTCTCCCAGCTCTTGATATCCCTCTAGGTAGCCCTCGGAGAGCACAGTGGGTGTGTCCCTCCCCACTCAGTAAAGAAGGTCAGGCCAGCAGGGGTCAGGAATCTGTCTCTTCGAGTTGGTACATTACTCAGTCGGGTGTTCAATGAGGGACAAAACTTATTGTCAAGTTCCTGATTTCACATCACACTTTAAAATTGTCCCTATGGCAAAAAAAAAAAAAAAAAAAAAAAGGTCTCAATGTGATTGTTTCATTAGAACACAGCCTTGGTGCTTTATATTGGTCCGCTTTACTTTAAAATTTAACTTTCTAAATTTGTTTACAGAATAAAATTCTATGCTTTATCAAACGGTTTATTACCAATTTCAAAAAACTTTGATTATGAAGCAGGGAAGATGAGGAGCACATTAGGCCATTCAGCTTTGCACTGGAGCCTATATTTACCAGTTTGCCACTGTTTGATCATGTCTGGTCATAACCACAGTCTATGCACATGGGAGAATAAAGCCCTCATTGACTCAGCAAGATGATTCACAACTGAAGTTCCAAAAGAACTCTGCATTTTTGAAAGGGAAATTTTTGAATATTAATGAATTTTTCCAAAGAGGTTTCACTGTGCAATGGAAAGCATCTGACATCCTTTAGTTATTCTTTCTTTTCATTCTGAGATTAGAAACATAGTAATCAAATATTGTTATTAAAAAGCAAACCTGCTCTTGATTTATGTTTTTACACAATGTTTTACACGTGAAACGATGCTTAAAGTCCTAATTCCTGTTACATAAAATGAGGGTTCAGGGCTTCCCTGGTGGCGCAGTGGTTGAGAGTCCGCCTGCCGATGCAGGGGACACGGGTTCGTGCCCCGGTCCGGGAAGATCCCACATGCCCCGGAGCGGCTGGGCCCGTGAGCCATGGCCGCTGAGCCTGTGCTCCGCAGCGGGAGAGGCCACAACAGTGAGAGGCCCGCGTACCTCAAAAAAAAAAAAAAAAAATGAAAAAATGAGGGTTCAGTGAGTGGTGGGACCTTGTATTTCCGATGACGAGTTTACCAAGGCAATAAGCATGTCATCAGATGTTCTTTTTATCACTCAAATTGTCACTTTTATGAAACTATTTTGTATACTTGGATGAGCTATTCTTTCACTGTAATCTTATTATATTTATGTTGCTTCCAAACTTAGCTTTGCAGGGTGAGAATGTTGTTTCCAGGGCATTTGTATTGCTGGTTTTATTTCTTCAATATAGACTCTGCTAGTGTATAGGTACATCATCAGCCGTGACCCTGTCACATCAAGGATGAAGCAAGAGTTTCACCGTATACTGATAACAAGGAAAATTCAGCTTTAAGAAAAGAAAGAAGTGTAAGAGATTATATATTAAGAAATAATAAAGAAAAAAATATATCAATGATTTTAAAAAAATGGAACTTGAGCTTTATATTTCAGACCAGGAGAGGTAGATAAAGGGTCATAAAACATTATGCTCAACATATATCATTCTGCTACCCTAAAATTATTAGACCACCTGCCTTACAATAATCCTTTTTAAAAACTATTGGAAAGATGCATTTACTGAATTGTTTTTCCTCACTTAAAAGTCTTTGACCAGTCTTTCTGGTTTTATCATAGATTAAACTAAAAGTAATCAGTTTAAAATTTGTCTCTACCCCAATGAAGAAAAAGCATTGCCTAAAATGATCCCATTAGACCATAGTTCTGCACTGTCTTAATAGATGTGGAAGTTACTATAATTCTAAGCTAGCCTTGAAAATGGTTTCAGATTTATAAGGGAAGATTTGACTTTTCCAGTACCCAGTTTTACTAATACTGTGAAAAGAAAATTGGAATTGTAGGCTCCTGTGGTGTTTGTAAATTGAGATTAGCCCCATCACCAAAAAAGAAAATTATTATTTTCATTTTTTGTGTTTCAATACAACATAGGCCCCCAAAGAAACAATTATGATGTAATCACTCATAAGAATGCACGTTTAAGTACCACAGTTGCAGGAAAGCAGGTAGGCAGTGATTTATATGATATGCATTCATTTCAACTCACACTGTGGTTTTCTGAGAGGTGATGAATGCCTGAATGCCAGATGTTTCAAATCCTTCCCTGCTCACCAGCTCCACCCATGCCCTGCACATTTTGATGTTTGCTACTGCAGGTCAAATAAATGGCTTGAAGGAGGTCATGCCTGATACATCTCAACCCCTACCCAATCAATTGGAGATTCAGAAAGAACTTGGAAATCAATAAGCCTTTACTACCTGCCTGGCTGCTGGGACTAACATTTTCCTCTACTACTTTCAAAGCCACCAAGTCATGTGTATGAAGGGAAATGCAGGGGCCACCGCTGTGGGATTGAAAGGATCATTTTCTTCACCAGATATCTAGGCGTTGCATGAGAAGGGGTTAAAAACACAGAAAAATTCATAGTGTGCCTGGAGGACAGGGAGTACCAACTAGGACAGCTGCTACCTCAGATGGCACCACATGGAACAGAAAAGGCAATGGACAATCACATCATGTGTGACACTGAAAATAAATAGACAGAGGAATACACATTCTCCCTCATCTCTGAGGGAAGCCATAATATCATGGCTATGTGTCCACAGCTTAGTCATCTACAAGCTTCATAGACTTTTCACATGGTCATTGTGCCCATAAGGTCTTATTAGAATCCTTGAAATTCTCATGGTGTTTACTAAAGTACCAATGTGACTACTGTTCTCACAGCTCTTCATGGTCTGGCTGCAGCTACCTACTCAAGTTTGTCTTCCACTTCTCTCAAAGAAAGTGACAGTCATAATTTTATTGCCATCTCCCAGTTCCCATACACCAATAAAAGGTCTACCTTCATGCCTGACTCATATGCCCTTTTTTTCTAGCCTGGCTGAATATTACTTATTATTTCTCAAGACTTAGCTTAAATGCTCCATCTTTTGTGATGTTTTCGCTAAGAATATTCACTCCTGCTGTCAATCAATTATATGGTGAGCTATAGTTATGTTCCAGGGACTAGGTCCTTGGGGTAGAGGAGTTAACCAAACACACTTGACGTCTGCCCTCATGGACCCTGAAATATAATGAGGGAAAAAGACATCCAACAAAAATCACACAGTTAGGCTTAAAGCAATAACCGGAACATGTGTAATGAAGGAAAATGGTTAAGTACCATGCAGGAGTAGAACAGAGGTTTCTAATTTAGACTGGGGAGTCAGATAGACCTTTCTGAGGTTGTAATATTTATGCTGAGACGTGGAAAATCAGTGGAGAGTAGGCCAGTGAAAAGTGGGCAGAAGAATCTTCTAATCAGTAGGAACCACATGTGGAATGACCTTGAGGAAGAAAGGAGTTTGCTTTTCAGGAACTAAACGAATGCCAGAGTGGTGGCAGCATATTGAGTCTTGGGGGAAAGCGAGAAGAAATTTGAAGGTGGACCCGAAACTTACATAGATCATAGTCCATGGAATGAAGCCATATATCAAAAGATCATCACATTTGACTCCATAAATAATAACAATTTTACATGGAAAAAGGTGTCACTAACAGAGTGAAAATGCAGAAGAGAAAGGAGAGGAGAAATATCTGTAGTACATACGACAAACCAAGAGTTAACACCTATAAAATCTACAAAGCATGTATCAATTGCTATAGAAAAAGGCAAAAACCCACTAGAAAAATGGACAAAAATACAGACAAGCAAGTAGAGAAGAGAAGATCTACACGGGTGATAAATGTAGGACAAGATGCTCAATTTCATTAGAATGGAAGTCAAAATAAAATAAGGAGGGTTTTTTTTTTTTTTTTTTGCCAACAATATTGGAGGAATAAAGTAGAATTAAAGAAATAGTGACAATGTGGTTAGAACATTTGCTTGGGAAACAGATAGTTGTGCTGGTGAGAATATGAATTCCTCAATAATTTTTAGAAAGTAATCTAGTAACACCTATCAAAATTTAAAAGGATTAAATTGCAGCTGGCTGATGGGTGGATGTGAGTTCATTATACAATGCCTCCTAATTTATCATATGTTTGAAATTTACAATAGTAAAGTTAAAAAATACACAAATATTTTAATCAAGCAATCTAAGTTTGAGAATATAGTCTAAAGAATTAATACTCCAGCATGCAGATATATAAATACAGGATGCTTGTTATCACATTTTGAGGAGACAAGAAAAAAGGACAACTAAATGCTCGTTAACAGGATTATGGCTGAATAAATTATTCAGCCATAACTGTATAATTTATTGGACACCCTTAATTATGGCACACTTATAGCCTAGAATTTTAACAGAGTTAAAAATAGGAATCACAGAAAATTCTCTTGACCTAAAAGATGTCCATAATACATTAGAAAGTAGAAAACCAAATTTAATTCATAGAGTGTGCTTCTATTTTTCTATGGCAAGAGAGAAAAACAACCCTCTATTTATATATGTTCATAGGAACATGGTGAAAGATGTATGAAAGATTCATGCCAAGCTGTTATCATTGGTTAATGAATGGAGATGGGAAAAAAGGAAACAAGAAAATCAAGTAGAAAAAATTAATTAAAAAATTTCAACACATATGTATTGAGTAACAACAATTTACCAGGTACCACATAAGGTGTTCATAACAACATACATAAGACAGCCATGCGTTCCACCTTCTTAGAACTTTCAGTATATTTGAAATAAAACAGAAAATATAAGAAAACAAACAGGACAATTTTAAATTTTAAAAATTCAATAACACAAGAAGGCACAAAAATTGGATGCTAAGAAAATAATGATGGAGAGGCTTTACATAGGTCATCAGCAAAGGGCAGTCTCAGTAGAAGTTATTTGGAATGAGGCTTAAAGGAGGAGAAGGATCCACGCCATCCAGTGTGAACCCTGGAAAGCCATCAAGGATTTCTCAAGAAGGAAGATATGAGATAAGATGGCCTGAAGCTGAAAAGAACAGAATCAAGAAGACATATGGGAGAATCTGGAGAAAATCCATCTTTATCCCAATCTTCTCTCAACCACATATTACATCAACCATTTTAGTATGGATCCTGTACTATTGTGAAATCTTACTTACATGTTTCATTTCTATTGGGTTGTTTCTTCTCTTCCAGACTAGACTGCTAGTCCTTTGATAGTGTCCTGTGACTCTCTTTTCCACCAATTCCCTCACCTCCAAACATTTAATGAAGTCTGAATACATGAGCTGCAAAATGTATGTTTTCTGACTGATTAGAGGAAGAGATTTTTGTAAGTTCATAAGTTTTCAGGAGTGGATTGGGAGATCTTTGATTTCAAAGTTTTGAGTAAAGGTAATAAACAAGTGGGTAAAACATTGATGGTAATTACATCCTTCTTTATAAAATACTTTTACCTCAATACTTTCCTAACTCCCACCTCTGATAACATCTTCAATAAAAGACGTAAAGATGGTATTTATTTAATTAAGCCAGAAAGCACTTCTCTGCTTAAGTGAATTGGGATCAATGTGCATCAACGCAAGTATTGTATCTGCATTTACCTTCCCTATGCCTCCAAGTATAGGCTGCTTAATTCCAGTGACTAAGCACTAAGTTATTTAAAGTCCACCAAGGTAGCAGTCTTCAGTTTGATTTGTTTGGGTGCCTTACTTATATTGACCTTATCTGACACCCACAGCACTACAAATAGTTGAGAGCTAATTTGGAGCTCTTTTCTCAAATTCAGCAGAGCAATTGCAGAAGTTTCTAGGGTATTTTTTATTCCTGTTGCTATTAGAGTGAGAAAGTTGAAAAGGGCCTCATCAGTCAGGTCAAACTTTCCATAACTGTCAAGTAGAATAAAGGCCATATAGGCAATAATTGAGAAAGTCAGTTTCAAAGCTGGGGAGTGTGGAGATTCTACATGTGTTTTTCATCAAAATGTACCACATTTCAGAAAACGCAAGAGGAGCTATATTTTGAAATGGAGATGTTACTCTCCACTATTGATTTCTACTCAGCTAAACTCTTTGATAGCAAAATAGCTTCTTTTTCTGGGAGGTCATTGACTAAAACACCCAGAAATACATACACCCAGAAGTCACTTTTCTTAAGATGTATTTTACTTTTTTACATATAGAAAGTTGAACAGTCACTCTTTACACAAACCAGGGGATTCATTCCAAGGAATCCTCAAGACTGGAACCAGGAATTTGAGGGGAACCTGGTTTATAGGAAGACAAAGGCGCCACTATGATTATAGCTGGAGTAGTGAGGAGTGTGTATGTTAGTGTGTGTACATGCAAGTGTGCATGTGAATATTGCTGCGTTCCTTCCAACTCTCTGACAGAAGTTGCTACGGTCACCTTTATTTTCTCATAATTTATAGGTAAAATCAGGCTTCTTCAGAGCTCCAGGGAAGATTTCATAATACCTTGGGATTAACTTACTTAAATGTATTGCATTATTAAAACTCCCTTTGTTAACTTCCTCCCAAATGGTACATGGATTTACCCTTAGTAGATATAGTTTCATGTGACTTAACTGTCATCTGATGCTGAACACGGCCACTATGCCTTCTGACTCACTGCAAGGCTGAAAATTTTTTCTTATTTTATTTAGTCAGCAACTGTTACCTTTATTGAATTATTATTATATGGTAGGCTCTGGGCTGTGCACTTTACACACATTATTTAATTTTTTCCTCATAATAACTCTGTAGCTGTTATCATGACTTCACAGGAAAGGAAACTGAGCCTCAAAGAGGTTATGCTATGTATGATTCCCAAGTGGCATAGCCAGAATTCAAACTCAGGTGTGTCTGTGGCTATTACAGTTTCATACATTCAACCTGTTGGCACTTATGACTGTTAAACATTTGTTAGTATTCCCTAATTTTCCCTTCGCTGTAGAACTGAACCCTTCAGGCCTCTCTTCTAAGCAGCTGTCCATTTCCACCTCTTCCAGCCACATTCTACCACACCTCCTGCCATCTAGCTGTCCTTTCCAGTAAAAGGAGTTTGCATTCCCACAGAATCTTAGGAAAGCATAGCAAAGTGGTAAAAAAGAATTTTTTGAGATTCTAGTCCAGGCACTGCCCCTAACTTACTGAGTGACCCTTAGCAATTCATTATCCTCTGCTCACATTCTTTCATCAGAGACATAATGATGATACATTATTTATCTCCCAGAGTCACTGTGAGGATCCCACCTGGTGGCTAAACGTGCCAGTGCTCTGAGAAGGATAAAGTGCTATGTAAAAAAAGACGAGGGTCCAGTTATATTTCCTGTGTCTTCCACATGAAAGGTATTGAATCAGCAGCCTTCCCAACAATGAGACAACTTTGTGATATGCACAGCACACCATGGCTCAATCAGCTGTGGCAGTGACCACCACAGACGTTATCTCCAAGGGGATCTCTGTATTCAGGGACTCCCCTTTCATGAATGGAGGCCCTGTCAATTCAGGTGGCAAAACAACCATTTATACTACAAGGCCTGTGGCTTCAGGCCATTAATTGTTAAGCTACATGTGGAGCTTGTTTCTGTTTATCTGTGAAACATTCTATCTTTATGGATCAGTGCTCTCTGGCTCCCGTGGTTGGAGTGAATTAAATTTCTCCTTCTTTCAGAATTTTATTATGAGATTTTATGTTTTTTGGTATTAAGAAATCAATCATCTAAGACCACTCTTTGGTAATACCTGACAGAAGGGCTTATTATCATGGAAATAACAACTCTTTTGATTAGGTTTTAGTGTTTCTTTCTAAAATTGTTAGGTCATTTCTTCTTGGCCTCCTTCCTTCCCTGATCTGGAATTCCATGTTCTACTCTGGAGGAAATCCACAGTAGAGTCTCTGTAGCAGAGCTGTACGCTGGGTCCTAGGGGCACTGCCTCTCGCCCAGAGTTTCTGTATAGTGTTTACGTAAGTGCAGATCATTCTGGGTAACAGGGCAGCATGTGGTTTTCCTGATTTGAAACTGGGTCTCCTCACTTTGGGTGATCGTCTTTATATTCCTGTCATGAAGCTACTGCTGTCTCAATTTTCTTTTGTTGGGGAAAGTCACATTCTTTTCGGTGAACGTGCAATAGCTCAGGTGAAAGATTAGACAGCTTCCCCACTGAGCCCATTAGAAGGAGGCATGTCCAGCCTAGAATTGGGAAATACGGAAGAAAAGCCATCCATCATTGGGGGAGGGGGTGTGGTGGCTCTGCCTGGTTAAGTCATGCAGCCCAGAGCGTTCCGAATATTTTAGGGGGCAGAGCAAGCAGATTATAATAGCATGCAGGAAAGCGAATCATTCCTTCTCTCAAAAGCTCTGTGAGGCAGCGACCGGCATTGTTTTCCTCCACAACTAAGAACAGCAGATGACATGTGCTCTCTTCCCATCCTAGCAACCTACATTCATCCAACTGAAGCACTGCTCTTGTCTTACTAGTTTCATAGTGGCTACTGAGAAAAGTTTGATGCTGCTAGAATTCAGAAAGAGTTTAAAAAGCTTTCTATGGTAGATGTGAAAGTGCCAATTACTTAACATTTCCCCTTCTTGCCTGTGGCTACAGGTTTATTTCCATTTATAACATGGTTGACTCCTCAGTTAATTTGCTGGTACTACTAATAAAAGCTAAGTCATAATATCGAAGTTTCTCGGTGGCAGACTCAACACTAAGGGCTTTACATGGATTGTCTCTTTCAGCATAACAACATCATGAATACTTAACATCATTCATGTCGTTTTGCAGATGTAAAAAGTCACGTACACAGAGGTTCAATGTTTTGCTTCTGATGACATAGCAAGTGGCTGAACTGGGATGCGAACTCAGTCTGCTTTCCAAAGTCTGGTCAATGAAATGGAAGATTTTAGTATGCTTAGGGAGGTGGTGGCATTGCTCCTCCTCTTTCTACTATTTTTTAAATTTAATTGATGGCTTCTGGCTGTACTGGCATCTTTAATACATCCTTTTTTTTAACCTGGTAACTTCATAAAGTACTCTTGTCTTTCTTATTACCAATGCCAGCCTTCTTATAATACTGAGGGTGGGTAAGGAGCTACTAATGATGAAAGTGGTCTGACCAACACGTCAGATGACATGAGATGAGACCTGTAGACTAAAGCCTATTATTGTAGTATTTGCTGGTCTTTAAAGCACGCGAACCAACAAAGAAAGCGTATTGGCTCTTCACGGGGGCAGCATGCCCTGTAGTGCAGTATTCAGAATATGCTGCTTTACCTCTGATACCATCTGAGGAAATGTAATTAATAAATACCAAGAAAACTCCACAGGAAACCATTTTCATTATCAACGCAGATATTGGACACATATTACAAGAAAACATGGTTTCACTCTTCCTGCATTTCATGTTTCCCTAAGAGGTAGACTTACCCTTTATTTTTCTAAAGCTAGGCTGCATTTCTTCCTTCAAGGTTGGTGAATATTTCAAAGCACGGCAGTGTATCTCATTGTCTCCTTCCAAAGCTCAACAGGACACGTCATGTTTTAGAAAGGCTCTCATGGTATTTTAGCATTTTCTAATAAGGACTTGTGAAAGGTTATTAATGTTTTAAGGCTGGATACATGTAGGCTGCCTAGAAATTTATGGTACACACATGACTGAGTAGATATTTTCCTGTTACTTACTGTAGGACGGTTCTGCATTAGCAGTCATGCACTTTTTGCAAACTTTCTTTTCTTTTTAAATTTTTTTTTGGCCACACCGTGTGGCATGTGGGATCTTAGTTCCCCGACCAGGGATCTAACCCATGCCCCCTGAAGTGGAAGAGCGGAGTCTTAACCACTGGATTGCCAAGGAAGCCCCTGTGGACTTTCAGGTAAATGCTTAATCTAACTCAGCAAACTCACTTATTTGCTAAGTAATTACTGGAAGTGGCCAAGCACAGTTAGTTTACATGTGTGAATAGAGCCCGCTGTCTCTAACAGCAAAAGGGACTGTACCCATTTTCCACCCAGATCTGGAAATCTGTCTGCCTTGTGAGGGGCCTCACTAAAAGTTAGGATAATGGGTTCACTGGCACAGGCTACTGAGCCTCAAAGATGCTAAGTAACTTCCCCAAGACCAGGAAGAGCTGCAACTCAAACTAGTTCTATCTGACTCCAAAGTTACAATCATAACTAATACTCACTGCCTGTTGCATATCACAGCTCTCACAAAATGCTCTTGAAGTTTTACCAGTGTGGGACAATGATCCACTCCATTATACTGTTAAACAAAAATTATCAAATCATAGAAAGGTGAGGGCTTCCCTGGTGGCGCAGTGGTTGAGAATCCGCCTGCCGATGCAGGGGACACGGGTTCGTGCCCCGGTCCGGGAGGATCCCACATGCCGCGGAGCAGCTGGGCTCGTGAGCCATGGCCGCTGAGCCTGCACGTCTGGAGCCTGTGCTCCGCAACGGGAGAGGCCACAACAGTGAGAGGCCCGCGTACCGCAAAAAAAAAAAATCATAGAAAGGTGAAAATAGTTCACGTTAAGTAAAAATGGCTGTGTTCTCAAAACAAACAGAAACCATCTTTTGTTTGTTATTTTGTTTTCTACTGATCTCCTGGTAGGAACTAATTTTGGTAAAGGAAATCAGTTGCCTGAAAAGGTGGAATTGCCTTCACTGACCAAGACCTTAGGCTTGGGCAAACTTTAGACACGCTTCTTCCTGCCTCTAGGGGTCCTGGCCTCCCTTTCCTTAGGGCATTTACTTTAGAAAACTGGTAAATCCAAATTCCTTCTCCACCTTTGATGTGTAAATACTTTTAAAGCTTCGTTTCAGTTTTATAACCCAGGACTATTTTTCTCAAGGACTTAGGAGCCCTCACTTTGAAATATAACCTTCAAGGAAGATAGCTCCCCATCTTCCAATTCCTGTGGGGAAAATAGGAGCCTACCTTGAGGGGGTACATGTTACTTCAACTCATAAAGCTACCTTCAGTCTTGAAGATATTTGAAGGAAAGGGTTTGTTCTTCCTTTGGGTGAAGCCAGTCAGCCAACACAGAAGGTCTACGGTCTATGATCCTTCCACCACAGCTCTTAAAAACTTTCCAGTTTGGGTTTGTTTTGTTTTGCACAGTGAATTGAGCTCGGATTGACTTTTAGGCTCCTTCTACTGCAATCCCCTTGACTAGTTCTCCCTTGTCTGTTTAATTTTGTCCAATGTAATTTTTGTTTTGACATTACTGTTCTCAGAAAAACAGGGGAAAAAGTTCAAATGATGTCTAATGTCTTTCTTCCATTTTAACCATACAGCATTTCATTTTTATTCCAGTTGTCTGGAGAATTAATATGGAAAAAAGCAGTTCTTCCACCAGCATGTCACACACCGAAAGCCACCTCGCCCATCAGAGCCCAAACTCCAGATGCCCTGTCCTGCACCTACATGATTAGCTAGGCCCTCGCCACTGACTCTGGTCTGACTCTGCTCAAGAGATGTTCTAGGTGTTCCCCAAAATGGAGCACTCATTACTGCTGTTTTGCTGGCTGCACCTCAAAACTCCCCATGTTAACAGCGATGCGTTGGCTATTCCAGGCTAATTAAACTCGCTTTTGAATAATTACATAATAAATACCCCAAATTTAAATGTAGCACAAAATTATCTTCTAATTAGGCTCTAAAAATATGATCTAATAAGTAGTATATTCCTTTAAATGACTGCGATTACTTATTTAATAAAAAGATGCACCTGGTTCAATATACATATCTTTATTCCTAATGTGGTTAATGGGATCAGTTCAATAGATATCCTTTGACCTTTTCTCAAAATAGCACACTGGAAAACCACATGAAATTGCACAGTAATTGCAGCGAATTTAGCCTAATGCATAGTAATACATGTAAAGGACCTTTTGCCATCAAATTTAAATTTATGCCAGCCATGGAAATTCTTTAAATGAACATTTTAAAAATTAATCTTATATTTGTGAGGTGCCTGAATTCTAAAAGAACGACCTTCTGCATTCCAAGAAATTAAAACCCCACTTTTCCTAAACTAGAGAGCGTATTCTCTCTCTCATATTACAAAAAGTAACTTAATCTCTCTGAATCTCCTTAGCTATGAAAATATTTCAGTTTGGCCAAATAATGAAATAGAATAATGTTTACAAAGTACTAAGAACAATGATGAACACAGAACAGATCTTCACTAAATATTAGTTGTTATTGTGATCTATCATTACTCATGTAACCTGAACCCTGATCAACTGACAGGCAACCAACAGTATTTTTTGAGGGGCTGTATCGATGACCTCATCCCCACTGATTCAACTAATGTTTAAGAGCTTGCCCCCCAAATGACATTCCTTTTCTTCTCCTATAATTACACCAGTTTTTAAATTGTTTAATAGAGCTTTTCTTTTTCTCCTTTGACAAAGGTTTAACTGATTTGAGTTTAACTGATATTGGCCCAATATCCTGTTAGCTACCACCTGCCCACACACATACACAAAGAGAACAGACATATTATTCCAAGCATTATACATCTAAGAGGAAATTGTCCTTCCTAAATAGGGCTCCCAGGAAACAAGAAGCTCATCCTGTTCTCTTTGTAACACATGACAAACTAGTTTTTCATCAGAAGTTCCCACACCAAAGAGGGTCATTATCTCCATTTAGGTCTCAGATATCAACATACAAAACACTTTTTCAAATTTCTTCAGGAGTTTTGAGAAAAGGACCTATTTAGAAGAAGACCTCAAAATCAAGATGTACTGACATGATTAAGGGTTGCTGTGGAACTTCAGTGGTTCGTAGTGTTGCCATTTTGTCAATTTATTAACAAATAAAAGCAGTCTGTCTTACAAAAACTTATGTTCCTGTGAAAAAAGAAGTCTTGGAAAATATGTATATTTATATAATACACATAGTAGTAACAGCAAACACTCATGTAGCACTTATTATGAGCAAGGCCTTGTTCTATAACATGCTTTCCGTACATTAATTCATGTAATCTAACAACCAGGTCTCTAGGCTCAGGGAAAAGCACAGAAGGAGCAAGTTGTTTCTGAGAAAAAGTGTGAAGGAAAAGTCATCCACTTTGTCACACGTCCAGGCAGCTGAAACCAGGCATTTTAGGGCAAGGTTGGCCTGTGACCTAGTTACCAATGGCTGCTTCTGATTTCCACCTGTCGACTAAGAGTTGGGGTTCAATTAGACCTCCTGAATTGAACAGCCACCCTCTCATATTCTAAAACACTGTTAATACCAATGTGAAATTGTCATCTGATGCTAACCACCCAAGATAGTGTGGCTGGAATCAAGTATAATTGAGTTCCATGTGTTCCCACCTGGGGTGTTGTTCCTGATCTAGTTTCAACATGTATAGTTCCCATCAGGAGGCCTGAGTGGTTTCATCAGTTGCCCACCAATGTTCAGCCAGGAAAAGTAAGAGCATTATGTAAAAGGGAAAAATAGCTTGAATATTCTTTTTTATATAACTGAATTAGGAAAAAGAAAAGCCACCATTTATGCTCTACTTTATGCCAGGCATTGCAGTAGATGCCTTAACATATATTACTTTTAATTCTTGTCACAACCTGAAAAACAGGTGATATTTTAATGTCAAAGATAAAGAACCTGTTCATCATAAAGAATAGCTGAAAAAGCATCTGGGATAGAATGAAAGATGTCCTTTTGTAAAATGGAACTGAAGGTGCAGTTTCTATTTTCTTCTCCCAGAGTTTAACAGAGCAGTGGGTGCACAATAGTTCTCAACACTATTCAGTCAATGGTGAAACTGACAATCCACCAAATATATAATGTCCCTCTTCGTTAAGAGATCTGGGTGGAATTACATGGCAATTCAAATTTATCAAGCACTTCATAAAAGGTATTAATTTACTTGTGTTCAAGAAGATGCCACATTTTTCCTGTTTGATTCATTAATAGCCTTAGGAAAGCACCTAAGTGATAAGCATAGCACATTTTCAGAGAAGAAGAAATCATTTTTGGAAGAGTTTTGGGTCACGGTGATTAGAGAAACCTCATATGTAAACATTCAGGGAGACTGAGAGACATTAGTGTGAAATATACAGAAGATTTGAGCAATCTACCTGTAAAAGTAATTATGCATCTCTTTACAAAAATATCTGCTTTTACTTGTTTAAGGAGTAGCAAAAGTGTATAGCAGGCATATCCAGTTCTAAATATTTAACTCAATATATTACTTTCCTAAAAAGTCAGTTTCCCAAAATACAACCTGCTGATATCTATCATGATTTTTATCGAGATATATCTAACAGTATCCAAAGTCTAATAACATCAGCGACTGCAATTTTTGATGTTATTTTATATTTGTGTTCAAGACACAAAGCAAGTATGAAAAAAGCTATTTAAGAGAAACAGTACATAGTACATTAAGAAACAAAGACCTAGAGGAGGGCTATTCTAGCAGAAAACAATATTCAGATTATAAGAGGATAACAAAAACGACTCCTCAACTGCAAAAAAACAGCTGGAAAATAGGGAAAAAAATCATATGAACATAAGAATTTCACAGGAAGTTGTCACACAGAGCCAATTACGCCAAAAGAGCAACACTGCATGAATTTATTAAAGATGGGCATGAAAAAAATATATAGGGAATTGGATAGAAAAATCCAATGTAGAAAGGAGATCATGCTTACAGAATGTAATACAGAAAGGGAAACCATTCATGGACTACACTATCAAGATACCGTCTAGGGGAGGTAAGATCACAAGAAAAGCCTACAGTGGAAGATGCCATTAAAGCAACAGAATCTGAAGTTTAAGCCTTCAGAGGAACTGACGAATTGAGAACTAGAGAGTAAGGAAAGAAACACTGAGGATGAGAAGTTGAACTAGCCTTGGTACAAGAGTGTTGTAGCTGTCATCAGATGGGGTCAGTAGCTGCTGTGCCTTGTATATCAGACGGCAGACTTTGGGGCTGTGGAACAAAATTAGCATTCATGCAACAAGTCTTGTGTGGAACAACACAAACAGAGTTCCTGCTTCACAGAGCTGTTCTTGCGTGGCGGGGATGCAAGCTATATGTTAAAAAACAAGTAACAAATAGAAAAGTAAACACGATTCTTTCAGATAAGTGATAAATTAGTAAAGAAAAGAGGCAGAAAGGATATCTGGAGTGTGGATATTCACAAGCCGCTCCTCACTTTCCATGGTGTTATAATATTTAACAAAGCCAGGTGAATAAAAAGGAGAGGAGGATGTCAAAATGGTAAAAAAAAAAAAAAAAAGTAATCTTTCTCTTTCTTTCTCTCCTCTTTCCCCACCCACACCATCAAGTGCTTAGGGCCGGCGTCCCCAGAGGAAGGGACAGACAGTAAACTAGTCTATAAGGAATGGTTAGTAAGACCTAGAAGCAATGGCTAGAAGAACTGGATCATTTAACTGTGCTCAAGAAGAAAAGAAAAGTGACAATTCGAAGTGCAGTTAGACTTCTTACACTGGAGTTACTAGGTACTCAAAGTGAGGACTCTATATAAAGAGGATGATAGCCTCCACTCAGACAGCAAAAGAAGGATTCAGCCCAGAGGAAAACCAGCCAGTACTATAATTAGTAAGAACCTATATTGTTTTCAGCATTGTGTTAACAGAGTGGAAAAAACTGAAAAAGTATCAACTGCTCTCATGCTAACTGGGAAAACAAAAGCAAATATAAATACAAATATAAACACACACACACATATCAATGTATAACAAACACCAGACTCCATTTATGAATGATCCATGCTGGAAGACCTTAGAGAAGCTACAAAAAAGACAGTCATGGTTGGGCACGTGAGAATAGGAGAAATGGGGAAAGGAGAAATTTGAGGGAGGGAGAAGGCAAATAGATGGACTGATGTCATGGACAAAAAAGCAGTAACTTTTTTTTTTTTTCCTTTTTGACTAACACAGAGAGAATGAGAATACCAATGAAAACAAGAGCAGGGTTTTGACAAAGTGGTCCGGGATGGTATCATGAAGGGACCACATCTGTCTAGACAACCAAAAGGGAATGGTGTAGAGTTCAAGAAACTGGAGGAATCGAATGGATGGTCATCAGATTATATCAGATCACCTTCTAAGAACTGTGTATGAAAGATGGTTCTGGAGGCTGAGAATTTTGATATGTGGGGTGGAGATGAAAGAAAGAAACACAAGAAGACAACCAGGATGGACCTCCCAAACCTTCTCCTGCTGAGAGATGACAGCTGAGCTTCTAGACATGCTCCTCACTGGCTCAGTAGCTGCTCTAAGTGCTGAGAGTCAGCAGCTATAATCAGTGGGGGGACGGGGGTGGAAGTGATATTCAAAAGGAGATGGAAGATAAGCATCCTGAACCATTTTTTATCCAAATACCAGAACGAGTAGATTAAAATGATATCCTTCACAAGAATCCCAGATTAGTTATTTTACTGTGACATCAAGTTCTCCTGTGGTTATAGGTGACATCTACAGAGGTCATGAGTTATCCAATAGCGGTTAGTCCATATCGACCTCAATGGTTTTGTTAACCTAAACAAGACAATGACTGAATTTTAAGAGACACTGTTTACAAAGGAAACTGGTGGAAATGACCCTAATCCTTGGTATTACGAATATTTGGAATCAAACCCAGGCTCTGATCCATTCATTTTCAGGGTCCACAGCCACTGCTTGATGGTACAGGGTTGCAGGAAAGCAGTACTGATGTGTTAGTCACACTATATCAAAAAGAAGGAGAAGAAACTATGCATCACCTAGAGTTAAAACACATCAACTTGAATTTTAGGGAGACATTGGAAGACTCAAACATTTCTCTATTAAATGAATCAAGGACTGACTGCACCTGCTGTTTGTTTTACTATTGCCCTAATACTCTCACTTCTGAAATTCAGAAATTTATCACTTAAGAAATTTTGCTGGCAGAGTGAGTGGTGCGGACTTTTAGTCAGGAGAAAGGTCAAATAATTTTCCAAAACGCAATGCAATTTTTAAACTTTACAATTTTATTATGGGTGACCCAAGAAAGATCCCCGTATATGGTTATACTGAAAATTATATCGTGAGCTAATGGAATGTGAACAGTAAGGTACCAGCCTTGTGCGCTGTCCCCCACTGCTTTTTCTGGAATACATAATCTTGGTGGGTTTTGTTTTAAAAATTATTTTTTCAATAAATGTGGGGAAATGTACCCATGTAAAAAGTAAGAGCTCTTATCTCACAATGAGGCATTTTTTCATAGGGTGGACTTCTAGACATAAATGCAAAGATCTTCTAGGGACTATAGCATGCAACAAAGATTTATAGTAAAGCAAAGAAAGTAAGAAAAAAAGTCGACTAACCTAACCCACCTGAGCTCGGCTCACAGGGGTCAATGTCCTCGTCATCGCTGGGACACTCCGCTGAGGCCACAAGGATGTCATCTGTGGTCTGTAAAAGAAACACATTCAGTAGGTTAATGTTAAGGGACCTAACAGATCTTTTCATCTTGTCTCGTGGACTAGTAAAACACCACTTGTGTTTACCTGACAGATCGAGAAACCAAATTCAATTATTTGCCTTCCCAAGGACACAGAGCTTACATTCTTCAACTTATTTTAGATCCCTCATAGAAGAATTGGCATATTTGTGAAAACTTGATTCTAGCTTATTTTACATGAGGATATGGAAATGGTGGCAGCCAACTTGTAGATATCCATCCATTTAACTGCACGGGGAAGCTGCACACAGGAGCAGACAGAGGTTTAAAACAGCCTGGCAGAAACAGATGATTTGAAATTTATTACAGCCCTGGAGTGCTACAAGGTTTGCATCAGTAGGCTTTATGCAGTACTTGTGCTTGGCTTCCTAAAAGCAGAACAACTATATAATCTTTTATATTCATGTCCAGGTAGAATTTGATGTATCTTTGAGATATAGCTTGTCTTTGTTAGGAAACACAGATTAAACAAAGAATATCTTTCACTGATGCAAAAAGGGAAGCAAATATAGTCCAATGAGGTATTTTTTAACATTTGTGTTGAGCTTTCACACTCATTACAAAGTTCTCATCTTTGTGATATTCAGATAGCAGGTATTGTTTCCCCATTGTCCTTTCTATCACTAAGGTTTTAGAATAAATGAAGAGTGTATTGGGAGGATGATATTTTACAGCAAATAGGATAGAGGTGACAGTTTTCTTTTTGACATTCTAGTTGCTTCACTGCACTTACAGCAAAGACGCTAACCATCACTGTAATAAAAAGCAGAGTGTGTGGGCTTCCCTGGTGGCGCAGTGGTTGAGAGTCCGCCTGCCGATGCAGGGGACTCGGGCTCGTGCCCCGGTGCGGAACGATCCCACATACCGCGGAGGGGCTGGGCCCGTGAGCCACGGCCGCTGAGCCTGCGCGTTCGGAGCCTGTGCTCCGTAACTGGAGAGGCCACAGCGGTGGGAGGCCCGCGTACCGCCCCCCGCCACACACACGCAGAGTGTGTAAAATCTAGCAGTTAGTCACATAATCAACACATTTACAAGCATCAAAGGTTGTTCTTTACCGTCGCTTATAAGCAGCAATAAACTCAGCACAGATATTGCATGGAAACTGTGAAGGTTTGCATCAGATTTGGCTAATGCTAAGGTAATACAGAGAGAATTCAAGGTACAAGAAGGAAAATATCTCATTGCATCGGCTAAGGATTAAGGAGATTATAATTGTTTAGATGATAATCAGAACTGCAACACTGATGAAGTCCTTATTTTAAAGTAGAATTACAATAATAAAGGTCTTAAAGAAAAATCAGATATATGATATGATATACTTTTATTAAGGGAGTGTCTAATAGTCAGAGAGTAAAGTATAAATATATAAATAAGAGAATTGCGTTGTTTTGAAAAGTGGAGACAAGGGATGATGCACATTTGTGGCAAAATTAGGCTCAAAAATGTTTCAAGTACAAGGTCTTTAATTAATCAAGAATAAAGAATTTGGGCTTCCCTGGTGGCGCAGTGGTTGAGAGTCCGCCTGCCGATGCAGGGAACGTGGGTTCGTGCCCCGGTCCGGGAGGATCCCACGTGCCGCGGAGCGGCTGGGCCTGTGAGCCGTAGCCGCTGAGCCTGTGCGTCTGGAGCCTGTGCTCCTCAATGGGAGAGGCCACAACAGTGAGAGGCCCGCATACCAAAAAAAAAAAAAAAAAAGAATAAAGAATTTGTCCAGATGCTCGTGCTTCACAATATAACTTTGAATAAATGCAAGCATTTAATAGTATTTTGAGATGGTTTCATGTTATTCTGCTCTTAATTCCTCTAACACAGTTAGGAGACTGAATTCATTTATTTTGCTGCTGTCATTTTAAAAGAAGTTCAAATACCAGTTTTCCTGGAATTGTAACTGTTAATGCCAGTGATAGCCACTAGCAATTGGTGTGATAGTCACGTAGGTATCGTTCAGTACAGTGAGCTTTAAAAGGCAAGAATCCATCCTCCTGGCACGAGCACATCTTGCAGGATAACATCCAAACTGACTTGATAATAACAAGTTATTGGATTATGAGGTCTGGCAGGTCAATTGTTCCAATTCGCCCCAGAGCTGATAATCTGTTTTTTAAAAGCCAACTTCAAGTGGAAAGCTACCTTGTTTTGAAAACCACAGTGGATATTTATAAAAATTAATTTCATGGTTACAAGAGAATTTCTCATTTTCCTTGAGGAATTTTTGTTCTTGGTGGAGGGGAGGAGGAGGATGTGGATAAATTCTTTAATCTAGTTCTTCTCACCCGGCAGTGATGTTGCCTCCTCTCCCCTCCTCCACCTGGGAAGACATCTGGCAATGACTGGAGACATTTTAGCTGTCTCAGCTGGGTTGAGGTGGGAGTGGGTGAGCTACTATTGGCGTCTAAAGAGTGGACACCACAGATGCTGCTAAAAAATCCTAAAACGTACGTGACAGCCTTCCCACAACAAAGGATGATCTGACCCAAATGACAAGAGTGCAGAAGTTGAGAAACTCTGCTCTAAAAGCTTAAAAACTGTTCTGTACCTTGTTTTTCTCATCTGAAAAAAATGGAGAGCATAGTCACTGTTGTTGTAAAGATTAACTTAGTACATGTAAAGTACCTAGAATAGGACCACCTTTTAAATATTTATAAAAGTTGTGATATTACCAACATTACTGTTGTTTCACGAATGGAACACCAATTTAATATTTTTGCACTATATTTATAAATAATTTTAGACATTAAACTGGAAGTTGTACATGTGAATTATTCTCAACTTTAGATCTCATGTTAGCTTTTATATCAAAATACAGTAGCTCTATTGGTGCTTTGTTGAACTAAGTTTCCATCTTTTGCTGCCTAGGTTCAAATTCTGAATTAGAAGTCAAACATTGAACATAAATACTAAAGGTTGCTTCCTAAAAGAAATTCACAGACTAGAAATGTGTAACTCAGTGTAGTGTTTCATGCAGTCTAAGTTATTTAGGCTGCAAAGTTAAATTTTGTTTTAAAAGTTGATCAATTTTTAAATTCAACAGCCTTTCCGAACAATTCCACAGCAAACAGAAAGTGTTAGAGAATGTTCTCAGTGTTTTCTTTCACAAAACACAGTACCTAAAATAACAAAAGATGTCATACAATAAACAGTACCTCCTATAGCCTTTAACAGTAGGAAAAGTATCACTGTACAAATTCGACCCTATTGTACAACTATATTTTAGTTTTTAATGCACTTTTCCTGATAAAATGAATACACATTGTTTTTATATTTTTCTCTCAGAAATTAAAATCTAGCAATAGTCTTGGGAAAAAAATGCCTTGATTGAAATAATCACTGTATGGAAAATCAGGAAGTGGCTCAAGTATAGGGAGAAAAATCAAATTTCACTTCATTTCAGAGGCGAAATTAACGAAAGGATTTTCTAGCCAAAGCTCTGTAATTTAAATTTAATACACCGTATTTGGAACTGCCTCCCTATGACATGCTGCTGGAGAAACTCAAATATGTCACATTGGTCAATTCTATTCTTCACTATACTTTTCTCTGATGTTTACAACCTTTTTCAGAAAAGAGACAACCTTCTGAAGGAGACAGAATAGTGATCGAGCAAAAGGATTAGCTTTACATAACCGTCCATTTAGATAAGGGTCCCTAACTGTGCATTCAACCACTCACAGGTCAAAGTGCATGCTGATCTTCCCTAATTCAGAGGGGTGTGGACATTTTCATGGCAAACATCTGTTCTCGTTCAGAATGCCTACTGAAACTGCTTAGGTCTCCTTACCTTTGGGGGAAAAAGAATGATTTGCACACAATTCAGGAAATAAAGGCACTGAAACTTAATTCACATGTTATATGGATAAACACCAACCTGTATAGGGTAGGAAAATTTAATCAGAATGGGGGAAGGATGTCCTGAATGTACAATAAGAAGTTAGACCAGTTTTTTTTTAATGTCCAGGGTTATTAGGCAGAGACCACTTGGTGGGTTAGAAAGTAGAGAAACACTGATGTATTTTTGTTCTTTGTATTTTTGCTCTACAGAGAGCCTTTTTCCCCACCACCACCTTTAATGGTAGAATTTGCTGCATATTCACTTTTTTGAATATAGCACAATTGCATATCTGGGTGCTAAAAAGATAGGATGAGAGGATAGGTAAACTTAGTCTATAATATTATATCCTTGTTAAGACTAGCATTCCTAGACCTTATTCCTCATGGTAAACAGCTTTGCTGAAGACCGGTAAATTCTGATGAAAAGACCCACAAGAAAACTCTACCAGCAAAAATCTGCTTTGTGAGAAAAAGAACATCTTCCAACTGTGCAAAAGAATGTCCATTGTGAATTTCATGCCCACAGAGAACTTCTTGATTTACTCTAAAATTTCGATTGAAACTTTGTTTCTAAACAGCAACAGTCTATCCAGCTATACATCCAAATACAATGTAAAAAAATAATTGTCTCAAGCAATGGTGCTCACTCGTGTAACAGTATTTAGCCTAATCTCTCACTGCTGTAATGGACATTTATACTGAGCTGATTGAGACAACTGATGGACAGAGTATGGTGCTAGCTGACATGTGATATGTTTGGCTAATTGACGGACACTTGTTCTGATACTTTTGTCTACATGAAGCTGCTCCGGAAGAGAGAGAACATTGATGTCTGCCTTTCAGCACTGAATCTGATACTCTTCCTTATCAGATTTATTGCTAGATGTGTTTTCTTGAAAAAAGAAAAATACCAGGATTCACAATTAGTGACACAAATTCCTCAAGCTAGGTCTGAACCATTGCACTGGTAATTTATGGGGCAAGAAGTTTCTAGGAGGTAGGGAAGTCACAATTTTCACCAAAAGGAAAAACTGCAAAAAAATAACCCAATTGTAATACATTTATAGAATTCCCCAACAGTGCGTCAATTTGATCAAATCAAATCGCTAAACAAATATGTCAAATTAGTAATTTTAGTTAATCCTATTAAAAATGTAGAAGGAATTTAGAGACTATGCATAGATTCTATGGTAGTTTCCATTGTCTCAGTGAAGCTTTTGGTTCTTATTGGTCATTTATTTCTCTGAGTAGCAGATGCCACATAAAGATATCAGTCCCATGCTAATCTAATAAAAATAAAAGTAATAAACTGAGATCCAATACATGAAGGATGAATTTTAGCTCCAGCACACGAGTAAGAAAGAATATGAAGATCAATTAGTCACCAACAAATTAGTCACTCATCTATCCATAGCATTTTCTGGTGGGCACAAAATATGGTCACTACGTAACAAGGCACAAATCGTGATTCCTACCTGCAAATAACTTATTCTATTCTAAAGCAGAAGAACAAATCACTCATTAATACAAATAACAAAATCAATTCTAATAGCTTATTTTGATTGAAATTTAACAGTGCTCCCATATCTACTACTTCATTAAATATTCACCAACGACACACTTATGCAGAATGCAGATGGAGGTGCTATTACTCTGAGTGTTACAGTTAAATGCCTGCTCAAAATAAATACCCATTTGTATACTCATTTACCCAATTTGAATGTTTGAACATTGGCATTCATGAATATTTAGGGAAAAACTGAAAAGCCCTGAAAATGGCCAGCTTTCACATTTCTTTAATGTTTTTTTTTCTTCAATTGATGCCTTAGGTTATTATAAAAAGTGACCAGAAATCAGCTGTCTGCTTGGGAAAAGACAGACTTGAAAGCCATTCAATTTTCTTCAGAATTTTCCTGTTTAAAATGTATGCAATGGTTTCAGAACAGTGCAAGTGAGTTGGATAGAAAAACTCACCATGTAAAGAGGTCACAAGTATCTTACTCATTCTAACATGCATTCTCGTATGCGTTTGACAGTGGTCATCCTAACAGGAAAAACTCTAAGGGGAAGACAGGGATATGGAAATAATGCCACAGAAATGAAATTATGAGAGAAAGAAATGAACTGAATTCCTGCTTAAACAAAAACTTATTTTTGCAAAGTTATGCAAAAGAGTAAACCTGCAAAATAAAAACCTGGTGTCAGGAAGCTTGAAATTAAATTTATCTTTTAATTTTTATTAATTTTAATTTTTATTTTTTTTGTGGTACGCGGGCTTCTCCCTGTTGTGGCCTCTCCCGTTGCGAAGCACAGGCTCCGGATGCGCAGGCTCAGCGGCCATGGCTCACAGGCCCAGCCGCTCCGCGGCATGTGGGATCTTCCCGGACCGGGGCACGAGCCCGAGTCCCCTGCATCGGCAGGCGGGCTCTCAACCACTGCGCCACCAGGGAAGCCCTATCGCTTTTAAAAAAAGATAAATTCTTATCTTTCTTTGAGCCACTAATGACCTCTATGCTCATACCGCATTTCCATTTTTAGCCAAAGCAAATAGGAGAGCTGGCCAAAGAAAAAGTGAAGTTTAAATTTTCAGGGAGGATTTCGAATATCTATTCTCTTGGATTCTCATGAATTAGAATTTGGGAGTGTAAGACCTCCAAAGAATGCTGGTAGTGATGTGTTGATGCTGAAAGGGAAACTAGAATTATGCATGTGGTTGAATATGCTCCCTCTCTGTTTTGTTTTTGAACAAAGCCCTTTCTGAAATGGGTTTGGCCATTTCCAAATTAAATAAATACTGACAGCTGTTTACAATGCAAATCTAGGCTTCTAGCTGTGTCAATATGAATCTCTAGTCTAACCATTGTGACTGAATGGACTAATTAGTCACACAGGTTGAACTGAAAATCCTCATTGGTAATGAGGCCAAAACATTTTATAATTGTAAAATGCCAACGATGGATAGTTTCAACAACATGCCTCCAAAATCCAAGCTTTCATTGTTGGCATCTAACACGTTAGGAAATGGAATCATGTTTTAGTCAAGCAGTCATGTATCTTCTTGAACTGAGCCAGACCCTAGTGATCATTAGTCTAAGGTCTTTATTTTACACATCAGGAAACTGAAGCTAGAAATTTAAGTGTTTTTGTTTGACCACAATTATACTGCTAATTAATGGCAAAGCTATGCGATTATCCCGACCTCCAGTAGGCTGTGATTGCCTCTCATCCCGGGTGACTTCTATCCATCCATCCATCACTCACCCAGTCATCCTCCCATTCATCCATCCATCCATCCCAAACCATCTTGTTCTTTAAAGGATTTCATGTGATTATAAAGATACACAATGAAATAAATTTAAAATAAGTTAAAAGGTGGCAAAGGAGAGTACTGGCTTTTATATAAGTAACCACTAAAATTATCATGAAGAAAACACACACAGATATCAGGAGACATATCCACAGCTGTTGTACCACTTGATATGGCAGCACATTAAGTTGCACTAAAAACGGAACAAAATGAATATTAGAGTTTAATTTTTTTTTACTCCAGTTACAAAAATTCAAACATTGACAGAACTGCAGTTACTTTGAAATGAAGTAAACCCAGAAAGTTCTTTATTTACATGTGTTAATCTTTTCTTAACTTATTTTTTTTTAAAGACCTTAAACATCTTGTCTCTCATCTCTGCACATAAATGCATAACTAAATTCTTGGGGACAGAAAGAAAATGTAGATTATTGAATCTTTCCCTATTTTTCCCCTTGCCTTAGAACAGTGCAGGTCATGCTGGCTATGAAATTAACTCAATGAACTCTTTTGTCTCTCTTCTCATTAATCCACTGATGAAAACTTCCAAGGTCTCTCTTATTAACTTCTGTTTTCACAACGTAAGTGCTAATGAGATATTTAGCTTTGTCTCTCTCACACAACCATCATTAGGGTTTTGTCAAATTATCTTAATACATCTTGGGGATAAGTGGAGGTGACTATTAATTAATAATACTGTTGTTTCTCCAGGTACAGTCTAGACATCCATTCATTGATCAGAAGGAGCCACAGGCAGCTAGTATCATAGAGCTTTAACTTGGAGATATGTGAGAACTTCCATCCCACACAATGCTTGGAGTCTGGGACAACAAGAATTAGGGATGTGGGGCTTCCCTGGTGGCGCAGTGGTTAAGAATCCGCCTGCCAATGCAGAGGACGTGGGTTTGAGCCCTGGTCAGGGAAGATCCCACATGCCGCAGAGCAACTAAGCCCGTGTGCCACAACTGCTGAGTGCGTGCTCTAGAGCCCGAGAGCCACAACTACTGAAGCCCACGTGCCTACAGCCTGTGCCCCGCAACAAGAAGAGCCGCTGCAATAAGCGCGCATACCACAACGAACAGTAGCCCCTGCTCACCGCAACTAGAGAAAGCCCGTGCACAGCAATGAAGACCCAATACAGCCAAAAATAAATAAATAAAAATAAACAAATTAAAAAAAAAAAGAATTAGGGATGTGGTTGGAAATGATGTTGATGAGGTTGACAGACAGTTGGTTTCCTGATTTTTTTTTTTTTTGGACTCATTTGTTGAATATATGCAAGGTTCTATACCAGTATCTTGCCAATATCTGAGCAGCACCTCTATGAGTGTTTCTATCAAGGAGTGATTGAGAGTAAATGTGATCTCGCATAAATGTTATAATGTTATTTTGTTCATGCACTAAGAGATCCAATCCTTGCTGGTTATAGTTAAACTGGAGCTCCAAGCTTTCACATCTGACTATTTCATTCCTTATGTTGAGTACTTTGGTTCCTTAATACATATTTGGAATGTTGTACTGTTGAACCACTTCAGTTTAATTTGCTACTGGCTGATCAATAATGGAAAATATATATCAAGTCTCAATCTGGATCTCATAAGTAATATGTATCAACTTGAAATGATTTCTGTGTTCTCAACAGTACATAAGAATATATATACTATATAGGCAAATATATATACTATGCATGTACATATATACTATATATGTGACTAAATGTATATATATAATCATTTGTATATGACAAAATAACTTCTCTATCTCATAGGGATGTTATGGGGATCCATTTTGATAAGTGCGAAAGCACTCTGTAAATATGAAAGTTCTCACACAGCAATGTTTGTATGTTACTGTTACAACTAATACAGAATTATTTTTGTTCCTCCCATGACAATATGAAGAACAGTTCTGGGGGGTGCTTAAAGAGGGCAGCCAAATATCCACTCAACTGAATATATTTCATTTTTATGTCTTGAAATCCTCTTGTCCCCTCAGTTGAATAGGATCTGTATCTCTCACTCCAATTGGCCCCTCACATAAATGTCGCTATTCTTGGGAAGATCTCTTTGACATCAGAATATGATTCACTTCAGCATTGCTTATTGAGTGGCCATGTTTCAGTCTCACTGGTAACCTACAAGATGGGCAGTGCCAATCCACGTCTGGCACTGTGATTCCCTCTTCTCCATGTCAGTGCTCTGGGAGAGTTACTGCACAGATGCAGGGCTACTGGAGTTCTCTCAAAATTCTCCTCCTCATTCAGTTTCCTGGGAATTGGAAGATTGTGACAACTTGATTTATTTTATGCTCGCATCCAGAGTTTACTCTAAATTATGCCCTATTATATCTAGAGCATTTAAATGAACAGAAAATAAGAAAAAAGAGATCACGTAGCAAACACTGCTAATTAAAGGAGAGAGACAGACAGACAGAGAAACAGAGAGAGAGCAGGAGGAGGAGAAGTAGGGAGGGGAGCTGAGGGGAGAAGAAGAGGAGGCTGATTCTAAGTGTGATCCATGCAGCACAATGCTTCTTTTTACAGTGGTTGTATTTGTAGTTATAACAAAACATTGACCATGGTCGTGTTCCCTATATGGATTAATAATACGCGAATTAACTCTCGTAAGACACGGAGCAATATTTTCTTAGTGCATTAGAAGAGGGGCTTCCCTGGTGGCGCAGTGGTTGAGAATCTGCCTGCCAATGCAGGGGAGATCGGTTCGAGCCCTGGTCTGGGAAGATCCCACATGCCGCGGAGCAACTGGGCCCGCGAGCCACAATTACTGAGCCTGCGCATCTGGAGCCTGTGCTCCACAACGAGAGGCCAGGATAGTGAGAGGCCCGCGCACAGCGATGAAGAGTGGACCCCACTTGCCACAACTAGAGAAAGCCCTCGCACAGAAACGAAGACCCAACACAGCCATAAATAAGTAAATAAAATGAATTTAAAAAAAAAAAAAAAAGAAGAGTAGAGGTGTGCGCCTTTCCAAATTATATTTAAATCTAAAAGTTTGGGAACTGCATAGGTGTATGTTTTATTTCATGTATTTCTGTGGGACAGAATTTATGTCTGTGTTTTATAGCCCTCAAAAATCTATCACATCTATCACAGTTCAACAGAGTTGATTTAAAATGTCATCACCATTGATTGTGGTGATTATTTCACAATGTATATGTGTATCAAAACATCAAACTTAAACAATTTAAATTTGTCAATTATATGTCAATAAAGATAGAAAAAAATGCTATCATGCTCTAAAACCTGGCTTATCTTCTTTAAGTATCTGTAATTTCAATAAAAGCACTTGATGAAAATAAGTATGATTGTGAAAATAGAATTAATAAAGTTGAATGAAGGATTCATCTTGACTTAAAAATAGAAGATATATTATACATGACACTTGCATTGGTAGAATCATTTCAAATAATCTTATTCCTGATGGTCATCCTCTCTAAGTTCACTACATCTAGGTGTATGTTTGCCACAATTGCTCATTTATAACAGCTCTTTAAATCTCAAAATAAGAGTGAGCAAGTATAGATTATTTTCCAGGAGTAAAACTCCTAAGAGTGGGAGATGAGAATTGTGGCAGAAATCACACTTTTTCAAAGATTTTATCTGCCTTCTAACATCTCTAGAAGTGACAATGAAACTTTGTAACTGGTTTTTACATTATACCTCATGGCTGGAAATTTATGGTAGAGAGATAGCAAAAAGTGACATTATCTTTAACTGCAAAGAGAGAATAACTAAAAGTTAGAAGGAAGGAAAAGTTAAAAATGTCTTGCAATAAGTTGGTCTGGCTGCTTTTATGAAGCATCCCTGTCTGTTGAGAAAGCAGTAAGATATAGCCTGCCTTTAGAGAAAGGACCGAGGGAAAAAAAAATAGTTGACTGCCATTCTGGTTTTTTTTTTCCCTGTATAATATACCCCCAACTATTCCAGTCTCCCCTGAACTCTATTGCCATAGTCTTACCTTGTAAATACTTTCATTGGATTATAAGGAAACTATGCCTTTATAATGTTTTCCTTCAAAATCTAACTACAGGATGAAACTTTTATCTTCTTCCGGAAATAAATTGCATGAAGATAAGGGCTGACTGAGACCAGCCATCAAATTCAGACTAAGACTTAAGCGCAGGACAGAATGCACTCACGAAATTTGTATCTTTTGATTGATTCTTCCATGCATTCACTCATTCATTAATTCATTCATCCATTCACAATCATTTATTGAATACTTTTGATTAACAAGGGGTTATACAGAAGAGGAATATAATATGGAACCAGACTTCCCTCCCTTGAATTGCTTGGAGAACTTCAGGTGTATGACAAATGGAGGCCATCTATGAGCCGAAAATCCTCTCTTTACCCATGAGCATAGAAGGAGCATGGTATTAGAGCTAGATAGACTGGGCTGAAATCCCAGCTCAGCCACTTATTAGCTGTTGATGTTGGGCAAATTATCTAGCTTCTTTAGGTTTCTTCCTATGTAAAAATAAAGTTATTTACACCTATCTTGAATTTTTATGAGGATGAAATTCTCTAGGGCTAGATAGGCACAATGTCTAGCACAATGGCTGGCACTTAGAAGACGATGTCGAGAGTATTTACTATGTAGACACAGCTGGCTCTGTACACATTGTCACTTTGCTCTCCTTGCAACACGGGAAGAGAAGTTTATCTTAGCCCTGGATTTCTGTGATCTTCAGATACACACATTCCCTTCACTAAGGAAGTATAATTTCCTGGCTTAAATTCACACTTCTATGTTTAACCATACTATAAACAGAGTAAATTACATATTTGAAGTGAGAGCTCTTTTTAAAACACTTCAAAAACATCATAACTACCAGTGTATTGAAAAGCCAAGGGACTTCTCTTCTCTTCTCCCTAGCTGCATGATGTAACCAAGCATTTATCAAATCCTACTGTTTTCAGAGTTTGGAGACTTGAGTTATTTGTTCCAGTTCCCTTCTAGTAAAGAGAGGGAAACCCTAAGTTGGCACAGTTAGGAGTGCAGTATCATATCACTGCACCCACAGTGTCCAGCTCAGGAATAGATTGTGGTCTCCTGGCCCTCTATCCAGTTGGCATCCAACTCCTTCAGTTTCATATTTGGGTACAGTGAAGATGAAAATAGAGGCAGGATTAATTTGGCACTTTTCCCAAGTTTCTCAAACATGATTTGTCTTTTTCAATTCTTCCCTAGGTTTTATTGAAAACTTTAAGCAAGGCCTTTGAAAAACACCAGGGAATGCGGTCTTCTGACATCACCTGGAGCTGCCACACTGGTGAGCACTCAGTAGCTCCTGCAAAGCCCAATAAGGACCACCTGAAGAATGCACATTCAGATGCTGCAGAATTCTGTTAACTGTCTTCTATTGAGGACTGGGAGCCTCATGAGAGAGTCTGCCTTTTTGTGCACACTTCATCAGATGGCATCTGTCTCTAAACTCTTCCCTAAGATCTTCGAGTGATTGGCCATGTCCTCTTTTGGACAGCTTTTCTCTCTTCTGCCTCGCATTTACAATCAGTTCCTCTCAATTCTGACGTGTTTCCTCGAAGTTGCTATCATGCCTCTCCACCTGGATGAGCCCTTTTCCTCCCCTATACACCTCTGCAATCCCTTAACCTCCTCTTCATCCTCATTACTGGAATGCCTGCTGATTAAGAACAAGAATTAAGCCTTCTATTCACCAAAAAATGTCACTTGTCGTTATGAGAACTATTGGAATCATTTAAGTGTCATCACGTAAACAGAAAGACAAGCTTCTCCTGATGGTTTGGTAACGCTGTTATGAGCATCAGTGCTACCTGCAACATAGCCGTGACCTCAGATGCCAAAGAGAATAGTATCCCTGTCCTGCTCCACAGGTCCTCAAACTACTCTTCCACTTTTTAGTTAATGTGTACTCTTATTAGTTTTTCTCTTTTGTCTATCACTGTCAAGGCTTTAGAAAGGCCCGTTTCTGTTTTCAAACTTGCTGCTTCATATATGCTTTGAGCTGGAAATCTAGATAATCAGATAACCAATGTCTTCTAACTATCTTAGAAACAGGGTCACAGAGGCTCTCAAACAAGAAAGCCCAGGTGCTTCAGAGTCAAGACTCATGGCTTAAAATGCACAAGACTTGTTAGTTTCCTCAAAATGCAAGGTTCCTAATGAAGGTAGTGCATTTATTGGTAAGTTAGCACCCAGTAATATTTTTACTATGATAATTCTCAAATAGGCTTTTCTTCATTAATTCCAAGAAACTCTACTGGAACTAGACTCCAAATACCTGAATCTCTATTTTCTAACATTTAGTCAAATAGAAGCCAAGCTTCCTTGGTGTTCTTCTGAGTTTGCAGGGAGGGAGATGAGCAATGTAGTAAGGAAAGTGGCTGCCTTATTGTCTTTGACCTCCTTGCTTCCTGAAAAGATGGGGTGGGGGTACGTTGGCTTGTACTTAAAGGTAGAGCCTGTTGCGGACATGCAAGGGTTCAACTACATTTATCCAGAGTGAGTGATTCACTCAGTGTATCCTGCGTAGAGAGAAAGATCTGGTAGCCTCTTTTCCGGTTTCCCACAACCAGCTTTTCACTTGAGAAATTGAGGAATGCTAGTACTGTTCCCCAGTGACTCTGTGCATGGATATTAGACTTAGACCCAAGTTTAAATCTGGAGTTATTAGAACTTGGGTGACCTACTTAACCTCTCATTTATAAAATGGGAAGCATGCAGTACCAATCTTGGCAGTGTAGTTGTAAGAATTAAGATAATCATGATCAATGAAGTACTTAGCACTACTTCTGGTTGTGAAATAAAAGTTATATTTTTATGGCAAGACAAGAGAAATTTAAACAAAAAATCTTCTCTGCCCTTTGGCCTTCTCTCTCCCCAAACTGTGCTTTGTGTATCTGCATTATGCATCGACCAAACCTCCCACGTGAGCAAAAATACCTGCTCAACCATAACCAGCAACATTCTCCTAGCATCAACAGGACAACTCCTTAAAAGATGGCAGTCCTTCTTGATCTTCTAAGGGGTCACATGACCCACCACGATGCCGCTTAGATCTGAATTATGTAAACTGTCATTAATACATCATTTGATGTACAGCCCTGTCTCAAAAAGCTTATATAACGGTGCCTTGATTTCTAACCAATGGGACAGTTCTCAGAGTTTTTTTTAGATTCTCTTGACAGGTTATAATCCTCAAATCTGGCTCAAATAAAAATTTCCTTTTTTTTTTTTTTTGCCGTACGCGGGCCTCTCACTGTTGTGGCCTCTCCCGTTGCGGAGCACAGGCTCCGGACGGGCAGGCCCAGCGGCCATGGCTCACGGGCCCAGCCACTCTGTGGCATGTGGGATCTTCCCGGACCAGGACACGAACCCGTGTCCCCTGCATCGGCAGGCGGACTCTCAACCGCTGCGCCACCAGGGAAGCCCTCCATTTTCTTTTTAAATCATTTTTGACCGTTTAATTTTTAGTCAACCTGGTGCATAATAAACACTAAATAAATCTTAGCTCTTCTCACCTTCATTATTACATAAGACACACACGTGTACCTCTAGCCTACTGGGAGGCAGCACATTTGTTCTTAAAGTGGGCAAAACCCAACATCCTAATAACCACAATAGGTTGACTATCCACATTTGCCCTTGCCTAGAATAATACTGTGAAGTAGGAGGGGAAAAAAACTAAATATTGCATGAAGAATGCAAATGTACTTTCTCCCTGAATGTTCTATTTTGGTTTTCAACTTTTAAACTTCACTTTATTTCAAAACATACTCCCAACCATTCCAAAGCATTTTCAAGTTGGAAAGCCTTCTTTTTGTTTCACAATAAGGTAACTGCAGGTGCAAACTCGAGGGAGACAGACCTTGGAAATTTTAAGTATGTTGCCATGGCAATGGCTTGCAAGAATGTGTATGATCATCTTAGCTCTCAAGCGTTCAACCGAGTTCATATGTGGAGGTTCAAATTACTAGGCACACAATGTTTACCATTCATCGTGTCTTGAAAGGTTTAAAAATAACTGTCTCTGTTGCTTATAGCAATAAGAAACTACAAAATTCTACCTATCTATCTATCTATCTCTCTATCTATATGCAAATATGGAGATCTAGTCATTCATTATCTACTCTTAGCTAGCCAATCTCACCAGTTTGGCTGCTCTAAGGGAAGTTGTATACATAAATTCAACAATAATCATTTTTGCCATTGTTACAAACAAAGAGTTGCACTCCCAATATGAAATAGCTATAAAATTTTTCTACTGAATTTCAAATTAATTTCCTCATTCAAAATGGATGTATCCTTAAAGGCGCATGCTAATTATTTAGGGATGGTCATTTAAAGCAACCTTTCAGTCTAATGAAATGTGGAGGATATTTTTAAAAAGGTCCCATCCTATAATGCAGGAAAGAAGATTAAAATGTGTAATTCTAGTCATTAAATCAAATGCTCCTAGTCCCAGAAAGCGACACCACCACCACCAACAACAAAAAGACATACAAAGGAAGTAATTTTATCTCATTTGAACCATCACTATCTTAATTGCTCTTAAATGGTTCAGTTGATGCTTCTAAATTCCAAAACCCTCAAAACGAACTCATGATTCATTGACAATAAAAGCAGTGATCCTTGACAAAAACACTTTCCTCCCATAAATGGAACCTACAGAACACTAAAATTGGAAAGTTTTAAAGTTATCTATTTGATATAAGAAATAATTCTTAACAAATTCTCTTCAAATTTCAAGGCTTTTTCCATCTAAATCTGCACTATGAAAATTAAGCCAATAATAAAAAAAATTCATTCACCAGCAAAAAAAAAAAATATGGATTTCTAAGAGTATATGTTCTTTAGATCATTTGCTGCAAATGATCCATGATGATACAAAGTGGCCTACATGAAATGAGACAAGGGACCCTGCTATGTCCTATATTCGGTTACTGACAAAACCTTCACAAAACTGTTATTCGCTACCAAAGCCTGGCAGTTATTTAAAATTCACTTTGCTGCTTTAACTTTGACCCATCTTCCAACACACACACACACACACACACACACACACACACACACACACACACTCATTCTCTCTGTCCCTTACACTCCTTGATTTAACAGCTAGTTGATATACTTTAAAACTACAGTAGTGCTCCCCCATTCTAAAAAGCCTACAGCAGTGCTGGAATTAAACAAATGAGAACACAATAATTAGCTATGCAAACTGTCAAGTAGATCTAAAAAGAAAAACAAGCCAGAAAACACAACAATCAGCAGTTTCAAGCTCTAACAAGAATCTACATTGAGTTCCCATTTATTTTAAACAAAAATACATTAGGTCTCTGAAAAACGTTCGCAGCAATTTCCATGGAAATAGGGCAAATCAGCTAATGGGTCTTTTACATCTCTAATTTCTATGATGCTGATATAGTAGAAAAGTCTTTGGTCCTACACTCTTTCCAAATAATTTCTATCCTACTCCTCTATAACCAGATTCATTCCCAAAGTGAGTAGCATCTAAAATGGTTCCAAAGTGGATATGGAACAGGTGTGTGGGTCAAATCACATCCTGTGACCTCCAATTCCCCAATCCCCCCTTAAACCTCACCACAATAGTTTTATAAGAGGTAATGAAATTAAAGGGTAAACTGGAAAGGGAAAAGACTTGTTAAATTATCTGGGGCATTTGTGTGTGAATGGAAGGGAGAAGACATTCAATTCTTTGGGTGGAGAGTATGAATTACACAATTTGTAGCTAAATCTCTGGGATCCTTTACTACTTACTTTCTCCCTCTTACAACCATATTGAGTCCCTATGAAGCAACACAGACTACTTCCAACATATACATGCTTTGTCTGAAATATCAATCTAATGCTTACATTGATGGTTAATGTTCCTTTAACCCATTATGCATCCAGTAATAGAATTAGAATATCAGATTTTTTTAAAAACCTCGAATTGTGATGAACACATTTACTTTGAAACTTGTGTTTGCTTCAGTTCTCTTATCTTCAAACTTGTAGAACAACTGTCTGCTTTATAAAATTGAGAATTGACCTGTGGCAAATCACTCCCCATTCCAATATAAGTAGGTTAGAGTAGATGACCCCTCAGGTCCCTTTAAAATATAATAATCAAGGGTAACACAAGAGAATCTTGTGGTACAGATAAGCCTCTTGATTTTGGTGGTGATTATAAGAAGCTATACATGTGATAAAATTGCATAGAACTACACAGACACAGACACACACACACACACACACACACACACTAAATGTATGTATATCTGGCAAAATCTGAATAAGCTCTATGATTTACATTCTGGTTTTGATATTGAACTATAGTTATATAAGATGTTAACATGGGGCGAAGTTGGATAAAGGGTGCAGGGGACCTCCCATATCTTTCTTTACAACTATCTGTGAATCTATAATTATTTCCAAAAATTTTAAAAAAATGTATAAGTACCTAATACATGCATACATACATAAATATAATAATCTTTGATTTCGTGAAATGGCTTGTTGACTGTCAAAGATAAATGCCAATATATGAGGCCTGATGCTTTACCAATGAAGTGAAATTATTGGTTCCAAGCAATCCACTTTTCAGCTAAATGTGATAATTTTTACCTAAAACAATTAGTGGTTTAAAGATAGTTAGGATATTGGCTATTTCTCCATGATTCGAAGTGAGGAAATTATTATGTGACAGGTTGTTACTAATGACACCATTTTTGCCAGCCCTTCTGTTATTTATCCTTGAATTCGGAACCCTACGGATTAAGATACCAAATAACTAAAAATTTCAACAACATGCCTTTGATTTAAAAGAGAAAATTAAAACAAAATACAAATAAAACAAAACAAAACAAACACAATTCTAAAGGAAGTATCAGGGAGTTACTAAAAATTGAATTCCTAATATTTATATTCTGAGGACTCTACAGTTTCTGTTCAATTAACTTCTCCTATGATGAGTAATCTTACTTTCTATTCCTAAAACCCTGTAGAATCCTATTCATCTAAGAATTAGGTTGTGCCCAATATATTTCCTTTCAATGTCATAGAATCCAGTGGACTCTCCTGACCTCCCTGAGGTCTAAAAATCATGGCTAGTGTCTTAGCAATTTTGTACCTATATGTTGGTCAAAGTTTGATTCTTAAGTTTCACCAATGGGGCAAAAGAAAGCAAATAGATGCCTGTAGCAGACTTCTGTTGGAGGTAAAGTAGAAAAGAGGCAAAGAAAGCAGGAAACTATAAAGAAAAGAGTGAGCAAAAGGAAAGAGAAAAGGTAAGAAAAGGCTTCCCTCACCTATGTTTGGAGAGTGGTGGGGGACCTCAGTCCATTTTACAGATGAGACCAATGATAGAGGTACTTCAGACTTAGAAAAGTAGGACTAATGTCTCACCCAGTGAGATATAAAACAGGTCTTGGGTTTCAAAATTCTAGAAAGGGATTTGAAAGAAAAGAAGCATTATAAAATGTACAGGTCAAAGTAAGTCAATCTATCAGATCACCTCTGTGCCAGGACTAGCCAACTAAACTGTATCTTTAGGATTTAGGTCTCTTGTGGCAGCAAAGACTACACTCCTCTTAAACAGCAAAGCTTAAGACACAGAACAGAAAAGAGCCTAGTAGAGGATTTTCCTGTCCTTACACATCTTTCACCAAACAATACAAGTTAAAACACATAAAGGCAGTTTCTCAGTCACTTTAATTTAAAAAGGCAAAGAATGGTGAGTTACCTGATGAAATCCTTTTAGAACCCATGCATACTTCTCCCAGAGTTAATTCTACCAGTTACTATAAATTTAAAATGGTAGAACTACTCTTGCCAACTAAGGAATGTCACTCAATACCTGGTTCTACAAGAATTGTCATTAGCCACTGAAGTTGCTGACCTGTGGTACACCTGGAAAATAATTTAGGCCAGAGATCAGGAATACGGCACTCTGTGCTCTAGGGAAACTGGCAGAACAGGCCTTCAGATATTTATATATTTTCAATAGAAAATTTATGAATCCAGATTCTTGCATCTTCATGAAAACCATGAACTGAGAAATAAATTCCTCATGACTCGCAGCAACCTTCTACTGAGATGTATGCTTGATTGCATATACCCCTTTGCCAAACTCACACATATACTGGCTTCCTTGCCCACCTCTTTGGAGTAATTTCTGGTAGCTATCTGAGAGGCCGTCTCCAGGCTATAGCCCTCAGTAAGCCCCCAAATAAAACCGAAACTCACAGTTCTCATGTTGTGCCTTTTCTTTTCAGTCGACACAACCAATAAAAGAATAAAATACATAATAGGTGACGAGCCAAGAAAGACACTAAGGGTGGTAAATGTGTCAAAGCTGCTATAACAGAATCCAGGTCTTTACTTCATGTGGCCATAATGAAAAGAGCTGGTGAGAAATGTGAGGCTATCACCTAACATTTTGCCCCTCTTTGCTCTCCCTAGTGCCACAGTGCCACAATGCATCTTAAGCTTTGCGGGGTCCAACTTTAATGCTTTAAAGTTGAAGTGTTTCAAGCTAACTGTGTTCTGGAAGTCAAATCTAACATTATAAGATTACATTAAAAGCTAAGCCTCTACTGTACATATCAATTTGTACTCCAAAATGCTGGTTTCCCAGAGCATTCACCAAATCCTGTCTAGGTTTAGATGCTGATAAGAAATAGAAGAAAAAAAAATTACAAATGCAATCACTGCACCTTCCATGTATTGTCTTTTTTTTTTTTTTGCAGTATGCGGGCCTCTCACTGTTGTGGCCTCTCCCGTCGCAGAGCATAGGCGCCGGACGCGCAGGCTCAGCGGCCATGGCTCACGGGCCCAGCCGCTCCGCGGCATGTGGGATCTTCCCAGACCGGGGCACGAACCCGTGTCCCCTGCATTGGCAGGCGGACTCTCAACCACTGCGCCACCAGGGAAGCCCTGTATTAAGTCTTAAAACTGTAAATGTCAAAGTTCTAATTTCACTTCCTTGTGTCTATGAATATTTCCCTGCTAAATATTTCAAATTACTATAGCCACTCACAAGCTATATTAGTTTTTACAGCTAAATTATGAACATTCATAAAAACAATTTGTCCTACACATCTAAGCTTTTGTTCTCAATATAGACCCAGCTTCTTTTTCACATTTATAGAAAACTGCTTACAAAGTCTTGTTCTCTGAGGATCTCATTTGGCAGTGATTAAATTTATTTTTTATAAATCTTTATTGGTGATGAGAATTTTTCTCAGACTGTGCTGTTGATTGCTTATGTTACCTCTTTCCTTACCACTTTCATTAGAAGTCTCATTGTACCTTGTTTCTTAGAAAAGAATTTGAAACTGATTTGGGGATGAAGGACTTTTAGTCCAGAGTATGCAGCACTTTATGAAATATTTATCCATACAAAGCCTAAAAATACACATGGTAGGTACAGCATTCACGTGGGTAATTATTTAGTAGATTCAGCACATAATTTTACACCACAGGGTTCTTATTAGGAACACCAGAAAGGGAATCAGAGTTTCTTGACACATGGTAATAAATATTTTCACTTATAATAAATAATTTAGCTCTTTTGGTATTCACTGTATGAAAAATAGATTTGAAATAATTTCAGGGTCTGTTAGCAAAGGTGAAGGTTTTGGAACACAAGGAGAAAACAGGCAGTATGGGGCCTCTTTTCCCTTGTTTTCACAGAATTTTGCTTGTTTTTGTGATGCACACACTGCAGATTGTCCCTCATTTGTCAAGAGGATGTCAAAATGAAAAGATGTTGTTCCTTCTGAAGCAGTTCCTATTGTTAGTTTTTAGGATTCCAAACTGTTAATTATGTGAAACTTACCAGCCTTGCCCACAGAATGCTAATAAGTCTCTGTATTCTTCACTATGGAAGGAAAAGGAGATTTCCCTCCAATTAATGCTAGCCATGATTGGAATTATTCTCCCACTAGTTTCAAAATGAAAATTTCATAAGAAAATCTCAGATGCAGATTCATCTAAAAAGTCAGGGGAGACGACTCAACAAAATGAAAAGCAGTCTATGTTTTAACACCACTTTTCTTTAAAAAACTTTTTCTTTTAAAGGAAATTCACATTTATTCACACTCTAAAATCATAAAGTATTAGAGCTGCAAACCCCTCACCTTACAAATGGGGAAGTCAAGTAGCAGAAATTTAAGTAGTTGGGTTTCACCATACCGGTAGCAGTAAAACTTTCTCTATTATAACGGCTTTATATAAATCTATGAAAATAAAATGTTTTAAATTATATAAACTCAAAAAAATAACCTATACACAATGGGACATTTTGAATTTGAGGTGAATTGGGGCAGTTGTAAGGACAAGTCTAAAATTTAGGAGAGTTTTCTATGCTGAGAATGGTAAAATTTCCCAAGGAAACAGAGAAAGGAAAAGAGAGTCTGTGACCAACTTCAAAATAAAACCAACATTGATAAGGGTGGGAAGAAAAAAACAACTGTTTGTCCTCCTAAAATACTTGATTGAATGTTTCTTAGTAGAAATTTCGGGTAGCCCAGTGGGGAGAATTCTCTTAGGTATTTGTGGGAATCAAACCAAGTGATGCTGAAATTTTCCAGAAGTAGTTTGATGTCACTCAGTGGCATCTATGACACAAAAATTCTAAAAGCAAATCATTTCTCAAAGGTCATACTGAATGTTAATTTCTTAACTTTACAGAGGTACAATGCTTATATAAGATGTTAACATTAGGGGAAGCTGGATGAGAGTGAACTCTCTTTAATATGTTTGTAACATTTCTATATATTTAAATTATTTCAAATTAAAAAAATTATTTAAAAACTAAAAAGAATCATACTGATCTGATCAAATCCTATGTATTACATATAAGTTGGGAAAACTGGTATTTATAAAATACTTTTCTTTTAAAACAGATACAGATATGTTCATAAAGGAAAAAAATACAACTACAACCATAAAAAGTAACCTATGAATTCCCCACTTTTGTAATATTTACAGACATAAAACATGTATTATCCTCATTTGAATGGCATCTTTAGAAATGATCTTACATGGTAGACTTTCAAATAAACCAAGAATATACGTTTCTACTTCATCTCATCATTTTAAACCCTCATATCTGTTTCTAAAGAATTAAAAGAGTTGATGCATCATTTAGGGAATTGCTAGGTAGAGAGAGAGAGGTTAAAGTCAGTACTTATTTTGTTATTGCATCAGTAGTCTGCTGTTTAAAATGACAACATCTGTTGCACTGAAATTTCACTGGCTATCAGAAAACCTGTTGCATGGATGCCACTAAACAGTGACCTGAGCTTGCTGTCTCTAGTTTGAGATTTTGAAAAATAATCAAAAACTATTCAGTTTGATATTTTATACCTAGGTATTATTTCAATCAATTCTAATGAATGGTTCATGAAGTTTCCCATAATTATTCACTACATTTTAAACTACTTACTGAGGAAACAATAGTACTTCAGTAACATGAGTAGACTATTTACATAATTATCACTTATTCAAAATTGTTCCACTTCAGGCCAGACCTTTGCTTCCTGCCTATATCCTCCCATGTTCTATTTTCTTTTTAATGGGTGCCCTTCAGAAAGAAAATAGAATCAAAGATAGAGAAAGAAGTAGAATCAGGCATACTGAAAATTATTGCTGGAGTAATTTACAAATACACTTATTTATACCCTAGTGGCCTGAGATAGTTATACTTACTCCAAAGTGTCTTGCTTACTATTGGAAAAGTGACTCAATATTTCAAGTCATCCCATCAATAAAAAGAAAACAATTTCTTATTTTTTAAAGGAAAACGTTTAGCAACAATAGCTAATTTTAACAAATAAGGAAAACAAATACAAACTAAATATGCAGGTGATTTTTAACTAAAAACAGTTGTACACATTTTGTATTACTTTTATCATTCATAAAGCATGAAAACTGGTTTAAGACATCAATATGTTGTCCTGAGAACATGCAGAACAGGAAGCAACCACATTGACTGATTTTGAGAAAAGCTACTTGGGATCATGCTTCACATTCCAATACCCTCAGTGCTCTAAACACCACTTCAGAGGCTGGTATTGGTGTTACAGGATGTGTAGCCCACCTGATTTGACCTGATTTTGTGTTACCTTTTATTTTTATGACTGGATAACTAGGGCTGCTCAAACAAATTCAGAGAACATACAGCAGAAAAACATTAGAGCATCTACTTAGCCCTTATTGAACTCTCCTTTCTCTAAGCTACCGTGAAGTGTATAATAGATGCTCAGCAAAAACGTGTTCATTAATTGAGACTATAGGGTGAAATTATTCAGCCTTCAATATCCCTCTATTTTTATATGTGTTTGTCCTTTCTCCTCAGCTGGACTTTTAAAGCAGCAAGTGTCTTATTTTCCTTTGAGTCATCCATGACATCAAGCATCTACTGATCTATCAATCAGTAGATATTTTAACAGATCTTAACTATTAAATGTACCAAAAAAACACTGAGATACGTGCTTATATATTATAATTTTCAATATTCTGGAAAGAGATGGTATACTTCTTGAAGGCTTAAGAAAACTCTTGGCAAACCCAAGAGTAGCTATTACCCTGAAATTTCTAGGTTTTCTATGTAACATATTTTGTAGCAGCTAAATATTTAGCAGTGTTTTATGCAGACACACATATTCATACACACACCACATTCAACTCTGAAAATATTGTAGTCCCACTACAAACCCAATGGATTGGTGATTCACTCAAATCTAACCGTGCTAATTGAGAGAAGTCAGGGCACATGATGGAACACAATGATTTTTCAGCCCATGGGAGGTTAAGCGGTCTAGAGAACACATCTGGTCATGCAAGATAATCCATTATGTGGATAGTTCACACATGGGTCATTGACAATTGATGCCTGGGGCTATATCTATGCAACTCCAAAATAAGGAGCTTCAAAAAAATATCAAAATTCTACGCAAACTTTTTGATTTGACAATAAAATAGAGTGTTCTGAAGTCATAAAGGTAGTCTTAGTCATATACATATATTATTATACATACATAGTATTTATACATGTAATCTATGTTTTGTATATATAATAAATAGTTTTTAATTATAAGAAAATTCATGTCAATGGAAGATTGATTGGGATGGCATTGTCTTTGAAGCTGCAGCAGAGTTTTTAATTTGAAAAATGTGAAGAGGTCGGACAGATGAAGGCATTTTTCCATACCACTAAACCCCCATATCATCTATGAATTTACTAGTAAATCTAGGCTGTGAGGTTATGTAATTATATTTCTGGTCTGAAATATGCTTACAGTCAAGATTGTGGCCCTACCAAACCTGTTATGTTTCAATAAAAAAGCTGTGGAAACAAACATGAGAGCATACAGACTCCAGGACTGATGTCTTTCAGAGACTGACTTTTGGTCCCCTAAATAATATTCAAGTCATTCCCATCATTATATGAAGTTTTTGTCTTTTAAACTAAGTAAGACCTAAGGTAATGAAGCCTGAAGCCTTTATAGCAAAAGACATTCCATTTAGTCGTGGGAAAATAGTAAGAAAACTTTTTTGAGCCTTTTTTGCTATCAGGAAAACAATTAAATTGTGGCTTAATCTGCATTCTCTCTCTCTCTCTCTCTCTCTCTCTCTCTCTGTCTCTCTCTCTCCCCCCCATATATATATATATATATATATATTTTTTTTTTTTTTTTTTTTCACAACAGTGAAAACAAAAATGTATAATTGATTTTGGGGGGGGGGGAATAGTTCTCAGATAGTTTCCAATGCATAATCAAGTGAATTCAAATGAGGGTGAAAATTTAGGGGAAAATAAAAGTGTGTAGTGATAATCACACATAATTTATGACACAAAACTAGAAAATCTCTCTCATATATTTTTATTTTTTCATGGTTATTATTTAGTTTAGACTTATATGCTGTCTTAATTTTCTGTGATACACTAGAGATACCCATGGGTTTATATCTGTCTGTGATTCTCCCCAGTTATTCTGTATACTGAAAATTGCCTATATACTCGATATATTGTGCTTGGCTCCATTCTCTGTGCTAGAGTAATGAGGGAAGGGAGCCTTCAGGAGATTCAAGTATCGACTATCAAGTAAACGTAAATAAGATAGCAGAAAATAAAATCATTCTTTCTGGGTCAATATGCTAACCTTAATAGAAATCAATGATATTCAAAGCCTAAATATACACAAAAATGTGTAAGCAGAACTTGGTGTCATTATATTCTGCTGAATTTATATATAGTTTATTGTTTCTGTTTAGTAATCGAGGTCTGGAACAAATGGCATTTGAGTCCATAGACAGGTAAAGCAGCAGAGGAATAAAGTACTGGGAGTAGAGGAAATGGGAAGTGAAAAAGACTGAATTAATAAAAGGCACCACTTGGTCTAAGTATAATTAAATATCCACTAACTCTGTTCACCTATATCTTGCTAGTGCTTATAACACCGGAATTAAGAGCACTCATTTTGACCCGGCAAAATCTTGTTTCAAATGGGTTATTTTCCAAATGGGCAGACTGTAAGCTTAGTTCTTGAAACATTTAAATTTAATATAGACAAAGACTGAAAGTTCTTGGCTACATGCTTTATTTTCCCATTTGAAAACTACAAAGTATAAGCTAAAAGGGCTTTTCCCATCAATTAGCAATCTGCCTACTGCATCCATCATACAGTTAATTGATTGCACTTGTAGTTTATAAATGCACCCAGATGCTGTGGAATGAACACATTTTGTAAATTAAAGGAGCATATGGAATGCACACAGACAGTAACATTTCATCATAACTACCCAAAACATCCATCATATGCAGTGCTACATCACTAATTACTTCGTAAATATGTAAGCATTTCCTGGTTAATGTCTTGGTGAGAAATTTGCTTGGCAGTTGACCCCCAAATGCTACTGTGACCAGACATTTAATACCACTTCAGGGCTCTTCTAGTTTCATTCTACAGAAGGAGAACGTGGCACTCAGCATATTAGGCAACTTGATTGTGCAAAGTCAGTGAAAATATTTATTCTTTAACACTGGGTTGTCTTGCTTAATGAACACCAGTCAACACTCCAAAATATAAATATCTGTCCAAAGATCTGTCTGTAGGCACTATTTCTTTCTAAAAACGTTAGAGGGAATTTGCCAAGTGAGGAGAATTTTGCTGCTTAGTGGACTCTTTAATTTCTAAGAACAGGGCATTGGAAGAAAAGGACTGGAGAAAGTATAAGAAATTGGTCTTATTCGTTAACTCTGGGAAAATCAATATAAATGATTTGAATAAATTATCCTAAATGTATCTCAGGATATTAAAGGTAAAGGTCTTCATTCACTTTATCTATGTCATAATTCCTTGTCAAGCCAAGGTTCAAGAGGCAGTCAAAAGAGACATGCAACACGGCTAAATTTCCTTTGGAAAATGGAAATTCTCTCCGTACACAAGGTCCACCAACCAATTGATTAAGAGAGCTGTGGGTGACCCACAGAGTAAGAGATGTGTACTTAAACTTTTAAAATTTGTGTTTCAGTGGTACATTTTGGCAGCATGATTTTGGTAAAATTCAGTTGTACTTAGGACTGGAAATTGTGTCTGGATTCACCTTAGAATTTTGAAATAATCATTGAAATCACAGAATTCAGAAGTAAATTGATTTTTCATTATTTTTCAGTCCTATGACCCTTCTGGGCAAAGACTGTGCCCTTGGGTGACAGAAGGCTTGATTAATTTCATTGCAGAATTTGAACTGGGCATTGGTCAAGCCCCCAGCCTTCATGATAGAATCAACAAATACTTAAATAAAACATTTAAAGTTATTCTAGAAATAAACATCTATTTATAAGCCAGAAGTAAAATAACAGTAGATTAGTCGGCATGAGCTCCTAATGTTTTTGTAATTCAAAGCTTACTTAGAGAAAAAGTCAGCAAGCCCTATTGATGCTTGAATTGTTAAAGTCTGATAAATAAGTTTAGTAGTTATTGCCATATTTATATTTAGATACCAATGACTCAAATAATATGACAGCTTAATTTGAATTTTGCTCCTATTGATGAATACTTTTCCTGAATATGGCAAAGAGAAAAAGGTTACAAACAACAACAAAGAGCACACCATTTATAATCTGGTAAAGTACCTTCTATTCATGGGATTTCTTTCCTACTCTATGAAGCAGGCGTTACCTAATTCAATGAAAAATAGTTGTCACAACAGACATGACATTCTATCTCATACTTAAAGCAAGATGCAATCAGAAGTTCCCTTGAAAAGAGGGGCCAGGCTTCCTTCACTATTAAGCCTACTCCTCCCCTCCACCCTCCCTTTTTCTGAGATTCAATCCCTTCTGTTCTCCACCTGCTCCGCCCCCGCCTATTGTCTCCTCTCCCAGCCAAGCATGCCAATCCCATCTGGCCACACTCTTGCTTTTGCTGGCTCTAATTCCCATGGGCCTAGGAAATACTTGAATGCCAAGGCTTTTCTCCTCTTCAGGAGAATAAGGATAGCTAGGAGACTATCAAACAATTATCTGAAGAATTCACACTCATGAACATGCATATGATGTCTCGAATACGCAAACAGCACTTTTAGAATCCTCTCTTAGGCTTAAAAAAAAAAAAAAAATGTTTCTAATTCTCTCACCTCGGATGCATTTTTTAAAACTGAAATCTTACTGTCTTTGAAATAATCAAAATTTATATTTCAAAAATATAAAAACGTTCATTAATCCCAGACATGCATTTTTTTTCAGTCAGCAGAATTAGTGTAAATAAATGTTACTCAAATCTTACCATCATGAAATATTTCCATTAATTAATCAGGTTTAATAAACACTAATACATTTTCTGTGGCACCAAACATACATTTAATTCACATATTACACCTTTACGAATTCTCAACGAAAACCCACTCTGCCACAAAGCATGCATGGTCAGAATCTAAGCATATTTAGGCAAAATAATCACCAAGTCACTAACAATAATAAAGCAGTCTGGCAAGTATTGAAAGCAGCTTTTATTCATGCTTCATTCATACTCGAATCAACTTAATACATATATATAAACACACACCCCACAATTTTTGGTTGTTTCTGCCACAAGCATGCTCATAAACCTCTGAAGCTCACGCAACAAACAAAGTAGAAGCAACCATGCTCAGGGTTTAAGGACATTTAAAAATTTAAAACCACCTTTCTACATTTCATACAGAGCGTGCATAAATTTGACATGCAATCTCCAAGAAGAAACATTTTAATATAAATCTTAAAATTAGTTTATCCAAAAGAGTTTATTCTTATTTTCATTATTATTGTTCTTAGGCTTCTGGTATCTTAAACCCTGCATGCTGCAGTTCTAAGCTGTGCTGAGCACCGGCTGTGATAGAAGAAGCTACCTGCGAGTTTTCACAGTGCCATCTCATATCCATGTCTGTCTGGCTACCCTGCGTGCTTAGAGCTTTTTTCTTAATTCTTAATGGAAATCCTAGGAAATTTAGTCCATCCTCTGAAATCAATACTGGTGACAGGAGAGCTCCCTGACTCAGTGGGAGATCAAGATGATAAATTGCCTGCGCATCAGCCTGGCCTATCAGTGCCCTGCACACAGATGGGCGAGAAAACACACAGAAAAGACTCTATCAGTCACGTGTCACCAATGAGCCAATGGCTGATGCGCTACTGCAGGAAGGGATGCTGCAGTTCCGTCTGCAGTTGACGAGGCTGTTGGTAGACAGACAAGCCCGTGCCCAGCTCAAAAAGTCTTGGCACTCTCTGCTGTCAAATTTGCTCCCCCACTGTGACTGCATAGGAAAGGGACATTCCCCTAAACCCCGACCCAAATAAAGACCTATTTTCATGCACAGGAATTTTTCCCTGCATTACTTTGTAATCCAATGTGACAGCTCAGCAGAAAGGAAACTACTTTTTAACATCTCAACCCTTCAACTCTTCTTATGTGCTTCCCTTCAGACGATTATCACCTTTCCACCTAATATTAAATTAAAAGCCTTAAACTGTGCAATTAGCATGCAACCCTCCTAACAGAATAGGCTCAAAGCTTTGTAATTGTAATTATAATTTTATTTTCAAGTTAATGAATGGCATTTTTTGAATGCCCAGTTTATAATGAGTATTTTTATGGGATAATTTTATAAAGGCAAGTATGCGACATTAAGAAATACATTACTATGCTTTTTTTGCAATTAGAGCTGTTTCTCTTTAAAGACAATTTAAGTCCCAATAAATATGCCATGTTATCGATAGTTAAAAAGACAAACAAGGTCACCTTATTTTTGATAAAGGAGGCAAGAATATACAATGGAGAAAAGACAGCCTCTTCAGTAAGTGGTGCTGGGAAAACTGGACAGCAACATGTGAAAGAGTGAAATTAGAACACTCCCTGGCACCATACATACAAATAAACTCAAAATGGATTAAAGACCTAAAGGTAAGGCCAGACACTAGAAAACTCTTGGAGGAAAACATAGGCAGAACACTACGACATAAATCACAGCAAGATCCTTTTTGACCCACCTACTAGAGAAATGGAAATAAAAACAAAAATAAACAAATGGGACCTAATGAAACTTAAAAACTTTTGCAGAGCAGAGGAAACCGTAAACAAGAGGAAAAGACAACCCTCAGAATGGGAGAAAATATTTGCAAACGAAGCAACTGACAAAGGATTAATCTCCAAAATTTACAAGCAGCTCATGCAGCTCAATATCAAAAAAACAAACAATCCAATCCACAAATGGGCAGAAGACCTAAACAGACATTTCTCCAAAGAAGATACACAGATTGCCAACAAACACATGAAATGATGCTCAACACCACTAATCATTAGAGAAATGTAAATCAAAACTACAATGAGGTATCACCTCACACCAGTCAGAATGGCCATCATCAAAAAATCTAGAAACAATAAATGCTGGAGAGGGTGTGGAGAAAAGGGAACCCTCTTGTACTGTTGGTGGGAATGTAAATTGATACAGCCACTGTGGAGAACAGTATGGAGGTTCCTTAAAAAACTAAAAATACAACTACCATACGACCCAGCAATCCCACTACTGGGCATGTACCCTGAGAAAACCATAATTCAAAAAGAGTCATGTACCACATGTTCATTGCAGCTCTATTTACAATAGCCAGGACGTGGAAGCAACCTAAGTGTCCATTGACAGATGAATGGATAAAGAACATGTGGCACATATATACAATGGAATATTATTCAGCCATAAAAAGAAATGAAATTGAGTTATTTGTGGTGAGGTGGATGGACCTAGAGTCTGTCATACAGAGTGAAAGAAGTCAGAAAGAGAAAAACAAATACTGTATGCTAACACATATATATGGAATCTAAAAAAAAAAAAAAGGTTCTGAAGAACATAGGGGCAGGACAGGAATAAAGATGCAGATGTAGAGAATGGACTTGAGGACATAGGGAGGGGGAAGGGTAAACTGGGATGAAGTGAGAGAGTGTCATGGACTTATATATACTACCAAATGTAAAATAGATCGCTAGTGGGAAGCAGCCGCATAGCACAGGGAGATCAGCTCTGTGCTTTGTGTCCAACTAGAGGGGTGGGAGGGAGAAGCAAGAGGGAGGAGATATGGGGATATATGTATATGTATAGCTGATTCACTTTGTTATAAAGCAGAAACTAACACACCATTGTAAAGCAATTATACTCCAATAAAGATGTTAAAAAATACAAACAAAATAAAACAACAAAAAATAAAAATACAAACAAACAAGCACTAAAGGATGTACACATCCTGCTTCCCAAAGCCAGAAAAATAAATGAGTTATCCAGTGTTGGAAATATGTACTTATGATCTTCGGGAATAACCTTTATATCACAAAGAGTACCTGGGGAACCTCTATTGTTCTTTATGGCCCAGTTTTCATTATCTCCATGCATTTTCAAGGACTAATTCTAACCCCTTTTACAGTCACTCAATACTACTAAGAAAAAATCTGAGACTATATCATGATAGGTATGCCATAAAAAAGTAAATTGCCACTGAGGTCTAGAATGCTGAAATTCCAAAGCTCATTTTGTCTTGGCAACTATTTTTTAAATCCATCCTGGCAAGATTGGACTCTGTCAAGTTTTTGTTTTGCAAATTCCTTTCCTCTCTCCTTTCGTTGACTCTAAGGAAATAATAAAGCTTTTCTTAAGTTCTTTAAAATATATATTGTTTTGTGCCCATTCTCTCCATTTGGCCTATTTATTCAATAATATGACCCTCAACAGCCAAACTTTATTCTTTTAAAAGAAAAGATTAAGGCTCAGAGCATTTATCAAAAAGAAAACAACAATCATGAAACATTGACATTAAACCTATTTATTGAACTATTGTAATAGCCAAAAACTAGAAACCACCTACTCATCAATAATGAACTGATGAGATAAATTAGTTTTACAGTCTGGATACTCTGTAGCTGTAAAACAGAATGTGATAAATCAAACATGCGTATATGAAGAGATCGCTAAGATATATTGTTATGTAAACAAAAATGAAAGGTACAAATTTAAAATTGTTTAAAGGCTATATACACACACGCATTTACACACACAAATACATAGCTGCATATGCAAAGGAAATTTCCGTAAGGACATAAAATATCAGTTAATAGTGGTTAAATCTGAGGAGGGGAGCCGAGTTCAAAGGTGGGACCATAGCATAGTTTTAATAGGTACCATTTTGGACATTTTAAAAATGAAGTCTATGTATTACTCTTCTAATTTAAAATTATTAAATAATGTAAATGATGGCATCTATGTTCATTTATGGTTAAAAGGACGTGATTGGTAGATGTTTAAGTAAAAATGTTGAGGGGAAAGGAGGACAGACAGAGGGAAGGGTGGCTTGTTTTTTTTCATGCAAAGAACATTGAGTACATGTGGGCAAGAAGAGAGTTGCTAGGTATAGTTTCTGGCAGTCTTAGCTGAAGACCTCCACATTCCATATTAACTTTTGGTTCTTTCATCTCTGAATGCAGATAACAGTACAAACTTAACGTGTGTTAAGAGCTTTACAACTTCTAGTGACAATTCACCTGAATTATCTAAGAGCTTTACAAGCCCTAGTGACGATTCACCTGAATTATCTCTGATTCTTAGAGGTAGGAATGTGGAGGACTGAGAAATAAATGATTTGACTAGTTACCTGAACTTGGGTGAATTAACTCTTTCAAAACTTAGTTTTCTCAGAAGGATGAAATTGGCAAGAAATGGCAGAGCTAAACTTGAATCTTAATTTAGGATACTGTTTACTGCTGCTTTAAAAGCAAGATGATGTGCATTTTTCTTTTTCTTTTCTTTTTTTTTTTAAAAACCAGTAATGGTGTAGGGTTAAAGACAAGATGAAATCCATTTTCTTCTGTTTCCTACCTGGCACAAACTTATTTTATCCCCAAACCAGAACCTGGATTATAGATTCTATTTTTAACTCTTTTGTTGTTATTATTCAGATTCTTATAAATTTAAGAGACATAAACTTTAAAAAAAGAATTGGCCAAATTTAGTGAAAGGCTTATAATAGGCATTATTAAAGGATTTTTTTGTTTTATCCCCAATTATTCTAAATCAGTGGTTTATGGGGGGGGTGATTTTGTCCCCAAGGTAATATTTGACAATGTATGGAAACATTTCTAGTTGTCACAACTGGGGGAAGTGTTCCTAGCATCTAGTGGATAGTAGTCAAGGATGCTGCTAATCTTCTTAAAATGTACAGGACAGCTCCTACATCAAAGAGTTATCTGGCCCTAGATGTCCATAGTACTGAGACTGAGAAACCACACTCTAAACGCTGGGCTTTTCTACCTTATTTACAAACAGGTTAAAAAAAAAAAAAGGATTCTGTATATATTGTGATGTAGCAAGGAAGTAAGTTTAGATGGAGAGAAGAGGATAACCAGGGCCCAAGGCTGTGGGTCACTCCAAAGTTAAGTCATGGAGAAGAGGAAGAAACAGCAAATGAGGATGAGGCTGGGGGGAAAAGCAAAGTGTGGTGATCTGGAAGCCTGTGGTAACAAGTGTGTCAGAAAACACAGTGGCATCGACTTACTCGAATGCTGTTAATAGGTCAAGTAATCCATTCTCCATGGAGGTTTATATTTAAACAAAGGGTCTGAGAAATTAACCTCATTGAAATTAACAACAGAAAAGGCTTGAGGTCCTCATTCATCTTCATATTTGAATTTTTGAAGATGTGGCCAGAAAAAGTGGTATTTACAGGGATCACAGGAGGGCTCTTTGAGGGACTACGTGAGGGGAGGGGGCTTTCGTGTCCCTCAAAGTATACTTCTTAGGCTACTTTAGAGTCCACAAAGTTAGGCTTGTAAACAAGCAAGCGAATAAATCCTATTTTGGACCCCTCCCCACGCCCCACCACAGCTTGCAGAGTGCCACCATATCCTCCTAGCAAGGTTAGTGATTCTTGTCTCCAGGCCCCCACCCAGTCTTTCTATCCATAGATAAAGTTTTTAGGAACAGAGTTCTCAGAACCAGCTTCAGGAACTTTCCCTCTGTGACTCCTGTTATGCCAACTTCCACACTTGGCCAAGCCTGTGGGTCAGTGCAACAGGGCTGAGATACAGAGCCACCTGGAACACTATGACATTGGAGCAGCTTCAAGCCACATTAATGCTCTTTGTAACAGGGAAATATTGCAGGAAAGCAGGAGAGAGAGAGAGAGAGAGAGAGAGAGAGAGAGAGAGAGAGAGAGAGAGAGAGAGAGAGAGAGAGAGATCAGAGAAAAGAGCCACAGATCTAGATATTGTCACATACTCTGTGGTGTGGGAGAATATTCCATGTCACATCAGTTCTCTTGAAACCAGAAAGGTTTTTACAACTCCAAGAGCTTGTATGGCTCGCATAAACCAACTCCTTCATTTTATGGATGAAGGATTTTGAGGCAGAGAGGTTAAATAACTTGGCTTAAATTAAGTGACAGTGGGATTCTGTCCCATTCCAGTCAATGGATGAACATGATATTGGCAAGTTTCAAGATGTTAAAAATCACCATAATTATCAACCAGAGTAAAACTTAGAGGAAGGGGAAAAGTTGATGTCAAATAAGAGACAGCAGATGGCTCCAAAGCCTCCTCCTTCCCACACTGATGCTGGATTTAAGGCATGGAAAGCTTTTGCTACCCAGGAAAGAGAGTATGATCCTCCACTGGGCATTGATAGACTCTGAAATACAAAAGAGGCAGCTTTGAGTCTCCTCCTTTCAGAAGAATATGAGTGGTGGCTGAAGATATTTTTTTTTTTTTTTTTTTGTGGTATGTGGGCCTCCCTGTTGTGGCCTCTCCTGTTGTGGAGCACAGGCTCCGGACGCTCAGGCTCAGCGGCCATGGCTCACGGGCCCAGCCGCTCCGCGGCATGTGGGATCTTCCCAGACCGGGGCACGAACCCGTGTCCCCTGCATCGGCAGGCGGATTCTCAACCACTGCGCCACCAGGGAAGCCCTGAAGATATTTTTAAATGCAAATTCTCTTGTACTTTCACCACAGTGATGATAAATGGGAAGCAGGATGCATGAGTGACTTTGAAAAGACGTATGTCAGGAAGTAAGCTCGAGTTGTGAGAGAATATAGAATAGGAAATATTCTGGACCATTTTCCTTTTTTAAGAGAACAAATAGAAATGGTAGAAAATCATAGTGGATTACCTTAGTTTTACATTTTTATTATTTTATTTTTTTTGCCCCTACAATGGCAGCCCTAGTTTGACACCGTGGAGTACCACTACACTCCTGCTAACTATGAATTTAATATTTGCAAGTACAGGTTAGAGGCAGGAAGTGAATTAATGTCTAAATGAGTAAAATTTCACATATTCTAAATCTTATGGTGTTGGTTTTCTGCAACCTTATTCTTGTGGGTTTTGTTTTTTTACACTGATTATTTCTTTAGTAATGCACGCTTTTTGCAGAGTGAAAACACAAGCAAAAACCCCACTGCCTCATATAATCTTCTCCATAACACTGTATTCTAAAATGTATTAAACTAATGCTGCAAATAAAAGAAATTGATACTCAGAGGGATTAAATATCACATATATCCATGAAGTTAGCAATTAAAAGCCTATTGACGACATATCAAATGTTCTTTCCAAATCAATACTACCCCTAGGGCTTGCTCTACACTCACTGTCCTCAAAGTTTAGTATACATAAGAACCAAGAAGGAACACGTTAAATATCCAGATTTCTGGGCCCTTCCCTGGAGACTGATTCTCTTACTTGGATAGATCCCCAAAATCTACATTGTTGATAGGCATCCCCTCTCCATAATACAAGAACCTCAAGATCATCTTAGAGTTTCAAGTTCAGAATTTCTTTTCATGAAGAGTCATGTCAACATGATTTCTAATAAATGGAAATGGGAAGCTTGTTTTTTAGGGAATAAAATTTAAAGAGTGGTAGGAATAGTGTTCACCAAGAGCGAATTGGAACAGAGACCAGTGTCATAGCAAAAAAGAAAAATGCAGGTGCCTTAGAGTCATCCATGAAGGGATACTTTCCCAAACTGGATTTTACAACATAAAGAATATTTTAGTTGAAAATATTTTTGACCAAGGAAAATTAATGTGCATAGAAGAAATGTGCAAATAGTAGGATTTAGAAGAATAGGATGACCCTTTTATAGCCACAGATAGAAATGACACTTGGCTGAATTGGTCCCTATCTCACTGCTGCCATTAGAAACCATGAATATGCAGATATCCAGGAAGGGTCCTTTTACATGTCCTAAGAATTCATTTGTACTAAGGGTTTTCTTAGGATAGCTCTCTAGACCTCTAGAGACGGCAAGCTTTCCTTTAGTTTAGTGAGATCAGAACCCACTAACATCACATCAAAGCTTCTTTAATGGTTAAAGAGAATAAATCCACCCAGAAAGACATACCAAATCTATTTCATGCACAACAATGACACATGAAGATGAACGGACAGTGCAGTGTACAGAAATTCTCTGGTCACTGTTTTCTCCCAGCTGGCTTCTAGGTTGGGCAGTTTAAGACCAAAGGGTAAAAATGGTGCTGAAAGGATGTCTACTGCCAGTCCTTAACTCATTTAAAAAAAAAAATTCTGGGGCTTCCCTGGTGGCGCAGTGGTTGAGAGTCCGCCTGCCGATGCAGGGGACACGGGTTCGTGCCCCGGTCCGGGAAGATCCCACGTGCCGCGGAGCGGCTGGGCCCGTGAGCCATGGCCGCTGCTGCGCCTGCGCGTCCGGAGCCTGTGCTCCGCGCCGGGAGAGGCCGCGACAGTGAGAGGCCCGCGTACCGCAACCCGCCCCCGCACCAAAAAAAAAAAAAAAAAAAAAAAAAAAAAAAAATTCTGAGCTTTTTGGCATACTATACATTTATTTTATTTCAACTTAAGGATGACTAACTGTTCACATTGATTCAAGACTCAAGGGACAAGTTTAATAAGGAACCGATCCTTTCAGGATGTTGTGAGTAGGACAATGCCTTTTACCAAACAGACACCAGTGATCAAAAATACTTTTGGTGGCTGACTAATGAAAAGCATTAATCAACAAAAGCCATAGTCCATGGTCCAGTGTGTTAGAAGGAAAGAGGGAAAGGAGGGAGAGAGGCAAGAAAGAAAAGAACAAAAGGAAAAAAACAGTGCAAAACATTACATGTAGCTGAGGTGCATTAATAGACCTTGTGAGAAACGTGTTTTTCAGTGAGTACAGTTTGTCAGACGTTATAAAATGTGAGTCTCCTTCCCCTCCACTTCCCCCACCTCCCTCACTGATAATGGACCACACGATATTTTAAGCAACAAGAATGACTTCGAAAAGATAACTACACTGATAGTTACACATGCCTTCACAATCCTATGCACGCACACGAGCACGCGCACATAAAGAATCCACATTTTTACTTATCAGGAGTAAATGTTTTCCATTAACAAAATTGTGAAACCTAAGTTGGAAACAAAGCTCATCGTGGACTAAATATAACATTATAAGAAAATCCGTGAACAGGAGTTCTCAAGTTTTCACTCATACAAATATACTGTAAAGTTCCATGAGCAAACTGCAGCTGGCAGAAGCACTTATTTCATGTAGACTTAATATTTTATAGCAATTCCTTCTCAAACTTAAGATGCCAAAGAATTTGAGTGTTTGTTAAAAATGCAATTTTATGACCCCACCCTGGTGGACTTAATTATAATTTCTAGGGATGAGGGTGAAAAACTGCATACTTAACCTCTACTCCTGGGGATGCAGGTTGTTATGGGCCTCAGTGTGAGAAACACATCTATTGTATGCCCCGCTCCTGTGCCCAGCCACTTCCCACCGTGACACCAGCCTTGGACTGGATAATCCAATTCAATTGGATTATCCAACTGAACTCCTACAGCATGATACCTTTCATTGTGGGGGATAGAAGGCTGGAAAATCTAGAGAGCGCTTAGAAATGATGGGATGAATAGATTCTGAAAAGATTTCCTGCAAGAGATTACATTCAATTTGGATCTAGAAAGATGGTAGAGTTATCTTAGGCAAGGCACGAAAGTGTAAAAGTGCTTTTCTTTAAAAATTTAGAATTTATTATAAAAATGATAAGCTCCTTTATCTTTTCAGCTGGAGGACCAAGCAATGCTTATAGCACATAAGAAAAGGTCAATACACATTAGTTGATTTAGTAAATATGATCACCACAACAAAGTAAATCTATGAAAAAAATTCAGTCACAATCCCACTACCTTCACAAACCTTTCTGTTGCTGTTGATGCTGTTGTTAGTGTTTTGATTTTCATTTCACATTCTTATCTATTTCTTATCTGTACACACACATAATTTTAAATAGTTGAAATGATACAGCAAAGAAAGCCATAAACAAAACAAAAAGACAACCCACAGAATGGGAGAAAATATTTGCAAACGAAGAGACCGACAAGGGATTAATCTTCAAAATATACAAACAGTTCATGAAGCTCAGTATCCAAAAAACAACCCAATCAAAAAAATGGGCAGAAGATCTAAATAGACATTTCTCCAAAGAAGACATACAGATGGCCAAGAGGCACATGAAAAGATGCTCAACATCACTAATTATTAGAGAAATGCAAATCAAAACGATAATGAGGTATCAACTCACACCAGTCATAATGGCCATCATCAAAAAAATCTACACACAATAAATGTTGGAGAGGGTGTGGAGAAAAGGGAACCCTCTTGCACTTTTGGTGGGAATGTAAACTGATACAGCCACTATGGAGAACAGTATGGAATTTCCTTAAAACACTAAACATAGAGCTAACATATGGCCCAGCACTCCCATTCCTGGGCATACATCCAGAGAAAACCATAATTTGAAAAGATACATGCACCCCAATGTTTATTGCAGCACCCTTTACGATAGCCAGGACATGGAAGCAACTTAAATGTCCAATGACAGATGAATGGAAAAGAAGGTGTGGTACATATATACAATGGAATATTACTCAGCCATAACAAAAGATTGAAAGAATGCCATTTGCAGTGACAGGGATGGACCTAGAGATTGTCATACTGAGTGAAGTAAGTCAGACTCAGAACGACAAATGTCATATGATATTGCTTATATGTGGAATCTAAAAAATTGGTACAAATGAACTTATCTATAAAACAGAAACAGTCACAAATGTAGAAAACAAATGTATGGTTACCAAGGGGGAAATGCCAGATTAATTGGGAGACTGAGATTGACATATACACATTACTATATATAAAATAGATAACTAATAAGAACCTACTGTATACCAAGGGGAACTCTATTCAATACTCTGTAATGACCTATATGGGAAAAGAATGTAAAAAAGAGTAGATATATGCATAACCGATTCATTTTGCTGTACAGCAGAAACTAACACAACACTGTAAATCAACTTTACTCCAATAACAATTAATTTAAGAAATAGCTGCAATAATAAAGATATAGTTTTATAATTTAATAAAATAGCATATACATTTTCCATCTTGACCTAGAACATCATTATTATCATTCTAATGGCAATACAGTAGACAAACTGGTGTGTTATAATCACATAATTATTTTGAATTTTTTTGGATAATGCATTCATTTCTATTTTGTATTTCTGCTATTGTAAATAACACCTTTCTTCCTTTGTATTTTTTTTTTATAAGATAAATTCCCCAAAGTGGGATTACTGGTCTAAAGACATAAGTGTTTTTATAGATCTCAAAACAATCTGCCAAAGCACTTTTCAAAGACTTGTTCTAATTTTCACATTGTCTCCAGCATGCTATGTTCCATTACATCTTCACTGGTGTGAACATGTTGCCTTTTCTATCTGGAGATGCCCTTTTTCCATTTAAAAAAAAATTCTGGTAAACTCCTACACATTGTTTTATATCAAGCTCAAGTGCTACCCTTCCTTGCAGGCTTCTCAAAGTCCCTAGGCAGAGTTAGTCATGATTTCCATCATGTTCCCATAGTACTTTGTAATAATACCATTTTTAGCACTTAAATAATTCTGTTTGTTGTAGTTGTTTGTATATTTCTTTTTCTTTTTCCTGGATTATTAGCAACTGTAAAGTTGGACCCCTGCCCACTTCATCCTTAGAGCCTCTGGTACAGGGCCTAGCATATAGTAGACATTCAATAAATGTTTGTTAAGTGAATGAGGAATGAACGAATGAATAAATGAATGTGTTGACATGTTGCACACCCAATCCTCTTGCTGTATCTCTGGGTAAAATGACTTCTTTCACCAACTCTATTATAGGCCACCTAGTCCTAGGAACATTTGTATTTTTGTAATATTTACATATTTTTTTACATTTGTATATTTTGTAGCTCTATATTTTTACTGATCTACTTTCAGGTCTTGGTGGCACAGTTCTGTGACTTGTTGTGAATTAATTCTCTGAATCCTTTTGATAATGACTTCTGGGTACACCAGAGTCAGAAAATGTGTCTTTCCAGTTCAAAAAGAAGCACCTTTTATGAATAAATGTTAGGACTAGTGAACAGGATTATAAATCTACCTGTGGAGACTATAGCATGTACATGGCCCCACTGTAGAGAGAATGAAAATTTAAAAATAATCACTGATACTGAATTATTTAATAATATATAATCAATAATTATTCTTATATATCACTTTATGCATTTTGACACACTTTGACATACACACTCTCACCTTATCCTTACCAAAACCTGGTAAGAAATGCAGACAAAGCAAGTATATCACATTTAAAATTTGGAAGATAAGGAATCTAAAGCACAGAATCATGGTTAGGAAGTATAAAAAGCAGGGCCAGTACTCACATATTTTGAATCACATTTTAGCCCTCATTCTAATAAACTCATGAGACCCCACTGAATTTTGTTAATTAACCAAATTGAGAAAATGAGCTTTTAAACAGTATAAACTAGACTGGTGATTGAAAAACAAACAGGCAAACAAACAAGTAAAAACTGCTGGCAACAGAAACATTTGTTCCAAAAGAATACTTAAAAATAATTCCATATGCAAAACAAATAATATCAAGAGGATTCTTATTGAAGTTGGTGGCAGATGGAGGGGGCTGCTTTCCCTCCTACCTGGTGGTGTACTTTCTATAATTTACACTCAGGAAAGCATCATAGTGGACCATTCATTCACTCAGTCATTCAACTAATACATATTATGGCCTAACTAGGTATGAACAACTATGGGTAATACAAATATATATATATATATATATATATATATATATATATATATATATATGGCAGCGTCCTTCTCCAAGACCATGCATATACACACCTACATTCTATCTCTCTTTCTTCTTCTCCCTTTATCTCTCTCTAACACAGTATACTATAAATGCCACAGAAATTATATTACATAGTAAACATTCTGAAACTTCAGGGACAAAAGATAACTTCTAGGTCCATACCCTGTTCTGAGTTCCAGATGTCCATGTAAGGAACAAAATGAAGGGATACAGATTTTGTTTCTTATTTTGTGACTTTGTATAAGCCATTTAATCTGCCTAAGCTGATGTGTCCTTGTCTGTGAAATAAAGGAACTGAATCACTTTTGCTAATCAAATGCATGTGCTATGTGACCACAGGGGAGAGGATAATTCAGTGGTAAGAGCACAGGCAGTGAGATCAGACAGATCTGGTTTCATGACCTAAGCTTGGGGCTTAGATCAGCTGGTTAGCACAAACTTCCTAAATCCCAGCTTCTTCATCCATAAAATGAGAATAATGGCAACACATACCTTTTGAAATTTCCCATAAGGTATAAGTGAGATAATATATAACACTTAGCAGAAAAACTGGCACATATTCAATGGTCAATAAATAGTAATAATCACGAACTATTAACATGAAAAAGTTGCTGCTAAGTGCACACAATGTTTCAGTTCTACGCTTCTACATAATTTATTTTTGACACAGGCTCACTCACTGTAGAAGCAATTAGTGTTCTATATTAAATAAAGGTCAAAAACTTTGGCCAGGTAAATGCATACTTAGAAACTTTCAAACTAGGTATAGATTCATGCAAAGCCTTGGCAAGATGCTACGTTTCATTTTGCAATGTGCTAGATTTTGCGGTACTCTTTGGAAAAGGCTAGGCGTTTTTTCAGTTGTCATTTGTATGTGACCTCCAGTTCGATCAATCAAAAACAGTTAAGTCATTAGTGTGCTCTGAGTTTAGTCACTTCCATAAATGCTGCATTAGTTGCCTTAGAGATTCTCAACTTCATTTCAACTGTGACAAGCATGATGAATGGAGTTCACAAGCATGACACACTCCCAGGCACATTCCCAGCAAGCTGGCTACAAACTCATCCTTTCTCTTTCACGTAAGAAGGCATATGGGGATGCGAATGCGTTAGAGAGATATTATCATAGACAATCTTGAATCTACTCTGCTGATTATTTAAGACAAACAAAAAACTTAATTATTCACTCATTTTGGAAGGTAAACCATAATTATTAACATTACTTAAAACATACTTCACATCTGATCGGGACATATCAATATGTAAGAAATTATGGTACAGAATCACCCCATGGCATGACCCAAGGATATGTGCTTGATGTGTGGGAAAATCAAAAGCCCAGTCACTGAAGAAAATGCATTATGAAAGAAGAAGAAGATCTAGTATCACAAACTATGTGAAGTTTGAAAAGACATTTACTTAATATCCTGCTACTTGGATTTTAGTGTGGTGATAAATTGTCTAGAACCTCAGAAGAGGCAGGACACATATGTATATTATTAGTAATCTTGCATTTCTCTAAAACAGCAATTCTTAAATTTTTTAGTTTCAAGGAACATTTCACTCTTAAAAATTACTAAAGACTACAAACATCTTTTGTTTATAGAGATTGTATCTATCGATATATACTCTATTAGAAATTAAAAGTGAAAACTGTTAAATATTTATTAATTCATTTAAAAATAACAACAGTAAATCTATTATATGTTAACATAAAACATACATTTTAAAAAATAGCTATTTTTAAAAACAAAAATTTTTGAAGAACACAACATTGCTTTACATTTTTGCAAATATTTTAAATATTCAGTTTAATACAAGACATTTTGGTGCTAATATCTGTTTCTGCATTCAATCTGTTGCAAAATTACATGTCATTTAGTCTCTGAAAAACTCCACTGTACTCTTGTGGAAAAAATGAGAATAAAAAGGCAAATAAAATCTTAGTATTATTATGAAAATAGTTTTGACTTCACTGAAAAGGTCTCAGAGATTCCCCCCTCCTCCACTCATGCCCCAAGGTTTTGAGAATCACTGCTGTAAAGTTTCTATAATATTTAGAAACTACATTCATTATTATTTTTTGGTATGCTATTATTATCTTCAGTACACCTATGTACTATTCTTATTTCTCTATTTGAAAGCTTCCTGATGGAGAAGACCATGTCTCACAAATCTTAGGCATCATTTACAGCATGGTAGGCCTGCCTAGAACCATAGTATAGCATCAATATATAATATGTGATTAATTGATCTACTGATTGATTAAAATTCATGATGTCTTATGGTTCCTTTGATGACCTTTAAACTATTTACTGTAGTAACATTTGTACAGTTCATCAAATTTTGAGCCCATTTCGTCAACATTCTACTTAAGTAGAAGGAGAAGCTAATTGTATCTGAAATTATTACAGATGAGACAAAGGGGTTTTTTTCCCCCCTTAGGAAGCACCTGTGAATTTTGGAAGAGAAATATGAGATGAGAAGCTAGAATTCTATAATTCTAGGGATGTCATTATTACACTTTTTCCCCATAAAATTGCTCTGATGCATCAGGCAGATGATATTTCAAGGTCCAATTAATTTGTGTATTTAGTTGTAGTTTCATAATTACAAAACAATTGAAAGCTAATAACATGGAAGGAAATGGCAGTTTGAATTAATTAAAAGCTAGAGTTTCATACGTCTATGAATGGGGAAAAAAGCAACAAATATCATTAGTATTTTTATTTATTCTACTTCAAAATCAGATCCTTTGAGAGACACCTACATAGTAACTCAGAAATGAAATATTTCTACATTTATCCCTGCTGAATCCTTGCACAGTGGGATGGTTGGCAAAATATATATTAAAGAATGAAACAGCCCTCCTAAATTAAAGGCTTTATTACATAATAAATAATTTCTCTGACTCTTACAAAATGGTTCTTTTATCTTCAAATCTGTGAAAACCCACAGAAAGAGACTTAGTCCCTGCCATTGCATTGGTAAGCAGATAACTGTTTTGACTATTCTGTCATAAAGGGAGTATATACTAAAAAAAGGCTCTTCCCTGCTCAAATCTGGGTAGATAAACAAAATAGCTGCTAGATTGGGATTCATAGGACAGCAGGTATGCTAGTCTAGTTGTCTTCTGCTTTCAGAGGAAGTCTACATTTTGTAAACTCATGGCTGAATCACAAATCATAAGGCCTCAAGGCTCAGTGGCTCAGTAAACACAGTTCTCTTAGGTATTTCGTCTTAAACTGATTTGCTTGTGACCCACATAGGTAGAAAAGGAGCCCCAAATCCTGCCTATCCTACCTGTGAACACTTACAATGGACTGAAGTGTCACTGTACAAATATATTTGGGAAGCCAGGGATGGGGGGAGATTTATGGGTGATTAATATTTGAACTGTAAAACAAATGTCTGAAATTCTTACTGACAAATGTTAGTTGATGCAATTATGTGTCATTCAACAGAGTTAATCAAGAAACTCAAATAAACTAAATTGTAAATGTTGAAACTAAACTCATAACAGATTTTTTTTTTTTTTTTTTTTTTTTTGTCGGTACGCGGGCCTCTCACTGCTGTGGCCTCTCCCGTTGTGGAGCACAGGCTCCGGACACGCAGGCTCAGGAGCCATGGCTCACGGGCCCAGCCGCTCCGCGGCACGTGGGATCTTCCTGGACAGGGCACGAACCCGTGTCCCCTGCATCGGCAGGCGGACTCTCAACCACTGCACCACCCTGGAAGCCCCATAACAGATTAATTTAAAAAGCAAAACTGTTACCAGATGAAAACAACACGCAACACAAGTCAGGTAGGAACTCCTACTACCCATTCACATGCATGTGCAGTGGGAGCTTGGAAATATTGCCCAGCAAAATATGGCAGCCTGACTCTAGCTTTATTCAGTTTGAATTTTGAGTAAGTGTAATTGTATGCTATTTTTAGCTTATAAATGCTAAGGTTGTTTAATTCTTAATAATCTCATAGGTAGCCCTTAATTGTATTGTGAAAATCTAAGTTCAATGGCTTGTGTGCCATTAGCCTATGAAAAGCAAATGAAGGATGTACATTTCTGGTTCAGGTCACAATCCAACAAGTGGAACCTTGGGGTCTTTGGGCCAAGGATTTGTATGTGAAAATCAATGCTCTAAGGTTTATTAAATCTCCATATAAAAAAATCAAGTCATTCAACAAATATGTGTTGGGTCTACTAAATTGCAAACCTAGTTAAGACTCTGGATACAGCAGTGAACAAGACAAGGCCCTGCTCTAGTCCATCTTCTAGTTAGAAAGTCAGAAAACCAACAGCCAACCAATGCACCACTGTCAGTGCCCTCCAGCCAGATATCACTAGGAACACGCCTTCAGTTGAACAAGTTGGGTTTATTAATTTTTATAGCAAGACAGAACACACATCATAGGGAACCATGAAGCATCTCAGTAAGAAGGTGTTAGAAAAGACTTATTAAAGAGTTTGGGCTTGTATTAGTCAACTTGGGGCAAGGTTAAGAAAGCATGGCGTTGCTCTGGATTGGATGCTATCAGGAAGTAGAGGTAATTCTACAATTGACTGGGTATCTAAATAAATCTTATCTATAGCAAGAGTAGACTAGAGTCAGGATAGACCTGTGATTGGTAGATAAGTGGTAGTCAATCATTTTAACTAAAAGATGGTTTGACATTTTGTAGGTTACACAGTGACCTTGATTTTAACTGTTTTTAAACAAAATAATAATGTGGCTTTGTTTTGTTCCGCTTGCTTACGGTCTCAGAGTGACCTGCCTCATGTTGGTATTCTGTGAGATAGTTTCTGTCCAACAGGCAAAAACCATGATCTTTCCGTGAGCTCCAGGACAGCTTCTAATGATATTCAGGCCTCACTGTGTGGATTAAGCCAGTTCCCAGATTTCACGGACTGCTCTTCTCTTCCAAGCATCCAACCACAGAAGCAATAAATAAACAACAACACAGACAAAAATCAAAGGGTGATAGAACAGAGTAAAAGGGAGGGCCCTTTATATTGGGTGTTTGTGGAAAGGCTCTTGGACTTGAACAAGCAAAAGAAGCCAAATTGTGACTACCTTTGGGGAGAGTGTAAACGTTCTAGGGAACAACTATGCCAAGGCCCTAAGGTTGAAAAGTGTTTGAAGTGTTTGAGGGATGAAAGACAGATAGTTTGACCCAAGAATGGTCAGTGAGGAAGAAAGAAGGCAGGAGAGAGTCAGATGGGAGCTTTGTAGTCTAGGTAGGGGACTGAGTCTTTATTCTAAGTGTGATGGGAAATCATTGGAAGTCTGAATAATGACATAGTTTTACATACATATTTAAAAGATCCTCCTGTATGATCAATGAAGAATGTGTTATGGGGGTTGAAGAGCAGATGAGAAGCAGAGAAATGAGTTAAGAGGTTTTGCCGTGTAGGCAGGAGATGACAGAGGTTTGCCCCAGGGTGGTGGTGGTAGAGATGAGTAGAAGGGACTATTTTGAAGTCAGTGTTGTGGGGCTTACTGGTGGGTTAATTTGGGGGGTAAGGAGGAGGGAGGAATAAACGGAGGATACTTTTACTAGTTATTGGGTTCTTAATGTCAGCGATAATCGTATTCACAATATCATTCCTAATTCCTGATTCACAGAAGGCACTGGATACTGAATGAAAGAATCCATGTTGTCAGGAATGTTAGCACAAGTAGCAAGCTTCAAAACTGTACACATTTATTAACTTAACAATTGAGATTTGGTTCCTAATTCTCTCTATGGGCTTGCAGATAACTCAGTGGTAACAAAGTACAAGATAAACGCCAGTCTGGACAAAACAACTCAATCAAGGTAGTATTGCTATAAATAAGTACTAAGTAAATGTCTCCTATCTACTTAGTAAAAACATGCAGAAAAGAAGTCTAAAATAAATAGATTTGGAGAACTTTAAAAAAAATAAACAGGAAAAAAATGGGTGATGACTTGTAGCAGATAAAAATCCCAAAGATTCTGAATTTTGTCTCTAAACGTCTTTGATAAGATATTTAACTACCTCCTTAACTCAAGGGAATGATACATTGGCTTATCTGGAAGGAGTATTAGAAGAATTGGCTGTCATATTTGCTGCCTCGTGTCAACCTTTGAAAGTCACAGGCCCATCAGATGGCCTTATCAAATTTTCCTGCCCTGAACCCAGAGAGAACTATCCGCAGGAACACACAGAAGCTGGGTAATGAAGTACGGGCAGTAAACCACTCCTTCTCCAGAATCACACTGGGGCGCCTTCCTTTCCTCTCGTAAGAGGAGTCCCTCGGGAAGCAGTAAGGAAGAATAGTATGAGAGTTCTCCTCATTATTGCCTATGGAGGCACATGGTTGGAGCCCAGACTTTCTTTCCAACGGGATGATGACTCCAGCAGAGGAGCTGCTGCCTCTACGGCATGTTTTCTTATTTTGGAATCCTACAGTTCACAATTTTATTATGTGTAAGCAGAATAGGGTGTGGAGTATAAGCAGGAAGTTTCTCTCTCTCTTTGTCTACTGATATGTTTAAAGCAGTATGACCAATAAAAAGACAAAAAAAAACAGTCTGTTTAAGTTTGGGAATGTTCTTGTAAAGCACTAGAGGGATAGCTTCAATCCACAGATAACATGGCACCTAGCATACTACCAGATTATCCAAAATGTACTGCGCAAAATTTATTTTAGAATCCATTTTCTGCATGTTTCTACTAAGTAGGTAGGAGACATTTACTTAGTACTCGTTTATGACAATACTACCTTGACTGAGTTGTTCTGTCCAAATGGGGTTATTTTGTACTCTGTTACCAGTGAGTTACCTACAATTTGACACTTTACTTTGGAAGGTTACTTAAACTACAATGGTGAGAGTTGGGGGAAAATACAAATATCTCAGAGGTCATGTGGTCACAACCTGCTATGGGGACACCATGTAAAATCATCATAGCTAAGGCAACTGCTTCAAGAAACCAAAGATAGAATGTGGTCATTCTACGGCCCAGAGGCAACCTCACAACCATTAAAATGACTCCCTGGGTCAGCCATGCTCACTCACTCTCATTCGAAACAATTATGTGATGATATGGCAAAATACAAAGTACTCTGCTTCGTGTACAGCAGAAGATGAGAGCGAATTTCTAGACGTTAATAAACCGGTTAGCGGTTTTCTTTCACTCTGCTCATAGCACCCTGGTAAAATCACTGAAGTGTGAAAAACAGGATTCTGTCACACCAGTGCCTCACATCCAACGCTGCAAGAGAATGAAATATTGACATATTTAGGTGTAGTTCTCCTAATTTCACCCAACTCAAAGCAATGACTGAACGTTCCTGGGTAACATGAAAACACCTGGAGAAAGGAGAGAAAATGATCTTTCTTTCCAATCTCCTTCGTACCTTTGGATTTCTTATAGCTAAGGATACACATTTCTTGCAGTGATTGAAGAGGGTGGTAACATCTGTCAAATCAGTGAAGTCAAGACATGAAACTCATTTTTAAGATCTCAGTAAAGGATAAAAATGAGAGAAAGATAACTTATAATTTCTGTCAATTAGATATGCAGGAATAACTAAGGGAAATGAGCGCTTAAAAAAAAAAGAAAACCCCTTTCTTTGACTTTTTAAAAATTGAATTACTGCATTTCAGTAATATTGTCATTTGTAATTATAAGAGTGTTGAAACTTTATTTCCCCTTTTCTGAGTCCTAAGTTTGTCTTCTGAGAGAAAATAAAATCTTTTAAATGTAATCATATATTTTAAAAAGCAGTAAAGCCTAGTACTTTTCGTAATATTTTCAACAATCAATATACCTGAAAAAAAAAAGAAAGAAAACAACGTATATGTCAAGTATGGACAGCACCATGCTGGACAGTTAAAAAAATATTTAGAGAGCCTGAGTGCATGCCCCTCGGGTCTCATGACTCTGCCAAAATTATGGGGTGATTTCTGGAAATTCATTAAACCTTTCAAAACATATTTACTGGGCATCCACAGTGGGCAATGATCTGTGCAGGGAGCTGGAGGTGGGATGGAGGTGAGCATGATGTACATGGATAAATGAGATGCAGAATATGCCCTTAAGGACCTCACAGTCAAGGGAAGAAGACATATTGGTTTTCACCTTGTACTAAAATCATTTGTGTATGAGTCATAAAAAGTAGAGGTAAGTATTATGGAATTTCAGAGGAAGAAATTACTTCTTATAAGGGGAGAGCAGCGAGGAATTTTAGAAGTAGATATAACTTCCTTTGCTTGGAAAAGTGGGAAGTGTTTGGACATGTACAGGAAGTGAAAGGATATTTTCCTGTAAGCAAGAACAGCATGAGTAAAGACATGGAGAAAGAAAGCATGGTGGACCAATAAATTGTTCTCTTCACCTGAACTGAGGGGAAGATTAAGTGGAAAGACAGACTGGGGATTTATAGTAAATGGTAAACTAAACAATGGCCACCTAAGGATGTCCACTTCTTAATCCCTGGAATTTGTAAATATGTTACCTTACTTGGCAAAAAAGACTTTGCAGATGTGATTAAGAATCTTGAGTTGAAGAGATTATTCTGGATTATTTGGGTGGGCTCAAGGTAATCATAAATGTCTTAATAAGTGAAAGAAGGATAGTTGAGGTCAGCGGTAATGTGATGAGGGAAGCAGAGGTCAGAGTGATGCATAGAAGGGGCTGTGAAACAAGGAATGCAGGTAGCTTCCAGAAATTGCAAAAAGCAAGGCAACAGCTTCTCTGCTAGAGCCTCCAGAAGGAATGCAGCCTCACCAACCCATTTTAGACATCTCACTTATAGAATGGTAAGATAATAAATTTGTGTTGTCTTAAGCCACTATGTGGTAATTTGTTACAGCAGCAACAGGAAACTAATACAGAATGGAATACTTTGAATATACTATGTCATAGTATCAATGATGATTCATGGTGGTCCTGCAACTTTTACTCACTGTTTGATTATGACACTTACATTGTATTTTTAGTTCTTAAAATATATATTTACCTGTCTATCTTGCTTGCGTTACCAAGAGGATAAAAGTGTTTTAACAAAATAGAGAAAACCCATAAAGAGAAAAAGATTTGAGAGCAAGACGCTGAATTCCTTTATGAACACAGTACATTTGAAATGTCACTGGGTTAACATGGTGGGTGGACAGTTAGAAATAGAAATTCATGCCTTCTACTTAGAGATGAAGGTGCATAACTCTCAGAAGCAATTACTAAAACTTATTATTATAGCTCATAAAATAGACTCACTGAAATGTGGCTATTGACCATTGAGAAAATTTAAGTGGTATGTATTCATAAGAAGGGAATTATTTAATCAGGATATTTTGACACAGGTTGTTGGAAGAAGTGATTTTATAGTATTATTAGCTAAAATGCCATCATTTAACTAGCTTGTGATTGTGTATAAGCAAAGCATAAGGCAACCGACTATAGATGAACTCACAGATGGAGGAAAAGACCTTCTAAAGAGAAGTACCTCACCCATAAGTTGCCTGATTTCTAAAATATCTTTAACAGGACATTACTCCGTTGCCTATTTCAAATCTTGGGTTGGCCCAAATTACCACCACTTCAGGGATTTTATAAAATGCTGCTGCATTGCTTTTGCAAAAAGACCGCCTGGTCAGCAGAGTGGGATGACCTCTATAAACAGAAAGGCTGTGATGTTTAGCCATCAAGCAGAAATTTCAGGGGCAACAGGACACTGCAGCCTCCATGCTTCTGCCCAAAGTGCAAACGACACAGGTCAACCAAATAAGTAAAAGTAGGGAAGGACTAAAACCTTTAGCTGCCCTAAACTCTGAAAAGATGATGGTATGTCCCTCCCCAAGCCAGGGTCCAATACAACTCCAAAAAACTATATTCACATGCTATTTTATAAATGGTGACTCTGAGTTTAACCAAATATTTTATGATCAGTGACCCCGACACTGTGTAAAAGGAGGAAGAACTTTACCACATGTAATTTTTATATACACACCCACATTTTTTAAATTGTAAAATATGTGTAATAGATTCTCTGCAAATCATTTCCCACAATGTGTACTGGGTTGCTTTTTTTTTTTTTTTTGCAGTATCAAACTTCTTTTTACAAAAACATTTTTTTTGGAAACCCAGTTTTTTGATACCCAAAGCATGGGTGAATTGAAGCATACCTGTTTAAGTAACAATTAAAAAGTAAAATGAACAAACTTGTGTTGAAAACCATTCTAAAACACATTATTCACTCCTCTGCCTTCTTAATCAAAGGACTCTGAATGTAATTTAACCTTTTTTATAATGACATGGGTTTCATTATTATGAATAGTAATTATTCTATGGTGCTGTGACACAGTGAGACTCTTAGGGATTCTTACCTACACATGAAGTGGCCTAGCTCCCTCTTTTTTTTTTTCCCCCCACTTTGAGTCAGCTGTTTATAAATTTTCTTGGGCCGTTCTCATTGGCATGATATATACATTAGTTGGCTTTTATTTACTACTCTCATTGTAGTCAGCCTACCTGCTTCCATCAACTCCCAACCAATAAAGCAAGACATTCCCAATGTGCCAAAGCTCTGGGAAATCACCTGTGCTGGGGTATTAGACCAGTGCTTACTGAACTTTAATGTGCTACAGTTCACTCCGGGGTCTTCTTAAAATGCAGATTCTGATTCAGTAGTTCTGAAAAAGAAACTAAAATTCTGCATTTCTAACCAGCTCCCAGGTAATACCCATGCTGCCAATCCTTGAGACACATTTTGAGTAGCAAGATATCAGATAATCATGTTATTTAAGAATTATGTCTAAACTAAAGGTAAACTAGTTCTGAGGGAGGGATTAAAGAATACTCTCCTACAAATAAGTCCTAACAATTTAGAATATGTACATTAAATTTAATACTTTCAAAGTTACTTACCTTATAAATATGCTCATCCCCTGACCTGACGATACAAACCGTACCTCTCTTCTTTACACTGGCATAGAAGTTAATTTTTGCCTCTCTGTGGAACATATGTCTTTACAAATTGTAGTTATTTAGACATGTCAGGTACTAAACTGGAAGAAGAACCAAGTCTTTTGTATCTGTGCATTCCTTAACACTATGCTTTGCTCAAAAAATGATTTTTGAATAAATGTAAAGATTGGAGAATTAAAAACTATACGGTAGTTTCTATATAGTATCAGATTCTTTATTGTGTGATAAATAATGAGGAAATGAATCAGGCAGTAATACTTCCTATACTAGATAAGGACTCAGATAATTGATTAGGAAGTGAAGCAATACTAAAATCAAATATATCCATGTCAAGTTTTAATAAACTTCTAAGAAAGTAAAGTTTGGTCTCAGAGTTCCTGCCTCCATGTGCTATACCTAGCCCTTCCTAGTTTCCTTACCCACACACACATACCTAATAGAACACACATGCACACACACACAGGCACAAATTTGAACATATACCATCTACACATTCTATAACTTCCAAAACCTCCTCTGGAGAAAGAGTCTGAGATTAATTTATACTAAAATGTAAATGACTGACTATGGCTTAAAGAGCTATTTCTTACCTCCACCCTAAGGGGAGTTTGAATTTTTGACAGAAATTCAACTCTATATGTAATGGAATGAAGCCTTAAATGAAGACTTTTTGGCTTTTAATGACAAAGCAAGCGACAGATTTAAATAGAGGCCCTCTGAGTACCTCTACATCATGTTATGCTAGCAGTGAACTTCTCCTGAATAATTTTTAACAGCTTTCCTGTACCTGGGCTGTAAGGTTTCTCCATAGTGATAAGTTACTTCTAGCCTGATATGAGGAACCAATGTGCACAGAAAATCCCCACTAAAAGTACAAGCTACAGAACCAGTCAGGGCTAAAGCAGGACAAACACAAAAATCAATTTGGAAGCTCATTTGAATCTATACTGTGCTTCTTTCCAAGGGAAGATGATTTATAATCTAGTTGGGAAAGAATAAAACACTGTGCTTCTTTCCAAGGGAAGACAGGATTTATAATCTAGTTGGGAAAGAATAAAACAAAGTCTCAAATTCCATTAAACATCTGTGTAATGAAAAGAAATGGAAATTGTCTAACTAGAGATGATTCAAATATCTAAGTAATAGTATCAATGAAAGCAAACATCATGCTAGCTTTTGATGCAATACCATTTTACTAATTTAATCTAGCACAACAATCTGCTACTTACTCCACAGCTTTAATTAAATCAGTGTTTACCTCTGTGGAATTCTAAATGGAATCAATGACAGGTGTTCAGGAGGAAAGGTAAGAGATAAAATAAGGCAGTCAATACAATTTAGAGAGATTTCTATGAAGCCACTCTGTACCAATATATTCCTAAATAACAGAGAATAAGAAGAAAATAGCTCTAGATGCTATTCTACAGAGTATAGAAGCATTTCTCTCAATCACAGGATATCAATGTGATGAAAGGCACACTTAGGGGGGAAGGATCTGTCTATCCTGACCCTACAGACTGTTCACTGTAAAAATGATTGGAAATCAGCTCAGAAGTCTGAGCACAACATGGGCAAGAAAGACACTCTGGAGTTACAAACGAGCTCTGGTGGAATGTGCAACAGACAGCCACAGAATGAAGCTCCCACATTTGCTTTCTTGGTCAACCAGGAGTTGTTCAATAGTGAAAGTCAGACAGAAGCTCAATTTCAGATAAGATGAAAAAAGATATAAAATTTTTATTTTCTTCCCACAACAAAACAAATCCAACAAGTCAGCACATTTTGCTGAAAAAGAAAATGTACAAGCTTGGCAGTGCCTTATAAATCGCAGACCACAGTTATTGTAAGCCGGGCTTCCGACACGAAGGGAACTGGTTTTGAGCCCCAGCCCAAGAAATCATGGCTATTTAATGTCTCTAATTTCAGTGTCCTCATCACAAAGTGTGGATCATAATATCTACCTCCCAGAGAGGTTATAGGATAAATGAAATAATATTTATGGATTGTTTAGCAAAATGACCACTCAATAAATAGTATGTATTACTACTTCCATGGAAAGCAATCATGTTCAAGTTTAAATTTTGTGGTCTCTTTCATCTTGTCAAAATTAAAGGGGATGAATAGGATGCATATTAAACCTGTGCAATCACTGGAGGCTGAAATGAATTAAAATATTTAAAGCACTTAGAGGGTGCTATAAAAGAGTTAGCTATCATCACAGAGCAATGTATAATGTGTTAAGAAGACGGGGGGACCTTCAAGATGGCGGAGGAATAAGACGTAGACATCACCTTCCTCCCCACAAATACATCAGAAATACATCTACATGTGGAACAGCTCCTACAGAACACCTACTGGATGCTGGCAGAAGACCTCAGACTTCCCAAAAGGCAAGAAACTCCCCATGTACCTGGGTAGGGCAAAAGACAAAAGGAAAAACAGAGACAAAAGAACAGGGATGGGACCTGCACCTCTGGGAAGGAGCTGTGAAGGAGGAAAGGTTTCCACACACTAGGAAGCCCCTTCACTGGTGGAGATGGGAGGTGGGCGGGAGGAGGGGGAAGCTTCGGAGCCACGGAGGAGATCGCAGCAACAGGGGTGCAGAGGGCAAAGTGGAGAGATTCCCGCACAGAGGACTGGTGTCAACTAGCACTCACCAGCCTGAGAGGCTTGTCTGCTCATCTGCCGGGGTGGGAGGGGGCTGGGAGCTGAGGCTTGGGCCATTAGATGAGGTCAGATCCCAGGGAGAGGACTGGGGTTGGCTGCATGAACACAGCCTGAAGGGGGTTAGTGCACCACAGTTAGCCAGGAGGGAGTCTGGGAAAAAGTATGGACCTGCCTCAGAGGCAAGAGACCACTGTTTTAGGGTGTGCGTGGAGAGGGGATTCCTTCCTTGTCTGCCCAGAGAAGGCAGAGCACCGCCTAAATGAGCTCCAGAGATGGGCATGAGCCAAGGCTATCAGCTTGGACACCAGAGACGGGCATGAAACGCTAACGCTGCTGCTGCAGCCACCAAGAAGCCTGTGTGCAAACACAGGTCACTATCCACACCTCCCCTCCCGGGAGCCTTTGCAGCCTGCCACTGCCACAGTCACGTGATCCAGGGACAACTTCCCCGGGAGAAAATGCGGCACGCCTCAGGCTGTTGCAAGGTCATTCTGGCCTCTGCCATCACAGGCTCACCCCGCATTCCAATTATAACTACTGTACCCCTCCCTCCCTCTGGCATGAGTGCCAGAGCCCCCTAATCAGTGCTGCTTTAAACCCATCTTGTCTGGGCGGAACAGAAGCCTGAGGGTAATCTACACACAGAGGTGGGGGCAACACCAAAGCTGAACCCCAGGAGCTGTGCGAACAAAAAGAGAAAGGGAAATATCTCCCAGCAGCCTTCCGAGCAGAGGATTAAATCCCCACAATCAACTTGAGATACCCAGCATCTGTGGAATACCTGAATAGACAGCAAAATATCCCAAGTTGAGGAGGTGGACTTTGGGAGCACCTGTAGACTTGGGTTTTACTGACTGCGAATGACTTGTTTCTGATTTTTATGTTTGTCTTAGAATAGTTTTTAGCGCTTGTAATCACTGGTGGATTTCTTTATTGGTTTGGTTGCTCTCTTTTTAAAAAATAACTATTTAATTTTAATAATTTTTAAAATTTTAACTATTTAATTTTAATTTTTTTCTTTGTTTTTTTCTTCTGAGCCATGTGGCTGACAGGGTCTTGGTGCTCTGGCCGGGTGTCAGGCCTGAGCCTCTGAGGGGAACAGCAGAGTTCAGGACACTGGACCACCAGAGACCTCCCAGCCCCACATAATATAATTGGCGAGAGCTCTCCCAAAGATCTCCATCTCAACGCTAAGACGCAGCTCCACCCAACGGCCAGCAAGCTCCAGTGATGGATGCCCCACTCCAAACAACTAGCAAGACAGGAACAAAACCCCACCCATTAGCAGAGAGGCTGCCTAAAATCATACTAAACTCAAAGACACTCCAAAACACACCACTGGATGCAGCCCTGCCCATAAGAAAGATAAGATCCAGCCCCACCCACCAGAACACAGGCACCAGTCCCTTCTACCAGGAAGCCTACACAACCCACTGAACCAACCATACCCACTGGGGGCAGACACCAAAAACAACAGGAACTACAAACATGCAGCCTGTGAAAAGGATACCCCAAACACAGTAAGTTAAGCAAAATAAGAAGACAGAGAAATATGCAGCCATGAAGCAGCAAGGTAAAAACCCACCAGAACAAACAAATGAAGAGGAAATAGGCAGTTTACCTGGAAAAGAATTCAGAGTTATGATAGTAAAGATATGCAAAACCTTGGAAATAGAATGGAGAAAATACAAGAAACGTTTAACAAGGACCTAGAAGAACAAAAGAGCAAACAATGATGAAAAATGCAATAAATGAAATTAAAAATTCTCTAGAAGGAATCAATAGCAGAATAACTGAGGCAGAAGAACGGAAAAGTGACCTGGAAGATAAAAATAGTGGAAATAATTACTGCAGAGCAGAATAAAGAAAAAAAGAATGAAAAGAATTGAGGACAGTCTCAGAGACTTCTGGGGCAACATTAAACGCACGAACATTCGAATTATACAGGTCCCAGAAGAAGAGAAAAAGAAAGGTTCTGAGAAAATATTTGAAGAGATTATAGTGGAAAACTTCCCTAATAAGGGAAAGGAAATAGTTAATCAAGTCCAGGAAGGGCACAGCGTCCCATACAAGATAAATCCAAGGAGAAACATGCCAAGACACATAGTAATCAAACTATCAAAAATTAAATACAAAGAAAAAATATTAAAAGCAGCAAGGGAAAAACAACAAATAACATACAAGGGAATCCCCATAAGGTTAATAGCTGATCTTTCAGCAGAAATTCTGCAAGCCAGAAGGGAGTGGCAGGACATATTTAAAGTGATGAAAGGGAAAAACCTACAACCAAAATTACTCTACCCAGCAAGCATCTCATTCACATTCAACGGAGAAATTAAAATCTTTACAGACAAGCAAGAGCTAAGAGAATTCAGCACCACCAAACCAGCTTTACAACAAATGCTAAATAAACTTCTCTAGGCAGGAAACACAAGAGAAGGAAAAGACCTACAATAACAAACCCCAAACAATTAAGAAAATGGTAACAGGAACACACATATTGATAATTACCTTAAATGTAAATAGATTAAATGCTCCCACCAAAAGACACAGACTGGCTGAATGGATAAAAAAATAAGACCCATATATATGCTGTCTACAAGAGACCCACTTCAGTCCTAAGGACACATACAGACTGAAAGTGAGGGGATAGAAAAAGATATTCTATGCAAATGGAAATCAAAACAATACGGGAGTAGCAATTCTCATATCAGACAAAATAGACTTTAAAATAAAGACTATTAAAATAGGCAAAGAAGGTCACTACACAATGATCAAAGGATCAATCCAAGAAGAAGATATAACAATTGTAACTATTTATGCACCTAACATAGGAGCACATCAATAAATAAGGCAGGGCTTCCCTGGTGGCGCAGTGGTTGAGAATCCGCCTGCCGATGCAGGGGACACTGGTTCGTGCCCCAGTCTGGGAAGATCCCACATGCCGCGGAGCGGCTGGGCCCGTGAGCCATGGCCGCTAAGCCTGCGCATCCGGAGCCTGTGCTCCACAATGGGAGAGGCCACAACAGTGAGAGGCCCGCGTACTACAGAAAATAAATAAATAAATAAATAAATAAATAAATAAATAAATAAGGCAAATGCTAACAGCCATAAAAAGGGAAATCAAGAGTAACACAATCATAGTAGGGGACTTTAACATCCCACTTTCACCAATGGACAGATCATGCAAAATGAAAATAAATAAGGAAACACAAGTTTTAAATGATACATTAAACAAGATGGACTTAATTGATATTTATAGGACTTTCCATCCAAACACAACAGAATACACTTTCTTCTCAAGGGATCATGAAATATTCTCCAGGATAAATCATTTCTTGGGTCAAAAATCAAACCTTGGTAAATTTAAGAAAATTGAACTCATATCAAGCATCTTTTCTGACCACAACGCTATGAGACTAGATATGAATTACAGGAAAAAGACTGTAAAAAACACAAACACATGGAGGTTAAACAATACACTATGAAATAACCAAGAGATCACTGAAGAAATCAAAGAGGAAATCAAAAAATACCTAGAAACAAATGACAATGAAAACATGATGACACAAAACCTATGGGATGCAGCAAAAGCAGTTCTATGAGGGAAGTTTATAGCAATACAATCCTACCTCAAGAAACAAGAAACATCTCAAGTAAACAACCTAACCTTACGCCAAAAGCAATTAGAGAAAGAAGAATAAAAAGACCCCAAAGTGAGCAGAAAGAAAGAAATCATAAATATCAGATCAGAAATCAATGAAAAAGAAATGAAGGAAACAATAGCAAAGATCAATAAATCTAAAAGCTGGTTCCTTGAGAAGATAAACAAAATTGATAAACCACTAGCCAGACTCATCAAGAAAAAAAGGAAGAAGACTCAAGTCAACAGAATTAAAAATGAAAAAAGGCAAAAGCAACTGACACTGCAGAAATACAAAGGATCATGAGAGATTACTACAAGCAACTCTATGCCAATAAAATGGACAACCTGGAAGAAATGGACAAATTCTTAGAAAAGCACAACCTTCTCAGACTGAACCAGGAAGAAACAGAAAATATAAACAGATCTATCACAAGCACTGAAATTGAAACTGTGATTAAAAATCTTCCAACAAACAAAAGCCCAGGACAAGATGGCTTCACAGGCGAATTCTATCAAACATTTAAAGAAGAGCTAATACCTATACTTCTCAAACTCTTCCAAAATACAGCAGAAGGAGGAACACTCCCAAACCTATTCTATGAGGCCACCATCACCCTGATACCAAAACCAGACAAAGATGTCACAGAAAAAGAAAACTATAGGCCAATATCACGGATGAATATAGATGCAAAAATCCTCAACAAAATACTAGCAAACAGCATCCAACAACACATTAAAAGGATTATACACCATGATCAAGTGTGGTTTATCCCAGGAATGGAAGGATTCTTCAATATATGCAAATCAATCAATGCAATACACCATATTAACAAACTGAAGGAGAAAAACGAAATGATAATCTCAATAGATGCAGAAAAAGTTTTTGACAAATTCAACACCCATTTACGATAAAAACCTTCCAGAAAGTAGGCATAGAGGGAACTTACCTCAACATAATAAAGGCCATATATGACAAACCCACAGCCAACATCGTTCTCAATGGTGAAAAACTGAAACCATTTCCTCTAAGATCAGGAAAAAGACAAGGTTGTCCACTCTTACCACTATTATTCAACATAGTTTTGGAAGTTTTAGCCACAGCAATTAGAGAAGAAAAAGAAATAAAAGGAATCCAAATTGGAAAAGTAGAAGTAAAGTTGTCACTGTTTGCAGATGATATGATACTATACATAGAGAATCCTAAAGATGCTTCCAAAAAACTACTAGAGCTAATCAATGAAGTTGGTAAAGTAGCAGGATACAAAATTAATGCACAGAAATCTCTTGCATTCCTATACACTAATGATGAAAAACCTGAAAGTGAAATTAAGAAAACACTCCCATTTACCATTGCAACAAAGAGAATAAAATACCTAGGAATAAAACTACCTAAGGAGACAAAAGACCTATATGCAGAAAACTATAAGGCAGTGATGAAAGAAATTAAAGACGATACAGACAGATGGACAGATATCCCATATTCTTGCATTGGAGGAATCAACACTGTGAAAATGACTATACTACACAAAGCAATCTACAGATTCAATGCAATCCCTATCAAACTACCAATGGCATTTTCCACAGAACTAGAACAAAAAATTTCACAATTTGTATGGAAACATAAAAGACCCCGAATAGCCAAAGCAGTCTTGAGAAAGAAAAACAGAGCTGGAGGAATTAGGCTCCCTGACTTCAGACTATAGTACAAAGCTACAGTAATCAAGACAGTATGGTACTAGCACAAAAACAGAAAAATAGGCAATGGAACAGGATAGAAAGCCCAGAGACAAACCCATGCACATATGGTCACCTTATCTTTGATAAAGGAGGCAAGAGTATACAGTAGAGAAAAGACAGCCTCTTCAATAAGTGGTGCTGGGGGCTTTCCTGGTGGAGCAGTGGTTGAGAGTCTGCCTGCCAATGCAGGGGACACAGATTCGTGCCCTGGTCCGGGAAGATCCCTCATGCTGAAGAGCGGCTAGGCCCGTGAGCCATGGCCGCTGAGCCTGCGCGTCTGGAGCCTGTGTTCTGCAATGGGAGAGGCCACAACAGTGAGAGGCCCGCGTAACGCAAAAAAAAAAAAAAAAAAAAAAAAAAAAAGTGGTGCTGGGAGAAATGCACAGCTACATGTAAAAGAATGAAATTAGAACACTCCCTAACACCATACACAAAAATAAACTCGAACTGGATTAGAGACCTGAATGTAAGGCCAGACACTATAAAACTCTTAGAGGAGCACATAGGCAGTACACTCTATGCCATAAATCACAGCAAGATCCTTTTTGACCCACCTCCTAGAGAAATGGAAATAAAAACAAAAATAAACAAATGGGACCTAATGAAACTTCAAAGCTTTTGCATAGCAAAGGAAACTATAAGCAAGACGAAAAGACAACCCTCAGAGTGGGAGAAAATATTTGCAAATGAAGCAACTGACAGTGGATTAATCTGCAAAATTTACAAGCAGCTCACGCAGCTCAATATTAAAAAAAAAAAAAAAAAAAAAAAAAACCCAATCCAAAAATGGGCAGAAGACCTAAGGAGACATTTCTCCAAGGAAGATAAACAGATTGCCAACAAAGATACGAAAGGATGCTCAACATCACTAATGGTTAGAGAAATGCAAATGAAAACTACAATGAGGTATCATCTCACACTGGTAAGAATGGCTGTCATAAAAATATCTACAAACAGTAAATGCTGGAGACAGTGTAGAGAAAAGGGAACACCATTGCACTGCTGCTGGGAATGTAAATTGATACAGCCACTATTGACAACAGTATGGAGGTTCCTTAAAAAACTAAAAATAGAACTACCATATGACCCAGCAGTCCCACTACTGGGCATATACCCTGAGAAGACCATAATTCAAAAAGAGTCATGTACCACAATGTTCATTGCAGCACTATTTACAATAGCCAGGACATGGAAGCCACCTAAGTGTCCCATCAACAGATGAATGGATGAAGAAGATGTGATGCATATATAAAATGGAATATTACTCAGCCATAAAAAGAAACGAAATTGAATTATTTTTAGTGACATGGATGGACATAGAGTCTGTCATACAGAGTGAAGTAAGTCAGAGAGAGAGAAACAAATACCATATGCTAACACATATATATGGAATTTTTTTTAAAAAGGTTCTGAAAAACCTAGGGCAGGACAGGAATAAAGATGCAGACGTAGAGAATGGACTTGAGGACACGGGGATGGGGAAGGGTAAGCTGCGTCGAAGTGAGAGAGTGGCATGGACATGTGTACACTACCAAATGTAAAATAGATAGCTAGTCGGAAGCAGCCACATAACACGGGGAGATCAGCTCGGTGCTTCGTGACCAGCTAGAGGGGTGGGATAGGGAGGGTGGGAGGGAGACGCAAGAGGGAGGGGATATGGGGATATATGTATATATATAGCTGATTCACTTCGTTATACAGCAGAAACTAACACACCATTGTAAAGCAATTATACTCCAATAAAAATGTTGGAAAAAATTATAAAATGGAGAAAAAAATAAAAATGCTATTTTAGGAAAAAAAAAGAAGATGGGCTCTGCAGCCAGATTATCTGCATTCACGTTCCTATTTTACCTCTGACCAATTGTGTGCTTTGGACAAGTCACTTGAACTCTGCCTCAGTTTCCTCATGTATAAAATGAGGACAATAATAGTAATATTCACTCATTAGATAGTGGTGAAAATTAAATAAGCTACTAGATGAAAATAAGAAATTGGCACAAAGTAAGTTCTATTTAAGTACTAACATATATATATTTTTCCCCTTTTTAGTACACACATACTTTTGCAGACACACCTTAGAGAGATCTCTGACAATTTCTGCCTCCTGGTATCCAAGGCTTTTGGTAATCCACTCCCCTTGAATGTAGGCAGGTCCCATGACTGGTTTCTAGCTAATATAAAACAGCAAATGTGTCACACTCCAGATTACGTTATAAAGATTGAGTCTTAGAGGACTGGCCTTGAAGAAGGAAGCTCCTACGATGTGAACTGTTTATGGAAGGGTCACATGGCAGGGAACTGCAGGTGGACTCTAGGAGCCGAGAGCCTCAGTCTTACAGCCACACAGAATTGAGTTCTCGCAACTGTTTAAGCTGGGAAGATGCTGCTAAGATTCTAGAAAGGAATACAGGCAAGCCAAACACTGTGACTGCAATCTTCTGATAGCCTGAGCAGAGAGCCCAGGTAGCCATGCCTTGACTCCTGACCCACAGAAACCATGAGATAATAAATGTGCATTGTTTTAAGCCTGCAAGTTTTTTGCATTTGTTATGCATTAACAGAAAACCAGTACATATACCTCTATGTAAAATTCAGAGAAAAGAATAGTAAGATGTGGAAAAGTTTAAATTTTTTCAGTGCCCTGGTATATTTTTCTGATACTTGACTACTAAGCATTGTGAGTCCAGTGTTAGTTCCAGGCTGGACAGATTTGGCCTGGTCAAAGACATTGCTAAGTCTGTCTTTGTTAATTACACTGAGAACACTCTAACTCTGGTCTACACTTGTCCTCCTGGCCTGACTTTAGCCTTTGGCCTTTGTGAATGGCAAGAGTATTAGGACGTCAGTGATGTTCGTTTTTCTAGCTTCAGTTCCCAGTTCAGAATTTTTAGCAAAAAAGTATGAACTCAACAGCCGTTTTGAGAATGGGAATGGGAGACTGAAACATTTGTTGTGTAATGTAAAAGTTTAGTAGGCTTTGCTGACAAAGCTTACCCTGAATAGTACTGGTTTTCTGAGGAGTTTCCATCCTCCTTCCCTCATCTGTTTGCCCCGCTTTGCCATTCCAGAGAAACAGACTGGGAGTTTCAAGGTATTTGTGTACTGGTTTGGGCTTGGCTTATTGCTTGTTGTAGGACTAAAGATGACACAGACAAGTTAGCTTAACTCTGTGCTCTACTGACCTCAAGGGGTTGGGGTCAGGGAAGAGATGAATAATAAATGAAAATGAAGTTCTGGGGAAAAGTTACAAAGGCAGAACAAATACAAGGCAGTGATATTACGGAAAGTCTGGAAAGCTCAAAGGAATCTAGGCAAACATTTGAAAAGCCTCAAGTTCTTTATCCTATCAGAAGCTATCTCATATTGCCTATTCCAAAGGATGAGCTTGCTTATGGTTTAGAGTGTAGACTGAGGGATTCACGGAATTTGAGAACTAGAAAACAACAAGTTAGTTTTTCTCTTAGTCAACTCCTGTATAAGAGTAGTGGTTTTCTAAGTTGTTGAGTAGGGTTCTGAGGCTCAGTGGAAGAGAGCATTCCAATTAATTATCCATCACTCTCTGCTATGGGCACAGGAGGTGATAGTGGCAGAGGTGGCATGCAGGCTACACATCTTCTGACCCTAATTATTATGCGAATGTTTTAATTTATGCCTGAGAGCACAGATGCATGGGGGAAAGATATAGTTTGTTAAGATTCTACAGCTAGCTTGCTTTCAACTTTGGAACATCACAAAAGCCAATTTGTACATTTCCTTACTCCTGTTAAGCATCTATATTAATAATGCCAACCATGAATTTTTGCTACTTCAGAAAGCCATTTTATTTCTTAAATTTGTGATGTCTCTATTACATTTTGCCAGTGTGAGGAAATGAGTGTCTAATCTTGTCAATGTAATATTTATTCTCAATCCCTGTAATATCCATTCATCCTTATTTGAAAGTTGATAAAATCTGTTGGCAACCTCCTTGAAGCTGCAAAGCAGTTATCCAAAACAATAATTTGCAAAATGTTCAGTATAAATGGGCACATAGGCCATCCTTGAACACTGATGTGCCGTTTTTTTTGGCTGCGTTGGGTCTTCGTTGCTGCACGCGGGCTTTCTCCAGTTGCGTCGAGCAGTGGCTTCTCTTACTGCGGAGTATGGGATCTAGGCGCACGGGCTTCAGTAGCTGCAGCACACAAGCTCAGCAGTTAGCAGCTCACGGGCTCCAGAGCACAGGCTCAGCAGCTGTGGCGCACGACCTAGTTGCTGCGCGGCATGTGGGATCCTCCCGGACCAAGGCTCGAACCTGTGTCCCCTGCACTGGCAGGTGGATTCCCAACCACTGTGCCACCAGGGAAGTCCCTGATGTGCTTTTTTGATTCACATGTTTAACTCAATTTTCCTGAAGTCTATTGTAAACTTTAAAAGTGTTTATTACTTTTTTACAACCTTGTTTTAAAATTTACAAACCATATTATAGTAATCTTTCAGGATTACATCTGAAACAGATAATATTTCCAATAATCCCCGGGGGGCTATGGGTCAGAAATGATGAGCAATTCCACAAGGTATTTCTAGACATAACAAAGAGTATACACTTTTATGTCATTTCAGATAGAATATCAAGGATGGAACATTTTGGTTCCCCTTGGCTTAACAGATGCCCCCTCTCATTTAGAAATATTTCTTGATGAAATCTAGCTGGAGAGCTAGAAATGTACAATTTAAACACAATGCAATAAGGATTGATTTGCACTATGAGAAGAAATCTAGAGGGCCAGGAAAAGGCATGGTGAATTTGATGGAGGAAGGGCAAGTAGATTATTGCTGGAGTACAAAGTTTACACTGGTGAGATAGTGGAGATAAAAGAAGATGAAGAGATAGGCAGGAGTTAGATCAGAGAGAACCTTGTAGTTCATTTTAAGGAACTCGGGCACCTTACACCTTTGAAGCAGGGCAGTGACAGGGTCAGACAGGCATTTTCTATAAACCCTTGAACCTGAGGAAAGACTTGTGTTTCATGACTCTTTCAGTTATAATAAAATATTTATAGTACTCCATAATAAGCTTTTGCCATTCTGCAATCCATTTCTTAGTCTTTCAAAACTCACAAGGACATATATTTTAAAAAATGTGGTACTCTCTGGTGTCAATTTGTATGAGACCTTTTTGGGGGGAGGCAGGTTATTTTTGTGTTTAGTGGTTGCTGTAGTTTTCTTGAGTCTTTTCAGTATTCCCAATTTAGGCTACTTGGCATATCAAAATTTTATGGCTCACAAAAATGGGGTTTCTGTGTTCAATCTTGAATTGCTTATTTATAGTCTTCCTCTGAAAATTCACAGTTTTTCAAAGCCATCTCTTTACTTTCTCTTCCCGACTTCCTTTGCCTCTCAAATCAACAACTTGAAGATAGGTGAACTAACATACACTAGTTTGTAATAATAATGTAGGTAATTTGACACTCTGAATTATAGTCCGGGCAGAGAATATTAGGTACATTCTTTCTCCCAAACACCATCACAGATTATTCATATTCATTTCTTACTATATGCATCTAAAGTGCAAATTAAAATAATTTAGAATACTGCAGGAAAGACAGAGGGAGGTAAAAGCTTATTGCCCATCTCATTGCTAAAGTGCTGGAAACATTTTCAGCATTCCACAGATCCACAGCTTGAAAAGCTGATTGTTTAAACATGGCATCACGAGGCACCACAGTTTAGAAAACAGTGGGGCAGGCTGTCGCCCTGCAGCCAGTAATAATCCACAGTAACCAAAGGAATAATAAATGCTTCATAAAACTATCTTTTTTCTTAGCTCATTATTGAATATTTTAAATTTATTTAGTATTCCTGCTGCAAAGAATATAATAAAGGAATTACCAATCAATAGATCATGTTCTTATCAAGTGCCAGACAAAATAATCCTCATAATGTAACTACCCACTCTGAAAAGATAGTAGGAAACTGGCCAGAAGGAACCATAATGTTAATACAACCGAATGCTATGCAGAACAAAAATATGATATACTGTGGGGAGCAGAAAAGACGATTATCTTTAAAGAAGAGATAGACTTTTATACAAGTGTTAGATTTTGATTCCTAATACTTGAGAGGATGCAAACGTGCTTCACCTCTGAAATGGCTCTAAATTTTTTCCCCTTTTTTACCAGCCCAACTGCTTTTCTTCAGGCCATTAGCAGCATTGTCTACCTGGACAATTGTGAGAATCTACTCACTGGTATCCAATGGCTTCAGATTTCATACTGTTGAATCGACCATCCACTCTTCACCAGTATCATCTTTCAAACACGCAAAGCAAACAATTTCATGTTACTGCTAAAAACAAAACAAACAACAACAAAACCACACTCTTCCAGAGCATCCCATTATCCAGAGAATTGTAGCCTAACCTCTCTTGTGGCATATCCAATATTCTCTAAACATCTGCTCTAAATTATTCCCATCCTCGTCTTCTACTATTCCCTGCATTCTAATTACCGTGTCTGCACCAAGTTCTCTAAAACACTGTGCATGTTCACAGCTACAGACCTTTGCTCACGCTGAAGCCCCTGCTTAGAATGCTTTTCCTCTAATTCGTCACCTGAGAAAAACTTACTGCCAAGGCTATTATTTTCATCACAGTTTGACTTGTTCGTTTATTGGAGTCTATTTTGCACTGCAGAGAACTTCTTGAAAGTATTAGTTAACCACTAGCCTTGTGCTATTGAAATAACACAATAAATACATGTTGAGTAAAGCTGAAATCATACCTTAGTTGTGTTTTTCGTCAACGATGACTAACATTGTTCTTATACTTAACGGATCTTCAATAAGTACTTAAGCCTGTGGAACTTCCTCTGTCTGCATCCTTCCTCTTTGATAGCCACTCTCTTCATTCTCAACCCTCACTTTCTTTTTCTTTTCCCCCCCCACTGGGGAACTTTGTGTATTTTTCAGCACCTATATATTGAAAAACCTGTACATCACGTGATTGCCTCTCATCCTATGCTTGTCAAAGGCCACACTGAATACAGAAGCAGAAACAGACTCTAACGTGATGTCTTGTCCTTGGTGTCTCCTTTGGGTTCCTGTCCCACTCTTGCTTTCCGACTGTCCAGGGGCCAAGGCCGAGGCCACCAAGTGGAAGAAAGGTGGCAGCTCGGGGGTAGGAGGCCTGTCTGATTGGTCAGGAAGCTTCCCAATCTGTATACTGAGCCTCCGGCTCCTAGACGGAGCCCAGCACTGTGGCAGGATGTCTGGGTTCAGGGCTGGACGAGCAAGGGCTCACAGACTGATTGACTGCCTGGCGATGGAAGCTATTTTTAAAATAGTCTTCCTCCTTAGGGAGGCCAAACAGTAGGAATTCCAGTGTATTTAGCAGCCATACTTGTTTTTCTTTCAACATTATTAAGTTGACTCTTTGGTTCCAGTTAAGTTGACCAGCACAACCTCATCTCCCTGGAACCAGGTAACTGAATGCAACAGACCGTGGGGATCCCAGACCCTCTGAGCGAGGACAGAGCACAGCGCAGGGAGGATTTCTAATGGGAGGTCATTCTGATCCCTACTTCCCAAGGTGAATCTGCGTAGCCCAGAGAGGAGCAAAGCTGGGAGCAGAAGCCGTGACAGTCTGAGGGCAGCGCCCAGGCCAAGAGGGAAACCCAGCTTCCTTCAGCCACTCTGGGCAGAAAGTCCTGGAAGTTTGTCCCGTAGCTTCAAAATCTCTATCGGACGTATTTTAGCGCATCCGGGTCCTCCTCGAGGCCTCTGCACAGGCCAAGTCAGAACTCGCAGGCCCCGGGGGAGGGCCGTCTTCCCCCCAGTCCTCACTTCTGCTCCGAGGACGGCGGCACTGAGCTGGCTGGGGAGTGCTCTGGCTTACCAGCGCCTGCCAGAGGCAGCTGTTCCAACGGCTTTTCCTGTTTTCGGCCCTCAATCAGGATCCCCAGAGCAACGTCCATGATTTCAGCTTCATTCATGCAGTACACAGTCCTCAGGGCAGGAAGTCTTGCTGCAGCCACTGGCGCCGCGGCTCTTCTCCTCCTCTTGGGGGGGGTCTTCACCTGCACCGTCCTCTTTTCAGCCACCTGGGCTGTCATCCATGCGGGATGCACCCTTCTTTTATTCTCAGATTTTAAGTCTTCCACCTCCCTAGTCTCTCATGAAGAGGAACCAGGGCCCAAGCTTAATGACTTCAGGACAGCAAATCCCACTCTCTCATCACACCAGGAATTATAGGTCTGTGTGTCCTGAATGGGAGTCCAGCTTTAATTCCGGCGACAGCGCCGCCCACGTCCCTGGCGCTCCTCCAACAGGGCTTCCTGCCTCCGGGCCCACGCCCCCTTCTTGGCTTCCGGGGCGGGTCCAGGAGACTGATTCTGGGCGGTTGGAGGGAGCTCGGAGCCCGGCCCCGCGCGCACCGTGCCCGCCCCCCTCCCCACGCTTCTCAACCCTCTTTCAATCAGTGGACAAGTCCTGCTGATTCAGCAACGTCCCCCTTGCCTACACCCTATTCCCACTGCCACTACCCTAGTTCTGATTCTCATTACCTCTTTCTTGAATGACTGCAATTGTCTCTTCAGTGGTTGTTTGGCTTCCAGTCCCTCCCTTAGATCATTTTACAACCAGCTGGTGGAGTTGTTTTCCTGAAGCGCAGCTGTCAATTCCATTCCGTGTCTTGCAAAAAAATCAATGGCTCTCTAATGCCTGCAGAACAAGTCTAAACCCCTTCGCAGGTTCTCTATCATCTGCCCACCATGCGCTTTCCCAGATTTTGTTATGCATCCCCCTGTACACACTCCACACACCACCCTAACCCTATTCTTTGTCATTCCCTGAACCTTTGTATGAATTCTCTCCCTTGATCTCCTAATTGCTCTTTCCCTCATCTCAACTTGTTGATATGCTCATGTCTCAAGGAATGGATAAAATGCCCTGTTCCATAATTAGGTACTTCAAGTACCTATTCTCAGACTTTTTTGCTCATAGAGCATATTTGCTGCATCACTAAAAATGTACAAATGTAATCTAGTAATCTCATTTCACTGTTATTTGTAAATAAAACTCTACTTTTTTTTAATTTTTAAATTTTATTTTATTTTTTTATACAGCACGTTCTTATTAGTCATCAATTTTATACATATCAGTGTATACATGTCAATCCCAATCGCCCAATTCATCACACCACCACCCACCTTCACTTCCCTGTCGCTTTCTCCCCTTGAGGTCCATATGTTTGTTCTCTACATCTGTGTCTCAATTATTGCCCTGCAAACCGGTTCATCTGTACCATTTTTCTGGGTTCCACATATATGTGTTAATATACAATATTTGTTTTTCTCTTTCTGACTTACTTCACTCTGTATGACAGTCTCTAGATCTATCCACGTCTCAACAAATGACCCAATTTCATTCCTTTTTATGGCTGAGTAATATTCCATTGTATATATGTACCACATCTTCTTTATCCATTCCTCTGTTGATGGGCATTTAGGTTGCTTCCATGACCTGGCTATTGTAAATAGTGCTGCAGTGAACATTGGGGTGCATGCGTCTTTTTGAATCATGGTTTTCTCTGGGTATATGCCCAGTAGTGGGATTGCTGGACCATACGGTAATTTTATTTTTAGTTTTCTAAGGAACTTCCATACTGTTCTCCATAATGGCTCTATCAATTTACATTCCCACCAACAGTGCAACACCCTCTCCAGCATTTGTTGTTTGTAGATTTTCTGATGACGCCCATTCTAACTGGTGTGAGGTGGTACCTCATTGTAGTTTTGATTTGCATTTCTCTGATAATTAGTGATGTTGAGCAGCATTTCATGTGCTTCTTGGCCATCTGTATGTCTTCTTTGGAGAAATGTCTATTTAGGTCTTCTGCCCATTTTTGGATTTTTTTTTTTTTTTTTTTTTTTTTTTTTTTTTTTTTTTTAATACTGAGCTGCATGAGCTGTTTAAATATTTTGGAGATTAATCCTTTGTCCGTTGATCTGTTTGCAAATATTTTCTCCCATTCCTAGGGTTGTCTTTTCGTCTTGTTTATGGTTTCCTTGGCTGTGCAAAAGCTTTGAAGTTTCATTAGGTCCCATTTGTTTATTTTTGTTTTTATTTCCATTACTCTAGGAGGTGGATCAAAAAAGATCTTCCTGTGATTTATGTCAAAGAGTGTTCTTCCTATGTTTTCCTCTAAGAATTTTATAGTGTCTGGTCTTACGTTTAGGTCTCTAATCCATTTTGAGTTTATTTTTTTGTATGGTGTCAGGGAATGTTCTAATTTCATTATTTTACATGTAGCTGTCCAGTTTTCCCAGCACCACTTATTGCAGAGACTGTCTTTTCTCCATTGTATATCCTTGCCTCCTTTGTCATAGATTAGTTGACTACAGATGCGTGGGTTTATCTCTGAGCTTCCTATCTTCTTCCATTGATCTATGTTTCTGTTTTTGTGCCAGTACCATATTGTCTTGATTACTGTAGCTTTGTAGTATAGTCTGAAGTCAGGGAGTCTGATTCCTCCAGCTCCGTTTTTTTCCCTCAAGACTGCTTTGGCTATTGGGGGTCTTTTGTGTCTCCAAACAAATTTTAAGATTTTTTGTTCTAGTTCTGTACAAAATGCTATTGGTAATTTGATAGGGATTGCATTGAATCTGTAGATTGCTTTGGGTAGTATAGTCATTTCCACAATATTGATTCTTCCAATCCAAGAACATGGTATATCTCTCCATCTGTTAGTATCACCTTTAATTTCTTTCATCAGAGTCTTATAGTTTTCTTCATACAGGTCTTTTGTCTCCCTAGGTAGGTTTATTCCTAGGTATTTTATTCTTTTTGTTGCAGTGGTAAATGGAGTGTTTCCTTAATTTCTCTTTCAGCTTTTTCATCACTAGTGTATAGGAATGCAAGAGATTTCTGTGCATTAATTTTGTATCCTGCTGCTTTACCAAATTCATTGATTAGGTCTAGTAGTTTTCTGGTGGCATTTTTAGGATTCTCTATGTATAGTATCATGTCATCTGCAAACAGTGACAGTTTTACATCTTCTTTTCCAATATGTATTCCTTTTATTTCTTTTCCTTCTCTGATTGCTGTGGCTAGGACTTCCAAAACTATGTTGAATAAAAGTGGTGAGAGTGGACATCCTTGTCTTGCTTGTGATCTTAGAGGAAATGCTTTCAGTCTTTCCCCACTGAAAATGATGTTTGATGTGGGTCTGTTGTATATGGCCTTTATTATGTTGAGGTAGGTTCCCTCTATGACCACTTTCTGGAGAGTTTTTATCATAAATGGTTATATGGAGCTGGAGGAATCAGGCACCCTGACTTCAGACTATACTACAAAGCTACAGTAATCAAGACAATATGGTACCGGCACAGAAACAGAAATATAGATCAATAGAACAGGATAGAAAACCCAGAGATAAACCCATGCACCTATGGTCACCTAATCTATGACAGAGGAGGCAAGAATATACAGTGGAAAAAAGACAGTCTTTTCAATAAGTGGTGCTGGGAAAACTGGACAGCTACATGTAAAAGAATGAAATTAGAACACTCCCTAACACCATATACAAAAATAAACTTAAAATGGATTGAAGACTTAAATGTAAGGCCAGACACTATAAAACTCTTAGAGGAAAACATCGGAAGGACACTCTTTGACATAAATCACTGCAATATCTTTTTTGATCCACCTCCTTGAGTAATGGAAGTAAAACCTAAAATAAACAAATGGGATGTATTTAAACTTCAAAACTTTTGCACAGCAAAGGAAACCATAAACCAGACAAAAAGACAACTTTCAGAATGGGAGAAAGTATTTGCCAATGAAGCCACTGACAAGGGATTAATCTCCCAAATATATAAACAGCTCATACAATTGAATATCAAAAAAACAAACAATCCAATGAAAAAAATGGGCAGAAGATCTAAAAAGACATTTCTCCAGAGCAGACATACAGAGAGCCAAGAGGCACATGAAAAGATGCTCAACATCACTAATTATCAGAGATATGCAAATCAAAACTACAATGAAGTGTCACCTCAATGTCCATCATCAGAAAGTCTACAAACAATAAATGCTGGAGAGGATGTGGAGAAAAGGGAACCCTCTTGCACTGTTGGTTGGAATGTAACTTAATACAGCCACCATGGAGAACAGTATGAAGTTTCCTTAAAAAACTAAAAATAGGGGCTTCCCTGGTGGCGCACTCGTTGTGAGTCTGCCTGCCGATGCAGGGGACGTGGGTTCGTGCCCCGGTCTGGGAGGATCCCACATGCCACGGAGCAGATAAGCCCGTGAGCCATGGCTGCTGGGCCTGTGCATCCGGAGCCTGTGCCCCGCAAAGGGAGAGGCCACAATGGTGAGAGGCCCGCGTATCACAAAAAAAAAAAAAAAAAAAAAAAAAACCTAAAAATAGAACTACTGTATGACCCAGCAATCCCACTACTGAGCATGTACCCTAAGAAAACCATAATTCAAAAAGACACATGCACCCCAATGTTCATTGCAGCACTATTTACAATAGCCTGGACATGGAAGCAACCTAAACGTCCATTGACAGATGAATGGATAAAGAAGATGCGGCACATATATACACTGGAATATTACTCAGCCACAAAAAGGAACAAAACTGGGTCATTTATAGAGATGTGGATGGACCTAGAGTGAAGTCATACAGAGTGAAGTAAGTCAGAAAGAGAAAAAAAAAATGTATATTAACGCATATATGTGGAATCTAGGAAAATGGTTCAGATGAACCTATTTGCAAAGCAGAAATAGAGACAGAGACATAGAGAAAAAACGTATGGACACCAAGGGAGAAAAGGGTGAGTGGGATGGACTGGGAGGGTGGGATTGACATATATACATTGCTATGTATAAAATAGATAACTAATGAGAACCTGCTGTACAGCACAGGGAACTCTACTCAATGCTCTGTGGTTACCTAAACAGGAAGGAAATCCAAAAAAGAGGGGATATATGTATACATAGAGTGGATTCTCTTTGCTGTACAGCAGGAAGTAACACAACATTGTAAAGCAACTATACGCCAATTAAAAAAAAAAATAGCATTGACCAATCACGAGGCTTTCTAAGTGACTTGGAATAGCATGACATATCTGTTAGGCAACAGTCATTGGAGGGGAAAGGAAACTTCAGGATTAGAGTTAACCTTTCTGGTCTGCTAATTATATAAATAAGATTACTGAACACTTTTCCTATCTGAAAAAAACAGATTACTCTATATTATCAGAGCATAATGTCACTGAGTTTGTGTGTGTATGGTTGGAGGAGGGTGTTATCAATTTTAATTATAAAGTTTTCAAGTTAGTAGAAGAGTTTCTATTTTTTTTCTCTAGACCTGTGTTTTTGTTTTGTCATTAGAGAAGTTTTTTATATCCTGTTATTTTTTTAATACCCATATCTTTCACTTTTTGAAAAAATTAAAACAAATTGTAATGCTGATGTCTCACCATTTTAGAACATCAGAAAGAGAAGACTCTTTTACAGCTGTCTCTCCTCTGTTCTACTATGTGCTACTGTGTAAGCCTTGACCTTAACCCAGGTAAGGACCATCTCACTCACTCAAACCTTAACTTTAAGTCCTTGCCGAGTGTCTTTGGGTTCAGTGTTACAGCTCTTTCCCCAATCTTCACATATCTATAGCTAGTTGGCTGATGAAGCAAACTGTCATTGGTCTAATATGCAAACTGTGTCCATTGGTTTATTGCCAGATGAATTTTTCATAATAAATTAATGATATAAAACTGCTGTGCAAGCTAGCAAATCACTGAGTCAGAAAGCTCAACATGGCCTTAATCAATAATCCTATGCTACTACTTTTTCCAAAAAGTTCAATCATTCACTAAGAGTTTAGCTGAAAGTGTCCTTAGATAATTATTGCAATATTTAAATAATATTTATGGAAATAGCCAAATATGTTCAGCCTTGGCTCTACCTCATGTACAGACTTTTCACGAGCTCAGAAAAGTCACCATGGCCAGGAGAACTACCACAGTTCTTGCTGACCTCTTGTCATTAGTGGAACTTTGGTGGCTTTGACAGAATCTCTATAGTCAGTAAGCACAGAAGGTTCACACTAAAGACACCAAATCAAGAAGAATCTCTAGGATTGGATTCAAAGAACATTAAAGATGGAGGGCATTATAGAAATCATTGAACAATCCCTCCCTCTCTTCTTTTTAAACAAGAAAACTCATATCAAATATAGAGTTAGTTTGTAGCAAAGCTCTCTGACCCCTGGCCCTCCAGATCCCCTGCAACATCTATCTCCATATTGAACAACCTTTTTTCATACACAGATCTCAGAATCATCCAACCAGTTCTAAAAGGAAGTCAGTTCTTATTACTAACATAATGGAGAAGTCTTCAGATTGTTAATTTAAAGTCATTATCAGACTACGATCAAGTTCAAATTCTCCAACTCTCTCATTCAGTAAATCATACAACAGCTAGAGTCAAGGTAACTAGAGCCTCAAAGCATAAAAAATAACTTGTTTGAAATTTATTTGCTGTGAGGAGGACACCCCACGTTTTAATGAACCTCAGAGCAGATACAAGTTGTCCTCAGTGGCTTTCGTATGAGTTCCCTGCACATTCTTCCTTTAGAAATGCAAAAACTCTTTCAAGAATTTTATGCCTGCATGGAGAAAACTGCTATTGTGTACAATTAGCATATTTACTAAGGTTTGTCATTACTTTTGGTAATTAAAATCATACAAAGAGAGAGACATATCCAATTCAAGAAAATTACACAGTACAGTAATACAATCATAATGGCTGCCTGACAATTATTAAAATATACCAATTCTTCTTTACAGTAAAAGTATTCAATAGAGTAGCTTTTGAATAAGATCATTGCTGTGCTTTCTATTTAAATATGTTTTTCTGTGCAGAAAATTATAATTACATTTGCATAACTACTGTAATCAATCTAGAATTATGGCTCAAATTTTTATTCTCCAAATCACTATTCTTTCTAAGACATCAGGAGCTCTGAGGCATAATCTGAGTTTGTGGATCATTATTCTAATTTGTAATGGGATTAAATGTATTTTTGCACCTTCTTTACATGAATCAGTCATTCTAGGGATACAGTAGGCAATACAACTACTTTGTGCAATTTGTTTATTTCTAATTGAAAAACAGGCTTTAATTTCCCAAATCCATTTTGTCCAAAACAAAAGAAAATAAACCATTAGCAAAAACAATTATTTACATTTACAAAAGGAGAACACCAAACGATATTTGGATGAAGTGGGCTTCCATTGGCAAAACAAACATTCATCTGTACATTCAGGTGTCCTGTACTTACTGAGATTAGCTGGGATGGCCAAGCTAAATTCTGTCCCATCTTGGAAATACTGGCTACCATAAACCAAAGATTTCTTTTGAATGTTTCTCTTTATTCCTGATGAATTCAACAGGCTTCCATGGGACCTGATATTACAGCTATACCTATCTTTAAAATCCAAGTCAGATCTGATGAAAATGATAAGCAGACATAAAAATATCAATCTGCAACCAGCCTTCTAGAGCCATGGACCGGGAGGCTAGCTCTATGAGAACCTCCTGCTAGCTCTTTTTTCTGACCAGTCTGCTGACAGTGTCAGAATCCCACAAACCCTATCTGCATGGTTCTTGTCTCCAGAGGGCAGAGACTGAGGCGCAGTAGCAGACCAGAGCATGAGGTACTCTAAAATCCAGTTTGTCTCTGGTCCTGCTACACAGTATTTTTGGTTACCAGGCCCAGCTACTCAAGGGAATGATGTCTCCATGGGCCAGGCCAGCACACAATAAATTCTCAAAAGCACAGACAATATATATTTCCTGAGAGTCACTGTATGAAGTCACTACCAAAAGAAACCCTAAAGCTTTTCTCTAGCAAAGGATTTCAAAATCATTTCCATGTGAAAAGATGTTAAACCTAACTCAATCTTTCAAACTTTATTTTGGAAGGTTAGGAGCTTTGCTGAAAATTTCACAAGGAACTGTTTTAATGACCAATTAATTCAGATTGGCAGACACACAGGAGTAAATATGTTCAGTAAGTAACAGCAAGGGTCATATGGATACCCAAAGGATTATGTATTGATTTTGGAAGAGAAACTGAGATAAACTGAGAACAAACGTTAAGTCAGCTGTGGAATTACAGTATTACTTAAGTGTGTACTCAGCTGTATGTTTATAAACACAGATAATGCCTACCTAGGAAAAACTGGAGCCAGCAGGTAACGTGACTTGCATTTACATAATTTTATAAAAATAAATTCTTGCCTCATTACTGAGAGCCAGCTTCTATTATTATTATTATTTTTTGCGGTACACGGGCCTCTCACTGTTGTGGCCTCTCCCGTTGTGGAGCACAGGCTCCAGACGCACAGGCTCAGCGGCCATGGCTCACGGGCCCAGCCGCTCCGCGGCATGTGGGATTTTCCCGGACCGGGGCACGAACCTGTCGTTTCCTGCATCGGCAGGCGGACTCTCAACCTCTGCGCCACCAGGGAAGCCCTAGCCTCTATTATTGATACATTACCAGCCTCTAGAAAGCATGGGGAGCTCTAGATGTAGGCTCAGCCTTATTTGGAAGGTGTGTGAATTCAAAACAATGACAGTTTCAAGATTTCTTTCCTTTAAATAGGGTAGCAACATTTATTCGAAAGATAGAAAATATAATCAAAGAAGCAGGCAAAGAATCGTAAGAAACTGGAGGTAGGTGGATATCTAGTATGTCCTAATTCTGTTTTTTAACTTGTTTCTATTCTAATTTTATATACATGAAAATTTATATACATGCAGGCACAAAATAAATGAAAGATATTCATTCCTTCCTTAATTCTGAGATAAAGCAAACCCACATGAAGCAGAAATTACATCACTTGTGTGCTAGTTTCAATGAATGCCTGACAGTGGAGGAGATGGTGAGTGGTAGAATGATGGAATGCTAAAAGCCAGGTAGATAAACTGAATGTGGAGCTAAGTCTTGAGCAGGAATTTAAAGAGGAGAAGCTACGTGGATAAGCTAGTAGGAGATTGATCCAGGTATGGCAGAAGTAAAGTATTGAAATTCTAGTAATTAGGGCAGCATAAACGTGTCTAGTTTAAAGAGTGTGTGTTCAAAAAAAAAAAAAAAAACAAGACATGAAAACGGTGACATGGCGGTTACAGCAGAACACAGATGGAGTTGAAGTGTTGGTGGAGGCTATCAGAATTAATACGAAGATGTAGTTTATTTATCAAAGTAAAAACCCAAATATTATTTTGGGGGAATAATAGTCTCCAAGGCAACTGAGCTTTATAATGAAAAATAACAATGGCTAACACTTATTAGGTGTTTTCTATGAGTTCTGAGGACTTTATGTATGTCACATCATTTAATCCAGGATCTCTCAACCTTGGCACAAGTGACATTCTGGGTTGAGTGATTATTTGTTGTGGAAGGCGGTCCTGTGTACTGTAGGATATTTAGCTGCATCCTTGACCTCTATCTACTAGTTGTCAGTAACAACACCCACACCCCACACCTCCCAACATACACACAAGTCGTGACGATCAAAAATATCTCCAGTCATTGCCAAATGTCCTCTGAGGCAACACCTCTCTAGTTGAGAGCTTCGGACTTTTTCTTAACAAGAAGCTACGAGTTAAACGTCATCAACTTTATTTATGCTAAATATCTTTTCACAGATGAAGGGCAGGGATGTTAAATTACTTGCTCAATGTCACATGGTTAATAAGCAGTAAAGCCTGTTGGTCTCTGCTCCTGGTTCCTGGCACAGAACTCCTAAAACCTTTGTAATATCCTAGTGATAAGAACACTAGGAGCATGTTTCATTCTAATCTTTGCTCTTTGACCCTAGTTCCTGGCACCGACCTCCTATATCCCTTGGAACTTCCTGGGTGACAGCAGTGTCTTTGGCTTTGATGAATCTTAGTGGACTCCTGGATGGGATTTGGTCACCAGGAAGACCAAGTCAATATAAGAAGGTTGGAATTTTCAGCCCTTTCCCTATTCTCCAGAGAAGAAGAGGGGCTAGAAATGGCGTTAATGATCGATCATGCTTACATGATGAAGCCTTCATAAAAATCTCAAAAGTATGGGTTTCAAAACACAGTTGTTAAGTAACTTGCCCAATGCCACATGGTTAATAAGCACCAGTGAAGCTTGTCTGTGAACTTCAGCCACTTGATTCTAGGGACTGGATTCTTAACCACCATTATCTGTCGATTCCTCATAATCTTTCTAGGCAAGAATCTAACATAAAGTCCTATTAAAAAGTAAGAAATAACCCAACATAACAGCCCTCATGTTAACTGAAATATTAAAAAATGGCCAGACTTCTTTATTTTAGTAATGATATCACAGCCAGTGCAGTCAAGACTCCTGTCTCTTGTTTTGCAATTTATCCAGTGACTGCCTTTCTCATCTAATGCTTTCTCAGTGATATGTTCTACATCATGTTAAAGAGATTTAGTTGTATCTGACCTTAAATTGACATCAGAGATACAATTATCAGCGCTTCTCTGTTTATTTCTTCTGGGCTTTGGCTGTGTAGGGAGAATAAAAGGTTCTTGCTTGTCCAAAACTACTTTAAAAATGCAATTATTTGAGTATAACTTGTAGTTTCCAAGTGTACCTAGATTGTACAATGTGCCTAACTGTCCTAGCAAAAGGGGACGATCCACCTGCACATTTTCTGATCAGAGTTGCTCCCTTTTCCTTTAATGATATATGGAAAGTGGGGAAAGAATGCTAGAAGGGAAGAAGGTCTGCCTTATCTTCCATGTGGGAGTTTTGCCATCACGTAGTGAGAACTCCTCTGACCTCATCTCACTTTAGGCAGGCAGGCAGGAGACTGTGGCAGAGTAAGGAGGAAAAAATGGGAATAACTTAGAAATAATAAATGGCCAAAGCCTCCCCTCTTCTGGAAAGGTAAACAGGGATTGCTGCTAAAGGAAAAAGACCTCAGCTAGGTAGGAGCATGCCTGACTCTGTGTATGTGGCCTCTATTCTCCCATCTATACAATATTTATGAAAGGTTCTTCTTAATTATAAGGTTCCATGCATCAGTAATAATTAACAAAAGATTAGGAAGGATTTGTAGGCTTCGTTTATTATTTTAATCTATTAAAAATCATAGAGAAGGCAACAGGTGAGAGACACAAAAAGAGAATCACAGATTCATATGGCCAAAAGCACACTGCTTGTCCAAAGCATGTCTTTTGATCCCAGAAAGTTCTACCTATGAAACCGAAGACTTAATCTGAGACTCTGCTTCCTCTTCTGTGAGATGGAATAACACTATCTCTCCGGCAGGATTTTCTAAGACTTAGACTGAAATCTCCAAGCAGACAATATTTCAAACAGTATTTGGCACAATACAGGCAAATAGTAAATACACATTGGCTAAATGGAGGTTGAAAGTTTTCAAGTGAAAATGTAATTGTGCAATGAAGTTTAGTTCCCTTTCCCTTCTTGGAGTTTCACTGAGCATGGAGAAAAAGTGAGGCTTATATTTATTTTAAGGAGACTCATGGTCTAACAGGAACGTGGAGACTAATGCAACTCAAAAGACCAAGGCAACCAGGTAGGCAAAGCTCAGAAAGATGGGACACCAGTCACAGGGATCTGGAGGAAAAGTATGAGCCTTAAGTAAAGACCAAGGGGTCCAATATTACTCAAAGAAGCCCAGATGCCTTTTCCTACCACCTGAGGGGCCTTTGAGTTCCAGTCAACTAATCTTGAAGTGACAGAAGAAAGTCAAGTAGAGTGGTTGGCTTACATTTCATCGCCAGTACTAGGGGTGAAGTAGGGTAATGAGGTGAGGCTATATATATAGACTAAATCAAGGAAGTTTATCTGCAGACACAGAAGCAAAGTTTGATCATTCCAAACCACTTTGCAATGAAGAGGGGTTGCCTGGAATGAATGATTGAGATTAACAAGGCCTGTCTAACCTTCCACCTCACCAAGTATCGACATTTTTTTTTTCCCTCCAGCTTTAGAGATAGAGGATATCTCTCAGCTCACAGAATTTTAGGCATAATACTGGAAATTAACATTTGATTGGCATTTTATGCAGTACAATTGTGTAAACTTTCAGGCCTGCTGTATAATAATCCTTCCCTGCCGTGTGTGGAGCACTTTGGGCCCCTCTGGATGATAGATGTGATGTGAATGGGAAGCATTATTATTACTTATGCTTTATAATATGTCCACTCTATGTCCTCTGCCACAACAGAGACTTCTTTGGAATGTGCAGTAAAAGCCCCCAAGTGATGCATTGTCAAAATATTTTTGAAATGAAAAAGCAAAATTAACCACACACTGCCCCCTTGTCTCCATGAAAATAGCACTGCAATATAGCCAGGGAAAATCAATGTTAAATAATAAAAGCTACAACCAAATAAAAACCTAAAAGATGGGAATGAGCCCTGTGTTTGGGAGAAATATGCTTTTGCAAAGCTCAACAATGGTAATTTTGCTTTCCAATTAAAGTGTAATAGCAAAAGAGCAAATCACCACCCAGAGCACCCTCAAGAATAGCTCAGTGAATTTTGCTGCACTCAATAAGAAGGAAAGTTTTCAGCAGAGCCCTTTCCTGGGTAAAGATTTGAGCAGCAAAGACACAGGATTTTTTTTTCCTCTTTACATTACCCAAACCCAGATATCTTCTGATGACTCATCAATTCATAAAGACCTTTATGGTCAGGAAGCACATATTTAAATATATAGTGAACAAGTGACAAACGATAGACGCTAGTTTTTTGGTGGGTAAAATTCTTCTAAAACATCAAAGATTTTCTAAGAGCAGTGGGTTTACTCCTTATATCATTGAGTTTCCATTTAGGGACAGGTCACATTAATTCTCAGGAACTCTTTCCAGAATGTTGTTTAATTAGTGTGACTCTTTTAGATTCCAAATGAGGATGCTATGGTATTTTAATACAGGAAGATGTCAATTTAAATGTGATAGATAATTGACTCTCTACAGTTTAATACAATTTTAAAAGATTGTAACATGGATGCTTTCTCTGCAGTAGGAATGCATCAAAGGACCCCCTGTGGGCTGAAAAAGTTAATGCACTTCTCTAAAGGTTTTGAGTCTGGAGAACCTAAAACAATAAAATAACATTTCCTCATTAACATACTAGTCACAATGTCATTCCCATAAAGTTCCTCTGGCATAAAAGGCTGGCCTTTTTCCAGATGATCTTTTATGGGGATGGTTTATTTTTCTTTGTCTTGACATTAATGAGCTATGTATTCAGGGAAATAGATTTCAATGCCTGTCAGATTACTAGTCAGATGCTTTTCTGCTGCTCCAAGAGCAAGCAGGGACCTCTGGTAAAATGGGGGAAAACTAGACGATTCATTGAAAGGGGTCATGAAGATAAATGTGAAGGCAGTAATGGACCTGTTCCACCTATGACTTCATGACAAAATGCTATGACTTGCAACGTTTTATTACTTGCCATATCTTCCTGTTTTGCATTATTGTCATACCTTTTTTTTTTTTCCTTCTGAGTCTTACATCTTTGGGAAAAAAGAAGATAAAGATATATGTAAACGTTTTTTAAGATTGTAAGGTATCTGATCCTAAAATTCAGAGACTGCTGATTTGCTATAAAAAGTATGTTTTTATAGCTCAAGGCTGCTAGTTATTTACAAGCATCTTGGAGGAACAATTTCTTTCTTGAGCAATTCTGGTATATCCTATTCTACCACGTCCTATTCTACCGTAGTAGACTGAAGTTGACTGTTTCACCCACATTTTACTTCGTATTTATGTGGAATAGGCTGAAGATGTTAAGGCAATCTCACAAGAGGGACAGGCACAGGAAATCGTCATTTATATTGATCACAGCATACTGAGCCTCAGTGGAGATGAGGAGACTTTTTTTAAAAATCAGGAAAAGAATGAGTTGGCAGGATTGAGAATATAGGGAAAATATTACTGGAAAATATTCAGTAGGTAAATATAGATGAGGGAATAGGCACAAGGTCAGGCAGAAGCACGCTTAGCTTCATATTTCCTAATCACTCCTTCTGCTTTGCAAACCTTTCCAAAACATTACCTCATCTGTGCTACCTCATCATCCCCAGTGTGTAAGATTCAATTACTCATCCTATCCCTTTGTGCAACTGAGAGATTTACCTTTATTCATCCCTAGTTGTCTTTATAGTCATTTCCTCAGTTTAGCACTTATTTTGATTTTCTTATTTTGATTTTAGACTGATCTCGCTAACAAGTTTGGAAGCTGTTTGAGGACAGGTATACATCTTTGCTGTGCTTCTCTTGATTCCTCTTTTGAATCCTTAGTCCTTAAGAGATAGGTCTTGATGGTAGATAATTGAAGGCCAAGTTTATCATTTTCAGCATAGGTGTGTATATTTGTTAACTGTACGCTGCAAAATGGGCATTTCATACTCAAAACTCAAGTAGCTGGGGCACCAAATTATAATTTTGATTTATAAACAAAAGATAAACAATGTGTCATATATATTTTATAATCAGAGAATGACTGTGTATCATTCCTTATAAGAAGCATTTATAAATACATGTTTGTCTTTTTCTTAAATGGTTTTATTGTTTACTGTTATATTCATTCTAATTAAACTGTTTTAACACCATAATGCTAAAGTGTCTTCTGCAGTTTCATTTTTTAAATCCTAAAATGCATAACTGCATACTGGAAGTGTACTTATGACACAGTCTTGATGTGAAAATGCAAATGTTTCCAAACGTAATTATTCATTTGTAAACACTGCACCCACCTGGACATTTTTCCCAGCAAGGGTTATTCTCAGAGTATGCTTTTGTAGGTTAATACTCTAAGGAATTAAATATAATTCATATATGAGCCAGTAATGGAAATTTATTTGCAATCATATTATTTACTTGATAATTCCATATAAATTTAAAACAGTCAGAATGCCCTGTTTCACTCCTCAGTGGTAGTTCTAATGGATTTTAACAAATTCAGGATGAACCAGTCATGGATGGGAGGAGAGTATTTAATTCCTGCTTTAGCCTTCCAAATTTAAAATAAATAAATAAAGTTCTCTTTTTTCCTCTATTTATGTTATATTACATATATATGTATAAAATATATTTAAATATATGTATACATATAGATACACAACTACAATAGAAAGATCATTAAATATCTACCAAAACCTCTCCTGCCTGCCCCAATCCTCCCTGTTTCCACTTGAATAACTATAAATAATATTTCTCAGTTCTTCCAGAAGTAAAAAAAAAATACATTCAACTTGATCTCAAGAAAGCATTTTTTTTACATTGCCACGTTAAGTCAGCAATTTTTAAATATACTAAATTAAAATTTTCATTTAATCATTAGGTAGGAGGTTAAAGTACATAGCACTTTACCAATGTAAGCCTTTTCCTAACTATTAGTAGATACTGACTTCAACTGATGATGCCTGGTAGCTCCACCAAACTTTTGCAAAGGGCTGAACACGCATAAGCACTCTAAGAAGGAATAGGAGATACATTGTTATCTACTTAGGTCTTTTTTTTTTTAAATATATACATTTACTTATTTTATTTATTTATTTTTGGCTGCGTTGGGTCTTCATTGCTGTGCGCAGGCTTTCTCTAGTTGCAGCGAGCAGGGCTACTCTTTGCTGCGGTGTGCGGCCTTCTCATTGCAGCGGCTTCTCTTGTTGCGGAGCAGGGGCTCTAGGTGCGCGGGCTTCAGTAGTTGTGGCTCGTGGGCTCTACAGTGCAGGCTCAGTAGTTGTGGCGCACGGGTTTAGGTGCCTTGTGGCATGTGGGATGTTCCCAGACCAGGGCTCAACCCGTGTCCCCTGCGTTGGCAGGCGGATTCTTAACCACTGCGTCACCAGGGAAGACCTACTTAGGTCTTAACACTGCACACATAATGCTAATCTGAGATGTCTTCTGGAGTTTTGAAGCATAGGTTGTTTTTTCTAATTTAAGGACCAAGTTGCTTTGGAGTGTTCATTCTCTAAGATGTCTATGGAGTATATTTATGAAACTTGATTATGTTTTCTATGTAAGATCTGGGCATGCTGGATATGGCCAATATAGCAGAATGGAAAGGTATTTTGCTTTGAAATATGCACAGACTCAAGTCACAAAATCTAGGGTAAGCAAAAACAGGCAGTAAGCATATTGCGATTCTCTTAGACAAGGAAAGAATCTTTTTGCTAGTTTGTTTTTTTATATCTCTAATATATCACATAGTTCATAAATGCTTCCAGGTTAGGAATATTGTAAGAAGTAATTTTTTAAGAAACAAATTATTAAAGACTCAAATGTTAGCCTTTATTTCACTAAAAGAAATATAATTAAAGGAGCTAAGGATGTTAGTTAGAACCAAGAGAATTCTTTACTGCTGTCTACCTAGACTTTAGAATTCTTAAAATGTGTTAAATAATCAAAACATTTTGAAAGACTTTTTAAAATATAATATGCAGTCATCTTGAACATATATTTTGCTAAATCATCTATTTAAGAGTCTTCTACTTTATCACCCTACATAAAAGATAATTCAGACACCATGGCTACAAAACAAATGTTGGCAGGTAATAAAAAATGATAAATAACTTTTCTAATTATTCCAATCCTGGGTACTGACTCTTAGAAAATGAAAAAAAGTGGTATCTTATTGCTTTCTAATTTAGAAAGCATATTAATTCTTGCAGTTAATGATTTGATACATAGCATGCTACTAGATTTTCTAACACAATTAACTCCTTAACACAAGAACCTTGTCCTCCCCAACGTAATATAAATAAAAGATATAAATCATTTAGAAAAACAGAGGTTTACACTTAGCACCAATTCAAAGTTCTTGTGAAAAAAATTTAAAGGATGTGTACAAAATTTTAGAACTGGGATACAAATCTGAAATGTAATAGGATCACTGCCGAACAATTACAGATAACAGAATAAAATGTATGGTTCCTTTCCCAGAACGTTGGAACATAATCAGGATAGTACAAAATAATTTTGAATTCTTTATTTTTAGAAACAAGAGATGTGTTATATTTAGCTGTACCCTACATTTTCATTTTACTGTTTTTCTGAAATCTATGATGAATAGTTGCTGAAATGTCAAGCAATGAAAACATTAGATTTTTATTCAGTGACCTGTAAATTTATTGGTTGTCAGAATCTCTTATATAGTAGGTAGAAATAAAGCTTCTATGGCAACCAAATTCTATCCTTAGCTAATGCTGGGGTTCAGTTTCCATGAATATTCCCAAATCTTGTTGAAATCAAGTAGCACTACATCACTATATTGTATTCCAAGGGACTGTGTCCTACAATGATAGCCAGGGAAGAAACAAGGATACATTGAAGATAGTGATTTGTAGCAGGTGCGAGGGCTTGCTTGATACAGGTACATATGCATGTCAGTCTACATAATATACTAGAATCCATAAAAGCACAAATCACTACCAAGAGTTTCTCTTGTCCTTTTTGAAAAGAAGTCACATGACTTAACCTGGCTTAGTAAGTTTGGGTGTTGCTTCTCTAAATGAGATTTTGATTAAGAATTATTATATCTGAAAGTCTTTTTGCCTTCATCACTTATATTTTTCGATACCATTTCAAAACATGATAAAAGTTATAAAGGGACATTGATGAGCTTATAGTTGCCTTGGCACTAAATCCAACTAAAAATGAACCCAAGAACATTAAAGGAGCTAGTGTCAATTTTTTTCTGTGAAAACTCAACATGTTTTCTCCTATAAATGTGTTCAACCTGGTGATCAATGACAAGTTTGCATTAAAAATCTGGGACTGGTTTTTACTTACTTTGAATAAAAAGGTTAACAATACAGGCTTCATGGATGTTTAATCAGCATCACATTAAAAAAAAATGAGGGGGCTTCCCTGGTGGCGCAGTGGTTGAGGGTTCGCCTGCAGATGCAGGGAAACGGCTTCATGCCCCGGTCTGGGAAGATTCCACATGCCACGGAGCGGCTGGGCCCGTGAGCCATGGTCACTGACCCTGCGCGTCTGGAGCCTGTGCTCCGCAACGGGGGCAGTCGCAACAGTGAGAGGCTCGCGTACCGCAAAAAAAAAAAAAAAAAAAAAAAAAAAAAAAAAAAAAAAAAAAAAAGGGAGGCAAAGGCAAAGCTAATGGATTAACCTTTTAAAAAATAGTTCAGTGGGATAACTGCTGTAGCACCATTCACTTCAGGGCCAAACTTGTTTAAATGGGCAGTCTTCCTTGGATCTTATCCAAAGAAATGTAAGTAATCAAGTACCAAATCATGGTGGGGCAGATGGGATGAACGACTATTTTGCATATTGTTTAGTGAGTGTCACATATAATTTTTAGAAAAGTAAAGTTGTCCTCTCATACATAATTTTTAAAATAACAAACTAGTTTATATATGCCATCTAGAAATATTAAGGACAATATTAACATATCTGACATTTATGCCAAATAGTTTACATTGGTTATTTTATATAATCCTCACAGTACTCCAGGAATTAGGTGCTGTTACTCTCATTTTACAGATGGAGCTATGTCTCTCTACATATTACTAGTTCTTGCTGAAATCAAGTAGTAATTCATCATTCTGTTGTCTTCCAAGGGACTGTGTGTCCTCCCTTCCTCACTGATAGGGAAGAAACGAGGATAATGATTTGTAGTAGGTGTTGAGGCTTGCTTGATATATGTACATATGCATGTCAGATGGGTTTAAATAATGTGCCTTATATACCACATCAGGTCAGACAAGGAACCAAGACTGTGAACTCAAGTCTAATCAAGACCTTAGGCCTTGAGTACTTAGCTATAATACCTATCAACACAAGACACCGGGTTTTGTCTTGTGCGTTTTGCTAAAATATCTTACATTCAGAAGTAACCTAAGGTTAAACTAAAGAGAAATAAGAATTTCCCTTAGTCTCATGCCCTACTTTGCCTGAATATATTTAACACCTTACTTTTGCAAGAAAATTACAATACATAGTCTATCCTATAGAATAATACTAACAGTTTCCTTTAAAGTGGGTAAGATAAGGCTTCTTATCAATTACAGTTCTAGCCAAAGAATTAAACACTGAATGCAGAGAACCAGTTCTAGTCCCATTTCTGCAACCAGTTTTGTCACCATGGTAAGTTGTTTAATTCTTTAGGTTTCTCAACCACAAAATGAGGATTTTAGACTCGCTGACATAGATTCACAGTAGTTTTAAGATGGTATGATAATAACATTCACTCAGACTATACATTTGCAAACATTGCACTAGACACCAAGAAGAGGTTCACAGTGGCTGAGGAGAGGTCAGGTCTTGAAGAGATTTATAATTTGGGGAGATGGAGGCAATAAGTGAGGTAGGGAGTGGACAAGGCACAAAAGAAATACGTTCTTTCTCAAAGATGACCTTACTGACACACTATAACTAGGATGTTCGTTTTAACTAGCTCTACAAGAGACACATACAGGCAGTATCTTACCACAGTCTCACAAGCAGATGGTTTGTGAACAAGGTGGGGGGATCAGTGCAAACATGAGTGGGTAGAGATACGAGGTCTTAAGGTAAGAAGACGACTGATACAGAGACCTGGAAGTGGGGATAAGGAGTCAGAGGAGTAGAAATGGAGAGGAGCTTACATTTAGGTGGGTGGGGAAATTAGACGTGCAACGTCACATGGAACAAAGCTGATGTAGACAATGGAAGCCATGGGCTTCCAGAAAGTGGCTAAAGATAATGTAGTTGGGATGGGAGAGTAAGTGAGGAACAGAGTGTGTAAAAATGGGAAACATGACAACGTCAAGTAGGAGGGAGATTTGTCTATATTTTAAAATATTATATATTTAAAACATTTTTTCTGAAAATAATGTTAGCTTCTTTTTCTTCTTCTTTTTGCAGTACGCAGGCCTCTCACTGTTGTGGCCTCTGCCGTTGCGGAGCACAGGCTCCGGACGCGCAGGCTCAGCGGCCATGGCTCACGGGCCCAGCCGCTCCACAGCCGCGGAATCCTCCCGGACTGGGGCACGAACCCGTGTCCCCTGCATCAGCAGGCAGACTCTCAACCACTGCGCCACCAGGGAAGCCCATGAAAATAATGTTAGCTTCTTAAGCATCTGTAAATACCAGGAGTGTCACATGCATCATCCATTGTACTTTTTATAATCATCTTACAAACTAGGTAATAATTTTCCTATTTTATGGGTGCTTTATCAGGTTAAGCAGCTTGGTAAAGGTTACCTAGCAGCTAGTTAATGAATAAGCTAGGAGGAGAATATATGTCTGTTCTGCAGGTAACACCATGTGAACTCTCAGTCCCAAACTAATATTGCAAATATGCAAGTGAGTGACTTTAGGCTAAACCCAACTGTGAACATTTTATAAGGAATTCTCAGAAATTACTACTGGCATTTTCTCCCTGGTTCTGTGGCAGGTGTCAATTTCTTTGTTTGCAGTATCCAGGCCTATGACTTGCAGACGTGGCATACTGAGTGCATAAAATACTTAAAAATACATGGGGCAAACAGCGGGAATTAATGACTGCCATTTATTAACGCAGTAAACTCGCCTCTCCACCACCTCAAGCCCACTGTCTGCCTACAAGAATAGAAAAAAATCCACTCAATTTGAACTTCAACGTCTCTTCAATTTTTGAGGCACATGCTCTCTGAAACACCAGACTTCCTGTGTTTAAAACAGAGACTTTTTCTTTCTCAAATTTGACCCTGAAATGTCCTCTAATGTTAATGTCAGGAGGCTTACTGCAGTGGTCTGGAGAGCCTAGTTCATCGTGAAAAATGTGCTCTACTTTTCAACACCAAATAAATATCTCTTCCCTGCATCCTGCTTAAAATGGTCACTTCCTTCCCATGGTTATTTTTATTATTCGTGTCATCAGATTCAGCAATCTGAGATCTATTTAGGGGGAACATTTCATCAATTACAAAACATAGAGCATGCTTCTGTCTCTCAAAGGGTTTAATGACACCCTAAATAAGTTCTGAACTGTTGGGAGAATTACAAAGAACACTCTTCTGTTGAAAACATTAAAACTGAATACTTGGAATAAAATATTGAAAAGCTGAAGTTTAACAAGGGACACACTCCTTCTCCTTGTGACTCATTAAATGTGTTATTATTTTTACCCCTGGAAGTGAATTCTTTCACTTCCTTTTAAGATTATGGCCCTGGCAACATATCACCCAAATGATGGAGCATGAAAAACAAGACAGTTTGAGAACAATTCACAGTAAGTAGCTGATTTCATGATTTTCATGTGCTACTCAATAGACTTTGACATTCTCTCTCCCATTCTTGCCTCATTTAAATCTATTTTCCACATAGCATCCAAAGTCATCTTAAATTATAAATCAGATCATGGCATTCCTCTACTTACTCCCTTCATTGATTCTCCCTGTTCTAGGAATAAAGGCTGAGTCCCTTCCCTATCCTACTGTCTCTGTGTATTCTAATCTCTGTCTCCTAAATAAGGGACATTTCTACCTTAATTTAACACCCTTACTCAAACTATACCTACCTCCCAGGGTATCTTGCCATGTGCGTACCTATCAGAATCCTCCTCTACATTAAGAACTGTCATGAAACCCACCTCCTCCATGGACCTTTCCCTGATTTCTGCAGTGGTAAATAACTTCTCCTTCCTATTATGTTGTATTGGTTTTCTGTGGGCTGAGACTCTGTCTTCGAGATCTTTGTGTTTATAACCATAGTGATTTGTACATTGCCCTGAGAATAGTAAGTACTGAGACCATAAGGTGAATGCAAAAGTTAAGGGATGCTGTGGAGAAAAAAAACTGTTGGTAAGTATTCAAGTTCCTTTGCCTTTCTACCTCTAATTTCTCTTACTTCTGTCCTTGATCATGATCATATAAAATGTTTACCAAGCAATTATACTTCAATAAAGATGTTAAAAAAAAAGTTTACCAGTTGTTCACAGGGAGTTAAAATGTTGCTCTTTAAAATTCTTTTGTAGAGATACTGATGGAGATTTTACAATTATATAGAGAATTGTGTGCATACTTCTTCTTTAAAGACTGGATGTTACCCAGTCTTCCTAGCTACGACAAGAAAACATCAGGCATTTTAAAACAATAGGCTCAGATTCTAAAATAATAAGGTCTTTTTTATTCTCAAGATCCCAAACATAATCCGATTGCCCTTCAACAGCCTTGTGAATAGGCATACATAATCTCATTCCCTATAGAAAGAAAATCAATAACAGTGTGTCCTACTGAATGCAACACGGGTTGTCAGTGTAAGAGTTAAAACAAGAGATTCTCACTCTTTGGACATGCTCCAACCATCTGAGTAGGAAAAGTCACAGAGCACCACCTGGCCCTGATCACCTGCACACAGCCGAGGCCTTGGCAGTACTGACAAGTAGTGACAACACACAAGCCACCAAATAAAAGGACAGGAGGCCAGGCCACTGGGTACTCTCCAGAAGTATCTAACCTTTCCTCTTCCTCTCCTCATTCTACAAAGTCTAAAAATACTATTTTAAAAAGTCTAGTATATCCTAGACACTTCATTGCCCCTCTTCTGACAATGCTTATATGAGGAAAAGTTGAGTTCACCGGAATCTTCAACTGTGATTACTTGAACAATGAACCCATACCCCTTATGACCAAGGCAGTGTATGCTGAGTTCAGATATAACCAAGATATAGAACCTATCATCTTGGACTTTGCAATGCCATTAGTAAGGTAGTTACTATGGAATGAATTGTGTTCCCCATAAACTCATATGTTGAAGCCTGTGATATTGTGATACAATAAGAAATATATATTTTAGTCTTTGTTCTTGGCTCCTGACCAGAGCTCCTAAATCGTTTTTAATTTCCTAAGTGATAATGGTGGTAGGAGCATCTTTTGTTCTAATCTTTGGTCTGTGACCCCGTTTCCTAACATAGAACTCCTAAATCCTGAAATTTCCTGGGTGATAGCAGTGTGTTTTGTTCTAAAAAAGCAACTCTTGGTGGGCTCCTGGAGAGCTTCTGAATGGGGGCTGGTTACCAGAAAGACCATGATTAGAAGCCTGAAATGTTCAGCCCCACCCCCCATTCTCTGGGGAGGGGACGACTGGAGATTGAGTTAACAATCAATCATGCCTACATAATAAAACTGCCATAAAAATCCCTGAACTATGGGGTTTGGAGAGCTTCTGAGTTGGTGCACACATCCCCATGCTGTAGGGGTGGCATACCCTAAATCCACAAGGACAGATCCTTGTGACTCTTCTGGACCTCAATCTAGGTATCTCTTCATCTGCTTATTCTTTGGTATCCTTTATTATTTCCTTTACTATACAGTAAACTGGCAAATGTAAGTGTTTCCATGAGTTCTATGAGCCATTCTAGCAAATTACTGAATTCAAGGAAGAGGCTGTGGGAACCTCAATTTATAGCTGGTTGGTCAGAAGTGCAGATGACAATCCGGAGTTTATGATTGATGTCTGAAGTAGGAACAGTCTTGTTCTGACTCCTTAATTTGTGGGATCTGACCCTAAATATAGGTACATAATGTAAGAACTGAACTGAATTGTAGGACATCCAGCTGTTTGATGTGGGGGAAAAAATCCACACGTTTGGTGGTCACGAGTACTGTAAGCAAAAAGAAAGCAGAGTTTTTCCTTTCAAAGCCCTAACCCCAACAGGACTGTATGAAGTATGTATGTGAAGACAGGATCTTCAGGGGTTAATTAAGTTTAAAGGAGGGTGGGCCCTAATGCATTAGGATTGGCGACTTTATAATAAGAGGATGATGAAGAGATCTCTTTGTCTCCATACATACACACAAAGGAAAGAGCTTGAGAGCACACAGTGAAAAGATGGCTGCGTACAAGTCAAGCAAAGAGGCATCAGAGGGAAACCTATTTTCCAGCACCTTGATCTTGGACTTCTTAACCTCCAGAACTATGAGAAATAAACTCCCGTTGTTTCAGCCATCTAGACTATGGTATTTTGTTACAGCAGTCTGAGCTGACTAAGATAGCAGTAGAGCACTCTGAGTTCTGCATTTAGTTTGCAGAGATTCAAGTACAGGATCTGCCACTCATTACCTATGTGACTTGAGGGAATTTCTTAGCCTTACCCTTAATAAGTGAGAGGGTCTTCTTCTGAATGGAGCCTATACAAATATCTCCTTCAAAATATTACTGAGGATTTAAATAAGAAAATTCATATAAAGTACTTGGCACCATGCCACAAATACTCCAAAGACACACATGCAACCTAGCATTTAACAAGTCTGGGTAACTGTGTCAAGTGAGTGGGAAAGACAAAAAGGGCTGTAGGATTTTGGAGGAGAAAGAGGGTCCCTTTGCTTGGAAGACTTAAAGAATGACCAAGACACTCTTAAAGTTTCCCTCAGCTTGAGTACAGTTTAGATAGGTTTCTTTCTGACTATAGGCCCCAACTTCCCTTTTCTTAGAGCATTTACTTTTGAAAAACATAATTAGAAATTCTTTCTCTGCCCTTTTTTAAAGGTATATAAATCTCCTTAAAAGCCTCTTGCCAGTTTTACAACCTAGGGAATATCTTTCTCAAGGACCTCGGATCCATCCCTTTGAAAGGTAATTATCAAGAAAGATAGCATCCCCACCTCCCAGTCTCTGTGGGAGGATAGGAGCCTAGCTTAGGTGGGCATCCTCCTCCAAGTTATAAAATTGTCTCCTGTCATGAAGAAACAAGAAAGTTTACTTTCCCTTTGAGTAAGGCCAAGTAGCAAACACAGGTGACCTATAATCCTCCACCTCAGCTCTTAAAAATCCACCAGCTCTTTGACCCAGTGGAGTTGAATTCAGTCTTTCTCCCATATTGCAATAGTCATGAATAAAGTCTTCATGCCTGGTTTTTAAACTTCAGTACAATTTTTTTTTTTTTTTTTACTTTGATGGGAAACATTCACAGATAACATAAAACTTGAGATATGCTGTAAAGTGTAGCTTAGATATTGGTTTGGCCGTGTATATAGATAGCTTAGAATAAGAAGTTGCATATATTTTATTAGTTAGCAGTAACTAGTTATGCCATGTCTGAATGCTTTATTAAGGATTATCATTGAGAATTTTTATCAAGTATTGATATTTCAACAGTTACTTAGAGAGCACCTACTAAGTGTCTTTTGAGATTTTAAATCTCAAAACCCTGTACTAACATTAGAAACTCTATGGACCTGAAGTCTTGTATATGTTTCTAGGAAACTGATCACACATTTAATACTTTGCACATGAGTGTAGGGGAGGGAGAGAAAGGAGTTCCTGGCTCATAATTTTAAAACATTACCTACAGTGAGACTGTTTTCTAAAGAACTCTTTAGGATGTAGCATACAGACCAATGTGTAAAGCATATCTTTTGTACTAAACAAATGTAAAGTTACATAAATCTAATTTCCGAATGACTCTTAGGCAGGTATTGACACTCATCTGTGTGACTAATGTGGAAAGTTTCATTAATCTGTGTAAGAAAACCAATATGCTAGGATGAAATCTTTTGCTCAAACTCAGGTTATGTTATTACACTGTTAATCTTGATGTATTTTAAAAGAATTTAGCATATTTTTTAATCAAGCACAATAAGTTACAAAAGGAATCCAAAAGGATCTCTCAAATGACTATCTAAATTACTCTGATTATTCCTAGTAGAATGTTTTCCTTTCTTTTTTCTTACCCATATCCATCTTAATTATAATTCAGAATTTATCAGAAGAAATTAGTAAAACTTAATTTCCTTAGCCAGATTTTTAGTTATTTTTTCAGTTTAAAGTACAGTCACTTAGGCACCCAGAAAATACAGAATTTAGAAATCTTTTAACTCAATAAGGATGGAAAGAGTGAACAAGTATCATTTTGCCAATTCTCCTGTTGTCTGAGGCTAATCGCTTGCTCTCCATATACCAAATTGTGTACTTAGAAAATATCAATGCACAAGGAAGAGCAATGCAGTTTGTCTCATCCAAATGCATCATATAAAATGACCAAGTGCTGTTAAGTGCTAGAAATGTGTCTCAAAAGACTCTCCATGTCTACATCACTTTGGGGTTGTTTAGAAGTTCAACCCTTTTAGTGAGAAGTATTGAAAGATAAATCTAATTCCCAGCCCTTAACTCACCACTTACAGAAGAGGCATCCTTATTGCAGAACATGTCTTCTGATCTTGCTAGCTCCTAATGAATGTCTCTGGCCTGCCTTAGCAATGTACTAATTCTAATAAAATGAAAGACACAATTGCCCCCTACCCAATTCTAAAAAGAGTGAATATATCATCCATTGTAACAGATGAAATGTGTTAAAAAGAATTCAATATGGGTCTTAAAAAAGAGACAGTAAGAGACAATATCTACCATTCAACTTGAAAATTCCTCTTGGAGAATAATACAATATGATAGATACACCATTTCTTTGTGGCTATCCAGCCATTACTGTTAGGAAGAGTATGAATTTCTACATATGCTGAAAGTCTTGATGATATGTGCCAGAGAGAAAAAGCACCTTTGTTCATTAGTAATAAATATGCTCTTGTCCATTCCCTACATAAATTAGAACAGTTAAGATTTTCTTTGGCTGTCCTGGAGGATGGGAAATTTGACCTGAAACTTCACTGAATTAATTAGGTGGCAGTGCTTAGGACTGGAGACAAGACTGGTTGGGCTACTGTCTTGTCAACATTCAAAGTAGAGAAACAGTCTGATGGTGGGAGGAAAGGAAAGGAAATTCAATTTTAGAGAATTTTACAAAGGAAGTATGGTTAGGTCATTGAGATTGAATTTGTAGATTTTTGGTGATGTACACTAAAATTCCAACTTGAGAGCTCAAGTCTGTTTCAAGTTCAGGGTATGCTATGGTCTGAATTGTGTCCACTCAAAATCCATATGTTAAAACCCTAACCCCCAATGTGACTGCATTTGGAGATAGGGCCTTTAGAAGGTAATTAAGATTAAATGAAGTCATAAGGGTGGAACCCTAATCCAACAAGATTAGTGGCTTTATAAGAAGGGGAAGACAAAGAGTTCTCTCTCTTTCTCCAGATGCACGCCCCTAAGAAAGACCATGCGAAGATAGTGAAAAGGCAGCCATCTATAAGCCAGGAGGAGACCTCTCACCAGAAACCAAATCAGCTGGCACCTTGATTTTGGACTTCCCAACATCCAGAACCATGGGAAAATAAACGTCTGTTGTTTAAGCAACTCAGTCTGTGCTGTTTTGTTATAGCAGCTACAGCAGACTAATATAAAATGGAAATCACAAATTTTTACTGAAATCTTCTTATAATCATCTTTACAGAGAGGCTGAGTTCTTTCCAATCTGACACATTTTCGCTTTCATGTAAAGGCATTTGTTACTACAGTAGCGCACAACTTTAGCAAATTTAACTTTAAAGTGACTTCAGACTTTTTAAACTGAATTCTGTGGATAAAGTTCGGAAGAGCTCTAAAATAATCAAATTGCATGCAGACTGTGCTGTGCACATACTGTTTCCTGGGGAAATAGTTTGTGTTTTCATTCTTATTAACAAAGGAGTGTGGGCCAAAAAATGAATTCAAGGTGGCATAGACACTGTGTGGAGCTACAAGGAAGGTTTTATGAAGTCATGGTTGAGGCATTCACAATTGGAAATGAGTGATTCAGTGGTAATATCATCTAATATTGGACATTTTAAATGAATATTTGATGGTAATTAAGACTGTCAAAGAAGGCCTTTCACATGGTTGTTTTTTATGAAGTTACTACCTAGTTTCCTTTCCTAATATTCTTTTCTGCAGCATTTACCATTATCTAATAGATGATATACTTTAATTATGCAATTTCCCCATATTTTTCTCCACTCACTAAAATTCAAGGATCATGTAGGCAGAGTTTTTTTTTTTTTTGGCAGAGTTTTTAATCCATTGTTTTTATTACTGTTTCCACACTGCCTAGAATAGTGCCTTTCCTATACTACATGTTTCACATGTATTTATTTAGTAAATGGATGAAATAATGCTAATGTTTGAATGTGGTTATATGTATTGCTCATACTCATATAGAACTATGCCTTAATTATTTCTATCACATTCCCTTTCCTTTCTAAAAATGTATTTTCTGTGTTGATTTATTTGAATACTGTTCCTAAAGTCTACTTGGATAATGTATACATAGTCTAACTAATAAGTAGATTTTAGTAGAAGCAACTGGCCTGCATTACAATGTAATTCAAAACTTCAATTTACTATTTTAAGTTGAAAATAAAAGTTTGGTTCTATTTGTCTTAAATAGAGTTGAAGTCATATCCCTTTTTGATATTTCATTCTCCATTTCATCACACAGCAATGAGGGTATGTGATACTAAAATGAGAACATTTTGTTGACTGCACATCTCCGGAAGAAAGAAAAGCCAACATAACTTGATTATTTGCCATAAGAGAGGCTACATATGGGGAAGTTAAATCAGAAGTTTGGATAATTTCCAAAGCACATCTTTTTTTAGCTTTGTGAGATTTTCCCCTGGTATCTGCATTTGAGTATCAGTGTTTCTGCTCTTCTAAGAGTTATACCACTTGAATCAAGGTACCATATTGTTTTATTCAGTTCAGGCTGCTATAACAAAGTATTGATACCATAGCTTGGGTGGCTTATAAACAGCAGACATTTGTTTGTTACAGGTCTGGAGGCTAAAAGTCTGAGATCAGAGTGCCAACAAGGTTGAGTTCTGGTGAGAACCTCCTTCTGTATTTCAGATTGCTGACTTCTTAGAGTGTCCTCACACAGAGGAGAGCAGAGAGGAAGCAAACTCTCTCCTATATGGGCACTAATCTCAATCATGGGGGCTCCACCCTCATAACTTCATCTAATCCTAATTACCTCTCAAAGGCCCCACCTTCTAATGCCATCACTTTGGGGATAGGGTTTCAACATATGAAGTTTGGGGGAACATAAACATTCAGTCCATAACACACATTTTCTAATTCCAACTATCTGGTTTTTCCTTCCCACATAGAGTTTCACTCTCTCTATCTATTTACTAGAAAGGGAGTGTTCCATTTCTTTAAAAACGTGTTTAGACTGAGAAACAAAACATGCTATTTATTTCTGTCAGACGTTTAAGCAGATTTTATAGGAACGTCAAGGTGAATTAAAAGCAAAATTCTGGAGACATATTGCAATTCAGATAATATGCTTATCCTCAGAGGGGAAAAACAACGACCTTAGTTTAAGTTTTGACATCTTTTTAGCCTAATGGCTTGAAAGAAAAAAAATCAGTAAAAAAAGGAAAATTATGACAACCACAAAGCATATACTTAGAGAAAAATAATGTCATATATAAAATTGAGGAAAATATGGAGTTATGTGGGTCTATGTGTAAGGGAGATAAAGAAACAGTGATAATGGCATGCTTATTTAATCAAGAACATGAAAGGCATATCTATATCTATATCTTTATATTTAAACCAATATCCATATCTATATCCATATCCATATCTATACTCTATACTCAAAATAGATTCATCTACTTTGTACTAAAGTGATCTTTGAATAATGTGATTTTTGACCATCAAAGTTTGCTGATGAATACCTCTAAGGAGGAAAGGGGAGAAAGCTAACTACAGGACTTAAACAGCACCTGCTGTCAGCTGAACAAATGAACTGTTCCAATACTGCATGTGCCCAGGAAGGAATGGATAACAGCACCTAACACACTAGGAGACCATCTTCATAGCAGAGTGGGTAGAACTGAAATATACAGTACTAGAAATGTTAATCCAAAATTTTCAGATTTTGACAACTCTGTATACACATTTATTTGTCTTCATTTGATTTTTAGCTATTAAAAATGTATGTGACAACATGATTTTATCATTTGGTGGGCTGGAGCATAAATATTAATACAGGTCACATTTCTTAAGTTGTGATCAATTACAAACATGACCACGTTTCTTATAATTCCTCTCCTTGAATCTGGGCTGACCTCGTGATTTGCTTTATCAATGAAGCAGAAGCCGTGTTATGCAAGTTCTGAGCCTGGGCTCAAGAGATTTTGCACAGTTCCACTCTCACTCATGGAACTGTATGATTGAGCTGGCTTTCTGGAGCATAAGACACATGTGGAACATAGATAAACTGTCCCAGGTGAGCCATCTTAGATCAACCAGTCCCTAGCCAACCCGGTAGTGTGGATCATCAACATATGAATAGACCCGCAGAGATCAACCAAACCTGGCTGAGGTTAGAAAAACCACCTAGCTGAGCTCGGTCCAAATCGCAGAATCATAGAATCTTGAGCTAAATTAATGTTTCTAGTGACAAAGCTTTGGGGCAGTTTGCAACACAGCAAAAACTAATTGATACACAAAGTAAGTGTGGGACTTTAAAAAAGGGGTAAAACAAAATTTAATCAATTTAATTAAATAAATAGAATACTTTTCTTTAAGTAGTGAGGAACAGTTAACTTTGAAATGATAAAAAAATAGGTGATAACTACACAAGGCTATTAAATGTCATGTATGGCTAGGTTTGAATGTAAAATATTTCTCTCCTTTGCTTTGTATTTGTGTTAGTTTCTGAGTTTCTTTTTAGCAAAGCAAGCAGTAATTTTGCTCTAATTGCCATTGGAATTAACTGGCAAATGTCTTTTGAAGTCAAAGTAAAAAAAAAAAAAACCTGGAATGTAGGAACAAAAATCCTCCGCTCTTTCTTTCTAACACCCCTCTAATATCTCTCTAATATTTCTGTTCCTGACTCTCTGGAACAAATTGATATTGGATATCAAGACAAAACTATACCTGGCTTTCCATTCTGGCTTTTCTTCATTGATGAATAGTACATTATGAAGTCAGAAATATATGATCATTTCTAAGATTCCACTGAAGATAAGACATTAGAGAGAATGAAGGCTATTTTGCTGGCTTACCACATCATCTCCTTCCAACCATCAAAAATGAATGACGATAAAATAATGCCAAAGAGCTCAGGCCTTATCAACCACAGAGTCATTTAGAAGTCTTGTGATTGTTCTCTGAGTCCAAATGATTATTGCTAAACTTTGTCAAACTGGGAAGATTAAAAGGTTGTAGAAATGCAATACCATAAATACTCAAGCAAGCAGGAACTGCTTCAGAAGGTTAAGTTAGTGAGGGGAAAGAGTAGGAAGCTCAGAACTCAGAAATGATAAAGAACGTTATGTTGTTTTCTTCGTATTTCAGGATTTGTTAAAATCTGAAAACTCAATTAATTGTGGGTATAGAGAAGACTTCTCAGCTGTGTTTTGAATGTGAAAAGCAAAGGGCATTCTTTTCTGCATAGGGACTAAACGCAGTACCAACACATTTAATTTCCTCTCATCACAGTAGCAATCTCAATGTCCAGTTCAAGTTGGGGGAGAATACTGATGCTTTTGTGTCTCTCCCTCCTGAAGCGCCACTAAAACAAAAGCTAGAAGAACAAATACGGTCTGTAAAGGCTATCAGTGAAGAGAAAAAGTATGCAGTCAGCAAAATAAAGAGATTTCCAAACGTGAGTAGAAGACTAGAAGTGGCTGAAAAAGAGTTGATGAGCGAGATAAGCAGAAAAATGCACAGCTTGGAATACAATGCGGAGAGGTACAGGGGATAAAGAATCAGTGACAGCCAATCTGGAGATGATCTGGAAGGAGACCAGCAGAAAATATACACAAAAGTCATATCAGTTGGCACCCTCTACTCTTTGACATTGTGAGAGGCTCTAGGTCTCCAGAGACGCTCAGCTCCTAGCATTGATGCCCTTGTGTTATTTCCACCCCTTGGGTATGGAGGGGCTAGCCTAACCACAGCCATGATGGAATGTCACTTCTAAGATTAGGTTATAAAAAGTCTGTGGCTCCCATCCTAAGTAAGCCCCAGACTCTACCCCCAACCCTCCTTCCTCTCTAAGATCACTTGCCCTGGGGGAAGCGAGCTGCCAGCATTCATGAAGCAGCCCTTTGCCCACATGTGAGAGAATAAGGCCTGCCAACAGCCATGTAAGTGAACTGGAAAGGGAATCCCCACCCTCCAGTCAAACCTTTAAATGAGACTGCAGGCTTGGTCAACAGCCTTCACTCCAGCTTCATGAGAGACTGTGAACCCAAGGCACCCAGGTAAGCTTCACCCCGATTAACCTAACCCACAAAACCTGTGAGAGAATAAATGCCTGTTAGTTTAAGCTGCTAAATTTTGAGATAACTTGTTACACAGAGATAGATAATTAATATAACCACCTAAAATATAACAGTAGCTTTTTTACCCCAAAGCAAAAACAAACCAACAAATGAAAATCCAGGTCATTTTTCTCTTAAAACCAAGAAATTGTCCAAGGAAAGGCAAGGCTCTTACTATGAATGTTCTCTTCATTCTGGCATTAGGATGTCTGCTCCATGTCTGCCATTTCCAAGGAAATGTCGACCACTCTACAAACTCTGACCACTCTCAACCTGAATAGGGTCTCCTGCCACACTCAAGAACAAGCAGTAACACTGGTGCTGAAGGACAGAAAGCACAGATAGGAGATCTCTGGGGGGAAGGAAAGATTTGATAGAACTGAAAGAGTGATTGGGAATTTAAAGTGATGATCCAATAAAAGTAAAGGAAGAAATGTAAGGAAGAAAGACGGTGAGGAAGTTCTGGAAAAAAAAATATGGAAGACAGGTATACTCCAAATATGAAGCAAAATAGAATGTCCTGATTGTAAGCAATTGATAGGATGGAAAGGAATCCATTTGACCCTGACCCTGAGAAAATTCTCCTTTGAGCAGTCCAGGTAATATAATATTGGACCCACAAGAAAATGAATGTAATCTTAACACATAAGTGAAATGGTCATTGCACAATATTTACATAGTAATGATAATCTCAATGTGCTTTATTGCTTTTCCACTTTATACTCCTCATAGATAAAATATGGAAGACGTAGTTGTGGTTGCCAAACAGTAGTTAAAGTTAAAATCTCTGGAAATATAATGAGATGGTGAGATCTAGGGAAGCTAAAGGAACAGGTAGGTGTACAATATATTTATCTTACTAATGTGGATACTCAAGAGATACTGTTGTATATTAATGGAATGAGAAATAGAGATATAAATATACTATTTAAAGTGACAAAAATAACTAATATATGAACAAAATTCAGAGGAAAAGAAGAAAAGGAAAATGAAGGGATTAAAGCCAGGAACTAATCTTCAGTTTTCATTCTGGAGATTGCATACATATTATATAAAAGGGATAAAAAATTGGAAGTGTAAGCATATTATTTAGAGATATAGAACTAATTACCAAAAGAATTATGAAAAGATATCATCTCTGGGGAGTAAGACTAGGGGTGGTGAGGGGTTGGATGGGGGGTTGCTAGTCTTTACACATATATCATCTTCTAAATCATATTGATTTGTTTTCATGTGCATGTGTTATCTTAATGAAAATAATTTAACAATGATTCCCACTTGTTTTGCATACATTCAACAAAGCATAAAAGTAAATTTTGCCAGCATCCTGTTATTAGCCTCAGAACTAGGGTAAAAGAGCAGGTTATTACTTGCAATTTGAGGTACCACCCATTTAAATATATTGTATTTTTCAAATAACCCACACAGCAAGAATAAATTCTTTTGAAATTTCCTAGGCTTTGCTTAGATTTGTCTACCATCAGGAATTCACTCCACTCCCCAAACTTCTTTTAAGTCTTTGTGTCCAATTAGTGTTATGCCAGCATGTCCCTCTAATCTCTTCGTTTAATTCTCTAGTTCTTTGTACTCAGTTCTCATTTGAAATTGCCAGTGAAAATATCAGTTTTTACATGCTTAAATTCAGCAGTGACTATCTTTTCAGAACATTATACACTTTCCCCAGTTCTGTTTTCCAGCAATAGTCAATGTCTAAATATCAAGCCTATGCCCAGCTTTTCTTGAAGCCTTTTCTTGAAGTCGAGTCTCTGGTGCAAAAGTGGGTCTGTCATGGGTCTCACAGTATGAGGCTTCCTCATTGGTTTCCGAGATATTTTTACCTGTTTATTCAGCTTGTCAAAATTAGCTGGAGATATTTTAAAAAATCAGAAAAATGGTTTGAAAACATGAGTTCCTGCCTCTTCAAAATGGTCCAAATACTACACGCAATTCGGAAGTGACTGTTAGCAATCTGACTGTGGGGAGGTCAGCTTCTGGGGCAGACACCAGGATGTGCTTTTGCTGTAGACAGTTTAAAAGCAATACTAAATCTTACTACAAGTCAGCCTGCTTTTTTGTTTTACAGTGCATCAGCAATTCTAAACTATGCCAGGGATAAAATATTCCTCCAGGGGGGACCATCAACACTGCCCCTTCCCCACCTAGGTAAACCACCATAACCCCAAACTGATGAGACTGTATTCAACCTCTGGAAAAGCATGTTACACCCACTAATCTGTAACCTCTCAGTCAACATTATACTACTTCGTACCCTTGTCTTTTCCACCTTAGGGACAACTACTGGAATATCCTTCCTGAACTTAAGTGAATGTTGGTAACACAAATTGAAATGAGAATTTGCCTCCTATATATCCTATTCATGCCTTTCTCTTAAATGAGACTGCATATACTTAAAAACGACACCACCCTGTGTTTTAAAACTGTGTAGTGGGCTTCCCTGGTGGCGCAGTGGTTGAGAATCCGCCTGCCGATGCAGGAGACACGGGTTTGTGCCCTGGTCCGGGAAGATCCCACATGCCGCGGAGCAACTAAGCCCATGAGCCATGGCCGCTGGGCCTGCGCGTCCGGAGCCTGTGCTCCGCAACGGGAGAGGCCACAACAGTGAGAGGCCCGCATACCGAAAAAAAAAAAAAAAAAAAAAACCTGTGTATTTACTCTGCATATGAAGGAATAATTCTGTTATTCCCTTCTTACACGTACCATCTTTATTCTCTGCAACTATTGATCAGTCCAGGAAAATTCAACGCTAGGCAGCACTCAGTATTTATCTCAGCGTTGGGGATAGGCACTTTGGGTGTTCATCATTTACTTATGCAAAAACTATTTACTAAGTGTCCATTTTGCACCAAGCACCTTAGGTGCTGAGCCTGCACAGGTGAATAGGGCATAGGGTTTGACTTTTAGGTGATTGTCAAAAAGGAAACTGAAATAAAAGTTATAGGCTCTGATAGATAAATAACTATCTGTATGCCTACTTATCTGAATATATATTTCTCTATTTTTCCAAAGTGCTATGAAAACAAGAAGTGCATCCTGCTTAGGGTTGTTCGGGAAAGCTTCAAGCGAAATGCAAGGTCTAAAATCATCTCCTACCATTAACATTAGCAAAGCTTTAGAACGGTACAAAGGTAGAGTCAATTATTGTTAATAAGATCACAGGTACAGTTGCAGTACAGGAAAAAGAAGGAAACGGGAACATTACTGGAAGAGGGAACAACACTGCAAAGACTGAAAATGAGAAGTTGTATTTTGCTTACTATTTGCTAGCATACCAATCTGATAAATTTCAGATTGAGTACTTTACATAACATGCTCTTTTTTCCCCCTTTTCTGAATCAAGTTTCCAAATAATGTGGAATGCAAAGTCACAATGACAAGAGTATATAAGACAATGAGGCAATTAAATAAACCACAGACAACTTCAGTCATAAATATAAGTAAACCTCTATCAAAAACTATAATGAAAATTCTTACTTTGGATAGTGGAAAGCCATCAGTTCATAACAGAATAAGTGGGTCATTTGGCTGCCTTGTGATGTCTTATTTTCCATCTGTTGTTATGGATTACCATGTTGACTCTGTCTAGAATTATTACTAATGGCCAGTTGATGCTGTGCAGGGAAAGGTCAGATACAGGAAATTCACCACAAAATGTGAAAGAATCTTGACGAGTCCTTTTTACTTCTGAAATATGGGCATTAGAACGAGAGAAACTCCCTTTAGTGGAACATTTTCTATTTTCTTTTGAAACAAACTGATACTCTTTGGACCTGTGGACACAAGTACTTACACTTTAATCTAGCTATACACACAATCTTCTGATACACATTCAGGAATCGTTACCATAGAGGTAAGCTAAGAGGTGTAGAAAATATGAAAATAAGCTTCCCTCAAGAGTTCCAGGTCCAAAGTTTTCCTGCTGAATTTTTAATGCTGGGTGACATTTGGTGAAGATCTCGTAAGAGCTGGCTTAACATGGTACAGCAGATAGAGACTCCTCATGTGGTTACCTGCCAGTATCTCAGGGAATCTATAGTTGAATATATTTGTTACATAGTCCTTGGATGGTGTTGATTAAATTCAGGCCCATTTCTCTTATTTGAGATTTGCGTCATCTTCTTTGAACCTGTAATGCCTAGAATAGGGTCTAGCACACGGAAGGAAAAAGGAAAAAAGGAGCAAACAGAGAGAAGGAAGAAGAGTGGTGGCAGAATGGAAACGAGAATGCTAAGGAAGGAAAAATGACCACCTACTTTGTGCCAGATGCTATACTAGGAGATGGCTCCCCCTCCGTCCCTCCATGGAATAAATTGGCATTTTTATGCCTATTTATTTTATGCCTATTTAATAAACAGGCATTTTTATGCCATGTGTGGCTCCCCCACATGCCTTCCCGGGAGCATCCAGATTCTTCTTGACTAGGAAAATCTTAAAAGAGGACAAAAGGGGCGTGTACCACCAGCTACCCTATCAAACCTACAGACAGAATGATAACATTTATTTTAGAAAAAGTTTTCCACAGAATGTGGGTAATTTCAGACTCAGGGTAGTGTCTAGCACATTGCCAACACTCAGGACATGTTAAGTAATAAAAGGGTGTTGCTTCAAATCACTTGCTATTAAAAAAAGACTAAAATATCTTCCATCCTTTCAATTTGTTTCAGAGTTCCAATTGTGCCAGTGATGCTGTTAATAATACGCTGTACATCTGTGATGTACAAAAGCTTTGCTACTGTTGATTTAGGGCACTTTATAATTCATGTATAGAGTCTCTACATACCTGAGAAATGGTTGTTTCTTGTTATACAACTCTGTATATCTAGGTACCTCACACTCATCCTCAGGAATTCAATACCTTGCAAAGGGCATTTTATATGTTAGGTACACAAAAGATATTTGCTAATTCATAATTTTAAATAAAGTATTGCATATTTATAGGCAACATACATCATGGTTGAAAATAAGTAAGTTAATAAAAACAAATATACACTGCTATGTATTCATTTGTTTTAATTATTATTTACTATGCTAACTGGAGAAACTATTGGTTAACACTGGTGTTATTTGTCTGCTTGAGAGCCTACATGAAGAGAACAGTGATGAGAAGACAGTGAAAACTGTTTGGTTAGTTCTGTATAGGGGCAGATGAATTAACTAGATCTCCTCCTCTTGAGGTTCCAGCCTAATGATGTTAATATATTTTTCTTGTTGGGGAACTTTTCAGTGATGCTAACTGATAAGAAAACCTAATACAGGCACTAAGTAATAAAAATTTAAGAAATCATTTACTACCGAAGGCAATCTACAGATTCAGTGCTGTCCCTACCAAATTACCGATGGCATTTTTTCACAGAACTAGAACAAAAACATTTAAATTTGTATGGAAACACAAAAGACCCCAAATAGCCAAAACCATCTTGAGAAAGAAGAATGGAGCTGGAGGAATCACACACCCTGACTTCAGACTGTATTACAATGCTAGAGTCATCAAAACAGTATGGTACTGGCAAAAAAGAGACACATAGATCAATGGAATAGGATAGAAAGCCCAGAAATTAACCCATGCACTTATGGTCAAGTAATCTATGACAAAGGAGGCAAGAATATTCAATGGAGGAAGGAGAATCTCTTCAATAAGTGATGCTGGGAAAACTGGACAGCTACAGGTAAAAGAATGAAATTAGAACATTTCCTAACACCATACACAAAAATAAACTCAAAATGGATTAAAGACCTAAATGTAAGGCCAGACACTATAAAACTCATAGAGGAAAACGTAGGCAGAACACTATCTGACATAATCACATCAATACTTTTTTGGATACATCTCCCAGAGTAATGGAAGTAAAAGCAAAAGTAAACAAATGGGACCTAATTAAACTTAAGAGCTTTTGCACAGCAAAGGAAACCATAAACAAAAGGAAAAGACAACCTACAGAATGGGAGAAGACATTTGCAAATGATGTGACAAACAAGGGATTAATTTCCAAAATATACAAACAGCTCATACAGCTCCGTATTAAAAAAACAATGAAAAACCAGGCAGAAGGCCTAAATAAACCTTTCTCCAAAGAAGACATACAGATGGCCAACAGGCACATGAAAAGATGCTCAACATGGCAAATTATTAGAGAAATACAAATCAAAACTACAATGAGGTACCACCTCACACTGGTCAGAAAGGCCATCATTAAAAAATCTACAAATAACAAATCCTGGAGAGGGTGTGGAGAAAAGGGAACCCTCCTATACTGTCGGTGGGAATGTAAATTGGTGCAGCTACTATGGAAAACAGTATGGAGGTTCCTTTAAAAACTAAAAATAGTTACCATATGATCCAGCAATCCCACTTCTGGCCATATATCAGGAAAACATGAAAACTCTAATTTGAAAAGACACATGCACCCCAATGTTCATAGTGGCACTATTTATAATAGCCAAGACATGGAAGCAACGTAAATGTCCACTGACAGATGAATGGACAAAGAAAATGTGGTATACATATATACAATGGAATATTACTCAGTCATGAAAAAGAATGAAATAATGCCATCTGCAACAACATGGGTGGACCTAGGGATTATCATACTAAGTGACATAAGTCAGATAGAGAAAGACAAATATCATATGATATCAGTTATGTGTGGAATCTATTTAAAAAAGGATACAAATGGACTTATATACAAAACAGAAATAGACTCACAGACATAGAAAACAAACTTATGGCTACCAAAGGGGAAACAGAGGGGGAAGCATAAATTAGAAGTTGAGGATTAACAGATATACACACTATATATGAAACAGATAAACAAATAAACAACAAGGATCTACTGTATAGCACAAGGAACTATATTCAATATCTTGTAATAACCTATAATGGAAAAAATCTGAAAAAGTATATATATATATATATACCTGCATACATACATATATATACATATATGTAGTCACTTTGCTGTACACCTGAAACTGACACAACATTGTAAATCAACTCTACTTCAATAAAAAAAAATCATAGAGATTTAATCTTAATACTAGTTTATTGAACAATACTTACTGTTTTACATATATCATGAAAGAAAACAAAGCATTGTTAATAATAAAAAGATATTCTTTTGTCCTACAACTGAGACTTGAAATATCAGAAAGGCAGACAACCTCACCAGTCCTTTCTGAGAAAATGCTCACTGAAATTATTGCCACATATTAATTAGATACAGAGTTTTAAGTCATTCTATTTCCCCCATGGTAATAAAAATGATATCAAAAGAAACTGTATCAAGACTCATAAACCCAACTTGGTGTAACTCACAGCTGGAAGTACTTGAAGTTTTTCATTTCCAAGTTGAAAAAGGAGTATATCGTGACTTTTTAAGCTCCTTAACCAAGACATGTTATTGAGGACAGTGATAGAAGTCATATTTGCAATATTCAGTGTAGAAGTCATATTTGCAATATTCAGTGTCATACTATGAATGAGCTTCTGTCTGAGAACAGCTGGGAAACAGGTATACGAAATTTCTGGGCTGCTCTGTCAACAGTGATTTGAGATTGTGTTGGTGGTGGTGGTGATGGTGGGTGGAGGTGAGTAAAATAGCGGACAGTTCTTCCCTACCCACTAACAGTGGACAGCGGATAGTTCTTCACTACCCACTAACAGTGGATAGCGGATAGTTCTTCATTATGCAGTATATTTAGTGTTCATGGTCCTCTCCCACTAAGTGCCAGTGACAACTCTCCCCCTGAATCATTTCCTGCCTCCCACCCCTTCCCACATCCTTGTTCTAGGGGAATGGTGCTGCCTCCTTGTGGAAAACACATTCAACAGAGAATTCAGCGCAGTACATACCACACCATTTGAGCTCTGATTTAGAAACATCCATTCAGAGCTGTTCTCAAGGGCAGAGAAAATATCTTTAAAGGTAAGAAAGATGCTTTAATTTATACAGTGTACTTGAGGAATGCTTTCCAAACCTAACTATCATTTGTTTGATGGTTACATGGGTCAGACATGTTTTTACTTCTCTTTATTTTAGGGTGAACCATAAGAAATTTTCTTTTTTCAGTAATACAAATTGTCAAATAGCAGTAATTGTATATAGTTCACATACCATATTGACTCATTTAATCCTCACAATAAGCTTATGAAACCAGCATCCCCATTTTATAGATGGGAAACAGAGGTATTGAGAGGCTAACTTGCCTAGGGCACATAGCCGGTATGTAGGGAAAGTAAGGCTGACATTTAAGTAGGCATTCAGGCCCCTGGAGTCTTGCCCTTGACCCCTGTGCAATACTGCCCCCTAACAGCCCTTGCCACTGTTGCTTCTTCAGACTGTCAGCTCTCAGAAGGCAGAATCAGACTGAGAGAGATTGGGAGGAGTATGAAGGAGGGAAATAGGTAGGTGAAAAAAGGAAAGGGCTTTCCAGGCAAAGGACAGAGAGGTGTGAAACAGCATGACCTCTAGAGGTTTCTGTTAGTAGTTCAACAGGATCAGGGGAAAAGAGTGTGGAGGAGTGGAGATAAAACTAGTGAGGCAGGTAGGCCAGCTGTGAAGAAGGGACCCTGACAATCATCCAAAGAATCTGCTCTTTGTCCTAAATACCTGGATGTATTAAGGCCCATATTTGCATTTTCGAAAGAGCAGCCTGACACCTGGGTGGAGATCATTTGAGCTAGTTTAGAATATGAGAAGGCAGGAAGTGATGAGATTCGGAATAGAGGACTTATTTAAGGGCAGAGGACCAGATCACCCCAACGTACTCTGAAACGAAGCTGGCTGCATAGCCTTGAGGAAGTTATTTAGTTTCTCTGTGCCTCAATTTTTCTCACGTGTAAAATAACAAGAATAATACCAAGCTGTACTTTCTTAGTCTTCATTTCTTCCTCATTCACATACATTCCCTAGAATTTGATTACACTTCTGATTTAATTAACAAGACACTTATTAGTTAGTGTCTTGTGTCCTGAGGACCACACAGGGCAGGGCATGCACAGTTCCCGCCCCTCCCTCACCCCCAATGTTCTTTTATAATTGATGCCATATCGCTAATCATCTTTCCATATCTATTCAAAAAAGATTCCCATCTTATGCTTCCCCCCCAGCCCCAACGCACAAGCATCCCCTCTCCTCTCTGCTTTATTCCTATAGCACTTGACATCCCATGTATGCTGTTTTAATGTTTATTGTACATCTACCCTAACTAGAATGTGAGCTTTGTACAGAAAAATCTAATTTTATTCAATGCTGTATTTCCGGTGACTAGAACATTGCCTGGTATATAGTAAGTGCTCAGCAAACATGTGTTAAGTGAATAAATGGATGGATGGCTATTTTTGTCTAGAACGAGCCTTGTCCAAAGATGTCTCAAAACCAAGGTTGTATCCACCAAGAGAGCACCTCTTCATCCAGTGAAACCTCCTCCAGACCCTAAAGAATATGCTCTGAACACAATAATTCTTAAAATAAACTCTTTAAAATGTATATATCCTAGAACTTTTGCTTACCCACAACAAGGGGAAGAACACCTTCTAAACTGAAGTGCTTACCTACATTTAAAATTACAATGAGCTGCACTTTTCTTACCTGGCACCATTCTTCTTAGTTTCAGAAGAATATGCCTTTGTATATATTTTCGAATCTACACCCAAGTGTTTTTCTTTTCAGTATGCACTAAAATTTTCAGTAGAAATGTACATTAAGTGAATTGAGCAGAATGATTGGACTAGGGAAAATAAAATTAATTATTCATGTTACTAGTCCTTTAAAATGTAGAGTGGTTATCAGGAACACACATAATTATAAGTAATGCAGTTATTTTTTAATAATGAAGCCACAGCTAAGGTTAATTAATACTTTTAATAAGAATATAAAATTTTGGGCTTCCCTGGTGGCGCAGTGGTTGAGAATCCGCCTGCCGATGTAGGGGACACGGGTTCATGCCCTGGTCTGGGAAGATCCCACATGCCGCAGAGCGGCTGGGCCCGTGAGCCATGGCCACTGAGCCTGCGCATCCGGAGCCTGTGCTCCGCAACGGGAGAGGCCACGACAGTGAGAGGCCCGCGTACCACAAAAAAAAAAAAGAATATAAAATTTTGTTCTTTGAAGTTACAATATGCTTTTTGTTAGTTTTAGATGTTTTTCATGGAAATATGTATGCACTCTGCTTACATTTTTCAAACAAATAGTATTAATTTCTTATGAGTATCTGCAAAGCCACCAGGAAGCAATAGCAGTGTCTGACACATTCAAACACTTTTTTTGCTTGAATCCTAACTGGGTTTCTTTTTGGAACATTCCACAGGAATCAAATGCCAATGGCTTCAGTAGGAAATGAAGATACACGTACTGACCACCTACCAATGTTTTAAATCCTCAGTAGTTCCTTTTCTTGAGTAGGTTTGCTACCTCCACTCTGAAAAAAGCCTAACTAGATTGTTCCAATACATTTCACTTATATTTACTGATTCTGCCTCAGTCTACAATTTAATTTCTTACTAAGAGTTGCAAACTATAGTCCCTCCAGTCAAAAACCAGGATCTCTCAAAGCCTTATTCTCTCTCCCTTCTCAAGATTTTTGAAATGAGATGAAAAGAAGATGAAAAAGGCTATGGATTCTTGAAACCAAGTAAGGATACCAGAATCAGTTTCTGCTCTGAATGAAAGGACAGGGCTTCTCTACTTATTATTCTTATGAAGTATGATTTTCTTGCAAAGATAGATTTTATATACGCTGTAAAAGTAGAATGGAATATAATTTACAGACGAAAATGGGATGCTTTTGAGAGTCAGAAAAGGATACTATTAATAATTACATCGGTACACCAGGTGCACAAGAGGACTATACAGGCCAACTGAGATGCATGCCACACTGTGTAAAAGTCAAGGGTGAAATCTATGCTTTATTAAATAAGCATCAGAAGACCTAATTAAGAGTATCATCACTAGAGTCAGTGAAATTTTAGAGCTGAGCACAACTCAAGAGATTCCTAAACCCACTTATTTTAGAGAGAGCGTAAGGCCAAAGTGCAGCGAGATTAACCCACCTGTCCAAGTTACACAAAAAAGGTAGGTGGTTGTGTTGAAATTGGAAACGGGTCCCCTGATTTGCTGTGATCTTTCTATTTTACCATACCTCCTCTAGGCAAAAGGCATTACTATGGAGCCATATTGTCTACGGTATGTAAATAACTTGTAAAATATTCTTGAAGGGAAGAACCCCAATATCACAAAATATGATACAAAGCATAGACCAAAAGGAATTTCAAAATCTCGATCTTAAAAGAAATAATTTCCTGTCTTTACAAACTGGTAACCGAAAGGAATGAATATTGCCCTTTGCATGTTGACTTACTTTTACTCATTTAAGTAAATCTACACATACATTGTAAGACACTGGCAGATTATTCAGAAGAGGAGGGAACACTCAGCCGTCAAAAATCCCAAGAAGCTCTCAGCATCCTGAAGAACTTAATACTGTTAATTATTTTCTAATATTCACTTTCTGAGATTAGCCTTATAGAAAGTTTCTCTTTTTTAGGATGAGTGGGTCTTATGAAAACATTTAGATATTAGATATCATAAGTAAAACAAATTTTTATCAACTTTAATAATCCATATAAAAAGTAATATTAATATTTTTATATTCACATTTTAAAATTCATTTAATCAGAAAGGTTGGTAAATGTACTCATTATTTCATGACATAGGTCATATCTTCCAAAAGTAAACATCAGTCTTAAAATTGATCATCATTCAGAGAAGAAAACCTTTTTTTTTTTTCTTTTTAAAGCATATTTACTTCTAAGTTGGAATGTAAACAGGATCTTATGGGATGACATTTTGTGAATACTCTTTTATATTCTCTGACTCTGTGACAACTAAAAATTCTCCCCTACTACCTGCCCTGCAGGATGGCTGAACAAACCTCATCTCATCTATCTGAAATGAATCCAATTTAATTCTGCTTGACCAAAAATCTGTTTCCATAGTTCTAAAACATGCAATCACCCTAAAGTACATTGCCATTGTAGCTATTGCTGAGGAAAATACACCTTGATTGAGAAAACAGTCCAGTGTGGCTTTTGAAAAATAAAATGACCCTCCCTGGTACACAATTTGGTAAAGCGGTTGATGAAAGTAGGCAGGTCAAAGGTTACAATCTTAGAATTAGCATTACAAATCACTTTCATATTTAAATGTCAAGACTTTGACAATTCTAACAAACATTTAAATTCTACATATATCAGTAATCTCTTTGTAGTTGGAGGGCAAGATAAAAATCAACTGTGAAGTAAAGTAAATTTACAACAGATTATTCTGTTACTCAAAAATAAATAATTTGCTTTCTTCCCTAGTAGTTTTTCCCCCCCGTACATTCACATCTTATTACCTGTAATCACAAACATATCCTTTTAAGAGAGAATTTTAAAAACTTTTAGTACAACTTTAAAACACTGTTGTTGAATATTTGTAGTATATTAATCCAAATTATTTAATTGCTGTTATTGGTCTGTTAAAACGTAAAGATTTTAAATATGTATTTTTTAATGAACCTTGTAATCTTTTATTTAAGTCAATACCTCCTCAAATGAACCAAGTTATCATTAATTGATTAGATCATTTACTTTCATAAACCACTGCTATCTTTAAACATGTTATAGCTTACAATAAAAGAGACTCTTCATTGGCAATTAATGGGCAGTTAACTGTTTTCCTTTCATATTAGTTAATATTATAAAATGCATAAATTTTTAATTTCTTCATTTCTAAGTGTTTAACTTGCAAATGAAATAGCTATTTTACAAATATTTACTTAAAAAACATAATTTCTTAATACATAGTGAGTACTAATTGATAAAAAACATAAAAGTAAGGCTGATAATTCTTTCCTTATTTTGGGATACATCTGGTTTACCTAGCAACTTAAGCAGCTGTAATTTCATTAACGATAAAACAAGACTACTAAGAAAAAAATCTGATCATTTCAAATTTTATTCACAATAACATTTCTATTTCCAAATGTCCTAGAATGTCCTCTTATGAATTATTTTACATAAAGCAAATAGTCTATCATAGCTCTGTGTTTCATTTTCCTATATCAGATTTGCCTTAATAACCTACTTATCGTAAAATAAACTGTAAACCAAGAAACACAATAACAAATCATTAGTGAAGTATTAGAAAAGAATATCAAACGGAGCTGTTGGACATGCATAAATCTGTCTAAAGACACAAGTCTTTATCCAAGAGGCTAAGTGCAATTACTAACCATCTTATAAATCCAAACAAGACAGAGAAAATGAACAAAATGATTATACTCTAAGCACACATTCTTACTAAAATGTCTATTTCATAAGGGAAGGGTTTTTGTTTGTTGTTCCTAATGTATCCTCCGTGCCTACAACAGTGTGTGGCACATGTAGTGTGATCAGGAAATACATATTGATGAACACCCTATGAGACAGCCCATTTTACTTCGTGGCCAAATGCAAATTTTAAAAAAGGAGAGAGAAGAAAGAAAAAAGTGATGTATATAGGTGTATAATATGAAATACTACATTTATAAATTTACAGACTTTACAACTTTTTGGTCATCTCTCTTCTTCTAGGACATTTTCTCTTCCTCTATTCTGTTCCTCCCACCCCTTCCTATTCAAAGTAAAAATCAGAATCTATTTTCTTCTTTCTCTGGTAAACATATGTTAATTAGTAGATAGGGGGCTGATCTGAACAGAATTCATCTTCTTTTACTCTCTTTCTAAATGTGACACATGATCTATTTCAAACATTTGAAATAAAAGCAATTTAAAAAATAATGGTTGTCATTCTTGCTTCTTTAGGACATGGTTTTCTAGAAAAGTAAGAATCATATATTTGGAAAGCTTTATATGGCACCTACTAGAGACATTCACTAACTACCAAAAACAAAACAAAAGCAAACAATCAAGTTTGGGCCAAGAAGAACACACAATTCTGAAAGCATTAACAATAGAATATGTACAAAGGCTATAAATGTCAACAGAGGTCTAATAGAATTTAATAGAATTTCAACAGCATTCTAAAAGCCTTTATAAAATGTAAGCTCTGAGGTAGGTGTTTTTTTCTTTTCTTCTTCACTGATGTAATGCCAATACTTAAGCCAGTGCCTGACACATAGTAGGCAATCAGTAAGTATACCTTGATGGAATAAATATACTTCCTAGTTGTACAAATGTGACATTTAAAAATTGTTTTTCAAAAACTTTAGACATAAGATTGAAAAATAAGCTCACTGAAGTGAAATATGGGTGAGGGCAGTTAGCTATATAATGTACGAAATATGTTGGCCCAAGACAGTTTTTAAGTACCATATTTTGGGTCTTTGTCCTCAGATAAACTAACTGTGTTTTTCCCATAAACAGTAAATTAGTAGACTTATCATTCACAATGAGAGCCACATGCCTATCAATTCAAAATTTTCAGACTTCAAAATACAATAGAAGTGCTATAGGCAATTTCTTTTTTAAGATGTTCAAATTTGCTTTTATTTTATTTTGATGAAGTCCTGAGCTTGAACAAGGCCTTTCAGATACTTCACTATTTGACTTGTTCAATTAACTGAAAAAGTGAAAAACCTGTGTAATTATTAGACAATCCCCTCAGCTTGGGCTAGACCAAGGTTATTGAATCAAGACCATCAACTAACCACACACAGACCATCACAAAGCAGTATATATCAATAAAAGTTCACAAACCACAAAACCAACAGCATATACACATTTCATCCTCAAACTGAATCCATTATATTAAGCCAGTCTTAAAAAAGCCATAATGCTTGAGATCAGAAATAATCCCATTCTGGAAAAGACACATATGCAGAAAAGTCTACTTTCATAATCACAGATGCAGAATGAAGAAATGAAATCTGTGTACTCACCTGGCTAATGGGTTCTTTTGTAGGGGGCTTTCCTCTTCTGGCTGTGCTAGTAGCCAGGGTCGTGGTGGTCTCCATAATTGACGTGGACATCTCTGACTGCATGGCAGTGGCTGTCGACTCAGTTGTCATAGAGGAAGGCACTTCACCAACCAGTCTCACATTTCCCACTATGGCGATGTTGGCATCATTTTCGGCTGCCATATTCAGAACTTTCAAGCCATTGTAGTAAAGCCCAGAGAGCTGACCCTGGAAGGGCTGGCCCTGCTCTTTCCCGCCAATTATTATGGTTGCTTGGCTATTGAAGATTGTGAGCTGACGCCCTGTAAAAATAATATTACATACATGCAAAAATGTTGATTGTGAACTCTACATTCTACAAAGGATGATAAAACAGATCTTTCATGGGGTGGATAATGAGAGCAATAAACTATAAGAGAGGCATTTGACTCATAATTCATTGCTTATAAATGAGGTGTCCATGAAATGCATAATCATTGGCAAATACTTGTAAATTCTCAACTTATTGTAAATGTAGTGCTTTTGCTAAAAGACCAATCAAAGATATGTATTATAAATTAATTTTTAGTGGATTCCTTTCCCCTTTTACCTCAAGATCTTATACTGTTGGTCTCTTAAGTCTAAATTGTTTAATTAAAAATGAGATATTTAATATTTCAAGTATTTGTCATTCTAAAATTACCACTGGTAGAAACTCATCTATAGCAGCTGAAATCTGATTTTAAATTTATGGTAAAAATTTCATAATTCACATAATGGCCACAGGTATCTATATGCTCTTCTTTAGAAATGTGTATTTTTTGAAGGCAATAGTCCATTGTTATTTGAATTATTCTGTTTTCCGGCAAATACACTGAAAAGAAACACATAGTTTACACTGAGCGTGTCAGAGACAAAAAAAAAAAAATCCAAAAGATTTTTCTGATTGGCTTTCAGCAAGTCTATTAAAACAAAACAAAATGAAAAAAAATATAGCTTCAGATGTAAAAAGCGGCTTCAGGAATGATACACAAACCGATGGAGAAATTATGGCACATTTCCATCAAACAGCAATCCTCAGCACAACAGTACCAATATCATCAAATTGAGTATCCAGTTTTAGCAGATTGCTCTCTGTTCATAAAAAGCATGCACACAACTTTAAGTTCAGTTTTAATTAGGGCTTGTTCCCAAATGCTCTTAGAAGGTTGCAAACGTTAAAGGGACTTCAGTTTGACTGGCAATCCATATTGCCCACTATTTAAGATGCCTAGAGTTTAAACCAAGAGTTTTTTTTTTTTTTTTTTTTTTTTTTTTTCAGGACCATAATGAAGATATCAGAACTACATATATTTTAGTTAATAATTTAGAGGCTGGAACATGTAATATAATCTATAAATGATTTATCATTTTGGGTTAATGCTTGCTGTGAGTACCTTCATAGATTGAGTTAGTGGATTATATTTAACAGTCCCTTTAACCTTAAGTTAACAGGGTAAGATTATTAAACAGCTGGTACTTCTAAAAATGTATAGAAATTATTATACAAGGAATGCAAATATTACTATCTACATTTTACTGTTTTAAATTTGTTTTTAATTTAGTTTTACGGAAAATTTATTTTTTATGTTTATTAGTGTTACAATGAAGTACTACTTGGTTATGTTCAAATTATTTTTTTATTTGAAGTTTTAATCAATGTTTTTTACCTTTGTCGAGTAGCCATTCATCAACTACTCGACCAAGTCGATATGGAATTCGCTGTCTAGCAATCGCCAGGCGCTCGTTATCATTGTTTCCTTTAAAGTTTAAAGAGACATTTCATTGGTTAAAATCTGTAAGGTCAAAGGTTAAAAGTTAATACTTAAAGCTTGAGCTATACAGTTGCCACATGATTTTTTGAAATTTGGAATTTTAAAAAGTTCTACCTAGAACATTTCATGTTTCAGACTTGTCATTCATTCATTTATTTTATTTTAGCAAACAAAATTATTCCTATGTTAATTGAAAATTAGAAATCTGCATTTGAGCTAGGTTATTAAAACTTATGTTATAGACAGACCCGAACAACCAATTTAAACAGCATATAATAGCTTTACAAAAAAATGAACATTGATCTCAGGGTTTTGTCTTTTTGATGTTTCTTATTAACTAGTTAAACATGTTCAGGTGAAACAGGTTTAAGTTTTCAAAATACATTCAATCTCTTATTCCAGATTAGTAATTTATGAACACCAAACTTAATACCATCTTCGGCACACTGAAGTATCTAAAATAGGCCTAGCATACTTTATGTCCTATTCAGAAAAGAGAAATTCTTATTCATCTCATTTAAGGAAACCACAAAGTCTGAACAGTTCTTGTACATTCCACACAAATTGGTTTATCAACCACTTGGACATCACAAGGGAATACATCTTGCACCATCAAATATGTTATGATAGGAAAAGGCTTTGACAAAAGTGACTTTGAGCGTCCTTCAGTTTCATTTAAAACTTGACAGATTGAGGTGTATGACATTTCAAAAAAGTTATATGCTCAAATATTTGTTTTTTATTAAACTATTCTAAAGAAGGCATGATAACTTCAGGAACAAATACAAGCCACAACAGTGGTCCCTATTCATAGCTCTAAACTAAGTGGGAGCCTTGATTCTTTGAATAAAAAATTATCTGATAAAAACATAGTTTAAGTGGACCTTGAATAATGCTTGCAAATAGATGACTGTTTTCTTGATCTATAAAGCACTTAGGAAGAATCTAGACTGCCATCTCAGCACTCAGTTGTGTATATTGCCAGAAGTTTTTCTATTCTATGAAAACTAATGTGGAATTTTGAACAAAGACATTTTGGTAATAGCTCACATGAGGACTCAGAGGCAGAAGAAATGTTGAATGGTAGGTAGTACTGCCCACAAGAAAAGACTGGAGCATTTTACTAGGGAAGATAAAAGATACAGTTTTCTCAGATTTAGAATAATTAATAAATGTTTTCATAGGCTAGTTTTATTTATACATTATACTTACCACAATAAACCTCCCATATTAGAGAAACCCATCATTTAGAGAAAGAGAAAACTATCATTTAGACCTTATCAATTTGTCCTTTGAAGTTTTATATGACTGAAAATATTTCATACATTAGTATTTAATTGAAAATGTAAATACCAAAGTGGAACCAAATATAAAGTTTAATAAAAACATTGATATCTATCTCTCTGTATGAAATTATTAAAATGTTATAGTATTTTATCCTATGGGAACATATTTTTGGTATATTGATAATTTTTTTAAAAGGATACAATAGCATAAATTTCGAGCCTATCTTTGTTTTCAAGAAGTGTGTACATTTTACGTTCTCTTTTGTGTGCACACAAATATATATTAATATATATTAATTATATATATTAATATATTAATATATATTATTAATATTATTAATTAATATATATTAATATATATTAATATATATATTAATATATTTGGAAAAATATACTAAAATTTAATATTAGTTGTCTTATGGCAGAATGATTCTTGATGAATATGTATTTTGGCTTATATGTGATTTATGTAATGAACATGTTTATGTACGTAATTTGAGAAGCAAATTAAATACTTTCAAAACACATACCCTTTGCTCTATGGACTTCTTTGCAGAGCAACACTCATACCAATTTACCTCTCCTGACAACTTCGTAATTATGTGGCTCCTTGTGCTGTTTTTCATGCTAGAGTGTTCCCATCATCAGAAATGATCTATTTCCTCAGACACCACCCAAATCTAGGCTGCAAATCACCTCTTGCCCGATTACTACAATATAATAACAGACATCTCTGCATCCTCTCCACAATCAATCCCACCCATTCTCCACATGTCAGCCAACACCGTATCATGCCGCTTGTCTATTATAACACTCCCATTGCCTTCAGGATAAAATCTCGACCACCTGATGAGGCTTATGATGGCTTCCATGATCTGGTCTCTTCCCACCTCCCCTGCCCCATCTCATGGCTGTCACTGCCTTGCTCTCCTCTTTCCATCCTCATGAAAATTCTTTCAATTCTTCTAAAGCCCTCCTTTTACCTCTGGACTTTTGCACTTGTACTCTCCTCTACTTGAAAGATTTTCCTCACTCCCATCCGATCCCATCCTCACCTTTCCTTAGCCAAACATGACTCATTAATGGAATCTTCTTGGCAGGAACATTATTCCTCAGGAAGTCTTCCCTGATGTCCCCAAGTTAAATTAGGACACCTGAATATATGCTTCCCTGACACCTGATACATGCCCTTTTGAAACAAGCACTGACCCTGTAATTGCATATTCAATAAATATTTTCTCTCTGAACTCTGAATTTCCATGAGGTCAGGTATTATGTGTAGTGTTTATTGTTGTATTCTCAGTGTTTGCACAATATCTGTCATAGAACCTCCTATGAAATATCTGTAGAATGAAGTAGCAAAGGAAATCTTGTTTTAAATTCTGATAGCTTCTGTGGCACCATTATCTCATCTCCACAGGCTAACAACATTCACAGGAGAGCACATACTTGTGCCAGAGGATAGACCACATGTAGCTAAGCCTCCCTTTGTACTTTCCAAAGGAAACATCAAATATTTCAATTATAATTTTATGTCTTTAATGATTATCACTGATTTGAACATCCGTACAATCAGTTCATTATTTTTTTTTATAATAACGGCCCTGTGCCACAAAATAGATAAACATAGTTATTATTAGTAGGGAAAGTAGGGAGAAAAGTCAAATAATACAGCTGGAGGAAATGGAAGCCTTTTAATGATTTTGAAAAGAGTACATAAAAACACAAGAATACATATATACCCCCATGCATACAGACATATAATTATGCCCTCATACCTTTGACTGGCACTCACAGAACAATTAACATGATCGATATGGTATGATTTAAATAAACAATAGCTTTTGAAGATTCTTGATGAGACCCAGCTAAAAAAAGAACATACACTGCATTCCAAATGAATAACAAAGACAACAACAACAAGAAACAACAACAACAACAACAACAAGAAAAAAATAGAGGGGGCAGCAGAGATAGGTATAAAAAGACACACTAATTTTTAAGACAGGTACCCACACAAATGGGCTCATACAATCCCATAACCCATGGATTTCAGATGTCTTCTAGTTGAGAGTATATTTTTTAATTGAAATATTTGATTTTGAAATCTAAGGACAGACTTTATTCTTAGTTGGCATAATGGATAGGAAATCAGATGGCGCTTACTTCACTATATGTTGACTTTATTCTCCAAATCCTTTGTTTTTCTACTAGAATATAAAACTAATGATTTTTCTTGTGACGAAATTGTATATAGGGGCTTCCCTAGTGGCGCAGTGGTTAAGAATCCATCTGCCAATGTAGGGGACATGGGCTCAAGCCCTGGTCCGGGAAGATCCCACATGCCACAGAGCAACTAAGCCTGGGCGCCACAACTACTGAACCTGAGCTCTAGAGTCCACGAGCCACAACTACTGAGCCTGTGTGCCACAACTACTGAAGCCCAGGTGCCTAGAGCCTGTGCTCTGCAACAAGAGAAGCCATCACAATGAGAAGCCCACACACCTCAACAAACAGTAGCCCCTGCTCGCCACAACTAGAGAAAGCCTGCACACAGCAACGAAGACCCAATACAGCCAAAAATAAATAAATTAATTAAAAAAAATAATTGTATATAAGTACATTATCAACAAACAAAGGCACATCTAAACAGAGTGACAATGTCTTCCTAACAGATAACAGATGATTCCCAAACCCCTCTTAGTATTTTGTACAAAATAGCTCCAATTGTTTAAGTTCACCAGGAAAAAGCCCACATTTTGCCTCTACCTCATGATTTTCATTAACAAGCTGCACATGGAAAGGCATAAATGAAGTACATTATTTTAAGAAACTGCCCTAAATGCATTTCATTCCTTTACAAATTCATGGTGATATGTTATTTATAACGTATCCAGTAACTCTGCATGACTGCATTCATTTTATTTAATCCTGTCCTTAGTTTGATATGCTTCTAAAACTTTATATGCAAAATAAAGGACATAAAACAACCCATTTGATCGGGAAAGGTCAAAGATAAATATAATTTCTGATGACCCTTACTTTTCTTTGGAAGGTGTTGGGATCTAATACCAAGCATGCTGGGATGTAGAAACACTACATGGACTTTCTTTGGACAGTCAAAGGTTGCAGGCTTATACAGATAGAAGTGGTTAAAAACAAGGAAAATGTACCTGAAAACTGAAATCAAATGAAAGGTGAGAAACTATTTTCAACTTCAAGTATCCTAAATCAGAGGTAAGGATAAAGCAGTAATGACCCACTTGTCAAAGACCAATTCATTTTGGAATTATAAAAAGTGTCCAAGTAGAGTTTCAACTTTTTAAAAAGCATGCAAATCAACTACAGTAATCTACTGAATACATAAATCAGGTTTATAAAGCCAGAGCTTCTCACTGAATAAAGGATAATAATTTAGTTGCATACTTCCTTTACCCTAATAAAAATGGAATGAGGTTTTTCTTTTGATTTACTTTCTTTTTCCTCCAGTTAATTTTATGTGGGTTAAAATTGTTACCTCCACTGAAAACGTCACCAGCAACATACAGGTCTCTGTTGAAGTAATTTTCAAGCAATAAAACAGTATGTAAAATTTGGTTTACTTTTCTTTGAATTGTTGAAGGATTCAGTAATTTTTTTAATTAATTTTTTTTTAATTTAAATGTAATTGTTATATAACATTATATCAGTTTCAAGATTCAGTATTTTTGACAAGAAGCAGGCTGCATCTAGTAACACTACTACCAGTTGATAGGTTCTAGTTCTAATTGGTGTGGCCATTTGGCTATAAGGTACTGTACATAATGGATATTTCGAACAAGGTTCCACAGATGAAGAATAAGATGGAAAATCTGATAATTCATACTTAAAATTGTAGCACCCTCAATTTTGATTGAATTCAGGATAGTTTTACTTTCCCACCTAACCAATAATATTTGGTCACACTATAGTATATTAATTTTTTATAAAATAGTAGACTTCAAAGAAACAAGAGTAATTTCAAACAATCAAGGTAAGCAGCAAGGAGTGATAAAACTCAAATCCTTGAATTGGAGTTAAATTTCATGGTGGTACTCAGAAAACAAAGGGAGATAAAATTGTAATCATATTTTTATGACTATTGGTCAGTAGAGACAAGCTATATGAACTTTGCTAACACATATTTTTCTCCTCTCATTTTCATAGATCTCCCCTGATGTGTAATTTCTCTTCAGAAATAAAAGTGGCAGTTTTTGATAAGACATAGTAATATACTTGGAAAACAATAAGGAAAAGCAACTTTATGAACCCAACATTTGTTCAGAATAATATGAAAGTGAAAGCAAAGATACTCGCTTCTTCTGAAGGTTTCCTGTTTCCTCTTTTTTAACACTGGGAAAGGAAACACAAAAGCGTTCTTAAATGCTGTACATACTTCCAGAGAAGATTAGGAGTCTGTTTTTAGACTTTTTATTTTTTGATGAGAACATGGCATTTGGATATGCCTAGGACCATAAAGCAAAGTAAAAGTTTAACAAAGTTTTGCAAAATTACTCTAGCTTTAAAAGCAGCATTATCACATAATTTCCAACTACATGCTGTACGAGTAGTTGTTATACAAACTATACAATACAGTAATATCTAATTTAGCTAGCAGGGCTCCAAATAAGTAGATTTTGAACACTACTGACACTCTTCAAGGGACAAAGTCGTGAAAAAAATATAGCTGTTCTAATGAAAATATTTGTCCTATGTATTACATGATTTGCTGTATCATTAAGATATGTACATAACAAACATATACATCCATTTGGCTCCTGCCTACTTCTCCAGTTTCATCTTGAACCATTTATTTCTAACTCTTTAAATTCTAGTCACTGTGGACTTCTTTCAAATTCTACAACCAAGCTAATCCTCTTCGAAGGTGCCATTCACCTTGCTTTGCAAATTTCTTGCATTTGTGTGTACACCTCAACACTCCCACCCATCCCAACATGCACACATACACAGACACAGACATCTGAGTCTGGCCAACTTATTTCTTCTTTTTATATTAGCTTATATGGTTCTCAAGAAAGCATTCTCTGGATCCCTCCACCAAATTAACCTAGAGCCTTCCATTATGCATCCTTGTAACACTTAGTAGCAATAACTGTAATTGTGATGAAATGGTTTCATGTAACTGATTCTAGATTATGGGTTCCTTGCAAGTAAGGACTATGTGTGGTCCATCTGTTCACTGTTTTATATACATACCTATATATATATATATTTGAAAATACATAAAGTGAATTTTGCTTGGACTTCATATTGCCTCCTTTTTTTCTTCCTTGCCCACCTCTTATCTCTGCTCTCATGCCACTCATCGATAGCCCAAGGCATGCATCCATGTCTACTCTTCCTAGACATATCTCATGTACCCAAAAGACTTCACCTTCCTTCTCTAGTTCCAATAGTCAAATCCTTTGTTTCTTTAGTACAGCTTAGCTACACATTAAGAAAGCAATCTGACTCAATGAAGTTAACACATAAGCACTAATTGTGTACTCAAAGTATTGTTTCAGGCTTACATCAATACATCACACAGAGACTATCATTAAACAGCTAAAATTTTGGCTGAGGAGTCAAGGGCCAAAATGAGGAAAGTTAAATGGAAGTTCAAGATAATAGATAACTATGCATACGTATACAATTAAGCACTGCTTGAATTGTACTTGCCACAGAAGTTCAGAGAGGGCACTGGATTAGAACAGACAAAGAAGGTGTGATAGAACCCAAAGAACTTTACATAGATCACAAGCATTCTAAATTTTATTGAAATAAAAACCAGATAAAAATGTGTTGTAGGGCTTCCCTGGTGGCACAGTGGTTGAGAGTCTGCCTGCTGATGCAGGGGACATGGGTTCATGCGCCAGTCCGGGAAGATCCCACATGCCGCGGAGCAGCTAGGCCCGTGAGCCATGGCCACTGAGTCTGCGTGTCTGGAGCCTCTTCTCCGCAACGGGAGAGGCCACAACAGTGAGAGGCCCACGTACCACAAAAAAAAAAAGTGTTGTAGTGTGGATATTAATCCCCAGAAACTTGATAATTTATTATTCTCTTTAACTTCATAAGATCTACACTCCTACATCTATTTTTTAAGTAAATATATTCTCTAAAAGAATATATTTTGACTCAAACTAATTGCAAATACAAATAAAAATAGTTAGAATATATATGCCATGCAAAGTGAAACTTGTAATACACACACAATGTTAAAACTATTGAATAAAATACTATGCTATCTCTTTGATGGGCCTAATGGCAGACTCTGGGAGGGCTCAAGCCAAAGAGTACTTCCCAGAACTTCTGCTGCCAGTGTCCTTGTCCTCACGGTGCGCCACAGCCACCCCCCACCTCTGCAGGAGACCAACAATAGAAGCATGTGGGATCTTAGTTCCCACACCAGGGATTGAACCTGCACCCCCAGTAGTGGAAGTGGATTCTTAACCACTAGACTGTCAAGTTTGATGGTTCTGCTGACAATCCAGTGGGGAATCCCAAGGTGAAGACACTGCTGGCCACTGTGGGCTGGAACTTTGGCACTCAGAAGTGAGTTGTCAACCAGGCGGCAGACAGCAGAAGCAAGAAGAACTACAATCCTACAGCCTGTGGAATAAAAACCACATTCACAGAAAGACAGACAAGATGAAAAGGCAGAGGGCTATGTACCAAATGAAAGAACAAGATAAAACACGAGAAAACAACTAATGAAGTGGAGAGAGGCAACCTTCCAGGAAAAGAATTCAGAATAATGATAGTGAGGATGATCCAGGACCTCGGAAAAAGAATGGAGGCAAACATGGAGAAGATGCAAGAAATGCTTAACAAAGAGCTAGAAGAATTAAAGAACCAAACAGAGATGAACAATACAATAACTGCAATGAAAACTACACTACAAGGAATCAATAGCAGAATAACTGAGGCAGAAGAACAGATAAGTGACCTGGAAGACAGAATGGTGGAATTCACCACTGTGGAACAGAATAAAGAAAAAAGAATGAAAAGAAATGAAGACAGACTAAGAGACCTCTGGGACAAAATTAAATGCAACAACATTTGCGTTATAGGGGTCCCAGAGGAGAAGAGAGAAAGAAAGGATCCAAGAAAATATTTGAAGAGATTATAGTCAAAAACTTCCCTAACATGGGAAAGGAAATAGCCACCCAAGTCCAGAAAGCACAGAGAGTCCTGTACAGGATAAACCCAAGGAGAAACACGATGAGACACACAGTAATGAAACTGGCAAAAATTAAAGACAAAGAAAAATTATTGAACGCAGCAAGAGAAAAATGACAAATAACATACAAGGGAACTCCCATAAGGTTAACAGCTGATTTCACAGCAGAAACTCTACAAGCCAGAAGAGAGTGGCATGATATACTAAAAGTGATAAAAGGGAGGAAACTACAACCAAGATTACTCTACCCAGGCAAGGATCTCATTCAGATTCGATGGAGAAATCAAAAGCTTTACAGACAAGCAAAAGCTAAGAGAATCCAGCACCACCAAACCAGCTCTACAACAAATGCTAAAGGAATTTCTCTAAGTGGGAAACACAAGAGGAGAAAAGGACCTACAAAAACAATCCCAAAACAATTAAGAAAATGGTCATAGGAACATACATATTGATAATTACCTTAAACGTGAATGGATTAAATGCTCCAACCAAAAGACACAGGCTTGCCAAATAGATACAAAAACAAAACCCATATATATTGCTGTTGACAAGAGACCCACTTCAGACCTAGGGACACATACACACTAAAAGTGTAGGGATGGTAAAAGATATTCCATGCCAATGGAAATCAAAAGAAAGCTGGAGTAGCAATACTCAGATCAGATAAAATAAACTTTAAAATAAAGAATGTTACAAGAGACAAGGGATGAATCCAAGAAGAAGATATAAGAATTCTAAATATATGTGCACCCCACATAGGAACACCTCAATACATAAGGCAACTGCTAACAGCTATAAAAGAGGAAATTGACAGTAACAGAATAATAGTGGGGGACTTTAACACCTCACTTACCAATAGATCATCCAAACAGAAAATCAATAAGGAAACACAAGCTTTAAATGATACAATAGACCAGGTAGTTTTAATTGATATTTATAGGACATTCCATCCAGAAACAGAAGATTACACTTTCTTCTCAAGGGCGGACAGAACATTCTCCAGGATAGATCATATCTTGGGTCACAAATCAAGCCTCAGTAAATTTAAGAAAATTGAAATCATATCAAGCATCTTATCTGACCACAATGCTATAAGATTAGAAATCAATCACAGGGGAAAAAAAACGTATAAAACATAAACGTATGGAGGCTAAACAGTACGTTACTAAATAACCAAGAGATCACTGAACAAATCAAAGAGGAAATCAAAAAATGGCCGGAGACAAATGACAATGAAAACAGAGGATCCAAAACGTATGGGATGCAGCAAAAGCAGTTCTAAGAGGGAAGTTTATAGGTAAACAAGCCTACCTCAAGAAACAAGAAAACTCTCAAATAAAAAATCAAACCTTACATCTAAAAGAACTAGAGAAAGAACAAACGAAACCCAAAGTTAGCAGAAGGAAATAAATCATAAAGATCAGAGCAGAAATAAATGAAACAGAAACAAATAAAACAATAGCAAAGATCAATAAAATTAAAAGCTGGTTCTTTGAGAAGATAAACAAAATTGATAAACCATTAGACAGACTCATCAAGAAAAAGAAGGCGAGGACTCAAATCACTAAATTTAGAAATAAAAAAGGAGAAGTTACAAAAGACACCACAGAAATACAAAGCATCCTAGGAGACTACTACAATCAACTGTATGTCAATTAAAATAGACAACCTGGAAGAAATGGAAAAATTCTTAGAAAGGTATAATCTTCCAAGGCTGAACCAGGAAGAAATAGAAAATATGAACAGACCAATCACAAGTAATGAAATTGAAACTGTGATTAAAAATCTTCCAACAAACAAAAGTCCAGGACCAGACGGGTTCACATGTGAATTCTATCAAACATTTAGAGAAGAGCTAACACCCATCCTTCCCAAACTCTTCCAAAAAACTGCAGAGGAAGGAACACTCCCAAACTCATTCTATGAGGCCACCATCACCATGATACCAAAACCAGACAAAGACACTACCAAAAAAAAAAAAATTACAGACCAATATCACTGATGAATATAGATGCAAAAATCCTCAACAAAACACTAGCAAACAGAATCCAACAACACATTAAAAGAATCATACACCATGATCAAGTGGGATTTATCCCAGGGATGCAAGGATTCTTCAATATACGCAAATCAATCAATGTGATATGCCATATTAACAAACTGAAGAATAAAAACCATATGATCATCTAAATAGATGCAGAAAAAGCTTTTGACAAAACTCAACACTGATTTATGATAAAAACTCTCCAGAAAGTGGGCATAGAGGGAAACTACCTCAATAAAGGTCATACAACAAACCCACAGCCAACATCATTCTCAATGGTGAAAAACTGAAAATATTTCCTCTAAGATAAGGAAGAAGACAAGGATGTCCACTCCTACCACTGTTATTCAACATAGTTTTGGAAGTCCTAGCCATGGCAATAAGAGAAGAAAAAGAAATAAAAGGAATACAAATCGGAAAAGAAGAAGTAAAACTGTCACTGTTTGCAGATGACATGATACTATACATAGAGAATCCTAAAAATGCCACCAGAAAACTACTAGAGCTAATCAGTGAATTTGGTAAAGTTGCAGGATACAAAATAAATGCACACAAATCTCTTGCATTCCTATACACTAATGATGAAAACTCTGAAAGAGAAATTAAGGAAATACTCCCATTTACCACTGCAACAAAAAGAATAAAATACCTAGGAATAAACCTACCTAGGGAGACAAAAGACCTGTATGCAGAAAACTATAAGACACTGATGAAAGAAATTAAAGATGATACCAACAGATGGAGAGATATACCATGTTCTTGGATTGGAAGAATCAATATTGTGGAAATGACTATACTACCCAAAGCAATCCACAGATTCAATGCAATCCCTATCAAATTACCAATGGTATTTTTTACAGAACTAGAGCAAAAAATCTTAAAATTTGTATGGAGACACAAAAGACCCCGAATAGCCAAAGCATTCTTGAGGGAATAAAACGGAGCTGGAGGAATCAGACTCCCTGACTTCAGGCTATACTACAAAGCTACAGTAATCAAGACAATACGGTACTGGCATAAAAACAGAAACACAGATCAATGGAACAAGATAGAAATCCCACAGATAAACCCATGCACATATGATCACGTTATCTTTGATAAGAAGGCAAGAACATACAATGGAGAAAGACAGCCTTTTCAATAAGTGGTGCTGGGAAAACTGGACAGCTACATGTAAAAGAATGAAATTAGAACACTCCCTAACACCATACATAAAAGTAAACTCAAAATGGATTTGAGACATTAATGTAAGACTGGACACTATAAAACTGTTAGAGGAAAACATAGGAAGAACATTCTGACATAAATCACAGTAAGATCTTTTTTGATCCACCTCCTAGAGTAATGGAAATAAAAACAAAAATAAACAAATGGAACCTAATGAAACTTAAAAGCTTTTGCAAAACAAAGGAAACCATAAACAAGACGAAAAGACAACCCTCAGAATGGGAGAAAATATTTGGAAACAAATCAATGGACAAAGGATTAATCTCCAAAATATATATGCAGCTCAATATTAAAGAAACAAACAACCCAATCCCAAAATGGGCAGAAGACCTAAATAGCTATTTCTCCAAAGAAGACATACAGATGGCCAAGAAGCACATGAAATGCTACCCAACATCACTAATTATCAGAGAAATGCAAATCAAAACTACAATGAGGTATCACCTCACACCAGTTAGAATGGGTATCATCAGAAAATCTACAAACAACAAATGCTCGAGAGGGTGTGGAGAAAAGGGAACCCTCTGGCACTGGTGGTGGGAATGTAAATTGATAGAGCCACTATGGAGAACAGTATGGAGGTTCCTTAAAAAACTAATAATAGAATTACCATATGACCCAGCAATCTCACTACTGGGCATATACCCAGAGAAAACCATAATTCAAAAAGACACATGCACCCCAATGTTCACTGAAGCACTATTTACAATAGCCAGGTCATGGAAGCAACCTAAATGCCCATCGACAGACGAATGGATAAAGAAGTTGTGGTACATATATACAATGGAATGGAATGTTACTCAGCCATAAAAAGGAACAAAATTGAGTCTTTTGTTGAGACGTGGATGGATCTAGAGACTGTCATACACAGTGAAGTAAGTCAGAAAGATAAAAACAAATATCGTTTATTAACACATGCATGTGGAACCTAGAAAAATGGTACAGATGTACCGGTTTACAGGGCAAAAGTTGAGACACAGATGTAGAGAACAAATGTATGGACACCAAGTGGGGAAAGCCATGGGGGATAGGGGTTGTGGTAGGATGAATTGGGCGGTTGGGATTGACATGTATACACTGATGTGTATAAAATTGATGACTAATAAGAACCTACTGTATAAAAAAATAAATAAAATAAAATTCAAAAATTATTAAAAAACTACTATGCTCATTGGCAAGAATTTGAGGGCAATATGCAAAAATGAAAATATGTGCGTTAGGATGGAGGGATCATGAGTAATCTTTTTCAAATTTTAATTTAATATTATTGATACTGTATTTATAAGTATTCCAATTTTGCTCCCACCATTTCTTAAACAAAAAAGAACATTTTCTACCAATTAAATGTAGTGTCTTAATGCAATGTTATAGCAAGAGAGGGTGACACACCCAAGTGCCCTGTCAATCAACCCACTTATACAGCTAGAAAGAGGACAGACTGCTCAAGTAGGGCAATGCTATATTCGTTGACTAATGCTTCAGAAGGCACCCCAGCTCCTGAAACAGCAGGTCTTTATATCCTGTTAAACAATATCTTCATGTGAGACTGCTGTGATCCTGGGCATGGAAAGCCACATCTACTGCAGAGTTCAACAGTGCTTTGGGGAAGAAATTAGAAGCTTAGCGCATTTCTAACTGGCTTAAGAAATTTCTCCCTTCATGTTCCTCTGTTATGTGGAACTACATTAAGATATCTAGTGTGCCTTTATACAAAGATTTCTAAGAGCATGTGTTCCTATTAGCTACTAACATTCAAAAATTTTATTTTGGATATTGTTCCATCAGATGAATTAGAAATAAAGTTAATCTTGTGAACTTTGGGTGTCATTGCCTGTATGTAATATTTACAGGTTCTTCCCTAAGCCTTCTAGGCTGTTGGGTTCCTAATGCAAAAAACACTGAAGTATCATAGCAAAAACCAGCAGCGAGAAATGAAAAGCAACAGGGACAAGCAGATAAGAAAATACAGAACATACTCTGATAAATTAGAGGTCATACTCTGTTATCACGCATACTAAAGAGTTCTTTTGTGGTAGCTGTGTAGCATTTAAGCCAGAAGAATGGTTTAACAGCTACAAAACCAGACAGGGCCACTGATGGATATCACTCAGTTGTGAGACTAAGAAAAATGAAATGTAAGAACAGACCCACAGTACCTTACAAATGGCATTTTGCCATTTTCCCAGATCTGAGAATCTTAAGCCCTCTCTAAATCATAATGTCAACATTTAGGCTTATTCTCCCTAATAAGAACTTATATATATTCTAAGACTTCTTTTCCCAGTTCTTGATTTCTGAAAGTCAGAGAAATATGTGGTACAGCTGGATTTTCTACCTCCTCATACCAACTTTGACTTTTAGTGTATTCCTCTTAATATTTAGACTGGTCTATGAAAGAAGAAATAAGTAAATGTCTCCTACATGGTCTGATATAGCCCGTAAATGGTATTGAGAAAGTTCCTTATCCTCTAGTGAAGAAAAGCAATTTTGATTACTACTGCATTCTAACCTCATTTTCAATGGACTTCAATCTCTTTCCTCTACTTGTAATTGGAAGGCAGGAAGTTTTTTTTCAATTAGAAAGATGGGGTTTGTCAACTGCACACAAATTATTTAAGATTAAATGCCCTGGAACTGCAAAGAATAGGCTGAGATACAGCTGTTGAATCAAGGCCAGCCTCTTCAGTTTCATAAAATGTAAAACCTCTTACATAAAACAACCAGTTTTTTTCTTTTGTAGACAAATGAAACACTATGGATTTGAACTAGAAACCCTAAAATAACCTTCCTCCTTAGTAAAATTTTGTTTCAGCTGTCAGCAATTATTTCTTAGAAGAAAGTACTCATGTGGTCAGATTCATTGTGGCAAGAGAACCCTTGGTGGTTAAGATACTGGGCTTTAATTCCTGGGTTCAAATCCTGGCTTTACTATTAACTAGCTGGGTAACATTGGGCCAGGAGCGTAACACCTCTGAGCATCGGTTTTCTCATCTGTAAAATGAGTATTTGTAAGAATAAGTGACATAATATATGTAAGTCTCTTAGCACAGTACCTGGCACAGAGTAAGCATCCAGTAAATATTAGCCCTTATATTATGATTGTGTCATTATCTGTTATCTGGTAAAATCTGCATAATATGATATATTTAGAAATACAGAGATCACAGAAATTGTTTCTCAGCCATATGAGCATAGGAAAGTAGTTGAGGTAGGTGTGAGAAAGAGTAGAAAATAAATTTATTTTTCTTTCCTAGGACAAAATATGGCCAGGGAACTAGATTTATTATAAGTGATGTCTTGAACCCTATAGGTGCTTTGTCAAAATCACTGCATTTTCTCCTAAGCAATGTCAGCTTCATTCTCAGAGGTTTATGCATGGCTACGTGTAAACCAGTGGGAACAACTAAAAGGAGGTCATTAACTTGAGGAGGGCACACAAAAAGAAAAAGCCAAAGGCACCTGCCCAGAGGGAAAATAGAATTTAGGGGACCACTATCTGTTCAGTGCAACAGCATGGTGACAAAGCCGCTCCTGGAATAAGAAAACTTTAGATATCACTGAGGTCTCAAAATGACATTTTAATCTGTATTTTAATGATTCTAAGAGATGCACTTCAACTAGAATGTCTTAAACCCTTCTTTTTCTCCCATAATGCTTGTGACAAAGAAGGGCCACAGAAACTGTAAACACAAGCTGACACCATGTGGCCTAAAGCAAGTCAGTCCTATTATCTGTAAAACGAGGTCACTGGACTGTAAGGCCCCCAAGACGACCTCCAGCGCTAAGGACTGACGACCCCAAGTTTAAGGTAGGATCGAGAAGACACGCATTAGGCCATCTTGTTAAAACATTCTGTCTGTGGGTTTTTATGATGGATTTAATTTTAGAGCCATTAAAAACAAAATATCATCAATGTTTCTAACACTGCAAATATCTTTAAAGAGTATGAAATCTCTGTCTTGGTGGGGCTTTTTTTTCCTGTTCTTTTTAAAAACTATCTCACATCTCGGGAGATTTATGAAGATTTTTGGTCGTCATCTACAGAGACCTTTATAATTAAGCCATTACATTTTTCTGATATGTTTAATGTTCTAAGCTTGTCTTCTTTCTTCTTTCAGCTGTACAGACACACACCCCTCTCACCTTGTAGACATTCCTCTGGCTTCTTTCTACCCACACACTGAAGCATGTCACTGCTCTGACAGCCATTTCAAGAGGAGAAAGGCAGGCAGAGGTTAGATTTTAGGAGATTTCAACTTTATGAAAAGTAGGTAAGAGGATGGGAGGGAGGGAGGGAGGGAGTACATTATGACCTTTGAAAAGAGTAGAGGTTTGTCTCCTCTTCATTTTAAATGCTTAGCTCTAAAGAGATGAGAGGACAATTTTAAGAGGGAATCGAAAGGACTTCTTCATATCAATGGCTGCTCTTTGCAAACCCCTTTGCCCAAAATTTATCTAAGTAAAATCTCTTCTCGTGTATCTCAAATACCTGTGATCTGGGGAACTGTACTTTGGGAGATATTCCTGGTTCAGGAAACATCCTCATGAGACTTCCTATCCAGTGAAATCTGACAAGAACAAACTTGAAAACCTGTCGGTATGGCCCAAGTGTAACTCCGAGCCTGAGTGGATATCACCAGTTGAAATCCAGACATCCTACAGGATGCAGTAGGCACAGTAGTTTCATTGTATCACTTAGAATAAGACCATGAATTTCTCCACTGCCGGCAGTACTTCCTTTTAAACCTAAGCCATCTGTGATTTCTAGTGGATCCCTAAATACCGAACAGAATGGAGAGAAGAGCAAAAGTATAAAAATGTCCAACAAAGTTTAAGGTGATGAGCCATTAGTTAGGACATTTGGAATTGATCCCCTCACATGTTCTTCTCTGTCATTTTCTAATCCAGCACATCTATAGTTAGATAGTGTCATTTTCAAAGATAGGGCTAAACTAATTGGGCCATATAATTCTGGCCTAATTAACATTTCATTTAAATTTTTTCCTGAAGTCTTTGAAATCCAACTGGTGACTTGCAGTGACTTCAGTGAAAATAAATGGTTTGTTGGCATCCTCCACACAAGAACCCTTCAAACACTTCCAGACTGTTATGAGTAGACTTGTGTCCCCCACCCCGCCCAAATTCATATGTTGAAGCACTAACCCCCAGTACCTCAGAATATGCCTGTATTCAGAGATAGGGCTTTTAAAGTTATGATTAAGTTAAAATGACTCCCTTATAATAGGCCATAATTCAATCTAGCTGGTGTCCTTATAAGAAGAGAACACACAGAAAGACACCAGGGGCATGCACACAGAGAGAAAAGACCATGGGAAAACTCAGAGAAAAGGCAGCTATCTGCAGCCCGAGGAGACAGGCTTCAGAAGAAATTAACCCTGCTGACACGGTGACTTCAGACTTCTCTTCTCCAGAGCTGTGAGAAAATAAATTTCTGCTGTGTAAGCACCCTAGTCTGTAGTATTTTGTTATGGTGGCCCTAGCAAATTAATATAGAGATAATTTAAAACTATTTAAAATCATATATTGCTGGCTTATTCACAGACCTTTGATGTTAAGCAGATGTGATTGTATTTTGCCACTAATTGCCAAAAAGTCTAGAAATGAGTACTTTGGATTTGCATTTTAATAAAGTACTACATTAGTGTCAAACTCATATCCATTTTAATTTTGGTTAAATAATACATTTTGTCCTTTTCTGGATTTGCTGCAAATCATAATCTGCACCACAATTCTGATAGTGAAGCGCAGTTATAAAACGAACTCTACCAATTTATATTTTGTATTATTTAAGTTAAAAGATAATGATAAAATTGATTTTAGTATGAAATATATATATTTAGGCATTGTTCCATTATGTCTATAGTACAATTTTTACAAAAGGAACTATTTAACCTTTCATATCATTAAATGAAATTTCTCAAATTAATAAAAATTATGTGATATTATCATTTTCTTTAGTTTGTGGTCCCCTGTAGCTTCATTAACACAGATCACTGCAGTACTATTAAAAATTTTGCAAGAGGGAGGAGATATGGGGATATATGTATACGTATAGCTGATTCACTTTATTATAAAGCAGAAACTAACACACACTGTAAAGCAATTATACTCCAATAAAGATGTTAAAAAAAAAAACAACTTGACAGAGTGTGGGGATCTTTCCATGTCAGTAAATACATAAAATCAATTTAAATTATTTTAATCAGTTTAAAAAAAAATTTCATGTTGGTGTTAGAGTCCGAATTTATTTTAAAAGTTCCCATGCCAAAAAAAAAACTACATAAGATAAATCTCTACTAATGTTAATGGTTAAATTAGGTGAGATTCTTTTATTGAAATATACTGGTTTTCTTCAATTTACCAAGTATTGTGAGATCACAAAATGTTTATTGTGCCCACTTCCAAAACTCTAAAAACAAATGTTAAGTCCCAGAGGACAGAGTCTATATTAGTCATACAAATTTCTATTCTTAGAAACTGCCTGAGGAATCTTTTAAAATAAACACAAAAATTATTCTGCAAGACGGTAATTAGTTTTTTGGGACTTCTTACATAGTCATGCCAACAACAACAAAGAATAGCAACTTTCACTGTTAACTTGAAATATTTATCATCTGCTCAAAACTGGATGGGTGTCTTGTTCTGTTCTCTTTCTCTTTGGGGACTTATCGCTAAAGAATGATGCCAATTCCAAGCCTCTGTGAAACAGTCCTGCCATAGGGTGACATCCTCCACTGAAAGTGCCCAGGGACAGTGAAAGGCCAGGCAAGTGGATAACTGTACCAACTGGTGCTAAAACAGAAAGGCTTGAGCTCTATATGCATACAATCATCTCATCTTCTATTTCCTGAGAAATTAGACACAGCTTTACCACTCCGATCTGTAGAGCCAGACTTCAATATACCTTTCGGCCTGCTTTTTACTTGGGAAGATGCTTGGTAGAAGGGAGTGGAAAAGCTTTGTCAGTGCCCTTGACTTTTGCTCTCTTCTAATGTTCCTGGGACCTGCAGCCTTAAGAAGAGCCAAGCCTTCATCCTCAACACCAGTGTCTTTCCATCTCCACTCTCCATGCCATAATATAGTCCAAGCACCGTCTGGACTGCTTTATCATCTCCTACTTTAGCTCCAGACATTCATTCTGGCTCCCTCTCGTTTATTTTCCACACTTTAACTGGAGGGGTTATTTGAAATAATGTGTTTCTGCCAATAGACTGTAAGCTCATGAGAACAAGCATTGTTCACCGCTGTATTCCCTGCAGAGGGCCAGGCACATGGGAGATCTTAAAGGAATTTTTTTTTGCTTTTTTTTTTGTTTGTTTTTTGGCGGTACGTGGGCCTCTCACTGCTGTGGCCCCTCCCGTTGCGGAGCACAGGCTCCAGATGCACAGGCTCAGCGGCCATGGCTCACGGGCCCAGCCGCTCTGCGGCATGTGGGATCTTCCCGGACCGGGGCACGAACCCGTGTCCCCTGCATCGGCAGGCGGATTCTCAACCACTGCGCCACGAGGGAAGTCCAAGGAATGTTTTTCAATCAATTACTAAATAAATTAATGAACTGTACCCTCTTAGACACTTGTTTCTTCCACTATCTCTTGTCCTTCACCTTACCATACCGAATCTCTCCACCCTGGACTCTTTTATCAGTCCTATCTCATGCTCCCAGCCTCTTCTTCATGATCCAGACTCACTGATTCCATCCTGCACTTCCTTCGAATGCTGCTTCTTGCAGGTGAAAATAGGTACCCACAACAGTGATTGTTTTTCTCATCAATACATTAGGAAAATAGAAGAAATTTCATAATAAGTTTATATATGAAGTCAATTCTCTTCATGAAATTTGACACAATGGCTCTGTGCTAACTATGTGTAGGGACATACAACGATTCTAGTTTGGATAGGAAAATGGGGAGTCAAAAAAGTCATAAGACTACTAATCTTGTTTAGGAAGTCCTTGGGCATTCTGAGGAGAAACATCACATATAAGCTCTTAGACATATGTAAATGCATTATATGCTTAATATTTCAATCAAAAATAGACAAACATGAAGGAAAAGAAGGCCTATGCTATAATAACTTGGTATTCAATAAAGTTTATGCTGAAAGAGGTATATGCAAGCCATGTTTTTCTTTTTTTTTAGCTGGCAGTGTAGTACACTAAACAAACCTCTGAGCTTAAAAAGCGTGGGTAAAGGGTCCCAGGCCTGTCACTAATGACACATAGAACCAGAGATACTTTGACTAGTCTTAAAACAAAAAAGATTTTAGGTTGCCATATTTTTGCATTTGATGACTAAGACATTTTATCTCATGACAAAGTAAGGGTCACAACATAGCATACTATCAAGAATACACAGCTTTTTAAACACTTTACACTGTCACGATAACTTGGGTGAAAATTATAGCACATGTAGCTGACATATTTCTCACCAAAAAAGAAAAGTCTCCTTTTAACAGCCCCAAGAGAAGAAGTTTCCAGTTTGAAATTTGTGAAATCCTGATTTTCTAAATATTTAATCTATAAGGCTATTAACATTTATGGAAAGAGATGATCAAGTCTGTCAGAGTTTATGGGAGTTAAAAAAATCCCAGGTTCAAGTCTCAGTAATACACTCAACTCAAAGACATATTACTTAAACTTTCCAAGTGTCATCACATCTGTCAAATAGGGATAAATTATGAGATTATTTTTAAGAATGAGATGTAATTTGTGTTAAGCCCCCAGGTTCTGGTACATAGTTGGTGTTAACTCTATGATGGCTACTTTTGTTTTTATAGATTACACAGAATCACAGACCTGTAGAAATGAAAAAGACTTTATAGCTAGAGTCTGGTCTAATTCCCAACCTATTAAGGATGGTTTTGATAACCTTGACATGTTGGTCTCTCGAGTGCCACAGTATTAGAAGAGAGTAGGAAAGGTACCATGGCTCATTAAGAGTTTAAGTAAATTATCTCATAAAACTACTATTGTTCATGTTATTTCCTTTTAAAAGGAAATGAAAAAGTAAAGAGAGAACATCATCACACATTATGGGCAAATACAATAGACCTTCTTGTTTTGATTTGTTTTGGTTTGGCTATACATTGAAATACTCTAATTGCATTCAATCATTAAACTTAGTTTTTCTAGTAAATGGCTTTTAGGTGTATTCAACACAAACAAATAACAGGAAAGTTCAAAGTATGAAACTGAAATTACAAATACAGCAAAGGAAAATAAACAAATACCTATAATCCTTGGTTTCCTATTGCAGCGGCAAGAAATTGGAACATTATGAAAGCTACTTAGAAAAATGTAAATCAGGAAAATCAGATTTTCAAAAAATGTCTATATGCGTAGAAACAAAAAAATAAAATATAAGAAATAAGATTCCAAAATGAAAAATATCAGACCTGAGAGAAAGGCATTTGACTCTACTATACAGCTCTCTCCATCCTCACAAATTCTACTCCTTCTTTTTTTTTTTTTTTTTTTTTTGCGGTATGCGGGCCTCTCACTGTTGTGGCCTCTCCCATTGCGGAGCACAGGCTCCGGACGCGCAGGCCTAGCGGCCATGGCTCACGAGCTTAGTTGCTCCGCGGCATGTGGGATCTTCCCGGACCAGGGCACGAACCCGTGTCTCCTGCATCGGCAGGCGGACTCTCAACCACTGCGCCACCAGGGAAGCCCTCTACTCCTTCTATAGTCCATTTTGGGGAGCCACTGAAGAACTGAGAAGCAGGAAGATATATAATAAAAGCAATTTTAGGAAGATAAGCATCTAGGCTGTACACCTAATGGGTTAACATAATGAAGAACATAGATAGTCTATAGCTGATAATAGGAAAATTGTGATAAAGGTCTTACATAACTGAAACAATGCAAGTGCAGATGGAAAATGATGGAAACTGGGGAATCATTGAAGGAGGAATTACTGGAAACTAGTGGCTACCATTGGATTTAGTGCTTTAATGGGATAACTAGAAAGATTTTGATATATGGGGTAATAAGGTGAATTACATTATTAATAACATGCTAGGAATGTCTGAGGGTAAGATGGTTTGGGGAGATATAATTCAGTTATAGAGTAAGAATTCATTTGCAATCAGGAATATAAATCTTTGTAAAAATGAAACAGTTGTGCTCATCACTACCTATTTGCTCAGAATATATTAAAATTTAACAGGAACATACCATTAGCACCAGTTACCAGTCTTGTCTAGGTGGACACTACTAATTTCACTTTATCATCATAGATTCAGAAACGTGCTCAAATTCTCCTGAGAACCCAAGGGAACTCAAGCTGGAAACCTATGGGATGTCCCTAACTCTAGTCCATGTTGAAACTGCGCCCAAAAGCATTCTTTTGTCATAGATATAGATATCTCTTATATAGATATCTATCCCTTAGTATAGATATCCCATAGTATAGATATCCCTATACGATCCCATAGTATAGATATCCCTTAGAAACTGCCCCCCAAAGCATTCTTTTGTCGTAGTATAGATATCCCTTAGAAACCCACAAATTCTGGAAGGAAGTGGTTCTGATTGTCCTTTCTTAATTACTCCCTCAGCTTTAGTTAGTAGGATTGTTACGAAGTTATCATAAATACCCCATCACAAAGAACAAGACCAATTTTTGTGCTATTTTGGAATCTTTTACCACCTGTGTTCTTGGGTTCATTCTCTCTCCTGTATGGAATGGCCCTATCACCAACATATGTCCATTCTAGACCAGACTCAGATGTTACTTCTTTTAAGCACTAAACGTGTGTATTCTCCTATCTACTTCATATCTCTTCCAACTCTCATATTTACCTTTTGTGCTATGTAGTCTTACATTTCCCATACAATTCATGCTTCTCTCATGATTTATCTTTCCTCCCAAATTATACTTCAAACTCTTGTACGGTAAAGACTATATTTTTTGCTTCTCTGTCCCCCACCACGTTTAGCCCACCATGGGACAACCATAAAGTGTGTCTTAATAGATGCTCATTGATGGATCACAGGCGTAATGGAGGCTTTTGGCCTCCATTAGCTCCTTAATGTAAAATGTGTTAAAGAAATGGATAGGTCTAAGACTTCGTCTACTGTTAGCACTTTAAAGAATTTTATCCATTTTCTGATGCTTTTAAAAAAATTTCTAGTCGCTTACCTTTTTTCAATGCTTTCTAATTCAGCATGAAATAAATATTTGAGAAAAATATCTTTAGGCAGGCAGAAAGTGAAAAAAAACTATTTTGAACCCCAAATAAACATAATTTATGATACGTGAAACTTGATTAAGCAAAAGAAGATATTAAGCATAGATTTATGAGCGACTGAGATTATGTTGATATTTTAAGATACTTTCAGTAGGAAAAAAAGGTAATAATTTCATATCTGGTTAAAATTATTTTTAGCCAGAATTATTTATTTCAGAATTATTATTTATGTAATAATATTTAATTTTATTAATTTACTTAATATATTCAGCTTCGCCACCTGAACAGGAATAAACCCAGCCAGCTAGCATAATGACTAACAGATTGATTCTAGTTTCTCCAGGTAAGAGACGAGCAATAGTCTCAATTCTATCTGGTAGTCTTATAGGTAAAGTGACAAATATTCTGGACTGCCTAGGGCAGTGTTGGTATGTGTGTGTTATGCAGAAGTAACTATTAATAGTGTTTCTTTTCTCTCTCAGAATTGTGCCTATATGACTAGTGTTTACGGTCTCCTAATTATAGGGCACCATTGTGGGGAATTGAAGATGGAGACTCCCCTGATGGTTAGAGCCCAGACAAAAGGTAAGGTGTTCGGTATGAAGGAAAAGACAGCTCATTCTTTAGGGGACATCCTCTGTGTCAGGACACATGGCTTGCCGACCCATGCACAGATTGGATTCTAGCTTCCACTCATCCCCTCTGATGGGATATTGGTGAGTGCCTATAGTTAACTCACCAGTAGTAACTGTGTAACTATATGCAGTGGCCTGTCCATCAGCTAGCATGGATTCCCTAATGCTCACTTGTTAAAATTCAAAGGATCTCCAACACCTGATCCACATTCCCAACCTCTGTGAAATCTTCCCTGACTGCCACACAGTACTCATTTCTCCAAATTTAACCAGAAAAGATTTTCTGTGCCACTCATTTACGTTGAACCCAGCCCTTCCTCAGTGATGTCTCTGTAGTGTTTTGGCTCAGGGTGGGTTTGGAGGGGATGGGGCAATTACACGATGGAGGTTTCCAGAAAGACTTATCTCCATGTGTGTGAAGCCAAGTCTGGTAGCCAAGACAGGAGACATTTGTTCTCAGAAGGAAATGCACATTAATATGGGGATATTAGTACCTATTGCAATTATAGAATTGCAAAACTAAACTACTTTGATAATTAGAGTGAGGCTAACACTTACTGAGTACTCACTACTTACCATGTTTTTATTAACTACTAAGTATTTTGAAACTAATAACTCATTGAAAATTCAAACTACCCTAAGAAGTAAGTACTGTCATTAACCCATTTTGCAGATCAGGAAACTGAAGTACAAAAAGAGGTCAGAGAACTGAGCCAGAAGTCACATATCTATGAAGTATTGTAACTAAGATTCGAACCCAGAGAGTCGGACTCCTGAATTTTCTCTTAACCTCCACACTATCCCACCTTTAATCTTGTGGTAAGTCTATAGCCTAAGTCTAAAGTTTGGTCATTTGATGTGTAGTCTATATTTCCTATCACAATTTTAGTGTTTAAGAGGGGTATGCAAGTTGGATTTGGCACTCACTTCTGTATTTAGGTAAACAATACCCAGGGAAAAAAAAAAAAAGAATAACCAGAAGAGGAGGAGGGCATAATCCCAAGGGAAAATTCCCAAGGGACACTTGAATGTTCTTTCAAGTTCTGACCAGATGAAAGAATAACCATTGGTATCAGGACCTTAGCACAACAAAGGTGCAATCGGGTGGGAACCAGGAAGAAATTTTTCTGATTTTTTTTTTTTTTTCTTACCGAGACTAAGAATAAATAGTGTGTAGACAGCATTGCATAATACTTCAGAGCACGGGAGTGAGCTTTGGGGTATGTAACCTTGGCAAGTAACCTAATTTCTCTGTGTTTAGTCATCTATCCCAAGGAGATACTACAAGCTGCCTTATAAGATTTTGTGAGCGTTAATGAGAAAATGTATGTAAGAAAACCACCACAGTTCCAGTATGGAGTGCCCAGCATAGAATACCTAACTCACTGTTGCTGATTCTAGATCCTACCAAAGCCAGGAATTGAAATAAGCTCTGTGAACATCTGAGATTTGGGGTGAGTTCTCTTTACCTCTTCACCCCAATCCTTGAGCGACACCATTTTCCTTATTGAATCAATGTGACGGATTTAATCTTCTATTTGAACTTCACTTCCATAAAGCACAAGCCTCATCTAATTATCCCCAGGTCTGTTTCCTACTGTGATCACCACCATCCTGCCCCTCTTTTCTGCAAAGCAAACCTTTGCATTTTAAAAAGCTTCTATTTGTTTGTTTCTCCTCTAATCAGAAAATACACCCTCATCCAACTCCTCTGCCAAACTGAGCAATAAAAATAATAAATGAGACAACTGAAGACTCCACGTGGACTTCTAAAATGCTCCAGAAGGTGAGCCTAAAAAATTATTGTGGCATGCTATCAATTAGTTGACTGCGTAGAAAAATGAAGCTAAATGTCCTTCTATTCTGTCCAGTTTTATATCTCATATATCTAGCTAAAATACTTCATTGCTTCATTGGAAATACATATGGTAATATCTAGGGAGACTTATGTTAGGTATATTCGTTTCTGTTCTCAACAGTCATTTTAAATGTTCAAGCCACCAGTATAGATAATACGCTCAAGATGACAAATTACTTCAATAATACTTAACTTGAGGAAAGTTAGTCTCAGATTTCCAGGATGGGGGTGGGAACCTTAGATGCTTTCTAATGCAGTAAAACTCATAAGGCTAAAAACAAAACAGACTTTTAAATGTTTAACATGAAAGTCTTTCTTTGAGAAATAGTCAACCCATGAGGCTAAATCTGACACAAAATATTCACCATAATTTAAATTTTAATATATGGCCTATTTAAAAGCTTCATACTTCAAAAGGTTTTCACATTTATTATGTCATTCTGTCTTAATTAAGAACTAACTAAAATATTAGATTAGGTTACATCTTTGGATTGTTACAGAAATTAGATTTATATTCCTTAGGAATAAATGTACTTTCCTAATAACCATATGAACATGTTAATATACAGTTTAGTCACAACAATTATATCTAACTTAGTTTTACAAAGACATGAGGTTTTGTGGTTTAAAATATTTTTTTCTGGAGTAATGTTATAATATACAGAATTGAATAAAAGGTATTTCAAAATGAAAATCATTTAAAGTTTTAACTTGGGCTTCCCCGGTGGCGCAGTGGTTGAGAGTGTGCCTGCCGATGCAGGGGACACGGGTTCGTGCCCCAGTCCGGGAAGATCCCACATGCCGCGGAGCGGCTGGGCCTGTGAGCCATGGCCGCTGAGCCTGTGCTCCGCAACTGGAGAGGCCACAGCAGTGAGAGCCCCGCGTACCGCAAAAAAACTTAAAGAAAAGTTGTAAAAGATAGTAATGAGAGTTCTACATAACTTACATCTAGCCTTACTGTTAACATCTTCAATAACCATTGGACAATTACCAAAACTAAGAAATTGACGTTGTTACTACACTATTAACTAATGTAAAGACTTTATTAGGTTTTACCAGTTTTTAACTAATGTCCTTTTTGTGTTCCAGGATCCAGTCCAGATTCCCACATTGTATTTGTCATGATTAGACTGAGGTCACGAATTTTAATTGAGAATACAAAGAATACCAGAGAAATAAAGCGCCTCTCTCAGCACATCATATCAGGAGGTATATGAGGTCCATATTTCTTTTTTTCGTTTTTTTGTGTTTTTTTTTTTTTTGCGGCATGCGGGCCTCTCACTGTTGTGGCCTCTCTCATTGCGGAGCACAGGCTCCGGACGCGCAGGCTCAGGAGCCATGGCTCATGGGCCCAGCCGCTCCGCGGCATGTGGGATCTTCCCGGACCGGGGCATGAACCCGTGTCCCCTGCATCGGCAGGTGGGCTCTCAACCACTGCGCCACCAGGGAAGCCCCATATTTCTTATTACTCGTGATGTTTAACTCAACCACTTAGTTAAGGTGATCTGCTGAGTTTCTCTGTGGAAAGTTTCTATATTCCCCTTGCAGGAGACACTTTTAGATTACATAAATTACTAGCCTCTACTCAAACTTCTACCCACTAATTTTAGCATATATTGGTGAATCTTGCCTTCAACAATTATTACTTTGAAGTTCTAATGTTGAAGTTCTACTTCCATCACCCTTCTACATTTGGTACTGGAATTCTTCTGTAAGAAAGAGCTGTCCCCACTCCCACACATACCTATCTATCTGTCTGTCTATCTATCTATCTATTCAATCACTTAATATCAGTATGTGCTCACAGATATTTATTTCACTATTGGGTTTATAATCCAATACTATATTTATTTTGTTGCTCAAATAGCTCCTTCTGGCTAGTAGGAGCTCTTTCAGATTGGTTCCTGTGTCCTTCTGCCATGCTTTTATATCAGGGGTCAATAACCTTCTCCATGAGTTCTAAAGTTTCCTCTATACATGCAAAGGGCTTTATTACCTTGCCCTCATAATAATAAAAAGTAATCTTTTCCAAAGGTGACAGATGAATAGTCATTTTTGTCTTGACTGCATTGGACACTGTTATTTCACCATCACACTTCATAATCCTCAGATGACTTACCAATAGATCTATCCAAATGAGACCCTCAAATCAGGCACTTAGATTTTAAGGATATTTATTATGCAATGCACCAATGTTAGAATTATAGCAAGCACAGTATCAGTGGTCAAAATCCATTTATTGGAAGGATTATGACATTCTTGTAATCGTATTTGAGAGAACAATTTTTCTAAATTGGAAGTACAAAAATTGGGCTTGCTCTGTTAAAGAAAAAGAATTTTACCTGAACTAGCAGAGGCTACATCCAGGGCAACATCAGTGGTTAGAAGGTTATTATTATTAGAAGGTTAATAAAGGGCAGTTACATTTCATTGGAAGCTTGCTTCATTTGGGTAGGAGGAGGTTCCTCCTCATATGTTCATTAAATAGACTTTATTCTTACCCCTAAATTCTAGACCTCCTTAAGAATACCCAGAGCAGAGGTTCTGCATTCTAATTCAGAGGTTAATGGGCCATAAGGATGTTGAGGCACAACCCCTAAAAATCATATGCATCACTGAGTGTACATGCAGATATCTGTGTATTTTTCTAAAGATAAGATGCCCTATTGATCAGATTCTTATAGAGGCAGAGATTCAAAGGAAGTTAAGAAAAATTGATCTAGATTAATCTAAAACTACAGATAGTTACCTAATTTTTGTACTTCATAAAGAACTTCAACATTAGTGTATGAAATTTTTACCTTTTTGCTATTCTGCTACCTCTTGAACAAACTCATTGTTTACTAGGGAAAAAAATGACATTTAATACCAACTAATTCCTGAGCTAACAAGATAAGAAAAGTGGGTAGACAGCAGACAAAGGGAAATAGTATGAAAAGTACGAGCCTTACTCATAGGTGGTATTCAAATGCTCACATTAAGGGTTGAGAGGAAAAAAAGCAAATAGTAGAATTTTTTTAAAAACACAAAAATACTAGTTATTATGAGTATTTATCATAAAAATATATAAATATTCCTGGGCAGTTTAATAAAACCTCTTGACAAAATAGGGATCAGAGTGTTTGAGAAAAAATTAAAAGAAGGGCCCATCATTAAGTTGGGAACATGGCTGATCTCCCCTTAAACTCAGGTTATTATAAACAATGTTACAATAAAGATACTTTTAGATAATAAATTATAAAAGCATTGTCACAAAACTATAAATCTCTTCAAACAACCAAACACCTGCAAGTTTCCTGAAAGCCTAATATCCTTAAAAATGTAATTTCTCTGACTTTTAGCCTTTACCTATTTCTGAAAACCTATTTCTATCTCAACTCCTAAAAACTAAATTTTCATTTATAGTGGCAACTATTTCTTTTTGTATCTGACATAAGTGATTCATTGTTTTTAACTAGTAGGTAGATTCATTATCCTGATCAGTACTTTTGAAGAAAAGTCCTTGAACCCAATTCCTCGGTCAACATTTTTGGCTACCTTTACTTAAAATTTATGTTAATGCCATTCTCTGTTTAACCCAAGTATTTTTCAGGAGTGAAATCAACACCTCCCTTTATTATGATAAGAATTTAAATCTCTAAACAAATTGTAATTTGGAAACAATGACGGGGAACAAGAAGATAAAGGGGGAATCTTCTGGAAACCATGAAGAAGGGCTGCCATTTATATATATTTATATTATCTATGTTTGCCAGACTGTGTAGTCTAAATGTTGCCCATCAAACCATGAGAGAACTTTTCTCTTTCTTTTATCAGGAAATTTAAAATCCTAATATGGTTGTGTTACAGTAACTGTAAGAATGCTTTGATATTAAAAAAGAAAAAAAAATGCAGGTCACTGAGAATATATAAGAACAAGTGAGAAGTCTGAGAATATATCATTTCTTTCTATCTCCTTGGATACAATTTCTCTGAAGCTAAGCATTTTAGGTAGATGTATTTAATATACTGCTCAATAAAAAGTTCATTATGCGTCATCATTAAGAAAAGCCCCCAAAGTCTTAGAAAAACTGAACACTGTGAAAGAAGATAATTAAAATGGAAAAAGTCAGAGTTTTAGTCACTAATTCTAATAAAGCTATAGTATTTGAAGTTTCAGATTTCTCATAGTATGAAGCTTTACTTTGCATAATTTGGATAATTTGGATTAGTAAACAGTTAACTATATCAAATAGAAAGCCAAACATTTATATATTCACATAAATATTTATCCATGCACCTATGTATGCTTTGGCTAAAAAACAGGAGCAACAGACAATGCTTTGACATTGAAGTTAAATGAGGAAATGGGATTTATTCAACAATTATTTATTAAGTACTCTATTATGTGCCAAGTCCTGATAATCATGTCTTCTGTTGGAGCCTACCCCAAACTTGTAGTTTATTTAAAGAATGATTCACATCTTCTGTATGGCTTATCAGTTTTCATAAGTGAGTTAGATTTTCACTACCTTAATTTGTAGGAGGGAAACAAAATTCAGTCACACTCTTCCCATATCTCTACATTTAACTAAGACAGGGGCAAGTCTTCTATTACGATACAGTTTTTCACCCGAATAATACTTAAGAATTCTTATACTTGAATCCTCTAATGAACCATTCCTCTTCTAGCTACTGAAATCAACTAAGTTTCAAGTGATGTCACTGAGAAATAAATATAAATTAGTAAATATATAAAGTTTGAAATCATGTCAACCTAAAGGTTGACTGCTGCAGGAACAGTAAAACAGTATGATTCATAATGGTTTCCTTAATTTGTTAATAAAGTTTTTAAAGTGAGGTTACAGTGCCTACTAATAAGTAATACTATTCAAAAAATTATTGATAACAAAAAACTATGGTTTTTGTAAGAAACTTATTTTTATTCCATGTGTAACTATTTTTTAACATTCATACGATAGTTTTGTGTGTATGCGTGTGTGGGGGGGTCAGCAGAAGCAGTAGGCTGTGACATGGGCTAATATAGACACCTATGCCTGATCAGGTAAATCATAATGTTCAGTTACGAAGAATATACCTTTCTATGTTGAAGGATACACCTAATGATCTCTCCTCTGTTTGTTTTTTGTCTCCCAGACAGTATAAAGGAAAGCACACAGAGCCAGTAGACAGGAGTTTCCAAGTGTAGTTTTGGCTCCGCCACTAACTAGCATAGTGATCCTGATCAAATCCATTAGCCTCTCAAAGATTCCATTTTATTGTCTGAAAAATGAAGGAGCTGGAAGAGAAGATCTTTGAAGTTCCTTCCCTCCTTCAAATTCTATGATTATAAATGAGGTAGATTTTTCTCAATTATATCATCCACATAGTAAAAATTCAGTTAAAAAGAAATAAAAATAGAAAAATCCTCAAACCAATGGATACTTTAATACCATATAGGAAACTTTCAATGATGGAGTGGCTTAAACACATAATAATTAATGACCTGAACTAAAAATCAATCAATCAATTAATCTAAACTAAGTATGTAGAATTTAAAGGGAAATCATCAATATGACTTTCCCTGAGCCCTGAAATATTTGAAGCCTTTGAAGATGAAAACAAAGTCAAGATTTAGAGATAATACCCAAAAGATCTTTGAGCCAAATTGAATGGTCATGCAAAAAGCATTTACACCCTCTCCATGAAGTCTTTCCTTGAGTTATTCCTCTTTCTTTCAAATCTTCCATCCCTAAACTATCTGCTTTGTTACAACACTCCAGATCACCATTTTCTCTTTTCTTTAAACTCTAATAGCAACTAAACCCTGTACTACTAACTTTGAAGCTAATCCGTTTTATGTGACATTGGTAGGTTTTCAAAATCCTTCTTTGCCTCCCAAATAGACTAAAGTCTTAGTAAAAAGCAACTATATCTCTGACTTCTCTACTTATTCCTATCACAGGTTTCCATTTCATTGTTACCTAATGCAGTCTAGTGGCCACACTGCAGCATCAAAACATTGAATAAACAATGGTTACACTGAGAGAGAGGGGGGAACTAAAAAGTAGAAATGACTCTCCTTTTACTCAGTTGTTCACTAGGTCTTCTAATGTATTCTGTATTCAACCTCTTTATTTTCTCACACCCTCACACCTTATCTTAGGCCTTTATCTTTTGATACCTGGGCTTTTTAATAGCTTCCTAATTATTTTCTGTCTCTACCTCTTCCTGCTAATCCCATTAAAATGTAATCTAGCCTTTCAAGCCCCAAATCAAATTTCCTATATTTTTTGTAGTCTTGCTAGACCACTCACTCCAAAATGGCTTGTCTTCCTTGGAACCAATTTTCCCTTTTTATTTTTCTTATTCAGAAATTCGCTGAATATGATATGATAACACTTGTATTTTCCCACATTGTATATTTTTAATCTTGAACATTTTTTACGTATCTCTGTAACCAGATGGTAAGCCTAGGAAGTTCCTTTAATATAGTATATATTTATTGATTTGATATGTTAACTTGACAGGAATAAAATGAATATTTGACCTTGTACAGAAAAAATAACATCTTTTTGGCATTCTGTGGTAGACAAATGAAGTCAATGGTTTATCCTTGAAGGTAACCATGGTTTATCTGGAGAAATCTTTAGTCTGGGCTAGTAAAATAATGTTAGCTTTTGTGGATTAACGTCATGAGAAGACGAAGTCTATGTCTGTTGAGAAAGAAAATTTTGCCAACTGTAATTATGAACAAATCAGGGATTAATGATGCATTATATTCTAGAGCTTTAACTGATAAGCACCAAGAAATGGCTTTCTCGACTTTAAATGGTTTGCAAAATATTATTTCTATACTTTGCTCAATGCACAGAAAATAATGAAAACTGGGTCTGCTATTCAGAAAATTCAATATTTATTCTAACATGTGAATTGTTGAGTTATGAGAATATTTCATACACTCCAGAAGAGCATAAAATCTACCTCTACTAATTAGTTTCTCTATGAAAGCCTTCCAGACAATTATAGGCTAATACCACTGGTCAATGCTTTAGGTACTTTTCATTAAAGGTATAGTGTTGCTACCAGATGAATTGCTTCATATAAAAGCACTTACCACGAAGTCCTATAATGGAAGGTTAAGTGCTATACTTAATTACTAATTTCAACACCTATTACCTATATTTTGCAGTTCAGGCACTTAAAAAGGAACCAAATGTAGTCCGTCGGTTTCCACTTTCCTGATTACAGGATTTAGTGGTAAAAGCATTAGTCCATCTGTTTTTCTAATGAATAATAACCAAAAACAAAAAACTTTTAAAATAAAAATAGTCATACCACAAACCAATATAAAAGAGATATGCTAGACACTTCTGTTGAGCTCATACATAAGATCACTTTGTTCTAAAAACTTTAATCTAGATGACACATACTTGTAAATTTGTATTCAGTCTTCACGGCATTGTTGCAGATGAAGCTCTGAGAGAAAAAGGTATTTGAATTTTCATGGCTTATTTCCTACCTCAACATCATGCTGAAATGCACACAGAGCAGATGATTAATAAAATGCTTGATGACAACCATGGTGACTCCCCTGAGTTCTTTACACATCGATCGTTAACTTTTTATATGTATATATCAAAATTCCTCACAGCTGCTCTGATTTTCTCAAGGGCAGATTCTGTGTTTTACCCTTGCTTGTTTCCTTCAGAATAACTGCAACTTTGCTCACTTTTGATTTATTAATAACATCTAAAATACTTTTTGGTGAAAGGACACTTAGAATCTTTGACTAAATATAAAAGGTGGCATCTAAATTGAGTATTACTGAAGAGTTGTTCCTTAATTATCATGATTTTGTCAGCTTCTGATTTTTTAATATATTTTACATTGTTTCGTATACTGAGCATCCACTTAATTGGTACATAAGACATCATATGTGTTAAACAACTATTAGTCTAGAAAAAAATATAGAAATATTTGTTGACTTAGCTAATTAACACTGCTCCATTCTCAGCTACTGACATTCAAATTGGACATTAGCATAACACAAAAAGACAGGGAACATGTCTTTTTTGGACTATGCCTAGAATATAGTATCTGGTATGTGCACAGTTAAAGGGTTGTTAGTCAGATAAAATGTATTAAAATAGTGAGGTATAGAAATTTTTAAAAAACATAAAATATTTATCCAAGTGCATTAGTGAATTAGAAAACGAGGTTCTGATTATCTATGCTTGGGAAATGCATACTATATTTCTCTTCTAGAGATTCATTATGGTATTAATATAACAAAGTACAAGCATAGATATTTTTAACTTAGTTAACCCAGAACTTCCCAAACTAGCTTGAGAGTGGGACTTCCTCTCTCCCCTCATAAGTCACCATTAACATTCTCTAGAATAGGGCTCTTAAAGATACTAGTTTGGAAGTATGATAAGAGTGAAAAGTTACTAAACTAAGATAATTTTAAAGAATTAACTGGTGAATCAAAGTTAGGCTTCAAGAGGCAACTGCCACACTGTAATAGTAACAGGATTTATCATTTTACATGGTCAGGTTCACTGTTCACGGATGACAACATCCCAGGAGCAGAGTCTAGATCTCATCCTACTTTATATCTTCAGTGGTGTCCAGTACAATGACTTCCTCTCAGTAAATACGTATTGATTAATCTGGATTTTAGGAAATTCACCAGTTTACGTTTCTGTTGTTTCACTAAGGCTGCAGTTATCATAAAAATTACATTTCTACTAGGATTAAGTACATGCAATAAGGGATTAGCAGGGGCTATGTAGCACTGCATACATATTTAAGTTGCTTTCCTTCCAGATCTCCCATTCCTTAGTCTTATTAAAGTTGGTAACAGAAGGTGTGCATTCTTGTAATTATAGTTTAAAACCGGGATAATTCTAAGGACATCAATCCACCAAATATTTATTGAGTGTGTACTATTTGCCAGTATTATAAAAGGCACTGGGCACATTATTAATGTGCTTGCTTTTGAATTTTGTCATAGAGCAGGGTTTTTTTTTTTTAATTACATTTAATTCAGCAAATATTTGTAAAGCACCAGATTTATAGAATAGGTTTGAGATGTGGCTTGAAGATGTAGATGCTGTAAATTATAAAAGGTCCAAAAGGGTATCACAGACATTTCATTCCATAATTGTGTGTAAATAGTACTAAAAAAATTGATCTTTATTTAGTAAGTTAGTTACTTCCTTGAATTATTTCTTTCAAGAAACAAATACTGTAATAGAGAAACTTATATATAAATTTTGGTAATCATTTTTATTGTGCAAAATAAAAATTTCTTTTTATATTCTTTCTTTATACTAATCTTATCTTTCTATATACAGATAAATGAGACTGATGTTTTTAGTAACCTCTTTTGTACTAAAATATGGAAAGGATAATAATTTCAGTAAAATACCTTTGGACTTTTAATTTGGATTTTACTTTAAAATAGTATTTTAAAAATTGAGAATATATGCAATCACAAGTAACACTGGTTTAAGTTTCTAATCTACTGCCTTTGTTTCAATAACAGTACTGACAAAACTCATTAATGATGAATAGGGTAATTTTTATTTTATCAATAATAGCTTGACATACATTTTATAGACTTGAAATGACTAATACTACTAGTGTCACAGAATCTTTGCGAAACCCCATGGTTATATGACACTGAAAAAAAATTTCACTTACTTACATGTTCTTATAACTGCTGTTTTATGGTACTATATATATTGTTCCTTTACTATTTCTCTGTTTGTCCCATGGTCCTCCTGAAGCTTTCATGAGTTTCAGCTATGTACCACCATCAAAGGAACTCTCCTCCTATTTTCTTTCAGAGAAAAGTTGTATGATATTCCCTCTCTTAGGTTTAAATTTTAACTTTGTTACTTTTGACAAAGCCTTTCCTTTGTTCAAATGCAAGGATCCAGTTAACAAAGAGCTTTGACATGTTGTGCCTTTTATGTGTGCATTCTTCTGGTTTCACTGATGTCCGGAATTTTGCAAACGATAACGTGTGCCTTCAAGTTCTCCTATAAAATGCCATTTGTACACTGTATCAAGAACAGTTTAGGACAGCATTACATTCACATGACTCTAAAATCTGATAAATACTTGATGGTTTCTCAGAAAACCCACAATTGGGTGAAACGGACGAAAACAATGCTTCGTTTTCCAGTTTGTTTTTCATAAAATCTTCCCCCGATACACATTCACTGGCTTACCTGCAGGGTAGCGCTCAATCACTGGCCAGCTGTCCACCTGTAACGTGGCATTGCCACCACTCCTCGTGAAACGGACTACATGGTATTTCCCATCGTTAATGATTGCATTGGACTCTTCAATGGCGATGTCATCTGTCCCAACATTAAATTTAACTCCGATTTTTCCTTGATGCTGGAGGGGAGGAGGGGAGTAAAAAGAGTTATATGAAGTTGTGCTGATTCATCAACATTTTAAAAGAATTACATACAGGGTATTGCTCAAAAACATGCTTCAGAACAACAGCTGCTTTCCTCCGATTTTACTTCTGAAAAGCTCCGACAAGGTGCTTGACATTTGGATAAATCTGAAGCATCTCTTTCATGGATAATTGATATTCCAAAAGACATGCTTTCAAGAGAATGGAGCTGCCTTCTTCCCAGAGGTTGCCATAGACAAGGCGCACAGCTGCCTGTGTTAAAGGATATACTTTCATGTTCTTTAACATAGCTCCTTTAATCCACGCCTTCCATTTCACAATAAAATTGAGGCTTGAAATTCTCCCTTTTAATAACTGGTGAAAACAGAGCAATTTAGCTTATTTCTAAATACAAAGTGGACAAAAGCTCACAATATAGAAAATCACTCTGCAGGGTATGGGCACACAGACAGGCATTTAATGAGTACAATCATTATTCACACACACAAAAAAATCATCATATGATATGAGTCTGAAATTCACTGAATTTCTTTATTTTGCAGTTGATGAAACTATGACACAGGAAGGTGCAATGAGTTGTTCAAGGTCATATAACTAAATAGAGGGGTGCTAGAGTTAGAATTCAGTTCCCTCATCATTCTTCATTTATACCTAAGCTAAGATGAAGTTAAGATATGGGTATCTAAAAGTAACTACCTCTCTGAACTGTGCAAAGCAACATTCTAAGTGCAAAATTTGTGGCTGTTAACTTTATAATTTTATAATTTCATAATACAAGGCAGCAAAGAGAAACATGTGCTTATGTCCTCTGTCTTTGAGAAGCCTTCTCTAACAACAGGGCTGTCAACTCTACCATGAGTTCAGTTGATTTTTAAAGCATGTGGATTTGCCCTTAATCAGTAGCACAGAATACTTGCACTGTGGGCCCTTGTCAGAGTACATAACCTCAAACTGTCTGCAGCTCACCTTTTATCAAACCTCAGCTGAGAGGAACGACATAGGGGAAAAGGGATGTAAAGGACATATAGTCCATCCATTCCTGCAGAAATTTAAAATCAGAATTTCAGAAACCAGAAGATTTGGACCACATCCTCTTGACCTCTTGCTGGATTCTCATCATTGAACTAAGCAGCAAGAGCATAGAGCATGGCATCGGTTTACACTGAGGGTTATTGTAAAAAAAAAAAAAAAAAAAAAAAATTCTTTTATAACACTGCATTAATTGAAGGGAAGTATTTGAAGATGTTGTTTGGGACACTGATCATTGTCTTTGTCCCCTTCTATACTTCTTATTCCTGGTTCTTAGTGTCCATAAAAGATCTCTCTCTTATAATAGGTTAGTATCGTTTTTATTTTTGTGTGTTTTGATTTGTTTGGGGCTTGATGAACAATATGACTTAAAATCACCTTTCCTTTCTGACTTTGGTTATTAGGAAACTCAGAGTCAAAGTGAGTAGGGAAATTTTACAAGCTGCATAGACCCCTGCTATACTGTTTTCCCCTGGGCTTATTTTTATTTTCTACCATATTTCTCAAGATCCTTATTTTGAAATATATGCCACTGTAAGGCATTTTGGTTTTTGGTAAATTGATTCAGAAGATAACTAAACAACAGGATTCCAATAAACACTAACCTTTTATCCAAGGGCCTATAAAGACATTTTTAGACATCTTTTTAGCATAGGTCTTTGGTGCAAGCACTCATTATTTTTTCATTTTGGTAGAACTCCTATTTGCTCATTTTCAGTAAAATAGTTAACATGGCATATTTATATTTTAACACATATGTGATATAACTCCACAGGAAATTTTGTAAGAATCTTATTTAAGAGGTTTATTATCTTTATTTAAACAACACTTCTATAGTGTTCTAAGCACTTTACAAATACTAACTCTGGTATTTCTCCTAACAGCCCCAGGAAAGAGGTACTATTTTATCTGCATTTGACAGATGAGGAAACTGAAGCACAGAGTGACTAAGTAACTTGGCTAAGGTCACGCAGCTAGAAAGAGAAAAGCTGTGATTCAAACCCAGGCAGTCGGGCTCCAGAGGGTGAGTTCCCACTCATTATACTAGGCTGAATTTTAGTAATATTGGGTCATCCTCTAGCTGCAGGCAGATTTGGTAAATCTGGTTGTTCTTTGTTACCTGTTTTATCTTTCTGGCTAGAGTAGGAACACCACGGAGCCTCTTATTATGCTTTGCAGATTGTATGTATCAATCAATGTGTGCTTAAAATAATTTTATAGAGGATAGTAAGCAACTGATATGTGGACATAATAGGATGTTAAAATGGACTCTTTTTGTCTCAGTTTCAGCTGCAATCCTGAGATACCAATAAGTAAAAAAGCAAACAAACAAACAAACAAACAGATTTCTACTTCCATTTTACAAAATGAGGTACAAGATTGCCTAAGCCAGACTTGCAAAGAAGAGCACTGAAAACTGCTTTTGAGACCCTGAATTAATTACCTATTTGCAGCCCATTAAAGAGGCAAGAAAGACCAAGAAGCAATTGATAATTAGAAGAGGATTTTTGAATGTGATGTGATTCGCATGTACTGCCAAGGCAGAATGCTACTTTTCCCTTATCTTAGGGGTGCACAGGAAAGGGACTTAATGGAACATCTCAGAAAGTTTGATACTTGTCTCCTGGAACCTGGGGTAGTTGTTGGGGGTAATCAGCAACCCCAGTTGCCCTTGCCTGGGATTTGACGCTTGCCTGACAAATCTTCAAGGGGAGAGACTGTGGCTGGCTGATGCTCTGATGGCAGAGCAAGAAGTTATTACTGCACCAGGGCTCACCTGTACATTAGTTTGCTAGAAGGAACATGTGAGCATTATACATGGACCATGGGTTAGAGAGCCAGCAACGAATTGTGTTGTATTCTATCCAAGAGGCCCCCTGGGGTGAGAGGTGGTGAGTAGTTAAGACAACTCAAGAGAAAGAACCTGGAGTTGCAGTGATGGGTGCCCAGGGACTGAGGCGGAAATCCTAAATGATCATCTGAAGGATGTGGTTAAGAGAACTAAAAAAACCCCACCAAAATGCCCCCCAAGAGTGCCCCTCAGTGTCAATCTTAAGCATGGGCTAAGCACAGCTAGACAGTTACTACTGTATTAGCCAAGTAAGATCATTTCTGCCCCTTATCTCCTCTTCCTTCTCCTGCTTCATCCCTGGAGGAGTCAAGGAGGAAGAAGAGTAAACATCGTGTAAACAAGAGGAGAAACAACCGTGCTCGCTCACCCAGTGCAAGTGGCAGCTCTAAGGCAGCCCAAGCAGGGGTAAAGGGATAAGGGACTGGCTTTAACTGAAATTGTATTTATTATTACAAAGGAGTAAGCTGAAATTAATTACTTACGTCTAAACATGAACAGATGATTTTTTTTATTATCTAAAAATGACCAAGGTAGTGTTGAGACATTTCCTAGACTTTACTGGGGTCAGGAAGAAATATTCGACAGAACAGGTTTAAATTCCTGTTGCAACCTAGGAATCAGCTCTTTCACCATAACAAGTACATGGAGATATTTGTTACTCTAAAGCTGATTGATTTACTGTCTCTTCTATTATAGTCATGCATCTTATCCCAGGAAAGAGGGAAAGAAATTCTTCAAGTTTCCTACTTGTTCTGATAGGAAGGCTATAGTGGGCTATTTTCATCAGAGTTCTAATCAGTAAGGAGAGTCAAGTTCTGTGAATAGACGCATTACAATGCTAAAGATACAAAATGCACCAAACTCTGAAAAAGAGTCTTTTACCTTATCTGTAAATGTTTCTGCAATATGAAATGTAAAATGCTTATTTTCTAGGGTAAAGAAATGCCCAGATTTCTCAGGGATTCATTTCTTGCAACATAGTAAAACAAACTATTAAGAAACAGTGAGAATTGCTGATACTTGGAAAGCTTCTGACTTTTAAATGATGCCCATCTTTCCCTGCATATGTTGATTCTTCAACTTCCAACATCTTTAACATCTCATGGATTCAAACTCCAGAGTCAGCTAGACCAGAACTGAATACCACCAAAGTAGGCTCAAACAATGGACTGTACCCTAACTCAGACATTATTTACCCCACCCCAGGTTGCATCAAGTCCTTGAGAAACAACTTAAGCATAAATAATAGCCAATGGGTCAATTTTTTTCCCCTAAAAACAAATACATTAAAAAAGGCATATAAACTATAAAATATTAATATCAAGAATGTTTAGAGGACCAATATGTATAAATCCATTCAGAAACTGTAAATATTCTCAAAACACATTCCTCCCATATTGACAGGATAGCAAGTCATTTCAATTATATAAACAAAACTTGGTAAAGTTTCTTGCCAATAGATAATTACAATTAAAAAAAATTCATTCCAAATTCTTATTCTCTGGGATTAAATGTGATTGTCCCTGGCAAATTCTCATGACACTGCATTTTGCAAAACCAGCAGTAATTTCACTGGACATGTACTGATTTTTCAACTTCGTGTCTTCCTTGAAATAGATAACTGGCTCACACCATAATTTCAAAAATCTATTATGAGAATATCAGTAACGAGGCATTTATAATTTAATGAAGTCTTTCCATGGATTCATTAAATAAATAGTGACAAAGGTAATTACTGATTTTTTCACAAAAGCTCATTTCGGAATAAGGATTATATTATTATACCAAGTTAAAAGGAAAAATGAAAGATGACACCGGAAAGGAACTTGAAAGTCTTAGCAAGTGACACCATAGTTAATGCATCTCTTAATTCCATCTGCAATCACATATTCACTGGAAAAATATTTGTTTTAACAAAGATCAGGATTTAATGGTATACTCAATATCTTGGGCATACTTCAGGGGTTGGGTCTTCATTTCTGTGCGAGGGCTTTCTGTAGTTGCGGCGAGTGGGGGCTACTTACTCTTCATCGCGGTGCGTGGACCTCTCACTATCGCGGCCTCTCTTGTTGCGGAGCACAGGCTCCAGACGCACAGCCTCAGTAGTTATGGCTCATGGGCCCAGATGCTCCATGGCATGTGGGATCCTCCCAGATCAGGGCTTGAACCCATGTCGCCTGCATTGACAGACAGATTCCCAACCACTGTACCACCAGGGAATCCCCCATCACCACTATTTAAATCCAGAATGTTTTCATCATGCTGCAATTTTCTTTTGATGAGATAATGCATATAAAGTTCTTAGCACACTTAATGGCCACTCAGCACCTGTGAGCTCTATTACTGTTTATTTTTTGAATTTTATTTTACTTATTTTTTATACAGCAGGTTCTTATTAGTTATCCATTTTATACATATTAGTATATATATGTCAATCCCAATCTCCCAATTCATCACACCACTACCACCACCCCTGCTGCTTTCCCCCCTTGGTGTCCATATGTTTGTTTTCTACATTTGTGTCTCAATTTCTGCCCTGCAAACTGGTTCATCTGTACTATTTTTCTAGGTTCCACATATATGCGTTAATATACGATATTTGTTTTTCTCTTTCTGACTTACTTCACTCTGTATGACAGTCTCTAGATTCATCTACATCTCTACAAATGGCCCCATTTCATTCCTTTTTATGGCTGAGTGATATTCCATTGGATATATATGTACCACAACTTCTTTATCCATTCGTCTCTCGATAGGCATTTAGGTTGCTTCCATGACCTGGCTATTGTAAATAGTGCAGCAATGAACATTGGAGCACATGTGTCTTTTTGAATTATGGTTTTCTCTGGGTATAAGCCCAGTAGTGGGATTGCTGGGTCATAAGGTAATTATAGTTTTAGTTTTTTAAGGAACTTCCAAACTGTTCTCCATAGTGGCTGTATCAATTTACATTCCCACAAACAATGTAAGAGGGTTCCCTTTCTCCACACCCTCTCCAGCATTTGTTGTTTGTAGATTTTCTGATGATGCCCATTCTAACTGCTATGAGGTGATACCTCATGATAGTTTTGATTTGCATTTCTCTAATAATTAGTGATGCTGAGCAGCTTTTCATGTGCTTCTTGGCCATCTGTATGTCTTCTTTGGAGAAATGTCTATTTAGGTCTTCTGCTCATTTTTGAATTGGGTTCATGGTTTTTTTGATATTGAGCTGCATGAGCTGTTTATATATTTTACAGATTAATCCTTTGTCTGTTGATTCGTTTGCAAATATTTTCTCCCATTCTGAGGGTTGACTTTTCATCTTGTTTATAGTTTCCTTTGCTGTGCAAAAGCTTTTAAGTTTCATTAGGTTCCATTTGTTTATTTTTGTTTTTATTTCCATTACTCTAGGAGGTGGATCAAAAAAGATCTTACTGTGATTTATGTCAAAGAGTGTTCTCCTATGTTTTTCTCTAAGAGTTTTACAGTGTCTGGTCTTACATTTAGGTCTCTAATCTATTTTGAGTTTATTTTTGTGTATAGTGTTAGGGTGTTTTCTAATTTCATTCTTTTACACGTAGCTGTCCAGTTCTCCCAGCACCACTTATTGAAGAGACTGTCTTTTCTCCATTGTATATCCTTGCCTCTTGTGTCATAGATTAGTTGACCATAGGTGCGTGGGGTTATCTCTGGGCTTTCTATCCTGTTCCATTGATCTATATTTCTGTTTTTGTGTCAGTACCATTACTGTAGCTTTGTAGTATAGTCTGAAGATAGGGAGTCTGATTCCTCCAGCTCCGTTTTTTTCCCTCAATACTGCTTTGGCTACTAGGGGTCTTTTGTGTCTCCATACAAATTTTAAGATTTTTTGTTCTATTTCTGTAAAAAATATCATTGGTAATTTGATAGGGATTGCATTAAATCTATAGATTGCATTGGGTAGTATAGTCACTTTCACAATATTGATTCTTCCAATCCAAGAACATGGTATATCTCTCCATCTGTTGGTATCATCTTTAATTTCTTTCATCAGTGTCTTATAGTTTTCTGCATACAGGTCTTTTGTCTCCCTAGGTAGGTTTATTCCTAGGTATTTTATTCTTTTTGTTGCAGTGGTAAATGGGAGTGTTTCCTAAATTTCTCTTTCAGATTTTTCATCATTAGTGTATAGGAATGCAAGAGATTTCTGTGCATTAATTTTGTATCCTGCTACTTTACAAAATTCATTGATTAGCTCTAGTAGTTTTCTGATGGCAACTGTAGGATTCTCTATGTATAGTATCATGTCATCTGCAAACAGTGACAGTTTTACTTCTTCTTTTCCAATTTGTATTCCTTTTATTTCTTCTTCTTCTCTGATTGCCATGGCTAGGACTTCCAAAACTATGTTGAATAATCATGGTGAGAGTGAACATCCTTGTCTTGTTCCTTATCTTAGAGGAAATGTTTTCAGTTTTTCACCATTGAAAATGATATTTGCTGTGGGTTTGTACTATATGGCCTTTATTAAGTTGAGGTAGGTTCCCTCTACACCCACTTTCTGGAGAGTTTTTGTCACAAATTGGTGTTGAATTTTGTCAAAAGCTTTTTCTGCATCTATTGAGATGATCATATGGTTTTTATTCTTCAATTTGTTAATATGGTGTATCACATTGATTGATTTGCGTATATTGAAGAATCCTTGGATCCCTGGAATAAATCCCACTTGATCGTAGTGTATGATCCTTTTAATGTGTTGTTGGATTCTGTTTGCTAGTATTTTGTTGAGTATTTTTGCATCTATATTCATCAGTGATATTGCTCGGTAATTTTCTTTTATTGTAGAATCTTTGTCTCATTTTGGTATCAGGGGGATGGTGGCCACATATAATGAGTTTGGGAGTGTTCATTCCTCTGCAATTTTTTGGAAGAGTTTGAGGAGGATCGTGTTAGCTCTTCTCTAAATGTTTGATAGAATTCATCTGTGAAGCCATCTGGTCCTCAACTTTTGTTTGTTGAAAGATTTTTAATCACAGTTTCAATGTTATTACTTGTGATTTGTCTGTTTATATTTTCTATTTCTTCCTGCTTCAGTCTTGGAAGGTTATACCTTTCTAAGAATTTGTCCATTTCTTCCAGCTTGTCCACTGTATTGGCATGGAGTTACTTGTAGTAGTCTCTTAGGATGCTTTGTATTTCTGTGGTGTCTGTTGTAACTTCTCCTTGTCAATTCTAATTTTATTGATTTTAGTCCTCTCCCACTTTCTCTTGATGATTCTGGCTAATGGTTTATCAATTTTGTTTATCTTCTCAAAGAACCAGCTTTTAGTTTTATTGATCTTTGCTATTATTTTCTTTGTTTCTTTCATTTATTTCTGCTCTGATCTTTATGATTTATTTCCTTCTGCTAACTTTGGGTTTTGTTTGTTCTTTCTCTAGTTCCTTTAGGTGTAAGGCTAGATTGTTTATTTGAGATTTTTCTTCTTTCTTAAGGTAGGGTTGTATTGCTATTAACTTCCTCCTAAGAACTGCTTTTGCTGCATACCATAGGTTTTGGATCCTCTGTTTTCATTGTCATTTGTCTCTAGGCATTTTTTGATTTCTTCAGTGGTCTGTTGGTATATAGCAATGAACTGTTTAGCCTACATGTGTTTGTATTTTTTACATTGTCCTCCCTGTAATTGATGTCTAATCTCATAGCGTTGTGGTCAGAAAAGATGCTTGATATGATTTCAATTTTTTAAAATTTACTGAGGCTTGATTTGTGACCCAAGATATGATCTATCCTGGAGAATGTTCTGTGCACCCTTGAGAAGAAAGTGTAATCTTCTGTTTTTGGATGGAATGTCCTATAATTATCAATGAAAACTACCTGGTCTATTGTATAATTTAAAGCTTGCGTTTCCTTATTGATTTTCTGTTTGGATGATCTATTGGTGTAAGTGAGGTGTTAAAGTCCCCCACTATTATTCTGTTACTGTCAATTTCCTCTTTTAAAGCTGTTAGCAGTTGCCTTATGTATTGAGGTGTTCCTATGTGGGGTGCATATATATTTAGAATTCTTATATCTTCTTCTTGGATTCATCCCTTGATCATTTTGTAGTGTCCTTCCTTGTCTCTTGTAACATTCTTTATTTTAAAGTTTATTTTATCTGATCTGAGTATTGCTACTCCAGCTTTATTTTGATTTCCATTGGCATGGAATATCTTTTACCATCCCTACACTTTCAGTGTGTATGTGTCCCTAGGTCTGAAGTGGATCTCTTGTCAACAGCAATATATATGGGTTTTGTTTTTGTATCTTTTCAGCAAGCCTGTGTCTTTTGGTTGGAGCATTTAATCCATTCACGTTTAAGGTAATTATCAATATATATGTTCCTATGACCATTTTCTTAATTGTTTTGGGATTGTTTTTGTAGGTCCTTTTCTCCTCTTGTGTTTCCCACTTAGAGAAATTCCTTTAGCGTTTGTTGTAGAGCTGGTTTGATGGTGCTAGATTCTCTTAGCTTTTGCTTGTCTGTAAAGCTTTTGATTTCTCCATCGAATCTGAATGAGATCCTTGCCTGGGTAGAGTAATCTTGGTTGTAGTTTCCTCCCTTTCATCACTTTAAGTATATCATGCCACTCCCTTCTGGTTTGTAGAGTTTCTGCTGAGAAATCAGCTGTTAAACTTATGGGAGTTCCCTTGTAATTATTTGTCATTTTTCCCTTGCTGCTTTCAATAATGTTTCTTTTTCTTTAATTTTTGCCAATTTGATTACTATGTGTCTCGGCATGTTTCTCCTAGGGTTTATCCTTTATGGACTCTCTGCACTTCCTGGACTCGGGTGGCTATTTCCTTTCTCATGTTAGGGCAGTTTTTAACTATAATCTCTTCAAATGTTTTCTCTGGTCCTTTCTCTCTCTCTTCTCCTTCGGGGACCCCTATAATGAGAATGTTGTTGCGTTTAGTGTTATCCCAGAGGTCTCTTAGGCTGTCTTCATTTCTTTTCATTCTTTTTCCTATATTCTGTTCTGCAGCAGTGAATTCCACCATTCTGTCTTCCAGGTCACTTATCTGTTCTTCTGCCTCAGTTTTTTCTGCCATTGATTCTTTCTAGTGTAGTTTTCATTTCAGTTTTTTTACTATTCATCTCTGCTTGTTTGTTCTTTAGTTCTTCCAGGTCTTTGTTAAACATTTCTTGCATCTTCTCAATCTTTGCCTCCATTCTTTTTCTGAGACCCTGGATCATCTTCACTATCATTATTCTGAATTCTTTTTCTAGAAAGTTACGTATCTCCACTTCATTTAGTTGTTTTTCTGGGGTTTAATTTGTTCCTTCAAATGGTACATAGCCCTCTGCCTTTTCATCTTGTCTATCTTTCTGTGAATGTGGTTTTTGTTCCAGAGGCTGCAAGACTGTACTTCTTCTTGCTTCTGCTGTCTGCCCTCTGGTGGATGAGGCTGTCTAAGAGGCTTGTGCAAGTTTCTCTATGGGAGGGACTCGTGGTGGGTAAAGTTGGCTGTTGCTCTGGTGGGAAAAGCTCAGTAAAACTTTAATCTGCTTGACTGTTGATGGGTGGGGCTGGGTTCCTTCCTTGTTGGTTGTCTGGCCTGAGGCAACCCAACACTGGAGCCTATCTGGGCTCTTTGCTGGGGCTAATGGTGGACTGTGGGAGGGCTCATGCCAAGGAGTACTTCCCAGAACTTTTGCTGCCAGTGTCCGTGTCCCCACAGTGAGACACAGCCACCCCCCCACCCCCTCAGGAGACCCTCCAACACCAGCAGGTAGGTCTGGTTCAGTCACCTATGGGGCCACTGCTCCTTCCCCTCGGTCCTGATGTGCACACTACTTTTTGTGTGCCCTCCAAGAATGGAGTCTCTGCTTCCCCCAGTCCTGTTGAAGTCCTGTAATCAAATCCCACTAACCTTCAAAGTCTGATAATCTAGGAATTCCTCCTCCCATTGCCGGACCCCCAGATTGGGAAGTCTGATATAGGGCTCAGAACCTTCACTCCAGTGGGTGGACTTCTGTGGTATAAGTGTTCTCCACTTTGTGAGTCATCCACCCAGCAGTTATGGGATTTGATTTTGTTGTGATTGCGCCCCTCCTACCATCTCATTGTGGCTTCTCCTTTGTCTTTGGATGTGGGGTATCTTTTTTGGTGAGTTCCAGTGTCTTCCTGTCAATGCTTGTTCAGCAGTTAATTGTCATTCTGGTGCTCCTGCAAGAGGGAGTGAGAGCATATCCTTCTACTGTGTCATCGTCCAAGTCCTCTTCGTCCTCCGACTCGCTGTCCGCGATTGCGTCGGCGACAAGGCCAGGGCCGGGCTCTTACTCCTATTATTGTTATTCTTACATTTGGAAAACAATGTTTTACTTCATAGTAGTTTGATGGAAATTAATTAAAATAATGCTTGAATTATATAGCCATTACACTTTAGTTAGAACACTCATTGATCTTCACAACAATTTATGAAGTAGCATATCTGTTTTGCAAATAAAGAAGCTAAAGCTCAGAAAATCTGAAAACTGACCAAAGTCAGAGCATCAGTCTACCGTTGACTTAAGAGGGAACATTCTAAAAGCTACTCGCGCTCACCTATGGGATAAACTGTCCAGCCACTGTTTGTAATGAAGCAGAGTCTGCTTGATTAGACAACCCTCTATGACCCCTGCCATGTCAATGATACTATGGTTCTACAAAAAGCTAAATGGATGGCTAAGCAGTTAGTACAGAAGGAGAACAAAGAAAGAGAGAGAGAGAGAGGAGAGAGAAGGAGGGGGGGGAGGGATGGAGTGAAGGAAGAGGGAAGGACTAGTTTTTTGAAATAAATCAAAAGCACCTAAGTTTGAATTTGAGTCTTAGATTTTTTTTTTCACAATTTATACAATAGCTGAGATCTAGGATTGTATTATATATTTAAATCAGAAATTCTTCAGTTTGTGAGGGGAAAGGGGATATCCCACTAGGTCGATGATTCAGAGTAACCTAGGAAGCCTTTTGTAAACCATACGTGTTTTTTCCCTGAGAAATTATAACCCTCCTCTCCAGGGGGGATGGAGAGACTTGGCTTTATGGGTAAGAATCCTTGTCTTGCTACGTTTGTAGGACTTGATGGTGGTGGTGAGAATAAGGGTCAATGAGTTCTTCTCTTGAGGACGGATAGAACCTGAGTTCTGGTGTTAACACTGACTCTTCAATGCCTCCATTTCCTCACATTCTCTCTCCTTAGATGAAATTAAATTGAGAATCAGAATAATGTTGGAATGAAACTAGCCCACTAAATGACTGGTGGGTGTGTCTTTGAAGGGGGCAATCACCCTAATGTTGCTATTTTGAGACTATCTCTATTTTGTTTGTTTTACCAGTTGAGCCAATACTGGCTTATCTGTTGTATTTTAAAAGACATTCTTGAACCATTATGAAGTTTTCCAATGTGGCCATGGGTTCAGAAATGTAATCAAGTCTTTTTCATTGTACTTTCCCATGGTTCAAATAGCATATCTCTGCATGAAGCCATACAACTGTAGAACAAAATGAAACTAATTTATCCTCTTGGGAATCAGAGTCAGCTCATTAAGACCATTAATTCTGCATTTCCATTCACTGAAATAAATAGCAACCATCATAAAACAGAAATACTCATCTTTAAATATGTCCTTATATATGAAAAATGTGTTCTATCATTAAGCTTTTTTTCCTCTGAATAATCAAAAAGCAGAAATCAAACAGATTTTGATTTGGCTGGTGACCTATCTCAGGTTCTTAATTTTTCACAGGTAAGATCTCTGGTTGAATATTTAGCCCAGTGGTCTGGCATCATGACAAACCCCTGGGGTTGCTGTATGGAGATCTAAGGTGACATTGGCTTAAGTTAAGCCTTGGCAAAAGTTCAGCGGGCTGGTCACATATGGCTTGTTTTTTTTGTTTGTTTGTTTCTGTTTTTTGATTTGTTTTATTATTACTGCCTTTAAAACCCTTGTGGGTGTTAAACTAGCTTTGATCAGATTTCTTGGTCATTTAGAAAACTGTGTGCAATAAATACTGGGTTTGTGGTGCTGATTAAAACCATAACATTTGCTTCCCTGCTTTTCTCTGATTCCTTATCTTTGGGCCATTACACTGCTTGTTATTACCTCCACCAGGAACCCGACAGGGATAGGATATTCAGCTCTATCAATTCCAGTAGCTGTTGGCATTTCTATGTAAAATGGTTTCCCTATAAAAGAGGTTTGGGATAATTTGTGTATTTCATTTACCTGCTGTATCACAGAACCATCATTTTCAAGGGAGAGCTGACTATGGAATTGCAGTCTGACTCTAATGTTCCAAATTTCTGTAGCACGGAGCACACCATTTTTCAGACAAGAGACAAAACATCTTTGGATGGTGAATTTAGTCCTGTACATGGTAAATGTTACCTTAGTAATTAGGTTGTAAGTAAAACAAAATTAGCCTTTGTATTAAACACACCTTTACGAAACAAAAATATATTAAGAGATAAATGCAACTATTTTTAATGACTCGGTGAATGCTTATAAGCTGTATGTGAAATGAAAAGGTTAGTTTGGAACAGATATCATTTTTTAAAGTTGTGTTTGTAAATTGTGAAAAATAATAGGTAATATTTTCAGGTGTGTTTGATTAACTGACTTCTAAAAAATGCTATCTTGGGTTTCACAAGCCTCAAGAGGAGCCCTAACTTGAAACGCATTCCATGAGAAAAGCTGACAGTGCTACCTTTCTCCTTTTTGTTTTTATTGACTCCTAGTCCAGGATGACCTGTTTACATTCTTAGAAAAAGCAAATGTGTGCATATGGGCAGAGAAATGCATTCACCAAAGACTATTTTCTATAGAATCAGCAAGGCTCTATTATCCCCAGTGTGGTAAGTAATAATTTCTGAAGCCATCAAAAATAAATCTATGTTTATGTCTGTAATTTTGGCACAAAAGAGTTTTCAGAAGAGAATATAGACTCTTTAAGCTTGAAGCTCCCGATGATTATGATCTTTCTTCGTCTTAATAAAATAATAATACTGCCACAAAAATAAATTAATGGTCAAGAAACATTTAGTAAGTATTTATTAGGTACATTCCATTTCATGAAAACACTACCACTCTTTCCAGGACTTAGAACTTTTTAAATGTATGTAGGTTGTGTTTATGTACATTCATTTCCCTAAATTATATGATTTTCTTGCATAAATGATCTCAAATTTTGGAAATATCATAACACGAATTTAATCTTCACATTTATTTATTTATCCATTCATTCACTCATCAAATACAGATGGATTTCATACTATATTCCTGACATTCTGTCAAATTCTGGATAAACAGTGGTTAACAAAACAGCGTCACTGCCATTATGAAGCTCTAAGTCTCTTATTATTTCTTTATACATTAAAATTTATATTAGCATATAAAGTATGCTAAGTGTCAAGAAGTAAAAGGGCAGGGTGTTATGAGAGGCATTGAATGATGCAGGAAAACCTCTTTGAGGAGCTGAAGATGTGAAGAAATCAACAGTGAGAGTAAGAGTTTTCCAGGCAAAGGAAACAGTATGTGCACAGGCCCTGAGGAGGGAGAATATGTATGTATAAAGACAGATGTTTTTATGTACAAATGCAGATTCAGATATAAATATATGGACTCTCTGTTTACATATCTCTCTGTAGACATAGATATGTAAATTATGTACTACGAACATGTGTAGGGATTATCCAGAAAATTTATCTAGGAGATAAAACTAGATTATTGAATTATACACTAAAAAAGTAAAATATATCATTTGCAGACATAAAGCAATTGGAAAATAGATAGCTAATCACATTTTTAAAATCTTGCAATCCAAGAATGGAAAATTGTTGATGTATATGTAAAACCTAACAGTATGTATCTTGACATTCATCTAATTGTTTGTTCCTAAGTTTCATTCAACAGTGTGCTTTATGAAATGTAATATATAAAGACTTTCTGAAGCAACAGGGACACACTACATTTTCTACAAGTCATTTGCTTCTACAATGTCAAAAAATGATTCATCATTCTGTGCTTATATTTCAAAGCTAATGTAACATGTTTAGTTTCTTTGTGGGGTAAAATGTCTCATTAACTCATTTGTCTAGAGACCTCTTTTATCTCAAGATGTAGCAAGAGTTCTCTATATACTTTTCCCCTTAAAAATACTGTTTGAAATCATTTGACTTGTTTTTCAAGTACCCTCTACAAATTAGTTGAAGAAAGAAAAGTTTTCTCCTTTGACCCTTTTACCTTCCCTGCTCTGGAAGAGAAAAATCAACAAAGTTCAATGTTTGAGTCCCTAAAATGTAGGTTTCCAGGTAATGAACAAGTCACTTTAAATAAGAAGAGAAATTTTCATCTAATTATTTTTCTGGAAAATTTTTGAATAAATTAAGTCAGAAGATAAATTTTTCCGGCAATTTGGCCTAGAAATTTGAAGCCAAAAACACACAAAGTGTTCAAATCCAAATAATTTATGAGCATTTTGAACCTGAGGTAAATATTCATTGCTAACTTCTCCAGAGCAGTAATCACTGAGGGTTCCTTGAGATCATTTCTTTTCATGGTTCCCCTGGAAGAGCCAGAGGGTATTTTGAAGAGACTTGTGGATTCTGATGACACAGTAAAGCCAGAGTGAGAGAGAAGTATTTTGGGAGCAAAGTCAAGTTATTAGCCACCTATCAGAAGAACACATGTTTTCTCTGTCTCTCTCTTTTCTCGCTGCTCTGTCACATTGGACTCCCCTTTTCCATTAATGTAGCACATTCTGTCCCATCTCAGGACCTTTGCTGTTCCTTCTGTCTAGTTAGCTCTTTCCTTGTTTCCCCCATCCTCAAATAACTGATCCCCTATATTGGGGGTGAAAAAGAACCTTGAGAACTTTAGTGTGGAGCTGGTCATTGACTCTGATGAGCAAAAGGAAAATGCTTGTCTGTGGAAAATGCCCTTTTATGAAGCAAGAACTGAAGAGTGGATACCCACTGAAGTGGTACAAAACACACTCACTTAAAGGTCTGCCCTGACAACAGTTGAAAAGCCAGTGCCATATAGGAAGGCATGTCTCATTTGATTAACAGTATTCTCCAGTGGACTTCGGGTTATCTGTGATAAATCTTTCATTATTAAAAATCACAGCAAGATTCATATGCTATGACCTCATACCCAACTTACATACTTCCCTTGCCAAACAGGTCCACTCTTTCGAAATGAACATAAATCAAAACTCATTGAGAAGATAAAAATCCCTTGAGAAATTAATCACAAATATCTTCTAAGGCCAGATGGAAACCATATCCAGCTTATTCAATGTTTTGTAATATTAGTGCCCAAGCTTTCCAAATGAGTGGAAACTTAAGAAAGGCTGTATTTGGCAGTGGATGCATGATGATGAATTGATGATGATGGTGATACTGACGATGTTAAAAGCTACCCTTCCTGGATACTTGCTATGTTGCAGGAACTCTTAAGCAGTTTATAAGAAATACTATATTATAATATATGTTATTATTTCCATTTATTTGATGAGGAAGCTGAGCCTCAAAAGGTTTAATAACTTGCCCCGAAAAAGATGCCTAATAAGCATCAGAGCTGTGATTTGGTCTCAAGCAATCTGGTTTCAGATTTTGTGTGCTTAATCATATTTAACTACTATGCTTCTCAGATGGGGTCCAAGGTGCTCAAAGGAGATTGCAGCTTAGATGTGATATTAGTAAGCCTCTTGGAATCAGAGAGATGTTAGCATCTTTGCTATTGTATATACCAAGCAATACATCAATTACTTTTCAAACCTTCACTCCTTTAATCCTCACAGTAACTCTATTTGTCAACCTTATAATCATCATGTAGAGGATATTTGAAATTCAAAGCAAGTATGCGACTTCTCTGAAATCACAGAGCTAAAACATCATCTAGTCACATTCAAACCAGCCTATTTCATTTCAGACTAATGCTTTTTAGTCACAGCATGCTGCTTCCCTCTGCACACCTTTCAAGATCCCCTGGAAGTAGAAGAGGCCACATGAGACTGTCCTGGGGCCTCAAAATCCTTATCATCTTATGAGGCTTTGAGCACTGACAAACCTGCCAAGATGGAGGTAGGCAGAGCCCAGCAACTTTTCTTTCATGGGTATTAAAAGAGTGCAGGTGTTCAGAATTACTAGTAGGCTAAATCTTCACCTGCATTAGGGTCAGAGCAGCTTTTCTCATACTTCAGGAGCCCTGGGAACAGAAATGGGTGCACAATACCCTTTAGGCTTTATTATAATTCTGGGTATCACCAGATGCTCAGAGACTCTGTAATGGAGGAGCAACTAGAGAAATAGCCAGTGTCTTTCCTCTCTCCCTCCTTGTCTGTATCCCTGATTTTACTTAGTATCTTTTTTTCTTCCCAACTAACAGATGTATTTAAATCATTTTTAGTATTAGCTGTCATTTTGGAAATGTCACCATCAATAATCAAGCAAATATGGATCTAAATTCTGTAACCAGGTTTATTGTATCAAAAAAACAATGTATAGTACTATTATAAGAAGCCTTTAAATGGTTTCATAAGAAATGAAATAAACCATCATTAGCTATTTCTTATATCACAATAATAAACATAATTTAACAGGTAGAGTTGCTGAAATTTGAAATATGAATTGACCCATTAGAAATATTTTTAATTATAATTTTTCAACTTTCTTAGTTAACTTTTGAGGTCATGATTATAAATGTTAATATTCATCTTGTTTCTTTTTCTAATTCATTTAACGTCTCTCTTAAAAGCATAATGACCATGTCACAGACCCTTTTAATCCTCTCCTTCCATAAGTATTTCAAAGTTTCATTTATAAATCAAAATTCTTCAAATTGTTAAATTTTTATCTTAGTTCTTTGAAAAAGCCCTCTCAATCATTGCCATCTTCTCTTTCTCCCTAAGCCTATAAGTGTGGATCTAGTTTTTAATGATAGCATTTTTAATTTGAGCTAATTTTATGCAAGATGCTGCCCAAGAATGCCAGATCTAAGAGAACGCTTCATTCAAGAAATCATAAAGATAGGACCCATGCTGCCCTGAAAAATGAACAGAAAAATAACAAAACACTTTCTTTTTAAGCAAAGAGCATATTTTTATGTCAAAAAAAAAAAAGAAAGAAGAATATTTAATATTGGCTCTGGTTGCACTCCGATTAACTAACAAGTAACGATCTATAATTAACTCACAGATTCAACAATGACATGTAATGATAGATGAGCAAGAGATGTAGGAAGCATTTAAGTTTGCACCAAGATGCAACAAATGTGAACCCAGCACAATTGGTTTGGTGACACAAAACTTCTGATTAGCTTTCCTAGTCAAAATTAAATGATTTGATAGTCCTTTGAAATAATGATAATATGATTTCCTGTTTTAATTAGCACTCTCAGTTATCTCAAACTTTGCTATTACAATTTATATACCCAAAGAATGCTGTAAAAAGAAATTATGAAAATATTTTCAAGACAGATTTATAAATTTATTTTCTAAATTAAAATTCTATCTTAGCATTTCATTTTATTTTTATTTTTACTGCATTGTTGACTCATCATTTAGCTTAAAACATCATAATGTCCAATCTATGCTATAAGAGCTGGACTATGTCAACACATTTTCCTAACAAATAACTGTATCGACATTAGCACGGACCACCAATATGCACTGATTATGGATGATATATGGTTAACGTGCACCATATACAATTATCGATTAAAAAGTAGGCAACACTCAAGTTCTCCAAATAAATGAACACAAAAAGAAAATTGATAACACCTATGTATTGACTCATTCACTTTACTAGTCATAAAAATGGTCTATTGTTCTCTTATTGGTAGTTTAAGAGAATGCCTGTAAACTGAGTTTCCTTTTAAAATATCAGGACTCTAAAAGATAAAATTGTCAACATTGTCTGCCTCTCATTTCCTTTCCAAAACTTAGACCTCTGAATTGACTCCCATTAGGTATAATGCTTTATTTCCATTTATTTTCTCTGGTTATTTAAAACTTTAAGTTACAAACAACTATTTATTTTGGAGACCATAAACACAGGAAATTAATAGGATTTCTCCTGGTCCATTATTTTAGATTACACCATGATGCACCAGGATACAACTGGTGAAAGAAATGAGGACTTTTGCCAAAGATTCTTAAAATACTGAAATAGAAAATAACAAAAATCTTAGAATAGGAAAGAGGTCTTAGGCCCAAACTCTCTACCAAGGCAGGAAACTGTTCTAAAATATCTCTGACAAAAGGCATTTGAAACCTGCCAGTAATGTTACTACTTCTCAAGGCAGCCTATTCGTTTTTGAAAATCCTTTTGAACTGAAAGTTACCTCTCTTTAATGTGTCTGCAGTATGGATCAATATAGTGTAACCTGTACACGTTTCCCATATGACAACCTTTCGCCTTTTTGCAAACAGTTATCCAGTCCTTTTCCTTCCACCCTAAGCTCAAGTCTTCTCCTGGAGAGTCATTTTCCATTCTTTAACTATCAATCATTAAGAGAAATTTTTCTAACCATTCATCCTTCAGATACCCAGCTTATTAATAAACTTAGATTCTAAAGGACCTTAATAGAACACATTAGCTTAAATGCAACACATAAGATGGGTGCTAAACAGTGTGCTATCTTCCTTAATTAAGGCATTATTCTCTCATCAACATTGTCTGGGTTTTTTAATAGTCACACTCACTAGTAAACTAGTAAACTAAAATTCTCAGACCTCCGCACTCTGTTCATTAGCAAGATCTCTGTATTTATTCTTGTGGATTTGAAAATGCAATTATAGGGTTTTAACCACCCCTCCAGATCTTCCACCTATGTTGGTTTTACTCAAACCTTTTTCTTCATCTAAAATACTCCTTTCCAGCTCTGCTGTCTGAAAACACAAACTCTCTTATTTATCTTGGGCTTAAAGTTCCTCAGATCCATATTACCCTTTTTAGTGTATCATTTTGCTTGATAGAGAAGATAAACTCTAAATAGGAGTAAAAAAAAACCCCAGTTTTCTCTCTTCACCTGTCATTATATCCTCTCACCTAAGCAGATGCCTTCCTGGTCCACCATTCTCCAGAAAATAAAAACCTCATGTTTCACAAGACTGCTTATTTAGATTTTAATCTTAATGAGTCTATATTTACTGGCTCAGAGCAATCTCTCTCTCTCCCTCTCATCATATTTGGTTTTACAGACATATCTGGAAATACCTTTTTAAAATATTTTGAGTTTTGAACTCTTTTGTGGAGACAGGTTCCTGAGAGCTTTGTCGTGGCTTTGACACGTAGTGTAGAACTCAAGTGTCAAATGTGCCTGCAGGTGTGTCCCAATCCCATGTGAGACAAGCCATTGCTTCCTTTAGTTGGGAATAAAAATCATATCTGCCTCAGAGATCTAATAAGGATTACATGAGATCTTTTTTAAAAAGTAAAATGTTTAAAATAATGTCTAGGTCAAAGTAAGTTCTCAATAAATATAATCTATTACTAGTATGTTAACAATACATTCCTGGATATAAAATAATCATCAAAAGAAATCAGAAATTAGGTTCTTTGTCTTTTGAAATGTGAGACAGTCAGGTGTCTTTGCCATTTCTGTTGCCAATATCTGGAATGTGCTTCCCCTCACATCTCTTACATCTCCAAAAGTCTAAATCCTACCACCCTTTGATGTCAAGTCCAAATATTACCTCTTCCAGAAGGTTTTTCCTTATATACTTTCCTGAAGACTTAACTACCCTTGGACCTGATTCTTGCACTGTGAGGATCTTGAAGGTATTGAATTTTTACAAGTCAGCCCTGCAGCTCATTATCCTGCATGAAACTTGAACCCCAGTAGGTGCTTAATAAATATCTGTTAGATAAGTCAATGGCCCACTCTCTGCTCCAGCCATAATTAATTTCTTCCTCTCCTGATTTTGCACATCCTCATTGCACATAACTATTTACCATGCACCATAATTATCTGTACATATAACTCCTCTGCTCTACAGGACTTTAAAGCTTTTTGAGTACATATATGTCCAATTGATCTTTGGCTGCCACACAATGCCTCAGCACATGGGATATACTAAAAATATTTTTGAATGAATTATTGTCTGCTTCTCACTATTGCTACAGTATTTTATGTTCATGAAAGTTTTGAAATCTGTACCAAAAAAGGATTAGCTATAACCTGTCTCGTTCTAAGGCATCCGTTCTATAATCCAATGACCACACCTCTGCCTATACAAGTGATCTAACTATAAGTCCCTTAACTCTGAAAAGCCTTTGGAAAGTTTAAGTCCAATTGTAGGAGAATCTTTTTGTGACTCTCTTGGTCCTTAATGCTCATTTACAATCCATCTTAATATGTTGGAAAATGAAGCAGGAAGATCATATAATTTGTATCAGGCCCTGCCTGATACCACTAGTCTTGGGTCCCTCTCCGGAACTCCTTAATCTGGGGTGTCATTACACTGAAATGACTTCCATTGGACATTAATTTTTCCCTTGGTCAATTAAACACTGAGTATCTCTATCTATGCAGGGGACTATACAAGTCTATCAAGGATACAAAGCAAATTCAGAATCTGTTTCCCATTTTTGAAGATAGGGTCCATATACATACATATTGATATATCAATGTAAGGCATACACAAACTGAACTCTAGTGATGTAAAAAAAAAAAAAAAAAACCACACATAACAGACTTAAGAGAAAATGTTTGTAAAAGGCCTATCAGATTTTTATCTAAAATAAACTCTTAAAACTCATCAATATGAAGACAAACTACCAAATTGAAAAATAGGCCAAAGAACTGAATAGACACCTCACCAAAATAGATTTATAACTGGTGAATACACACATAAAAAGAAGCTTCAGGGACTTCCCTGGTGGAGCAGTGGCTGAGACTCTGGGCTCCCAATGCAGGGGGCCCGGGTTTGATCTCTGGTCAGGGAGCTAGATCCCGCATGCATGCTGCAACTAAAGAGTTCACATGTTGCAACTAAGAAGCCTACATGCTGCGGCTAGGACCCAGCGCAGCCAAAGTAAATAAATATCAAAAAAAAAAAAAAAAAAAAGAAGCTTCAAATCCTCTGTCATTAAGGTATTGCAAATTAAAACAATGAGATACCACTATACCTCTATTAGAATGGCCAAACTTCAAAACACTGATAACAGCAAATTCTGGCAAGGATGTGGAGCAACAGGAACTCTCATTCATTACTGGTGGGAATGCAAAATGGTACAGCTATTTTGGTAGACAGTTTGGCAGCTTATTACAAAACTAAACATATTCTTACCACACAATCCAGCAACTGCACTCTGGTATTTAAACAAAAAGGCTGAAAATTTATGTTCACACAAAAACCTGTACATGGATATTTACAGCCACTTTATTCACAATTGCCAAAACTTGGAAGAAACCATGATGTTCTTCAGTAGGTGAATGGATAAACTGTGGTACATCCAGACAATGGAATATTATTCAATGCTAAAAAGAATGGAGCTATCAAGCTCTGAAAGGACATGAAGGCAATTTAAATGCATATTACTGAGTGATAGAAGCCAATCTGAAAAGACTGCATACTGCATGATTCCGACTCTATGACATTCTGGAGAAGACAAATCTATGGAGACAGTAAAAGGATCAGTCATTGCCAGAAGCAGGGGGTAGGGGAGGATAAACAGGCAGAGCACAGAGGATTTTTAAGGCAGTGAAACTACTCTGAGTGATACAATAACAGTGGATATATGGCATTATACACTTGTCAAAACCCACAGAATGTACAAGAGTCAATCCAAATGTAAAGTATGGAGTTTGAGTGATAACAATTGTCAATATAGGTTCATTGATTGTAAAAAAATGTACCATGATAGTGGGGGATGTTGATAATGAGGGAGGTTACACATGTGACAGGCACAGGGTATATGGGAAGTCTCTGTACCTTCCATTTAATTCTGCTGTGAACCTAAAACTGATCTAAAAAATAAGGTCTACTAAAAAAAAACCAACAACACAGCAAGACCACAGCGGGAGGTGGGGTGGGGGGGGCACATTTCTGAGGATGCCCAGTAGTTTACCCAAGCTGAGATAACACCAACAGGAATTAATACTCCTCGAGCACTAACTCTCATCCTGTCATAGTTGAAGCAGTTTATGTGCACTTTCTCCTTTAATCCCCACAACTACCCAGAAAAGGAAGTACCATTATTATCTCCATTGTGTTTATGACCTGAGACTCACAATGGCCAATAACTTTCTCAAACTCACACAACTAATGTGGGGTATAAGTAAGATACGAATCCAAGCCTGTCTGACTGCACAGCCTAGGTTAAGCTACACGACCTGCCTTGAAGAAAAAGGAGAAATCAGACAGGCAAATGCAACAGGAAGAGCAAACCAGGTGGGAGAAATCAAACATGCTCCTGAAAACTTTGCATCTATGACAGTTTTATGCCTCATTTGTTTTTATTGAATATTTCTTCAAAACTACTAGCATATGTCCAATATGAATGGAGGCAATAGTCTTTCTGTTACACCAGAATTATATACTTATGTATATTTATATTCAATTTATAAGCAGTCTTATTTAGAAGGCTTATTAAGAAGAAATAATTTTCACAGGGTCAATCTTGGGTCAAAGTAATTATATTTGCTATCTTTTTAATACTAGTAGTAGTTAGATTTCTTGCCTAATTGATTTTTGAACCTTTTCAAATGTGCCTGAAGTCATAACTTGAAATTCTTCTAAGGTTCAACCTCTCTTTTCTACTATGACTAACAATGTTTAATACAAGGCAAACACATTACAGGTTGAAGGAATAATTGCTTGTACCTCTTGCTGGGGTACTGTAAAAAGCTAAGCAATTTTTGTTGATCTTCCACTGGCTTGACTATAGCAATTGGAGTTTATCAGAAAGATTTACGACATGTTATTTCAGGCTCTAACAGATGACTTTGGGAAGCTGGGAAAACTCACTGAAGTTGAAGTTATTATCTGAACCTCACAGGAGTAATTAGAGATACAACCTAAAGTGTTGAGTCAGCAGTGAAAAACACAAGAAATTATCAATTAAAACCTTTGTCTGTATTTGGGGAAGAAGGTGGAAAATGAAAAGATGTATAATGAAAAGAAATCACATTCAAATAGGAAAGTCAAAGATTAGACCTGGAAAGCATTTCCCAAGCTATCTGGAGATGGGGCTGGGGTCAGATCACTACTGAAAAAGGACATTCAAAGGGATTCTCACAGTAAGTTACCAAAATTGCTTTGCACATCTCAAAGTGGAGCACTTGAATATCTACAGATGTGGGGCTGCAACAAAGCAAGGAAAACCTCTGCTTACTCCCTTTACCTCCTCTTCTGAGGAACAGGCAAAATCCTCCTCCTCCAACCAACCCTGACACTGACATTTCTAAATATTTTCAGGCAAATTGAGTTAACAACAATTTAAATCATTTCGTGGGATGAGAGTGACAGCCTGTTCTCAAATACAGGGCTGTACCTAGTGCCATTGATTAAAGCTAGTTTTTATTCAATATGTCTAACTTGGTGCTGTTCTCTCCAGACTAAAAAGAACTTAAAAATTCCTGCATCTTTCTGGTATCTAATGGGAAGGAGAGAAGGGGGTGGGATGCCAACAGAAGTTAACCATTTTCATATTTTCTGAAATGAGTCACAAAAACAAAAGAAAATTGCCTGTGCATGTGTGTGTATGTATATTTAATGTATGTGTGCATGAAAAGCCTTGTAAATAAAGGCAGAAGTAGACATTTTCAAAACATTCGGTTGTGATTGTTTTTATCAGAATCTGTTTGGACAAGAAAATAAGAACTGAAAGCAGATATACCTTGAAACATTTTCAGCCCATATCCTGCTGCTTTCACACTGAAAATTGAAGGCGATAAAATAATAAACACCCGTTAGATTTATGTAGTTCCTTTCCGTCAGCAAAATCCCTAAAGTGTTGTGCAAAATGACAGCAACTTTTGAATTACAAAATTATTAGGGGTCACCATGAAAATCCTTTAACCCCGAGATAAGGGGAGTGGACAACAAAGAGCCAAGAGGAATATTTTCCATCCTGCTCTGCAATCCATAATTTTAATACAGGCATAAACTGTGAATAAGTAAAACAGGCATTTGTGTGCAGCATACTCTTGGGTCTGAATGATAGTAGGCAGTGTTTGAAAATACACTTTTAATAAAGCATATACTAAAGAATAAACAAATACCAAAGTGAAGATGGATTAGAGGAGCAAGTATTAAATGATTATACCTTCCTCCAAGAATTATTTACTGCTATGTGACTCAAAAAAGGACAATATGCTTTAGATAGTATTATAAGCAAGACTAGTGTGACTGTCTTCACACAGCCACCAGAAGAGTTTCAATGAGTACTTCTCACTGATTCACTGAGCCAAATCGTAACGCCCCAGGCTGTCAGGAAAAAAAAAAAAAAAAACATTTTTCTCACCTGTAAATTTTGACAAGAACTTGACAAAAATGTAAGATACCCTTGCCAGTAGTCCTATTGTGAAAAATATTGGAATTGGTCTATGGTCTCTGTTGCTACAAAATTTAATGTAATTTTTTTTTATGGTATTGTCTAGACTCTACAGTATTGGCAAGATGTTTGCTATAAGTCTATGCTGGAAAGAAATTAAATAAAGACCTAGATGTTCTTTCTTCTATTGTAGAAACTGCATTGGACCAGCCACCTTCCAAAAGAGTGACTGTCGTTTAGCAAATGAACCTGAAGGTAAAGGTATTTACAAGAAAATGCAAAAGCAAGGTCTTTATGTTATTTGAACAGAACATGTCCTTAAATGAGAACACTGAAAAAGAAGATTGTAGGGCAGGAATTCTCAGACTTTAATGTGCTTGTGAGTCATATGGTATCTTGTTAAATAGGAGATTGTGATTCAGTAGATATGGGGTGGGTCCTGGGATTGTAAATTCCTCAAAATCTCCCAGGTTATGCTGATACTGCCAGTCTGCAGACCACATCTTGAATAGCAAAATATAATGTATAGAGAAGCTTGATGTCTAGGATTAATCTGTTAAAGAAATCTTTTAATAATATGAATGTAAATTAGATGGAGGATTTCTTTTCTCCCTTGTAGGAGAGAAATAGACTGGGCATATTAAGTATTTTTTAAACAAAAATTGGAATAGCAATTTGACTATCACACTCTAATTGGTGAATTTTTTCAGCTGGAGAAAGATTGTAATAACAGGGTATTTCTCCTAAATTAAACTTTTCTTTTCTCTAGCTTTTAAAAGTAGCTCAACAAAAATAGAATGCAGTTCTGTATTTGATTTTGTTTTCTTTAAATTCAAAAGCATACTCCATAACTCTTTTTAGAAACCATAGTAGTGAACTGCTGAGCTACTGGTCTCAAGAAATCTGGGATCCCTATATGGTCTTAGTGATTACTGAATCAGTCAGTCACATTTTGCTTCCATTGGCTGTAAAATGGACCATGACGTAATCTAAGACAGACATCAGTCAAGTCTTTATTTGAACATCAGTCTGGAATACATCTTAATTCACCAGTAGGAAGGATTTCTTTGCACATAAGTCTGCATTACCCTATTCAAGGCCAGGTTCATTCTTGACTGGCAAAAGACTCTGTGCATTTTAATAAGCATAATACTTGTATGCCAACCTGTCATTTGTTAGCTCGTCTTGCAGACCTTCTGATAAGTTTTAGATTTATATTTGCCAGTAGGCTTAGAAGACATACCTTATGTCTCTGTGACACTAAGAGCTTCAGGCTGCTCACCTGATCCAAGTTAGAATTTTCCCACACATTAATTTGAAAATTTGCATATGAGAACTTTAGCCAGAAGTAACCACTGCATGATTTTATCTCTAGGTTATGTTTTGTCAGAATTCTAAACACTATGTGCTTTTTTTTTTTTTTTAATTTTTGGAAGACTGGGTCTGTTAAAAATCTTTTTTTCTAAATAAAAGAATAAAAAAATCAAAATCCATTGATTTTTTATGGGGTACTTTCCCTGCTAAATGTATTCCCTAAGGTAAACACCTTAGGGCCTTCTTTTATTTGAGAACTTTAGCAGAAGTCACAATTAAGCGTGGATGTAAATCCTCCTGAAAAATCCCCAAAGAAATTGCAAGTTTCCCCTTGTCTTTTATCTGAACTTTCTTTGTCATGTGGCAGGGATTAGGGAGATGCAAAATCTTATCATAAACAGAGAAAGGTTGAAAGAGTAGCTTCATTTTTTAAAAAAATCTATCATTTGAATGTAAAATGGAGAAAGTGTCTCTTCCAGGTTGAGTGCAAAATATAGTAAAAGAGTGTAATCCTAGCTCAAGAGATTTTGTCTCAAAATCCTAATTCAGCTAATAAGAAAAAAGGAACTAATATATAAGGATGTATATAGAAAGCCTTCTCTTTACATATCAATCCTTGCGATTGCCACCAAACCAATCTGCTTCAGTGTCATTTTCCTATATTTACTGGAGTCATTTTTATATTTGTTTTGCTCTTTTGAACATTTCCATTGGCATTCAAGAATGATTAAAAATATACAATTCTTATAAATATTACAAAAAGGCACTTTCATGAATTTTAGAAAAATGTTTTGGGTTCAGTGAAAGAAGGAACCTGTTATACTTTTAACACAAGCACCCAATTAGTTCTTCTGGTCTGCATCATATGTTCTCCTTGGAGCATCTGTTAACAGAGTCCTGCTCTATTATTGATCAAGAAGCCAATAATAAAGAATATACAAAAAGACAATTTAATATTATATTTGAACTGTTTCTCACTTTCTCTGTTTCTCACTTAAATGTAACCTCAGTGTGTTCTGATTTGTAGAGTGCTTTCAAACAAAATATATATGAGGTAGAGAAAAAATCAATAAAATCTCAAGGTTAAAAAATATGCATTTCTATATACATCTTTATAAAATATGAATAAGACACTCTGGAAAATGGTCAAGGACTCAAATACATACACACACACACACACACACACACACACTCACATCCAGTAGATATGCACACACCTGAGCACACACCTATGGCTAAAGGATAGGCCTAGGAACCAGGTATTAGCAAACTATTAATCACAGTGGTGTTTATAGTTTAGTTTTAGGGGATAAACATTAATTTAAATTCATCCTCATAACCTTAAAAAAATAATTAATTTTTTAAACAGGCTATGTAACGGAGGTACATGCTATCCACAACACGACATGGAAGTACAGACATCCAATTCCATGGTCTTCGGTTGTTGTTTAAACATGAAAGTCTATTTCCTTAAAGGTAGGTAAATTAATAAAATCATTGAATTTATTGATTGGATAATAATACATATTCTCTATTTTCCTTAAATATTGTCCTCTTGAATTTGTTATAACACAGATTCAGTGTAAGTTATGAAAAACCAGTCCTTCTACATATTGCTAAACAAAACTTTCACTTATTCTATCCTCACTGTAGTAATTACTGATGCTACAAAACCTTTATTTCCATTAAAAGACTTTATAAGAGTTTTGGGTAAGCTACTGATCATTTCATAAGATCCACAGACTAAGTGTGACTTTGATTATTGCTGATACTTGAACTTAAGAGTTTGTTAATAATAATAGGAGTTAACATTTATTAAGCACTTACAGTATGACAGACACTGTTTGAAACCCTATACGTATTTAATTCTCCCAATAACTCTAAATAGATAGTATAATAATCCCCATTTTACAGATGATGAAACTAAGTCACAGAGAATTTAGCAAAGATCATATAGCTAGCCAGTGGAAGATCTTGGAATTAAATCTTCTCTGTTTTGTTTCAAATTATCTTAAACACTACATTGAGCTTCTCACAATAAAGCTTCTTAACCAGGAGAGTATAAAGTAAGGTGCAAAATGGAGGCACATAGACTACGGTCCTTTTGATTGGGAAGGAAGGAAACATCCTAGTGTTTTATTATTGAGGCTAGGTGAAACTGAGCCACTGATGTACTTAAAGTAAATCTAAAGTAAACCACAAGTACTAGGGCTTTCCTAAAGATTACCAAAGGTCAATAAAGCTATGTGTTACTTATAGTGCAATATGAAACAACATGCAACAGGAATGCAGAAATGCCTATTCGATAAAGTCTGCAAAGGCAATTTTCTTTGGAGAATCTCCTCAAAAATCTTTGGAGAGGAAGTAGTATAGTCATTGAATTCTCATAAATACTCTGCTTGGTGATAATATATGCTGAACACAACTGAAGGCAGCCCTTCAAGTCTGGACAGCCAAGTTGCAGTAGATAGAGCAGATACACTTGTTGTGTGAATCTCCCTTCAAGAAAAAAATCCCATTTGTTTACCAAAATCTATTCGCACTTGTTGAGAAGCTTCTTTCTTCACTTATCTGAATGTGATGATGAATCAAAGTACTTTCTCTTCTCTTACCAGATGTGATAATGGAGAAGCTCAGATCCTCACCAGAGGCTGGAGGAAGTCTTTTCAGTGCACTCAGAGAGGAAAAGTTAATTTTTCCAAGTAAAAATCCTTCCCTGAGGAGTTGTATTAATGAGGTCTGAAGCAATGCTTGATACTTGACTATGCTAATTATCTCAAGCAGACTGGCAAGAAGTTCTCTTTCCAGTGTCCTACGCTAAAGCTATCACCCTTGTGAACTGTAATTCCTCCTCACTTGCTATTTTCACATAACATGGGGTTTTGTTCTCTGTGTTTAGCTGTCGTGAAGACATTTTCACCTCATCTGACAAGATGTGCTCAAACGTAGGAAGTATACATAAAAACCACTAGCAGCAGATTGCTTGTTCTGAGGGTGTTCCGCTGTACTTGTTAGGGCAAAGATTCATTTCTAGTTCCCAGAGATAGCCTCCATTAACACATGTTCTTGAGAAATCAGACTTTTCTTTCTAAACATGGAGGAAAAAACAGACAAAAACCTCTGCTTGTGTTCTAGAATGGGAAAACAAAAAGTAACTTAGATAAATGCATGACATATATATACGTGATATGGTAAGAAAATAAAGAAAGAAGAGGAAGTGTGAGTGGATGGCACTGAAAAACATAGTGGCAAAAGAAGACTGCAACTAAAAAGGTGACCTTATAAAGATCAAAGGGGGTTAGATAAAGAACCATGTGAATGTCTGGGAGAAAAGCGTTCTGGGCAAAGGAAACACCACATACAAAGGCTCCTAGGGGAAAGCAAGCATGGCATGTTTGAGGAGGCCGGTGTGGGTGGAATAAATAATTAAGAAATAAGCATGCATGTGTGTGTGTATGTGGGCAGGTGTTGGGAAGGAATCACAGGATCATACAGGAACCTATAGGTCAGTGGAATAATTTTGGATTTTACTCCGGGTGATGTGGGTAGTGGTGTTACGGGGGATTTTAAGCAGACAGTTCACATAATCTGATTTAAAGTTTTAAAAGATCATCCTCAGTTTCTTTGGGAATAGACTGAAGTACAGAGAACAACTACCAGGCTACTGAAATAGTGAGCAGTGGTTAGATCCCGACTACATTTTAATTACAATCAAATCATAGTAAGGTAGGGCCAACAAGATTTGCTGATTGGATGTGATGTGTGGGATAAAGGAAGAACTCAGGATGACTTCAAGGTTTTTGGAAAAAGCAACAGGAAGTATGGATTGCCATCCTTCAAGATGAATAATATTCCAGAAGGAGTACATTTTTGAGAGGAATATCAAATTTATTTTGGACAGCTGAAGTTTGTATAGTAAATGGGGGATGTGAGTGTAGAATCTGGAGATAAAATCTGAAAGTATCACATAGAGATGCTGTTTAAAGTCATGAGAAAGAATGGGGTTTTCAGGGGAAGTGAGTATAAATAGAAAAGAGAAGAGCCCATGACTGAGCTTCAGGGGTCCCTACTAATCAAAGATCGGGGAGATGAGACACCAGAAAGTGAGACTGTGAAGAAGCAATCACAGAAAAGTGTGTGGTTCTAGAAACCAAGAGAACAAGTGTTTTGCAGAGGAGGAAATTGTCAAACATGTAAAATGCTGCTGATAGACCACGAGGATGAACTAAGGATTGACACTGATGGCCACTGTTGACCTTAATAAAACTACTGGATGTGCTATTTCTCCAGCTAAATTCTACACTCCTGGTGGTCAGAACTTGTCTTAGGCAACTGAAAATTAAGGGATGAATTTCAAAGTTATTTTGTGCTTATATTGTCTGGAACTCTGAGTATCATTTTTCATACAACTGATATTTCAATATAGATTATAGGTGACTTCTCAAGAAAGTTCACTTCTTCTCATTGGTAACACGTGGAACCAGACCAAAATAATGGACCATAAATCTTTAGAACTGAAAGTGATCTCAGAATCCATCTACTGGTCAATCTTATTACCTAACTGGATGAAAAGACAAGTAAACACAGGTTAAATGATTTACCCAACACAGGAGCAACAGAATCCAGCATGCCTAAATCTCAATTTACTGCTCTTTCCCTTTACTCCAATGTCCATGCACACATTAATTTTAATTAACTTAACAAATTAGCTTACAGGTTCCTTTAAGGCAGGCATTCTTTCTCATAACCATAGTGCCTAGCACAACAAAGAATGAATTTCAGGGCTTCCCTTGGTGGCGCAGTGGTTGAGAGTCCGCCTGCCGATGCAGGGGACACAGGTTCGTGCCCCAGTGCGGGAAGATCCCACATGCTGCGGAGCAGCTGGGCCCGTGAGCCATGGCATCTGGGTCTGCACGTCTAGAGCCTGTGCTCCGTGACGGGAGAGGCCACGGCGGCGAGGAAAAAAAAAAAAAAGAACGAATTTCAGAACTTTATTGTCTTTAAAAATCAGATTTATTCAGATATAATTTCCATACAGGAAGATCTACCCTTTGTAAAGTATACTTTCTGGTGAGTTGTGACAAATGCATACAATTATGTAACCACCACGGCAACCTAGATATGAAACAAACTCACCAGCCCAAAAGTTCCATTGTGCCCTGCTGTGGTGAGCTCCCTCCTCCAACACCCTGATAACCATTCATTAGATTTTTCTCCCTACAGTTTTGCCTTTTCTAGAATGTCTTACAAGTGGAATCATACATATTATTATTTTAAATTGCTTCCTGGGTAAATACATACCAAATTTAACTTTAAAAGTTTAAAATATATCTTTCCCTCCCACTACCACAATTTTGGTCTTTAAGAACCTCCTCAAAGACCTTCATAATCTCTTGTTGTGACCTCACTATCTAGAAGTTCTTTAGCCCCTTTGAGTTTATTCGTAACTCATCATATATTTATTAATCAAGCATTTATTGTCTTTAGCAATATTTAGAACTCCTTCACTGTTATTACGTGTGTGAGTGTGTATAAATATACACATTCCTATTTTGGAACTGTCTCTATCCCTTTGTATTCTTCTGAACACTCAGCACAGTACCAGTGACTGAAATAGTCCTATAATCAATGGTTGATTTATTGAAAATGTGGCAGCAACATTAACCATCAAATCATGGTGTTGAGTCTCAGCAGTCCTAAATTTCAGTAGTAGTATTCGAATGTAAAATTAGCACACTTGAATACAATATACATCATCTTCTTTTTTCATTCAAAATCTCTTAGTAGCACAGATGTATATTTTCAGGGTTTTCTCTCCTGTGTGCCTTTAAGCATATAAGATTAGACTTTTGGCCTTGCACCAGAAAGAGGGGCTGACAGGATATGAAATCCTGGGGGATAACAGGGACCTAGCTAGTGCTCTTGCAAGAAATTTTTTCTGAGCCAGAAACGGAAAAGACAGATGAAACTGGGACAATCCAGGGATAAGAGAGCAAGGAAAAATCATGTATTTTTCCATAAAACATATTAGCTATGATTCTGGCTTTAATATTAATATTTCTGGTTACAGTTAAGCTTTAAAGTTAGTGAAATTCTCATTTGTACGCTGATCTAGGGACATGAATACCAAGTTGGAGACGGGATGGAAATTAGCAATAAAGAAAATTAAAGAAGATGAAAAATGCCCACAGAGTTTAACACACATACACATATGCCCACACTCATACCAGGGTAATATGAGAGAACCTGGATATTTTTTAGAAGTGACCATTTGAAGAAGTTCAAACGATTTATCATTTTGCTGTACTTTTCTGTGGTATAGCCTAAGATTTATGAACAAAAGGTAGCTTTATGAGGGGCTTATGAGTGGCCTGTTTACTGCATTAGGAAATATGCTGTTTTATTCTAGAGACCATAGGAACAGAACAAAGAAAAAGAACAATAGATAAGAAAGGAAAATTACAGTCTTAGGAATAAGAATGTATTCCATCCATTTCAGCCCCTAGACTGACTATTAAAAGGCTGCCACCAGGCAAGATTTTAAACATATGCCCTTTTCAGCACACAATTTTCATACAAAAATTGACGTATTGAGCATACAGCACATATTACAACATTGCTCTTTCTCTGCAGATGTTTGATTGACCTTGACTAAATGTCAAGAAAAACACCTTTCCTGTCTTTTTTTCCCGACTTTAATTCACCTTCCTTCATAGTTAAATATTGCTCCATCACTTAAAAATATGTTCTGTTTAAGTAGTAACTACAGGTGCAATTCTGCAGATAAAAGAAACATTGTTTTGTAATATACTAAATGTGGGAGATCTTTGGTTGAATAAACAATTGGAACTGCTAATCCAACTGATACAGTTGTATTTTCTGTAGATTTCCAGAAAATATTACTTTAAAAAAGCTAAGACATAATGAAAACAAAAATAGGAGGTGAAAAACTCCTCTTTGTAGTCAGTATATTTTATTACTAAACATTCATTCTCAGCCTACATCAGAAAATACTTGAAGCAAAGGGAGATCAGTTTTCTTTTCTTTTTTCCTCCTCTTTTCTTCAAGAGAGCATCTCATTATCATTAATAGAAACTATGCCCACAAAAAGCCATTAACATTAATGGAAACTATGCATAGAAAAAGTCCTAGATTAGTTTTTAGTCTTTTAAGGAACTTATGCATTGCTGCCCATCCCAAAAAGACAGGATGGGAAGCTGCTAATCACATTTTGCCTCATCTCTTTAAATTATATATTTCATTATATTATATTTAATAAATCCTGAGTTGGAAACAGCACAGGGAAACTCAAGCTGCAATAATATTTACTCTCTCAATAAGCCAAGAGCTTTCACAAACCATGTGTCTTACTGAAAGTCACTGGGCATGTTATATGACCATGATTCTCAGGAGCATTCTCTTTGTGTTTGCAATTAGGCTGTCTTCCAGGAGTTGAAATGATTAGCAGTAAATATAAATTTAATAGCTCTGCTTTGCAGTTCCCCAGTCACTCTTGGTCCCTCCATCCACTGGGAAGATAATGTGAATTACAGCCTATTAACTGAACATATGACAATAACTAAATCTGAACTAAGACATGGGGGCATCTTAAAAGGGCAAGGTAAAGTAAAAAAAAAAAAAGCAAACCAAAAAAAAAAAACGTTGTTTAATATTCATTTCACCTTTGTACCAAACACTGCTCTAATTTTAAAAAAAAAAAAGAATAAAGCTCAAAGAATTATTAAGTCATAAATGACCTAAATTTTTTTAAAATCCTGCTTGAAAAGGTATGGGATATTTTTGTCACTTGGAACAGAATTGTGAAAAATATTTTGATTTCAAATATAATTCTGCCCAGCTATTGGAATTGCTCAGAGTTGGATTTTCTAAGATTTACCAGTATCTGCTCAGCTTCTTTCACATCATTATCAGAGTTCTGCAGACAACTGGCAATAGGTTATTGTTTTAATATGTCTTCTTTTCTAGATACCTTACTGTACTTCTTATCACTTATCTCTCAATATAGGAAATACAAGAACTGGAAGATAGCAAAGACCAGGAACTCTTCTAACTATGCTGTAGTCTGAGGATGAAGGAAATAAAATATGAAAGTCTTTGTGCTACTCTTATTTTTGAACCTATCAGAAATAGCCCCTAAGTCTTAAATAGTAGCAACATACTCTCACATTTTCTTCTAGGTGTAATAAAGGTCAGATACAATAAGAAGCAAAAGAAAAAGGGTCATTGGAGAAAAGAGCCATTTTAAGTTTGGCCTGATGGTGAGGGGCTTTTAAACACTTGCCAAGGAGCATCGAGCAGAAATGAGCTTAGTAAAAAGAACTTCTCTTAACTTTACTCCCCTGTTACTTTCATTCTTTTCTGTGACTTCTCTGATACTTTCATCACAGATGTCTTCCTTCATCACTATTCCATATGTACAATTGCTGAAAGACTGGGATGACTGTTGCTCAACGCTGCCTGGCACATACATGGTAGGAGCTATAATTGAGTATCTGAGAAAATGTGAGCTTGGTGATACCAGGGCAGGTCATGAAAATACAGAAAAAAGCGAAGGAGAAAGACAATGATTCCTGATGACATCATTCGTCTCCAGATTCACCTTTTCTTGAGTCCATTAACCAATACATCAACATGCTCTGGTGCTTTCGCCAGATAGAATTAAACTTTCTCCTGTTGAATTCAAAAGTATCCTAACTTGGGACCTCCCTGGTGGCGCAGTGGTTAAGAATCTGCCTGCCAGTGCAGGGGACACGGGTTCGAGCCCTGCTCCAGGAAGATCCCACATGCCGCGGAGCAACTAAGCCCGTGCGCCACATCTACTGAGCCTGCGCTCTACAGCCCCGCGAGCCACAACTATTGAGCCCCCGTGCCGCAACTACTGAAGCCCACGTGCCTAGAGCCCTTGCTCCTCAACAAGAGAAGCCACCGCAATGAGAAGCCCGCGCACTGCAACGAAGACCCAACACAGCTAAAAATAAATAAAACTAAAAAATAAAATACATTTATTTTAAAAAAAGTATCCTAATTAATACAATAACATCAGGAAATGTGAGAAGAAGCTTGACCATCTCACTACCTTTCGCAATGATAGGCAGGGTTTAAAAAATAAATATTTACACTGATGGAGTTCCCAGAAGACGTGGATGATTTGCTCGTTAGGAAAATAAAATGGATGCCACAGAGTAAAATTAATCTCATTCTGCTTTCTGAATACATATCTGATGCTCAAAAAGAGTACCCCAGGTTAACATGGATTGCTTAAATCCAAACGCTCTTAATAAACATAGTACATAAATTAACTTATCACGAGCAGCAAACTAAACTGAAGCAAATTAATCCTCAAGGTGGTAAAACTCAAAGGAAATCCCAGGATTTTGCTGATCTCTTAGTTGATGCCACAGAAAGTCAAACAAAAAAGGGAAATCAATCTACTTGAATACCTCACTTTTACAACATTTATTTGAATAATAGAGCATTTTTTCCTTGAATTAAACTGAGGCAAAACTAGAGGGAAGCAAATTCAACTCTCTTTGTTCAAAGCTGCTATTACCTCTGCTTAAATTGAATAATTGGATACAGTTCTATTTCACATACGTTCTCTCACTAAAATTGGGCATAATTTAGTGAAGCAGGGTGCTGAGAAGTCTACTGCCTTGGCAAATGGCCACTGGAATATAATTGAAACGGTAGTTTTTCTCCCACATAGAAAATAGAACTGTAGAAAACCAAATTCAAATTTATATAGGAATTTTGTATTAAAATAAAATAACTGTCAGACACCCAGAAAGGGTGGAGGACTAACAAGTTAAAGAAAAATTTCATTTTGCTTGAGCAGTGTGCTAAACCATACTCCATGTATTGTAATATAGAAACAAAATTAGCGATTCTAAAGTACAGAGACATGGAAGGGAACATGAAAACCCAGCTGATCGGGCTTCCCTGGTGGCGCAGTGGTTGAGAGTCCGCCTGACGATGCGGGGGATGCGGGTTCGTGCCCCGGTCCGGGAGGATCCCACGTGCCGCGGAGCGGCTGGGCCCGTGAGCCATGGCCGCTGAGCCTGCGCGTCCGGAGCCTGTGCCCTGCAGGGGGAGGGGCCACAGCGGTGAGAGGCCCGCGTACCACAAAAACCACAAAAAAAAAAAAAAAAAAAAAACCCAGCTGATGGGCCAACCTAGTTGTTTAAAAAATAAAAGACAGTATTTATAAGCTTGCCATGCAAAAAAGAATACAGGATCTATTTTGGGCCATGTTTGGATTATATGCTATAGTTACCCAGGTGTTTAGGCACTTTGGCCACTCCATAAATGGTTCAAATAAGAAATAATAAAAATATTCATTTTAATGCTAGAGAGAAAGTCTACATGCTAAATTTTAGATTTTTTACCTGAACTGACCTCAAGACACAAAGTGAATTCTACTTCAAAGTTAAGTGAAACTAGATACAATTTATGTTTTCCATATAAAGTTAACACTCCAAGCAACAAATGCCAGACACTGTGATAAGCATGAAGGTTGTCTCATTTATTTTTTCATGCCAACTCTCTAAGCAGGTTACTATTCCCATTTTAAAGATTAGGGAACTGAGATGTAGCAATATTAGTTAAGTTTTCCCGAGGTCACACACAGTCCTGTCCATTCTTCCCGCTGATGTCCTCCCAGACTTGCTCTGACATGCCCAGAATAAAGATTTCTTTCTTTCCTATCTGGAAGATATTCTTAATGACTCAGTCATTGTTACCTATGAAGAGAGCTCAAAACTTTCTGAAATTCTTTTGCTCCACCCACAGAAGGAGATGCTCTGGAGATGGTCAAAGACAAACAGCAGGAAATACAACAAAGTAAGGAATATAACAAAAAAGCAGACTTACAGATACAGAGAACAAACTAGTGTCACCAGTGGGGAAAGGGAAGGGGGGAGGGGCAATTTAGGGGTAGGGGAGTAAGAGGTACAAACTATTAGGTATAAAATAAGCTATGAGGCTATATTGTACAACACAGGGAATATAGCCAATATTTTATAATAACCATAAATGGAGTATAACCTTTAAAAATTGTGAATCACTATATTGTACACCTGTAACTTATATAATATTGTACTGCAACAATACTTCAATAAACAAAAGTAATGCAAAAAAATAATTTAAAAAAAAAGATAGCAAGGGGTGGAGCTTTTAGTAGAAGCAAAAATGTTCTTCCTGAGGCTTCTACTCCTCACATGGCCAAGCAAGAACCAAGAAGCAGCCTATAAAAACAGAACCTGCAGGGCTTCCCTGGTGGCGCAGTGGTTGAGCGTCCGACTGCTGATGCAGGGGACGCGGGTTCGTGCCCCTGTCTGGGAAGATCCCACGCGGAGCGGCTGGGCCCGTGAGCCATAGCCGCTGAGCCTGTGCGTCCGGAGCCTGCGCTCCTTAACGGGAGAGGTCACAACAGTGAGAGGCCCGCGTACTGCACACAAAAAAAAACCCCACAGAGCCTGCAGTCCCCATGACTGTTTTTCAGAGCTCGGAGAACTGATCCAGCTCCTCAAGTCAGAGAAGAGCGAAAGATTTGGGTTAAAACCTTGACTAGGAATTAAGGGGAATAGCCTTTACTTAAGTAGTTCCCAAACTGTGCTGCAAGGACTGCTGTGAGATAATCATATGTTCTGTAGGCTGCCTCAATGCAAAAGAAAAATATGCCAAAGCAAACAAAAACAAAAGCAATATACAGTACTTTGGAGCTGAACAAGTGTGGGAAGTACTAGGTGGAATAAATTTCAGCTTTCTTTATTATTTTCAGGAGTAACCATTTATATGCTCATCAGCATTATGAACCTCAAAAAGTGTTAAGTCCACTGATAATCTGCTGAAGTCTTTGGATGCCCTGCCTTAAGTATCCTGCACGTGGCGACGTAGAAGGAGTGGTGGCAGCTGAAGGTAGTCAGCTGAAAGTTCAGGGACTTGGGATCCTGGCCAATTCTTTTCCAGATAGAATCACTAACAGTATTTAACACCACAGTGATCAGAAATGTTTCTGCAAAAACATTACCCAATTTAGTTAACTTAAATATGTCTCTAATTGATACCATATTAAGAGAAGCTTATTCCTTCTTGAAATCGTCTTCAGGCATCAGTGGGGCATCTCTGAAACCCATTTTAATCTGGCAGAATTCTCAGATAATTTGGAAGCAAATGTTCAGTGGGGTAGACTTAGATAAGATTTTCAAAAATGTGTTTCTCAGCTTGGGTTGTAAAGCTGTAAACAGGTTCACTATTCACCTTCCACAGAATGGTACAGTATTTAGGCAGCCCTTTCCCAACTTGAATAACACCTTTTAACATCTTTATTTGAGTATAACTGTTTTACAATAGTGTGTTACTTTCTCCTTTACAACAAAGTGAATCAGTTATACATATACATATGTTCCCATATCTCTTCCCTCTTGCGTCACCCTCCCTCCCACCCTCCCTATCCCATCCCTCTAGGTGGTCACAAAGCACAGAGGTGAACAACCTGTGCTATGCGGCAGCTTCCCACCAGCTATCTATTTTACATTTGGTAGTGTGTATATGTCCCTGCCCCTCTCTCACTTCCTCACAGCTTACCCTTCCCCCTCCCCATATCCTCAAGTCCATGCTCTAGTAGGTCTGTGTCTTATTCCCGTCCTACCACTAATCTCTTCATGACATTTTTTTTTTCTTAGATTCCATATATATGTGTTAGCATACGGTATTTGTTTTTCTCCTTTTGACTTACTTCACTCTGTATGACAGACTCCAGGTCTATCCACCTCATTACAAATAACTCAGTTTCATTTCTTTTTATGGCTGAGTAATATTCCATTGTATACATGTGCCACTTCTTCTTGTCGTGGAGCATCCTGAGAGGCTAATGTTTCAAGGATTCAAGGTGTCCGTCTGAATACCAGTGACAGACAAACTTTATTGTTTGAGTTTATTATCGTGGATAATGAGGGTTTTCTTTGCTAAGTTTATATCTTCAATATATAACAAAGCTCAGTCATGTAATCACTAACTAAAACCAATGTTGAACTAGTTACAACCTCCTGATTTAGATCTGGGGGTCAGCAAGATGGGAGCATCTCCCTTTGAGGACAAGGACCTTGTCTTGTACATTTCTAAAGTGCTCTGACACTAAGCTCAATAAATGTTTCTTCAATAAAGGAAGAAAGGCTGTGTTGCCACTTATAGTGCAAAGCGGTTTTCATCTTCAAAGGCCTTTATTCACATTAATTCAGCTATTTACATTTTGCTGATGGGTAAAGGCTGGAGAGGCTAAATGGGCTATTAAAGGCCAGAAAGAGTAAAGCCTTTCCTGTCAGAAATCAGAAATCTGCACTTACTGATTTCCATTCATATGTCCCTGGCTATATCCAGGAGAAAAGAAAAAAAAAAAAAAAAAAAGGAGAGACATCTAACAAAGGGCAGGTAGGTATTGGTTGTTCTATTGTCAGGACAAGTCAATAGTGGTTAAAGACATAAATACACTAGATGGTCCCAACAGCTCTACTGAACAGGTATGAACAAAAAGTTCTTTGTGTTGTGGCTTTGGGCCTGTGTGTGTTTTGTCTGTGTGTGTGTGTGTGTGTGTGTGTGTAGAATTGTGATATACATGGTGATACAGAAGTACCTGTTCCCATTTGTAATTCCAGAACGGCTTCCAGGTGCCACATGCTGTTTACACGGGAATTGAAATACATTTGACCAAAAACCTTATTTTGCTCTTGAAAAAGTGTGCTAATTGTATAGATCCAAAGGCAGTAGGAACATCATAATTTCAAAATATACATTATGGCAATTTTTAAAAAAACTATGGAACCCTACTATGAATTAAAGCACCCATGAAGAGTGTCAGGTGTGTACAGTTATGCCACTTCATATAATTCTTTATGAGCTAGCTCACGTCCCAAACTCTTATCTCTTATTTTGCTGTGAACTGCACAAACAGAAAAAGACTCCTTGGTCATATATTGCTTCAGCTCTCAGCTGTGTTTGTATTCCTTGGAGACCTTGACTTTCTCAGAATAGCTTCCTAGAAGTAAAAAGTGATGAAAAGGCCTAGTGTTTACAGATCCAGCGACACAGAGATACAGTCAGAAAAGTGCTCCATGTAAGTTCTAAACATCTAGCTTTGTGGGCTCTTTTACCTTGTCTCCTCCTTCTCTCTATCCTGCTGAAATCTGTGCAATTAAGCCATAAAAGATGTCTGCCTTTTATTCCCAAAGCAACACTTGATGGGATAAAAAGGAGCCTATTTCTATCTAGCTGATGACATCTGTTGTGTGTGTAACACTGTACTTCATTTGGAAGTTGATATCTTAAGGAGTGGGGAGGAGGAATTACAAGGGAGGTAGTGAGGATATTGCCAATTAGGACCAAGAATGTAAGGACTGATCTAAGACCAGCACCCATTGGTCAGGTGTCAGATGCAGGCAGTAGAGAATATGGTTTTGAGAAGCTGGAGATAAATCCCCACGTAGCTGGCTTGGGCTTGGATTGGCAGGTACATGGAGTGCAGTCCTTGAAGATGTGGGGGAAGTGTCTGAGGCAGGATGCTGGATCAGGGCAGGGCTGGGTCCACAGGAAGCCTTTCTTCCTGGGCTACGAAAGCTGGGGCTGGGAAAAGGCCTCACTACCATCTACTGTATGGAAGCCACTGACAAGTGTGCAATCTGGATTGCAGAGGAAGTCTAAAGAAACATTAAAGTGAGACAGTTTGTTAGATCAGAACAACTGAAATTCTCCAGGGGCAATAACTGTGTTAATAACTTGGGTGTAATAGATAGGCCACAGCAACACCACACCCATAATCACCACCCAGCATGGTGCCAGATGGAATCTTTTCTAGGTACACAAGGATATGTTGAATTCTGAACAATTTTTAAATTCTGATCCAGAGTGACGATTCCAGAAAAAAGTTAATAAACTAGTTGGTGCCCTGGAAAAGAAAGCTATATTAAAGCCATGGACAAGGGAGAAGGAAAACCTCTGTTCATGGCCAGGCGGGAGAAAGGTTCTTATAAACATGTAAATGCTTAAGAAGTCACAGACTCCTAGAGCAGGAAGGGTCTTAGTTATGACTGAACAGTTGCTTTTATTCTTATTACAGATAAGGAAACTGAAGTCTTGAGGAATTATTTTCCCAAATCCCACATCTACCTGGCAAAGCGAAGACTAGACAACATTTCTTTGCTTATGTCTTGAACTTCTCTTTAATTTGGAAACCTCCAATGAAGCAGAACACTTAATAAAAGTTAATTAGGAACAGGTACAGCTGAGGCCTCATGCCTGGTTAGTTAAAGGTAACAAAACATACAGTCTGATTCCAAAGGACAACCTATTCTTGTATGTCCTGAGAAGATGAACCTCTAGATATGGAAACCTCATACCCTCAAGGCAAAGAACTTCAAGGTAGTCCAATACTATTAAGTCAACCAATCAAGGAATGTAACTAAGGAAAATCACTTGTTCATTCTGATGTTAATTTCAAAATGAATTTTCTGAAAAGCAATAAAGAGTTTTGAGATATAGTTACCAATATTAATCAAAAGTAATCAGAAAAAACAGACTATCAAGGGAAGATAAGAGGTCTTCCCTCACCACATTTCTAACAGAAATACATGGCCATCATTAAAGATACTCTGCAGAACTGATTCAAGAAAGACCCCAGGTGGTTGAAAACTGAATGAAATTTCCTTATAAAGTCAGTTCCTTGTCATGGAATGGGTTCCATGGCTTGGAGTGAAAACCACCAGCAAAGCTCTATTAAGAAAACCCTCGGGGGCTTCCCTGGTGGCGCAGTGGTTGAGAGTCCGCCTGCCGATGCAGGAGACACGGGTTCGTGCCCTGGTCCGGGAAGATCCCACGTGCCGCGGAGCGACTGAGCCCGTGAGCCGTGGCCGCTGAGCCTGCGCGTCCGGAGCCTGTGCTCCGCAACGGGAGAGGCCACAACAGTGAGAGGCCTGCATACCGGGAAAAAAAAAAAAAAAAAAAAAAAAAAAAAAAAAAAAAGAAAACCCTCGGGCTTCCCTGGTGGCGCAGTGGTTGAGAGTCTGCCTGCTGATGCAGGGGACACGGGTTCGTGCCCCGATCTGGGAAGATCCCACATGCCGCGGAGCGGCTGGGCCCATGAGCCATGGCCGCTGAGCCTGCGCGTCCGGAGCCTGTGCTCCGCAATGGGAGAGGCCACAACAGTGAGAGGCCCGCGTACCACAAAAAAAAAAAAGAAAAGAAAACCCTCCCTATGCCTCAAGAAGCAATTTGATAAAATACAAGACAAGTGTTCATTACCAATCTGGGCATCTAAAGAGCAGATGACAGAAGCCAAACAGCAGATTTAGGTAGATTCCCAGCCTCACCCCCAAAGCAAGGCACTGACAGCAAGCCTCGAAGTCACTGCTTTTTCGTGTCCTCCTCCTCCCACCACACACACATTTTCCTCTTAAATCTCCTAGCTGCAAATGTTAGTCAGTGAAGTTAATTTTACCCCTTTCATACCCACAAATTCAGTCTTGGGTTGCCCATTTTGTGATTATCTTCATGGATGAAAGACCCCAATGGCATTAGAAAACCCTGAAATAACACAGCTGATATATACCTGGCAGGTAATTGCCCCAATTACTGGAAGAGGTGGATATCTAATCTATTTTTACAAATCTGAGCAGACGGCACTTCACCCATATGCTACTTCTTTCCCCTCCCTGCCGCTCCCCCAACCTGCCCAACAATTCCTGTTAGTTCACTGGAGCGTTTCAGACAAGAAAGCAAAAAGGATTACATGCGGTAATATAATGTGGCCTTTCTTACACAGCTTCTCTCTGCAATCCCAAAGCTGTCATTAGCAGCTTCAAGGCAACATGCTTACTATTATTTAAGATTAGGCTGAAATCTTGGTGAGAAGTGAATGTACTGATTCATTTGTTGAATAAATATTTATTGAAGTACTCTACTAAATACCGGGTAGAGTGATAAAATAAAAAGAAACAGCTAGTAAGAAACAGTTTTATACAGGTCATTATAAGAGATTTAAGTAGAAGTAATAAGGCAGAGGAGGAAAGAAGAAACATTTTAGGAGGAACCTCATATCCAAACACTGCAGCAGAAAAACAAGTATTGATTCTTTTCTTACAAACTATAAACAAGCTGCCTACTGATGTCTGATCAAAGTGAAGGCTATGATTATCTTGGTTGTAGTGTTTTAAACTTTCATGTAGGAGAGAAGGATATTTATGGATTCACTAATTGGCTTGCAGTCAAATAATTCTACTGAGGGAAAAAAAAGTATTCTTGTAAGAACATTGAGACATAATATGGATAATGCAAAACCTACATTCAATCTTGGCCAATTCCAATGTCTTGTATTTTGTGTAGATGTCAAAAATATCAATGAGAAAAAAATGGTTCACAAATGCCACCCAGAGAATTGCCCTACTTTTCCTACTTGCCAGTTTTCAAAATAATAGATTTTTATTCTCTTCTCGTCTCCAAAACACTGACCAATTTTCTCTAACAATATCTCCCTGTTAGGAAGAGTCAAAGGAAGAAATAGAAAGTTCATCTCTTAATTAAGTTCTTCCCTCATAAAATCACTTACTTAATTATGGAAGTTATTATGCAGCTATAATAAAGACACCACACTTTTTTTTCCAGAAATTAAGTTGAGTAGGGCTGGATGGCATGAAGAGAAGAAATAAAATTTCCTGAGAAGAACAAATTGTTCAGAATGAGGTAGGTAAAGTTCCCAAGTCAAGGAACAAGTTGATTCAAAGTGGTTATTCAAGAAATCCTGAAGGTGATCTAAATTCACATTTCATTTTCTCTTGACAGGAGGCCTGGCTTAGGGATAGAACATAATGGGTTCTTATGATACATCTTAACTTCTTACTTCATTTACTATTGTTAAAATAATTTTGTTTCTAATATCATAGCTTACAATAACTCAAAAGACCCTAATTATTTATTTATTGGTTGGTAAGGCACCACACTCTAACAGACATTTGATGCTCAGCCTCTTCCTTAGAAAAGGGTGCAAAGGAACCCTTGATATACCACAGGTTGCTTACAGCATTTTGCTGGAGCTTTGAGGCAAACGGAAAGAAATGCTTTTGTCCTAATCAGGCATGACAGCCATGAAATCCTGTGTGCAAAGTTGAACATCAAACTGATATTATTTTTATTGCCCAAAATGCATTATCTGGAAGATGGAATAAATACAAAATAATATTTTATTTGTTATGGTTCCAGCTACCAAAAGGAGAAATCTAATAGAATAAATATGGAGCTACCCATTTATACACATCTGGGAATGGATAAATGACACCATCGTAAGTTTGAAGAAAAATGAACAATAATCTTTCAAAACTAAAATAATCTCTTTTAACTTTGCTTATTGGAATTTCAAATATCAAGACATTTCTAATTTGTGCTAACAATGATATACACCAAAGAACCAAACAGAAAGTACTTACAACACTGTCACTTGAAGGTTTTGCTTTGATAACTTTGAAAGGGAGGAGACAAACCAAGTGAATTTTCTTCACTTGGGCCAGAATGTGTTTATCAAACTCAACCACGCCTAAACTCATGCAAACCAATGAATTTTATGGTGCTCACCAAGCACATATTTTCAGTGGGTGATTGGTGAATATTTGTGAACATGTGAGTTCTCAAACTTGAGCTACTATTATTTGGAAATTAAGGGCAGTATTGATGACCAATCTCCAGAAAGTTTACTAATAGACAGATCAAGTCATTGGGCTGTCGTGGACTTGCATTGAAATTACAAACTCTTCTCAATTTAGTCAGGAACTTGTTCCACTTGACTGTGACTAGATTTCCCAACTGCGTCTGTCAATCAAAATTAAGAAGATATATAATAACTTTAATTTCTAAATCTAGAGCCAGGATAAAACTCCAAGTCATTATTAACTAGTACCCTACCAAGAATACACAGACCTCAATTAGTCAATTTATCTCTTCTTAATCATTCCCTGTGTCAAAAGACTGCCTGCCTGCCACTCATAAAGTCATTAGCTGAGGAGAAAAGTAGATTTGATTTTGATTGAGAGTAGAAGAGATGGTAGGCTGTTTATAAAAGAATGCTTGCAAAGTGACTTTAAAAAAAGGAAAAACTCTGTTTTATTGTCCTCTGTATACAGTTATTTTCTAAAAAAAAATAATTTCTCATCTGAGAAAGAATGAGACATTTTACTTTTTCATGCTATTTTGAATTACTTGGTTGAACTTGTAAAATTCTAAACCAAACTAAACCATCTCTTTCAACAAAAAGTTGTCATAAAAAATATCGATGCAGCTTTGAAAACAAAGAAAAACCCACTCATTTACATGCAAATTAATTTAGTTAAATTTTTCAACAATTTAAATAAGTATATATAGGCTTTGGAAACAGTACTACATTAAGGAATCTCTCAATTTTTGATGAGTTTGGGGGGTGGATGAGGATACAGCTCAATCACTCTGGTTTCCAAGATTTTAAATTTCTCTCTATAGTGAAACAACGAAAACCAAAAAGAGAGCTTCTCCAACCTCTTTCAAGGAACCTTTGGCAGTGAGGGCAGGAAAGGAAAAGTAATTCAATGAACCATTTGTAACACATTAATACTAATTCCTTCATGGTGTTTGTGGTTAGAAAGAGATGAAATAACACAAAGAATTCAGGAAAATCTATGACAATAGAATTAGAAGGTTAATTTCACCTCTCACTGCCCTCTGTTTGCTATCTAAAGCTGAAACCCCCTTGTTTCATTCCCCTCCTCATACCTTTTACTTATTCCTCTTTCTAAATTAGTTTTAACTTTGAATAGAATTTAATTGTGGGTCATAATTAAAATTAGGTTGGCAGTTCCTCAAACTGTTTCTTCAAGTGTAATGAAATATTTAACAATGATCATCTCGTGAACTGTGCTGCCCTCTCATAATTAGTCTTGAAGCCGTCTTATTTTCTTGTTCCATTCTTCTCCATACTCAAAAGGTCCCCAAAGAACCACCTTCCAAAGAATAAGAACAATGGTCCCATTAGTTTGTCATAAAACCAAAATGATACATGTGTTTAATACCACAGAATGTGATCCATAAAAGTCTGACTTCTCATTTGGGATGATTCTTGGAAATGCAGGCCAAAGAAATCAGATGAGAGTTGAGAAGTGAAGATAAAAGGTAGAGAGTCCACTTTGCAAATGTATAAGATCCTCAAAGTCAGGGGAGGAGAGAAAGAGTTACTCATAGGTCATCACGTGAACCTGAAATAATGGTATTCATTGTAGGACAATGACAGTCATATCATTAATCCAGAATATTCAGGACTTTCCCACAAGGAGATTAAGTAGACAGAATCAACAGTTATTTTCGCTATAGGTAAAGTTAAGGCAAAGGTATGGCAGACAGTTGAACAGTTCTAGTCTTTTCCATTTCCAAGCAGATAAATTAGTAGCTTACTAATCATAGAAAGAGAAGAAATCACTAGTAATGACCTGCTGAATATTATTAAACCTCACATTTGTTTTGGCAAAAATAGCAAGTGGTGATAGTTGTGGAATTACAGATGCAATTGGAAATTTTAAATTTCACCTTATTTGACCAGTGATAGATTATTTTATCTATACTAAGGAAACATTTTGAAAGACTCTTTTCCAACAGAAAAGAATCATCATGGAGAAAATATAATATTTTCCCAGTTTAACATTTTTTTAATGATAGAAAATGGGAACAGTAGCTGAAAGTGTTAAGATATAAATAAGTATATTTAGTTTAAGTCAAAATTACATTTGAAAAAAATGAAAACTGATACATTACTGATACTCTCCTAAATAAAACTGGTTAGCGCAGAGTTTTTAGTTTTCTTTCTAAATGAATTCCAAGTATATCCATGCAAGAATTATTTATCATGGCGAAATATCAGACACAAAGTAAATGTCTAATAATAAGGATGTAGATAAAAAATATAGCACAAGAGATTATCTGTCCACCCCTTGGACTGTGTACTTTAGAATCATTATTATTAAAATTGAAATGATTTCTATCAGTGAAGGAACAGGTATGTCTGACTTCAGAGACCAAGAGGTTCAAGAAGTTTTCACTAAATGTGATCCAAATAACATATGCATCACCATCACTTGTTGTGTTTTTGAAAAATGCAGATTCCCCAGAACTGCTGAATCAGAAGCCTCAGCATGTGATCAAGCAATCTTCATTTTCCAGAAGCTGACCATGCCATTCTTCTTTAAAATCTGATAATCAGGGCACCAAGTTCAGGATGTTAGTAGAGGTTCTTGGACATCTTAAAGGCATTCTGAGATGGTCCAAGGCACTCCATATTCATCCGAGCATTTAGGACAGCATTTGTAAAGTCAGGTGCCAGAGGGGCCAGGCAGCATTTTTAAATAGAAATGGGGAGAAACGGGGCTATTGCAGACAGAAGACAGCCTTCCCTGTCTAAAAGCAGTAGCAGCTATTCACTTTCACTTGATTATTCTCCCACAAGAATGTAGACCACTTTGCCAGATATTCTGAATTTTTTTCTTGTCTTTTACATAGTAGAGATCCTGATGTTTATGTGAAACATTCTGATTTTTAAATGTTGACAACTAATTTAAAATGCTTTAAATGTGCAATCAGCCACTATATAAGCAGGCAAAACATTTGCAACATCTGATTCTGTGTAACTATCTGAAAAATATTATAGAATGGTCTTCTCTGCCACATATATAATTTCACCTCCATCTATAGTTTACATATATAAAGCACAGATAGAACACTCCTCTCTCTACACTATCAGTACAGTGTGTAGGTACTCTGGAAGAGTTAAACATACAGCACTGGACCTATCTAAAATGAATTATGGTCTAAACAACAAGTAAGATTACACTCTATGACAGTGACCAAATTAACTATAAGTTTCAGAGAAGAGCATGGTCAGCATGGGATAGGAAGATTATAGTATAGAGGGTTTCCTAGAAAAGGGAGTATTTAAAATAGACCATGAAAGGTGATTGTGCTTAAGAAAAAAAGAATTTTAAGTAACTTTATTAAGACTGTAAAACTCCTTTCTGTTAGAAATCTTATCAGGCCAGTTAATACATACCTCTTAGTGACACAAGCATTTTTAAAAACTTAGAAATACTGAAAACTTGAAAAAAATAAAAAACTCAGGATGGATTGGATTTAAAAGGCATTAGGCATTAAGGTATGACTAGGGATGGCTGAACAAAATCAAGAAGGTGAGAATGAACATAAAATTAAGCCCAAGCATAGCGCCTACAAAGAATAAAGTATCAGGTCACTGGAAATGTTAACTAAGACTGTTTGCTGTTCTCAACTATCGTCCTATCCTTGTGATAGAGTCCATGAAGAAAATAAGAAAAAAAAATATGACAAGTGTATTTTGTTTTCTTCTTCATAGGCCTGATAATGATTAATATCATCCAATGTTAGGTTGAGGACTAAACCAAAGAATATGAGCAGGTAAGAGAAGAAACTAAGAAAAAGAGATAAATATAGATAGGTAGCTAGCTAGCTAGATAGGTAGATAGATAGCAAGGCAGAGGGTGGGAGGGAGGGAGGGAGGGAGGAAGGAAAGAAAGAAAATATTAATCCATCATGGGAAGAAGTAAGAGGAGAATTATCTACAAACATGTAAAGGGTCATGGGTAAAAGGAACATTGACCAATTCATCTCATTAGTGGGTACAGTTCAGAATGCAATGTACTTTAGCACAGTGGGGAGAATTTAGGTTAAATAATATGAAAGAACTTTACAGCTATATGAGGACACTCCATGAGCAATGGATCATGCTATCAAGGGAATTTAGAGACACTCTTGGCTGAAAGACACTAATTTATTATGGGTTGATTTAAGTATAATTAAAATCAACCCAGATACCAAACAAGGGAGAGGCTATGTAACTTTTAGAAATCCATTTATTACCTAAGGACAGAGAGAGCAGCAAATGTGCAAATGCTCTGCCGCTAGATTAATCTTCCTTTAAAAAGCTCCCACTCATCATCGCACTCCATTGCAAAAATAACTTTCAATGACTCTACACAATCCATCCAAAGTTGTAAGTCAGATATGTAACAGTTTGGCTCTATCCTGCTGTTTCAACCATTTTCCCACTCCTCCTAGACACAGGCCACCAGCTCTCATTAGACTGATCTACTTCCTGTTTTCTAAAGCTTTCAGGACTGTTGCCAGGCTCCAACCCCATGTCCACCCAAGCTCAAATACCTTAAACCCTTCTCTCTGTCAAACTCAATGTTTTTCATCCTTCAGGGCCAAGTTCCTCCTAGAACTCTAGATTCCAGACTAGTAATTTCTTCTTCTCAGGACTTGAACAGCAACTGCTGTCCATCTTCTTCATATAGCACTCACATGTGACCTCTTTCACATCATTCTTTTTTATTATCAAATAATGACTGAGTTATCATGTCTCAGCTTCTTATCTAGGCTACAGTGTCTTTATTGATGACCATCAATGCTTACACTTTAGGGTCCATGGTGTTTTGCTCAGAGTACATGCTTAGTGATTTTTTTAATGGATTTACTGATTAACCTTCAAATCATTTCAAAGCTCTATAGAATCCATACTAATTCTAACAAGACTGCAATAGAATCCTACAAAAATATTTTAACGTTCTTTAAAACTATGGCTATATATTTTTTCTCATCTTCCATTTTCATCCTTAGGATAGATTTCCAAAGCAAAATATTGGCCTCTGAAAGCTACTGATATAATCTTCGTTCCTTCAGTGAGACATCAATTATTCCCTATCATTTCCCCTGCAGGGAAACTGTAGAAGAATTATCTTTCTAATTACAGCCACATGGATTTTGGAGGTTGATGAAGAGAAAGTTTGGGGATGTGCAAAATACTCCTCCTTTCTGCTCTTTTTAACTTAGTATCAATGAGGGGACACTTAATCAACCAGTAAACTTTCTTCACGTTTGTTGTTCTTTTCCCTTTAGTTTCAAGCCCTACCTAAGTCTTGCCCCTCTCTGCTCTCTCTATATCTTTGCTCCTTCATTTCATCATGAAGGTCAATATTCATGGCCCATGTGAGTTTTCCTGACTGCCCCAGACAACAGTCTGAAAGAGAAGTCAGAAAGCCAGTGGAAAAAGTGCCACACAAAAGTTCTGGCAGACACTGCCACCTACAGGGAGTATATGAGCACTGTCTTTAAGATCATCCCCATTTTACTCCATCTCATGTTTCACAAAGAGAAGGAAATCAGGCACATTTGAACTCTATGGATAAGGAAGAAGCCAACTCCATCAAATTATAACCTTTGATTTAGAGTATGAAATAATTATATATGTACGTATGTGTGTGTGAGTGTGTATACATACACAATATATACATACTTATGTAAAATATGTAAATTACTCATTAAACTTGGCCAGTAAAAATTAATAGGGCTGTAAGATAGAAGAAAATGAAAAGACAGAATAATATTCGATTGTACCATTGATGACTTCTGTCCTTAGAAAAATAGTTTTTAAAAATGTTAGAAGAGTTGTATACAGTTGTCCCTCAGTATCTGCAGGGGATTGGTTCCAGAACCACCCCCATCCCAAGGTACCAAAATCTGATGAGGCTCAAGTTCCTTATATAAAATGGCATAGTGTTTGCATAAAACCTATGCACATCCTCCATATACTTTACATCATCTCTAGATTACTTATAATACTAAATACAATGTAAATGCTATGTAAGTAACCCTAAGTGCATGGCAAACTCAAATGGTTTCTCTATGGAACTTTCTGGAATTTTTTTTGAAATATTTTCTATTCATAGTTGGTTGAATCCAGACATGGAGAAGCTATGGATAATGGAGGGCTGACTGTACTTACTTTTGGTTCAACTCTGCAATTCAAAAGTTTAGGTAACACTATATACAGTGTGATAGGACATATATCTATAGCCAAGATGTCTGGGGGTTGAAGGTTTTCTCTTCGAATGATATTTTAACTATTCGTTAAAGAAATATCGTTGAAATTAATTACGTAGACATTTCTTTCTTAAGTATGGGATGAGGACTATTTACTTGATAATTTAATACTATCATTACGAATATATGATATTCGGTAAGGGAATAAAAAAGTATAAAAGAACATACTCTGAGTATGTGCTGTGCAATAAATCATGATTAAAAAGAAAATTTATCTGGAAATAATTTCAAACTTATTGAAAAGATGCAAAAACAAAATAAAAACATTGCAAGGAATCCCCATTATCTACTTCACCCAGATTCATATATTATTAACATTTCCCCTTATTTGTTTATTTGTTCTCTCTTTTTCTCTATTCTGCTCTGTCTTTCTCTTTCTCTCTCTCCCTCTCTCTACACACACACACACACAATTAGTTTCTCTTAACCACTGATAATAAATTATATATATCATGGCACTTTCCCTCTAAATAATTCAGTGTATTTCCTAATAAGAATATGCTCTTTCACAATCACAGTACAGTTATCAAGACAATGCAATACATTATTTGATCTAATCTACCATCTATATCTCCATTTTGTCAGTTGATCCAGAAATGTCTTTCATACCATTTTTCCCCCTCCAGGACAAGATCTACACTAGAAGAGCTATAATTTTTTAAAGTCCTTGAATCTGCTTTCTTGGGAGAAAAGAAAGAACAGTTTCTTTCCCCTAAGCTACTTAGGCTCTTAGCTATTACTTACTATTGCAGCCAAAAAGCCTGAATGTGGGCTGCTCCCATTAACCTCTTTTATTTGCTACTTCCTCTAACATATATTGGATAAGAAACAGGATAATAAAATACTTTGGAGTTATGGATGGGCTAAAATTAAATACCCAATATATGAGGGATTGAAGCCTTTTTCTATGACTAGAGGGCAGGTGAATTTTTTGTATGTATTTGACAGCTCAGGGGAATTTCTGTTTAACTGCTGGTAAGTTATCTATGGTGCTAAGGATAGGGGTGAGGTCTTACTTAACATGCTCATAATGGAATTCTGTCAATAGTCTAGGGGACTACAAAATAGCTGAACGGAACTAAATGTAACACCTTCCCAGAATTAGTTAACACTTTTTGGAAAGTTGGAGGAATGATAAAATAGTGTCATGGAAAAACAATTGGTGAAATTGATAGTCAATAAGCATTAGGTAACTGAAAAGCTATTTCTTTATGTGTGTGCAAGAGGAGAGGGAAGAATATTAAAATGGCAACTATAAACATCATAATTAATCCCCCAAATACTAATCACAATAGTAACTATACATTCCTATGTTGATATTTCAAACTGCTAAAACAACTTAGGAAAAAAAATATTGTAAGACAGTTTGAGACAATGTTTCAGCCATATTTTATCTCTTGTACTGTGAAGTACATCACTACATTATGTCAATTTCCTTAAGTAAAAAAAAATTTCCAGTCAGGTTTTTTTTTTTTTTCTATACTCATCCAATGTTTGGTCAGTCTATTGTAAAAATGAGATTTTCAATGGTAACTTAATGCATTCAACAGTGCCTTAGGATTAAATCAGAAAGCCTACGCAAGGACAATAAAGAAAACTTCAATTGGCCAAAACACAAATGACCAAAACTTCATTAATTGATTTTTTCCTAACTTTTACTTGTATTAAAAAATAAAATGAAAAGTTCATTAGGAATATATTCCAACATATTTATATATTAAACATATATTCTATTTTCTTACAGCTTAACATCTATGCAATAGTTATCAGTGCAGAATGGAATTCCAAAGTTTTACAGTGCTCTAACTCCTCAAAAACAATGTGACAATATTTGCTAGAACAATAAGTACCAAACAGAAAGATTTAATTGTATATAATTTCCAACAATGCAAATATTTTTAAGTGATTCCTTTTAATCTTTAATTAAATAAAATAGCATCTTTCCCCAAGCATTTTAGTTAAATTAGATTCCATTGTACCATAACCTTTTGGATGAGATTTCTTAATGCAAATACCAAATGGAGTATGCCCTTGAGGTGAAATAGATCCTAGATTATTATAACAGGAAAACATGTTCTAGGTCAGGTTAACAGAGAAATAAAGTATTTGCCTGGGCAAGTAAATTAGATGGCTTATCTGCTAATCAAAGTTTAGTCAGTATGCTTTTTAATGGTATTTCTCAGAATTCTATATGGCCAAGTACATTACTGCCCTCCACAAGTGGGACTTTTTTTCCCTGAGCTCATTTTATCATAGAACACTTGTTCTTAGAAAGTAGATTACATTTACCCAAGCTAGTGTTTTCTGGATGACAGTTAGAGACAGCTGATCTAACATAAAGGTTGGTTATTCCCCTTCCCCAAATAACTATATACACTAATAACACCTGGATTCTAATCCTTTACAATGTCATTACTGATGTCATTAATAGAATTCTAGGTAGGAACCATGAAGGAGGTGCCTAGGGAGATGCTAGAAAGGACAGGCACCAAGATGAGATTCACTGAATTTATAAAAGCCTTACTATGTTAGCATTCTTTCACAGTATTCTAGCTTTTGAATTCTTACATTAAAACTCAATTTAATGGGTCTTCCCTGGTGGCGCAGTGCTTGAGAGTCTGCCTGCCAGTGCAGGGGACACGGGTTTGAGCCCTGGTCCAGGAAGATCCCACGTGCCATGGAGCAACTAAGACCGTGCGCCACAACTACTGAGCCTGTGCTCTAGAGCCCGTGGACCACAACTACTGAAGCCCACGCACCTAGACCGCATGCTCAGCAACAAAGAGAAGCCACCATAATGAGAAGCCCGCGCACAGCAACAAAGAGCCAACACAGCCATAAATAAATAAATAAATAAATAAATCTGGTTTAAATCAGAGGTCCTTTCAACTAGCCAGAGGTTCAGTTTTCAAATTCTGTAACAGCGTTATGTCCTGATGTCACTTGAAAAACAAAAAAAAGTGTAGCAGACAGCAGAGATGTGTGGCAGGAAAAGAAGTACAGGGGGAAAAAAAGGTAGGGAACAGTTTACACAATCAAGTTAACACAGGGAGTACTTTCTCATAAAATAAAAATTAATTGGGAACATTTACATTTATTGAGTTATATACAGTATGCTAAATACTTTAGACAGTAAGTCACTTGTTCCATTATAGTTTTCTAAATGATTATTTTTCTGCTACCCAAGATTGCTGTGAAAATAAATGAGAAGAGATCTGGTCAATGAACAATGAGACTCTCAATTAAAGCTTAAAATATTGAGCAGGCCAATGCCTACTTGTGGGAGAGAAGTATTATTCCTTTTCTGATTGGTATTGTAATAAAGCTTTCTGATACTTCATCGTGTATTCAATGTCTTTTTCATCATTAATTATTTTTCTCATGTCTACTTTGCCTTATCTCATTTCTCTGCATCATGAATCCCTGATAAGAGATTCTTTGTCATCCTTTATACTCCTCATGCTTACCTTCCTTGCCTTTCTTTTCTCCACTGAGATCTCATCTAATACTACATAGGAATCACATTTTTCTGCCAATATCTTATCACGAGAATTTTTCTCCAAAAATGTCATAATCGGCAAAAATACAATTTTATTTTCTCTGAGTTGTCAAGATGTGCAGACATTTGAAGATTAAACACAGAATGGTTTCATTCTAAAGTTACACTTTAGAATTACTTAGCATATCAGATATAGACAAAGTAATTTCATTTGATTCTTCCTAGGGATATTTAGAGTAATATATCTTTAGGATCTCTTTAGTAATATAACTTTATCCAGAGAGTAATATATATTTAATTTAAACAAATACAATGACTTAGTGGTAAAAGGCAAATTTATCTCTAATATCTCTTGGAAAAAGTGTGTGGAAGTGTAAACTAGAATATACTGAAAAAATATAGAGATACACTGAACTCAAATCACCATTGCAGAAAGACTCATACAAATTTTAAATTGGTTTGAATGCATGGAGTGGAGGGGGTAGTAGCTCCAAGAGCTAAAACAACATTTGTACAAATCAGTCAATAAATCGCTCAGCTCAACGATGTGGCCTTCCCATCACCCTACAGACAAACCCAACCTGGCATGCCAATGTTTTCCTTTGGTGAGGTATTTTACTATTCAGGGCTATCCTAATATCAAACACACAGCACAGGGCTGGACACATGTTAATATGAATGAATGAATATACAAGTGAATGAAGGATGTGAGGGAAAAAAATCCAATTTTGCTATTTATATGGGCCTAAATCCCAAGAGAACCAGGGTGTCAAACAAAAGTAGCTGATTATATCTTGATTTTTACTTCTATTGCTTTCATATTTAGGTTAAAAATAGTTTAAATAAACAAAACTTTTAGATAAAATATATATATATTATACATATACATATAAGTATATATATGTATATATATGTGAGTGTGTGTGTGTGTATATAAATGCCAATATATACAAACCAAGTTCTCTTTGAATAACCCTCTTTTGCTGATGCATGTTCCAAAACCTTACCTCACCTGAAATTCTTCTTGTGCTTTTCATCCACTGAAACTCTATCTCTGTATTTAAGTCAGTCTTCTGAACAGCTTTTTCCTAACCTTTGAATTTATTTCTCATTTGAATGTATTTAGCATTTATATACTCTATCATTCATTTCACTTATACTACTTTATAATGTGAACTTTTAAAATATGTTTAGTTCCTACATAAAGAATGTGCTAGGAAAAATTTTGTTACTCCTATCTCATTTTGTTTCCCCTATGACATTCAGCACAGATGCTCTGGGTACTGTGAGTGGGTACTCTATAAATACTTACTAGATATTTCACATGAATGATAAAAAATAAAAACCCCTCTCACATCTGGGATCTTGAGGAGGTCAGAGTTTCAGCAAGCACTGCAGTTATCCAAATTTTGATTTATCAAGATTGCAGTAATTGCACACAGCTAAGAGGAAACTAAAGTGATGATTCATTCTTTCAAGGAAGTGCCTTAACAGACTCCCAGGAAAAGTTGACTGCAAGCACATAGTGGACAAGCCACATGCCTTATTCGTATCTATAGCACCTACCCACATGGCTTTGCAAACAATATTATAAATGAATGTTTGTTGAACAAATAAATGAATAACTAAACACTGAATACAAAAGGATTAATCAAATCCGTTTATGAATAGTTGATCCCCTCTTCCACCAGGTACAGAACTGGCAAAGTAGAAGCATCAGATAACATTTCTTAAGATTTCTGGATAACTGAAAATCCAAATAACAATATTTGAAAATGAAACATTTTAGTTAACTCTATATATAGGGTCTATTTCTGGATACCTGCAAACCTGGTGTAAAAGAGAGCTAAACAGGGCAACTGAACAGCAGATGATATATGTGGCAAAGAGGTGATTTTCTGAGCTGTTAATAATGATCGATGATGTGGTTGTAATATGAAATTACATATGACAAAATAAAATTCTAACCTACATTATCAACACCATCCTAGTCATACAAAATTCAGGATTCATCCACTCTACTTGTCATTCTTACTCTCGAAAACTTCCTGTATGTCTGCATTCATTCTCTAACCCACTTACAAAGTAAGGAAAAAGTCATTCAATTAGTCTTGGCTTTATCATTGTTAAAACAAGTTTCTACCATGAAAGAATCTTTAACCACAGATTTCTTCTTTTAGAGAAAGCACATATAAAAGCTTTAGCTGGAGATCTCATGGTGTGTTTGAAAGCACTGAAAGATTTCAGGCTTTACTGTTAGGCGGATGTACATGTGCTGCTTACCTTCTATAAAAGAAATCCTCACTTACAAACTGAGTCTGGATGAAATGGATACTGGGCTGAAGAGGGACATTTGAAAGTTAAAACTATTTCCAACTGTAGTGTTCTTTCTAGATTCTCCAGTCTCAGAATTTGGGAGAATGGTGCTTGCTGAATTTCAGATGTCTCCATTCTCACATTCATTTTACTAATGTATTTACAGAAGCAGATGCATGTTTACAGAACAAAAGTAATATGGATGAGAATCTGATACCTGTGCATACCAAACTAATATTTTTTTTAAAAGCTGTAAAAGTAATTTGGAAACTAGACACTTAGACTGTTAAGGTAGTAGTGACTTGTGCCCCAGAGACAGCGCCACAATTTATTGACTGTGTGACCTAGTAACTCACAATCTCATGTGTGTCAGTTTCCTCATTAAAAAAGTCAAGGTTAATACTGGCATCTACTTCATGGAGTTGATTTAAGGAGGCAGTTTTTTATTCAAGCAGAGCCCTTGCTACATTGCTCAATGAATGTTAGCTCTTCTTAGTACTATTACACAAATACTGAAAGATGAGAAAGTCAAGTCCAACTTCTCCTATAGATAAATTGCTCTCATCACCATTTGGTTGAGTTTAGTTGTTTCTCTTTTCCTGCACACATGTCCAGTACTAGTTATGCATTTGCTTATCCAGAGGGCCAGTTGCCTTTCCGGAAAGGTTCCAAACTTGGTATGTTCCTCTCCTTCTCTTTGTCACATGATTTGGAATTGCAATCAGAAAATGTCCCTGATGCTAATGTACACACTGTCAAAGGACAGAAAGACACAAAGTTTAATAAGATTCTCAGTAGCAAAGTTTGTCATTTGGTATGATCAAATATCTGCCATTTTAAAGCGTGCTCTCTAATTGTTTTCTGATGATTCACCCCAGTCCTGAGGAATATGACAGAACCTTGGTCCACAGAGATCACTGACCCACGGAAAGTTCATACTGACAACATCTATCTTTCTTTCAGTATGAACATGCCAAAGGAGAGTTAATATACAGTGTGTACAATCATCTCTGGGTTGAAAGCCTGTTTTCCAAGTTCATGTTAACAGTATGTTTTCCTTAAGCACCACATTAAGTAGTGAAAATAGAAGTCTTTAAGCAATGCACAGCTTTTGCCTGAAATAGCAGAGCAGAACGGAGGAAAGTCATTGCCACAGAAGAAGTGGTGTATTGTTTGTAAAATGTAACTTTAACAAGTGATTGCTAGAGAAATTGATGTCATGAACATCAACAGGCATCACTCACTTTATGAAACCCATTTTACACCCATTGGAGCCATCTGCTTGGAAAAGGAATGAAGTGAGAGTTCAGGGCCTAACTGATCCACAAAGATGAAGAGTGGACATTTTGTTTAATGGTTACCACCAGAAACTGCTGGTGAAGAAGTAGAGATGTAATCCACAGAACTAGTCATCTCTACTTGGGGAAATAACTCAGGGAATCAACTTATATAGGTGGAAAATTAAAATGGATGTTTGTATATACAGAGGAGCAAATGATACAGGAGAAGACCCTTATCTACAATGGTTGTACAGATTTAAGAAAATAGTCAAATTTTCTCACTTTGTCAAAGCTTCCAGAAAACAAAACAAAACAAAAAAACGGCAGTGCTAGGATGGTTCTTATACTCCCCAGGCCTTTCTTGATCTCACTAATCTATGCATAAACTTGTTTCATTCATTGGGTATAAAATAATATCTTAATCAGAATGAAGAAAGCAATTTAACAAAGGCTTTAGGATGGTTATGTATGTCTTGGTCCAAAGCATTTTCATCTTATTTTAAATGATTCAACTTCTTTGAATTTTCATCTCTTTTTTTTCCTAAAATTTACCAAACTCCAAGGATCTAATATCTATCACTCCTAACTAAATATTTGAAACATTGAATTCACTCTTTCTTCCACAAAAGCTACTCTTCCTCTTTCATTTCTTTTTCTATTAAGTATTGGCATTAATTAAGTTTCTCAAGTTAAAGACACACGAGTCCTTTACAACCAATTCTCTTCATTTACCATAGATGCTAGTAACCCAATTTTAACTGATTATTCTTAAGAAATGTGTCCCCATCGTCTTTCAGACTCACTGCCAATGCCCTTGTCAGGCCCATCTTATCTCTCAGCTTGCCACCATCCTTTCTCCCTGTAATCCATTTTCTTCACACTGGTGCCAGACATGTCATCCAAATGAACGAATCAGGCACCACATTATTCAATCACAGACTTCTTGGGACTTCCCTGGTGGCGCAGTGGTTAAGAATCCACCTGCTAAGGCAGGAGACATGGGTTGGATCCCTGGTCCGGGAAGATCCCATATGCCATGGAGCAACTAAGCCCATGCAGCACAATTACTGAGCCTGCACTCTAGAGCCTACGAGCCACAACTACTGAACCCCTTGCACCTGTGCTCCGCAACAGGAGAAGCCACTGCAATGAGAAGCATGCACACTGCAAGGAACTGTGGCCTCTGCTCGCCACAACTAAAGAAAAGCCCACGCACAGCAATGAAGACCCAATGCAGCTGAAAATAAATTATTTTTTTAAAAAAAAGAATGATTAAAAAAAAAAACAAAACACAGGCTTCTCACCATGACCCCAAGCCTTCTTCCCTATCTTCCATAATTACCTATGCCTGAAGACTTGGTCTATATCTGCTCTGTCCAATGTGTTAGCCAATAGTCCCAAATATTTAAATTAACTTAGATTAAATTAAAAATTCTGTTCCCCAGTCATGCCAGTCCACATTTCCAGTGTTCAACAGCCATTTTGATTAGTGGCTGCCATGTTGAAAAGTACAGAGATAGAATATTTTGCAAAGTTCTCCTGGATAGCACTGACCTATTTAGACATTACTCTGGTCACACTAAAAGTTATACTTCCTGAATAGTTTTGGATAGAAAACCATTCAAGGACTCCCACCCTTGCATATGTTACAAACTTTATTTTGCCTGCCCTTCCTCACACAGAATTATTTTCTGATCGTCGTGATGCAGTGTCAATGTGACCACATGAGGAAAGCCATACCTGGTACCCTCCTCAGAATTCATCCTAGTACTCCTTGGCTCCCATAGCACACCGTTTATACCTCTTTGATAAAGCTTACTGTATTGCACTCTAATTTTCTCCTTACCCAGCTAGCTTTTCCACTAAACCACTAGGTATTTGCACATAGAGACTTCTTCATTTTTATCTATCTATCTATCTTTCTAGCTTAGCTTAGTGAAAAGCACACGGTAAACATTCCAAAATGTTGAACATTAATTTGATTCTGAGCATATATCTTTGGTGACAAGTTGCTTGAAAAAATCAGTAGTCTTGCCTCAAGAAAAGACTTAGGTCCCTGGACCCAGTTCTTTTTATTGTTTCTTGCAAGGTCTCCCAGTCTATTAGCCACACCATTTAAATTTCCATCTTCACCAAGCCATATGCTTATCTGTAGAAATACTGATGGCAAATGGAAGTAGAATTTCCAACTCAAACTATCCATTAGGTCTAATTGGTCCTAAAACTAATGCTCTTTTTATTAATATTTTCTTCTGTTGATAAATTATTCCACTATTCCTGGAGAACACTGATAATTCTCCTCTAAGTCGATTAAATTACCTTTAAAGAAATCATGCTTGATCACTTTGAGAAGATCTGAGCTTTGCTCAAACTACAATTCAGTGAGTTGACCTAGAGTTAATAGGACAATCATAGCAATGCGTGGGTAGTGACACACAGTCTTCAAGCATAAGCTGTATCAATTAATTCCTATTAAGAAGGTTTAAACAGCACTTGCAATGGACACTGAATTTTATAAAGACAAACATAGCCCACATTCTAGGAAAAAATAGTGCACATTCTTGCTGTTCGGTCTACGTTTAGACATCATTAGAACTAGTGAAGGACGTAGCTATAAAGTGCTAAAATTTCTCTCTTGGATATTTAATTCTATCCATTTTCTATATGAAAGAAAGCTCACTAGTTTGTGCAAAGCGCTTACTTATTGATAATTCCATATTATGTTAGTTTCTATGTTTTCCCGAAGAAGCAAAAACATGCTACTGCAAAATGCTCCTACATGGATTTATATGTCCTTTTGTACATCTGTAAAATTGTTGAAGCACAGAGAGATACCAGGTATTGTAGGAAAAAACAGTCATTCAGGCATCGTGTGTTAGAGATCTATTTTTGTTCGTTTATTTCTACTCAGCACCACCTCTAGGTTCTGGGATTACTAAAACTACCTCTCATTTCCAATGGGGCCTATTCCTCCCCATAGTTCACCGATATGGATCCCTTAGGGACTGCCACATTCTTCTGTGATCATACCTCCCTGGCCAGAGTTGATAGATCCAAAATGGACCCAAATTGGGCCAATCATAGTACTATAGCTGCCGAAACACATTCGATTGGTCCAGGGGTAGGTACTCCATTAGCTTTTTGAATCTGGAGCCAAATGTCTATGCCCACAACCCATCCAGAGATATTTGACCTTCAGGTATCTCCCCAAAAACCTCAGGTAAATGCCCCACAAGGGCTAAAGATTAAGGCAACAAAGCTAGAGAGCTATCAAAAACCACATTTTCCACCACAAGGAAAAATGCAGTAAGCAGTGAGATAGAATGAAACTGACAGCCTAAGAGAGGCAGAGAGGAAAACCAGATTGATTCCTGACAGTCCCTGAATCTCTAGGGCTGGACCTTAACAGTCTCTTATCCCAGCTTGGTTATTCAAGGCTTCCTTCCATTCTGGGAGCTAGTAAATCTTCCTCTTCGTTTGAATGGTTCGGGCTGCCTTTCTGACAATTACAGCCAAAAAGTTCTCATATTCATTAAAAGTTAGTGCACACTAAAATGTACAGTCAAAAAGACAGTAATGTTTCAAACCCTTCCCTGCAAAAAATTCAATGAAAGTGACAGAAGTTTTTTATGGGAACAAGAAATTAAGTACTATCCAATTGAAAATGTAATTTAAAAAATATATTCCATGGTTATTTTGGCAGGAAATGAAATTTTCATGGAAAATCCCTTCAGCATTCCCAGGTCGGCAGAATAGTGTGGCAAATGTCCAACAAGCAATTACCAGGGAATGTACTCATCTACTGTTTGTTTGAGGCCCTCATACACACATATACAGCTCCCTCACCTCCAATAGAAGAACCTACTATCTATGGACTAGTAAGAAAAGAAAAAAAGATAGAAGGAAGGAAGGATGGGCTTTAGTCTTTTAATTAAAATGTTGATAAATTTATACATGTTGACATTCAAAGGGTTTCTCTCATATACTGCTTCTAGGAGTACAGATTGGTAGGTATAAAATGAAATGACTCTTTTGCAGAACAATGCACACTTCACATCTAAAACCTTAAGATTTGACAGTCTCTCTGTTCCCGTTTGTTTGTTTGTTTTTTACCTCCTGGAATTTATCTTAATAAAAAAATAACGCGTATGTAGAATATTTTACCTAAAAAGACATTAGCCATCTTTTTTCCTTACAACGGAAAGCCTGAAACCCCTCTGTCTACAGATACGGGATGGATTAAGTAAGTCTGGCATATTCATATACTGGAAATATATGCAGCTAATAAAAATGATGACAAAAGCTTTCACAGAAGACTGAAAAACATGTGCCATGAGATAGTATGTGTAACATATCTCTATTGTTTTAAAGAAAACATTTTCAAATTAACACATATGCAAATAAATATATCTGGAATTATATATATGAAAATGTTTTACCATTTATCTCTTTCTGGATAGTGAGATTAGGGCTGATTTTCATTTCGTTCTTTGTGTTTATTTGTGTTCCATAAAATTCCTGCAATAAACACATACTGCTTTTGGAAACAGAAAAAAAAATACTAGATGTGATTTCTAAAGTTAAAATTAAAAACTGAAAAGTCATGTAATGAAGTCAAATTGGGTGTGAAGATACCTCGGAAACACCAAATAAAGGGATCTCTTTCTTGGTAGTCTATCCAAGGGATATTTCTTCCTAGAGGTCCTTGTTAAATAAACAGGGTGGCAGGTAATGTAGTATATGAGAAATGGCAAAGGGGTCAGCACCAAAGTGCCTTGGTTTTAGCTCAGGTTTTGCCATTTAATGGTTGAATGACTTTGGGCAAGCATTGATCTTGATGTCTATTTTATTTTTTTCACCTATTAAAAAAAATACCAATGCCTCCTACCCCTCTATCCCTGTATGTTACTGCAATGTCCAAATATGTGCATGAATGTGGATATGTTTTGTAATTATAGAGCATTAATATAAGTTTATGATAAAACAGTTGTTACAAAAACGAGGAAATCAGACAACCAAATAAAATCTAGCAAAATAAAAATAAATCAATAAAACGTAAAGCTTTAAGTCACATTTTCTAATTCTTCTCTAGTTCCTTCTTTGACAAGAAAGTATAATAATATATAAGATAAATATCAAATCTCGCCTCTTTCCTAAAAGGTCTCTGCCAGGCAAGTCAAAAGTGAGCCCTGGGCTTCCCTGGTGGTGCAGTCGTTGAGAGGCTACCTGCTGATGCAGGGGACACGGGTTCATGCCCCGGTCCGGGAGGATCCCACATGGAGGATCCCACATGCCGTGGAGCGGCTGGGCCCGTGAGCCATGGCCACCGAGCCTGGTCCGGAGCCTGTGCTCCGCAAAGGGAGAGGCCACAACAGTGAGAGGCCCTTGTACCAAAAAAAAAAAAAAACAAAAACAAAAGTGAGCCCTGAGGGCACACAGTACTGCTACTGGTTTAAACTCCTTGTCACATTTCAAGCATGTGCAATTCACAAGCCACAAAACTGCTGCAGGAAAATATCTTTTTGGTTGTCTCTTAAGTATCACGCATGTACTAAGAGAACAGTAACAACAAACAGTAACAACGAACACTTTCATTGAGTGCTATTATGTTCCAGGGGCTGTACTAAGTACTTAGTGTGTATTATCTCAGCTAAGCCTCAGAACAATCTTAACCAGTTATTAAGTAGCCCAGTCAAGGACACATAGCTGTTCAGAGCAGGGTAGGGGTTAAAGCCTGGGTTCTTGACCAGAGCATTACAATGCCTTCTGTCAGGCGGTGTGGATGACCATTGGGGTGGATATGATATAGGTTCTGACTCAAAGAATACTGATATTTAGCAGTGGCAATGAAACATGCAAGCATTCCTAAATAAAATCAAGTTGAGATAATCTCCACATGGATTTTCCTCCAAGAGGAGTTGGCATTGTTATCTGTGTCTTGAAGTAAAGCTTTGAACCAGTCATTCAGGCAGAGAAAATAGCGTGGTAAAGACATAACACAAAACAGATAAGCATAGGTTTTCATAATATTTACATATAGATTTACATATGTGCTATACATATTATATATGATACATAATATACTATAAATGATATGCTACATATATTATGTATATATATATATATATATCAGATATATAATAGTAAAGACAATATGATCCTTGAGGGCAGAATGTAATCAATTCAACATTATTGAACTTTTACATAATAAGCACTCAAATAGTTACTGAATTAATGCTCAGAGCTGTGTTTTAAAAAATATTTGTCTCAAGGTGTGTACAGGATGGATTTGGACATGGGGAGGGAGAAGCAGGGAACGTGTCAGTAGCATGGCAGAAGAGTGAACTCAGCAGCCGAAATGAAGTCAGTAAGAATGGAAAGGAAAGAACAGATATTGGAGGAAACAATGCAAAGAGAGTCAGCCAATCTTGGTAAGTCTGTGGTGAGAAAAACTCAAAGGTATCTTTTACAGTGTCACCTTGAGTTCCTGGGGAAAACGTTCTCTTGTCAACAAGTGTAGAGAAGGAATTGTACAGTGGGAAGATCTTCCAGACATGCTAAGTGTGGGATGTTGTAGGGATCTTTTCATGGTTGAGTTAGAGCTGGAAATATAAGCTTTGGAGTAATCTGCAGAGAGTGGACAGACAAAGCCTTGCTAGTATCCGGTGAGATAAGGGGGAGGGGAATTACAGGAAAAGAAATGAAGCTGCTGGAGAGAGAGCCTTCAGAAACAGAAAACCTAATGAGCATCTGCATCACTGGTACATTTGTCTTTGTACATTTCTGGGCACCATTCTTCAGCCCAGCAGGATGTGAATGCAGTACAAAGTGCACAGTTAAATATTTCCCAGCTTTAATCCATTTAAGCGTAACACATTTCCTAGTTAAGCCATTCATCACTATTTGCTGACATTCACAGACAGTGCATTTTCTTACATGCATTTACTTCAGAAAACACCAGGAGAAATTAAATTATGGCGGAGCAGGGTGATATCTAGTGCAATTGGAAGAGAAAAGAAAGGGTTCTGGACATTATTATTCCAATGTTAAATGTCCTGAGCCTGATTTTTCCTAAAAAGCAAATGGTTTACTTTGAAGTGTCTAAACTGATGGATGTAATTAAAAATTGAAGTTCCTTGTGAAGGGAACAAAGACCTTCTCTTGAGAAACCAAGAAGCTGAGAGTTAAGCCATTGATTTGTTTCTGACACAGCTGTGTTTTGTTACATGAAGGTATTTATGGCATCACTGGTGGAATATAGTTTGTAATAAGGGCAAAACTAATTGCTGGAGATCCACCTTTCCTTACAGTGGATAAGGTTAATAATTCCTTCTCCATCACATGTTGGTTACACTGTTTATTAAAGGATAGACTTTTTTGGCATTTTGTAAGGAAACAAATGATTCTATAAAGTATTATTAGGAGTCCATAGAGATAGAGAAGATTTCTTGTCAGCATAAGACAAAAACTGTCCAAGATGGGGACAGCCAAAGATCACCTACCATTCATCACATGCAAGGTAACCGCCTTCCTTTAAGTTCACTCAAGCAGAAAATGAACAGCAGCCAATGTTGATCAGAGAGATACAAAATGCTGGTTCCAGAAATGAACGTCTCTTTTTCAATTTTTAGAAGTTAAAACAATACGCTATATACTTCTGCTGAAACAGCAAGAGAGCCAGCCTTGATAAGATCACAGTCAAGGAACTGATCAGTGGCTTCTTGATGTGTTTACAGAATTTCACAACGATATAACCAACAGATGCTCAAAAGTAGCCTCAAAACCAACAAACATTCTGTTTTCAATCTTTGGTAAATAATTTTGAAGTTCCAAAGCATATTTTTCAGAATGGAATTTCACCCAGATAACAATTTTCAGATCTTGACTATTTGGAGGATTATAAACTGTGCCAAATTGCCATTCTATCATTGGAAAATTTCAAAGTATTTTTTGCCCCCCTCCAAAAAAAACCCAAAACTCTTCTCAAAATAGGGACCTGTTTCAAAAGTCCAACTTTTGTTTATTGTCTCTCAGTACAATAAACGATGGGTACAATAAAAAATATAGCTAATGGTTCAAAATTGATTTATGTTATTAAGGCATAAACTGCTAGTATGGAAATTTTAAGTCAAATGTGTAACATGTATGCTGAGTAGTAAGCAGCTTTAAGCAATTAATGCTGGAAGAAACTATTCAAAGATGCAGCCCTGTCCTTCACTGGGGTCCTCTTTGCCTGTGTGAGAAAGCCTACAAAGGGGAGATGCAAAAGAGACAAAAAACTAGGGAAATCATCTTGGGAGGAAGAAGGGTGAAATAATGTAAATAATAAATAAATAATGTAAAATAATGAGGACTTTTACTTTGTGGCTGGTTACTGATACTGGAGATTGCTCCAAAATTACTTTGCATGACATGATTATGCTGTGGAAGAAAAATATCCTCAATGTCTAAGACTTGGTGTGCTTGTGAAAAATCTGTCCTCATTATTTTATAGCCAAATATTCTAAATGTTTACAAAGCATTGTTTCCACAATCATTATAATCTGATAGGTAAGATAACACACAGGATTTGTGACTTGTGAAATTCTGCATCAAGCTCAACAATAAATAACCTGTGGATCTGGCTACAATTCAAGCCAAACCTTTGTGGCTTTTTGGTATCATGAGGGATCAAAGAATACAAAATTGAGTGTGATCAAGGGTTTGTGCTTTTTCTTCTATCAGGTTAGATACAGCTGCTAGTACTGATAAGATGACAACTAAAGAAAGAAAACAAGACTTTTCATTACAGAAAGAAAGATCAGCAATTTGTTACATAAAATTTTACATTAAGAATAGGTGAGCAGGACTTCCCTGGTGGCACAGTGGTTGAGAGTCCGTCTGCCACTGCAGGGGACACAGGTTCGAGCCCTGCTCCGGGAAGATCCCACATGCCTTGGAGCAACTAAGCCCGTGCAACACAACTACTGAGCCTGCTCTCTAGAGCCCATGAGCCACAACTACTGAAGCCCGCGCACCTAGAGCCTGTGCTCTGCAACAAGGGAAGCCACCGCAATGAGAAGCCTGCACACCACCGCAAAGAGGAGCCCCCGCTAGCACAACTAGAGAACGTACGTGTGCAGCAACGAAGACCCAACGCAGCCAAAACTAAATAAATAAAATTACAAAAAAAAAAAAAAAAAGAGAGAGAGAAAGAGAATAGGTGAGCAGGTAAATACACCGTAAATATATCCTTAAGAATTGCTCAAAAACACTCAAGTGGGCAAAAGGACTTCCCAAAGTGCTCTCAGTGATACCTGCCAAACACTATCCAAAGAACTCTAGTTCAGATTTGTGATCTTTTTGGTGTTGTTCATTTGTTGCAACAAATTAAATCAGGCATTTTTGAGAAGATAAGAATTTTATAGAGTCCACTATACTTTTTAATATTAAACATTAACAGTGCGAGATTATTTCCTAGACTTTTAAAAATTAAAATTATATACACTATTTTTTGGAGAAAGCTTTTCATTGAATAGTGGCCTAGTGTAACATGAAAAATTGATGTAATATCTGATTACAGATGGCATGTGTTATGATGTCTATAATTTTGAGCATTAGGCTACTGGTTGGAAATGTAATCCCTATTAATAGCATTTCTGGGGAACAACTAGATTTGACATGTCTCATTTCAATACATATAACTATTCTAGAAACATAATCTGTCATAATCTATCATAACTGCCAGGACTTTCTGTAGTACTTCAGTGGTACTTTACAGAGAATGTCACCACCGCCCACCACCCATCTGTATAATGCATGTAACTTTACAAAAAAATATTTGCACCTATTATCTTACTTCATCTTTAAAATGGTCCTATAAATTGTGTAGAGCAAGAATTATGAACTAAATTCCAGTTATGAGCTTATAAGGAAACTGAGGTAACAATAAATTAGTGGCAAAATCTGGACTAGAATTAAAATCATTTGGCTCCAAACTAATGTCTGCTTCTCCTAGGAGCAGCCTGGTATTTTCAGGGACTGGATTCAATGGACAGATTCAAGCCATGGGTTAAAAACGCTGAGAATGTCCGTCTGACTATTGCTGCATAGACCCCTGAGGTGAGGTGCATCCTTGCTCTTGTTTAAGATGATTCTTTAACAACAAAGGCAGAATAGAGGGTTTTGACAGAAAAACTACTTTTCTTTTCAGACCCAGACCAGTTCCTTCTTGGTGAAGCCTGCTTCTATGGTAAGTAAAGTGTTATAGCATCTGGAATATCCAGTAAATTTTTGATTTATCTGCCTTGACAGTCAGCAATGTGTTAGACAATAATCACTATAATGTCTATCTTCCTACTAGACAGTGGGCTCCTCAAAAGAGGAACCTTGCTTATTTTTTGCCTTTGTTTAGTGTCAGGCACATAGAAGTTGCTCAGTAAAATTTGTTGAATGAATGAAGGAAGGAAGGAAAGGTTTTTGGGAACTTTCTTACGCAAATCACTCTGCTGATTGAGTCTATGATGCACAAGAGTTTAGAAGGAAGAAAAAATGTTTGAAATCAGTGTAATAAAGGATTGTCTTGAAAATGAGTGAAACATTGACTTTGGCCACTTGATTTGAAAATTACCAGTTGTTAGCCAGTATTAAAGAGATCAACTTTTTAATACAACTCAGTAACAACAGGGTAACTTGACCAGAATTGTATGTAAACTTCTCCTCATCCATTCAAACTGTTTTTTACGTTTTGGTTTCATGGAACGGACCTATCACTCATGGCAATAAACTACTTAAGAACTAGGCAGTGTTTCATATGGTGTTAAGGAGAAAACATTACTGGCACTTGTGTCAAATAAAACTGCTTTCTTTGGCAAGCTATCTCAAACCAGGAAAATACATTTATTGAAGTTCTTCAAAAACCTTGTATAAAGTTTGCAATCTTCTGAATGTAAAACTCTGCTTATAAACATTGTCAGGGTAAAATTTCATCTTAAAACAGAGTGATTGCTTCTAGTTCCTGTGATGTTTACACAGCAACTTCTGCAGAATTACTCTAAGAAAGAAATAGAAAAGAAAATCAATAGCAACATTGCTCTATGAAATAAACTTTGTGGCTGAAATAGAACCAGAAGATTAAGATAAGACCATAAAAGTATGAAATAATGAAAAGGGCACCAATATCAACCCCATAAGAACCACTAAAGATGATTTCATATGTATATTTCATATACACACAATGGAACATAGACATTTTGCTATTTCACAGTCATTTTCAAGTAGTAATTAATACTATTCTGCTAAACCCTGTGGTATCTGTAAGCTTTAATCAGACATTATTTGGAAAAATACACTTTACAGCATTATTACAAATTTCTCACTTTCAACATAAATTCTTTTGTAAAATGGTATTCTTATTTTAAATAAAAAGTTAAAAAATACATAATCTCCTTCCTTTCTTTAAAAATGCCAACCTGCCAATTACATAAGTAATTATAGCTGCATTCACTATTTGTAGGCAACATCCTCCTTCATACCTGTATTTCTTTTTTATTTCCTCAACAGCTCTGGGGATATAATTCTAAGACTGAAATTTAAAACCTTTGTCAATTATTAGCTTAAATATTAATCTGAGTTAAAAATTAGACATTTTTATTTCAAATACTGAGCAACAAAAATGACTTCAACCATATACATATTTAATCATACAGAATTTAGTATTCCAAGTAATTTGGGAGTTTGCATAATTTCCATATTTTTTTTTTTAGCATAGCAGGTCTTCAAAACTACACGGTTGAAAACAACTTCCCCTTAGTCACCTAGTGTTAACAATCAGGTCTGATCAAGATTTGAACCACATGACCCTCCTTCTATTAAATTACCCACGAGTAACAACTGAGTCCCACCACTCAAACCAAGTGGCTTCTACAACTGGCAGCAAGTCAAGGGGAGAAACAGATAGATCGACCTGATAATCTGAAGACATCTGGGCTCTCTGCTTGCTTTTGCTAACATGTTTTAATTTTTTAGCCTGCTCAGCCAACTTGCATCTGCCTTAGTGTCACAATCTGCTTTAAGTCTTAGCTAAAGAAATACCGTATACATTCTTTTGCAGTTGATAACTGACACTTGCCTTTTGCTTTTTTTGGTAAACATTCCTCCAAAGTTCTCCCATATATAACAGATCTGATTAAAACCATATATAAATAGCAATTGGTCATTTTCTAATTGTAAAGAAGTCCAGTAAGTATTTGCTCCCTCTTAACATGAGCCAACCATATACACATGTTTCAGTCTACTATTGATGTTATTAATTCAGGAATTACTAACACTATACAAATACAGGACAACATCTAGATTTTCAGGGCTGAACGAAGTTCATAAGCAAGATGACAATGTGGAGACGACATACACACTTGATCCTATTGTCATTATCACTTGGAGCCAAGTTCATAGAGTCTGAAAGTTTGCTTTCTGAAAGCAAATCTGTCCTCTCCAGTCTCATGGTTTTCCTTTCCCTCTATTAAGGCATACTGATTTACACTGTATTTCAGTTTTGAAATCCACAACAGACCAACTTCACATGTTTATTAATTTATTTATACTGTGTTAAGATTAATTCCATTATGACCAATACTGTCATATCACTTAATTACATCGACGTGTATTGAATTACTTATAATAAACTAGACATATTTAAATAAATTCGAGTTAAGAATTTAAATAAATGAGAGCCAGCTGGCACAATGACAGAAAGAAACTGTACTGGAGCAGCAAAGGCACGTTCTGTTCTCCGGGTTAAAATGTTTTAGCTTGACTGACAGAACTTGGAGGAATTCCTTCTGTGGTCAGGATATTTCCTCTTTTGCATCAGATGAAAGAAATTTGGCATGAAAGTTGGTGGTGATAAGAAGGCAAACAAGACCAGCAGAAAAGTGAGAAGCTGTACTTTTTTCAATAGTTACTTAAAATGACACTGCAGTCCTTGACAACCATCTTCAATGTTCATTTATTGAGAAAATACTATGAAACCAGCACCTGATATGAAAGTATCACCTTATCAAATGGTTTTTTTTTTTTTTTTTTTTGCGGTACGCGGGCCTCTCACTGTTGTGGCCTCTCCCGTTGCGGAGCACAGGCTCCGGACGCGCAGGCTCAGCGGCCATGGCTCACGGGCCCAGCCGCTCCGCGGCATGTGGGATCCTCCCGGACCGGGGCACGAACCCGCGTCCCCTGCATCGGCGGGCGGACTCTCAACCACTGCGCCACCAGGGAAGCCCCAAATGGTTCTTCTCTTGCTGCCTTTGCCTTGGCAGCTTGAGAATAACTATGAGGACCAAGAACAAATAAACACTTCATATTCTAAATAAGATGGGGTCAGATTCCCTGTCAGGGAGCCTCGCCACCCCCTCCAGCCTCCTCTCCCCAATATACTTTCTAATCTATATAAGACGATTTGAGAGTCGTGAAGGAGAGAGTATTCCTGACAGGGAACACAGAGGTCTTGTTCTGTGTTCCCCACCAAATAGCCAAGTTAAATAAAAGAGACTCCAAAGGAAACTCTCAAAGCAGCTGCCTATGGGGACACTGCCATGTCACGGCCAGTTGCTGTCCTTACTGTCATAGGAGTGAAGCAGAACTTGTCATTGAGCTCTATACACACCTCTGTGGCTTAGGGATACACAGGGGGAGAGAGAGAGAGATGCCTGCTCCTCGGCTGAAGGTCTCTGGAGACAGGAGGCCTGCTGGGGCAGTCTACGCTAGGGGTGAGAGAACCTAAGAAGTGAAGAAGAAGGGACCCCGCTGGTTCTTCTTGTCTCCCTGAGGATGCTGAAGACCTCAGTGGCTAACTGGGCTTCATGTGGAGGAACATGGAGTTGAAGATGGAAAAAGCATGGGGTGGTCCACATAGTGGTCCTCATGAGGGGCACAAACTGTGTATAGAAGGTACCAGAAGTAACAGCATGCAGTGTTTTAAGCATTTTGAAATCAAACATATCTGGATTCAAGCCTCAGTTCTGACAGTATTTCGGAGACCTTCATCAATTCACTTAAGGTCTCTGAGCCTGTTTCCTCCTCTGTAAAATGAGAATAATGAACTCTACCTCACGGGGCTTTTGTGAAGGACAAATTGGGTAATGCTTTTAGAAATGATTTTAAAGGATTTCACTAAGTAAACACTGTTATTATAACTTAACCCATACGTTACAGCCACCTTCACACTCTGCCCATATCATCTTACCATATTACACACATCCTTAGGTCAGCTAGAGTCATACACAACTTTATGCCTTGCGTATTTCCTAGAGGTGCAGTAGTTCTGCAGATTCTAAGCATGACTTTCAATGACCCTTGTCTTTGTACAATCCTATTCCCTTTGAGTGTGGGTGGAACCTTTGAACATGTTGATATATCACATCTATGATATATATACACATGCAAAAAGGTTTTAGCTGGGTGGGCCCAATCTAAGCCTTTAAAAGTAAGGCTTTTTTTCGGATGTAAAAACAGAAGTAAAAGTCAGAAAGATGCAAGCATGAAAAGGTCTCAGCACACCTTTGCTGCTTTGGAAATGGAGGGGGCCCCCGTGAGAAGGAATGTGGATGACCTCTAGAAGGAAAGAGCATCCCCCTGCTGACAACCAATAAGGAAACAGGAACTTCAGAACTACAGATTCAAGGAACTCTATTCTACCAACAACCTGAAAGAATTTGGAAAAGTATTTTTCCCCCAGAGCCTCTAGGTAAGAGCCCAGCCTAGCTGATGGTTTGAGTTCAGCCTTGTGAGGCCCTGAGCAGAGAACCCAGGTAAGCCTGCCTGGACTTCTAAGTCACACAACTGTGAAATAATAAAGAGGTATCATTTTAAGCCACTAAATTTGCAGTAATCAACTATGTAGCAATAGAAGAAGCACACAGATTTTGGTACCAGAATTGGGGTGCTACTAACAAATACCTAAAATATAGGGGTGGCTTTGGAATCAGGCAGGAGGAGAAGTCAGAGAGATGCAAAGCATGAGGAAAATGCGGCATGCATTGAAGACAGGGTGCCAACTGCAAGGATGGCAAAGCTGCCCCTAGGAGCTAAGAATGACCCCCTAGCTGATGACCAGTAAGGAAATTTGGACCTTAGTCCTGCAGCCACAAGGAACTGAATTCTGCTAACTATCAGAAGGAACTTGGAAGCAGTTTCATCCCCAGAATCTCCAGGTAAGAGCCCAGTCCAGTTGACACCTTAATTTTAGCCTTATGATATGCTAAGCAGAGAAGCAAGACTTCTGACCTACAGAAAAGTGAACTAATAAATGGATGTTATTTTAGGCTGCAACTTTGTGGTAACCCATTATGTCGCAGCAATAGAAAACTAATACAGAGCTACAACTTGTTTATTGCATAAATGCTATTTATTAAATGATAGCTATTTATTGAATGCCCATGAAGCAACTGATACATAATATCAGGAAACATTTCAGGTGCAGTCTGGGCTGAAATTTCTCCTCAAGAATTTTGAATCCTAGATTGTTAGAATCTAAAAACAAAATTATTTTCGGAGGCTAACTACAACTAGGATGACATGTCTAAGCATTCCTGGTGATGTAGAAAATATTTGTTGGTGGCAGTACAGTGAGGTTTTGTAAAAGCTACAGTCAAATTGAAATAGGAGGGAAGAGGGCAGGGCACAACCTTTAAAAGAATGACATAGCCCAAGGACAGGACATGAACTGATTAGAGCCAAATAGGTCCAAGATGGTGAACAAGTTGACTTCCACTAGACCTTGAGCCTCAGTATACATTCATTGTAACACATCAGCAAGCTAAATGACATACCCTCCAGCGCCATGACAGTTCTGAGGCTGACCATCAAAGATCAAAAAGTGGGTGGTGGCCCAATTCCTGGAAATCTCAACACTGAGTACTAATGACTACAGTATAAGAACACTGATGATGAACTAAAACAAAACTGCATCATCCCCTGCCTCTCCCCACCATGTATTATAATATTATTGTCTGACAAAAAGAGCATCCCTCTTATTTTAGTATATCTCTAGGGAAAACGATCAAAGAACACTTTCTCAGGGACTTAATTATCCTTTCTTGGAGGAAATCATCTCTTTCAGCATGAAGGAGAAAAGTAAAGGCCATTTCATCTTGTTCTGCTTCCATCCATGCCTGTTAATTTTACAACACGTTTTGATATTAGAATATTTTTTTAAATACAGCTACTGCACTGACATCTGGTACTACTGGCAACCAGCACTAGATTAATAACCAATGGGAACTGAAAAATGCCTTTTCCTAGGAAGGAATGGGGATAAAAATGATCTTCTGATTGTCACTTTTCACTAACTCATAAAGAAAAAAGAAAGTATTGTCAAAGAACTAATTTATAAATCATTGGATTTATAATGCTTATCTATTAAAGTTTTCTTAGAATAATGGTTCTCAAACTTGACTACATACTGGAATTAACTAGCGATTTTTAACAAATTCTGATGCCTGGGTTTCACTCCTTCAAAGATTGAGTTAGCTGGTCTGGAGTGCAGTTTGGGCACTATGATTTTATAAAAACTCCCCAGGTGATACTAATATATGGCCAAGTGGGTTACATTTATTTACTGACTAGTCTTGGCACATCTGCCTCTGGGCCATGGCCAGGATTATACACCTGATCCACTCTCAGGGAAAGACAAGTATGAATCCAGTTTATCTTCTCCACTGGAGGACTGTATTCTAGACATCTCTCAAATACCAAAATCCATGAGTAATTGCTCTGAAGAGAATATGCCAGAGAACACTGCTTTTATCTTAGTGTTTTTGTTTTTCCAAAGGTTTTTTCAATTCTTCTGATTGTATTGGGGCAATGTCTTGAGTGCAAATTGAATCTTCCTTTTAGAAAGAAGGATGTGTCTCTGCCTCGAGACCATGTACAGTCTAGTGATGGCAGGCAGTGGCCCAGGGATGCTCATGATGTGTTGAGAGGGACAAGGACAACATTAAAACCATGCATCACAAATCCTGAAAACTGGGAAATTAATAATTATAGCTTTAAAACCAACCTCAATTGGCACAGTAGCAAATCTTAGCAATCAATTATCTACCTTCTACACTATTTATGGGGAATTAAAACCCCCAGGCTGGGAATATACCCAACTAAAGGTAGCTTTACACTTTATCTTGCCTGAAAATTAGATAGCAACACAATTTGGCCTTAAAAAAAAAACAATTAGGGTACATTTAAGCTTGCATCGATGTAGAGGAGTAGAAACTTGAGTGGGAGAAGCTATTAGAAAGTGCATTTATTGGGGAGGAGATAGAATTAATGGAACTTTGATTTTTTTTTTCCATCTTACATTGTCTTTTGTCTTCATCCTCATGCACATATTGATGGTGAATCAACTGGAACATTTTTATGATTGCCAGAGTTTTCTGACCCTGGGCCCTAAATTAGATTGCTTGCTGGAAGGTTTACCGATGTATAGTAGAAATTGGAAGGCTAGAGGCCAAACTTACACTTTACAAAGTGCCTCTGGATTGAGTGGTTGACAAGACCTGAAATTATGTGAATGCAGCCCCAGAAGGTGCTTCTTCAGCAGCTGGATTCATCCAAGACTCTTGCCCTGTAATTTAAGGCACCTGGTGGTGATTTTCTTCCCTTTCCACAACTTCATCTCATTGGTGACTGATGATTAAAATGAATTTTGTGCCCTTTCCTTTCCACCTCAACGTAAAAAGTTCATGACCTTAAGGCATCCAGATAAGAGCAGACAGAAATACTGTTTGCCAGAGGTACCTTCAAACAGAAAAAGAATTTTCACACGGAGAATGTTCATTAGAGGCAGAAGCAAACATACCACTATAATATAATACTAGTTTATATTTGTTGATCAAGTTCTCTAAGCTGTGTACCTATCATACATTAACTCATTTAATTAACCATTCTGTGGGGTTGATACTATTATTATTTTAATTTGACAAATTAGGAAACTGAGACACACATAAAATGTAAGTACCTTGCTGAAAGTCACACAGATAGCAGTAAAAGAGTCAGGATTCAAGAAACAATGCAATTTGGCTCCAAGGAGCCCACTCTCTTAATCACTGTACTATATTTTAGTTGTGACAAGGGGCTCATGAAATCAAGAAAGGGGCACATTGCTCCACACTGGGAAATGGGAATTTCAGGGAAGCTTCCTAGTTTTTCTTTAAATAAATTTATTTATTTTTGGCTGCATTGGGTCTTCGCTGCTGCCCGCGGGCTTTCTCTAGTTGCGGCGAGCGGGTGCTACTCTTCGTTGTGGTGTGCGGGCTTCTCATTGTGGTGGCTTCTCTTGTTGCGGAGCACGGGCTCTGGGCGCACGGGCTTCAGTAGTTGTGGCACGTGGGCTCAGTAGTTGTGGCTCGCGGGCTCTAGAGCACAGGCTCAGTAGCTGTGGTGCATGGACTTAGTTGCTCCGCGGCATGTGGGATCTTCCCGGACCAGGTCTCGAACCCGTGTCCCCTGCATTGGCAGGCGGATTCTTAACCACTGTGCCACCAGAGAAGTCCCCCAGGGAAGCTTCTTGAGGGGGTTTGTATCTGAGCTAAGCAAAAAAATGTTAAATAGAAATTACATGGATGAAGTATATGAAGAAAGAGAATGAAATTCATAGCAGAGGGGACAGCGTAAGTAAAATCAAAGAGGTAAAAAAAAAAAAACCCTCATATTGTGTGTTGAACAGTTTGATAACGGGCTGGGAGATAGGATCTAAACTAGGGAAATGGTGTTGGAGAGGTAAAGAAGGAGTGGATCATGATAGTCTTAGGATCAGACCAAGTACTTGGACTTTATCCTGCAATAAAGAAGCCCAAGTGTTTTTAACTTGACCCATAGAAAGAAACACATTTTACTTGATAATCTAGTACATTTATATGTATATGTTTATATACATGCACATTCTTCACATGTATATATATTATACATATATATACACACTAAACATTTGTATGTATATGAATGATATTAAAATTGGAAAAAAGTTTCAAGAAAAAATAACCTTACTATGTACTCATATTTTTCTATTCTATTTTATATTTATTGTAGTCTACTTCATTTGTGTGTTTGTTTAGGAAACTAGTAGGACCCTCTAAATACATGTTTAATGGGATACAACCCACAGCTTGAAAAAAAACTGTTATTATATTATAATATAAATACATTATATATTTATAGGTATTATATATTATAGGTATTATAAGTATATGGAAACATGGTGAACAGCAAAGGTTTCTGATCATGGTAGAGAGAGGTTAAATTATCACTCAGCTGGGTCACTTTGATACCATTCATTAGGTGTTTGAGGGTGATTCTGAAAAACAGACTGGAAGCAAGGAGATAATTTTCCAAGATCAGGCAAAAAAGAACAGGAAATGCAAAACTCAAGTCTAGCTAGAGAGCAGGAAGAATAAAGTCAATAATTTAGAGTCTCCAATAACAGATGATTCCATATTGAAAGTATGATCAAAGGAATAGTCATAGCATCCTCATTCTTGGGTTTACTGGTTATCTTGGTAGGTTATCTTGGTAGGGTTTCTGACACACCCACCTGAGAGACAGGAAATAAATAAGTGATATCCCCTTCTGACTCTAGATTTATCTTTCTGGGCTCTGACTGCCTGAAAACCCATTTTGCTTGTCTGAGAATAAAACCTTAAATGTACACAGGGTTGTTCTGCAGAGGAGCCTGCAGAAAGTTATTAAAAGCAGATGAATAGGCATGGCGTTCTCCGCTCAATCCACTCTCATACAAATGTCTATGCAACTACCAGAAAAGAGCTTAGTATTTCTTTCTCAATACTACAGGATGAGATTGCTCCCACAAGACTGAAAGAATTTTTCTTGAGCTTATTATAGACGAGGCAATAATGCCTTGTGAAATATTTTAAACTTATTAAAAATAATTATTAGTAATAGTTTGGTGATATTGGGTTATTGTAATTCCCTAATTTTAAAATATGCAAATATATTTTGACTCTCACTGTTCTCCTAGTCTAATTTTTAGTACTGATTTTAAGTAGAAAATAAAAGCAAAAACAAAGGAAGTTACATGCAAACAAATGAGTGAGCCCAACAAAGATACAGAGAGGTTCTTGAAGGACTCCCCAACCTGATTTTCTTCTTAGAATCTGGGACTGGGCAAAAGTCCTAAAGTCAGTGTGTGAAAGATGGAGATGAACCAGTTTCTAGAACAGAGATATTTACCCCTTTGCCCTATCTGGCCTGATCCACCTCCAAAACCAAAAACACAGACATACAAACAAACAAGAAAACAAAACTAAAGTAGAAACATAGCCACTAAAAGTGTCAATTCTGGACTGGGTTGCCTGTGGACATCTGGCTCTCAGAAAACCCCATTTCCCCATAACTCATTCATTTTAGCCTTCAATTCTTTTTTTTTTTTTTTTTTTTATGTTGGGGGTAGGAGTTTATTAATTTATTTTTGGTGTGTTGGGTCTTTATTTCTGTGAGAGGGCATTCTCTAGTTGTGGCAAGCGGGGGTCACTCTTCATCGTGGCACATGGGCCTCTCACTATCGCGGCCTCTCTTGTTGCAGAGCACAGGCTCCAGACGCGCAGGCTCAGTAGTTGTGGCTCACGGGCCCAGTTGCTCCGCGGCATGTGGGATCTTCCCAGAACAGGGCTCGAATCCGTGTCCCCTGCATTGGCAGGCAGACTCTGAACCACTGCACCACCAGGGAAGCCCCTAGCCTTCAATTCTAAAGGAATTATTTACCTTCTTCACAGACAGGGTTTGCATAAACACACACATAACAATCTACAATTCCACATTACCCTACAGTCATCTCCTTGTCAGTAGAATTTTATTTCCTAGTCCATGAGCGAACCAATCAAGACAGACACTTGGGAATGTACCTGTGCTACCTGGATCATCACTACCTCAGAATATTGATTCTGAATTCAGAATTCAGCAGCAACAACTCATAAGGGAACATATCAAACCCATCTCAGACAAGATGGAGTATAAACAAATAAATACAAATAAACACAATGGGCAAGTCACTAAGAAACTTTCATTAAGCCTGATAATGGAAAGATTTCATTCCAATTAACTGTCATTGCTTTTAGTTCAAAATATACTAGGCCTTTTCCATGGTAATGCCTAGCTAGAATGAGGAAAGTGTAGCTTTTCAGTCAATCAGCCAAAAAATGAGGACATAATTGTATCTAAGATTCCTACCAGGCTGTTGCAGATTGACTACAGTAGCCAAAACTGACTTTAGAATAAGGCAATGACCTTGAGCCCACAAAGACCCAGTTTAAAATCCTGAACCAATGACATAATGAGTATTTTTGTGATAATCATTTGGCATGCAAATTATTGGAAAGTCATTAGGACGTAGTGCATACCTACATGCATAACGAGTCCATTTTTATGTTAGGATACTCCAAAGGACTTCCCTGCTGTGTGTTTTATACTGCTGCTGCTTTATGTTTTATGTGTCTGCATTAATATTTTAATTTTCATATACACATCCTTAGGCCATTTTATGAAGGGCATGACTTTTTAAATTTGGTTGATATATTAATGTAAAATAAGGTCATTTAGCAGGTTGTCCTAAATCAATTCCCTGTGTTCCCTCTGCACACTCAAACCTTCCAATATGGTTTATTTATTATGGGCAATGAAGAAGTTAGATCTGAGCTCTAAACTCTGACCATCTGTCAGATTAACGTGCATATGCACTGACTGTCTTTCTTCAGGTGATGGATACTACCACAAGTCCTCCCTAAAAGAATATATCAATCCTCTTACCCGTGAAAATAAACAAAAACCACAATTGATTTATATCAACAATTCATACATAAGATAGACTTTTGCCCTAAATTGGCCATTGTGATTAGAATATGACTTTGTTGCCTCAGAAAACCTGTTTAGTATTATACAAGTAGAAGGAATATGACAAGGTGTTAAAAAAATTTTTTTAAAGAGGCAACATAATGTAGCGATTAGGAATAAAGGTTCTAGAACCAGATAGCCTCTATCAGAACCCAGTTCAACCATTAACTACTATGTGAGTCTGGTCTAGTTATTTCCCTCTTTGAGCCCCAGTTTCCTCAATTTAAAATAAGAACAGGGCTTCCCTGGTGGCGCAGTGGTTGAGAGTCCGCCTGCCGATGCAGGGGACACGGGTTCGTGCCCTGGTCTGGGAGGATCCCACATGCCGCGGAGTGGCTGGGCCCCTGAGCCATGGCCGCTGAGCCTGTGCATCCGGAGCCTGTGCTCCGCAACGGGAGAGGCCACAACAGTGAGAGGCCCGCGTGCCACAAAAATAAATAAATAAATAAATAAAATAAGAACAATAATAAGGAGTACTTACACAAGATCTATTGCAAAGGATAAAAGATCCATGTAAAGCACTGGCATCTTATTCAACATGTTTATTATTATTATTATTACTACAGAGATGACTTCAGAATTGTTATTAAAAACCAAGTAAGGATGTGGGTGGCATGCTGTATTTTAAATTCTGATTCACCTGCCACTATACATATGACATTCATATCTTATTGTCATCACAGAGCACAGTGCTTAAGAAAGAGGATCCAGCTTTAAATCCTAACTCTATGACTTATTATCTGTGTTTCATTCATTATCATCTTAACATCTCTATAAAATGGATAAGAACAGTTTTACCTCCATTATAGCGTTGTTGGGAGGGTTAAATAAGTTAATATGTGTCAAACTCTTAGGAAAAAAAAAAGCCTCTGGTACTTTTAAGCACATGACAAATATTTGCTGTTCTGATTACCCAGTTTAACTCTGAAGAGAAAATGCCCATATATTTAAAAATCCAGAAGAAAAACAGAATTTAGTAGTCATTAAAATAATAATCATTTAAAAATCATAATAATAACCATTAAACTAATAATGCTATAGTTAGCTCAGATGTAACATGCTATCATTCGCCTGTTTTTTCACATATACTATCCATCATGGACTTCTCAACAAGCCTGTGATGTAGGGAGGCTATGGATTATTATCCTCAGATTATACTTCATGAAATTGAAGCTCAAAGATCAGTGACTCACTGAGCTACATAACAATGAATGACAGAGCCCAGGGCTAACATCTCGGGGTGGGCCTCCTGCTCCAGTGTCTGTTCTACTACACTGCTTCTCAGCAGCCAAAACCCAAAATCCACAGCAAGGCTGTCCATCACCCATCCTGATACAGAACCCTCCTGAAACAAGACACCATGATCCTCCAAATCAAAAGCACAAGGCTTCCTGACTCAATAATTCTACAGAAATTATAGGTAACAACCATTAAATCTCTACAAACCATAAGGTCATTACTACAGAGATGCACTCTAGAACTACCAGTGCTGGTAGATTACATTTGCGTGAAGAAGAGATTTGGTTTTCATTTGCTTGTGACACTTCATATTCCCTTTGTCTCTCAAGTACACTAGTGATTATTTGCAGCTGGATAGGACACTGCAGGAACAGGTTACTTTTTTGGGGGGCGGGGGTGGGGGCGTACTGCACGGCTTGCAGGATCTTAGTTCCCCTCGACCAGGGATTGAACCTGGGCCCTTGACAGCGAAAGCCCAGAGGCCTAACCATTGGACTGTCAGGGAATTCCCATGAACAGGTTACTTTTGAAAATATCCTTTTGATTTCAAATTTTTCAGCCTCTTCCATGGAAAAGTACATATTTTCATTTTGTTTTTAATTGCCCCATAGCTTAGATAATTGAGTATATTCCTAATTACACACCACAGTAAGGTATAGTTAGTATACCTCTAGTGCTCCTAGCTTTGCAAATAACAGGTGGAATCTGTTTAACAGCAGAAAACCATCAACCCATGGAAATTCTCCTCTATGCTTTCGATAAAATTCACGGCCATAAGAAGGATGCATTATGCAAATATCCAAGCATTAGGACTTTGCCACTTTTAGTTTGTTTCAGTTAGTCATTATAGATGAAAGAATATATGTGGATACACACCCATGCCAAAAATACATATATAAAAATATGTCTTCATTGATAACAAGATAAATGGCTTAATTTCACATATTTGAGAACAAGACCATTTAGCACTCAACTCAGAATTTACACAGTACTAAGGAGAGAGGAAAAGAAAAAAACTGAAGTCAGTAAACACACAAATCTTTCCATTGACAAGGTGTCCTTTCTCAGCTTCCCTTCACTTTACCTCTGATTTTCTTCTCAAATTATGAGCTTCAGACAATTCTGCACATTATTTCCTCCTGGAGAGAGGTCATCCTCATGTCTTTTGGGGAAGAAGCTGCTCATGAATACTCTTAGGCAGGGAGTCAGTCAATAAGCATTTACTGAATCCCTGGTCCACTAAGCACTGTACTAGGTACTTAGAACTGAGTCTTTCCTCAGGGGAAACAAGGAGGGGAAAGCTGTAACTTTTAGCATCATTACTGGTATGAATGCTATGGGTTGACTTGTCCCTCCCCCCAAATTCATATGTTGAATCCCTAACCTCCAACGTGATGGTATTTGGAGATGGGGACATTTGGGGGATAATTAGGTTTCAATGAGGTCAGGAGGGTGGGGCTGAGGCAGGAGATAGATGGGCTCCAGGTTAGAAGTTTACAGCCAGCCTCCTGTTTACACTTCCAGATAGAAATAACAACAGGAATGGGGTAAATTGCTGGACTTTGCCTCTGGTGGACACTTTAAGATAACAGTAATGGCAGGGGCAGAGAGGAGCTGAGTCCTGTCCAGATAAGAGATAAAGAGACCACATATTTCTCATTCTCAAGGTCAAAGAGACCTTCCCGACTACACATGTGGAGAAAGGCTCCTCAGGGATCAAAAAGGGAGGGGCTGCCACCCCATAGTAGATGATGTCAACCTACCCATAGCCCTCTTCACTAGAATCCATCTTGGCTGAGAGATGCACCTGCACACATGGGAGGACCTTGAGATAAACCAAATATAGACTCGGAACCAGGCAAAGCAAGATGATTGATCAAAGGAAACATGGAAGAAACACCCCCATATAAGTGACTCAAACTACCACAAAGGTGCTACAGTCCGCCCATGTGTGTCTATTCACACATACTCTTTTTCCTCCTAATAAACACTATACTTGTTTCACTACTTTCCGTCTCTTTGTGGAAATTCACTTCTACAGTACAAAGCCGACTGGCCAGGGCCTTGTCACTGGCCACTGGTCATCTAGTGGCTAGGATTCAGCTCTCTCACTGCTGCGGCCTGACTTCAATCTCTGGCCAGGGAACTGAAATTTACTTCAAGCTGCCGCAGGTCGAGACCACCTGAGATCAGGGCTTTCATGCTGGAATTAGTGTCCTTATAAGAAAAGACCAGAGAGCTTGACACTCACATGCTCCCACTCTGTCTCTCAGTCTCTCTCTCTCTCTCTCTCTCTCTCTCTCTCTCTCTCTCTCTCTCTCTCTTTCCCTGCCATGTGAGGAATGAGTAAGAAGGTGGTCACCTATAAGTCAGGAAAAGAGCTCTCACCAGAAACTGACCATACAAACACCTTGATCTTGGACTTGTAGCTTCAAGAACTGTGAGAAAATAACAATTGTTTAAGCCACCTAGTCTATGGTATTTTCTTATAGAAGCCAGAACTAAGATAATCACTGACCTCCTCAGGCCATGAATAAAAGGTAAAAAGGTTTTCTTCTTCCACCTCATAAGTTGTTAAAACAAACAAACAAAACCTTTGATATATCTTCTTGGGCCAAATGCATTGTGGTGACATATATGTTTTGGCTCTGGACCAAATTTACAGACCAAATGCTTCTGTGGTCAAGAAAATTCAAAAATTTACAAGTGTACCACCTATTAGGCAAATTAGAAAGATTTCCAACAGTTCCATATTTTGGATCAGAGCTTCTCAACCTCTTCACTACTGACATTTTGATACAGATAATTCTCTGGTGTGGGGGCTGTCGTATGAATTTTAGGTTGTTAAGCAGCATGCCTGGCCTCTATGCTTGATGTGCCAGCAGCATCCCCCAACCCAACTGTGACAACCAAAAATATTTCCAGACATTGGCGAACATCCCCTGGGGGCAAAATCATCTCCATCAAAAACCCCTATCTAGATCAAAACTTAACTGAACACATGTAATTATGTTATAGAGATATCCTGTAATGATAGCATATAATGGCCTGGAAATATAATGACCTTAAACATAAGATAATAAGAATCTCTCTCTCTCCACCTCTCTCTCTCTCTTTCTCTCTCTCTCTCTCTCCACCTCTCTTTCTCTCTCTCTCACATACCCACACCTCCACAAACACACACAACAGCATTAAATAAATGCCTGTTGGAAAAAAGGAAGGAAGGAAATGAGGCAGCATGGAGCAGAGAAACAGGGTACAAGCCTCAAGAGAAAGTCTTCATTGATTTCAGTTCTGAGCCTACCTTGAATTTTAGAAAAGGCTCATCTCTCCACGGCTCACCTTTTACATATGTAAAACTGGGGGCTTGGCTAGAAGATACATATAGTCCCCTCAATTTAAACAATCTCTGATCCCTAATGTATTTCAGATGAGGGGAAGAGAAGGAACATTTTGAGTTTAAAGTTCTGAGAAAAATTAAGTGAGCTAAGTTACATTCTAATATCAACTATATGAGCTTCAATTCTAAGAACAACTTGGCCAGCTATCCTGAGTATCTTTGATGATGCCAGGAACAGATTGGCTGGATGGCACTGAATGAAAAAACCTCTTCAACACAGCCTGCTCAATCTGGCCTATCCGATGTTCCGCCTAGGATAACTTTAAATTTGGGTAGGCTTAGAATTTTTCCTTGGTGTCTCACAGGCTGTAGGGAGGACAGTCCATGATAAATGCCATCTTCATTAAAAGTAAATTCTTGCCAATGATTTCATGCTACTTTTGTTCTACAATACTGCATATAATTTGAGACATGTTGCCCACAAAACAGAAGTTACACGAGGTTGGAAAGAACATTCTCCTCTCTTTTATGAACTTATATAACACTAAATAGGGATCGAAGGGAATACATCCAAAGTTTGCTATGGAATTTGGATTATAAATGTCCCACTGCAACAGTAAACCCTTTTGCTGGTTCACCGGCTAGAAGTGGGACAAAAGGAAAAAAAGCCATCTGTAGATTTCTATAAGGTAAAACATCTCATCATATCCTTGCTATAAAAAGTATGCCATAAAGTATTATTGCAAGATTCAGCAATGATTTACTTTGGAGGTCTTCCAAGAAAATGGCTTTAAGAACCATGTTAGCTTGTAGCTGCAGAAGACAGAGGTAACATCAGTAGCTGAGATCAGGCAGTGGTTCTTGGAATTATGGAAGATCCAAGGAGGACGCCATGTATAAATTTCTCCCTGATTTCATTTCAGAGAATGTGCTCTTTGTAGAGAAATAAGGAAGAATATTTGAGAACATTTTATGTTCATAATGAAAACAAAGAAAATACTGAAGACTGTATTCCCAGGCCTCGCAGTTCAAAGGAACCAACCTCATTGTCAGCCTAGCCAGAAAAGTCATTCAGGATGACCACTGGAGAACCAGTGGCTTTAGGAATTAATAGGAAATACCTTAGAAAATATTTCAGTAATATCGAAATGCATTATTCACAAAAAGGTGGAACCATTCTCTAACTCAACACATCTCCCAGGGAGAAGGCAGTAGATGTGAGTAGGTAAAGATTCCTAACCTGCCTAGCCACATCAGCGCATTAGCCACAGAGAAAGAAGATAAATAAATTCTGGGACCACCTGAAGTGATTTGTTGATCAACTGTGTACATAATTACTGCTTTTGTTTCATTAATTTTAGTTAGCTGTTATCCTTTTGTCCTTATGCCCTGAGGTGAGTTTTTCATCAAAAATGGGGGATGATTTTATGAATGTTATATGCAAACAAGCAAATTAGACTCACTGAACTTGGGAGATCATTTCTTCCCCTTCCCTCCTCTAGGGTTAGCTGCTATTTTCTGAATGTGATATTGATTCTATGGTAACACACACAAAGGTATTAATCAGGAGAACAGGAGCTTTTGTGAATTCAGTAAAGCTTATTACAGAGTACCTCATTATAACACATTACCAATCTATGACCCCAATAATAGCAGTCCCTTAACTATAGATTACATTTTTAAATGGTTGTCCCTTTTACATGCTGTATCTTGGAACACTCTTTACAGTTTCCACAAGAGCTCTTAAGGAAGAAAAGAATGGATAATGAAAAATAAAAAGCAGCTCCTGCTTAAGGGCACTTAACCTAGAGGTAGACATCCAGGCAGACCCAAGCAACCTATGGCTCCCCCGTCCCCTTTCTTACACTACCTACAGATGATCATTTTGCTTTTCAACACCATGTTTCTAAAATTCAGTACTGTATCCCATTATTTGTGCATAATCAACAGTTTTTGTTATTTTCATTTTCAAGCAATTATTATCAAAGTTCAATTTTTATATGATAATAGCCAAATCTGGTGAGAGCCTTCGAAGCAGATACCCACATCTTGCTGGGATTCCTACACATACATATACTCCTTTTAAAAAGTCTTGCAACTACCAGTAATCATTGACCCAGTCATTGTAATCATATGGAAGAATATGTCCTAGAGTAATTATCTGAAACAGAAAAATGTTTTCTACTCACAGATGTTCAAAATAGTATTATTTATAATATTTGTGTTTGTGTGTAAACCCATTAGGGGCTTTCTTTCATTCTTGTATATATTCCAAATTTTCTTTAAGGAGTATTTAGTATTTATAATTAAAATAATTTACTTTTGAAAGCATTCTCCTTAAACAGTGAAAAGAGCTCTAAAGTACTCAAAGAGCTGAGAAGAAACAAATTTCTTTTCCTTTCTACATGTATATGACATAAATGCATGATACTAATCACTAAAGGAAAGAAAGAAAAAACATGGAGCTAAGGGTTTTTTTTGAGGGGGGGTTGTTTTTTTTTTTTTTAAGCGCTCTGTATTGCAGTTGACTGACAAATCAAATTTTGAAACACTAGGCGTTCAGTTCCTCTGAGGCAAAGAAAAAATATTGCCTTGTTTATTGTTTTGTCCCTTACTCCTTGCCTGGAATACTACAGGTACTCAATAAACTCTTGCGAATATATGAACACAGTCTTTCCATTGGTTCAGAACCATGGAGAGCGAATCAGCTTTTTTTTTTTTTTTTTTTTTTTTTTTTTTTTTTTTTAATAGAACATGCATTCTCTTAAGAGGGAACAGATGTATAGTTGCCGAAGCTCATTCAGCTTCATATTGGTCTCATTAAACAGGCAAATAGTTACCTTCTCTAGGCCTCATTTGCCCCATTGGTAAAATAATTCAATGGCTTGCCTTTTCAGTAGCAGAAAGCTGGATCAGAGAAATACTGACCATCCATAAGTGAGGCCTAAACTCTTACCTTCTCACATGGATACATAAATATTTATTTCCTGGCATTACTCTGCTGATAAGTTTTACACCTTTGCTTATCTGAAGAACAAAAAATAGGAAAAATTGCTCAGTAAGGTAATTTCATCAATATATCTATTTCCCTATTGTCCTCAGCCCACAGTACTAGGAACAGCCACCCCATGAACTTGATGACTTCATTAGGTTATATTGGAAAATGAAAAAATAAATTGTTGTGAGAACTTCATTTTCAACTACAGGAAAAGTCAAGGACAGGTCTGATTTGGTAACCTCAGAGAAAGATAGTATCAAAAATTCTTCAAATTCTTCATAATCCTAGGAGTGTATTATTAATTTTCTAAATTTAAAAAGGCAAGTTTTAAAAAATAAAAATGGCAAGACTTTCATACCTTTTTGAGAGCTGCAAGGGAAAGGAAAAACAAAAAGAAAACATGCTTTCTCATTCCCAATTACTTTGAAATATTCTCCATGGATTACTATTTCCTAAAAATTAACAACCCCCCTCCCATTTTTTTTAAAGAGTTTTAAAAAACACATAGCTATTCTTTGACTAAAAAAAACTCACTCTTAGAGTTTAGCACAGGATCTAGAACATGGCAGACTCTCAACAAATGTTAGGTCATCTTTTTCTTCTCCCCCAGTCTTTCCTATTTCTATGAGCTTAGTTTTATTTTCTAAGACTTTTTCCTTGATCTTCTAGATTCAAAAAAGATATCATTGAATGGAAAAGAATGAAGTTTAAAATCCTAGATTAGTGTCTGTGAGTTTCAGTAAAGATGACTGGCTTCCACATTTTGTTACTTCTCATGTTCTGGCTCCATTTCCTTTCTCGTGGTTCTCCTGGAATTTGTCTTTTTCTCTCTCTCTTTCATAACCCATTGCTCTTTGTGTATTGGGATTCTCTCTTAAGTTTTACTCCCTATTTTCTGGAGCCATAAATCCCAATTCATCCAGGTAAATTTGCCCTTATATTGGTATCCACTGCTCTTGAATTTGTGTTGTTCCCGTTTTGAGTGGCTCCCATCCTTCTCAAAGTCTGCTCACCCCATTTTCTAGCTGACTGTTACCATCCTCCGTTCATTGTGGAAAGTCACAACCATGAATGTTATCACAGAGAGACCTCATAAAAATCTATATCTTTATTACATAGAAATCAGTCGGTATAAAAAGAAAGTTCTTCCAAGGAAGAAGTATAACATTCTACATTTCACAGTTATTGGTAGTAGATTGGTTTTGGGAGTAAATCCCAGGAGTAGTGCCGTCACATAATTCACTTTGGATTAAAATTCAGTAAAAGAAATCTATTAATTAGAACCCATGCAAGAGCCATTAGATGACCTTATTATAAGGCTGTTATGGCAAGGGGCATTAAAATGTGGTTCTAACAATGTATACATACCACAGAGAGAATGATACTCAGTCTAAATCTACAGATAAGTATAGGCTTTAAAGATTCAGATCACCAGCAACGTGCTGTGACTTATTTTTCAACCAACCCTAGAAGATATTTAGAAGTAAGGATTTCCTGAAATGTGACTTCAGATGTGAGCAGGGGGAAAAAGACAAGGGATAAAACTATCCACCATTTTTTTGTTAGAGCAACAATGAAAATTTGTCAGGAGCATCTACTCCTAAAATAACACAATAGAATAAAAATTGGCAACTGAGGCTTAGAAGTTAATTTCAAAGGTTTATTATACTAGAGGGTTCATATTTAGCAGCTGTCAATTTGCTACCAATAACCATAATAAAAATCAGCAAAACCTGAACTCTTTTCCTGCCAAAGAGACAGTCATTTGTGAGTGTTGGAGGTTTTTTGTGATGTTGTTTCTTGAAACAGTAGATGTCTATTTCATTGAAACAATGTCTTTATTGAAAAATTTCATTTGAGAAAAAAAGGACAGAAACTATTTTTCTACATTTTGAAAAAATTAGTATATGAAAAGGTGTGGGATTTTTTTGTTGTTCCAACATTTTTAGGCAGTGTTTTTCAACCTGAGGTAATTTTGAGCCCCAAGGGGATATTTGGTGATATCTAGAAACATTTTCGTCACACTAGGGGCTGCTATTGGCATCTAGTACATAAATACCAGAGATGCTGCTAAGCATCTTATAATATATAAGGCAACCCCATGACATTATTTGGCCGAACACGGCAACAGTGCCCAGGTTGAGAAACTTTTGTTTAAAGGAATTGGCTTGATGGATTTAGACTAAAGGTGGGTTTGCATTTACAAACTTTCCAAACCATGGTTTCCATCAGAAGTGTCATGGTGGAGAGCTGCTGTAGGCAGCCATTGTCTGTGCTTTAAGCAAGTGCTATTGGAACAACAGAGTGTAGCTCTTTAGATAAAAATTATAGCAAGTACATTCACACTGATGTAACTAAGTTTGTGTCAGCACTTATACTTGACATGTTTCTATGTACAACATTTTATAACTGGGTCATAAAAATGAATTCTTAACTAAAATGGTACAGGAAGCTTCTTTGGATAATAATTACCTTTTAAATGTACTTCAGCTAATATTCCACACAGGCTCTTTAATTCATCATCAAACAAATGTTAACAACTTGAATATAGTTTTACCCCAATCTTTATCTCATCAGTTTCTCAAATTAATTTCCAAAAAGCATATATAAAATATTATAATTAGATTACTCTTTTTTTTTTTTGCGGTACGCGGGCATCTCACTGTGGTGGCCTCTCCCGTTGCGGAGCACAGGCTCCGGACACACAGGCCCAGCGGCCATGGCTCACGGGCCCAGCTGCTCCGCGGCATGTGGGATCTTCCCAGACCGGGGCACAAACCCGTGTCCCCTGCATCGGCAGGCGGACTCTCAACCACTGTGCCACAAGGGAAGCCCAGATTACTCATTTTTAAAATAATAATTTTAAGGACTCTACATAAAAGAAACAGCTACTTTCAGGCAAAAAAAAAAAAAAAAAAAAAAAAAAAAAAAAGGACTAAGGATCATTGGGTCTACTCTCCATTAATCACTGACAAAAATATTTTATATCTAATACTGATTTACTTTAAAAAATGTCATCTAACACGTAAAAATATTTTCAGAGAAACTATTATTTACCCCATGAAAAATAAAAGAACAGAGAATAAAGCAGGGGCAAATGAAACATATATATGTATGTTTCTCTCTCTCTCTCTCCCCCGTCTCCACATATATATCCAATAAAATTGATCTTCAGCAAATAATATCACTAAGAAATTTAAGGGGGACCCACTCTACTATCAGCATGGTGACTTTCATTTAAATCAGAAAACATTTCAAAATTCAGGATCTTTAAAACTTTCTCCTTCCATTTGGATCCCCAGAACATTCAGTGTCTCTCTCTCCCTTCTTCCCTCTCTTCCTTCCTTCCTCCCTCTCTCCCTTCCTTCAATTTAACACTTATACAGCACTTAGAATATGCCTGATTTGTCTTAATTTTTTACAAGTATTATATTAACTCATTTTATTCTCCTAACAATCATGTATGTGTGTGTGTGAGTGTGTTGTGCGTGTATTTATATATATCTCCTACATTTTATAAACAACGGAACTAAGGCATACAGAGATCAAGTAATTAGCCAAGGTCTTGTACCTAGTAAGTGGCTGAGCCAGGACTTGTATCAAGGCAGGCTGGTCCTAAAAGCCATGCACTTTATCCCTTCGCAGGTTGCCTCTCCTCTTTATCACATGCTACTATTCCTCATGTTTATCTCAGGCCTGCCCAGATAGTGTGGCCCTGGAGGAGAATGAATGTTGTGAAAGGTTTCAGGTCAAGTCAAAAGGAAATCTGTCAGAGGAGGGTGGCCTTATCAGCTGGTCCATCCATGGAGTTGCTTTGAAATCTCAGAAATCTCTTAGAAATACATGTTGAAAAATGGTAAGATATAAATTAAAAGCATCTGTTCTCTTACTGTCATCTGTTTATGGCATATATTTTATGTCACTAACAACTCATTTCTCCATAAGGAGAGCCAGAATAGAATGGTATTTAAGGGCATGGACTCTGGAGCTCTACCTCCTCAGTTTAGTTCCTAGAATTGCTATAATTATGTTTCTATTGCATTTCTTGAATGTTGGGCAGAGACAATGCTATGTTTTTTTCTTCATGGGAACACTGTCAGATCACATTTCCCTGTCTCTTTGTATGTAAGTGGGGCCATATCGCTAGTTCTCTCCAATAATATGAGTGGAAATAATGTGTGACAATTCTAGCCCAAGATGCCTAAGAGCAAGTGTGCCTTGTCTGAGTTCTCTTTCTTGCCTTATCTAACATCTGGATGCAGAAGATCTGGATGCAGTGGAGGATTCAGAGGCGTTAAAGGATAGTGGAGCCACAACATGGAAGAAGCCTGGCTCCTTTAATTACTACATAGAGTAAAGCATCCACCCCTGACATTGAACTACGGTTAATTATGATGTGAGTCAAAAATAAATCTTTTTTACGTAGAGCCACTGAAATTTTGAGTTGTTTCTTACAACAGCTAGCTTTTATTATGCTGACTAACATGAATTTATATCATGTGACCAAAATGATCACTCAAACTCCAAATTACTTTGACTTGGAATTGCTTTACTCAATCTGTGTTCCTTTCCAGAAGAGCTCTGACAAAGTCCCATTACCTACTTTTCTGCCATTAATTGTCCTGTCCTACCATCCAATCACTTCAGCACTTCTGTATAGATTCAAATTTCAAATGTTAAAATAACTTAGTATAGACACATATATTTACAGCAGTTAAATGCTGATTTGTAAACCTAAGGAATACCAGTACAATTGATGGAAATACCTATTATCTAAGTAAAATATATTGAAACTCTCTGCTATAAAATCTGACTTTTTCACTGTTTGATTGTGCTACCTGAATGAACAAAACAAAATATATGGCTCATGTGGTCATAACTCTCATAAAGAAAACTATGTCTAATACTAATATTTCCTCTTCCTATAAATATTATTCTATTCAAAACAATCAAGGAAATCTTTCACTTTGCTACCCCCTTAGCACATTAGTGACTAAATCTAAGTCTTAAGTCTTCATGCCAACATTTCAATAAGGGTTCCCTAATGCTTGTAAATTGCCAAAGAGATGTAATTCTAAAGGATATGACCTCTTAACAAGTACTTGGAAGAAATGTTACGTTCAGGATTTCAAATATGAATTCATTGTGCTCTTTTAGAAGTTATGCCTTCAGGGTCTTCTGTTGGTGATGGTTCAGTCCCAAGAAGGACAGGGACAATTTGTGTATTACTCAGCCTTGGCAGATGCATAGATTCTCCTATAACGTTTTCATCTCCAAATGTCTCAAACAGTTTAAAAACTAAGGGATTATTGATTGATTTGGCTATACTCCTCGTAATCTCAGTAAGAAGCTCAGAAAAATTTCCTTTGCATCCATCATGCATACTTTGCTCAAAGGCTGAAAGGACAGAGAGTATTTCTTCTGAACTTTGACTTAGCCACCAGAGTTAACAGATATATAATATCTATATATTTTATTAAGAAGATATAAGCGATATCTCAATCTGTATTTTCTGCCTGTGAGTAAACAAAATCTCTGGAAAATTACAGAATGATTCAAATCAAATTTTTAAAAATATTATTTTATCAAGAACATATTTAAAATGTATGTCTTCTGCAACTGTTTGTCTACTAAATTACCAGTTATTCTGATTAGTGCTGTGTGTATAAAGACAAATCAGATGTGGTCCTTGACCTTAAAAACATTTGCAAGATACTAAGTCAGATAGAGAAAGACAAATACCATATGATATCACTTATATTTGAAATCTAAAAAATGATAGAAACAAATTTACTTACAAAACAGAAATAGACTCAGACATAGACAAAAACTTATGGTTAGAAAAGGGGAAAGGGGAGGATAAATTAGGAGTTTGGGACTAACAGATACACATTACCATATATAAAATAAATAAACAACAAGGACCTACTGTATAGCAGAGGGGATTATATTCAATATCTTGTAATAACATAAAATGGAAAATAATCTAAATCACTGCTGTATACCTGAAACTAACACAACATTGTAAATCAACTGTACTTCAATGTTAAAATGTTGCAAAATAATGAACAAAATGGAAAGAGATATTTCTAAAGGTAAGTAACGTCTTACATACCCTACAACATAAAGTCATAGGCAATAAAATCATAAAATCATCTGCTGAATCTGTTTTAAAATGAGATGACAAAAGCAATAAACACTGCACCTAAAACCCAGGGACCATAAACATTACATGTTCTGAAAAATAGCTGTCAGCATGGAAGTCTTGACCATATGTTCACAAACTCAATTTGGATAAAAGGAAAAATGCTAAACTCTTGGCACACCAAGGTCAATATGTAGATATATTCTAATTAGCACTTAAAATAAAATTGCCAGCATCTCCACAGAGAGCTCATTTCTTTTCTTAAGGATTAGTTGAGAAAAAATTAAAAGACTACTATAAAATTAATAGCACTTTAAATTTTGTTTTTGACATCCAAATGCAAATACCTTTTTTTCTTAAGAAGCAGTGGTGAAAATAAAATTAAAATGAAAGTTTTTTACCCAGCATAGAATTAAGTACAGCTTGGTGACAAATGATCAATTAGAGAAGCCATGTAGAATGAGCCATCTCAAAACTTTTAAGAGGATTATAACTCAGCATAGTAGGAAGGGAACATATATTTGACAAAGTATTAGACCAGCACAGAAGTTTAAGCATACTCCTGTGTTCATTTTATATATGAGGGAACTGAACTCATAGAGTACTGAAATCATTCAAAGTCAAAGAATTAATTTGTCAGTAGATTTTGGACAAGAATTTAGTTGAGTCTCAACATTCTCTTCACACTATACATGAAAGATGCCTAGATAATGTGTACTGACTGACCTCTCTAAACTTTACAAACTGAAGGGATACAAAGTATAATAATCTTGAATGAAGTAGGAATAGATTAGTAGAAAAAGGGTGTTGTAAAAATCAGAAGTGAGTTCTAATCCAATGCCATAGTAACTTCAGGTAACTAATTTTTTTTAATGGAAAAAATAAATCCTCATTTTGTCCAACCCATAGGACTACGGAGAGACCAAAGTAAGATAATAAAAATGGTGAGGGCTTCCCTGGTGGTGCAGTGGTTGAGAATCCGCCTGCCGATGCAGGGGACACGGGTTCATGCCCCGGTCCGGGAAGATCCCACATGCCGCGGAGCGGCTGGGCCCGTGAGCGATGGCCGCTGAGGCTGTGTGTCCGGAGCCTGTGCTCTGCAACAGGAGAGGCCACAACAGTGAGAGGCCCGCGTACCACCAAAAAAAAAAAAGGGTGAATATTGCAAGTTATTGTTATTTCCAATTATTATAGAAAGTTTTGCAATTAAATACCATTTATCCTTAAAAGAGATTAATAGACTATTAACGGCTTTTTTCTAGACCTTTTTTCTAAAAGCAGAGATGCAATTATAATACGTAAATGAATTAAGAATGCTACACTGAATAGTTTATATACTTTTCTCAGGGATGCATAAAAATTTCTTTATGGATACATTCTAATTTAAAAGATAATTTTGTCTAAAACATGTATGGCTATTTCAAAGCTCAAGTGTATAGGCAATTATCCGAAAAAAAAGCTTGAAGTTGGACTAATAGGCAGTTCCCATATTAACTGAGGCACTATTGATAGCAGAATATGACTTAAAAAAGAACAGTGCCATTTTCTATTGATTTAGTCTCTCTTCTTTCAAACCACGCTGGCCCTAACATTAAGCTCTCTTAACAATTCAAAAAAATTTTTTTAAACATTTCTGTCACTCACTTTAATTTTTCTATTCATGTATAAATTCACAGAAAGTTGCAAAAATGTACCAGGAGGTCCTGAGTACCCTTCACCCAGTTTCCTTCAATGACAATATCCTGCATAACAGTACAATATCAAAATGAGAAAACTGGCATTAGTACAATTCACAGGGTTTATTCCAACATCACCAGGTTTAAAAGACTTGTGCTTGTGTGTATGTATGTATGTGTGTGTGTGTATAGCGCTATGCAATTCTGACATGTGTAGATACATGTAACTATGATGCAGTCAAGGTCAGAACTACTCTATCACCGTAAGGCTCCTTCTTGCTACCTCCTTATAGCCACATGACCCTCTTGCCCCATTCCAACCCTAATCCCTGCCAAACCACTAATCTCTTCTTTATTTTTATATTGGTGTCATTTGAAGAGTGTCATATAAATGGAATCATCCAGTCTGTAAACATTTGAGATGGACTTTTTTCACTCAGCATAGTTCCTTTGAAATCAGTCTAAGTTGTTGCATGTATCAATAGTTTGTTCCTTTTTTTCTGCATAGCAGTCAATGATATGGTTGTACCACAGTGTATTAACTTTTTAAACAAATTGATGTTTACTCTTTTCAAATATATAATATTGTAAAAATTAAAACATAGGCTAAAAATATCTACCTAAAATATAAAGAACAGTTTCTTCATATGCTGTATAAAGATGTATAGAAAGAAAGAACATACTTCCATAAAGTTTGAAAAAATAACATTCTGAAATAGAATTTTATCCAAAATAGAACTTGGTTTCTAAGATCTAAAACTGTCATACGTTCTATTTAGTGGCTCAGTTTGTAGCTGCAAAATTTGTATCTATAAACTAGAAACAGTTATAAGTATTTTACTCAGTTTCAGTACTTAATTTAATTCATTTACACATTAGACTAGGTTAGATTATTCAGTGTAATAAGAAATATGGTATAGATAATAGTTAGCTTTTTATGGTTCATTGTCTTTGAAGCATGAAATGTATTTTTTTAAAGACCGACTATAGATTACTATGAGATATAGTAACGTTGCTGTGATTACAACATTTGCCTTTCAGATACATTCTGAAAATAATTTGATTAAATAAATTAGTGAATATCCATTCAATAAAAAACTATATAGCAATTTAGAATGATAATAGTACACAATTTAATGGTGTGGGAATATATTCCTGAGCCATTAGTAATTGTCATAGAAGGTTAAAAAAATAGTTTATATAATATTATTTTATAAAACAATGCATATAAATGCACACATACATAAAAAACATTTGGAATAGTATATACATATTGTGTAGTAAAAATAAGTATTTAAAAAGGGACATTCTGAGCTATTGTTTGGAACATTACTTTTGAAATGCTTTTAAAAGGAACTTGAACACAGCCTCACTTACAAGATCACTATTCTTATATAAAGGACAGAATTTTCCTTTTGCTACAGAGTCAATGTTCTTGTACAGAAATATTATTTTCTTCTTTTTATTCAGTTGTACTTAATTAGTTAACATGTTTGCTTTATTCGTTTTCATAAACATAATTCAATTTTTGAAGTTCCTTCCTATCTTCACCAGAAACAGAGTAGTGGCTGCATAACACTGATTAAACAAATTATTTCAAAACAAAAACCACAAAAATAAAAGACTTCAACATCTTAGTTTCTCTAAATATATCAAATTCAGCTTTTAATAAAGTATTTAGAGTTTGTGCATGCTCCAGTATTGCTCAACTCATATCTTATGATTTCTTTTTCCTTTACTTATTAAACAAAGCTGCTGTACAACTGCTCAGCTATTTACCATTTCTTCCTACAACTTGATTCTTAGCAATTTTTAGTGATATTCATAAACTGTAGCATATTACTGATCAATATTATATATAGCCTCGGGTAGACTTTTCCCTCTTCTGCCATCACTGGCAACACATTAAAAACTGTTCAGGGCTTCCCTGGTGGCGTAGTGGTTGGGAATCTGCCTGCCAAGGTGGGGGGCATGGGTTCGAGCCCCAGTCTGGGAGGATCCCACACACTGCAGAGCAGCTGGGCCCATGCGCCATGGCTGCTGGGCCTGTGTTCTAGAGCCGGAGGGCCACAACTACTGAAGCCCACGCGCCTAGAGCCCGTGCTCTGCAACAAGAGAGGCCACTGCAATGAGAGGCCCACACACTGCAGCGAAGAGTAGCCCCCGCTCGCTGCAACTGGAGAAAGCCTGTGTGCAGTAACGAGGACCCAACACAGCCAAAAATAAATAAATTTAAAATAAATAAGAAAAAAAATTTTTTTTAAATTGTCCAATCAGTGCATCTGCTTCTATTGCCCTGAATAAAGCTTGCAATTTATGGTGTCACTAATATCTAATTTTCTCTTAAACTGGAAACTTACCTTTCATATATTAAGCACTAGGATTAGTACTTCAAAGGTATCTAATATAAAATTTTTCAAATTAATAATAAGGTATTCATAGAATAATGGGATCAATTACTGACATAATTTTCTTTTAATATTTTACATCCATTATCATTTTGTGACCACAAATGTATCTCAAGGACATATTATCTTCTAATTTGGAAAAAAAGTTGGGCAATTTGAAAGTGATTGTATCAACTACTTCAAGAAAACAAATGTGGATCCTGCACTATTCATAGTGATAATACCACCACTACTACTATTACTAACAGTTAATATTTACCCAGTGATTACTATCTATGTTACGTACTTTAATTCCTTTTGTCCTAACAACAACCCTATGAGTTAAGTGACTTCACCAATTTAACTGGCTATCCTGGTCACACCATCGGAATATGGGGGAACTGCACTTGGACCCAGGTAGCCTGGCTCCAATTAGGCAGTGCTAGAGTGGATGTTACAGAAATTCATCAAAATGTGAACTAATTTGAGCTAATCTACACCTGAATTTTTTGTTCCCAAGGTTCCCATTTTCAAACTTGTCCATGTCTGCGTTAATCAGCCACAGCTTAGCTCGAAAGCGGCAGTAGTTCACTAGTTTTCCTGCAGCTGATGAAAGAGTCCAGGTATCATGTATGGACATTTTCTTGAGGCTTTAAGCATCACTTTATCATATTATGAGCTTACCCTAAAGGCTCAATATCATATACAAACAAGGGAATATAGATATATAATTTCTAGCTACCCTTATGCCAAAGGTGGTCTACAAATTTTCCCTAAATTTTATTAAAAATTCAAGAACTTATTTCAACATCTTTACTCTTCCATCCTTCAACTTTAAAAATAACATTAAGTGCCACAGTTTATACATGGACTAGCATTCTAAAGATGTGACATGTTCCTTTGAAAGAGAATATTTGGAAGTTAGAAGACTTGAATCTGAGTATCATCGCTGCCCTATGATATTAGATAAGTTCCTTAACCTCTCTGGGTTGTACTTTACTCAATTTGGACAATTTAATTATGTGATTTCCATGGCAATGGGCTCTTCTAAGAAATGTTTACAAGAATTCAAGATGAATTAGAGGTTCATTTAGTGATGGCGATCCAAAGGGACACCCATGACCTAGTGCAATTTAGAGAGATTTGATTGTGATCTATTTTCCCCTCTCTGTTCATTAAGGAACAACAATTAACTTTACCCATTTTTACACTTCCTGAAAACAACTTTAAATGACAGAATGAAAGCTATAAAACTTGACTTTATGATCAATTTGAGGCCATCTTTAGAAGCAATAAAAGTGTCAAGATAATATTGGCTCTGCAGATGAAGAGTTTACACAGAACCATTTTTTGTGTCCATTGAGAGGGCAACTGGATAATCTGTGGAAGTCTATTTTCACCTGAACAGTTAAGACCTTAAACATATCCTGGACTGAAGTTCAACCCATGCATAATTAAAATCATTCTTATTCCGTATCCTATAAATATGCAGAAGATGCAAAATGAGAACCAAACATATTCCCCTGCAGAAGCCACTTGGATCCGGCCAAACCTCACCAGAGATCACTTCAAAGATCAATTCTTCATGGGCACAGAATCAGGTTAAAATGACTGTGTGTGATCAGGCTGCTCTCTTTTTTCCCACTGCATTATGCATGAACTTTCACTGATCATAATACAACAAACTGCAGTGTTTCAATGGTGATTTGCATTCTGTGCTAAACTGCAACAGCCATTTCCATTTTATAAACTAATGGTCTATTACACTGCATATTTGTAATAACACTTTTAAAATTTCCTCTTAATACTACAGCTCTGTTTAGACAGTGAGGAGAAATAGGCTCTTTAAAATATTTACCATTTTATATATAACAAGTAAAAGGTAATCTTACAAAGACAGATTTTTGCCCTGGCATTATTTTTGATTTTTACTCCCCTCTCCCTTCCCTGCCAGGCATTTCCATGATTGCTTCTTATTTTGTTGTGTAGACTGAGAAACTGGCAATAACTGTACTTGAGTGACTGTTTTAAAGGAAGGACAGAAAATATTACCTGATAATGGAATTGTACAATAATCCAACTTTCTATTACTGTAAAAGCAACTCATAATATTAATAATTTAGGGCTTCCCTGGTGGCACAGTGGTTGAGAGTCCAGCTGCCGATGCAGGGGACACGGGTTCGTGCCCTGGTCTGGGAAGATCCCACATGCCGCGGAGCGGCTGGGCCCATGAGCCATGGTCGCTGAGCCTGCGCATCCGGAGCCTGTGCTCCGCAACGGGGGAGGCCACAACAGTGAGAGGCCCGCGTACAGGAAAAAAAAAAAAAAAAAAAAAAAAATTAATGATTTAAAATATAATATTAATATAGTTTCTATTCTGATTCTAGAGCCAGTAGAAAGGAATGTAAAGATAGGATATAGCATCAGTGCTACTGTCTGGAGTCAACTCCTTAGATGCCATATCTTACCGTATCTGTGTTTGTGGTAGAATCACTCCCTGAAGTCGAAAAGCGTCCTAATTTCTACAGCTGAGAAATGCCTTAAGATGCCGTTGTTCTACAATGGTAAGACATTGTTACTTCTTAGAATTTCAGAGAAATTTCCTAACACCACCAAAAGTGGTATGGCAAAGAACGTATGTTTACATCTTCTAAATTTTAGTAAAGTTTGCATGATCATCTAATGTGTTAGTCACACTTTGTGATGCTCCATATCAAATAATTTTCTATGGTTTCTTTCTACACACACCACCCTCATGATCAATCAACAAGTACATTTAATAATGGCGCAATCAACATAGAGGTAAGACAAGAAAATACACTGGGTACAGGCAGATATACAGTTAAATGTACATAAACATATTCCATATATATAAAAAGTATATCTACATTCCCTCAACTAAAAAAGTTAATACTGTTCTTTAACATACAACTTTTATACTTTAAAACGCTTTATCAAGTGGTGGAGTAACATGCACAGAATTTTTCCTGGTAGACTTTCTCTCAGAAAATTTCACTGCATTTGATGAACATGATTTCAAAGAGAAAAAGTCCTTGAGATCAAATAACCAATGCTTGTTGTCTGAGTGTAAACCCTTTTCATCCTATTTTGTCATCTAGGAAAGGGGCTAGACACTTAACTGGGAACCTGAAGTTCTGTCTGGGCATCTGGGGACATATTCTTATCTGCACATTAATTTATCAATTGATCATGGACTCTTAATCAAGCAGTTTCTTAGGAACTTGGTTAACACATCCAAAATGAAGAAGTTGGCATAGATATTCTGTAGGGCAGCTTCCAGCACAAAAAATGGTTGAATCAGAGTCATCTTTTAACTCACTTAGAACGTAATGATATTTTTTATGTCTATGTAAAAGACACTGAATTAATGCAACCTTTCCCCTCTCACTGGATTATTATTTTTTCTTATATTTTGTTTTAAAAAGTTTTACTTTTTCATTAATCTCCAAATCTCACATTTTCATCCTTGATGACTTCTTTCTAAAGATGATACCAGTGACCAGCAATCTCCTATTCTCTCTTGTAAGCTTCTTTTCCCCTTTGTATATTTTCTCCCATTCAGCACAGACATGGTTTGAGCTATTTTTCTATTCCAGACAATTCCCCAGTGGAATTTTCATCAATAAATAAAGAGACATGCTGCTATCACAGCTGCTCAACACCTACCAAACCCCTCATTAGCTTGTGGGCTACAACATAAGAAAATGAAGATATTTTAAATGCCTTCTTGAAAGTCTAGTCACAAAACTACACTTTGCTTTTTAGCAATCCAAGTTAAAGTATTAAAACTCAACTTCATTTTTTAAAAAATGTATCAAGGAAACACCACAGATTCATAGATCCTTTGTTATTTATATCCACTTTATAGAAATAATAAAAAATGTAAAAAGTTAATCTTCCACATATATTTGTAATCTTTTCAATAGAAAAAGAAATCTTGATTGGTTATTCAGCTAAACTGCTTGTCTTTTCATAGTTTTTATCCAGCTGCACTAGAAGTTTTATGACAATTTCTTCTTCATTTTATGGCAAATTTTCTACTCTCCCTATGCCACTATTCACCTGCATCATCATGGAACATGGTTTGCATAAACACCAAGCCCTCAGATCATCCATGGGGTACTGCCATCACCAAATAGCAATACTGTAGCTTTAGGTTTCCTGAGGTTATTATGAAGGCTCAACGGAATAAAGAATCTATCAGCTGGCACGCTTATTCACATGAAGCCTTAGATTGTTAGGAAAAGAATGGATCACTGAGACCATTTAATCCAGTCCACACATTCTATAGAATGAGGCCCCAAGGGTAAAGTGACTTGTCCAAGGTCATAAAGCTTGCCAGGATCACACACAGGAGAGAAACACTGCTGTAATGTTTCATTCCAGTGCTCTCCCTACTGCATCACACATCTTCCCAAAGACTCCTTTGTATTTTCCAACCAACCAACCAACCAACCAACCAACAAACCCACTCTGGATTATCCCTTAACATAAACCATGCTAAAATATTTTCTTCATGTGAGATCTCAAGGTTCAAATTTTACATGGTCTCACGTGTTTTGAAAATTTTACCTAGTTACACTGCATGATTCCTTTCTTCTGAAGAACCCTCTTGGGTAGGTGATTGTTTATCAATATACACATTCAGTGAATTTTAGAGTATAGGTATATCTCCAAAGACAAAAGACTTGCCTTTGTCCCCAGAGCCACAGAGGTACACAAACTGGCCAGTACTCCCCAGTGGTTGCCCACAGATGTAATGACTGCTGTGTTATCAGAATGAAGCGTCATGAAGGCCCAGAGTTGAGGACATGATTGGATGGAACGATCACTCTTTTCTGTGCAACTTTGGAAATGGTTCATAGAGCTCCAATTAGCACCTGTCATTGAGGTATACCATTTCTCAGCGAAATATATATTTACAGGACAATTTGATTTCACATTAGTTGGATGAAACAAAACAAAATTGCTTCTAGTCAGAAATATGTTTGGAGAGATTAAATCCAAAGGTTCACATATCTATCACTGGACCCATATTTCATTAGAATGACTTCAGTCCAAAGATTTCTGTGAACACTTTTTAAAAAACTAGTATTTTAGAAGTCATATTTTGAAATCAGGCTTGCTTCCATTTAGTCACTGCCTCTCAGAGAAATGTATTCTTTTCGAAAACCAAGAAGAAAAAGAAATTTGCATTTAAGAATGTTAAAGGCTTATGGTTTACATAAGGAAATAAAACAAATATAAGGAAGTACACGTGTGCCTAAGTGAGATCACTCTCTCTGTCTTTCTATCTCTCTTACAATCATTCTCTCTCTGACATTAACAAGTGAATGATGAGTATATTCGTGTCTTTATTTAAATATTTTAGTGCAAGCCAAAGTCTTAATGTTATTTCAGTGAAAGATTTGCCCATGAATTCTTTCCAAGAGTGGCAAGAGAGCATGCAATCATATTTTTATAATTTATATCACTTTGAGGTATAGGAACAAGTACATTAACTGACCGAATGATACAAGACGGTCCACTTCTCTTCCTAAAAAAGTGACATATTTCTCCCTGAGAAACTGCACTAAATGCAATTTATTCTCTTTGTCTGGGCAATCTCATAAAACAAAAGTGGAAAATTCATCCCAGAAAATCAGTCATTAGAATACTGTAATTTTATTACTGTTTCTGGACAAATTTTTCTAACATCCCCACAGCCTTCTATTATGATTCACAATGTCTGCAATGAGAAAGTAGATGAGGGGAGAACCCATTAAGAGGCAGTTATACAATACCGCTGGACTCAGCTAATAATCCCTTTATTTTTCATTTTTTATTACTCTATAGTTTATGACAATCTACTCATTACCTATTGTTATAAATATGTTGATTTAGCAATGGAAATACGCATCAATAAACAATACCTACTGGAAGCTTTCTGCAATACTTAACAGCCTATAAATGTATATCATATCATTTGCTGCCTACTAGACTTATTTCTTGGGAATCTAGATGAACTCTTAATCTTAGCTAGAATAACTGCTTGGAAACTCAGCGTCGTTTCTGCTGCTTTAACTGTTTTATCTACTGTCTGGAATCACAAAGAATATGCCTCATTAATATTTCTACAATGAAATAAAGTCTTCGAAGCTATTAATATTCTTCCAGAGAGACGAGTCTTGACCTAAAACATGGAAGAGAACACCATATTTGTGAATCTGAAATTTTCTAACTATAACATAAAGTGAGCAATGTTTTGGCAAGCATTGAGATAAGCCTGGAGATAGCTACACACAATTTACTGAGAGAAAGCTGAACAGGCTCTCATCGGTATAACCCTTCTAAAAATCTCAGAGCTTTTTTTTCTCCCACTAGCTAACATTAATGTAGAAAACATCCAATATATCAAAGGTTTTGTAGCAATCTGGAACACTATCATTTGGTTTCCTCTAGACCATTTCTATAAGAAGTAAATACAACCCAGACACAATGAATGAAATAGAATCTTGGTGCACTGAACTATGGTTTTCAAAAGTAAGAACAAAATTTAAGCCATTCCAAAGAACTTTCTGGAGACCATGAAACTGGTATTAGGTTAGCAGCATCTTGCCCCCCTCCTCTCTTCTTTCTCGTCATCCTTGGTGGTTTTTTTTTTTTTTTTCCCTTTTTTCTATCAGTCTACACTAAATAAGAATGTACCACCTAAAAAGTGAAGGTATAGTATTTACCTTTGCAAAGACCTCCCTTTTTTCCCCTGGTCCTCCTTTTTAACTAGGTCTTCTCTGTTTTTTTCCTATTGCTAATGCTCACTGACTAATTTCTGAGACTGATATTTAATGTCCTCTCAAGTATTGTTTTCAAGGTGTATTGTGCTGCATAAGACCAGTAAACAAATAGCTATTGGCTTCCTACTCCATCTAAGGCACTGTGCCAAATGCTATGCAAAGAGGTAAACAGCATGCTCACTGCTATGCAAGAATATAATGGGGAGCATAAAATATAATCATCAGAAAGTAGTTCAGTGATTCTCAACCTGGGCTACACAGTAGCATCCCCTGTGAGGCCCTAAACAATGGTGACACTAGGGTTCTAGTCACAATCCATTAAATTGGAATCTAAAGTGGTTAATGACAATGTCTACAAACAAGTAATAGGGGCAATAATATTGTTAGGATTCAGTGAAAGATGTCATAAATGAGTGCTTACTTGTAACTATCACCTCAAGTGTCCCTAAAGGTCAAGGCTCCAGTGAAGCTTTAAATCCATGTAGCTCTAGGGACCGTAATGCATTAGGTACTAATAATCTAAAATTATTCACTGAGTGCTTTCTCTCACAAGTTATTTCTTCTGCATCTACAGAAGATATGCCACATCTCATTGAAGTAGATTCATTAGGAAAAAGGGGTATATTAGTTAGCTATTGTTGTATAATAAACAGAAAACTAAGTGGCTTAAAACTATAATAAAATGTATCATCAACACTGTTTCTGTGGACCAGTAATTCAGGAAGAGCTTAACTGAGCAGTTCTGGCTCAGAGTCTCATCAGAGCGCAGTGGAGAGTTGGACTATGGCTGGAGTCAGCTTGAATGGAGGTGGAGGATCTGCCCCAGGGTGGCTGACTCACAGGCATGACATCACACTGTTTTCAGTTCATTGCTTTGTAGTTTTCTTCTTTGCTACCTATATTTAATTTTTTTAAATTGTATTTTCTCCCACCCATGATTTCTAAGACCAACAAATAATACAAATAACAAATACTCTTATTCAACAAATAATCATTGAATAGTTCCTCTGTGCAAGGCACTATGCCTCTTATTTTTCAGTCTCGAAGACGGCATAAGTTAAAGGGGAAAAGAGAGATGCTCATACACAGGCACTACACTTGGTGTACTATGATAGACAGTACACACAAAATAAACAAAGGGTTATGATAAATGAAAGGAAGGGAAGATTCATTACAAATGAATGACTACAGGAAGAATTACAAAATACTTTAGCATTGAACACACTGATGATAAATATGAGTGACAGGTAGGAAGGGAAAGTAGGCTATTTCACTTGAGTCTCTTTTCTGGGACCACTGGTGCCTTTGTTACCCTATCTCACATGTTTGGCCTCATTGATATGTTTCTAGGATAAAAAAACAGTCTTTAAAGAGGAGCTTATGAAATAAATTTTAAAAAAATAAAGAGGAGCTTATGGATGAATGTAAAGACTATTTTAAAAATACTCCAAGTGGGGCTTCCCTGGTGGTGCAGTGGTTGAGAATCTGCCTGTCAGTGCAGGGGACACGGGTTCGAGCCCTGGTCTAGGAAGATCCCACATGCCGTGGAGCAACTGGGCCCGTGAGCCACAATTACTGAGCCTGCGCGTCTGGAGCCTGTGCTCCACAACAAGAGAGGCCACGATAGTGAGAGGCTCATGCACCGTGATGAAGAGTGGTCCCCACTTGCCACAACTAGAGAAAGCCCTCGCACAGAAATGAAGACCCAACACAACCATAAATAAATAAACAAATAAGTTTAAAATACTCTAAGTGCATGTAATGACAGGTAGATATGGGAAAAGATTAGGGAAGATAGACGAAATAGCTTCAACCTCGATAGTAAAACTAAATGCAAAGCCTTTGGTAGCAAGTGACATTAGAATGTGGAAAAGTATGAATTTTAAGTGGAATCAATTACCGTGGTTTTTGTTTCTTTCCCTTTTTTTAATCCTATCGCAACAGTCAACAATCTGGGAGTGGGGTGGATAGAGTAAACAGAATGCAGGCCTGGAGATTAAGAATGGCTGTATGTCACTGGGAGAAGGAATTGAAGGTCCCAGAGAGGGCAGCCCAGGAAATGGCAGAAAAATCTCCTGTAGCCTGAAAGGGCACGATGGACGGAAAAACTATGACGAGCCTGAAGAAACAAGGTCGCAGTGGAGGTGAGGAGCTAACAAACCTATTGTCAGGGCTTCTGATAACTGAATTAAAGTAATAATTGAGTTCTTAGGGTCAAAGATTGAACACTCGGTATTCTTAGACTCAAGTCAAAGAGGAATAACTACTTTCCTCGAGTTTTACAAAGGTAACAACAGCAAGTTCAAGTGGCCTAACTTTTTCTTAACAATTTAGTGTAGGAAACACCAACTCTGAAAAACCAGCAATCAAATCAGCTCTACAGTTTTTGACATGGGTCTTCACGTTCTTGAATATGTCTTCTATTATTACTAAACGTTATTTTTGTACCAAGGTCTATATTTGAAGGGTGGAGGTACTTGTAGACAAATAAATTTTTCCTCTTTATAGTATAAATCTAATGTTGAAATTGCATTTTTAACTATTTCTTTTTTTGTTTGTTTGTTTTGTTCTGTGGAGCTCAGAAGAGAGGTCAGGGTTGAAAATGCAAATTTGTGGTCATTACCTAAGAGAAGATGAAAAATGCCATGTAAGTAAAATGAACACCCTTGTGTTCATTCACTAAAGAACTATTTATTAAACGGCTACTATGTGCCAGACACAGGGCCAGGTGCTAGTTTACAATAGTGAACAAAAACTTTATGGTACAGGATATATAAGTGGACTTCACTGAAGGTGGTATGAGTCCCTAGAAGGCATTGTTGAAAATGTTAGACTGCGTTTGTAAAGTTACATTATGAGGGGGTTATATTCAAATTCAATAGGTAGAACCAGGTACCCTAGTAGACCTACTCCAATGCCTATTAAGGTCCTGCCCCACAAAAAAACTGTCCTACATCCTATATAAATTTTGACTTATTTCTCTGGATATTCATGTAGGTAAAAAAAAATCCATTTATAATGATCTGAGTCTAGAACTTAAGTCTGTTTCACATATAAACAGTTTTTTGCATGGGTTTTATACAAACTGAATTTTCCAGGAATTCATCTATGGTATTAATCAAGAAAAACTTAAACTTTGGTTGTTATTATTGTTTTATGTTTTTCTGAACTTAACGAGATTTGTTCATTATATCAGAAAATCAGAGCATTGACTGCAACAGCACACATGGTAACTGAGTTGATTATTTAACATATCTTATTAGACTGTATTTGTAGCTGTCACATTCACAGTGATTCTGTGTATAGGTGCAAGCAAATGACTAATTAAATGAGTTTTCTCTTGTGTTATGCCTGAGTATTAATGTACTAAAATATATGTATTATTTTATAACTATTATAAATTACTTTTCATTCTCCTTTATCAGAAAGGTATCATATAGATTTTCAAATTGGATTGTATGCAGTTCCTGTTAAGCACACATGTCATTCCAGGACAGACAAGGAAGTACGACAACATATTTGTGTTTGTTTTTGTACATTTTTTTACATATAATTTATGGTATGCATAGTTTTGAGGAATGAGCTGTAGGTATAGTCTACTATAGTGATTAAGAGCATCAAGTTTGAGTAAAGACAGTAGGGAGTTCAAATCTTAACTTTGCCATTTATGTTTTCCTTTTCCCCTTGGACCCTCTTACCTTTTGAATTGCTATATATGGATTTTTCCAGGGGTTATTCTAGACAGCAGGTTAATTTTTGCCCTGCTCTTTGGATACTATCTATTGGCACAAAGGTGTAATCATGCATATAATTCTACCCTAGACATCATGGAGATCCTGTTTTTAATCCACAAAAGATATCAAAATGTTGTGGAAGTCTGTATTCTTAGGATGAAAAGATTAACTTTATATGTCTCAGCCATGTGGATGGAAGACAAGTGTAGACATATGCTCTATTATTTGTGTTACATTATGTACGTTATACTTTCAAGATAGTATTTCAAAGAAATACCTACAAAATTCTATAGTTCTTTTCTTTTTCTTTTTCTTCTTTTTTTTCCCTTAGAGCTGAAAGCTGTTCAACAGCTTCAGCACATGAAATTAGGCTTTCTTACCCCTAGCAGCAGTGATTGGATCAGTTTTCCTGGAGAAAAATAATTCTTAACTCCATGGTGCTTAGGAAAAAAATACAATCTGAATCTGAGAAAATAAATTTCAATATAATACTATGTGAAATGTTTCACAATATATGCTTTTTACAAATTTTCAAATTTCTAATTATGGGTTATGAAGCTTTCAACCCAAAGTTCACTAAAGTGAACCTAAACCTACATATGAGAAATACACCATGGGAGAACAACTCCCAACAACCAGCCTTTAATCTTATGCTAATAAGGACCAAAATAACATAAAATGCTGCTACTATCAAGTTAATTTTAAAAAGCAGCATTCAAAATTGTAGACTTGGTATAAGCCAATTATCTGCAATTAAAGTTTGAAAGAAAATAAATAGCCTGGTTTTTGAGTGATGTTGTTGTCCATGGCTATCTTCTCCTTTTATTTTTATTTTTTCAAATTTCCTTTAACAAAGAAAGCATTCATTTAAAATTTAAAAATATAAGAAATATATATGTATACATGTATTTGTGTGTGTGTGTGCGTGTAAGAAATATAAGAAAAGGGCTAACAGATACAAAAGACGACCTTCTAATTCAAGTGTAGATTTTGGCTCTGTTGGTCCTTCAAGCTTTCCAAGTTATTTCCATGAGCTCAGAGACATTAGACCACTGACTAATGTGCTGCTCCCTGGGTGCAGTGAGAACATCAACCTTTAAAAGGTGCCTTAAAAGTGAGAAGTGTTACATGAATTGGTATTTTAGTTGTGTTTGTGTGTGTGTGTGTGTGTGTGTGTGTGTGTGTGTGTGTGTGTATAAACCTTTCTGGATATGACTTACCATTTGGTCGGGTACTTATTTTGGGCCACTCAATTTGTATATGGATGTGTGTGATTGCATGTATGTGAATAAATCTTGGCATTTGAACTATATTCGGGTAAAGAGTAGGTGTGAAATTATAAACACAAGGTGGCCAAAAATAGCCAAATGGCAAGCCAATTACATAAATGTAGTCTTGTGTACCAAAAAATTCTGGATTAGTTATCATAAAAACAGAGTTTTAATCTCAGTTATTATTATTACTACTATTACTTCTGGTGCTACTGTTACTACAACCACGAATCTCTATTGCATACTTCTTATGCATGTAAAATTTACAAAGTTGTACATGAATTGTTCCATTTTCACCCAATAATAAGCTTATATGTGAGGTAAATATTATCAATACCATGGAAAGACAAGGAAAATGATGCTTGGAAAGATTAAGTATCTCAGCCAGGTTGCACACATGTAAGAGACAAACCCCAGATATATTGAACTAAACATCAAACAATTGTATTTCATGGAAATTCTGCCCTTAATACATCATGTGACTTTGGGCACTTGTGAGCAGCTTTGCACATTACTTTTATTATCTGCAAAATGGAGATGATCATATGTGCCCTAGAATGTGGGTGAAAGTGCCAGAAAAATGGAAAGTGATGTAATGCATAAAGGTTTGATACTAAAATATCTTCCTCTTTCCTATAACCCCAACAGATAATTCACTTACATCAACTGTAAGAATAGATATTAATGATCAGTAGAAAACTACACAAAAACACTGGCTCTGATATTAAGTATTTTTTAAGTTTAAATATACATTGCAGTTCATTTCAATTCTTTCAGAGATCCCCAAATCACGATGTAGAGAATATATATTGTAAAATTACACACACACACACACACACACACACACACACACACACACACACACAAGCTAATCACTATCCATACAAAAACTTGTATGTAAATGTTCATAGAAGCATTATTCATGATAGCCAAAAAATAAATCAATCCACATGTCCATTTAACTGATAGACAAAATGTGGTATATCCATACAATGTAATATTACTTAGTGTTGAAAAGAATGAAGTTATGCATGCTACATTTTTACATCGATGAACCCTGTAAACATTACGCGAAGTGAAATAAGCCATTCCTAAAAGACCACATATTGTGTGGTTCTATTTATAGGAAATGTGAGAATAAGCAAAGGAATGGGGTCAGAAAGTAGTGGTAGCTTAGGGCCTGGGAGAGGGAGGGAGAGGGGTTTCTTCTGAGGAGCAGAAAAATGTTTTAAATTCATTGTCGGTGATAGTTGCACAGCTCTGTGAGTGTACTAAAAAACACTGAACTGCATACTTTGAATGAGTGAACTACATGATATGTGAATTATATTTCAATAAAGTTTAAAAGTAAATAAAATGCCAACCCCTATCACCCAAAGGAATTTCTAGAAAACTTCCTTATTTGCAAAATTTTCCTCTGCAAAAATTATATGTGTGAATTCATGTAACTATATATACAAAATAATAAATTTACACACACAGACACATTAATTTTTTCTAGCTAGGACTTTGAAAACCAGTTTTAGGGCAGGTCCTTGCAGTTAAAAGTCTTCATTAAGTGGTCAGGCCAATTTAAAATTATCCACTTTTGGCATTTTCACTATTTCCCATGTGAGAGTATATCAAAAGATAATAAGATCTCAGAGGACATTTTTTCTTTCTAGTCAGCTGAAATCATCCTGATTTAATTTCAATCCATTTCTCCTTATTATATTCCTTTTGACAGTCTAGTTCCTTTCCCTCCTTGGTGGCCATATCGTCTACTTAAACCTGAGTACCAGGATACAACATCCTCTGCAATAATCACACCTCACACAGCAGGTATAAAATTACCTGGGTCTCCCAATAAGCCTAGACATTATGCTCTCTTAGGCTAAGCATCTGAAATAATGTCTGCAAGGTTTTATTTGTTTAGCCTTGATCTAATTTTCACATAATGTTTAAAAACTTGTCACTTATTAAAATGTTAACAACATTAATTAATAATATCTGTAACATATATAATACACAATTAAATTATATGTGTATTTAATATATAATGTTTTATATATTATGAATACAATGAACTTGGTATCTATATCTATATCTATATCTATCTCTGTGAACCTGGGTACTGTCCACTTTAGAGCCGTTTGGCAATACTGAAACCTATATCCTAAGTATACATTAGATTAAAAATAGCTTCTCTCCTAGCACCCTTTTCCCAGAGAAAATACATACTCAGAATAAATTCAGAAAAATATTTTAGATGATGAAATTCACCAAGAATTTAATGACATAAAGTAAACAAGATTCATCAATGTAGAGTGCTAAATTTCAGGAGCAGTGAGATTGTGTTCACTAAAACTGATCACCACATTTTACCTGCCTGACATAAAAAATTTAAAAATCTTCTCAGGTTAGAACAGATATATGAATCTATTAAGAGTATAAGTGGAAAAGTACCATTAAATCACTGTTGAAATACTTTTCATTTTTCCCTACTTTGTCACCAAATGAACTTGTAAAAATAATCTCTCTCCAGCCCACCTTTTGAATAATCCCTTATGCACACTGGGAAAAAAAATCTTCTATTTGCAGATATGTATTATACTCCATTATGGTAGCTTAATTTATATTATTTCCCTTAATATTCTTAAAGGAATTTGGCATTATTGTTGCAATTTTAGCAATAAGGAAACAGAGGGTTGCAGATATTAGATAATTTGCTTAAAGTGCCATAGCTAGTATATGATGTAACTTGAATTTGAATGAGGTATTACTTCGAAGATTATCCATGTTCCTTCAAGCATACCAGTTGTCTCCACAAACACATCCTGATTATGAAAGATCTAAACTCAAGAAACACATATTAATGGTTTAATTTCTTCCAAGATGTGTTCCAATCTAATAAAATATTCTCGCTCCTCTCAAAAGTCTGAAGGGCTTGTGGTTCACCTCACCTCCCAGAAGCCCTCGAACTTAGCATGTGGAGGTCCTGAACACCTACCGTCCTCAGCTGTGGCCTGAGATACGTTGAACGACAACAAGAATAAGCTCATCACACATTCAACTGCACTTGACGGCAACACAAATTTTTCTGGCTTTAACCCATATTTTTAAAATATCGAGCTAAGAGATCTCTCAAAATAAGGTTAACATTCCTGTGTTAATACGTTTGATGTTAAAACATTTGGGCATTTTTGTCTATTTTAATAAGCTATAAAAAGGCATTAGGGGCTTCCCTGGTGATGCAGTGGTTGAGAATCTGCCTGCCGATGCAGGGGACACGGGTTCGAGCCCTGGTCTGGGAAAATCCCACATGCCATGGAGCAACTGGGCCCGTGAGCCACAACTGCTGAGCCTGCACATCTGGAGCCTGTGCTCCGCCACAAGAGAGGCCGCGATAGTGAGAGGCCCACGCACCACGATGAAGAATGGCCACCGTTCTCTGCAACTAGAGAAAGCCCTTGCACAGAAACGAAGACCCAACACAGCCAAATAAATAAATAAATAAATTTTTTTGGAAAAGGCATTAGGTTTCTTACACCAACCCCATTTACTATAAAGACTAAATACATATAATTTGCATTTCAAATTTGCCGCAAACGTGACATTTTACTTTATTGCACACCACTTATATCTTCATCCTAAATTATTCTGGCCCAAGCTTTAAGTCAAAAATATGACAATTCATGCCCACAATCCAAACGGAAACAAGATTACAATATTGTGAAGTATTAAAAGAGCAACCAATAAGTATCTTTATAACCTTCACCACTGGAGCGCTCCAGCTCTCTGACAAAGCTATGTATTTCAGCAAGAAATCTAGTAAATACGTTAGTGTTTCATTTATTTCAGGTTGAGGAAGGGAGTTGACCTGGACCTTAGTGGTTTCTATGAGCACTAAGAATCTGACATACCAACAAATGCCAAGAGTCTAATTCAATAGTCATTAATGTAAAATGATAATAGCTACCATTTATTCAGTACTTATGGTGCATCAAGTATTATGCTAGGCCCTTCACAGGCCTTGTTTCATTTCATTTCATTTCATTTCATTTCAGTTTAACCCAATGAGGCAGCCCCATTATTAGAGTCCTCATTTTACAAATGAGAAGACTGAGGTTTAGAAACTAAGTAACCCAAGATTAAAAAGAGAGAAACTATCAGGACCATAATTCAAATTTATTCTTTAACGTTATGTAATGATATTCATAACAGTTTTGGCCATCTAGATCTAGTATACTGGTATCTATAAGTTCCACCCAGTGTTGACTGGTGCCATGACCAGCTACCAGGGCCAGTCTAGCAAGATAGTATCCCATGAGATCAAACCCCACTGAAAAAGCAGGATGAAAGGTGTATTTCTGTGCCTGGTGCTTGCCTGTTTCCAGTTCAACTCTCAAGAAGAGGGGTGGCAGGAGAATCTGATGTATAGAAATATTGAGGTTCTCCTGTAGGTCCTGTTAACTCCCAAACCCCAACCAGACACATTCTATCCTCCAAGATCCCTGTTAACCATTTTGTGGACTAAAAAATTAAGGCAGTGTGTCAGGGTGCCTTGTAGGTTAGTAACACCTAACATACGAAGATCCACGAGTCTTGACTTTCAGAGACTGTGCTTCCCTGTAGGTCTGGCAGGACAGGGAAACACTCATCTCATCTCTCACCTTCAAAGCAGGGCCTCTCTGCTGAGATTTTCTGAGAAAACCTCAGTGCTCTCTGTCAGCCCAATTCTGAAAGCAGAGAGGAGCCACAGCCCTAGTGAAGCAGCTGCTCCAGGCAGACAGTAGCCACCAGGAGACAGGAAACATATGAGGAACCATGGCTGGGTCTGCCTCCAGCCAGCATCTGTCTGTCAGGACTAAGACTTAGGTACTTAAATAAATCAAAGTCATTGTTTTGGGGGATTTCTATTCGGTTCTATCAGAACCCAGTGCCTACATTCTTAACCACTGAAGTACATATGTTACTCAGTAAAAACATGGAAAGTTTATCAGGGATTTGATTTAGTCTTATTATTCACCAAATAACAGATGTGATTTAGTGTTTTCAAATTGTTTATGTTTGTTCCAATAAAAATGAGTAAGATGAGAAATATCATAGATTTAAATATTAGTTTACTTAACTCTGTAACAATGAACTGTGCAACCACTGTGTGCATTTATTAATGATGTATTAATGCATAATTATAGTACTGTATTATAGCTTTATTAATGCTCTGTTTACTAATAATTATAATGCTGTATTAATTTTGCTGTTAATATCACCCTTCAGCTCTCTATTATCCTTCTTCTAACCAAACAGAAAATTATAATTGCTTGGGTAAATATTATCACTTGAAAAATGACAGCATAATAAATCTTCAAGTTTAGAAATAACTCAAAACATCAGTACAGTATATTTATCTATTGGCATATTTCTGAAGTATCAGTTATATACCTAGCATTTATCACTTTGAGTTCTAAATACCAACTATCTCTTAGTTAGTCAACCAGACTTATTTTCATGTATAATAATTTTACCTCATCAAGAAGAAGGAAAGAGAAAAAAGCACAGGTAACTTGTTTTCTGTAGATTTAATAAACGTGATGTTTGACAATTTCAGGAAAATGCTGTAATTGCACTGCTTCTAAATCCTACATATCCTTTTTGTTCATTCATGGAAGCAAATGAGTATGAAGGCCTTAGGAGCTACACTAAAAATTTTGCTCACTGGCAAACTGAATCTGCTCTATATTCCTGTCCCTTAAACTGTCCCCTTGAATCTAATTTACAAGCTTGGGATTCACTGAGCACATTTTCCCAGAACCAAAAAAATGTGATTAAAAAAAAAAAAGTTTATGAGTAATCTATACTTTTTAAAGTTTTAACTCATACTACTAACTTTATTATAAATGTCACAGAAACTCTCAGAAGGAAAGTAGAAAATCAATAGAACAGCAGTTTCAAACTAGCGATCAAAATATATTTTGAATTTGCAAAGAAATAAATGAGTTTGCCTAGAAAAGATCATATCAGAACTTTTATCCCAAAGATTATTTCACTCATTGCATTACTATTCCCCTTTAGCTAAACCATTTATTTTGAAGGCCTGTGTGTGAGTCTACAACATGATTCTTGTGAAGTCATGGATTTTTTGTCTATTGTGTTCTGTTTTATACGCCTTAAGAAGGTGCCAGAACTTAAAAGGTTCTCAAAAAGTAACTATTACTTGAATAAATGGCAAATATACATTTCTAGTATCAAAACTGGAAAAAAGTTGATGGTGATGCTGGGTATCTATAATTCTCTTATTTAAATGGAAGAAGCAAAGGAAGAGGAGCATTCTTAGGAAACAAAAATAAGCTAGATGATCTGAAAATAGATAATCTGGAAAAGAAGTGGGGGCAGAATGAAATGCCTTTGTTGACACCACCCTGTCCTTTAACCTTTCAGTCCGCTTGCATGATATAAATTTCCAGGGGCAAACAGAAGCCAAATGTGAACTGCTATCTCTGCAAGGGTCAGGTAGGGACCAGCTGCAAGTCTTTATGATAATAGTAGCTCTCAATAGTGAGAACTTCCAAACTCCAAGAATGTTCCTGCTGACTCTAGTTTGAGAAACATCGATTAAAGTTATAATAAAGATATTGTCTTTGAAATGATTTCCCAGTTGCTAATTCCCCTAAGAGATGTTTTGTCTTTATGATGGTTAATAGAAATCAACATCAATACAATGGCCAACAGGCACTGATTGTTGCACTTGAGAGACCAGGAACTCTAGTTTGAGTAACAGAGGCCAAGCATACTAGGAAAGGTGCCTGACTTTTGACCTAGTCTGTAACAGGACACTCTCCAATACTGTGGTGGGGAAAAATGCTTAACTTTAAAATTAACTGTAACTAAAATTAATTGTCAGATTATATTTTTTTTCATTCTCTCTGTCTGACTCTCTCTGTCTGTCTCTCTCTCTCTCTCCTTTGTGGAGCTTGCACATGATTAATACTTTACATATTGCATTCACTCAGCATTTTGCTAGGCAACATTTACATCTTGTTAAATGAATGTGTTGAATGAATGAGTAACAGCTATATGACTTGAAGAATATAAGAAAGGACAGGGAAGAAAAATCATGGTGAATATACAATTTGTAGAACAACAATGGCACATCTCATTTCCATATTTTTAAGTTTGTAAATCACCTTTAGCTTGTTCATTTCTGCTATAATCAATATATCTATTCAATAGAATAATGAGAAAATATAATAGGATTTAGAGGTCCTTCTGTCCAGTAGCTAGCTAATGCTTTATTTCTGTCCAGACTCCCCTCCAGGGGGACTTGTGGTACTCACTACCTCTTGAGGCGCTCAATTTCATCTCTAAACCCCTGCAACGGTTAGATATTTCTCCAAGTAAATTAATTATAATGTCTCCTTGAGCTGTTACCTACTTGTTCAAGTTCTCTCTTTTGGGGTTTATAACCAAGAATCCTGATTGCTTCTAACTTATTTGATGATTCTACAATTTAACCTGGCTTCATGGTTTTTTTCTCCTGTTAACCTCTGAAGATATTCCATTTGGAAAATGTGACAAAGAGAACAATACACAAAACTCCAGCAGCGTGATCAGTATAGATAAGGGGAATTCATCTTTTTAAAATTTAATGCATCCTAAAACTGATTAGTTTACTTGATAGGCTCATAACACTACTGACCTATATTAACTTTATGCTGATTACTAAGGTGTAAGTTTGCTTGCTGCTTACTTTGTGTTATACTCAAATGCAGGCCTTCATTTTTACAGTTGTCAATGTGATGTTTTGGATTGGCCACTCCATCCCAGCTTGGGATACTCACACATTAGCCATGACTCCAATACTCATCTCACTTACAAACTGCATAACGGTATGTTCTGTATTTTTGTTAAGGGTACTGGATAATTTTCATCATGCCAGGGAAAGGATAAGACCCTTTAGGAAGAACTAGGGAATCTCTCACTATGAGTATGACCATTCTTGAACATAGCATCATTGCCCCTAAATGGGACATTAGCACACATGTCTATCTTTTTCAAGTGGCTTGCATAAAAGATGCATCAGCAAATCACTACGACTAAATCTTTTCAGTTCTTTCTAATCCAAACTGCAACTTTATTTTCCATACTTTCAGTATTCAATGGGTAGCTTATCAAATAATTTGGATCATTTTTGCCTAGGAAAAGATTGATGTCATCATTAACATGACTAATATTAGTAGGAATCATGGCAGGTATAGAAAAAATACTCCATTACCTACTTATAAAACAGTATTTTTAAGGTAATTTGAATTCAGTCTTTATTCTAGGCACTTCCAGCTTTTAAATATAGAAGCTTAACTCTTCTGTTTGTTCTTAAGAGTTTCTTAAGCATATCTCCCTCGATTTCATGCAAAAGTCATAACATATCCTCCATTATATTTTCACAAAGTCTGACTATAAGATAATGAAACTGCTTTCTTGCATGATTTGGGGGAACCATATAGCTTTACATTGCACTGTGATGCCTTTAATGTTCCAAAGTACATCCACATCCTCTATTTCATTTGATCTGCAGAATAATTCTGTGAGGTAGATAGGGAAGTATTATTAACCTGATTTTATAAACTGATGCAAGGTGAAATGAAATACGCTGCATAGCTAGGACTCAGCTCACTTTAATATACCCAGGTCACTGATTTGCAGCCAGAGCATTACCTGAATTCTACCTATCACAGAAATGAGATAGGTGGCTATAACCCTCACAAAATTCATTTCAGATAAGACTTCATTTATGCAATTACCTTTCTCTATTCTCCCAACTGTTGGAATTATTTTTTTCTGATGAGTATTTCCTTTACATTTTCTTACAATGGCATTCTTGTTCCTTTACATTCTACCTCCCACCCAGTCCTACTCCCATTTCCCTATCTGATTGAATATGCTGGCTTCTTTCTAGACTTGTGTTAAAAGGAAAAGGTTATTATAAAGATTTCTGAAAGCAAAGAATTGTATGCCTTTATTATACCCTTGAGGTACATTTTAAAATAGAGGCTAGTTATAAATACAGATCATATGCTATGGGTCAATGTGCTTCTTCAAGATCAACAAATGAATTCCATTCATATTAACATGACCCCTATCGAGTGCGAATATTACAGCTCCCTGTACCTAAGATGATCTCAATCAAAGAGTACTGGGGAAAAACATTTACAAATTAAAGTATGGTAGAAAATTAATTGAACTGAAATCAGAAGACCTGAATTTTCATCATTGTTCATCCTCTTATTAATCATGTCATTTATACTCTCTAGGTCCACTTTCCTATTCATGAAATAGACACAATAAAAACTGCTTTCTGTTATCTTTTGGCGTTGTTTTAAACATTATGCGTAAAATGCTTTGAACTATAAAACAATATATAAAATATGAGATCATCATATTAATAATAATAGTGGAAAATCAAGACCATCTGAATTAAGGGATTATTATTGATAATTTAATTTAACAGGCAATTATTTTTTCCTATTCTTCAGTTCAACCACATGTATCCTATAGCTTGGCCAACCATAAGGCCTTATGCAAACTGAATTCTCCAATGAAAATTTTAGCAAGCACATAATTAGCATAGTTCTTCGGGTTCCCCAGTTAATACTCAGGTGGTTTAGGTGCTAAAAGCAAGTGCAACAAACGATTCTTTATTGGGAACAAGAGTTTTAGAAGTAGGACAGTTAAAAGAAGTTACAATATCAGGTACATTAGATAGGAAAACTGTCCAAATTTGTAATTTGAACATTGTAATCATATTAGGTAACTCTTTAGAGAATAAAACATTTATCAGTAAGTTATTGAAAATAGAAGTCAATTGCACAAATGGGTGTGGCTAAACCTCAGATTAAATTGGTTAGATATTTAAAGAAACTATGCTTCTAAGTACAAAAAAATGGAGTAGGAACAGAGAAATGATGTCAGAAAACTTTTTAAAAAATATTTTACAGCCCAATGAGTTCATAAATTGTGCCTAGACTTTTACTGTTTTGATTCTTATAAACATTATAATATAACTGAACTGGATGCCCTACTTTGAAATAGCAACATGGTATGGGAAGACTGGTCCAATTTAAAAATTTTGATTTTGAATTTGTATGAGGAGGTTGTAGTCACAGGTTTCAAGCCATATATCTTAACTATTTACAAACTAGAATTAGAAAACAGAATTATTCATCTCTTTGAGTCACCTTTTATCTTCATGATACCAAATGAACATATAGATCCACATTTTTAAAAATGTAAGTGCACAGACACTAAGACATGCCAAAAGACATTTTCTTGTTTTTTAGCTTTCTGTTTCCAAGCCATTAAAAATTTAAAAAATTCAGAGTGCTTTACGGAGCTCAGAAAGCCACAGCCTCTGGGAACAGTAAAACTACCACATTAATTTTCTGCATCTGTTGTAGAGTGGAAAGTTCAAGTCAGGTTTTAATGATCAGTGGCATCATGTTAACTTCATTTCCAAAAGTGAATTTCAGATTTGAAGGGTGCCAAATATGCACCTGCTGTCCTCAAAGCCGAGAATTCAGGTCCAGAATAATCACGAGGTCTTAATTACACAGAATGTATTGTGAAATATCATTATTATTTTTAGAAAGTAAAGAAATATCTATGACAGAATCTATTTTACGTGTTGGCAGCCTCCAAAAGATGTAGCTAAAAACAACTTCTTAGTAATGCCTTGAAGGGTCAAAGGCAATGACCTTGTCATGTTCCTGACAATCCCGATAAAACACCTGGGTCAGATACTAGTGAAGATTAATATGGTAATAGAAAGGGATCAGAAGGGTTATTGTAGCAAAACAGATATAGCATAATAAGCAGGGCCTCCTAATACTATTGATATTCTCCATAATTTTTCTCCCAATCCTTGATTATGAGTACCACAGTAAATATACTTTTCAGGATAATTTTGGATGATGTTAAGAATAGCAAAGACTGTTTAAAAAGTAGTAAATTTATTCTCAATCACATGTTTAAAAATCACCTTTGAATAGTATGTTCAATGTGCATATCACATTGGGAAAATATTAAGCATGATCCCATACCATTGTTATTGCTGTATCAGTGCCCACTGAATTAGTTGAGCAGCCAAGTGATTGGAAAAAACAAAGCCTGGAAAAATCCCTAACATCACAGGAACTTCATTTATCTGATTGGATCTGTAATTACTTACTTTAAAACTCTCAGTATGTAATTACACAAAAACCTTCTGTAAATGGGGGCTCAACTCTCCATTTGGATCATCTTTCAGAAATGCCTAAAGAGAAGGACAGAACTAATAATAACAGGGACCCAAAGAATGTGATCTGGGAGAGCATGGAACACCACATACTGTGTGGGTCTGTACAACACATTTGTCACCAGAATGCCTGGTTGAAAGTATACAACCTTTACAACCCAGAGGGTGGTCCTGAAAGCCACTTATAGTAAAGCTTTAGGATGTTACCTTAAGTCTCCTTGTAATATACCATCACTTGCATACCTGTTCAAATCTTTTGGCTCCTCTTCTTTCAGTCTAAATTATTGTTATTGAAAAACCAGAGAAGATGCCTCCCATTTAACTATTCACTCCGAAAACATTTTGTGAGGCCTACTCTGGGCTACTTTCTAAGGGCATACAATTAATAAGACATCCTATGCCATATCTAACCTTAGTTTACATTATTTCTGATGGTCCCTTTGTTTACTTTTGTATGTTTGGCCAACTCCTCACTCACACATGCCTGATACTACCTCCTCTGCCAAGAGGTCCCTATGGTGCCAAAGCAAAATTCATGATTCTTTCTTTCACACTATTATTATAAGTTTATGTGCTTCTATTATGGTCTTTATTACATTATTTTAAAATTCTTTCTTTAAATGTCTGTCTTTACTATTCTTCAATTTTATTGAAGCACGTGCAATATCTTAACCACATTATATTCCAGGAAACTAACAAGGTTCTGTTCACTTTAAGGTTCTCAGTGTATGATTCATGAACGAATGAAAACTTCCTATCTCCAGGGGGGATTGGATGTCTATTAGCTCTAAACATCCATCTGGAGAGATCTACCTGTTCCTAGTATGAACCCCATCATCTTTATAAAACGTGATGATTCTCTCAGAATAGAATAATACCCATCACATTACTCTAGAGACGTGACTGCATTCTCCTTTGGGATCTGAGAGAAAAAGAGAACCTAAGTCCTTCAGCATGCTTCATATCCAACTACAACAATTTATAGCCTCCTCCACTCCCAAAGTTTTGGATAGAAGGGTGTTTGTTTACCTTGGAGACTGAGACAGAATCTAAACCCTCGGCAAGCCATAGCTTACAAACAGTATGATCCATTTACTTTCTAAAACTTAGGGTATCTTTAGTTTTTGACTAGGGGTTAGAATACAATTGAACTACCTTTCCAAGTCCTGAAGCTTATCAGGGATCTGAAAACGTCAATTTTAAATCTAGTAACATTTTAGATGACCTTGATTTAAAAGCCAAGAGATTCCTGTTTTCTATATGCAAAACAAGGAAGGCAAAGGTACCCTTTCCAAAAATATTCAATTTTATTGCATGTTTTTGAAATAGCTTTAAGGAGGGACATACCAAGACATAGAAAAAAAACTTATGGTTACCAAAGGAGATGGGGGTGGAGATAAATTAGGAGTTTGGGGTTAACATACACACACTACTATACATAAAATAGGTAAACAACAAATACCCACTGTATAGCACAGGGAACTATGCCCGATAACCTATAATGGAAAAGAATCTGAAAAAGAATATATATGTGTGTGTATATATATATATATATAACTGAATCATCTTGCTGTACACTCAAAACTAACACAATATTGTAATTAACTATACTTCAATTTTAAAAAATGAAGGACATACCAACAGCCTTTAACTTTTTTCTCCCCCACTGCCCATGAATTTAGGTATCAGCTTCATTGTGATGTTCTAAATACACTAAACTCCAGTAACTACAGGTTTTATCTCTCCAAGTGAATAGTTATCATATTTCAAAGATTCATTTGGATTTTAAATAAGGGTGACCTGTTTTCCTTATATTCAAACAGGCTTAGATCCATCTCTCCATCAGATATAGCAGAAAACAGATAGCTACATCTAGCTCTCTTGCCATCTAAATAACTCTAGAATTTCTTAAAGATGATTTGTTTTGTGACTATGCTATAGCTGTATGCTATCCACACAGTTTTCACTATTTCAAAAATCATCTTCCTACCTACCAATTGAGGGAGGAATAACATTCTGATTAGTGCATAAGACTGTTCCTCTGGGTTTTGAAATAAGAACTCTTAGATAGTCAGAATATGAGCATCTTACCAAAAATAATTTGCCATCAAGTCTAGTTGATGAAAAAGCCCTATGAGTTTAGGTGTACATTAACTCCTTATTCTCAACAACCAAATCAAGTGTAAAATAATAATTATTGAGACACCTACATCCTTAGTATATGTAAAATAGAAAAACTAGCTTATATTAAGAGTTGGCAAAACTCTTATCCTATTATCCTACCTTAAAGATATAGCTCTTCAGTCCTATTGGCCAGAAAACAGATGTTGAAGTGACTACCTATTTAGGAATATTTTGTTACAGACAGGCTTACAGTGAATTACAAGTCACAGTAACAAAAAGTATAATCAGCTTTCCCAACTCCCCAGCCATGGCTTCTTGAGGCTTACCATTACAGCAGAGTGAAATGTGAAGTGGGGGAAACACTTCACTCCTGCAGTGGAAAGAAATTAGTACTTCCAGTTGTGTAAACCTAAAGGACTTCTCCAATTCACTGAATTAGTGTGGACTGTCAAGGCAAAGAAAGATTGTGCATAATAGCCATGGAGCCAAGAAAAGACTAACACTGTGAATGCTTAAACAGATCCTAGTTGACAATTATGCAAACACTGTTAAAGGAGATGGTCAGGAAAAAATGCAGAATAGTTCAAACTACAATTGCTTTGTCTTGTCCAGATAATTGATGACTGTATTAGAACATTTCATATGATTTGAACCAAGCTTTTCCACAATTTAGATCCAGGTTAGCATAATTCCGTCACCACACAAAACACAACAGAAATCCTTAAAGTTCAATAAGATGTATCCAATTTCAGCACTTTTTCAATTTTCAATACAGCTGGACAGGATCTTTGGTAAAGACCATTTCAAATGGACCATTATGAATTTCACATCTTTCTGTGAATCTCAAAATACATTAGCTAGACAGCCATCTTATTTTAGCTTTAGAATGTGTATCAGGTGTTTTTTTCCAGACACAGCAATTAAAGGATTGTAAGATAGCTCATGGAAAGCTCCAAAGAATTGATCCTCAGAGAGCAAATCTTGCAACACCAAACAACCCCAATTTCCCTTGGGCATCTCAGCTGACAAGTATTATTGCTAGTTAAGTAAGGCAACTAGAAGACATACACACAAACCATCACACTTAAATAACCTGCTCACCATATAACTAATACTTACTGAGAGGCTGGTTGCTAGAATTTTCTTATTAATTTGAAGCTATAACATGACACATTACAGAGCTTCCTTGAAGATGATACCCTACCCATTTTGTACTGGGTACATGTATTTTATTATGTAGTTATGTGTGTTGAGTGTCTTATCCAATCTTGCCCAGTTACTTGATTTTAGAGTCTCACAGGCTTTGTATCTTGAAGCCAAACAACCTGTTGGAAACAAACAGCAGAGAACAGAACCCCTCCTATCTGCTTGCTGCCTAACAAATCAAAACACACTGAAATCTGAGATTATTAGAGAAGGTTTTGGGATAAATAAATAAAATAAAAACTGACTTGTCAAATGGGACTCCCTGCTGCTTGGTACCATGTGTTACCACAGCAAGATGCATCTGTTCTGCTATTAAATATGTTAGTGAATATGATATAGACAGCCATGGCATTATCAAATATTCTTAGTGCCTATTAAATTCCATAGTTACATATTTTAATTTTACCTTTCATTAGTAAAACTCAAGGCGGTAACACTTTGGAAGCAATTTTAAAAGTTCAAAGACAAACTATTGTTTTGGTTATATTTCACATGTTTAAATTATATTCATGCATTACTAATAAAAAATTGGCAAGCTAACCAAAAGGTTCTCAAATTTTACATGTGGTTCTAGCAGCTGTGATTTTGCTACAATGGATGCAATAAGACTAAAGTAAAAAAAAAAAAAAAATCACATGTAGAATGTGAAAAACTTAAATAGCTACATCTTTTTTTCCCTTCTGAACATCTTACTTCCTTTCAATTTAATCTTAGCCGTTATCAAATGCCACACAACATGTGAGCCAGTCCCTTGATGGAATCTGCTCTCTGGGCTCGAGAACTTTGTCACTGAAATGGGCTATCAAGAGCTAAGACATCTATGTCTTACTAAACGCTTAATAGCAGAACACATCTGTTGTTACTCTGTTTGTTATATTAAGATTAACCACAATAATGTTGACAATATTAATACATTTAAAAGCCTGTCACGTTCCACTGCTGTTGCACAATTCCCGGAGACTGATCAAAATAAGAAGTGACTGGGGGCAAAATTAAGAATTATGGAATGTGTAGAAGGTGAAGAACACAAGGCAGACTCTGAAACGAGTAGTGCCTTCCACTGGGACATTAACCTCTTGCCTGCCTGGCTCATCCTAGAAAACTGTATAGCTGTTGCTTTCCTAAAATGAGTGACATGATTCACGAACTCTTTATCCCACTTCCTCAGCCTACTGTTATTCTATGAATGCTGTAAGAATATGAGAAAAACTGTGACCGAAGCTAACGGGGGTTTGGTACCACCTTTAAACCAGTGTTATTATTAAAATGTAAACACATTCAAATCAAATAGGCCAGAAAGGAAAATCATTCTACAGAGCTCAATGTCTTAAGAAATAATGAGGCCAGCTTGTCTTTACATTAAAATGTCCAGGTTTGTGATATCCATATATATTTGATGGTGGGAGTGTTCAAGAGGACAATTTTCCTGAAGGACAACTCTGCAATAAATATAATGGATCTGCTTGTAGGAATGTATCTTCCTAAAAATATATATTAAAATATGTGAAACATTATTTTTATAAGATTAAAATTTTTTATTGGTTTGTAATACTAAAGATTCTGAAACAATTAAACAAAATATCTGTCTTTAGGGAATGGTTTGCTAAATTTTAGTATATATATGCAGTAGGATCCTATGAGGCAAATATGAGATTATATGCTCTAAAGTGGCAAGATGCCCAAAATATATTAAATAAGAATAATCAAGTTGCAGAATAGTATGTATCATATAAAAACATTTTGTCTTTTTAAAGAATGTTCAAGTGTGTCAGCATATACAACTATTTACATGTATCTATAAAGGAAAAGAAATATACATGTATATGCATAAAAGTAAAGATTAGAATTTAGACAGCACAGTAAAAAGGTTGGTCATATTATAGGCAGTTTTTACTTTTTATTCTCATCATTGTATTTAAAATTTTCAATAAGTACTTTTATGATCTAAGAAAATAAAATTTATTAAAAGCATGGTCTTTTTCCAGAAAGTAAATAGAGACATAGAACAACAGATAATATTCAACTCCCTCTGAACAGCCTGTCATAAAATATTATTAGCCTTGCGGACCCAATTCTATGCATCACTAATCTATTGAATCCAGTTTATGTCTAGACAGTTAGAAGAATTAAAAAAAAAAAAAGCCGGTAAATAAAAAAAGAGCAGTTAAATAACAAATACAGTTTACTGAAGAGAAAGTTCATTGAAAAGCTAGTTAATCATGAAGCTGATGGCTGCGGTATGTTCCTCACATAATAATGAACAATATCTGTTGCAATTTCAAATACCAAAAAGCACCCCCAGCCACTACATTTATCCAACACCCTTCACAATAGCCAGTTACAAATAACCAACTAACCACTGGTTGTGAATTAGGCATTGCTGGGAGAGCTAGAATTTACAATTTTTTCTTTCTACGTGTGAAATTTCTCTGCAATGCTTGTCTTTTAAAGATCAAATGAACTCAGTTCTGAAGCCTACATGGCAGGCTGTCTGATCTTACTTCACATATAACTGCTAAAATTTCAACCCCATTTCTCTGCTGATACCCTGTGGGATACGGAGCTCCCAAAGCCTTGCCTTTACTACTAATTAACAATAATGAACAGGATGACATACTTTTCCTTTGAACACTTCTGTCGGGAAGATATCCAATCGGCAAGAGATACAAGCAATAGACGAATTCCCCCCCTGACCCCCCCATTTACATGCTGAGATACACAGAGACTCTATCCTGCCTTTTGGTTTAAAAAAAATAAAAATAAAAAAAAGTAGGTCGAGCTGTCTAGGTTTTATGCATTGGCTTTAGAACCTGTGGAAAGGATGAAAGTTTTCTCTCCAACCAGTTTCCAGAGCATCACAGGTTATTTTTATATTCATCTACACATACCACTGATACTCTTGTGAAAGTTATTAGTTTAGTCCCACATTTAGGCACAACTCAAAAAATAACAATGATACCTATAATTCCACCCATTAAAAGAATTTTAAAACAAATATCATGTGCTATGTCATGGCACTCTATTATTATTTAGTGCATGGTGTTGAGGAACACAGAAGTTCTAGCTTGTGCCCAAGCTTAAGGAATGTCATAGTGTAATACACAGTAAAGACTCACTAATTTAGGATTGGTAATTTGGATTGTATGATCGTTTGAAAAAGTAGCTGGCTAGCCTGAAATTTTCCTTAGCACAAAAGAAAAATGGGGCTTTGCAGTCAGAACAGTTACTTACTAGCTATGTGATTTGGATCAACGATTTAAAAATGCAGTTTGTTCACCTGTAAAATTGAGATATTAATTCAAACCTCAATGGGTTATTGTGAATATTAAATGAAATACAATTTTTATGCAAAGTGTTTAGTGTTTGGTCCATAGTAAGCATTCAGTACATGCTAAATAGAATTGTTTAGCTATTATTCTTACTAAGCCAACAAACAGAGGAAGCCTGATTTCGAAGGGAGAGTTTAACCCTGCTTAAGAAAATTAACTGTTAGAACTTCGAACATTTAATATATATTAATTAAAATATTTTTTAAAACTATTTTAATAAATGGAGAATCAATTTCACCTCCATCATTTTAACAAGTGTCACAGTAGGAGAAGAAGGAAAAAAAGGATGGTCAAATTGCCAGGGTAGTAGAGGTTAATTACCTTCCACAACCCTAATCAATTAGGATTGATTACCACAGGAGGTTTTTGTTTGTTTTTTTCATTCACTCTCCAATTGGATTAATCATCTCTCATCAAGTCAGAATGCAGGGAAATATATCACAGATGTTTTTATATAAGTACCCAAAATTATACAGACAGCAAATAAGAAGCATACTGAATCTCAGAGAACTGACTACTTGTTTAGAATATTTGAGCCTGGAAGTGGGGCTGATCAATGGTCTAACGTGAGAGAAGTCTTCCTTCCCTGAGAAATATACCGTTTGGATATAATGAGTCCATTTCACAATAGGCCCCAGCACTCTGGCCTCTGCCTTGAGTGTGCAAGCCTCTGCAGGTTGTAAAAGGGGAGCCCAGGAGTGTCACATGCTCTCACCAATACCCTTTGGGAGTCTACCTCATACTGGGCTCCAAGGAGAGCACTCCTCATGTGAGTTCTTGTACCACAGTGGAAATTTACCAACAAGAGGGGAAGGGAGCCCACAAGCCAAAAAGGAAGGCTCCATTCACTCATGCCTGCATTCCTTCATCAATAAATATTATTACTATGTATTCATGAGCACTGTGCTGCTGTTTGAAAATACAGACATGTAAAGATAACATAGTACATGGTAACTGACCATGAAGAGGTCACAATTTAATGTGCTGAAAGGACACATAAGGAAATAACCATGACTATGGTAAGTAATATAATAGAATTAAGAACAAAGTGCTAGGACTTCCCCGCTGGCACAGCGGTTAAGAATCCGCCTGCCAACGCAGGGGACACGGGTTTGAGCCCTGGTCCATGAAGATCCCACATGCCGCAGAGCAACTAAGCCTGTGCGCCACAACTACTGAGGCTGCCCTCTAGAGCCCACGAGGCACAACTACTGAGCCCACGTGCAGCAACTACTGAAGCCCCCGCATCTAGAGCCCGTGCTGAGCAACAAGAGAAGCCACCGCAATGAGAAGCTCGCACACCGCAACGAAGAGGAGCCCCCGCCACCCCACCCTCCCCGGCTTGCTGCAACTAGAGAAAGCCCGTGCGGAGCGACGAAGACCCAATGCAGCCATAAATAAATAAATAAATAGAACAAAGTGCTATGTTAGTACCAAGACGCGCATGATTAATTATTCCCTAAGGGACCAAGGAAGGCTTCACAAATTTATGAAATATATGATCCAGGCCTTAAAGATGAATAGGAACTCACCAGACTAGAACAGAGAGGAAGGCAAGCAGGAGTGAGAGGAAATAGGAAAATTTCCAAGAAAGAAATGAGCATGCAGAGGCACTTTGGAGGTCTATCTTTGCTGGCTGTCATTTCATTATTGGCACAAATTATTTTTTGAAAATTGTTCTCTGCCTTTAAAATTATGTACACCCCAAATTTACAAATCAAACTAATTACAAAAGCTAACTAGCTAAATACAAGATGTTTGAGGCAACTAGTCAACCAGATAACTTTCTATGTGCTTATTTAACTAGAGAAAATAGTTTATATAGCTGATGTCTGGAAAGCTCAGTAATTCAAGTGATGCATGGTATGCCAAAAGCTGAGGTTGTTTGACATTCCAGAGCTGCATTAAATAGACCACAGGCAGAGCTGTGGGGTGTGACCAGAAGAGGGACTGCCCCCTATACCTTTACCTGCACCACACACATAAGACCCAGAGGTTAGGCACATCGACTCAGGAGTCAGATTGCCTGAGTTCTAACCCTGGTTTTGCTTACTAGCTGTGTGACCTGTGCCTCCTTTCCTCATTAACTAAACAAGGATAATATTTTTTACTGTAGGGTTTTTATGAGTATTAAGTGGATAACAGATGTAAAATTGGAACAGTCATGTGATTATTGGTTGCTTTTATAAACGTCATACTTTAAACCTTTGTGTTTCTACAGCAGGAAGGTTTGGAATATCAGCCTATGCCTACATTCTGTGACTAATATGTCATAAGAATAAAATTTGTCCATTAAATTCTAAGATACTTGAGGTCAAAAGCCACGCCTCACTCGACTGTATTGCAAGTGCCTTGAAAGGTGCTTTAAAAAAATTCTATCCTACAGAGTGAAGTAAGTCAGAAAGAGAAAAACAAATACTGTATGCTAACACATACATATAGAATCTAAAAAAAAAAAAAAAAAATTGGTTCTGAAGAACCTAGGGGCAGGACAGGAATAAAGACGTAGACATAGAGAATGGACTTGAGGACACGGGGAAGGGGAAGGGGAAGCTGGGACGAAGTGAGAGTGGCGTGGACATATATATACTACCAAATGTAAAATAGATAGCTAGTGGGAAGCAGCCACATAGCACAGGGAGATCAGCTCCGTGCTTTGTGACCACCTAGAGAGGTAGGATAAGGAGGGTGGGAGGGAGACACAAGAGGGAGGAGATATGGGGATATACATATATGTATAGCTGATTCACTTTGTTATACAGCAGAAACTAACACACCATTGTAAAGCAATTATACTCCAATAAAGATGTTAAAAAAAAAGGTTTGTTAAATACGTATATTAAAATGAGATTATGTCTGCGTTGGAGTGGGGAACAGCTGGAGATAGAGCCGGAAATTAATCCCAGATTTTGCATTCACTGCAGGTCCAGCTAAGGAGTTTTTGGCTTTTGAACTATTTGCATTGTAGGCTAGTGGTTCTCCAACAGAATGAAGGCATGGTGCACCGGAATCTTGCCTCGAGATACCAAACTATAAAGAGGCAACATAATGAATTTGAGACATGCTAGCGGTTGGCTCAGATTTGCATCTCTAACTCACACTTAACAAGTTAAATATAAACCAACTTCTCCTAAAGGAGACCATGCCCTTGACCAGAGCAGCACTGAGCTATTTATTGCCCCTGAACATTTTCAGAATGCACACAGGCAGTTTAAATTGGCAGAGCTTCTAGAACCAAAAGATTATTTCAACAAATATTTATTGTTCATTTGCTAAATTCCGGGCTTTAGCTGGACTCTGAGAATACAAAGGTGCACAAAATAGATGGAAGTCGCCGCCCTGACACTGCGGCTCAGCGTCACATTTTTCATCTTAAATAAAGGATCTGCCATCGTAACTTAAACGCTTTAATCTGAACCCCAAATTTTGCCTGGTTCACAAAATTGCCACCAAAAACCGAAGAAAGTACAAGGACTACGAAAAAGTGATACAGGGTTTGGGGGCCGATTCTTTTCCAGACAATTGACTTTGCTTTGTCCAGGAGAAGTAAATTACTAAGTGTCTATGTATACAATTTTGAAAAACTGAAAGTCAGTTTCTCCCCATACTTTAAATAAACTTTGGGGAAAAGTAGCTAATGAATATTATGGAGGGACTTCAAATTGATAGTCTGAACGGGGAGTTCATGCCCATCCCTGAACAGCCTTGGGGGCAAGTGAGGAGTTGAGACACAGTCTTGCAGAGCAGAGAGGGAAGGGGAGGAGTGATAGGTTGAGTCTCAGGCTCTGTGCCGCACTCTCCCTGCCTTTGTTCACTTAGGAGCTTTTTTGGCCTCTAAGTGAGCACAATTACTGATAGAGCTGGCTGAATAATATCAGTCAGATATGTCCTGAACTAAAAGAGGTTGAGAGACCCACTGTCATGAAACATTTAGAACCAGAGGTTGAAATAACCAAGTTTTTACTTTACAACAATCGTTCTGGTGGCAGTGCAGAGTTGAATTAGAAAGGAGAAGAACCTTGTGAGCAGAGAGGTCAGTTTGAAGTCTGTGCAACAGTTCAGGAAGAGGACATTCACTTAAGGCAAGAATAATGGCAGTCAAAGAAAGTAGATAAATTCTAAAGCTCTGTTAAGCACTTGAAATGTGGCTAATTGAACTGAAGAACTGAATTTCAAAATGTATTTAATTGTAATTAAGTTAGATGTAAATTTAAAACTGATAGTTGATTCAATTATGGAAAACTTATAAGTGTGTTTACGATAATTCAGCTGTGTGAATCTATGCTTCCAGTGGGAAATTTTATGAAATATACAGCATTTCTGATGCAAATTTAGATTCTGAATTGAGAGGCACTATAAGTGTAAAAGACACGTTAGATAACAAAATTTAGCATGAAATAATAATATAAAACATAAAATGTATATTGATTATATGTTAACATAATACTTTGGATACAGTGAGTTACATAAAATATATTAAAGTTTGTTTCATCTGAGTTTGTTTTTCCTTTTCAATGTGACTACTAGAGAACTTAAAGTTACATACATGGCATGGCTCACATTGTATTTCTATTGGGCAGTACGGATTGAAAAACATTTCTGGAATTTAGTGAGAAACAGATTACTTCATAAAAGCAAGCATGGGAAAGATGTCAAAGTTTTCATCTGTAATTGTGTAGATAGACAGGTAGTTGGAAGACAACGAATTCAGTTTTGCCTGTGAGACATCCAGGTGGAGATGCCTTTGGCAATGCTGGTCGGTGATGAGAGGGGAAGTCAGGGAGTGTGTCTAGGAGTAAGCAGTCTGGGTTTGCTGGCGAAAATTCAGGACAGAATTTCAGGAATATTAACTTTTTTTTCATAGACCAAAAAGCCTTAATAATCAATTAAATGTTGACCTTTCACCAAAGAGTTTTTTGGCCTGTCAGTCTTGTATTTCCACTCTTTGTTGGGCAGCAAGGCCCTAAGGGGTAGTTTCAGGAGCAAGTGTTTCTCTTGATAGGTGAACACCACCATGAAAGTGTCTCCTCAGAAACCTGAGAAGTAGGTTCTTCCAGGGCTGTGCTTTGTTAAGAGAGGTTAAACAGTTTCCTGTCTTGTGACCTAAGCATCCCCAGGTCTAGCGTACTACCTCCTAAAGTAACCTCCTAAAAAGAACACCTGTGCATTTCACAGCTCTGAAAATGCTTGTTTTCTTCAGAAGAATTTTCTCAGGCCCAGTAAAAATCATCTCTAGTTCTTTGCTCCTGATTTAAAATGTGGCTTATTTATGCCTAGGGTTAACTTGAGTGTCCCTGAGTATATTCACCTAGGTCATTTCCTTCCTTTTGTTGAAACGACCTGCCTGTGTCTGAAGTGGTGCAACATCAGCTTTCAAGGACTGCAATGCCATAGTGTCACTTCCATCTCGTTTCCTGGTCTTTGACTGATATATTCTCTATGCTGTTTGCATTTTTTAACTACTACTCTCATGCATTTTGTTTATGGCTTTCAGTGGGGTTTTTCTGGTGCAGTAAAAGGAGTGTAAAAATGACTCCTTATTCAATATGCATTCCCCAAACTAGTTCTTAACCCTCAAGCAACGTCATTACTCTTTTTCGATCCATCTATATTGTGTTTAGACTTCTGCAAAAGCCAGCATCCTTAATCTTAAAGCCAGTGTATACGTTCATTGCTGCTCATCATTTCTTCCTAAGACATGTAGACATCTTGATCATAAGAATGAACGTATCATGGGCTTCCCTGGTGGTGCAGTGGTTGAGAGTCCGCCTGCCGATGCTGGGGACACGGGTTTGTGTCCCGGTCCAGGAAGATTCCACATGCCGCGGAGCGGCTGGGCCTGTGAGCCATGGCCACTGGGCCTGCGCGTCCGGAACCTGTGCTCCACAACAGGAGAGGCCACAACAGTGAGAGGCCCGCGTACCACAAAAAAAAAAAGAATGAACATATCAGATAGCAGATATATTCTGAGCATGGGAGGTCTTAACCATGTCTGCTCCTGGGAATCTCTTAATACCCTAGCTCAGCTGCTCCTGGATTTCTGAGCCTACATAAGATAATAAATGTTTGCCGTTTTAAGTTGCTAAATTGTGGGGAAATTTGTTACACAGAAATAGGTAGCTAATACATTACAAACTGCATTACAGGTGCTCAATAATGATGTGTTGAATGGGGCAAAGGTATGTTTCTTGAAGGTATGCTTTTGAAAAATAGTAGCTACAGAAGAAATGGAGGTGTGCTCAGTAGCCAGAAAGGATTCACCAATTTTCTTGTTTTGGCTTCTTGTCATAAGAAAAGGGCAACTCATCATTGGCTAACTTAGAATGGATTGGAAACCATTCTGTTAATATAGCTTGGGTTCCAACACAAAACAGTAGGTCAAGAAGAGCAGTGATCATAGATTGGAGGAGAATCTATGTCCAAGATTTTCTCTACCTAGATAATGCCCTGGCCATTGTTTTAGCAGCTTTTCCAGAGAGATTCCTGAGCTCTAGACTTCTTTCTGCTAGCTCTGAGAGCTACAAGATCCCAGGCCCAACCCTGAAAACACTCAGCATTTGAATAGAGAAGATGATGACTGAGCAGAATCTAGAGAGTGAGAGAGAATGAGAAGAAACCTTCTGCACAGATTCAGAAACAGAGAAATGACAATAAGAAGTTCATTTTTTTAAAAAAGTGGACGAATAAATTTCACTGGCATGGAAAGATAAGAACTGTGGAAATATGGACTGAAAAGGGAAATTAAGATTAGAATGTTCAGGACATTAACTGTTAGTCACAGAATGTGCCTTTACCTGTACGTGCTTGGGAAGCATCAGTGTGGTTTTTTTAAAAAATTTTGTTTTGGTTTTATTGTTATTACTTCTATATGGGTTTGATTATTATCTGTTAACACAATATAATTTCAAAAATGAGAAGGCAATATTTTGTATCTGACAATTAACATTCAGAACTGAAATAAAATTTCTCAGTCCTCTTTAATGTATTAGCTAAACAAAATTGACGAAACATGGCCTAAAGCAAACACACACTACTGAGGTTAGACTATTTGGTACTATCAGTGTGTTTTAAAAGAGGAATAGAGGAATAATCAAAGAAGCATTTTAGCAAATTAACCTGACATAAGTACATAAAATGGATTGGAAAGTATTCAGAATAGAGACAGGAAGATAACTGAGAAGGTGCGGCATCTGTTCAAGCATCTAAGTCATAAGTACATGAAATAAGGGGGTGTACGTAGAAACAGCTGTTTTGGTTCTTTTTATTAAACTTCATAGCAGTAGAATTTCAGAGGAGGAAATAATTCTAGAAATCTAAAACCAAATTCAGGGAGATTTACTTATGCTCAAAGGTGACAACCAGCTTAGAAAATGAGAAACTAATTTTCATTAGAAAATGAGATACTGAATTAACTTCTAAGGGGAAAGGATGAAGGGAGGAATTTATTTTAATTCGCTTGACCCCATCCATCCCAAAATAGGACTGTTTCAAGATATCTGGACAGCACTTAAGCATACTGAAATATGACCATCATTTCTCCCATTTTCTTCAAAGATAACATTCATCTTTCATACCTTAGAAGCTTGGGCAAAATTTTTACAACACATGGTAGAAAGACATTATTTTAGTCTTTCTTTTAAAATTCTAGTCAAACAAGCCAGATGTTCTCTAACTCACGTAAGAACCAGGAAAACAAAACCAAATAAAATATCTACTGTGTATGATTTACAGGCTTTAATTTAAATATTACATGGCAAAGTGAAATTCTTAAAATAGGTGAATCTGTTGGTTAAAAAGAATGTTTCAGATGAAGCAGTTGAAATTCTAGAAAAACCTGTGAGGAAATAATTGGGTTTTATCTTGTTGATATAGACATGCACCTATATAAGTATTGACTTTTAAAGGATTTTTTAAACTTAATCTTCATAAAGCATAAGATGATGAGAAAGATTTGACATGTCAAAAATACCGATAAGCTATTTTGAGACATGTAATATTTACTCTAAATATACTATGCTTCTAGTCTACACTAAAATCACTGATCAAAAGGTGTATTTCTAAATCAAAATCAATTAAGAGCTTGGTTTCAAAAATAAGGCTTCCGGCCCAGGAAATTACAAAGAAGAAACACTTAAGGCGAATATATACAACAATTCACTAATCGAATTTGCAATGCTCTTTCATGCTCTGAAGATGAAAGAATTTCAAAGAACACTCTCCACTCATCCTCTCCTCCATCCTCCACATATTTCCTCTGGTCAGAACCAATGCACATGTTAATATTCATGGCAGTGAGTGAGCACACATTTGCAGTGCTTTCTTCTAAGCCAGAAGAGTTAAGTCATCTCCAATTAACATTACCAGACTGATTTATGAGAGATGATGTTTCCTCTAGAGTGACGACACTGGTAAAATTTCTAGATGTATCTCATAAATTATGAAAAACTTGAATTTAATTTTTTTGCTTATTGCCTCTAAGAGATTATTTTATTCAATATTGATTAAATAATCACCGTTACTAATTTAAATGTGTATAATAGAACACTTCACAGTTAACAAGTCTCTTTTTTAAAATTTTTTTTTTTTTTTTTTTGGCAGCATTGGGTCTTCATTGCTGCACGTGGGTTTTCTCTAGTTGAGGCAAGCGGGTGCTATTCTTCGTTGTGCATGGGCTTCTCACTGCAGTGGCTTCTCTTGTTGCAGAGCACGGGCTCTAGGCGCGCGGGCTTTAGTAGTTGTGGCTCATGGGCTCTAGAGCACAGGCTCAGTAGTTGTGGCGCATGGGCTTAGTTGCTCTGCGGCATGTGGGATCTTCCTGGACCAGGGCTTGAACCCATGTCCCCTGCATTGGCAGGCGGATTCTTAACCACTGAGCCACCAGGGAAGCCCTTTTTATTTTATTTATTTTATTTTATTTATTTATTTATTTTTGCAGTACACGGGCCTCTCACTGTTGTGGCCTCTTCCATTGTGGAGCACAGGCTCCGGATGCGCAGGCTCAGTAGCCATGGCTCACGGGCCTAGCTGCTCTGCAGCACGTGGGATCTTCCTGGACCAGGGCATGAACCCGTGTCCCCTGCATCGGCAGGCGGACTCTCAACCACTGCACCACCAGGGAAGCCCCAGGGAAGCCTTTTAAAATTCTCTATCTTAACCTATCATTTGAAAACATAAATAAATAAATAAACCTATCATTTTTCCACATTCTTACAAATACTATGCAGATAAGAAAGTTAAAATTGCAAAGAGAAGAAATGGAGATATACCAAGATGGAGAAATAACCAAGAAACACTAGTCATGTTGGGACGAAGTATGTTTACTATAAATAATCTAAGCTACCTGGTAACCACGGTCCCAGCTGGCTTTCTCATTCATTTATCTAACTAATATTTATTGAGATAAGTACTAAGTGGTGAGCTCATTTATTTTTGTATCCACAGAAACTTGAACATAGGCTTGGGCCATATTAGTTGCTCAGAAAATATTTCTGGACAGGCTCCTAGCATGTACTGACATAAATGATGAAAGCCACATTTCTACGTTATATTATTTTTCTTATTAGTCATCATTATTATAAATTTTGTTCTATGCCATCAGAAAGTTTAACACTATTTGAAAAAATGGACAGGTCTGAAATGACTAGAGAACAATTCAAGATAAAAGTGAGTTACAATAAATGAGGCAATTACTAAGGAGAGATAATCACCCATCCAGCAAAAATTCTCACCATAGAATTTCTTTAAACAACCAACTACCATAATCAATTCTTAGCTGAAGATTCAGAAAACAACATCAATAAAAATACGTAACTTTTCAATAATACAGCCAATACAGCCGGTACGTATAGAGTGCTATACTTTTTCTATATTGTAAACAAGAAGTTGGATGACTTTCTTCAGAGTTATGTAGAAACTAAACTGCACCTACTATGACTTCACTTTGACTACTGAAAATCTGAGAGTCTATACTCAACCCAAGCCACAATATTTTCAATATATAATTCATGAATTCTTTTATTATTTCAGAAAACATTTCTGAGCACGTGTATTCTAGGCACTGTGTTAATTAATTGCTCCTCACTTCATGTCTTAATCTTCCCTTCAGCCCCTTCTAAAACCCTGTACATTTCAACAGCAATATCATATGGCTTTGAGTTAATAGTGGTAACATTAATATTAACATGGCAAAAAATCCATCTATAAAGACTAGGCCACTTAAGTAAAGAATCATTTTATTCCAAGTTATTATATTTTTAAGAGTATAGTTAATCAAAATTTAAATACGATTATATTTTCAAGTAAAATCAAACATGATCATTTGAAAAAATAGGATAATAATGTCAAATATTCACCTCACTGAAATTATATGCCAATCAGACTTTAAAAGTTATCGAACTAAAGTGACATTATACAATTCAGCAAGACTGGAGCACCTTTTAATGTGTGCAATCGACTTTCCAGCTTATTGGTTAATTCCATTAATTAAGGATATAAATATAGCTTTTAAATAAGATCAGAGCATAGTTTATACTTGGCTGACCTTGAAGGTTTACAGAAATTTTCTTGGAAGTTTAATAGATAACCAAAATTTCTAACTTTTACAGTTTAAACATATCTGTGATATCATCAGGTTAATTTTTAAATCAGTTATATTTAAAAACTAAAATCAGACAGTAGTAATAATCTTTCTACAATGTTGTTTTCCTCTTATATTTCCAATTCTGAAAGAAGCAGAAGAAATGATTTGGGGAAAATCAGGATATACTCAAAGGTATGTAAACCATTTGATAAAATAGTCTTTGAACAGTCCCAAATCTAAGAATCATTATTAAGAATACTTCTGCTTCTATCAGCCATGGTTATCAGCTTTGGTCCCCACCCACTTCATTTTCCATCCCTTTACTTCCTTATTCCCTCCCTCCATCCCTTTCTCTCTCCCTCTCTCTCTTTTTCTCAAGCTCTCTCTCTTCCCTTTTTTAATATCTAACTCCTCTTCCTCTTCCTCTTCCATGTACCCAACATTATGGGAAAGAGTTAAAGGTAAACTTTAGAAGTAAAAAGAAAATCACTGGCTTACTTTTGTTTGCAATGTAGAAACATGGAAAAAAGTGGCTTACCTTCATGTAAACAACTTGTTGAGTCAATAAATGGCTGATTACTGCTTGTAGGCAATGAGAGAAAAAGGGGGGAAATGGAAAGTTTTAGTTGGCCAAATTTGGACTAAGACTGGGTCCTAGTAGTTGATTATAGGAGTTAGTAGGGCTGACTACAAATGGTGTTTGGTAAGCCCAGGGAACCAACATTCATCTTCAATTTCCTAGTTAAGGACAGGCTAGGATTAAGAAAGAGTTTGAAGACAGCCAATCCAAGAGGAAGGGTATTAGAAACAAAAACTGAATCCAAAGTGAATGGCCAGCCAAGACCAAGAGAGGAGAATCAGAAAGAAGGAGGGCCTCACATGACATCTATCAGAAATCTCTGGCCAGTAAAGAAGCTTTGGAAGGTACTGAGTTGGGATTTTAGTGACAAGTTCCTTTACATATACAAGGACTCTAAGGCACAGTTGATCAGAATTGGAAAGAAATACCCATTCCTGTAGACTAAAACCCTTTGACCATAAAAAAAAAGTGGTTTGAGTAATTCAATAACATGGCTCCTTATGATCTGCAAGTGATCATTATAGAAACTTTTCTCAGAGTAAATGTGTAATTGGTTATGGATCAATAAGTAATTTCTTTCAGGAGGAAAAGCTCTTGTTTTCTTTTTTATTTATTTATTTATTTTCTGAAGTACCAAGGCTCTTAAATCAGAATGGAGCAAATACATTTGGAAAGTTGAGATTACTCTAAACAGCAAGATTCCTTACTGCATTAGTTATCTCAGCTGATCACTTATTTATGATGCCATAAAAATCCAGATGCCTTCAATTCTGATGGGTAGATATTTGCCAAAAGGCAGCTAAAATTACTTTCCAATGTTTCCCATTTTGACAACTGCATTTTGAATTGAAAATTTATGATGGTTCAGTAATGGTTGTGCTGAGGTGTTTTGTGTTTGTTTTTGTTTTTGTTTTTGTTTTTCAAAGATTAGCAATGAATTCAGCTCTTGTGGTCAGTTGTAAACCTTAATGATTTTATCGGAAATTCTAGAAACCTAACAGAAAACTAAGATTAAGAAAATAAATGAATAAAACTTTGAGAATTAAGACCCTGCAAGTTTGTGATAATGTATTTTGGTGTTAGGTGGTTTTCCTAATCATTTTACAATGAGAGCCTGAAGGCCAGTTTCTAACAGGAAAGAACATGTTGACCTAATCAAAGGTCTTCTGAGGCATGGGTGCAGGTAAAGGGAGAACTTGGAAGGATAAACAAAAGCAAAACAAAACAAACTTATACGATCACATAAGGCAGGAGAGATAAGCTATACCTCAAGAACAGAAAGGCAGACGAAGAGGTTGATATGTTTCTGGACCTTCCAGAAGATAGAGTTTAGACCAAGAACTATGATGATAAGAAAACCCTTTACAGTTTTTTGAATATATGGCACTTTCCTATGGTTGTTATTTTGATATATCAATAAAATATTAATATCTCTTGACAATGAAAGACTGTGTGATTCTTTGCAAATATTGTGAGTAAATGAGAAGTTAAAGAATTGCAACCACACAAGTTAGTAACTCTTTGAAAGCAGAGATATAAGGAAGAGTCCCCAAGCTATAGTCAATTATGACAACTTTAAAGGTAAAGAAAGCTTTTCATTCATGAATTATTATTTGACATTCACTAAAAGCTAACTAAATTCTTGTGGGAGGCTTAGAACTTAGAGAAAAAGGAATGCTCCCAGGATATAAATGGCAAGACTCCATTGTATTTTCTTGATATGTATGTATCAAAATGAGTATAAGATGGCATAGAAGTAATCTTTTTGTCTTTTTCTTTTATATCCCCAAATACCTTTAAAAATTCCTTTTCTCCTGTCCATTGCATGTGACTTTAGACAATTCCTTTCTCAGGTGAGAAAAGAAATAAGGACACTGGATCCAGATCTGCTGTCATCAGTATTACAACCTCCTGCTTCCAGCCAGATGGAATAGTATCTACTGGACCACAATGTTTTTTATTAATTTGGCAAGACTGCCTAAAGTCATTAAAAACACACCAAGAATAATTCTTTGTGAACAGAGAACTGAGAGGAATTCACACTTAAAAAGAAAAAAAATCTATTGTCAAGAACATTTTTAACAACAGTAATAGCTATAAGGTCTTATTACCTCTAGAGTATATTTATATTTTCTGTATATTTTTTGCTGGGGGAAACATCCAAAAAGCAGAATTATACATTATTTACAAAAAGCTAACAGTAAAAGCTAAAAGCTGAATCTTATTTTAGAAGTACTTACTATATGCAGCTCTAGGTAGTCTCCCAGGCCAGAAGAACTGTCCACTCGCACCAATACAGCTTCTTTCTGAACAGTGCTAAACCCTATGGCCAGTCTGTCTGCTCGTGTACTTGGCCGGTCATTAGGAGGCCACTTATACGTGATTTGTCCACCACCTTTGCTAAAGATATACGTTGTCCCAGCTGGAAAACAAAAAGCAAAACCAATTAGTCCCAATACATCAAGGGCACACTTTCCTATGTTTGTTATGTTGGCGTATCAATAAAGTATTAAATTTACACCATGGCAGTAATAAATAAATAAAATAAAATAACAAGAATAAAAACAAAAACCTATGGTGAAACAAATAAGCAAATAACAGATTTTAATCAAACATGCTCAAGAAAGAGAACAGAGTTTTTTAAAAAGAAATATCAAGGCAGCTCCATTTTTAATACACTCATTAAATCTACCAGCAGGTGTTTCAGAACAAATGGGAGATTACTGCTTTTTCCACTGAGTTGGACAAGCATGCAATGTAATGGGGCTTTATTTCTTTCTTCCAGTTAAAAAAAATAGTTTAGTAGGAAACATTAACTTTGGATGCTTCAAAAGGAGCAGAAACATATATCAACTTGTTTTTGAAACAAGAGCCGCATGTAGATGTGATAGGTTCATACAGCACAGGGAAGGAAATTGCAAGAAGTATGCTATGAATCAACTTTTATGGGGAGAGGGCCTATTCACATATGACAGATCATAACTAATGGATGAACAGCCATAAGACCCAACAGTCATGTCAAGAAAATACAGATAATAGATCCCATCTATAGAAGTCAGGTCTTACTTAACAAGCAACATATGCTAGTTGTCAAACTATCCAGCTCCATAAAAAGACCATTTTTTTTTTTCCCAAAGCAAATGCTAGTCTTACAGCAATAAGAATAATGTCATACCCTCATTTGGTAAATGTTCAAATTTTACTTTATGATGGTGATGTCAGTAAATTATCTATCTTGCTCTAAAAAGAGCTTTGTTTCAAAAAATTTCCTAAGCAACCAATGTGTTAAAGTTCTATTTCATTGCACCACTGGCATCTACCTCATTTAATGCAATAAGATTAATTCTTTGAGTAAGAATACTTGGAAGAGACATGCAAAGATATATATAAAGGAGAATGAATCTTCCTCCACACTAAAGGGGGCCAGAGAAATATTTATTTAGTTATCCAAGGAATAGACCTTAAGGTACAATTTATAGGAGTGTAGTCTTCCAATAACAAAGCATGTCAATACATATTTACTGTGTACCTACTATGTGCCAACAGGGTAAGGAAAGCAATAAAACTAAATACTAAAATTTAGGCCATGAAGCATCTTGTGTGTACGGAAATATAGCTTCTACCAAGAATAAGGGTTATAAGTAAAAGCTGAGTGTACAGCACTATGTTTTCAAGATATCTACACATTAAATTTCCATTACCCAAATTTACCAATTAAATGATGTTGGCAATGTCACATTCATGTACATTTAATTAAATAGCTGATGATATCATTTTTTTTCCCTTTTTATATTTTGGGGCCAATCATTCTTTTTATTCTGTCTGAGACATTTCCATAGGCCCTTGAGAAACTCCAAAGAACTCTGCAATATGCTTAATGTGCCTGACTGGTTAAATAGGCCTTGGTATGTAGACCTGACCCAAGAAACATGTCAAGATAATATTGATGTAAAAGTGATAAAACAGAATCTTGTTAAAAATGCAGTGGTAGAGAAGTTAGTCATTTTCTTAAATACTAATGCATGAAAGCAGTTTATCTCTCTCCTGTGAGAATAGGTAAGTTATATTTGAAAGGTACTAATCAGTGTGCAAGCAAAGAAAGTTCAGAATATACATATTTGTGTATCAGAAATGCCAGAGCCTTCTACAACCATTTATGTTCTACAACATCAGACACTTGTTCACAACAATATTAACAAGCAAGCACTATTTGGTAAATCTTCCTCTCGGTAATTTTTGCAAATAATTAAGTATTAAATGTTTCAGAAAAGCCTACATTGATAAAATAACAGGACAAGAACATATTAAAGATTTCTTTAAAAGGAGGATGTGGTGGTGACCTCTGGGTGTTAGTATTTGATTGATTTTATTTTTCTCCTTTTAATTAACTTTGTCCTCTAATGATTATATATTTCATGTGAATTAAGAAAAATATTCAAGTAGAGATGCTACTTAACAATATAAAACAAATCTAAGAACTCAGATGTTTTCCAGAATCACCAGAGTAAGGTAGTGTTGTAAGGCAACAATATCATATATTACATGATAATTTTTAACATTAAAAATCACTTTCACAATATTTTTTTCATTTCCTCTCTACTTCTGTATGGAAAGTAGGGCAAGCATTACTCCCAAGTCACATTTCAGGAAGTTTAGTCAGAAGGATTAACTTGTTAACTAAAGTTGCAAACTTGGAAGAGCTGGTAGGAAATCTAGTATCCAGATTCGACTCCTGTATTTTTTTAATTACATATATGTTTCTGTTATCATAACAAGACAGTCAAGAAAAAGTTAATTGGGTATGTCAGTTTGAATTTATCAAGGCCAACTGTTATCATATTCGAATGTCTCATAACCATAAAGTGACATTTGCACCTCATGATCATATACTGTCCTTTCACCTCACAATGCTTTTAAAAAAATTTTAAAATAACATGTAAATGTGAAATGACAGAACATTTAATATATGTTGATTAACATTTAGTTTAGGGTACACTTCCCAAACTTGTGGAACTATGCAAGTTTCCTGTTGCTGAGGATAATAATTTAGAGGTTTATATTTTCAGTAAGATAAATGTCACAATACAAATACTGTTACTCAAGATTTTATTTCATCTCTATTTCAACCTTTCCAATAAGTGTTAAGACTTGGCAACTAGCATGCCAGTACCTACTCTGTCTGCCTTACAATGACTTTATTCTTCAGGTTTCGCCAAAACCAAGCAAAAACAAGTGTAACACCATGTGCCAAACAATGCAATTATTCCTAGTGTCCTTTTTCTTCAGATATATCTGAAAATCAATCTCTCCTTTTTTCGTTGTATGCAGAATAGAGCACTGTATTGTACATATAAGCACAATTCTGTAATAAGCGAGAGAATTAATGTGCAGCCCCCAACACAGCTGTCTTAACCTACCTCTGTAAACATCTTGGCTTTAAAAAAATAATCATTTGCATCACACTCTAAAAATCTATGTTCTTAAAGCCCTCCTTCCATCAAGATAGAAAATTACAATATACTCTATTTTGGTGACCTTAATATGAGAATACTCCCACAATAAAATATAGTAGATCAGATGACTAAAGTGTCAAAATCTACATCATTTAACATGCATCATTCTGAACATAGAACATGATGTACTTACTTCAGCAGAATAGCTAAGTAATTACAAATGTAAGCTCTGGACTCAGACCAGGGTTCAAATTCCAACTGTATCATTTTCTAGTTACATGACATTGACTATTGTGCTATTTATTCTAACCCTTGCATTTCCTATCCTTGGGGATATTAACACTGTCTATCTCATAGAGCTCTGTCAGGATTAAATGAAACATGCACAGTGACACCTCAGTCTAATTCCTGGCATATGGTAAGTGCCCAATACATTTTATTTTTCATTTTTTTTTTCACAGCAGTATTATTTTTAATAGTCCAAAATAGAAAACAACCCAAATGTCTATCAATGGTAGAATGGATAAACAATATATATTTATACAATGGAATACTCTATAGCAATGAAGATGAATGAACTACAACTACACTCAACAATGCCCTTGATTCTCACTAACATGATGTTGAAAAAAAAACAAAAAAAAGATTATGATTTCCACAACCTTCTGAGACTAAACCAGGAAGAAACAGAAAATATAAACAGACCAATCACAAGAACTGAAATTGAAACTGTGATTAAAAATCCTACAACAAACAAAACCCAGGACCAGATGGCTTCACAGGAAAATTCTATCAAACATTTAGAGAAGAGCTAACACCTATCCTTCTCGAACTCTTCCAAAATATAGCAGAGGGAGGAACACTCCCAAACTCATTCTACGAGGCCACCATCACCCTGATACCAAAACCAGATAAAGATGTCACAAAGAAAGAAAACCACAGGCCAATATCATTGATGAACACAGATGCAAAAATCCTCAACAAAATACTAGCAAACAGAATCCAACAGCACATTAAAAGGATCATACACCATGATCAAGTGGGGTTTATCCCAGGAATGCAGGGATTCTTCAATATACGCAAATCAATCAATATGATACACCATATTAACAAATTGAAGGAGAAAAACCATATGATCATCTCAATAGATGCAGAAACAGCTTTTGACAAAATTCAACACCCATTTATGATAAAAACTCTCCAGAAAGTAGGCATGGAGGGAACTTACCTCAACATAATAAAGGCCATATACAACAAACCCACAGCCAACATCATTCTCAATGGTGAAAAACTGAAACCATTTCCACTAAGATCAGGGACAAGACAAGGTTGCCCGCTCTCATCACTACTATTCAACATAGTTTTGGAAATTTTAGCCACAGCAATCAGAGAAGAAAACTAAATAAAAGGAATCCAAATCAGAAAAGAACAAGTAAAACTGTCACTGTTTGCAGATGACATGATACTATACATAGAGAATCCTAAAGATGCTACCAGAAAACTACCAGAGCTAATCAATGAATCTGGTAAAGTAGCAGGACACAAAATTAATGAACAGAAATCTCTTTCATTCCTATACATTAATGATGAAAACTCTGAAAGAGAAATTAAGGAAACACTCCCATTTACCACTGCAACAGAAAGAATAAAATACCTAGGAATAAACCTACCTAAGGAGACAAAAGACCTGTATGCAGAAAACTATAAGACACTGATGAAAGAAATTAAAGATGATACAAACAGATGGAGAGATATACCATGTTCCTGGATTGGAAGAATCTACATTGTGAAAATGACTATACTACCCAAAGCAATCTACAGGTTCAATGCAATCCCTATCAAACTACCAATGGCATTTTTCACAGAACTAGAACAAAAAATTTCACAATCTGTATGGAAACACAAAAGACCCTGAACACCCAAAGCTATCTAGAGAAAGAAAAACAGAGCTGGAGGAATCAGGCTCCCTGACTTCAGACTATACTACAAAGCTATAGTAATCAAGAATATGGTACTGGCACAGAAACAGAAATATAGATCTATAGAACAGGATAGAAAGCCCAGAAATGAACCCACACACATAGGATCACCTTATCTTTGATAAAACAGCCAAAATATACAATGGAGAAAAGACAGCCTCTTCAATAAGTGGTGCTGGGAAAACTGGACAGCTACATGTAAAAGAATGAAATTAGAACACTCCACTCCCTAACACCATACACAAAAATAAAGTCAAAATGGATTAAAGACCTAAATGTAAAGCCAGACACTGTAAAACTCTGAGAGGAAAACATAGGCAGAACACTCTATGACATAAATCACAGCAAGATCCTTTTTGACCCACCTTCTAGAGAAATGGAAATAAAAACAAAAATAAACAAATGGGACCTAATGAATCTTAAAAGTTTTTGCACAGCAAAGGAAACCATACACAAGATGAAAAGACAACCCTCAGAATGGGGGAAAATATTTGCAAACAAAGCAACGGACAAAGGATTAATCTCCAAAATATACAAGCAGCTCATGCAGCTCAATAACCAAAAACCAAACAACCCAATCCAAAAATAGGCAGAAGACCAAAATAGACATTTCTCCAAAGAAGATATACAGATTGCCAACAAACACATGAAAGGATGCTCAACATCACTAATCATTAGAGAAATGCAAATCAAAACTACAATGAAGTATCACCTCACATGGGTCAGAATGGCCATCATCAAAAAATCTACAAATAATAAATGCTGGAGAGGGTGTGGAGCAAAGGGAACCCGGTTGCACTGTTGGTGGGAATGTAAATTGATACAGCCACTATGCAGAACAGTATAGAGGTTCCTTAAAAAACTACAAATAGAACTACCATACGACCCAGCAATCCCACTACTGGGCATATACCCTGAGAAAACCATAATTCAAAAAGAGTCATGTACCAAAATGTTCATTGCAGCTCTATTTACAATAGCCGGGACATGAAAGCAACCTAAGTGTCCATCGACAGATGAACGGATAAAGAACATGTGGCACATATATACAATAGAATACTACTCAGCCATAAAAAGAAATGAAACTGAGTTATTTGTAGGGAGGTGGATGGACCTAGAGTCTGTCATACAGAGTGAAGTAAGTCAGAAAGAGAAAAACAAATACTGTACGCTAACACATAATATGGAATCTAAAAAAAATAAAAATGGTTCTGAAGAACCTAGGGGCAGGACAGGAATAAAGACACAGACGTGGAGAATGGACTTAAGGACACGGGGAGAGGGAAGGGTAAGTTGGGAAGAAGTGAGAGAGTAGCATTGACATATATACACTACCAAATGTAAAATAGATAGCTAGTGGGAAGCAGCCACATAGCACAGGGAGATCAGCGTGGTGCTTTGTGACCACCTAGAGCGGTGGGAGAGGGAGGTGGTAGGGAGACACAAGAGGGAGGGGTTATGTGGATATATGTATACGTATAGCTGATTCACTTTGTTATACAGCAGAAACTAACAACAATGTATAGAAATTAAACTCCAATAAAGATGTTAAAAAATAAATAAACAAAAAATTTTTTAAAAAGGGGAAACTACAATTTGTTATTCTTTCTTCAAATGTGTCGTTACAATTAACAACAAGGTCCTACTGTATAGCACAGGTAACTATATTCAATATTCTGTGATAAACCATAATGGAAAAGAATATGGAAAAGAATGCATATGTATATATAACTGAATCACTTTGCTGTACAGAATTAACACAACATTCTAAATCATCTACACTTCAATAAAATAAATTTTTTAAAAAGATTATGATTCCATTTATATAAAATTCAGCAGGCAAAGTTGATCTGTGCTGTTAGAAGTCAGAATAGTGTTTAATTTTTTTTTTTTGGTCCTTTTTTTTTAATTGTGGGAAAATACCCATAACATAAAATTTATCGTTTTAACCATTTTAAAGTGTACAATTCAGTGGCATGCAATACATTCACAAATTTGGGTAACTATTACCTCTCTCTAGTTCCAGAACTTCAAGCAGTACCTGTTAGGCAGTCACTCCCCATTCCCTCCCTCCCTCCCTGACGTTATTTTCGAAGAGGAAGGAATAATGCCTGGGAGGGAACATAGTGGGGGGCTTCTGGATCCTGGTAACATACTCTTTTTTTTTAAATCTGGGTGGGAGTTATATGGCTGTGTTCATGTTGTGAAAATTTATCTAGCTGTACACTTATAATTTATATACTTTTTGCATGTATGTTATATCTAAGTACACATAGATAAATTTGGAGCTATACTATGGAAAAATGAACTTTTTGGCCAACCTAATACATTTTAAAGAGAATGGATGATGTGTGTATGTGTGTGTTAACAACAGAAAATAAGTAACATTGCAACATTGTTTAATTTTAATATAAGAGCCTTTAGAAAAGTTTCATTTCAAAGTTGTGTTCAAACCAAATGCCTTTTAAGAAATGGCTTTCCTACATCCCGTTTTTTATTCATCTTTTCAGTATTTCATTCCTTGGATTAGCACTTTTGTCACATAAACCCATCCTATTATTATTTACATTCACTAATAGTTGACATTGGGAAGGATTTTTCTTTTTTAATTTACTCATTTATTTTATTTTTGGCTGCATTGGCTCTTCCTTGCTGCGTGCGTGCTTTCTCTAGTTGGGGCGAGCGGGGGCTACTGTTCGTTGCGGTGCGTGGGCTTCTCATTGCGGTGGCTTCTCTTGTTGCGCAGCACGGGCTCTAGGCACGCGAGCGTCCGTAGTTGTGGCTCGAGGGTTCTAGAGCGCAGGCTCAGTAGTTGTGGCGCACGGGCTTCGTTGCTCCGCGGCGTGTGGGAACTTCCCGGACCAGGGCTTGAACCCTTGTCCCCTGCATTGGCGGGCGGATTCTTAACAACTGCGCCACCAGGGAAGCCCGGGAAGGATATTAAATTGCATCACGTGGGAGCTTTCATGAGAAAGAGAATATTAGTCTGTTGCCATAAAACATCTAGTATGGTAAGATTTATAACATGATACAAAAAATTCACTTTGTTAAATAAAGGGGTAAGTCTCCACAAGATGATCTGTCATCTAGCTTCATTTTTTAAATTTTATTTTTATGGAAACATGTTTTACTTTATTATATAAGTGAATTCAATGTGCAGCAACACTACATCTTAATCACAGTTCCAAGCATTTTATCAGCATGGAAAGGAATGTGGAGGAATGTGGCAGCTTTATTATTTATGCATGTTTCTATATGGCAAGCACTAACACATCAGTGCCATGACTACTAATGGATTTATTGCAAATTAATCTTGACATCCAACATATCACTAAATGTACGGATGACTCAAACTTAAAGTGGTTTTCAGCCATCTTTATATTTAAGTTGTGCAACAAGTCTATATTACTCCCTCCAAACTCATTAACAAAGCTGGCTTCATCAGATGCAAATTTAGCAGTGTCAACATTCTTTACACTGTAGTAAATGTTTCTAAATATTATACATGGGCTCTTACTTCTAATGTTTGAACTGCCTGTGATGTTATAATAAACGTATTTTTAGATTTTTACTTAATATCTATTTACATAAAGGGCTCGCTCCCCTCCTTCTTTTTCTTGCCTACCATCTTTTCCCTAAAGGTGTCTACTTAAGCCACACTTGTTTCTGCAAAAGCTAATCTATTCCCTCAAATGGGTTGAACCTTTTTGAAAACAAAAAACAATCAGCATGTACAGGTCTGCTTGATTCTTCGTTGCTCTGAATCCTTGGTACGTGAAACAATAATATAATTCACTTCCGAATAGATTAACTTCTAACTCATAACATATGTATATGAATAAAAGGTCCTTTTCTGAAAGCCTATAATTCTTCCAGTGTCATCATGTAGCCAACATGAAATATTTAGGCCATTAAGATTCTATTAAATGTAACAGGGATATAACACTTTTTTTCCACTGAAACTGTGCCAGGCAGTCAGATGGAAATTTAAAGTAAAATATTTATAAACAAGGGGAGCTTTTATTTCTCCTACAACCTTGTCAAGAGGCTGTTGCTAAATTTCAATTTCCTGAATAATTTCTACCTATATGGAGGCATTCTTCTTAGCAAAGTTCACAAAAAGCAAAAAAAATAAGAAAGCTACCTTGTATGAAAAAAAAAAGTTTTAGGTCTAAAACTAGTAAAACAAATAAACTAATAAATCTGAACAATCTTACTTGTATTCTAAAGCACTAAGAGTTCATTGTCTGTCTACTTTGCTGTAAATTCTTTGTAAGATCACAAAGAATTATTTCGTGAGCGCTATAGATTCTTAAGTCCTACAATTTCATAAAAGAACAATAAAAATTCAGGAAAGGTGGCATTATATTAGGAGAGATCAATGGAATCAGAGTAATAGGAGTTCCTACCTATAATATGTAATCAACTCGAAATCTAAAAAGTAATAACACCAATTACTTATATTGAGAATAAGAGACAGCCCTTGATGCTACAGATGTAAGGGTGAAAAAATGCTAGGAAAGAAAGGAAAATAAAGACTATATCACAACTTGCGACTCCTGATGGAAGATGCAAACTTGTTAGAAATGACAAAAGCATTACACCTAGCTAAAGAGACTAGAAAATAAGACAAGGTTTTTACCCATACATCTTTGAGAAAGAGAGTTTTTACCCATACATCTTTGAGAAATGAAAGAAACAGGGCAAGAAACATGGCCTGTCACTGAAATGGATTAGATACTGGCCCCATAGACTGGATCAGACCAAAGAAAAGAAAGTCAAGAAGAGTTTACGTATTTCCCAAAGAATGGAAGCCTTAAGAAAGTAAGTAGCTCATGATGACATTCAAGATAGAAGGAGCATTGTGAGGTTTTTCATATATGGCATGTTACATGGTCCATCAGAATCTTAGACTCAGGAATTAAGGAAATTTATTGAATTTTTTAAAAAACAGTTTGTTGAATATCTACTAAATTGAATGCAAACTGACAAAATTGTGAGCACCCTGTTTCCATGCATTGGAATTTCCTGAGAGTGTCACTGTACAGAGTCACTGCACACACGGCTCCATTAAAAAGTCATCATGAAATTGGTTCAAGTTTTTTCACAGATTCTTTAACCCTGTGTGAATCAGAAGTAACACTCTCAGGGTCCATAAGGACTCAACTAAGCATTAAAAACTAGTATCTCCCAAACTTTCAATGGGATCAAACAAAACTGAACCACTAAGACTCCACCATAGACCTGGGAATCATGAAAGCAGAGGAGTCATCTCCACTAAGCCAGCGCATATGAGATTTAGCTCTGGTCCACTCAAGACAGCATTTTAAAAGGAAAAATGGTGTGTGCTTATTCACTAAGAAATTCTAATCAAGATAAAACTCAAGAAAATGGAATAGCAAAAAACTATCATGATTTCTATAAAATTAAGAATCATTTCTCTTAAAGATAATTTCAATAGTAACTGTGCACTTCAATGACAAAGTAGGGAAATTTTCCCTTCGCCTCTTGGCCCAAAACTTTTCCCTAATAAAAGCCTTTTAAAATAAATATTATGAATTTTTCTATATTCTATATTTTCTGTAATAAAAATTCTATATTCCAGAGATCTTGGCAGGGATAATATATGTATACATGTAACATGTATATATTTTTCATTTTGGTATTTGACATTTCCATATTTTGACATTTATGGAAAGAATATGCTACATGGAAAAAAGTATTCCATCTTTGGAAAACAAGTATGCTCTTCTTTAATAACTAAAGTAATTCTCAAGTAGATTCATGGCTGACCTACTGTTTCCGTAATCTAGACGTTTGTTCAGGGATGTCACAAATAGCTGCACAGACTGTCCAAAAGGCAGTATTCACATAAATGAGACAAGAATGATGTCCACTGGTGTTGTACAAAGTTGAGACTTTATGTAATTAATCACTGATGTCAACTGTAGTCAGTTGGATAAGTCATTCTCTTTTTCTGTCTTATAAGGAAATTAACTGAAATAAGAAACATTCCAAAGTTGACCTATCTCTTGGTTGTCTAATATGTGAAAGGAACTAGGAATATAAAACTGGAAACACACAACCCTTTTTCCCAAACAGGTAGGATCTGTGGATTAAAGATAAATACCAGGGCAAGATGGGTTTATGAGAGATATCAGATAAATGGTATTCAGCCGTGTCACCATCTATTTTGGATTTTTTTTTTAATCTTTGAAAAGATGACAATGTTAAAGGCACTGATTAATGGTAACATAAAAAGAACAGAAAAAAATGATAAGCAAGAACGATTCTATCTCTGTTATCTTTTCAGATCAAAGTCATATAAGTGTTTAAAAATTTTGAGATAATTTTCAGTGAATAATATCTTAGTAAATCTATGCAAGAAGTAATACTTCACTTAGTGGTTTCTTGGCAATATACTTTCTTTGAAAAACTACTCATTAATTCCCTCTCTAAACATGTTATTTAGAAAATACTCCCTCCAGGAAGAATTGAGTTCAATAGTTTGAGCTCCCCAGTGAGACAAGCTTGTTCCAAGATCAAATTCAAAGTCTTGGAACCTTTAAAAAAGCTCTTGTAATCTAAGTTATCTGGCTGAGAAGAAAAACAAGTAAATGGTAGACCTTCTGCCAATCAGATTAGAAAATAATTCATAAAGATAGCAAATGATCTAGAGTTAAAAATAAAACCAAGCAGGGCTTCCCTGGTGGCGCAGTGGTTGAGAATCCGCCTGCCGATGCAGGAGACACGGGTTCGTGCCCTGGTCCGGGAAGATCCCACATGCCGCGGAGCAGCTAAGCCTGTGAGCCATGGCCGCTAGGCCTGCGCGTCCGGAGCCTGTGCTCCGCAACGGGAGAGGCCACAACAGTGAGAGGCCCGCATACCGCAAAAAAAAATAAAATAAAATAAAAAAATTTAAAAAAATAAAACCAAGCAAAGCAATCCCATAACCAATAACCTCAAGAACATCAAATGCTTATGTCCTCCCTTCTGAAACTAGACTCCCTCAAGCAGTAAGTGAATTTTATTAAAAAGTCTCTGGCAAGTAATTCAGTAATCAATTTGCATTAGGGCTATAGGCAGCAGGAATGTAGAGATAAGAAATCATACCTTCTGGTACTTTATGAAAAATCTTATTTTAAAGAACATATAAGCTGTGTAAGTTCCTAATAAATTCTTTAAATTATTATCTAGTAAGTAAAGGTTACAATTGCCTAGTGATGGCCTTTAATTTACTTTTTTCATAAATTAATTGTTAAAATGTTTTCCATCAGGTTTTCAGAGCCAAGAATTTACTAGAATTATGGTGTAAAAAAGTTCTTAAGTTAAAAACAGCTGACATAAACATAGGCTTAATGCTGAAATGCTCTTGGAGAAGACTATGGGAAACCTTTCTTTTAAACATGACAAAATGGAGGTCTAGAAGAATCAAGTGGTTCCTCAATGTCACACAGATGGTTGGGGGCTGCACCCAACTCTATCTATTCCTAGTGCTTTTCCACTGTACAATGAAGAGCTAAGATCAAATGACTGCTTCTGGTTTCGAAAAATAAGCTAAAATTCACAAATCTTCAATCATCTCTAGTGGTTTTTCTAATGATGTTTCCTTGGTCTGGTTTTGGGAGACTCAAAGTTTCTGAAATGGCACTTAGCAGAAATGATTTGTTCACATTCTGACATTTTCAGAGTCTAGCCTGAATCTTTCAGAGGGGTGGGGCTTTTGCAAAGCTATTCTGCAAGCACCCTGCCTCAGAAGCCATCTCAGCCTTCAGCTCGTTCGGAGGCTTCCAAATTGCTGAACAGAGATGCAGAAGCCAAATTTTTATTATTAATACCATAATCACTTTTATTCCACATCACAAAGGGCTTATAACTTTTTGGCAGTGACACCATTTCCTACCTTTAGTAGTGGAATTCAATCCTGAACACAAAACTGCATGTGGGGGCTTCACTGGTGGCGCAGTGGTTGAGAAGCCGCCTGTCGATGCAGGGGACACGGGTTCGATCCCTGGTCCGGGAAGATCCCACATGCTGCGGAGCAGCTAAGCCCGTGCGCCACAACGACTGAGCCTGTGCTCTAGAGCCCGCAAGCCACAACTACTGAGCCCACATGCCACAACTACTGAAGCTGGTGCGCCTAGAGCCCATGCTCTGCAACAAGAGAAGCCTCCACGATGAGAAGCCCACGCACCACAGTGAAGAGTAGCCCCCGCTCACTGCAACTAGAGAAAGCCCGCACGTAGCAATGAAGACCCAACACAGCCAAAAATAAATAAATAAATAAATAAAATTTGTTAAAAAAAACAAACAAACTGCATGTGGTTATTTTGAACTATTCTGAGGCCACCAGATAAACAACAAAATTCAAATTAATTTTAGGCTAAAACTAGAAGTTTTGCCTTTGTTTGTTTTCTAATCTTAATTCCTCTCATTTACCATCTCCCTGCCTATCTGCTATATTTAAGTCATTCTCCAACTGACTAGGCCCCAATTAGAACTATTTACTAGTAAATTTTGGACTAAAACTGGATAGAATACAAGTTTCTGATTCAGAAGTCATTTCAAACTAAGCTCTAACTCTATCACCTAGCCCTGCACACGTGGTGGAATACACATTCTTCTCCTGAAGTGACTTTTACTTTTGCCAATTGATGCTTCTCTGCTGTACCTGGTTTTCTTTTCAGTCCTGCTTCCCACTGTCATTCCAGCCAAGGTGAATTCCCTCCCCTTATCATCTACAGAACTTGTTTTTAACTTGCAAAATATTATATAAACTGTCAGAGTTGTCTTTTATTGAAATTTCCATCTTTAGAAATATGTGTCCTGAAGAAAGGGGTCTTGCTTTAATTCTTATTATCCTCATCAGACTTAGATGCTTTTATTCATTTATTGATCATTAATAAGAGCATTGGTTTATGCTTGAACTAAGTCAGGACTAGTGATACAATAATAAATAACTTAAGGTTCCTGATTCTCAGATGAGTACAACAAATTCCATGCCTATATCCATTTCTACATAATCTGAATAATTTTACTAGTCAAATACAGAAACTCAGATAAGAGGATAGATTGCCTAAATTACCCTAATTTCATTGCCTAAATTACCATTCTCCATTTCATTATATGTCTGTGTAAGGCACAAGTGTGATGAACAGTCATAAGACTAGGACTCTTCAACCAGGTAATGATGACTCTTTTTGAGTCAGTATCAAATCCCACAATCTTTTCGAATATCATAGCCCAAAGTTCTCCATAATTTACAGGGCAGACATGGATATAACCTGCTAGTCCTTAGGCTTTAAGAATTTATTAATCATCAGAGAAACCCAGGAGATAGCACCGTAACCAAGTGATCAAGATTAATACCACCAGTAAGGAGACATGGAATTCGGGCCCTCCAAATATGATATACTGAGAAGGGCACAGCATCATTTCTATATTATTTTGCCAAAAATGCATAGCCTCAATCATAAGAAAACATCCAAGAAACTCCAATTGAGGGACATTCTACAAAATAACTGGCAGCGTTCTTTTAAAAAGTCAAGGTTAGAAAAAACAGAAAAAGACTGAGGAATAGTCCCAAATTGGAGGGGACTAAGGAGACATGACAGGTAGATGCAATGTGATATTTGCATGTGTAGTAATTAGTATATACTGTAGTTGTGATGAAAAAGATAAGTCAAAGACAGGGAAAAGTGGGCATTATGCAGGAAAAATTCATATCTCTTTTAATGTAACATGAAAAAAAACCTATGTGAGATTATTTTAGGAGTTGCTTAGCCAGATGGTTTAGTGAGGTGGTAGGGAAAGACTCTAGTTCAAAATAAGGAGTTGGAATTTTTGACAAAAACAAACAAAACACAATGCTGAGACAATAGCAGAAGGATGCTCTGGAGACAGAGAATGCAAAAGCAATACAACAGTATAATTCAAGAATAAAAACATCCATACACTCAAAAATTAATTAAGCATTTGCTATGTAGAAAGCACCATGCTAGACGCTGGAAATGACAGAAAGGTATATGTTATAGCTCTAGAAGCCAGCTACAACTACCCATTCAATCAGGCGTGATTTCTTGAATTTTTCTTTTTTATTTCCATTCTTACAGTCATTGTTCAGATTGCATCACCTTCAATCTTAAATGTAATAAATACTCATCCTTACTGATTCTATACCTTCCTGCCCCTCCCTAATTTAAATTTATTTTACAAACTAAAACCAAACTAACTTTGAACATCCTCCATACAAACCAACCCTCTATGTCAGCCAAACTGGAGAATTCATTTGGTCTCCTGAAATACCCCCAAATTATTTTCAGAGAAGATAAAATTTAATATGGCTCTGGAAAAATAAGAGCAAACGTATTTCTGTGGGCTGGATTTTCATGAGAAATGTCACAGAAGCACAGAACTGGTTCCAGAAAGAGGAGTAGATCCACTTATATTAATGACATTACCTTTTTTAAAAAAGATGCATTTTTAGACACTATTATTTCCTATCTCTTTGTCTCCTGAACTAAATCTCTAGATAAATAGAGTACAAATAATATAGTGGAAATTAGGACTGTTCAAGGTCAGTGTTAAAAGAGATTAGACCAATTCTAGTAGTTCAGAATATTCATAATTCTATGAAATGAAAATTTCCTTTAACAAAGAGTCACATAACTTCACAAATGTATAAAAATGTGATATTACTGTCATAAGAGATAAATTATATTTAGTAAGAAGTATCTTGGTGTTATCTGCTATTTATCATGAATCTTTTCATTCCAACTTTATCAAAAATGAAACTACTCATTTCTTAAGTATTAGTCTATGCTTAGTAGAAAAACTAAGTTACAGCAACCTAAATTAAAATAACGCATATAAAATTTGTTTTTTAAATTCATTCTTCATCTCAGAATCTTTGAAACACCTTATGAAGATGACAAGAAGAATAAATATCAGCCAGTTCTGAGAGGTAACAATCCACCTATTTTCAAAATAAAAGTGACAAGAAGCAAAAAATTGGGAAATTAGACAGCTTACTTTGATAAGCAATTTTTGGTATTTGAACGATTTAAAATCCAAAGATGGAAGTTTTTTAACCCATGAAGATATTTAGCCAATGGAATTCAACAAAGTAAATGAATTTTGAAAGTGATGGAGAAGCAAAAAAAAAAAAAAAAAAAGGTTCTCTACAGAGATCTTTCTATTTCACCACTCATGATACAACTATGTGTGAGAGTAATTTTTGAAGTTGAAATGATTGAAACATTAGAGGGTGGACTAAAGTGCCAAATCAGCCCCAGGGCAGGGAAGTGCCAAATTTTTCTTCTTTTATATTAGTCTTCCTAGACTAAAATTACAAGGTGGGTCCAATCTGCACCTCAGATCCTTGAATGCTCAGGTCCCCAAGCTCAAAAGACCCTCAGGTTTGAAATCTATGTCTTTGAGCTCTAGAGTCTTCAAACAGCATCTCTGAAAAAGGTTGAGAAAGACCTATAGGACAAAGAGGGTAGGGCACTATTAAGGGATAAAGTAGGCTTCAAACTCAAAAACACCCATATCTAACTTCATCCTTAAATTTTTAATTTATTTTCAATTGGTTATTGTATTCAAATGAAGACTGCCATGCTATCTGTCTTTAAAGTCCTTTAAATTAAATTTAATGACTCTTGTGGGGAAACGAGGCCATTTCTAATTCAGTATAGTCTGCTTACTACTATTAATCACTAATTAGAATTAATTATTAACAATGTGATTATTTTTTCCTCAAATATTCTAAATCATTAATCAAAGGATGACATGACTTTCTGTTCCTTCTTTGGTATATTGAAGTGACTGTCATATGACTTTTGGTTAGATGCTACTGAAGTGATGATTTTAATCAGATGTGTAACAATAATGCCATCTAAAAGCTGCATTTAACCAAGAGAGCAGTATTTTTGGAACAAGCAGTATAAAAGCGCTTTGTGAATATTAACATATTCTAGCAAATTAGTTTGCACTCATTATCATAAGCAATTACTTACTGTTTAGATGCAGCTCATATTAAATTGGCAAGCAATTTGCAAGAATTAAACATAATAGAGAGAGCTTTCTGAAAATTCAATGATATACTGAGACAAATGATGCTACTAGGTTCACAGCCCATGTACCAAACAAGTTTACCCATTAAACATATTTAGCATTAAAATAATAGTTGGTTGACTACATGGGCTTTTAATGCAAGATAATTTTGTAACTATTGTTTAGATGCTATCAATGCAATTATGCATATCAGATCCTAGGAGGCATTTAAAAAAAAAAAAAAGGCCGGAAGAAAAAGGGAAGGTTTTGTTTTCTGAGAAGGCACTAGCTGTCAATTTGACTAAATTTTGTTATTCTAATAACCCATTACATTGTCTTGAGTTATTTGGGACTACTTAATTTTCTCCTTTAAGAAGTTTCTGGTGTCTTGATCATTCTCTCCATTTATCTCTGTAGCGAAGACTGCTGATGTTCACCACTATTCATTTCGACTTCTTTAGTACTAAGAGAACTCGAAGCTGGGCATACAGCTAAGCTGTGTATAAACTGGGCATTTCCCTTTCTCCTTTGCAGTTTGATAGGGCCATATGACTAAATTCTGGCCAATGATACATGGGCAAAAATGATGTGTGATTCCTCCAGTTCCAGCCCTGAAATCCACCTGCACTTTACTGCTTATGTCTCTTTCTTTGTGCCGAGTGATGACCAAAAACTGAGCCAGCTGCCTTAGACCTAGAGACGGAAGCTGCGGGTTGAGAACTGTACCAGTGAACTGTAACTACTATGTGAGGAGGGGGAAAAAAAGAAAGGGGAAAAAAACCACACCTTACATTTTGTTCATACCTGTGTATTATGCAGGTCTCATTTTTAGAGCAAAGGGTGTTTATATAGCCTTTAAGACAAAGTGACAAAACATTTCCTAGTGTTTTTTTATACACATAAGTCAAGTAAATTTGATAGGGAAACTATAATTCTCTATTTTACAAATTTAAAAGAAAATGGTGTTCACAGATGTAAAGTGATTTGTCCATGGTCACACAAAGCAATGTGAAACTTTTCTTATCAAAATCTTCCATATGGGCTTCCCTGGTGGCACAGTGGTTGAGAATCCGCCTGCCGATGCAGGGGACACGGGTTTGTGCCCCGGTCCGGGAAGATCCCACATGCCGCGGAGTGACTGGACCCGTGAGCCATGGCCGCTGAGCCTGTGCGTCCGGAGCCTGTGATCCGCAACGGGAGAGTTCACAACAGGGAGAGGCCTGCGTACCACCAAAAAAAAAAAAAAAAAACCTTCCATAGAAGGCTAGTAATACCTACTACCCTTTTAATAGTCAGCCAGTGTTACTCACCCTGGTAGATTCTTGGTGGGGGGAGGGGGTCATGCTTTCCCGGATCTACCCAATTCCCAAATTCTTTCCTCCCTTACAAAATTTAAATGGCACTTATTTGCAAAACATGATAAAGAATGTTGTCTGTGACCCTGAAACAAAGTGAAATTAATTGACCCACACTAACCCCTCTGCTTGACTATAGAGCAGTTACTTTAGGAAATGTGTAACTGTGAATTTTTTCTCTGCCCCTTTTAGATGTTAAACTTCTTCCAGCTTCTTGATAGTTTTATAATTCAGGAATGTCTTTCTCAAGAGCCTGGGAGCCATCGCTTTGAAATGTAATCATCAGGAAAAGACAGTGTCCCTCCGTCCCAGTCTCTGTGGGAGGGTAGAATCCAAACTTGGATAAGCACCAATTAGCAAACACCAGGACCTAATCACTGTGAATAATCTCTCTCCTCCAGTAGTTTCCCACTAGCTCACTCCAGAGCTTAAAAAATCTCCAGCCTTTTGTTTCACTGGAGTTGACTTCAATCTCTCTCCCTTATTACAAAAGTCTTGAATAAATTCTTCCTTGCCAGTTTAACTTCTCTGGTGCAATTCTTCTTTGATATCCATGACCTATTATTCGTATTTATCATATTATTCTGCCATCTAAGCTAGCCAAGCTCAGAAAAAGCAGTAGTAACCCAGTCAAAATAAAAATAGAAAATTGTTTCTTCATCTGAATTTCACTTCCTCATTTAGGAGAAAAATCTCTGCTTCTCCACAGAAAGTAAACAAAGTATTATCAGGGAAGCTTAGTAATGAAGAAATTTGGAGAAATGTTCTTTAGAGGTACTTTTATACATTAATTCAAATGCTAAATATTTTACAGCAACATTCTGAGGAACATTTACCTGGAGTGAATTATAAGACATTTCTATAGCAAAGCAGAGATCATGCTATCTCCATTTCTTAAGAGTCACAGCAAAAAATATATATATATAATTATAAATACAGAGCAAATTCTACTTCTTTTGTTTTGTATTAGTTTTATATTGTTTGTTTCTAATATTCTATCTTAAGGATAAGAACTAGTTTTCATGATTCCTTGTATTTACCTCAGAGCCTAGAATACCACTAGATACTTCACAGATATATAGCTACATTTGATGTGGTAAACCAAACACAAAATATCCAAAACTATTTTGATGATAGCTTTATTTTCATTTGATGTTTTAGAATCAAATATGTTTGCATTACAGGACTTATCAATAGGAAGTTGGAAACAAAGAGAAGCATAGAGTGTCAAAATCTAATGTCAGCAACTTTTCTCAGCGTCTTGAAAAGAACTATAATTCAGAAAATACCATCAAAAGGCTATAAATTGAGAGTACTGAGAAAAAATATTATTAAAAAATCTAGTAGCTGATTTATTTTCTCTTCAAATGTTAACTTTGAAATAAAAGAAAAAGTCTTGGTTTTCTGTTGATATACATTTATCATATACTATTTTGGAGTATAGATTTGTATAATTCATGTGTTTTTTTTGTTTTTGTCTTTTTTGCGGGCCTCTCACTGTTGTGGCCTCTCCCGTTGGGGAGCACAGGCTCGGGACACGCAGGCCTAGTGGCCATGGCTCACGGGCCCAGCCGCTCCGCGGCATGTGGGACCCTCCCGGACCGGGGCACGAACCCGTGTCTCCTGCATCAGCAGGCGGATTCTCAACCACTGCGCCACCAGGGAAGCCCCCTAGATTTGTATAATTCATGTAATCATTTACACACTCTTCTTTTTTCTCAACTTTAATGAGCATATACTTAAAACTGAAATAAAATAGACTGTATATTATACATATATGTATATATATATACAAACATACACACGTGTGTGTCTGTGTATATATATATATATATATATATATATATATATATATATATAAAGAAAATTAAATGCCATGTTCACTGATCAGAGAAAGTGAACTTTTAGATAACCAATAAAACTGGGGACAGATTAATTAAAATAACAAAGCAGAACAAGTGAGAGACCAAAGAATAACCCTTCCCATCAAGAATGACCTAAAATAGGGCTTCCCTGGTGGCGCAGTGGTTGAGAATCCGCCTGCCGATGCAGGGGACACGGGTTCGTGCCCCGGTCCGGGAAGATCCCACATGCCGCGGAGCGGCTGGGCCCGTGAGCCATGGCCGCTGAGCCTGTGCGTCCGGAGCCTGTGGGAGAGGCCACAACAGTGAGAGGCCCGCGTACCACAAAAACAAAAAAAAAAAAAAAAAAAAAAGAATGACCTAAAATAAATTGTTTGGTGCTACTCAAATTTGTACTCTTCCAAAACTAAAATAAGCAGACTTTAAATAAAAGAAAATTTCTCAAGCTGGGATTTCATTTATTTTTATGAAAATAAACATCTAAAATAAATATAAAGGGGCATTTTAAAGAATAGAAAAGTAAAACTTTCTTTTCCCACAAGACGTTACTGGTTTTTCAAGCAATGTAAAAATTCTTATATCAAGAAAGGCTCAATCATTTACTATTCTTCTGCCATTTTAATATTTGTAACCAACACATTTCCATATTCATTTACCATGTTCTTATCTATCTGGCAAGTAGCATTTATCCTCCGCGTACTATATAACACATTTTGAGGTGTAGATTCCCAAAATAGCATAGCCAATTTCCCTTTCAATCCCACTAATGACATGAAATCGTAAAACCCACACTGTCTCACCCATGAGTAAGATGTTTGAAATGGATTCAGAATCAGAAATGACAATTTCCACTCTAACTTCCTAGGGTATCCACCAATAAGCTGATCAAATAAGCTGTGCCCATGAAGAGGTGAGAGCCTGCTGCAATAAGTGTGTAGGGAGATGCACAAAACAGCAATGTCCCTTCCACAAGTAGCCTGGTCACTCACCCTAGGGGAATCAGTTATCACCTTTTTACTATCTTCTGCCCATTCTCTCCCAAGATAATCTTCACCATGCCAAAGAGACGCATGCCGAAGAGGATGGGGCTTACAGTAGAGCAAAAGGGAATTCACCTGGAAGATTTTCACTGGGGAGATGACATGATCAGGTTTGAATCTTAGCAAGATTATTGAGGCTTCTATGTGGAAAATGGGATGGATGGGAAGGAGGTGAGGTAAGAAGGCCCAGCTGAAAGTTATCTCACAAAAAGAAGAATAAAATATAAGGACCTTGAAAAGAAGTAGACAGATGTGAGAAGCATAAAGGAGGTAATGTTGTAAGGACTTTTGATGACTGACTGGATGTGGAGAGGGGAGGGGGAAGAAATCAAAGTTCTCTCCTAGGTTTCTGACAGGCAAAGGGTATAGATACTGGGCCATTTATTCACTGAGACAGGAAGCATCAAAGAAGGAATAGGATAAGTGGAGAATATAATAAATTTTACATATTTGAATTTAGTCATCTTCTTCCATAGGAGAATATTATATCATCTTTACAGCCCTGTAACACTTAGCACACTGAAGTATACATGGATGACATCTTTCAATATCCTGCTAATGCATCAAACATATAAGTTAAAAGGGATATTCTAATGAAAAACACTGTTTTTTTCTTAAAACAAGTTTTGCAAGACACAGCTAACCTGTATCTCTTCATAATCTTTAAAATAGTCTCCAGATGTAGTAATACTTAGCTCTCAACAAGACCTTTCCATGGAACCCACCAGAATTGATTATATTTATCATCTAAACATTTGCAGTGTTCCCTTTCTTCCAATAATTTTAAGAAATTGTTTTTATGGAAAAGGTTTAGCTATACAGTATTGTCCCAGCATGTCTTTTGCTTGATTGCTGCTTGGTTCTCTGCATATAATTGCTTGGCTAACTTCTTGCGCCTAGTTGATTTGCTTCCTCTGCTCCTCAAAATTTCATTAACTGTTTCCTGCATGCAGAGCACTTTAGTAAGTTAGGATGTGTTGGTTTACGAGTTATACCATATAGATGAGCAATAATAGGGTCAAGTGTGACAATATTGGCTACACTTAGGCTCAAATCCCTGCATCTATAGATGAAGCTGAGTTTTCTGCATTTATTTTTTTCACCTTTAAATAGTGCAAGAAGAGAAGCAGTGATGGAATCCACGACTATCAGAAAGTATGCTCTGTACCATTAACTCTGTTGACCCTCAGGACAAAACACATAAAAGCCTTTCCCTAAAGAACAATTCTAGTTAGAAATTTGGTACTCTTTGACCTAGTAGAACCTCTGTCTCCTAGAACACACTGGGCATGGTTACTTTTAGTCCTTATGACGTCCTTAGGCAAATCAGAAAAAAGCAATCTTCCTCAAAACCCCTTACTTCCAACTGCTGGAAAATTGTTATAGCATACCGATTTTGTCAGAACAAGCCATTTGCTTGCTCTTTCCTAGAAAATTATCATATTAAATATGCAACTCCATGGAGGTAACAGTGTAAATGAGAACACCTTCACAAGTCTACATCCTGAACAAGTGTACATGGCATCCCTTTAGTGAGATAGAGGAAACATTAATGTTTGGTTCAAGAGGAAGATTCAACTCATATTGGATCCTAATGTTCTGTGGAATACAATCATGCTCCTTGGGGGAGAGGAATGCAAGAGACACAGGGGGAAAAAAAAAAAAAATTCCTAGTCAACCAATTTCATGCAGAGCAAACACCAGTGGCAAAAGAAGTTCAAGCTTTTTCTGGGAAAGAAGCAGTTCTGCACAGTTGAAATAAGATCAGTCACAGACCTAACTTGTGGAAATGAAATTCCTGAAAAGAAGGACAATATCAGAGCAGTGCTAGTCCAAGATGCACAAAGAACTAAACTGCAGCAGCTAATCCCTTATATTTGAAGCACAGATTTCAGCCAGACAAAACTGTGACTTATAAAAACTAGACATTGAGGATCCTCGGGAGACCAGTCTCTTCCTATTTTCCTCTATGACTGCTCCAAGGTACAGATTCAATTCAGGCAGGTTAAATTGGGGATCCAAGTGGGAATATGTGGTTAATGAATTTTATACAACCTTCTCTCTTTCCAATTAAAAAAAAAAGAAAAAGAAAAAGGCTCAAAAAAGATTTGATGGTGTTTTACTGAGTCTTGCCAATTCCCCCACCCCAACTCCACCGACCCCAGATGATTTCAAGCCATGGTGGAGACAACCAGACAGCTAATTAAACTATAAACTCTTCTAATTCGCAAAACTGTAAGCATTTATATTCTAGAATCCACTCCCATTCTGAAGCTCTGAAGGACTCAAGACTTTCCACAGATATCCAGGGGAGTTACATATACATATGTCTTTTGCTTGATTGCTGCTTGGTTCTCTGCATATAATTGCTTGGTTAACTTCTTCTGCCTAGTTGATTTGCTTCCTCTATTTGGTCTATTACTCTAGACCAAACCTGGCCCTGCAAATGAAGTCATATGCACGAACTCAAAATATTTAATGATTTTCCCAGACTTTGTTTAACACATTTACGTAACAAGGAAAGCCTCCAAGGTAAGCCCAGAGAGGTTAACTCTTCCTGGAGTTAAACTGAAAGTTGGCAAAAATGAAATCCCCTCTATGATGGTTGTGAAAGCAGCAAGCTTGCTTGGAATGTGAATGGAATGTGAAATTGACACACAGTAAGTACCGGCTGAAAATGCAGGAAACATGCTTAAGTCCAGACACCGCCACAGACTCAAGTTGAAAGACATACATAAAAACACACAGAATAGTAACGCTCCTTACATTGCTGTCTAAAAGGCATGCATGTGTTCAATTTTAAAACAAACAAAAAGCAATGCAGCAAATTCAGTCTCAAACAGATCTCATTAATTTTGCAAAGATGTTAACGATATAAATACATGTAAAATATGATATCTTTATATAAACTGGATCCTTCATTTCTCTCACCAGAGCAATGTCTGCACTATGAATTTATTAGTAAATTCTAGCTGTTCTATATTAAAATGAATGAAAATAAGATTGTAAATGAACACATCTAAAAAGCCATCATGTAATTGGGAAGCACTCAACCTTGAATCAGGAAAGTGACTAACTTGTTGCTCTGTGACTTTGTCAAAGTTATTGAAACTATTCAATAATCTTCATTTTCCTCTTCTGAAAATAAGGAGGTTGCTCCAGGTAACCTCTATGGTCATTTCCAACTCTATCATCTGGGTTTAAAATATCACTCCACTAAAGCTGGCACTATCCTTGAACTTGAACCCAGCATACACTGAATTGTCCCCCTAACATGAGCATGACATAAAAAGGCACGTTACCAGTGAGGCACTGTAGCAGATAACATGCAATGATTTCTTTGGGTGGATACTATACTCCTTTTATATTTTGACTTTAAACAATAATTGTACAGAACATTTGTTATATCTTATTATTGTGAAATGATATAGTAGAGAATATTTTATTTCATGTAGTAATCCTATGATTTTAGAAAATTACGACATAAATACGGTCAAATAAATAGAGTATTGGCTAAGCCTTATTAGCAGTTAACGTTTTTATTTCCTGAAATCATTCTCCACATGACTGGTCTAGCAATTTCATCCGAAATCAATACAATATAAAACCTACAGAAATGACAGTCTACAATGAGCCCCAGATTTATTAAAACCTAGTTATGTAATTACTGAGGTCTTCTCAGTCTAAAATCTATAATTACTGCAGTTACTACTAAAAAGGTTGGGTTAAATGTTATTAAGCAAAAACCACCCTGGCTGATTTGTTTTGTGAATACATGTTAAGATAATTCCTACTTACAAGAACAGAATCATTCCAAGCAGGAATGATTATGAGCCTTGGTGGGTTCGACTGTCATAAATATGACTCAGATCCAGAAAGGGATTCATTATCTTATTCCAACAGTCAATTTAAGTTGTGAAAATACAAGGAAAAGTGAAAGCGTATTCTCTACAAGTGTAACTGCACTGGTATCGTTTTTACCCCACGTTTCTAGTTGAGAAAGACCAGGCATCAACTCACTAGTCAAAATCTTACTAATTCTTACACTAGGTAATCCTGCCCATGTTCACCAAGACCATAGCCAGTTGTCTGTTTGTTTGTCTGTGTTCATGCGTTTTGGCAAAGAATTTAAAGTCCTTTATAGATATCCAGTTAAATCATCACAGTGTTCATTCCCTGGTAGATTAATAGTACCATTTGAAATGCCATTAAACCTTTTACACCAGAGGGTACAAAACCATGTTTTCTTCCAAGTTATATGACAGTACCCTACACATATGCTGAATTTCATCTACCATGTTGCCTTATTTTTTCAAGCACCTGTTGGAAGCTAACTGGCAAAGTGATGCTCATTTTTACCAAGGGAAAAGAAAAACACAACAAATAACCCAACCTAGGTCATAAAATCAGTAAGCAGGAAGAACACAAAGGGATACCCTTAGTAATTTATTTCTCAGATTTGAAAAATCTGACCTTCACACAACTGTCCCACATTAAAGCGATAAAAACATTACACTTACTGTAATGTGGCACCATGTGTACACTGAACAAATGTTGAATGAGTGAATCTGGGGCAATCTCCAGTATTCACCTATTCTAGGGCTCCAAATGAAACAAGTCATTATATACAGATAACTGTTAATTCTTCAACACATATGGGCAATTCTGATCCGTAACATTTGTAGGTTATGTGCAACAGGTTTAATTATAGTTTGTGATTAATATTTGTATACTGCAGAAATTGTGAAAAGTACAGAAATGAAGACAAAGGAGACTTAAAACAGGTGAGGGAAATTTTAAATGATTTGGCTCTGAGAAAACAGGAAAAGAAATGAAGAGAAAAATCACAGCAGTAACATTGAATTAAGTCAGAGAATGCATCCTTCCAGAGTTCTCCAAGCTGTCCCTGCCACCAGTCTTCCTACCTAGTTCAACAGCACAGCTTGTTTACGATGAGGGCTACATCCTCAGACACCAACTTAACTTTGCATCACTCTATTGATTAGATATTTGGCTCAGGACCAGCACAGACCTGGACTGGTCTAAAGGTTGCTCTCTTGGTTTGAAGACCATTTAGCAAGTGACATCGTGTGAAATCAATGGACTGTTACTGCTTTCATCTTTCTCAGGTTGAATATCATAAGGGTCCTTAAGATTTAATGAACCTAGTCTGTCAAGTGAAGTTTTCAATCTGCTGTATTTCTTCTAATGCACTAAAATGGCTGGTATGGGTAATGAGTACTAGAACCTATGTAGCGGGACAACTGTAGCAACTAACAGATTTATGACGTAAGGACAGTATGGCAGAGGAAGGTATATATTTAATCCAGTTTTTCATCAACAAGATTTGAGTTTATATGTATGTGTGTGCGTGCATTTTTTTAAAAAGGGATGAGAAAATTCCTAGTGATTAAGAAAACAAGAAGGGAGAAACGAAAATCAGCCACAATAGAATGTGCACATATATACATACAAAGAGAATAGATAACATTGTAGAGCAGTCACTAGAGCAATCTCTCTAGAGATCCATTAACATTTCATATCCAAGGAAACTAGCCACTGGCTCCTAAAAAAGAAAGCATTTTCAAAGCCAGATCCCCAAACAGATAAATAACAATGCAATCATTTTGAAAAACAAAAAGTAAATTACGGTAAGACAGGTGGAGAAACAAAAAAGAAATATAAGGCATTCCCATTAGTAGTAAGAGGTAACCAAGAGAGAGAGAGGAAAAACCCATCAATAATAATAAGTCAGGGCTTCCCTGGTGGTGCAGTGGTTGGGAGTCCGCCTGCCGATGCAGGGGACACGGGTTTGTGCCCCGGTCCGGGAAGATCCCACATGCAGCAAAGCGGCTGGGCCCGTGAGCCATGGCCGCTGAGCCTGCGCGTCCGGAGCCTGTGCTCCGCAACGGGAGAGGCCACAACAGTGGAGGCCCGAGTACCGCCAAAAAAATAATAATAATAAGTCAATGCAAGCAGGTCAATGAGAAGGAGACTGTCACGTTCTCCAACAAAAGGATGATTTCCCTGAGTGGTACGGTGAAATGGAGAAACTCACCCGGAATATTAGAGAATAGATATATTTCAATTTTCTTAACAGATTTTTGAATGGTCTGTGCACACGAGTGGATGAACATTGAGGATGCATTTCTGCAGAGTTATCCTCTTAGGCATTTGTCTTTTGGAGACAAGAAGCGGGAACAAATCCATGCACCACTCTCATGTAAGAGCACACATCTATTTTCTTTGCAATAATACCATCACCAGGACCAGCAAAAGTTTGTCTAACTATTTGTGAAATTAAGTCAGGGTCCCAAGCCTTCTTAAGAAAACAAGAAAAAAAGAATTATGGCAATTGATGAGATATACTAACCAAAGCATTTATTATATTTATAAATGTTTTTAGAGAAAACTAAATTTCCAGATCGATGTTATCCCAAAAATTGCCTGAAAAGAAAATTCAACTATCCATGGAATAAAGCTCCTACAAAACAGCGAAACTTTCAACTCAGTTTTTTTTTAATGCATTCAATATGGATGGGTTTAATACTGTCATATAAAGAAGTATAGAAACTTCTCCTTCATCCCTAGGGAATTTATCCTAGGGAAAGACCAACTCACCAATTCTAGGTCCTCTTATATTGGGAGTATATTTGCTCCTTGTAGAAAAGACTTGGGTAAGGAAAACAAATACTGAAAAATAAAGTGTTCTCTGATCTGATTTTAAATTACTAGAAACAAGTAACTTGTTGCTAACTCATCCTAGTAAGTTCAGAAAATCAGAAAACAGTAGATAGTTTCTTTGTGAGATTAAACCTCTCTATGTATATTGTAGGAACAACATTAGAAGAAACTAGTCTAAAGGCTTACCATGAAGAGGAGACTCAGTGACTACACTTGCCAATCTCCTCAATCAAAGCACTACTATGATTAAATCACAACACTAGAAACTTGTGGATGGTTCTATCACATCACAAGACAAGTTATGTTCCTAGACAGAAAGCACAAAACTCCCTGTTTCTGATTCATTGTGGGAAACTCCTTCCAATAGCAATAAGCAAAGAAGAAAAAACATAAAAACCCAAAATAAAAAACAGCACAATTCTCCAGGCACCCATTATTCTAAAAGGAAGGACCACTGCCATAGTCAAAATAGCTAGAAAACATTCAAAGGTGATTTCACAGCAGTGCATCCAAATATCAAGGTGCTATTGAAATTTTCTAATGAAATGTGGAATATTATTTTCCCATAAAAGGTTCAAATTTTCATCTTATAAAAACAGAGGTGGTAGTAGGACACAAGGCCAGATAAAGTCATATTTCCATCAGATAACTTCTCCTCAACACACTCATACACACTTAAAAAATAAACATTTTCCCCAGGGGTCATGACAGCTAACATTATTTCCACATTTAGAAATAATTTCTTTGCTTTAGATTGCTTACTCTTACTTTCTTCAAATGCTCAATACAGGCAAGCTATGAAAATGGTCACATAGAACTTTGAGGACCAATTTTGAACTCAATGACTCTACATGTTTTCAAAGAACCCTCCTCGAGTGGACAGTGTTAGTTCAATATAACTAAATGAGATAGAAATAAACTCCTACAATTACCACAAAATTAAGTAGAAAAGAAACAAAATCAAATTTGAGGCTCTGAGACTGAGATCACCGAGAATAAAAGAAAAAAAATTTTGGAAGACCCAAGGTGGTGTTTGGTTTGAGAAGGGTAGTAAGAGTAGGGTGGCAGTAAAGGGGGAAGAAGCAAGTTAGTTGAGAATAATATTGGTCAAGGTGACCTCTGACCCTGTCTACTTTCCCACCAGTTTGTCTTTCCTCATTACTGCTGTACTTAATAGACTCTTCCCTGTCATTAGTGAATCCATTGTGATAGAGGATGGATGGCTTCTAGTTGATAGACATGAAAAGCTATGTTTGGAATTTCAGAAAAAAACATAAGGAATGCATAGTTCCATTTGCCGGTGTCAAAATTACTTGGATAAATGAGCATAGAAAAATTACTTTTCTTCCTCATTTTAGAATACTGATGGAACACTCAGCTTAATCTCTGCATACAGATAGCATAGCTACCTAGGGGATTAATTATTTGCTTTGTGCACACCTTATGATCGCTCTCTTAAAAGAACTCCCAGAGCAATCCTTTATACAGGTCCATTGCTATTCTGTTTTTCAGAAGCTACTGTACTCTATGAGGTTGTCAGAAAAAAGCAAAAAAAAAAAGTTGTTTATTTCTTTAAATAGAGAGGAATAAAACAGACCAGAAAGGTACAGGGAAAAGAAGTTTAAGTACAAGTTAGTCCTGTCTCTGACTTTGTGTCTGTCTTTGGCCCATTGCAAACCAATTTCCTTTTCTCTGTTTCTGAATTTTGAAGAAAGTACATTGTATTCATATTCTTTTTCAGAAATACTCTAAGTGTTAAATACACTAGTATGTGCCCTTGAGAAAGAAACTATAATACTCAGAAGAAGAATATTTGTAGTGTACATATTTCCTCAAAGTAAAAAGGAAGCATTCATTACAATAATGCCTCAATTTTCAATTGAACTATAAACATCCTGAATAATACCAAAAATGAAAGTAAAAAGCAATAAGAATATCTACCCTTTAATTTCTTCGGAAGAATGAAGGTCCTTATGTTTTCTGGGGACACTAACAGGTGTCCGTTTGTTTTCCTATCTGAATTGCTACAGCACTGATACAATCTGCTGCTTGATTAATAACAACTAATCAAGAAATATTTATCTAATACCCAAAGCATATGAGGCATTATACGGGAATACGAGAAAAGCTTACACACTGTATATATAAGGGCCATATCCAGGGTGAGCCAAATTAGGAGTAACAGTCATATACATAATACTTAAATTTTAAAAGCATTTTATGACTCTCAAAATCTGTTTTGCAATGGTCTCTTCATTTAATAGACATTGAATAATGCAAATTCTAAAAAGACAGAGATCCAGAGGTCGAAATGATAAAAACTACCACCGGAACTGGCATTTGAAAGATGAGTTGAGTTTGAATAGGAAAGAATCAGACAACTACAGCTGAAAACTGCATTGGTCTTAATTTTCACAAGCAAAAACCTCACTAATTCCTTAAGGACACAAATATAAGCTTTCTTATTATCTTCCTTCGGCTTAGTCTTCTACCTTACAGTGACCTGAAGAGCACTGTTGAATTAACCAATGGGGAGGATTGGTCCTTCTGTATCCATCTTCAACATTAACAGGATACTTTACAAAACAGCTGGGGAGTTCAGGGTATAGCCCATGGCTATGGAATATAATTGAGCTCACAGACTCAGGGAGTCAATCCCTTCACTTAAGGATCATTAGCCTAAATTCCAAGGATCCCAGGAGGTGATTCCTTCCTACTCTGAATCCCCATAGCCCACAACACCCAGACAATGTCTGCTGCACACCTTTAGCACTTCTAATGAAATATTGTCTGTGAGCTCTTCATCTTCCAGTTGGTTCGTGTTATCTTTCCCTCACCTTCCAATTAAGCCCCAGAGCTCCTTGGGGATAGGAACTATGTCATCAGGATTCTTTATCTAGGCTACCTAACATCTGGCAAAATAACTGACATAGCATAGGTGCATAATCAATGCTTGCTTTGTGCCTTCAAGTTGTAAATGCTGTTGCATATTTATGTTAAGGAAATGATGCTTCGTGCCTGGATTTTAAACTGTGACACTGGAGCAGGTGAATAACATTGAGCAGGGTATGTAAGTTCTTACAGTTTCTGATTATCAGATAAAAGTTGCTTAATTTGGTATTGTGGCTTTCTAGATTTGGAGAAGCTAGTAAAGGTCATCTATTCTGGACTCCTCAGTTTATACATAAGGAACCAGGCTAAGAGAGAAGGGAAGGGCCTTGCCTAAGATCCTAAGTAACGTTGGGCAATAAGGAAAGAAACTAACATTTGTTTTGGACTTAGCATATAGTAGGCAATTTTATTTCAATGAATGAAGAGGCTACCGGATGTGGGTCACATGACCTCCTGGTTGAAAATGCAACTTGTTATTTCTGTAAGAGTCATGGAAGGTGTGGAATACTATATACTCCTTTGTTTTCCTTTTGCTGTACTATTTCTGCCAGATATCCAGCAAAATATTTGTATTTTTCGGTACAAAAAGGAAAACATGTGATGGGTCTCAGGGCCGGCTCTGGATAACTTAGTATGATGAGTTGTTTGAATCTGCTATTCACCTTACATATTTGAAATAAACCTTCTGTTAGTTTTAATTACTCCTAAAATGCTGTAAAGAAGGAAGTTCGACATCACCTCTCCCTCTAGCTCTTGATTTAGTGTTCTGAATTTTCTCCTCCCCTTTCAAGAAGTCATTGAATATTCGCACCATACTCCATGCTTCCTCTGTTCTCCTCACTGTCATCTTTCTTTCTCAATCTCTCTAAATTAACTTATATTTTCACTTATTTATCGTTACAGGATCATGTTCCTTCTTTTCTCATCTTTCACTGTGTACATCACTTATTTTTCCAATGAAACTTTCACTCTGTTTTCCTTGTCAGCACCATCTAATGAATACGATGCTTGACCAAGAATAAAGTCATCGCTGCCATTGCTCACTCACTGTGTCTAGCAATACAGATGTGCAAATCAGTTGTTTACTTTTTGTTTTAACCAGTAATATATTGTTTTCACTTAGTTTCCATCAACAATATTTACTTCTATTTTTAAAAAAGAGAGATATGGAATATGGTAATTACATCCAGCTGCCAATAATGGAAGAGACTACAATTAAATTGAAATAAGGATGACAAATTACCATAGACTTTTCCTTTGAAGTAAATCTATTTGCCTGACTACAGAGTCAAAATACAACATTTAGTGATTATACCAGGGAGGAAGAGATTAAGATTTAAACCTTAACAAGGACTTTAGATTTATTACAATACAAATGTTTGAAAGTCCTTGTATAAGTGCCCTTTCCTGACCATCATTCATCTGATTCAGTTGTTGGTTCCAGGAAGTTGGACTGTTTTCAACCCAGAGTGTTTTAGTGAATGAAGGCAAGGAAGACATCCTTGAGAGCTCTTCATGGGGCAGAGGGTGACTTCTCCAGAGGTCAGTGGTCTTAACACTAGCCTGGCAGGAGCTACCAGAGTATATTTCAGTGTAAAATTCTGTCTAGCTGTTTAATTCAAGTTGTAGTTTTTTATTTTGAAATCCCTTTTAAAAATATTTATTAAACCAAAAAAAATGCCCACTCACATTAAGTATAAAAGCAGGTATAATGGTATGTACTCTATCTCCCAACTTTGTATTAATGTATGTCATTATGTCTGTATATTTACATATAATCATTTTTAAAACACTAAAAAGGCATACACCAAGCTAATAACAATAATTATATCTAGCCAATGGAATTATTGGTGATTTTAATTTTCTTTTAACTTTACTGTATTTCCTATATATATGTATGTCATAAATATACAGACTTACATTAATTTTATAACAAGGGAAAATCCTGCACCTATTTGTTTTTTATAAAGAAAGGCACTACCTCTCCACCTGCCAAATACCTGATGTTTTGCCAAACAATTCTTAAGTTTTCTAATGAGATCTGAATTACAGCTCTTTTAAAATGGTAAATTTAAATTAATGTGTTTTGAAAATAACTCTAGCAGATGGGAACCAGAGCCAAAGTAGAGTTTAACATTAAACCTTAAGCAGTGGGAAAGGTCCAATGTGGGAAAAATTCTATTGTCCCTTAAATCTCACTCCCATTGTTTTTTTTTCCCCTACAGATGCAGATTTCAAATTTTGTTCTTTGGATATACAAGATGTAAAACTTAAAAAAAAAAAGAAAAGAAAGAAAAAGTCCAGCCTGCATGATGATCTCCTGTTTCTTACTCAAGTCTTATATAGAACTTCCCCCATTTATGTTGATGGGGTTCAGGACGCCCTACCCCAAGTATAGCACCTTGGTATATTGGTATACTGAATATCTTAAGCTGAAGGAGTTTGAGAAAATGGCAGAAGAAGAAATGTCACTGTGACCTCCCCTCTTTGTCCTTCTTCCCTGAAACAGGTTATAAAACTCCCATGTGAAAGGTACCCTCCCTGTACCAGGGGAAAGGAAGATATTCTCATCACCAGGGGAATTTGGGGCTGAGAAATCTTAGGAACAAACCTTCTTAAACTTACCCTTAACTTCCGAGTCAATTTTTCACCATTCACTACCTCCAAACCAAACTCCTTTGTCTTGTCAATTCTTCCCAAAGTTATTGTTTCTTTGTCTAAAAGTCATAAGAGCTTCCTTCTAAGGTCACTTCTTTGGGTCTTCATTCTTTTGTAAATGCTCCCATATTCATGTAAAAATTCAATAAAATTTGATGTTTTTCTCTTGTTAATCTGTCTTTGTCAGTTTAATTTTCAGGTCCTACCAGGGACCCTAAAAGGATTGAGGAAAACTTTTTCCTCCCCTACAACATCAAAGCAAGCTTGCATTTCAAGGTACAAATAAGATGCTCAGGAACCACGTGGGAGAATCCCAGGTGTCACACAGATTTCAGGTGGGTGTGGTGAAAAGAGACTAGGGAATAAATGTTTGGTGGTCACCATCAACTCCTTATTTTGTATTGATTGGACTAACCTACCAGTAATTGCAGCACAAGTGGGGGGAAAGCAACTGAATTACAGACTATTAAATTTGTAAGCATATGAAACTTCAATAATTATAGATACATACAATCACTAACTAGACTTAGAAATACTAAGTATTTCTAGAAGAGTCTATTTCTAGAAAATACTATTTGACTGGTATGAGAATTTGCTTACACTTAGTAGCATTATTGTTTATATTTGGATTCTTCTGAACTATTCAAAAATATTTAAAATCTGAGATCTTTACCAAGTAAATTCCTGACTAATCCTTTTCCCAGCAAAAGTAAAAGGTATACCTCAGTTCACCATAATTCAGAATTATTAAAACTCGGAACTCTAAAATAGCTTTTCTCATTATAGACAGTTTATTGACACCATAAAATTGTAACAGACAAGCAAATTATATATTTATATAAATATGTATATAGATTTTTAAATAATTCTTTCAAACACTCAGGTCATTTGTGTATATGCATGTGAATTATATATATATACACACACACACACACACACACATATATATAATTGCATACTTACATTTATCCAGTGCACATGAAAACAATTCTGAATAGCAAAAAGGGTTACATATAATATAAGAAAGCAGTATGAAAACTACTGGAAAACAATTAGACAAAACACAAATAATACCAATATTTTGCAATTAACTGTTTGGCTACCTGGTTTAAATTGCCTTTTAAAACTCCTGTGAAATCCAGTAATTATACCTAGTTGTCAATCATGAAAAGTATCACAATTAAACTTAAGGATGACAGACTACCATATACTCTGTTTATAAGGAAATCTGCCTGACCACTAAGGACTATAAACAAGATTTAGTGGAGGGAAAAGCTGGTGATAATCACCTCATTCCTCTCTTTCACCCTTAACATTCAAATGGGCACTCAAAATGGCTACTATTTTTATTGGTGCAGTGTAACTAGAGGATATTTTAGGGGTGGCAATTTTCATAAAATCTTATTCTGCTTTCTTCAATCTTACTCTAAATGATGCTTTATGTCTAAACCGTCAAGGTGTTAAAATATTTTAGGACAAGCTGAAACCCAACAAGAGCAAGTGATACATTTTAACAAGGTTTTTTAGGTCACTGTCTTGTAAATGTACAACTCAAGCTATATTTTTTGGCACAGTGAGGTCTCAACAAATGTATAGATCAATGGAGAAACCCATTCATATGTGTTGTATTTACTTTAATTTTTTGCAACTATTTAAATGAATATTTGGCATTCCAAAAAATAATTTAAAAGTTGGATGTTCTGGTGAAAGATGGTAGAATAGTTGTACTTTTCCCCCATCTTTTTCCTCTCAATAAATATTTTTTAAGACAAGAAGAATGAAAATTACATCTCAATAAAATGAGGAAACAGCAAACCTATAAAGAAGTGCTTTCAACTGCACTGAAAATTGGCCCCCTAGGTAAAGGACAAAGCCACTGGAGTAGAGCAGTTCTGCAGGTAATGGACAGTGTGGTCTGAGTCCCTCAAAGGTAAATCGCACAACCTCAGGGGCCAAAGTGCTTGGAAGGGAATAGAGCTGGCTGTGAGGACACAATGCAGGGGAGTCACTGGGCCACTAGACATATCTGAATCAGGAAACATACAGGCATGCTCTTCTGCATAAAACAGATTACACATTTAGTTATGTGGTAGGGGAAAAGAAAGCTAAGAAAAAACTCTAGCTGTTCACTTTGGTGGGCTGAAGAGAAGTAAATGATACGGACCACAGCTAAGGCATGTGACATCAGCAGTTCACTGTGAACCTGTTAAATACCTGCGACAGGGAGTGAAGACTAAGGATAAAGAGACAATACATGAAAATGAAGCTAACTGCTCCCCCAGTTTACCACCCCTGTATTTCCCCCATGTTATCATTCAACAAAACTTGACCTTGAAAATAGCAACCCTCTTTGGAAAATCAGAGCTAAGAAAAAAGCAGTAAATTGATGTGACAAAAAAATGGTAAATGAAGAAAAAACACCAGAAGAAATTCCTCCACAATTCACATAAAAACGATGGCACTCAAGTCTCTATGAAATCAAAAGAAAATATGGATTATTTGAAACAAGAGCTAGAAGAAGAGACAAAGAGAGTAAAAATAGTCTAGAAGAAAACGGGAAAAAAGAATAAAAAGACCAAATGAAACTAAGATAGTAATCAAATAAATCCCCTTTAACAGTTAATTCTTCCTCTCTCTGAATGAGGAAATCAATAGACAGAGCCTAAAGGTGATATTTCCCCAATAAAGGGATTGATCATAGTTTTTGAAAAAGAGACTGAACAAAATAAACACCGATTCCTTAAACACCAAGAGTATCAACTCATTTGTTCTGTTCCTTTAGAGGTCCTACCCGACTGGAGTGAAGCTACCAGAGAACAATGTTATCTTTTATGATGAACAACCAAATTTAGATGTCAGAGTGAGGGTTGAAGAAAAATCTAACTCCTTAAAAGTGAACGAAGTCAAAATTTTAAAACAGGCTTCAGTCCAACAGATTGTCTCTTTGTATGCTTAACTCAGGATAGAAGTGTGAAATGTGTTACAAAATTGATGCCAAATAACTTAGAAGCTTTCGTTATGTATTGAATGACAAGGTATTGACCATGGCTTCCGCTAAACAGGCTGAATAAAAACTGATTCTTTAAACACCAAGAATATCATCACTCCATTTGTTCTATTCCTTTAGAAGTCCTAAATAATTGGAAGTGGAGCTGCCGGACAAAAACGTTATCTATTAAGGATGAACTACCAAATTTAGATGTCAGAGCGACAGTTGAAGAAAAATGCTTGAGTGGAAAATAAATGAACAGCCACAAGGTAAGCCCAGTCTACTTGCCTAAACCTTGTGTTATTAACTAGAAGGATGATTACTGCAGCAAGAAGCTATAGCTTATAAAAATTCTATGAAAATCAATAAAGATTTGCAGACTAACTTCTACAAAGATTTGATTTGTCAAATATTAGTCTAACTTGCTTTATTCAGCACATGCATTAGGTTTCTAAAAATATTAAAGACAGATATTCACACTGAACTCCAAATGCACTATTTTTAAAAACCTTTTCTTTTTCAATATGCAAAGTTTCAGGCAGAAAAAGAAATCTATGCAATATGGCTAGTGGTCCCCTTACAACATCATGGAGAACATAACTGTCCCCTACCTTGATCTTTATTCAAAGGATTGGGTTCCTCACCCAAACTTTGTCATTCCATAACATATTAACCCTTTATTATGCCAATTAATTATTTATTCATTGAGTCCCTTGCAATTCATTTACATGTCTGATCACTTCCCCATCATGGTAAAATTCACCCTTGAAGTTTAGGTAAATTATGGAACCCCTGTTTGCTCCAAATATACCTCCTTCAAATTTAAAAGAAAACTGGCTAATCCTAGCTTCCTGGATTTTGGGTGCCAAGTTATCTAAGGAAAGTATTAAATATTAGAAATTAATTTGCTGTATAACAGTAGTGTCAAAGGCCAGGTTTGTTTAATGTGTCCTGTGTACTGCAAAATGAACTGAAACCCTCAATCACTGTTTCATGATGGCAGTAATAATCATAGTATAGCCATTACTACCTTGCAAGAAAGCACAATTCTGCAATTTAAATTCAGCCAGTTTAAAATCAGAAGGCTAAACTGAAAAATGGAAATATTTAAAGGAAAATGCCCTATGTATTCAAGCAGTGCTTCCTCAACAACAGAAGGGAAGACACTCAAAAGAAGCAGGAAGTAAAAGGCTCCTTGATGTCTCCTTTGATTTTAAAGAGGTGGTATGTATTTGCAAGTTAGTTTCCATACCCTCACAGACAACCCTTCACCTTATGAAGATCACACAGCTGTTAAAAAAAAAAATAAACTAACACTGTATTCAGAAGATACATAGAGCCAAGGAGTAACGTGAGAACAGGGCCTGCTATTAAGAATTTTTACTTTTCCTTGACTGGAAAAAAAAATCTCGAGTGAAAGACTAGTACTCTGCTGCTTGCTGGCTTTCTTAAGAATGTGGGAAGCCCATATTGTTTAGCGAACAGTAGCCCACAAAGGGTCTGATCTATCTTTATTGTTTTCTTTTCTTTTTAAGCCAGGAACTTATAAAATGTAGTGTTTTAGGTCATATTTGTTTTGAGCACTAAACTCAAAAGAGAAATTAATAAATATACTTTAGTTTAGAAGGGTGTCCTCAGGACAGATCAGAGCTGAACTGATTTTGTAGCACACCCAGTAAAGCACGAAGTGCCGTTAAGACCACTGTGTCTACTTACACAACTCCCAAATATGGATTCTGGGGTGGGGACTACAAAGAAGGTCTCCATCCTTATTTTTCTTTATGTTTTAACCCAACCTTCAACTTACTTCACATCCTTCTATACAATCTACCATTATCAGAAATATGTGCTTAGCACAGTGTTAGGGAAAAAAAGAGAAACAATGGTTCTGGGTGGCAATTAAATTACCACTATTCTTAAGGCACTGGTTATTCTAAGCAATCTGCCATGTGCTCAAAACATCAAATAGTATTGAAATCTTTTTTTTTTTTTTTTTTGGAGTAAAATTGCTTTACAATGTTGTGGTAGTCTCTGCTGTACAATGAAGTGAATCAGCTATATGTATACCTATATCCCCTCCCTCTTGAGCCTCCCTCCCACCCGTCTAGGTGGTCACAGAGCACCAAGCTGATCTCCCTGTGCTATACAGCAGGTTCCCACTAGCTATTTATTTTACACAAGGTAGTGTATTTATGTCAAACCTAATCTCCCAATTTGTCCCCATATAGACCATGTACTGCACCTCCTGTTAAAGAATAGCCTCAGGGGCTTCCCTGGTAGCGCAGTGGTTGAGACGGGTTCGTGCCCCGGTCTGGGAAAATCCCACATGCCGCGGAGTGGCTGGGCCCGTGAGCCACAATTACTGAGCCTGCACGTCCGGAGCCTGTGCTCCGCAACGGGAGAGGCCATAACAGTGAGAGAGGCCCGGGTAATGCCCCCCCCCCAAAAAAAAAAGCCTCAGTGTGGCACTTATAATCTGAGAGAAACAACTTAAATTGGGCACAAAGGGTCACTCAGGACCATTACATTTTTTGAATAAAAGCTCTTTACAGGGGTTTATATTTACATTGAAGAGTAAGCATCTTACTGAAGTATGATGGCATTTATTTTACCACGTCAGAAAAATTCTACAAAAGCATCAAAACTGAAAGATGAAAATGTGACCTTATTGAGCAAAAGACCATTCTGTGCTCAAAATAGTACAATGTAGGGTGGCATCCAATGAGAGTGCAGTGAAATACTGCACACTGGTTGAGACAGCAACAGTACCAAGCCTTCTGCGGATAATTCTAGTAAGAAATTATTTAAAAAACAGAAGAACTTAATGATGGCCCACCTGACAAATCATTCAAAGAACACAGAAGTACTGTTTTAGCTATAAACAAGATACACTCTTGAAATAATAATTCCTAAGATTAAAAATGTCTTGCATATCCAGTATGCCACAAACCATTCACTCATCCTTCTTACAAAGTTCAAGTTTCTCTACCCTTATTTTGCACTTCAAGATTTAAAAGAATATGTGTTCAAAGAACAGCCTGATATCTGCAGCATCATTTGTCAGAGGCTATCAGCTAACATGCTCCTATTCCCTGGGAACCACCCTTCAAATCGCTGACCTATCCAAAATAGAAATAATGGTGTTGGTGTGACTGCTTGTACCTTATCCATCAAATGACCCATCAGTTGCTTGTCAAATGACACAACCATCTATAAAACTACACTAAGATAATGGTCATCAAATTTATAATATGGGTGTCAACATTTTACATTTAATAGGAAAATAGATCCAATCTAAACACTAATAGTTTAAAAGTTATAAAATGTATTAACATAATATATACCTTGATAATAATGAGCCCTCAGCAGAATATGCTAGCAAGATATAGTTTTTTGTTTATAAATTTATTTTGTTTATTTATTTTTGGCTGTGTTGGGTCTTCGGTGCGGTGTGTGGGCTTCTCATTGCAGTGGCTTCTCTTGTTGCGGAGCACGGGCTCTAGGTGTGCGGGCGTCAGTAGTTGTGGCACACAGGCTCAGTAGTTGTGGCTCACGGGCTCTAGAGCGCAGGCTCAGCAGCTGTGACGCACGGGCTCAGTTGCTCCGTGGCCTGTGGGATCTTCCAAGACCAGGGCTCGAACCAGTGTCCCCTGCATTGGTAGGCAGATTCCTAACCACTGTGCCACCAGGGAAGTCCCTAGCAAGATATTTTTAATAGGAGTAAAGGAATATACAAAACTGGAGAATAAAGTACCAAAAATGTTACATCCATGTGACCTTCTCTTCCACTCAGTTAACTCTTCTTGTTCTCTCCCATGATCTCCCAGGATCATGGTGACCGTGAAGAATTATCCTTGGTTAAGTTATTAATAAGATAATGATTCATTAATTAAAATATTTACATGAATGACAAATGAAACAACCCTGATGAAGCTTTTTAAGTAAAGCAAACTGAAAATGTGTCCTGCTGTTTTATTAAAGGCTGTCACAAAGCCCTAAATAGTACTTGTTTATAGACTACTTTGAAAGATAAAATATTTGCTTTGTAGCTGTCATTGTTGACAAAGTGCCAAGAATCATTTTCAAATTAGTAAAGATAATACAATATTAAGTGATTCATAAATCAGAATATAAAACAGAAAAGTTAGAGTGAACATAGCTCGAAAACATTATCTCAAAAAGAGATTAATTTTAAAATAATATGGCAGTACATTAAGCCACTTACTTTTAACTTTAAATGTTAATTTATCTCAGGAATTTTAATTCAGGTTTCCCTCCCATTAAGAAAAAGTACTCTAGGGATTCCCTGATGGCGCAGTGGTTGAGAGTCCGCCTGAGGCAGGGGACACGACTTCGTGCCCCCGTCCCAGAAGATCCCACATGCCGCGGAGCGTCTGGGCCCGTGAGCCATGGCCGCTGAGCCTGCGCGTCCAGAGCCTGTGCTCCACAACGGGAGAGGCCACAACAGTGAGAGGCCCGCGTACCGCACAAAAAAAAAAAAAAAAAAAAAGAAAAGAAAAAGTACTCTATGAAAAAGCTAAGCTTACAAAGCAGATATGTCAGAAGTCAATTATTCACATTACAAAATACATTATTACTTTGCAAAATTATTAATAAGATTACTTTAAATCAATCAGCTTTCCAGGTGTAAATCTCCTGAGATTTTCTGATGCTACCATTTGTCAGGAGCACACTAACCACAGGGTCATGTGCTATGTATCATGACAAACGTCAGCCTTCGGAGTCCAGCAGGCTCAAACTGAAATCCCAGCTCTGCCATTTATGAGCCCCGTAACCTCAAGCTGCATTTAATCTGTTGGAACCTCAGTTTCCTCATCTGTAAAACAGGGATAACAAATACCTCCTATGGGGCTTCCCTGGTGGCGCAGTGGTTGAGAATCCGCCTGCCGATGCAGGAGACACGGGTTTGTGCCCCGATCCGGGAAGATCCCACATGCCGCGGAGCGACTGGGCCCGTGAGCCATGGCCGCCGAGCCTGCGCGTCCGGAGCCTGTGCTCCGCAACGGGAGAGGCCACAACAGTGAGAGGCCCGCGTACCACAAAAAACAAACAAACAAACAAACAAACAAAAACCAAATACCTCCTATGAAGAACACTCTAAGGATAATCTAAGACAAATACAGTAGTAGGTAGTTAATAAGTGGTGACTACCTTGTTAATATTAAATCACAGACTATAATTCAAACTCTCTGAGGCCCATTAATTAGTAGCTTGGGATTTCTAACTCAATATTCTTCCAAGTCTGAAGTGGACAAAGGATGCTTTTACAGAGCTTTTCCTCAGGGAAGAATATGATTGACGCAAGAGAGTGTTTTATTGTTTGTTTTGGTTGTTATTTGTTTTTGTCTGTTTTTAAGTACTGGAGGCTTGGAACCCATTTTGAACAAGCATAAGTTAAGGGTTAAAAATGTTTATTTTGGGGGCCATGTTGAGTGGGGGCCCAAGCAAATTGCATTTTTATTATTTTGTATTAAAAATCCATAATTGTAAATCAAAAACAACATTAAAACCTTGTTCTGTCCCTTGTGGTAACATGAATGTGCTGAGAGCCTTGGTGACCCTCTATTCAGATTTAAGCCCTATATTTGTATAACCATAGTTAGTGAAGTCATTTAATATTTTTGTGGGGCTGTTGAGGACCAAATGAAAAAATACATAGGAAAGTATCTAATGAATTGATAAACGTCGTGTAAATATTAGATACCATTACTATTAATGACAGAAATGGGCTCCTGGTCCCTGCCCTAAGGAAGGAAGTGAAGAGGTCCCCTTTCACAAACCAAAAGCTTGAAGACAAACTGTTTCCAATTAACCCAGGAATTCATATAAATAAGGCTCAAAAAATGAGATCCAATCTTAAATTAATTAGGTGGTATAAACTCTTTTAGAAACTAAATTTACACCATGAGCTACAAGTTTCAGGGCCCAAAAACATAAAGCAAAAGTAATTTCTATTAGCAGAGAATACCCCAATTTTTTTCCCAAACATCTTTAAAATAAACATATCAAAAAAGACAGAGCTTTAAACTCTGTTTGGCCTAAAGAAAAATATTTATTACTATTGAGAAATTGATTCCTATCGTAGAATTAGTTATTTACCTAAAGCAAAGCTCTATTTCATCCTGAGGTATGAGGCATTGAAATATTTAATCAAAATGTTTTAGAGTTATTACTTTTTTTAGTTTTATGGTCTTCTGCATCTGTGTTATATACCAACAGTTTTAGAGCACTAAGTGAGAAACAGGAAACAGAAGATGTGACTGGAAAGTTAGGCAGGTCCTGCATCATAAAGAGCTTTATATGCCATGTTAAGGATTGTGAAATTTAGCATTTGAGTGATGGGGATCCACTAAACATTTTTAACCCAAGGAGAGAAACACTTATACTTAATTTTAGGCAGATCACTCAGACAGCAACACAGAGTATTTTTAAGGCATGCATCGCAGCCTCAAACTAAGACATAATTTGAAGTGTGGCATAAATGGTATAATTTTGGTCATATTGTTGACTTTCTATTTTTACATTATCTCCTTTCATAATGTGAAATCAGATGAATTCTTTGAAAACATGAATCAGTTCCAAACAAAGTCCAACTTACCATTTCTTCCACAATTTGATGACTAATTGGAGCAATAAAATAATTTTGAGTAAGTGAGGCAGGGACACGTGTTTTGAGTATCAGGGGAATTGGCCAGTTAACAACAGTAGCAACCCTAAATCTCACTTTGAAGTCAAAGAGTAACCAAATCAACATCTTCTTTGGCTTAAGTTAAGCCAAATAGACCTCTTTTACTACAGATGCTTGTGCAAACTCTTTGAGTCATGGATAACTTATCTGTAACATGGGGGTATTAAGATAAAACTCACGTATTTCCTTATATTTTTGAGAACGTAAGCTCTGTGAAGGAAAAGACAGTGTGTGCTGCCTTCATATATTTATTATATGTTGTCCAAAAAAGAGTCACAGGCTCCAGGGCTGCCTGGCACACAGTAAGGATGGAATGGATGACAAGATAAAAGAATCGTCAGAAGAGATAATAAACGTGAAATTGCTCCACAGACCGTAATGTTAGTTATGACTGTTGTTTTTGTTTTGCCTATTCCATAAGCAGTCTCTAGCTTCTTTTAAAGTTATTAGTTATTAGAGGATGCTCTGAAAATCCTTTTCCTTCAACAGAATAAAAAGCTACCATCCCTCAAGATGCATTTAAGTCAAATATTTTTCCGGAAATGCTTAAGGAATGAACAAGAGCCCTTAAGAGTTACTCTGCTGGTAATCTTAAATATTGGTCTTGTTTAAAATACAAAATGCCATGCCAAAAAGCAATCAATAACTTCCTTTTTTAAAAAAATAAATTCGTTTATTTTTGGCTGCATTGGGTTTTCGTTGCTGTGCGTGGGCTTTTCTCTAGTTGCAGCAAGCAGGGGCTACGCTTTCATTGCGGTGCGCAGGCTTCTCATTGCAGTGACTTCTCGTTGCGGAGCATGGGCTCTAGGCGCACGGGCTTCGGTAGTTGTGGCTCACAGGCTCTAGAGTGCAGGCTCAGTAGCTGTGGCATACGGGCTTAGGTGCTCTGTGGCAGGTGGCATTCTCCCGGACCAGGGCATGAACCCGTGTCCCCTAAACTGGCAGGAGGATTCTTAACCACTGCACCACCACGGAAGCCCAATAACTTCCTTTTCTGGTGCAGAATTTTAAGGCTCCAATTTGAACAAAGAAGCTTAACATTGGATATTGGATGCCTTTTGTAAAGATTGAAGAATGCATTGACATATCTTTACTTGATGATTTGTTACTCTTTAATTGGAAGGATATCAGGTGTCCTATATGTCTGAGATTATTTTTCTTAGCTTATCTAAGTTTTTCCTTTTCTACTGCACATAACTGCCACATATTTGAATCTGGAATCAGAGCATTTGATTTAATATATGCTGCCCCTTGTAATATCTATATTTTCTGTCTAAATACCTACTGCATCTCAACAGACATCACCAGTGGTCACTGTTAACCAGGTCATTCTCATTAGAAACTCCAGGCTTATTATTCTCAAGGCTAGATTTGGAGAAATCTAGGCAAATGCCTTAAACTCTCTCTGTCTATCTCTCTTTCGCTTTGTTCTACTTCTCCTAACCAGAGCAAAGGTTTTTGAGAGAAGAGTTTCTTTCATTCACTCCTCTCCATACCAACAAAATGCTATGGGGCTTCCCTGGTGGCGCAGTGGTTGAGAGTGCACCAGCCGATGCAGAGGACACGCGTTCATGCCCCGGTCCGGGAGGAACCCACATGCCGCAGAGCGGCTGGGCCTGTGAGCCATGGTCGCTCAGCCTTTGCGTCTGGAGCCTGTGCTCCACGGCAGGAGAGGCCACAACAGTGAGGCCCGAGTACCACAAAAAAAACCAAAAAACAAAAAACAAAAAACTATGGGTTGCTATGGTGCCTAGTTTTCACTGCATATGCAAAATCAAGAGCATTGCCTTTGAGGCTTCTCAGTCAACAGTCATTGATGAAGGCTAACAACAACATTTCAGTTCCTTGTAAGTGTCATTTCTCCCCATGCCTCAAGGCCTGTGTCTGTGGTGTACCATCAGCTTGAAATCTTTTACCTGGCACTTCTCCCCTCTTCGGCTGACGAACTCCCACTCACCCAGCAGATTGCACTTCAAATGATGTTACTCTAAGGAAGCCTTTGCTGGCCTCCCACACTAGATGAGTTTCCTATTATGTGATTTTACAGCAGCTGCTTCTATGTTCTTCTTCTAGGACACTTATAATGGTTTCAAAACTACCATATATTTTGGGTTCTTTTAATAATGGCTGTCTCCCACAATGGCTATAAACTCCATAAGGGCAATGACTACATTTATTTTTTTCTCCATCATATCCTCAGCACCTAGGAGAATACACTGTAGTTAGTACATGCTTCCTCTTCACTCTATTTTAACTCACCAACCCAATTCTAGCCTCCAGCTGCCCTTATCTACTTAAAATAGGAAAATCTGTGGGGTGAGGCAGGAAATTGTCATTATGTACTATTTGATATTTTCAAACCAAATGAAACATATACATTTTAATTTTGCTTAAAAAGAAAGCAGGTACTAATTTAAATGTTTCAGAAGGCAAATAAAAATCTTTCAGAAATAAGTTCATGAAATTCCACCTTATGAAATGCTTCTATAAATTTGGAGTTTGTTTTTCTCGCATGCCACTTGCTAGAACATTATATATGTTTAAGTCCTTCACTTACACTAAGACCCATATAAAAAGAGTTTCAAATTACCCACACAGCTAGCTCACTTTTCAATACATAGTCAATTTGATATTCTATAAAATTGCCTATTTGACAACAAAACTTGAAAAATAGCATGAGAGAACGAAATATTCTCAACTTGCAACTGTTATGGAAAGCAATAGAGAAAAATTTAACCAAAAGATTCTTAAGAAAAGATATATCTCAAGAAGAAGATTTAGGTAAGGCAGTTAACCAGTGAGCTAGTTAAGAAACCTAGTAAATCAACTTGCCATGAATGTTACTCAATGGAGTAGGAGACAAACTGATAAAAATATCAAACCAAACCAAAAAAACTAGACAAATCTCTTACATCTCATTGTTTTCTGGGTAAGAACATTAAAAAATTGTGGGGAAAAGTGATTGCTGTATAATTGAAAAATACTTCAAAGGGCTCCTATAAATACATATGAAGTACTGTCATAAAATTAATTTGAAATTTATTTTCTTGATAATTGGGAAATTATTTTTAGCCTGTAAGAAACAGCATGGCATTTTGTAATAATCCCATTGCTGTTGCTACTTCTGCTTCTACTTCTTCATTTATCACCCTCCTCCTCCTCCCCATCCAATACAGACATGTTGATTTTGGCATTCAAGTGCTCAGGTCTGATAAACAGAACTCCCTGTTTTATTGAAAGTACTTTTCAAGTTATAATAATCTAAACATCATGATCAGCAATAGATAGATTTGTAAATTACTTAACTACATCATTTCATTAAGCATGAGGCTCAGTACTTTTTAAAGAACAAGTAATAAAACAAACAGAAATAATCCAGGTGACTGTGCTAAACTGTTCAAATTCAGCACCTACATGTTTTGTGCACTTATGTCTCAAATTTAATATCTCTTCCTATAATTTCCTGATTTGAAAATTAATCAATGTCTTCCCTTTCTATGTTCTTCAGCCCCAAATGATAAACTTTTAATCTTTCACTATGATTTTTAATATGCCTTTAGCATTGGAAAGCATGAAAAATTCTAGGGGGGAAGGTAACTACAAATGGATAGAGATTTGTTACCTTCCAAAAGGGTGTTTATATAACTTTTTTAAAGATGTTAACCAGTATTGAAGGACTGTTTTCTTCTTGACACTGCCCAGAGCTCACATTGTCTCAATATTAGTAAGTCTTATTTCCCTAAAATGGGAACAGCAACAAGGGAAGATGACTCATATAGCATGTCTCTCAAGATAAGTTTGTTTTCTACCATCTGACTGTAGGATGTAGTCTTTATTAGGGTACAAATGGATTATAATGGAATGGTCTGGTTTCTGTTTCCATATTTCATCATTCTCACAGTCTACCACATGTTAGATAAAACAACATCTTAAACAAATGAAAACAAGTGTTAGTTGCTGATAAGAAGATTCAAGTTCCCATGTGTTACAACTTGCTTTCTTCATTTAAGAAGTTATTCACAAATATTTTTGAAATGTATTAAATTTTTTCCTTTGATAACCTAGGAAGATTTCTAGACTGTCATTTCCTGACACATCAATTTATAAGAATCTTATAATTTGAATTTGGGAGGTAAGGTACTCTACTGTTGGGGAAAGGACCTTTAAACTGTTAGAGAGCAGGTATAGACACAACAAAGAAGGAGGTAACTGAAATGAAAGTATATATTACTGGTACACAACTTGAATAACTCTTTGATGCTTTACTTAATGTCTAATCCAAACAAAAACTCATGGAATCTTTTTCTTGGATGTTTGAATAGTATGTAATTATTTTGCATCATATGAATAACTTTTCATCAAACATTTACTAAATACCTCTTTACTAGGAGTTGTATTTGATAATGGGGCTAAAGCAGTGGTTGCCAAGTGGGGGGCAATTTTGCTCCCAGGGAACATTTGACAATGTCTGGAAACACTTTTGGTTGTGACAACTGGGAGAGAAGTGCTACTGGCATCTAGAGGGTAGAGGCCAGCAATGCTGCTAAACATCATACAATGCACAAATCAGTCCTCTACAACAAAGAATTACCCAGCCCCAAAGATCAATAATGCCAAGGGAAGAAACTCTGGAATAAGTACATAAGGATGACTTACTGGGGCACAAAAGTGGAGAAAGAATACCTTTTAGGGAGGTGATTGTACGAATCCTAGTGAGAAGAGACAGATCCCTGAACTAAAACAGTTAATGTTGGAATGGCAAGGAAGAGTCAGATGAAGAGATACTAGGGAAAGACCAGAGACAAGATACAGCAATTGAGAGCTATGAAGGAAAGAAGTAAGAAAGATGAGATTTCTGACTTTGGTGATCTAGTAGTGACTGTCAGTACAGTGGAATAGGGAATGTAGAATATAAAAACAGGTCTGGACAGAAAGTACATTTGGCTTTGAAAATGTTGAGTTGGAGAAGACTAACACTTAAATGGAACCAACTGCTAAGTGGTAATTATACAGATGAATGTATAACTCAGCAGAGCCCTAAGGTTGAGATTAAAAAACCAAGGATTAATCATCAAATAAGTTGAAGTTTTACACATTAGATTATAATTTGTTAAAAGAGATGACTGTTAGAAATGCCTTTCCACAAAGCAACCATGACGTTTGAAGCTGGAAAACTTAATTTCCCCCATAATGGAGACGCTCTCCTCTAGGACAAATAAACACTTTGTGGTAGTGATGTTTCCCTCTCCCCCTCCAATATTATTCTCCACACTTATTCACTGTCCTTTTATATGAATGTGTGATATAAGTCAAGAGTGAGAGAAGAGACGTCTCATTAGAAACCAGGAACTGTTTGATGTATTTGCCAAAACTCTATATAATTTGGCTTCTTTCCTGCTACTTAAATTAAGTGTCATTTCACTATAATTCTAAATGCAATTTACTATTAGCTATGAAGTTTCAGGGTAGGCTTAATTAATCAAGACCTTAAATTAAATTAAAATACATATTGCAAATATATGCATTACAAACACATTTCTATAATTTATAAATAGCTGTGTATATAAATGACTTATCTATAAAACATACAGCATTTCACTGCTGTTGATTTCAAATAGGATCAAGACACATGAATTCAGGGCAGAGGAAGGAAATATGATACCTGTACATTCCATAATCAGCTAACTTTTGGCAAACTCGTTAATTTTTTACAAGAAAAAAGACAATATTCAGAATTCTAAACCTCAAATGGTAATGATGCTTCCTGAGCCAATCCAGTTATTGTTAGCACTTACATGCTAAGAAACAATTAGAAATTAATCTTTTAAATGAAATTGGAAGATAGTTTTGGAAGACAATTAAGGAAGATAATTAAATACAATAGTGAGAAAATGGCTTTCAGATTTGTTCTGAATAAACAGCACCAGGCATTTTCTCTACTAAACACATAATGAAAAGCACAAACTTTCAAAGTTCACATTTAGAAACAAGAAAGGAAAAATCAACAGGTGAAACTTACTTGTGCAAGGTAATTCATGACAAATGAGTAGTACTTCTTTCGTTTCAAAGGAAAAGTTCATGTGGCATTTATTATTTCATTTACCGAGTACTTTATCCCAATTAGAAGAAGCTCTTTTTCACCAACTGCTAAATAAACGCAATTTAGTCAGTTGGGTTTGCTTTGCAGGAGTTGTTTTGTGTGTAACAAGAGAGCAAGAAAATAAGGATTTTTAAGTGTCACACTTCCCTCCAAATACCCTCTATCAAAGATATAGGTGGGGGCTTCCCTGGTGGCGCGGTGGTTGAGAATCCGCCTGCCGATGCAGAGGACACGGGTTTGTGCCCCGGTCCGGTTAGATCCCACGTGCCGCGGAGCGGCTGGGCCCGTGAGCCATGGCCGCTGAGCCTGCGCGTCCGGAGCCTGTGCCCCGCAACGCGAGAGGCCACAACAGTGAGAGGCCCGCGTACCGCCAAAAAAAAAGAGAAAAAAGATATAGGTGGTTCCTTGATATGAGACAGGCATAACACCAGGCCTGTGTTTTACTGTAGTCATTAAAATTGTCCTATTTGAGCCTCCTTTCTGATAAATAAACTGAGAAAACAATGTCGGCTGGCAGCTAAGAAGATAGTCCTAGTTTCCTGGGTCCTCTAGCCAGCCTGGCAAGCGGATCTTGCTGAAGGGACTGTGCAGGAGCAAGGAACGAAGGAGGCTGTTTGTGGCTGCCTGATAATCTACTGCTTTGGACTGTGTGGAGTTAGGAGGGCTGGTTTAGACCAACAGTGGAATGGAAGGAGGTTTGAAAGAAATAACACTGGCAAAGTCAGATCTCCTCTGGACAAAGAGCGGGGGCCAAGAAATGAATGCAGAGGTTTAGAAGGCACTCTGCTGTGTGCGGTTGACAGTCTGAATAATGAGCGTTTTCTTCAAATGAGACTGGCACAGGCGCCCTTTCCAAGACTACATTTTATCTCAGGGCCCATTTGCCTGCAGCTGAGGTAGTATTACCAGTCGAACGTGGATGTAATACAGCCACGTGATACCAGCATATTTCTATTTCTAGAAAGATAGCAGAGAGAAACCCTCCAGTGTAATCATGCCAGTGTAGGCTTACCGTAGGAGGGAAAGGGATTTTTCATTTTGTTCCTGGAGCTGAACCACCGAAGTTGAAAGAAAAAAATAAGGCTCCGAATTAAGGGGGGAAAATCTGATGTTAGGAAACATTGGCTCATGTGCTTTCCCACTCCTGGGAACTATTTATTAAATAGGCCATACTTTGCCGAGGAGAAAAACCAAGGTGGACAGATGTTCAACACTGCCTTTGCAACCCATAAACCCACTTCTAGAGAAGCATTCATCTCTGGAAGTCAGGAGCCCCCAGAAAGGCCATCCTCCTATGAGTCATGTGGGAATGTCCCCACTACCAGCCAAAGGTAATTGTACCATGCCAGAGGTCTGCCGGATTTCCAAGAGATGAGTATCCTGCTCTCTGACATATTGTTTTGATATTTCTTCCTTAAGGGCAAAGTCTCTAAATAAATCCAAACTGACTTTTATTTGAAAAGAGCAAGTGTACTTGGTGTGTCCAGGAACTTTAAGTCACAGAAGCAATAAATTCTAGCACCCTGTTTCATCTAAACAAAGGGGCCTCCGAAGGACAGTTGGTATTTACAAGGACTGCAGAGCCTTGAGTAAGCATTTTCCCAGCAGCCATGGAAGGTTCTAATGCACAGCATTACTGCTACATAGCCAGCTTATTAAACCTTAATGGTTTTGTTATTCTTTTAAACGCTTTACACCAGGGCTGCAGATAAGTCACCCACAGCATGGCTCCTGGAAGCTACCCCAACTCTGTAGCTACCCTATGGCATACCACCTTTCAACCTGAAATACCTAAATACTGGTTTCTTCATTTCAATCAAGGGTCAGCTAACTAAGGTCCTGGGCCAAATCCCACCCCACCCCTATCTCCTTTTCTGTATTATCAGTGAATGAAGAATGTTTTTTACATTTGAAAATGATTGAAAAGAAGCCAAAGAAGAATATTTTGTGAGACATGAAAACTATATAAAAGTGAAATTTCAGTGTCCATAAATAAAGTTATATTGGAACACAGCCACACCCATTCACTTATATATTGTCTAAGGCTGTCTTTGCACTACAGTTGCATAGTAGTTGTGACAGAGACCCAAGGCCCACAAGCTGAAAACATTTACTACCTGTGCCCTTTAGAGAAAAAGTTTGCCAACCCCTAACTTGCAGCATTATCAGTCATTTTCATCCTTTAACAGGTTCTGAAATGTATTATTAGCAATTTAAAGGAGGGTTCCATGTCAGCCTCTTTACCTGAGGTCAGAACTGATCATTGCCTCACAGGCATGCCTGCTGCCCCCACTTGAGGAAAGCACCCAAGAATTCTGGGTGGGCTAACCAAGGATCAAGGTCTCAGATCGGTACCTTTAAAAAGTTCAGGACTGACTTAAGCAATGTGAAGCTTAAAAGTAATATGACAGGGCTTCCCTGGTGGTGCAGTGGTTGGGAGTCCACCTGCCGATGCAGGGGACACGGGTTCGTGCCCCGGTCCGGGAAGATCCCACATGCCGCGGAGCGGCTGGGCCCGTGAGCCATGGCCGCTGAGCCTGCGCGTCCGGAGCCTGTGCTCCGCAACGGGAGAGGCCACAACAGTGAGAGGCCCGCGTACCACAAAAAAAGAAAAAAAAAAAAAAGTAATATGACAGATCTTTTTTCTCTACAAACAGTACCAGAACTTACAGATCAAAATGAGTGTTGTTCCCTTCCAAGGAAACGCTTTGAAATTTGTTGCAAAGAAGCTGCCAGTGCTCAAAACGTATTTGGAGTGCACCTTCGACGTTGCCTTCAGAACCTCTCTTTTGATTACCTTTCAAATAGTCTCAATGATGCCAAATTTTGATCCATTAAACTTGGAGTTGATTCATATTTTTAATCTTAAATCATCCAGAACTAGAGCCAGTGAATAAAAAAGAGAAGCACATCGCCTGGAATAGAAGGGGGCCTTGATAAACATTCGTGGAAGGAATTGAGCTGGTTCAATATAAAGTGAGCCTAATGCAACTTACAGGAATGAAAACCAGCTGAAGACACACATGGACATCCATTATCTGCGCCCCCATGTGTGCATATCCTAAGTCTTTCTGCTACACTCATTAGATCGCAAATATCTCTGGCCTGCTGGGCTCCTGAAAGATTTTCTCCCTTTTCTACCCAACTCCTCCCATCCTTAAGCCTGCCTCATTGTCCAACTTTGTCTCAGCTCCTACTTGACATCTGGCTGCTCACTCTGGACTTCTGGAGTCATATCTCTTCTCCACTACTCTGACCAGTTCTGATCAATGTGCTTCCGCAGCTGTAAACAAAATTATACTAGAAATAGTCCTCACCTCAAAGTGCCTTCCACGTTCACAGACTTTCCTGAGGGAAGTGGCATCTTGCTTATAAGATGCCAACCCTGTCCATGAGAGGCACACACACACCATACCACAGGCCAAGGCAGCCAGCCCTCCAGAGGGAAGAAACAAGGGAGGCAGGGATCTATGAAGCAGCATGGAGCTCTCCGTGGAGGAATCCCACCTGTCTGAAATCTGTGCTGAATCCAAGTAGAAGTTCTCTTTGGGGAACAGGAGGCAGTGGTATAACTACAGGTAAAACGGAGGAAGGAGACACAGGAAATAAGAAGTCACCAGGAATAAGTAGGATCATTCGAAAGAGAAATATACCCTCAAAAATCAGAGGGGCAGGAAGATGAACCACTGGAAAAAATGCCCTCTCGGGGGTAGAGGGAGATGGTGAAATGACCAGTTCACTAGATTTGCTATGATATTTCAAGTAGTATGACCACGTTCTAGTTCTTTATAATGTCTGGCTATGTAGCTACTAGGAAGGCTTCCTGTATTTTCCGACATTCCCACTTTTCACAGTAACCTAAGTGGATCTCTTCTTAGTAATCTGAAAAAAAAAAATCTGTGTCCATAGAAATGTGACTTATTTCCTATGCATTTAATAACTAGGCTCTGATGGCTAGAGCAGAACATTCTAAAACTGCTTTGAGTACCATCAGTATCTTTGTAGTAAGTGTATATTGTCCCAGGTAACTTCCTAAAAGATAACATTTATTTGGACCCTCTGAAAAGCTTTTCCAAAATGAGTTTCATGACTTTCTCGCTTCTTCCATTGAATGTGTCATTTTATGGAGTAACATGAGAGCAAAAGGATTAATTTACAACACCTTAGAGAGTGATAAGACAGTCTAAATTACCAACTAGATATCTGTACAGCAAATGTGACTTATCTCTAATCCTTATTTTCTAGGAAATGCTCAGTGTTTCCACTACATTTAGGTAAACAACAATAACAAGTGTACGTATTTACAATATCTGAAAAGAGTTACAACTGAAGCATTTTACAGATTTCTCTGGCAATGTTACATATTCTGTTATAAAAAATAAAAAGAAACTAAGAGATAGCAAATAGTCATTCATTCATGTATAAATTAAGTAAGATTCATACTATGTACTAAGAACTGAAGATAAGTTGGATAAGATATTGTCCTTGTCCTCATGAAGCTCATGGTGAAGGAGAAAGATACCTAAATAGAAAACACAACAAAGCATCCAGGAGGGACACCTGCTGCAGCCCGGGGTGGGAAGGAGGCTGAGTTCAGGGGAACTTCCTACAGGAAAAGTGCTTGCGCTAAACCAAAAGGGTGAGGCATTTCCTGCCACGTCTGGGCAGTCTGATCTCTGTGGTTTGATGAGTAACATACATTAGGACCTCTTGACCAAAGGAGCATCAGTACTGATCAGTGAAAGGAAGACAATGGGATAGTGAATCTCTTTCATTTTCAAAGAGTCCCTGTACTAATATACAAATTCTACAGGGAAGGTTTAGACCTCAAGTTTTTGCAGGTAAAACCTTATCCCTAGCAATTGATGGAGGAGAGGATGAAGAAACTCCAAAGAAAGAGGGAAGAAGAATGGTTTCCTAGGAGTTACTGCTTGGACCAGCCCTGACTTTGGACTTGTAAGAATTTATACTGGACAAAATATATTAACTATTAAAATTACTCTGCCTGTGCATATGCCTAGAGACGCTAAATCATGCATATTTCTCACATTCCACATTCTGTGTTCCTGTTCCTGTTTCCCGGCCCTAAACTTCACCCTACCCTCCACCGGGTACAATAGCATATGGTGTCAATTAATGTTAAGTTTGAATCTCATGATTTCTGTTAAACTTTGGATCAACACTACAAACCACACCATCAACTCACATGGTCATCTTCTAAATTCATGCTTTGATTACAAGGAGCAACAGAGTTTGGATAGGCCAATAAAAATCCATCCCTACTTCTACAAAAGTGACTCAAAGTAAGTGTTTTCATAACAGAGAATATTAGTCAATATTGCTTCTATATTCTATATTTTCTGTACCTAATATTAAGTGGAAAAAAATCACAAAATAATGAGAAATAGTAAATGGTTGTTTAATATTACCATCGTGGGAAAAAAATCTGTTTACTAATGCAATTGCATTGAATAGAAAAAAATGAGCAATAAAATAAATTTGAACTTGAACTCCAATATTGTTGAATTCAATCTTGTCCGACCTTTCACAAATGTAGGTTCTGAATTTTGTTTTATTTTGTCATTGCTTAATTTACCAAATTCCAAACAATCTTTTGGGAGATTTGCAGACTGACTTATTTCAAAAGGCAAACGGACCAAAATAACTTGAAATTTCAATATGTATGAAGAAATACTCTGTAAAGAGTAAGCAAGTCAGCAAGCATAAGGGAATTTCTCACAAAACCGCAATGCAGACCACTTCACAAATAACTGAGCAAATCCTAAATTTTTATTATACTGAAAGAAAATTGAGAGAGAGAACAAACCACCACTTACTTGTAAATAGCTTCACTAGTTTATCAAAATAATTTCCCTGGAAGTCTCTTGAATAGAGCAGCACCTTAAATCTGTCTTAATTACCAGCATGTGCAAAACACAGAACGATTGCTTTACAAAAGCCATCAGTCTAGATGCTGTGACTAGGTGAATGTCCTCAGTGGGCACAGCATTTCTAGGCAGACTGTGTAGGAAAGACTCACTGTGACTCTATAAAGATGAATGGAATGCTTATTTGATATGCAATCATTTTAGATGAATTATAGATTGATTACATTTAATTATAGAACTACCATATTTGTAAAGTATTCCAAGCCTTTGTCAGTCATCCATTTAGCTTTCTACACAAGGGAAGCCTGGGAGAGTAAGCGAAGGAAGAAAGTGCTTTAAAAATTACTGACTTCATGCAATTGCCACAAGGGTTGTGCTTAAGGTCTTTGACGCTGAAGGACCACGGAAAAGATCTGAGTTGTCAGTTTGGCTATGAATACAGATTAGAACTAGTGTTCATTGGATACCTACAATTTTATCTTTTAATTCATAGAATTACTCTATAAAATATATTTCATTCTATTTCACAGGCATGAGAACTAAAGCTCACCAAAATTATAGGTAATTTGTACAATGTAAATATGTGAAGGATCCAAGTTTACACCTAGGTGTGTCTGATTTCAAACTTCGCATTTTCTTTCCACTCTACCATGACACCTCACAATAGGTGCCTCAAATGTCAAAAATCAAGAGAAACACCTGGTGGTAATTTAACTAAGATACGATTAATTCCTGGGATAGCTAGACATACTATAATAGAATAACTTAAACTCTAAAGGGATAAACTATTGAATCAGGTAAGGGGGTGGGGGTTAATTTTTCCTTTCGGTACTGAGGAAAACTTCCCCAAAAGAAAACAACTGCAAGTGGGTCTTGAAGGATGAGTAGGAGTTCAATGCAAAATTGGTGACCTGGGTAAAACGTTAGAGGAAACCAAAACTAGGCACTTGGCACATTCAGGGAATCAATAGTTCAATGTGGCTAAAAGGTAATTTCCTCCATACTCTCCCCTCTTCTTGATTAGCACATCTCAGTTCTTTAGCCTTTCCTAATAAGCCTAATTTTATACTATTATTAGAATTAATAGAAAGAGGTGATTTTAAAATGACAACTAATTCAATGGTGAAGTTGCCATATGTGCTAAAGTGCCAAAGAACTAAAGTGAAGACTGTATCAAGGTCTTCTTTGATCTTTTTTATTCTGGAGCCCAATGTCTTTACCACTGAAAATTAATTTTTTAAGGCACAGATTTTTCAAGGAGGAAAGAATGGAATAGAATGGAATATGAATATAGTTAAATATTTGGACAATTATCATACTCTCTTCTTGACTTTCTTATTCTAAGCAACATTATCTACAGGCTAACACTACCCTACTATGCCTCAGTTTGATGCCCTACCTTTTTCTTGAACATTTCTTAGGGAATCCCAGGGAAATCACCAGTATGAAAACCTAAAAATTATGTGGAAACCCAGGCTAGTAATCAGTTCCTGATAGATTTCTGCAGTACCTTTCTAAATTTATGGAGTTCTTTTCAGACCAAGCTAAACTACCAAGGTAAAATGTCCACAGAACCTGAAAAAGATATTTCATCCACCACTTCTTTTCTCCGTAAGACAGAGGTTCCACTCTCAACAAGCAAGTACCTTTTTGTTGAATGGTTCCTCAGACCTGGGCTTCTAATTTTTTGCTACGTATAGCATTTTAATAATTTTTACATAATCTATTTACAATGCCTTATGCTACAAGTAATCTTTGGAAAATAGATGTAGTTTAGTTGTCTGTTGATATATTCCTTGCCTCTTGAAAGACTCTTAAAACTGATTTTTTTGTTGGTGGGAATGTAAATTGATACAGCCACTATGGAGAACAGTATGAAGGTTCCTTAAAAAACTAAAAAGAGAACTACCATCTGACCCAGCAATCCCACTACTGGGCATATACCCTGAGAAAACCATAATTCAAAAAGAGTCATGCACCACAATGTTCATTGCAGCTCTATTTACAATAGCTGGGACATGAAAGCAATCTAAGTATCCATCAACAGATGAATGGATAAAGAAGATGTGGCACATATATACAATGGAATATTACTCAGCCATAAAAAGAAATGAAACCGAGTTATTTGTAGTGAGGTGTATGGACCTAGAGTCTGTGATACAGAGTGAAGTAAGTCAGAAAGAGAAAAACAAATACCATATGCTAACATATATATATGGAATCTTAAAAAAAAATGGTTCTGAAGAACCTAGGGGTTTATTTTTTACGATTAAGTGATTTTAAAATTAAATTAAAAATCACTTAATTTTTATGATTAAGTGATTTCTCTGCTGCTAACCCCAGGACACTCAAACTTCCCTTTTGAAATAACATTTATTTCAGATAATACATGGTCTCTATGGGTAGCCTGTCCACTTTTCAAATGTAATGATCCTGTCTTCTGTGGATATAAAATTTTTAAAAGATATTGGCATAATTCAGGAGAAATCACCATCCTTTTATTATGATCAAAATTGATCTGACCCTGAGCTAGCCCTTTGGGGAACTGGGCTAGGTAATCATGTAGACACTTTCAGGAAATGGCTTATTTATGGATTTCTTTTCATGTATGAAAGATTTCACACTTCTGGCTTTATACAATTACATCCTCTCTTCCTTTCCAATATGTTTCTAAAGTAGGAAAGCTATATATGGCAGGAGGGTTGAATTTCTACATCAGCTAGAAATCTGTCATCTGCTAAACACTGGCTCTAATGATGATGTATTAAGAGTACATTTATTCCTTTTCTGCACCCAGTCCTCTCTAGCAGATTTTTACAATTCTCATTTACCTAATAAAGTAATACTAAAGATGGTTTCAAACCCTGGTCATTGCCCAATGTTTAAAATAAATCTGGTTTCTAAATTTATTATTTGAAAAATACTTGTTTTTCCTGAAGAACTGGAATAGTTCATCCTCTTGGATAATAATAAGTAAGTCTGCATATGTTTTTTCCACCACTTAGTCTCCACTTAGTAGCCCATCACTATTCTATCACAATTTTAATAAATAAATCATACTGGTTACCTAGTATGAATAAAAAGCTCCATTTTAAAGAATGAGTTATTATTTGAACTTGTTCTCTATTTTTAAAAAGTTGAAGGAAGAAATGTGATTAACCTGTACATCCATATAAAGCAATAAAAGAGTCCAAACAACTTACTGATCTTCTTCGCTCCAATCCTTTTGAAATGGCTATATTTTAAATAAAAACTATTTCCTTAGGCTAATAAACAATCAATAATCCATTAAGCCTTTATGAACAAATCTGAGGCTTCCAAAATTGTGCTTAGGGAAGACAGAGTCGAGTAATGGATTTGAAGAAATACGAAGGTGATTAGAGAAGACCCAGGATCCAACTCCCATCACCATAATGGCTGTTAGAACAGAGCCTTCCAAATGGCCATTTGGGAAGTTTATATATTATCTAACCCTGAATATGAAAGAAGATACCAGGGAAGAAGGCAAGAAACAAAATTAATTTAGAAAGCATTTGGGATAGAGCAACAGAAAAAAAAATGAAAATCAGAGTAATTACTCTTTAAAGAATGAAGAACTTTAATAGATATTTTAAACTAAAGACAAATCAGGAAAGTTAACAATATTAACAAAGAAACTGCTGGTTTTAAAGTTTAAAAAATGTCATTTTAAGATTGAAGGCTGGGTTAAATAAATTGGGTAAGATCATTCTGATCTTAATGATGCCAGAAATAACTTAGCTATAAACAATGAGTTGTACTTAGTTCATACGTCTGAAAAAAAAGCAGAAGTAGTTTTCTCCCATGTATTTGAGTGTACTATGGAAAATCAACACTACAATCCACCAGCTCTGGGTAGAAAAGCCATCTCTGTGCTGACTCTATGTGAGTTTATCTGTGGCAGAAACTGGGAATTGTCCTTCCAATAAACTTTCTCCTCTGCTTCCCTCGTACAGGTAATAGAACCTGGAGCTGGGCACATTACCATGTAACATAAAGAAGGGATTTTCCAGTCTCCCCTGAAACTAAGTGCGGCCACTTAGTTTTAGTTAGTGTGTCTAAGTTCTGGCCAATAATAAGTAAGCAGAATGACGAGGGTAACTTCCAAGTTCTGCCTGTAAAGGTGAATCTGGTCTTCTCCTTCCCTTCCTATAAGAATATCCACCCTGGACCAAGCAGAAGAGGACAACCCCTTAAAGTTACTGGAACCAAAAGACAAAATCCTGAAAATTCTGCAGCGAAGAGCCACCGTACTCAGATTTATTGCTCTCTTATATGAGAGGTAAATAAACTTTGATTTTGTTTAAGCCATTTTTAATTTAGGCCTCTTTCTCCTGCAGCAGAACCTATACAAAAATAGTAAGCAGATTGTAGCACTTACTATGTACCTGGCAGTACTCTAGGTGCGTTTAATATAGTAACTCACTAAATAATGCAATAATCTAAAATGTAGCCTATCATTATTTACAGGTGTAGAATTCAAACACAGAGAGGTCAAGGAAGTGGTAGATCCAGGGTCTAATTCCAGGTAGTTTGGATTCCATATGCTTGGTCACTCCATTTAGCATAATACTATATACATTTACCAAATATTAAATTCATATCTGTTAAATAAATTAAGAAGTGATCCATTTGTTTAAAACTGTTTAATTGTATTTAGAAATCTCAACATGGATGGATTTGTTAATGCAATCGCTGATTTTCCTCTTCTACAAGGGAGAAATGATCACTTTATATCAGTGGTCCCCAACCTTTTTGGCACCAGGGACCGGTTTTGTGGAAGACGTTTTCCACAGGACAAGGAAGGCGGGGGGGGGGGGGTTCAGGCGGTAATGCAAGCCATGGGGAGAAGCAGATGAAGCTTGGCTCGCTGGCTCACCCTAGTCTCACCTCCTGCTGTGTGGCCAGGTTCGTAACAGGCCGCAGACGGGTAGCGACCCGCGGCCCACGGACTGGGGACTCCTGCTTTATATGGTCAGGAGGTTTCTATAGAACATTCTGCACTCTGCTGCCCTTCATGTAGCCAGTCCCTAGTACCTCTGCAATGACCCTGGCATATCAACTATTGCTGAGTAAAGACCTGATCCATCATTATAGGAGCACTAGAGACTTGAAAAAAGGCACAGATGTACAGCGCAAAGAATCAAGGTGAGGCATGTACATTATCTGTTTATTCTGTATTCTGTTAGCATTGTGCTTATCAAGTGCCAGGGACAAAGTGATTGGTGACAGTGGAAGAGTTATAAACATGAACGAGACATTCTTCCCCCTTCAAGGAATTCAAAATCCAGCCTCCTTCAAGTACAAGATTTTCCAAAGGTCTCTTTTGTGTCTTTCCCTTAATACAATAGGCCTTTTGAGTATGATTAATGCCAGAAAACTGTTTTCAGTGGAAAGGAGAAAAGGGAATACTAACAAACGTAATGAGATCTTTTTCTTTTTAATTTTTCTTTGCCCCCAAAAATGGTATCTGACATTTACATGACAAAGAACAGAGCCCAGCTCTTTGAGATATTTTTCTTCTGTCTCCCAAATATCAAGAAATGAACCCGTAAGGATTCTTTTTGCAGAGATTCAGGCTTTTCAATGTTTCAATAATGAATAGCTACTTTGCCATAAAGTTTCAGAAATGAACCAAAAGCTATGGGACTCTCTATATTCCTGAAATAATGAAGAATTTAACCAATTAATACATAAAGGGAGCAAATGATAATTGTTGAGTCAAGATACAATTTTGTCAATCATCTTTCTTGACAGTTATAGATTATAGAATCCACCAGGCCAAAAGTCAAATGTCTTGATTGACAATTACTTACTAAGACCAATTCTATTAAGGTGACTTCTATTCTCCATTTTCCAATTTGGAAAATGCACTGCAGTTGTGATTTCTAAACCTGGAAATTGTGCTAACATCAACTTTAAGCTCTTATAGAAATGTGGTATGTTTTAATAAATAGTCTCCCAGATTAATAGAATACTTTGTTTCTCACACGAGCACCCAGCACATGGCTAAATGTCTCTTTCATTATGCCAGTTTCAAAGAGAACACTCTCTTTTAATGAAGCTTATAGTCCTTAAGATGTTTAGAAGTATCTCTACATTGTTTTTAATTTCATTTTAAAAGGGAAGGAGGGGGAGATGTAATAGTTCAGAATATTTGTTGCAAATTTGAGAAATAAATCTGCATTTGCTTATTTGTTACAGTCTGCCAGATCATTCATCTATATACCTATCACCTATCTATCCATCTATACAAAAATACAAACATACATCATATTCACTTTTAATAGTTGAAAAATAAATTTTACTGAACTAGAGCCCAAAAGTAAAGTTTCTGGACTCAGCCTGTCTAGAATACTGTCTAATGGGTCAAAAAGTCTGGAAGTGCATTGCTATAAACTGATCTGTTTTGGATCTCACTGGAGTAAACAAATTTTAAAATGTGGAGTCCACATTTTTCCCTCTAAGCATATATCACCCAATTTGTTCACAGCCATCTGCATCATTAATCAGCAGTCTTTATGTTCATTCCACACTTAAATTTTCACATACCCACCCATGAACTGCATATGTACATTACAGTGTGTAATTTGGGGAAGGAAGATTGTTACTTAGAATAATGAATTTCTTGCAAAACTATGCCTATTAGTTTTCTCAATACCAAGAGAGTTTGGCTGGTATTGAATTGACACATTAATTGAAACTCATGAAATGTTTACTAGTCACATTTCAGGGTGGCCACATTTCTCTTCTTCAGCATTCTATTTATAATTTCTATATTCTTAAGTCATTATCATGCATTAATGATGATGTGTCTATCATACCTATGTACTTCCACAATTGGTTATCCCTCTGAACAACAGCACTTTAAAATCAAGCCCTAAACACTCTTTCTTGTAACTATTCTCTGTAAACTTCTCATGTGTATTTCAGTATAAGTAATGAAAGTTTTTGATAAGTAGACTATGCCACAAAAATTGGCATTTTTGTGACTAAGCCAAAGTTTACTGGAACACGCCTTGACTTCGTTATTTAAACTCACAAAACCAAGATCTACTCACCTCTAGATTATTTTTTTATATATTTAGGTAAAGAATAATACCACTTACATTGCAATACTGACTATCCAATGAAATATACTAGTTAAGTATATCAAGCATAATTATTAATTGGAAGCTTTCGACCTTCTCTCTGTATCTGCAAAATGTGATACTCCCATGAAATGCTCAGCAGTCTTGGGTTGCAAACAAATTCATTAGGAATTGTAATACAGGAAGTCTTTGTCTATACAGAGTCAGATAAAAATATCATTTTATGGATCCTAACAGTAATGTAAACATACATAACTTATCCCAATTAGCTGAAAGTCTTGACATGCAAGATTACAGCCATAGATCTATTAGGATGCAGCAGAAATGATATGCATATTGAGAAGGCTGGTTACCTTCATCATGATCATGGAAACTGAAAAAAAATGTGTTCCCCTGCTGTCTGTCTTACACAGAATCCTTTTTCTGACCTGGTGGTACACTGAAATAAATTGTCAATGAAACCCTGGAAAGACAAACCCAAAATGTACCCAGAACTCTGCATAGTAAGTAAATTTTCAATAGAATAAAATAGTGATCAAGGACAATGTCATTTATTAAATAAACTACAAAGGCTGAAAGGGCTAAAGATTTTCTAGGCCCTCTGGGGATCTGAAGTAGCTTTGATTAAGTAAAAGTTGAAAATATTCCAAAGATCTAGGAAAACATAAGTATAGTAGCAATAAACTATAGATCTATATAGTAGATACTCCTCCTATATGCAATGAGTCAAAAGTCCCCAGGAGCCAACTAAAGCCACTTTCAGCATTGGTGTTCAGGGACTTCTTCGCTCTTTGCAGCTGGGTAAGATATAAACAAAAATGCCCCTCCTTTCTACTTGAACCCCAGAGGAAAGCAATTTTACAGAGCCATAGAAGATCTTATTAAAGTCTGTTTTCTGTACCTCTCTAAATTTCTCTCTCTTTATCAATGTGTTGTGTTCTGAAGAATGGGTTCTAAGTGAGCTTTATGAAATGTGAAGTACTTATATGAGTGTTCAATGCATGTTAAATACATATTCATCCCCCATTATATAAAGGTATTTGTTGATCCAGTTGTATTTAGAGTTTAACTCAGTACAATTAAATTGTATCCACATTACCACCAGCCAAAACAAAACTGTTTTAATTATGATTTTAAAGACTCAAAGGATTGATTCTTTTTAACAAACTGAAGTAAGTCACAGATATCAACTTTTATTTAAATAATGTTCTTCCTGTAAGGTTTAACCCAGAAGGAAAGTTAAAACAGATATGATTGGCAAATCTTTAAAAACTCAATGTATAAATGTCTGTTAAATATCCAAGGCCTTAAAAATCAAATAGCAATCAAATTTTGTAACCTTAATTTTAATCTGTTCCTGTAATTCCAGTGATAATCCAAAAGCTAGATTTAAAATTCAACAATGAAAACATACCAGAGATAAGAAAAATGTTATTTGTTAAACTTAGGATTCAAGTCACAATTTCAGGCCAATTGATTCATAATATTTTAAATCTTAATATCAAGTAACCAATGCCAAAAACCTCCTTTCTTACCAGACAGATTCATTTCAAATAACAAGTTGATATGCCAATGTTGGGCTGCACCCCACAGCCCTACAAGGCCTGCACTTGCCCAGCTTTAAGATGGAAGAAAGGGCCCGGAGTCAGTAACAGAAACATCAATGGTTTCATGGATGGGGGAGCTTACACGTCCGAAGCAAGGTCCTGAAGCAACAGCCCGTTGTGTGCCTGCAGCAGACAGAGCGCAGCACATGGCGGCAGTCTTTGTTCTGGCTCCCCGGGGAAGGGAAGATTACCAGTTATAGGTGAACTGATGTCAGGTAGGCTCATTGGTTACCAGGGAAACCAGTTGAGAGGCACGCCCCTCACTGGCCCTTTGATAAGAACAATCGCCAGCTGGGGCCTGGGGCAAGTACGTAGGAAGGTCAGTCGTGTGAGTAGAGTGCCGGTGAAGCACGCACTGGTAGGGCAGGGGATGTACTACAGAGAGCAACAGAACAGCCATCTTGAGCGGCCTGACCATACGGCCAATAAGCATGGGTCACACATATGTGAAAAGTTCTACTTGCAGCTTGTTTTCCTCAATACTATTACCAAAGTTCATGCTTTGCAAAATCTGAACTGCTTTCTTGCAAGAAACACAAGACAAAGAGTTTTCCCCAAAACTGGAGTCCCCAGTGATCCTTTCCTTGCAAGTTGCAAAGAAGGGAGAGACTATCTACCAATTTCCTGTCCCTCTGTGCAAAAATGGGCTTTTAGAAATAACTTTTCCTTCTTTCATGGTCAAATTGACCCTACCTTGATTTTTCTTGGATGAATTGGCCCCCACCTGTTGCCTCATGGTTGTTTATATAAAATGAGACAGGAGAAAAGCACAGACAACCTAAGACTTGTTGATCAGTTAAGAATGATTGGTATTTTAAACCTCAAACCTAATACCAAACAAAAAGAAGCCTCTAGACTTGTCTTACAAGATAATTAAATTAATCACTGAATAACTAGACTCATCTATTGAGACTGTAAAGAACTGAAAGTGGGACACCTTTAAAAAAAATTCCTTGGTACAAATTAAGAGCCAAACATGACTGAATTCATTGAGTAGTCTGAGGTTGTTCTTTACATTGCTATGCTATTGAACTTTTGCTAATAAAATAGATGACATCTGACTGATTAAAGCAATATTCACACTGATTATTTCAGAATGGTAGCACCTGTGACCCCTAAGAAAACAACTGTCTCTTTAAAAGCCAGCCTGAAGCTGGTGCTCAGGTGTGCACACAGAGCCTTTTGTCTTTAGACTTGGCAAACACCCAGCTCAAAAATAATTTTGTCATTCAGAGGAGAAGTTATTTTATGGATAAAAGATTATGAATTTCACAGTTGACTTGAGATCTACTCAAGCCAACAACATTGGTTTCTACTTTGCAAGAAGGATTTGTTCTGTCAATGCAGATTTCTAAGTAAGTACTTTTCTCTTTCAAAGGCCAAGTCAGATTTCAAAGAAATATTTACATTTTTTAATACAAATGAAGCCACTGATTATATTAGCTCAAGTTCAAAACTGATGCACCCTTTGTGCCCCTCCTCCTACACTTCAGTTAAAATGGAAAGAGACTGGGTTTCTAACTTTTAATACTGAGATTTTTTTTAGTACAATCAAAATGCAGAAGCGCTGGCTTAGATGGAGTACTAAACCGAAGAAAGAATTAAGGGCTGAAGTGGCTTTTGGTTGTTATATGTGTTATTGTATGTCTTTTTAATAATCAGTTCTTTAGCTTCCTGAAAAATACATAACAATACTGATGCCATATATTAGAAATATATATATGAAAAAAACTGAGGTACTGTCTACTCTAATTGGTGCCTTTATTTTCTTCCTTTTATTTGGTTTCTGGTTTCTCATTCTTATATGTTTTGAAAGCTTAAGGATATGTCAGATTAGGCAAAGATCAAGAAGAAGCTTACGGCTTCCCTGGTGGCGCAGTGGTTGAGAGTCTGCCTGCCAATGCAGGGGACACGGGTTTATTCCCCAGTCTGGGAAGATCCCACATGCCGTGGAGCGGCTGGGCCTGTGAGCCATGGAGCTTGTGCTCTGCAACGGGAGAGACCACAACGGTGAGAGGCCTGCGTGCCCTCCAAAAGAAAAGAAAAAGAAGCTTAACTTTTTGATTGGGGGCATCCTCTAGTTGTGGACATCTCTAAAGCCTGAAAGGCAACTTAATTAATCACTAAGTGGAGAGAGCCTATTTAACAACAGGCCCTAATTGGCATTACTCCTGGTCACCTGAGTAGAACACAGAAAGGTTGCAAATGAACCAGCAATAGATTTAATTGCTCATTCTGAATATTCATAAAAGTCTGAGACTTTGCCTCAAACCGAGTTTAGACTCTAAACAATTTCATTTTTCATTATAATTGGTGATTAGGCTCAATATACTGAAAAGGTTTTTATGTAAAGACACCACCATACAACTAATTTCATGATTCCTGTTTTACTTGCAAATGCCTCCATTATGACTTTAAACCATGATCCACTGAAATGACTAATGACTTCCAATGCTTTTTCATATCCTTTCTCTGAATATATAAAGGGATCTCTCTGATAAGAAAATCATTAGCTGGATCAGATGATCCAAGGTTCTTTCCCATCTACAGATTGATTATTTGATGCTTTTTTTTTTAAATGAAGACTGTTGACTACAATTTGGTTATACTAATTACACTCAGTTATTATTTGGAACTCAATAAAAATACAGCATGTAAAATAAAATATTCTTATGAGTCCATATTGAAAAATACTCAGACATCAACATCTTTGAAACTGTACTATACAGCTTTTTATTGAGCCACAGACTTTTCTCTCTAAATTGGTGGACAGTCAGGAGTTCTGGCTCCCAGGGCCAACTCTGCCACTAAACTGTGAAGGCCTCGGTCTCCTTCATCTGTAACATCAGCGTTTGGACATCCTTCGTCCCTTCAGTGTGTCTGGGAGCTGTTTTAGAATGTAACCCCAATGCAATTTGTGAGGGGGGGAAAAAAATCTTTCCTCCTACATGTGATAAATCTCCATCTGTGACAAACTCATCTTCACATATATGAAATTCTGGCCTCATTTCCTCTGGCAGACCCCATGGTGACACTTTTTTAGTTATGCACAAAATCAGGCCAAATTGTCACCCAGGAAAGGCAGAGAGGCGACGCACTCCCAGCCTGCATCGTCTAGCCTAATTTTCTTGTTCCCTTTGATGCCACTACGGGAGCCTTGCCAGCTGCCTCTCTGAAAACAATTACTAATTGCACTTGCTCAAATTAGCCTTTCCTCAAAAGTCCCCTCCAAGATCACACTACAGTGCTGACCTGATATCCTGGGGAGAGTAACTCAAAACCTTCCCTATCTTTCCCCTTCCAAACAGGTTCCTGCAAAGAGACTCATGGGTAAAAACCACCTCTGATTCTTGGAATGAGCCTCTTTTCAGGGCTAAGAGCCTGAGGGCTGCATCTAAATAAAATAAAGTTTGTCATGTTGTCAGTGCTGGATGACATATATGCACTAATAGAGGAAAAAATCCCCACACCATTTGCCTTTGCGAGATAGCATTTTGTGAGTTCTAGCACAACACTGGGCATATAGCAAGAACTTAATAAATACCTGTGCTTGCTGAATAATAATTTGGCAAAAGATTCACCTTCTGAAAAGGGTTTTTACTTAAGCTAGCATCTATCCCAACTACAGTCCCTGTTTTTTTAAGTTTAATCCTTCTGTCATTAACGTATGGGTGGGTTTGCCCTGCAGGATATAACCTGTCTACTGCTTCTCCCAGAAAAAAATAGATGAGAACCCTGAAGCCTGTGTGTACGCTTAAGAGCTCTCTTTGGCCCTTGAATGCAAAGTTCCTAATTTTCGAGACATACTGGCTACAGCTGTGGATAAATTCAGGCCTGAGCTCTGTGAGTAGATTTCATTCCTTGGTGGAGCAGGATTAAGGATCAATAAGTGTAAATCCAATCAGCTATGTACTAGACTAAGTTATTTAACCTCTCTAGGCCCCAGTTTCCTCATCTATAAAGTGGAGAGAATGTAGTTATTGTGTGGCTTAAGTGAAATACATGTAAATTCACAGAGTTATCATGAGGCTTAAATTAAGTAACATGTAAAATATTGAGCATAGTAGCAAGAAGGTAGAAAGTATTCAATGAAATTCTGCAGTTATTACAATTATTATTGTTATTATGTAGAAGAAGGCTTTACATTAAAAATGGATTCTTCTATTTTTTGAAAGTCAGTGTGAAGCACAGACCTTCACCCCCACAGAAATAACATTGCTCTACAAATGTCAGCTCCCACTTACCATAACCTCTCTGGCTGCAGTTCCTGTTGATATGTTCTCAGATCATATTTTTAAAAATTCTATTTACAGAGCAGTGGGAACCATCTCTCATTTAGTGCAGGCTGAGATAATCAGAGATTTACTAAATACACTGCTTTTATATACTGCAGTTTCCATGTCCATAGCCTTGTGTTTTAGGCCATAAGAATTAATGGAGGGCTTCCCTGGTGGCGCAATGGTGGAGAGTCCGCCTGCCGATGCAGGGGACACGGGTTCGTGCCGGGAGGATCCCACATGCCGCGGGGCGGCTCGGCCCATGAGCCATGGCCGCTGAGCCTGTGCGTCCGGAGCCTGTGCTCCGAAACGGGAGAGGCCACAGCAGTGAGAGGCCCGCGTACGGCGAAAAAAAAAAAAAAAAGAGTTAATGGAGGTAGAAACATGGAAAGTAAAAGAGAGAAAAATAAACTCTCCCTTAGTTTTATTTATAAATATTTATCAAATTTAACTGTAATGATAATAGTACATTTTTCTCAGGCCCGTAAACTCTGCATAACATGTCCTCTGATGTATTTAGGATATAAATGGAAATTCTGTATCTAACCATCATGCTATTAAATTTGATGGAGAAATAAATTTTTTACTCTCATTGAAGCCTCGGGTTTTTCAAACCTGAGAAGAAATTCTGGTTTGTCTTTAGATTATTACTCCTGAATGTTCCGAAAATAGCTTAAGATTTACCCTTAACCTCCAGTCTTAGATATAGCTCTGGAAAGGAATTTTAACCTTCTCTTCTGATACCCTGTTTTAGCAAAGCATGAAACTAAGCCTTCCTCAGTTGCCTTCAAGTATTAAAAGCTTGGAATAAGATTATCAGTCAAGTCAAAAGCCAGCAGATTGATTTACTACCATACAGGCTCAGGACTCAACCTCTTGTCACCTTTTGTCAGGAAGGCTAAGAGTTTTTGGTTGCTAGTTATTTAGTTGTTTGGGGATAGTGTTTGCTTTTGGTTGTTACTGCTTTGCTCCTCATATGATCTAGCTCCTTGCTATTCAAAGTGTGGTTCCAGGACTGGTAGCAGCATCAGCATCGCCTGGGAGCTTGGAGGAAAGCAGAATCTCAGGCCCCACTCCAGACTGACAGAGAGATTCTGCATTTTAACAAGATGTCCCAATGTGCTGATGTCTCCATGTGCTTTGACATCTGAAGGCCTAAAAATCAGCCAGTCTCAATGGTGAGGGTTATTTCCCCCCCACTCCTCACCCATGGTCTAGCTAAATCAAACAAGGAATTAAGAATTTCTTCAACTGGTTGTGAAATTTTGACTGTGGTGGTGAATGATTGGTAAGGTGCTGTCCACCTTCCAGGCCATCTGAGTCATGGCTCATCAAGCCTCTTTCATGGCATTTTTCTTGCCATCTATTATAGTTATTTCCCAAGCTGTCATATCTCCTAAGTACCATGAAAACTCCTAGTGCACAGAAAACTGCGTAGTGCTCTTAAGCAGAATAATGTTTTAATAAATATTATTTAATCGAAATGATATATTAGATTTCAAGAGCAGCCCACAAGTATTTATCCCATGCTAACTGTAGTTAAAATATAGTTTCGATGCCTCTGGCTCCATGCTAGGGTCTCAGGGGCAGGCAGGAGATGCAGTGCTAGAGAAAGGAGACAGGGCCTTGTTCCTGTTAGTGCTGGGCTGCAACAGTCCAGCTAACCAGCCTGCCCATGGATGATCCTGACCAAGACTGTTAACTGCCCCGTGCTTTCACTTCTTGGAAAACCTAACTGCCCACTTGGAACGGTTTGCCCTGCAATGGGGAGAACGAATTTCTAGGCTCTTTAACTCCCAGCACATATTCAGAGAAAACAAAAATTGCAACGCTGGAAAAGGAGAAAAAATAACCAACTGCCACTCAATATATTTCACTCAGAATGAGGCTTTGAAAGAAGCAATGATCCTTTGTGTCCAAGGCTGCCCAATTTGGGAGCTGCATCCTGTATTCCCTGAAATGATATTTTGTTTCTATTTGGATTCCAGGCCGCTAAAATAGAGTCCTCCTCAGGCAAATGTACAAGAATACAGCATACTCTGTCCTCAAATGACTCTCCCTACAGAATGATCCATCAATTTGAATATTACTTCAAAAATTAAACCTGCAACAAAGATTAAACAATGTGATACTTTTCGAATTATTAGAAAACATATCCAACTTTAATCTATAAACTACATTCGGATGTCATGGTGCCTTTTAAAAAATGCTTATATGTATGTGTGTATATTTATGCATAATTATATGTTTATGTAATTGATATAAGCTAAGAGAGGAGAAAAGAGACTAACAACACATAGAAAGATCTTCACATCTTACTTTGTAAGGTATTTATAATTATCATGTGGTGAGATAATGGGTGATATTTTTTTATTACTATGTTTCTTAATATTTTTCAAATTAAAAACTTTGAAGAAGACAAATGTAGTATCCTATCCTCTGCACAACATAAGTTCTATTTTTCCTAGATAATGACAAAGACTGCATGACTCTTAAAACCTTTAGATAAATCTGTGCACCAGAAATAAACATAGCCTTTTTAAAATTTCAACATGGGAAAAATAAGCTAAGGAGAGTAATGCTGTTTACCCCTCTATTAAACAGGACATTATATAACACATGCTTACAAAAGTATCAGGGTTATCTCATCTATTCTTTAAAACAAAACTAATTTCAAAGATTGCTTAATCAAATCACAGTGTAGTTCCATCATGCTCAATTTAACAAATTATCTAAAAAAAAACCCACATGCATTATGGAAGATCAAAAGCTTCCACATAATGACTTACCAAAAGGTAATTTTGGAGAGTCTCTATTTACAAGCTAAGAATGTTGATTTGAATATTTAGATATAGGCACTGTAGCAGAGAGGAATCTATTTATGGAGTGTAAGTTTTAGTTCCCGGAGGGCTCTTCAACCCCCATGAGACCAAGAATGAAGAAGTCCTCCACTGACAATCTGAGCCTGGATGGATCATACCAGCTGACCAGGCGTGCCCTCCCCTCATCACCACACTGGAGGTAGCAAGAGTTTATGACGTTATTCACAGTGTCGCTTATGAAGAAATAAAAATTTGAGAGAAAAAGACAGCGATGGTGAAGAAAATAAAATAAGAGGAAATTTCTTCTCAGTGCACAAAATTTACTTTTGAATTTTCGAAAATATTTTTCATTACAGAAAGAAGTGCCAAACAAATTATAATTTGGAATGCGGAAACATTTGGAATGCAAAAACATCCAAATGCTTACATGATATGGATTACAGTGTCGTGTCTTCAAATCTATAGAAATAAAGAGTAGTTGCCAGAGGAACATTTGCCTCTATGTCTTGAAATATAAAAACATATATCTCCAATGTTATTTATTCCCAGACCCAGAAGTAGTGAATAAGTGTGTTTATATCTGTGCCCCAAGATACAAATGGAAACTCTTTTGGAAAAGGAGAGTCATACTACAAAAGTCAAATGGAAATGCAGAAAATCTATAAACAACCACCAAACGAACTCAACATTGAAAAGACTGACAATGCCAAGTGTAGACAAAATATTGTGGGAATGTAAATCTGTATAGCCACTGTGGGAGACAGTTTGACATCATTTACTAAAGTTGCAGAAATACATACCCTGTGGTTCAATATTCCACATTCCACTCCTTCCTTATACTAAACAGAAATGTGTGCAAATGTGCACTAAGAGAAATGAGCATGGATCTTCAGAGACCAAACCAGAGAAAACACAAATGTCCATCCATAAGAAATTAGATAAATATATTTTCTCATATTTAGAAAAGAAAATACTATACAGTAATTTTTAAAAATGAACTCTAGTTATTACAAGAATATGTATGACTCTCACAAATGCAAAATAGCATAAAAGAGGAGAGGCAGAAAGAATACATACTGTATGATCCATTTATGTAAATTTTAATTATCTGAAAAACTAAACTTTAGGGAGATAAGTGAAAAGAGTAGTTAACTTCAGGATGAGGAGCTGGGAAATGACTGATCTGGGGCCGGAGGACAGGTTCTGGGGTCTGACTTGATTCACACATGTGATGTCCACACAGGTGTTTATTTTGTGATGATTTACTTCATACATTTATGTTCAGTTCATTTTTATGTATGTTTGGTTATATTTTACATAGTAAAGAAGCCAAATAGAAAGCAGAATATCTAAAATGCTATAGTAACCAAAATCATTGTCTATATAGACTGATACCTAAACACCTTCTGGTGACAAAGATGACTTACATGGGACTGTTATCCATTATTTGTACATAACAACCCACATTGTCCTGTGGAATCCATCAACTCGAGAGGACCCTAGAGTTATCTTTACTGCTGTGTCATTATGGTCTTTAAATGATGTGCAACCACTGTTCTTGGTATCTTGAATTACAGCAAATAATAAACAATTATGTTACATAAAAAGTGAAGGATAGCTGTATTCTTTTAAAACATTAAAATTTCTTTCACTATTATTTGAATTCCAGGGCAGGGAAACTGCTTGGTGTATTTGAGTTGGCCTTCTACCTGTATCTATGGCTCCTTATTGCCAAAAAACTCAGGAGCATCCAAAATATATAAATAAACATATATAAGTATAAATAAACACACATGTAAATAATAATAAATACCTAGGCACTTGGAGAAGGAAAACGCTTGAGGAATCAAGTCACATTGGTTTAACTGTGAGAGGCTGGGGGTAGTTAGGGAATGGGGTGAGCAGAAAGGAAGGCAAAAACAACAGAATATAGTTAAATGTCATCATGGCCTTGATTAATAGATGCTGATGCTTTAATTCTTTATTAGTAGTATTAATCAGTACATAAATTCACTTTTATCTGAGTTTGACCCAATTCATCCATTGATGCAATTTCATTTGCTTGGCAATTTTTCCCTGGACAAGGCTCTTAATGTTTACCCTGTGCCAGTCCAACCAAATTCTGAGATTTCTCCTTTATTCCTAGTTTACAGGAGAAGCATGGATATTCACAGATGCATGATCTCAGATTTTACCATGAGCAAAGGGGTGTGCTATTAGAAGTTGAACAAAGATATGCAGGGTTGGAGGGCAGTCATAGTACAGAGGGGGGAAAAAAAGGAAAAGAGGATGGTGCAGGCACAGCTGACATGGGCAAAATAGTGGTAGGTCTATGAGACGGCTGTTTGTTCTCTATTTTGTTTTTGTTTTTTTATCTTGGAAAATTTTGAAGTTTTTATACATGGTCACAGAAGCATGATCTAAATTCTTAATCTAGCTATTTTTGACAGTGATTTTGACAGTGCTTTTACATTTTCTATGCATTTGATATTTTCCCCTCTGACAGTGCAGGTTATTCTTATGTGTATACACCCCAAATTCCCATAACTGGCTCCCGCCCTGCACACAAGATGAAACTGAGGTATGGCGTAGGAGATCTCTTCTGAATTTTCTCAGAAGAGAATTTAGAACACTGACCTCCTGAATCTTTTCACTTCCTCTCACTAGAAAATGACTGTATCATATTCACCCATGAGGTGAGCCAAATAAATCTATTACAGTTTCAGCCACCTTGTTCATCATGAACTAAAAACAAATAAACAAACAAAATGATGAAAAAATAAACCACCCTCTACCACTTGGCTAAAGCATTTTTAGATTTTGACAGTGATTCTCAAACTTTATTGTGCATCAGTACTACAGAGGCAATTTGTGAAAGCATGCCAGAGAAGTCTGATGGAGTTCTCCAGGCTCCCCTGAGAGTCACTGCCTGCAATGGACTGAATGTTTGTGTTCCCCCTAAATTCATAGGTTGAAATTCTAACCCCCAAAGTGATGGTATTAGGAGGTGGGGCCTTTAGGAGATAATTAGGTTGTGAGGGTGGAGCCCTTGTGAATGAGATTAGTCCCTCATGAAAGGGACATCAGAGGGCTCCCCTTCCCTCTTTCTACCATGTGAGAGCACAATGAGAGGTCAGCGCCCTGCAACCCGTAAGAGGGTTCTCACCAGACATCAGATTTGCTGGCACCTTGATTGTGGACTTCCCAGCCTCCAGAACTGTGAGAAACAAATGTTTGTGATTTAAGCCACCAGGTCTACAGAATTTGTATTACAGCAGCCCTAACTGACTAAGACAATGCCTTAGGCAGAAAAGATTTAAACATTGATAGCTGAGGACACTGGTCATATATATTAAGAGATAAATAAAAGTATAAGATAACATTATATAAAGTAATAAATGTTACAAAAAATAAGTTTGGAAGAAAGTGAGGTTTCTACTGAACGATATTTTTTTTCCTGACAAAGTGAGCTTGAGCTGAGCTATGAAAATGTAGTATAAATTCCAACATATCAAGAATTATTGCATCAGTGTCTTTAATCAAGGCCAGGATGGTGCATAACCGTATTTTGCTCTTTGGGCCTTCTATTCTGCTCTCTGCCCATTCCCTAGTTCCCACCCTAAGCTCTAACAACTGTGCCATTATAACTGGGTTCCTCAATGCCACTGATACTCCTGGGATGAGTATTTATCTATACCGTTAGGATGCTCATGACTCTTTTTGGCAATCAGGGACCACAAAAATAGGAGAAAGGCCAGGCCAAATACCCCTTCAAACAGTCCTCTTACCTTGGAAGCTGTGGGTCCTGAGGGCATTTGCTTGATAATCTGCTCTGTGGGTGCCAGCAAGATTTAGTCCCTTCATGAGGTGATGGGTTAGGTGTAAGCAGAGGAAATCTAAGCAGAAATCAAAATGCACAGCAGGAATTATATACTTAAGCAGATACAAAGCTCTCACAGACGTTTGCCACTACTTAGCTGGGGTCATGAACAGCATCTCAGTATAAGAGTAGGCAGGCCAATTAAACAAAAGTGTAAATGATTGGTATCAGATCCTTCCTTTTGTGGAAGACATCATGTCTGCAGGGATATTTAATGTCTTCAGGGAAGAGAAAGGATGAAGAAAAGGTAACTGAGGATATTGAAGAGATATGTCTCACACTTCAGTGATTTTCACCTTCCACTTGGCAGGTGAAAGCACAGCAAAGAGACTTTGCCAGGCAGCTGTCATGTGGAGCTCTATTCTAAATGTTTTATACACGAGCACATAAGCACAGAACATAGGGACTTTGTCAATCCAACGGTGTATAAGGTAGTTTAATCAATATAATTATTGACAAAAATAATTCCTACACAGTTGTTTGCATGGATAACTTGCGTATCTGGAAGCCCTGAAGAGAAAAAAACAATGTGCATTTTCATGCTCAAGATGAAAGTTTCAGAATAGATACATTCTGGATATAAAAGAGTTCTTATCCAGAGACTTCAGTCTTTGATGGTAGAAACTAGTCTTCACCTGTATACTAAAGAATGCTAAGAAATGCTAGTTTCTGCAGACATTTTTCCTGTTTCAAAAAAGATAAACTTCACTTTCATCTATTTCCTGTATGGACTCAGCACAGTTTTGTTAGGAAGAAAATAAATAAATAAAAGGAGAGGGTCCTGTCACTTTAAAAATGAAAATAAAACCAAAAAATAACTCTCTGAAAAACTTCTAGAAAATACTTCACCCCTCCTTTCCCTTTCCTCCTCAGTTCAATCAAAAGCAACTCACCACAACTACAGTGAGCAGGTGCCGCCTTCTCATTTTTCATCACTCATAAGGTCAGAAGAGTTCTAGTTCCTCAGTGAGAGAAAAAAATTCATTCCATATAGTTATATGTGCACTGAACTCAATGATGTTCTGAATCTATTGTTTCAGCACGCCATTGTGTTCAGAGAAGGAGTGCTTTAGGAGTTTTGAAGTGCCAGTGAAAACATAGGATAGTTTCTCTGTAACCATAAGAGAGTTGGAATAAAAGGTTCTGAGGACTGTATTTTCTCCACAAGGGTCATGAAGACTAATGCCAAGAATTAGAGAAAACAAACCAGTATTGACAAGAATGCTCACATAGGTCCTAGCCAGAGTCCTGAGAGGCCTGAAGCAATTCTGGAATCTCTGTGAGCCTCATTTTTCTCATATTTAAAATAAGGGGGTTGGGCTAGGTGATCTCAAAGTCCTTTCCCAACCTAAAATGCCATAAGTTTATCCCCATTTGGAAACACTTAAAAAATTCAGATTATACAGTAACTTCTATGCTTGGAATATACTTGAAAAAAAGAATATAAATAACATTATATAATAATATACATTTGGTATATAGTTTTATAGATACTGCTTTGATTCCTTTAAACACACACAACCACAAAGCCATAACAACCGCAGTAAAACACAGTGGTGTCTCCTTTGTGCTTTCTCTCTCTAAAGAATACATGAGCTCCTTTCCCCTTTTAGCATTTTAGTGCTTAACAACTGAGGTTCTGGCAACTAAAACTGCACAGGCAGCAACTCCGTTTTTCTCAGAATCAAGTGAAATTGAACGGGCAATTAAAAGTTACTGAACTGCAAGGTAAAATTACTTCACTGCTCTGCTGCTGGGTGACTAAAGAGAGGAGACAATGGAAATCATATTTAGAATTAAGATAGAACGATGGAACACAGCAGTCTGCTCTACTAAAATGGAATCTATAAACATTAGACATAATCAGCAGCACTTCAATCATGCTCTTTGCTCACAGTTAGATGGAAGATTACACAAAACAAATGTGCAATGTTCAAATCTGGGCGCTGCTGGTTAACAGAAGGCATTTCCCTCCCAGCCCACACGGTGATCAAAATTCCCTCCTGTACAGCCAGTGCCCAGCTTACCAATGGGCTGTATGTCAAGAGTCCATTTATAAGTCAGTTGTGCCAAGTTCTGTATTACGTCTCCCATAAAATTATGTTAAAAATGGTGTTTAGGTTCCTAGGCTAGCCCACAAAGGCCAGTTTACTAAAAGAGGCATTTTTAAAAGATAATATCAAGTGTACTATGGAGACTAACCACCAAAGGAATGCTTCTTTGGAACTTGTATTCAGAGTTCAATCTTGGAAGTACAGGAAGACAAACAGTAGAGTAAAAGGACAAAGTTTAAAGAATTTCAGGCATTCGATCAGGAGGATGAGAGGCCAGAGATCCAGGAAAAACACTGACATTGCAAATGTGAAAGCAGGAAATGATATGAGGTGGAGGAATTGGTAATAATTTGGAAAGCATAAGGGAAGAGATACTGATTAGAATGGAAGAACAGGGTCTTTTTCTAGGGTTTCCTTCTGAACATCATGGTCTTGAGCTCTTATTTTAGTTAGAGGCTTTAGGGTTATACAGTCAGGAATGAGGTTATTTTCTATACTCACTAGGAATGTTTGAGGAAGAGGATTCGGTGAGGTTAAATAAAGAGAGAAAATGCAGTGGGGATCTGGTGAAGTCGTAGGACATTTCTACTCCAACAGAAATCTTGTATCTATCACCTCCTGCTCCACTAAAAACCCTACCCACTGACTTGAGCTTTGGGAATAGGTAGGAAGCCAAGAAAATGCAAGGGGATTGAAAATGAGAATCTCAAGGGCTTAATAGGTAGCTCAAACACCAAACAACAAAGAGAATGAAAAGGAGTGTGGAAGACAGGTGAGGAAGATCTTGCCAAATTTAATTGATACAGCCAAAAAATAACACATTAAGTTGGATTACGCAATCTGTGAGGATCTCCTTAGGATAACATTTTCCATAATCTAAGGAATAAAAAGAGCAAATTTTACAATTGATGTCACATGATAAAATATGAAACCCACTTCTAAAAGTTATCATTCCACAGGTACAGGTAAGAACAAATATGCTGGAGATAAATGATGTAGTAAATAAAATTAATATGTAACAAATACATATTCCAATATAGACAATAAAGTAGAGCAACAAATGCTAAAATATCAATTAGAAAGCCTTAGGTGAATTGAAGGGAGTTCTGTGGAGTCCTACATCTACTATAGGAGTTATTCCAAGTTAAGTTTTATTCTTGTATATCATCAAACCTCAATTAATCCATTTCCCCCAAAATGTGATTAGAAAAAAAAACATAAAAAAGAAAAATAACTGTTTTCAGGAGATAAAATAACATTTTAAAATAGTATATTGGAATTCCATTTCCTACCCAAACAGTGAACTCAACTTTCATAGAAACCCTTCCAGGTATACATTTAAAAATTATGTATAAACTATTAAAGACAGGCTAAGAGACATGGAGGAGATAATGAGAAAGATCTAATATACATACATGTAATCAGTGTTCCAGAAGGAGAGGTGAGAGAGATTGCAGAAGAGGCTGATAATTCTACATAATTGATGAATGTCACAAATTCTTATATCAGGAAGCACAGTGAATTCAAAGTCAAAAACAAACAAAAAACAAAAAATAAAGAACAAAAAAATCACCCTTACTTAGAGAGACACACGGTTGTGAAAGAACAGAACACACAAGAAAAGAGAAGATCTTTAAAACAGTCAGGAGAGGGCTTCCCTGGTGGCACAGTGATTGGGAATCCGCCTGCCGATGCAGGGGACACGGGTTCATGCCCCAGTCCACAAAGATCCCACATGCTGCAGAGCGGCTGGGCCCGTGAGCCATGGCCGCTGAGCCTGAGCGTCTGGAGCCTGTGCTCCGCAACGGGAGAGGCCACAACAGTGAGAAGCCCACGTACCACAAAAAAAAAAAAAAAAAAAAAAAAAAAATCAGGAGAAATGAAAGAGTAGCTAGAAATAAATGATAGATTTACAACTGATTTCTCAAAACTTAACAATGGAAGCCAGAGCCATGGAGTTATCCAATGGTATAACATCTTCAAAGTATGAGACAACAGCTGTTCTATCACAATTGTTATGCCCAGTGAAATAACCTTTCAGAATGAGGTGAAAATAAGACACTTTCAAAGAAATAAAAATGAGAGACGTATTTCCAAAAGATCCTCACTAAAAAAAATTCTAAAGAATGTACATCAGAAAAAAAGGAAAATGATCCCAGAAGGTAGGTCTAAAATGGAAATGGAAAAGGAAAGAAAATGGTAAACATCTGGGCAAATCTAAACAAATACTCTATAAAAATATAAACAGTATCTAATTTATAGAGCTAATAAAACAAAAATTAAAGCCACCATGATCAAGGAGATCATGATGGAAATTAAAGCATCTATAAGTTTTTATTGTTTGGGAGGAGGATATTCATTAATCCTAGATATTGTAACCTTAAATATGCATGTTTTACATTTAATGACTTCAGAGTAGAAAAGTATTTCTTAAACAAGACATCAAGCTGCACACTATAAAGGGAAATAGTGATTATTTTGACTACATTAAAATAAACAATCCCTCCCCCCCCCCCCACAAAAAAGAAAATGAGTGAAAATTCAAACCACAGACTAGGAGAATATACCTAGGAAATAAAATGATTTCCTAAGAATCAATGAGGATATGACAAACAATCTAATGGAAAGAAAATGGACCAAAAATTTGAACAGATACTTCACAGAAGAATCACAAATAGCCAAGAAACATGAAAACATGAACAACTTCATTACTAAGGAGGGAAATTCCAATTAAATCACAATGGGAAACATTGCTCATTCACCAGATGGGCAAAATTTTGATAAGTACATGTAGCAATGGGGGTCTCTAGAGTGCAACGTGGCGAGTGTGAACAGTAAGCATTCACTGGGAAAGTTAACACATGCATTCGTATACATTAGAAAATGCTTCAAATTTGTCCTTTTTTTTTTTTTTCTGAAAAATTACATTTTAAAGAAACATGGCAGGGGCTTCCCTGGTGGAGCAGTGGTTGAGGGTCCGCCTGCCGATGCAGGGGACACGGGTTCATTCCCCAGTCTGGGAAGATCCCACATGCCGCGGAGCGGCTGGGCCCGTGAGCCATGGCCGCTGAGCCTGCGCGTCCGGAGCCTGTGCTCCCCAATGGGAGAGGCCACAACAGTGAGAGGCCCGCGTACCGCAAAAACAGAGAAAAAAAGAAACATGGCAAAATTGTAGGTTCAATTGGGGATGTTCTCTGAGTCATACACTTTCACAGTGTCAGGGGAATAATAACGACTCTAGTTACACCAACTGAGAGTTGAAAATGTCTGTTTAATTATTTTAGTTTGTGGTTCAGTTTTATAGCATTTCTTCATCATTAATTATATATTGCAGTTGCATTATGCAAAATGAAAACAAAATTAGAAATACTATGCTTCATAAAATGCAGCAGAAAATTACAGTGGCTCAGACGACTTTCTTTTTTTGCGGTACGCGGGCCTCTCACCGTTGTGGCCTTTCCACAGGCTCCGGACGCGCAGGCTCAGAGGCCACGGCTCACGGGCCCAGCCGCTCCGCGGCATGTGGGATCTTCCGGGACCAGGACACGAACCCGTGTCCCCTGCATTAGCAGGCGAACTCTCAACCACTGCGCCACCAGGGAAGCACGACATTCATTTTTGAGTGTCCAATATTGTTCAGTGACTGCACTGAGATACACGGATCTTAAACTCCTTTATCTCTAAAATGTCTGAATTCTGTTACCGTAAAGAGAGGAATCCCTTGAAAGACTCAACCAGCAGCAAAATCATTTGTTCCGATGGAAAAGGAAGGCCCTCCTCTCTGTTACTTACCCTTGTCTCCACCCCAACTACTTTTATCAAGCTTACTGAACTATTTTATGAGAAGGTAAAACGAACAATAATACTTATTTACAAAATGAAGTGTATCAATATCGTTCACCCCATTTCCAGGCATTCATTAGCGTGTATGAAAGCACCTGCATGAAGGAACCAGTAACAGGGCTAAGTGGGAGAAGAGAATAGCACCTTAGAAATGCAAAAACACCTCCATCCCCAGCCCAGGCCTAGAAACTTAGATGCAGTCAGAGAAGCTGCTTCTAGCCATACCTATTGATGTCTCCTGGGTCAACCAGTAACCTCCCCTTATACTTACTGTCCCCCAAGCACTAAATTCACTACCCAGTAACCTCTCTATCCTTGCCTCTTCCAGTTTTAACGCGAGTTTCAATCTTTCCTGTTAGAAATACAACACAGTCACTTTGGCAAGCCCCAGCCCTCTCCTATGCAGAGGGCAAAGCACTATAGAAACAGGAGGTATTCAGATAACAGACAGTATAAACAAAATCTAACACTTTCCTGGGAAGACTGAGCTTTCCAACCTCCTCCACCACATCCCCACCCTCACCCCTCGTAAGCTTCTCCTGTAATCACGACCATCCCAAATTGATGCATGACTTAAAGATTTACAAGCAAAAAACTTCCGCAGCATTCTAATCTTCAAGTGACTAACCGTTCTAACAGGAAGGTCTTGCATGATGACATTTAAAATAATTTACTCTTATTTAGTCATATGAAAAAACCAACAATTTTTAAAAGTATTCATTGAGTCTTATACCTGAGAATAACGTCTAGTATGTGATCAGCATTAGGTTAGCCTGGAGGTAGGGATGGATTTGCTTGGTAAAGGAATAGAAAAGAAACATGGCACATTACAATAAGAATGTTTTACTTTAGAAGATCTGCATTTGGAGAGAATTAGACAAAATATGGAAAACAGTAAAATAAAGTGCCAAATGACTTGGCAATGACATTAAGTAACAGAAGTTCAAATGAGAGACAAATAAGCATGATCAGGAATATCAAGGGAAGGCTTCTAAGAGGAAGTAAGAAAAGACCTAGGATTAAGGGAATGGATGAATGGACGGAAGCTAAAGAGTCAGAGAGGAGGAAGGAGGGTATTCCTGGCTGTAGACACAGAATATGGAATTAGGCTCGAGCACGTGGAGATAAGCAGGGGCTATGACTGTACGACACGAAGGGGAGTTTAATGGCTGATACCAGTAACTGCTCAGATGATTATATGAAATGAAGAACTACAAACACCCAGAAGTCTGTCTGTTTTATTCATTGAACTAATGGAATGTGCATTGCATGCCACCTGATTCAAATAGCAACGGTTTGTATTCTTCTATCCTCTGATAATGATAATTCGCTGGCAGTCCACACCTTCTGTCATGCCAAATTACTGCAGCCCTGAAGTCGTATAGGAAAACCTGCAGTGGCAAATTAAGTCCTTGCCATCCTGAAAGAATTCAGGCATTCAGGATTGATTACTAACAACTGGAAAGCTGGGGAAGCAAGGAGAAGATCATCACCCTCTAAAGCCAAAGTCCAAAAGCCAGTAACCATGTAAACATTAGCATTAGGCAGTATCACTGGAACAAGAGCATTCTTTGGCCTCCAGCCTCGTACAGTTCAGAGACAGAGAGCATGTAGTAGGTAGGCAAACCAGAACACGAAAGAAAATATGTAGCAGAAATGCATGTCTCTACATCAAAGAAACACTCCAAGTATCCAGTGACACCTAAGATCACACTGTCACTAGTTCAAAACTCAGTGATTTCCTGTCAGTATTCCTAAATCGAAGAAACCACAAAACAGGGATTACGTTACTGAATTCAGTACTTCCCATTAAGAAAAGTAGTGAACTGAGATTCGTTCACTGAGAGAAATAAACTGAAGTTCATATTCTAAGATATAGAAGATTCACCTTTTCCATCCTACGGACCAGTGACACAGTTTATACCTTTGAAATTTAAACAGTTTAAACAGTGCATAGATTTATAAATTGAGGGTGAGAAAAATGGAGACATAAAGTTATAACATCAAAACTACTTTGTTTTTCAAGTACTATTAATTTTCAAGAAATGGGAGGGATTGAACACTGGCTATCTGTTAAAAGATAGCAAATGGGAGAGGCATTGGGGCTTCTTGTTTGATTTTGCTTTAAATTGGGGAAAATCATAGAGATTAGCAGTAATTAACCTTACTTTTCAGGGTTTCCCTGGTGGCACAGTGGTTAAGAATCCACCTGCCAATGCAGGGGACACAGGTTTGAGCCCTGGTCTGGGAAGATGCCACATGCTGCAGAGCAACTAAGCCCGTGCGCCGCAACTACTGAGCCTGCATGCACTCTAGAGCCCGCGAGCCACAACTACTGAGCCTGCGTCGCAACTACTGAAGCCCATGCACCTAGAGCCTGTGCACCACAACAAGAGAAGCCGCTGCAATGAGAAACCCGAGCACTGCAAGGAAGAGTAGCTCCCGCTCGCCGCAACTAGAGAAAGCCCGCGCAGAGCAACGAAGACCTAACACAGCCAAAAATAAATAAAGAAATAATTTTTAAAAAAAAAACTTTTTTACTGAAAACTTTTCAGTAACTCTAATACTGCCTTCCATTCCACAATAAGAATAATATATTATTCTATTCCACAATTAAATAATAATTAACTAAAAGTAGATAGTATCTATGAAAACACATGCCAGATATTACATTAAATTATTTTAAAGCATTACCTCATTTAAATTTTACATCAACTGTAATATGTAAGTATTATCATCTCCATTTTACATATGAAAATTAGCCAAATTACAACAGATGCTTAGCTTGGTAAAGTGACCCACTCATGGCCACAGAGCTAAAACAATGGTAAAGTCAAAAAGAGCCAGGTCTAAGTTATGTATTAAATTATAAGTTATTTTATTCCTCTCCATACTTGTTGACTGATTGACATGCTCTTCAAGGCAGAATTGGGTTCGTTCTAGAGGCTGAGCACTGACTTCTTGCCCAGGCATTACATCAAGAAGGGGTACCTGGAGACAAGGGCTAACAAGAAGCTTACCCCAAGGAACACTCAGGGTCACTGCCCCTTTATCACCTCAACTCAGCAGAAGGAGAAGAGTCTCAAAACAATCATTTAAAAAGAAATAAAAAACAAAAACACTCCAAATACTCCTTAATTGGTGGTATTCTGGGACAGGGTATAAACGAGGCAGTTGGATTTAATAACTTGGTCCATCAAGAACAATTCTGTTCATTTATGCATTAAGTTTTTATGGTAATGTGGTTTTAATGTATTTGATCACTAGGAGATACCCTTTTCAGTATGCACACACATCCTAAATAAGGAATTGACAACAGCGATTTCTTAGACAAGGAGTTTTTCAGGTGATAATTCTTCTAGAATTATGCTACCCTGTAAGTATGCAAAGCTCTCTAATCTATCACTAGATTTGACAACTAATAAGTATGAGTAGAGGCAGGATGTGAATTTAGATATAGATTCATTCCTTGCCTTTGCCAAAGATTTACTTGTAAGTCAATGCTATTTTATTTTTCTCATTTTTATTTTTATTTAAAGTCATTCATCCCAAATTATAAAAAACAGTAATTCTTGAAAAATGAAATTCTAAAGCTACAATTTAAAAACTAACCACATGGAGTCAAAGGATAATATTAACCCCGAGGACAGTCCATTCCTTGACACCAGTATTTTATCTGTAAGCCATTCTGTATTAATCAGCCCACTAACATTTTAAAGCATATTCTAAAATGATGGTTTCTCTCCCAACTATAAAATAACTTTGGTTTTATTTTTCATTATTAACTGTGATTTTGAAAAGTCGAAATGATTTAGCAATATGATAGGCTGTATTAGAATTTAGTAAAATGCAAGCATTAAAAAAACTGTTAAACAATATTCTTCCAAGATTCAGCTCATAGGTCTTATGCTCCATAAAACGTCATCAGAAATCTCCTTCCGCCCAATTAACAAACCCCTGTAGGGTCACTGTACCCTCTACAGTTGTCCAATACCTGCTATTGCTCAAGGAATGCATTGTAACAGTAGCTCCCAAACTTTATCATACAGCAGAATCTCCTGCAGGGCTTGTTAACTAGAGGTTGCTGGGCTCCAACCTCAGAGTTCCTGATTTTTTAGGTCTGGGTGGGACACAAGAATCTGCATCTAAGTCCCCAGGTGATCCTGATGCTGCTGGTCTGAGGACCACACTTTGAGAACAACTGCTTTTATAGTGTTTCAATTTCAAAGGCTACCTCTCCCTATGAAACTAGAGCCACTAAAGAACAGAGACGGTGCCTGCCACCTAACAGGCACGCAATACATATTTCTGAATAAAAGAATGCAAACAGGTCCCTGTAATGTTTGAGGGAGAACCAAATGGAAGATGGGAGGACTGAATAATGTGAGTTTCAGGAAATGAATAGATGTACCATCTATGAAAAACTTTCTTCACAGCCTCATGTCTCATATTTTATTTACACCACTGTCAGTAGTCAATATTCTCACCTTATTAGTGGTTCGATAAAAAGCATCATGGTGTTTAAAAAAAATTCAGCTTTTAAAATCAATATTTGATCCAGCTCCCTCTAAGTCCTTTTCTAAAATATGCCTGTCTGTACTTGTTCATTAAGCAAACATTTAGTGAACATATACTACAAGCAAGTCAATAAGAAAACAGAGAAAATAACAAGCTGTAGAGAACACTCCTTCCTCATAATAAAAGGGGATCTAACAAGTAGTATCATCCAACTCCAAGTATGGTGAGTACATACTGCCAGAAATAATGAGACGTTCTAGAAACTCAAAGTGATTCGGTGTAGCTTATAAGGGATGTATCAGATGGATAGTTATGGAAAGAGTTGAAAAACTATGGAAAAATAGGAGTCTGGGGCCAAGGAAGGAGAGGTTTTAAATGGAAGACTTGGGACCCTGAAGTATTTGAACTTACTTTGGTAGGGGTGGGGTGAAAGCAATACTTTAGTGAGATTAAACTTCAAGCAGGGTGTATTCTTGACAAGACTAGAAGTACGAAGACTAGTGAGAAAGCTATTGAAATGGTCCCCACAAAAAGTTTGGGGCCTTAAGCTACTGGTGGCAGTCGGAGTGGAATACTAAGACAGCAAAATCGGCAATTAGGCAACTGATAACATGCAGTGCCAAAGAGAAGGAGAAATTGATTTAATTTAAAGGTTTTGCACCTTAGTGACCGAAAAAATTAGGGGTGCCATTTAAGATTTAGAAAGGCCAGGAAGACGGAATCAATTTACTTCAAACTAATGAATCTTAAGCTTCTGGGTCCCTTATCTGTAGGACTTCTTTCAGAACCCTACTAGTGTGTACACACAGCCATAACTTTTTGTAAAATTTGCAAAAGTCATTTCTATCTTGATGGCTTAAGCTTCTGCATCTTTCTGCTCCAGCTTTTCCTTGGTCATGCTCCCCGCTCACACCCGGTGGCAATGGAGGGGCTGTGGTCATTTTTATTTAACAGTTGGCATTCTTCTCCTTAACGGGCACTCCTTGAATTATATTAGCTTTAGACCCTGAAAAACCTCCGTTTGACTCTGCAGGAAAAGTTTCTAGTGGTGGTGTGTTCACTTTTATTTTTGGACTTTGATGTGCTGCCCAGAAATTGAGGTGGAAAAAGTCCAGCATGGGTTTAAAAATCCAACAGAACAGTTGGGCCTGGGGAAACAAAGGAGAATGGTTGATGAGATCACCAAAAAAGAGAAGGTAGACAGAGGGGAGAGGACTTAAAATAGAATTTCTGTACCTTGGTAGCAGAGAGAGGAAGAAACTGAGAGAGAAAGAGAGGATGGAACAATCAGAATGAAAAGAAAATAGTGTAGTTGAGTGAAACAGATGCCAAGGGAAGAATGAATCATAGCAAAGTAAGGATGTAGACTGTACCCTGTGCTGAAAAGACAGAAGATGGTGCTGATATGAAGCCACCAAACTGCGGTTTTTAGAGGAGAGGGCCTATGGATTGATGATCACTGGAAAGAAGAATGTGAATAGAGACAGGGAAGAAGTTTGCAATGTCCTTCGCCAGGTCCCACTGAAGAATAAAGAAAAGCAGTTTTCCTAACCTCTCTAAAGAGGAGTGGAACTAAAATTTGCTGATGCTCTAGTGATAAGAACTTTACAGGATCATTCAAATATCTTAAGGAGATGAGTTAATATGACTCCCATTCTATGGATGAGGAAACATCCAAAGTCACACCACCAAGCAGAACTGGGATTCCAATTCTGGGTTAGCCTAACTCCAAGTCCACTCCCTTAAGCTTACAAGCACATCTTAATAGCAGTGTATCGATCTGTTTGCACTATTATTAACAGTATTATTCAAATAATTATCTGGAATTTAGAATCAGAAGAAGCTTGGTTTTGGTTTTAAGAATAGTTTTGAGATTCCTCTTCAACGCAGAGATAAAAGTCACATACAAATTAACATTATAAAATGCACACCATTGCTACACTAATATTTTATGTTTATCTTTATTTTAAAATTAATCTGATGACTTGTGAACATGTTAAAAGACTGATTTCAATATATTACTTTTCCTTCTTTACAGTTTTCTAATCTATAGATTCCAATACATAAAATCATTTCAAAATAAAATTTTTAAAAATGTGGAAGAGATATATTTACCAGAGAAAGTTTCTAACTATGTTCTATTGTTTGAATGCATTTTCAAAAAGAAATGCACAGTAAGTATTCTACTCTTCTCATTACATTTGTATAATGTTTATCAGTTTTCATCAACACAAACTCACATTTATATATTTTTTTCATTTGGTGGACTGATTTTTCATATTTTAGAAATATTTTTTTATGTTCACAGTCCAATTTTAATGTTTAACACATTAATTAATGTATTGTGTATACTGTGCTAAAAGAGGTATTGAATAAATTCCAGCAATTATTAACAAGCAATTTAAACTAACACTATGAAACAATTTTAGCAGTAATTACCTTAAAGGGTAGAGTTTTCCTCAACTTTAAAAATAATTTTCCTCCTCAGATGTTTATTGAGATTATTATATGGTACTTGCTCTATCTAAAGACAGCAAGAGACTTAGCACATATAAAATTAGAAAGCAATTTTTTATAAGTATTTTAACTTCTTAAAATAACACTTCACTATTAAATGAAATTGCAGGCTGGCAGCTGCAGACTCAGGCACAAAATGGAAGAGAAAGAGAATAACCAAAGGAGGCCAGGAGGTTATGAGAGAGGACCTGAGACATTACTAAAACTGAAGTTTTCACATGGAATTTTATCTTCAAATACTACTTAGAATTATTTAACTTGTTGTTTTGTGTCCATTAACTCTTTAGTTTGTTACCTTCTTTAATTATATAAAATTGATATTATGTTTAAAAATGCTTTAAAAGCATATAGCCTATAATTCTTAGGCTTCTCTTTGTTAAGGAACTTTTCAGCTTGTAACCATTTATACTGCTTTTCGTTTTGTTGGGACCAGCCACAATATCCATAATAAAATTTTTTTTTTTTTTTTTTTTTTTTTTTTGCGGTATGCGGGCCTCTCACTGCTGTGGCCTCTCCCGTTGCGGAGCACAGGCTCCGGATGCGCAGGCCTAGCGGCCATGGCTCACGGGCTTAGTTGCTCCGCGGCATGTGGGATCTTCCCGGACCAGGGCACGAACCCGTGACCCCTGCATCGGCAGGCGGATTCTCAACCACTGCGCCACCAGGGAAGCCCCATAATAAAATTTTGACCACACCGAACAGTATGTATAAAATTAAAAAAGGTTAACCATACTAAGCATACATAAGGATGTGGAAACAACTGGAACTTTCACATATTGTTAGTGGGATGGTAAAATCATATGACCACCTTGGAAAACTGGTACAGTGTCTAACAAAAAAATGCCTACTGTATGTTCCAGCCTTCCCAGTTTCAGTATACACGCAAACAGAAATAAATGCCTGTGTCCACACTGATATAAGAATAATCATAGCCAAAGTAGTCCCAAACTGGAAACAAACCATAATGTTCATCTATGTGAGAACCAATAAACAAACTGCAGTATATCCATACAATGGAATACTCTACAGAAATACAAGAGAACCAACTAGTGATACATATAACAACATGGGTAAATTTCAAAAATACTGTGCTGCCACAAAGAAACCAGACACAAAAGAGAACCTTCTTTATGATTCCATTTATATAAAGTTCAGGACAAATAAAATCCTCTATGACAGGAGTCAGAATAGTGGTTTTGGGTGGGGTGGGTTGGGTAAGTTCTTCACTGAGAACCACGTCCTATGATGATAGAAATGTCCTGTCTCTTGACCTGGATGAGGAATATAAATAGGTAAAAAAAATTCCTCCATCGAGTTGTGCACTGAAAATGCATACATTTTATTGTATTTAAGTTATACCTAAAAAAAAATAAAAGGAAAAAATCTATAACAAAAAGAAAAAAAAAATGAACTTCAGCATGTTTCTTAATCTTACAAAGCAGAGTTAGTACATGTGTGTTCTGATTTTCCTCTTAGGGTTCTTGCTTATAAAAATGAAGCAGTCAACGAAATTCATACAACAGAGAACATCTTGAAGGAGAGGCTATTGTGAAGCAGATACATGTAAAGAGTTCAGCACCATGGCTAGCAAACAGAGGAGATGAAAGACTTAATATTTAGTTCTCTCTCTTGGCTGCAGTGTTTTTAAGAATTGGAAACACTCTAATCTGTTTCTACTAATTCTAGTACGCCCATCCCACTCTTAAACTCTAAGACCTCACTATGCTGTTAATAGCTTCCTACACTTCACTCTTGACCCCTAACTGCTTGCTTGGTCAACCTTCTAACACACCTTGTCTCTTGTCATTTCTTTCAGTTATCTGAATAGATGCTGGCTCAATATCTCCTGCCTGTGGAAATATAAGAAATCTTACAAATCAACGCGAAGAAAAGGAACACCTCATTAGACAGACTAGAATATGTAATGAATAGGCAATTTGGTGAAGTATAATTGGCAAATTCACATGTGAAGATGTTCAGACACAATAGAAATCAAAAAGTATAAAACACTTAAAACAATGAAGTAAATATTTTTGCCTATAAAATGACCAAAACTGAAAGTGGTAATTATAGCTTGGGCTGGCCAGTGTGCCAGGAAGCAGGGACAGCACAGGAGTTAATGTAAAGGGATACAATGGGAGATTGGGGGTAGAATTCATTTTGGCAATGAACATCAAAATCCCCCAAATAACTATACCTTCTAACTTAGAATTTCCACACTTTGTACACAAATATTTATATACAAGTATCATTTATAAAACCAGTGCTTATAAAAATTTTAAATGGAAATAATATTAAATGTCCAACAACAAAAAGGACTGGTGAAATAAGTATGGTCCGGTTAGAACACAATGCAGTGACTAAAAAGTTGTATTTAGAAGAAACGTCATTTCAAGAAAAGATGTTCTCCATATATTTTTATATTTTAAAAGGGGCTGCAAAACGGTATGTGCAGTAGGCTTCTTTTTTTTTTTTTTTTTTTTTTTTGCGGTATGCGGGCCTCTCACTGTTGTGGCCTCTCCCGCTGCGGAGCACAGGCTCCGGACGCGCAGGCTCAGCGGCCATGGCTCACGGGCCCAGCCGCTCCGCGGCATGCGGGATCTTCCCGGACCGGGGCACGAACCCGTGTCCCCTGCATCGGCAGGCGGACTCTCAACCACTGCACCACCAGGGAAGCCCTAGGCTTCCTTTTTTTAATGTTTAAATATATAAAGATAACTACTAAAAAAAAATGAAGTTTTAATAGTGCTTATCTCTAGATATTATGATTATGAATGCTGTAATTTTATTCTCTGTGTTTTCCAACTCTTGTACAGTAATACTGATAATCAGTAATAAAATGTTATTTAAAGTATGAATTATCGGGCTTCCCTGGTGGCGCAGTGGTTGAGAGTCCGCCTGCCGATGCAGGGGACACGGGTTCGTGCCCCGGTCCGGGAAGATCCCGCATGCTGCGGAGCGGCTGGGCCCGTGAGCCATGGCTGCTGAGCCTGCGCGTCCAGAGCCTGTGCTCCGCAGCGGGAGAGGCCACAACAGTGAGAGGCCCGCATAACGCAAAAAAAAAAAAATATATATATATATATATATATATGAATTATCTCTAAATGTCTTAAGAGTTTGATAGAAAGAATTTAAAGTCACAGGTAGCCTCTTCTTTTCCTTCTTTCATTAACAACGATGGACTATTAAAACAAGGCCATGTCCTCTTGCTTTAACCTTGCATCCCCAAGGATATTCACAGTAGAAAGTGCTTCCTCCCAATACCTCCTTTTTCCTACCTCACCCAATCCCCAAAGTATTTTCTCTCCATTTAAAACATCTCCATAGTAGCATGAATTAAGCGAGAAAGAATTTTAAACTGTCAGTTTAATGGTGCACATAGAAGTTATGGTTGCTCTCAGTTCAAGTAAATTTTAATAAATAAAGTGGCTCCAAAATAAAAGGTATTCTCGAACAATAAATGGAAAACTTGTTCAGTTTCTCAGAGCTTGTTTTCTCCCATGGGAGTCGCTCGATTTCAAATTCCTCACAAAGAATGGCTTGGATATGGTTAGATTACTCTGAGTTTGGGTAACTCATGAATAAAGCTGAGAGAAAAGTAGTACAGAACAGGGGAAGAAACGTACAGCTGAGTATTTAATCTCAGAGTCTACATTTGTAAAATCAGGGATAGGAATTAGTTAATCCTAAAATCTGTCTTCCTACTCCAAGTGTCTGGTTCTAGAAATATACTTGTCATCCACATGAAGTCAAAAAGAATGAAGAATTATAACCCAATAATAATGTCATTTTTCAGAAAGATATAGATGATTTAGGAAGAACACCAAGAAAGAGGAAGTTCATAAAAGATTTAACATTAAAACATCACAACCGGGCTTCCCTGGTGGCGCAGTGGTTGAGAGTCCGCCTGCCGATGCAGGAGACACAGGTTCGTGCCCCGGTCCGGGAAGATCCCACATGCCACAGAGTGGCTGGGCCCGTGAGCCATGGCCGCTGAGCCTGCGCGTCCGGAGCCTGTGCTCCGCAACGGGAGAGGCCACAACAGTGAGAGGCCCGCATACAGCAAAAAAAAAAAATCACAACCCTTAAAGGACATGAAACTTGGAAAAGACATTACAAAATCTAAAACATTATCATAGGATATGATGAAATGTGTGCTGAAATAACACCTGAATCAAAGCTTTCTTGGTCAAAGGAAGAAAAAATGTTAACCATTAAAATACTTCCTTTTAGTAGAGGGGAAAAAAAAAAGAAATGACACCTTAGTTTGCATTACAGAGTAAAAAAATCCTTTCTAAGGATACTGGGAATAGAGGATGAAAGACTGTGTAAATGGAAGGACAAAAGGAGGTTGCAGACAGATTTTTTAATTGTGTGTGTGTGCATGTCTCTACTTATATAGACATGCAGATAACCCTCAAAAGTATAACTCCGCTGCAAAAACAGAGATGGCTGAATGTAGGTACACCCCATTCCATTGAAACAATAGCTGTGAGCCTTTAATAGGAGTCTGCTTGCAGTCTTCTTCCTATATGAATATTTATGTGTGTAACAGTCTTTCCTAGGAGAAAGACAATAGACTTAACAACTTGGTGTCGTTGCTATTATTTTATCAGAGCAATTGATCACTAAAATGATGATGCCAGGTTTGAGATACCTTTCCACATCTTTCTCCCTGCATTCTACTGATTTCCTGCATCCTCTGGATGTAAAGCCATCATTTTCTACTTGTTCATCAGACAATATGTGTTGGGGGCTTAGAAAGAGGTAGGTAAAAGCCAGCAATTGAAGATATTGCTTGATAATGGTACAAAGTTTTATTCCCCAAAGAGTTGGCCAAGAACCATTTACATTACAGTCTCTTAAAGTTAGTATTTAGAAATGCAAATCTTGAGTCTTACCCCAAATTTACAGAACAGAATCTCTAGGAGTACAACCCAGGCATCTGCAGTTTCAATAAGCTCCCTAGGTGATTCTGATCAGTTTAAATCTTTTTCTTTTTAATTTTTTAAAATTATTTTTGAGATACGTGGGCCTCTCACCGTCGCGGCCTCTCCCGTCGCGGAGCACAGGCTCAGGACGCGCAGGCTCAGCGGCCATGGCTCACGGGCCCAGCCGCTCCGCAGCATGTGGGATCTTCCCGGACCGAGGCACGAACCCGCATCCCCTGCATTGGCAGGCAGACTCTCAACCACTGCGCCACCAGGGAAGTCCTAAATCTTTTATTTTTTTAAATATTTTTAAACTTATTCCATACAGTCTTTACTTCATTACATTTTATTTTGGTGGGGGGGCTGCGTTGGGTCCTCGCTGCTGTGCACGGGCTTTCTCTAGTTATGGCGAGCCGGGGCTACTCTTTGTTGTGGTATGCAGGCTTCTCATTGCAGTGGCTTCTCTTGTTGCAGAGCACGGGCTCTAGGCACGCGGGCTTCAGCAGTTGTGGCCCGTGGGCTCAGAAGTTGTGGCTTGCAGGCTCTAGAGCACAGGCTCAGTAGTTGTGGCACATGGGCTTAGTTGCTCCATGGCATGTGGGATCTTCCCAGACCCGGGCTCAAACCCGTGTCCCCTGCATTGGCAGGCAGATTCTTAACCACCGGGCCACAAGGGAAGTCCAGTAATCAGTTTGAATTTTAAGAACCATCAGCTTACATCAGCTTTGCGTATGGCTATTTTCTAAGTAACTGGGTTACATTTCTTATTAAAATGTTTTTATTCTTCCTAAATATAATTTATATAGCACTTCACAAGCATTATGTCATTTATTCCTCACATAATATGGTTCAATAAGGACAGGGATTGTCATTTTTATCCCATTTTAGAGGGATCACTCAGCCAGCAACTGGTGGACCATGACTCTAAATTTCATGCTCTTTCAACATACAACAAACGTTAATAAGAGTTATCAAGACACTGCAGAATGAATCTCTTATGGTGGAAATCACAGGCAAAAGGAGAAACATTTAGATATTTAGGACTATTTATATAGCTCAAAAATTATGCCCTGCTGACTGTAGCTAGCTATAAAGTCAGTTCCAACTAACAGTGCGAAGATATCATTGCTTCTGCGTAAAGTAGGCCTTCTATGCATCATTCTAGGAACATTTCCATATCTGTGAGTATTTACTGTTGTGCACTACAAACACATACTTCAAATATATCTCAGCATAATCTCTAAATTAACTGATAACACCTGGAAGCATTCCCTTTCACCTTGCTGGAGTGGTCTCTGCTTCAGGGGGAATACTGACCATCTTGCCAGCTGGGCATCATTTTTCATACTATTATAAGCAAAGTATATTTCCAAAGTGAGACTCTGTAAGTTTCTTTGTCATCCTTGTGAAGAATCAAATGCTTTAATTATTAAGTTCTTGACAGAATATCTCAACTTTCCAAGTGCCCTTAAATAATTTCCTACAAGTAATTGGGTATTTTAATTATATACAGCCTCTTGTCACTGTTCATCTAAAAAACATTACAGCGTTAGTTAAAAAAAGATGTATTAAGCCTGAGTGTTTTCGCGGGATATGTTTTGAGTTATTTCAGCAAAGATCAAAGCCAGTGAGTTTGTCCTCCAACCTGGAATCCTCATTTCTTTTCTAAAGACAAACCTTAATAAGCAACAAGAAAATTAAACCATCACACTAACAAAATGTATTTAATAGTCGATATCTAATCATGACCATCTCACCAAACAACCTCTGCTTTTATTTTATTCTATCTTATAGGGCCTTGGCCTCTTGTATCTTTTTGTATGATTCCAATAGGTCTGCAGAGACCGGGTCCTTTTAGTGGTTCTTTCCCAGAATCCCTGCAGAATCCTTAGGCTACTCATCTCCTTACTTGTGCTCACCTATTTGCACGGCAGAAACAGCACCGGACTCTGAGAACCGGTGTGCTGGTTTTTCGTTTGTTTGTTTGCAATACGTGGGCCTCTCACTGTTGTGGCCTCTCCCGTTGCGGAGCACAGGCTCCGGATGCGCTGGCTCCGCGGCCATGGCTCACGGGACCAGCCGCTCCGCGGCATGTGGGATCTTCCCGGACCAGGGCACGAACCCGCGTCCCCTGCATCGGCAGGCAGACTCTCAACCACTGCGCCACCAGGGAAGCCCCGGTGTGCTGTATTTAAGTCCCAGTTCTGCCATTTATAAACATGTGACTAAGTCAGGTAACTTGAAGTGACCAAGCCACTCTGTTTCCCCACCTGCAAAATGGGGCAAAACCTGCCGTGCCTAATTTACAGGCATATTGTGGATATCATGTGAGATTAAAACACGATAAACACTTTTTTAACACTAAGAGCTCTACAAATGTGGAAGTGGAAATGCAATCAAACATCTCCCCAAATACCAACAGGTCACTCGTCGGTTTCCTATAGAAATTTGCAATAAAGGAAGATCTGTACTGGTCTAGTCCATCTGATGGGTCGATGGAGCCTCTGGTATGTTTGTAAAGCAGTGGTGGAATGAAGAAGAGATGGCTGTCACCTCTCCTGCTGGCTACTCTAAGACACTTGGAAGACCTCCTTGAAGTGTTGTAAGAACACAGGCAGGCAGGTTGAGTTTTAAACCCAGAGGCAGCAGAATAGCTTTGACGCCTCTTTCAGACCCTGTGCCCTTTGCAGACAGTAAGATAATGTCCTCCCCCAAGTAGCAGGCACTCGATAAGCACTTGTTGATTGACTGGTTTCTGCAATCCTGGCACTCATTCGAAGAGTGACTTGCCAGCAGAGTGTGTAAACACCCATATTTTGGTAATAACCTAAATATCTGCATATGGTGAATGAAGAGGCTGAATGAAAGAAATTATGTAAAAACAGAAAGTCAGCTCCCTACATCTCTCTCCTTTATCACTTTCTCTTGGCAGAAGCAACACTTTTAACAGCGAGGATATCAGGGCATCGTAAAGGCAAACCAAGGATGGAGCACTGCCTGCTCTTGGGGGGCTTTTGGTCTCTATGTGTGTCTGTCCATTACTCAAGAACGTGCTCCTCTCTGGCAGCTCCAAACCGGTGTCTAGCGAGCACAGCATTGTGTTTTACAGCTAAACTAAGAATCAGGTCTCTTCTATACTGTTTTTCTCCAAGGCTGGAAAAATATATAATATTTATATTGTTTGATTAGGTGCATGTCTAAGAACACACACACACACACACACACACGCACACACAGAGTCATTCATTTGGTGGTCAGACCGAATTGTCTGGGATGACTAAGAAAAACTAAATTTGCAGTCATTTCATTGTTTAAAAAAAATAGCACAAGTGGAGTGAAGGTGGTGTTCTTTGCCCTTGTTAAGAATGCCTTCCTACTTTTTAGAAAGAGGAGGGAAAAATCAAGCATGGATAGTAAGTTCCTGTTAAACATTTATTTTAAGAAATAGGCTAACTATATTTTAAAAGCAGGTGATTAAATCACAGTTGCTGACCAATTTTATCTGATTTCGTATTCTGAGATGCTTATGTTCTGTTTAAATGCTAGACTCTTAGCATTTGGCTATGGCATAAGCATCAGAGTGGCCACAGTAAAAGAAGTGACATACTGATTCTGGGCCAGGAAATACTGTTTCTCTTACCTAAACCTCTTTTTGCTGTACAGCCAGGTAAAGATGGCTTTGTGTTTGCTGACGTTTTCAGAGGCTGATTGGGCCAAAAAAAAGCTGGAATCATTTTTTCCTAAGTCTCTCCTCCTCATCAAAGCCCTCTCCTCCCTACCCTATCTTAATGAGCCCTAATCTAAGTTTTAAAAGAATTTTCTAAATGATAACAATACAAAATGAAGTCCAACACTAAGTTGCATCAATAGCCTTGGCAGTAAAGCTCTGATGCAGGTTTCCTGGTTTAATTCCCACATGGACAAAGGGCATAAAAATTATTGGTTTTCTGCATTATATCCTCTTGATAATATCTGTGTCATCCTGTTTCGGATTAACCAAACACCAGGAAAGGATCTCAACTTCAACCCCTTGCCTTCACTTAAAGAATCCACCAAATCAATCTAGCAAGATAAGAGGACAATCTGTTTTCAAGACTCTGAGGATAGCTGCTTTCATAACTAACCTCAGTCCTTCCCGGATTTTTTCCTTAATTGAGTCCAGAGCAGAGAGGACCCACTGTTGGAAGGAGGTTAATCCATTACTTGAAGAGTGGCAGCCATTTATCAGGTCCTGTGCCAGATGATTACATAAAGTATCGGGACCTTTCAACAACCCTACAGAGTAGATATCACAGGTCTTATTTTACTCTGAGGATCAGAGAAGTTTAGAAACTTGCCCAAAGTCAGTTAGTTAGTGTATACAAAGACATCTAAAAGAGTAATCCTTTATCTCACTAGGGAATTCCTAGAATCCATGTGGTGTTAGTATAAGTGGAATGAATGTAATGCCAGTAAATAAACTGGAATGAAAATTCTGATATTAAATTGGAGAAACAAAAGAATCCTTAAGAAAAATGTAGCTAAGAGATTCAAATTCCATTTTGCGGTATGCGGGCCTCTCACTGCTGTGGCCTCTCCCGTTGCGGAGCACAGGCTCCGGACGCACAGGCTCAGCGGCCATGGCTCACGGGCTTAGTTGCTCCGCGGCATGTGGGATCTTCCCGGACCAGGGCACGAACCCGTGTCTCCTGCATCGGCAGGCGGATTCTCAACCACTGCGCCACCAGGGAAGCCCTACCATCCTTTTTGAATGATGCTTTACCTTACAGTCTGAATAGAAATGAGTGGAAAAAATGCTTAAATTCTTTATGTAGTCATATAATATCACGCAACCAACACAGTTTGATTTTTTTAATTTTAAAGGTTTCATATTAAGAAACCATAATTAAAATTAGGATAAATACTTAAAGTAGTCTACTGTAAGTCTTTTCTCTATACCCTGCCTCCAGAACTATACAATTTTATTTAACTATTTACAGAGGGACTCCTTTCATCTCATGAGAATATAATCACATAATCAGATACACTGCAATTGTTTCCTTTTAATTGTAAATCACGGCTGCACTTGCAAATTAGTCTATTATCACAGCAGATCTATCAATTTGGTGGGGAATGTATTTGCCAACTAGAGTGAAAAAAGTTAATAAACATTAATAAGGATCTTAAATCAATCATTCCTTTACTCTTGATGTGGTGGTAGATATCGAGATTAATAAATCAGTCAAACCAAATAAAGTAACAAGGAAGGGAGGCACAGTGAGGCCGCTTGATGCCCTGTGTAGTTAAGAAGCAAGATGCTTAAAAACAAATTGGAAGATGAGGATGAGGCACTAAACCTTCAGCGAAATGACTTGTAAATTAAACAAAGTAAATCCAGACAGTTATCCACGGCTGGTCCCTTATGTACCACTGGTGATAAAAGCTGGAGGAGAAAACACAATGCTCAGTCAGGATAAATTATGTCTGTTGGCAGCACACTGTAGGCGTTAAGAGCATGGACTGCAGAGCAAGCCTGCTCCAGTTTAAATCCAGGCCCCACAACCTTAGTTTTGTAACTTTGTCACCTCTTGACCTTGCTGTGCCCTACTACCCCTAAGTGTAGAAGGGAAATTAATATTACCTATCTCACAGACTTGTGAGAATTAAATGAGCTGATATTTTGTTAAGGGCTTAGAATAGCACCTGCTGTATAATAAGTACTGAGTGAGTTTTGAATAAATAAGTGATGTAATTGGTCATTTGCTACCACTTTACATAGCCCTATTTCTTTCTCTGCACAGCCTTTTTACTGGGGAGAATTGAGATAGTGAAATACCCCTGCAATATTTAAGTCACTTCCTTGCTATAAGCCAAGAGTTACACTAATTTCTTGGGTAACGATAATTAAAACTTTTATTTATTGTATTAAAAAGAAAAAGACAAAAAGTGTTATGTTTAAAAATAAGATTACTGAGGCAAACGTTTTATTACTGGCAAGTAAAAATAGACTGTTGTTATATATTTTAGTCATTAAAAAGGCACCTAGATAATCAATACCTTGTGTATCTACTAAAGCACAAGGCTTTTGTATAAAGATATTTATCAGAAACTCATCAGCAGTTTCTACTTTTGATAACTGTATGAAAAATTGTCAATAGAAGCATCAACAACTGTATTATCTCATTTAGGACAAGTCCCAAGGAAAAGAATGAGTGGGGAAACCAAATACATTATTTGCATATACAACAGCATGTCCAATTAACCACTTTGCTGACAGAGATTCATTTATTATTAATCTTATTCCAGCATATGTTAATACTTTGACAGCAGACATGAAAAGTGACTGACACAGCACACTGCAATTTTGGAAGTGTTAAGTGAGGTCTTCAAGGAAGTGTAGCTTACAGTGCTGAGAAATGTTTTGTTATTTCAGCTTTGGAAAGATGTAATGTAGAGAATAATCAATTTACAATGAGAATATAGGCTCAAATAGTCTAAAACGGCAAGATTTCCAGAAATCACTATGAAATATAAAATAAGTAGACTACTAAATAATATTCTGCAAAATCAAGAGAAAGTTTAATTTCTATGATATACCTTCCAGGCAAAAATTCCCAGAGGTATTTAAACTAATCATGCTTCAGTATTATTTCTCTATACTAGCTTGTTATATAACTGATAATTGAAAAGTATAACTACATATCAAATGACATAGATATGAACTAGAGCATTTATCTTGAAAAATTTGAAAGAGAAGTTCATCAGGAAAACCACACATCTGTTTAAAACATCCTGCTGCTTGCCCAAATAAAGTGTTAATTGGATAGTATATGAGTACCACAACAGTGAGCTTCCATATTTGCCCTAAATGTATTTTTTTTTAGAACAGCATCACAGTCACTCATAGCAATGTGCTTTATGCTGTGGAACTATCCACACTTTAGATAATTCAATCTTAATGTAAAATTAGACATTTCAGAATCCGAAATCATCTCAGCTTTAAGAAGCATCAAAAATACCACTTCTCTTTCTTTAGCAGCTTTGAGTCCTGTAGTCATGATGACCAGATGGTAACTAATAGCCAAGACAGGCTGAACCATATAAATAATTACATGTACCAATGTTAGTCCAATGGCAACTCAGATAATCAAAACAGCTGTGCAGAAGTGATGTCCAAGTCAATAGATGTCTCTGCCTCGTATTCCACCGCACATTAAAAATCACTCCCTTACCATTTACTTAAAAGTTCTGTTGCTTTCTCACTGATCATTTTCATAGATATATCATAATGTTTTTTCATCAATTTAGTTACATGGGAAAAAAAAATCACCAAATATGTACATGAACTTAGAATAAAGAGTGTAACCTTGCTTTTAAAAACTGTGGGTCACATTACATAATACATTTAAACTGGAGATCCTATAGCCAAAAAAGTCTAATATTTTGAATTTCACAATGTCTACAAGATTCATGGAAGCTCCATGTAAAACCTAATATGTACATAACCAAGTATTCTGACTGCAGACTGGAGAAACACCTTTCTACCTCAGTTCCAATTCACAAACCCCATAGATATTAGGTTCATACAATAGACACAGCAGGTTCTTCTTAGCGGCTTGTACACACTTGGTGATTAAGAGGAAGTCTGTCCAGGAATCATCATTTTTTAGTCATAAAGTATTTTATTATAATTATTTTTTGACTAATTACATTATTTATCACTGCCTGAGTTTGATGCTTTAAGTTGAATTTGATAATGGCCCTCATTTTTTAATCCATCCCCACCTTACTGCTACTTTTCAGTTAAATATCAAAATGCAATATTAACTAAAATTTCTTCCACTAGAATGGAGACATAAGTTTCATATCCATATTCACCTGAAATTCTTAATAGATACATGGGTTAGCTACCTTTTATTGGCTAATTTTATTCTTTTTTTTTTTTTTTTTTTTGGCTAATTTTATTCTTAATGAACAAACAATATTTTTGTTGTTTTTTTTTGGAGTAGTGAATTGGAAAGTGACGACAGTGGGAGAGAACTTAGGTTTTCTAAATTCGAATGGAGTATTCCTTTCAAAACCCTGCCTCTTAACATATTGGAGTGAGAAAGCAAAAGTACTGCGGCTGCTTATTAATTAAGTGACCCTGGCAGAATCATCACCTCTCTAAATCTGTTTCCTTGTCAGCAAAATGGTGATCATAAACCCGGCCAGGGTTATGATGATGATTAAATGAGACACTTTAAACGAGGGCTCTGTGGAAATATATTCTTAAAATATAGCTGTTTTTACTAAGTTCTGTCAAAAGCTTGAGGGAATTCATTGTTATATGATCAACACTGAAAACACCCTTGCATTTTGTGAGAGAATGGAATGTTTTAAAAGGTATTACCGATTTCTGTGTGGAGATACTCTTTACCCAACACAGCCCAAAAAGGACTAGGCAAAAAGAACAAGTTACAGGAAGCGGGTGCTTTTCAAAGAGACATTCCTTAGGACCTCAGCTGAAAAGCAAATACCAGGCAAGTACCCTGAGCCTGACCCCCATACCACGGTCCCTGTGCACCTAAGAAAGCCACCTCTACCTAACGATGAGGACAAATGGATGGCTTAAGGGACCTGTATACAATCTTTGCAAAAATATCTCCAATTACAGTATGTTTAGAATCAATAAAGCTCTGGGAAAACACAAGCGTATAAGGATTTTAAGAGATCCTTATTGCCAAAGGAATCTTAGAACTCAATGTTGGAAAGGATCTTGTCCAATTAAAAAAAAACAAACAAACAAGCATATGAATGACAAAACAATTTAAAAAGTCATTCTCAACATTACTATTAAGATCCTTAACACCTCAAAAAAAAATTGTGTCTTTTATTAAAAAGAGGCACATAATGGAGTGTAAATGAGGCACTGCCTGACTGTGCAAAGATGGTTTTCTCTACAGGAACTTAGTTCAGTTGCTATATTCTCTTCTCAAAGACCAAGGCTCTAATCCTAGTTAATCACCTAAACAGAACTGCCTTAGGTTATACAGAGTTCAGGGAAAACTGTGGATAAACTAGTGTAGCCCTTCCTCACTGCTGGAGCACAGGCTTCCAGGAAGAGTATTCTAAACAAGGAGGAAGATGAGTTAGAAGATATGAGCTCTACTTCCCACTCTGCTACTAATTTGCTGTGACTCTATGAGTCCAGTTCACTCACATTACTTAGCGCTCTGTTTTCACATCTCTAAAATGAGAGGAATGTGCTCCTCATACTTTACAGCTAGGAGAGAACTGATGTTCAAAGCTGTAACTGAATTCCGGAAGTCACACAGTTAATTGCTGGTTGAATCAGAACTAGAACTCAGGTCCCCTGATTTCAAGGTCTGTTTTTTCCCACTAGATGTGTCTTCTCTCTGAAATCTCTTCTGATTTTTTTAAATTGTATTTTATCATGGTAAGAATAGCTAACATGATCTCTACCCTCATAGAACAATTTTAAGTGTACAATACAGTATTGTTAATTTTAGTCACCATGTTGTACAGCAGATCTGTAGAACTTACTCATCCGGTATAATTGACACTTTATGCCTGTTGATTAGCAACTCCCCATTTCTTCTTTTCTCCAGCCCCTGGCAACCACCATTCCACCCTCTAATTCTATGAATTTGACTATTTTAGATACCTCATATAAGTTGGAATCATGCAGTATTTGTCTTTCCATGACTGGCTTATTTCACTCAGCATGGTGTCCTCAGAGTTCATCCATGTTATCACATACTACAGAATATCCTCCTTTTTGAAGGTTGAATAATATTCCCTTGTATGTATAGTCCACATTTTATTTACATATTCAATCAAAATCAGGATGAGATATCACTATGAGTAGGAATGCAAAATGGTGCAGCCACTGTGGAAAAGAGTATGGAAGTTCCTCAAAAAATTAAAAATAGAACTGCCATTTGATCCAGCAACCCCATTTCTATGTATTTATCCAAAGGAATTGAAATCAGGATTTTGAAGATATGTTAGCATTCCAATGTTTATTGTAGCACCCTTCATAATAGTGAAGATGTGGAAACAACCTAAATGTCTTTTTGTAAACAAACGTTTATTGGGGGCCTATTGTCATCTGGGCACTTGTCAAATTCATGGTCTCATTTATTCTTCACTGAGGTGTAACTCATTGTATTTTCATTTTATAGATTGAAAAAACAATCTTAGTAAGGACACAGAGCTTAGTAAATTTGTGCAATGCTAGTAAGTGGCAGTGGCCAAATGTTCACACAGATATGTTTTTGAGAATTATCTTCACCAGACCAAGCTGCCTCAATTACTTACACATCAGTGAGAATTTAAATCAAGGAATTCCCTGTCTTAAATACCTTTGTAAAACAAGCCTTATCTCTATTTGAAAAATAAAAGGCTCTATGTTTTGTTAGAGGAAATATATGCAGCAACTTGGTGGAAAGCAATTGTGCAAGGAGCTCTTTCTAGAACATTAATATTAAAGGATAATACAAAGTGATGTAGCTGAAATTCACTATGTTGATGTTTTTATCAGATCATTTCACGTTGAGTCCCAGATGACTGCTACACATATATAAACTTTTGGGGTTTTGTATTTATGCTCAGAGGCTACTTGTTTTCAAAGGGCAGGTTTTGTTTGTTTGTTTGTTTAACGATTAACTCTTTCTGGGACTTCCCTGGTGGCGCAGCACTTAAGAATCCGCCTGCCAATGAAGGGGGCACGGGTTCAAGCCCTGGGCTGCGGAACAGCTAAGCCAGTGCGCCACAACTCCTGAAGCCCGCGCACCTAGTGCCCGTGCCCGGCAACAAGGGAAGCCACCGAAGCCACCGCAATGAGAAGCCCTCACACCACAACAAAGAGTAGCCCCTGCTCGCCACAACAAGAGAAAGCCTGCAAGCAGCAACGAAGACCCAACGCAGCCAAAAATAAAAACAAATAAATTAATTTTAAAAAATCATTGCAGTGATGCACACTTTTGTCCAATGAGCCAAAGTAAGGAAGAGGTGTGTGGTAGGAATATCTACTTCAGCAGAATATTCATAGCCAAAAATGTTCTGGGTAACACATATGAATTAATTACCAGAAAAGCTAAATTTTTCTTCAACACAGTAAAGTCAAGTATATTTTGAAAGGTGTTGCTAACTCTCTTGGTTGCTATAGACAAAAGAGCAAAGGGATCACTCTATCAAACAGCAACCTCCTTCTTGTGAGAAAAACAAAAGAAAAACAAAAACCTCCTCAGAATCAATGAAGAGATCCATGGGACACCAGGCAGATGCCATCAGCCTCTCTCACAGGATTCACTATTGTTAATACACGCTGGAAGCAAAATGTGAGGCCCTGGTCCTTGTAGTGATTTCTACTCCAAGAGATCAACCATTAAAGTACATGGAGGACCCTCTCAGTTCAAGTTTCAAAACCTCTGAGCTCATGGAATTGCTCTGGGCTAAGAGCCATGCAGAGTTGATTCTGTCAGTAATTCCTCTTTGACTCCGACCAGAGATTTGGTTCCATTTTTTGGTGCCTCTGTGGTATGCCTCACCCTACAAGAAAAAGGATATTCAAATTCCCTCCAAAAGCCCCCACTCCTTTTAGAAGTTTAGTATGTGTGTGAAAGTGCCTCAGAAAGAGAAACATTATAAATTTAAGATACAATTATTTTCCTCATAGAACGGCATTGGGCTACCTCAATTATAAACCACACTTTTAAAATCTGTTAACATTTCCTTCTGGGAAAGCCCCTTTGCCCTTTAACAGTAAAAGCTAATCAAGGCAGTATAATTTCTGGAGCTCATATTTGTGGGAGGAGAACGGCTGGCACTGGTGTGCTCATTCCTATGATGGTTTTCTCCTTCCTTTATGTCCTGAAATTATTGGGAAGCTCTAAGCTAATTCTTGAACGTATGCAGAGGTACTTAGGAAACCCAGGAGCAGAGATGGAATTGAGCATTGCACTGACATCATTCTATGTTTGGCACATATGGCACATCTCTAAAGCAATACCAACTGAACACACTGCTTTATTCTGAACTCTCGCTGGCTTTAAGTAGCAGTCTTAATTACAATCAGGCTTGCTTTTTATCATTTACAGTCCCACAGTTCTCCATTTATTTGACTAGGAAAATTCAATTTTTCTATAGAGGTATTTTCAACCTTTATATTTTTAAGTACATGCAAAATAAAATGGGATCCTGCAGTGATCTCAAAACCTGCTTCTCATATGCATTTAAAAAAAAAATCCTCATCATAATCTCTGCAACTGGGTCAGTTTGCACAAAGATACTCAGGGTAGCCATGAGTGCTTTCAGCACCCTGCAATCCTTGTAAGTGACACCTCATAATAGTGCAAATGAAGCATGGCATGATGAGAAAATGAAGAAGAATGGACCTGGATAGTCAACCCAGCAGTTTTCAAAACACAGAAGATAGGCTAAATTTTGTTCCATAAAATACACCACACATGATTTTTCTTTTACACATTCAAGCACATATATTCTTTCCCTATTATGAGAAAAATGTCTTATGACTCCAAGAAATTCTACTATAAGCAAACAGGGTAGCTCGTGTGTTCATCTACATATGCATATTTGCCATAGTCTCACATTTTTAACCAAACCTCATTTACACCTGCCTTGATTTTCAGCCAGGAATTTATCATGTTGTCGTTCACCTTTGTGTTTTCCCTTCACCCTCATCTATTAGGCTCAAAGATTATTTCCTTGTGGGCCCTTTGTCTAATTAGCTGAATATTCAAGGAGTTTATTGACCCAACACATTCACCATCACCTCTTTCTTATTAGGTTTCTTTTAAGCCATCACCCTGCCTGCCCCGCTGTCAGCCCCTCTGGAACTCCACCTTACTCCCATCTCTCCATCCCCCACCCTCAGAGGCTTATTTCATCTTTAATGTTCTTGGGTTGTTCTCTAGCCAGAGTTTTTTCCCTCTCTTCAAGGGAGGCAAGAGATGAAGTGTGAAAAATTCACACCGGCTTTTATTCGGCAGAGGTTGGCTACTGACAGGTAAGTTTGCTACTCTGATTTAAAAAAAAAAAAAAAAAAAAGCGTGGATAAAGAAAGAATCAGAAAGCCTCCTCCAAAAGTGTGTGTGAGCAGGGTGGGGAGAGTTTCAAAAAGTAACAAACACGACCATATTATGGAAGCTTCAAAGGAAAGAGAAAGTTTTCTGACCCCAAAGAATAATCACAACCGCTGCTCACATACCCTTTCCTCCACTATCCATCTATCCTTTCTCTTTCTCAGCGACAGATATGCCTGGTTCTTCATTCACGTACAGAGACAATCACTATATTCTGGAGGGAAGAAAATGTTTGTAGAGACCAGCAGACGTGGGCCTGACTGGGGTAGAAGCTACAGAGGTGAGAGGACAGGTGTCCTCTCTGCGGCAGGGTTCCCTTGGTCTTCTCCTCTCCCCACGTCCCCCGGGCGCTCTCCCTTTTCAGCCACATCCCTCGGGAGAGAGGCAGAGCCACAGAAAATGAGAAGTTAATATGCATATGAGATTATTAGCCAAGTGCTTCCCACTGGTACAATGAAGCGCCCAACCCCCTTGCATACCCCCATCTGGCTCACCGCACCCATGCTCTGTCTGCCCCTCATGTGCCCGGGCTCGCCTCCCTCCCCCAGGACTCACACAATTTTGCACAAAGGCCAGGCAGTGGGGTGAGAACTGCACCCGGGAAAGGGAGCAATAAGCTCCCAGAATACTGTGAGCGAGTGGGGAGAGCAACAGCAACTCCTTGCTGTTTCTGAGGGATCTATCCTTTCTGTCACTTTTTCCATAAAAGCCCCCTTTGGAGGCGTCACTCATGTCTCCAGCCTAGGCACGCTTAACGAGAGAGTCCTTGAGAGGGAACTGGAAGAAGGAAAGGAAGGGATTTCCCGGCCCACTGTGAGGGAAGCCAGTCCCTGGGGAAGGGGGCCATCCCAGTATAACTAGCAGCTTCTGGGGGAGAGGAATTACCTAGGGAAAGGGGCAAAGGATCCAGAGAGGAACCAAGTCTGAAAGGGAAAGGGGCCCTACAAGCAAAAGAGGGGGAAAGAGATGTGAAAAGATGAGTGTCCATAACTTTCACCCTGCTTTTTAAAGCAGCGGACTTTACACTGGGGAAGAAGAAGAATTGGGAGTGGGGGAAGACTCACAAAAAACAGTTGATGTTTTATTTATTGGCAATTCAGGGAATCTGAAATAGGCATTTATCTGAAGATGCCAGGAACCTGGCCTTACACTGCTGGTCATTCTGGAGAAGAAACCTGCCAAACAAGGCTTGTCTCCACACTCTGCTCTTTAGAAAGGAATTCCCAGTGAGGAGGACAGCTTCTCTCTGCTCTAACTTCTCCTCCTTCAGGCAGACCTCCTGGCTTAGACCAGCCAGCATTGCCCCACCTGCCCTCCTTGGGAAGCACTACACTCTGAGGAGGGAGGAAGCAGGACTTCCCTTATCCCAGCAGCCTTCAGACATGATCCAAAAAGAAGTGTGTGGGATGACGGAAAGGGGATGGTGTTCAGAGGTCCCCTCTAAACTGGGTAGGAGTTGGCAGGCCCTCGAGAGGGTGCCTCCATCACCCTCCTACTTTCTCCAATTAAGGGAAGAGGTGGGGGAAAATGGAATTAGCCTCCAGTTTAGTGAGTCCCGGGACCTGCCACTTCACCGACACTGCAGCCTGAGCACTCCTTGGAGGAACGTGCGGGCTGGAACCTCTCCCTCCCCCAGACCAGGGAAAATGGACAGGAGGTGGGGCAGCACACAGAGCACAGACAAAAGGTTCGGCAGAGCCCTCCTCTCTCAGGAGTTCAGGTCCCTGGGCTGAGCCCGGCTCCCCATTCGGCCACGCCGAGTGACCTTCTCGCTAGAAACGCCCCCTTCCCGCGGGACCCAGGATGGTCTTCTAATAGGTGCCCACGTCTCTCTCCCGGCACCCTGACAAGGAACGCCCCTCCCACCCCTCACCGCAAACACCCGCGACGCCTTCCTCCAACCCCTTTCTATTGTCTTCAAAGAGATAAGTGGCTCCCACCCAACACACCCAAATGCACCTCTCTTTCTCGCGCTCCCATTTCTCTGAGCCCTAAGGGCCGAGAAGCGAGCGCAGGGTCGAAAGGGGGGCGCGAGGGAGTAAAACCCGCGAGAACTTGGCATCGCAGACCCACCGTGTCCACCTCGCAAGGATGCCGGTGACCTGTAGATTGCAATAGGCACTGAATGATGCTTGCTGCTGCCATGGAAATGGTGGATGTGGTGCGCTCCCAAACTGGACGCCCCCCACGCCACTCCCAGGAGGCCGCTGAGGGTGAGCGGGACTATCCAGAGCAGGGCGAGGCGCCCCCCTGCGCCGCCGCCGCCACTGCCGCCGCCGCCGCCGCCCCCGGGCGAGCCCAGCTCGGCGCCGCACCGGAGCATCCTCTGGTACATGGCTGGGCGCCCGCCGAGGGGCAGCCGCCGCGGGAGGCAAAGTTTGGGGCGCGGTGAGGGGAGAGGGCGCCGGGGAGCAGCGGGCGGCTCAGGGTGGGCTGCGGGGCTGGCCGCCTCACCGCGTCAGGGCACCCATCCTCTCCCTCCTTCGGACAGTCTTCTCGGGGTCCTGGAGTCCGCCGTGCCTCGCACCCCAAAGAATCCGAAACATAGCCGAGGTGAATGCAGCTGATGGGGGCTTGTCCGAAAAGGCAGCCCCGGGGAAGAGCAAGCACGGAGCGGGCGGCTGCTCCCAGATTTCCGGGGCTCCAGGTTCTCGAGAGATACTCCCAAAGAGTTTCGGGCGAGAGTGCGTGCCGGGGGGGTGGGGAGCGGGGAAATGGTTTAAAGCTCCTCCCGGAGGGTCCTCACTTCTACATGACAGCCATCCACCGCGAATCCACTAGGTAAATCCATTTAGCATTGTGTGGGGGTACTGGGGAGGCCACTTCGCCGGCCCAACCTCCTTTCAACGGAGAAGCAGACCCCATGGACTCGAGGCGCCCCGTCCCTCCATTCAGCCCGGGCCGGCTTGCCCGCTCGCGCCAGCCTCCCCCGGGCAGCGCGCGGAGCAGCGGCGCGCATCGCCTGCTCCCGAGGCAATCTCCGCGTCTGCCGCCTCCTGACACTTACGCCCGGCGAGGGGTTCAGAGGGAAGAGTGCACCCTTATGAAGGAAGCGGGGATCGAACGGGGGAAAGAGAGCTGGGGAAAAGCAGAAGCACACAAAGGAGTGGGGGGAATAAAGAAAAGGAAAAAGAAAAAAAGAAAAGAAAAGAAAAGAAGAACCACACACGCTGGCGAAGCGAGGGGCTCTATGCAAATCTGCAGTCTCCAAACAGCAAATCACTGGAGCTCGGATGCAATGCAGAGGACGAGCCTATGTAACGAGGGAGGCTGGTCTAGCTTCCCACAGAAATCGCCCCGCTTTGCCTCTCTCAAGCATTCTCCACACACCAAAGGGACACGTGTACGGCGATGCGGGGAACACCTAAAAAAGCAATCCTCCCTCCTCTGCCAGGTGATCCCTCCGTCTGAATTACAACGGCAAACGGCACCATTCCCCTACCCCTATGGTTTAGATGTAACCAGTGTCTTGAGAGATCTTAAAAGGGAAAGAATTGCGCTCTTTTTATTGGACCAAACTTGTTCTGCCAGGTGTTCAAACCCAATCTGCTAAATATGGCTTGACACCATCTACTCAAGCATCAGTTTTGATGATCTGTTAATTACACATATTACTCATAACAAAGAGCCCTCGTTCCCACTACAATATCATACCTCACATAAGGCAGTAGAAGTGCAGGGAATCAAAATACACAAGGAAGAAAAAGAATGAGTAAACTTGGCAGCTGAGGAAGAGAAAGGAAGAGCATAAAAAGGAAAGAAGGAGACAGGTGAGAAAGAGGACAGCAGAAGAGAGAAACAGAATGAATGAGATTGCTTGTGTTTTGGTCAAACAAATACAAAGTCATGTCCTGAAAAAGTAGTTCTAGAAGGATCTGATACAAATCAGCCACTCACCAAAGTGGTCATTTAGACTTACATATTCCTTCCTAGTTCATTCAAAGAGTCAACCCTGGGACTCTGATAGTCACTATGTTACCAGTGTCCAAGGGCCACCAAACCAAATTTGTAGCAATCCAGCACCTCACATCCTTGGCAAAAGTTTATGTTATTCTACTAAAAATTTAATACTTCAGTAGTTCCCTAATTGAGACAGCTCAGGCATGCTAGAGAAGGTGCTTTTATCTACTTAAACACGCCTTGTCTCCCTCCCACAACTGCTCAAAGACCAACAGAACGCAAATCCTGCACTTTCCACTGTGGTCTGTTCCCGTCCTTATCCCCAGGCCATTTCCTCCTCATTTTGTTATTTTTTAGCATGTGGATTTTAATTCATTAGTCAAGGGTTGTGAATATTCGTTTAAAAAATATCCAGTAAGCTTCAAAGGGATAAAAGAGGAGCACTAGATTAGGAGTCGAGAAACCTGGGCTGCCTTCTTGGTGCTGCCATTTACTGGTTATGTCGCATTTGTTATTTAGCCTCTCCCCAAGGCTCCATGGCTTCCTTTATAAAATAGTCATGTCCCTGTCTTTCCTAACAATACCACAGGGCAGGAAGGATATAATGTAATATTTAATGAGAGAGTGTTTTAAAATATATCAAACGCTCCCCACAGTGTAGGCAGTCTGTCTCTCCTTCCATATAGGTCTAACATATTCCATCTGATTGGTCTATATCATTCATTTGGTTCCCTTCCATCTATAGAAAGGTAGAGCACTGCGTTGTTCTCTGATACCCTCATCTATGATGATGATCTGCCCTTCCCTCCCTAACTACATGGTAGATTCCGGAAGGGGAGAGGAGACAAATCTTCATTTGTACTCCCTCTAGTGCCCAGCACTTGTGAAACATCAGGTACGTTTCTTAAATCACTGTGAACACTGAATTAGGAATACCAATCCACTGCTCCTACGGCTTAGGTTCCTACAAGCCTCTGGTCGCAACATTTTCATCAACAGATTGATATATAACCTTATTTTATGTGTTTTCTGTTCAAAGACATCTTATTGAATATATATTGTTGATTCATTAACATTGAACTCATAGCCAACATCACTATAACTTAAGCCTGAATGAAGCTCAACTAACATACTTATTTCCTCTGTAAGACATACCATGGCTTTCTTGGCTCGGGAACATTAAACAGCACTTCAGCACTATGTTTAGGGCCCATTTTAAACAGCAAAATCACCAACGAAAAGAACAAAAATGTGAAAAATATGGTACTAAATAGACCACACAAAGGATGTTTGTTTACAGTATGTGCTGAAACAAGAAGGCAGAGCGTTGCCTTGTTTGACCTCAACTGGGAACATGGGTGTTGAGGACTCTTTTTGACACTCTGTGCATGTCTGTTAATAACCGCCTCAGTGCCACGGGTATTGATTTGGGGGTTACAAAGTTTAGTGAGGAGGTGAGGTCATACCCATGAATAACAGCGATTGACTGTATTTGTTACTTTCTTGAATGTACAGGGAAGGATGGGGCTGGGAGAATTGGGGGAATGATTTGTATAAATTAAAGCCATAGGAATAGAGTAAATGTAGACGATTCTGATGAACCTTTCCAAGAGCATTCTCTTGGAAGAAAATGAAGAAAAGACTCCTCTGACTGTCTTATATTGTCTTAGGCCTTGGGATATAAAGGTAGGGTTAGGGAAGGCATAGGCCAGAAATCTCAGTCTTACTGGAGTCCCTAATCCCGGAAGATCCCACATGTCACAGAGCAACTAAGCCCGTGCGCCACAACTACTGAGCCTGCACTCTAGAGCCCGCAAGGCACAACTCCTGAAGCCTGTGTACCTAGAGCCCGTGCGGAGCAACTAAGCCCGTGCGCCACAACTACTGAGCCTGCGCTCTAGAGCCCACGAGCCACAACTCCTGAAGCCCATGCACCTAGAGCCCGTGCTCGCAACAAGAGAAGCCACCGCAATGAGACCCCGCACTGCAACAAAGAATAGCCCCCACTAGCTGCAACTTGAGAAAGGCCCAGGCGTAGCAACGAAGACCCAATGCAGCCAAAAATAAATAAATGTATTAAAAATAAAATAAAATAAAGGAAACTGAAGCAGCACTGACAAATTGTTCTCAGATGAGTAAAAAATTGGTTTGGAGGAGACATGGTGCTCGGCTGCTTGTAATTTACTCTTAAATACTGCAGCATGGACAATGTGATATAAATGTGTGTTAGTGCAATTCTGTGTCTCAGGAGGTTGGTTGCTTTCATCAGGAATGTACGCTCCAACGTCTCAGCCAGAATTACAGAAGTCAGAGGTGACTGCTGGAAGTCTTGAGTTATCATCATCTCCAATCATGATGTGGCTTTGTTCATTAATTATAATGTATGTTGGAAACAGATTATCATCGTTGACATAAATGGCTTGTCAGTTGGTTAATGGAGGTTAGGGGTGGGTTCTCTTTGGTGAAATCATTAACATTCAAGATATGTGGACTGGCCAAACTTTTTGTAAACATGCTTTGCTTCTATTTGAATAGAGTATATGAATCTATAAGGCCTTTCACCCTTTACTATAAGGAATGGTGTCATAATATTAGTAATAAGAAGAACTAATACATCAATAACTGGCATAACTCTGAGAGGTGTAAATGTATGAGCTCATTTAATCATCACAAAACCATAAGAAGTGGGTGCTATCATTGATCCCTAACAAACCTTAATCACCTAATTCTGATAGATGATGATCTGGATGCTGCCACTGAAATACTGCCATATTTGCTTTAAGAAAACGTATCTGCAAGACATTTTGGGGTACCTAAAAGAACCAAGAGCTGGAACTTCATCAAGCTTCCAGAACATGCTGTAAGATTTTGTACCTACTTATTAATAAGTGTCTGTTTCTGTAACAGAAGTTGGTCTACATCTTAAATCCACTAGGACCTTGTGGAAACGCTTGGAAGAGTGGTTGACCCTCCCCTGCCTCTGATCACTGTAGGTACCGAGCTCTACCAAGAGAATCTAATAGCTGCACATAGGGAGTTATTCTAGATTCATTCATAGCTGATGATTAATAATGAACGAGAAGGCAGGTAGCCTACGTCAGACAACCATGTAAGAAATGGGAGATGGGCTTGAAAGCTGAGGGGACAAAAGAAAGGAAATTGAAGGAGAAAGAGAAAAAGAGTGTGTAGAAGGGGGAGTGTACACAGAAATGGAAAAGCACAGGTTACTTCAAACTATTTTTTCATATTCCTAAAATCACCCTTCTGTCTCAAGAAACAAAATGGTTGTCAGGCAGACACTTTCAACCTTTTCGTGTTTTTCTTAAAACTTAATTGGAAATTGTTACAGCTCAGTATTAAGCTTTTAAAATAGAAAAGTAGACAATAAAACGGCAGAGAGGAAGTATATTAAAACCTACAGGCAGCACCAATCTTTTAAAAATTAAAAACGAGCAGAGTGTCAGTCATGCATTTTGCATTTCTACTGATGTCAGCACAAGAAAAGGCAAAGAGACCTCACATATCCATCTACCTGCATTTCTGAGTTTGGATTGAGAGAGAGTAAAGAGAGAGAGGCTCAGGAGAGGATGCTGTCTGTGAAGTTGCAAAGACAAACCTCTGATCCCATTACCTTTCTGGGTTATTGCAGGTCCCTAAAGGTGTTCTGAGAAAAGATCAGAATAGATCAGAAGAGTAAGGATGCTGAGAGAAAGGAAGGAAGGAAGGAAGGAAGGAAGGAAGGAAGGAAGGAAGGAAGGAAGGAAGGAAGGAAGGAAGGAAAAGAAAGAAAGGAAGAAAGAAAGAAAGAGAAAGAAAAAAGAAAAGAAAGGAAGGAAGGAAAGAAGGAAGGAAGAAAAAGAAAGAAAGGAAGGAAGAAAAAGAGAAAGAAGGAAAGGAAGGAAGGAAGAAAAAAGAAAGAGGAGGAAAGGAGTGGGGAGGAAGAAATGGAGGAAGGGGGAGGGAGGGAGGGAGGAAAAGAAAGAAAAGAAAAGAAAGAAAAGATGCCAAGGCTAAAAGCATCCCTGGAGATTTTGTAGTACAATCTCTTCAGGTGATAAACTTGAGGCCCACAGAGGTAATAATGTTACCAAAAAGTCAGATTTATTTATGAAGTGTTTACTTAACCGGAAGTGAACTTTTATCTCCCGCCACCCATAGTCCAGTCATAGATGCAGAACGGGAAATTCAGTCAGTGTACCTATTACCTAGAACCTTCACACTGAGGGAAAGTAGCTGGGACCCAGCGTGAGCCAACATGATGCCCAATTCACTCAGAAGAAATTAAAGCTTGCAGTTTGATTTCTGAAATATGAATAGATTTATTCAGTCACAGTTAGTTGTGTTTAGGACTGAAGTATTTTGTGCCACTGGTCCCCAACCGTTTTTGCACCAGGGACTGGTTTTGTGGAAGACCATTTATCCACGGACGGTGGAGTGGGGGGATGGTTTGGGGATGATTCAAGTGCATTACATTTATTGTGCACTTTATTTCTGTTCTTATTACATTGTAACATATAATGAAATAATTATACAACTCACCATAATGCAGAATCAGTGGGAGCCCTGAGGTTGCTTTCCTGCAACTCGATGGTCCCATCTGGGGGTGACGGGAGACAGTGACACCCAAAGTGTGTTGCCTATGTCCAGTCTATTCTATAAGATGCAGCTCAATTGTCAGTTGCCACTCACGGGTAGGGTTTTGATATGAGTCTGCATGCAATTGATTTATCAGGGTCTCTGTGCAGTCAAACTTCTCTGCTGATGATAATCTGTATTTGCAGCCGCTCCCCAGCGCTCGCATCACCGCCTCAGCTCCATCTCAGATCATCAGGCATCAGATTCTCATAAGGAGCCTGCAGCCTAGATCCCTCGCATGCGCAGTTCGCAGTAGGGTTTGCGCTCCTACGAGAATCTAATGCCGCCGCTGATCTGGCAGGAGGCGGAGCTCAGGCGGTAATGTGAGCGATGGGGGCGGCTGGAAATACAGATGAAGCTTCACTCGCTCGCCTGCCACTCACCTCCTGCTGTGCGGCCCGGTTCCCAACAGGGAACCCCTGTTTTATGCTATCTCTTCTCTTGCCCCTTTTAATAAAAGGTTCATTTATGACATCCTACATAAAATTTGTTGCCTAAGCACCAAGGCTGGGTCATAGAAATTTCATTATTAACTGCATCTTGAAGTGTTGTGGGCATTGCTTTGGTACCACCCAATCATATGCTATCTTTTGGTCACTAGCATCTTATATTGTTTGTATAGTTATTTAAACGTATTTGTGTTGATGACAAACTCTTCCCTAGGTTCATGCCGTTTGATGTGAATGAGTTCACAGTGTAGAGGGAAAACATGCAGCTTAAGTGCTGGACTGTGAGTTTGAATCTGAGTCCATAGTTATTATTCATGTGACACTGTGTTTCATGGACCCTTGTCCCCATTTCCTCATCTGTAAAATGATTATAACACTGTGTAAAATATATTAAGCACTAAATATAAGTTATTGTCATTTACTCACAGGTACATATTTTAGATATAACTGCTAAAGACATACCGATAATGAGCTGTAATGTGATTTTTAATTTAGCCCTATTTCAGACTCTGCCCACTCAGTCAAGTTCGGCCACCTCCCCAAATTCTCTGTTACTCTAAATCCTCAAACTTTAGTGTGCCTGAGAATCACCAGGACAGCTTCTTAAATCGTAGACTGCTTTGCTTTTGATTCCCATGATTTGCAGAGGGGCCTGATAATTTGCTTTTTTTAACAAGTTCCCAGGTAATGCTCATACTGCTGGCCCAGAAGAACTAGATTTTCAGAACCACTGCTCTGTCTGAATGTCAACATCTTTAACATGGGTTTTATTAACCAACACAGGGAGGGCTTTCTAATTAAACTCCTTACCAATAACCTCGCCTCTTTGGCTGTGTATTCTAAACATAGACAGCAGTGCTGTTCCCAGATCTCTTCTTTAAAGCATTCTTTAAAAACTTCAAGATGTTCAGCATATAAACCTATATGTTCTCATTTCACACCATGAAACTATAAATTCATTTTATTCTACTTAGAAAAAGCTATTTTCTTTTCCTTCTCATCTTTTGAATTTGTGCTCTTCTTCAGTTAGCCTGGCCAGTGGGTAGAGGCAGGACTGAGTTACTACAGGACTGAAGGCACTGCATTAGGGTTCAAATCTGACTTTACTAACTTATCAGCCACATGGCCTTATGCAGGTGAGGATGCTTGTTTCCATATAAAACCTATTACTGCCATCCAAATAGCCAGGCACCATTTTATTTATTTATTTATTTATTTATTTATTTATTTTTTGCGTTACGCGAGCCTCTCACTGCTGTGGCCTCTCCCACTGCGGAGCACAGGCTCCGGACGCACAGGCGCAGCAGCCATGGCTCACGGGCCCAGCCGCTCTGCAGCATGTGGGACCTTCCCGGACCGGGGCACGAACCCATGTCCCCTGCATCGGCAGGCGGACCCTCAACCACTGTGCCACCAGGGAAGCCTAGGCACCATTTTAAAAAACAAAAACAAAAGTCCCTGTCAGGTCCTGGCATATCAGGTCTTCAGTCTGACCAGCAGCAGCCACAGGAAAGATCAGTGACAAAAACTGACAACCTGGGATCTGTCACCTGCATTCGCCAGCACAGTCTATCATATATATATGCCACTGAAGAAGAAAGCAAAATGGGATCATTGAGAATGGAACTAGAGTTGGAAGGACAACTATAAGGCAAGTTCGGGTGATATAAAAACTGAGATATAATTTGCAAATTCCCTAGTAAATACAGATATTCAAATCCAGAACCAGACGTCATGCCCATACCATGAGTTCAATTTCCTGTATGCCAGAGCACTTACAGCATATAAACCAATTCAGTCTATCTTTATGGATATATGTTCTGGAGCATATGTTGCCATTTGAATTCACTGAAAGGAATATAATCATGCAATTTGAACTGAATCTCTAAATAGGTTTATCTGGGATCTATAATTTAATCCCCATCCAATTCAGGATAAATATAATAGATTACACATTTTGTCAGAGTGATATTTTGAAGTTCGCACTGTAGTAAAGTTAGTGTGACTATCTCACTACAAAGATCCCTTTTCCAGGTAAGTAAAAGGCATATTAACCATTTCTTTACCATGGCATATTAAGCCGTTCAAAATTTGTCTCAATCCTGCCTCTCCTGTCCTATCTTTACCTCAACTTCTGCCACTTACCCCACAAACATCCTAGGCTCCAGCAACATGAAATTCTCTTCCCTAAATACACTGCATTTTTTCACTTCTTTTGCCACTGCCCATGTGATTCCCTCTGTAGAAATGATCTTTTCTCCTACCTAGGTCTCTTACTATCCCATTCATTCCTCTACCAAATTGTTGGAAAATTTTCTGAACTCCAGTTTCTCAAGTATAGACTCTCACAAATACCTAAAAAAAAAAAAATGCCTGGGGTATGTAATAGTATATTTATATTATTTTTGTGCTGTATGAATGAAGTGTCAAGATAAATGGTTAAATCTATATCCATGTTTAGGAATTTAAAATAACCCAAACCAACAAACAAAAGAAATCCACCCTCCCCTCTTCAATTTATCCTTGCAGGCTTTTGGTTAGATCTTTCATTGCCTAAAATATATAACAAATTTAAGCTGAACTTTGATTCTAATGCTAAACAAATTGGTTATGAATAATAAGGGAATTCAGTGTCATATTTTCCTACTCATGTTATAAACAGATGTCTTTCTTTCCCATACTATGTAAAAGGAAAATGAAACACCACCAAGCAAAGATGCTTGCTGCCAAGTTGAATTGCAGAGCAAACATGTATAGCCAACTTATAAATCCTTGAAAATAGGGTTTTAAAATGGAAATACTGGCACCATTTTAACTATAACCATTCAAATAATATCACTATAGCAGAACTTATAATCTAATATACCTGTTCTGGGATGGATGAGAGACTTAGCTATAGGTTTCAGAAAAACTTCCAGTGGCTCAATTCAAATTGAATGATCATTCCATATAGTTCAAATCTCTTAGAATATTTATCTTTATTTCAAAATGTGTAGTATATGCTCCAAAACATTCATTTAAAAGATAGAATATATTTTTTCATACTTGTATAAAAAGATATGACCTCTGAGAGGCATTTCCAAAAATCATCAATCAGTTTTTTTTCAACTGTCTTTTTCTCTCATGAAAGAATTACTTTCCTCAGGTTTTCTCTGTTCTATTGCTGTGATGATTCCCCCAGAGACGTGTATGTGTATCTTGACAGGTGTTAGTAGATCTGTAGACCTCTGTGGAATTGTTCCTAGTTGCATTGAGGTACAGGAGAAAACATTACATCTGCAAACTAATGAACTTACCTTATTGCATTCTAAATAAAATAAACCACCCAGCAAGTGGAATTAATCTACTAATGTCTTCCTAATGATGTTTTCATTAGGCATAATGAAAATGGTGTGGTCTTCAATATTTAACATGTGATAGGTATTAAAACAAAGCATACCTGATGATTTTTAAAATGCATACCTGATAATTGCCTTTATATTATTTTCAAACGAACTAGTTTACCCTCAGATTGCTTTAAGCACCTAATCAAAGAGATACAAGAAACATTTCTAGGCTTAAGGGAATGTTTTATATCCAAATGGACAGAAGAAATGTCTCATCTACCATTATCCTTAAATAATTAAAACCAGATTTGCTGTTCTAATTTTTAAGAATGGAGATATATAATAGTGTGCAATTTTCTGTGCTATGTAAAATGTCACTCATTAATGAAATTTAGCCAAATATTGAGAATGGAAGTGTGTTAGTCCAATTCACAGTGGTTTGCTTTAAAATAATGCTACCTCCTAACATAGAAAACAGAAACTTAAATTCTGATGAGAACTGGATACTTTACTAGCCAATGGAAGAGCAGCTACAAAGACAATCAGTATCCTTTCTTATTGACAACATTTTGATTTGTCATTTGTCAAAGAAAACATTCAAAGCATCATGCAGAAACGCCTACCTACTTCAGAAAATCATCAGTTTGGGACCATGTGATATCTCGTTCCATCTAACATTTACAGTAGCATGTAGACGAGCCACAAAGAAGTCACATCCTCATTGCTACACTATGCCACATTCTTAATTTCTCATTTCAGGTTCCCATGTAAATTATCTCCTGCTTTGCTATAATCACGGTTGTCCAACTGAGACTTGAAGATCTTATCAGTCATGCATTTTACTATTATTATTGAAATTTACTCATTTCAATGATTACTTACTGCCAAATAAGCATATCATTTACTTCAGAGGCCAGAAAACAGACATAGTAAAAGGAGAGTAAAGGTGGGTCTTTTCTCTTTCGTCAGTAGGAGCCAGAAACAGTATGAAAGCAATGGATCATGAAGAAAAGCAATTTCCTACTTGAGGGATTAGACAGTACCCTCTTTTGTACTGTTAAATCACAGTTTTGGTTATTTTTTCAAGTAATACTGATTTTTTTCAATTTACATACATATAGTCTCTAGAGGAACTGCAAGAGAACCCCCAAACACAAACCCTCTCAACCAATCAATAGAAGCGATATAAAAAGCCCTCATTTATGTTTACAGCCTTGAGCAACCCTTCACACAGCATAAAAAAAATAAAAAATAAATAAACTAAACGGCTACACAAGCTAAAGATAATTAGTTTAACAAGGATGACTTCAAACTGAAACGTGAGGCTTTTTTTCTTTTCTTTCTTTAGGAAAAATATAGGTGATTTTTATTTTGAAGAAGCTCACATTTGCTAGTGTTAGAAAATTGAAAACTATGTAGATTTCAGCTTTGCTGATATGTTTGCTTTCCTTTTTAGGTTCAAAACAATATTAACCACTGCCATCAGTCAGTATTACATTCAGATTTGAGAAAATCTGTAGCATAAAACTGTGCTCTGGAATATCATGTGAAAATCTTAATCAATTTAAAATGTATTTACATTCAAGGAGGAGTAAAGCGTACTCTTAAATAATAAAGGCAAATAACAGTTATATGTATAAAATGGGGGAAAGGAAAATCATGAGCCTGTTTTCACAGCTCATTTTTTTAAAGGTTTATTGATGATATGAGTCACGTTTAAGGAAGTTGCACATTTTCTATACAGAAGACTGTTATGTCAGATAATTACGAACAAAAAGCCCCCAGAGCTAAATAGAAGCGTTGTGGCAAAACCTTATAATTTATTTCAACTTATTCCTCAGTTATCTGGTTTGCCTAGAATCCTACACTTCATACCATTAACAGACACCTGAGGTATAGTGGTTGGTTAGTGGTTAGCTCTAGCTTTTATTTTAATTGTTCTTTTTTTTTTCCACTTTGTCAAAATAGTGATGCTAAGGCATTTTTGAACTCAGTGGCCTACAGAGACATTAAGAGCAAATATACATATTACTTGTTTTATATACAACTGGAGTAGTATTTTCTAATTTGGGTGGAATAATCTATTGTATTGAGAAAATTAAAGGGAATAAGGAACTATACACAGAAACCAAATTAGAAGAGTAGAGATCTATAACCCAGTAGAATAAAATTTGACTGTTACAATCAGACAGTTTTGGAAGAAGTGTGAAGTTGTTCAGCATGGCTGAGATAAGTAGAATTTGGAGCAATGAATGATATTATTTTCATCCAGTAATAGAACGATTAAAAACAGGTTAGTTGGGCAAATGAAGTTTGAATCCACTGGGTTTCCAGGACTGGGAATTAAAGAAAAAAAAAAAAAAATCAAGAGTTGAATTGCTAACAGGTCAAGAATGGAAAATAGGTTACAATTTCCCAGATTAAAAAAAAAATAGCATAAAAATTATATGATTTGTAATGAGACACAGATCTGGTTCTAAAGAATCCAATCGTTTCCCATGACTTACTAGGTGGTAACTATATAGGAATACCAATATTCATGTTAAAAATCGGTGACTTTAGTCACTGTAGTTTTTTAGGGGCAGCCCAGTCCTTAGATAATGAATCAAGCTATCAACCTAGAAAGACAGTTGTAGCAGAAACTGCTAATTTGTACTCAATATCTACTTTGCCTTCTTCCTGGCAAATAGAACGAATTGTTTTTTGGAGTAGGGAGGGATGAAGTACATAGAAGGGCAATATGCCCCACTAAAAATACTTGCCTTCCCAAACTCCCCTACAGTCAGAGTACCCTTGTGACCCAGTTAATTTTGAGGAAATGTAAATGGAAGTCCTTCGAAAGGGTTTTTTCTACAAAGCCCTTCAGGCTTTCTGCCACAAAACCTTATTCCTCTTGTCCAAAATGCAGAATCACTGTGTATGGAAGATACCCACTCTGAGACCATGAGGTCAAAATCATACTCTAAGGATGGAGAAGCAAGAGGATAGAAGGAGTCTAAATACTTGACATTTTCCTACTGGAGTTACACTAGCCCTGCGTCACCTACCTCTGAGTTTATTAAATTTGAAATGTAAATGATCTTCTGTTTAATCCGATGTAAGTCAGGTTATCAGTCTGGGGAAGCTAAATACATACCTAATATATAACTAATTTCTGGGAAGGATGATTACTTAGGTGAACAAGTTAGCAATCTTGGGCTCTGGGGAAGACATTTATCCTTAAGGAAAGTCAGTAACATATTGTCCAGAACTGTGATTTTTAATGAGTCAGGATATGCTTTGGGTTCCTCCAAAGCCACATGCATTTTAGAAAGTTAAGGCAGTTGCTTTAATACAGGCACCTATTAAGGATAATAACTGGGAAATAAAGCTATCCAAGGCCCTCAAACAAGAAGAAAATGCCTTTGAGTAAGGAATGTTATGGCACTGAAGGAAAGTGTTCTCTCTTTGTCCTCTCTAAGCATGCCAGGGAAAAGGAAGAGGACATTCCATTTTCTAAAGATAAGGAATTAGAACCTGCCAAAGATACACTCGCAAGCAGGTGGGTCTCTGAAGTGGGCTTATTATAATCAACTCATCTTCCCGGGGTATATACCTAAGTGTGAGTAGGTACAGCTGATATACATTTATTTGTCCATTTATTCATTAAAGTATCAAATAATTTATTTATCTAACAAATATTCATGGAGTACCTACTCTACAGCAGGATGTGTACCAGGCCCTGAGCTCATCCAGAAAGAAACATCTGGGGACTTTGTTCTAGTTGAGGAAAGGAGTCTTTGAGGTTATTGCCTCTTTATCTTGAACTGGGCTGATCCCAATCCTCTCCTGAAGTCCATGAAAGGATGATATGTCCCTTGTGACTTATAGAAACTACCCTGTCAATGGGATTGAATTGGAGCTGAATAAGTATTCTTATGTCAGTTAATATAGTTTCATACCTGAAGGGTTTCAAAGCAGCACTGTGCACAATTCAGACACGCTTATCGACAAGGTGCTTACCACCTATTTGGCAGATGCTGTTTATAAAGTTTTTAAGAAACAAATATTGATCCAAATAATCTCTTGCATTTTATATTCTATCATTCTGGAAGGCCACTATTAACTTTGATGTACACATGCAATTACCTGTCTGACTAAAGAGTTTCAATTGCCCTAACTCTTGGTCACCACACCATGATTAAATGCATAGAAGCAACAAGTTGTTGACTTGGGCAGCCAGAAAACCACTGTGGCATAAGATTGATAGTTATATTGCCTACCAAACGATTTCTTTGTCTTTGCTTCCTACAGTCCTCAAAGTCCCAGATAAGAATTTAAAGCTGGATTTTGTTCTTACTTCTGTGTACATGTTATTTATGCAAATGCACATACAATTTATCTAGGAAGAATCCAGAAGGTCCACAGAGGAGTGAAGATTGTTTATATTATTGTAGAGCTCATAAAACACATTTTCAACTGGCAGGGCATCCTCTTCATCAGACTACCATATGCTTCAAAGTAGGAAAAATTAACATACATAAATGTAAAGTCTTTCATGTAGGTTTGAGAAAATCAATAGCATAAGCACAGGATGAGGGAGACCGGATTCTGTAGTTTTTAGTGTAAAAAAGTACCATGAGATTTTCACTGAACAAAAATGTAATCATAGACAACAGTTTGATGCAACTGTTAGAAAAATTGCCTGAATTGAATTGTAGTATGCAGTTCATTTTTCTGCACTTTACATAAGACACCTATAGAGTATTGTTTGCCATGCTGGGTTCCTTGTTTTAAAAGATACATTGACACAAAGAAGAATGACCAGATGCTCAGAAAAGCCATAGGTATGCTTTATTGGCTTTGCAGCTAGAGGAAGAGCCTATAGGTGGAAACATATTAATAAAGAAGCAGATTTGAGCACTAACGTATGTGAACTGAAGGTTCCCGAAAGAACCTTCTAGAAACTAGAAGGGGATTTGGAACTAATGTGCATTTCCACAAAGTAATTTCTGATTTATTCTCCTGTCCTGGGATCTTGCCTGTGGACATGTCCTCAGATAAAAAAAATAATGGAGTTGTGAGAAATAATAAAGAGAGCTTTAGGTCTAATTGTCAGCCAAGGAAACTGAAAGTAGGTTCCTATGCAAGAGCTGTCGAGAAGAAGCACAAAGGCTACCCTCTGATGTATATGGCTGTTACCCTGGCTGGGAAAGTAACTCATCCCCAAGTACCTTCTTGAGGAGCTAAGCAACTATCCACAGGAAAGTAGACATATTTATTATTTTATGTATCTTCAATTATATGTCCTTAGCTCCAGGGAAATGTATTCCATGTTCTTCAGGAAGGGGTGCAGGAGGGAAGTACCATAACACATGTAAGACAAATAATATAATTCTAACACTAAGAAACTGAGAATGTATGGCCACCAGTTTTGAAACCTAAAAATAAATAGTCTAAAACAAGGGAAGAGAGGAGACCTCTTTGGAGAATATAGAAGGGCAAGGTCAATATGATCTGAGAAAAAGGTGGGTGGTGAAGTAATCATAGCAACAGCAGACACAGAGTAAAAGGGCAGATGTGAAATAAACCAAACAAATGCATACATTAACTTACTGTATATTATGTATATTCTATGTATTTTCCATTGGACTCTTGCAATTAGACTGTACTAACCAAATTATCAACTTCTGGCTAAGTTTATTGTGTGCACTCTATTTGATAATAAGCATAAAGAGTTTTATCCGTGCTCAATTAGAAATCACCTGGGCAAATGTTACAGGAGGTTAAAAAAAATCTACAATTCCAAATACATAGGCTCAAATAAATTTAAATAGCATGATGTTACCTGTCTTCTGTATTCTGGTAGAATTGATGCATAGCTACCTTAGGTACTCTTCATCTGAAAAAGTAGCCAGTTTTTGAAGTTCTTTATGATTTCTGACTATAATTCCCCTCCACAACATTCCCTATGGTCTCAAACACTCACATATCTGAAGCAAACTGGCATTTCTATAGGAGGTGATACTGAAACAACCACTGAACCACAACTCCCATGGGTTGCTATTAGAAGTGGTGACCAGCATTCCTTCCTACTCATCTCTGCGAGCTCTGATGTTTCCTAAAAGTACACAGACCAATCATGGTCTTAATCTCCCAGTGTCAGAGAGGAGGAGAGGTAGGGGAAGATCATAAAATCACAACATAGAGGAGGTCATATGAACTGAGCAAATTAGAGAATGCAGATAAAAGACCAAAAGAAAGGTATAAAATGAATAATAGCCAAGGTTAACAGGCAAAGACAAACATATCTCTTGATAAAAGGTATTTATTTATTCTAGTTATTGAAGACTCTCCTCAATTTCTACCTCTTCCACGATTTCAGCCATGATTTTATCATGAGCTTAGCCACCATATAGTTTTTCCTCTCTGTGTGTACAGACTATCTCTACAGCTAGACTGCAGCTGCATGAGGGTAGGGCTAATGTCTCATGATTTTCTGGTTCTGCATTTCATTAGCAGGTGTTCCTTTCAAAATGCAGTCTGCCAATTACAGCACTTTCATGTGAAGCCACGATTTAAAGTTGTACTTCACCCTGGACTTACTGAATTTCTGAGGATGTGCTCAGGAATCTGCATTCGCAACAAAAGACTGGACAACACTAGTATCACAAATATTTGCCAGCCTAAGGCCTTGCACAGAGCAGGTGCTTGTAAATGTCTGGTACTGCTGTTAAGATAATGCTTTCTGGCATGTCCATATGTGTTTATGAGAAACAAAAAAATGCTGATTTGCTCAGTGTGTCCTCTCTCAGCCACTAGATAGTAAATGCCCTGAGGGTTGATGTCTTCCCCAGATGGTTCTTTGTATCTCCTTTTAAATTTTTCTATAGCACTATGCTCTTCCGACAATGCACCATAAATAAGATATGATAAGAAGGAAAAAGAGAAAAGTGAAGGAGGAGGAACGGGGGAAAAAGACGAGTTTATGGTTGGGAGGGACAGAACGGGAGGTTATTCCAAAAACATCTTTACTTTGATGGACTGGAATTCAAAAGAGCTAATGAAGTTTCTGCTTAATTTTTTCTACTTAATTCCTTTGCTCTACACTTACTAACACTGAGAATTATCCCCTATGGTATTTTTGAGATTACTAAAGACAGTCTTCTTGTGATAAACTATAATGGAAAAGAATATGAAAAAGAATGTACATATATGTATAACTGAATCACTTTGCTGTACAGCAGGAATTAACACATCACTGTAATTCAACTATACTTCAATAAAAAATAAATTAAAAAAAAAAGACAGTCTTGTGTGAATTGAAGATAGACCACATTTTGAAGGGCTAGCATTAAAAAAACCTGTATTATAATAGTAAGGAAATGTTGGTCTCTATTTCTCCTCCTAAAATCGATTTAAAGGAAATCATTTCCATTTCTATATGCACATGTATGTTTGCATATGTATGTATGTATAATTACTTCATATGGATAAACTCAGCAATGATCTCTGCCAATTAAGGGCAGTGCTAATGAGCTGTAAGATGGACTCACCCAGTCACTCACGCCTTCCAATTGTCTTGTACTGCAAAAGACATTCCTCGTCTTTCACTCAGATCTAACTCCCACACAGATCTTCTGTGCTCTTGTTTTATTATTACAAATAGACAAAAATTAAAATTGGAAATCAAGACTTGAGAACATGTTTATGTCTAAACCAATAGGGAAATGAGGCTTTATTGCCTCTATTCAATAGGATTCAATTTTTCAAATTGTGAGAAGACCCCTGCTTTCCATTTCCATTTTGTCCTACTGAGGATGGGTCTTATACTCAAGAACTGCTTTCTAACAGAACATCAAATATACATATGTGTGTGTGTGTGTGTGTGTGTGTGTGTGTGTAAGAATGGAAAGATCTATCTACGTTAAAGATCTCTCATCACTGCACATTAATTATTAGGATTCTGTGGCCTAGATGGGTTAAGTGATTACTCAGAATTGCAAAGTTAATGAAATTACAGATCAGATTCTTTTCCTGGGATGTATGAATAAGCTTCAAGGGGACCAAGAATCTTCAAAATTATGTGCAAATTTTTTGTGTGCATCTGTGCATTTTTGTGGAGACAGGATCCATAATTTTATCAGACTCTCAAAATGTTCCTCAACGTAGTTGGGATAATTACTGCCAGAACTGTAATTTATAAAATATTTGTAGAAACTAAAGAAGAATAGAATCGAAGGTCATGAAACCCAAACTTCCAATCAATACTGTTCTTAGGTAATATTTCTGGTGGAGAGCACGCAACCTCTACCTGCAATCTTCAGATAGCTAACAATTTACCACCTCTCATGTTAGCAATGTTCAAAGCTCTAATTATTAGAAAGGGATTCACATCTCTGTACACCTTCCTTTCTATATTTTCTCACAAAGGTCCAAGTACTGCCTTTCACAGCCACAAAATAGAGCCATTTTTTGCTTACTCAGAATGTCTTTCAAATATTTGAAAATAACAGTTATATTCCCTAGAATCTATGCTTCTCTGATCAGAACAGCCTCAAAGTTGCTATTCTAGACTCAGAGACATTTAGAGCTGGAAGAAACACATTTCAGTTTGTCAATGTTCTTTAATAAATATGCAACCAAAAACTGAAAACAATGCCCCACTTGTGACCTGCTTAATCTATGACTAGACTATCTCTGGAGGGTATTTTGCCTTTTTTTTCTTTTCTTTTTTTTCTTTTTTCTTTCTTTTTTTTTTTTTTTTTTTGCTGGGAGGATCATAGTATTTTACTGTCTAACTGGGAAGATCAGGGGTTAATGACTTTTCCAGAAGTTTCCCATCTGAAATGCAGCAGAGCAAAGCTCATGAACTTGGACATTCACACCCAACTCTAGATAGTTACATTTCCAAATTTAATAGTAATGGGGTTCACATAAATAAAGCACCTGAAATTTCCAAAAGAGAAACATTATACATTCTTATTTTATATGATAAATCTGGCATTTTTTCCACAGGTTAAGTCAGAAACAAAGAATGGACTACCTCAGATTTATAAAATGAGTAGAGAAAGGATGACTTAGGATATAAAGTTTTTCCATTTCAAGTGTCAGAAAAATTATTGTCAGATTTATTTGATTTAAAAGTTCCAAAACCACTTCCTTGCAATGTATACTCACAGCCCAAACTTCAACAATGAAGCACCAATCACACAAATAATTTAAACCTAGTAAATGGACAAAACGAAAAATTCAGTCTCTTTCCCCATTCCGATATTGATTTTCTACATCAACACTCCCCAAAGACTGTTAAGAGGAACACTAATCCTAACAGATGCTCAGTGAAGATAAAAGACCGACAGCGAAATACATTACAAAAACATCCGCTACCACATCTGCTTCTTCGTGATCCCCACTGCAAATTACACATTTCAGGTTCCAAGACCCACCCTTTTTAAAGACACCTATTAGCATCCCACAACACCAATGTTGCCCAAAACACATTTGGGGAATGACTGTACCACACTGAGCCAATTAACCAAATTTCTATCAATTCTCTACTTTATGTATTAATACCTTAACAAGTATGAGTGTATACTCTTGGGTAGTGAGACTTGTGAGTATACATTCTCCTTTATGATAGACATTCCTGTCCCTGGGTCCTGGTGAGTCACAGCAGACCCTATGGAGGAGTTAGGTTAGGCCACAGGTTTTTTGGTTTTTTTTTTTTTTTTTTTTTGCCTCAGATTTAGGTAGATGAAGCCTCTAAGATCAGGCTGGAAATTGTTGATATTCCTCTTCTACTCCTAGCAGTAGATGGCTAAGTAAACTCATTCCTTCCCCAGCCCCCATGTTCTCACTTGCAGAAAGATCTCAGAATGATAGTGATAAAGATTCAGATTTGTGAGGGAGATTTCACTTTGGCTTCAAGTCCATGTTGGGTGCTTTAATTACATTTTCTAGAGAGTTCTGCATGGAGGGAATTTAGGCACACATTTTGTGTTGTTCTCTGAGAATCCTGGGAGAGTAGGGAGTCCCAGAAGAATAGTACTCAAGACATTTCTAGGTCATGGCTATAATGTCCTTATCAAAATAGCACCGAAGTTACTGTAGTCATAGTTTTTCTGCTTGTTTTTTTTCCATATGTTTTAAAAATTCATATTAAAGTATCTGCAGGTGAATGAGGCAATGTCCTGGATTTGCTTCAAAACAATCCAGTCAGAGGATAGAAATGGAAGGGGTTGAAGTTACAGATAAAACAGTATTAATCTGTTAGATAAATGTTAGAACTGGGTGATAGATTCATTTGGATTCTCTTTACCTACCTGTTCTCGTTATTGTGATTGATATGTTCTGTGATTAAAGTTAAATAGTAATAATAATGCGCCAAAATCTCACACAGAACCTCCAACTCGTATAAATAAACTCATAGACATGAGTGTGAGAGTTTTTGCAAAATGGTCAAGGCATTCACTATTGTAACTAACAGTTTTTGCTGAGGCTGCTATTATCAACTGCAACACCCACATACACATAGTATTCCTGGGCATAATCTCTTTATTTGAATGATTGACCCCATTTGACCAAAGAGAAAATATTAAAATCATCATAAAACTATGTAATTACTGATTGCATGGTAACCTTTATGATATGAAAATTGTAACAGTCAATATCTAATGTAGAGTCAAGAATCATATTCAATATATTGAGGCAATGTTTTTAAAATCCATATTTTGTGAGTTGCAAATAATTCCAGCTTGAATGCTAGTGAATGCAACAAGTTTCTGTAAAAGCTTTTGAGTTTCAGAGGCTTCCTTTTGACAGATTTCTTAAGTTATGGAATGCAGCCATCAGCAGTCTGTAGAAAAATGAAATACTGCAAGTCTATTTTTATGCAGCTGGGATCAAGCTACTAAATGGATCAAAAGAAATAATTTCTTTGAAGAGGTGGCTGTTGACACCAGTGCCCTAAAAATAAGTGCAATTTTGTGGGTACAAAAACGTGTTTATACTTCAGTGGAAGTAACTATAGATAAGATTCCATATATACACTTGCACCCAATATATATCGGATGCTACTCTGAACATATTTTAATATATATCAGTTTAACATCACTGCTATTAAGTGGAAATTGCATGCTAGCTCCTGAATAATTGGCATAGTTAATGACAATTCTTCCTACTAGGCTTAGCTTATTGGTTAATAATAAAAACAACCAAAATCATTACCCAACTCTTACTCTGTGCCAAATACCAGCTAAATACTTTCCAATATTATTTTATTTTATCTTTGAGTTAAATTTGATTTTAATAACTAGCTATTATTACCACGATTTTATAGATGCAAAACTGACTCTTTGAGAGAGTTTAAAGTGTAACTTGCCAAAGGTTATACAGCTAGTATGCCTCTGAGTTGGAATTTGAATGCTAGTCTAATTCCAAAGCTCTTAATCACTAAATTATATGCTATTCCTTTAGGTTAGATAGCACATCAACTGATTCTAAAGTATAGGGAAAAATGTTAAGAAACAAGAGTATCATTTTAAATCTCACTGAATATGAAAGTAAGCTTGTTTACTAAAAATTTTGTAAATTGAACAACTATAGCAATAAACAAGGGATGCTGAAAACTACAGAGTTCAAGTGTAAGGAAGAGCCAAGATAGATAAATAATGTCACATAATAAAATTTTTCATCACAATAAAAAGTCAGAAAAAAATAAAACAGGGTATAAGAGGGATAGTTGATCTAGGAGTGCAAATGAAAAAAAATTTAAATAGCTTTTTAAAAGGGAATTATTTCAGATATTGAGCTGCATGAGCTGCTTGTAAATTTTGCAGATTAATCCTTTGTCAGTTGCTTCATTTGCAAATATTTTCTCCCATTCTGAGGGTTGTCTTTTTGTCTTGTTTATCATTTCCTTTGCTGTGCAAAAGCTTTTAAGTTTCATTAGGTCCCATTTGTTTATTTTTGTTTTTATTTCCATTTCTCTAGGAGGCGGGTCAAAAAGGATCTTGCTGTGATTTATGTCATGGAGTGTTCTGCCTATGTTTTCCTTTTCCTCTAAGAGTTTAATAGTGTCTGGCCTTACATATAGGTCTTTAATCCATTTTGAGTTTATTTTTGTGTATGGTGTTAGGGAGTGTTCTAACTTCATTCTTTTACATGTAGCTGGGGTGGGAGGGAGACACAAGAGGGAGGAGATATGGGGATATATGTATATGTATAGCTGATTCACTTTGTTATAAAACAGAAACTAACACACCATTGTAAAGCAATTATACTCCAATAAAGATGTTTGAAAAAAAAAAAGGAAACCATTTCAGGCTCTGAAGTAAAAAATAAATACAAACACTTTACAGATAATAATAAACAAACTAACCAACAAGCTCTCAAAGTAGAATTACATAGACTTAGTTCTAGAGGACAAAAATTCCTCCAGGTAGCCTCTGACTCATTCAGAACTTCTATTATGTAAAGACCAGAGGATGCTGGCTGTAGCAAGCCTTCACCTTCAAAGTCCTGTGGGAAAAACCAAATGACTAAAGAAAAATTTAGTTTAAAAGACAATCTAAGTACAATAATATTAGACATTATCTAAGGTTAACAGAATAAGATGCAAAAAGAAAAAAAAAGATTAAATTTTTAGAGATAGTGTTATATTAGGAAAAAACTACACTCTGCAATTCAATATTAATTAAATATTTGGATATACATAACTCCTCTATATTGATGAGGGGGAGAATATAAAGTAAATGGTGAAGAGGACGATCATTTTTATTTATTTATTTATTTATTTCTGTGGTATGTGGGCCTCTCGATGTTGTGGCCTCTCCTGTTGTGGAGCACAGCCTCCGGACGCGGAGGCTCAGCGGCCATGGCTCACAGGCCTAGCTGCTCTGCGGCATGTGGGATCTTCCCGGACCGGGGCACGAACCCGTGTCCCCTGCATCGGCAGGCAGACTCTCAACCATTGTGCCACCAGGGAAGCCCCTATTATTTTTTTAATAGGTGGAGAAAATACATTTTACAAACTCTATTTGAGGCTTCTAAAAGGCATATAGAGAGTATAAGAATATTTCTTACTATGTAAGTCTGAAAGAGAGGGAATCAGTTTTGATGAAAACTTGTTACTTTAATGGTTTAGATTGTGAGCAAAATTATCTCCTTCGTGCTCTATTGGCAGCAGTTCTAAGACTTACTCAACCAAAATTTGAAGTAGTATTGGAAAAAAATATAGGGAAATTACAACAAACCTCCCAACAAAGATCCCTTCAATTTTACAGTACACTTAAGCTACTCAGGTTCTGCTGGTGGATTTATACAAACATTGGTGAAGTGCAGGTTTACTGAGTTTTGTTTTTTTTTTAACCTTAATTTTATTTTCTTAAGTCATTTATCTTCTTAATTCATTTTTTAAAAAATTATTTATTTATTTTTGGCTGTGTTGGGTCTTCGTTTCTGTGTGAGGGCTTTCTATAGTTGTGGCAAGTGAGGGCCACTCCTCATCACGGTGCGCGGACCTCTCACTGTCGCAGAGCACAGGCTCCAGACGCGCAGGCTCAGGAGTTGTGGCGCACGGGCCTAGCTGCTCCGCGGCACATGGGATCCTCCCAGACCAGGGCTCGAACCCATGTCCCCTGCACTGGCAGGCAGACTCTCAACCACTGCGCCACCAGGGAAGCCCGGTTTACTGAGTTTTGATGCTGTGGTTTTTAGAACAACTTGATTTTGGAGACAAGGAAGTTTTTCTGTTCTTTGTTGTTCAGGAAGGGATGAGCTAAGAGATTTAGCTCATAAAAATTCAATTAATTCAATTAATAAAAGTAATGCAGTCCTTTGCAAGGGAAACATTCACTAAAAGACGAATAGTAGACATAGAAATAATTCTACATGGATGATGATTGAGCATGCCATTCGACAGTACTTTGTTCCCTTGGGATCTGGAGATTTTGCTGTAGAGTTTAGAATCATAAATTTTTAGAGCTGAAGGATGACCCAATAACAATTTCAATCTTCTCAGCTTACCAATAAGGTGCATAAGTCTGAGAAAGATGAACTGGTTCTTTATGTGACTCTCAACAGGTCACACAACCTCTCTGGGCTTCAGTTTTCACATCCTTAAAATGAAAAGTTGGGACTTGTTCATCTCCGAAGTACCATCATGTGAAACACAAGACGGTGTCCTAATCTATTAAAAGATAGAATGAGGTAACGGCAGACATTAAATTGAGATCTCGATCCCCACCCGCAAACCGCCTGGTCTGACCAGTCCAGTTTGTGTTCTGACACTTGCTCGCATATTTGATCGTCATTACACACTTATGAGATGTATAAGTGAAGAAATGATGTGAAAAATATCCCAGAGAAGTCACACACATTTTAGAAGGGTCAATCTATGAGGAATGAGTAAAGTGGTTGAATCTGAACATTTGTGTTAATCCCAAACAAAGGCGATGGAAAGTGGGAAAGAAGATTGCAGCTCTGTAAGGTATAGGGAGAAGGACGAGTCAGCAGTAATCAGGATTTTTCTTTTTAATTGTTCAAGTTCAAGGACTATCATTTAGCTCTATGACTCTAGGCAGCTGCCAAGAGTCGTGGAATCTTGATCTCAAGAGTCATCTAGGGCTTCCCTGGTGGCGCAGTGGTTGAGAGTCTGCCTGCCTATGCAGGGGACACGGGTTCGTGCCCTGGTCTGGGAAGATCCCACATGTCGCGGAGCGGCTGGGCCCGTGAGCCATGGCCGCTGAGCCTGCGCGTCCGGAGCCTGTGCTCCGCAACGGAAGAGGCCATAACAGTGAGAGGCCCGCGTACTGCAAAAAAAAAAAGAAAAAAAAAAAAAAAAGTCAACTAAAACAGGCTAGACCATGTAGGCACAAAGGAAAAGAGAAGCATGAAATATAGGTATTCAGTATTGGTAAGCTAGATTGGCCATGTAAATATTCACTTGTCAATACAGCTGCTACCTAAAGAATCTAAAGAACGGAGGCCTGGCCTAGTAACTGGCTTTTCTTCTTTTGGTGTGATTTTCAGATGTGGTCACCTAGTAATTCCAAGAGAATTTGCTGTAGGTAGATGCTGGTAACCATTGAATATAATAATTTAGGGCTATTAATAATATAGGAACAGAAAGAGGGAGAAAGCTATAGCAATAAAAGTATATGGCTGATTCCTAATTTTGTGAACAAAATAAAGCTGTTTATTCTGAAAAGCGATTGTGAACTTGAAATTTGTGAAGGGAATTCAAGATCAGATCAGGTAACTTTAGGAGGAAAACCTTTCCTGACCCAGTTAGACTATTATGTTCTGATAAGGCTCCCTTACTTCACACACATATTGCTTCCAGGACTTTCCTCTCATGTGACTTTACAAAAATTTGTGGGATCATTTGCTTAATGTACATTTTCCCATATTTTCCAGAGATGACTGCCTTATTTATTGGTGTAGTTCCAGCAGAGTATCTGGCACACAGCAGACATTCAATAAGTGTTCATTAAAAGAAGAAATGTCCACACTGTAACGTGTTTGAAGAGAGGAGAGAAATGAAAAGAAGAAAAATGACTATTGAGAAGAAAGAGAGAGAAAGGCATAGTTTAGAGGAAGGCGAGAAGAGAGATGGACAGACATCAGATTGTCAGGATGACTTTCAAAACTGACCCTTTGTTTCACACATTGGGGGACCCAGGGCAAACCCCTGAGGAGTCAATGTACTCACTTCCTCCCCCTGACCCACATATATTTTTCTATCCCTGACACATATATACTTCCTTAGGAGTATTTGCAGAGAAGGGCTAGACAAAAGAGGATGGAAAATGAATATCAGAGAGACTGACAGGGGAAAATAACAAAGAAACAGACTCTATTGTGTACAACTGCACAGTCAAAGATTTTCAACCTCCCCGAGAATCAGACTAGCTTGCAGGTAGAATATTGACTGCTAGGCAGAGCACCATGGCTATAAAACAGACCACTGAGCTAGGCAATAAAAAACAGAGAGAGAGAATGAGAGGTTTAATGTCTTGTTTATGTCCCCTTTATAGCGTCTTTGAGATTCTCTGCAGTCCCACAGCTGGCTTTAGTTCATATGCTTTTCTGATTAAGGCAGTACATACCAAAGCAATCTAATATTAATGTGCAATTTGGAAAAAAATTAGACGAGTGTAGAAAAGGAAGGAATCTTCACAAACAGTGTAACTAAATAATAACAGGATACTGGACTTGCTTAATTCTTCATTAAATACATGCTTTATTGTAAGTCTCTAAAACATCTGTAACTCATTTTAAACACTCAGTTCTACCATATTGTGTTTAGTGACACTAATCCTTGTTTAGAGCCTAATTCTTTGAGAGTAAGATTATGTTCCCAGTGAACAGTTATAAGTAGTTACATGTTTTATTATAACAGCCCTGATCACAGATTTACAAAAATAATAAATGAAAAAAATGGAAATGTAAATGACTAGGATAATATCCAATAGGAAGAAGATCTTTATTTAAAATGAAGTGTAAATCTTGACTGATGAAATGCCCCTGAAAGTACTTCCAAGAATTGTTTTTTAAACTCTTCATGAAGAACAAAAGTACTGTTTTGAATTTAAACACTGGTTTTACAGTTTGTCACTTTACAATTTGTAAGGCCTGGAGAAGTTTGGATACTGGATGCACATTTACTCAAGTATTCAATATTACACATTGCTGGGAAATCATTCTAAATATATCTATATAGATATATATCTATCTACATAGATAGATATATAGATATATGTTTTCTTCCCTAAAGATTCTATTTTAATTTTGCTAATACTGAATAACACATCATGACTATCTCAACTGTCAAAATAGTCCTAAGGCATTGGTAAAATTGTTTCAAATAAGTAGTTGTTTTGGAAACGTTTCGACATATTTGGCTGCAATCTTTACATTGATAAAAATATAGCGTGGTTAAATGGAGAAGTTTGGAAGACAGAGAGGGTTTTATTTCTGGCTCAGCCATTTACTGTTTGACTAAGCCTCTGTTTTCTCATCCATAAGGAGGGAAAAATACCCAAGCACTAGGGATTGTGTCAAGATTAAATAATGTGCCATGTGCAAAATACACAGCATGGTACCCAGTATATAATGTGAACTCAGTAAATGGCAGCAATTTATAAATATAATAAGTGATTGCTAGTATTAATAATAAAAGCCACCCATTACTGAGTAGCATTCTTATCATTACAAAGCTTGACATCTATCTCAATTCTAAGAAAGACTATTAACTACCTCCTCTCTTCTGTGAATTTCTACTTATGATATATTATCATCACCAATAACTGTTTCTTGTAAGCCTAATAAGCATAAGGTATTACATTAGGCTCTCTAAAGAGTACAGCCAGAATCAACCATTCTCTCATGGGGGCCACTATCAGATCTTGTACTTCCTCTCTTATGGCAGTAATATTCTATGTCTTGATTATTTATTTGTATCTTATTTAAGCTATTGGATAGAGAACCCTTCATGGATAGGTTTTTACTCTGTATTACCAGCATCTAGTATAATGTCTGGAACATTAGACATGTCCATCCAAAGTTGAAAGAATTAATGGAACAATTCTAGCTTCAAACAGTTCAAGTTGAGGAGAGACGATATGAATATTTTTAAAAAAGCAAACCTACAGAATAAGACAAGGTCTCATTTATTTACATGAGAAGAAATCTGTCCTCTTTGCACTGGTGGACTGCTATGGTTAATTTACTAGGGTAGTAGTGTTATATCATTGTGACAATATTCTGGGTGGTTACCTTCTATGCTGTGTTTGAAGGAATGGGTTGCAAGATGAGAGGGAGGAGGGAACTCTTGAAGAATAAATTACCAAAGAGTACCTGGGGGAAGAATGGGATCATTCACTGGGCTGAGAGCATGCCGGTCTTGTTAGTTTTGAGAGGAAACTAAAAGTAGAAATTGGAATTTAGTGAGACATCTAAAGGGGACTCAAGCTTTTAAACAGGAGGAAAATTTGCTTTTGGCTGTGGAAAGGAGCTAGAATAATATAGCATGGCACTCAAGAGAGTAATGCTCATCAAGAGAAACTAGCTCGAGATACTAATTTTATTTTTTTATTTTTTATTTTTTTATTTTTTTTGTGGTACGTGGGCCTCTCACTGTTGTGGCCTCTCCCATTGTGGAGCACAGGCTCTGGACGCACAGGCTCAGAGGCCACGGCTCACAGGCCCAGCCGCTCCGCGGCATGTGGGATCCTCCCGGACCGGGGCACGAACCCGTGTCCCCTGCAGTGGCAGGCGGATTCTCAACCACTGCGCCACCAGGGAAGCCCGAGATACTAATTTTAAATGTAACGTGAAGGAGACAAGCTTAACCTAATGGTAGAACCAACCTCCTTGGCCTTACCAGTCAACTAGCAAATATGTTCCAGCATCAGCCAATTGATCAAAGGGACCTTTGCCAGGAGGATGTGCAGAGATTCCAAGGTCTGGAGCCATAGATGTGTTCTGTAGGAATGACTTTAGATGGGCCTTTGAGCTAGTGCAGGATCCTATGTATCACAGCAAGGACTATTAAAGGCAAGACAGAGAAGTTATTTAGTCTTCTGACCACTGCATCTGAGGTAGATTCAGAAAAGCAGATTCTGCAGAGCCCAGAATAGCCATATATTTTTATATGGTAAAGTTTGGAGTCTGGGAAGGTGACATAGGGAGCTTATTCTCACACCTACGAAAGAGGACAGTTGGGATTTATCTGAGGTTAATGTCTAGGAAGATTGGCTTGACTTTCAGTACAGGCAGAGTACAGAGTGGTTCAATCTCTGACCAGAACTAGAATTAGTTAAGAGAATTAGAGAATTAAATTAGAATTAGAGAATTAAAGAGAATTAGTTAAGAAGGGGGTTATAAAAGAAAGTCCTATAACTCATATTTCAATGAAGATCAGGAACCTTTATCACTAGTACACAAAGCCTGGTACAGAGTAAGCACTCAATATCTTCTTGCTAAATTAATTTCTCATTACTCTGTTACTTCCATTGTGTTGATTTGTCTTTAAAAACTAATCATGATTTTAGTTTTGAAAGGAGATTCATTTTCTTACGATATTGGGTTATCAAGGGAAAAATAGCAAATAGCAGTTAAGTATCAACAGTTTTTGAAAATCTATTAAGAATTTTATAGATTCCATTTAGCTGTGAATTACCCTGGGACATGTGAGGGGAAATGTACACCAGTATATACTGGAAAAATGATAAGGCCAAAAGTAGACTGCCCTTCTCCAAAAGGACGGGGAAACAAGAAGAAAACTTCTCTCTTGGGCTTTATCACTTATTTTTCTTTGATGTTTATTAAGTGCATGCAGCATGCCAGATCTGAAATAGCCGATGGCCAGGAAGCTTTTCCTCCTGGACGGGCATAATTTCTCCCAAGGTAATGATTTATCATCAAAGTCTAACATGGAAGCAAAGATCAGCTACATAGGCATCCATCTGCAACTCCCCACAGGCAGACACTCTGATCCAAGTCTGGATTGGGAAGGGACTAGGCAGTGGGAGGGTGGTCTTACCGTGGAAGTCAGATGACTCTGGATCTTTATTCTAATGGAAAGTCATGGCTTTCCTTGGTAATGCCGCAAAGGCTAACTTAGAATTAACCTTCCCTTAGGAAGAGGTCTGAAGTTGCTTTAGTCTCAGTATACTTCTTCTCTTACTCAGGATCTTTCCAGATTTAACCCCACAGTATTTAACTTACTCATTTGCACTTGCTTACTTTTCCTTAGACTTATTTCCATTGTCTTGTATGTTCTTGGTCATAAGCAACCTGAGGGTAGGTATTATTCATTTTCCTTTTCATGTGATTCGTTCAGAGTCAATCAAGTTGTGGAATGAATAGATATCTTTAAATTAATTAAACAAGGAGGTCATTATACTCAGGTGACTCTAATTCTATAGCAGCCTCCTTAAGCAAACCCAAACCTACATCTGTAAATGCCTCAAGGTTAGGAAGCTGAAACCTAAGGACAGCCAATCATAGTCAACTAGGCTTTAAGCTATAGCCAATCAAAGTATTTCCTTTTTGTGCTTCTACACTTTCTGTACACAAACCTTTTCCATGGCTCCTAACCACTTCTGGTTTGGCACTGCAAAATTTGAATATATTTTTGCTCAAAGAAACTCTTAAAAATTTTAATACGCCTAAGTTTATCATTTAACAGGATGAATTTGGATTTCCCTAAAACTTTGAATCCAAAGTTAAGTTTCTTTAGTACAATATTGCAAGAATTTCAGTAGGGAAGAAATAACCAGGACAGAATGTGGTATGCTCTGATCATTCAGTGTTGAACTGTACTAGAAAATACTCATGGGCTTCCCTGGTGGCGCAGTGGTTGAGAATCCGCCTGCCGATGCGGGGGACGCGGGTTCGAGCCCCGGTCTGGGAAGATCCCACATGCCGCGGAGCGGCTGAGCCCGTGAGCCATGGCCTCTGAGCCTGTGCGTCCGGAGCCTGTGCTCCGCGACGGGAGAGGCCACAACAGTGAGGCCTGCGTACCACAAAAAAAAAAAAAAAAAAAAAAGAAAATACTCAGGAAGGCACTTGGAACCCAGGGATCACCTGCCTGTTTCCCATCCAAATTCACCAGCACCAGCTAGCACAAGGTAAGTAATAATAATAATTATTATAACAGCAGAAGAAACAAGAAAGAGAACAGTTGCTAACACTGAAGAAAGAATCCATTATCATCCAAATGGTCTGAGATCCCTTAGACCCAAAACAAATGAGATTTTAAGCATCACTTTCCATTGCACATTGGCCACACCTTCCATAATAATGTTATGTTCCTCTATCAGAGGGAATAATCCTGACAAAAGAAAACTGGGTTAAGAGAGGGAAGAAAATGGGTTCTGGTACTACTTGAAAATAACCTATTTTACACATTGGATAAATCTCTTACAGTGCTTCTTTCCTAAACCGTAGAATTAAAAATCTTGGGCAGAATGATCTCTTATGGATCCTTTCACCTCAAATAGTTCATGTCACTATGATTCTAGCTGATCATATCTTCTGACACAGTTTTCCACTACTGGGAAAGTACCACAAAAAGACTGACTGAGAAATGGCAGTTAGTCCATCCTTCTGAGAGTTTTGTTGTAAAAGCCAATTCAACTTGAGCCTACTTCTGCATGTTGCACTTGCCTAGACAACTGACCTTTGTCAGATTTTGAAGATAAGAAGGAAAGTGCACATCACTGCATGCACGAGTAAAGCAACATTTGCATTGTTTTGGGCAGTTCAGAGCATGCACACTGTTCTTGTACACACAGTAACAATTCACTTCTCTTCGGCAGTATTAAATCTTCTCATGTCAGAGCCTAATAAATCAAATATTCTGTCGACCACAGCATAGTTAACGTACTCAAACGACTTCCTTAATGCAGCACTGCCAGAAAGCATTTGGAAGCAACAGATTTCAGAAGTCTTAGTGATGTCTACATTAAGCTAATGAAACTCAGGCATTCACGCTACCCGGGAATGTTGGTGGCGTGCGGCTTACACCTCAAACCATCTCTGTCAGTGGGTAAACCAGCAGTGGCAAGATGCCATTTTCGTATTTCTTTTTCTGAGCTGTACATTACGACTTTGATTCCTACCACAGCTTATTCCCTTTCTAGGAAACTTTCCAAGCTCTTTCTCACACTGCATAAGATTTGCCGTTTCTCCCCTGCCTCAGAATACCCATGACCACTATTATCATGTATCTCCCATACTGTTCAACAGTTTTATCGATGGCTTTGATAAAATTAACAGAAGGCATGCCTCATAAATTTACAAACTGACCCCCAAAGTGAAAAGTAATCTTAAGATAATTAAATTTCAGACAGTTGCCAAGCAAAAAGTGAAATTATTTATTATTAAAATTACATAAACAAAACTCTCTCAAAACACTCATTAAGAAAAGGTGGTGTATGGGCTTCCCTGGTGGTGCAGTGGTTGAGAATCCGCCTGCCAATGCAGGGGATACGGGTTCGAGCCCTGGTCTGGGAGGATCCTCCATGCCGCAGAGCAACTGGGCCCGTGAGCCACAACTACTGAGCCTGCGCATCTGGAGCCTGTGCTCTGCAACAAGTGAGGCCGCAACAGTGAGAGGCCCGCACACCACGATGAAGAGTGGCCCCCACTCGCCGCAACTAGAGAAAGCCCTCGCACAGAAACAGACCCAACACAGCCAAATAAATAAATAACATAAATTTATTTTTTAAAAAAAAAGAAGAAAAGGTGGTGTAAAATATATCAAATACAAATAGTGGTTATATTTCATCACTAAAATTTATATCTAAATATACATATAAATCTTTATAGATATATAAGTGTATATATCTATAATTATACTAATGCCTAGAGATAGATACATCTCTACATAAAATCTTTCAATTCTTTCCAATTTCTATTTAATCATGACTCCTTTAATGAAAATGTTATTTTAAAAAATCCCTCATAATCAAAATTCACTTAAAAAAATTAAAAAATACCGACCAGACTGATCATTGTAAACAAAATATCATTTGTCAGAGATAAATTTAGAAATTTCTGCACTGAAGATTTAAAACATAAACTATATAAATGAAAAATATTGGAGCTTTGGCTTAATGGTAATACAGTTGCAAAAGACCTTAGAAATGTTAATTAATGGTGATCTCAACGCAAGCCAGTCATGAAATCTGGCTGCCAAGAAAGCTGATGGATCATAGTACGTTAGACACATACATATATTTATTTTTTTTTTTCAAGTAATGAGTTTTACAGAAGAGAGAGTGAGCTATTCTCTCTCTTTTCAGCAAACCCAGGATGAAAGGGCAAAAGTCATGGTAAGATTACAGATGAATAAGATTAAGACAGCTAGTGTATCAAACAGTTTTTTAAAAGCCCCCAAACTGAGGCATTCAAGCAGAAGGAAGTGACAAACTCTCAGGGAGCTGCCCCTGCACTGGATGGCTACTAGAGGGGGTTTTAGTAATACTCTTGTAACTTCAAGTATTTATGATTCCAAGTTGCAATGGAAATGGGATGACAATTACTGTTTCCCACTGAGTCAGGCATGTATCCCCAAGCAGCGGTGGGCTCATGTAGAGGGAGGAATCCTGGGCAAGGCAGGAGAACTATGGGATCTAGTGGTGGCCTTGAGCACGGTGTTTACCTCTGAACTCTAGTTTCTCTATCTGCTTCCACTTAGTGTTATGTCTCCCAGGGGCTGGGCATGAACTGAATGCTTTACATTCACAATTAGTCTATTCCTCTCATAAGAAATATCATGACCTTTCATTTATAGTTGACAAAACTGAGCCTCAATGATCTGGTAGAGAAAAATGCCTGAGTTAATGCCTAGAGTTAAGATTCCTTGACCCCTTGGAAAGGGGACAGTTACAGGTGCACCAAGTTGCCAACCCAATCAGACAGGATCTGATTCATCCAAAGATTCTTCACATTTACCATGTAATACTCCCTTTATCCATGAATAGCTTTTCCAGTATTGTTAATAAAGCAATAGACTTTATGTAAGGAAGGAAAATGAGACAGTGCAGGAATGGGGGAAAGATTCCTTTATTCGGAGCTAAGGCAATCTGCTTGATATTCCTCATATATTTAAAAATATATCCTATTTGTAACATTTAGAATGGAATTCAGGGAGGAAAAAAAAGTAACCTTAAAAGAGATAGTATAACAATTTTACATGAAAAAAGAAAATTCATTTCTAATTAACTGGTATCAATTGAACTTTTTCTCTCACAGGGGCAGTATCCCCAGTGTCCTCAGGCCCCAGCCATTTAGAAAGAAGGTGAATAGACCTAATAGCAGTCAGTTTCATTGTGTCTCCTTGACAATGTAGGAACATGCCGCTCTTTAAAAATATGTACTTTTTTTAACCTTTGCATTTTCTATTTACTCATACCTAAATAGAAAACTTCTGCTAAGGTAGGAGAAGTGAATGCCAAGTTCAGCTCAATTCAGTTACTTGTGCTAAAGGCTAAAATTACAGGAACAGCATGAAGAAATAGTTGACAGCTGAAGTGCATGGTCCTATGAAGCCTCTCTTCAGGGAATCTGTGATTGCTTTTAATGGCATTAAAAAAAAAAAAAAAACAGGTCCTGTTAATTTTCAAGATATTTCTAAACACTCGATTACTTTTAAAACAATCAGTGCCATTATGAACTCCCAGGAGGCTCTGAATTAAGAAATGAATACCTTTATTTTATAACATTTTGCAAAACACTCACTGTGGACGATAAATATCAAATCCACTAGGGGCCTGGGTAATGCAGCACAAGTCCTGAAAAAGTGAAACCTAATGTGATTAGATAATTAATCACAATTAAAATTTTCAATTGATCTTAAAGGAGCTAAATATAAGAACAGTCTGTAGTTTTGTCTTCTTGCAGCCTTTTGCTTTCACCCCCTACAGATTAAAGGTCCATGCTGAGTAAACCATTTTGGAGAAGAACCAGCCGTGACAGATGGGAAGACTACTTCTTTTAGGACATGATTTTCAATTAGACCATTCATAACACAGTGAAGTAAAATAGACTGATTATGAATTTAAAATGTACTAGAATCGCCATTTAAGCTGCACGGGACTGGTATCAACCTACCCATATGGTAAATATAATGTATCTATACTTGTGATTTGCTTACAATCACCATCAAACCTTGCCTTATCTTCAATCTCTTTGATGACCTTCTAGAGGTCATCATTCTGTGGAGGACATGCCTCAGCTCTGTCAATGCTCAGAACCTGGTGTATGTGTATATTGGTTCTGTCATAGCCACTTGGAGCACATCCAAATGCTGTACTTCATTGCCCTATATACAAACCGGGGTTTGGTTTTTCTGTATCCTGACAGGGAGAACATCTTCCAGAAATGCTCCCCATCAGGGATTTGGCAGCAACTCTGATATCTGGCTTCTCACAGAAGGGCATTCTCTGAGGAGTGCCATTGCTTTGGAATTATAATTTTATGCTCCTTCAATTCCATTCAATTACATCGAAATTCAGGATATACATTGAAACTAATCCTGATAGGCAGGACATTGTCCTCTTACTATTTTTCAGATGCCTTTCAATCCCTCTTTTATTCACTTATTTATCTGACACCCTTTTGTGCAATGTCTCCCACTCACTGAAGAGTCTATAACAGACTTCCCAGTTACAACAGCAAGAAAAGAATGGTTGCTACTCTTGAGAAGTTTATAGTTAGTCTAGTTACTTATGTGGTCACCACATTAAACAAAGAAAACACATCATGGAGACTTTAAGAGTATGTCTAAAAGCAGCGCAGTATCTAACCAACTTAAAGAGGGGGACATGCTTCAAATCAGTGATTCCGTGTCATCAGGCAAAAAATAACGACTATCAAAGCTTTGAATGAAGTGACCAGACATCCTGGTGATACACAGACAGATTTAGGCATACACATGAATAGACATACATCTAGTGACAGCGCTCTTCATTAGTTGTATTCCTAAAATATGGAATAAAATATGAACACCATTTAGTCCAGTGATAATTCTCAGATGGTTACAGTTAGAGAGAGTGAGTTGGGAAACAAATTCTGAGACAAGGTCCACCAGAGTACAAACTATTTATTCACATAACCAATAAAGTTGGATTTCCTGGTATCAGTAATATCTGAACACATCACTGATCTATTAAGTAAGCCTCTTGATTGCACTCAAGGGTACAAATTTGTAATATTGACCCTTTCTCTTTCCCCTCTTCTCTTAGCTATTTCCAATTGTTATTCAAATTTCAGATTCAGTATAACCTTCTCAACGATTCATGGCTTAACTTTACTAAGTTGGGCTCCCCTATAATTCCCTTCATTTTCTTTTAAAGCATTTTCACAATTTCAAACTAATAAACTGCTAATTTGTTGTCAACATCCATCTCCCTCCTTAAATTTCACTAAGTAGATGACTTCTCTACCTTCTTTGCCAACATATTCCTGTGCTTAGGAGAATAACTGGCACTTAGCAGATGCTCCATGAATATTGTTGAAAAAATTGTTGAAATAACTCAAACCCCAAGGCAGGACCTCATATTCAAATGGAATTTTAAATACTGAATTTCTGATTATAGTTGGTGATATAATGGTATCTGGTTTCTTTTCTTGAAAAGGTTAAATTGACAAGTTAAAATTCTAGATTGCTAAGTTAAACTCATCTTTAGAATCATTTATATCATGTTTGTCAATTAAATGTCTACCTCTTACAACTAACTAGTTGACATCTTTAACCTTTATTGTTCCTAAATGGCAGAGTTTGATGTATAGACTAGCAAATTATTATTTTTTTTGAATTTTTGAATTTTATTTATTTTTTTATACAGCAGGTTCTTATTAGTTATCCATTTTATACATGTTAGGGTATATATGTCAATCTCAATGTCCCAGTTTATCCCACCACCACCACCACACCCCGCCACTTTCCCCCCTTGGTGTCCATACATTTGCTCTCTACATCTGTGTCTCAATTTCTGCCCTGCAAACCAGTTTAACTGTACCATATTTCTACGTTCCACATATATGCGTTAATATACTACATTCGTTTTTCTTTTTCTGACTTACTTCACTCTGTATGACAGTCTCTAGATTCATCTACGTCTCTACAAATGACCCCATTTCGTTCCTTTTTATGGCTGAGTAATATTCCATTGTATACATGTACCACATCTTTATCTATTCGTCTGTCAATGGGCATTTAGGTTGCTTCCATGATCTGGCTATTGTAAATAGTGCTGCAATGAATACTGGGGTGCATGTGTCTTTTTGAATTATGGTTTTCTCTGGGTATATGCCCAGTAGTGGGATTGCTGGGCCATATGGTAATTCTATTTTTAGTTTTTTAAGCAACCTCCATACTGTTCTCCATAGTGGCTGTATCAATTCACATTCCCACCAACAGTGCAAGAGGGTTCACTTTTCTCCACACTCTCTCCAGCATTTGTTGTTTGTAGATTTTCTGATGATGCCCATTCCAACTGGTGTGAGGTGATACCTCATTGTAGTTCTGATTTGCATTTCTCTAATAATTAGTGATGTTGAGCAGCTTTTCATGTGCTTCTTGGCCATCTGTATGTCTTCTTTGGAGAAATGGCTATTTAGGTCTTCCACCCAATTTTGGATTGGGTTGTTTGTTTTTTTAATATTGAGCTGCATTAGCTGTTTATATATTTTGGAGATTAATCCTTTGTCCATTGACTTGTTTGCAAATATTTTCTCCCATTCTGAGGGTTGTCTTTTCGTCTTGTTTATAGTTGCCTTTGCTGTGCAAAAGCTTTGAAGTTTCATTAGTTCCCATTTGTTTATTTTTGTTTTTATTTTAATTACTCTAGGAGGTGCATCAAAAAAGAACTTGCTGTGATTTATGTCAAAGAGTGTTCTTCTTATGTTTTCCTCTAAGAGTGTCTGGTCTTACATTTAGGTCTCGAATACATTTTGAGTTTATTTTGAGGTATGGTGTTAGGGAGTGTTCTAAATTCATTCTTTTATATGTAGCTGTGCAGTTTTCCCAGCACCACTTATTGAAGAGACTGTCTTTTCTCCATTGTATATCCTTGCTTCCTATGTCATAGATTAGTTGACCTTAGCTGCGTGGGTTCATCTCTGGGCTTTCTGTCCTGTTCCATTGATCTATATTTCTGTTTTTGTGCCACTACCATATTGTCTTGATTACTGTAGCTTTGTAGTATAGTCTGAAGTCAGGGAGTCTGATCCTTCCAGCTCCGTTTTTTTTCCCTCAAGACTGCTTTGGCTATTCGGGGTCTTTTGTGTCTCCATACAAATTTTAAGATTTTTTGTTCTAGTTCTGTAAAAAGTGCCATTGGTAATTTGATAGGGATTTTATTGAATCTGTAGACTGCTCTGGGTAGTATAGTCATTTTCACAATATTGATTCTTCCAACCCAAGAACATGGTATATCTCTCCATCTGTTTGTATCATCATTAATTTCTTTCATCAGTGTCTTATAGTTTTCTGAGTACAGGTCTTTTACCTCCCTAGGTAGGTTTATTCCTAGGTATTTTAGTTTTTGTTGTTGTTGCAATGGTGAATGGGATTGTTTCTTTAATTTCTGTTTCTGATCTTTCATTGTTAGTGTATAGGAATGCCAGAGATTTCTGTGCATTAATTTTGTATCCTGCAACTTTACCAAATTCATTGATTAGCTCTAGTAGTTTTCTGGTGGCATCTTTAGGATTCTCTATGTATAGTATCATGTCATCTGCAAACAGTGACAGTTTTACTTCTTCTTTTCCAATTTGTGTTATTCCTTTTATTTCTTTTTCTTCTCTGATTGCCATGGCTAGGACTTCCAAAACTATGTTGAATAATAGTGGTGAGAATGGACTTCCTTGTCTTGTTCCTGATCTTAGAGGAAATGTTTTCAGTTTTTCACCATTGAGAATGATGTTTGTTGTGGGTTTGTCATATATGGCTTTTATTATGTTGAGGTAGGTTCCCTCTCTGCCCACTTTCTGGAGAGTTTTTATCACAAATGGGTATTGAATTTTGTCAAAAGATTTTTCTGCCTCTATTGAGATGATCATATGGTTTTTATTCTTCAATTTGTTAATATGGTGTATCACACTGATTGATTTGTGTATATTGAAGAATCCTTGCATCCCTGGGATAAATCCCACTTGATCATGGTATATGATCATTTTAATGTGTTGTTGGATGTGTTGTTGTTTGCTAGTATTTTGCTGAGGATTTTTGCATCTATTTTCATCAGTGATATTGGTCTGTAATTTTCTTTTTTTCTACTATCTTTGTCTGGTTTTGGTATCAGGGTGATGCTGGCCACATAGAATGAGTTTGGAAGTGTTCCTCCCTCTGCAATTTTTTGGAAGAGTTTGAGAAGGATGGGTGTTGGCTCTTCTCTAAATGTTTGATAGAATTCACCTGTGAAGCCATCTGGTCCTTGACTTTTGTTTGTTGGAAGATTTTTAATCACAGTTTCAATTTCATTACCTGTGATTGGTCTGTTCATATTTTCTGTTTCTTCCTGGTTCAGTCTTGGAAGGTTATATATACCTTTCTAAGAATTTGTCCATTTCTTCCAGGTTGTCCATTTTATTGGCATAGAGTTGCTTGTAGTAGTCTCTTAGGATGCTTTGTATTTCTGTGGTCTCTGTTGTAACTTCTCCTTTTTCATTTCTAATTTTATTGATTTGAGTCCTCTCCCTCTTTTTCTTGATGAGTTTGGCTAGTTTATCAATTTTGTTTATCTACTCAAATAAGAAGCTTTTAGTTTTATTGATCTTTGCTATTGTTTTCTTTGTTTCTATTTCATTTATTTCTGCTCTGATCTTTATGTTTTCTTCCCTTCTGCAAACTTTGGGTTTTGTTTGTTCTTCTTTCTCTAGTTCCTTTAGGTGTAAGGTTAGATTGTTTATTTGAGATGTTTCTTGTTTCTGGAGGTAGGCTTGTATTGCTATAAAATTCCCTCTTAGAACTGCTTTTGATGCATCCCATAGGTTGTGGAGCATTGTGTTTTCATTGTCATTTGTCTCTAGGTATTTTTTGATTTCCTCTTTGATTGCTTCAGTGATCTCTTGGTTATTTAGTAACGTATTGTTTAGCCTCCATGTGTTTGTGTTTTTACATTTTTTCCCCCTGTGATTGACTTCTAATCTCATAGCATTGTGGTCAGAAAAGATGCTTGATACAATTTCAACTTTCTTAAATTTACTGAGGTTTGATTCGTGACCCAAGATGTGATCTATCCTGGAGAATGTTGCATGTGCACTTGAGAAGAAAGTGTAATCTGCTGTTTTTGATGGAAAGTCCTATAAATATCAATTAAATCTATCTGGTCTATTGTGTCATTTAAAGCTTGTGTTTCCTTATTAATTTTCTGTTTGGATGATCTGTCCATTAGTGTAAGTGAGGTGTTAAAGTCCCCCACTATTATTGTGTTACTGTCGATTTCCTCTTTTACAGCTGTTAGCAATTGCCTTATGTATTGAGGTGCTCCTATGTTGGGTGCATATATATTTATAATTGTTATATCTTCTTCTTGAATTGATCCCTTGATCATTATGTAGTGTCCTTCCTTGTTCTTGTAACATTCTTTATTTTAAAGTCTACTTTATCTGATAAGAGTATTGCTATTCCAGCTTTCTTTTGATTTCCATTTGCATGGAATATCTTTTTATATCCCCTAACTTCAGTCTGTATGTGTCCCTAGGTCTGAAGTGGGTCTCTTGTAGACAGCATATATATGGGTCTCGTTTTTGTATCCATTCAGCAAGCCTGTGTCTTTTGGTTGGAGCATTTAATCCATTCACGTTTAAGGTAATTATCGTTATGTATGTTCCTATTACCATTTTCTTAATTGCTTTGGGTTTGTTTGTGTAGGTCCTTTTCTTTTCTCGTGTTTCCCACTTAGAGAAGTTCCTTTAGCATTTTTTGTAAAGCTGGTCTGGTGGTGCTGAATTCTCTTAGCTTTTGCTTGTCTATGAAGCTTTTGATTTCTCCATCGAATCTGAATGAGATCCTTGCTGGGTAGAATAATCTTGGTTGTACGTTCTTCCCTTTCATCACTTTGAATATGTCATGCCACTCCCTTCTGGCTTGTAGAGTTTCTGATGAGAAATCAGCTGTTATCCTTATGGGAGTTCCCTTGTATGTTATTTGTTGGTTTTCCCTTGCTGCTTTCAATTTTTCTTTGTCTTTAATTTTTGCCAGTTTGATTCCTATGTGTCTCGGCATGTTTCTCCTTGGGTTTATCCTGTATGGGACTCTCTGCACGTCCTGTACTTGGGTGGCTATTTCCTTTCCCATGTTAGGCAAGTTTTTGACTATAATCTCTTCAAATATTTTCTTGGGTCCTTTCTCGCTCTCTCTCTTCTCCTTCTGGGACCCCTGTAATGCGAATGTTGTTGTGTTTAATGTTGTCCCAGAGGTCTCTTAGACTGTCTTCATTTCTTTTCATTCTTTTTTCTTTATTCTGTTCCATGGCAGTGAATTCCACCATTCTGTCTTCCAGGTCACTTATCCATTCTTCTGCCTCAGTTATTCTGCTATTGATTCCTTCTAGTGTAGTTTTCATTTCAGTTATTGTATTGTTCATCTCTGTTTGTTGGTTCTTTAATTCTTCTAGGTCTTTGTTAAACATTTCTTGCATCTTCTCAATCTTTGCCTGCATTCTTTTCCGAGGTCCTGGATCATCTTCCCTATCATTTTTCTGAATTCTTTTTCTGGAAGGTTGCCTATCTCCACTTCATTTAGTTGTTTTTCTGGGGTTTCATCTTCTTCCTTCACCTGGTACATACCCCTCTGCCTTTTCATCTTGTCTATCGTTCTGTGAATGTGGTTTTTGTTCCACAGGCTGCTGGATTGTAGTTCTTCTTGCCTCTGCTGTCTTCCCTCTGGTGGATGAGGCTATCTAAGAGGCTTGTGCAAGTTTTCTGATGGGAGGGACTGGTGGTGAGTAGAGCTGGTTGTTGCTCTGGTGGGAAGAGCTCAGTAAAACTTTAATCCGCTTGTCTGCTGATGGGTGGGGCTGGGTTCCCTCCCTATTGGTTGTATGGCCTGCAGTTACCCAAAACTGGAGCCTCCCCGACTCTTTGGTGGGGCTTATGGTGGACTCTGGGAGGGCTCATGCCAAGGAGTACTTCCCAGAACTTACGCTGCTAGCGTCCTTTTCCTCACAGTGAGACACAGCCACCCCCCCACCTCTACAGGAGACCCTCAAACACTAGCAGACAGGTCTGGTTCAGTCTCCTATGGGATCACTGCTCCTCCCCCCGGGTTTTCATGTGCACCCTACTTTGTGTGTGCCCTCCAAGAGTGGAGTTTCTGTTTCCCCCAGACCTGTCAAAGTCCTGCAATCAAATCCCCCTAGCCTTCAAAGTCTCATTCTCTAGGAATTCCTCCTTCCGTTGCTGGACCCCCAGGTTGGGAAGCCTGACATGGGGCTCAGAACCTTCACTACAATGGGTGGACTTCTGTGGTATAACTGTTCTCCAGTTTGTGAGTCACCCACCCAGCAGTTTTGGGAATTGATTTTATTGTGATTGTGTCCCTCCTACCATCTCACTGTGGCTTCTCCTTTGTATTTGGATGTGGGGTATCTTTTTTGGTGAGTTCCAGTGTCTTCCTGTCAATGATTGTTCAGCAGTTAGCTGTGATTCCGGTGCTGTCACAAGAGGGAGGGAGAGCACGTCCTTCTACTCTGCCATTTTAAAGCAATCTCTTAGACTATCAAATTATGTTGTGAGTATGCACCTTTCCTTAAAAATGCGCAAACCAAGGCAGAGATAAGGAGCACGGGTTTTCCTGTATTTATTATAAAAATCCCTTGTAAGTTAATAAGTTGTTGGTTTGGTTATTTAAAAGGATTTCATGTAGAGGAAAATGGGGTACACAGGAAATATGGGGAATCCTCATAAGGATAACTAAGTCCTCCCAGACTTTCTTCCTACTCTTTGTTTAATTTCATTAATATAAAAGGTCAGGTTTCTTTGTTCATTCTTCTTTTAACTTTTAAAATCTACTCAGCAGATTTGAGAGAAGACCTCTTTGTGAATTTAGGAACATTTTTTCTTACTCTTGAGAGTGACTGGTTTACAAAGGCTGGTTCAGCTCATATGCTGATTTAATAAAAAATACAATACTGTGGTTACTGTATTAAAACTCAAAGGTTGGTGACAAGTGTCCTTGATAAGCCACATTAGTATTTAACTACGCAGAGGACCAGCAGTGTTAAGAATAAGCTGATGAAGCACAGAGTTGATGTCATTTACCCTAACACACTCTGGGCTGATTTTCACAGTCTTTGAAAACATGTCACCTTTAACTTCCAGAATAACTTGGTGAATTTTGGCCTTCCTGTAGAGCTCAGAGAGCTAGAGGAGCAGAATTAGGTCATTGGTGGAGATGCTGATGGACCTAGAGACTGTCATACAGAGCGAAGTAAGTCAGAGAGAGAAAGACAAATACCGTATTACTAAAGCATATGTTTGGAATCTAGAAAAATGGTACTGATGAACCTATTTGTAGGGCAGGAAAAGAGACGCAGACGTAGAGAATGGACTTGTGAACACAAGGGCGGAAGGGGAGGGTGAAATGAATTGAGAGAGTAGCACTGACATATACACACAACCATGTGTAAAATAGACAGCTACTGGGAAGCTGTCATATAGCACAGGGAGCTCAGCTTGGTGATCTGTGATAACCCAGAGTGGTGGGATGGGGGGGCGATGAGAGGGAGGCTCAAGAGGGAGGGGATATATGTATACATACAGCTGATTCATTCTGTTGTACAGCAGAAACTAACACAACATTGTAAAGCAATTATACTCCAATTAAAAAAAAAAAAAAGGCTTTGGGGTCTGGCAGGATGAGTCAATACCGGGAAAACTGACTTAAATGTATCTAGAGGCTCACAAGTGTGCAGAAAGAAAAGAGCAGGAAGTGTTAACAGAAAGATAAAAGTAATTTATGAGACAGGTAAAAGCTGGAATGCAGGAGAAGGTCCTTGGGTTGACTAAGCATTAATACAAAGTGGGAAGGAAGACTTAAAAATAAAGCTCACAGAACGAAATCTTATTGGGATAGGACTATCATCTTACTGAGTTTAGTTATGACTAAATCTAATTATGTTGCTTCAAAAACAATTCACTTTACTTGAGAAGAGAATCCTACTGTTTCAAATTTATTTTTCATTTAAAATATAATAACAACAACCTCCTTTAAATACACTTATTAGCAATTCCATCATTTATTTTAAAAAATCCAATACATGACATTATAGGTTTAGAAATACAGGGGCAACGTTGGTCTTCATTAGAATGGAACTTTCTGGCAAAGGTTCCTATTCTAGTTTAAGTTCCAGTGAACTCATAACACAGGCTGGCTTTTACCAAATGGATCAATGAGTCTTAATCCCAGATCTGAAACTCTCTGCTGGTTACTAAGCTTCTAATTTGCACAGAAGAATGAGAAGTAAGATGCCCAGGCAGCAACAAATGGCTTAGGGAGGAATGAGAAACAATTGAAAGTAATTTCCTCAATTGCGCCTTTTCTTTTCTTTGTTTCATGCTTCTGTACAATTCAGAGAGGGATATACAAGGGGACTGTCTCATTTAATAACATATATTTCTGATAATTTTTAAAAGTCTTATGAACAACTAACTTCTTCTCACTTGTGAACATCTCTGCAGATTAATTTTTGCTGCTACTTAATGAGGCAGGTTATGAAACCTGGTTATCAATTTATCAAATAGTTGTCATCTATGCTAATCATTGAGGTGTCTCTTTCTTGAATTATTATCTGTTCATCACTGACAGAGCCAATCATGCATTTCTAAGATGACTTGATCACACATATTATTTATACAATAACTAGTGATAAATTATCAAAGCAAACCTATTTAATAATACTAGAACCAACAAAAGTACCCTAAAGGAGAAATTTAAGTGCAAATACCCTCTTAAGTAAGCTTTTTATATGACTGCTTTGCTCTCTTTCCAATCCTCACAGCCGCCCCCATCATCATTACCTGATAGAGGGCGGACTGAGATTAGATTATTTACAAAATTCCACCACAGGATGCTTTTCACTCTACTAATGTTCTGCCAGCACTGCCTCTAAAAATTTGCTAGGTAATAGGATCACGGAAGAGAAATGGAAATGTCAATTCATCTAAATCATAAGAAGGTCAGCTAGATTGCAACAAGGTAAAAAAGAGATTTTTTTTAAAAAGACACCTAAATAGTAAATATTATAAGTCAGTACTAATTTGGGGGATATATTCTTAGACCAGAATAACATGATCATTAGAGAAAAAGAGAGAACTGAGATAAAGTAATGGAAGATAAAGTAAAAGTTAATAGTAAGAGTCATATTCTTTACATCGGTCTAGTTGGTGCTTGATAAATATGTGTTCTGTAAATGAATGAGCATGTGAAAACAAACAAATAGTAGAGAAGAGATTTCAAGTAGGTAGCCCCTACAGTTAGATCAGGACTACAAATTTAGTGGTTTGGCCCAAGCAATGTATAAAAAGCAAAGTGATCAATATTTAAAAATCAGCAAATGTTACTTAAAATCTTATTTCTTTAAAAGCTGAAAGACATGGCAACATTCCTGGGAAAGAAGAAATAAGGAGAGAACTATGACAGACTAACCACAGGGCACAAATAAACTCAAGATATTTTCCATTCAACAGGTGTCATCTCAAGAGAGAAGCCATTTTGTTGTCTGGATGTTATCATTTTCCAGGGTTTATAATTTGTAGGCTGTTTCTCTAACAAGATAAAGTATCTGCATACTGGATAGTTTCCTCCTTTAAAACCCTTAAAATCCTTAGTTTCCAAGACTACATATTACTTCCATCTTTCCTCCTTACTGCCATTTAGTCTTGGAACTGAGCAACCTCTTTAGACAAAGTTGCATTCCTGGGTCTCCCTGGTGGCGCAGTGGTTGAGAATCTGCCTGCTAATGCAGGGGACAAGGGTTTGAGCCCTGGTCCGGGAAGATCCCACATGCCGCGGAGCAGCTGGGCCCGTGAGCCACAACTACTGAGCCTGCGCATCTAAAGCCTGTGCTCCCCAACAAGAGGCCGCGACGGAGAGAGGCCCATGCACCACGATGAAGAGTGGCCCCCGCTTGCCACAACTAGAGAAAGCCCTCGCACAGAAACGAAGACCCAACACAGCAAAAATAAATACATTAATTAATAAACTCCTACCCCCAACATCTTCTTAAAAAAAAAAGTTGCATTCCTAATGATATCTAGCCTTTCAGTCAGTTAATTTATCTTCTTGTTAGAATTGGAGCTTTGTGGCATTTCAAGTAGCAGTTCCATGAAATATTCCAGGAAGATGGATTAGAGGATAGTGTGTCATTTTCAAAACAGGCAAAACAGAAATGTGCCTGTTCATTTAAGGGAGTAAAGATACCTTGGCTTTGAAAAATGTGTAGAATGGATTTACCAAAAAAATGATGAGTAAAATTAAGCTATTCCAAAGTAAATCATTTCTCCTTTTGGATTTTGTGAAAAATTTTTTTTTGCCGTACACGGGCTTCTCACTGCTGTGGCTTTTCCCGTTGCGGAGCACAGTCTCAGGACGCGCAGGCTCAGCGGCCACGGCTCACGCGCCCAGCCGCTCCGCAGCAGGTAGGATCTTCCCGGACCGGGGCACAAACGCGTGTCCCGTGCATCGGCAGGCGGACTCTCAACCACTGCGCCACCAGGGAAGCCCGAAACTTCATTCTTCCTAGTAGTTTATTCTCTGTGGTTTGTTATATGAAGACATTTTTTTTAAAAAGTAGGAATAAGAGGATTTGAAAAATAGGCTTAATCTATTTCTTCCTGACTTTACACATGGGAATCTGACAAAATTACTGCTCACTTGCTGCTGACACAGGCAATTCCCAGGGAAAGAAGAAAAGAAGGAAGAAAATTATGCTACACAAAGCACAGGTAGCAAACAGCCCTAAGACATTTTCAGATCAACAGGTGTCACCTCAAGAGAGAAGCCATTTTGTTGTCTGTGTTGCCATTTCCTAGGATTTGTATTTTGAGAACTGTTTCTCTACCTCCACAAATAAAGTATTTGACATAATAGATTATTTTCTCCCTCGAAACACTTTATTTTCTTGGCTTCCCAGATGTCACACACTAGTTCTGTTTTTCCCACCCTGCTGGCCACTTCTTTTGTCTCCTTTGCTAGATTCTGTTCTTTATGACCTCCAAATATCAGAAGACTCAGCTTTCAAACCTCTTCTCCATCTAAACTCCTTTTCTGAGTAATTTCATCTGGTCCTGGGACTTTAATCAATCTAGATGTGAGGATCACAAATTTGAGTCTCCAGCCCCAACTCTTTCTGGAAATCCTGATTGACTTCTCTACTTGGATGTCTATTATGCATGTCAAAACCACATTTTTTTATTGTATGTCTCAAAACCAAAGCCTAAAAAAACCACCAAACAACAACAACGACAATAACAAAAACCTCTTCTCTACCCCACCCCTCCCCCACAAAAGAAAAAGCTCTTTTTCATTTTTCCATTCTCAACCTGGGTTTCCTCTAGTGACACCACCATTTTCACAGTTTAGCAGGTCAAAATTAAACAATATATTTATTCCTGCTTTCTCTCCCCACATCTTATCTGTCAGCAAGTGCTGTCTGCTCAGCCTTCAAAATGAATCTGGAATTTGACCACTTCTTGTGTTCAGATGAACATTACACCACTATCTCCTGTGTGGACACCCAGTAGGGCATCCTAACAGGTTTCCTGTTTCCCATGCTTCTCTAAAATCTATTGTCTACACTGAAGCCAGAGTTATGTACTGAAAAATAAAAGCCATACCCATGATCGAAAAATGATCAATGGCTTCCCCTCACACTTAAGACGAAATTCAAATCCTTTTCAATAACCTGAAATGTATGACAAGGCATCTAGCCACTTCTTATATGGCAGTGGCTCCCAACATATATATCAGCTCTAGACAAAATGAGACAGGGCCTTTATATGCTAGTTTTAAAATACAGTCTGATTTCATTCACTTCAATTGAATATGCAACTATCACTTCCAAGGTACTGCTACTCCATTGAAACCTCTGGAAGACAACAAAGTGAATCACAATAGCTAATGTTTATTATACCAGGCAATGTGATAAAAGCTGTAGAGGTATTATATTATTTAAATTCCATGTGGAATTATTTAATTCCTTATTTAAATTATATTATTTAAATTCCTCCTATTATTCAAATTCCTTGACAGCTCCATGAGATCTAAGAATTCCTATTTTAGAGATAAGAAACTGAGAGTAATTAGGGAACTTGTCCTACATCAGACAGCTGTTAAAGAGGACCTTGAACCCTTGTCTTTCTGATGGCTAGGTCTAGTCTACATTGGTAATTTTCAGTGTAGAGCTCACTTGCCACTAGCAAGCCTCAAGGACACCCCTGCTGACCCTAAAGACGAAATTAATCCAAATATGTGAGGTCCTTAGGGATTAAGAATGCAGGTGGCCATTTACCTGTGTCTATGGTATCCTTCCTAGTAACCTAGTAAACAGTTACTGAATTACTAAAACTTAGTCTTCATAAACTAAAGTTAGTACTTAATAGAGTTTACTGAGAATTCTAATTCAATATCCTAATGAGAAATCTGGCTGCTGCACAACACCTGGGAGCAACGCAAATAGCACCTGGGACATGAACACATCAGAACTGCCAAAATTTAGGAGGGAGATACTCTTTTATCAAAGCATCTTGGGCACTGAGAGCAGAGGAGGAGGTTTTCAAGTACCATTATTCTTGCTTTAAATTACGAATTGCTGTTTATTTAAACTTCATTTTTGTCAATTTAACTCATTAACGATTCTTATCCTACTCTGCAATGATGCATATTTGAATCAAAACTATTGGTGACCTATAATTGCTTTCAGTCTAGACTTTAGAACATCTACACATAGCAGACAAATATGAATCATCTACACTCCTGTTTACAAAGCAAATGATACGCACACCCCATCCTGTTTGAATTTTCTGTATAGTGATGTTTCATTGTTGTCAAGAGTTTTGTGTGTTTGTTTAGAATGGAATGGGTCATGAGGATTGTGGTTAAAGAATGACTGAGAACTTCTGTTCAACGTTAACGACTCTGCTTGTATTCCCCTAGTGCTTCCTAATGTCGTGTGCAAGAAGGCCATGATCACAGGGCAGGGCAGGGGGAGATACGTGCACCCGAGAGGGACACGTAGCTCTCAGTCCACATTACCATCCATGGAACTCAAACATTCCCGAGCCACAAGTATTAAAATTCAGAAACCGTAGGTACTCTATCAAGCAAAACAGCAATGAGCCTATGTTTAATTATTCCTCATATTTTCCAGGGCAGGTTTCTGAACAATTTTACATGGAAAAGGTGTATTTTAGGCTCCTTAAAACTTCAGGTCTAAGTTATTGGGTGTTGTGCCTTCTTGTGAGCTTGAAGCATGTTCTGGAGGAGAAAAGGGAAGACACTGAACTTACTACCTTGATTCTCTTTGAGGAATAGCAAGTTCCAGTCCCGATCTCCTCCTGGAAGCAGATACAGGACTTCAGGAGATGCTGTGCCAGGGCCCCACCGCAAACCCTGATGACTGGTCTGGCTCTCTCTACTTTTTGTATTATTGTGGCCCTGTGACAGCAACCATGGGGAAGCTTTGGTTGCTGTATTTTGTAGCCAACTCCTCAAATGACATGAGAAAATGAGCCAGAGGGGAAAAACTATCAGAGTGCCAATCAGTGACACGGCTCCTCTGCCATCTGTCTTGTATGCTTTAGGACAGAAATATGTAATGCTGATGTATCAACCTTCACTACAGTGAAGAGACCAGTCTTCTAAGGTTCTCTGGTTGCTGTGATGAAGTGTAAGCAAAGAACGACAAGGACAATGACTATTTATTTTGTTCTTCCTATGGACCATGGACTCTGACAAGTGGCTTGCATACCCTGACCAAACAGCAGCAGCGACCCTGAGCAGTAAGTAGGTCCTGTTATTGCATCCACGGTACAGATGAGGACACTCAAGCTTACAGAGAGGTTCACTAGCCATTTCCTGACCAAGACACAAGCTCCTAATGTTCCTAATCTGAGCTTTTCAATGATTTTTGATTTAAGAATTGATCTAGGGACTTCCCTGGTGGCGCACTGGTTGGGAATCCACCTGCCAGTGCAGGGGACACAGGTTTGAGCCCTGGTCCGGGAAGATCCCACATACCACAGAGCAACAAAGCCCGTGCGCCACAACTACTGAGCCTGCGCCCGCGAGCCACAGCTACTGAAGCCCACACGCCTAGAGCCTGTGCTCTGCAACAAGAGAAGCCACCACAGTGAGAAGCCCGCGCACAGCAATGAAGCGTAGCCCCCGCTCGCTGCAACTAGAGAAAGCCCGCGCACAGCAATGAAGACCCAAGGCAGCCAAAATTAAAAAAAATAAATAAAAAAAATAAAAAAAAATTGATCTAGAGAACCCTTCATTCACAGTTGCTTTCTGGCTATTGTCAGTAAAAAGGGTAGACTCAAAAGGAAACCAGTTGTATTTAGAGTAGTGAAGGGAGAAGAAATTTATTTTTTAGCTTTTAAAACTCCTTTAGGAGTTTTACTGGTGTCATTGACTCAGTTCCATATTCCTCTATAGTAACAGAAATGTTTATGTATAAAATGGTGCAAAAACAAATCTCATTCTAATTGCAATCAATTAATTGATCAACAAATAGAATAAAATTGCAAAACAAAACAAAACCCTGCAATGTTCAAAACAAGAGATCATAACTGCAAATAAAGGGAGGATATTCTGAATTGTTTAACACAGAAAGAGAAAAATGCTGAAAAAATCATGATCATCATCTTAATTTAAACACTGCTTTACACACAAGCAAAACTTGGTGACTATGAATTAAGAGGCTCTGGAATTTCTCAGTTCCATAGACTCTTTGGGTGTTTTTCTCCTATTAAACGGGATTGATTTCTTGGCTACTTTTCCCAATAACTCTCAGCACACATAGCACTGTTTAGCAAACCTGCATTATTTTGTCTCCACTAAGATCACTGTTTTCATAGATTCAGGCACCATAGAATTTTAAAATTTCAGCCTGTGCTAAAGCTTACTGGCTATTGTACTCATTATCTTAGCATTCTTATTATTTTCTCTTGAGAAAGTACAACTGGTAAAGTCAGGTAACTAAAGAGTATGTACAATTTGAATGCAATGTTATTTGAGCACTGGAGTTCTATTTAAATTTTTTTTAAAAAGGAAGAAAAATGAAAATACAGCCAAGGGACTTATTATGTTAGGCAATGAGAAAAAAAATAAACCGTGGAAAACATACGTGCATGCATCTCATGTAGGATGCATACAAGACCTCACACATATGTATGTTTGTGAAAATGTAAACAATTTATTACAGTGGATTAAACTGGGAAGGACAATTAACATGCCTACAGTTGTCTCCCTTATAGAGAAATCCAAGAGACATTTCCATTTGCAAGAGTGTGGCCACTGGGAACTGCCTTTGGGCAGGATTTACTTATATTCAATTGGTTTGGAAATGTACTTGTTTCCTAAATGGGTGGCTTCCCCATGTGGTTTCTATTCTCATTTCTAGAGTTCCACTATATCAGGCTTGGAAGTGTAAAGGTGATACGTTATTCAATTATCAGCCTAATGGTGGGGCTGAGAGATGCCCTGCACTTCAGCCAGCCATTTCTCTTACTGATGGTAGGGGTGGGAGAGTAGGTGTACAAGCACATACGCGAAATAAACTTTCTTTTCTACTCAGCTGGAAAAAATTATAACGTGCCTGGGCGAATATGTACATGACTATTTGCAGGACTGGTTGGAGGCCATAATGGATTTTAAAAAGCACAACTCAAACAGAGAATAAGGTTGATTATTCTCCTCTCTCTTTCTTTCTGTTTTTATGTTTTTCACCAGATTTTAAAGGGTCACGTTCTTAGAGGACCTGAGTCATTTTTTTAAATGACTAGTATATGTGAATTCAAGGAGAGACAGACAGAAAGGCTGCTCCTACATGTTCCATAAAACCAGGTTGACAGAGGAAAAGGTCTGGAAAGAAATATTTTTCAATTATTGAGCATAACTGCCTCTCAAGGAAGAATGGGTTATTTGCATTTTATTTTATTTTTCCATGACTTGCTCAACTTTTTCAAAATTTTCTAGTAATGTTTTCCACTATGTTACAGGGGAATACATCTTCTCTAGTCCATGATGAAGGATTTTAATTTTTTCTTCTTAGTTTCTCTCTCTGCCTTTGATTGGGAAGTTCGGCAAAAATAAATAGGCAAGCTCCACTCCGTCCCATGCTTCTTCCTCTTGAGAGGACTTCTAGTGGGACCTCAGGTCCCTCTATTCCTTCGAGGGCTCTGCTCCACGGCTGCATCTTGCCCATGGTCTCTCACTTGCATGCCGGGAAGCTAGGTTTGCCTAACCAGGGTTCAGATAGCAGGTTCAGGTGGCTCTCACAACTTACGCATGTTCTTCAGATTGGTCTTCATCAGTTTATCTGTTCTTGCAAAACCTTGTATTCGGCAAAAACTTAAACTACTCCAAATCTACACAACTGTGTAACCAGAACACTCGTAAAAGTAATAATAATCCTAATAAAAATACTATCATTGGAAGACATTTAATTTTTAATAAATAAATATAGTAAAGAATAGGTCAGTTGAAATGAAAAGCTGAGTGTTGCCTGATGGACAGAGAAAGAACTGAGGATGCTAGGCCATGGAGACATGAGCAAAGTGCCAAATGTCAGGAGAACAGTCTGATCCACACTTGCAGAACAGAGCTTGTGGCCTAACTGCACCTCAAGAAAGAACATGAGTTGAATGGGCAACTACTTGGCTCCCCCAGTGCTTAATGTCTTGACCTGTCTGAATACTTTGCATGCAACTACTGTTACTTGCTGGTGTAGAACATCAACATGACAGGAAACTCACAAATGAAGGCTGCAGTGTGACTTTCCTTTACATTGACGTATTTCCTATATTCCCAGCATGAATGAGCTTTTGCATGTTACAAAAACGAGATACATAGCAGAGCATACTAAACCAAAGAGGCTGTTTGTTTCTCATACACTCTTCCCCACCCCTTTTTAAGGGTCAACTCATTAAGAACCTTGGAAGGTAAAAGGGTGCTGTATGTTGGCAGGTGCTCAGAAACCCAGTTAGTTATATAAACATAATAAAGTGGGGACATAGTAAATAATACACAATTAATAATATATAATTAATAATTGGTAATACATAATAAATAAACATAATAAAGTATTTCTTAAATACTTAGATTTCTTGTTATAATGGATATGTGAGAAGCAAAACTGATAAAACTTAAATAAATAACTAAGACCAAGGGCTTCCTTGGTGGCGCAGTGGTTGACAGTCCGCCTGCTGATGCAGGGGACATGAGTTTGTGCCCCGGTCTGGGAAGATCCCACATGCTGCGGAGCGGCTGGGCCCGTGAGCCATGGCTGCTGAGCCTGCGCGTCCGGAGCCTGTGCTCCGCAACGGGAGAGGCCACAACAGTGAGAGGACCACGTACCGCAAAAAAAAAAACCCAAAAAAACTAAGACCAAAAGGCATCAATGCCTGGAGAACAAGATAAGATTCTCATTAGCAAAACCACAAGAACACCCCAGCTAGACCAGAGAGTTTCCAGGTAAAGTCACATTAAGAAGTTTCCATTGGACTTCGTTGGTGTAAATTAACAACCTTGTCAATGATGGAGTTCAAAACACAATAACCCCAAAATATGACACTGAATATTCACTTGGCATACTGAATATCTTAAGCTGAAGGAATTTGAGAAGTGAAATGTGTAGGAAGGACTTTCTGACTTCTTCTGAAGTAGGTCATAAAACCCTTATGTGAGAGGCACCCTCCCTAAACCCAGAGGAAAGGAGCATCCTATTTTCCAAAGACCAGGGACACAGAGGAATCTAAAGGAACAGATCTTGCCAAATTTCCTTGGTTTACTACACTTAGCTCACACTCTTTATCCTATCGCACCTTCCCATGACTTTCCACTCTTCACCAGACGTAACATAAAAACACTAAGGTTTAACCATTTCTTCAGGTCTTCATTTCCTTATGAAGGCTCCCACGTCATATAAAACCTATATTAAACAAATTTGCATGCTTTTCACTTGTTTATCACTTTAGTTACAGGGGTCCCAGTTGAGACCTTAAAAGGGTAAAGGAAAAATATATTTCCCCCCCATATTAGTGTGGACAAATAAGGTTCTGATTGAAATCTATAAAATAAAATCAATTAAGTTTCTTAAAATGCTAGAATTCTGCATGCTAAAACTTAAAAAAAGTGTGCTTTGGGCAAACAAAGAAGAGTGTTTTAAGAAGGGAAGAAGAGTATATTTTATAAGATTGGGTAGAAACTGAAGATATGAATATATTTCAGTAGTATGTAGATGATAGGTCCACAATTGATTATTCAGTTGTAGTACTGCAAAATCACTTCAAAACAAAATTTCAGGCCAGTAAGTCTTGTGAATTGCACTGAGAGATGCTTCCTCTAAGGCTGAAATACTGAAATACTGCAGTCTTTCCCAATCCCGAGAAAAGTGAACTGACCAATGTAATATCTCAAATTGGAGTTTTCTCCCAAATTTGAGTATCTCTGCCCTTGTTACTAGACTGTCCTCACATGTGACACCAAGCATTTTGCTTAGCCTTTGAAGTTCATCTTTCACCTTAACTTTGGTAAGATGCTTACACTGATGAGTTTTATGCTGTTAAAATGGGAATCATTTTTTAAATCTATTTTTTTAGATGGAAAGTCCTGCTAGTAAAAGTATTCTTAATGTAGGGCTTCCCTGGTGGTGCAGTGGTTAAGAATCCGCCTGCCAATGCAGGGGACATGGGTTCAAGCCCTGATCCGGGAAGATCCCACATGCCGCAGAGCAACTAAGCCTGTGAGCCACAACTACTAAGCCTGTGAGCCACAACTACTGAGCCGGTGTGCCTAGAGCCCGTGCTCCACAACAAGAGAAGCCACTGCAGTGAGAAGCCCCTGCTCCCGCAACTATAGAAAGCCTGTGGGCAGCAACGAAGATCCAATGCAGCCAAAATAAATAAATAAAATTTATAAAAAATAAAATTTAAAAAAGTATTCTTAATGTATATGTTTGAATCAAATATTTATATTGATAGTGGTTTGAAAAATCACTGCTGAAGAGTAAAAACAATTGCAGGAGAGTCAGAAAAGGAGGTTCTGGACTCTGCCTGGAAACTAGATATGTGCCCTTTGGCAAATGATGTAACAACTGGGGACGTGGCTTCCTCATGGGGGAGGTGGTGGAGGGAGGAGCTGACTGGCTTAGAAAACAAAAATCTCTATGATTCCTTCCAGTTCAGTTCACAAAGTTTGATGATTCCACTCCTTCCATAGCGTGACTTGTGGTATCCCAATGAGACACCAGATACTGGACTAGACCGAAGGCAGCTGGGCCCCTACCTGACAAATCTTTCATTGGTTGTATCTAATGGCAGACAAAAGGTCAAGGCACAGAGGATGATGGGGCAATTCCATACGGATACCATTTTGAGGTGGGCAAGTTCTCAGGAGAGCCTATACGGGGCATTTTATTTCCTTACAAATAAACAACAACAAAAAATCTCATTTAAGAGTGACTCAGAACACAACCAGGGTGATTTTTTCCAAAATCCCTCCCTGATATTTCAACATCTTGTTGCTATATTCAAAGCTGGGGAAAGCTGTGCAAAGCTGCCACAGCCTTTTTCCTTCTGGGAGACCTCAGCTCAGCTTCTGTGCTTCCAAAGGGGACTTCTCTTTCCCATCTGGCCTGGGGATGAGGGAGTTGGAAGCATCCCCGTGGAGCGAACTGAAGGTTTGACACGAGAAGCTGCTCATCTTTGGACCTGCCTAGAATAGCAGCCTTTTATTCTGACTGGATCTGCGGAAAATAATAACCCTGAGGAACTCAGACAAGCAATGCTTATCTTCTTTTATCTGTTGGCCTGTTTGGAAAATAAAATTAATCTGTGGCAGAAGAAAAGTAAGTACAACAGGCATCTGCTCTAGGCACCAAGGGATCAAAGTTACAGAGCCTTCATGTCCTTCATTTATTTCACAAATTCACTACCCTCGTTAAATTTAAAAAAGGAAAGATACAAGAGAAACTATTTTTGTGAGAGAGTTGATATTTGCTGTATCAGCCATAAATTATTCCATAGCTTTCATACACACACACACACACACACACACACACACACACACACACACACCATACCCCCTTGTGCTTAAATGATAAAGTATGATAAACTCTTTCCAGGGATGAATATCAGCTGCCAGTCTAATAAATGTGAATAAGGATCTAGTGAAAACAGAAGGTAGGGAGGGGTTGAAAAATGAATAGAATGGGGAAAAAAACCCACAAAAAAACCAAAAAACCACCTTGGAACCCTTGACAGCAAGCAAAGCTGAATTCCGATGCCACAGTGCCCCCTGCTGGGATATCATGGAAGTGGTATCTTCCAGAGAGCACATAGGTCTCTGACCAGCCACAGAAAGGAGGGCTTTGCGTTTTTTAACAAACAAGTCACTTTAGTGAAAGGAATGTGTGTGTTATTGTTATCTATTTCTTTTTACATAACGAAGATCGGGAGTGAGAGTGGGGGGTAGGATTGGGTTACGTATAAACAATCCGAGAGACCATTAGGAGAACTAGGCCTAGCCCTGGCTCCTCTATATCATTATGTGATGTCGCTCAAATCCTCATCTGTAAAATGCAAATAATAATAATAATGCAAATTATTATTATTAATAATAATTAATAATAATTAATTATTATTAATTAATAATAATTTTTAAAAAAAAGCACTTTAAATGCTACAGCACTAAGCAAAATATGAGTAGGTAAGGATGAGGGTGGGATGGACACTTCCATTAATAATTAAACTAACTTCCCTTAGAGTCATCAGAAGGTGCTCCAGGCTGGACCTCCCAGGCATTGTTGCTAAGGCAAGCAGACATTCAAATTCCTATAACATCACCTGGTTTCCAAGGACTCATTGTGTTATCTTTGATATCCATATCTATTGCTCAAATTCTTCTTATTTCAAAGAATATCATATATGCTTAAAGAGGTCACTCCAGGTTGATGAACAGAGAGATGGAGACAGGGGTAAAGGAGATTAAGATAATTTCTTGTTAACTTTGTAATCACTACTGCTTGGCTCTCTAGCCCTGTGCCTGCAGACCAGCAGCACCTGGTCACCTGGGAGCTTGTTAGAGATACAGAACCTCGGATTTCACCCCAGACTACTGAATCAGAATCTGCATTTTATCAGTCTCCCCAGGTAATTGTTATATACATTCAAGTTTAAGAAACTCCACTCTGGTCTGTTTAGGCTATAAATTCTCTCTGGTTATATACACCAGTTGATATCTAGTAAGCATTTACAGAAGAGTATTTTTGGCTTGGCCTTATTCTAACTGTCTATTGACAACTGCTTATAAAAATGAAATTGGAAAGAAAAGTGTGGCAAAGATAATTCATTTTCATGAGCCTTAAAAGAGACTAGAATAAAATGAATTTTCTAAACATAATACTGTATAACATTACTTCAAAAATTTTTATAGCTTTTTAGTACAAATTTTAAGATAATTCTTGTATTGGCAATGACACATGCATGCTTTATATTTGCTCTTATAACCTGTGTTGATAGAACTTTAAAATGCCAATTATATAATTAGAAGAGAGCTTACAAAGTCAACTCAAGTCTAATCAGATTTTTGAAAAATCTATTAGCTGTCACTAAAGATATAATCTACCCAATCCATAAGATGCTCTTAGTTGTTGGAACTAGACCATTGTACTAGCAACAAATGGGGCCAGAATTATCTAGGCACAATTTTAAAGTGAACCAATCTTGGAAGATGAGTAGGCAGGTGGGAAAAAGGAATCCATTCCCTTTTTACATCCTCCCATGTCCCACATGTCCCCCCAACCCTTAACATGCGCACATTCGCTCTGCCTTCTTCTTTTAGGTGTTTAATACCATAGCTGTGCTCTGTATAATAGGTTAAATGACTTTAATACCAGTGGTTCAGCCAGGATAGTCCCTGTATAACCAGCTTTTGCTATAAAACTACTAATTCCTCTCCTATTATTGAGCACCCTGATGGCAGGTGAGTGAAGCCATCTGATTAAACCAGTGCACAGTAAGCGGTGTGGACTCTAACAGTCTTTTGTAACCTCCTTGTGGGGATCCTCCGAATTTTCAGGAGAATTCATATACCTCAGTGAAAGGCTCATGAGTGCAACTTCAGGTATCTTAAGGAGGGAAGAGTTTTAGGTTTGATGTGGGAGAGATTTCAGGATTCAGGTATCTTCTTGAGGCTGTCCCATCTTCTTCAGCTTTTCTACCTAAAATGTAGGCTCTACCTACACAAGTAATGTCCACGGGTTACTTCCTTGTAGAACAGTAAAAATCCCTAAAAGTGGGGATTTCAGAATTTGTATAATTTCTTTTCTGAACTCTCCATCGGAAACATGAAACAAATAATATGTTCCCAGGCACTAAAGTTGGATACTGAAGATCTGATATGGTCTGAGGAGGGGGTCTTAGAAGTGTAAGAATTTTGACTGCCTGTTCAACTGGAGGGAAGCTTTTGAGTAGAGGACAAGGACCTTGACCTGAGAGAGTACCGGGGGTTCCAATCTGTTGACTTCACTGAACAGAACCCAACACAAGCACACAGGCACAGGGGAGCTTCTCTGTTAGGTTCTTCATATTGGCACTCTTTTCTCTTGCCAAAAGCGTTGTTTCCAGATACTCTGGACAAATGTTCTGGTCCAGAAAAACTACCTCTTCCCCAGATTACTATGCTAAGAAGGGAAACTTTAAAAAGAGGACAGGATGTATGTGATATTTTCTTTCCTTCCACCCTTCACAAATCTTTTATATAGACACTATATCAGGCCTGAACTACAAGATATACACAGTTTCTTGTAGCTTCCATTTAAAGTAAGATCTTAGGGATCTTTCCACTTGTACATTTACAGATAGATATCCCTGGACACAGAAAAGTTTCTTTGTCAATGTTGAATGGAGATGTAGGCTCAATGTGTGTGCCTGCCAAACACAGGAAGCAAAGACGTTTTAGAGGAGGGAATTAGGGACAATATAGTAAAGACAATGCTATTGCAAACAATGCTGTCCCTTCAGCTCAAATGCTATATTTGGCTTATACACTGACAAACTCCAAGAACTGGAAAGAAAATGAAATGCCTTAAAGGCAACATAAACTTCTAGGGACACTGGGATTTCCTGAGCATATAGAAAAGGTTGCAAAGAAAATAAACAAAAGTTCCTTTCCATTGTGTAAAAGTAATCCACATGTTGGTCAGAACTCAGTTTGGGAACTGAAACAAATCTGGTTTTCACCAGAGCAAATTTTCTCTCCCCTATCTGCAAATAGAATTGGAAACCAGAAGACCTAGGTTAGGTTTGGCTCAGGTTGACTCCTGACTCACATGACTCAAACTTAGTGCTTAAATTTCTTGAGGAATTATCAGATTTGCATGATACAAATATTGTATTTTAAATAAATACTAATTATCGGAAAAATAGTAATAGCTAACTCTTAATACATACTTCCCATTTGTCAGTCATTTTTCAAGGTACCCTACCTGTATTAGTTAATTTAATCCTCACAATACCCTCATGGCAAGTAATGTAATTATCACTATTTCACAGATGAGGAAACTGAGGCACAGATTGGTAAATCTCTTGCCCAAGATTATGCAGCTGGTATGTAGTGGAATCAGAATGTGAGTTCTGGATTCTTGCTCCAGAGCGTATGATTTTTCATGTTAGTTCTCCTCCTCTGATACCTTTTCAATCCCTAATTTTGATCTCACATCATGTTTTCCCAATGTTTTCTGCTTTCTATAAACTCTTGCCACCTCTGGCAATAAGTCTTTAAATAATGGTTTCACATCTATTGGGAGGAGAGAGGATGGCAAAACCACCATAAAACATGATGGAACTTTCAGGAGAAGACACAGTCGTAAATTCGTTGTATTAAAAAGGAAGAAAGAGGGGCTTCCCTGGGGGCGCAGTGGTTGAGAATCTGCCTGCCGATGCCGATGCAGGGGACAGGTTCGTGCCCCAGTCCGGGAAGATCCCACATGCCGCGGAGCAGCTGGGCCCGTGAGCCATGGCCGCTGAGCCTGCGCGTCCGGAGCCTGTGCTCCGCAACAGGAGAGGCCACAGCAGTGAGAGGCCCGCGTACCGCAAAAAAACAAAAAACACACACAAAAAAAGGAAGAAACATAGACGAAAAAGTTAACCTCTTAGGAAAAAAGACATACTTTTAAAGCCTGTATGGATCTTTTGTGAAAATTCAAAGGCAATGTTAAATAAAAATGGTTTTGATTGTCTTTTCCAAAATGTTGTTCCTTATCTCTTGGGCATTTTGTTGACAGCACCCAAATCCCACCCTGCTTTAATGATATCCACTTTTCAGTGAGAAACCCTATCTTCGCATAAATTTTACTGTTTGATTCTGCAGTCAAGAGGGATCTTCATGGCCATGTCTAGCCAGATGTCAGTAGGATCTGAGTGAAAAGCCAGGAAAGAAGACTTACATTCATTATAAACTAATGACATACAGGTATCAGGTAGGTCCACATGCATAATTAGTTACTTTGAGTTCAGCATTTCTGTTTAATGCAGAGAGAGTGATTGGACAATATTTTTCCTCTGGTTCTTCTTATCTGATGACTAATTCTGTTCCATGTACCTCTGAAACCATTGGCTAAAAGGAATGATCTATTTCGGGGCTAGTCTACAAACCAGGCTATAAGTCCAACCTTCAAATACAATTTTAACCCATGCAGTATTCCTTTTTCACGGTGAATGTATGAAGTTCGATTTGTACGTTGATTGATCATTCTGGAAAACAGGAAGACCTCAACTCACAGGCTTGAGAACTTAGAACACTGACTCCAGTGCCTACAGCTTTACCCACCACCTCTGGGTCACAGGGAATGAAAAGGGAGGCTATTTCCTGCAGACACTATGATAAGCCTATGGATGTTATTCATTACACATCTTTTAAGAATTAGTAAATTCCCTATTTTTTAATTTTTAAATTCCTATGGTCTCAGTCTTCTAATCTGACAAATGATGGGAAAACCTAGATTGTTTCTATAATCTTCCCCATCTCTATAAAGTTAAAAGATTTACTTTTAAAAACATGTGTAACATTTTCTTTCTTTGTCCCAAGATATCTTTAAAGGTTATATAGACTAGTCCCCTCTGAACATTTCTGTCATCAACCTGCCACTTTTCTGCTCAGAAATGTACAATGACTTCTCACAGGAAATGATAGCATTATTCCCTCTGCATATGTAAACTACTCAACCTTCAAGACACAAATAAAATTCTAGCTCAACTCACTGTTTTCAGCCTCACTGCTATCATTCCTCTCTTCAGCACCATAGTCTTTATTCTCTGTACAAAGCTTGTGCTTCATTGTATTCTTATTTGCATATTCTTCTTTTTATGTTTGTCTTTCCCATCCAATTAGATTACATGCTAAATAAAGACAGTGGACTCAGTAAAGACTTGCTGTCCTTCACGTATTCATTCAGTAAGTGTTTTCAGTGTGTACCATCTATATGTCAATCTGGGAAATAAAGAATAAATAAGCTGTAATCCCAGCGCTCCAAGATCTCACTATCTAGAGTGAGAAAGTCTGGTGAGAATAAGGCAAAAAATTGGGTGAAATAGTTTTAAGGGCCGCTGTGGGGAATACAAATTAGAGTCCACAACAGATTAATACAAGAATTTCCAAGCAGCAGTGAGAGTCTGGTTGAGGTTATGCCTGGCACATAATCCCAGTAATAAAGAATATTTATTGAGCATTTACCATGCACACAAAATGTGTTATCTCATTTAGTGCTCACCACAACTCTAGGCACTGTTTCCATCTTCATTTTACCAATGATGGAAACGCAGCTGAGGAAGCAAGTGTTTGCTCAAGGTCGCACAGCCTCCACAAGACAGCTGGGGCTCTGCGGAGCCGTCTGGCTCTCAGCCGGCTTTAATTACTCTGGGCTACTTCCTCTTGCTTAGTTGGCGCTCTTTAAGTGTTTGTTGAGATTAGAGAGTATGCAACAGCCGTGAAAAATATATTCTTCAACAGACTCCAAATCCCAAGGCCCCCAAACATTTTGGAATAACATAGATTTTGTGCGTGTGTGTGTATGTGCATGCACGTGCATATGTGTGTTGGAAAATAATTTACAGTTCATATTGCACTTTCTTTTGCCCCCTCCCTTCCCAATAGCTAGAGCTAATGGGTGGGAATGCTTTATGCCAATTCAAGTGTCTCACCCCCCCATCTCTCTCTCTCTATATATATATAATTTATATATCCTTAATCTGATTGTACCTTTTCAGAACCATATAAATAGAATGAGGAGACGAAATTGAAAATGCCGACACAAAAACTGAGAACACTAAAGACAATTTTGACATATGGAGTTTTTGGAGTGGCATTCTGGTTTATCTTTGGCAGGGCGTTCTTTATGGACCTGCTCAAGTCTGGTGCATGCCAAAGCCAAAAACGCAGCTTTCCCCTTGATTTTTCTCCTATATAATCTCCATGTGGTCTCCAAATGCTTAACCCTCCCCACCAAATGTTGTAAAAATCTGTCTTTTGATGTCACAAATGGAGCTCACGCCCCTTGGGAGAGAGGCAACTCACCAAACACCATTCTCCCCATCCTTAGAGTTTCAAGGCCTTATAGATTTTCCGACCAAACCTGTTCATCCTCCTTTACTCATATGACTTCATAAGCCAAAGATAACAAAAATAAAATAAAATAAAATAGACTCTCTGTTTCTGTTTGGCTCCTGACGGTCTTGGGCTAAGCCTTTCCTGCAAACAAAGCCTGCTTCTCTAGCTGTGTTCCTGGGTGGTGCCGTAGGGTAAGAGAAAGTGGCCATTTGCATCTCTTGGTTATAGCTAGGCTTTCCATTCCCCAAACTACAAGACTAAAGAGATAAACTTAAACATCCTCTTCTTTCATTGTGACAGCATCATCTGGACCAGTTTAAACCTTCTAAATAGTAGATAATTGTACAGTTGTTAAAGACTTAGAATAAGAAACCTCCTTTTTGATTGTAGCTCTGCTACCACCAACTTATTTGATTTTCCAGATTTTAGCTTCCCAGATGACACAATGTTAAGTTCACTCCAATAGTTTCAAGCAAGAGAATGTAGAGTGCTTTGTCAACATATGCAAATGATTAAATTTGCTATGAGATGAAATTATATGTTATCTGACAGATATGATTAGGTAATTACTTATAAGTGGACAGATCTTTTTTCAAAGATTTATTATGTTACTCTTCAGTTAAGAGTATTTTTAATTTTCATTGCTCCTTCATTAGGAACAGGACAGAGTCCAGAGGCTCCAAGACTCCCTCCATTCTGACTTCAAACACCTGTCCAACCTCATCTTGACATTCCCTACAGGAACCCTCTACTCTTGCCACACTGCTCTCTTTGTTCTATGCCCTTCCCCTCAGTTCCTGACCTGCCACCTCCCTTCTCTCTATCCCTCCTCCTCCCCTGCATTCAGGCAAGGATACAGAAGTTCCACAATCCTATTCTCTGATTTACTAAGCAATTTTTAAGGCCTCTGCTAGACACTGAGGATGGAACAAAGGAAAAGCTAGGTTATCTCTCCAAATTACTTTCTTTCCTGACAACAGCTAATAGAACTTGAAGGTCTGGCTGAAATTCCCTTCCTCCTCAAAGCTGTCCCTGCTCTCTGGCCTGTGTACTCTCCTCCTTTTCTGAATCCCTATTGTTCTTATTTTCTAAAACACACATGTGACATTTGCCGTACCTACCATCTATTATGAGTTAATTTTGTACCTATTTGCCCCTCAGAAGTATGCAGGATGTCAACTGCACAGGTATGATGCATGTATATATATATCAACAAACTCTTGTCATATGTTGTATATTCCCAAGTAAACATCTGGAGGCAGGAACTATTTACACACTCATTTTTCTCTCACAAAGGCCAGCATAGTATGTACTCATCAAAATGAATGAATTAATAAATGAATAATTGTGCTTTGAATTTCCATAAATATTATTTTTAAAGTGCATATATAATATACATAAAATTCATATAATGTGAGTGTAATAACACCAGGTATATCAATACAATGTAAAAATTGTGAAGACAGCTGATGCTGGACTTCAGCAAAGTTCATGTGAAGCCTATTAACTTTGGAAACCATTGTTATACATATGAGAAATGATTTACAATAAAAAATGTTATTAAATCTCACAGATACCATTAACCTTTCCCACCACTTCCTTGACATTTTATAACTAAAAGTGGAGCAGATGCATGAAATATGGTTCTCCATGAAGAAGTAAAAGACAATGACACAAAACAGAGAATGACAGAAAGCGACAGCTTCCTAGAAGCAGGGTATGTGATGGATTTTCTTATTTCTTAAGAATGAAAAAGAAAATAATTATTATGAATTGGAGATCTTTGTATAAAATCAGAATACAAAGTTCACATTAAATCAATTAGAGTTATTTTTAACTCCACAGATTAATCCATTTTCCCATTCACAGAACTCATTTCTTTGTTCTTTGAACTTTAGCAACAAGAACCCAGAGGTTACAGTAGAAGGTATGTTTTTTCATGGCTTACATGGAATTTAGTCACTGTATTCTCACCTCACTTGTTTGACAAAGTACATTATGGATTGGTTGAAACAAGCTGCTGCATAATGTGACTATCAGAAGCTGTGATGAAGATATCATTTGTTCCAACATGCCTAGCATGCACTGCAGAGGTTCTGTGGATTTTCTGATGAAGCGTGGATAATGATGTGAATTGAATCTTCAGATCTATAGCATGTTAGGCTATAGTCTCACTAGAGGCATGTGGCGTGTTAGACAGAGGGATGCCTCATCTGCCATTTATATCTGTTTCAATCACAAGATTGAAAAAATGAAAACATGAAATAAGCTACAGGGTAAAAAATATAAAGGTCTTTCTAACTGTAATTAGCTAAGTAACACCATAAATAATCATAAATATTGATGCAGGAACAATGTTTTATCACTTAGAGTTAGACTGTACATTTGGCATTAATTCAAGAAGATCTCATGACATGGTCCCTCACAATGTGATATGTCTAATTACCCAAAAACATAAAGAAAAATGGATAAAATCTGTAGGAGTTTGTTAGTTTTGTCACTGTGAATGACTTTCAAATTCCCTATTCCTACTCTTATGAGCAATTGTTAGTAGTTATCCAATAGTATGAAAAATTAAACTTAGAATGAATGCTAATTAGAAATAACCAAATCTATTCAGTGTCAATGCTATTGATTAGAAATAACCAAATCTATTCAATGTGAAGAATAAGGACATGTTTTAAACAATCTTTCTTAGGGAGTTTATTCTCAGGTTGTTTAATACCAAAAGCTGCTTCTGATTTCTCTGAGCTCAGATTTTTGGAGAAAGTGGAGCCTACTGTGTAAGCATGTGTATGTCTATCCGTCTGTCTGTGTGTCTGTGGTGTGTGTACAATCATTTACATGCGTGTGCATTAAACTACTATAGGGATACTTCAAAATCCAAAATGACGTGCAAACAACACATTTAGAGCTGTGGTTAATGAAAAGTTTTTAATTTGAAGATTGAAGGTATCTTAATTTCTTTATCTCTATCTCTATATTTATCTGTGTATGTCTTTTCCTCCTTTTATTTCTCTCACAGATCAGGGATATTCGAAAAATTGAGAAATTGAAAAGCAATGGGACAAGTAACATAGAAATACTCGCTGAAATATTTATTTCTGAGATGAGAATAAAAGAAAAATAGAATAGATAGAGAACTGAAAGGCTTCAGATGGGACAAATACAAACCAGAAGACTGTAGACCAACTACAAGTATGGTTTATTTATTCATTCAACAAGAATCTGTTTAGTGTCTACTCTATGGCAGCTGTGTCCTAGGCACTAGGGATGCCATAGGAAACGATATGGGCAAGCGCTGCCTGTCCTTACATTCTAAGGAAGGGAGATAAGCAATAAACAGAATAAATAAGCTATGTGGTAAAACAGATGGCCTTCTGTTCTATAAAAAAAATAAATAAACCAGTAAAGATAGTGGAAGACTTGGAAGTTGTGGAAGTGACTTTAAGTTTTAATAGAGTCATCAGAGCAGGCCTCACTGAGAAAATGAAATTTAACAGGGAGGGAGACAGAGGAAAGACAGGGGAGGGAAAAGTCGGGAAGAACAGGTTGCAAGAAGAAGGCTGGAGAGCACTAATGTGAAGGCTGGCCTCCACACCTGTTTAGACTGAGTTCCCACTATTTCTCCCAGATGACCTCCCCAAATATTCCTTTTCAGATTCATGCCCTCTTTCATTCACTATAGAGTTAATGATTTTTATTTTCCTTCTCTTTTATGAGAAAAATAGAAATAAACATTATAACTTTTCATTATTAAGATATGTGTGCACCTTTCTCAGAAAGCTACAATTGGCATTTTTGTAATGAATTGAATCTGTAATGCTTAAGCAGTTTCATTTCACAATCTTAATCAAAAAAGAAAAAGCAACAGCTTGCTTTTTACTGTTATGTCTAAAATTCAGAGAGGGACCTGCCCATTGAACCCACCTTAAATGAGGAAAGAGGGACTTCCCTGGTGGCACAGTGGTTAAGAATCCGCCTGCCAATGCAGGGGACACAGGTTTGGGAAGATCCCACATGCCACGGAGCAACTTAGCCCTTGCACCACAACTACTGAGCATGCGCTCTAGAGCCTGCGAGCCACAACTACTGAGCCCAAGTGCCACAACTACTGAAGCCCGCACGCCTAGAGCCTGTGCTCTGCAACAAGAGAAGCCACTGCAATGAGAAGTCCATGCACAGCAATGAAGAGTAGCCCCCACTCGCCGCAACTAAAGCCCGCGCACAGCAACAAAGACCCAACGCAGCCAAAAATAAATAAATAAATAAAATAAAATGAGGAAAGAGATCGTGATTGAATTTCATTTCTGCCTCTAGTAATGTTACAACAAGGGCCAGAACCATTCTTTCCTACAAGCAGATGCCCAGCTGTGGGCTGTTCCCTCTATATCTGCCTCCCTCCCCACCTCCCCACCTCCTTCGTGTGAAGTACGAAGAGGGGATGAGGCACAGTTAGGGCTGGTGAGGTAAAAATGCTAGATGATGGCCTTGAGGGTCAAGTAGAGAAGGACCATCCTGAAGGCCACATGGGGGCTGGGTACTGGGCAGTTGTAAGCAGGAAAATGAAGTGATATTTTAGAAAGATTACTGGTTCCAGGAGTCTACTTGAGAGGTCACCTTGATGATGACCTGAAGCACCATAAAATCTGGAGAAGGGGAAAAAATGGATTTTTCCTCTTGTATTCTAGAGTTATTTGGGAGATGAAACCAGTAGTTGATGGAATGTGAAGAAGGAAGAGGGTTTCTGGATCACTGAAGCCAAGCCTCTTCTTACAGCTTTAAAGCAAACAGGGGTCGCCATTGAGCCTTGAATGGGCAACTCTGAACTATACCTGCCCATGAAGGATCATCCAGAATGAATCTGGTTCAGACTCATTCCTCAACTCGTATTCTCCCCTCTCTGCTGCCTTTCTCAATACACATATGTTCTATTTTATGTGTAATGGTATTGCACATTTACCAATCGTCAGACCTCCGAAGAAAGATGTTCATTGATTGACTGACATGAATAAGACACCTGAGAAAGGGAGCTGTTCTTTGCATTTGACAGGTAGTTGGTAAAAAGCCGATAGTTTGATTAGGGCCTTCTCAGGAAGCCCAGTGCATTCTGATTAGCTTGATCATCATTTAGTTATTTTCTCCTTGAATTTATAACTGTCACTAAAAAGTGAATTTTAAGGAAGTTATATCTTTGCACAGGTAAACTCCCTTTGTAATTCACCCCATAGAACAAACTCATCCAAATGGTCAAGGGCAATCAATAATATTTTTACTCTATTATCAACTTTTATACTGTGATAGAGAAATTATTCTCAAATATAGGCCAAGATTCATATATATATTTTTTAATATCTAGGATGCTATAATCACAAAGGAGTTACAATATATGCAGCACATCCATTAACCTGCTGTGAATACACCTATGAACATGTATAAAGACATGAATAGTTTATCATATTTTTATCATAATCAACTGACAAATATTTTGTTATATTTTGATAATATTTTTATAACTTTAATCATATTTTCATCATTTTTGCTGCAAAAGTCTTTTGATTCTCCTTTGAAAATTTCTAAGTCAAGTCTATAAGTAAAGATAAAATATACAATTAATGAGGGGGTCATGATTTGCAAGGCTGTCATCAAATGAATGAATCCAATGATCTGAGTCTGAGCTAGAAATCAGATGTCACCACTTGATCGAGAAATTCCTTCCAGTTTTGAAATACACGTATAAATCATCCCAGTATCAAGGTAGTGAATCCCAGTCTTGAACAAATAGTATATATGAAAGAGGTGCAGGAACACAGATGCATCTTTCAGAAGGCATACTCAGTAATGGGTTTGGGGCCTGGAATATCTATTCACAGACATAATATGTGATAGTTTGGCTGCTTAGCTAAACTTTCACACCCAGTAACTCATCTCTGCATCAGTTGGACTCTAACCTGAAATCTCATCGGATTCATCTTGGCTCAGTATTGAAAGTGTTTTATGCTAACAGCACAAGTGCCATTATTATCCAAGTAACTGCTATTGACTTGTAGTATCCTACTATTATTCTGGGTATTCAATTACATTTTTATCCAATTTTCTTTATTTCTCAATGCGTTTTCAGGGAAAATAAGGAAGTAAGGAAGGAAGGAGGGAGGGAGGGAGGGAGGAGACATTGAAAATGAAACAACTTTGCATGGATACAATAGTTGGAATAAATTGGAAAATACTTAAATTTTATTCCTTATAAAATACAAAAGTTAAGAAAATAATGCTCAGCCACACAAACTACAGGAAGCATCTATTTGTATCTCCTCCTAATACATGCTCTTATGAGAACACTTTATAAATTTCATAGTTAAGGTAATGCACTTTCTGAAGCCACAAATTTATTTGGTGCAAATAACACTGAAATAGCTCTCCTCTATATCTCAGTTAACACTCCTACATTGCATCAAATAAATCTGAACACAATGGTGAGATAGAACAAGTGGTCAGGCCAGCCTTACACGTGTAATGGGAACCATATTAAAGAAAGCAAGAGAGCAGAGACAGAGAGGATTTGGGGAAGGAATAAAAGAGACCAAACATAACAGAGAATTCTCATCCTTCTACAAAAATAACAGAGCTAGAGGAGGGAACAGAAACAGATAAAGAAAATTAACATTGAAAAGAGTGGAGGTATAGAAGGTATCCATGAAAAGTACAACAAGGACAAAAACAAAAATCATGAGTGGTTTCTGTTGCAAGCAAAAGTTATTTTGGATTTTGTGGGCTATTGCTAGAGTGTTTGTATTTCCCTGACCTTGGTGAATGGAGAAACCAATGTAGATGAGCCACCTGTACTCATGATACCTTACTTCATTTATTTTCAGTATTAAGCTGACCATCTGAAATATCTCACTTAAGAGTACCACAAGGATCATATGATTTAACATTGTGTGATAAAGAAAACCCTATGCAACCCACATACCTTTCTGGTCACTCATAATTTCCTTGTGCATGCACTAATGAATCAAGGTAAAGGAGTAGTAAGAATGATCAACCATGTAAGTTTTCTCCCTGTTTGCTATGGTGAATCATTATTAGTGTAATCATAATTCATCACACAAAAAGGAACTCTTATGATGGTTAAAGGTAGAAGAATTCATAATTAGCACTAGTACAACAGGAATAAATTTGGACTTCTCCAAGCAAACAGATGTGTCTGGTCACCCTAGCCAAAACAGACGAGGTGGGTTATTTTTTTTTTTGCATAGTTCTATCCTTCTAGCCTAACACATTCTTATTTAGATATCTTGCAACTGATCTCTTATTGCTAGATGGGGAAAGAGTCTGATTTATGTCAAATGCAGAAAAGTCTGTCCCCCTCCCCCGTCCCCTGGGTGTTCATAACGTCAAAGAGCTTTTACAGTGAGGTTGTAATCTGTCACATTTCTACAAAGTTCATTATCGTGTCTGTAGTAAGAAAAGCAATTAATTGTGGTTTTCCATTTTGCATGCTAACATAGCAATTTTCAAACCTGCTGTACATTTTGGTAAGATATAATTTTCATCTGTTTTCCCCTCCCCCTTCACATTCTAAGTGGAGCTACATTGTAATATAAATTCATGCAATATTAGATCAGTGAGAAAGTAAAGCCTTTCTTTTGCCTATTAAGCAAAGAACACATCTTAGGAACACCATACATCATGCTTGTCAGAAGACTCAAAAGAATCATTCTGAATAGTCACCTTGTCTATTATTTAGAAAGCAGACATGAAACAATATAATTCAGTTGGGCTGCATGTATCTAATTTGCATATGGCTATCTCTTTTTAATCTGAGTTTTCACAAAATGAATATAATTAGCAAGTTTCAATTTATCTTCAAAACCACTGAACTATGTTGATTACTTCCAGGATGACATCACGCATGTGCACTAGCATATTTGGACTCCTAAACAGAGCAATTCAGTGGATTTTGTAGCTAAACAAATGAATGTTGCAAGTTAAAAAGTGACAAACTCATCAGCCATGCAAGATGCATAATTCATCATGAAGAGATCAGCACTGTAGCTTTATCCTATTTTCCCAAGTTTTTCCTTTAATGAAACAGGCAATTCAAGCAAACCACAAATGATTTGGTGTGGCCAGCTTATTAGTCTGTGACCATTGATTAAAAAAAAAATAAGTAATCAAACTCTTTAGAGTCACTATATGGCTATATTCTCTGTACTTCTCCAATTTGAGCTCCTCATCTAACTCTCCTTCATGTATGCTCTCAAAGTTACAAATTCCTCACATAATGAACTATCTCTGACCCACACTCTCAAGGAGCTTATCTGCGCTAGGATGTTTGACTTTAAAGGAATGATAGTGAGAGACATCACATTTAACTTGTCAGCTATAAAATAAAATGTATAATTTATAAGACAATACATTATTTAGTGATATCCAACTTTTAAAAAATTGTACAATTCAAATGTGTGGTCCTGGAATGTTAGAGATGCTAACTGCACAAAGTGTAACATGATAATTGACATAATTTCCTCCCAAAATACCAATTTGTTTCCCCATGAATTCTAACTATAGCCTAGAGTTGAAACAAAGGTAAACCATTTAATAAGGGAACATATATTACCAATGAGCTGAATATTTTTCCAGAGAAAGACAAACCATGAAGTGAAACAAAAATAAAACTGGTCTTCTTTAGAACTGGCATTATTAGAAATATTTTAGTACATATGGAAGCAAGTATCATATCTGGACTTTGAACTGGCAAGCTCAAGCAAGAAATCTCATGATGACTCGTTTCTCAATTGAAGTTACCATTTTAGTCTGGCTAATCCAATTTTGTTCGCAGTGTTGGCTGTATGTTGGTCTAGTCTAGACTTTGTATTCAAAACACACAAGCACTGCAGGATATTTCACAACTGCTAATCAGTCTAACACAATTACTTATCTAAGTGCAGATGAAGGTTTGATTAGTGATGTGCTGCTGTTTCTCAGAGAATTGTTGGTTTGACCACAGCAAACCAGAACCATAAATATAGTAAGTAACACAGCAAAAGCTGAGAGGCAGATCAGCTAATAGAAGACATACACCAGGTGGTTACACAGAACTATCTTTAGACAAAAAATATGTGCAAAAATTTCCCCGGACTTCCTGACCACTCTCAGTTCCATATGCAAGTTTGCTTTAGCCTGAACACTGATGTTATACTGATCATCCTCAAATGTCACTTTAAACCTAGCATATTCCTATTGAAAACATGTGCCTCACTAGTCAAACTACAAAATCTAAAGCCTCGCCTTCAAATTTCACCACAATCTGGCATAAACTAATATTTAAAGTCCATTATCCCACAGTTTTCTGCTTTGAATCCTCGACAACTCAGAATTACTTATCCATTCCTCAGTGAAACACTTTCCTCTCCTGCCTTCCTATATTTGCTCAAGTTCTCTCTCCTTCCTGGAATTCTGTCTTCACTTTTGTCATTGAATCTGTGGTTCTTTCACATGACTTATCTTACTCCTATATCCAGAAGTAAGCCCTTGAAAGCAGAGATGTGGATATATTCCCCAGCATGAAAAATGTATTTCTGAATATACTGGGAGTTCTCAAGTAATTGGGGTTGATCAAATCCTCTCCTATCAACTCTCATTTCTTTTCTTTTTTTTTTTTTTGCGGTACGCAGGCCTCTCACTGTTGTGGCCTCTCCCGTTGCGGAGCACAGGCTCCGGACGCGCGGGCTCAGCGGCCATGGCTCACGGGCCCAGCCGCTCCGCGGCATGTGGGATCTTCCCGGACCGGGGCACGAACTCGTGTCCCCTGCATCGGCAGGCGGACTCTCAACCACTGCGCCACCAGCGAAGCCCTCAACTCTCATTTCTTTTGGTTGTACATGCTCCACCTCACTGACTTGCCCTTGGCAATAAGTGCTAGTTCTACTCTGTCAGATGACCCAGCAATGCCATCTGGCTTTGTGTCCTCAGTGGACTACCTTCCTCTACCTTTAGCAACTGGAAGGCAAGTCACCTTAACAAGCTAAACTACTAGAAATGAAAAGAGAGTGAACATGGTACCTGCTCCATTGTTCTGGAAATGAAACCAGAAATAGAATATGGAAAATTTTCTCATCATTAATTCATTAATCAAAATCTTTATTGAGCACCTAGTATGTCTATTAGGAGCTGAAGCTATAGTAATGAACAAGGCAGAGTCCCTGCCCTTGAGAGCTTACATTCTTGTGTTGGAGGTGGTTAGTGGTGATAGGGAGACACACAGTAAGGCATCAAATAGTGACAACAGTAATATTATTAAGAAAAAGAAAGCATAATTTTAAAAAAGATAGCCAAGAGTCAGAAAAGAACTCTCTGAAGAGGTGACATCTAAGCAGAGATCTGAAGATGAGAGCAAGCCAGTCATTCGGGTAGCTGGGTGATCACTCTGGTGTTTGGCATAGGGGAAAAGCAGGTGCAAAGGCCCTGGGGTGAGATCCAGTTTGCCCCATTCCAGTGGAGGAGTTAGGCTGCCTGAGCACAGGGGTTTAGAGAAAGAGTATAACAAGTGAGGGCAAGGGTCTTTCCAACAATAGCCCCCCAACAATCAACGACAAAGCCCCAGCTAGGCCAGCTGGCATCATCTGTGATACTAAAGAAAGTTTTCTTCAAACACAACAGCATAAGCACTACTTGATTTAATTAATCAGATGGCTTCTATTAGCACTTTTTATAATGCCCAATTCCAGGCTAAGCTTTGTGGAGAATACAAGAATACTGTACCCATTTCTCATGGATTTATGACCTGGATTCATATTTGTACTAAAAACCTGCCTCATTGGCTTGTATCAGAGGCTGCTTCTTTGCCCTGATTCTAATTTTCTGCCCTTGTATGAACTGGTTGCTGTCACATTAATACCAGTAACAGCAAGTTTTTTCCTACTGTATAATGTATTTATATTTTAAAAAAAGAAGCATCTCGTCTATTAATTCACTAATGCTCTTCAGTCTTTTTAGTAACAAGTGGGAAATCTTCTCACTTTGATTTAAAGTTTCCTAACTATTTAGAAACAAGATACCAGGTCTCAGTAATAAGAAAAGTGTTGCTGAGAAACAGGCTGTAATTTATACCACCACTTCAGGCCATATCATGCATTTTGCTAGAAAAATAAAAAGTGCCAAACTTCAATGAGCATGCCACTGTCTCCTGAGCTCTTTTGTGATAGAAATAATTAGCTTTAAAATATTCTGTCAAGACCTTAAGATGCAACAGTAAAACACAATTGCTTCTATTATATGCCAGTAGTTGCTCATAACAACTGGGAAGCTAAGACGTTATACTGGAACAAACTCCTTTTTGTTACATTCCGATCAATGACTTGCCTTCATTTAACCTACATGTCTGGATATCTGAGAAGTTTCATCTTGTGGCTTGTTTAAATTATTAACATCCATTCTACCCACCAAACTTCCTGTCTTAACAGCTGCGGGCTTTATAATCTGCAAGTTATTACTCGTCTTAATGTCCATCACCTTTCTCGGGAAGGCTTTGGAGGCAGGTAAAGTAGGTATGGGAGAGGTAGAAAACACTTTTGGTATTAATGGCCAGCATGAGGCCATGGATGTGTATGGCTTCATCTTTGTAAATTAAGATTAAGAGTGTGATGTTGAATCCTAAACACTTTCTGTTCTAGCCTTGTTTTTCTTTGTTAAAATGCTTTGGCTGGCTCCCCGTGATACATGTAACACCTCTTTCTTCTTGTGAGTTTGATCGAAGGATTTCCAAAGAAGCGTGATGCCTCTGAGATGAAGAGATGTGCTTGTCACAGGTCACCCCTGACAGGGGCACCACTGACCAACCCGCTTACTTTTCCAAGAAGTGTCATTCTTTCCTAGAGTCCCTTGAACATCATTTTAGTCCTAGTTTTCAAAAACAGAAAATGTAGGCCACAATAAAGGAGGCTCACTGGGCATGCAAAATTGTGGACATCCTTATCACATCCCACCTTCCGCATCTCTCAATGATACTGGTTGCAGAGACATTTTTAAATCCTTTCGGTAGGTAACTATTTGTACTTACAGCTTTTGTGGTGCCTGAAATAAAATGATATTATTGGAAGGATATGAGTCATGCGCTTCCTGGTAAACCCATCCTGTCTTTTATGATTTTCTAAACTGTTTTGTGGAAATTCCAAGTTTTACTTTTCTCATTAGAGAAGTTTATGAGGCTAACTTTCTGGGATAGAACTCCAACTGCTAAAGCTTAAAGGGCTGCGGATGCCACCAATAGTGTTTTTTAGTTACTGCAACTACAAGAGACCGTCTAGGTGAATCATCTAGTTCTGCTAATAAAGCCAAATGGCACAGATGGCTTTTATCAATTATAAACATTAGTGTCCTACTATTCATTTTGAGAGGAAGACAAACTTTTTAAAAATTCACTTAATGTAACAAAATTCCTCCTTACAGTTAATCTAATTTTTGATTTATTTCATAAATGAATTTTAAGAAGCACACCACATACTTTGCACAATTCTACAGCAACACGGTGCGTTATCTTGTTTTCCATATTCACACCTCCCAGTGCACAATGATATTTATTTGAGAATGGAGAGAAATCTCAGAAGCATAGGTAAGTTCCACCAGGACAATTTCCACATCTAATGTACCAATTCTTTAGAGGTCAGTCTCGTAAAATTTTCCCTGAGGGAAGCAGTTATTTTTGTTGCAGTCAGCCCTGAAAAATTCCACTGCAAATTCAGTCCCTGACCCATGCCAAAGAACAGAATACATTCACCCAAACCTCAAGGTGTTTTTATGGCATGATACATTTCAAATGGAGTCTATTTCCCATACCACCACCATAACTGACAAAATATACATTCTCTTTGCCTCATGCAGTCTTTCTCTAAATTCACAGCCTTTCCTTCAAGATTTGAAAGTTTAAAATTGTGTTGTACAGTGACAGCATTTAATGTACAGGTAAGGGGGAAAGAGACATTTGGATGTTTTGGTCTTAATATATGAAGGCAGTATGCTTACTGCCAAATTTGCTATGTCTTGGTTCCCCCATCCTTTACTATAAGAGGGATATTAATTTTACAGGGAAGTCTCACAAACTAAGAGGGGGAATCCAAATTACAAGCCGTCTTGCCTAATAAACTAAATTAATGACATCATCCAAATTCATTATTTATAATAACAGTAAAATAACTTTAATAATAAAGTAGAGCTCTCAGGAATTTATAGGCCAATGTCCAAATTAGAGGCCATCAGTTTATAAATATATAAAGCTGCACAATAATAACTAAAATGAAGTTAGTGAATGTTTCTTTAGGACAGATTATTGATATGCAATTATGTAATAGTCTAATTTTGGGAGGGAAGCCACGCAATAGATATTCTGGAAAAAAAAAAAAAAACCCAACACATTTGACAACCGATTAATACCTCTCACCTTTCTTGTCATATCTGGAAATAGCAGAGATACCGAGATTTTTTTTGTTCTGATCACATAGTTAAAGTACATGTGAACCATTAGGCTAGTTTTCATTGTAGATTTCTAGAACTGCAGGTTATCTTTTAGGGAGATGTCAACAGAGGTATGACATTGGTGGGTTAATCACTACCTTTAGAAATTTTTCCTTAACAAGTTGTGCTGATGTTATAAAAACCAAGTGGGAGGTCATAGTGTTCTATAGCAAATTCAGAATGATAACTTTCCAATACAGATCAATCTGGCAGAACTCAGACTGCTCCCTGCCCTTGCTTCCGTCAGTAACTGTATTTCCTTTGATTCTGTTGACATAATCCCAAGGGCTAACAGTAGGATCTTCAAATACATAAGAAAAACTTCATGTCCTATTCATTCCCATTTTCTTGATATTTTTGGTCATGAGAAAAATACCTGTCTTCAGAGAGAGGTCTTAGGTTTAGAATTTGAAATTCAGAATATTAAGTTTGAAAAATGGATAGAAGGACAAGTAGTCTCTTTGCAAGAGGACAAAAGAAGCTGAAATGGGTACTCTAAGGTCAGACTCAGTGTTTCACTTCCCTCTTCTTTACAGGCAAAGTTCTGCAGCTCCCTTTCCCTAAAAGAACTCAGTCCCAAATTCTTTAGATCACTGTCCTTCAAGAGAAGCTCTAGTAAGAGGAACAACGAAGGCAGAGGCAAATTAGAACTAAGAGTAAAATAAGGGATACATTTTCATTGAGAAGAACTTTTAAAACTGAGGTTTTAAGAATATTTGTAAACACATTGAAACGGCTCTGTTTTGTGAACTACTTTCATATACAATTAGATATTCATTTAATTTGATTTTTTCCTAGAAGATGTTCCTGTAAGACTGCTGCATGTAAACTGCCCAGATCCCTGAACTGAGTGGTGTCTTGGCACATGATTTGAAGGGCAGTTTTCCAACCATGGATGGGGGAAGAAGATTGGCTTTGCTGACAGTTTGATACAGATTTGAATCTCTGAACATTTATTAGCTCTGGGGCTTTAAAAAACAATAAGAAAATAATGGTAAACCTCACTTTAGCACATTTATCCCTATGCTGAGAGGCTGACAGTCATGGTCTCATTTAATGTGAAGAAAAATCCAGTGAGAAAGATACTGCTATTAAATCCATTTGAAAAGAAGAGGAAAAAGAGGTTCCGGGAAATTTAGCAATTTGTCCAACATCACAGAGCTTGTAAGTATCTAATTTATATATTTATGTTTGTAAACAGAGTATATTGCTTGTCTAAAAAATATGTAACTCTGTGTAAGTAAATAAATCTGTATGTATTAAATAAAATCTATGTCTGCATTCTAAGACCTTTGTCTTTACTTATTTTATGTAATTTTTCCATGGAAGAACAATATTTCTGCCATGCACCTTTTTTCAGAAATAAGTTTAAAGTTCCTTATTTAATGTTATATTTAGAATGTAAAATAATAATAGGATCATTTTTCACAACTCCTTGACAGTTAGTCACCTGAGAGCTTGTCAGTGTATACAGGCACACCTTGGAGATATTGGGGGTTTCATTCCAGATCACTAAAATAAAGCATATATCACAACAAAGCAAGTCACATAATTTTTTTGTTTGTTTCCCAGTGTATATAAATTTACTATACTGTAGTCTATCAAGTGTACAAGTACAATAGCATTGTGTCTAAAAAAATGTACATACCTTAATTAAAAAATACTTTATTGCTAAAAAATGCTAACCATAAGTTGAGCCTTCATTGAGTCCTAATCTTTTTGCTGGTGTAGGGTCTTGCCTCGATGTTTGCGGCTACTGACTGATCAGGGTGATGGCTGCTGAAGGCCAGGGTGGCTGTGACAATTTCTTAAAATAAGACAACAATGAAGTTTGCAGCATTGACTGACTCTCTTTCACCAATGATTTCGCTGTAGCAGGCAATGCTCTTTGATAACATTTCACCCACAGTAGAACTTTTTTCAAAATCGAAGTCAACCCTCTCAAACTTTGCCACTGCTTTATCATCTAAGTCTGTCTTATATTCTAAATCCTTTGTCACCATTTCAACAATCTTCACAGCATCTTCCAGGGTAGACTCCATCTCAAGAAACCACTTCCTTTGATCATCCATAGAAGAAACTTCTCATCCATTAGAGTTTTATCATGGGATTGAAGCAATTCAGTCACATCTTCAGGCTCCACTTCTAGTTCTTATGCTATTTCTGCCACATCTGCTTCTTCCACTGAAGTCCTGAACCCCTCAAAGTCATCCATGAGGATTGGAATCGGAATCAACTTCTCCCAAATTCTTGTTAATGTTGATATTTTGACCTCTTCCCATGAATCACAAATATTCTTAATGGCATCTGGAATGGTGAATCCTTTCCAGAAGGTTTTCAATTGACTTTGCCCAGATCCATCAGAGGAATCACTATCTGTGGCAACTATAGACTTATGATATGTATTTCTTATGTAATAAGACTTGAAAGTCAAAATCATTCCTTAATCCATGGGCTGCAGAATACACGTTGTGTTAGGAGGCATGAAAACAACATGAATCTCATTGTACATCTCCATCAGAGTGCTTGGGTGACCAGGTAGAAGATTTGATCTTCTATCCAGACCATTAAAACTTTCTCCATATCAGCAATAAGGCTGTTTTGCTTTCTTGTCATTTGTGTTTTCACTGGAGTAGGATTTTTAATTTCTTTCATGAATGTTTCTTTTCATTCACAACTTGGCTAATTGTTTGGTACAAGAGGCCTAAATTTTGGCCTATCTGAGCTTTTGACATGCCTTTCTCACTAAGCTTAATCATTTCTAACTTTTGATTTAAAGTGAGAGATGTGTGGCTCTTCCCTTCTCTGAAACATTTAGAGGTCATTGTAGGATTATTAACTTGTCCAATTTTGATACTGTTGTGTTTCAGAGAATAGGGCGGCCCAAGGAGAGGGAGAGAGATGGGAAAAAGACCAGTTGGTGGAGCAGTCCAAACACTGCATTCATGGATTAAGTTGGCCCTTTTATATGGGTGTGGTTTGTGGTTTCCCCAACCAATTACAATAGTGACACCAAAGGTCACTGACCACAGGTCACCATAACAAATGTAATAATAACAAAAAAGTTTGAAATATTGAGAGAATTACCAAAATGTGACATAGAGACATGAAGTAAGCAAATGCTGTTGGAAAAATGGTGTCAATAGACTTGCTCAACGCAGGACTGCCAAAACCTTCAATTTGCAAAAAATGCAGTACCTGTGAAGTGCAATAAAGCGAAGTGCAGTAAAACGAGGTGTGCTTGTACATAGTTTCTCCAAATTATAGAAATCATTTTTATTCAGGAGAAAAAAAGTTAATACTCTTGAAAAACATTTTTGAAGAAAATAAAAATAGATCCAGGAGAAATAGATCAAGAATAACTCACAATACCTTTTTAAAAATAGTAATAATTAAAAAAAAGATTTCTACTGAAGAGCAGTTAGTGCAATATCCAAAATTTTGTGTGTAAGCACTACCTAATGAATGACTGAGGCAATCGACTACTGGTTCTCCCAAAGGAACCAACCCAGTTTCTGAGATCATGGCCTCATACGTGCCCCATCCATGTGGTGGTCATAATGGAATAAGACAAGAGGGGCACAGTGATCAGGTGAAGGGCTATAAAACTAAAAACTGATCTGAATACCTCCTGCATTTGTTATCTCTTAAGAACTTCCATTATATACCTATTATGAAAAATTGCATTGATTTACATATTAATATTCTGCATTTCAGCATGTGCCCTTTATGTTCACACACAACAGAATACCCTCTTTTCACACAAATTTCACCTACGTGACTCAGCCATTAAGTGAAAATTTGAGAGTGGGAGAAAAAAGAAACAGAATGAATACAGTCACCCCCATTGTTCTCTTCAGTGCCTTGGATTTTAAATCCTTTACTGTCACTCAGTTGAATTCTATTTTTGTCAGTTTGCCTATCAGTCAAGATGGAGAGCTTAACCTAGGGTGAGCCATGGGATTGTCTTGGAACCATACTTTTTTCAATGTTCTCAGGTTCCTGGGCTGGGGATCTACATGCAAATTTTGATTATCTGTTTGTAATCTCAGTGATCTCTAGACAGGTGAAAAAAAAAAAAAAAGACAGAAAACCATTCCCTATACCAGCACTGTCCAATGGAATTTTCTGCTGAAAATGATGGAAATGTTCTTTATCTGAGTAGTCTAACACAATAGTCAGGAGCCATAGATGACTCCTAAGCACTTGAAATGCAGCTAGTACAACTAACTGTTTTTTAAAATTTTAAATTCAATTTAAATAAATTTAAACAAACAAACAAAAAAATAGCTACATGTGGTTAGAAGTTACAATATTAAACAACACAGCTCTATACCATGCCCAAACAATTTCTAGGTGACTATGAAAGGGAAAATGCTGGAGAAGAAGGAACCTATCTATTTCTCCATATCAGGTATGTGAATTCCTAATCTTACTTTCTCTGTTTCCCAGTTTGTTTTCTTAACATAGCTAAGAACATCTCAAAATCTCTGAGACTGTATCAACTATCACAAGTCAGGGTGTCTAATTCCTAATAGGAACTTGTCGTCATTTGGATGCCCTTTGATTCTTCTTATTTAAAACTCATGCATTAACGACAGCCCCTATTCTAAATTATCTCCATATTCAAGGCTCTTACTCCTACTCTTTCTCTTATATGCTCAGAAAATACTCTATGCCTCATTCACAAAGGAACCCAAGCACACATGATGATAGCTCTGCCAATACACACATCACTACCACCACACATCAATTTCTCTCTATTTTTCCATCCTCCACTCTTCCTGTCAACAACGATGCCTGCATTATTCCAAGGATCATACCCTGTAGCTGTGACATAAATAACATCCCCTCTTACCTCCTCTGGTCTATTTTTCTTTAATTATCTCCTTTATCTTTTTGTAACTTTAATCTTTGTCTATCTACTGATTATTCCACTTAATAAACAGGTAATTCTTTCTGCTCCCCTCCACTAATCACACTTAAGCTGTCATAATTATCATGCTTTGTTTCCTCATTTCCCCTGATATTCTAGGTTCTACCTCAGTCACTTCTCTGACCAGTGACTTGACAATCACTCAATCCAACCTTTTTCTGTGTACTCCCTTGGTTCTTCTTCTAGCTCTTTAATTGATCATTCTTATTTGATATTCTCCATCATTCCGTTCCCTGAAATTGAGCATTACTTAAGATGAGGGATCATCAGTCTACAACCCACCGGCCATGTCTAGTCTGCTGACTGTTTTTATGTGGCATAAGAGCTGAGAATGTTTATTACATTTCAGGATATTTTATATTAAAATCAAAATAAGATTAATAACTCATGGCATGTGAAAATATTATGAAATTCAAATTTCATTGTCCATAATAAAGTGTTATTGAAACACAGCTAACCTCATTCATTTACATATTATGTATGACTGCTTTCATGCTACAATAACAAAGTTGAATACTTGCAACAGAGGCCATAATACCTGCAAAGCTGTCTGAAACAGGTTTTGATAGTTGTCTCTCCAACGGTCCCTTTGTTTCTGACCAGTAGAACCTCCATTTTATCCATGTACTCAGGCAAGATACACCCACCTCTACCAATAGCTTAGTCATGATTGGTCTAAATTAGTCAAGAGAAGTGGCTTAGTCTGCTCAGGCTGCTATAACAAAATATCATACACTGGGTGGTTTAAATAATGGACACTAATTTCTCACAGTTCTGAAGGTTTGGAAGTCTAAAATCAGGGTAATAACGTGGTTCAGTTCTTGGTGAGGGCCTTCCTGGCTTGCAGATGGCTGTCTTCTTGCAGTATCCTCACATGATAGAGAAAGGGCTCTGGTCTCTTCCTCTTTTTATAAGAAACTAATCCTATCCTGAGGGCCCCACCCACATACCTCATCTAACCCTAATTACCTCCAAAAGGCCCCATCTCCAAATACCATCACATTGGGGGTTAGGGCTTCAACATATGAACTGGGCGGAGGGGTGGGGGGGGCGACACAAATATTCAGTCCAAAACACCGGTGAGCTGAAAGAAAAAGGGGACCTTCAGAGAAAGGTTTTCCTTTTTAATAAAAATTGATACGTGGGAGGGAACACCCTTCTTTGCCTAGAACAGGTTTAACCAACTTGCAACAATGAAAGCACAACATACAGTTATCACACTCAAGCTATCAGATGGAAGGATTGAAAGCCTCCTGGGCTCTGATGACTTATTTTAACTGTTGAATTAACCAGTCCTACTGTAGTCTTATTTCTAGATTTTTTATTAAGGGATAAAAAAATCCAACACTGCTTAGGCTACCCTTATTTGCATCTTCTATTACCTGCCGAATCTGAGTCAATCTTCAACAAATATTTACTGAAATTTAAATGCCTGAGTGTGCCTTTAATATATACATATACATTTATACATTTATATTGCACCTTTATTCTATATTCAGCTATGCCATGTATTTTTATTACTTTGAATTATTACTTAACATTTCATTAGAATTATTACTTAACAAAGACATAACATGTCCTTGAAGGTTTGGTGGAAGAAATATTATTCTATATATTATTCTATATATTTTCTCAGCATTGAACCCATTACAGAAACCTAATATCTGCTAGTTGACTGAATACACTAATACATGTTGGATGAGGGGTAAAGATAGGTAGCTAGCAGGAGGGGAGGATGAATTCTGTTCTGATTTCTTCCAAGGGTGTCATGTGCAGCAAAAATGTATTGAAAGTTATCACTCCAATGATCCAGAAATCAGCATAAAAAAGAATGAAAAGAAGAAAGAAAGAAAGAAAAAGAAAGAAAGAAAGAAAGAAAGAAAGAAAGAAAGAAAGAAAGAAAGAAAGAAAGAAAGAAAGAAAGAAAGAAAGAGAAAGAAAAAGAAAAAAGAAAGAAAGGAAGGAAGGAAGGAAGGGAGGGAGGGAGAGAGAAGGAAGGGGGGAGAGAGGGATTAAGAGGGAGGAAGGGTGGTAAATGTAAAGAACATTTTGTATGCAAATGATGAACAGGTTGCAGAGGTCAACCACCCAATACTGAGGCAGCTTCAGAAATAAAAGCAGATGGTACAGCTTTTTCTTTTTCCTCTTGGCCACAAAACCCCTGCTAATTGAAGTAGCAAATGAACAAGATACTCTTTCATTTCGCCAGCAATATTTATGTTTCACTTAGTTAGGTTCTGCATTTCATATGAAACATAAGTACACCCCCTGCTTACTGCTTGTTTCTGGCATCTAAGCCAGTTCCTGCTTTCCCACAGTCCTGCTTCTTTCTTCACAAGACTTCATGAAGGTGAACAAATGTATAATTCCAGGCTTGAGAGAAACAAAATGAAATGGGCAGGTCATCTTTAAGAGTCTATTCTTAACTATAAAATGGGATATATTTAGAGTCAATCAGAGAAGTTTTTAGTTTCTTTGTTCAATTCATGAATCTCAGAACTGTGAAACAGAATTAATGTTACTAACAGCAATTCTACTGTCTATCTTAGACTGCACTAAATAGTTCTAAATAGAACTTTCTCATAGCCATTTCCATAAGACCATATTTTTTCCCTCCTGCAGTTCAGACTTGTTTTTCCAGAAATGGAAACAGCATATAAAGTGCTGAGAAATTTGCTAACCCAGCTTGCCCACATATTTATATCACTGTCAGGATACAGTATTGTATTTACCAAGATTAAATTATCTGCTGTCAAAACTCAATGAAAATCATGGTGTGCTAAACCATACTTTAGAGATGTAAGCATCTATTTCAAAATGCAAATCACATGGTAAGATACTTGTGTTTACAGGGTTATACTGTACAAAATGGAAATACTCCGAAATACTAGGCATTTCATGGACAGCAAAGACCAAATTTGCTGAGTTTGAGAAAGATTTTTGGATATTAGATATAGAAATGGGTTCAAGTTCCACATCTGCCACTCACCAGCTGTGCATTAATACAAGCCACTTAACAAGTCACCTGTAAAATGGGGGTAATTCCTGCTCTGTCTGCCTCATTTATGATGAACAAATGAAAGCGTGTATGTAGGTGAAAACATTATCTAAACTCTGTGAAGGTATATAAATAAATGGAAGGAACGTTGAAAGCTGGCATTTTTCAATTCACCAAGGGCTTTAATTTCTGCTCTATGGATCAGGTTTTATTGCTAGAATTACAGAATTTTAGAAGTATAAGTAAACCTAAAACTCATGGAGTCAAGCTCCCTCATCTTACAGATAAAGAACATAAACCCAGAAAATACTACCGACTTATCCAAGATTAAAAATAAAAGAAATAAATATTTGAGAAAGAAGTTTAGATTAGAGCCTGTTTTTTTCCTAACTCTTAGTTCGTTGTTATCCCCTACTGAAAAACTCCACTGTCTGTTAAATGTAGAAGTGTTTACCAGAATTTACTGATTTAAAAATAATTTTACAGTGATGTGAAATCTTTCAGTTCTAAGACATTTTCAAACTAAAATCTCATTTTATTTTTATTATATCCTAGATGGGTTTCAAGGCAGATAGTAGTTTCATTTGAAAGTGAAAATTTTCTGAACAGAGAGATGGGTAGCAGAGCCAAGCATGGAATCAATGTTTTCTACATAGCCTGGTATTCTTTCCACCTTTCAGCTATCTCCATCATATTTTGATTACAAGGGATTCTGTTTCTTTTAATAGTGCTGCACATTATATATTTTTAAAAGTAGGACAGAGTAAAATTAATTTTGCTTGGGGAGTCTTGTGATCTCCTTTGCGATGTCTGGAGACACCCAAGGGTATCTCAAAACTAGGATGAAGAATACCTATACCAGATTATTCTATCTCCCAAAGTAATTTGTCTCTTAATAACAATCATAATTACCTTCTACAGTATCCAGTCCCTACCCTCTCTACCAGACAAACTATTCACTGAAGTTAGGATCTCCATGGTAAAAAACTTCTCAACACTGTATGGCTAGAAGCAGACTTTCATTTTCTAAAGGCATTCTGGGAAAACCACACATGGTTGCCAACTTCCAAGCTCTTCTATGGATATTTAAGCCCTGTTTCACTTCCACAAAACTAATTATTACAGAAAAGCCTAGTTAAGTGAACTATTCTTTGTTAAAGACATGGAAAAAACATATAAATACCTATTAGATGGGCTTAAATCAGCATTTTGAAGTACTGGATGTATCTAAAAGATCCCAAGCAACCTTTTGTGCCCAATGGTCCTCTTTGCACCAATCCTGTCTCCCCTCTACCTGCCCCTACCACCAGCAACCTAAAACTACCTTTCTTCCATGAGGATGCTTCTAATGCAAGTCCCAGAGTTATTCTTATTTGAAGTCTTATCTCTTACATTTAATAAAATGGCCTTGCTCTCTGTGAGAATAGTTTTTATGTCAGTAAACACATGGTAGCAGTAGCATGTGGTTCTGCATACAGTGTGTCTGTGGATCTAGACTATGTGTTTGGCGGGGTGGAACTGTGGGGAAGGGGGAAAAAAAAAGAAAAACTGAAGGCAAAATCTTGTCTTTGATCTTGAAAATATGCTAGTAGATTCCTAATTACCTGACTTAATGATAAAGGCAGCTTAGATGCCTATTTTCCTTCTGAAAAAATGAAAAGAGAAATTTTCTAATTCACTGATATCTTGGCTACTAATAAAACTTTGGTCACCAACAAGCAATGGATAAAGCTTGAGTGAAATGCTTTGCAACCGATGGAATGGAAGCTGCCAAAACCCATTAAAATTCATTTGGGGATGTTCATGCCATAGCAATCACAAATAAAAAGTTACTACAATTAAAGGGAAGAGTCTTTCTAGGTATCAACAATGCAATCAAGCAGGAGGATCCCAGAATGTCAGTCATTATAGCAAACCAGACGGACAGTGGCATCTTCTAAGATCTATAGATGGAAACACCAAAAATAACTTCCTTGTCCTTCCACCTGGCTTTCTAATATCCTACTATACATGAACATGGATTCTCTTTCCTTCTTCCCAGGGCGTGGCTAGAAGTTAACTGAGTATAGAAGAGCCCTGGCATTTTGTATCTCACTTTGCTTGATTTGCTTGTGGATATACAGTCCTGAATGAAGAAAGCTAGAAGTCAGATTTATTTTACATAATTCACTAGGGACAGCCACAGCAAAATGTCAAAAAATGAATCTTTGCTTTCAGCTTGTCCAGGAATAGGCCCAGGGAAGACCTTCTGAGTCTGCTGGAATTGGGGAGAGTGGACTTTTTCTGAGTTGACTCAAAAATGCTGACAGTAAATGGCAGGTTACTGCTTAAGCACAGATGTCACTTCACTGTGTCAACTTGTAAATGATCAGCACAATCTGGCAAGTACAATTTTTCTCACATGATGAGTGTATCTGGGCAGGTGCTATACGTCACTGAGGCCGTACATTGTTTTAACAGATGCATTTTTTTAACATCTTTATTGAAGTATAATTGCTTTACAATATTGTGTTAGCTGCTGCTGTATAACAAAGTGAATCAGCTCTATGTATACATACTTTGTTACTCACACCACAGGAGGAAAAAGGATTCACTAATGCATATTCATAAACAACTGGTGCTAAGATTCAGAAGTGAATAAAAAAGGTTACTAAATATTTTATCAATAATTAGAACATGGGTAATTCCTATCCCTGGGGGTGTTGATGCTACATATGCTCTAAACTTCCACTAAATTCAGAAGAAGGAAAGAAAGCTTTAAGGACAAATATAGAAAATATTTTCTGAAATAGATATCCCAACGGCCTCTGCTACGGCCACAATGCATTTTGTTGTCATTTTCATATTGCCCATTTGGCTACAGACCTTGACTTCCCTTTTCATTATGGAAAACTACCAGAGGTACTCAAAGTAGGCTGTTATTGAAGGGCTACACCTAAACATAAAATAGTACCTCACAGTCTCCAGGGGTCACTCTGGGTTCTGATGGCTAGCTTTAAAAAACATAATTATGTTGGTAAGATTGGTGGCTCTGTTGCCCTGCTAAAAGACTAAGATCAGGCATGTGGAAGAAAATAACTCCAGCATCGGGAGTTGCAGCTTGGAAATAAGCAACAGACTGTAGTTCTAGGTAGACTGCTGGGCAGTATGATGGGTAGATGTACGTCTCTGAATCTTTCAGGCTGTCTCTGTATTAAATGATACAACCTAAATCTGCAAGGAATACAAAGCCATGTCCTTTAGAGGATGTCACAGATCGTAAGCATTGGGTAGCCAGCAATGTGCTAAGTTTTGGAACATAAAGAAATATAAGACATGGTCATTGCTTCAAGGAGCTCCAAGATATACTTGGGGAAAACTATAGTCAACAAAGTGGAAGAATATGTGAACACAAGAGTGCATGTTAAATATGGTGCTGTAAATGATACAACAGCTCTTACAGAGGCAGAGAGCCTGATATATAAAGCAGTTGGGAATGCCTGACTCTTAGTAAATTCTATATAACTATGGCTATAATCATAACCATAATTATAATCATCTTTATATTATTGTATAGTACCTATTTACAGATTACATAACATTATAAATATAATAATATTATTACTGAAAGCTCATCACGTGCTAGATCTTTTCCATAATAGATTCACCATAATATTATAGATGAAAATAATTACCATAAATTTGAAGATTAAAACTCTAAGATTAGGCACCTTATGAAAGGTCTCATAGCTCATAAATTAGCAGAGCTTGGATTTGAATCTCTGTCCAGAGATTTCAAAGCTCTCTCTGGATTATTAACTACAGAAGTTGAGGGAAGATTTATGGAGGAAGCAAAATTTCTATTCATCTTCAAGCATGATCATAATTTTATTGGTTGGAAGGGAAATAGCAGAGCATTTCAGGCAAGGATGTTCATATAAGCAATGGCAACAAGGCAAAGATGAGGATGACATATGATCAGCATGAGGATATAGGTGACTAGAAAGGGGAAGGCGAGAGTGGTGGAAGCAGAGACAAGGCTCTAGATGACATAGGCCAGAATATCCAAAGGGATTCTCAGAGCTGCACTCAAGATTGGAGAGGTCATGCTGGGGGCATGCATAACCATTGAAGGTTTCAAACCTGATGCAGCATCTGACTATAGTTTGCTTTTTTGTTTGTTTGTTTAGAAATACAAATGCAAACAAAGCATTATGTTACTGCCCTCATGGAGTGAAGAGAGTCAATAAATAAGATAAATACTAAAACAGGTAGCTTGAAAGATGTTGATTATGTTTAAAGGGGAAAATAAGGCTGGAAACAGGGTTAAGGAGTGTCTGGTGAGTTGTGTGCAATTTGATACAGGATAGCCAGGAAGAAGGCTTAACTGAGAAGGTGACATTTGAACAAAAAGACTCATTGCCCTTCATTTCTCCTTTTGCATTAATGCCCCCTCCCTCCAATGTGGTTTGGGATTATCACACACAAAAATCTCATATTTCCTTTAAAAATAGTTATTTTTTGCTTTGGGCTGATAGTTTTGATTTAAGAAAGCACATGTACATAACTTTCAACCTACCATGGTCTTTACATATAAGCTTGTATAATGCTTTTATAACTGTTCAAACACAATTTTTCAGTTGTTTTTGATTGATGTAAGAAATTTAAAGTATATGGTTTATGGTATAGGGGGAAAAATTAATCTACAGCAGACATAACATAATTCCATTTCACCCCGACTCTTCATCAAGGGTACGCTCTCGTTTATTGAATTATTTTTAAAGGCATATTCACTTAGTTTCTACACAATCCAAACAGAGCTCATTGAATTTCTAGATCTTCTGATTTTTCTAGATTTGTACCTTTACTTCTACATAATTCTTGAATTTGGTTTTTCATCAGAACATCACGGAAGGTTATATATCACTTAAGAAACCCAAGAAATTTAAAGCATGACAATCCTCATAATTCAGAAAATAGAGTTTCATAAAAATGTTGCCATCTGTCTCAATGGTCCTTAATTTATAGATTAGCTACTTATCTACTTTGTGGTAAATGGAATATTAGCCCTCTTTTTTTTTTTTTTTTTTTTGTGGTATGCGGGCCTCACTGTTGTGGCCTCTCCCGTTGTGGAGCACAGGCTCCGGACGCTCAGGCTCAGCGGCCATGGCTCACGGGCCCAGCCGCTCCACGGCATGTGGGATCTTCCCAGACCGGGGCACGAACCCGTGTCCCCTGCATCGGCAGGCGGATTCTCAAGCACTGCGCCACCAGGGAAGCCCAATATTAGCCCTCTTTTCACTTGTTTCCATTTATTCTTCCTTCTTTCCCCTAATTAGCTTATTTTAAAAGGTTTTAGAATAAATGGATAGAGTTGTATTTCTTATATCCTTTAAAAATGAACAATTTATAAGCTCTCCAATCATATGAAACATTCAATGTAGTTTATCTTAGCGTAACATGAAATTCACCATTCTCAGTTTAATTGGGATAACTGACATTTGTTCTTTCCAGCAGTCAGTGGGAAAGACAGAAAAACATTAGGTGTTTCCCAAGAGTCTAATGGGAAAGGAATGGGGCTGTGCATTTGGTCCAAGACTCCCATTCCACGGAAACAACAAACTGTCTGTACAACCTGTTCTGGGCTTTTGTATTTCAAAACTCAATTATTGTAAATGTAGTTGTAATGTGGAAGAAACGGGAAAGACCTCATATAAAAACAAAACAGGTCTATATTATTTTGGTCTTAGGATGTCAAAATAATGAAAATTTTAATGTGAATTTCTGAAAACTTACGTGGAAAATAATCATCCATCAGCATCTGATTTGGTGGTTTCCTGCCCATAAGACAATTATACCTACTACTCAAGTCTGTGTTATCAAAAAACTTGGAAAGAATCATAAGAGGATATAATAAAACATCAGCTCTTTCTAAGCATTGTTAAATGTTTACAAAGTTGGATCAGAATCTACTGCTAATTTCTTCTAGTTGAGTCTCTCTTCTCAGTCTTCAACACACTGGCTTAAAGTTACATGTATCCATCACTGCCACCATTTTAAGGCAGTATAGCATAGCTTTTATGAGCAAGGACACTAGAACCAGACTGCATGAGTTCAAATCTCAACTCTGTTACTTAATAGCTCTATGATCCTGGGAAAGTTACTTGACCTCTCTGTGCCTCAGTTTTATCATCTGTAAAACGAAAATAACACTGCTACCTGTCAAATATTAGTACAGTTCCTAGCACATAGTAGGACCTATGTGTTGCCTTTCATTTCTATTATTTCTAAGGTCTATAAACCAGAAATATTATGAGACCCATGGGTTAAACACTTGTAATAAAAGACAAATGTGATGTCACAAATATACTTAAATTTTTCATTGTTTGAAACTTTTTCTCAAATATGTACCTATGGTTGAAGTTTCAAATTATATGGATTATCTCACCAGACAAATTGAGGCATTATTTACTAAAATGGGGAAACATAAAGGAAAGAGAGATATGGGGGAGAGGGAAGAGGTGGGAGAGAAGTACCAAGAGTTAAATTTAAGATGTGAAGTTAGAGACACCTGTGAGATATCCAAATAGTAATGTTAAATACAACTTTTTTTTTTTTTTTTTTTTTTTGTGGTACGCGGGCCTCTCACTGTTGTGGCCTCTCCCGTTGTGGAGCACAGGCTCGGGACGCACAGGCTCAGCGGCCATGGCTCACGGGCCCAGCCGCTCCGCGGCATGTGGGATCTTCCCAGACCGGGGCACGAACCCGTGTCCCCTGCATCGGCAGGCGGACTCTCAACCACTGCGCCACCAGGGAAGCCCTAAATACAATTTTTTATGCCAATGTCTCAATATAAGGGGTCTGGGCTGAAGGTAGAAATCTGAGAGTCATGGGCGTAAAGATAGTATTTAAGGACATGGGAATGGATGAGATTACTTAGATAGTGGGATATTAAATGAGAAGAACCCTGAAATCAAGAATTGAGTAACTTCAACAATTAGGAGGTAGGTAGAGCAGCAGAACTAGAAGATACCTGGATAGGAGGAGTCCTAGAGGGAGAAGGACAACCAGGTGTGTATAGTGTCATGGGTACACGATGCTTCTAGGATGAAGGAGTCATAAAATGCAAAGAGAGATTGAGCTAGATGATAACTGAAAAAACATTTAATGTATTTAACAATGGGAAGGCTATTGGTGCTCTTAGAATGAACAGTTTGGGCTGAGTTCTACTCGGGAAGCCAGAATGGAGTGGGCTAAATAGTGAATGTCATGTTGCATTTCTCATTAAAAACTTTCACAGAGCTTGGCCATGAAGGAGAGCCAAGAAACGGGGCACAGAATAGATGTCAGGTCAAGAGGAAGGGTTAGGGGTTTATTTGTTTTTAGGATTAGTATAATTTAATATATAACGTTGAAGGTTCAAGGCAAGAGAGGGAAATAAACTGAAAGACTGAGTCCTTGAGTAGATAGGCAAGGTAAGACAGTAAAAAATAATCACGAAGTATAAGACGAAGAAGAAAGTGGAGATGGTGGGAACATGAGAGAGTCTTCTACTGCTTTCTAGCTTTGTTTTCAAGTATGGCCTTCAGTGGTATAGAAAGTGTGGGGAACGGACTATGTCATTTGTGGATTTGTGTGAGGAAAATTCACAGCCAGTGTTTATTTATAGTTTGTTTGTTAGCACAAGCAGTGGAACATTGTTTCGTGACTAAATGATGTCACGTTACAGAGTGGAAAGGAAACTGGCTTGAGAAAGAGAATTCCAGGGGTCCTAGTTTGAGATGTGTCTCTAAATAACTATGTGATCTTGGGCTAAGCATTTGAAAAATCTCAACCTCAACTTTTTCTTCTATAGAAGGAGACTGATACAGATCATTGAGAATGACCAATAAATGACTGATGTCACTCTTTGTTTTATTATCGAATTTAAAGAAAGTCTTCAAAATTGCAACTACTTCACTGTCAAAATAGTTACATATAGACTTATTTTATGTTCATAGACTCTACCTGTAAAAATCCTCTAGATTTTCCATATGCCCTTTATAAAATCTGTCCTCAGTTATCTGTGGGATGTTTTCAATTTCTTAATTTGTTTGTCATGTAGAAATGTAGTTTGTCATGTAGAAATTTTAAAATAATTTTGTTATTTAAGTGTTTAATTACAAAAATGTGCCTGGGGCATAAAATATAGAATTAAATACAAAAGTCAACTTGAAGTTTTGGTACTATGGATGGACTGCATTTGAGGAGAAAACTACACCACTACCCACAACATGCTCATCAAGGGTTTTTCACCACCTCCTTCTCCACTGCTTTTGTGATTTTAAGTGTGTTTATAAATTTCTATCCAATGACAACACAATTAAATATGGGAAATGAATCTTTTCTTTTGCTCTGACAAAAATATTTGGCCATAGCCAACTTAGAGTGTAGTAAATGGCATTTAATTTTAGCCATGGGGTATCCATTTTCTGTCACATGAAAAATAAGTATACATAAAAGTAACAAGCTCTCATAGAAAGCAGTGTGGAACACAGTTGCCTGACTTTAATTTCCTGAAATGCAAGGGGGTGCAATTAACTCCTCAGCTGTGATTAGCCTGTTAGAAGCTGGGTCTCCTCAGCAAATTACAGTACCCACAGCACCCATAATGATGTCATATACTCAGTATTATTTATTTGTTTTTTGATTACAGCCCTGCTGAAGAGGTCCTGGGACTTGTGGATTAATAATGAACAGAGCCAAGTTGAAGTTGCAACTCTGTCTCTGCTCTGATTATGTGCCTGCCAATTGCCTTTTATTTTAGAGTGGATATTTGCCAGGATTGGAGTGAAAGCACTTGCCTCAGGATCAATATTTAAGGGGAGGGACCAAAACCTCGGTGACCAAGCAATATTTAAAAATCAAAATCAATATTTTAAACATCGGAATTTGTCCATGATGGACAAAATGTCAACATTTTAAAAAAAGACAGGATCAGCCACACTGGTGTGCTGAGCTATAGTAGAGTCTGAGACAAAAGGAAAACTCAGTAATACTGATGCTTTTTTGATTTAAAATTTGGATATTTTGTTCATCATGGATTTTTTGCATTAATTTTTATTGTTTCAAATATTGCACTAGTTACTGAGTGTTTAGTGCCCCCTTAAATTTTACACCCTAGTGAATGCCTCACTTGCCTCACCCTAGTCTCACACTTTTAAATTTACCACCAAAATAGCTGGCATGTAATACACATTATACCCATAACTTGTTTCTGCTACCATGAAAGAAACACAGTTCTTTGTGGACATCACCTATTATTTACCTCACGAAGTTCTATTCCTTTTAGTTTCTGTAGAGGGATTTATTCATGTACTGCTCTAGAAAAATCCTAGGTGGCCTTTAGTACATCAAATAACCAAAACAATCTACTATACCAGGGGAGATTTCCAGGGAAAATAAATTCCGTATTTTTTGCTCAAAATCAGGCAAGAGTTTCAAGGAAGGTAGTTGCAAAGATATAAAGTTTTTCAACTGGAGGAAGTCAGTGAATCTCTCTGTGCATATACTTAACAAATGTACTGATAGCTTCTGCCCATTTCACTCTTGGAGCACAGGAAGAAGGAATCATTGCAGTCAAAGGAAAACAACTTATAATGAGGCTATGTCCAATCTCAAAAGGCAAGTAAACAAAATTCTAAACTCTGATATCTGAGACCTACCTCTGTTATTCTCTCAATGTGTGAACCATTCTCCTTTTCAGCACTTATTCGAGTTAAAATTTTATAATTTTTTTTTTGGGGGGTGGTATTTGATCAGTGTCTGATATTCCAACTAGATTTTAAGCTCCATGAGGGGAAGAACCATGACTTCTGTTCACTTATCTTTGTAAAAATGGGAGAGAATCACTTCAGTGTAGGTGGATGGGGACAACTGTCAACCCCAAGCAATGACATAGGAAAGGACTTTCATACCAAATAAGCCAATGGTGTGGCAGGGAAAATGGGCTTATACCAGGGTGAGGACACCTGTGGCAATCCTTCTACCTTGAGATTGGCAAGAGGAGATTTCCTCAAGAGAAGGCCACCCAGAAGTAGGGAAAGCCTTTACTCTTTGCCCACCACTCCTCCCCATTCGTTCCCCAGAAGATAGATCTGGGAAGCCGGCACTGACATCCTCACTTCCTAATTCTTTTAAATTGATGTAAGAAAATCTTAGATGAATTCCAAGGCCTAGTTTAAATTATTTCTCATTTGTAAGGCCACTGGGATTTATACTGTGTCAGACCATTTTGCTCTTGATTAGACACCATCTTGCATTTCTCACTGCAGCACATATGGTAACTTTGTGTAAACTGAAAAAAAAAAAGGGCACAGTTTCATCAAGACATAGAGCTGCCAAACTATCCCTTGAAACAATGGTTCAAATATTCAGTGATCAATGACTATGAGGTGGACAGTGCCTCCTAGATTCTGCAATATAGAAATTATACAATACTATATAGTGGCTACTGTCCCAGTGCTATGTCATTGTTTTATCACAATTCTGTCTGATATCTACAGAGTAAATTTAACTTCTTTATTTCCTTTTGTTTTTTCTTTCAATAGTTAACACAATGCTAAACCCATAGAAAATACTAAGTAAATACTTTCTGGATGTTGAATTGAAAGCTTCCTTTAAAAGGGAAGAAGCCTAATTGTAGAAATACAGGTGGTTTTGTTTTGACTTTTATTTGTTCTATATTTTCAATGGTTCTACAAGTATGTGTTGTCTTTATAACCAGTCAAAAATGTTTTAAACTTGCCCCAAAGCTGGAACCTAATTACTCACTTTATGGCCAAGCCTACATGACTGTGCCCTGTCTGATTTGAGGAAAAATGCCCTGCACATCTATAAAAGTTAATGCAATACCACATGATTCAGGGCATGCAATTCCTTTATCCTCTCCTTAAAGAAAAAGATCTCATTACTGTTAGACTTTTAGATGTCTATGATAAGATCTGTAATGGTCCTGCAACAAGCAGATGGACAATCTTTCAAATATCCATGCTAACAGGGCTGGATTCTTATATTTGGACTCCAAATTATTTAAACCAAATGGATATTTTGATATTTTTTCTGATCCTACCATAAATGTAGAAAGCAACCTTGCCCTGTGAAAGGTCAACCTGAACTCATATATAAATATATATCTCAAAAGAGAGTTCTATTGACATTCAGGATTTTCTTTGATTTTGTTTTGTAAAATAATCAGGAACATCAGTTGGCCTCCATTAAAAATGCATTTAACTAACATTCAGTTTTGTGGGTTCTGGGAGATTAGTAGTGAAATTTAGAAAATTCACACAGTGAGCAGGGAATATTGCGGAGTTACAGATATTTCAAAAATTCTCTAAATCTACTATCTATCCGGTGTATGGTTTTTGTACAACTGATATAAAAATCTCGCCACAAATGAAAGAGAGAACTTCACTAATTTCCATTCACCAATGTTGGTAGAAGCCCCCATTGGGTTATTAAGTCTGAGAGATGTGTGAACAAACATGATAATAAGCAAGTAAAGTGTATCATAAAATATATCGTGTTCATTTATTGTGACAACTAGGGTGTAATTATACTAGGAAATGTACTGCACTTTAGTCAGTGAAAGTAATAAAATCTGAATACCAGGAGACCTTTCTCTAGTCCATGCTATTAAACTACTTTTGAGAAGAAGGTGAACAATCTAAAAATATGGGAGGAATGTTCACTTTTATAGATTAGCAAAGTGGTGGTTGGTCAGACTCTTTTGCAGTCTAATAAATAAAACCCCTCTGCTTTTTCCTCGTTACTTGTGGGTATAGCACCAGAGAACATTCTCCATTCTGTGTAATTATAATGCCTAAATTTGTGGGGATTACTTATGCTATTCATTCTCCCATTCTCCCTCCAATTAAGGCAATAGGAAAGTAAATAAATAAAACTGTATTGGAAGTGTCTCTACAAAGCTGTAAGTACAAAAGCAGGAGAAAATGCATAGAAAGATAAGGAGACAAAGGGATGCCAGAGATGAGAACGTTGCAGTAGGTGTAATGATTAAAGCATTAATGGAGGTCACTAGAAAAAGTGAACGGAACATGTAATTTCAGATTAGGAAACCCAGGGCTTCCCAGAATGAACTGCAATTTGGGAAAGTGTAGTTAATTGAATTTTATGACACTTTATGAAAATTAAAATGCATATCTTTTACTACCCTAATACCTTTATTGTTACTGTGAGATTTATGTGCAGTGATATACCAAAAAGCATATGCAACAATTCACTAAAGACCACCTCAGTGGATTACTACAGTTTTCTTTTGTGCTTTGGCAGCCGACAATCAAGATCATAATTATAGGATTGGAGCCACCTGCCAACTCAACAAACAGAACCACTGGCTCCACATAAAATGGAAGCAATTCTAACATTAAAAAGAAAATGAGTGTTAAACCAGAGGGGCCTTCAGGGGCAGCCTAGGGAAAGCTGGCTATTTATTTCTTCCTGAGCATCAGATGACTAACTCTTACATTATCCCATTTACTGGCCCAGAAAGAAGTAATGCCTGCTAAGACCTTTGTGATTAAACTAGACTATCCAATGAAATGTCTGAATTCTGAGTTTCTTGGGAGACGGCTTGTGGATTCAGACCTCTTATGGACAGGTTGACAGTAAATCCTAGATTTTAGAGCTTATTCCTTCTAATGCATTGAAGCAAGAAGCAAGGATTAGCCTCACTTGGATAAAACTGTTGCCATGGCACACATTTCACTTGCGAAAACCACTCGAGATTACCAAAAGTCAAGGTGATGTAAAAATAGTGGTGTCAAGAAGGTGAATCTATACCAAATTTTTCAAATCAAGAATTCTGATTTACTAAACAAGTTACTCCATGCATTTATAATATTTCTGTCTGATTTCCTCTAGATTTCATTTTCTAAGAGAAGTCTCTCCTCATTTTCTTAAGTCTACTTAGTCACTCCTTGCTCTGCCCTAGTTACATACCTCTATTAGAGCAGTGCTTTTCACACTTTAATGTGCACATGAATCACCTGGGATCTTGTTAAATGCAGATTCTGATTCAGTAGGTGGAGTTTGCATCTTGCAGGGGCTTTTGGTCCTCAGACCACACTTTGAAAAGCAAAGTTTTGAAGGGAGACAAGATGGCAGAGTAGAACTTGAGCTCCCCTCCTCTCACAAAAACACCAAAATCACAGCTAACTGCTGAACAACCATTGACAAAAGAGACTGGAATGTATCAAAAAGATATTCTATATCCAAAGACAAAGAAGAAGCCACAATGAGATGACAGGAGGGACACATTTGTGAAATAATCAAATCCCATACCCGCAGGGTGGGTGACCCACAAACTGGAAAATAATTATATTGCAAAGGTTCTCCCACAGGAGTGAGAGTTCTGAGCCCCACATTGGGCTCCCCAGCCTAGGGGCCTGGCATTGGGAGGAGGCACACCCAGAGCATTTGGCTTGAAGGCCAGTGGGGCTTGAGTGCAGGAGCTCCACAGGACTAGGTGGAAAAGAGACTCCACTCTTGGAGGATGCATACAAGGTTTCACGTGCTGGGACCCAGAGCAAAGCAATGACTCTATAAGAGCCTGGGCCAGACCTACTTGCGGGTCTTAGAAGGGTCTCCTGGGGAAGTGGGGGTTGGCTGTGGCCCACTATGGGGGCAAGGAGTATTCCCAGGGAATATTCCTCGGTGTGAGCTCTCCTGGAGCTTGCCATTTTGGTACCAAGACCTGGCCCCACCCAACAGCCTGCAGGCTCCAGTGCTGGGACACCTCAGGCCAAATAACTAACAGGGTGGGACCATAGCCCCACCCATCCACAGATAGGCTGCCTAAAGTGGTCCTGAGCCCAAAGTCACCTCTAGACATGCACCCTGACATGGCCCTGCCCACCAGATGGACAAGACCCAACTCGACCCACCAGTGGGCAGGCACCAGTCCCTTCTGCCAGGAAGCCAGCACAAGCCTTTGGACCAACCTCACGCACCAGGGAGCAGACACCAGAAGCAAGAAGAACTACAGTCTTGCAGCATGGAGCCTACAAACACAGAAAGTTAGACAAAATGAGACAGCAGAGAAATATGTTCCAGAAGAGGGAACAAAATAAAACCCCAGAAGAACAACTAAGTGAAGTGGAGATAGGCAATCTGCCTGAAAAAGAATTCAGACTAATGACAGTAAAGATGATCCAAGATCTCAGAAAACAAATGGAGGTATAGACTGGAAGATACAAGAAATGTTTAATGAAGAGCTAGAAGATTTAAAGAACAAACAGAGATGAACAATACAATAACTGAAATGAAAAATACACTAGAAGAAATCAATAGCAGAATAAATGATGTAGAAGCACAAATAAGTGAGCTGGAAGACAGCTTGATGGAAATCACTGCTGTGGAACAGAATAAATAAAAAAGAATGAAAAGAAATGAGGACAGTCTAAGAGAAGCTCTGGGACAACATTAAACACACCAACATTCACATTATAGGGGTCCCCAGAAGGAGCAAAGTAGTAATGATCTGTATACATGCCAGTCATTTCCTTTTGTCTATGAGCTCCTTGAAAGCAAAGGTAAGGGCAGCATTGCAATAGATACCAATTCTGACCAGTTTGGGGTACAGTAAGTATCTTACTATATATTACCTGTAATTCTCAATACAACCCTGCAATATCTGTTATCATGGCCTCATTTCACAGATGAAGAAGCCAAGTCTCAGACACATTAATCAATGATGATGGCCACACAGGTACCATGTGCAGTCAGAATGCAATTCTGGGTGTATTTGTCTCCAAAGTCTGTAATCTTTCCACTGTACCCACAGCCTCCTTTTGTTCATTTCTGTATACACAGAACCTAGCAGTGTACTTGATGTTATAGTGATACTCCAAAGATGCGTTTGGATCTGTGAATATTTTATCTATAGATTCTCCTTTGCTCATATTATGTCCCTTGTATGGAATGCCTTCCCTGTTTCTCTCTACCCAATTGAGATCCACCTCACTTCTACTCAGCCAGCCCACTACTATGCTTGCCCTCTCCTCTGAGTTCACAAATGGCAATTGTTTGCACCATACAATGAGTAATTAAATTACTAGTTGTCTTATTAACAATGTATTTTATTCATTGCATAAATATTTATTGAATGGGTATACTAAGCACCAAGCATTGTTGTAAGCACTTACAATAGGTCATGAAACAAAATGAACAATATTCCCTATTGCCCTGGGTCTTGGGAATCATTCTTCCAAGATGAAAACTCCTTTGGGGGTATGGTTCCAATCAGTTCACTTTCCATATATCTCACAGTGTTTTGTACATAGTAAGTGCATAATTAATAATAGTCTCAGATTCAGATAATTTACCATGCAAATATGTTCCTAACCTACAGACTCTCTAAGCCCAAGGCCCTCTGTTTCTGTACAAGTGACCCTTAGAAGGTGGAACGATGCTTTCACACTGTTTCTCATTTCCCATGGGCAGTGTTTCAGGCCAGAAGCAGAGGTACTAAAGTCTCCTACACAGTTCAAGTATCAGCTGGAGAGATGGAATTCACTAAAATTAAATCATAGTTGTTTCCAGCAAAAGGAAATTATCTGTTCAGAAGTATAGAAATTGCAAGTGGAAGAGGCAACTTCATGAAAGGTTAGCTCCACTGTTGAAGATGATCCTTTTCCTCCTTACACACTAAAACTATAGACCAGAAACCTGCTAACTAGGAAAAACCATATGCTTATCATTTTCATGAATGCTTTTAACAACATCCCAAATGTTTTCTCTATCTTAAATAGAGAAAACATAATTTCCTGGGTTATTCAGGATGTTCTATATCCTACTTCATAAGCATCATTTTTAAAGTCTGCTCATTCACTGAAGGTATACAAAGGTTTTCTCTTTGAAGCTGTAAGTCTTTGTAAAGTCTCATTAGGTGTGCTGATCACATGCATTAATATGGATCAGTATAGGATACAGGGCTGAAGATGAGTGATTTAGATGAGAAAATAGGACTAAACTTGCTCTGTATCAGTTCTTCCTCATTTTTACAATTTCTTACATTGAGGAGATTTGCATATATTTATTCATTTTGTGTGTTCTAAATGTTCTAAAACATTTGAAATGGAAGTAAAGCAAGCATGTGAATCTTCTCAATTTGACTACTTTATTCAATACTAAGAGATTACATGATACCATCTCTTGATGGCAGACCATGGAATTTTAAGTGAGACAAGCCTGAATTCTTATTCTTATTAACATGTGAACAGGGGAATACTTCTTTACCTTAGATACAGCTTTTGTAACATAGATGATAATTCTTATTATGAGAGAATGGTAGGAGAATAAAAAAATTTAATATGAAAATCCCAGCACATAGTAAATGTTCAATTAGTAGCTGTATCCTGATCATACTAACAATTATACACCTCTAATTATATTGTTGTTTTAATCACTGAAAAGTATTTAAGTACTATTAATAATTACATACAGCATTTAGCTAAGCAAGTACACAGGCATGATTCCTGCATCAGTAAAATTTTCAACTTAAAACAAATTTGATGTATATAGATATCTAAAAGGAGCTATGAATAAATAGCTACACAATTATGAAAGAAACAAAGAGCAGATATCTTTGCCTTGTGTTTCAGGATTAATTCAAAGTTTCCATTCTCAAAGAGGAAGACATACCATTAATTGGATTTCTTTTCCCAAGTTCTTCCTTTCTTTACAGGACTTGGCAGGAAAGGTCTTTGGCTAAAATATAGCTTAAGATTAGTGTTGTGTGACTGAGCTATAGGCTGCATCCTAGAAGATCCTTAAACATGAGTAAAAATAGGTCTGAGGGTTGAGGAAAAGAAAAGAAAGAATATAATAAGAATGAATCACAAACCCTTGGAGCTCTAGGGACCTTAAAGACCAGGCAAACCAAATCTCTCATTTTATAATGGGGAAATTGAGGCTCACAAACTCAAATGACTTGTTCAGGGTCATATACTGGGATCCTGACTAAATGATCCACACATGAATCATTCTTTGTGAGTAAAGATAAATAAGGAAAAATGAAGATCTTACTAGATATGCGATATTTCTTTATGAGAAGGGAAATCCTATCTAGGGAATTGAAATGGGAGCACATTTATTTAGAAAGTGGAAAGGGTAGGTATAGATGTGGAACATTTTAGGCAATGGAAAAAGATGCCAGTGAAGAGCACACTATCTCATATGAATGGCATTTTTTTTTTGGCGGTATGTGGGCCTCTCTCCGTTGTGGCCTCTCCCGTTGTGGAGCACAGGCTCTGGACACGCAAGCTCAGCAGCCATGGCTCACGGGCCCAGCTGCTCCACGGCATGTGGGATCTTCCCAGACCGGGTCACGAACCCCGTGTCCCCTGCATCGGCAGGAGGACTCTCAACCACTGAGCCACCAGGGAAGCCCGGAATTTCTTTTTTATACCCTCTCTCAACCTCTCCAACAACCAAGCAAGTTCTATTTCTGAGGCTGTCATTATGGACCTGGCAGACTGTGGTTCTACGTCCTGACTGAGAGGTAGAAAATGTTTATCATCCTATTAAGCTGACATTAGGCAAATTCTCCTAAAATACTGAACCAGAGCAATAAGGCCAAGTTTGCCTCTTGCACTTGGTACACTTGTATACATAAATGATAGCTTCATCATATTTAATATGGAAAGGAAAAAAACAAGAATATTGAATTCCATCTATATAACATCATATGGGCACTTGGCTCTTCCAGAGCTGTTGCAGAGGCAACATTTAGAGAATTCTTCAAGGACATTGGTGAGCTAACTAAATCAGTGCTATGCTATTATAGGAGAAATAGTATCATTTTCCCCCCAGAGACTTATGTTATTGCTAGAAAAACATCCCAACATTGCAAAATTGTAAAGCTTGGCTAGAAAAGATCAAATAAGCAGTGTAGCATTTCATAATAATGTCATTATTCCTGCAGGTATCAGCTAATTAATGAGAAAAAAGAAAACTGAACAAAAATAGTTACTTTGAAACAACTAAAGGTCTCAGAATTTGTTAGATTTAATGTGATAACATACAAAGCAGGACATCAGCAGAATTTGAAGAAAATAGAAAGTGATGTTTTAAAATCCATCTCCCATGGTATGTGTGCACTTGCACAGACACACAAACTTAACCACACACCCCCAGATAAACACACACATCTTTACTCAAAGCACTTTCTTTCTAGCTATGTAAGACTCTAATTCCACATGGGTCTTTACTATTAGGAATAAAGATCATGAAAAATGTATTTACAGTAATACGATAAAACATAATACACTATCCCTGTCAGATATCATATAATATGCATATACATATATTTTCGAGAACTTTAGGAATGGGCACACACAACAGTTACCTTGTAAATTATGGACTTTGGGTGATTATGATGTGTCAGTGTAGGTCCATTAATTGTAACCAATGTACCACTCTGGTGAGGGCTGTTGGTAATGAGGAAAGCAATGCATGTGTGGGGATGGGGGGCATAGGGGAAATCTCTGTACTTTCCTCTTAATTTGCTGTGAACCTAAAACTTCTCTAAAAAATAAAGTGTTTAAAAAAATTAGGTAACTAATGGAGGCTTCAAGGCACCGATCTTCAAGTATTGCAGAACATTTACTGTGAGAAATAATACCAAAAATAGAAGAATGGGATGTAAAATACAGCTGGGAATTAAAGGCATACACACATAAAAAGACATATGTTAGACAGTAACTGGAGACTCAGAAGCTGATAAATCACTAACTGAAGACTGTCCTGCTCTGGATGAACTTGATCTGAGCTGGGTCACCTCTACGGAATGAATTTTCTTAGGAAGAGTGGAAGTCATGGAGGAGGAAGACAATGAGGAAGTCGAATGAGGGTCTCGTTCAGCAGAGGTGAACATGTAGAGAACATTCAGTGACCACACCCGTGTCTCTCTATACATGTCAGTATCAAAGAATTGATACCTGAGCATACAAGGCACAGTGTACAGTTGTGTTTGTTGAGCAAGATTGTGGACAACCTTAAATGTTGAGTGAAAGAATACAGGAATGCTAGGGAAATGAATGTCAACAAAAACTTACTGGCAACATTAGAAAAGGAGATATTGGGGTTACGGGGATAAACGATAGCTTGTACTGAACACCTACTCCATTTGATTTTGCACCAATATAGCTTTCAGGGACTCAGTGTTTTTAAAAAAAAAAAAAGTATCATCATCATCATTATATACCTTGGAGGCACTGAATTCCAGAAGGGAGACTGCCTTCTCAACCCAGGAAGCAGCCTCTTACACTGTACTCCATAGATCAATTTTAGTTTCATGAGATTTAATTTTAAGAACCTTAGGTTTTTATCTTTCACACTTCAACAGCACTAAAAATGCTTCCAAGCTCTGATTTACAGAATTATTGTCACTGTCAATGAAAGGAATGTACTTGACATACCAAAATCCAGTTTAATTACTTCTGTGATGTCTCCTGCAGCTGAGAGGAAATGATATTTCTCTGACACTTTTCCGTTTTTAATTTAGTAAAATGGAGCACTTGCCTTGCATAGGACCTAGGAGAGCAGATTTGTGATTGATGTCATGGAAGATGAACCCCACAGTTTCAGAACACAGCCTTACTCTGAGGGTGTGATGATTGCATGAATCCGGATCCTTGGTTCTGGATTCCTTCATGTTGGGCATTCAAGTGACCATCAACGATTCGACATGAAACATAGCTGAAATAGTTATGCATCAAGTCATGACCCGGAGAAGTTTTGCAATCATATTCAAAGGTCTGCTTTTACCCAGCACTATTCCCAATGTCAGTATTGTCCTGAGCTGCTGGAATCCAGATGAGGCCCTGAAAGCTTCCCAACAGGAGATGCCAAATGTTAAAATACACCCTGTTCCATTTGAGTGAAGAAACCAAGCAAAATGTATCCTTTATTTCCTGCTACGTATTCCATCTGTTTCTCTCCCTAAAGGGTCATATGTTATATATTTATAAGAAGCATTCACACCTACACAAACACAGTTTCCAGTCTCCGTCAAACACAGCCTCCTCCTTGTTCACGACCCATTTTTTTTTTAACATCCTTCGATATCAGCTCATCCTTTTATGACTTGTTTCAATCTGAAATCATTTCAAGTTAAGAAACTCCTTTGTACCTTCCTATCTCACCAAATCCTGGGGAGATTAAGCCTCAGGCTCTACAGGCCATTTTCTGAGAGATGTGAATTTAGATCATTAGGGTCATTAAAATCATACAATCCACAATACCCAGAGCTAACAAGCATCCTTGTACTTTATGCTGCTGTAGAGTGCTACCAGAGAAGTAACAATGTATAATAGCACTGAGCTGCAGAGGATACCATAATTCCTCCCCATAAAAGATTCCTAAACGTTTTAATTGCTACAGTAAATCTCATTAAAGACACAGAATGCTTTGTTCAGGGAAGGAAAAAGGATCGCTGGGCAAGGTACATTTTCTTCACAGTAATACTTTTTTCCTTACTACTAGAATTATTCGTTAAGGCAAGCACAGCATTATTTTTATCATGACCTTTTTTTCTGGGCTCTGCACATTTCCCCTGAGCTTTCTTTCCCTTCCCTACAAATACAAGGGACAGTTGGTCTTTACTACTAATCCTGTAGGCACTTTTCATGATTTGGGCTTCATGCATTCTCTTGTGTTATCCCCGTGAATCTTCCAAAAACTTTTAAAGGCCACACTGCTAACCTCTGACTTTACTTTTTTTTCCTTTCTGCCTCAACACTGCATAAAGAGAAAACTGGGATGTAATCAACATAATCAAACACTTGGCACCGATTCGGTGGTCAGCACAATTCTGAATCTTTGCTCCTCCTTTCTCGTAATATACATTGTGAATCCGATTCAAGTAAAAGAATCTTGGGAAGTATTTTGCCTGACTTCATTATCAAATATTAAATTATTATTTTTTTTTTTTTTTTTTTTTTTTTTTTTTTTTTTTTTTTTTTTTTTTTTTTTTGCAGTTTGCGGGCCTCTCACTGTTGTGGCCTCCCCCATTGCGGAGCGCAGGCTCCGGATGCATAGGCTCAGCGGCCATGGCTCACGGGCCCAGCCGCTCCGCGGCATGTGGGATCTTCCCGGACCGGGGCACGAACCCGCGTCCCCTGCATCGGCAGGCGGACTCTCAACCACTGCGCCACCAGGGAAGCCCTAAATTATTATTTTTGAGAAACCCAGGCTGTCTTAGAAACATCACAGAAAATTCCCATCTCTATTTTTATAAAAGAACTGAAAGTTAATGACAGTATGCTTTAAACAGCTATGAATTGTTAACTCATCTCTGGAAGCAGAACTGAGCAGTTAAGGAGAAGAGCATGTTTCATGCAACACAATGCCTAAAATTAAATATAAGAATCAAGAGTCAGATAAGGATGGAAAAAAATTCCACAATGTTAAATATCAGTCATTACTAACTTCTCTGGGGAATTTTGCATCTGGAGCATTTCAGATTCTATCCCTTTCTGGGAAGAATTGTGAGTGCAAGTAAGAATATGGGCTTGAAGTTAGTCTAACTTACATTCAAATTCTTTCTGTGCCAATTACCAGCCATTTCAGCCCAAAGAAGTTATTTAAACTGCTCATGCCTCAATATCCTCACTTGTAAATTGAAAATAATATTTGTGAAGATGGAAAAGATAAGGTTTATAATATATAAACAACATGCATATAATACCTATTAAATATGTGATTCACATTAAAATATGTTGGTGTGATCTACATAAAATTATTTTGTAGTCCTTCTTATGCACTAGTTAGGTATATTCACAGCAACAAACTATATAAACAACTTATGCCTGATCCAACCACTTCCTTCCAAATTCAATTGCAATTTTATTCTTTTTTAAAATCAAATATCTATCTCACAAAAACTAAACTTATTCTTTTAAATCTTATACTCCTTCTTTTAAAAATTACCCAGGATAATCAGATTCCATAAAGTTGGACAGTTACCTAACATTTTACTCTTCATATATCTTCTTGATTAAACCACTTATTGTTTATACTTATTTAGTATATGCAGGATTCTGAGAATTCACCATGATAAATTTTCAGTTTGTTTACAAGGGCTTTCAGTGCATCATTTCTGGGGAAGTAAAATCCATTTAAAAATAAGAGTAAACCCAAAGGCCTCAAGTTTCAAAAATGAGCACCTCAGATTCACGCAGTCTCCCACCGCAGCCTGGATTCTGCACCCGCTGTGTTGCTCCGCTGAACAGCAAAGTCCGAAGCCTAAGCAAAATGCACTCACGCGAAAAAAAATTATTCAGACAGAGACTAGGGTCCTAAAGCTCTCTGAAATGGCACCTTGTGAGAACTGGAACCACTGTAACCCCTTAAGGACAGTTAACAAAGGTGACTGGTGAAAACTTCTCTCCACGGAGCCCTGGTCTAGCTGCGTTCTCGTGGGATGTGACAGTAGTACCACGTCAAAGGCCACTTTCGTATTTACATTTATAAGGTCTACAGTGAAGGCCACCAATGTAAGAGCAAAATCAAGGTCCACAAAGTCAGATTTTTAAGCAAGCCAGACAAACTAGAGAGTACTAGCAGGGGTAAAAAAAAAAAAAAAAAAAAAAAATTGATTGGGCCTTCTTTCTTGACTTCTGGGGACAAATTGATACCACTTACACACAGCAAAAGGCTACTTAGAATAATGGATCATTCAGCTGCTGAAAAATATACAGGACTAATCTGAGTAATTCAAATACAGCAATACTCTACACTCCACTGTTTGGGGGCTTTTCTTCCCACTTAAATTTTCTTATATAGATACAGCTTAAAACTGTCATTTGCCCAACTGCAATATGAAAAGAGACTAATGCTTCTTTTTATGCATTTACTTTTATGATATCTATTACCAACTAGAAGAACAAAGATAAATTTATATAAAATAGCAGAAGATAGCACTTCTATTATATAGTTCATTTCTCTATCATACGTTATGCTTTCTGTTCTGATTTTTTTTTTTTTTTGCATTTTCTGACTCAGTATGAACAATATTTTAATCCCTTATGGTTTAACCTAAGACAGGTCTGAGCCTAGACAGTTTTTCTAAAGCATTATCAGTAAATATTTCTTATGAACTGCTGTCAACAACTTCAGGGCTGCCATTTAGAAATGCTTGAATGATTTAAGGTTAATAAGATTCATCATACTCACAATGAGCATCTGGTTGTGGACATAGCTAATCGCTAAAGTTTATCCGGCCATAAATGGCATCAGTAGCAAATCAGCTCACAGCTTAATACTACTGGCAGATCTACATCGGAGAGAAACAATGTTACTTTGATTCAAGTTATTTTTATGTATGTTATGATTCATTTCCAGTAGTTCTGATATTGATGCTCAAATTCTGGGTAATGGATTCTCTTTTCAAACAGCAAAAGAAGGTGAGAAAAAAAGCTGAAGATACTTTAAAATGCCATGGTAACAAGTCACAGTCAAATGTATTTCAGCCTTGTTTCAATGAACAATACTAATTCTCATACAAAAGATATGATGAATTCCTATCAGGAAGATTTTCTTTTGGCAAAGTTTAGAATTCTGAAAATAGTCTTTTAATGGCAATGCCCCCACCCTCCTAGCACCAAAAGAACAGCACTATGATGTATTAATCCCTTATGGTAACAGACACAATTGAAGTTGAACTGTAATTTGGCACACATTTCCACACTAATGTAACGTGACAGTGTTATTATGTTCACTATTTTCCGTATGATCATAGTTATATTCATCTTCCCCAACCTGACATTAAATTAGCTAGTATGGTTACATTCTATTCTGGACCACAGGGTAGATGCATAAAAGGATTATTGTAGCACAATGGTCTGATGATGGTGTGTGTGCGCAAGCATTAACAGGTGATATGTAGATTTAATGCAATGAATATCAACTCTTAACACAGACCTGGTACACAGCATGCACTCAGTAAATAGTTACATCCAAGAGAAAGTTCACAAATCTAAGTGCTAAGTGCAAAAACAGTTGCTCTAAGATTCCAGAAGAGGGAAAGTAGGCCCAGCTCAGAGGACCAGGGAAGTTTCCATGGGATGAAGCAGTTTAGGTAAAGATTGAAAAACGAAAGTACATTTCTTCAAGCAGATATAGTGAAAGGAATGCATTCTAGGTGGAAGGAGTGCATTCCACAGGAGGAGAAATTAGCATAAGCAATGGTGAGGAGATTGGGAAAGTGTAATGTTGCTCAGACACCATAAGTTAATTGGCGGTAACATGCCATATTGACAAAGTTCTACAATAGATAAGAATGAAAACAAAAGCTAGGGTCAGACCATGGAGGTTCATGAACTCCAAACTGATGAATTTGGAGAGTATTGTTGACCACTGAGGATGTCCTAGAAATCCTTATGCAAGATTCATGCAACTACTCAACACTGATTTAATGAGTTACTATTATCACCAGTTATATGCAACATAAGGTACAAAACATTGGGCTTATGAACCCCTCCCCCTGCAAAAAGGATTATCTCTCCTGGGAGATACCACCAAACATAAGTAACTATAAGGTAGAAAGTGATGGCTGATAAAATAGCATAAACAAAGTACCACAGAGGTCAGAGGAGAGAAAGCATTGTCTCCGGTTAGGAGAATCAGGAAGAGCTTGGGATATTTAAACTAGGGAGAACAGGAAGAAAGAACAAAACTGGTAAGGAGGCATAGGATGGATTGGATGAGGGAGGTATAAGAAGGGGGAAACTCAACCAAGATATTGCTACAATGAGCCAGAAAAATTATATTGGGGACCTAAAATATGGTACAGATATGGAAGAATTAAGGAGTTACACACACACACACACACACACACACTCAGAGCAATTATTTTTGTCAATGAGTAGGTCATTTAGATGGCAACTTTCCAGGGAAGAAAGCGTTTCACAAACACTTTTCTTTAAAAGTAGCCTTTGGCATCACTTTGCCTAAGTACCTCTTCTTTTTGAAAGATTCCTTTAACTTCATTAATTAGTATGATTTATCCAGGATTACACTTACAAGAGAAAACGTATTCTTATCTTCCCGTTGTTAATTATGTCTCCAGGCTAATATAAATAAAATTTTCTAGTTACTCTAACTCTGTGAAAATTATCAGAGCGATGACTTTTAGAAGGTCTATAGGGGGCAGGGGTGGGGGTGGGAAGATCTCATTTACAATGTGGTGTGTTCTTTCCCTTTCTTTAAAAAAAAGCTTTGTTTCTATCTTCCTTTTTTGGTTTTCTATGCAGTTGACAGCTGCAGCCACAGAATTTATGGATAAATATCTAGGCATGGAGAAGAAAATTTCATTAAGAAACAAAATGTCCCAAATGGCTTCATTGAAAAAAAAGTCAATCTCTATACAGAAAAGGATCTTGTTAAAATCCCAGGAATCACACTAATTTTATTTGTGCAACTTACAGAAAAACAGCGAGATGTAGAGATAAGGTTTGTTTTGATCAATTTAAAAAGTGAAGAAAATGTGGCATGCTACTTTTATTGCCATATCAATTGCATGTCTTCAAGGTAACTGTCACTATTGTACCTTCTACAAATTAGAGTTGATATGAAAATAAGATTTGCTTTTAAATACTGATTTGTATGTACATATCCTCACTACCAAAACACCAGTGTACAAGCCAAGAAAACTATTTCACATTTCCAGAAAACCCACAAAGAGATAATGACTTAATCAAAATGCATGTATTCTGAGAGCCCTCCAAAGTAATTTTAATGCTGATTTGTGCTAGAGGTATATCAGGAGACATATTTATTGAATGACAGTTACCTTATTTACAAGAAAATAACAAATAGCCTTATCATTGTCATCACCACTACTATCACCCAAGAGCAGCATTCAAATAATTTTCTGTAAAAATGATTTGAAGACAGCATGATACTTAAGGTAGGATCTTGATGTTCCTTTAGGAACTGTCTAGAGAAAATTATATTCTTTATACTTAATTGGTATAAGAAGATACACAATCTGACACAACCAAATGACAACTGTTTTGTAAAACAGGGAAACTAGATTAAGCACAAAGTTTGGCAGAGAAAGTTCTTTACCAAAATGAAAACCAGTTTCATGCAAAAAAAAAGCTCTCTCAGCTACATCTGTCAGGATCATACTCAGGATTTTAAAATTGTCATAATAAAATCATAACAAATTATCAGTCTTCTGTTTGTCCTTGAAAATAAGTTGATGTTATTTTCTCTGGAGCAGGAGTAACTGCAGGAAGTTACTATTCTACTTCCATGTTTACATATCTTTATTAAAAGGATAGATGGTTTCTTTGATTTGCTTTTCTTTATGCACATATAAGTATTTATTGACTCTTTACATAAGGTTATTTACATAACTCTAAACGTGGTTTAATGTCTGTAAGAATGATTTGATTTGCAGAAATACAGTGTCTGCAAATGTGTGATGGTTTGAATATGTGTTTGTGGCTTCAAGTTTCTTGTAATTCTTGTCATGGAGGAGCTCACTGGTAGGATGAAGACTAAATATTTCTCCTTCTGTGGTGGTGTGATCTTTACATGTCTCTTCCAAGTACTATTTACTTTGTATTAGTTGCTTGTTCTTCCTATATTCAATATTTTGGATAGTAAACCTGAAGATAGCTAGGGAATTGTACTATATTGCTAGGCTGCAACAACTCAGTTCAATAACACATTCTGGTTTGACCCCATCTTCAGCCTTATGATACACATATCTACTGACATGAACAGAGTCTCAAATAGATAAAGGTCAAAATGAACAAGCTCTAGTCTTTCTTTAAATCCATACTCAAGCTCAGCCTTTGCCTGGAAGCCCAAACCTTCAATCATCTCATCTGCTCTCCCACCATCCCAGAGCTTTTTCTTCAATGTTGTAGCATTTACAACATAAGCACGGACTATATTTTACAACCAGAAGGCTCTGTCAGATATATTTTCTCAAGAGAGTGGAATGCAAAGTTTTGTAGAAAACCCTTGTATTATCATTTTGATGAAGTGTTGTAAAGCAGTACCTATTTGAAAGTTTAGAAACAGAACTTCATACCACATACCAGTTAATATGGTCTCAAAATCCACACTGCTATCACATAAGTCACTCACAAATATTCCATAATATAATGTGAGTGTTGTGTTTCTTTGTCATGCTTATTTTTTAAATGTAATTTAATTTATTTTTTCGATGTGGACCATTTTAAAAGTCTTTATTGATTTTGTTCAATATTGCTTCTGTTTTATGTTTTTTTTTTTTTTTTTTTGGCCACAAGGCATGTGGGATCTTAGCTCCCTGACCCACACCCCCTGCACTGGAAGGCGAAGTCTTAACCACTGCATCGCCAGGGATATCCCCTGACATGCTTATATTGTGAGACTAAAGGGGAAAAAACACAAACATAAGGGAGAGTAGTTGAAGGACAAAGTTTAAACATACTGTTTTTTAATGTAAAAGGCAGTATGGGCTTGAAAAGATGTAGAGAAAGAAACATAATGAACCTGTCAATTCATTAAAATTCCAGCCCTCAAGATATAATCTTATACAATGAAATATTACTTAATAGAAAGCAACATGAAGGCTCTTTCAAAAACTAGGGGAGGAGTGTCATACACAGGAAATGAAAATATTATTTTCGACAAGGTGACCATTAGCAATTTAAAAAATTCCAACAAAGAGTTGAAGACCAAAGAATCACCATCATCACAGATTTTGGCTAATGGCATCCTTGATTGATACTTTAGTATTTCAAACATGTCCCTTCTGTGGAACCAAATGCTCCTCCTGGTTATGACAGTTTAACTTATTCATGGATAATATAAAGACTCCCAGCTTTAGACCCGGGATATCAAACAGTAACTGGAAGCAACGATGAGCATCAGTCTACACTCAGAGGGGAACTTACGGTCATTGCAGAGTGGCCCGCTGAAGGAGGTCATGCTACAGTCACAGCTGAAGCCGTCCCACTGCTGCAAGCACACGCCTTGGTTGGAACATGAGTCCTCCTGGCAGGTTGTGCTGGGTCCTGAAAACAATCCAAAAGCAACTTGGGTTCTTTAAAAAAATCTAAAAGTGTTGCACACATGAGCTAGGTCACATTTAGTAGTTGCCAACACCTCAAATTACATGACCAAACTAGTTTGGAAAGTTCTAGTTCACACACCTGAATTAGGAACAGAGAAGCTGTAATATAAAGGTTTCTCAAGTTTCAAATACAGGACAAAATACATTATAATAGTAAACTAGGCCAGCAAATAGTAAAAGCAAGCACATAGCTTCTCGTATGATCATGGTAGCAGGTGATCTCATTCCATCATCAATAATTCTCTCTTACTGTTTGGATTTTAGAAAAACGCATGGATCTCCTTAACTTCTGACCAATGGGTAGAGACACCATGAGAGATGGAGATTATAACTTCATGAAACTGAGATACAGATTAGCAAAAAAAAAAAAAAAAAAAAAAAAGAAAAAGAAAAACACTGAAGAGAGTTATACAAAAATGTCCTATAAGTTTCTAGAAGTTTTCCTGCACAAACTATGAATAAAGTTATGATTGCTGGGTGTTTTGGATAGGTATGTTGGCAAGTATCAATCCACATGCTTTAACAATTTCATGCAATCAAACATAAAACTAAAACCTCTGTATAAATGACATGCCCCCATGTAACATACAAGTAAAAAGAACGCTAGTCTATTTCTAAAGAATCATAACTAGAACACTGAAAAACAAAGAACTAAAAAAAGGATGATCAAAGCACTAAAGGTAATCACTATACAAACATATTCAAGACTGAAAGCCTTTATGCAAACTATGCTACAAAATGAGGTTTCTTCACAACATTCAAGAAGGGGAAAAATGAAAACTTCACCCAAATAAGTTACTGCAAAAATGTAAAAAATGTTATTTTGAGGTTTCCACTGTGTATTACGGGGTTTCAGTCTTGTTTTATACACACAGGGCTATCTACCTTGCAAGTCAGCTTTCATCAATGCAACTTTGTCAGCAAAATTAAAAAAAAAAAGCAAAATATATTAAATGTTAGTAAGCAATACTGAAATGGGGCAAACATAGAAGAACGTTCAGATTCAAAAAAGCATGCTGCTGTAAAGGGGGAGAGAAATGCTATGTAGAGCAAATAAATTAATAATTACCAGCCATAAATCTTAAGAGAAGCCAAAACTAAGAAAGCAATAATTGATTAGAATTTCACTATATATATATTTATATAATGGTTAACTGAGCCGATGACACAAAGTGACTGCATTGCTTAGTTGAAGCATGCAGCCCCATTTGTCACGTGCAGATACAGTGTAGATGATGGTCATTAGCAGACCAATTATCCCTTTCTATTTTTTTCCCTGTAGGTCTTTTATCTTGCTATTGTAGTTAAGGCTTAAAACTGTAATGCCAGCCATTCTCTGTCAACAGTTGGACCTTACAGTGACACCAAATTATCAAAATGTATACACCATTTGGTAGATGAAAGAAAAAGTAAAGGATGGAAGAAACAAATTGCAATATAATTCCCCATAAAGAAAATTCCTTTACAAGATTGCAACGTGGAGTATTTATCTTTGCTTTTACCAGACTGGGTATAGATTTCTTAGAGATCTCATAGTTACATCTATATTTTCTCTTCCTCTATAACTGTCTTCAACTCTTAAATACTGCCCTGTGAATATTTATTACAGTAGAACCTCACTAATAAGGGTTATCTTAGGGAAGGGTGGGAAGGGAACACCATCTACCTCAATACCTTTAGAGTATAAACGTAAGATATTTTCTAGTAAACACAATCTTAGGTTTTATGAGAATACAAAAATAGACACCAGACTAATTAGATGCTATTAACACTGAGAGCCTTTGAGGTAACTGCTCTAGTGAATACATGAGAATTATCTGTAATTAGATTTTGTACAAATTGATGTTTCTATAAACATCAATTTTAAGCATCCTCCTTACAACCATATTTTTATTATCAATTTCTTAGTCACAGTATTCTTCATAAGAAGTTATTGAATGTAGCCTAAACATTCAATATGAATTTTTACAAATTCAGAAATCATAATACTGTAACTACTAATTATATAATAATAGTAATAATAATAATCAGTATAGTAATAATAATCAGTATAGTAATAATAACCAAAAAATAGTCATTTTTAATAATAATAAAAATCTCCCAGGCCTGGGAGACCTGAATGGATGTAATAGTTTTTCTCACCTATTGCATAAAAGAACTAAGAGCCACTAAATTTCTCAGGTTTTGTTTTTCTTCCAATCTGTGAGAGGTAAGTGGTCCAATGATCTTTATTCCATGGTATTAAAGACTGAAAATAATTAATATTTGTTTACAAAAAAACCTCAAAGCAATATTCCTTAGCACAGTCCTTCCTCTGGTACAAGCTCAGCCTGGGGTCAGGGGCTGTGTTAACAAAGGATATTACTCCCCTAACTTGCCCAGCAGAAGGAAAGAGCAGGGGCAAGAACAGATGAAGAGCCATGTTTTGGGTTTTCTTTTTGCAAAAATTATCAGAAATACAATTGCAAAATAATGCTTAACTCTAAAAATGGTAAAATTGCAATTCTAAAAAATAACCTGCTTGCCCATATTGTAGAGCAGCCACTCAGAGTGGCTGCCAAGCCTTTATGTGAGCATGCTTTATTATGTTTTCCATTATCACAACAGTCTTTATATATTCAGGTATTACAAGTGAATGCATGCCTATGCCTGACAAGTCACATTTTTTAAAGTACTCACCTTCTTGAAAAATATTTAAACATTGACAGTCATTTGCACAAGACAAAACCCTGAATTTATTTTTCTTTTTAGTTATATAATGTCCTTTTTATTTTATCACTGAATAAAATTGGGAGCAAGCCACAAGGATATTTGTATTAAGTGGTTAAAAATAAGGATATGTTTGAAAAGGAAAGGAAAGTGAAGGTAAAACTACAATGTCTGGAAACCAAAGAAACAATAGAGGAAAGTGCTTAGATGCCTGGGATTTCAAGTAAGGCAAAATTGGGTTCAAAGCTTCCATCATCCATCCACTTACGCGCTGTGTGACCTTAGGAAGGTCACTTTACACCTCTAAGGCTCAATTTACTCTTCCAAAAAGAAAAAAAAAAAAACAGTAATACCTAACTGATAGAGTTTTGGGAAATGAAATTGCATATGTAAACTTACTGCTACCAGTGCTTAATCGACGGTAGCTTTAATACTGAAGTATTTCTGTAGCTTATAATGCAATACCAGTGTTGAATGTTATGAGTCTATGCAAGTGCCTAAATTAAAAATTGTTTCACTGACTTCATGTATGGAAGTTATCTTGACTCAGTATTGAGCTTAACTGAGCCTGATTATTGGTGGATTGCCAGTCTCTATTTTCTCTTAAGTAAGCAGGTCAATGCCTTTCCAGGTAGTAATTTTCAAAGTCTGGTGTCAGACCAAAAGCATCAGCATCATTTAGGAACTTGCTAGAAATGTAAATTCTACAGCCCCATCCTAGACCTACTGAATCAGAAACCTTGGGGTGGTGTCAAGTAACATGGGTTTTAACAATTCTCCAGGTGATTCCAATACTTGCTCAAGTTGAGAAACTTTAAGGTAAAAGGAAAAGGACAAGGTAAGTTCCCTCTGCTAGCTAACGTGTTGTGTAAATAAAATCAGCTATTACTCACTGAAATAAGTTAGAAATGAAAGGCAGCAAGTGATTATTGAGAGAAGGCCAATGACTTTTTACATGAAAGAACTTTAGAGATTTGTGGGTCTTGGGTAGAAATGGTGGAAAATCTTGACAAGATATCATTTAGTGATGTCAAATTTAAACTATTTCTATTAATATGGAAGTTAAGTGATTCCAATGTGGTTTGAGCTCAAAATCCCATGAGAACAATCTTTAGAGAAATAATTTATTGAGTATCTAGAAGTTTACCACCAATCCTAAAAATATGTGTATCTCATCAATTACACCTCTGACAGGTACATCTGAGATTATTCCTAGGAACCACAGAGGACAGAAATAATCATAAATTAAAAATTGTTAACCTTGATGTTGGAATGAAAAAATCAGGGAAGTGTCAAGGCAGAAAGGCAGGAACATGGCAACATTCTAAAAATAAAGGAAAAGGGAGTAAAAGAGGGTGAGAATTATTAAAGCTCAGATATTAAAGCAAACTAGATAAGGTAAGGAAGGAGCCAATGTCATAATCTACTGAATGATTTCAGATGTTCAAACCATAGTTTAAAATTACCCAAGAAGATGTACAATCACCTCGACCAAATTGCTTATTAGATTATGATGGAAAATAACACCAAATTTTATTTCTGTAAATACACTTTCTCAGTACATTTCTTATTAGTCTTCCCTTCCACTCACCCACTCACATTATGTGCCAGTGGTGGGAGGTCATGTGTGTGGGTTTGGTTTTCTGTCTTGTGAGTGTTTAGCTGTGAATGTGTCTGTCTGCTCCCACCATTTCTTGTAGGTGAGAATTTACCCAGAAACTTGTAGAAAGGCCTATTTTTGAAAAACGTTTTCAGAAGAGTTTGTAGTACCTTTAAAAAAAAACAACCCCCCCCCATATATTCTCACTTATTAGATCACCTCCAAGAATCAAAGTTATGTCCCACATTTTTGTCTCCATCCACTAGAGAGAATTTATTCCCTTAACAATTTTGTTTCCTTTGCTAAATTGGTAAAAGGAGAAAACACATAGTTTCCCTTTGTTTTACAAAAGGGCATTTATACCAAAATTTGAAACAAAGTAAATAAATACAGTAAAACATTAAAAATGAACTCAACAAAGATTTCCATTAAATAATCTTATCCTCTGGCCTGATTAAAACACAATTTGAATTTCACCTGCATTTCAGGGAAATATATGTTGCAGAGAGAAAAAAATGTATTTCCAAATAAAAAATTTATATGTACTTAGGTAATTGCTAAAGCTAATAGCATTATTTTGGCTGAGAAGACATGATTCATAATCTCCTGGGAGACAGGAATTCACATCTTTCTTCGCTTCCCCCTTATGAAATTTCCTTATGAATCTAAAATTTTCAAAATGGCCCAAACTGTATTCAACATTAAAAGAGAAGCAGCAACACATTCACAGCTACAAAATTCAGGATAATGTGATTAAATTGCATTTATGGAGGGAGAATTGGCTCAAATAACCTGAGGTGTTGAAGTGAAAATTATCGAAAATGAAAGTAGCAATCAAAAAGTACTCCTACAGATCTTACTCTAATAGAGAACACAAAAGAACAGAAAGATACTTGAGCACATTTCTGAAGTATGGAATATTAGTTTTCCGTAATAGAAGAAACCAATTTTTTGCTAAAACAAACTGATAATATATGGGAGACACTCTTGCTGTCAGGTAGAAATAAACCAAACCGTGATTTGAGAATGGGTATCTGAATGATATTCTCTTGTTGTATCCTATTGAATGTAGATTTCAAAAAGCAGGCTCAAGTTGATTAACATTTGCTGGAGTAAATATATTTTTCTAGTCCAAGTGGAGTATCTATTTAATGCTATAAAGAAAGCACTGCAGAAGTGATTAGTACACTAATTAGGTGAACTATAGAATGCAAAGAAGCAGAAAATAACAAGACCCATAGCTCCCATTTTATATCAGACATTAGTCTAGGTTTGCAAACAGGCCAGAAAATTTAAGATTTATGGGATGAAAAGTTAAAAACATGAATAAGGACTTTTAAGCCATAACTGGGGGTTTGGCCAATTGTCAGAAATGAAACTTCTGCCTGCCAGAGAGTTTTGCTGTTCTCATTTATAGGTGGAATTAGAATTAATTTGAGTGTGATAACAAAGATCTAGTACCTTCACAGCCTCTCTCAATCTGTCCATTGCAGAAAAGAGCATCTGAGATGAGGTCCGGAAGCCGTCCATTTAGATCAACTGATGCCAGGCAGCCTTGAAAGCCCTCCTTGGCATGGACGAGTTTCGGCAAGGATTTGTATGTTTCCTTGGCCACTCCTCCTATATACAAGTCACCTGTGGGAAGACAAAAATTTTGGTCACAAAAGTAACTTAACATTGACTTTAAACAACAGTAGAACACACACAAAAAGTAGAGAGGTTTATTTTTCATTAAATTAATTTTTAAAAGTAAATTTATGACTAGATATTTTCTTAAAAGTACAATAGAGGTGTCTGAATAATACATCAGCACTAGAAGAAATTTCTAGAAGCTATTTCCACAGAGAACTTAAGTGAGTTCAACACAGTGTGGCCAAATGGAAGGAACATGGACCATGAAGTGGTCCCTGAATTACTGGGTTGGCCAAAAAGTTCTTTTGGGTTCTTCCATAACATCTTATGGAAAAACGTGAACGAACTTTTTGGCCAACCCAATAAAATCCAAGTCAAGTTATTTGGACTCTATGGCTTTGAGCATTTTTTTTTTTTTTTTTTTTTAGTTTCTCTGATCATTAGTAACCTCATTTCTAAAATGGGAAAAATAAAGCCTATTCCATGGGTTTCCCTGGTGGCGCAGTGGTTGAGAGTCCGCCTGCCTTTGCAGGGGATGCGGGTTCGTGCCCCGGTCCGGGAAGATCCCACATGCCGCGGAGCGGCTGAGCCCGTGAGCCATGGCCGCTGAGCCTGCGCATCCGGAGCCTGTGCTCCACAAGGGGAGAGGCCACAGCAGTGAGAGGCCCGCGTACCAAAAAAAAAAAAAAAAAAAAGCCTATTCCATAGGGTTGTGTGAGGATTAAATGAGATAAAATAATGGAAAGAATCTATCAGAATGAAAATATGTAGTAGATGTTAGCAGGTGTTATTACTATCAAATCTACATTCTGCTTAGAGAATTCTAGGCCTTTCTGTTGACTAGAAACTCAATAAATTCTAAATGTCTAATGTCTAAAATTGCCTTTTCTAGTATGCTTGAACCTATTATCCTTGCTTGCACCTAACTTATTCACTAACTCACTCCCATAGTAGACTATATATACCTGAATATTCCATCCCTTTTCAAGTATTTCATTTCTTAGGTAAAGGCATACCACTTTGAATTCTTTATGCTGTTCTGGGATCTATTGACAAGTTATCAATTAATTTTTCCAAATTTTATTACAGTTTCTAGTGGGACACTTTGCTCTGCTTGTCATCTTCATGTCTCTAGGTCTAACATTTCCCAACTTTATGGACTACTACTTAAAAAAAGAGATTGCAATCCAAGTTTGATTCTGTTTCTTTTCCATTAAAGATTATTCATCATACCTGTATAGCACTGAGTAGATGTAATTAACTGACTCTAGTAAACAAGCAATGCAGAACCTAAGGAGGGTGACCCCAAATTTCCATAACATACTACTCCTGTTAACAAGTCCTGGTAACATATTCTATTTAGCTACTTACTTCTCTGACTTTGCATTTTCATATGGATTTTCTCTCTCACGTTAACCATTTTATTTAACTTTCATGTTACCTGATACCTTCTCCCACTGTAACACAAAACTCCTATATTCCTCATGTTCTCTGGGCCCCTTTGTATTGTTTTCACGGGACTTGGGAGGAAGGAGAACTGATACACATGCTGACGCTCACACTGTTTGTTAAGTCATGAGTAATAAAGTGCTTGGTGTCTGACCCAGAAAGCTTGTGTCTTCTGCCACCATCCATAAAACAGTAATAGGCTAACCTCGTAAGTAGGGTAAAAATCAAGCAACACACAGAACACTCCTGATTGTACTGATGAGAAAACTGAGCTTGCTTAAAGTCATTTAGCCATAAAAACTGAGAACTTAGGTCCCTGACCTACTAACTAAAGCTCTAAGTATTACACTAGGATGTCACTGATCCTGCATAATTTGTACTGAAGGTACTGGATATGCTTACTTCCCTCATCTCTTAAATAAAAGGAAACATCTATTGACTATTAACCATCATTCTTAATATTAAAGGAAAGCACGTTTTTGATCTGAAATAGGATACTATTTTTGAAACATTTGATTTTTCCCTTCCATATTTCCTTTCTCTCCTTAGTCTTTTCTCTCAAATTTCAAGTGATTGTGTTTTATTTGCCTCAGAGACCAAAGATATAAAGTTATCTTTATGTATTTGATCCTTAAAATTCAAGACTCTTAGAGGAGTGAAATAGGCAGAATATACAGGCAATTACATGAGAAGAGTAAAGCTTTCCTGTCCCTCATGTGGGCAAGCAGGAGAGAAAGTTGGAGGACAAGAAGTTTGAATATAGTCATTGCCAAATAGAGGACATAGTGATCTGACTTGAGGCCTGAGCCCTGGTGGATGCCAAAACTTCATGTAGGTTGAGGAAAGTAATACTGATCTGTGTGCATTTCCTCAAGAGAACCCAGAGGCAGCAGTGATATCCTTGAGAAGAAATAGATGCATAGTAGATTCGGACATGCTGGGAGCTTTCTTAGCCTGACAGAACTTTTCATATCCCCTTGTGGTGTGGCAGCCACAGAACACAGAACAATTCCCAGAGTGGAACAGGAGTAAGTAGAAAAAGGCTGGCCCGAGGACGTCATGCACACACGAAAGAAGATGCTGGGTAGCAATTCAGTGGGCACCTAAGCAATTAATATAGAATATTTCAGACCAACTCCTGTGCAATCTCCCTACCTCCCCAGATACTGGTACAATGGAAGTCCCCCACCCCCAAATCATCTGGACATAATCCCAAGGAAATAAGGGAACTGAAATTGCCTGAGATTTCATTTTCACTAACTCAAAGAATCAGAGCTCAAAACAGAAACCAAGGTGAGTTATAGAAAAATAGAGAAAGTGACCTTTCTTGCTCATCTGAGATTGTGGGCTGAACTTTATGGTATTACATATCAAATATCAAGGCAAGGAAGTGCTCCCTACATTAATTTGCTAAACTAAATTTGTTAGGAAATTTCAGCTTTCCTCTGGGCCTCATAAATGTAGTATTAGAGAACAGTGGGAGTTGAATGAAGAATACTTGTCACTGCTTCAGGTTTTTCAGATGTAGAACTTAGTACTCAAAGTTATGTTTGGGATGCTATATATTTGACAACCAATCTTCCTCTTTCTGATTGTAACCTTCTGGAGGATAGAGATTGTGTCTTTGTATTAGATTCTCCCACAGTGCCTAGTACTGGGCTACAAGCACAGTGGGCAATCAATAAATATTGTCAGTCAACTGATGGATTGAAGTCACAGTAGATAAGAATCAGAAAAGAAAGAAGAATGGTAAGGCAACACATGGGGAGAGAGCTAATCCTAAAATGCACTTACTTCCTTTCCCCACTTCCTGCTACTCCCTACTTTTTTTCCTATCAGCATACTTACTTGCCCAAATAAGTTTTAAAAGCCTATTGAGGAGAAGTAGTAATCTTTCCCTTGTGTTGTTAAAGAGCAGAAAATATCGATTGAAGCTGTGTAAGATAGAAGCCTCAGATGTACCAAGGTGGATGAGTTTGGCTTTATAAGCAGGGGACTCATTCTCATTTTCATTACTGAAGCTGCAGTTAGCACCACAACTTAATACGGTCTTTATAAACTCTTCATATAGCAGAGAGTGGTCTTAAATCTCCCACAGGATTGCCATAGGAAGAGAACAAAGGAAACCTTTAAGTGGCCTGAGCCCTGTGTAACATTAGCACTTCATCAAAGATGCACCTTCTTTTGATCCTTGGGGTGATGGAAGGAAAATGACCCATTAGCACTAATGGGATCTTGCAGGCAAAATCCTGTGCATAGCAAGGAACCTAGGCTTTTTAATGACCCAGTGTATGAAGGAGAGCCAGGATGGACATCCAGTAAGAGTCAGTTTCCTATGGACTTGAAGCCATGCTGTTACCCTTCCTTCAAGCTATGAGTGGTTGATTTTTATTCATATTATTTAAGTAGGCTGTGTATGCCACTGACAAGGAAACGATGGTGCTGAGGCAGAAGAAGGTGCAAAGAACATGTACAGAGCCAGATAATCTCAAACATTTGGGGAGTGGGCTTTTTAAAAAAATATCAAGAAACCCTTATCTTTGTCACTAGTGTGGAGGGTGTGTGTGTGTGTGTGTGTGTGTGTGTGTGTGTGTGTGTGTAACGGCCCCCCTCTCAAGAATGTCATCTGTGGAATGATCTGAGATGATATCACAAGTATCCAATTCCCAGTAGTTGGGCAGTAATGAGTAGGGAATAGCGCTCAAGCTTCTTAGTTATACTTGGCTACAAACACCTGGTTCTGACTGCCATTTACTGATTGCCTTAATGTGTAGGCACATTAAGTTATATAACTTCAAGAGTCAGATTCTTCATCTGTGAAATGGGTTAATAATGCCTACCCTGTAAGGCTGTGAGAATTACAGAGAATGTATGTAAGAATTGGGCACAGCGTGTGCTCAGCACATGATTGCTACTGGTGTGACAGTGTTGCTGTGTGTGATAAGGATTATCCATCAACAGTGTGCCTCATTCTATGCTGACCGCACTGAGAGATACAGAAGAATGAGAAGTACGGGCTGTCCCCGTGTTTCTAGTAGAATTAGAGTGACAAGATCTCATATGTACAAGTCTTATTTTCTTTGACTTAGTTTAGACGCATTTGTGTACTTGAAGTGTGCCCTGCACTATACAATAAGCAGCTCGAGAGCTTTCTTTGACATACTCAGTTTGAATCCCAGCAGCATTGAACCTGGTAACATAAATGGAACAATCGCTTGATAAATATCTTCTATTTTGATATAAACAGACTGAGACACAAGAATTCTGTGAAGCCCAAGGGACAGGTTGTAAGGTTCAGGCTAAATGCACCTTATAAAATCAGAGAAATAAAAGGATTTTATGGACATCAATTGTGAGCTGAAGTATCATGAATGAGTTTAGACCAGAAGAAAGTATAGGGTACATTACTTTGTAATGACATAAACGAAGGTGCCAAACATGGGGAATAGCACAAATATACCAAGAAGACAAAATTAATACAGCATTCAAAAAAGAGCACAAAAGGCCAGAATGGGCTGGAAAAGAAGAATTTTCAAAGGGGCCATGGTACATAATGTTGGATTAAAAAAGTCAAAGGAAAGCCTTGAGTAACATGATAGAATTTGTGATTACTGTTTTGTTTTGGTTTTTTTTAAGGCAATGAGAAGTCCCAAAATAAAAGCCATGCAGGCTAGGAGATGAGGGAATTTGAAACAGTAATAATTTGGAGAGAAGAGATGAAACTGCATTGAATATTCAACATGTGTAATTTGAGTAGGAGTGTCCTACAGGGATGATATGAACTGGAGGCTTAGGGATGCTGGGGCTGGAAGGCCTGGCTTGACCACCATCAACCAAAAGCAGAAAAATGAAGTGGTGTAGGAGGTTTTCTCTGCTCTTAAAACAGGGAACATGAGGCAGTTAGAGCAAGGACTCTGCGCTCTACAGCAGGAGAATGCCAGCGTCAAGGTATAATTAGTTCTTTGACTCAGCTTTCCTGTTTATTCCTATGTATTTTTTAGTGCCTCTTAAACATCTCAGTTTCATTTTAATTAAAAAGAGCATACATAAAAAGGACAACTGCTTTGTAGATGTGGATAGCTAAAACTCTAGGGAAACTTAAGGAGGCTCCCACAATCTCTTATAAGTGGCATTTGAAAAAAAAAAAAAAAAAGTTGGAGAGCAATACACACTGTCTTACTTTCCTACAGGCCAGACTGGAGAAAGTACAATTCTGGAGGCTTTGCTGAGAGGATTTGACTTTGGACAGCAAATTGGGAGACTACGCTCACTTTCCTTTCAATTCTCACTGTGACTGGCAAGTAGAAAAAGCACAATCAGGCTGGGCTAGTTTCTCAGAGTTATTCTGCAGGAAAGATGTCCTTCCTTACATCAGAGAACAATCAAACTCTGCCCCCACCTCGATTTGTATCTTTATCTTTAATTTTAATCTTTTGTCACACATCCACAAATGAACATCGGCAGGTTAGATCGTCACCATATAAGTTAATGCAGGCTTTCTTTGGGAGACAAATTAAATGTAAACCTCTTTTTATAACAGGTGTGCCCTGTTAGATAGAGGAAAAAAAAATCACATCTAGTCCCTGGAGAACAAACACAAACTTATTTACTTCGTGTTGTTTCTGGGTAGAAAGCCAACGTTACTATTTCCTGTGATTGCTTAAATAAATGATGTTAAATCACTAGAAGCAAAAGCATGGGAAATCGTTAATACTTCTCTAACACATTTGAACCTAAGAGTAGATAAATGAATACTTTCATACAATGAACGCTTTGAACAACAGACACTATCCGAAACCACATCTAAGTTCAGGGCACACCAAACAGTCATTATTGAAGTCAAAGTTGGCAATTCAAGTGGATGTTTTGCTCTGAAACACTAGATCTGTGTCCTTCATAGATCTCTATGAAAAATCAGGTTAATTTTAGAAATTCAGTGGTCATCAGTTCGATTTATTAGATATTGTTTAAATTCTCTACACCTTAGTCTTCCTTGGTGCATAAAGGGTTTAATCCTAGAATAACCTGATTTTTTTTTTTTTTGCAACCTGTTTTTACTTCTAGGAAATACCTCTAAACCCTTATCCTTAGGCCTATTCTGGTTTTCTAAGTTCAGACTAAAAACAAACCATCATCTTTCCCCCCTCTCTGCACTGGGAAATTACTTCTAGACTTCCCTGTTTTAAAGCAATCACATTTCTAGTCTCCCTATTACTCAAACTGAAATTAATTTCAATATCATTTTTTAACTCCACTCTATTTCTTACACCTTACATTCAAATTATTGCTGAGAACTTTGATGTGGATGACTCAACTTGGCCAATACTTCTGACGTCTGTGCCTCCATTTTCCTTTCCTTTTGCAGTTCTTATCTTCCTTTCCCCACGTACACCTTTTATGCAGTAACCCATTACCTGGTGTCCCTGCCTCTATCCACCCTCCTCATTAATACCATATCCGTCGTCCCCATACTGTGTTCTGATTTCTTTAATACATCCCGCTGGTTTCTAAATAAAGTGTGAGGCTCAGGATTGTCAAGATTTTGAGATATCCTCCCTCAGTAACTTTTTCTAAACTTTGAACAATGTCTCCCCAACAATTTTTGCCAGGGAGAGAATTAGGTTAACATCAATCCTCTACCTATATTTTAATCTTTAGTCAAACTGTATTTTTCACCATTTCTCCAAAACTGCACATTCAGCTGTTCCATCACTCTTCACAGTACATTACTTCCATCATGAGTGTCTTTCCCCTTTCAATGTTCCATTTCAAAGCCTGATGCAATTTCGGGGTCTCAACTCAAATTCCACCTTGTTAATGTGTTTTCTCAGTCATAGGCAAGTATGATCTTTGAATCCCCGGAACATTTTGAACCTCTTTTCTGACAGTTACCATTTCCTTCCCAGTTCTCTGTGTGGATATCTTGCCTTCCCATTATTTTATAAATTCCTTGAAGAAAGCATCATAAGCGAAGCACTTTTTAGTCTCATTTTAACTTAGCACTCACTAATTATTTGTTGACTCATTGAATGAATGGATGAATTAGCAGTTTTCATTCAATAAATAATCATTTGAACAATAAGGACATAGGGTTCCCTGGTTCACTCCACCTGAGAAATAATGAATGAAGTTAATTGTGGGGAATTTTTCTTCTACTGACCCCTTTCTTGAAGCCACCCAGCTCATTAAGAGGGTTCAATGCAGTGACATTTTTTTCCATTCTGACAGTGTAATTCAGGAACAATTTTAACCAACATGTGTTGAATTCATTTGTAGAGAGAGGCAGACAAAGATAGAGGTACAGAAATAGTTTAGGGTGTCAATGTGTGGTAATGAGAACCTATTCATGTGTCTCTTCAGCAGTTAAAATAAATGCCAAAATCTTTGTGGGAAATTACATTTCAGCCTATCCTGTACCTCTACCTCATTCTATCTCTGGCCATTCTGTCATTCTCTGTGTTGCCCCATATACAAATATGACCTAACCCATGCGGCCTCCATAGGCACACTCCCCACTATGGATACTTTACACTATTTCTCCAGATGCTTCTACTTTGTTACACTGTTATCATTACAGGGAGGAGGGCTTTTTTTTTTTTTTTTTTTTTTTGGTGGTACGCGGGCCTCTCACTGCTGTGGCCTCTCCCTTTGCAGAGCACAGGCTCCGGACGCGCAGGCTCAGCAGCCATGGCTCACGGGCTCAGCCGCTCCACGGCATGTGGGATCTTCCCGGACCGGGGCATGAACCCGTGTCCCCTGCATCGGCAGGCGGATTCTCAACCACTGCGCCACCAGGGAAGCCCCAGGAGGTGGGCATTTATTGTTTGTGGTCATAGAACAGAGCCAAGCTAACTGTGTGGACCCTTGATGCTTTGCCCTGGTACATCTGTTAATCCCTATGTGCACTTCCTGTGGGTTTGCAGATGTCTCTCTCCATCTGGCCTGTGGACTGGCACTCCAGGATTCCTGGGATTTGATTCCCTCTGGTCTCCTGCTTCTATCTCTCAGGTCCTTCCCAGCCACAGCTATCCCTGATTCCACAGCAGGCTCCCATATCCAACAGTTTGTATATTGTTTTCACTACAAAGGCATTGAATTTCACAAAAATCACTGAGACAACTGAATTTAAATGTACAGAGCCCGGACCGAGTGAGAGAGAGCCTCATCACTGCTTTGAGTCCTTCATGATCAGTGCAAGCTTTGCCATGGTCAAAACCAGAAAAGACAGCTCTGACTTTATCATTATAACAATAACTGACATTGGTGTAGCGCCCTAAACTTTACTGAGCACTTGCACATAGGTATTGTCATTTGGTTTTCACCCGATGAACTACAGAAAGAATAAAGGTTATCACGGACACGTGTCCCAGACAAAGACACTATGGTTCAGTGCTACAACACCAGAAAAATGGCAGGGTCCGATGCCAAGCCCAGGTCTCCTGAATCTATGATAATTTTCACTTAATCTGCACTAGTTTACACACTGTATAATCCAGGTGGTGAGTGGCCAATTTGTACAGCTCCACCGCTACAAAATACAGGAATGTTTTGGAGTAACTTGGCCAGTGGAGAAAAGTAATGGTAATAGATGTTCACAGAGTCCAAGCCAAATAACACAGATTCCCAGGACGATGCGGGACGCATCTGCATGCTCCCTGAGTAATCTCATGAAAATAAAGCCAATTTGCTTCTATAGTCATAAACGTTAGGTATCTAAATTCCAATGAGTGGGTAGAACTCTTATGACTTCCGAATTTGATTTTTAGATATAGAAGCCACTTTTCAGTTGCCTCCCACGGAGAGATAAGTAAGACACCTGTTACATCTGTAACCCAGACTAATACCTGTGTGTGAACAGGTGGGCGGGCACCACGAAAACTGGAGTTCAGACCTTAATGTTTCCCTGTAGTAAGGCTTTAAGAGTTAATATTGACATTATAGTTATGGACAGGACAGAAAATGCTTTCAACATTCTTAAATCTCTGTTTCTAGCTGATATTTTTGAAATAAAATTGCCCAACGAAGGAGAATTTTTGAAAAGTATGATTGTAAAACTTAGCATGAAGACAGACGTGTGTTTGGCCAACGGACTGTAAGGCAAAGCTGGTGGGAAATAATAACGTGAAATCGCTATGGAGGGGTGTGCGGTAATCCATCTTCTTTTTCACCACGCTAGGTCAGTGACACTGTGGCAGTTGGGGTGCGAGTTCGGGCATATCAGTTCATGCCAAGCTAACTTTGTCTCATGCTTGGTAAATTTACCTTTTGGTAAAAACAGGGTTCAAATGTTTTCATTACTTTTCCATTTTCCCCACCCAAGTGACAGCCAGTTTAGATACTGTAGACATACTTTAGCAGCACCCACCCTGTCACCGTTTCACGTTTCGTTTTCCGCTCTCTGGGTGTTGTTCTCTGAGACTGCATACGGTCTGCAGAGCTTCCCTATCTCACAAATACTGTTCCACCTGACACGTGCACAGCACCTCAGTTTGAATGGTGCTTTGCCAGCTCTCGTTCCATTTGATTCTCATACCAACTCTTCACAATAGGCAGGAAGTTGTTATTATCCCTACCTGACAGGTGAGCAAATTACCCTTCTGGAAAGGTAAGTGACCTGCCCAAGGTAATGCGACCAGTCCCAGGAGAATAACACTGGCACTCCAGCCTCCAAGTCCCAGGTGACCTCTTTTCCCACTGTACTACACTGCCTCCTAGTTTTACTAAAAACCTTCTCAGTGACAGGAATAGAATGGGTAGAGGCATTTAGAAATGACTGTTCTGTAAATTAACAGAGACTTATAACTAGGGGACCTGTAAGAGGACCTATTCAAACCTGTTATCTTTCCTGAAATTTTGAGGAGCTCAGTATAACAACTTGGCTTTCTTTTCCAAAATAACTTTTTTTATTTCAAAGAGATTTTCTCTTCCTATTTCAAAATAAATGTACATTTATTTGGGGTGGGAAAGATCTAGTGGTGTACAGAGTAAGTATAAAAGAACAGCTCTTCTCCATCATAATGGTCTGTTTAATGCAGGTCAAAAATGTCACCTGCTCTCCACTTAGATATACAGAAGAAAAGAGGGGAAAGCCACCAGGGTTTTCTGGAGAGCTTGAAAGGACAAAGTGATACAAAGCACACAAAAAAGCTTTACAGACATTGCCAAAAAGCTTCTAAAATATGATGAGTTTCAGAGAGTCAAATAAAACTCTTATGTTTTTCTTAAGTACCTGAACTTTTCTGTATTTTTTTCAAAGAACAAATTGCTTCTGTGCTTAAAGGATGGAAGAGTCTCAATCAGGTCATCAAATCCCACTGGAATAGTATATAAAATTCCCTAGGGCACGTCTCCAAATACTTTGTTCTTCCAATACTTAAATTATTCTTAAGGAGAAATGCAAATAGTTAACAGCAATAATCAAAAAGTGGGTCGAGAAGGTGTGGGGAACTTTCCCTAAAGGCTAGGAAAATGGAGGGCTTTAACAGTTGAACGGACTAGCAAACAACCTACTGGAACAAGCTGATGATGGATTGATAGGCCAATCTCCAATCATCCAACCAAGTACTATATTTGCCTGGGCCTGCTGTAAGCATCTACAAATGCCAATGTTCTACAGAATACATATTAAGGACACACAGAAATTAAAATTGTTGGCTGTTGTGTTTGACGAAGACTTTAGGGGCTAAGGAAACAGAACCAATATATAGGTTCTATACAAGGCATATGGATGGGAAGAGCAAGTGGAAAGTGAAAGGAGAAATACCCAGTTATTTTGTAATTACCAGAAGTGACATTTGCAGCATTACACAGGTAGTAATGTAGAAGTTTGAAGAACTATGTTTTATACAAAGGAGGAAATAATTTCTTTTATTACATGACATTTTCCCCTAAGATTAACATAAGTACTATCTTTCACTCTAGATATCCAGAAGGAATCCCTTCTAATAGGGAAATATATATAGTAGTATTTAAATATTTCTATGGACCTGGGTTCAAATTCTGTTTCTGGTCAATTCACTTAGTCTTTCTAAGTCTCCATTTTCTCATCTGTAATATGGAAGCACTAATGTCTCACTCATCTAATTGTTGTAAAGATTAAGAGATCATACTTGTAAAATACACCATCAAAATTGAGGTTCTGACTGAAGTGCCAACGTAATAGATATATGATAATGTGAGTCTGAGGCAGATACTGAGATGCAAAATTTACAAAGGCGATGATATAATACTGGTTCTCAGTCCTTGAAACCCTCAGTTATATCAAGAACATCATCATCATCAAAGGGGTCCAAAGCTGGAAAGAACAAAGCCCAAGAATGTTTTCTGAGGTAAGTCCTATGGTGGGATAAATTTGCACTACTGCCTGATAAAGGGGGACTACATTCTAGGCCCAAGCCTAGTGGGAAGGCTCTCAGGTCTCCTGGAGAACTTGTTTTATGTTTCTTGAGGTTGAGGGATACGGAATTGCGGTGTTATAGATACAGTACATTAGTACAGGACCTTAAAGAAGTCTTTTTACAGTCCCTGAACTGCAAGGTGAAACCAGTGGTGGGAGATCCAAACAATGGTTGTGTTGAGGGTTAGTTGGGGGGTGGAGGTGGGGACAGAACCTAGTACAGCATAGCTAGGAATGCTAATAACCAACCTCTAAGAAACCTGGGAATGCCAGCTGGGCTGTCCTGTGCCAGGGCAGTTATGGGAAAGTGGCCTCAATATTGCCAAACCCTGTCATACCCAGGTGGGCCTTACAAGTCCACCCTCCTTAGAAACACTTGAGCTTTAAAGAATACACTGATTGAGCTTGTGCACAGTTGTGAGAATTAAATGAGATCTTATGAGTAAAATATTTATAAGAGTGCATGGGATGTGATCAGCCCTCGGAAATGGTTAAAATAATTATTATTACTGTTTGATTTTATTATCATTACTGTTTAGGTGAGATGTTTAACTTTCCTAAGCCTCACCTTAGCTTCATCATCTGTAACGTGGGGCTAAGTACAGCAACCTCACCAATTAGCCACAGAAAACAAGGGGATAACATATGTAAATCTCTTAGCTAATGCTTAGTGAAAAGCGGATGATGATCAAGATGATATGATGGACCTTGCCTAAGGACACACAGAAATAAATGGTAGAGACGCTATTTCACCCAAGTCTGTCTGAACCCAAGCCTGAAACTTAATTATAATTCTATATGGCTTCTTGCATTATCCTTAAGAAAAACCACAATAATTAATTGCAAAGGCCAAGAAAGGGCCCCTTTTAAGAGCAGACACAGAAAACCACATTAATGTGGCATTAACAAGAAACCCTGATTGACCTCATGGTGTTCTGAAGTAGCATCGGAAGTACCCTCCAGTGTATGAAAATGATGGGCCAGCAGCAGCACAGTGGCTTAAAAAATGTGCTTTCCTTCATGAGTAAAGTTAGCAGAACTGGCTTTGAAGCATCTCTACAATAGTAGGGGTGACTTTGTACCAGGTCCACCCAATTTTCCAGTCTATTCCGATTTTGACCCACGGCTCTAGACGAATTGTTCAGGGTCATGGGTAGAAGCTAGCTGTCCTCAGAGTCACGGTGTAAGAGGGCTGGAGCTGCATTATTACTAAACCCTAACTCAATGAAATAACTGCCTGAATATACTAGTGATACTTACTTTTGAGATTTATAATGAACAATTGTAATATTATCCAGATGCCAGCTGGGGCCTCTCTGTCCTTTGTAGATCTAGAGGGACCTGGTTTGAATCTTTCCAATTTCACAGAGGATGAAAATCTGGTTTCCTTCCTCCTGTGTCCCTGTGAATTCTAGTGACACTCCGACTTCTGCTTCTGGCTTTTGAATCCCACGTGCTGCCTCTGACCCCCGATGGACACAGTCTCTGTCTCCACCCACAGAATAATTTTGTTCACCCAAGCATTTATGATTTTAGCTATCTGAACAAATTGGTGCCATGCAACGCCCGGTTTCCCACCATCTAGATGACTGTAGCCTCAATCCCAAGCCCCTGTTCCAGAGCAAACCAAACCCAACCCCTTGATTTTTGCATAGTAGCTTAAAGATCACCTTTTGGAGCCCCTGATGGCTCCACCTATACCCCAAGTAGACTGTCCAAATATTTCTTCAAACAAATCCAGAGCAGTCATATATTTACAGTGTGACCCTGCCTCCTATCCCCCAACCCTGGTCACAGGTAGGACATGTGTTCCAATCAAATTTACTCCCCCAAGAATTTGGCCCTAGGCCTCTTAAACTCAAGTCAGTCTCCCCTGGGTATTTGAATTGGTCACGGGTGGAAGGCCAGGTCTGGGGAGGCCAAGTTTGCCAACACTGGTGCAAGCAGAGAAAGCCAGTGTGCAGAGAGGGAAGAGAAGGAGGGCTCCCTGGGAAGCCAGGAGAAGGCAGCTCACAGCCCCCATGGAGACCAGGAAAGGAGGAGATGCTGGTTTGTTGCTGACAGCTTTCCAGATATGGCTCTCATGAGCTCCAGCTGTAAATTTTCTCTTTCTTGCCCTTGGGTTCCTTGAATGCTCTACTCTGCCTCACTTCCCTCTTCCTCATTTAAGTTAGTCTATATGGGTTTATGCTTCTTGGACTCCAAAGACCTTTGTATTTTTCTCCCTTCAGAAAAAAAGAGGGAGGTCTGAGAGCCATGAAAACTGAAGACTTAAGGCGTTCTTCAGTGAGAGAGATGATACTGAGCTTTCCTTCCCAGATGGCCCTGACATAGGGAGCTCTTGGTCGAGAAGCTCAGCCTCTAAGAAGACAGCTCAGCTGCACTCTTGGCATTCCCTGAAGAGGGAGGGACAAGCTGTGATGAGGCTGAGGTCTTGTGAGCAGTCACCTGGCCCTTAAGGACCCAGCTCTGAGCACATGCAGGCACTTTGTTCTCCACAGCATATATGGCACCAGCTTTAAGAGCTCAGCTCATCTCATCACTGTCCCACTGGGACATGGGAAAAGGGCACCTTGTCCAAAACGCATGTGAGCACTGGTTCAGATTTCTAGGTGGCCACACTTTCCTGTGGGAGGAGAGGGAAGCTATTCCTCCTAGAAGAGGACATCCTTGCAGATATTCCAAGCACACAAGCCAAGCCCTGTGGCTGTCAGAGCTCAGCCAGGGTCAAGGGTGAGAAGGAACCGGCACCAGCACTTAAGTCCCTATAACACCTTCCCCAAAGCAACTGCAAAGGGGAAGGACTGAGGTCCTTAAAGTTGCACCAGAGTAAAAAGCTGATGGGTGACCCATGTGCTACCAGGTACCATCTTGACCCTATGGTGGACCATACGAACTGGCTTCTTTGGTGAGTCCACAGAAGGCCTCATTTCTTTTCAGCATGTGTTCCAGGCTGTCACTAGCAGAAAACTGAGGTGAATCTGAGCAATGCAGCTTGTTTTCCCTGGTTTATTGTGAAAAGTATTAAACTGGGGATCAGAAGACCAGCCAGATCTAGAACACTGACTATGGCTGGCTGTGCACAGTGTCCCGAGCACATGTCTCTCATCTGTATAAGGAAAGGCTCGGATCAAAGTGTCTCCAAGATCCCTCCAAGCTCTAAGTTCCCAGGATCCTAAGAGTGGGAAGAGAAATTTTAAATAATAGAATTGGTGGGAGTTGAAAAAAACTATGCATAGTAAAACTATGCCCAATGTAGAAGAGATTCCAAGACAAGTACAATGAGTGAAGGAATTAAAAAAAAAAAAAGGAAAACAGAGTTAACTGGTAGGGAATAAAGAAAAACTCTGTGGCAGTCATGGAAGCTGCTCCAAGGGTTATAAGGAAGGAGAAGGAAGAACTTCTAAGCCAAACGTTAGACAGCAGGCCGGAAGCAACTGGGCCTGGGAAGGAAAGGATGTCTCAATGGCAGGGGCAGGAGGGAATAGTATTAAAACAAATTGACAAAGGCATTATAGTAAACAGAGGAGAATGAGGCTTATTTCTGCAAAGCCTGGGAATTCAATGGAGACGTCAGGAGAAAAACAATAGTTTTGTATCTCTAATTGTCTTTCAATTCTTATGTGGGAAACAGAGTAACAGAAATGTCAAGTCTTACTTTTATGCACTCAGAACCCGATTGTCTCTGTTCTGTACCATTTCTGTACCATGACAATTGCCTCCAGAGTGATCTCTTTCCTCAGCCCATCCTCTGCACCGAAGCCAAAGGAATGATTCTCAAGTGCACCATAAACTCCACTCTCCTGTTTAAAAACCCCTTAATTCCCTCCTCTTCACCTTCTGCCATGACCCTTAGGGCCCTTCTGAATAAGCAAATCACCTTGATTCCTTCTGGGAAGCTACGAGAGCCTTCCAGCCCACAGCCTCCATCCCAGAGACCATCTTTTAAGTTCATGTTTTATGCCATGCAAATCTACCTCTGGGTTTACAGCTACTCGGTCTGAGGAAGTGAGCCTGACCACAAGCAGCAGGGCAAAAGCCCATGCAGTTGTGCTCTAGGCAGGTCCACTCACCATATTAGAGCATGTTTTTTGGGGTATCTGAAAGTGAGAGGAAGAGGAGAGTAGACAGAAGTGGAAATGCACACAGGAGCAAAAGCAATAGGTAGAAGCTATGAGGCAGAAGCCAAGAGTAGGAGAGACCAGGAAGCGGGAGAGGAGAGAAGAAATGATCTAAGTGGGAGTAGACACAGCAGAGAGAGGTCGGTGGTGCAGCCCTGAATTGGGGAGCAGTGGGCACTTGTATCCAAGGGAACATGTAGAAGGGTTGCTCCTGAGATCCCCGTATGACTATTAGAACAAAGTTTTTATTCTCTGTGTGGCCTCGTTGTTCAGCAGCTGAAAGGATGTCTTGTCTCTCTTACTTCCTAATGGATCCTTAAAATAATCTCCCATTATCTGAAGTAATGTGATTAAATCTCTTTCCCTTACACAACGAAAAAGAAAAAAAGAAAGAAAGAAAATCTAACAAAGATAGCCTAACCAACAGGACAGACAACATGTCCAATGGCATCTCCTCCTTTAAGGCTAAGCTCAAAGTCAGACTCTTCTCTGAAAGTTTCGTATTTGAGTAAATTATCTGGGCAAGGCAAGCAGGCTATGAGATGTTACATGGCTGAGTACACAAAGCTTGGGTATATTTAAACATGATCAGGGTTTTGGAATAGAATCTGGATCACTGATTCATTGCAGCAATGATTTGTCTAAAACACTGAAGGGTAGAAAAAGGTGGGATATGTGGTCTGTTCAGGACTGGAGAGGGTAGGTAGCTAAGTAACAGAGACTGATGTGAGATCAAGATGAAAAGAGCAAGAATGCTATTCATCCTCAAATCTCTGCTTAGAGATTGAGTCTATTTGAAATGACAGCCCTAGTCCAGTTGTCTCTGCTTAGGGGAGCTCTTAGTGGCTTGGAAGCAGGATAAACAATAGCAGGTGTTTGCTTTCAAGGTAAGATTTAAGGAAGGATACAAGGAGGATTAACAAGCACACACTAGTCATGGTGGTAAGAAGGGAAGAGACAAGATGGTAGGACAGAGGGAGAGCTCGCTCAAAACCCGTAGGGCCAAGGAATTGAGGTATGAGAGAGAAAACAAAGGGCAAAGCTCTGCCTGGGCTGACCTAGATGGGGCCTATGAAGGAATTATTCACTTTTAAGTAATTTTGCCAAGTGGCCACCTGAGGGCACTGTATCCTCTGCGCCTAGGGATCGTTCACTTCTCCCCCACAAAGTAAAATTTCCTCAATTTGCTGAAGAACAAACTTAGCAATGTCTTAAGGAAGGGGACCCATGGAAGATGGGGGCCAAAGACAATCCTTCCCCCCATCTTTGCTCTTGAGCTAGATTAACGAATGAGCAAGACTGACCTCAATTCAAGTCCCTGGGTAATTTCAAGGATTAAATAAAATAAGCTCATTTAAATCTAGTTAGTGTTTAGTAGGGAATCAATGCATATGAGCTCCTTCCCATATACATACACATACAAACGTACACTTTTGTCAAATACAGGAACAAGAGAAGGAACATCAGGAGGAGTTACAGCAACCCTTGCTCTCTCCAAAGGGGCCAGGACTCAGAAGTCCCGCAATGAACGTAAGTAAAACTGTGCTAGGCAATCACTGCAGAGAGCACATTTCTGCTGCTCTTTGCACTGCGTGCTGCAGCTTGTACATAAAAGCCAGAGGGGATGCAAAGCAAACAGCTGGGAAATAAAGATGAAAGCAAAACTGTATCAGCGGGAAGAGACACACAACCCCCTGAGAAGGCGGCAGTGTCACGAAAGACAATTTGAACAAGGTCCCCCGCGTGGAATTCCTCGTCTCAGAGAGATCATTAAGGCTCTTGCCTATTTCTGACTACCTGCTTCCGAGTCAGGCTGGGGAATAGGATAAGCGGCCCCTTGCTTGCACATTTCCACACTAAACTCCTGTCTGTAAAATGAAACAGAGCCACAAACAAAGGCATGCGTTATCCTAAAGGCTAACTGTGGAATTTTAGCTGGGCGAAAACAGAGTCCACTTCCCAGCGCCAGTGGAGCCCGTTGAGGCTTTTTTCCACCCCCCGCTCCCGCCTCCCATACGACAGGTTTTGTGGCCTTATGCTGCCCTCTAGCGTCTTTCTCCGGTATGGTAACTTGAGAAATACAAGCAAGGATCCTGAAGCAACCGATGTCACTTTGGCCCAGGACTAGTAAAACAAAACAAAAGTAAAGTTCTAACATAAAAGCAAAACCAAATTTTGTACTAAAATTCGAAAGTGAGTTAAATTTGGCCTTGACATAGACATTGCATTCATTCAGAGCTCTGAAACTCAGCATCTAGATTAGTGAGTGCCCTTTAAAAATGCAGAAGACCTGGCCTTCCCTGTAAGTCATTCTCAAATGATCCCTGACTCAGTCTGTCTGAGGGGGTTGCAGAAATTTGCACCTCAAGAACCCCACCATAGGACTCTGATGTAGTTAAATAGGCTGACCTCACTCTGAGAAGAACTAAAGATTATGGCAGTGACCTTACACAGAGTGTAGAATAAATCTGATCATTTTAATTCAATAAGGGCCAAAAAATACATAAAATAAAACCATTGTCCAAATTCGGTCACCTCTCATTGTTTCTGCATTGAGAGTGGCTGAATCCTACATGACTAGCATGCAAAGGAGACAGTGCTGTTAAATTCAGAGTGAAGAGTTCCTGTCTATGGTCTCCTGTCTCATTAAGCTCCCCTAATTCCAGGGGGCGGCATCCAGGTGGGAAGCAGAAACAATGCCTCGTCACGCTTACTCATCCTTCAGGTATCTCTGAAACATTCCTTCCTCTAATATTCTACCTGGTGACGCCACATTCTTTTCAATGTCCTGATGTGTTTCCAGGGAATCCTGTTCTCTGTCCTGTCAATGTTCCCTCCGTGTCAGTCTTCTCAGGACAGAAAGCTTCTTGTTACAGGAAGCCTGCCGCCCCCTTCGCACCTGTGCTCTCCACTCTGAGCACAGCGTCAACGCTCAGTAAACACTCCTCATCTGACCAAGGCCCCTGGACCCACACACCAAAAGGCGGTGCTTGTGGAAGCTGGGAGATGTCCACCCCAGGACCATCTCTCTTCTCAGGCTCCCTCGAGTTGGGGACACACATGGCAAGGGGGCTTCTTGGGGTTATTGTTGTCATTGGGTCACACATCCAACTGATGAGTTCACAGCTTTGACTTTTAATGTTTAAGTTTAAAAAAATTTTTTTGATGTGGACAATTTTTAAAGTCCTTATTGAATTTGTTACAATGTTGCTTCTGTTTTATGTTTTTTGATTTTTTTGGCCGTGAGGCATGTGGGATCTTAGCTCCCCAACCAGGGGCTGAACATGCACCTCCTGCGCTGGAAGGGGAAGTCTTAACCACTGGACCGCCAGGGAAGTCCCAAGTTTTAATTTTAGGAACTTGCTCTCACTTTATGGCATGGTCTGGTAAGTCTGTAAACAGGAAGGAACTTCACAAGGTAAAGGGAGATAGTCATTAGTATAGAATCTCTTTATACATCTGGAAATGTATTCATATTTAAATTATGTTATTTTTTAAAACACAAATGCACTCAGTCAGAATTCAATACTTAGCATCTTAATATTATATAAAATGCTATTTTCAATTCATAGTTTTAGTTTTTTATCATGGATAAAGCCTTTCTTATATTCAGAATCATGAAGCACTCAACGTTTTAATAAAAATCAGCTCTGAAGGTTTCTTAGGTTTGTAAAGGTCCCCTCCACCACCAGAAAGAATCCCATACCATGTCCTCCAATTACCCTCACTTCAATTTTTTAAGGAACAATAGGCAAATATTTACTTATCAGGAGACAGCGCCCTAATTGTCCAATGAGATACCCACTGCCTGGCACTGCTTCTCTGTTCCCTCAATGAGTAGGTCTGTGCATGTCACATACTTCAATCAAGCAGGAACTGCTTCTTTTCTAGACATTTTACTGTTCCACCTAGTGTTCAGGGTTTCTAGGGAAGCTCATTTATGCTTACTGGGGTCTCTCCCTACACAAACAGGAGCACATTTTGCTTCAGCTTTGGTGGCTGGCATGGCCAGCACACTGACTGGCACAATCTCCCCATTTCCTTGACAATTACCACCTGAGCCCGCTGTGCAAAACAGGGGCACCCACGAAATAGGGACAGAAAATGCCCTCCATTCACTTCAGTCAGAGAGAAGAAAAGAGATGTAGACTGTAAAACAGCATTTCCTTTGAATTTCATTTTACTTTGTGAGCTAAGCTATTAGATTTGTAGGTACAAACAGGCTCTCTTTGAAGTTAACAAGAGGCCCACTCTGAGAAGGGAGACAGCCATCACCACACATTGTATGTGTGACACAAATATAGTACTGGGATTGTAAATATATCCTGCAATTACAGAAAGTGAAACACTTTTCTGTCTTCTTTCATCTTACTTACAGCTTTTTTTTCCCTTGAAAGAATTCTGTTGGGTTTACTCTTTCCAGTTCCCTAACTCCCCTATGTATTTATCTTTTAAATCAATGGGAAAGATCCCATCAGTACAAATGAACAGCTCTTGCCAAGCAAAAATGATGACTATGATGATTCCTGCAGGGCTTTGGAATGCATCCAATCAGAACAGAAGGAGCAATGGAGGGGCCGTGTATCAGAACTGGGGTTATGTTTCGCTCTACTGAAATTGTTGTTTTAACCCTGGGCAAGCCATTCAAAGCTCAGATTTCCTACATTCATAATGAAGTGCTAATAACATCTTGTCCAATGCTTGTTGTTGTGTTAAATGAGATGGATATATGGACATGCTCTTAGTGAATCACAAAGACCCATTCAAATAGAAACTTCTGTTAGTTTCCATTATTGACATGTTTTCTAAGTATTTTGTCTCGCTCACTTGAGAAATCAAGTATCAATAAGGAAGGAAATGTAAAGCAGTTATACTCCAATAAAGATGTTAAAAAAAAAAAATAAGGAAGGAAAAAGTCTGTTAAGACTTCCTGAGCAGCTGGTGAAAGAACATTCCCACTGGTGTTTGTGGGTGTTGGGAGGGATTCACCATTGGAGACACAGGGTATAAGCCAGCCTCAGACCCCTGTTGGTGAGAGGCTCTGTAAGTATCTAGGAAACCTCACCAAGAAGAGAAAACTAGTAAGCTCTAGAAGAAATTCAGTAGGTATCTGGTTACCTTGACTCCAAATCAACTAAAAGCTGTTGGGACTAAAGAAACTTGCAAATGCCTACTCTTCTTTATAATATCAAGACTAAGATACATTCTTCTCACTCCTTAAATTTTAATCATGCATGCATTCTTAGGTGTTGCATTTTTTGAGCTGCTATTAAAAATACGTGTTTCTGCCACATTAAAGGGGGAGCAGAGGCTTGTGTGTTGTATTATTAATTACATGTTGGAGATGAAATTCTGGTCAGTCTTTGCAGAAGGTACCCACACACCCTGCCCTCCCCCCCCCAAAGCAAAGGATGTGCCACATGGGCACAAACCATGTGGGTTCCTGCCTGCTTCTCTGACTCCGTGCACTTACTCTTAAGGTCCAAGTTCCTGGCTCCAGCTGTGATTTGCGTTGTGATTTTCGTGTCAATCTTTACAGTGTGGAGGTTGCTGGTGTCCCTTGATATCATCACGTTGTGCCACTGATTGTCATTGAGAGGTTTATTTGAGCTCCCTTTGATGAGGTTAGCACCATTTCCCAAATCAAACACGTAATGTAAGTACCTGGGAAAAAAGGGAAGGTGGAGAAGTGCCATCACTTTCTGAATTTCTGATGGAGTCTAACTACTTATTACAAACAGATCTCTTTTTCAGGTGGTTGCATCCTTGCTAGAAGTCATGAGAGTGAGTTGCGTAGAAGCTCAACTAACAAGAGGGTAAGAAACACTACTCTGTTTCAGCAAGGAGGATTATTCATTGTCTTCAATACAGGAAAGAGTGAAAATCGTTTTAAAATTGTGGTCCACATTCCACTTCATCGCTGTGGAAGATAAATATCTGTCACTACTCACACCCTGTATCCACCACTCTCTCCATCCTTTGCCAACCACACAGAAGTGGCGATTCTCAGCTTCCTGCACTTGTTTCCCGCTATCTTGAATGCCTATTTCTCTATGGGAAATGTGCACTCATCCTTCAAGACCAGCTCAGGTAGCCACTCCTAGACTCAGAGGTTTTCCTAATTTTGCTAAATAATCTCTTGAACCTTTGCCCAAGATCATATTAGGAAACTTTCTGGTGCTTTTCTGCTAAATTTATGTGTTCACCTGTATCCCCTCGGGTTGTGGGCATCTGTGTGCCTTGGGGTTGGTGGAATCTGAAGTGTGCACAGGAGTGGCAAGGAATATATATATATATATATATATATATATATATATATATATATATATATATAAACTAGTATGTGGCATATTATCTAGATAATTGTAAATGTGCAATGATATTCACTAATTGAATGAATAAATACCTAAATCAATTAAAAGATATCAAATGTTCATCACAGTTTCAAGGAAATGTCATAAAAATCTTTCTGAATTCTTCAAGAAACTCTGACATAGAATTAAACTTCAGTTAAATGGGATTTTGTGGAGTTGAAGTAATCTGCTTGCATGAATTAGCTATTTAACTTAGCCGACAAGTGTAGAAGTTCTTTTGCGGAATTACCACGTACGTAGTAAAGAAATCCACATTTGAAGAGTAAGACTTATGGAATGCCTACAATAAATTAGAACTCGATGCTATTTGTACCTTATGTATGGAAATGTAGATATAAAAAACTGTACTGAATCCCTATTAACTTTATAAGATACCTAAAAAGTGGTTTAAACAAATGCATTATTTGCAAACCACCCTCCCTGCCCACCACCTTCTCTTTAATGTATAATTGTGGAACTTGAGGTTCATTTTCATAAAGCTCTGTTTGTCACTGAACGGACCTGTACTTACCCTTTAACTAATTCAACCACAATAAAGTCGTTTCCATCCCCACTATTATACAGAATTAGTCCATCTAGGGATGTTGTCTTGAACTGGAAAAAAAGATGCATAGAAGTGTAGGCTTGCAACGTAGCTAAGGCAACATAGCTCGATTTGGTCTTGAAGGTGACAGGGTCTGCTATGATGTTCCTGAAGCCAAACCTGGCATTGAGCTCACAATAATCTATGTCGCCATTTTTACACAAGTCAATGTATGCCATTCCATTAAATGTCAGGCTCTGCAGGTGTCCAATGAAGTTGGAGGGAACAGACGACAGATACCGGCGTTCCGTGATGATGCCAGTCTCTATGTTATGAAACTCCAGCCTCGTATGATCCCCTGCCATTTGACCTAAAAGAGAAGATGGTGTATTATTATTTTCTGCATCTGAAGGGCACTTTCAACTTTAGACTTCCACAGCAACATCACATTTTAAAATGCAAGGATCTACAGACCTCCTTGATATTCAGTTATGTATAGTAAAAATGAGAAATGACCTTACATGGTGAGGCTGAATTACTTAATAAAACTTTCTTAGGTCAAGTTTTAATCTCTGTCCAAATTTTAGTCTTAACAAAAATGATCCTCATTAACTAAAGTTGCAGAATTTTTTAAAACTAGAAGAAAGAATAAAGGAAGGAAGAAAGGAAGAAAGGAAGGGAGAAAGGGTAAGGAAGAAGAGAGAGAAAGGAAAAGGAAGGAAGGGAGGAAGGGAGGGAGGGAGATAGGAAGGAAGGAAGGAAGGGAGGGAGGGAGGGAATGGAGGAGGATTAAGGGCAATGACTATCCTAAATCATCCCGGTAGAAAGCGATACATCCCAGACCCATGGTGATGTGATGTTTGTCTTTTTTTTTTTTTTTTTTTTTCCAGTACGCGGGCCTCTCACTGTTGTGGCCTCTCCCGTTGCGGAGCACAGGCTCCGGACGCGCAGGCTCAGCGGCCATGGCTCACGGGCCCAGCCGCTCCGCGGCACGCGGGATCCTCCCGGACCAGGGCACGAACCAGTGTCCCCTGCATCAGCAGGCGGATTCTCAACCACTGCGCCACCAGGGAAGCCCTGTGATGTTTGTCTTTATAAAGAACGTACTTCAAGAAAAACAAAAAGTAACTTTATATTTTCCTATATCAATAGAAATAATGAAGAGCTGCTGACTATTCTTCCAATTACGAACCGTGAAAATGTGTTCGAAGTTAAAACTGTACTTTTCACCTTCCCTTTTCTATACTGAAAAATTCCATCTTTCCTAGACCTATTCTCCCAATCATGAAGAATTCCTGTTGATCTCTTCTGGCCCTCTGCCATTTTCCTTGCACTTAGGTTTTGGATACCTAAATTGAGCACAGCATACCAGTTCAAGGCATGTCCAATTTTGAGAATACCAGTAAAATTATTCCACATTACCACAAAGCATAATCTTCTATTAAACACCCTAGTGTGAAGCTTGGTTGCCAATTTATTTAGTGATTCACTCTTCAACTCAACCCCATCCCTATTCATCCTGCCATATTTCTCTGCCAACCCCATTGAAAGCCTACTTAGTCCCGTCTTTACCTCCAGAGTGATCATTGTACCTACCTGCAAGGCTGAAGTCAAAAGTAACAAAGATGTGAACTTGCTTTCTAAAGCACAGCGGTAAAGTACTCTTATCATTGCTAGTGATTCGCTCCCGGCATCTTGTTCTTGTCTAATTAAACTGTCACTCACTTTCTTCAGAAACTCACAAAGGTCATTTAAATTGCAGTCAAGTTCTTCCAGGTGTTAGCTTCACTACTCAGTTTGGCATAATTGGAAATTTTATCAAGCTTACCCTAGCCCATCATCCCTGATATTAATGAAAATATGAATTAGAGCCAATCCCAGTCTCAGCCCTGGGAAGATGCACTGAACCTTCTTCCCAGGTATAATAAAGATTGAACACCCCCCCTTTGTGGGCCTCCTTCAACCAGTCTGACAGATTTCCATTTCTTTAGAAAAAACAGTAAAATACTAGGTGGCATTTTAAAGGAAATGCCTGTAGTGCTCGCTTCGGCAGCACATATACTAAAGGAAATGCCTGTAATTAAATCACAAAAGGCATACTTTTTGTTGCACAAGAAAAATTGCCCGCATACTTGATTTTGATGTTAACAAACTCATTGGTATAAAAAACCCTCCGCTGAGCTGTACTTAATGCCCCTTAATTTCCATACCTCTTTACTAGTCCTTGATCCTGACAACGGCAGTCCTGTTATCCCTTGGCATGTTCTCTTTTCGTTATTAGTTTGTTCTTATTCCTTTTCTGCAAATGTGGTTTTTTTTAATACAAAAAATAGCACTGTAAACAGTTGTCTCTTCTCCCTCCTCCCCACTATACCTCCTTTTTGTCTATCCCAAGCAAAAATACTATTAAATCCATAGCAATTCTGGTTTCTCATATGACATCATTTTTCTCCCCTTCTTCAGTTCTTTTGTTTAGTGACCTCAATACTAGTCTGTGTGGAACTACCTCTTGGGTAGCAAATAAAAGCCTTTAATAATTTTCAAATATAAATCACTAGAGACACCAGTAACATTGAATTAACAAGCTAAATAGAATGAAGAATATGCAAAGCTGAAAAAAATTACTTGGGCTTTTCTATCTCCTTGTGTTATTTTATCTTTTTCATTATATTAAAATCTGAGTCTTAACTTGGTGAACCCACCCTGATCCTGAAACTGTCATGTTTTCTTTTTTTTCTTTTTTTTAAACATCTTTATTGGAGTATAATTGCTTTACAATGGTGTGTTAGTTTCTTCTTTACAACAAAGTGAATCAGTTATACATATACATATGTTCCCATATCTCTTCCCTCTTGCGTCTCCCTCCCACCCTCCCTATCCCACCCCTCTAGGTGGTCACAAATGACCTAGCTGATCTCCCTGTGATGTTTTCTTTTTAAAAGCTACATTAATGAACCAACTGACAGTAAGAGAATATCCAGAAAAAATATTTCTAATACTTGAAATTAAATATTATGACAAATTGTCCAGTTCTTGGCAGCTCTGAAATAGGGAAGCACATTTCGTTCAGAAGAACTGAGAAAGAAGTTCAGTGATAAAAATAACACGTATTGTCTGTTTTCTTTTCTCAAAGGAATAGAATATGCATTCAGAGCATACATAATAAAAAAGTAGTAAAAAAGCATTGGAGCAACCATGGCCCAGTTACAAGAAAAATCATTATGGCCCATGTTCAAGAGCCTATTCTTTCCTTAATAAGCATATATAAATTGCATTGACAGTAATGGCAGATATGCTTCCTCATGAAGGAGAATTAGCACCTAAAAGTCATTATCCACTGCCTAATAAAACATTTACTGCTGCCTTTTAAAAATCCTTTTTTCCTCAGAATTTATTCCCATGTTTAATCATCAGTTGGCAATGTAGCCACCTCCACTATTGTATACATATATCGACTAAGAGAAAATAAAGGACAATGAAGGAGAAATATTTTTTAAGGCTCCACTCGTTAAAAAAACGCAGCATCTTTCTTAGAGATTTACTGGAAAAGGAGAATTTGAAATTAACAGGATGCCTCTGATCAGTGTCTGGGCATCCAGATTGATGAAAATCTCCAATAAGAAACAACCACCTGGGTGATGCATTTGCACAGAAATCTCAATTTCTAAATCAAATCTTTCTACCAAAACAGATAGCAAGATTTTATGCTGAGCCTTGTTCTGAGTTGGGTTAAATTTCTGCTGCAGAAGAAAATGACCTCCCCGGCCTTAGATCCACTTGTTAATTCACTGAAAGGTATTGAAAATCACTGAGTGTGTAGTGTACGTATAAGGCAGGTGCTGTATTAGGCAATTAAGAAATAATGTTGAGAGAAGCAGATTTAGCTCCTGTTTTCAGAAAATTCATGGTCTATTGGGGTAAGGCAGACAAAACCAGGTAAGAAAATAATTAACTATATGATGATAAAACTCAGAAAATGCCATGAATTTGATGAACAGCATGCTGGGTTGGTAAATATGGAATGCGGGCAAGTGCCTGAGTGGATATTTAAGTTCAATTTGAAGAACTAAAAGGAGAAAGCCATGCTAAGAACTGGAGAAAAGGAAGGGGGAGGTGGATTCCAGGAAGGAGAGACAGATGAACAGAGGCTCTCAGGTGAGAAAAACCAAGAGAGTGTGGCTGGAGAGTCATGAATAAGTGAGGTTAGTGCTCAGGTGAGATGGGAAGAAGAGTCGGGGGTCAGATGTCACAGTGCCTCCTGATTCTATTAGGAGCTACTGAAGGGTTTTAGGCAGACATAAGACATGAGTCTGTGTGTGTGTGTGTGTGTGTGTGTGTGTATTTGATCTCTCTGTTGTGGATATAATAGATTGTAGACAATATGAAGTAGAGGGTTTATAGAAGAAATGGAAAAAATGGACAAGATAAGATAGTCTCACCAATATAATTGAGGGATTTATTAATAATGTACAGAATGATGGAGAAGGGGGAAATAATGCCGGTCCCAGCTTCCAGGCTTGGGTAACTGGATATACAGTGAATAGTGTTCAACAAAGGACACACACACTAACACACACACATACAGAACACACAATTCCAGATATTTTAGACAGACTAGGTGATATGTTGAAACCCAGGGACTCCCTACTTAGGGACCCCATACAGTGTGTAGAACATTTTCTCATCTGAGTTCTGGGGAATCTCTCTCTTCTTGGGCTTCTTTGCTGGCAACTGCTTACCCTCATGAGCCTTGGTGAGGTTCAGACATTCCCAGGAATAACCTGAGTATGTACTGTCCTGTATTCAACAAATACTTGACTTAACAGTGTATATATAACTCTGATTTAAAGATGTGGTCAAATGTAGGACTTTGCATGAAGAGTTTCCAGCACTTTCCTTAAATTTTTTTTTTTTCTTCAGTGATTTCTGAACTTGCTGTAAAATTTAATAAGAAATGTCTGTTGCTTTCCTGATTCATGGCTGGCTTCATGTGGCCACTAAAGTGTTTGAAAAAATCTCATTCCAAACTGAAGCCTCAATGGCAAGGTTCCATTGCATCTTTGGAAACCTTTTTTATGCTATATAACTCAAGGCTGACTTTTTATTCTTATGAATTATTGACTTTCATGAGATCTTTGGAAAAACATAATTTCCCAAATATGAATCACCCTGATGACAATTACTGTGAAAAACAAAAAAACAAAACATTGTCTCTATTAGAGGAAAACATAGGCAGAACACTCTATGACATAAATCACAGCAAGATCCTTTTTGACCCACCTCCTAGAGAAATGGAAATAAAAACAACAATAAACAAATGGGACCTAATGAAACTTAAAAGCTTTCACACAGCAAAGGATACCATAAACAAAACGAAAAGACAACCCTCAGAATGGGAGAAAATATTTGCAAATGAAGCAACTGACAAAGGATTAATCTCCAAAATTTATAAGCAACTCATGCAGCTCAATAACAAAAAAACAAACAACCCAATCCAAAAATGGGCAGAAGACCTAAATAGACATTTCTCCAAAGATATACAGATTGCCAACAAACACATGAAAGAATGCTCAACATCATTAATCATTAGAGAAATGCAAATCAAAACTACAATGAGATATCATCTCACACCGGTCAGAATTGGCATCATCAAAAAATCTAGAAACAATAAATGCTTGAGAGGGTGTGGAGAAAAGGGAACACGCTTGCACTGTTGGTTGGAATGTAAATTGATACAGCCACTATGGAGAACAGTATGGAGGTTCCTTAAAAAACTACAAATAGAACTACCATACAACCCAGCAATCCCACTACTGGGCATATACCCTGAGAAAACCATAATTCAAAAAGAGTCATGTACCAAAATGATCATTGCAGCTCTATTTACAATAGCCAGGACATGGAAGCAACCTAAGTGTCCATCAACAGATGAATGGATAAAGAAGATGTGGCACATATATACAATGGAACATTACTCTGCCATAAAAAGAAATGAAACTGAGTTACGTGTAGTGAGGTGGATGGACCTGGAGTCTGTCATACAGAGTGAAGTAAGTCAGAAGGAGAAAAACAAATACCGTATGCTAACACATATATATGGACGCTAAGGAAAAAAAAAATGTCATGAAGAGCCTAGGGGTAGGACGGGAATAAAACACAGACTTACTAGAGCATGGCCTTGAGGATATGGGGAGGGGGAAGGGTAAACTGGGATGAAGTGAGAGAGTGGCATGGACATATATACACTACCCAACGTAGGGTGGATAGCTAGTGGGAAGCAGCCGCATGGCACAGGGAGATCAGCTTGGTGCTTTGTGACCACCTAGAGGGGTGGGATAGGGAGGGTGGGAGGGAGGGAGATGCAAAAGGGAAGAGATATGGGAACATGTGTATATGTATAACTGATTCACTTTGTTGTAAAGCAGAAACTAACACACCATTGTAAAGCAATTATACTCCAATAAAGATGTTAAAAACAAAACAAAACATTGTCTTTAGTTCTCAGAAGCAAGATGCTGGGAGCTGGGGGAACAGAAGAGGTGGGGTGGAGTACTGCGGGGAGAATATGCATAATTTGTGTGAATCATCAATGTTTACTCAGTTTATATGCCCATTCATCTTTGAACTCTGAGAAAGAGCAAGCTGGTTTCCACAACTGAAACAACTTTCAGCTCCTACACAACAGAGAGAGGATAGAATATCATTTCTGCTCTAAGGCCTTGGCAGTTTTGAGAAAGAGTAAATGGCAGGCTAATTTACTGAAATGCTGGTTTATATTTTGCTCTCCCTTCAGTTCTAAGGAACTGGCCAAGTCCCTTGTAGCACTTTGCCTCAAAGGCTTTTACTTGGCAGAAAGTGGAAGACAACTTTCTGGAAAACAACACTTTTTCTAATCTTTTCTGAAGGCCTCGTTTGCAAGGTGCTCGAGAAAGGAAAAAGCAAGGAGCAGAATGCATTCGAGGGCTGAACTGGATGGGGCAATTACCACTGATTAGGAGAGAGCAATGAACATCGGTGGGATATAGAAGTACTGAGTGCCAGCATCCTGCTCTCTGGCCAGGTTCAGGGTTTCGGAGAGAACTGATGAGGGAAACCTCGGCGGACTGAATCACAGCTCTTTAGCGACAGGAGTCAGAAAAGACCCTTTGCCTCACCTAGGACAGGAGCAACAGGTTTCTTATCGCTTAAAGGACAAACCTGGAGAACTGTCTTTTTTGGTGAGAACCAGGGAAGACAGAAGCCAACAGGAGCTTATGCATGATCCAGGGTGTGGGTGGGAGTGGGGGTGACGGCACATGACTGATTAAATATCCTGTTACCCCAGAAGAAAGGCCTAAGGTCTGATTTAAATTGATATAAGGTCAATTAATAAGTGTGCCATCTCTTGCACCCCTGAGTTGGTGGACTAAGACTCATAATTTTAATAATACCTCCTGGAAAAAAAAAAAAACTGTTAAACAAATGTGTTTGTCATCCAAATTTGGCAATTTTGAAAGGCAATTCCTTTTCTTTCAGATCATAAGCGAAACCTTACCGATGGCCTATGGATTCCTAATGAAGTCTTAGGTGCCAGAGTTTCCCAGTATTAACCAGCCAAGAAGACATGGGTGACTTCGCCGTGAAGAAACAGTGCATGCCCAGGAGCAGAAGAGTGGAAACACGTGACATTAACTTAGGAACGATCCCCCAAACAGAGTCAATTCTCCCTGAGTTCTCCTTTGAATCCATCACTTATTTGTTCCTATATCGATAAGCCAACTACACCCATATAAGTATCTGTTAACTCTGCTTCCTAACATTATGATTGCTGGTGAGAGATAAATGCACAACCATTTAAGTAACAAAGGAATGATGTATTCACTGGAAGTTGAAGAAAGCAACTGACTAATATAGAATATAACTCTTCATTTAGAAGTTTGGTAGGAATCTATGCGATTGAAAAGATATATCTTAAATTTTAATGAAAATTAGAGGGCAATTCATTTAGGAAACATTTCTGGAATTTTCTGTTACAATGATCATTTTCATACTCTATTCATCACTTCCTAATTCACAATGTGTTGCACTGATTTTAAAAGCATGCTAATGTTCTACACACGACTGTAATTAAATACATAAGAATGGGAGGGAAAAAACGAAGCTGAAATAAATAAAACTAATTGTATTTCAAATGACTACTATAACTACAGTAAAGGGAAAGGAAGGAAGGAAAGGGGAAGGAAAAAACAAAGAAAGGAACTAATCAAAGTTATTTATCAACTTAGCATTTGACCATACACATTAAATCTTAGGCAGTGAGAACTGAGAAGAATCACAAACTAAACGTGAATTGTTTTTAGTCCATAGTACTCGTTGTAGTGTGGGCAATTTAAAACAATTCTGAAATGACTGTAGATGTATGACTGGATTGGGCAAATGAGAAAACGACATCACTGGGAGCCAAGATTCCACCTTGGAAGAAGGGATATGAAAACATGGAATGGGGGAGTCAAGAAACAATGCTGTAGATATGGAGGTGCTAGTGTGAGCTCATGTTTTCTAAAATACGTGTATATGCATTTTATGTGAACGTGTAATTGATATGTGTGTATGTATATATTTATGTGGAGAAACCTATTAAGACATACATATAGATATATCTATATATGTGTGCATATATATATATATATATATATATATATATATATATGCAGGTACATGTATATATGCTTGAGTATAATTCCTATCTTAGTCTCCTGAAAAGGTCACAAAGCAGCACTGAGCATAATAGCAACCACTTAGATTTTGGTCTGTAATATAATTCTCCACTAAATGGAATGTAAATGTCTGATTCCAAGGATGAGGCATGGCAGGTAAAAGCTGTGCCTGAAATATACTGTTATGCCAGAAAGTGAGGAAGTGCTAAAAAAAATGTTGGAGTGGAGGCATGTCACAAGATCACAGAGACCAACTTCATGGGATTCACAGTGGCCCAAACAGGGACATTTTAAGCACCAAAATAATTAGGTGAAGTAATTACAAACTACTTGAAAATATAGAAACTTGTGGGTCTATACCAATAAGGAAGGAAGGGAGGAAGGAAGGAAGAAAGGAAGGAAGGAAAGAGGAAGATGGTGAGAGAAGGAGGAAAAGAAAAAGAAAAGAAGAAAGGGAAAGAAAGAAAAAGAAAGAATGAAGGGATAGCTCTTGTATATAGTAGAATACTAAGCGCTGACTCTAAATGTGGAAAGAGAGATGGAGTTTCAAAATAACCATTTGTAACTACTGTGTTTAAGACTGGATCAGGCAAAATCTTCAGTGGATGATACATCTAGGGCAAATTTTTGATGAAGTACAGATATTTTCATTGTCTTAACATGTCTCTCCACAGTTTATTAGCTGTAAGGGAGAAAAACATACTGTTCAGTGGAGAAACTGGGCAACATGTTGACCAAGCATTAAAATCATGAGTCAAGGACATGGACATCATTTCCTTCCAGATGGGATACTGTAAGAAGACCACACCATCAACAATGTATTTCATCCAAGAATGCAAAACCTGAATATAATCATGGCGAAACATCAGATAAGCCCAAAAAGTGACTTTACATTGATAAAAGGTCAGAGGACTATATATCTTTTTAATTTGTCAATGTCACCAAAGAAAGTCTAAGGTAATGTTTTCCATTAAAGGAGGCTAAAGAGACGTGAAAACGAAATGCAATGTCTGGCCCTAGACTGAATGCTCTGATGGAAGCAAAAATGCTACAAAAGACAACATTGGGTCAACTGACAAACGGGGAATATGGATAAGAGAACAGATAAAACTATAAAGCAGAAACAAACACACCATTGTAAAGCAATTATAGTCCAATAAAGATGTTTAAAAAATATTGTATCAATGCCAAATTTACTGAAGTTGGTGACTCTTTGTTCTGTAAAGGGATATCCCTATTTTTAGAAAATGCACACTGAAGTATTTAGAATGAAGGGCTATTAAGTATATAACTTATCCTCAGTTGGTTAAGAAAAAAATGAGAGTGAAAATGTCAAAGCAAATAGGACAACACGCTCACCACAGTAAAAGTATATCAGTATTCTTTGTACTTTTGTACTTTTGAAATTTTTTGTAAATTTGAAATTATTTCTAAACAAAATTTTTAAAAAATGTGTTGCACCAGTCTTTTGTTTCTATACCTTCTTCGTTCACTGTAGTACAGGACTTTACCACTTTACATCCTGAAGTAGTTAGTACCTTGCACAGGATTCATTTTGCTCAAAAAATATTCTCTTAGCTTACTTTCCAGCTTAAATGCAGCAACTTCCAACTGCCTGAAAACCCATGAAATATGAATTCCTTCATTCGGAGCACTGACCTATTGGCCACCAAAGGCCATTCTAGCCGCGTCAACCGTCCTATGGTTACATGAAACAAAACAAAGCTCTGTTCCCTGAACATAAGTCTGTCTAGCCCCATCTAAGCCATCCTTCCCTGTGTGGAATGCTCTCCCACATACTTTTATCTTCTGCATTATCCTTTCTTTACAGCCTAGTTCAGATATTATCTATTGCTTTAAGCTATTCCTGAAACCTTTAAGCTCTTCTGAACCCCAAGAACATGAATTATTTACTCAACTGTTTAGTACATTACATGCTACCCTACATGATCGGTCATTGTGTGATTTTGATATGTGTGTATATATTATCCTCATAAAATCATGTTATGTCTGGGAAAGTATTCATCATAGAGTCATACATATATTAGGATATTAATAAATATAAATAAATGAACCATGAGTCAAAAAGCAAACAAATTTTTAAAAGTTAACAAATAAACAAAATTAAAAAATAAACCTAGATGCTCTCTCAGTTCTGGTAACAATGGCATTTCAAAGAAACATAAGTCACTTAACCTCTTTGAACCTCAGCTTCCTCATCTATAAAGTGAGAATGTATATATCTACTTCATAGGGCTGTGTGAGATTTGAGACAAACTTAAGGGACTGAAGAATGTTCTACTGTGATTCTCACACGTCCTTGTCCCTGGCAGTTATTTCTTCCCAACCTCTTGCACATGACCTTAGACCCTGTTAATTTCTACCCCTTTTGATAAAACCGAGATTGTCCAAAGAGCGGATGCTAATCTATAGAAACAATTCATTCTTCTTCCAAGAACTGCCTTTAACCAAAACTAGCTCAACTTCAGCTAACACTCCTGCCAAAGCCCTAAAAAAATTCTGCCTTCCTTCCCTAAGTTCACACAGTTTCTTTAGAGACTTCTCATGTTTGGCAATGTTGAATAAAGGCTTATGCTAATGGCTCCCTGGTTGATTTCCTTCCTGGGAGAATAAAATGACATAACATAGCAGTGGTTTTAAAATGCCAATCCGTGGAAAAGCTGCATTAGAGTTCTTCTGAGAGATTTTAAGAAAAAATAATAATAATGATGAGCTCCTCCCACACTTTCTGTGGTGTCTGGTCAGGAATTGATCCTTTTAAAGCTCTTCAGATAATTCTGAAAAAAAGCAAGGTTGCCCCCACATGTAGAAAAAAGTTTTGGAAAGCCATAAAGGGCTAATGAAATACAAGCTGGTAAGAGATCTATGAGTTGGTAGTTTGCTTCATTTGAACTCAGGAATGATCCTCTTAAAAGTTAAAATCCCATACATGATATTTCTACATTGATACAATCACCTGATCTCTGAGTACGGAAACCCCCTTGAGACTGAATGTAGAACAGACACTTCTCTGCTGCACAAGAACTGTCTTGTGCCTTGTACCAAAATAATTAACAGGGAGATATTCTCTAAAAAAGAAAAAGGAGCTAATATCCCAGCGGGTCATGTGCTTGAAGTTATTTTCAGCAGAGAGAATAAAGGTGCACCAATTCCTCTTTCATTCGGTTTCCCTATGTCTCCGGGATGCACCTTTATGTGGCTCACCTCAGTCAGGAATCTACAAATCAGGGATTGAACTTGACATTCTTAACATTAGAATCTAACCAATGGAGCTAAATGGCCAAAAATGATCTATTATAGCTTAAAATAAAAAGCAGTTCACCTGACAGAATGCCAGCGTATCTATCAATATACCCAGAAGCTAAAAAGTATAACTTGCTGCTGTTCATTGAGTAAATATATAAGAAACAAAGAAATTGAACAGAAATTGGCATCCAAACAATAACTTCAATATTTTATAAAGCCTTAAGATATTTATCAAGCCATAAAATTAAAATATAACTTCTTGCATTATTAAATGGAAAAGAACATGACAAAAACTGTTGCTCACTTGAGAGAAAAAAACACTTAACATGCTGCTTATTAAATTTACTTGTTGCTGGAAGAACTGGAATAAGAAATGAGCTGTGTGTATCAGCTTCAAGTTGTTCACTTGGTTTTCGAAGTCAACTGCAAGAAACAGGAAAGTCTAAAGCTTCAACAAGGCAAAGGTGATGGGGCTTTACCTGTCATGGCCTGTTGATCATCCACCGTTAACTTTAAACTTTTTCCTCGACGAACCACACGCACTGTGTGCCATTCGTTATCATTGAGGTTATAGCCGGCAAAAAGGGTCTCGGGACCTTTGCCTGTAGAATATGCCAAACAGTCATTATGGACACTCAGAATTAGTCAAGCAAACGAACCTCACAGAGAGTGAGAGAAAGAGACAGAGAAAGGGGGGAAGTGAGGGAGAGGGAGGAGAGAGAAGAGAGAAAGAAATGAAAGAAAGAGGAGAGAAACAGAAGACAGAGAGAGGAGAGACTGGCTGGATCAATTCTCAAGCCCATTAGAGTCATAGCAAGCAAGGAAAATTACGTTAACAGACATTCAGCTGTAACACTTTAAGAAGGATCTTTAACATTACACATTGATCAAAGACAAACGAATGCACCTGTTGTCATAAATAGGCACAGTCAATACAGCATTGGGAAGCCTCCCAAATCTGCACACACTTTTCCCTCCCACAGGAATTCTCTGATTTTGCCCTATCACTTTCTTGCTAATGAAGGAGCTAACAGTCATGAAACCTGTGACCTTGGGGAGAGATGTGACCACAGGTCATTAGCTAACCATTTTCAGTGAATGGCACCTGGCTGATTAGACTGGCAAGGAGGCAGCTCTGGGTACGAGACTATGTGATGGCTGCTCTTTGCTCTTATATCATGTACCTCCAATGTTTACCAGCTTCTTAAATGTATGGGATGTTGTGTCTGAGAACTAAGTCTGGTGGAGGCACAGACAGTGCGTACAGGTAAAAGAATGGACTCTTAGGAGGTGCAGAAAGTGAAAAAAAAAAAAAACACTGCCAATAAAGGGCCGAGTGTTGAGTGGGAGGGAAGAAAAAACAAATGAGATTAAGTTGCAGTACAGGGAAGTGATGCCCAGCTAAGGACCAAAGGAAAGAGGACAAGAAGTATAACCTACTGGAAAAGCAACCGCAAGTGAACCCAGAAAAACTTGTGCAAGTTGAATTTAAATTGGCTTAGGACAGAGAGGTTATTTCAGGAGGTATTTTGAAAATATTGAAATGACAAAGTTAGACAAATGTCTCTCTTCCACATAAAAACGAAGGGAAAAAATAGCTTTCAATAGAACTGGAAATTTTTTATTAAAAAGTAACCATTGCCAATAATCTGATATTATGATTCATTTAAAAAAATCATGAAAAGTTTTTAATGATACTTTTTTTGGTGATAGACTTTGCCCTGTTTTTTAGGTACTGACATTTCTATATGTATACTAAAATAACTAAAGACATGACACTGAGTTGAGTTACATGACTTTCAACTAACTCAGGATCAGAATGGGGTTCGCAATTTCTTCCACCAAATTCTATCAGCCAAACCAGCCAATGTCCAAAGACCATAGGAGGATGTATGAAAAGACCAAAGAGAAGAGAGAAAAATAAATAAATTAGGGAACCAAGTACTAGAAGAAACCTCAGTAGTCCGTCCAACAGGAGATCACTGTTTGCTTTTAATACCACAGGCTATCCAGCAAGCCCGCTGATTTCTCTCTTAGGATATTACTGATGATACAAGTTCTGTCTTCCTTGGTTGGGGGTTTCTCTGAGGCTTAAAATGAGCCAGTGACATAAGCTAAATTTTGCACGATGAACTGCCTCCTATCTTTAAACAGACCCAGACCCATCATTAAAATTAGTAATCATCTCTTTTTGTTTCTTTAGAGAAGTTAAATTGCATCTGGATACATGAATAAAAACTAGTCTAGACAGACAGGCAGGACCGTTTTGAGAGATTGATCACTAAATATCTAGAGGAAGCCTGTTAGTTCAACAACCGCAAAAATGCTTTGAGACCAATTGCTGAAAGCAAGTTCCAGGATCAAAGGAACTCTTTCTAGTTTCAACAGTGAAGAAAGAAGTGTTTAATAACTCTGCAGAATCTTATCATCCTACCAGCAGCAAGGGCCTTTCTGAGTTTTGATCTTTGAAAAGAGAATATATCATTTTAAAGCTATTTTTATAGGGCAGATCTTTTTTCCTTAGAAATGTGTGCTTTTGAAGCAGCTTCACTCCCATTCTCTTAATTTAAAAGTGTTTTGTCAAGAAAAAGAAGCATAAGGATGATATCATCATTATACCCCATTCTAGGCTTGATCTTGCAGTAAAATCATAATGCTTCATCTATGAAACAATAATTTCCATAACAACTGGCACAAAACCCAATTAAAAATAACCCTTTGGTTCATGAAAATCTCTGTGGGCCAACTTCAAGCTCCTTCCTTGCATTATTAAAAATGTGAAGGGATTAATTTAGGAAGACAGAGGTTTTTTTAATGCATTTAATATTCTCAGTTCAAAACAATGTTATCTACGCAACATGAAGTGTCGTGGAGAGTGCATTGGACAGGGAGTTAAGAATTGTGGTTGCTAGTCCTTAATTTGCTACTAAGAAAGAAGTTAGAGGCTAGTAAATGCTTATTATGTACCAGGCACTTTATTTATTAATTTATTTCATCTTTACATTATTATCATTTTGCATATGTGAAACCAAAGGCCTAGAAATCTCAAACGACTTGTCCCGAGGTCACACAGCTAAAATGTGATAGAAAAGTGTTCCATCCTAGGTCTGACCTACTCAAAGCCTGCATACTTTCCCCTGCATTATACTGCCTCTCAGCTAATGTGACCTTTAGATGGCAACGTGACTTCTTAGTTTCCTCACATCTAAATGAAGAGGCTAGGAAAGCTGCTCTTTGTCATGACTTCCAGCTTGCTCTACAGAACAATCACGGTGTTAGGAAATCTTACATACCTTCTGCATAAACCATGGTGGGAAGAAATCTCTAAAAAATACACTGTACCTCTACTCAGGGATACTGAAATGGCTGGTACTAAAGACATGATACAGATCAGTTTGGTACTAGATATACCCACAATCAGCAATTTGCTAAAACGTGCAGCTTCTTGTAGTCTCAAGAAGTCAGACTTACAAAGTGGGGAGACGGTCTAGAGGATGTCTGTAATGCCTCTGAGATCTCACATTCTCACAGACATTTAAAACATGTGTATTTGGTAAAGGAAGATGGCTTAACTGTTGAAATTTTGGAGTTCAGAGTCATTTGTCCCCATGGCAAAATTATAGTCGTTCAAAGCATTAATGATCTGAATTCCTTTTAAGATTTCTTTTTCCTTTGGGGATATCAAAACATGTCTCATTGGTCCTAACACCTTACTCCCAGCATTAATGTGAGTGTTATAGAGTGAATATCTACAGAACTGGGGCAGTGGTTTTATTATTATTTTAAAACGTTGGAATTATTTTTTTCTACCTGTAATCATGCATAAAGAATATAAAAATCACATAAAGGGGAAGTTGGTCTGCTGTTAAAGAAGCAGGCTGGCTTGTCCCCCAAAGCATCACCCAGAACCCCTGAATTCTACAGAACCCTCTAGGGGGCTCATTTCTCCCTTTAGGACAGTGATGAGTTTCTTTATCAGAAAACTCCAGCAAGGGCTTTTAAAAAACATTTCCGAGTAACCCTTTGCTCTTTAAAGTCAGATTTAAAAATACAGATTTTCTTCACTTGCAAATTAAAAAAACTGTTTTTCAACACCATTTATTATACATATCAAGGTCCAGAGTTATTCAAAGCTACCCTTTTTAGTCTATCTGCATTATCCGCCCTTTAGCATGCATTTTCAACACTCCTTTAATTACAAAGTCTAAGTTCATAAGCTCTCTCTCGAAGATTTTATAGGCCATATCCTCTTACATCAAGTGAGTTACGGAACAGATTGCCTTTCCTTATTTCTATCTATCAGGAAACCAAGATTTAGGATTTGTGCTTAATTTCAGCAACTTGATTCTTTTCTTTTCTTTAAAAATACTCCCTGCATATTGACTTTTCTCCCTAATTAATTATTTTAAATTAATTTTGCTAATCACTTTAAATTCTACTTGAAAGTATTTGGGCATAAGTCAATAAATGAATTTATTTAATGAAGAAAAGAATAGCTTCCAAGGGATGTAGTGATAATTAACCCAACTCCCCCATTTTACAGACAGCTTCATGGGAGGTTAGTTGATATATATGTATATAACATCGCTGATGGATTTCAGGTTTGTCTGCGAGCATATTTTTAATCTATTTTAACATTTGTTTGTTCTCTATTATTTCACGAATATTTCAAATTTACTTCATATTCAAGATGTATATAATAGAAACTTTGGATCCTTTTTGGAAGAAAGCCTTGTGTGCAAATGTCCTGTGAAGTACTTATATTGTTTTTTTTGAATGTGAGGAAAGAAACATTAAAGAGCAATAGAGAAGAATGAAACAAAGCTAAGAAATCTAAGAAGCAATGTGATCAAAGTTGTCTACCAGACTAATGACAGCTGTCCCTAGAGTTGAAAGATGGATAAGATGGATATAGCTTGGGAAAATCAAACCCAAACCAATTATATATATATATATATATATATATTTTTTTTTTTTTTTTTTTTTTTTTTTTGCGGTACGTGGGCCTCTCACTGATGTGTCCTCTCCCACTGTGGGACACAGGCTCCGGTTGCGCAGGCTCAGTGGCCATGGCTCACAGGCCTAGATGCTCCGCAGTATGTGGGATCTTCCCGGACCGGGGCACGAACCTGTGTCCCCTGCATTGGCAGGCGGACTCTCAACCACAGCTGCACCAGGGAAGCCCCCAATTATATTTTTATTTTTAAAACTTTTAGACTTGAGTGCCACAAAGCTGAGACTCATTACATACCCTTTAGGTAGGTATCTCCCTCTACTGGTATATTTTAAAGATGCTAACTACATAAATGGACCATCTGTATCAGGTATCCTATCTCTCACTATAGTTCAAACTAGTTAGTTCTAGCTTCCTTTTCGTTGCCTTAAACATCAGATGTAAGTAATTTCTATTTTATAACTATCTAGTAATTTGAGTAGCTAATCTGTTTACTCAATTAAGCCATTTAAGCATGGGGATTCGAATGGGGACATCTGCAAAGCCACAACCCAGCAAACTGCACAGATAACAGGCAGGTAGGAATCCATTTAGTTTGCCTTCTAGAAATGATCTATCTCCATTTTATTAAGAACAGGTAGTGTCTTTTCAACCACAGCTATGTGGGCTAAAGATGGGCATCACATGAAAGTGAATCCTAAAGTTTCCAAAGTTCTTCTATAAATTAAAAAAAAAAAAAGATTGGCATTGCCTTATGCATATAAATTGGTTCTATCTTTATACGTAACTGTTCAATTTTTTTTGATCATTAAACTGCCTACAGCACCCAGCAATTGAATTAGAAATTACAGCACCATACATCTTAGAATTATGAAATTTTGAAATCGAATGGTCCATATTATATCTGTTGTTTATCCCATTTAACTAGTCTTATTCATTCTGGGTTATGTGGCACCCATATCCTACTAATTTAGTTTAAAAATTATTTTGTACCAAACACTGATCACACAAGCATTGGGAATGGCCCAACTTAGATTTTCGAGGAGCTTTCTCGAAGAAAAGATCTAATAGATCTATTTCTAATAGATCTAATAGGGGTCAAAACACTTCTGCAATGGACCCAATAGTAAATATATTTGGCTTTGCAGAATGTGGTTGTCATGGCAATTACTCAACATTGCTATTGTAGTGCAAAAGCAGCCATAGACTATATGTGAACAAACATGTGTGGCTTTGTTTCAATAAAACTTTTTAAAAACAGGCAGCCAGCTTGTACTTTTCTGGTCTCTGTAAGATACACATAAATAAATAGACAATTTAGATTCCCTTTTCTCCTGAATCTTTACATTGACTATTAAAGAAATAAGTAATGGAAAAATAATCAAGAGCTTAAGAGTCAGGAGACCTGAGTTTTAGATTCACTGTTACCATTAAATCCAAAATAAGCTTAATTATGCTAACTCAGTCTAATTCTTCTCCTGCTCTTGGTCTCAGTTTTCTTATCCGTAAAACAACAACAACAACAACAAAAAACAATTTTAAAAGGCTGTAAATGGCATAAACCAATTGCAAAGTTCCTCTACTTCTAAAATGTAATCATCTTTCCTGTTCTACAAATTTAGAATGGCAGCCTTCATTAAAATGCTTGACATTTGTGTGTATATGTAAAATAGGTGTCTATCTATATCAACTTTTCCGAGTACTACCAAGTTTTATTTGGCAATTGACTTTGAGGACTATAGCCTCTAGTGGGAGGCAGGACCTGGTGGGAAGCTGGAATCAAGCCTTGTCATTGTGACAATAATAGGAAGAGAGAAAAGCCAGAAGAAACAGAAGCAAGAGCCACCACTGCTGGTTGCCTGAGTCATGGCTCCTGGCAAGGGCACTTATGCCCGTAAATGACAGGAGGATGTGTTTCTCAGGTTGTAATTATGATACCTTCAGCCTGCTATTTGACTTTGCCATTAGTTTCTCATTTTAAAATAATTACTTTAAAAAATAACCAGACCTCTGCTTGAAAAACAAGCAAACAAACTAAAACCTAAGGAGAGTAATTCCTCATTAAATGTTTCTGTTTTATCTTTCTCAATTTTTAGATATTGGGCTGGGAGCAGAATTCTTTTGTTTTTAATTCACACATGAATCAGCTAGGAGAGTTAATTACCAATTAAAATTAGAAACATGTGAAGGGCACTTCCAGATTCTTCTTTGATATACACTAACCTTACTAGGGGAAAGACCAATTAAAGAGTTGGTGAGCCCAGTGCAAAATGAAGACATGGGACCCTTGTTCAAAATGAAGCATTTCAGGACAGTGGTAGCAGAGCATTAATGCAAGCGCAGGCCCTTCAAAGCACAGAGCCCTGGGTGACTGCGCAAATTGCATGCTGTTTGAGCCACCCCTAATTAAGAGTCTAAGTTTTGTGCTTATTTATTTTTAAAGTTTCCTTTAGTTAGCTCTATATTCAGGAATGTGCAGACAAGACTTCATTTATCAATGTAAGATAAACGGTTGGGTCACCTTCCCCATACTGTCTGTCCTTAATGACAAGGCCTCTGAGGCATCAGAGAAGCTGTCTGTCTCAGAGCTGTCTTGCTGGCCAGGCCTGGTGCCAGTCATGACCTTAGACAGACTAATCACCCTAACAGCCATGAAATTGAGGTACTAGCCCAGCCACCTAACTCCTCCCTCTTTAACCCTCCTTAAGCTCTCCTCAACTTAGCTACGGAGACATCCTTGGGAACTACTCAGAGTGTTTTTATAAATAGCTATTTGCCTTTACTGTATAGGCAAAGAGACATGTATAGAGTCCTAAGGACAAACAAATTTCTTTATATTAAAAATATTAGAAACATCCCTCCCTGGGACCTCCCTGGTGGTTCAATGGTTAAGACTCTGTGCTTCCACTGCAGGGGGCACAGGTTCGATCCCTGGTTGGGGAACTAAGATCCCACATGCGGCAAGGCCTGGACAAAAAAAAAAGAAAAGAAAAAGAAATATCCCTCCCTAATTAAAAAGTACTTTGAGCAAATAATATAAAGTTAGACATTAAGCTTGGAGATGAGGGTTTTTCAAAAATGAACAGTAACAGAAGAAAGACATTTTGTAAACTTTTCTTTTTTTTTCTTTTATTTTTTCTCATTTTGTAAACTTTTAAAAACCACTGGAGAAATGAAATAGTCACATGCTAGTTAATTACACTATATTTGCTTTGATAGGATTGCTACTTAAATCTTTCCTTTTTTTTTTTTTTTTTTAACTTTCCAGAATGTGTATATCTTGGTCTGGTACATGTGTTCTGGATTCACAGATTATCTGAGTTTTTATCCTAGTTCCATGAGTTACTAGCTGTGTGACCTTGGGTAAAATATATAAGGTCTCTGTGTCTCAGTATTCCTATCTGTAAAATAAGCTAATAATAGAAACATTTTACAATATAAATTTAAGGCATTTTAATTACGTAAAACAATTCCTGGTACATGGTTCACCCTCAATTATAGTAATGGTAATATAATTATCAGTATTATACTGCCATTATTATTGTTATCTTCCCCTAAATGGGTTTAAAACCTCAGAGAGAATATCCTATGTCCTATCGTTCAGTGTCTTGAACCTAAAAGCCAGTCACTAATTATTTATTGAATGAGTGTATCTGTTGAGATTTTGTGAGAATTTTTTTTTATGGTAGATGAAATACCTCTTGATATTGAATTAAGTCAAATAGTTAATGAAAAGTAACTCCATTAACTTTTAATGCCTATCTTCACTAAGAAGTGTCAATAATAAAGTTTCATCCCTCTGTTTTCATATTTGGCAGCAGGAAATCTGAAAAGTCAAATAACTGGAGAACTTGGATAACTCAGCTATCTGGTTAATTATTTAGACAGCTTCACTTTTACTTCCGTTGAAAATTAATTTAATGATGTGTAGAGCCTAGGAGAGCAAAATTACCCAAGGCCAGCAGTCAGTAATTTCCAAATGCAAAGAGAATAGTTGGCTTAGGAATTGGAGGAGTCAAGGCTTAATGAGTATTTAATTATAAGAAAACACGGATCTTATCTGCAAAAGGCTCTGACCTTGGAGAGTTGCTGGAAATACCCCACAAAGACTCCTCTGCCATATTCCTAACTCATACTAACCCTTTTCCATCATCTACAAAATAAAATTCACTATATATAGCTGCCTCACCTCCTGTTTCATTTCTGGCTACATATCATAGCTCTAGGCAAGTGAATAAACAAGGTTCAAATGATCTACTAAGAAACATTTAGCCTTTACATATAGCTTTGATATTGATTGTACCCATTTATGACAGATCAGGATAAATATCTCTGAGGCAATTCATTTTGATGTAAAAAATGTACATTTTAAGAAATATAATTACCTTTTAAGAATATAATTATATTTACAACACAGTAAAAATGAACACAAATTATATACATATATTGCTAAAAGAATGTTTCAAAAGAGGTTTCTTTAAATCTAATCTAGCTCAAATGGCTGGTTTGGGAAGAAGCATAATAAAATAAACCTATCATAATGAAAGGAAAAATTTGGACTGTGACTTTATTTTAAGGAAAAAAGGTCATTTCCAAGAAATGCTTATCACATAATAGGATAGCTTGCATGTATAAAGTACTAAATACTTAATGTGATTTTAATAAAGCATTTTAACCTGAAAATATACTCAATGTTGGTGTAACATTAAAAGGATTATATTGATTTATACTGACATTTACTTAAACATGTCTTATGTAATACCTACACAATGCCAAGCTATCTGAATGAAAAAAATGAAAAAGTATACAGATACTGAGCATTTGGAAATTTACAAATATTCAACTTGACATTCCATAAACAAAGCCATGGATTATAGTCACAAATGCAAAGATTTTTAAATTAAATATATGATTTCTCACACAAACACATTGTAATAGCTACAGAATTCATTTTAATGGAAGACCAAGAAGAATGTACAGTTCTGTAAAATTCAAGGAACAATGGCTTTACCCGTGTGTTACTATAAGTGCATTTGAATATCATTAAATGAGAGTCCTTCAATATTTTGGGGGGTATTCTTGTAAAAATCTTCTCCCAAAATAAGAAACATATTAGAAAAAAAAAAAGGAAGTTTCTGGCTTTGTTAAGTTTATTTGTCCCCTTCTTTTCATTTCACAAGTCATATCAGTGTTTGATTTGAAAATCTAGCTTTCAGTTGTTGTAAACATTACAACCAACTTTTTTTTTTTTAAGAAAATGCATTCTAAGGCGTATAAGTTTGTCTTTAGAATTTTTGAACTGTAGCATCTCATTTGTTTTTATCTTTTTTCTTTTTTTTTCCTCAGTGATTGTCCAAAGGAGGCTATGGACAAATAATATATGATAATTCATTCATTCATCATGTAAAAATTAGAATGCTAATATATTTTTTTTCAAAGCATTGATACAATGATTTACTAAATTCTTTATTTTGGATTTTACTATTGCTAACTTAATTTTTTTCTTTTATCATAATTAGCTTATTTATCAGGCTTACTTATAGTCACTAACTTGAGGGCTATGATTCTATTTGACTTTATTTTAGTAACTGGAAAAATATTGGGATTACTCTTTTGTTTGAAGTTGTTTTGGGATCAAAGTCTTCTGAAATGAATGACTTGCCTTACTAAACAGGAGGTATTCTAAGACGGTGCTTGCCCAACTATAGCAATGGCTCTCAGCAATTAAATCTTACACAAGATTAATTTGGTTAATCTCAGGAGAGAGCGTTTGGAGGGTCCCTGAAGCTGGTCAACCAACTGCTAGAAGTAATGTTATATCTGTGTGCTTGTTCCTGGTCAGTCTTGCTATGGTGAGATTATGTTGGTTAGGCTTTCACTTTAGTGGGTTAGTGTCAATGATGATAACTTATACCAACACATCTAGAAGTATCTCTTAAGTTATGGTTATTCTAATCTGGTTTGTTTCTCAAGATCTTGCTCACAGATGCTTCCAATCAGTTTTCATTTGATTGCTCTGAGGTCACTGATGAATCATCATAGAACTTATTTTTGTACATAAATGTTTTCTCCCTATTTTATCTTTCTTCAACTGGCTCAGTGACCTGGACCTGCTTTATATCATTTCAGTATAAAATCTGAAATAAGCAATAGATCAGATTTTAAAATACTGCATGTTATAGTCACATACTGGACCTAATGTTTACAGTATGTTGCTGAAGTAAAAGAACCTGTTGCAAAACATTGGCACACCATGACCCTATATTTTTAAAGATACACGTATTACATTTATTTCAATAGCACTATGCATAACATATTTCAAGCCTATATTTAGTCTAATCTCCCGGGAAGGTGGGAGGGTGAAGAATTCTCACAACTGTATGAAAGATGCATTCAAAGAACAAATGACAACAAACAATCCAATATTAAGTACAATAAAAGTAATAGTAACTGAAATACTCTTAGAATTTCTTACTTTACCTTTGGAGAAACTGCTTTCATAGTACACTTCTTATCCATCTTGCTCTTTGCTCCCATTGGTAACAAGTGAAAAGAAATGGATAAGAGCTCTGAGCACACTGAATATTTCAATCTCCAAGTTTTTTGATGGTCCCATGCATTTCCCCCCGATTTAAAGAGCCTTGCCCACTTGACTTACGTACTGTATGTTTGCCAGTAATGTGTTGAAGAAATCGTAATCTTCAAGGGTATTTCACAGTTAAAGTCAAAACATTTTTAATCAGACAGACTGGAGAAAAGATGTTTGTGGGGAAAGCCTGTTGCTCCTCCATTCCCTTGGAGGCAAGTATACTGTCCTGCTCTGAGGACAGCTGACTGGATCACCAGTGGGCATCTGCCCCCAAAGCTAAAATCTGGTCAGTGTCTTGTGAGGTGACATGATTTGAAATCTCTGCCCAACAGGACAGGGATAAGTAATGACTATACAGATCCTCTTTCTAGGGGAGTTTGAATACATAGCATACATTGAGTCAACAGCTGAAGGAGCAGCAAAAAGTCAAAAGACATGCACAGGAAGAGGCAGTGAACAGTAACCATGAGGTAGGAGACACCATGAGTAAGCAGAAGACATGAAAAAGTAGAAGCTATAATCAAGCAGAAGCAAGTCAGTAGAGAAGAGAGGAAGCTAAATGGAAGCTCAGCTAGAAGGCTTATATTAATCCTGTCTGACCTGTGGTTAAGTGGACAAAGCATCTTTTAAATTATGCATCCACTTTAGAAGGTGGCAGATGGATAATTCCTGTCTAGCAACTACATGAGGAATTGAAATCCACAATCATAGCATGTGTTTTCATATTCTCTGATAGGTAAGCAATTGACAAAGTGTAAATTGTTAGTGGCTTTCTTTTGAGGAAAATTAGGAATGCAAACGTTCTTGAAAAAATGCGAACCTATATTTTTCTACACTAGTAAAACCAGTTATTTGACATGGCACCTTAGATCATCATTGAACATTAAGGCTGTGCAAAGGATTAGAGGCTATTTTAAACAGAAGTTCTTGAATACTTTTCAGTCTTTCTGATCCTCTAGGATTAACTCTGTATGAACCTGAATCATTAAAGACACATCAGTAAAAAGACAAAATGCTCCAAATACAAAATAGAAATTATTGTCTCCTTTAAAATGAATGAAATTCTAATCATACATTTTACAATGAGATTGACTAAATGTAAAAAAATATATCTTAATAATGGCTAGGAATGTCTAATGTCTAATTCATATTTTTACCTTTGATTTTCTGGATCAATGATAGAATGCTAAAATGCTACCTCCCTACCAAAGAAAAAACAAAAAGAAACTCTAAGCTATGAAGGAAATGGCAAATGTTTAGAAACCAGCTCTCTCTAATAACACAATAAAAACCTCCAACCAACAGGTTGTGGGCTCACAGTTTGTGACATTTTGTGGTATAAAAGAAAATTTCCTTTTCACAGAAGCCAAGGGGATATCAAATTCAGAATGTTTCTTCTGAAACTTTACAGGTTTTTCTGACAATTTCTACCTTGGCCATTGTTATAATACTAACTTTCAACAATGAAAGAGAATTTGATGAATTTGGCCAATGCCAATCTGGAATTTTGTATTACTTTGAGCACACCCTTTTGCAATAGTAATAAGAAAATGCTTTACTGAATAAATTAATAATTGAACGTGATTTCAAGATGAATTCTTAACCTGCACAAAAGAGCAATCTTTTAAAACACTTCAGCATTTTATATTTGCATATAAGCAATAAATCAATTAATTGTTCACTAACATAGACCCAACTCTTCTGCTTATCAAGCCCACACACTACAATTTTGCACAATCTATGTAGTCACTAAATGTGTACTCTTCTTTATAATTCTCATAAATTTTAGATATGGAAAATCCAAATGGGATCTCCTTAAATTTTATTCCAATTTTGATATTTTTTTAAAGACTCACTGTCATGTGCCAATTCCCTTTGTCTGGTTTGGCTATTTGTTTTTCATCAGAAATCTATGGTCTCTATATTTTATATGTAATTTCTTTTAGATTTTTGTTAAAAATACTCATCCATAAACTGTCTCTTTTTCCTTTCCTTCATATATACTTTAAACTTTAAAAAATGACAACAGCAGAAAACAAACAAAACTCCTCTTTTCTGCATGTATATATTCATCTTCCTTTATTCCTTGAGCAGTTTCTATCCTAGGTGGATGGACAGCACCAGTCACTGAGAGGCAATGATTGACAGAACTCTACAAATCAAGGGATGGTTTTATGGAGGCAGAGTCAGAGGCTCCTTTTTGTAGTTCTCTGCTCTTCAGGCACCAGGCAGCTGCTCTGAACTGAATATGTTTCATGTTAACAACTGCCAGCCTCCAGAAATTTCCTCTTATTTTTTATTTATTTTATTTATTTATTTATTTATTTTGTGGTACGCGGGCCTCTCACCTTTGCGGCCTCTCCCGTTGCGGAGCACAGGCTCCGGACGCGCAGGCTCAGCGGCCATGGCTCATGGGCCCAGCCGCTCCGCGGCATGTGGGATCTTCCCGGATCGGGGCACGAACCCGTGTCCCCTGCATCGGCAGGCGGACTCCCAACGACTGCGCCACCAGGGAAGCCCTCCTCATATTTTTTAAGTAGCCTGCCAAGTGGCAGCCTTATCAAAGCAATCTAATATGGCTTAAGTGTCACTGGTTGACATTTTGCATTCTTTTATTGCTTTCCATTTTTATCTACATTAAAAAAATTGGTGATAACTAATATCCAGTTGATCTTTTCATTCTGGTAATAAAATGATAATACAAAGATCTTATTATCCACTCCAGACATCCATCATAGTACATTTTCTGATAACATATTACTCAGAGCATTTCTTCACTATCTCCAAATCAAAAGTGAGGTTAAGTACTTGGCCTTAGATTCCCTTTCTCTCCAATCCTTAGACAATGAACTATAAATAAAAGGAGCTGAACTTCAACCCTTGACACTTTGTCCACATTAATGTCATCTCCAATTTTGTTGTCTCTGTGTCTTAAATAAACCATTTTCTGTAAGAAGCCAAAAACATTTGGAAGCTCTGCCTACTAAAATATTTTTTTTTCAACCCAGAGAGTTTTTATTCAACCCAGAGAGTAAACAACATTGGAAATGGAGAAGTAAGAAGAGTAAATCTTTGTAGGAAGGAAGAGCAGGTGGGCAGGAGAAGAGACATGTGTAAGGATTAAAGAAACACAAATAATCAAATAAACAAGCAAAGTAAATATCAGAGAACATGGGTTTATTAAAAACTACTTTTTATATGAATGCAGAGGCGGCCCCAAACTTTCCTGTGGGCAAGAAGGATATTCCATAATTATGTCATTGACTTGAAAAGACAAAAAAAAAAAAAAAAAAAGGAAAGAAAACACTAACAAAAACAAAATCACAGAAGCCTCCTTGCATCCACTACATCTTTAAAGTAGTTACTTATATGACAATTAGGACTCACCTATAGTTGAAAGGAGCAAGTTTAGTTTTCAAATTTTCAATGTATTTAAACCTTCAGATTATAATACTAACAATTTGTAAGGTTACTAGAACAAGAGAGAAAGGGAAAAAAACGGACTATTGAAGCAAGCAATACACTACCACGATGCCAAATTATCAGAAAAAAATTATATAGAAACATATAGCCTAATGACTTTGGATGTACTGTTGGGAATTACTGGTCAGCAAATTTGAAATTGAGACTGTCTTGGTCACCCTATCTCAGGCTACATACTTTGGCAGACAAAGAGAATGCAGAATAAGACCGATGGCCTTTCTAATAGTACTTACTACAGGCCCTACTAATAATGCATTTGAGAAAATTTCACAAGGGGTAGAAAATTTCTTCTGTGTTCTTTATAGTTTTTAAAAGTCTTAAGTCAATCAATACGATGGACTAGGCAAGAGACTCTCATACACTTACTTTCCGATGCAAACAATTCATGTCTCAGTCACAAAGTACTATTCAGTCTGTCTTGGCCTCTTTTGGTGATAACTTGTTAATGATTAGTTGGTATTTGTACATATTTCTATAATAATTATTTTTTGTAAAATCATCTGTAATTTGTCCTTTTTTCATTAATTCAAATAATTGATCTTTATGTCAAAAGAACGTGACTAGACAGTCCTTTTCCATCCATCTTTATTGAAATACCCTTCACTGTCCAAGGAAGACATTTATCTGCATTAAAAGATGCTGGTTCTTTTAGCAACTCCCATATGAAATGCTTTTATGATGGTAGACTATGGTTCTCCGTACTGGAGTTGACTGGGGAGGCAAGACTGATCTGATTGCCCTGGACAGAGGAGGGTGGAGGGCCATATAATAACACCTCTGTGTTCACCTTCCCATCTGTGAATCTGCAAATACTGACCTAATCTAATACCAAGCTGCAGATAACAAACATATTTTAGCAATGAAATAAGCTAATGGACATCAATGAACTGAGATTGGTCTGGGATTGTGTGCAGAGACGTTCCACTTGTAATCGGAGAGATCAAAGCACACATTTTGACACTGACATGACCGCTATTCACAGAGACGGTTCTTTTTAAAAAAATACCCTTTCCACACATAAAAATAAGCTTTTGATTTTTAAATAAAAACAGCCTCTCCCCTTCCATTTAAAGATTCTTGACAGCTTTTCCTATGGGGCAGGGGGGAAAGATGGCAACAAAGAATCTGACAGAGATCATCCCTGGAATTCAAATCAGCCCTTTCTCAAAAGGACCTTAACAAAAGGCTTTCCCCTGGCCTGTGCATGGAAGATTCCATTGCTGCATCTAAACTACTGACACATGAAGGGCTGAAAAAGAAACGTATCTGCCATCTCCTAGTCCCAGAGGTCTGAATACATGCAATGCAGCTAGACCTTCCGCCCTCCTCACTTACTACCTATTCTTCAGTAGCAAAGATTGGAGAGTCTGATGCTTTATATATTTTATTTTCCGTATCAAGTAATATCTCCTGAAAACTCAGGAAGGGAGGGTGGAGGGGTGATGAGAAAGGATGGAGTGACTACAGGAAACAGCAGAGCAATTCTGAGTAAGTGTAGAGAAATTGGAGAAGATTTCCATTCAATATTAATATTAATATTCAAGTTTAATATTCGTTCTCAATGTAAGATAATTTTTATGTTACAGTTTGTATACTTCCTGTGGAAATTTTCTTAAAGACATCAATTGAAGTATTCCTTATTAAGCTCAAAACGTAGTTGATGTCTTAGGTATGGTATAATTTTTATACAGTGGTGGTAGAAGGTTGTGATTTAGTAAATGTACATTTCAGTTTCAGACAAACTTATGGCTTACAGAGGATACATGTAGTAAGTCAATCTTTCATTAAACTACAAGTTATACTGAGATACAAGTCTTTTATTTATATTTTTTATTGGGTACAAAATGCAGTCCAGGTGGACATCTCTGCTTATTTATCTCTGTGAGTTAGATTTGCATTATTTGAAATGTAAGTTCCTCCCTATTCTCAAAGTTGAGTAATAACATGAATTCTAGATGGAACTTGGAGTTCTGGCTACATCTGCCCACTATTCCCCAAATAAAACAAAGGCAAAGGAAATGAAAACATTACCTTATCACTGAATGTTCTTTCCAGTGACTGCTGTCAAGTTAAGGCATTTGCAGTCCTGTCTGAGGTGTGCACTGAAAGCTCACAATCATTGGTTTAATTCAAGTGATTTAAGTGTAACACACACTCCTTAAAAAGGGAAAAAATCCACTAACCAGCAAAAACCTTTGTCCTCAAAGGTATTATTCTGTGAAATATCCAGAGAAAATACTATGCTTAATACCAGTCTTATAATAATAAGCCAAATGAAGAGAAGTAGCTAACAAGGGTAATTAGACTATAAACAAGTATTTTAAAAAACCATTGATAGAGCTGAGAACACAGAAGCACATGTGATGGGGTTAATTTCCATTAAATATTAGAGCTTATGTAGTTATATTTTGTAAATAAAAACCCATGTTTTATTGTATGCCTAATATAAATAAAATTAAAGTAGAAGTCTAGGAAAATAGTTTCCTCACATGGATTTTCTAAGATCCAGGGAGAATCAAGAACATCTACAGCTGCACTCAGTCACAAATCTGGCTTTGGGAAAAGATTTTGTGAGTTGCCACTTTATCTGCACCTATGCTCCAGAGCTGAAAGCAAACTGGACCATAGTATCAGACTTCTAAACCTGTGCTCCTTTTCAGAGAGTGTGGTAAAGATGGGTTTTGAGAAGAGATGATGTATACTTGAAAAATTCTACTTGTGTTAGAGCTTTGAGAGATTAGTTCAGAAACTGTATCCTATTTGAGATGATTTTTATGCCTGTATGATAGTATAATAATTTAATTTTTCATAAATCATGATTCAGTTACCTTTTTATTGCTATGATTGGAAAGACTGGCTTTTATTCTGCTTTAAAATGAATATTAGAATATTTTAAGACAAATCTGAGTTGTAAGAAGCATGGGTATTTGAAATAGCATGCATTTAATTAGATAAAGCTTCTTGTTTTTGTAAGTTGGAGACTGTCATTTTATTCCCCAGAGCAGAGGATGACTTATTGACATTTGGAAACACAGCCAAAGGTTTTGGGAGTAGACTCCATCAACTCACATTCAGCATTTTCCAAGGATATAAAAAAAATGTTTTACTGACTATGACAGTGAAAGATTAGAAGCTTGTTAGAACCATTTTAGTTAAATAACTAACAACTTTGGTATATTAGATGAAATTCCTTAATGTGGTCAGCAAAACCTGGAAAAGAAAAACCTAAATATTTACGTAAAGAAATAAAATAAGTTTACACTTCAGATAATGCTACAACTCAAAATAAAATCACAGTCCTTACATCCTTTCAAGTTCTCTAGTCCAAATCAAAAAACTCAGTCCATGCATCTTTTCTAACTCATCATTTGGCATGCATATCACAGATTTGAAGGGTTTTGGTTATTTTTGCAGATATATGATTAGGATGTAAAAATTCATTATGTAAATAGTTATAATGTACAAGAAAAAACTCCTTAGATAAGTAATTTTCTGTATATACATAAAACTTGGAAAATACACATTTTCCAATGTAAAATTTTGGTTGAATTTAGAAGCGTTTAATAGTAACTTTCACATGAAAAGATTTTTTTTCTATATTTGAGTTAAGAGATAAAAACAGACTGTGAAGGAAATAAGACCCCACAGTATTTTCTCCTAATTTGGTTGTGAAGAGAACTACTGGAGTCCAAGATCTGCCAAAATACAAATGCTATTTGCTTTATCCAAAGGTCTACAGAGACGTTTGCACCTTCTGTTACAATATATTTGTCACCTCTTTTCCCACTTCGAGGTAGGAACTGAAGCAGGAAAGTCTTCAGCTGGACGGATTTCAAAATGAATTTTTACAACCCAGATGATGGACTGGTATACTTCAAAAGTGAATTCATGAGTTTTATAAATGCCTTTCTCTTGCTCTCTTTTTTTTCTTGACTAGCTACATCATAATAGAGGAATAACATTTTAAAAATTTTGAATAGGCACTTACTGGAATTACAGTTAATCCTGATACAATCTAGATGGGGAAGAATAGATGAAAAATGAAAATTTATCCTTCAAGGTAATAGCTGCAGACATCCAATAAAATCACAGTCCACCCTTCCGGGGACAGACACATGCAAATATGGCCACTCCATATTATTTATTCTTTACATACTTCTAGAACCCAGATTCATTGTTATAAAACTGCACCATTGGAAACAACAATTAGAAGGTTTTTTTTTAAAAAATGGCCAATTCAAACAAAGCTACATGGTGACAAATCTAAGTGAAATAAAAAATTGTTAACTGTCAAAGATGCTTGGCTTAGACTGGCTGCAGCTTTCTCCCCATCTGTGAAAGAACAAATCATTGTTTTCAATATAATTAAAAGGTGCTCCGTCACAATGGGGTACAGTGCAAGCTCAGCTAGGCTCAGACATCTTGAACCTCCAAAATCTATTATCCCACAAAGGCCAACAGAATCCTATAGAATTGTCATGGTCAAATGGAGAGCTAGTTGAAATTATTCTAATTTCACCCTAATGTATTTATTATTATTATTATTATTTGCTTGGGAAAAAAAGGTAAGAGCCAGGTGTTAGCTGGATTCCGTGCCTTGTTTTAATTGGAGGAAGAAACAACTGTTCCCTTTAGAAACTCTAGTGGCTAAGGAGTTAGTGTCACTCTTCGGAGCACACATGCCTATCCCTCTGTTAGGAGCTAACAATGTTATCTCTGCGTAGTAAGTGTCATGGTAACTACTGCTATTGATTTTCCTTTTCCTATACTTTCTTCTTATATAAAATCAGATTCCCTAAGAACAGAATGTCTAATCTGGATAACACAGACTGTGATTATAAGGGTTATCTTTAAAGGATCATGTGGGATGTTTTATGTTTACTTTATGTATAGATAAATATTTGTTGGTTTTGGTTGTAGTATTTAATGCCTTTGGGGAACATGAAAAATACAAACCTAGATTCTGTTTCCATATAGCTGAGTTTGTCATGTGTCGTCAACCGCATCAGAAAAGTGGTTGCAAACAGCCAAGGATCAGCACCTACACAACTCTTTCCACAGAATGCTTTGCTGTTGGAAAATTCCCATGAGCGAACGTGTCCACCTCCCAGGGCTAAGAGCCCCTTCACTGCAATTAGGCAATTTTGATTGACTTGTAGTAACCTATCATTGTCACTAGAGGGAACTCTAACAGAACTGTAAAAGAGTACTATGTGTTCTTTAGTAATCTTAAAAAAAAAGTCTTATTATTGAACTTAATTTAACTAATAGTCATTGATGCAATTGTATGCAATAAACTACCAATGAAGTAATTCTATATTTTATGAGCTACTATTCTGCCCAACATAATTTGAAAATGTATGTGGGGTTTTCACAAATGCCTTACTTCATCACATTTTGCTACTCTTTTTGTCAATCTATGTAGTCTTGAATTTTATTTTTCTCTCTGTTTATTCATTATTGTGTGTACTCAGCACTTCCAGGAAATACAGTAAAACCTCATTAATTTGTACTCCTATTATTTGGAGTTAATGATAATATTGAAATGCATTGGGCAGAATATTTGTAATTCTTCATTCGATATGAGCGGAGATTGCCTGAGAAAAATTAAACAAATTATGAAAGGCCAAGTTTGGGAAGAAAACTGATTTCAAGTAATTTACTATACAATGATAGCACAACTAACATGAAATAATGTGCTAATTATGGATAATTCTTAACCACCCATTAACATCAGCCTAGTAAGACCTTTCCTTAAGATTTTTCCAGCTATTAATTTGTGTTTTTGAATGTAAATGAAAACAAAACTTCTTACAATTTTTTTTTTTCTTACAATTTAGACTTTTTCTTAATTCAGCCTGGTCTTCCCCCAGATTTCATCCAGTTTGGTGAGGTTTTACTGTAGTGACTCTTTCTGAATGCTACAATTAAGCAGGAAAGCATTATTTTTCTGTAGAAGAGTCTGTGTCTTGAGTGTTCTCATGGCTGTTTGCTGAGGGCCGCAGACTTTGGGCATTGAAGGGTTGTGTATTGCTGTTTGATAGCAAAATATCACCACACAGTATTTCCAAACAGAAAAGATGGAATACCACAAAGGTAATTATTCAAAGGAGAAGCCCAAGGAGTAGAGTAAGAGCAACTGTTGATCTAGATCACTAAGTAGAAATTTGACATTTTATAGCATATGTTATCCAAGTAAAACTTGGTGTATTTTTGTTTTATCTGAAAGGAGTTCATCTATAACCAATCAGAATGTCAGTCAATATAAAAATAGGAAATTCAGTTTGAGGCATCGTTAAGCCTGAAAATTTATACTTTCAATTAACCTCATTAATACATATGGCTTCCCTTTTAAGAACCCTCAGTGGTAGGAATCACAAAACAGTAAATTATGTTAACGAAATAGAAACAATGAAAAGATGTCCCCAAAACCTTAAATGAATTTAATTAATGGAGATGAGACCATTAAGTGTTTTAACTTTCCATGGCAAACAGGCTACTTGATAAACGTTTGCAGGCAAAACTGAACAAAAAGTGAAAAGTGTTAGTTCAATGGGGGAAGGCGTGTTGTTACCTAGATTGACCGTCAGTTTCACACGTCCTGCGTCCAGCTCCAGGCGGAGGGTGTCTGCTGAGTCTCTGGAGGTGGTTGCCATGAGAATGCCATATGCGCGTTGGGACCGAAACCGTAAGGATACATCCTCAGCCTCCGTGTGCATCACCAGCGGGAGCTGGATTTTCATAAACATACTCCCATCATAGCTCAGAACCGTTGCTTCTATAGATGGGAAATGAATATAAAAGCTCTTGGTCAGTTTAGTGCATTTATACTTTGAAAAGGAAAAGCATGACCTATTAAAGGTTTCCATATAGAACACAAGACACAAACTCAGCTCATCTTCTTCCAAAATGAGCAATTTTTTTTTTTTTTAACTAGAAAGAGAAGTCACAGGAAAGAGAACTTCCTCTGCGAAGTATCTGCTAAAGTCCAGAAGCAGAGGTGGCTGCACTTCCCTTTCTGTACCCAGAGCACTTTCTACCTATAGCAGTCATCATGTCAGATTATCCATGTTCATGTATGCATATCCCTTCTCAAGAGCAAACATCATATTTTTTTCGTATAGCCATAGCGTGAGCCTGGCTTGAAGCACTAGCAACTGTATATGCATGTTTATATATGGTCAGGCCGCTGATCAGCTCCGTGAAATTAAACTTGGCTCTGCATCTTTCACCTGCAAAATAAGAGGGTGCTACTAGAGCATCTCTAAGGCCTTTGCTTACCCAAAAAGTCCATGATTCTAAGTTATTATTACCATCTTTTTCATAATTTCTGCCCTAATACAATCAAAAAAGAAACATAAAAAATATGACTTAAATATAGGATTCAGGCCAACACTTTTCCAGAGGTGATGTTCAAAAACAGAAGAAAAATTCATATTACCAAACAATAAGTAATGCTTCTTCTGAATCTTTATGGTTAACAAGGTAATTCATTTTTACAAAGACACAAACTGTAACTTCATTTGAAAGTTCATTTGCAGATAAGGGGTAACTTAAAGCATTATCTGTAAGCACCACCACGGTGTTGCAAAAAAATTAAGCTGTCACCAAAAAGTCAATAACTATGTACCTGGGTAACATTGAGTAAGGATGGGGGTGGGACTGAGAAGCTTGTGTGGGTGTGTGCTACTAAAGGAAAATGGATTGCTTTAATGGGGAAGTTGCTTAATGCTGCATTAAACACATAGAGAAGCGAATAGCAAAACTGCTGATCTCAAACTGACTGTTTTAAGAAATATTACCCCTTAATGTTAAACACCATACGGTTGTGGAACCCTGCAAAACAAGTATGAGTCATTTTGCTTTCTCATAGGTTCTGATAACTCAGAATACCATTTAATAAAAGAAAACCTACCTGAAATTAAAATAAACTAGGAAATTCTCATTAGCTTGCCTATTTACAGCAATTAACTTTACTGATGAAACCATGCTTATTATGAAGACTATATTCTGGAGTTGTGGTTTTGAAAGATTATCTTTCAAAAAGTCAGGAAAATCAAGTATTGCTTCTAACAGACTTTAATCATTAGTTATCTTCGTGCGACCGAATGCACATCCAGAACAGATAAGTGCTGTGGGTTCCAGAACTCCCTCCTTAGGGCCCTTCTCTTTTCTCTCTACCTCTTAAGGGATCTTGGTCAACTCACACGCTCACTCCCCCTAATACTTATTAACAGTCCTGACTTCTCTCCTGAGCCCCATCAAACATCCAACAGCCATTGCCTCTTTGACATCTCCAATCTGAATAAGATACACACACCAAAAATGAACAAATTCAACATGCTCCTGCTGCAGTGTTCTCCATCTCAGTAAATGGCTTAACACCATTATTCAGACCTTAACCTTTCTGCGTTCTCTCTTACCCTCTCTGCCACATCCAATCTATTTGCAAATCTGCAAGTCTTGCAGGCTCTGATTCCAATTCATTTCCTGAATCAATCAGTTCTTGCCGCTATAGTACCTTAGACTCTGCTCTCATGTCTCACCTAGACCACTATGCTAACTCCCTCGATGGTCTTCCTACTTCCACTCTTTCTCCCTATACACAGCAGCCAGGCCAAACTTTAAAGAAGCGATCAGATTCAATAGCACTTCATTGCTTCAACTGTGCACACCCACCCACCCCCACCTCCATCCTTCACCTCCCCACCCCTGGCCAATACATTCCCACCACTGCAGTTAGAATAAAATCTGTATTCCTTTTTTTTTTTTTTTTTTTTTTTTTGTGGTATGCGGGCCTCTCACTGTTGTGGCCTCTGGCCTCTCCCGTTGCGGAGCACAGGCTCCGGACACGCAGGCCCAGCGGCCATGGCTCACGGGCCCAGCCGCTCCGCGGCATGTGGGATCTTCCCGGACCAGGGCACGAACCCGCGTCTCCTGCATCGGCAGGCGGATTCTCAACCACTGCGCCACCAGGGAAGCCCTGTATTCCTTTTATTAACCTATAAGGTTGTGTGTGATTCGGCCCCTGCCCATCTCTCTGGCCTCAGCTTTTAGCACGTCCTCCCTTGTTTAGTAAACTCCAGCCACACTGATTTAATCTCTCATTCAAGTATCTGCACTTGTGGAACCTTCTGTCTTAAAAGGTCTCACCCCTAGATCTTTATATGGCTTGTTCCTTCAGCATTCAGGTCTCTGGTCAAACGTTACTGCAGAGACGCCTGCTTCAAATTCTGCTTCGAATCCCTCCTCCAGTTATTCTATATCTACTTGCCATTTCTTTTTTTAAATTACCATTTCTGATTTGTTTGTATAGTATAATCTGTCTTTGCCTTTTAGTATGTGACAGTCATTACAGCAGAAGCTGAGCTCTGCTATTCATTGCTCTAGCATCAGCCGAGTGCACCAAAAAGTGCCAGGCAAACATTAGAGCCTCGATAAAATTGACTGAATTGACAATTGCACTTGATACTGAGGATATATGAAAGAGCATATTTCAATTTGAATATCATGCATACATAAATACTCACTAATGAGATTATTTATTCTGTCTATTGTAAGTGAATCTAATTTTGGTAATGTAGATGAACAAAATATCCCTTAAAGTCTATGTTGAAAGCCATAATTGTGCCACAAAAGACAGACTAGGAGAGGGGTCTGTTTACCAAAACAGGGGTCTCATGGCTAAGCATTGACCTAAGTACTGAGAAAATAAAATATGATCCCCTTAAAATATGGTGGTTCTACCTCATATCACATATCTACATCATATTTTTCCAATAAGGTTTCCCTAAAGAAAATCTAGTAGGAGTTGCTCAAAAATAATTAAAACATGATTGTAAAGTTGTAGTGAATACCAGAAAAAAAACGCTTCTAGTATAATCTTAAAGAAATTTGATCTGTATCATTTCTCTTCCTAATTTATAGCCAATTACTGTCCATATCTATAAAGCAACAAATAGTTGAATAAAAATTTAAAAGCCATTATCAATTGTTCAGTTACTTTGGTGTTATACAGAGAAAAGGGCAAAAATATTTTTAGTTTTCTCTTATTTATTTAATCTGTAAATCTAGTCTCTATTATTCAACAATCATTTTTTAAATGATCTCATATTCTTCTATGAAATGTAGCTTAATCTGATTGAAAATTAAGTAGAGGGAACATCCTTTTAGAAATATAGATGACTGACAATGGATCATAAATATTGTATGAAATACAATCTAAAGTAAAAAAAAAAAAAATCAGTATCATTGGCCTTTAACATTCTCTGAAAAGCTGCAGGAATGAAATAACAGTAAAGTAATAAAACTCGAGTGCCTCTGAGTTAATGTTTAATTAGATAAGAAATGGAAAATGCAAAGGTTGTAGTCTAGAGTTGCCAAATAAATGGTAAACAACATTCTGACATTTGAAGGTTATGCTATTTGGCAGCATCCTTTAAACATTAGTAAACATCGCTTAGAACACAAAAGAGCTCTTTAAAAGGCTAATTCTAATACAGTACTTCCCAGCGGGAGAGAAAAAGTTTCAACTTTGTCCCCTCCATCTCCTTCCCCCTTATCATTAAGTTTGATAAATTTGCTTCTCTGTGTTATTCCTTCTTGTGGCTTAAAGTGTACACCTGTGCTCAGTTTTGCTGAAAGGCAGTCACAAATTGTGGTCAGCGATGAAAATCAGACAGGGAGCCAAATTATATTGCTCTGACATCTGTCCCTCCATCTGTTGGAGTTTTAACAAACAAGTATAAAGTAGACCTCCAATGATACCATATACTTACAACCAAGAAGGATTTCTATATGACCAAGTCTCCATAAATTCTCAGTTTTAAAAAATAAAGGAGGGAAGGTGCTGAATTCAATTTATATTCAATTGGACATGATTTCTATACTACTCTTCTTTATGGGATCAGTGCACATAAAACAAAATACTATTTTCTTATTTGCCTAAGTCAGCATACATTCTGACTTTAAATAAACTCTTCTGCTTACTTAATGAAGAATGAAGATTTTCTATGGGATTGCAACATCGTTCCCCATGCTGCAATGTCCAAGGATTTGAACATGCTTCTTTATAAATTAACATTTATTGCTCAATAATAGTAAAACAGAAACTTTATAAATGCCTTTTTCTTTTTTTAATTTCAAGAGTTGTCAGTCAACTTTTATGTGATCAACAGCCTTATGTGATCAGAGTATATGTGAAGAAGAACCACAGTCAAAGCTCTCTCTTTTGAATCGGAAACCCTGAGGGTTGGACATGATCTTGTGTTGACTGAACTAGGGCAGAGCTGGGAACTGGAGAGAAGCCAGATTTTGTGGTACTGAGCATGACAAGCATCCCACATAACCCTTGTTCTTGGGAGATGCCACAATGTGAGCAAGAAAATTAATTCTGAAAAGCAAAGACTTCTCACAGTACACTGGGTAGTCCAGAAACAAAAACCTCACAAAAATGACTATTTTTCTCTCCTCAGTACACAACCAACCTGTATTCAAAGAAATCTGCAAAAATTTCCAGCCACCTGTCAGATAAAAATGTATGTTGAATCCCAGTGATGAAGTTTGCTATTGAATTCTCATTTGCAAAGCTGCATATGCTTGCCACCCCTCCTTCTAATTATTGCAGTATATAAATAGTTTCTCTCCCTCATTCTGGTTTACAAAGCTCTACAATTTCCATTCTTATTTCTGCCATATGTAGTAGCGGGATATTACCACAGGGTGGTACACCATGCATATTTAACTGAAGGCCTTTGTAATTTGTGTGACAGTTCAGTTATACCCTTTTCTAGCTTCACTTAAGCAGGAGGCATCAGACTAAGTGACAGCTCTCTGAGTGATTAAAATGAAAACACAATCTTAAATCACACAGGTCTGCTAAGCTCACATTATACCTAACTGTAATATATCTCGCAAGCTTTGTCACTTTGTTGTTGTTGCCTCCTTTGGGAAATTTCTGAAAACTATACTATACAAACAAATAAACTGAAATTAGAACGGAAAATGTGCAGAGAATATATACCTTACAAACAAAACTATGCAGAAATAATTAACTTCTAATGATTATTCACAGGGATTTCAATTAAGTACTAGGAGAATGAATGAATCTAGGCGATTAAAATATTTATCTATCTATGGACCTATCTCATTGTACAACCCAGAACAGTGATAGTATTTTGGTAGGTAATTTAAGACCATTATTAGATTATTAGGTTATCATTATTGATTTTTATATTGATTAAGCTGATGAACCTCCTTATTAAGATAAAGAATCAAAATCACATTTCAACTTTGGATTCTGGAATAGAAATACTTTTCTAGTAAGTGTTAGCTTAAGTAAATTAAACTATTTCAGGAATGCAGGATCAAAAAGACTAAATGTGTATGGCTTAAAAAATAAAGGGCAGGTACTTTTAGGCTAAATGTCTAAGAGAGCAATGTTATTTGGAGCATGAGAGGACATGCAACAACTCGTCAATATTTTTTCATATTGATTTTTTGTTCCATTGTTGAAAATGAGTGACAATGGGTATAGTGACTAAATCATTTATCTGAAACTCTTGGGTCGATGAAAGAACATACTTAGACATATTTGTTCTGCTATTTCTTCCTTTTGTCTGGTCTGCAAATGAGCGGTGACAGCTATCACACTTTTCCTTTAACCCTATTCTCCTTCTAATGGGAGAAGGAAAAAAATGTAGCTTTGCCTCCTGCAAGAGAAGGAAAAAGAGGCACCCGTTCAGAGCTTCCACAGACACGCTAAGCCTTAATATCAAATTGGTAAAGGAACCTCTACCAATTGGGTCAGTTGGGTCTTAGGCAAAGGTAAGTGCCTTTGAAATTAGGGTGCACTTCTGAAAATGCTGGTATAACTTAGATGGTTTAAAGTCACCTTACTCTTCAAATTTCAAACTTGAGAAGGTCAACTAAAGTGAAATGACAGGCTCAGGCAATAGTGTCAGGGAAGCTGCAACTCACAGCTTAGCTTGCTTCGAATGCTATTTTTGACATAGATATTAGCACTAGATGCCAAAAGGATGTATAATTCATTCCTTTTTTTACTTTCTAGTGTCTTGAAATTAAAAACTGGGCAAAAGAGACAGTGATTGTCTTTGCTACATCTTAGGCCCATACCCTAGAGGATCCAAAAGACCCAACTATTTATTTATCTCTGTAATATACTTAAAAAGCTGTGTCCTCCCAGAATCAGGCCCTTTGAAAATCATTAAGGACTCATCAGTAACACATATCAGGTGTGGCTGCACGGCTTGCAGAGAGTTTACTTCCGCAGAGCATAATATGTTTCAATGGTCATTTAAAGTTGGAGGTCCACGCTGAATACGCTTTTCAGCTCAGGGGAGTCGGCAGCTTGGATTTTGGAACCCTACCTCTCTCGCAGGACCTGCCAAGATAGCCTGTTCCGGAACAATCGCAGACATATCTGTTCCACCCATCCCTGCACATGCCGCTGTTTTTGCAAGGGTTGCTAAGGCACGGTTTTGCTGTTTCCCTGGAGCAGGAGGGCTTCACTCCAGCAGTACTTTGAACTTCAGCCATTTGCCGGATATCTTTGCTCTGGCCGTCAATGAACAAATCTCTTATGCAGCCCACATAGCCATAGTTGAGCAGTGCAGTCCACACCTCAGTGGGGAAGACGAGGCCGGCCTTGTTTTCTGGCAAGCCCCCGAGGTACAACTCATCATCCAGGTCCAGAATCTCACTCTCGCCAGGAGCAGTGTAGGGCGTGCGCAGAGTGTTGACAGAAATGGTACCTGTTGCAAAGACAAGAGAGCGCACAGGTCTTTACAGCGTGCAACCTGTTCTGAATATCACACTTTCTCTCCTCCATCTGCCTGAGGGTGAACTCCTTGAGGGCAGACATTTCTTATTTTTCTTTATATTCCTGGTGTACTTCCTAGGGAAATGAACAGAAATATGTGGAATTAAATAACTTTAAGAATAAGGCAAACTGTCATTTAAGTGGTTCTATTTCACTTTGGGCGTGAAAACCAAAGTGTACAGACAAGAAAGAGTGTTTGTCAGCCTGTAAGAGTTCAAGGAAAAAAGGAAGGAAGGAAGGAAGGAAGGAAGGGAGGGAGGGAGGAAGGAAGGAGGGAAAAGGAGGGAGGGAGGGAGAGAGGGAGGGAGGGAAGAGAAAATGGCATTCTTACCACTCTCTAACAGTTCAGCCAAGATGGAAAGAAAGGAAGGGTGGGAGGCAGGAGGGAGAAGGAGAGGGAAAGAGAAAGAAAGAAGGAGAAATTGGCATTCTACATCACCCTCTGGAATAAAGTCAGACTCTCTTTGGTTACAGTTCATTTTCAAAGCAGGTATGCATCTGCAAACCAATGAAAGGTTGTGTTGTGCCCCTATCCTTGACTGACTTCATTGTTTTTTTTTTTTTTTTTGGTGGTACGCAGGCCTCTCACTGCTGTGGCCTCTCCCGTTGCGGAGCACAGGCTCCGGACGTGCAGGCTCAGCGGCCATGGCTCACGAGCGGCACGTGGGATCCTCCCAGACCGGGGCACGAACCCGCGTCGCCTGCATCGGCAGGCGGTCTCTCAACCACTGCGCCACCAGGGAAGCCCTGACTTCATTGTTTTTATTGTACACAATACATTGACAGATTATCTATGTCAAAACCTGACTTCATCACACTCAGCTGTATGAATCTATTGCTTAGCCTCTATGGTCTCAGTTTACTCATTCATAATATGGGCGTAATAATATGACCCCTCATATGAGTGTTAAATAAAATAATACAGGCAAAGTGTCTGGTTTGTAGTAAGCACTACATAAATGCTGTGTATCATGATTCATCACAAGAACCAAGTCAAACTGGGTGCTTACTTTAAAAAAAAAAACACAAACTAGTTACTTATCTAAATTGACAATTTGTTTTTTCTTCCTCACTCCAATGTGAGGGGAAAATAACTCTATTAGTTTATAAACACATGGAAATCTTAGCCTCAAGCATAGGATGAAGAGGTAGACATTCACATGGGATTATTTGAGGATCACAGAAAAAGTTATATATATTTATGGAATCCATTAAAAGAAGAACAAAAGAAAGACAGCAGGCATTTTTCTGATCAAAACTTTCATCCTATACCACCAGATTACTCAAAATTCCACTAATATTCTATCCTCAGAAAGATCTTTGTAAAAATGCAAATATGATACCCGAAAAGGACACCACATTGACCCATTTCCAGATTATCCCAGATTTCTTTCTCAGGGCTAGACCATAAAGCACACTAGGGACCTAGAGTCTAACAAGAGAAAGTGCATTAGAAGCCTCAGGGATTTAGATTATAGACAAAATGGGAGAGGCCTGAAGACAGAAGGTGGGGTACAGAGGTAGAGACAGAAAGGGAAGGGAAAGGGTAGTGTGTGTAGAGGGTGGGTAGGAAGATGCATTTTAGTTCTTTCGCCAACTAGCGAAGGCCCCTCCAAATGGAACTATGGCCTGTGGTGAATGTGAAACGTGCATCTAAGCACACAGGGCTGCCAGGCCCTGCATTGTTCCCAGGAGACTCCCAAATCCCAGCAGAGGGGTGCTCCTCGATATGGGCAGCGTAATGGGATCTGTCTTTGTGAGGGAGAAGGGTATGGAAGCCGTCGCTGACGGAGACCCTGCGCCGGCCAAGTCATTAAGAAGACATTTGTCTCTCTAGACTTCCACAGAAAGAAATGGAAAAAGCTCATAGGGGAGAAACACTCAAAGGCATTGCTATTTTGGCCTTCCAAAGAGGGGGGTATAATAGGGATTTTGGAAGGAGGCAGCAAAAGGGGAAAATGACAAAGTGCTCGTTTTTACTGTTCACATTTGTGCAAGTGTCTAGAAGAAAATTCATTTAGGAACATACAGGAACTGGAAAATCCCACTTAGAAAAATATTTTAAAAATCATTTAGGGGGGGTTTTCCCTGGTGGCGCAGTGGCTGAGAATCTGCCTGCCAATGAAGGGGACACGGGTTCGAGCCCTGGTCTGGGAAGATCTCACATGCCACAGGGCAACTGGGCCCGTGAGCCACAACTACTGAGCCTGCGCATCTGGAGCCTGTGCTCCTCAACAAGAGAGGCCGCGACAGTGAGAGGCCCGCGTACCGCAATAAAGAGTGGCCCCCGCTCGCTGCAACTGGAGAAAGCCCTTGCACAGAAACCAAGACCCAACACAGCCAAAAATAAATAAATAAAAATAAATAAATTTATTTTGAATAAATCATTTAGGGGAAATTAAATATATAATTTTGAGAGAGAATGGTGACTCTTTTCTAAATAGAATTTCATTACATGCATTTTTAACTGTTCAAAATGCCCTAAGAAGTGAGTTGAGATGATCCCTAACCTCTGCAGCAGCTAATGTAAGTTAGAAAATGATGAGAAAGAGTTATGTATTAATGACAAAGGGTAAGGTGGACATTAAAAAAAAAATGTGGAAAGAAAAGTGTTGTATGCAATGAACACAGTGACTTTTAGGTTTTTAAGATAAAAGAGAGAGAGATGCCAGCTCCTGTTTTCCAGTTAGTTCAAGAAGACTTCCTAGAAATGAATACGTCATATTCAGATACAACAGTTAGGAGACACAGAGCAAGTGAACAATGACAAAGTTTTACAAGAGTGGGGATATACTTTTTAAAATATGTAATTTTTCCCATATGCCTTTTTATTCATGGAACAAGCTTGATTTAGCTCGGGGAGGGGATAACACTTGGAAAAACGGTCTTGTCCTTATTCGTGGTGTTACAATTCTGACACTAAGGATACTTGGAGGATTCCTGAGATGAGGGAATCCGGTGGCTTGCATAACACCCCACTCTCTGTGTCCTCTGCATAGTTTGCAGAGTTCGGTACACTCTGGAGTTTCCATATTCAGTGTGCCTATACTCTCAGGGCAAATCTGCTGCCAAGTGTTTCAGGTACTCATCTATAAAGAGTCTGTCTGACAGAATGGGGTGACTAGGTCTTGTAATTTTTATTTATGGTGCGTTAGTGCCTGTTCTGAACGAAGTATCTAAGTTCAGATATGTCTTTATGAATGTGCTCGTTGTGGCCAGGGTAAGATATTCACTATAACTTTGTGATTAGATTAGAGCTTTCTGATCACAACACCTGAAGTTAATCCACAGGTTTCATGCGGTTTACATGTAGCCCAGTTCTCTCTCTCTCTCTCTCTCTCTCTCTCACACACACACACACACACACACACACACACACACACACACACACACACACACACACTGAAATAACCGTTTAACAGGAAAGTATTTACCTCTACTACCTCTGAGGCACTCCAATAATGTTTTCTTATTAGATAAGTTTATTAATACAAATGCTAGACATGACCCACCGAACTGATTTCAGAACCAACTAACAGGTTGTAACCTATAGTTCAAATAACACTGAGAGAGTACTATCATAAAGGATAAGGTTGTTTTTCTCATAGCTCCTTTTCATCCCTTTGAGAGACAGTTTTAAAGTTCTCATGGGAAGAAGAATCAATGAAAGGTAGGAGAGGAAGCAAAAGAAATATAATCCTAACTTCAACTTCAAGAGGAATTAGCTCGGGCTTCCCTGGTGGTGCAGTGGTTGAGAATCTGCCTGCTGGTGCAGAGGACGCGGGTTCGAGCCCTGGTCTGGGAGGATCCCACGTGCCGTGGAACGATAAGGCCCATAAGCCACAGCTACTGAGCCTGCATGTCTGGAGCCTGTGCTCCGCAACAAGAGAGGCCGTGATGGTGAGAGGGCCGTACACCATGATGAAGAGTGGCCCCCGCTTGCCACAACTAGAGAAAGCCCTTGCACAGAAACGAAGACCCAACACAGCAAAAATAAATAAATTAATTAACTCCTACCCCCAACATCTTCTTTAAAAAAAAAAAAAAAAAAAAAAAAAAAGAGGAATTAGCTCATTAATTTAGCCCCAGATTCAAGGTATGGAGTCTCAACGAGCAAACACATGTATTAGATATTATTCACTGTAATATTCTGCAACAAACAATAGAATGGAACAACCATGACCAAAAATCAGCTACATGTATGCTCTAGATGCTTTGCCAATTCACTTATATGTTAGAAAATATTTATAAAAGGGATGGCAAACAAAGGGAAAGGGCAGAACTTGAGTGGGAACAGAAATGATTATTTTTATATTTTGAAGATTCAAAGAGTAAACATTTATTTGAAATAATAATTATATTTTATTATTTAGTCAAACTCAAATAGAGATTGAGGGACTTCCCTGGTGGCGCAGTGGTTGAGAATCTGCCTGCCGATGCAGGGGACACGGGTTCATGCCCCGGTCCGGGAAGATCCCACATGCCGTGGAGCAGCTGGGCCTGTGGGCCATGGCCGCTGAGCCTGCGCGTCCGGAGCCTGTGCTCCGCAACAGGAGAGGCCACAACAGTGAGAGGCCCACATACCACACACACACACACAAAAATCAAATAGAGATTGATATTTTAGCCTACACATGTGCAAATATCCTGAAATACTATTTCTGGTAAGGGATTTGAATCCCTAATTCCTTAAAGATTTTATTCTTGACATGAAATCAAAGGACATTTTCACCTAAGCAAAGGACTCATCATAGAATAACTGAATTCATTTAAATCAATTTAACACTTACATAGGACAATGAAATGTCAATATTAAGGTTCTCAAGCACCTATTTCATTATAATCGAGTTATAAAGGCAGTGGTTACCAAGAAAACATGAAATGACTATTTAAACCTTATTCATTGATCATTAAAGACAAGTAGTTGCCACAGCTGTATATATCAATAGAAAATAAGTATTTTCCAAAGTTTGGGGTATGACTACATGTAAATAAATATTTAAGAGAAAACAAAAATCTGAGTATATTATTGGTTTATCCCTCTATCTTTTTTCCAGGAACTGCAAATATTGATGTGTTCTCTTTGGAATAGCTTGATTATTTCACACATTTTACCTTCTTCCACTATAATTACACGTGAAGGTTCTGGCAAATTAAACAAATATTTTATGTAAAACTTTGTTATATCTGAGCTATTATAATTTGTAGATGGTAGTCATATTTGGGAACTTATTTGGATCAGTGTTTCATGCTTCAGTATTTAAGAATCCAAAGCACCCTGCTGTGCTATTTTGCTTTTAAAGAAATGAAATTTCAGCTAAAAACAAATATATTTGTGTACATAGGACTTTTATCATCTTAATGTAGAAATCACATTCACTTAACATTTAAACCTAGTTGTTTTCATGGCATGTGCAAAAGATAAAACAAAAGTGATAAATAGATAAGGTTATATTTATTTAAGAATATTCATAAGCGTAAATAATATAAACTCACATTTTATGTAAAAGTATACATAAAGGGGGAAAACTGTTGAAAACGGTTCTTAGTTATAAAAATAGAAATCAGCTTCATGATTTGATCTGGTATTTATAAATTGATTAGCCTCTACCCTTTTTCTCATCCAGTTTTTCTTGGCTATTCCATTTCCAGAAGATTAGTTTATGGAGTGAAAAGAAACGTGAAGCAAAAGGTGAGATTTAAAATAAGTTAATTTGGTTTCAAGTTTTAAATTATTGCAAAAGTTTAAGTGATTGGGAAATGAGGGAGTAGAAAATAGTGTGCTGAATAGGAAATGGTTTTGCCTGGTCAAAGGAAACCAATTTTCATGTTCTAGCTTTGCAACTAACTAGCTGAGGAGCTTAGCCAGATAATAGATTCATTAGGCCTCAATGTGGCTCTTATGCAAAATAAAGGACTTGACTGGATGGTCACTAAAGTTCTTCAGTAAGTAAAAATTTTTGAAATTACTGCTTAAAATAATTTTAGTTAAATATAAATTTTATCTATCTACAATTCTGCTTCACCTCTCATTGCAGAAGAGAATCAGATTCCACAAACTTACAAATTTACTTGTCAAATTTAGTATTCTATTAACAAATCCAAACTCAGTAAAAAGGCATAATATAAGTGATAAAAGTAGAATGAAGCACTGATCACAGGGTATGATGCAAAATGCAAAATACATAAGTCTCATAAACAGATAGTAAAAAAAAAAAAGACAAAATATTAATAATGGGAGTTTTGGAGTAGTGAGATTATGAATGGATAGTTTTCTTCCTTCCTTCCTCTTTCTCTTTCTTTACTTTCTTTCTTTTTAGTTTTCTCAGTTTTTTAAAAAACAATTTCATGTACTAGGTTTATAACATGAACTGAATAAACTTTGCTTGAAAACAAAACAAAAAACAATCTTAATATTCTGTTTTCTGCTTATTACTATGTGTTCCTTGCTTACTTGGATTACTGTGAGCTGGGAATTTCAGAAATTAAACAGATATATGAAAAAATAAATCTTGGAGCAAAATTTAAAAGTTTGATATCATTTAATAAAGGCCAAGAGAGAGGAGAAAAGGGCAACTCATATACTGCAGATAAGAGTGTAGACTGAAACAGTCTGTTAGTAAAATAACCTGTCATTATCTTTAAAATTAAAAATGCAATTAATCCAGCAATTCCAATTCCCAGAATCTATCCTACAGAAATTCTGACCAATATGCATAAAGATATAATATGAAGACTTTCATTATAAATTAGCTTAAAACAGTGAAAGTTTTTCAAAAGTAAAAAGTTAAATGTCCATCAATAAAGGAATGATTAAGTTAATATTGATATATTCAAACTAGGGATATCTGATGTCACTACAAAGAATGGCATAGAAAAAGTTCTCAGTATTTTTTTTAAGTCACCCAATAATTGGTGAAGAGTGATCTTGTTTATGTAAAAAAGAAGCTCTACATTTATTTTATATGTGTAATTATATTTACAGATATGCTGGTACATAGGAAAATATCTGGGAATTTTTCAACACCAAATTATTTTACCTACGGAGGTGGGAGTGAATTGGTTAGGGGAGTGTGTGGCAAAGGAAAACTTTTCACTTGTGTACTTTTTGAACTGCCTGAACAATTTCACCAACAGCACATATTTATATGTTACAGACACTTCATGAATTAAGCACAGGCACATGTACAAACACACATACTCATAGCAATACATGTATACCTATGAGTTTTAAAAATGATCATAGACAATGCTGGGAAGTTGTAAATATCAATCAAGTGATGTGTTTTGCAGCAGTTAAACTACTATTTTTGCAGAAATTCCCCAGATTTCCGCGCCGCACTCCACAGTACCGGCCACTGTGGCTGGTGTGGTCAGCTAAATGCCTATTTCCTGAGGATGCACCTGACACCCTAGTCCGGGGTCTGCCCCTTGGCCAGGTGGGCCTGGAAAGGAGATTGAGTAAATTTAGAGAGAGAGGTTCCACCTCAGAGTCTGACTGATATTTACCAAGCCCGTAAGACCAATGTATAAAGTAAGAAGGCCAAGTTATTAATTCTCCATGAGAAATTAGCTGTCACAGGATATGGAATGTTTCTTTAGGGAGGTCAGTTTATAATCCAAATGTGTATTTATTCATTTATGATGGGAGCTTTAATAATATTAGCCTAGGATGTTCTGACACCCCCGCCCCCATCTCAAGTAAGATGAGCTGCCTCTATCTCTACAGCAGGGGTGAAGTAGTCAAGTCCCTTGGGCAGTGCTTAGATGGGTACCGCCAATGTTTGCCTCTGTGACTTTCTTTTCTACAGACACTGTATATGTTAGTACATTTGAGTCCTACAACCCTGCAAGCCTGGTTAAGGTGCCTCTGCAAAGCTCTGCTCTGATTCTTAGATGCTCTTTTCACAACTCACAGAGAATAATTTTTGTTACTTGGATACTTTTGAGTAAAAAAGAGTTTATGACATCATATTAACCAAACGGTCTGAAAAAGTAAGTTTGTACTTCAATTGCGACTATATAAAATATACTTACAGGTTAAAAAAACTAGAGGAAAATATGTAAAACTGAAAATGTTTTAAACGGGAGGGGAAGACAACAGACGACTATTTCTTTTAAAACACATTCAGAATAAATAAATAAATATTAGGATCAATTTAATAAAATGTAAAATAACTTGATGCAAAATTGATTCCATCTAGTCATTAGCATTGTCAAATAATTGATAAATTATTGATACGGTATTTTAGTCTTACCGTGGATGGGTAATGGTTTATGGACATGGGTACAAAATAAAGCATGATACATTTACTTAAAGTTATTTCAAACGTCTGAAACAGGCTACTAGGTAGAAGCATGGGAGGAATGTTTATAATCAGAGGGCAAATTCAAATCAAGGCCTAAATGGAGAAATCGTCTAATGGTCGTTCAAGTAGAAATGCGTAAGAGTGGAGATTCATGAATGGTATACACAGAAATCAGTGCTGGTAATAGATAGCTAGAAAGTGCTGTTCACATCAAACAGTGATTACTCTAAACCTTTAATTATGTACTCGGGAGAGAGCCTTTTTCTTTTCCCTCTGTAATTTCTAGTTTTAAACGGGAACTCTATGACTTCAAATCTCAATGGCTTCTTAGCTGTTAAATGTGGGCTTACCCATGAATAACTGCTGATACAATCTGTTATACTCTGCTGTACACAAGTAGAATTTGACAGGAATAATGAGTTTTCTCTTTGATTTCAATGTGTAATGATGGTTTGCAAAAAAAAAAAAAAGACTGGTAGTTTGCTGTAAAAATACTTGAGAGGATACCCTTGACTCAGCCAAACAGCTTAACACAAATTTAAACAATATCCATGCCCCGAGAAAACAGTCATTAATCTCCTCCTAATTTTAGCACAATTCATGCTTTAGTTAAATACCTGGGAAGCTGTCTTGTGTTGAGTTTGGGAGCAAAAGAGAGACAAAGGGGAACCCTGGAAAGGGAGGAGGGGTTGGTAAGAAAATGTTCAGCTGTACGTCCTGCAAAGTTTGCAGAGTAATGAGCCCCATCAATCATACTTATTAACTCGGTAACTTAGGGGTTTGGCTCTGTTAAGTAGCTATACAATCTATGGAGCATATCCACTTTTTGTGGCACTCAAACCATACACTCTAATCCACAAAATCAGGCTGGCACTTGGTATGGTTCCTCCTTTGCCAGTTTAGTGCAGGATCTGAAAACGCCACTTGTGGCCTAGTCCACTTAACCTCCCACAGCGCCAGTCATAGACTAAGCTGGCAACGGAAGAAACTACACTGCGTGGAAGGACTGAGACCAAACAGTATTAGTCAAGGTTTGGGAAAGTGCTTCTTTCTTTCCCCAAGCCACAGAATGGAAGAAGGGACATATAACCCAATACAATTAATTGTGCTGAAAATGAAGTTCTGGAAAAGTATTCAGATGAAGACAAAAGTTCTTATCAAACAAAGGGCTCAGGTACCCACCTTTTAATGAACAAAGGACAGAAGGGCAAGTAACCAGAAAGATGGACATCCCGAGTGACTATCTTCCTCATCAGTAGCATGCTTACTGTGGCTGCATATCCCAGCCCTCAGAAAGAAGTGAATGCTTTCCCTCAGGATTAATGTTCCTTCTACCTACATGTTTGCTAAATGATATAGGGAGCTCAGGAACAAGCAGGAATAGCAGTCCTGTTCTCATAAAAGGTTGTCATTTTTGCACGAGGTTTATCACAGCTCTCTAACAATTGTTTAACTTCCTCACCGCATTTTTTTTTTTTTTTTGGACATTTGGGCTTGAAGGATGGAACTGTATTCATAAAAGAAGAACAGCACCTATTATCCTATATTGTTTAAACTGCTTTCAGGAAGTAATGTAATTCTTTAAAAAGTTGTATTTACAACTAAAAGAGTGCTATTACTCTTCAAGAGTAATGATGATGTTACTATTTTTAGAATATTGGGGTGGGTTGGCACTGAGCCATTCACATGTTTGGGTTTTTTTTTTTTTTTTTTTTTTTTTTTTTTTTGTGGTACGTGGGCCTCTCACTGCTCTGGTCTCTCCCGTTGCGGAGCACAGGCTCCGGACGCGCAGGCTCAGCGGCCATGGCTCACGGGACCAGCCGCTCCACGGCATGTGGGATCTTCCCGGACCAGGGCACGAACCTGTGTCCCCTGCATCGGCAGGCGGACTCTCAACCACTGCACCACCAGGGAAGCCCCACATGTTTTTATTCTTTATTTTTTCTCACACCAAATATGTATTGAGCAACTGTTATTGCCTAAGAAAGCACCAGGATATAAACATAAAGAATATAGTCCCTGTCATACATGGGTTCCCCTTATAAACTGGGGAATATCAAAAATTCAGTCTGTCTACCAAATACAGTTTTAACACTATTACAGCCAAAATTTATTAGCATCAAATCAATGACCATCGCTTTCAGTCCTATTTACTTTAGTATGGTCAATGAGAGAAGGAATAACTCCTACATCTGTGCTCCCTCTACTTTAATAATGGAGATAACATGGCTCATTCAATGTTTTTAAATATTCAGCTAAGGAGGATCCCAGGCAAATCAATAGATAATGACCTTCATTGTCTATGAGTCAGAAATCAGCCCACATAGCCCTCTTGTCATATAAATATTGTTTCACACATTATAGTAAGAGTAATGTTCATATAGCCTCTGAATATAACTGATGTGAAAAATGGATGAAACTATTTCTTGAAATTCTATGTTTCTTAGTTTTAACTGAGCTATAAAACTTAGCATTTCACTAAGCCTAACTCAGAAATATCCTTTAAGTAAAATAAAAGCTAGTATAGCTATTCATTCAATCTTTAAAAAGCTACTTTATACCAAACCAATGCAGTGTGCAAGAATTAATTAAAATAATATATATAAAATATTAACAGCTGAAGTTATTAAAATTACATTAAGCTCCCTTGAGCTAGGCCAACATAAGGAGCTCTCTCTTTTTTTTTTTTTTCAATTTAGTAAAGGCAGAACTTGGTTTAGTGAATGAGCATTGGTTTTTATACTGTTTGTTCCAGTTCAATAATCTGAAATCATAATCGAATAAAAGTACTTTACCATCAAAACACAACCAAGCATACTAAATCTTTCCATTGAAATCTGACAAAAATCCCACATTTTGTTTATCTTCTTTCTTATTGCAAATAACACTTTCTTAAGGCATCTCTTTCTTCTTCCCATCCAGCATTGAACTTATTAAAGTTGATATTTTCTGCTCTGACCTTTTCCAATGAGGGTATAAACAGGGCAGTTAATAAACTTTTGGTTATTTGAATGAATTAAAGACCTCAAACAGCAAAAGTAGATTTTCCTTGGCTTGAGGATTAAGGTATTTAATCTGATCCTTATTGTAATGGGTCATCCAGGGAACTTGGGAAACTAATTAATTGCACCACCACTTAAGACTGGCAAGAAATATCCAGGTATAAATCATCATTATCAAATGAATAATGAATAGTTTTATTTTCCTTTTTATATCATTTGGCATTTACTAAAATTTTGACATTAACCATGTATTTCTTTATATAGTTAGAAAATACCTCATTGATCTTTTTTTTTTTTTTTTTTTTTTTTTTTTTTTTTGCGGTACGTGGGCCTCTCACTGCTGTGGCCTCTCCCGTTGCGGAGCGCAGGCTCCAGACGCTCAGGCTCAGCGGCCATGGCTCACGGGCTCAGCCGCTCCGCGGCATGTGGGATCTTCCCAGACCGGGCACGAACCCGTGTCCCCTGCATCGGCAGGCGGATTCTCAACCACTGCGCCACCAGGGAAGCCCCTCATTGATCTTAAGTGTAGTATTTTTTGCCCCTCTGAACTTCCAAAAGATATCCACTTAATTAAATTGCTATAAAGTCTGACTAAAATTATATATATTCTTAAAAGTCATTTTCAAAATTTTAGTCTAGACGTATTTCAAGTCAAGTGATAACATCCGTAAGTTAATATTTCAAAACACAGATTAGTCCATGTTCCCATCCTCCTTTTAAGTCTTCTGTCTGAAGGTTCTTAAGTAGCAAAGTAACTGCTAACTCTGGCAGAAACAGGCTGGGGGAAGCCAAAGGGAGGCCCTCTACTGCCATATTTCTGTATTCCTATCAATGAGCTCTTCTCAGCTTAAATCAGAAAAACAAAGAGGAATCCAATTCCTAATGGAATCAGTATAGTACAACAGACCCCCCCAAAAAATATTTTACTGTCTACTCTCAGTTATCTAAGATACTGGAGAAAAATGACAACATAGCACAGATTGCACAGAACGGTAACTAATCTTCCTTTTGAACATCTTTAGGGAAATGAAAGAATGTAGGGAGACCAAGTTTCCAGAGAGGGATGAGTCAGAAACAGAATCTCCAAGATATCTTGGGGATCAGAGTAATAGGTTCTGACTGTCCTTCAACTCTCCACCCTCACCCCTAGCTCCCTCCCAATTTTCATGCATTTCATATCTATTTTAGTGGGCAAAAAAGATATTTTTAGGAGGGCAAACACGATCTTCTTGATCAATAAACAGGAAAAGAAGTCATTAATAATTGTAAAATAGGAAACTGCTGCAGAGAAGCCAGAAATAAACAAGTGACACAGCAATCTATGAAAGGAGTGCGAGGAGAGCTCACCCCAGGGCTTCAGCATGGCCCTTCTAAACTAGGATGGTCATTACAGATTCTTGGATCTGAAAGAAGTACTAGGTGTCATCTGATCTGTGGTTCCCAAATTTGGCTGATTGTCAAGTCCCCAGAAAGTTTTGCAAAAATATAGTATGCTAGTCCCCATTGCTGTTGATCCCCTGTCACTGGGTCTAGGATCCACTGAATACTGGGTCCTTCCCAACATGCTTTACAAAGAAAGAAATCCAGGCCCATTAAAAAATGCCTAGGCCGAGCTTACCCTGGTATTTAGTGGAAAATCCAGAGTGAATGGTATAGTACAAAAGCAAATAAGGGAGTGTGGGGAGAGAGGGGAGGAGAGTGGCCAGGTTTATATTCAGTCGTCTTCAATTATAAGAAGATAACTTGATTTTTTAATTTTTAAAAAAAATTATTTTTTGCTGCATTGGGTCTTCGTTGCTGCACACAGGCTTTCTCTGGTTGCGGTGAGTGGAGGCTACTCTTCCTTGTGGCGCACAGGCTTTCATTACAGTGGTTTCTCTTGTTGCAGAGCACGGGCTCTAGGCATGCGGGCTTCAGTAGTTGTGGCACACAGGCTCAGTAGTTGTGGCTCGCGGGCTCTAGAGGGCAGGCTCAGTAGTGTGGCACACGGGTTTAGTTGCTCCGCGGCATGTGGGATCTTCCTGGACCAGGGCTCGAACCCGTGTCCCCTGCATTGGCAGGTGGATTCTTAACCACTGTGCTACCAGGGAAGCCCCGATAACTTGATTTGTAAGTGAGAAGGACAATCAGAATGAAAGTACAGGGTGAAGAAAGTAAAAGACATAATATACAATTATAGACCTGAAACAAATGGCTTCTCTCTCTCTCTCTCCCTCTCTCGCTCTCCGGGTTTCCACAAATGCTATTTCCTTTGCTTGGATGATTCTTGCCCCCGCACACCTAATGCTGCTCAACTCCCTAAGCCCCCTAATCTACTTTCACATTTCAGAGTAAGTAAACGTTATTTCTTCAGGCCTTCACTACAAACATCCTCTCCTTCCCCCACCTCACATGCACGACTCCAGAAAAAAAACGTGCAGCAAAAGGAAGCCAGAGAAATGAATTCCTGTTGGTGGAATTCCAAACCTCTTTCATCAGAAAGGGAAGCTATTTGGAAGGCAGCGGAGTTTTGCCTGCATCCTTGAAATCCTACTGTATTGATTAAAGTGTTTTTGATACCATAGACCCACCTTGGATAAAAAAAGTGTACTGCATTAAACTAAGGATTTTATATATGAATCGTTGAAATTTTTTTCATATTTTATATTTGCCACTTTAAGCACCTCCAAACATCCAATGATACAAGAGATAATTGGGAACACAAGAACACTGAATTTTGTCATTTGCAAATTCAAGATAAAATTTCTTGCAAGATTTGGCACTTGATTATCCATTTAATGTTCATTTAAGAAGCTATTCTAGAAGCCATTTGAGCATTTGGGGTTTGATGCCCAACTATGATGATTAATTAGCTCCTTCTGATTCTTTTATGATGTGAAACAGAAATAATAACAATTTCCTTTACCCTAAAGACAGAAATGCAAGAACTCTTTAATATGTCTTGGTTTTAATCTCTTAAGAGTGGTGTTCCAGCAGATAAACAGCATAAAAAATGATAAATTACCTGACCGTCCGTCTCTTTGGAAGTCCACATGATACCACTCTCCATCATTCACCTTCTTCTGCAGGGCTTTGATTTTGATTGTACCTGACCCCATGTCTAGGAGGAGGTAGAGGTGGCCATCCAGCATCTCAATAGCAAAGAAGTCAACCTTTATCATCTGTGGGTGCTTGGCATCTTTTTGGTGCCGTGGTTTGCCATGACTAAATAAGATGAGGCCATTTGGCTCTGTCGTGCGGAAATCAAATGATATGGAGCCTGTTTTCTTTGCATTCCATTTAGGCAAAGAGACAAAAGATTCTGGGGTTTCAAAGGTGATTGGGTCCAAAGTTGCCACATTCTCACATTTAAAGGCCACCACTCCATGAATCTTCATCTTCGGGTCTCCTTGCTTGGCAAGTCGAGATAATTCCAGCCTTACATCATTATTTTTATACACAACCTGTAGGCAGAGGATAGCAGTGAGAAACTGGGCCCATATTTTAATGTTTCAAACTTGTCATCAGTTCATGTAATTTCCAAGTAGATTATGAAAAGATATATGATGTTTAGTGCCTTTTGATGTATAAGACAGCTTTTTCAGCCAAATAAAATCCAGGTATCAATTTATTGAACATAACTGTTCTAATCTATTTTCATTCAAATAATGTGTACACACACACACACACACACACAAAGTACCTGTTGTTAACTCAAATAACTTGAATAAACCTGCACAAAACTTTCATTATTCCAAGAATGTATAGAACTATTTGCTTTTGTTAGTTGGCTATTATGCTTTGTTTATTAAATATAAGTACTGAGGATTTTCACTTTTGCCATCACTAAAATATTTGAAATTAGATACTTTTATATACCAGTAACCTAAAATACAGGATCTCTTCTATGGTCTATATATCTATATATCTATGGCATATTAACTTTGTAAAATAATCACAAGTTGAGGTAAAAAACATCCTGAATTTTCTCAGAAAAATCATAAAATATGACTAAGATACAGAAGCTCTCTCTTGCCCTGCCCTGCATTAATAACTGTTTGAATAATGTTACCTAACTCTGGAACTTGGTGTTTATCCTAAACCCATTCAATCTCTATTACTAATGTTCCATTTCACTTTTAATGTATACAAATGTGGAACAAAGTTTGTCCTGTACCTTCATTTCCAAAGGCACTTCATCTAAAGTGGCTGGGTAGTTCTCATTGCTTGTTAATAGTCCTAGGGCTTTTGGGGGACTCCAAATAGTACTTTGGACAAATCCGCTGGCAGGGCTCACAATATCATGCATCTGCTGTCACATCACCTTAATAAATCCGCAGCTATTTCAACATAGAGATTCATACCCTTTCTCTACAAAATCCATACCATGAATAATTACATTTCCAAAAGATATGTCATACAGACTTAAGGATAAATTAGTTATCTATGTCCAGATAACTATCTAAATTCTTTTACGAAGGCACTCGAAATTTCACAGCAGCTAACACTGTCAGTTTCTAAATTCATTTATCCATGTATAAAAATATACTTGCATAACAGAAAAAATAAGCTTGTGTCTGATTAGTGCTATTAAGTTAACCAGATCAAGACAGCTGTTATTTCTTCCATACCCATGACCAGTCGAGCCAATAGTGTGGCTGATTAATTTCCTGATAGCAATTGTTAATGGATACTTTATTTTTTAGAGTGATTAAGAGTGCAAGCTCTGGTATCAGACTCTCTGAGCTCAAATTCCAGCTCTAGCACTACATAACTGTATGATCTCTAAGCTTTGTTTATAGAGACATAATACTTTACAGGATGGTTATAATGATTACAGAAGAAAATGCATGTGAGAAAATCTACATGGCAAAAAATCCAATGCCAAGCACATTGTAAGATTTTAATAAACATCAACTACAGCAAACTGCATGATAATAAATATCATCATCTCTTTATTATCATCTAGGAGACACAGATATATTAGTTCTAAATTAATCCATTATGAGAAAATGTTTAGAAATTAAGCACACTCATATAATTGGTGTTTTTTTACATGATTTGTGCCAACTAAATAAATCACATCTTTTCAATGCTAGTCCTGGTGTTTCAGTTTACCTTTATCTAGAAGAAGGATTATTATAAAGAATACCATATCCCTTATTCTTTGAACAAATATGTATAAAGGTTTAACAAGCATCTATTGACAACAAAAGAAGGGAAAATGAACTCAAGCAATAACAAAAAGGAATTAGATTAATTCTTAAACATACTTCCTAGAAAAGAGAAAGAGCTATTAAGCCTTGGGAAAGTTGATTTAGGATTGCCTTTCTTTGGGAATCTTCAGTAGTGGATAAAATGCTTTTCATGGATGATTTTCCAAGTTTTATAACCTCTCAGCATGATTTTCGGGTTACCTAAACCTGTATATTTGTTTTCATTTTTTCCTGGTGATCTATATTTTAATATATGGATATATATTGGATATATGGATATTCCTTTCACATAGGTATTAATCAGGAATGAGTATTTTCTGACCCAAATGATGCAGATGGTAATGCTGATCAATGCTAACACATCAACATGAAATAGAACCACAGCAATGCAATTGGATGTTTCTGACATGAGCAAGTAGATATAAGGCAGGATATATTGCCTCATGAGTCCCACATCAGCTACCAAAAAGTTGAAAAAATGTAGGGCTAGGGCAATTGTAGGTGAGAATTTCAGTGAGAGATTTATAATCTCATGAGTGAATTGGGTTCCCTGGTGATTCAGTGAGGTTCAGGGAGATGGAAAAGAAACGTAAGGATTCCCCAGATCACAATACTTAGGGTGAACCATGCACCATCCCCTCACCCCAAAAAGGGAGTATGAACCTCCACTAGAATTTATGCTTTATGGAGGCAGAAACCTTACAACAAGATCAGTACCTGGCACAGAGCAGACACTCAATAAATACTTGCTGAGAGTTGAATAACATTCTTTCTTCACTTTTTTTTAACCTAGTTCCCAGATTATAGACTATTATTAATAACAATATTTACAAATATAGTTAAAATATAACAGAATGCAGCATTGTGCATAACCTAGTTAAAATTTTTAGCTAATTTCTCTAGGAAAGTGTGGAAACTTATGTACAAATGGAAAGTTGACCTATCACCTTCAAACTCATTTTATGGGGTGTAAACTACTTTTAGAGTAAAAACACCTGATTTAAAATTCTCCAGGGGTAGAATAATTTTCATAGAAGAACTATCTTGAGGAGAAGCACAGTGTGTTTTTTTTTCTTATTTTGTATTCTTTGAAAGGTAACTCTAGAAGACAGAAAGGCAATATTGGATAGGCAGGCTGATAGTTCTCAGAGCTACACAACTACTTCAGCTGACCCAGATTTCATAATCACTCTACTTTTCTAAAGTTAGACTTACTCTTTTTTTTTTTTTTTTTTTTTTTTGCAGTATGCGGGCCTCTCACTGTTGTGGCCTCTCCCATTGCGGAGCACAGGCTCCGGACGCGCAAGCCTAGCGGCCATGGCTCATGGGCTTAGTTGCTCCGCGGCATGTGGGATCTTCCCGGACCAGGGCATGAACCCGTGTCTCCTGCATCGGCAGGCAGATTCTCAACCACTGCGCCACCAGGGAAGCCCTAGACTTACTCTTAATATGATCTGAATATAGTTCAATTATAAAAACAAGTGAGTAGCCAGTAAACACTCCAAAACTTTTTTTTTTGCTTCTGAGATAATATGGTTTTCAATCATATATATTCATATATCTTTTTTCTTATTTATGTTAAAAATTGTAATTTATTTAATAGTTTCAACTTTCAACAAATCTCCTTACACTTTATCATCTTAACAACTGGTGATATTATTGTGCACCTATTTGGATCTTTTTATGGAATCAGTATTTCTTTGTGGATACTGATTTTCAGTTTCTTTGAAGAGTAATTCAAAATGTTGAATTTCACTTCCCTGCTTCATGAAATTATATCATAAATCCCAAAGGAATAGAAACATAAAAGGGGTCTTGGGTTTTTTGTTATTTATTTGCTGGGTTTTGTTTGTTGTCTTTTAGCTGCCATACAATTTCCACACATTGCTATGATGATCTTTTTCCCTTTCTGCCAACATTTGTTAGAATTTTCAAAATGTCACTCACACTTAAATGGGCAAGAAAAGGAGTAGTATGTTTGTGTTTTTATATGCCTAGCCTGGAAATCTGAGGTAAACAGTCACTGAGTATTTTACTTGATCTTGATAATAGTCCTAAAAAGGCAGGAGGAGTAAATAGGCTTAAGAACAGAAGTTTGGTAGTCTGGATACAGACTTCGTTTAATCACAAAGCTTTTACCTAAGTCAGGCTGCCTAACCTCTCCCTGTCTCAGTTTCTTAATTTCGAATCCAGACATCTAAAAAGGAAAGGCATGTCAAATCCTTGAGCTTTTTTCCCCCTCAATCTCTGTGATTTGGGGAAGAGGTAAAAGATGCCCTATTGTTCCTTCTCTTTGTCTGGCTTTTTCCAGTTGTGGTTTTGATGCCAGGATATCGTTCCCTACTCTGAGATGTATTGAAACCCGTATTCCATTAGTAAAGAGAATGTTCACCACATCTTCAGGTACACAACACAGACATGCCTCAGGGATTATATCTATCTAAGGTTTGTACAGATGGTATTGAAGAACTGGTGGCTGAGAGATAAATCTCTTTCCACAGGAGGTAAGTGTGTGTGAAATAAGCAGATCAGTTGGAAAATATCTGCCACTCAGATCATGACCTTTGTTGCTGTTGTTATCAATATGTTTTAGCTTAGAAGTCTTAATGGGGCTCTTGAATTAATTAAATTAATTAACAGGCATTGATCAAGACTTTTCATATGTTAACTATGAGAGTAGGAGGGGTGGTAAAATAGGCGCTGAAGTCAGAGTCGAAGTTCTATGCAGAAATCTTGACTCTGACATGACCCTCCCTGAGAGAACATGAATGACTCCTTTTAATCTGCGTCTTGGTTTTCTCTTTCATCCTTGGAAGCAATCACAAGTGAGGCCTAAGAATCTGGTTCTCAAATCAGCTTTCAGAGAGAATTCCAGCTCACCCTCTTGCAATCCTGTGACTTTGTGGAAGTCCTTCAACCTTGCAAAGGCTCAGTATTATCTGTAAAATGGGATAATAATATCTACCACATTAGGGTTATTGTAAAAAATGAATAATAGTTCAGTTAAAGTGCTAAGAACAGGACCTGGCACAGAGTAAGCACCAAGTAAAGAGTAGTTGCTCTTATTAATGTGGTTATCATTATGAATAACAATATTATCATTCTTACAGTGAATTAATGGAGTTAGTTGTACAATCTAAATGTTGTAACAAGGGTAACAGCTAACAAGGCACATGGTAGATGATTGGTCAGTGTATTAAAGTAATTAATAGAGCTGCAAACAGTAGGATCAAAGAGATCAAAGCAGATTAGGACTTTCTTTTTTATTCTGATAGCTCTATTGTAGTTTGAAGTACAGTGAAGGCTTTCTTTGCAGATGATGTTTCTCAGCCAGAAAATATATCCAGGAAGCTGGTGATCCTGAGAGTTTCACTTTCACTCGTGAGAGGGGTTTTATGTCAACAAACAACCACTACCCACCCCAACACTTCAAGAAGAATCAATTCCGATTTATGGAGGGTTTACTTTCTGCCAGCCTATGTTACAAGATACTTATATGTATATTCCTCGCAAGCAACCTAGGAAATAGGTAACATTATCCTATTTTATCAGTAAATGTGTACAGAGATCACTGAATGTCTTTCATCATGAGCGTGTCTAATACTCCTTTTGAATATCTAATGACGTTAACTTCAAACTTTGTCTTTGTCTCAGCAGGAAATTTCACTTAGCTTTTGATAGCAGTTGCTAAGTGGGAGATTCACAATCAAACAGCTATTTGCCACCATGCAAAAGAATGACCCTGTTATAAATTACATGGACTGTTCTAAAAAACCCCAGTATTTTCTTTCCATTTGCCCTGATTAAAATCTCTCTAAATGAATCAAATATCACAATTAAGCAGAGGAATTTTTTCACGTGACTATTGATTAAAACGTCTTTTCAAGCCCAGTTTAGGCAGAGGGGCTTATTTCTCTGTTTCCAGGACTATAATGTCGTTTTAAACAGGTATGTCATTTAGGATATTATATGTAAAAATATGTATACATATGTAGACGCACAGTCCTCCCTAGGTATCTGTGGCAGGACACTCCCACCTTACCCCATATCAAAATCCACAGGTGCTCAAGTCTCATATAAAATGGCATAGTATTTGCATATAACTTACATACATCCTCCCATATACTTTGAAGTATCTCTAGATTACTTGTAATACCTGATACAATGTAAATGCTATGCAAATAGTTGCCAGTGCATGGCAAATTCAAGTTTTGCTTTTTGCAACTTTCTGGTATTTATTTCCCTGAATATTTTCCATTTTGGTTGGTTGAATCTGTGGATGCAGAACCCACAGATAAGGAGGACAGACTATATTCTAAAAGTCCAGGAGGTTTAAGAATTAATTTAAGGAGACTGTTTTAGTTTTACTTTTTGTTTTAAATGCACTTAATGCTTTTATTCTATTAAGAAAAAGTCAGAATATTTCAAATATCCAAATTTAATTCTTCTTTTTTCCTATCTGTGATCTGTCCATGTACCATCTATTCATATCAGTGTGCTCATTTCAAAATACAACCAAGAGTTAGTCAATAAGTGAACAGTATAAGGACCACTCAGGCAAGTAGGAAGTAATGGCATTTGTTCTGCCATGACCTAGATAAGAAGCAGCTGGGAAAAGGACATAAACTGCATCACAACTTTCATCCCTAACATTAACTTATTTATTATTTTGAAATGATTTTTCAAACCCCAGTCTTTAGATTTAATCAGGTAAGTACTTGTTAGGTAAGGTACTGAAGAAAATGCAATTTTAATCACTTCCCTGTGCACATGCTCAGTCCAATAAAATAGGGACCACTGAGAATACACCAGTTTAATTTCTCTTGAATATTTGCTATATATGTATGTGTAAACTATATGTGGACACAGACACATACACACACAGAGCTTACACATTTCCCAATGTAAATGTGTTTAAGTGTAATACATGTCAAACCTGCTATCACTAATGCTCAGAAAAAAATATATACGTATATTAGAATAGATTGTACATCTCTAGATAGATAAGTAGGCAATACATATGTATATATACCATATACACACCAAAATATAAGCATGCATATATTTATATACTTTAAACACATGTATATTAAACACAAATGTATTTATATATTAAATACAAATATTTAATAATTTCAGAAATTAAGAGAGTTCTTGGCTAAAATATATAAATGGTCTTACTCAATGTCTAGGTCAAAAATGTCTTGGCTAAAAACAAATTTTAGCCCTTATAAGCTTCGCACATTCCAAAGGAGGGGCTAGTAGCCAAAGACAAAAACAAAAAAAGAGTCTTTTACAATTAAGATTAAAAAAATTAAACAGACTTTCCTCAGTGTTCCTGCCACCATGAAGAGATAATTATAAAAGCAGAGTAGAGGCAAGGGGAGTGATGATCACACTGTTTTAATCGTTGTATTCATTATTGTCCTATCATCAACCCAAGATCAAGTTTGTTGTGCTAGTTACTTTCTTACACTGAGAGCCTAGCACAGAACTTGCTTATAATAAAAAGGTTAAAAAAAAAAAAAGTTTGTTGAACTTCACTCATCAAGGGACTAATAGGATTTTATTTGGTTGCACCAGGTCTTAGTTTCAGCAGGCGGGCTCCTTAGTTGTGGCATGAGAACTCTTAGTTGCGGCATGCATTTGGGATCTAGTTCCCTCTTCAGAGATCAAACCCAGGCACCCTGCATTGGGAGTACAGAGTCTTATCCACTGTGCCACCAGGGAAGTCCCCCACTAATAGGATTTTAGAATTTCTGAGAATGTCACACCACAGAAGTTTTCATATGTAATTTGAATATGTCCATTGAGGCAGATATGCATCCAGGTGCAGGGACTTATGTATTTGGAGTGGATCAGAGAAAGGGTAGAAATGGGAAGGAAAGTGTAGGAGATGTACAAGCCCTGTACAAAGTAGCTCAATACCTCTTTAAAGACAGCACTGAGGAAACTCAATCTTAAGGAGATTGACATAAGGCATTTTGAAAGATAAGAAGGGTTTTTTTTTGGGGGGGGAGGGATTGGTGGTTTTTGTCTCATTATCTAATTCTATTTAGAGATTATGTGCAGATAAAATGTTCAACTAAATTGAAATTTTCCCCATACCAAAATACATTTTTTATAATATAATAATAAAGTAATTTATGGAACATGAAAACAGACACCAATAACATCATTTCTCAACAAAGGCATATGACATTTAATTTGACACCAAAAATTAGTTGAAATTTAAAGAGAAAAAATATTTCGTTTAAGCAATATAGGGAAATAAATATTTGTTTGCTTAGTTCCAATTAAGCATGACCAAATACATATTATTCATAAAAAGAAGGAGAAGAAAAAGGAAAAGAAAAGCCCTCTTGCTTGTCCTTCCCTCATTCCACCATCAGTGAACTGCCTCAAGTCGGCAGACAACACTGCGTACCATCTGTACAAGTTAACTGTAGGAGCTAAACGACTGCATTGTCCCTGTTGTAACAGCTCTATTTAATGAAGCTTTCAGTGACATATGGGTGTGTGGCAAAAGACCTCAAGTTCCAGTAAACAAGAATATCTCTTTTTCTTGCATTAAATATGCAATAAATCGGTAATGCCTTTTGGGAGAAAACAGATATGTACATAGCAAAAATGAACAATGATTGTCAGTAATGTGAGATTTGACATGCTGACTCTAAAGAAAAAAAAAAAAGGTTGAAAACTAGATCAATTCTCTTTTGCAGATGAGTAAAATGAAGCTGAGATAAGCTAAGGAACTGTTCCAGTGGGCATCAAGCTCTGATCATGAACAAGTATTGGAGACTTCACTGTTCAGGACTCTTTCAAAAACCTCTGCTAAAAAAAAATTAAATAAACAGAACAATGAACTATCTCTACCTCAGGTGCAGGATCATCAGAGGCCCTTAAGCAATTACAAATGAAGAGCAGCTGTCTTTTCTGCAACATGGCAGAAAGGGAACCGTAACTGATTTAAAGGCAAATCTAACTTTAAAACTGCGTTAGCTTCACAATAAGCTGCTGCTCAAATATAAAAATAAAAGTCCTGAGGGGAAAACATCTTGCTGTTATTTCCCGCACTAATGGAATTTAGAAAGACACTGAAAAAGTTAACTAGAAACAATAAACTTGCAATGTTTACTGTTATTTTGCAACTAAATGATGAAGATATTTTCAGCATCAGTCTTTCATGATCTTGCAGAACGTAACATACCATAAATTAGGGTTTAAAGCTTCTATTCCAAGCCAGCAGATGCTGCTAATAGGGGCAATGCGTGTCTGCTTTATCCAGAAACTTTTAAATCATCTGTTAGTCTCAATGAGGAGAAAGTAGCCACTATTTTTTTTTTTCCCAAGGGAAACTATCTTCCTATCAACCAAAAATGGTATCTTCAAACTGACTGATAGGAACAAAATGATGGCACTGAATGTTATGTCTAGATTAACCAACTCATGTTCTTTTGCATCTCTAGCCTCATGAGCTCAGTGAAGCTCCCTCCATCATTTAAGTTTACATTTTTCTGAGGGGGTGGCCATATGTATAATGTACCATTTAGTATATGTTCACTATATGCATGAATACCATTTACTATATAGACTCTGTCCTTTCCCCATTGATTCACAACGACATGGTATACCAGTGTATGTTCTTTTGGATATGCCAAAGTTTCAACATCTGAATCTACTATCACTTTTAAAAAAAAATTTTATTGGAGTATAGTTGATGTGCAATGTTGTGTTAGGTTCAGGTGCACAGCAAAGTGAATTAGTTATACATATACTCATATTCACTGCTTTTTAGATTCTTTTCCCATATAGGCCATTACAGAGTACTCAGCAGAGTTCCCTGTGCTATACAGTAAGTCTTTATTAGTTATCTATTTTCTATATAGTACTGGGTATATGTCAATCCCAATCTTCCAATTTATCCCTCCCCCCACTTATCCCTGGTATCTATATATTTGTTTTCTACATCTGTAATTCTATTTCTGTTTTGTAGATAAGTTCATTTGTACCCCATTTTTAGATTCCACATATAAGCAATGTCATATATTTGTCTTTCTTTGTCTGACTTACTGCACTCAGTATGACAATCTCTAGGTCCATCCATGTTGCTGCAAATGGCGTTATTTCCTTTTTTAATGGCTGAGTAATATTCCATTGTATATACTACCACATCTTCTTTACCCATTCCTCTGTTGCTGGACATCTAGGTTGCTTCCACATCCTGGCTATTGTAAGTAGTGCTGCAATGAACATTGGGGTGCATGTATCTTTTTGAATTATGGTTTTCTCCAGATATATGCCCACGAGTGGGACTGCTGGATCATATGGGAGTTCTATTTTTAGTTTTTTAAGGAACCTCCATACTGTTCTCCATAATGGTTGTACCAATTTACATTCCCACCAACAGTGTAGGAGGGTAAATTCTTACATATACAAGATTCTATTTCTGAGCATCTTATTCTGTTTTTTTGTTTTTGTTTTGTTTGTTTGTTTGTTTTTAAATTTATTTATTTTTGGCTACATTGGGTCTTCATTGCTGTGCGCAGGCTTTCTCTAGTTGTGGTGAGAGGGGGCTACTCTTAGTTGCAGTGCAAGGGTTTCTCATTGCGGTGGTTTCTCTTGTTGCAGAGCACAGGCTCTAGGAGTGCAGGCTTCAGTAGTTGTGGCTCGCGGGTTCTAGAGTGCAGGCTCAGTAGTTGTGGCTTAGGGGCTTAGTTGCTCCGCGGCATGTGGGATCTGCCTGGACCAGGGCTCGAACCCGCGTCCCTTGCATTAGCAGGTGGATTCTTAACCACTGTGCCACCATAGCAGTCTCCCATTCTGTTTTATTGATATTTCTTTTTTTCTTGATCCAGTTCCACTTCATTTAATTATCATAGCTTTATAATATGTTCTAATATATCTTATGCCCCTCCTACCAAACCATTTACATTAATTATTCTAATAATGTTTACACATTGTACCTTACAGAGGTTCTTGTTTTATGCATGGATAAGATAAATATATACAACAGAACTATTGAGGTTGTTCTGATCTAGCTCTCTAAAATGTAGCAATTCAAAGCTGGTGGCAAAATTATTTATTTAAACTCACTTAAAGAGACTTAAATAGCAAAAGGAAATTATACCTTGCTTAGAATCACATACCTGTTATTATAATTATTTGTAAAGTTATTATTCATAAGTGATTATAATAATTTTGAGTTTAACATATCAGTGAATCTGGCCTCATGCCAGAAAATTACATTATTTGTTAGCTGGAGGGTAGATATACAACTACAGAGAGAAAATCAGAAAAAAAAAGAAACAGTGAATGCAGTTTTAAGCACACCAATTCTTTCCTAATAATTACAAGGTCCTGGTAGAACTTCTTGCAGTAAAATACCAGGAGTGGGTAACCAGTCCATCAGAGATATTTGGAGGACCAGGTGAATGACTATCAGTGCAGGAGAAAGCAAAGTGTCCTCTGGCTACACTTTAATGTGCCTCTCTTCAAGTAGCAAGGCCACTTGTCCGAAAACACACAACTAGTAAGTATGGAGCCAGTAAGTAGTGGACAAGGCAGAATCTGCCTGTCTCCACAGCCAGGAATATGTAATTTTTTTGGTTTTCTTTCCATGGGACTGTTTTTATGGTAGTTAAATTCCCTTCATCAATAAAAACTGTGGGACTCAATTGAGCCTCCTGGACCTGAGATTTCAAGTGCTGCTTATCTAATTGGTGAGTACTCAAGCGTATGAGTCCCCTTTCTTGCTATGGATGCCAGCCTTTACTTCTCAGTCATGCCTCTACCTGAGAAACCTCAAAGAAAACAGAGGAAGCTGACATTTAAGGCAGCCAAAGCTGTTGTTTTTAGCACCTGAGATGAAAAGATTTTGCAAAGTAGACTTGTTCCTGATAAATTTTGTGTAAATCTCTCCCGTAATTTTAATATTATCTGATGAAGGCAATGCACTGTATGATATACGGATACGGATATGGATATGGATATAGATTCATATGGATATAGATTCAAACAGCTCTGCTCTGCTACTTAACTAGTTACACTGCCTTAGGCAAGTTCCTTAGTCTCTCTGAAGTAGTTTCCCTCTTTATCAAATGCGGTTAATACTCATTTTGTAGTGTTATTTAAGCACATACAGTACTGTGTGCTTGGTCTTGGGCACTGAATAAATAAAGAGTAGCCATTATTGTTACTAGTATGGTCTTCAATGGGTAAGATCTTAAACTATTAGAGGCGAGTGCTCGTCGTCATTTAAGTAATAAGTGACTACTTCTCTAAAAAGCAAAGAAGCATTCTGCGAAATAATTAATCACCCTCAAATCTTATTTACATGACTACTTCCCAAATTTCATAACTCTGTTTATCTCCCATGAACTATACATTTTGAGAGACTTCCTCTACTAAACAAATAGTATTTATTAAGGAATTGTTTGATTTTTAAAAAATTTATCAAAGCCATCTATATGAAAAAATGAGACAGCTTCTGTAATCCCACGGAGCTGATCGAATTATAGCCTATGCAAGTAGTTGTTTTATTTAGCTTGTGCTAAGCATGGGTAAATAGGTAGCCTTTTCGGGGTTTGTTGAAATAATAAGCATATGTAACTGTTCTTCATTTCTAATTTTAAAGACCCTAAAAAGTATACAGACTCCAGGTTGGGAACTGTGATTTTTCAATTATGACTGCTAAGCAGGGGGTATTTCTTCTTAAAGCATTCTTTAATTATTTCCTTTGGAAGGTCCCAAGTGCTTCAAATGTCAGATGGGTTGTGTCTTTTGCCAAGGGTTGCTTAGTTAACTGTTTATTTAATGAAAGGCATTTTATGTGCTGCTGAATTTCTCATGGCACACATTAGGAAATTTTTGGCAGCATTTAAATTGGAGAACTGAGAAACACGTTGGCTCTACGGAAACTCAATCAGCTCCCAGGCAGAGCAGGGTCTTTGCCAAGAAAAATTCACTAAAATAAAAAATACAAAGACCTAACTCACATATAACCCAAGGAAAAGTGACTTTGGTGTCTAGGATTCAATGAATATTGCATCTAGGTATCTCAGCTAGCCCATGAATGGAAGGGGGGAAATGCTTCACAGTTCTGGGAGAGAAATGAGAATGGGATCTCCTTGCTTTGGAGGATGACAATATGCTTAAATTTCTTGGTTTCTTGGAAAATTCAAGTAGTTGCTAAGAAAAAGAAAATGAAGTCATGTAATTTCTCATGTTTCTTCCTTATGGAGATCGGTCTAAGCCTATGTTTATAAGTTATTAAAAGACATACTCAGTTTATTCATTTCAATGAAGGAATAATCAATAGTTGACTTTTTTTGTTTTACTGAGCATCCTAGACCAAATATCCAGACGGCTACATTTTTAAGTGATTCGGTCAGGTTCCTAGACATTGTATAAGCACTGGTTACCAGGTATGTTTTCTCTAAGGCCTTGGAATAGGAAAATGCCCTGAAATGTTATCTGGGCTCTGAACAGTCCCAAATCCACTACAAGATAAGTTTTTTACTCACCTGTACTACAGAATGAGGATGGAAGAAGGGATTTTTAAAAATAAACATTAGTTTGAGAAAATAAAGACGAGAACGTTAAGTATCTTTCAGCAACTTAAGATGAACAGCACCAGCCTACAAATCATTACGATAAGAATGTGCTGAGGCTTGTGTGTAATAAAGGCCTGTTGCAGTCATCTTCTCCCAAGTAATACTGTCATCAGCTCCTTCCCTCTATTTTCTGCACTACACCAGCCCACGTCCCAACCCCTTGTTCCCTCTCTGGAAGAGCAATTTTCTGAGTCAGTTTGGCGCTCTCTTTCTCTACTGGTTTGTTGAAGGCTCCAGGCACTCTTGGGCAACCAGAAGCCTGGCTGGATCCATGTATTCTTATCTGTTTGGCACCATTTTCTTGCTTTATTTAGAAATTAAAAGGGCTGGGCACATCAGCACATAGATGCTGATCTGATGCTAGGTTGTCCAGCTCTCAGGTGGCTATATGGATACCTATATGCCTCTTCACGCCTAATCATTTGGCTGACTCCTTATCCCTTGATTAGCTAGTATGTTGCTTGATATAATATTAATGTGAATCATAATAGCACGAGTAATCACCCATTAAGCCCCTGCTATGCGCCCCATGCATTTTTAGCTACTTACATAAACTCTTATTTCTCATGACAGTCTGGTGACATAGGCATATTAAGGCTCAGGGAATTTAAGTCTCTTGTCCAAACTGCACAGCTAATCGATGACCAAGCAGGAATCCAACTCAACATCTATGTGATTCCGAACTTGTATGTGGTTTTCAGTTCATGCTCCTCATCATCACACGGGATATTGGCTCAGTTCCTGTGTACTCAGCCAGCATGGTGAACCTCATCATCGGTAAGTAAAGAGACACCTTACACCTTTTCTTCCACCGAGTGGCTCATTTGACCAACTGTGGTTCTCTTAATACTACTGGTAAAAAATCCCCCTTGGGTTCCACCCCACTCTCTTTCTCCCTTGATTTTAGGATAATTACCATTCACATGGCTGCCCTATGGTACTCTGATTTGGTGTCACACTTATTTTGTGCTCATTTTGCTCTTAAGACCAAATTGCCTGACCATGTTTTCAAGTGAGTACAAAACTTGTTTTGAAATTTAAAGATTCCATAAACTAAGATTATCTAAGTTACCTTGTAAGTAGAAAATAAAAAATGAGATTCAGCATTAGTAGCAATGACATTCTAAGGGTCAGTTTCCAGGGTCTAGATTTAGATTTGGCTACTACAGCCGGCTCCTTGAGTCAGCAAGAGAATGGTGATGCGCCAACCACATGTAAATTGGGAACACTGTTTTCATTACAGCAGATGAAGTCAGAACAGCAGGGCCAGAACTGGGGTGAAATGGGTGAAATGAGTGAGGCATTCATCTTGGACGCAAAATATAAGGCAGTGAGGGGTGGGGGGCACACAGAATGCTAAAAATTCAGTAATTAAGACAAATAATATTTCAATGCAATATTTTTTTAAATGCAAAAAAGTCTATGATAAACAAAATATTAATTTTTAAAATAAGGATGGGATCAGTATTACTCTTTGTTCCTTTTGTCTCAGGCTCCAATATAGCCTAGTACAGCACTGCAATACAGTAGTTTTCTAGGATTAATGAGACTAATTTAGTCTGTTGGAAACTTATTTATTAAAACAAGTGCCAGTAACTAGAAGTAGTTTTGGGGAAAAGTCATTAGACATCATTAAAATTGGAACTACAATGCACTATTAATTTTTAAGGTGTCCCAGTCATTAATAAAACCACCTTTACCCAAAGGATAATAATAGCAAACACTTATAGAGTGCTTAGTTAGACAATATTTTAAGCACTTTACTCATTTAATCCTCAGGACAACCTGCTGAGATAGAGGAACAGGCTCCCTGCCCCAGAATTCCTGGTGGCACATTCATTAGAATACAATGTCCGAGGATCTGCGCAACACGGTGACTCTAGTAGAACTGGAGTTCTCGTTTTACAGACAAGGAAACTGAGCTCACAGAGTTCGAAAGTGAAAGAAACAAGTTTCAAACCCAGTGGTCTGTCCAAGGCCCTTGCTCTTAACAATATTATAGAAACAAACCAAGCCTCACAAAGACCGAATAATCTAGCTCTGGCTTCCACTCAACCCTACGATGCAGTTAACTTTCATAATAATAATTACCCCCAAAATAAAGATCCTGGCATGAACTTTCATAGAAACTAGTCAATATTTAAAGGCATATATATTTCTTTTCAGTGACTTGTCATTGAAATCACCTTGACAGTCAATCATATTGACTTGAGAACGGAATACAATAGATCTCTGACATTCAGTAATCAATCTACAGTTCAAACGTGTAAACTAGACTGCTCACTCAAGATTTTGTTTGTTTGTTTGTTTTTTGCGGTATGTGGGACTCTCACTGTTGTGGCCTCTCCCGTTGCGGAGCACAGGCTCCGGACGCGCGGGCTCAGCGGCCATGGCTCACGGGCCCAGCCGCTCTGCAGCATGTGGGAACTTCCCGGACCGGGACACGAACCCGCGTCCCCTGCATCGGCAGGCGGATTCTCAACCACTGAGCCACCAGGGAAGCCCAAGATTTTTTTTAAATAGTGATGAATAAATAAAAATGAATTCAACAGCTCACAGGCACTGCAAGGCCAATAGAATCCAGCCCCCCAGCTTCTGTCACTGCTGGTAAACTGTAAACTGATTTCTACAGGTGTATAGCCAGTATTCTTGTATTAATCAGCCAGTGTGATCAAAATGGAAAATAATAAGTACATAAATTTCCTCTCTGTGTTCAGCAGCACTATAATTATATGATGAAATTAGAGCACTGTGAAGGATTATAAACAAAAGAATAAAGGATTCAGAGTAAAGCCTTTAGACCATATCTAAAGTAATTACTGTCACAATTCATGCTGTCCATACATGCGGATTTCTTATTATATAGTTTACTACTAAATTAAATAACAAACAAACTTTAATGGCCCTATTAGAATCTTCCCTATTGATGTTTTTTTGTTTGGTTTTGTTTTGTTTTGCGGTACGCGGGCCTCTCACTGTTGTGGCCTCTCCCATTGCGGAGCACAGGCTCTGGACGCGCAGGCTCAGCGGCCATGGCTCACGGGCCCAGCCGCTCCGCGGCATGTGGAATCTTCCCGGACCGGGGCACAAACCTGTATCCCCTGCATCGGCAGGCAGACTCTCAACCACTGCGCCACCAGGGAAGCCCCTCTATTGATGTTATTTTAGGCCTATAATGAGCCAGTATCAAAGCAGGAATATCTTTGAGGAGCAAAACAGAACAAGCTTGGCTCTTGGGAAAATGTGATTCCAGAGAGGAAGAAGGGTTAGGAGGTGGGCTGGCAGTAGAGTACTGAGGCAGAAAAATACAGAAGTAGAATATAAATGCCTTTATTCCACAAAAAACTCGGCACTTCCATAGCCCTGGTAAGTAGGTCGGGGCTATTAATTATATGTCATTAATTGAGATTTATAATCCCATTTAAAATTAGTTTCTTATAAATGTGATAAATCAAATCATCTTCTGTTCCTTCACCCTCGTGCCAAAGTATCACTGAGGAAAAACTTTACTTTTAGTGGATTTGTGAGTGTGTTCATTCATACATGACTTATTCAAGAACTCTCACAATGAGCTTTTCACATGAGTCTCTGCTCTGGTCCCTGGATGACTTGCAGAAAGCAACCTGAGGCTTGGGCAGCTGTGCTGTACGTGTGACCCATAGGTCATAAAAAAATTAGACACAAAATATGGATAGGTTAGAAAAAAACACATCCAGACTGGAGGAGAAAGAGAACAACTAAATAGGCATGCTTGATCAGTGGTAGGAGGCTTAAAAGTATTCTTTCTATATATTGTTATTATTGTACATCTATTTTATGGTAAATTTATAATATGATGCCCTTCACAATGTTCATCTGATGCTGAAGCTTATTAAAGACTCAAAGTGATGGTAAGGGCCATAGATACATATTTATTTTAAAATCAAAGTGTTCGGCTTCCCTGGTGGCGCAGTGGTTGAGAGTCCGCCTGCCGATGCAGGGGACACGGGTTCGTGCCATGGTCCGGGAAGAACCCACATGCCGCGGAGCGGCTGGGTCCGTAAGCCATGGCCGCTGAGCCTGTGAGTCGGGAGCCTGTGTTCGTAATGGGAGAGGCCACAACAGTGAGAGGCCCGCGTACCGCAAAAAAAAAAAAAAAAAAAAAAAATCAAAGTGTTTCCTGTAGCTTGGTCACCTTTGTGATTGGATCAGAGAGAGGTGTGTACTCTAGCACCATACTTCGTGTTAGGCAGTTGTAAATCTCCCTGTACTTGTTGAATAAATATCGATGGAAAGAACTATTGGTTACCTATGAAAGTAACGCAAGTGCTTTTCCTGGCAACTCTTCTAAATGAGGGCAGTAATGATAACGCTTTTTATTCTAATACACGTCAGCAAGGGCATGGGGAGTAAGGGAGGTGAGGATGAAAGAAGTCGTTGGGACCTTCACTCATGAATTACAAGGTTCAACTGGTTTTGACCAGGTTACAAGAAACCAGTTAGCAAATGAAGACTCTCTTCAAGAAGCAGCCCTAAGTTTAAACCTGAAATCAGGATGTCTACACTGGAGCAAAATTACATGTTTACTGATTTTAACTTTAGCTATAAATCCAAGGATCTATTTCTTAAAGAATCTAGTTGACACCAGCAAGCCTCTAAAGGAGATATTGTTTTAAATTATCACAATATAAAATGCTTCCCACAGTGATGATTAGAGGATTAGAAGCACAGCTGTAAGAGCTGATTGCTTCAAAAAGGTAAAATTATAAATGCCCATTTAGAAGATAAGGTTTACACAGGGAAGGAAACTCAATCAGTAAGTTTGAAGAATACTGTATTAAGTCTTGTGAAGGCCAACAAAGAAGTGGCTTTTACATTCTTAGATACAGTGGAGAAAAGCTTTGTTAGAGGGTAAGCCTGTGTGATTTTATCCTTCATAATCTTCATTCCTAATTGTCCCAGGGTATTTTTGTTTCAAGTAATGTCTCTTTTCTTGTTGTCTCTTGATTCCCTCACCCACTAAAACTATGGTTGAACACATTTGAGAAACCTGTAGTTCTGCTCAGTTTTGAGTCTACATTTTGTTAAATTCCATAGTGAAATCATAAAGTATTTATTTTTTGTTTGTAAAAGCCCCAATTTTTGAGAGGAAAAGTAAACATCTAAAAGCAGCGATCCCCAACCTTTTTGGCAGCAGGGACCGGTTCCGTGGAAGACAATTTTTCTATGGAGTGGAGGAGGGGGTAGGGACGGGGGTGGGTGGTGGTGGGGGGATAGTTCAGGCAGTAATATGAGCGATGGGGAGCGACGGGGAACAGCAGATGAAGCTTCGCTCACTCGCCCGCCACTCACCTCCTGCCGTGCGGCGCAGTTCCTAACAGGGCCACGGCCAGGGTGGGAGTGGGGGTGGGACCCTTGTCTAAAAGGATTTGCACACTTTAACATTTCGGTACGGCGGGGGTGGGGGTGGGGGGGGGAGGTGTCCAGGAACCACCACAGAGCAGCAAATTACAGGGGAAGTTCCCACCACACAGGAAGGAAAAAAACATTTAGATGCTTGCAGGAAGAGCTCAGAAAGAGGACAAAAGAAAGGGAAAAGAAGGCAGATGGAGTGACCCTCCTCCCCCACCAGAACCGAACCTAAAGAAGATCGGACACCCAGATACATAAGACTGGAGAATTCAGAAACAACTAGTGCTGGTGTCGCACTTCCCTGGGGGAAATGAAGACCTCTCAGAGAAACCTTGATTTTGTTAAGGTGCCCTGTCCATCAAGGCCTGAGAGTAGAGATGGTAACTGCAGAGGATATCCGAGGGAAACCTCAAAGACTCCAGCAGGTTGCAGAGAATCTTGGATATAAAGACAACACAAAATCCCAAGTCCAGAGGGTGTATGCCCACACAATGCCCTAACCACTAGCCAGGGCCACTCATGTCTCAGTCCACAAAGGATGGCTAGAGACCAGGCTGAGGAGGGACACCTCAGGGAGTCCAGGGATGATTCCAAGGAAAGGCTTCAGAGCAGAAATCCCTCCCCAAGATTCTGGGGATGGAAAGAGAAATTTCCCCTTACTTAACAGGGAGAAAAAACTCTGATAGAGAATTTGAAATCTGAGTTGACTGAACATTTACTTGAAACGAATACTTTTAAACAAGAAGAAAATGAGTGATCTAAAATTGGAAAGTTTCTCTACCACCTGCCCTCAAACCGCCATCGCCAGGAATGGGAAATTAAGAACAAGATTAGTACCAGAAAAGTAAATAATTTTTCTCTGCATATCTTCTTTAAATTGCATAAACTTTTATATCCTTCCTACACCCAACTTACTGCAACAGCAAGGCTTTCTGTACAGCGAAAGCTTTCTGGCGCTTACAATGTGTGGTCAATACCAGACAGGTGATATATATGACGCTGTGGCAAATTCTGCTGCCAGAAACTGTTTCCAATGCACTCTGGGCAAAAGAACATACTTACTGTGTACTCTTTTCTTTTAAGGATCTTTCTTGTTTGGTCTGGCCTCTTCTGCTTGTTCAAACACACCTTTTAGTGTGTTCTTTCATGAAAAGAGGCTTATTTAGCTCATCTCTTATGACGGTGATGGTGGTAATCTCATAGTTAATGATAATATTAATAACCACCACTGATTAATTCCCAGTGTGTGCCAACCAGTATGCATTGTAGCCATTAGGAGTACTACTGCATCAGTTCTCCAAGGTAGGTATTTTGTATACCTATTTTCAGATACAGCAATTGAAAATGAGAGAGTTTAAGTAACTTTCCCAAAGTCACACAGCGTAAAAGCTCATTTCATTACCTAACGTTAAATCCCAACACATGAGTTCTAACATGTGAATAAACCCTGACTACCTCTGAGGAACAAAGGGCCTGTGAAAAGAAAAAAAAAAAAAAAAAAAAAGCTAACTTTCTTTTTCTCTATTCAAAGTTAATCTTCAGGATTATTCATTTTCTCAGTAGACAGAACCTATTGGGTACTGGAATGAGTTTTAAAGTATTGAGAACTTTCGGTTCTAGTTTCAGCTCTGCCATTAATTGTGTGAATTCGGGTAAGTACCTTTTCAGTTTTCTCATTTGATCAATAGGGATAACAGCTGTCTTATCTCCTACGCAGAATCATGAGCATTTCTACCCTTGTCTTAATTGATATAGAATTGGACAGTGTGCAGAAGTACTTTTCTGGCGAATCTAAAATATATTATTATAGTCATCTAAAATTCAGATCGGGTATGAGGATGACTGGGGAGACAACTTCAACATGTGGACTTTGTGTCAGGGGCTGGACAAGGTGCTGAAGACATAATGATAAAAAGATCCAGTCTCTGGGGACTTCCCTGGTGGTGCAGTGGCTAAGAATCCGCCTGCCAATGCAGGGGACACAGGTTCGATCCCTGGTGTGGGAGGATCCCACATGCCGCAGAGCAACTAACCCCATGCACCACAACTACTGAGCCTGCGCTCTAGAGCCTGCGAGCCACAACTAGTGAGCCTGCGTGCCACAACTACTGAAGCCTGCGTGCCTAGAGCCCGTGCTCCGCAACAAAGAGAAGCCACCGCAATGAGAAGCCCACGCACCACAACGAAGAGTAGCCCTCACTAGCCACAACTGGAGAAAGCCCACGAGCAGCAATGAAGACCCAACACAGACAAAAGAATAAAAATAAAAAGATCCAGTCTCTGGACTTGGGGAGCTCCCAGCCTGATGGAAGGAGATGGGAACATATACAGCTGATTAGAATGTGACGAGACAGAAACAGACAGAAACGAAAATAATGTTACGAATCTAAAGTCAAACATATGGATCTCTGCCTAGGTCTCAGAAGAAGGACCTGGATGGGGAATGTTTCATCCACAGTTGTATGGGGGTGATAATTTTTGAATTTGATTGTGAGAAACATAAACATGTAGAAGGTATGTGTTTACATGTAGAGGCTCACAATTAAATCTGATTATATTTTTGAACATATTATCAGCAAGTAAAGACTAGGAATGAAACAGCTGCTTATCGGAGAGATGTAAAACTGAGTAGTTTCAGAAAAGTGATGGAGAATTTAGGTTTCATTGACAATTTGAGCTTCTCACTTGCATAATAAGAATAGCTACCATGTATTAGATCTTTTCTGTGTATCACAGGCATTGCAAGAAGAACTCTATAGGGATATTTTCATTTCATTTTCTTCTGATAGCCTCATGTGGTAGGTAGTAATATCATCCTCATTTCACAGATAAAGAAACTGACAGAAAACTAAAGTGGTTTGGCCCAACCAAACCACAGTTACAGAGTTAGTAACTGGAAGGAAAAAACGATGTAGCTACACAACCCTTATTCTTAGTTCCTAACCTCCACACACTATACTGCACCCTTGGCTAGGATAATTTGTGAACTACAGAGAAAAATCAGTAAGTGCACACGGATGTAAAAGCTACTTCTGAAATCATGGGGAAGAAATAGCAGGGTAATTTTTCTCAACTGCACTTCTCTGTAACTATGCACATAAAAGATGGCTGGCCATTAAGCCACAGATCAAGCACGAGGATTACCTCTCCTAATAAACTCTTCTGGTATTTCCTGAGGGCAAGAAGATAACACCCACTGCTCTAACAAATCTAGCAACACTGGACATGTATAAAATACAATATGATTCGCCCAGTAAGAAAGATTATATACAGGGCACTGCATCTTCAATGAAGGAATAACTATCATCAAGGGTTTTATCACAAGTGATTCCACAATCAATTGAGTGACTTTTGCTATAAGCTACCCTGAAGCATTATATGTATAGATAATGGCATCATATAACAAACATGCCCTGTTGAAATTTCCTTTATTTGTGTTGTTGCATATGCAAAAACTACCTCCAGTGGTTTCTCCTAGTATGTGTACATAGCACTGGGCCTTATAAGGCCTTAATATACCGAAAGAAGATTTGAGTCAATAAAGGAACACCAAGGAAGGAATTAGAAACCCTGTGCATGTAGAATGTCAGTAAAAGAAAGCAGTCCAAAATGCTATCTAACCAACAGAAAAAGAATAAACTGATGGACACCTTACGAGTTCACTTAAATTGTCAAATGATTATAAGAGGATGTCTCTCAAAACTGCTTGAGATATTGGCTTTTGTCAAGAAAAACGATCTGATGTGAAATTTGGATATACACCAAAAGCTCCAGTCTTCAAGGACTTTTCAATTTCCTCCAGTTTGTAAGTTTAGAAACTAAATGGTTCAGCATATCTCTAATAAAAACTCATCTCCCAAGGCTCCTTTTCTATGCAGGCAAAATCAAATTAACTTCACACAGATGAGGTCAGAGGCATACATAAAGGAAGTATCAAACTGTAACATCATCTTGCTCCAGCTCTCTCAGGTCTCCTAGTATCTACCCAGGAGAGAAATCCAAATATTAACATCACCCGAAAGCACTCTACAAAATCAAGCAAGAAGGGTGGTTTCCAAAAGGGAATGGCACAAAGTGAATTATCCTATTGTGCTGTTGAGCACATTGAGGAGGAGACTATAGCCCTTTGGACTTTTATTTAACATTTGCTGACAGCCAACAGGATTCTAGGTTCCTTTCACACCCCACAGATTGTGCAGCACCCTTGCCTTGATCGCTGGCAGCCACTGCATCAGGGGATCCTCGTGCTATGGCTTCTGCTCTGTACTCTCCGGACAACGGACTGCTACGTGAGCGCCACAGCCTCTCCCAGAGATAATGTATCGCACACATATGCTCTCAGAGAGTGCTCGTTGGGATGGATTAGAGCAATACGTCACCAAAACACTTTAGCTTCTAAGATGTATTGCCACATGAGATAGAACCGGTTGCCAGAGACATATTTTAAAGACTTAATTTCTAATGTTTTGTATTCAATGATGTCTACATTCCCTTTCTGGTGGTTTGGAATATACATTTGAGAATTCTGTTACAGTCGATCTTTGAGCTTCAGTGTTTTTCCCTATCATTAAAAGCATTCTGGGTACATATTGTGTTTAACAGGAATACTCAGTAACTGAGCTTCCCTGAAGTGTGACGTGGAGTGAGTAAAGAGGTCTGTGTGCACAGCTGTACAATCAGCCCGAAATCCAGTCCCCAGCATGAACCCTGGTGCTGGGCTGCATCTTCTCCAGAGGCCACTATATGGTCTGGCAATAGGCCCTGGGCAGGATACATGGGAGCCAGGAGATGCTTCCTAGAGGCAAAAAGCTCTGTGCAGGCGCCTATTTCCTGAGTCCCAATACTGCATGCTCTTTAATGATAGGTTCTGCATGGCTATAGTTGTGTGGACCTGAGAATTCTTTTTTATTTTTTTAACATCTTTATTGGAGTATAATTGCTTTACAATGGTGTGTTAGTTTCTGCAGTATAACAAAGTGACTCAGCTATACGTATACATACATCCCCATATCTCCTCCCTCCTGCGTCTCCCTCCCACCCTCCCTATCCCACCCCTCTAGGTGGTCACAAAGCACCGAGCTGATCCTTCCTGTGCTATGCAGCTGCTTCCCACTAGCTATCTATTTTACATTTGCGGACCAGAGAATTCTGATCTCTCTTTTCACTGTCTAATTTTATTGACAAAAGTGTGGAATAACGTTTAGAAAATGAGCAATTTACAAATCCTAAAAATAGATATTAGACTTTATCATTTTTTTGTGGATTATCCAGAATATGTTGCTAGAGGCACATTCTATGAGGGCAGAGCCCACAGCTATTTTGCTTTTTACCATTTTTCCCTGTGCACAGTGGTTGTTCTGTAAAAAGTGCTCAATAAATATTTATTCAATGCATTAATAGCAATGCTTCCCTTTAACAGTAGAGTTATTTAATCAGCAAATTTTGCTTTAGAGGAAAAGCATTACTTCCTTCAAATATAACTGCCCTCTGTCATAACCAAAAGTTAAATTGCATCTAAAAATGGTAAATAATGGCAGATCTTTTTAAAGAAATGGTTCTAACCTATAGACCTTGCTTAAAGCCAGCACAGGAAAATAATCTTTATAAAACATGTGAAAAACAGAGATGGAGAGAATGAGAGAAACAGAGAGGGGTGGGGGAGGGAGGAAGAAAAGGAGAGAATAAGAGGAAAAGAAAGAGGGAGAGAAAACAAGTTAATTATTAATAGGACTTACCAGTGCATTCTTCATATACATATTTTCAGAAGACTATTTTCTAAAGAGATATCCACCTACATAGAGTTTAAGCTGTGAGGGTGACTGAAAATTTATATATGGATTATAGAATTAGTGTTATTACTTTATAATCACATTTTGTATACTGCAGTTTTTAGTTACTTTAGTGACAAAATTCCTAGTATATTTCTTTCTTAGTCACAGACCTTATGGGCTATTTTTGACAGTGTCCTATATTCTGGGGTCTAATGCAAAAAAAAAAAAAAACCCAGAAAGCAAAAACACAGTCAAAAACACTTAGTAGCACTTTTTATATCTGCATTTCAAACTAAGACCAGTGCATTCCTGTTGAATCAAGTTTTTAATCTTCTTTTTTCTCTCCTTATATTGTGCATCTTAGGTCTACAGAACAGCTTAGGTTTTAAGCTACCTGAAGAAAAAAACTCTTACTTGTAACTTTCAATAGCCTCACTTTCACTAATTATCAGACACACACACGCGCACGCACACTCACAGAGACATACACAAACCTTCAACGTGCCTCCACATTTCCTTTATGTATTCTATGTAAACAGATGCAGGTCTTGCATTGCAAACACTGAATGTGTTTGCATCCAGCTTGGTCAGGAACTGAATGACCGTAGCTCTCTTTTGAAAGCACCCTCCTAAAAGAAGCCTTTCCCAATGGCATTGTGGTCAGCAGCCATATTCTCACCCAGAATTTGTTTCTATATTACCATCATAGCAAGTGATAAACTACTACCTATTGGTTGTGAATATTCTGAACCATTATTACATTTCCTAATCTCAGCATTTTTTCACTTCCAAGCCATTCTCAGTGTGATACTTCACATAGAGAAATCAATGAATAAATAATGCCAGCTGATGAAGAACTCTGAGAATGGTGTGGAGAAATAAGATATGAAATTCAAACTTGTTCATTTTTCTCTGTTACTAGCACAAGTGAAAGATTTGAGATCCCATATAAAATGTTGTTAATATCTGTGAATATAAAATAAGCCTCACCACTACAATAGATAATTATGAGCTTCATGTATACTAGCTGAAGATTTATCTAAAAATAGTTAACTGTTAAAAGTATTTAAGTGGACTTTTTAAGATTGATTTTGCTTTAACATTAGTGCCCAATAGCATTCCATATTTTGGTTCCTAATATCACATGATGCAAGGAGTTCCAGTTTTACCTTAACTAAACATTTAGCTGAAGAACATTAATAGTTTTATGGCTACCCATGGCTAGGCTGAATAGTATATAAAATACCAATTAATGAGACTATACAGGGTATTATATCTACTGTTATAACTAAAGATTTGGAACAAATATAAGGAAAACTGCCATAGTATATATGGAATGGTAATAGTATCTGGCTGATATAATTTTTTATAGATGCCCAACAGTACGTCTTTCTGAAGGAAAAAACTAAATTGAAGGCACAGAAATACAGAATACTTCTACTTTATTGAGAAACCCAAGTTTTTAGGAGATGGGAGAGATTGTTAAAACAGTTACTAACCAATAAGCTTATCTATAGTACGCAATAATGTGATCCAGTTACTTTTTGATTTGGGCATTTGTGCATTAGTAGGGATTAAGAAGTCTGGCCTGAGTTTCCTAAATCATATTTAAATGTAGATTAAAAGCTAGGAAAATTGAAATCTAAATTGAGCAAAAGAGAAATTATTTTTTCTTAACTTTTTAAAATCATTAAAGGCTAAAATTTGGTGCTACCCATCCCGTAACAAGTTCATAAAGCCTCATCATGAAGCCTCAGGATGACAAGTTCATGAAGAATATTAAAAAGAACACAGTGGCCCTGAACATCTCCTATTCCAACATTGAATTCAATGTTCCAGATTTTTTCTTCGGTTTTTCCTTCTTAGAGCTCTCTATTTCTCACAAATCACTTTTGAAATATTTGTTTCCAGCAGGAGAATACCGTCCAGGGCTCAGGATATCAGTTCCAGAATGTCATATAGGAAGGGTTAGGGTTCACAATGTTTGAAAGGGGTTGCTTAGGAGACTTGTTTTGAAGCTGTATTTGCATAACAAGCTCATAACTTTAAATATAAAATTTGCTTTGAGATAGCAGCAGCTTCACATGTAGTTGTAAGAAAGTACAGAGAGATGCTACATACCTATTGTTCACTTTCTTATTGCTCACTACCACTAATAGTAGTATCTTGAAAAATTTTAGTACAATATCACAACCAGGATATTGACATTGATCCAACCCACCTATCTAATACAGGGATTTCCGACTCTTTTGTACTGATTTGCATGTGTGTATCTGTGGGTATGTGTGTACTTAGTTCCACTCAATTTTATCAAATGTGTAGGTTCGTGTATCCACCACAGTACTATATTGTATGTTACAGTATACAAAAATAGCAAAATGTGCAACACATTTTTATTTACACTCTAGATACATATGAGAAGATGTAAATTGTTCAGAGCAAGGAATTACACTATAATTATTTTGTTTTGAGGTCACTCGAGAGGTGGCGATGACAATTTTAAGAAGGCTAAATCCACCCTCCCACCACTCACTCTCCCAGACTCGCTCTCACCACTGAGGGCATCTGGGCTTAGCCCTGGATTAGATAACATGAAACTATCACTTCTTTACGTCGAGCACTTGTGGCATTTTCAGATTTTCTTTTCCCTTAAGCTGAATTTCCCATTTTGACATGCTCCTTTACAGAGATCATTCAAGAAATTAATATTTTACTGAAGTCAAATGATCCTAATCTTAGTAACATAAAGCCTACTCACCAAATTGTGGGTAGAGTGAAATGAGATGCCTAGTTTTGTATCAGCTTCTAATGCAGGCCAGCTGCCATGCAATTTACAGGGCTGGGAGGAAAACTGATTCTCAGCTAATGTCTTCAGAGACTAGGAAGTCTGGGAGGGGACTGATTTCATTTTATATTTTATGCTGCTAGGGTAGCACTGCTAAATAAGGAAAGCCTGTATTGGATTCCTAAAGAGACCACAAAGTCACAAAGAGTCGTGATCTGATCTGGAGAGTGAGGGTGCGGGGAGTGAGCTGGGAGCTCCACGAATGATGAATATAACAAGATTCACCCAGGTTGCGCTACTGTCACCCAACTTTTCCACAGATGTGCATGCAATATGAAGGAGAAAACTAGTAGGAAAATATGACTGGGTTAGTATAAATAATCCCACCACTGGAGACCCAGTGCAAATGTTAGGCACATCCTTGCCTGAGATCTACATAGGAAAGATGGCAGTGTAGAAACTTTAGATAACTAGAGTTAGCATGAGATGGTTATATTTTCTGCTGGTGGGTTTTTAAGACAATGTTTTGATGTAAAAAGATGTTTTCCGCTCCAAATCATTTGTTTTATATTCCCTCTTGCAATGCTCTTTTCCCAAGGGGTTTGAAAACAGATCTTATTCTTCTCTATAGCCTCTGCAGATTTTAGGATACCTAATTGCATATAATAAATATTCAGTAAACACTGAGAGAATTAAATCATGCCTAACCTTCATATTCCCAGAAGAAAACTCATGTCCACATCTTGAAAGAATGAAAAAGGGCTTACAAAACAGACCTGAAAATTAATAATTCAGAGATGAAAATTCCCCAAAGCATGGTACTGGATCTAATTTATAATTTTAGCTCTGTTGTTTATTGATAGCATCCAATCTTCTGCTAAATGCCCCATACCCACACCCATATACAAAGACAGTTAGAGGAATCCTGATTTTGATATGTTTAGAAAAAAAGAGCATTTAAATATAATCATACATTAATTCAGCATATTGGTGTTAATTATTTAATTATAGTCTAAAAATATAATTATTTTTAGTGGTTACTTGATTGACATAGGTAACAATATGATTTCCTCTAGAGATAAAATTGAGAGGAACGGTTTACAAGAAAATTCTAACTCACCAATGTCTCCAATAGATGCTGGAAGAGAAAGTAAGAGGACCAAAAAATATGACAAGTGGAGGAAGGATGAAGACATACACTGGGCAAGAGGCTACCTAGCGCAGGAGGCAGCACATTCTGGATATCTGAAACTGGGGTTTCTCTCTCATTTGGGCGGGATCCTGGCTCAGTGGTACAGTGCTGTTCCTCCGTGGCTCATCTCCCTCTCATGATTATGTCCCTGAGCAGAAGGGCTTGTGTCTTGGGCTGTATTCCCAGTTCCTACACTGTCTAGAGCACTGTTAAGACCAAATGCACCTGTTAGAATGGCTATTATCAAAAAGACAAGAAACAGCAAGTGTTGGTGAAGAGGTGGAGAAAAGGGAACTCTTGCACTGTTGGTGGGAATGTAAATTGGTACAGCCACTATGGAGAACATATGGAGGTTTCTTAAAAAAGGAAGGAAGGAAGGAAGGAAGGGAGAAAGAAAGAAAGGAAGGGAGGAGGGAGGAAGGAATGGGAGAGAAAGGAGGAAAGAAAGAAGAAAGAAAGAAAGAAAGAAAGAGCAAGAAAGAAAGAGGGGAGAGGAAGGAAGGAAGGAAGGAAGGAAGGAAGGAAGGAAGAAAAAAAAAGAAAGAAAGAAAGAAAGGGGGGAGAAAGGAGGAAGAGAAAGAGAAAGAAAGAAGGAAAGAAAGAAAGAAGGAAAGAGAAAGAAAGGGGGAGGAAGGAAGAGAGAGAAAGAAAGAAAAAAGAGAAAGAGAGAAAGAAAGAAAGAGAGCGGGGAGGAAGGAAGGAAGGAGGGAGGGAAGGAAGGAAGGAAAGAAACTACCATATGATCCAGCAATTCCACTTCTGGGTATTTACCTGAAGAAAATGCAATCAGTAACTCAAAAAGATGTAAGCACCCCATGTTCCTTGCAGCATTATTTACAATAGCCAAGATATGGAAACAACTTAAGTAACTTAAGTGTCCATCAAAGGATGAATGGATAAAGAAATTGTGCCACACACACAGACACACAGACACACAGACACACAGACACACACACACACGGGAAGATTATTCAACCATAAAAAATGAAATTTTGCCATTTGCAAGAACATGGATGAACTTGGAGGGTATTATGCTAAGTGAAATAAGTCAGACAGAGAAAGATAAACACCATATGATCCCTCTTATATGCAGGATCTAATCAAACAAACAAACAAAAAAATCAAGAAACAAAACCAAGCTCATAGATACAGAGAACAGATTGGTGGTTGCCAGAGGCAGGAAGTGGGTATGGAAGAAATGGGTGAAAATTTTTTTTTTAATCTTTCTTTTTTTTTTTTTTTTAAGTAGAAAATGAGGGATGTTAGGGTACCAGAAATTGCATTAAAAGAAGATTCTGTCTGTACTGGATACTGAGTCCCCACTCTTGCCCTTGTCTCAGAGACTGCCACTGGAAACAAGATGCTGGTCTTTCAGAACAAGTTCTAAACCTCCTGCCCCTCTGCATTGCTCACTCCAGATTCAAAGTTCTGAGCTGAAGCAACTGCTGGGCTGAGTGGCACCTTTGGGGACAGCTGGGACACATGGCTTCTCTCCATGTAGACTCAGGGTCTCTCCTTATGTGACCTCACCACATGGTCTCTTCCAGACCAAACTTTTTATGTAGTGGGTCCGGGCTCCCAAAAGTGCAAAAATTAAAGCTGCCAGACCTCCTTAAGGCTTAGACTTGGAAAGGCCCAATAGAATGCCTCTGAATGGAAAGGCATTCTATTGGTTAAATCAAGTCACTAGACCAGGCCAGAATAAATAAGGAGCTAAAAGAAAAAGAAAGAAAGATTAAAAAAACTGAAAAATATTCTTACTTGGCCTACACTTTTCAGTTTAACGTAGCAGCATCTTTTATCTATACATGCCAAATGCCTGATAATGACTAATCCAAATAATAATTAATACTCATATTACCACTCCCACTTTTATAAAGAGCTTATTCAGCTCTTCAAATAATTTAAAGCCAAAAAAATTCAAACTGGCCAAATTTCACCTTCCCATAAGATATGTAGATGATAGAAAAGATAGATTTGTACCCCAGTGAAAGAAAACTAAGAGGTTTTATTTAAATATGTCTTCAACAGGTAAGTATGTGCCGAACTCTTAAACAAGAGTTTTCTGTGACAATCTTTTTAGGTGCAAAGGGAATCAAAAAGGAAAACCAGGTTTAAAGTGAAGTAGGAGATTTTGGAGGGATCACAAGAGAGGACATCATGGTTATGAGGAAAAGGAACTATTAGGAGTCTCTGGAGGTCTCTTGAGAATGCCAAGCACAGAGCAGGCAGCTGTCTGTCCTAGGCAATAAGATATCTAGCGAGGAATGGTGGAGCCAAACTAGGTTATATTTAAGAGCCCAGACAGGGTACTTATTTATTCAAGAACATACAGTTATTTAGAGGCAGACCCAAGATTATGAACTAGGTACACTTTAGAACCTGGGCTAGGCCACACTGGGCAATGACATCTTTAAAAAAAAAAAAATGTTGTATACATAGTAAAATGTTACTCTGGTATACCATCACAGAAAGGTTATGGTATTTTGATTTCAGAAAGTCATAAATTAATAAGATACTGTTTGAGAACATACAAACCACCTGTTCACAATTATCAAATATTGTTAACATCCAGGAATTTTGTCTGATCTTCAAAATGTTTTCTTACCTACCGGGCTAAAGTATTCCTCAACATAAAGTGCAGATTTGGCTTTACATGTTGATTTTATATGCGGCTAACAAAATTCTGACCCTAAAAATAGGGCATACAAATAATTACTTAGCAGATGGAAGAAAAGACAAAATAGGATAAAACAAAGATGGAAAAAAGGAAACAGAGAAGAGAGAGGGAAAACCACTAGTAAAGCTAACACACAAATGTAGTCTAACTAGCTTCTCAGTTCTTAGTTAACCATACATTGGGATCTGTCAAGAAAAAAAATCAAAACATCTTATACCTTTAGCGTTGCATTTATGTCTAAAACATTCATATAAGTACTTACCCAGAAACACCTCCAGTAGCTTCCAGTTTCCTGGCTTGAATCATATGGGTCTAAGTCGCCTACCAGTCCTCACAATGGCCAGCATAACCGATCCCACGTATCTTAATAACTTCATTGCCTGTTACTCACTTTCAAAAACCCTGGAGTCCAATCACAGTAAACTTTTTCCTCTCCAAAGAAGCCGTCATTTTGTATATATTATCTCCCTTCCTCCATTTCTTTCTTCTCTCCTTTCTCTCTGACCCACTTATTTATTCAGTGTTTGTCACCTCTCCCTTCTCCAACCTTTTAACCTGGTTAACCTATTCACCTTTCAAAACTCACTGGTATAAGGCCGAGAAGCCTTCCCTGACACCCCCCTCTGGATCTGCCATAGCACTAAGCGTTCACCCCATCAGAGGACTTACAATGGAGTACTGCAATGACCTCTTTACCTGCCTGTTTCCACAATGAACCCATGTTTACTGAGGTTAAAGACTGGGTCATGTTAACTCTTGTATCTTAGTGTCCTTAGCACAATACCTGGCATACAGTGTTACTCACCAAATGTCCAAAGGCTAAGCAGCCAAACTTTATTGAGCACTTCCTATTCATCAAGTATTGTACTGAGGACATTAGGCTTAAGGTTCACAAAATCTAGAAATTCCTTCTCCACAGGTAAAATTTTATTTGAAGTTTAAGATCCAGAACAGATAACCCAGGCCTCATGATCTTCCAGTTGTCAAGGCTTAGTCACTCTCCTGGCACATGTAAAAAAGGAAGATAATGATACTTAAAATATTATATTAAAATTACTCTAAGTATCTGTCCCACTGTATCTTTTGTGCTTTAGGTCTATGATTCCTACTCCTCACCTTGACCCCAAGTAACTAGTGATGAGCTGGACGTTTGAGTGGAGCACAGTAAATGTTGAATGAAACCATGGAATTGACAACATTCTAATTCTCCTTTTCCCTTTCTAAGTATATGGAAAGAAAAAGTGCACTACCCAGTGCACTACCTTAATATGTCCTTGAAAGTGTCTGATTTAGAGATAACGCCTCCATCAATCCCCATAGTTAATGGCCTCAAAGATCTGTTGCCCTAAGGAAGTTCTTTTACTTTTGTTCAACGCAAGCCAACAATTATCCTTTAAACTCAATATGCTAAAAATGGAGAACACCAAGTTTTTTGGGTGACCATATGTTCCTATATTTCTAGGTCAGTCTTGAGCAAATAGTCTCTTCCACGTACCCCATAAATACACTTGTACCCATCAGCCCGTCTGTCCTGGTTTCCTTGGTTTGGAAAATGTGGTCACTGTGAATGTTCTATTTATTTCCTACCAACCACCCAACATTTATCTTTTATGTTTAACAATATTTAAATTATCTTAGCTCTTTTCTGAAAAAAGTAAGAACACATGGACAGCTCCTGGCAGAGAAGATGAATATGATGAACTATTCTTATTTTGATATCAAATGACTTGGAAATGTGCTGGTGGTGGAACAAGGAAGATCAAGCTTCCCTCTGTTAACTGAAGGGTTTCCTCGGACCCAAGGATGAAAACCTAAATGAATGGGTGGTCTGGGCTTGGTAAGTAGATGGTCAGCGTCAATACTGTCACCATAGCTTGATGTATTGGGTCAATCACAGTATATCTACATTAATGTGAAAGAGAGTTCTTAATCTCAGCCCCACATACAAATGTAAAGGTCAGTGTGTCAAACACAAGTAATAAGTGAGGAGCTTAGGATGTTCTTGAGCCTGGCATCAAGCCACAGGCTCTGTCACTTCAGTTTGGCACTGCATTCCTCACACTGGAATAGTGTTGCAAACTTTTAAAGGAAATAGAAAATTCAAAGGTCCCCAAGAATAAATCAACATACCTCACCCTCTTCCCACAGATTCTGAGCATTCTGGTTTGAGAAATAGTGGAGTAGTTAAGTGCATGGGTTTTATCATTAGACTTGGATTCAAGTCCTCAGTGCCACTTAGTAACTGAATGGCTTTAAGCAAGTTAATTAAACTTGCTAAACATTGGTCTCTTCATGTGTAAAACTGGGATTTATATAAAACAAACATTTTTTTAAAAAACCTGCCCCAAGTGAAATAAGCCAGTTAAAGAAAAAAAAATACCATATGATTCCATTTATATGAGGTATCTAAAGTAGTCAAATACATAGAAACAGAAAGTAGAATGGTGGTTAACAGGCACTGGGGAGGGGGAAATGCAGAGTTGTTTAATGGATATACAGTTACAGTTTTGCAAGATGAAAAAGTTCCAGAGATCTGGTGCACAACAATAAGAATATGCTTAACACTCTTGAACTGTACACTTATGTTGTGGTTAAGATGGTAAATTTTATGTTTGTTGTGTTTTTTTAACCACAATTAGCAACAACAACAACAATACCTGCCCTACAGGATTACAGTGAAAATTAAAATTTTATAGATAGATGCAAAGTACTTTACTCAGTACCCAGTAGAGTCAGTGCTCTTTATAAAAGGGGGCTAGTTTTCTTTTTTCAGTGAAATCAAAATTATTAAAAGTATCAAAAGCTCACAGACATTTCTACTGACTCAGTGAATGATTTCCTTCTCAATCAGTGTGTTAGTCGGTTGTTGATGGGGCATCAGTAAAAAGAATCACTGAACTCATTCAGATGATTCATTCATGCTGCCAAATTTAGTGATGATTATGAGTCTTGTGTTTTAGTGAAGCATAAAGCAGTAACCTGAGGAAGCACCAGTCTCCTAAGAGAAGTCACTCAGTTATACTTGGTAGCATCCATTCAGGCACTCTGGTAGGCAGTGACAATTCCTAAACACCTCTGAGAGCAGAGCCACACAGATTTTCTTTCTGCTGGAGAAAACAGGCTGGTGACATATATGTTATTGGACAAGAAGTCAAAGTCCTTCTCAAACTGACCCTGACCCTTACCCCTGGGATCCACCTCCTCTTACTTACTTTGCTCCAGCCCCACTGGCCTTTTGGCTATTTCTGGAACCTCCCAGATCTGCTCATCCCTCAGAGTGTTTGCACTTGCTCTCTGTCTGCCCAGAATGATCTCCCTCAATGTGGCCACAGGATCACTCCCTCACCTTCTTCGGGTTTTTGTTCCCATGTCACCTTGTCAGTGTAGAACTCTGTGACCATCTTATATGAAATTGCTACCCTCTTCTTCTCCTCGCCCAGGGACATTGATTTTTCTCAAAAACACATACTATCCACAGATGAATTATATATTTTTAAAATTTGTTTAGTGGCTAGGTCCTTACAGTACAGTCAGTATAAGCTCCATAAAGGTAAAAAAAAAAAAAAAAAGCCCTTTTGTTCACTACTGTATTCCAACCTAGAATAGTGTCTGGTACATAGTATGAACGTATTCAAAATTTTTGGATTGAATGAATGAATATATTGGTCAAAGCCTTATGCAATATGAGTCAATAATAGCTTAACCAAAAGAGTTCTCCTTACAAAGGAAATATCTAAGAAATCTTACTTAACAGCCCCATAGCATGACTCTACCAAAAGTCATTTTGCTTTAACCTCAAATTCTTTTCCATTCCAGTGAAAGTGAGAGTGTGTATATCTGTTTTGCTACCCTTTCCCTAATCAGAAGGGGCTGGGACACACAGAAGCGAATGTCCCAACAGTTACTGAAAACGATTTGGGATTTTAGAGGTATAGGTAGATATGTAATAAAATGTTTTTAATAATGTATTATTATTTTATTTTAATATATATTTATTTTAATATAAATCACCTGTTATTGTACCTAGCTTTATGAAAATACACATTGGGTTCTTGGCTTATGCTAGATAAATCAAATATTCATGAATATCATTATTATACTTGCATGTGGTACCAACATATTGCTTCTGTTCTTTATTAGGAGAAAGAACTTCCAAGAAGAGAGAGTAGCTAGAAAGAATTTACAACAGGGAGGTGTGCAAGCTGGGTTCCAATGCCATATTTGTCTTCATCCAGATCCCTGAGCTCAGGCGAGACACCATCTCTCCACATCTGGCTGTATAGACTGTGTTTTACTATAAAAACCTTCTTAACTTCTCTGAGCCTCAAGTGTCTCACTAGAGAAATGAACATAAAAATCCTTATTGCACCTATTTCACAAAGCTGCCCTGTAATTTTGAAAATTGGGACTTATAACCCTGGTGATGTGGTGGATGCTGTTAGGTGGTTCAAAAACTGTATTTAATTTCCAGGTTACATTGATTTGGATGTGCACTTGGAAGGAAAAAGTATAACTAGCATATTAAAGTTGTAATTTTATGGATAATATTACTTTAAGATGAGGTTAATTTCAAAAGTAAATTAAGTTTTAATGGAAAATATTAAGTAAGTGATAATATAGGTAATACATAAATATGGTACAATTATGAATGTGGTAGATAAAACTGAGGTTTGGGAAAGTCTTGTAAGAATCAGTTGCGATAATATGTGAATGTTCTCTTCAAAGTGAACACAGTGTCAACCATGCTAAGATAGTATGAAATAAATGTAAATGAAATAAAGTATTATAACGATTATTCTGGTAGAGTTATCTTTTCTTTCTCTCTCTCTCTCTCTTTTTTTTTTCCTGAGTGCCTACCATGTTCCTAGCACTCAGTAAAGATGAGGCATTCGACCCGTAAGAAAAATCCCTACAAACAAACCTGCTGGAAGCTGGGGCATATCACAGTAAACTGTTTCCCCACATCACACATCCAGGCCATAAATCCAGTTCTGCTGATGCTAGACCACGCTCTAGCAGAGTTACAACTTCAGAAATGACATCCAGAATTCAATAGGCATTTTTTGAAAACCAAAAGGCAAACCTTATAAGTGAGGAAGCCGCTCTTTCACATGTTCCTCATGTCCCACTATGCAGTGTTGTGAAAAAACAGAATTAGAGCCTTATTGATCAATGCTGAATAATAAAAAATAGCATTGCTAAACTCAAATAATAACTGTGATATTGGGTCTTTCACAAAAAGGACTCAAAGAATCTGTACCTCATAAAACCATATATTTTAATGGAAGTGTGTAGAATGAGTATAATCCATATAAAAATGTGAGCATGTAGGAGATGTACGACCCTGGGGTGCTTGCCATCTGCCTTGCTCCCCTTTACATATTCCTTACCACACTATGTGCCATGGTTCGGACACCATATCTCCATTCTAGCATGTTCTCAGCTACTTACTGGTTTTTCTGCATTCACTTATCTTCTCTTAATTTTCTCAGATTAATCAGAAATTCATCCTATCTGTTCTGAAAATAGACAGGTGCCTAACTACTGCTGGTTCTCTAGGCATATGTCTTTCTCACCCACTAGATTGTAAACTCCAAGGAAGTCAGAAACCATTCTGCTTTATACCCTGTCACATCCAGACATCCAGCAGTACCTGGAATATAGCAGATTCTTCACAAATGTGAATGAATGGATACTCTAGCGAATAGATATATTTATGCAGCACCTGTTACATGCCAATTACTATGTAAGGTTCATTGCTGCTCAAGTACTGAGTATAATAAAATAAATTTTAAAACTTTAAAGGCCCTTGTAAATGTGGAGTGTTTCCAAAGCATTTTAAATTAATTTTTAAAATCAGTTATTCCCATGTAGTTTTAAATCAGAACCCTTAGGTAAATTCTCAATTGGAGATTTTATCAAGATTGTATTTACTATTCACAAAGATAGAATTTTACAGTGCTATGGTTACAAAATGTGCTTGTACAACACATGCACTGTTTCATATAGCTCCATGGAATGCTGGTTCTTTGTAACATTGCCTGTGAACGACTTTCTGTGATGTCGTTCTATCTATGAAACAATCCAGGGTATTCTGTTAGTATACATAGCTTTTCCCATGAGCTGAACACTTTTACATCCCTAATCCATGAGAACATGGGACATTATATGGCATTCTCCTGGACAAATGGCATTAGCCCACTATACTCTAAATATTCTGATTTCCTGTCCTGAATCGAGGATGTTCTGTACCAAACATGGTTTCTTCCATAGAGGTCTCTGTTTTTGGTGAACAGTCTTGACATAACGGCTGACAAAATATGTACAAAGGCTAGTGATCAATGCGCTGCAAAGAAGCAAAGAAAGGGTCCACGGCGTTTTAGGGGTTCATCCAACAATCTGGTGGGGAGATGGTATAGAGGCAGCACTTTGAGGACAGAGACTGAAGTTGTTCAACATTTTATCCCCAGCGCTAAGCTTGATTTCTTGTCTAAAGTCACCACATAATAAATGTTTGATGAATGGATAAAGGGAAAAAATAGCTGCATAAGGTAGGAAGGGCTATTCAGTATAAAGAGTCTGAAATCCTCTCTTTTTATAAACAGGACAGTCAAGGAAAGCTCTACCATATATATACGTTTGACTCAGATCTTTAAGGAAAAGACAGATTATGATCTACAGAAAGGGGAAAGTAGGACAAAAGATGACAGTGACATAAGAAATGTAGGTCTAGGGAAGTTCTGGGTTATCTAATTTTAATTATCACGACGCCTGTGATTTCCTTGCTCCTTGATGTTTCTCTGAATCTTTTTCCAGTTCCTTTCCTTGCTATTATGATTCTTTCCTGCATTCAGGGCTCTTCCCAAGGGGGCTGACGTCAGCTAGGTCTCCATGCTGTGCTGGGGAGGGGCGAGTCTGCTAGGTGGGAGACAGCATCTTTCTCATCCCTCAGCAGATGCCCCAAAGTTGAGCCTGGAAGCATGCCCCAGTTTGCCTGTTAAACACGAGTCAAGTACCCTTCAGCAAAGATTCAGGCTTGGCTTCCTTCCTTTGGCTATTAAGCTGCATTCCCACAGAATTACAACATGTCTGAGGTTTTCTAAAACCCTTTGTGTATATCCCAGACAGTTACTGTGCTGGATCCAACTTCTGACCTTGGTTAAGCAGGCCTCAAATCCTTTCCAACCCTGGCCCTGAAGGTCCAAGAACACATAATAAAGGAGGGGATAACAATAACATCTATAGCTTTGTGACCACTTATTATGGACCACTCACTGTGCTAAACTTTTTGAATGCAGCATCTCCTTAACATAAGCCCTGCTTGGTAGCTATAACAATTACTCCTATTACCTCTATTTTACAGATGAAATAAAGAAACTCATTCAAGTTATACAATCACTAAGTATTAAAGCCAGATTTGAGACTCTGGCAGTCAATTTCCAGAGTTTTCAAGGGCAAGGGCAAATGACACTAGAAACACATGAACAGGCCTAAAAAGGCAGCATGTAAACTGCCACCTACCTACAGTGTACACACCCCAGAAGAAAGAGGGTAGTAGGTCATCTTCTTCATGCACTTGGGTAGCAAGTACGTGAGCCCAGAGAGCCTCTGTGAGATGTAACAGACGTTCTAACAATGACAGCACAGGAGGGTTTTCTGAGCTTGTGGTGTCAACGGAATCTGGAGAGGTGACTTTGGAAACAGAGCTTGCTCTCGGTTCAGGGAGCAAAGAGCAAGACTTCCAGGACTCCTCCAGGTTCTCTCGTTAACCAGGATAGAGAGGGCCACAGGTTTCAGAGCACAGACTGTCCACCTCTAAAGACCATGTAATCTGTTGTGTCAAGCTTGACCCTTTGGATGCTTTTTTTTTTTTTTTTTTACAAAAAACAGGAACCTAGTTCAGTGGAAAGGATGCTCATAGAGAGAAACATGTGTGTGTGGTGTGTACACGATCACAGAGGAATTTAGAGAAAGAAGTCTGGAAAAAAAATGTCATCTAAGGGCAGAGGACAAAATTGCACCCAAACACCAGCATTAGGAAGCTTGTCATGAAGATAGAGAAACAGAGCAGGTTCCTGGGGCACGTTACCTAGGAGGGCATCCCATCCCAGCCAAATGGGCCAAAATCAGTGTAGTGATCAAGAGTTGCCAGTCTTAAAAAGCCCCTGGCCTGGGCCAAATAGAGCACACTGTTTTCCTCTGCCTCCCCCTCAATGCCCTGCCCTGTCATTTCAAAATGAAATTATCTAAGATCAGATTGTTTGTGCCATTTATTTGAACAGAGCCATGGGTTTTTGATCAAGTGTTACTTCTTCTGAGTCTTATAAACTAAAGCATGATTAGGTGAGTATTTGCTGTGAGAGATAACTAACGGGATACATTTTATGTGAACGCACAAAAGATATGTAACGAATATTTTCTTCATCCCAATCAGCCCAGCTCTACCTCAGTTCTTGCACACCGACAAATGGATTGGACATGAACCCCCGGGGCCTACGTCACCTGGTATCAATGGAAACTTGTATATCTATATCTATATCTATATCTATATCTATATCTATATCTATATCTATCTATCTATATATATATATATATATATACTTAAGGAACATGGACTTTACAAGTATATACATTTCTCCCATAGCTTCTCTACTATACAAACTGTGCAGTATAAAAAATACAGGAAGTGCCAGCGGCCAAAATGAAATTCAATCCCTTTGTGATTTCTGACTGAGGCAAGAACCATAAAAGGCATGTCAATGCACTTCCCACATTCGCAGGAAGGTTGTCTTCTCCTCTTTCCAAAGTGCTGAGGCAGAAGGACAAGTTCCATTCATGCCCATCCGAAAGGATGGAGTTCAAGTTGTGTGAGGGTGCTACAAAGGGCAGCAAATTAGTAAAGTAGTCCAGGCTTCCAGAAAGAACTATGTCACCTATACTGAGCGAGAGCAGCGGGAGAAGGCTAATGGCACAGCTGAGCGCGCACGTGTTCACCCCATTACGGTGGTTATTGCGAAACTGGACAAAGACCAAAAGAAGATCCTTGAGCTTGAAGCCAAATCTTGCCAAGTAGGAAAGGAAAAGGGCAAATATAAGGGAGAAACAATTGAGAAGATGCAAAAATAATCTTATATACAACTTTCATTAAAAACTGTTACAATGAAAAAATTTTTTAAAATAAAAATATAGTAAGACATTCAACTTTTGTCTTTAATACTATCCATTTTTAAAACCAGGACTCATAAAATAAGATTTAGACGGTAAAAAGGAAAACGATTTATGAACCAAACAGACCCAAATATAGCATCATGTTTTTGGAGTAGATCTGATCACTATAATTGTACAATGTAATTTTATTTGTTGTTTGCAAAGGGGCAAGTAGCCAGAATTCCCTTGACTTCTTTAGTAACATCTACATGTTTTGGCCATGTTTTAGAGATTACAGAAATGTTTTATGTGGCAAGTGATAGTTGTTCTTATATCCAATACATCTATGATGTTGAAAACATGCTGTTGGATGGCACATATTAGAAATCTTAAAGAAAAATAGATATTATCATACACTTGAAGTTGTATGACAACAATACCCTTGGCATCCAGCCTATGAAACCTATAAAAAGATATTTTTAAAAAGGTGAAAATTGTGAAAAGGAAACTAATAAATAGTGACACATTCCTTTAAAATTAGTAATCTGAGACAATAATTGTTATGCATCACAGCTAAAAATATTTCCAAACTGATAAAGTATACTTGAACTTATAAAAGTATGTTTAAAAGTCCTTAGTTTTGTATCTCATATTTGATGACAAGGTAGATCAGGACATATGGTCATATCTATGTAAACTGAAACTTTATTCACATGTCTATAAATTTCCTTGTCCTGAAAGAAATCAAAATACCCATTAGAACTATCTGGCAACCTTCAACACCTGTAAGCATCAGTGCGGGTGGGCCATAGAGGGAACCATTTGCTCCAGTTCATGAAACATGGAGAAAGACCTTCTGACAACTGTATTAGACATGGTAGTGTGTGTTATGCTAAAAGAGAATCATTAAGCCAAAAAATAAAGTCTTCCAAGACAGAGCAAGGACTGGAGAAAATGGGCTGAGGAGTGTCTCTTCCTAAAGACCCACGGGAATGGTATAAATGGGCTGCGTGCTACTTAATCATTGAAGCAATTATTTATGTTTATGTTTTGGTCCTTGATTCCATTCAGTCTAGCACCACCTGAATCCTAAAAAAGGGTGCTAAACTTGGGGGGTTCTCGTTTTCCCTTCTCTCTGTCTTTCACCATAGGGTCCTCATCTCCCTTCTTCCTTCCATCCTGCCTCAGCATTAGAGAAGACTCTCATACTGTTTAGGGCTGACCCCTCCGTGATGCTCTATACAAATTCATTTGCTCATTTATTCAGCCAACCTGTATTTTGTGCCTATGTCCAAGCCAGTCTCCAAGCACTAGGAGGGATACTCTAATGAATAAGAGAAGACCTCTGCTCAGAAGGAACCAAGAGAAACAATAATGAAGCATCCAATTTGGGTCCAATTTGCACATCCAGGTTGGAAATTCTGGTATGTTGGGGAGACTGAGCATGGAGTGTATATTTTTATGAGGTTGTAGTGGGCATCTTGAATAAAATATAAAGAGGGCTTTGGAAATGATGGTGAGACCCTAGTGTGCTGAGTTTAAGACATTCAACCAAAAAAAAGGAACATTTTTCTTAGACTGTGATCTGATTTGACAGAAAATATGTTCTGAGTTTTGAAAGCAGGAAAAGAATATGGTCTCTAATTAATTGTTTTGAGACATAAGAGATGCTTTGAAGGTTACTCAGTTGTTCTCTGTACTATTTTCTCTCTCTTGCTCTATTTTTTTTTTTTTTTTTTTTTTTTGGTAGGGAGTGGGGCATATTCCAAATTCTTTGACTATGATTTATGTGCCAGAGTAAGAAAAGAGGTGCACCTCGCCCTGCTCCTCCCCAACTCCTCACCCCCACCCCTGTTCCAAGTGAGGGACGCACCTTAGCAAGGGTGTCAGGGTCAACATATGAGACTATGAGTATGAATAGTTTTCCCTGGCAGACAAATGTAAGATTAATGGAAGTGGATCAAAGAATAGCACCCATGGTGGTCCCAGGAAGATTGGAAAGGCTGTCTCAGAGAATGCACATCACTTGGAATTCTGCCATAGGGAGGGAGGAGTTGAGGGGTAGGCATCCAAGCTATTTTTTTCAAGTGAGGGCTTAGAGTCCAGCATCATTTTAATGTCCATCGCTGTTATTAACTGCATTTCTTAATAGTTCCCCTCCAGCCTGCTATGGCATAAAATGAGGCCCAAGAGCTGAAACAATGCAAAAATAAATAAAGGCTATAAAGTAAGAATTAACAACATGCTATAGAAGCTTTATCTTTCCAGCATTTTCAATTTCTCTCTCCTAAAGTCCCCCTAAAACTCCATTAATGGTTTCCTATAAGAAAACTAACTTTCAAAAGCATATGTATTCCCAGCTAGATTAGAACTGATTTTCACATTTGTTTTGATTTCATAGTTATGATCAGGAGTTAGAAATTTTCCCTTCAGCATTAGACTTCTTCCATCAATAGTCCAAATAGTCTATCTCTCCTTCTGAACATTGCCAACTTTCCTCAAAAAAAAAAAAAAAAAAAAAAAAAAACTTCTTCTATCTCTTCTTCTATCTCTTCACTATCCATATTTTCCTTAACCTCTTGCTATCTGAGTTCTTGGGACCATTGCTCTTTCAGAGTTGCCTCTATCACCTTTTCTCAGATCCTTGTCCTTTCTCAAATCTCCCATGTCTTTTAAAATAATTGTTACTGTTTTTCATAATATATGCCATACTATTTAAAATGCTTCTGTTTTGGGAAGCATCCCCTCTTTGTTCTTCTAGGTTAATATACGCCATTTTAAATGGTCAAAATAACCCCTTGTTATCCTCTCTCATTATACAAAAAACTCACATACAAAGATGTACAATCTGTCAATAATGCTGGACCCAGGATTGGAGTGCAGATTTGTCTAACTCTAGATCCTGAACTCTCTCCACTCTTCCATTGTGCCTGCACTGGAATGCTGTGTGGTTCACAACAATTTCATCGCAACTACTAGAAGAAATGGCTCGGCCAGGTCAAACTTACAAAGAGAAAGATTTCTATCTGGCCAAACAGATGATGAACTTTGCCGGTTCTCCCTGGGAGGAGGCACCCATCTGCCCATCTGGTTCAGAAGCCTTCAGGGGCCCCACCCTACACAGGACGTTGCAGTAGGGATTCCCCTAGTCTGTCTGGAAGAAGGGTCCTGTTGGCTTGCTCCCCAGGTCTTGAAGTGGCCTCTGGAAAAAAATTCCTAGCGCTTGATTCGAAATAAGCAAAGTCAGATGGTGGAGCCTGTCTTGGGAGGGTCACGGTTCTGTCCTAGGCTTGATCTGGGTCTTTGTCGTAGTTGCCTCAAATGAGAATAATCCTCTACCCACATCACAATCCCTTAAAACTTTGACTGATGTGTCAGCAGGCTTGGTGTCTCTGATATGCTGTAGCAGCCCAAGTATCTACTTTCAAGCATCTATCTCTTCCTCCCCAGCCACAAGGCCCCCTATCAAGCTGTCCCCTCCTGTGGTCTTACCTGTGATTAGGTCCCTGCCCTAGGTTCTGGGGTACATCCCTTCCCTTCCTTTCTGACCTCTTCCCTGTCTTCTCTCCCTGCCCTTATTTCTTAACACAGGTACTTCTCCAGGTTCAGGGGTTCCATTCTCTTCCTGCCTCTCTTCTAGTTACCTTCTCCGATGGGCATGTATGTTCCCAAATCTTCTATACCTCCTCTGTGTGAATGGCTCCTAATCTTTCTCTTGGCATCTGTCCTGCATTCCATAGCAGCAGAGGAATCTCTCTGCAGGTTTTTTAGGCACAAAATAGATTTTCTTGTTTGTTGCCCAGCAGCCAGCACACACTGGGAATGCAGCACAGTGTTCAGTACATACTTTTTAGAATAAAAAAATGAATGAGTCTCCTCCTGGCTCCCCTCATTACTTTTCTCAATGAGCATGTCCATTTCCAAATCTTCAATACCTCCTCAATGTCAATTTGTTGAACAAATAAATGAATGAGTTTAAAACAAAACTTATTTTTTCCATCTTTATTCAACTCTCTCCCTGCTGTTGCCCTAAAACAGGTTTTAGAATCAGACTGAATTATTTTGAAACTTTGTTCAATGTACTAATAGGATGAAGCCTCAGACAAATTACTTAGCTTTCCTGAGCCATCTCCTTAGAGGGAAAAAGAAATCACAGAGAATAATGATCACCCTACTTGTTTATTATGAAGATTAAATAGTATGTGTAAAATATCTCAGTGCCAGCCATATTCATGCTTATCAGCTCTAATCCTTAATTCTCCTAAAGGTACATTAAGTATCTCATTTAAACCTCACAAATACCTCATAAGATACTTTTATAGCTCTACTTTATCAATGAGGTGATGAGGAAACAGAGGGACAGAATGTGACTTACTTGCACAAGGTCAGACCAAAACCAAGTCCTAGGCAGTATTCCTCTAAGGCCCATACAATAAACCACCTTACTCTTAGATTACAAGCTCACTAAGAGGCTGGATTCAGACCTTATAAAAATTGATAAATCAAATGGTTCCAAATAAAATGAGCCTTTAGAAGGTGATCACTAAACACTGAAGAAATAAACAAATATGTTTACCTTTTGAAATCTGACCTCCCAGTTTGATGGTAAGCTATTTCAGGGGAAAGTTTGTGAGTACTCCCACAATGCTAAGTGCAAAATACTACAAAAAAAAAAAAAAAAAACCAAACTTGACTTAAAAATTATGGTGTAATAAAGCAAATATACTTGGTGATGCTTTTTCAAAAACATGAGGGTTTGGGTGTTGCATGAAAGAGGAATTTTAAGATAAGGAGAAATGAGAAAGAGAAGTAATTCAGAACAAATATGCTTCAGTGAAAATTGTAGGAGTCAACATCCCAGAAACCAAGTCATAATTTGTTCATCAGAGGAGGGAATACATGATTGAGAAATTTGTCATGCTAATTGGGGTTGAGGCAGTTGCACCTGATGAAAAGGAAATCATCAGAAATGGTTTGATATTTTCTGTAAGAAGCTAGAAAATGCATTATAATTCCAGTTGTGGATAGAAATTTAATGCATTTTAAACAGGGTGGAAAGGGTGAATAATTGTTTTGTCAGTTGGTAGAGTGGATTTTAGTCATCTCAATAACTATTAACCTAATTGAAGGAGAGCAGAAAGGCATATAAGAAATTGGGGGATGCAAAATCAAATGTAGGAAAGCAGATTGATTGCTTATATGAGAAATTAATATTGCAAATTGCCCAGACAGAGTTTCAGATTAAATGAGGAACAAAAATAATAATTAGAAGAGAGGTACCTGACTCCAAAAGCAAGAAGAAGGAACTGCTTAAATACAGCAGGTTGTTGAAAAGCTTAAAAAAAAAAATCCTGAAGTGAACAATTTTTTTTTCTGAAAATGATAAGAACACACATAATTGCTTAATTAGAATTCTATTTAATTACAGTTACATCCTTGCAGTGATAGATATGGTATAATCTGTAGAGTTTGGTTATGATAGGAGACTAAAAATAAGGGGTGTGTGTGGAATTTCTAAGTGAAAATACTAGGATTTGCTTTCTGTGGCAAGGGATACTAATAAATGTGAAAGACATGTTTTATGGGCCCTGCGAAAGCTCACAACTCTACTTAGAAGTAAAGTTTCTAGAGGAATAACTGAACTGTGACCTTTTTCCAACAGCTGGTGATAAACTTTTCTGTTAGATGATGACAGACAAGAAACTCAAGGTTAATTTGGGAGATGCTTGTGGAATCATATGATCATTAAAGTTCTGGTAAGAATAAAAGAAGAGAAAAATGACATGAAAGATTGTGACATTTAAAAAACTGGCAATGGGAAAATGTCTTTTCCCATTCTAAGTTTATCTTTAAATGAAAATTAGGGGAAAGAAGTACTGAGTAATGTTGCGCTTGCTTCTACCAACATGGTTATTATTTTGGTAAACTGAAGATTGTATTGGGTGTATCAAGGATACCCAACTTATTAGAGACATCTTTGCAAATAATAGTAATAACAATTTGGGGAAAGTCACTTAATCTAACTATGCCTTAGTTTCCTCACTTGTGTCATTAGGTGTTTTTTTTTTTTTTCTAACCACTATGATATATGCTGCTATATTTCCTTCTGATGTTAACACTTGATGTTTATAGGATAACATGACTACCTAAGAAGGAAGTTATAGGTAAATTAAATCAGGGTGTTGCAAGGATCCAATATGCTTAGGCATTTGAGAATTTAGCTCTTGGATCTGTCCTTCAAAAGGTGTGATATTAGGTTGACACACATGCTAGATATATGTGTTTTAGGATGCTACTGGAACAATAGAAATTCTGATGAATGGGGTCAGATATAGTATGTCAAAGGCTTGAGTTTAAGTGATTATGAGATTAACTCTCAGAAATCATGACCTTGACTTCTGCAATGCAATCAAGAAGGTCCAAAATGGTCATTTGGAAAGTGCTTAAGAAATAGGAAGAGTGGAGAGAAGAGTCTGAAATTTGAAGTTAAGCCACAAGCCTAAGAAAATTTGTTTTTTTTTTTTTTTTTTTTTTGTGATAACGCGGGCCTCTCACTGTTGTGGCTTCTCCCATCGTGGAGCACAGGCTCCGGATGCGCAGGCTCAGCGGCCATGGCTCACGGGCCCAGCCGCTCCGTGGCATGTGGGATCTTCCCAGACCGGGGCACGAACCCGTGTCCCCTGCATCGGCAGGCGGATTCTCAACCACTGCGCCACCAGGGAAGCCCGAAAATTTTTTTTTATGATAATTTTACTGTGCATTAACACCTGCTTTAAGTAGACTTTCATAAGTTTATATAGAGTTGACCTGGAGGATCTAAAAACCACTTCAATTTAGTTACAGTCTGCCAGGTCTGCCATACACATTATAGATTAGAATGTATTTAAATATCATGAAAATGTACTGTTGCATAAGATAAGCTTAGCTCCTTCTTTGCTCTGAGGCAATTTTATCTCATTGATTAGTCAGACACAAGCCAGGTGTTATCAAACAGAACTATGACATCTTAGATACCTGCAGTGCTCACTGGTTCCAAGAAGTTAGGAAGGAATCAATAATAAGAGGGAAGCTGGTAGAAGGAGCTATAATGTGAAAGAGTTGGAGCAAGAATCATAAGACCTATTTCTCTACCCAGCTCTCTAATGGTTAACAGAGAGGCCAAACATGCCTCTTCAGCTCTCCCTTCATTTTGAAGAGGATGAAATGATACCATCTTTTCTTTTTCTTTAAAACTGTATAGCCTTATGGAAAAGGCTGGGAATGTGAACAGCTATAGTTTAATGGACTCCAATGTATTTCATCCAGATGTGGGAAATTCATCAACTAGGTGGCACAGAAAATGCAGACAACCACACATGCACTATATTGGATATGGGATCTCAGGACCAAAAAATAAAATAAAATAAAAAAATAACATCCCAGGATTATGGACAGGAAAGTGGGAATAAACATCGTCCCCCCCACCTTTTCCTCAGATCCAGTTTTGGCATCCTGGAAAATTCCACGGAAAGCTAGATTAAATCATGTTTCTTAATTTTTCTTTTCTTTCAAGCCCCATAGAGATCCCCTGTATTTAAATTTTAATTATGTTTCTGTTAAAAGATCTTGTCACCTTGCAGAATTTTCTTCTTTGAATCATCATGTACCTTCTTATAGTTGCTCTTATAGTTGAATGTTGTATATGTTATTTTTCCCACTAAGAAAGAGGATTATCAAAAATAAGTTCTCCCTCTCCCTCTCTCAATCTCTTTCTCCTTCCTTTCTTCCTCCCTCCCTCCTTCCTTCCTTCTTTCCTTCCTTCCTTCCTTCCCTTCTTTCCTTCCTCCCTTCTTTCCTTCCCTCCTAATAACATTATTGGAGGTTCAGATACACTCTGTATTCTTAACAGAATGAAAGGGAACATGGATTCCGGCAAAGAGGGAAGCAGACTATAATAACCCTGAAGCAGGAGAAAGCACTTTTTGAATCTCGTCCATCTCTTCTGCTGACACTTTCACCTCCTCCCACACTTATTCACTGCTTAGCATGTGTGACCATAGTGCCAACTGCAGAGATAGTTCCTCTCTGATTTCTCTTCTTTAATGCATTTCAGCCCTAGAGCTGGGAGGGAGAGATTGGTATGAGTATTTTTCCTTCCAAAGAAACGAAGACATACTTGGCCTCTGGTATCTCCCTGTTCCATGTTAAAAATCTCCAGGCTAAAACTTTCCTTGAAGCCAATCCCTAAAAATACCATTCTTAAAATATTAACATTCTACTCTCTGGCAGAGATCACTCACCTGTTCACAAGCACCATCCCTCTCCTAGACTCAAATTGTTATTTAAAAATAAACTACAAGGCAATGACATGCAGAACCCAACCACCTAACTTTACTGGAAATCAAGGAGGTACATAGCAGTGGAAGCATATCTCGTGTTTTGAATTTTTTAAAACACTGAATGTTTTCATCATATGCCCTTTTACTGGACTGCAGGACCGGCTACGGGTTTAGAGCAATGAAGCTTGTTTGATTGAAAACCATAAAACTTAATGAGAATGCTGGCCTCCCAGCATCAAAGCAGGTGGTTGCCTCAGAAAGACTTCAAGGGCCTGGGCAGAGAAAGACTCTTAAATTTGTGCTGCTTCTTGATAATCTGATTCTGAAGCCTTTGCCAAACTTTCCTTAAGGGCAATGTGAGAAGAAAGCAAGAAAAAATAAATAAACTAAGCAGGAAGATAGGAATCTCTTTCAACCCATATTTTGTCTCAGACTTTAGGAGTATTTTGTTTGTTGTTTTGTTCTGTTTTGTTTTTGATCAGGGAGGTGGAAAAAATCTTATCTTTTCTTATCTTTTGAGGATAATGAAGGTCACTCAGAGTGATATGTTAGAACCTTTTTGGCTAGAGGACTTTTGAGAATAGGACTTGCAGATAGCTTTGTAAAAAATGCTTATGTGTTTGCAACCACTACCATAGGAAGGGTTTACCTCAGGACTTAAACATTGTAGGAAAGGACCTTAAAGTACATAAAACTTAATCCCCTCACTTGACAGATGAAAAACCTGGTGCTCAGAGAGGTTAAGTAAAATGCATTGGGTTACACTTCACATGTGCTGGCCAACTTTCACAGTTGCGCAGTCCAAACAGTCAAAAAGTGCACCCCGGGAAGCCAGTTTTCTTACTTCCTTCATGCTTCCCACCGCTCTTGTTCCCCATTCCTTTGAGCTCTGATCCGTAGAAAAATATCTGGTTTGATTGCTTTGTTTTGGTTGAAATATATAGGTTTGTCTTATCTTGGTATTTTTTATTCTTTCTTCCCCAAAACTCATCAAGTCACCTTGATTCTACCTTTGAGGTCCCTCTGGATTGTTTGTTATTCCCCATTCTTCTCTTGCTAGATCAGCCCTTAACATCTCTGCCTTGGTCTGTTTCAGTTCTCTCCTTTTTAAACTGGAGGCTTAGGGTCTTTTGACCCTTCATATTAAATCCTGGCCCTATCACAGACCTTTCTAGAAGTATCCATAGCACCCTATAACAAATAGCAGTCTTTGTTAAAGTGCTTATATCATTTGCATCTGTATTACCTCAAATTTTTGTTAAAAATTCAGGTCCACTGCTAAATCAGAAGCTACAGGGATAGGGACCTGCAGTTTAATAAACTCTCAGATGATTTTTAATACACAAAACTTTCCACCATTGGGGCAGTCATATCCTGTCATCATTTTATCCATTTTCAACATCATTTCCTCCAATTTTTATCCAGCATCAGTGTTCACCTCCCTTCGGTACATCCTTTCCCTAGTCACACTGACTGACCCCAGACATTCCCCCAAGCATGGTTGTGTATTCTTTTACAACCGTGCCCTTTCTCCAACTTTTCTTCTGTCTCAAATTTTGTAGCTCACATCCTATTCACTTGGAGATATACTATTTTCCTTTCAATGCTAAGCTCAAATAGTATCTCCTTGGGAAAGTCTGTTTTTTCTTACATTTCTTGACCCCCCTCCCTACACTGTGTTGCCCTAGAATGCAGCACAAACCTTTGTTGTAGAACTTATCTCACTTAAGTGTAATTATAATGAATCTACTCAAGGGTTACAGAGCACCAACTATGCCTCAGGTTCTAGCGCTAAAGAAATAGTCACAATCCCTGCTAGCAAAAAAGTCTCCCCTAGCTTTTCTCAGCCAAAGTCCTCATCTGAACCACAGAACATAGAAAATTAGTTGAGTAAGTATTTTGTCAGTTCTCCCAATGATGATACATAACTAGCACTATTACATACAATGGATGTCTTAGGGCATTAGGGCTTAATCCTCCTGAGAAACCCTAGTTGATCTAACACTGATACAATTATAGTAGCAATACTATGATAGAGATAAGCCCAAGGTGAGGTGGAAAAGGAGAATCAGGTGACCTAATTACCTATGTGTTTCATCTGTACCATGTCTTATTCTTTTTCTGTCCTCACTTGGTATCTTGCACAGGATAATTTCATGGACGGCATTTGATACATTTTGTTGTTGTTGAATTAAAAGCACTGAAATTCATTTTTTATGGTTATGTGTCTTCAGAATCCAGCCAAGGCAATGAAAATCATCCATATTTGTAAATCCAGCATCTAAGCAGTGCTAGAGACATAGCTAGCACTCAGTGAGGGCTTGGTGAATAAATGTACAAATTTCGAAGAATTGTTACTCAAGAATCATAAGTACTACAGTACTTAAAGAAAAACTAATATGAATGTAAAAATCTTTCCTATTACTTAAACTACATTTCTGGATATTCCACTTCAAATTTAATTGCTTCCTGCGTTATGTGTATTTTCAAGACAGAAAGAAAGAGTTGCATTAAAAGTGCAAATAAAGTTGTATGAAGTGAAAAAAGGCTGCATTTCCCTGGTTGGGGGATTAAAGTAAGTGGTGGTATTTTCAGTGTAATTCTAATCTAATAAAGCCAAAGAAATTTAGCTTGAATATATTTTCAAGAACAAATAGCCTCTAATTACAAATTGAGTTTAGAGGAAGATAGTGGGGAAAGACATAAAGTGCCATAAAAATCTGGTGTCCTAAAGAAATTTTGAGGGGGTCTGTTGTACTTCCCTCTCTTACTGCAAAGTCTGCAGCCACTTCACTTCAGACAAAGTTATCTTTTTATAAGCATCACATAAGCACACACTTCACACTCTTCCTGGAATTCATGGTTTTCCCATTTACGTCACTTAAAAGCATCTCTTCATTTAATCAAGAAAATTTCAGGCTGAGTGGCTTCAGGTTAGAGAGGTGCCATACTTCTTAGCTGCCTCTAGGGGGCTCTTATTAAAATTCATGTTGCAGAAGGAGCATTTCCCTAAATGGTTCCTTAATGCCTCAAATCCCCAACTGTCTAATTTATATCCAAGGAAGAGTTTACTTCCTTTAGGGCATAACCCATTATGTTACAAAGTTGTTAAAATGTAAATAAATACACAGAAATCTGTTTAAGTTAACAAATTGTGGTAAGGTAAAATAATCCTGAATAAACCATGGCCTGAAAAAATGTGAAGAGTATATATGGAAAATTCAGCATAAGAGTATTATCCTGCAAAAATAATGATTAACCCAAGTAAACCTGCACACAGTGATTTTCAGCACTTTTGCAAGTGAACAAATTTTGCTATGAAAGCAGTACTCAAAATCAAATAGAGGTTAGGAGACCTAGTTTAAAATTGTTATTAAAACACACAGGCATTCTACTTTAATGGTCATGGGCTTAGTTCCAGCTCTTTCGTTAGCAAAAGCTTATTGCTTGGATAGTAAGTACAACTCATCCCAAGACTGTATTTGCCTCTAAATTTAGACTGTTGGGGGACTGGCTCATCGTGGATCCTGGTGATTTATTTGCCCTCAGTGTAACTGGATGTGAAGATCCTGATGTCCATCTTCCGAAAAAGGTTGAGCCCACGCAGGGGCTGGGGGAGAACTGAGCCCGGGAGGGTTTTCCCAGGGTCTTGGCACTTTGAGATGCTGAGGCTCTGGCTGTAAGCCTCAGGGTCACTACTGAGCTACTAAATTATACACTGTTTTATATTTTAATATGTCTAAAATACAGATCTTAGTTGTAATTGAGGTGCATTCTAGCCTAGGTTAATTGGCAGGTGCTTAATGCCAATCATAACGTAATTGTACATCTTCCAGTCAATGATGTTAACAAAACATGGTGGCTGAGGTGCTCTAGCTCAGTGATTTCAAACTTTAATTTGCATATGAAATCACCCAGGGATCTTATTAAAATATAAATTCTGATTTAGTAGACCTGGGGAGGAGCATGAGGTTTTTCATCTAACAAGCTCCCAGGTGATATTGATGCTGCTGCTTCACAGGCCACGCCTTGAATAGTAAATCCCTAAATGGGCTAAGAATTGCTTCCTTTTAAACTACCTAAAACCTACAGCTTTAAGTCGCATGCCTCTGTTTACAAATTGTTCTATATAAACACCATGTAATTTTATATAAATGTGTTGATTAATCCATGATAAATCAAATAATTATTAAATAATAGCAAAAGGTAATGTTAAAGAAGGATTGATTTTATTCGTTGGTGATCATACCTTTCAGTCTGGTGACCTTATAGAAGAAAATGTTAACAAAAAGGTCAATTTACTCTTTCAAACAAGCATTGAAGTCTTACATATGAGACTCTGCTTTGTCTACAGGTGGTGACTGCAGGGAAGGAATAGAGTGACTGAGTTTGAAAAATGATGTTATGTGAAATCTGATGATGATGATAAAATCCTTAAAAAGTAAAAACAAAAAACTATTTGCATTTGAACTATAAAATTAAGTGACTACTATTCCCAGTTATTAAAAAGATATCAGTGTTTTTCTAAAAGTGCTGAGTTTCTCAGTCATCTTTACTAGTTTTTGATACATTGGAAGGTGGCTACTATAACTCAGGTGAACAAAAGAGGAATGCACACTGGCTAGAGTCAATAAACTCAGGTTTTCTTCTGGATTCTTCTACATATGAGTGATGTGGCCTTGATGATGTTATAAATAACTTGTGGCCTCCAAGTCAATTCAATTTCCTCACAAAGCTGTTAGGACAGTTAAATGAAATAACTTTTTTTTTTTTTTTTTTTTTTGTGGTACGCAGGCCTCTCACTGCTGTGGCCTCTCCCGTTGCGGAGCACAGGCTCCGGACGCGCAGGCTCAGCGGCCACGGCTCACGGGCCCAGCCGCTCCGCGGCACGTGAGATCTTCCCAGACCAGGGCACGAACCTGTGTCCCCTGCATTGGCAGGCGGATTCCCAACCACTGCGCCACTAGGGAAGCCCTGAAATAACTTTTAAAATGAGATAATATGTGCAAAATCTCATAGATTTGTCTGCAACCTGGACAGTCCTCATACTTCACAGGGTCCAGTGCAAAATAAAAATGAAGGGCTCCTTGTTAAAAAGTTATTAAGAATTTCAAGACGGCAAGAGGAAGGTATTAAACCAAGAGCAGGGTCCTTCTGTGTGTGAGGGCCCTGTGTGACTACATAGGTTACATGTCTGTGAAATATATATGTATAGGTCACATTCCTACCTGCAATGTATTTGTAGTTAACACACACCATTTATTGAAATATTACAGTATAATATGTACTATGCTGAGTGCTTCAATTACATAGTTTCACTTAATCCTTTAGAGTGAAGGAAAAATGAAGCAAAAAACATTAAATTACTTTTCTCAGGTCACACAACTACTAAGTCTACGGAGCTAGGATTTGAACCCAGGTCTGTCTGATTCTAAAGCAATCTGTCTTAACTAATTTAATGGACTACCAATCTATAACTGACTACTGTCGTCACATTTGATTCAAATTTAGAAACTTAAGTTCAGAAAAATATATATGTTTGATGGACAATTCATTTATCATGACCTGCATTAGATAACCTATGTCAACCTAATTATCATATACTGGTACTTCACATAGTAGATAGTCATATCATACATGTGGAACTAAACTGAACACCAATTTCTCTGTGTGCAGGATATTTACTCAACAAAGATAAAAATCTCATTTTCCTATTATTTAAAATCACATGCTTCTGAATGATAACAGAATTATTTTCATTTTAAAGTAATTAATTTGTTTTAAATGTGTTTCAATAGTGATAATTCTCCTGGAAAAAAGGCCAATTATGGTGTACAGGAATAATTTTCTTTCAAACATAGCACTTGATCCAAAGAACTAAGACGAGAGTATATCGTCTCATAATAGAAATTAGCATGAAGATCAAAATATTCACTTTGTTTTGGATAGATGTCAGATTTTTAAAATATGGCTCAAACTCAGTAAAGTACAAGCTTGCATTTCTATGGAGCTTTTCTTCTTTGTAATGTGTTTCCGAATCCTTCATATCATTTTATCTTTCCTATTCTTTTCAAATTCTGAGAGCAGAACTAATTCATTGTGCTTTAATCCCATGTAATATCATGCCCATTATAGAGCTGAGCAAAGAGAGACAGAGAGGATAACTCAGATTACTTTGTCACCTTCTCTTTGAAAGCATTATAGATTTCCTTTGGCAGAATTAATAACAGCTTCTGCTGTAGTTTTAGAGCAATTTTCAATACCTCATTTAAAGCAACTGTATTTTAATTTTCTGTTTCTTTGTCAGGCTCTCCTTCCAGATTCCTAGGTGTGTTATTTATCTGTGTGTCCCCAGTGTCTAGTACAGAGTCTAGCACATAGTAGGTATTGATTAATGTTGACTCATTGAATGCACACATGCCTAAGTGAACGGAACAATTTAAACAGGGTACTCTAGTGGGTGCTGAAATTAAGAGGAAATGTTAAGTCTTAGACATTATTCATTACTGCTTTCTGCTGGGCTAGAAAATTTCATATTCTAGAATATGCATCAATTCCTTAAAATGTCATTGAACACCCTACCAAACCATGTTATGCTAGCTAGATATCTGAAAACACTACAATGCATTAATTATGTCAACTGCTGATATAGTTCCAGGCTATGGGGCATCTGCCAAATATGATGGGAAATAAAAATCTGTGGGTCCCCTGGTAGGGAGGTTGCTATGTTCAAAAAGCTGAATTCCAGACAAGAACTCACCAGACACTCTGGAGACTAAAGACCTGAGTTCCACTTCATTGGGGACCTGAGCAGATGGGACTTCCTGAACCCAATCTCAAAGAGGAGTGCCTATGGCAAAATGCCTGGTTTCTGCCCTAATTGCTTATTTCCCTTGTCCCCAAGGCTACAAGGCAAAGAAGGAAACTTACTCTCAGCAATCTATGAAGCCAATACTTTATAGAAATCTAGAAAGTACTTCCAAATGTGTTTTTTTTGTGTATCCCTGTTCATACGGTTGGCTACAGAGTACAGAAATTTATGACAAGCATTATTATCTTATTTGCACCCTTAGAGGAGGAAGGGATGCAGACTTACAGAGCAGAGAAGCAGTTCACAGAGGTGACATTCCAGTACCAGTTAGAACAGTAGGAGAAAAATCCCCACTGGAAGCTCACGTGTAACTGGGCATCCCCGAAATATTTCCTGCTCTTTCCCCTCCCACTTAGACACCCCCTTCTGCAACATCCTAGTAATATAGGCTGCATTTTTGTGTTCTCTTTCTCCTCAAGGTTCCTATAAAGTTCATTTCATTTAATTATACCTTAATAAAAATATTGAGAACAAGGAAATAGAAGCAAGATTATATTATGAGTAAAGGAAGCAACATAGAGTAGCTGTTAAAGGCAAGAGTTCTGTGGTCAGATTAGTTAAGATTCAGATCTTGGCTCTGCTACATAGTGATTGTTTTCTCCTAGTCAGTTACCTAACTTCTGTCTTCATGTCATTTGTCAAATAGGGATACTGCAGGTATGTAACTTGTGAGATGCTCTGACAGTTACTTCTGAACATACAAAGCGCTGCAAAAAAATGACAGTGCACCCCTCTAGGCAATTTAAAAATAAAAGCAAAACCTAAGATAAAATGCCATAAGCCCACCACACACACGCAAAAAAAAATGGTGTTTTTCTTCCATGATTACCTTGCTGCTATGTTTGAAATACTGAATATCTAATTATTTCACAAAGTTTCATTAATTTATTTTTTAGGAGTAAATTGTTATGTTTGCTGTGCTGCTGCTGACTGTGCCCTAGGTACAATGGGGTAACTCACTGGGTGTTGTAGAAATTACATGAGAAGAGGAAATGCTTAATATGTTATTATCACTATTCTGGAATATACCAACTCTTCTTACCCTTTTATAATAGCTGTGACTTTTAGCATCCCTTTGTATAATGCCTTGTATAATCCTAGCCACAATTAGGTACCACTGAGTTTATAACACTAGAGTATGTTTAGATGAGCTCATTCAGGCAATGTGCTCTAACTAGGAAAAGTACTCAACTTAGGTTATTACTATTATCTCACAGGGGTTCTTGAAACGACATCCTTAAAAAGGAAAGGGGGATTTCTGACTTAAAAGAAGCTGTCTTGAAAATGAAAGGAGGGAGGCAAGGGTAATTGACCTCTGTTTGCATTTTAGTGCCAACAATTTATTACAGCAGAAGAGTTGAAACACATTTCAGTATTTCCAAGATCTGAAAGACATCAGGCAGGGCTTATAATAAATTATGTTAATGGTACATAAGAATTTGTCATATTCCTTGACATTCCCACAAACTCCATCTTGCTTTCTCGTTAAAGTTTTAAAAGCAAACTGCCATCTTCTGTGGTTTTTTCTTTCAGGTGGAGAAACTTATTTTCTTTCTAGACTAGAATTTTTGCCCAACATTGTAAGTCAATTTGCCTCCTCTTCATCTAGGCTAAACTAAGCTCTCTTATAAGTCACTAAACCAAGACCCTACCTCTAGGAAGGCAGCACAGAGCCAATGTGTGAGTCCTTGTGTTACAGGAATTCCTTTGTAGTTTTGTACAGTCTGTTATTTGGGGGGGATTAGTAAAATCTATCTTAAAATGGTTAGTTAAGTTGAAGACATTTTGCCAAACATAATTAAGGTAGAATTTATTTTCCTTAGTTATGTAATAATATGGTGAGTTAAAATATGTGGATATGTATGGAAAATGGCTAGGAGGAAGTGAGATGGGAATGCAAACAGCAATTCTCTTTCCAAAAGAATGAATGAGACATGTGGAAAGGTTAACATAAAGGCATTGGAAAATGCTACTTATCAATATATAGACTGTGACAATGTAATAAGACAGGAAAGTCAGAAACTATCTATAGGTATCAGGGACCCCAACAAGGAAGAGTCTGGAGGAAATGAAAACCTGGGAGAAACGTGTTTAATCATGACTTTGGAACCCCCATGAGGACGTTCTCCCAGATAAAGAAGTCCTCCTTCTTCCCAAGTTGCATGATTATCAGTGAAGATCTTCTTACCCTCCAAAGTTTCCTTGAGGTCAAATTTTTCCAACAGGTCACAAAGCCTTTTATTTAAAAATCGGAAAAACAACTTAAAATGCAAATTCTGCCATGGATTTTTATTCTTACATGTAAAGAACTCTACTCTGAGTAGTGAGGGAAATAAGACAGAACAGAAAGACACCTGAGAAACCACATTTGATGAGCTGGTTCTACCATAGAAGGGGATAAATTGAGAAGCCTTCACAATCTTCTAAAGTTCTCTGTTATCTACAAGAAGTAAGACAGGAATTAAGAGGTATTTGCACAAAGGAAATATTGCATTTTTTTCCTGGTGCTGATACTGATACATTGTGTGAATTACAGTGATGCCACTGCAAATGGCAGAGAGGACCACGCTGATTACATGCAGGTATCAACTATTTTTTCCACAGTGGGTGAAAATGCTTACATAAGAGGATATTTTCTGAACCTCATCTACTTCATAGCTTCTTCCAGATTTTTAGTGCTAAAAGTTTCTCAATGTAATTAAAGCCTGTGCTGATCTAATTAGGTCGATGAAATTTTCAGTAGGGATTTAATTCTCCCTAGCATTTCACTTATTTATTTATTTTTCTAGAATCCTTCCTTAGGCTCATCCCAAGCAACTTTTAGTGGTAGCATTCTAAATTTCCTCACACAGGCAGTGTCTCTGCTCGCACAACTGACTGTAAAACTCCAGCAAGTACACATGGCTACAAACAAACTTCCAATAAAGCATTCTAGATTGTTTTATCCAATACAATCCTTTCCTCCCCCTTCAGTTTCATTTCCCTAACAAACTATGTTGAATAATGTTCACTCTGCAGGAGGGAAATAGGTGTTTCAAAGCATTTCGGAGGGCTTCCCTGGTGGCACAGTGGTTGAGAGTCCACCTGCCGATGCAGGGGACACGGGTTCGTGCCCTGGTCTGGGAAGATCCCACACGCCGCGGAGCGGCTGGGCCTGTGAGCCATGGCCACTGAGCCTGCGCGTCCGGAGCCTGTGCTCCGCAACGGGAGAGGTCACAACAGTGAGAGGCCCGCGTACGGCAAAAAACAAAAACATTTTGGAGGCACAAAGAGGCTAAGAAATGCATACTAGCCCAAGGAGATTCTGAGGCAAGATTAATGAGAGAGCAGCATGACACTTCCTTGTAAGTCATTAACTGCAGAAGCCCTCATGGTCAAAATATTGGGATAGAAGCACGTATTAGTGAGTTTGCCACCTATCTGGTGCAGGCTCAGTGGCCATGGCTCACGGGCCCAGCCGCTCCGCGGCATGTGGGACCTTCCCAGACCTGGGCACGAACCCGAGTCCCCTGCATCGTCAGGCGGACTCTCAACCACTGCACCACCAGGGAAGCCCTCTCTATAGGATCTTCTAATCCTCTCTCCTGTTGTAGCAATCACTCAAAAAGTTGCTTGCTGGAAAAATTAAATTTGATTTTAAATGATCATCTTAAGCAACATATATTTCAGGTTTTATTCAGTGGTATAAAAAATGCAAAGAATATAAACAAATGCTTCTGCCCAAGCATGATTAGTATTGCTTTAGTAAAAATCAAATTTAAAAAGCATATTTTCAAAGATCTGTTATCCTCTAGGAATTTCATAGATGTGGGCTGTATATAATGGTAATTTATTATTTATAATTTTTCCTGTAACTTTTCTCAAATTTATACCCTTGAAAGTCATTTTCAGTAACCTCAAACATTTCTCCAAAGTCTTTTTGATTTATTTATGATGAAAATATAAATACTTTTAGAAAAACTACTTTGATCCCCTTATAAATTCTTGGCCATTCAAAGCTCCCTCTCGGTTTGAACGAAGTAATATATGAAGTTCAGGTTAGGTTTTGCCAAATTCTGTTGAAATAATTTTACTTTATTTTGAAATTTGTTAATCACTAAAAAAAAATTTCTTAATGAGGGATGGTTGCTCTCCATGCAAGCCAAGTCTTACTTCAAATAAGCATTATCAAATGCCAGGTAGGGAGAGCCCTAACTGCTAACTGCTTTTAATAAACACTAGATTATAGGTTGTTTCATTATGTGGAATATTTTTTTTTTTTTACTTTAATCTTTAAAGAATGAAGATGTGAATTAGTGAGAGCGGTAGGCCATCTCTAGTTTTGTATCTTGAGTGCCACTGTTTATAATGAAACAGAGCCAGTCATTCAAGTATTATATTTAATCTGACAATATTATATGTTTTTATCCTGCTACCCCTTCATTGCTCTTCGGTGGGACAGATAACCTCTAGGTCTGTTTTCCCATTTCCAAAATAAGGAGGTTGGACTTGAAGAATGACTTCCAGGATTCTTCCTATTTTAACACCCCAAAATTTCTTCTATGACTTCCGACATAGTGTTATGAGTATCTCCCCCAGGACTGGTTATCGTAAGGGGGATAACATACTAGACTGAAAACAAAAATGTTATGAGCCATAGATGAAATCATAATTAAGATTTTATATAACATGCCTGAGGGCAGAAAGCCTGAGATAAGAGTTAAGGAAGGCTCACATGGGCTTAAGAGGGATGTGGTGAGAATGCACATGCGTATGTTTCTCTCTTTTCAGCAACTCTACAGAGCTCACTTATCTGAAATAAGGTGATTTGATTCAAAATCTATGATACTTTGTCACAATTTCATTTCAGTAGTAGGAAGAGCAGAGGATTCTAAATAGATAGGAACTCAGACTTGGATGGAAACATTGAACCATCCAAAACCTCTCCGAGTAAAGTGTGTTTTGATTTATAGGCTGATTGTGCCCGTATCCTTCCACTCTAGTGTGTCAGGAGGAAATAAAGTGTAAGAGATTATACATCAGTAAAACACTGGCAAGACTTGCTCCAGACACATACCCCAGGCTGTGGAAGAGAGAGATGTAGGAAGTGCCCTATGGGTAAGATGAGTGATATCTATCCAAAACCTAGAGACAATAATTTGAGTGAATCCTCATTGTTTGGACTCAGTAGTTGCCAATTAAATGGAAAATCACCTGACTTGTTTTTTTTATGGTTGAAAGACCAATTAAAAAGATAAGTATAAAATACATAGGCAACAAGGATATAGCACAGGGAATTATAGCCATTATTTTGTAATAACCAATAATGGAGTATAATCTGCAAAAATACTGAATCACTATGCTGTACTTAAAACTAATATAAAGGGTTTCCCTGGTGGCGCAGTGGTTGAGAATCTGCCTGCCGATGCAGGGGACACGGGTTCGTGCCCCGGTCCGGGAAGATCCCACGTGCCGCGGAGCGGCTGGGCCCGTGAGCCATGGCCGCTGAGCCTGCGCGTCCGGAGCCTGTGCTCCGCAACGAGAGAGGCCACAACAGCGAGAGGCCCGCGTACCACACACACACAAAATAATAAAATAAATAAATAAAAATAATATAAAATTTTAACTAAACTTTAATTTTAAAAAAGAGATGAGTTCTAAAGTGTCTCAACTGCTCGTTAACACTTAAATATTAAAGATATTAATCTGAAGTACAGTTCAATCTGAAACTGTAAATTTGGATTAAGGCAATCCACTGAAGATTCACACACACGGAAAGTTGCCTCACCCAAACTGAAGTCAGAAGACAATGAGGCTCAGCTGAACTTGGGTGATCACTGCAGAAACTCTCATGTTTCTACAGGATACCCAAAAGGGCTTTTTAGCTAGATTCCAGTTTCTGCTCGAGATCCATGGATTCCCTTTCCTTTCTCCAGTCCACAGCAAGATTAACTTTCTGTAGATAAAGCAGGGCCTAGGGGCTGACCGTAGGTTGATCTGTTCATAGTGAAAGTGAGGAAATGGTGTGGATGACTGGGGGTGTGATTCTGCCCCCACCCCAATTCCTATCACCAGAAAGGGTTTCAGGCATCATATTGTGAAATC